>NC_088685.1:138447737-140947737 GCF_028017835.1 Emys orbicularis
ACACTTTCCACAGGATGTGATCATTATGGAAGTTATCTCGCTGCTGAGGGTGAGCAGGGAATCAAGGGAGGGTCTTCTCCAAGCCTGCGGCTTCTGCCCTGGTCCCTGTGTGGCACGCCTCTGTGCAGCTATGGTCCCCTCTCCTCCCCCTCCCACCCCCCCGTGACAGCAAAGTGGTGCGGGAAAGTTACCGTTAATGGGGCAAGAAACCACTGAGGAACCTGCAGCAGTGGATTGCTGTATCGTCACGAGAGTTTCCTGGAGATCTCTGAGGGAAATTCCCATCAAGTGAGAGAGTCTATCAATACCCTGTTCCACCGCTTAGACTAGGCATGCGGTGGGAGACAAGCCTGCTTTCTGCAACCCTCCTGCCCCCAACAAATCGCTTCAGCAATTCCCAAAATCAGATCCACTTACCAGGAGCCTCCTCTCCTGTTTGCGCTTCACTGTGATCCGACGGCTGTGACTGGCTCGGCTCCTCCTAGAAAAGAGGGGTAGAAAAGAGCTCCTGACTGCATGCATCTCTGGCCTCCAAGTCATCCTCTGCCTCTGGGTCACCCTCCCCCTCTTCGTCCAAGATTTCCTCCTCCTGTCTCGGTCCACTCTCGACTGGCACGCGAGCCACCGAAATATCCACAAGGGCCTTTGCAGTGGAGATGGGGTCGCCATCAAGTATCGCATCCAGCTCTTTGTAGAATCGGCAGCTCGTGGGCACAGCACCGGAGCGGTGGTTTGCTTCCCGCGCCTTGTGGTAGGCATTCCGCAGCTCCTTCACTTTGACCCTGCACTGCAATGTGTCCTGGTCATGGCCCCTTTCTAGCATGCATTGTGAAATCTGTCCATAGGTATCATAATTCCTATGGCTGGAGCACAGCTGGAACTGCACAGCCTCCTCTCCCCAAATGCCGATGAAGTCCAGCAGCTCGGCATAGCTCCAAGTGGGGGATCAGCCTGGTGCATGGAGCAGGCCTGCCCACCTGGAAAGATGTGCTGAGACCACTGCATGCATCACTGAGCAAACAGGAAGGGGACTTTCAAATTTGCAAAGGAATGTATGGGGTGGGGCTGATAGTTGGTCACCTGAAAGCAGGGCAATAGAGTTCAAACCGATGACCAGAGAGGTGAGAACAGGTATTGTGGGACACCCCCCAGAGGCCAATCGCAGCGCTGTAATTGCCATGGTGTCTACACTGGCACTGCAGTGCTGTAGTTCCGGTGCAGAAAGCTGTACGCCTCTCATTGGTGGTTTTTTTAGAGCACTACAACTGTGCTGTTTTTGTGCACTAAGTGGCTTGTCAGTAACCTTGGGAGTTACAGTGCAGAAAGCTGCTTTACTGTGCAGAAACTTGCCAGTGTAGACAAGGCCTTAGTTAGCAGCAGGCTAGTGCAGGGTAAATTTATGCCCTTGCTTGCTGCAGGTTAATTGTTTGTCTAGACCAGGGGTCAGCAACCTTTCAGAAGTGGTGTGCCGAGTTTTCATTTTTCACTCTGATTTAAGGTTTCGCGTGCCAGTCATACATTTTAACGTTTTTAGAAGGTCCCTTTCTATAAGTCTATAATATATAACTAAACTATTGTTGTGTGTAAAGTAAATAAGGTTTTTAAAATGTTTAAGAAGCTTCATTTAAAATTAAATTAAAATGCAGAGCCCCCCGGACCGGTGGCCAGGACCCGGGCAGTGTGAGTGCCACTGAAAAGCAGCTCGTGTGCCGCCTTCGGCATGCGTGCCATAGGTTGCCTACCGCTGTTCTAGACAATCCCTTAGACTGCTTTATTCAGGTCTTTTCAGAGTGTATCTTATTGCCAGTTTTCTTTTTGGGTTTCCTCCATTTTATTCTTTCAGTTAATTTATTTCCAGTACTGATTTTTGATGTATAATCTACCTATTTTAGTAGTTTAATTGCTGGCAAATGTTAAATTACTGACTCCTCATTGTTTTGTTGAGTCAAACCATGTAGTAGTGGTATAGCTGTTCCAGTTTGTGATTCATATCTCTTGGTTAGAATTCCCATGCAACCAGAGGTGGGCACAATTATCCTTTAATACATAAAAGTAGGAACTACACCTCTACCTTGATATAACGCAACCCGATATAACACTAATTTGGATATAACGCGGTAAAGCCATGCTCCGGGGGGGCGGGCTGCGCACTCCGGTGGATCAAAGCAATTTCAGTATAACGCGGTTTCATCTATAACGCAGTAAGATTTTTTTTTGGCTCCCGAGGGCAGCGTTATATAGTGGTAGAGGTGTAGTATCAGAAATATTTTCCCACTTAATTGATATTGTACCGTCTTTTCAATGTATATGTATTAATATATATGTAGCTGCATGTGTGTGTGTTTACAAACACACAAACTTGGGTTATTTAGTATATTAGAAAATAAAGCTTTTGACGTTAAAATGATTGAGTTATATTTTATTTTGCTTAAGTGATCAAATTTCAATTCACTTTTATATTATGATTTTGCAAAAGATACAGACAAAAACGTCTGTTATTGATAGATGATTCTACAGATCAATGCCGTTCAAAACATACTGTGTGATCCATAGTGTTAGCATTTGGCATTTATCATTTCTAGTTATATTATTGGTATGTAACTTTGTTGACTGTTGGGAGTGCCAGATAGAGAATGGAAGGTGTTCTGGTGGAGTTTGCCTCATGCTGTATGTTTGGGGTTATTGCTAAAGATCTTGAAACTTGTCTGTCTGTATGAAACCAAAAATTATAATACATTGGGATCTTGGTCTTCTCTTGTAGCGTACATAATAATCATACCTAATCTATTTCAACCTGAAGATACCCAGAGAACATGACAAACTGTGTGTGTGGGGAGGGAGGGAGAATATAGATCGATAACGTATGTATGTATATACATGTACGCACACCCACTCTGGGCCAAATTTAAAAAATGCACATGCATTTGAACATGGAACCCGCATGTGCAATTACTTTGACTGAACATGCAAATCAAATAAAGCATCTGTGTGTACAATGGACAATTCAGGATATTTGTGTGCACAAATATCTGATTTATGAGTGAAATTGTGGTAACTGCATGCACTTTTCTACATGCATTTGTTTTTGAAAACCATACCCTTAATTATAACCATCAGCCAGAGCATACCATACTTGTTTCATCTTAATTTTGTGGTTTCTTGCCTTTTACTAAGTTGTCAGTGTGATTAATTGGGTTTATAGGCACACTGCCAACAGTGTTCCATAGTCCTGGGCACTGCTGATACAGTAATGGAGATAAAAGCAGCTGTGTTGATGTAAAGAAAGCCCTGTTCTGTTACTTATACACTTTAAAAACAACAAGAAATTTACAGACAATTTCAAGTTTAAAAAAAACTAAATTGATGTAATAACCTTACACCACATCTCAAAATGTGACTGGTCCTTTTTCTCTTCATCACTTGTTAGGTTATTCATACTTACCTGCTGCCTATGGCTTGTTCGTTTGTTTTTCTTGCTGTATTGAGTTTGCCTGCTAAAACATAAAATTGCTACCTTAAGTTTGAAAAGTTTCCTGTGTGTTTAACAATGTTTGTTTGTAGGAGTAGCGATTTCTCTTTGCTCAGAATGATGATACACACTTTGACTAGGAGAACAAAGACTCACCTCTCTACAGTAGGGGGAAATCTTTTGTTTGCTTAATTGAGACAGTGTTGTCTAGCGGTCTTGTACCGTTCACAGTGGGTTTTAGTGAATGACTTATCCAACACAGCTTAGACTTCCTCCTGGCTGGGTTAAATAAAGATCTGGCCCCTAGCCAGCTCTGGATTCAGGCCTTCATTTTCAGGACTATTGCTTTAGGGACAGCAGCTCCGCTGTTGCCACAAACCGGCAGTAAAAACTGTTTTTGACATGCTGTGTAACTCTGTTGCTCTTTCCAAATATGGGCTGCAATATTGTTAAAACACTGCATGTGAAATCCTGGCTCTATTGAAGTCAATGGGAATTTTGCCACCAACTTCAGCGGGGCCAATATTTCTACCCAAGTGATTTACAAACAATAAACACTGGGTTTGTTTGCCATATATATGCACATCAGAACCCCTTTGCTTTGCCTCCATGCTCTATTCTTTGGGCATGATATTGACATGTACTTTGTCTGAGAACAGGACTTTTCCCTTTTAGAATAGCCCACCTGCTTACAAGAAAGGAACAGGTGGATGGAACAGACAGACTTTGCATTGTTCAACGATGCCTGCACATCAGAGTGATTTTTAGAGCTACCAAAAATGACACAATTCCTTTAAGAACATCAAGCTAGCTGTCATTGCGGCCCCATACTACTACTATCTCGTACAATAAAATATATATATATTTGTTTGGATGCCACTGATAGCTTAGTGACACTGTGAGAGATTTGCTCTGCTCCTTTTGTCAATATAAGTAATTACACTGGTCTACAATTTTTGAGAAGTCGTCTGCTTCAGAGATAAAATGTGCTATTTATTATGTATTTTGATGTGCTGAATTCAAATATGACAATTAAAACAACTGATTGGCTACTGTTTCTAAGATATTTAAGTTTTTACATTTTATGTCTATGTATATTGTGTAGATAGTAGAGTTTTAATCATAAATTGTAAACCTAGGTCTTTTCATGTGTTTATGGTTGCTTTACATGATAATATTTCACCTGTCCTGTTTATGTAACACTTTAAAAATCAGCAAAAGGGTTATATAAATAAAATTTATTATGAAACAAAAGGCAAAAAACTATTCTGTACATAGTTTAGTCCTATTCAGTGTCTACTCGGCGCTTCTTGGCTTGTCTCTTGTATTCATTAAATGGAGCATCTCTTGTCACTGTCCAGCAATAGTCTGCAAGCATTGATGGGCTCCATTTGCCCTGATAGCGTTTCTCCATTGTTGCAATGTCCTGGTGAAATCGCTCGCCGTGCTCGTCGCTCACTGCTCCGCAGTTCGGTGGAAAAAAATCTAGATGAGAGTGCAAAAAATGTATCTTTAGTGACATGTTGCAACCAAGGCTTTTGTATGCCTTGAGGAGGTTTTCCACCAACAACCTGTAGTTGTCTGCCTTGTTGTTTCCGAGAAAATTTATTGCCACTAACTGGAAGGCTTTCCATGCTGTCTTTTCCTTGCCACGCAGTGCATGGTCAAATGCATCATCTCAAAGAAGTTCACGAATCTGAGGACCAACAAAGACACCTTCCTTTATCTTAGCTTCACTTAACCTTGGAAATTTTCCACGGAGGTACTTGAAAGCTGCTTGTGTTTTGTCAATGGCCTTGACAAAGTTCTTCATCAGACCCAGCTTGATGTGTAAGGGTGGTAACAAAATCTTCCTTGATTCAACAAGTGGTGGATGCTGAACACTTTTCCTCCCAGGCTCCAATGACTGTCGGAGTGGCCAATCTTTCTTGATGTAGTGGGAATCTCTTGCACGACTATCCCATTCGCAGAGAAATCAGCAGTACTTTGTGTATCCAGTCTGCAGACCAAGCAAGAGAACAACAACCTTCAAATCGCCACAAAGCTGCCACTGATGTTGGTCATAGTTTATGCACCTCAAAAGTTGTTTCATGTTGTCATAGGTTTCCTTCATATGGACTGCATGACCAACTGGAATTGATGGCAAAACATTGCCATTATGCAGTAAAGCAGCTTTAAGACTCGTCTTCGATGAATCAATGAACAGTCTCCACTCATCTGGATCGTGAACGATGTTGAGGGCTGCCATCACACCATCGATGTTGTTGCAGGCTACAAGATCACCTTCCATGAAGAAGAATGGGACAAGATCCTTTTGACGGTCACGGAACATGGAAACCCTAACATCACCTGCCAGGAGATTCCACTGCTGTAGTCTGGAGCCCAACAGCTCTGCCTTACTCTTGGGTAGTTCCAAATCCCTGACAAGGTCATTCAGTTCACCTTGTGTTATGAGGTGTGGTTCAGAGGAGGAGGATGGGAGAAAATGTGGCTCCTGTGACATTGATGGTTCAGGACCAGAAGTTTCATCCTCTTCCTCTTCCTCGTCTGACTCAAGTGAGAATGATTCTGGTGCATCAGGAACCGGCAGTCCTTCTCCGTGGGGTACTGGACGTATAGCTGATGGAATGTTTGGATAATGCACAGTCCACTTTTTCTTTTGACACACCTTTCCCAACTGGAGGCACCATGCAGAAGTAACAATTGCTGGTATGATCTGTTGGCTCTCTCCAAATCATTGGCACTGCAAAAGGCATAGATTTCCTTTTCCTGTTCAACCACTGGCGAAGATTTGTTGCACAAGTGTTGCAGCATATGTGTGGGGCCCACCTCTTGTCCTGATCTCCAATTTTGCAGCCAAAATAAAGGTGATAGGCTTTCTTAACTATAGTGGTTATACTGCGCTTTTGTGATGCAAAAGTCACTTCACCACAAACATAGCAGAAGTTATCTGCACTGTTCACACAAGTACGAGGCATCTCTGCTCACTTTGGCTAAACAGAAATGTGTCTCTCTGCAAAATCAAACACTGACAAATAAGAGAGCACGACACTGTATGATTTCTAGAGCTGATATAGGGCAATTTGTTCAGCAGAGTGATGGAAGCTTCGTTATGATTGCATCATCCATGCCTTCTAGGAATAACATGATGCAATTCATATCACGTATGACGCAATACCAGCTTCAGATTGCATCATTCATTGTTTTGCCTAAAAAGCAAGTACTGTCCAAACCCAGTCATAGATTTATTCATAGATCCAGTCAAAGATGTATTTTAGTCATTTCTGGTTTAAATTGAGATCCCTTCCCTTTATAACTCACTTATCCTCCGCCATTCCCAAGTCAAGGATCGTATATACTGACCCAATAGCATATCTTGAAAACTAGAGCCAATCAACAATTTTAAGCATCATTTTCATTCTCAGTGACCCAGAATTAGTAAAGTTTGACTACATTTATTTCAGAAGCATTTTGGCTGTAGAGCAGTGATTATCTGTCTAAAGAAATACATTTTTCTGTCTGGTTACTGTCTGACTGTAGGCCAGTAAAGAATGATAAACTGAAGAGATTAAGAAGTGAATTTTGTACAAGGCTAAGAAACTTTTTCAATCACTAGTCCTGGGCTGCTAAGACTTCAAATGTGATTATCTGTCAAAAAAACAAACAAAACCCGTCTGTTCCAATTTCTGGGTGAATCCCCAAATTCTCTAAAGCAAACTATTTTGTTTTCAATTACTGTGACGGGGCTCATCACTTTCATTCTCTTTTTATTGGCATATCTGATTCTTATTTAGCTTTGTACTTTAACACAAATTAAAATGCTACTGCCATATCCAGTCATATTGCAAGCGCTAATTGAGACTATGCAGCAATTTATTTCAAATTCAAATAAAAAAATTAATACTCAAGTGATATTATGAATGATGTCCATTTGGTTTGAAATATAGAGTCGATCATGCAAAACAGCACCACTCTAATCCTCCACTAATACAGCCTACTGTTTCTGTTGGATACTTATGTTGACTTTGTCTTTGAACATTCAAGACTGTCAAGATTAGCCTGGTGGAGCTGGAAAGCATCTACTCTAGTGCTTTCTTATATTTGCCTCAGGTCCTGAAATTGGCCCCTAAACACCCTTCAAATTTGCTGCCTGTAAGAATAAGTTTAGACACAAAGGCCAGATTGTCCTTCATTGCTGAGAGTTACAGCATAGCAATCTCTAGTGTATTTGCAAAGCCTTAACAATCAAGACATCTTTTTCTTGAAAAGTGAGAGACTTCCGTCATCATGCTGATTAAGTCCATCCTGAAATACAATGTCCCCACAAATTTACCTCTCTGAGTTGCCTCAAGATTCTCTAACTTAGTTTCTGAAATATATTTCAAATGGGTGACCATCAAGTGATATTTTCTGATCATTGCCTTCAGTAGTCTGGTTTGACTAGCAACCCAGAGTACAAGGTGGAGACCTCCAGTATAACTCACAGTTGTCTCAAAGACATTGGCATGAACTTGAATCTGCTGTTGCTATTTAGGACTTGAAAAGAAAAAATTGCAAAAATCTTTCCAAATAAATACAAACGTTTAAGATAAGGGAAATATTTACTGAGATCCAGGATAGCAAGCTCAGAGTTGTGGTTGATGCAGTGCACTTGGCCTTGCATAAACTTGGCCTGTATGACTTTAGAACAGCCCATATTCACTGCTGCACTATCTATATTCAGGCCAAGCAATTTTGATTTGAGCTTTTCCGCCTTGATCCCCGCAACGTCCAAAGTTGTTATTAATTCCCGGTTGTCAGCCATCAGCTATGGCAGATTCCAAATCTACTATATCAACAAGAGTAGTACAGGGTTTTCCATCCTGCACAAATCTGATGCGTGATAATGCTTGCTCAATTACAGACGTGTCAGTGGATCCATCAACAAGTACAGGAATAAATGTAGCTTTCTGTATGCATTTCTGAGACCTTGTCTACCCTACAAGTTACTTCAGTATAATTTACGTCGCTCAGGGGTGTGGATTATTCACACCCCTGAACAACGTAAATTACATCAACCTAAGTACTGCTCTGGACAACGCTGTGTTGGCAGGAGAGCTTTTCCTGCTGACGTAGCTACCTCCTCTTGTGGAGGCAGGAGTTACTAAGCCGACAGGAGAGCTCTCTCCCGTCAGCTGAGAGCATCTTCACCACAAACGGTGCAAATGCACCGCTGTAAGTGCTGTAGTGTAGATGTAGCCTAGGACACTTCCCTAAGAAATTTTGCAAGTTCCTTTAGAAAGTCTTTCATTCTGTGGGTGTCAAGTGTAGGTTGAGCCAAAATTAAGGCCATTTTAAAGATCAAGTAATCAACCAAATAGTTTTTATATAAATGTGTTTAAAACAGTATATCAATCAAGAATTGATTTACAAATTAAACTTCCTGCTCCTGACAGCAGCAGCAAAATTTGCAACTGAAAGATTTAAACAAAATATTAGAGCGCAACTACCTCTCTTCAAAAATCAAATAAAATTGTTTTGCAGCAGCAATAATCCAGTAGCTCAGTTTACTACAAAGCCTACTTTGGCTTGGTTGGCAAATTAAACTCTCTTGCCTCTCTGGGAAAGATTACTGTCTTTGGACTGCCTAATTCCAGCCTAGAGCTTGTAAATTTTACTCTCCTTTTTAAAATTGAATCAGACCAAACTGTCTCTTACCTAGCTGCTGCTAAGCTCGGTGTATATCACTCTCTATGTGCAGGGGTGCTGGAACTAAGACTACTGGGGGTGTGGCAGCACCTTCTGGCTTGAAGTGGTTTCCATCATATACAGGATTTACAGTTCTGTTCAATGGCTTTCAGCACCCCCACTATACAAATTGTTCCAACGCCACTGTCTACGTCTTGATGGGTAGGACACTGGGCTGTTGGGGGAGAGACTCAGGTTTGAACCTATGCTCTGCCAGGTTGAGAGCAGGGTTGTTGTTTTTTTTAATCACAGATCACTCTGATCAGGCAGAGCAGAGACTTGAACCTGGATCTCCAATATCCTAGGCCATAAGGTCTCTCCAATTGCTTTTCGTCAGAAATGTTCCATCCAGCTCTACTTAGAACTATCTGGCTGTAGCTATAAAGCCCAGATCCAATCCATGCTTCTAATTAGAGTACTAATAGCCTAAGCAACACAATAAAACTGCCTGTGCAGCCTTAATTCGGCCCCCTTGTGTGTATGCATTGTGATAACAGTGTTTAGTTACATGATCACATGCTCTTTTGTGCACAGGATGGACCTGCTCTGTGGGTGCATCAAGGTTGTGTAGTGAAGGAGGCTGTTGCCTGTAGGGCCCCTGCTTCATTTGTTGCTCAACTTGGAAGTTGTGTAGGGCATGAGCCACGGTGCTGCAGGAAGAGAAAGGAGAGTCTCACCGTTAGTGCAGATGAATGCTGCTCTGGAGAATTTAAGTATGTGACTGCCTCTGCCACAGCATTCCTATGTGATGCTGGACAAATCACTTTAATCAAACTTTTCACAGGTGTTCACTAATTGGGTATCCTCATTTTCTGAGTTCCCCACTTGAGATGATGGGGCCTGATTTGTAGAAGTGCTGAGCACTCACGGCTGCAAATGAAGTCAATGGGAACTGTGCTTTGAACATATTAAGTACTACATAATGCCAAGTACGCTGTGAAAAATCAGGCCCTTGGCATTTCAAATTTGACACCCAAAATTATTGGACACATTTATATCTCTGTAATATCTCTGTGTGTCTTATTTCCCCATCTGAAAAATGAGAATAATAATACCACTTTATCTCATATGGCAGTTTTAAAGAAATTCTTTAATGTTTGTGAAGCACAGAGATACTACATGATAAGAGCAATAGAAAAACAGATAAGGATATTAGCAAGTCTGTCTTCAGGGTTTGAATGGTGTATAGTAAATAAGATACAGGACCATACATTGAACAATGAGGATGAAAGAAAATATTGAAAAAGGGCTCATGAAGTGAGCCCTATCTATACTGTGCACTGAATGGGGACAGGGTCTTGTGCAAAAAAGAATACGTGCTTATGTAGTTGAAGGCTGCATTATAATGCATGTGCACAAGAGGGCTGAATTAAAGTTGCTCTGCCTGTAATATTGCTATTTTCTTGCATGGGTCTGATGGACTACAGCTGAGAGGAATGCAAAGGGCAGGTCTACACTTAAAACACTGTATTAGTACAGCTGTGCCAGTGTAGTGCTAAAGTGAAGATGCTCCTACACTGATGGAAGAGTGTCTCCCATCCGTGTAATTAATCCACCTCCCAGAGAGGTGTTAGCTGTGTCGATGAGAGAAGCTCTCCCGTCGACATGGCACTGGCTACAGGGGTGGGCTAGGTTGGTATAACTATGTCGCTCAGGGGGTGTCGCTCAGGAGCTGCCTGCCAGCCTCAGCGGAGGAGAGGGACAGAGGGAGCCTCTTCCCTCCCTGACAGCTAAGCAGAGCTCCAGAGAAATCAGGGGTGGGAAGAGCGGTGGGGAGCGGGGAGGCAATGCCTCCTCAAACTACACCCACAGCTGGCACGGGTTCCCGTGGTAACCGGACTTTTAGTGTCCGGTCACCATTGTTAACCGGATACCTGGCAGTGTGTTTCTGCAGCACGGGGAGATGACAACAGGAGGGAGCGGAAGCCGCAGGCTGCTGGCTGAGCTCCTTCTAAGCCACAGAGGGCTGCTTTGCCTTTCCTGTTGGCAGGAGCGCTCCAGCAGGGCTGCGTGAGCAAGCTCGTCCTCTCTCACCCGGCCCCGGCCGCACCCCCTGCCTGACCAGTAGGGCCTAAAAATAGGAGGGCCTAAGGCTATAGCCTTATTAGCCTAATGGTTAATTCGGTCCTATGTATGACCACATTTTGCTTTCACAGTGGTAGCATATTGTAACATGCCTCCTAAATGAATGTATAGGTATATCATAATCTGGAGTTTAGTAACATAGGAATTGCCATATTGGTGGTATATCTAGTCCAGAATTTGGAGAGAATGCTTGAGAGGAAAGTGTTAGAATCCCCATACTGGCTAATTATAGAATAACTTGCCCAGCAGGGAAGCCTTTTCCTAACCCCCTCAGTCAGTGGTTGGTTTTTGTCCCTCTTCTTCAAAAATAAAAATAAAAAAATCCTATCTAATATACCTGTGTATCTCGTCAGATGTGGCATACCTTTATGGACCAACCAGAGTGTGTTATACTACTTACTTCAGATCCATATTATGCATCACAGAACTATGCAATTCCTTCTTACATTTTTATAAGAAATTTTAGTTGTGTTCTCTCCTAGATGATATAATGAAGTAGCTAAATAATGTGAACATTTCAAATTTGTTCGTAACTGACATTATTTTTATACAGAAAGAAAATGATCAGTTTTATATCTGTCACAGATGAAAAATCCCTACATACAGTATATAGATGGGTTTTACCTGAAAAGCATTCAATTTAGAGTTCTGTGTTTTCCCTGCAATAGTTGATTATGTGACTACGTGATTCCATGACTACACTATCTGGCACTTTCTGTTCTTAATCTCCTTGTTTTGCCTTTTTTCCTTCCACACTGATGACCACCCTGCCTCCCTTCATCTAGCCTGCTGTGATTCTGTACTGTCATGGTTCTTCTCCTGCCTCGCTGACCACAGTATCATCTTTGGTGTTTCCTCATCTTGCCCTCGCCTCATATCTGTTGGTGTTGCTCACTGTCCTATTTTGATACCTTCCATTTAGGACAGAGGCCCAAGATCACTTCTCTACCATAATCTCTTTCTCTGTCTAATCTCCCTTTTCCAAATGTTTTATGGACATTTCATCCAGGATGTTCCATCACCCTCTCAAACTCAGTCTGTACAAATCTTGTCCTTTCCTTCTGTCCTCTCTCCACATCTGCCCTTCTCTGTGATCTTTGACAGCTGTACCATTCTTCCTGTTTCTCACCATCATCTTTGATTCTGTCTTCCTCACATATATGAACTCTCCTTAAATCATATTTCTTTCCTTTATAATTTCTCTAGAATCCATTCTTTCTTCATTATTCCCTATACTAATAACTGTGTCTACCCTTTGTCATCTCTTGCCTTGGTTACTCTAGACTTCTCCATTGTGGCAGGTGCTACCTACCTCCAGAGGTGAAAGTAAGCCGGTACGGTTTCCGTGGCGGGGATTTAAAGGGCTCTGGGCTCCCCGCTGCTGCCCTCGGCGCCTGGGCTGGGGCCGGGATTTAAAGGGCCCGGAGCTCCCGCTGCAGCGGGGAGCCCAGAGCCCTTTGAATCCCGCCTGCAGCTCCGGCAGCTGGAGCTGCGGTGGGGATTTAAAGGGCCCAGAGCTCCACGGCGGCCGGAGCCCCGGGCCCTTTAATTTGCCCCTGAGCCCTGGGGGCTCCCAGCCACCTCTGCAGCTGGGAGCCCCAGGTTGATTTAAAGGCCCGGGGGCTCACAGCCGGTGCCCCAGGACCTTTAAATCTTGAGAGGCCCTGCCTCTTCCGGTTGAGGCCACGCCTCTTCTGGTTGAAGCCACCCCCCCCCCCAGGACTCCGGCAGTACTGGTAAGTCCTGTAAGTTACTTTCACCCCTGCCTACCCCTCTGTCTCCAGGTTGATCTCTGCACCATCTCCATTAGCAGAATTGATTTTTCTTATCTATTTCCCTTGTCATGTTAGACTTTAAGCTCTTATGACAGGATTCTTATTCTTTTCCCTATATCAAGTACTCGCTTTCTCTCGCTCATATATGTGTATATATATTATATAAATACTGAATATTTAGAAATTATAATGAATGCCTGAAATAGTATTTATTTACTCCATCACTGAATTCTTCAGATATATGTGGCTCATTCATAATTAAAGTTCAGTTTAAAAAAAAAAAAAAGAATTTTATTAGTATAAATAAAATAAATTATACAGTGGTAGCACCTAGAGGTGCCAGTCAGGGATCAGTGTCCCATTGTGGTAGGTGCTGCACAAACTAATAAAACAAAGACAGTTCTTGCCATAGAGAGCTCATAATCTAGGATTATAACAAAATTTAACAGCAGGGTAAACAGAGAAAATGGAGGGTGGTGGGGGACAAGGTAAAGTAAAGATGGTTGTGTCTGCATAGATTAGTAACCTCAAGGCTTGTCCACACCAGGGGAAAAAGGTATTTCACATTTTTTTACTAAGTGGTGGTTAAAAAATATGTTAGCCCCTAGTGTAGGACATAGTTAACACCTTTAAAACATGTGAACTCCAGAAAGGCATAGTGAGGAGGTGTAAAAAAACAACAACCCTGAACAGACTGGAGTACAAAAATGTGCCTTAGAAAAGTCTACTTAGCACTTTGCTATATTGCTTAGCTACAGATTTGTGCTAGATGTGCTGGGGTTGTATTTATTATAGCTAGAATATTCAACGAAAAATCAGGCATACACTTCTTGTTCCTCCATTTTGTTTAGTGTTGTATCCAATAATGGTCACGTATGTTAAACGGTCAACTTGGATGTTGAATCTTTGACTGCGTGGCTCTATATTTTCCTTAATACCACCCATAGGGCTACTTTCATATTTCATGTAAATTGTATATTTTACTTTGAAATACATATTTCTATAAAATGTAACATTCTTCTTTACAATGTTAGAAAATCACATTTCAGAGTGGGAAAGCTAGCTGTAAAATCATCCAAAAGAGTCACAAGTGCCAGTAATTAACTGTCGTCATGTTTTTGAAACTCTGAACCAGTAGGACACTGGATCCCAAATGTCTGGTGTCTTCTCAAAGCATCTGTACCATAAATTAATAAATGCAGTTGGGATGGGTCTTGTGAGTGTTGGAGTTGGGGCAAACCCTGCAAAATAAAACCAAGGAGTCTCTGATACCCATAGTACTTGTGAGGCTACACTGATATGTATCCCCATTGGGAAGGATTCATATACTATAAATCATACAGTTTCCCTCCCATAGTTGTTATTCTAGGCATTGCAGCATATTTAAATGTAAGAACACCCTTGATAGAAATATTACAGTGGAATATTTTACCACTAAGAAGCTAAATAACCACCTCATATGCTTATACTGATTCCCCACTGCTCTGAGAGAGGCATGAAATGCTGCCATCGCTGCTGCTGGTAACATAGTGTTTCATAACACTTGAGGATTGTAAATGCCTACTGGCTGAGCAGGTACTGTTTTATAATGTGCTTACACTGAAATGGCTGTATAGGACCTGAGGGTTGAGGGAAATCTGAAGCAGATCTCATTACATTTTGCCTGGCACCTTATTATTAATAGACCCCATTTGCATGCTGCACTGTACTTGCAGCAATATCACTGTTCACATCCTTTTCAAACTTGTGTAGCAACACCAAATAAAACCTCTGTCCCAAATGACTTTGTATAAGAGGGCTAAGGATTGGTTGCTGTGACAGAGTGTGGGAAATTAACAGGTGAGCCCAGGGCTGGACTTAGGGGCAGGCGACCGCCTGGGGTGCTGGGCTTGGGCGAGCTCCAGGCTCAAGGTGCTGTTTTTGTTGTTAGCGACAAAAGGGAAAATAGAATGTTTGAAGTAAAATGTTTTAGGTATTCTGAATGTGGATTTATTTTTCACTAACCTCCTAGAATGTTCTGGACCTTTGTAGAATGTTGTGGAACCTTCCAGGCTTTCTGAGAACTACATTTTCCTCGAACCTCCTACAGTGTTGTGAGCCATGCCCTTGCGAGTATTATAAGAAGCAGGGCATCGCCAGTCAGTCAGTGAGATATAAGAACAAAGTTAAAGCCCAGCTGCAATATTGTGAATCTTGTTTTATTGTGTAATTGTGAAAGTGTACTTGTGTTTTAAGACTTGAAGAGTGTAAGTAGCGACTAATAAAGGACATATTTAATGAAACGCCGGAGATATCTATTGAACCCCTATCTACACAACAATATAAAAGAAATAGAATCATAGAAGATTAGGGTTGGAAGAGACCTCAGGAGGCCATCTAGTCTAATCCCCTGCTCAAAGCAGGACCAACACCAACTAAATCATTCCAGCCAGGGCTTTGTCAAGCTGGGCCTTAAAAACCTCTAAGGATGGAGATTCCACCACCTCCCTAGGTAACTCATTCCAGTGCTTCACCACCTTCCTAGTGAAATAGTGTTTCCTAATATCCAACCTAGACCTCCCCCACTGCAATTTGAGACCATTGCTCCTTGTTCTGTCATCTGCCACCACTGAGAACAGATGAGCTCCATCCTCTTTGGAACCCCTCTTCAGGTAGTTGAAGGCTGTTATCACATCCCCCCTCGCTCTTCTTTTCTGCAGACTAAACAAGCCCAGTTCCCTCAGCCTCTCCTTGTAAGTCATGTGGCCCAGCCCCCTGATCATTTTTGTTGCCCTCTGCTGGACTCTCTCCAATTTGTCCACATCCTTTCTGTAGTGGGGGGCCGAAAACTGGACGCAATACTCCAGATCCGGCCTCACCAGTGCTGAATAGAGGGGAATAATCACTTCCCTCAATCTGCTGGCAATGCTCCTACTAATATAGCCCAATATGCCGTTAGCCTTCTTGGCAACAAGGGCTCACTGCTGACTCATATCCAGCTTCTCAACCACTGTAATCTCCAGGTCCTTTTCTGCAGAACTGCCGCTTAGCCAGTTGGTCCCCAGCCTGTAGCGGTGCATGGAATTCTTCCATCCTAAGTGCAGGACTCTGCACTTGTCCTTGTTGAACCTCATCAGATTTCTTTTGGCCCAATCCTCCAATTTGTCTAGGTCACTCTGGACCCTATCCCTACCCTCCAGCATATCTACCTCTCCCCCCATCTTAGCGTCATCTGCAAACTTGCTGAGGATGCAATCCATCCCATCATCCAGATCATTAATAAAGGTGTTGAACAAAACCGGCCCCAGGACTGACCCCTGGGGCTCTCCGTTTGATGCTTGGCTGCCAACTAGACATTGAGCCATTGATCACTACCTGTTGAGCCTCACAATCTAGCCAGCTTTCTCTCCACCTTATAGTCCATTCATCCAATCCATACGTCTTTAACTTGCTGGCAAGAATACTGTGGGAGATCATATCAAAAGCTTTGCTAAAGTCAAGCTATATCACATCCACTGCTTTCCCCATATCCGCAGAGCCAACTATCTCATCATAGAAGGCAATCAGGTTGGTCAGGCATGACTTGCCCTTGTTGAATACATGTTGACTGTTCCTGATCACCTTCCTCTCCTCCAAGTGCTTCAAATAGTTTCCTTGAGGACCTGCTCCATGATTTTTCCAGGGATTGAGGTGAGGCTGACTGGTCTGTATTTCCCCAGGTGGTGGTTGTTCCCTTTTTTAAAGATGGGCACTATATTTTCCTTTTTCCAGTTGTCCGGGACCTCCCCTGAGTGCCACGAATTTTCAAAGATAATGGCCAATGAGTCTGTAATCACATCAGCCAATTCCCTCAGCACCCTTGGATGCATTAGATCTGGACCCAGGGTCTTGTGCATGTCCAGCTTTTCTAAATAGTCCTTAACTGTTCTTTGACCACTGAGGCCTGCTCACCTCCTCCCCATACTGTGTTGCCCAGGACAGCAGTGTGGGAGCTGACCTTGTCTGACAAGTAAATACTGTTACTTCTTTTGCCATGCTTAACATGTAATGTTTGATGACTTTCTAAGACTGTGGAACATAGACTTTTACTCTCCCTAATACTGTCTGTTTTTCCCCGTAGAAAATAAAAGATGGCCCCAAAGAAGCCTTCAGGAGCTCAGTATAGGAAGCAAAAATTTCAATTGAAATCTTGTTTGCAGCAAGGGGCAAATTTGATGGGAAAATATTTGAAACAGAACAATATAGATCGGGCTTTAGGCAGTAGCGATCGTCCCAGTGCAGAAGAAATTGAGGAGCGAAGCATAAATTCAGTTATTTCATTTCAGTTATTCTTAAAGTTAAAAAATTTCTATAAGGTTAGAGGAAAGAATTTTTTTTTTATTTGCTTATATCTGGCATGAATAAATACAGATTTACAGATCCTAGTGTGCAAATTTACCATCTTATATGACCGGGATTATGAGTCATGAAATGGGCTAATAAAATAAGGTATTCAAAAGTTTAACAAATGGAGGGGGGTGCCGAAGATGCTCCTCATCTGGGGAGCCATTTGGTCTAGGGCTGGTGCTGGGTGAGCTAGCACTCTGATCACTTAGGCACCAATCAGTTCCCCTGGAGAAGGCTGGCTGGGGATATATAGCTGATCAGGCTGGGAAGGCTGATGAACCAATTAGCCGTCCCTTGAGAGAGAAAAAAGAAGACACAGGAAGGATGAGGGGGAGGAGCTGGGCTAGCTGAATCAGGAGTGATCTGAAAGGTCAAGGAAGAGAGACATCTGTTCCTTCCTGGCTCTGTAGGCAAGGGCAGGAAATAGTGTAAATACTTTGCTGCATGAGACTATATTGGTGTTTGGAATATAAATAAATTCACATGAATTGCTACTTATTAGACAGAGTCTGAGAGGTTTTGGGGGTATCAGAGGATGTGAATGGATTGTACCCAGTTACCGTTGCAAATTTACTGGTATTTGAGATCATTTGGAAGCTATAAACAAAAAATAATTACTGACTTATTGCTCAATATGAATAATATCATAATCATTTATATATGACACCAACATTATCTGGTCATTACAATCTATTTTCAGCTATGGTAAATAAGGGAATTCTCCCTGACTTTTCACTCATATTTGCCTCTGCCTGTTAAAAAGTTAAGGTAAATATGGCATTTAATTCCTTTGATCTATTGTATACATTTTTTTTATGCCAGGCTTTGGTCAGTTAAATTATTGGGTTTTTTTGGTGATTCATATGTAGGGTGACTTACACAGATTTCTAAAACTTGGTTATTAGTTGTAATTATAGTTGGGTTAATAGATGGGAATTCTGGGAAATCACAATCTATAAAAATTATGCACATTTCATTAGCTTTGCTATGAAAATTATTATAGCTCCCAATACATTTGAGATTTAGAAGTTGAGGCAGTAATGATTTCACAGCAAGCTTTGGGAAGTGAGAAATCACATCAGCTATTTTAATGGGAGTCTGCTTTGTTATAGTTAATACTGGGAGCAGTATGAGGTAGAGGATATAAGATATAAATGTCACTTAGTGTTCTGAACCATTCCAAGAATACTTCAAAATGATTTTTCTCATTTTCTGGTAGGTTGAATTATGATTTTGACAATGTAATATGCTACTGTTTCATGTTTGGCTGTATTTGTCAAAAACAGTAGGGTAACTGTGTTGGACTGACTTCTCACTGGCTTATGTTTTCAAAGAAATTTGGTATCTCTAATTCACCAGCAGGAGGAGTCTAGGTAGATGTCTTTTGCTTCTCTTTCCTAGTGTTGTCTAAAAGTTCAGGAATTCCCAAATAATGATGTTTTTTTCTCACTTCCCCCATTATTTGGGACCTGTGGAAACCTACAGCAAAATATGAATGGATATCTTTTGAGTTTTAAAAGTCCAGCAGAACCTCTGATAAGTGCTACAGCTGCTACTGGCATGATTTAGTATTAGATTGTGGCCTGTTCCTCCACAGGTATGCAAGGTTGGGTCCCTTCTTCTACCCCTTTGCAGCAGTCAGGCACAGTTGTAGCCCCTGTACTTTTCCTATGTAGCTCCTAGAGTGAAAGACACACCAAAGGGGGTAAGGAGGATGTTGGGCCATGGAGAAGCTACAACCTCTGAAGCATGGTAGCAGTGGGAGTGTTTCCCCAGCATGCTGGGAAACTGCAGAAAGATTTCTGCCTCCTGTAGGTGGAATTCCTCCCTTAGCTTCCTTTTGGGGTGGTGCACTTCAGTGTACAGCCTTACACTGAGGGTGGTTTATGTATGACTGAACTGTCAATTAGTACTGAATTCTTAAAAGTGAGTGAAAAGCCTTCCTGGAATAACACATTTAAGTATGTTCTGTCTCTTTAAAAAAAAATAAAAATCCAGGTTTCATTTCTAAATTGGGCTGGATCCTGCAGTCTTAGCATGCACAATGCCTTCTGAAATCAGTGGGAACCTCCTCTCACCCCACCCCAAACTACAGAGAAATGTAATTTTAGGCTTTATAGTGAATGGTTTTATTTTGAATGCAAGAATTGTGTAGGAATGTTTAATTCTTTACAATTTTGATATATTTTCTTTTGATAGATGAAATAGCCTGTTTCCTACTTTGCTTACATTGTCTAACTTTGCACATAGTCTAATAAAATAAAACAGGTCTGATCTGCCATGAAGTCACACTAAAAAGTCCCAGTTACATTAGGGGGAAATACAAGCCACCTTAATCGACAGTGTTCTTTGTCTTGTTAGAGAAACAGTGTTTGGGGTTATTGTTTGAATGGGAAAAACTATACATCACCATAAGTGTAAACAATAAGTCAGCTTTTTAAAACAAATGTGAACTGGGACCTCTCAAGTGGTACTAAATCTTTTAATATATCCTAAATGCTAGCGAGTAAGAGTTGCTTAAATGGGGGTTCTTCAAGTGTGGGGAGCAGGAGGAGAAAGAGGATACTTGATTTCTATTTGCAGTTGTAAGTTAAGTGAAGTAAAAACAACCCATACTGAAAAATCCTCGAACAACCTTTTTCTAAAGTTTTTGACACATTCTAGAAAGTGTAATAAATAACTATACTTCTGCTATGGAATTCTGCTGGTATACAATGATTCAAAAAGCCTATAGAAAGATTTCTTTATTAAGTTCTATTTTTTAAGAGTAATTTTTATAGCCCGTTATTACTTTTCTATAATCCCTATTGGTACGTTCCCTATTAAATTGTATTGAACTTTCTATAAAAGGTTCTGGTTATTAGGTTGGCAAGCAGTAGTGTACTAAACTATCTTATGGAGATATCTGGGTTCACTTTTAGTCCAGGCTCTCATTCCTTGGATTGGAGGAATGATGATATGCTTATCAGAGGAAGAAGAAGTCTATAGGTATGTATCTTATGTCCTACTACAGTGACTCCTTGGGGTAATTAAGGGCTGAGTATTGACAAGTTTTGAATGGAGCCTCTTTTTCCTTGTCCAGAAGAATGGTGAATATGGCTTTGAGGACAGGCTGTGGTGTGAATGCAGAAAACAGGGCAATCTTGATTCTGACAGGGACATAAAAGATCTCTTGTATCTATATTATTATTGTCTCAGTGGATTTAGAGTGTAATGAATTTTTTAAATTTTGATTAGCATTTGAATAGCTCTTCTTCTACCATGGTGTGGCAGGGTTGAGTGAAAATTCAAACAGTTCTAGGCTTCCAGAGATTTTTTTTATAAAAGGCTATATTACAAGATACCCTAGTTTGATAGCTTCTGAATCATTATCTGTAACAAAGCAGTCTTTCTGAGGCTATTATTGGAAACAATATTACATGGTTTGTTTGCTAGTTTTGGTTTGTTAATGACAGATGAATTAGGAAAAGGACAAGCACAGATGAAACCTTCTAATCATTGTTTCAGCTGGCCATAGTAATTTTTCAGAGTGCTTTAATGATTCTGTTAGTTTAAAGGTATATGACTAAATTACATCAACAACACATTCCCACATATTTGGGAAATAAAAAGTGCCTTCTAATCTACTAATATGAGATTCTCTGTATTTAGTAACTCAGATTATAAAGTACAAGGAGGTATTCTTGTGTAATCAGGGTAAATCTTTATTAAATTAAACGTAGTTTGAAATGTGACAGGGCACTTATATGCCTTCTGTAGAGTTCAGTAATTAGACTCATGGCGAGCATGACTCATCATTTCAGAACGCCTCCTGAAAAAGTTCTTCTCTTTGGTGTTCAAAACACATTTGCTTTGATATTTTGAAATCTATCAGGAAAATGAACAATACCTACATATATAACACATGCACAAATGCCTTTTGAGATCAATACATTCTGCCTGAGTGAATAAACAAAAACTGTGTGCACATGGGAGACATAACTAGCATAGGTAGTAGGTGACAAGATAGAGCCCCCCCCCCCCCCCCCCCCGAATCTCTCTCTGCATTGTTATTTTCTGAGCCTCCTTGCTGCCTGTTAGGGTGACCAGATAGCAAATGTGAAAAATCGGGACGAGGGTGGGGAGTAATAGGAGCCTATATAAGAAAAAGACCCCAAAATTGGGACTGTCCCTATAAAATCGGGACATATGGTCACCCTACTGCCTGTGCTCTTTTCCACTTGGCTGGCAAAGTCCTGTGTCCGCTGGTGGCAGGGCGAGGAATGGAATTGGGCAGGGCTTCATCTGTGGGAGTGGGCCGCATATACACTGGATTCCCAATAGGTGGAGCTAGATTCCTGAGTCCTGGGAGGACTGAAGTTTGCCAAGTGCTGGTTGCAGCAGGCTCTACTGTGCAGGAAGGCTCAGCAGCCAGATCTAGAGTGTGCCTCAGAGGAAGAAAAGCAATGGCATTTGTTGAGCCCCAGCAGAGGAGCAGGAGAGGCCTGTGTGAGTGGAGGAGATGATACTGGTGTGGAGCAGAGATTAGAGTCCTCACATTGGGGATCAGGATGAGGCTCGCAGGGAAGAGGAGAGATCCTGATGGGATTGCGGGGGGGGGGGGGGAAGGTTAGTCCTGGGGAGGGAGAAGATCCTCAGGTGTTTATGGGGGGAGCAGACTGAGGTGATGGGGGAGGGGGAGAGAAGATCCCGAGGCTCCTGCACTAGTGCCAGGAAGGGAGGGGGGGTGGGGTGTTCCGCATCCAGATGTGCTCATCAAGTAACTTTGTGGCAGGCTCCTCCAAATCTGAGCGGTGAGAGCCAATTGACCAGAATGCAGAGCTGGGCTCAGCCCTGCAGGACAGGAGCCTCTGTTGCAGGATGAGTGCAGGGCAAGCGCAGTCCCTCTCCCCCCACGAAGAATATCTTCACTGGTTGCCTGTGACAACCCGCCTGGTGATGAGAGTGAGGACTACAAAATCATGTGCTGCAACCAGTCAGTAACTCACTAAATAGTAGTAGTAATAAAAAAGGAAGCATTTATCCTATATTAGAGGACTGCTTCTGAACCCACCAATACTACTCCTTAATCAGCCATAAGGGTCTCAGCTGAGGATGGCTAATCCCTCTATTCCACAAAGGACTAAGGGAGCCATCTCCTCTAGCGGCAGCACATGCTCAGAGCAAGGCATATTTAACTTGTAATTTTCTTCATCTAATTAAAAATATTAGATAAAATTTAAGAGTGAACTAACAGAACCAACAGTGAACATTACATTTTTAAAACGCGTTCAGTTTTAACAACCATGATTGAGTGGTAAAAGCTGTTTTTTTTCTGCTCTAATATAACTCTCTTTTTTAGATAGTATCGCTCTAATAAATCTTCATTAGGAGCATATTTGCTCTTGCTAATTCCAGTACTAGTTTGAACATACCTGCAATGCAGAAGTTGGCATTAGCTTGAGACAATTTCACTGCTTTTCCATCAGTTCACAGAAAGGGAGGAGAGATCACTACATTCTTACTGTTACTGGTTCTTGGCTTCTGACTGTGACACTGCACTTACCTTTAAGTGGTAATTACTTCTTATTGGTCTTAAGAGCAAATTACTGGTCGCTGGAGTACATAGATGATATTAAATAACATGAGATGATGTGGCCACAGATGATTTTTTTCCTAAGTACAGTTTAGGCAACAAATCTTTGACATAAAGGTCATGGAAACCTACAAAAGGGGATAGTTGTGGGGGGGAAAGCAGCAAATAAGATCTTTATTTGGCTTTGAAAACATTACTGAATATTTGATGAAACAGACTGCAGATCTCTGCAGTACAGTTCTAGTTGAATCCCTGCTGGCAGTTATGAGTATGTCCTTTCTGGGGATTGCAGTGGTTGAATCTCTCATATCACTGTCTGGCAGGGCCAGCTCTAGGTTTTTTGCCATCCCAAGCAAAAAAAAAACAAAAAACCTCTGAGAGCGCAAGTGCCGAAGCAAAAAAAAAAAAGGTGTCCGGAATGCCGCCCCTGGAATTGTGCCGCCCCAAACACATGCTTGGTTTGCTGGTGCCTAGAGCCGGTCCTGCTGTCTGGGGGTGGGGAGCATAAACACCAGTGGAAAGAAAGCCACCTTTCAGAGTGTAGACCCTTTCAGTATTCAGGCATTCCATCTCAAAAGTAGTGCAAGACAAACTTCTGCCTCTTCATTAGATGTTTTAATCACCTTATATTTTGATTCCGAATAAATAGCTCAGTATAACGGTATAACTCAAACTTTGCATGTAACAGAACCCCACTTCATATCTCTATTGGAACATAAAGGAGTAAGCTCTGAAGTGTAACATTGTTACACGAGGGTCCCTGCTGTTTGGAATAATTTAATGCTATAAAGGACTTGACAGCATTACCCTCCTCCCACTCTCCTCTCCAAGGCAGGCAGGTAAGCTGTGGAAGAGATTTAACTCCTGTTATCTGTAAAGAAGGAAATAAGATTTAGGAAACATTAGAAAGACGCTTAAGAACTTGGAAGCCTCTGATAATCTTTATTTTAATCTTTTAAAATTGTGTATAAGGTTAATTAGGTGCACTAGGGCGGGAAAACCTCCCTTTAGTACAACAGTTATTTAGAGAGGATTTAGATTTTATCTTGTGCCTAATGTATGTATTTAGTCAGCTGTTTTGACAAGTTGATGTGCTGTAGTGATTTACAGTCCTGTTAACCTTCGGAGTATGTCTTCTGATGGCACTGTGATGGGGCATGTGCCCCACACTGGTATTTAAGGGGTTAAAAGAGGCCTAGGGAGGCTGCGCGGGGAAGTGGCCAGTGGTAGGGGGACTGTGAGGAACAGCCAATCCAGGTCCAGCAGGCCCATATAAGAAGAACTGCAGGACCAGAGCAGGATCAGTAGCTGCTGGGGGCTCAAGGAGAGAAGACTGTGTCCCTAGTAGGCTGCAACCCTGTAGCACCTTGCACAGAGCAGTGCAGGCAGCGATCCGGGGAGTAGAGAAGGCGCTCTAGACCACTGCTGGGACTGAGTAGGGTGCTGTGGCCTCAGGGAAGTGAAGCGATAGTCGAGGCAAAGGAACGCAGTACGTGATTGCGGTTCAGATGGCTAGAGCCCTGCACGGATACAAATTTATACCTGCGGATGCGGATATCCACGGATATAAATTGGTATCCACAGAACTGCAGGGTTCTCCCGGGGACCACAGCGGTGAAAGGAGCAGAACGTGAGGCCGCTGCTTCCAGGAGCCAGTGCCATGTGCTGGCAGCTCCTCTGGTGCAGCTGTACCGCCCGCAGCCCCGCCCCTGGCCCTGCCCCTTCCATGCAGCGGTCTACGTCTTCTGTCTGGGGGTGTGCGTGCCGCTTGAACATGAGCATGACCAGGGACAGCTGCTGGTGAGCCTTGTGCCTGCCCCAGTGGGCGGGGCTGGTGGTGGTACAACCGCATTGGAGGAGCTGCCGGCATGGGGCGCTGGCTCCTGGGAGTGGCGGCCCCATATTCTGCTCCTTTTGCCGCTGCAGTTCCTGGGAGAGCCCTGCAGTTCCGCGGATATTGATTTTATATCCGTGGAGATCCGCATCCACGGATATAAATTTGTATCTGCGTAGGGCTCTACAGATGGCCCCTGGGCCAGTACCCGGAGCAGTGGGTGGGCCCAGGTCCTCTCCCCCCAGCCACTGGGTAGTGTCTAAGGGAGTGGAAGAGGCCAACCAGACAGCAGGGTCTAGAAAGATTGTGATTCCCCGGAAGGGGAGGACTTAAGGGACCTGGCTGGAGTGCCAAGCCACGAGGAGAGAGCTGCAGATCTGGGAATGAGTGGAGCAACGGATTGAATCAAGACGGGGGGAGGGAGGGGAAGCAAGTGTGGAAGGAGAGCCTCTAACTTGATCTAATCCTCAAAATGACGAGGGGGAGACACCAGACAGCAGTGAGTGGTGCGCCGCGTGGCAGCACAAACAATTAATTAGTCCATAACCAGATGGCGTGCTGTTTATTCTTGAGCTCCACAGTGGCAGGATGGGAAGCTCAAGAAGCCCCAAAGGTAAAGATGTAAGTTAAACCTCCTGTGACTACAATGTTGTAATAAAGAAGGATCTTTTGATTCACGTGTTTGTTCTGAGGGGCATGCGGGAGGTGATCTGGGATGAGACTAGGGGATGCAGATCTGAGTTGACTATGTGCCAAGAAATGCACCATCGATCCAAAATATAGTCCTGCATTGCCTGTTGCCACTGTTCCTTAGAAAGATTGTGTCTGATGCACAACTATTTCAGAAAATGGGTGTCGTCATATGAATCACCATTTTTGATGTGACTTTGAGATGAAATTGTGAAGTAGGCTGTCGATAGTTGGCTACACACAGTCATGTGGCCAGGGACCTGCCTTCATGCCTAATTGCTGGGGCAGCAATGCCAGCAGGAGCAGAAGGTTGGAAACTGGAGTTGTCTGGGTCGCACCAGTGAGGATACAAAGGGCAGAGTTGATCGCTGACTCCAACTTGCCACATTGACAAGCGGAGACCCGGGGTGCCATACAGTATTTGGCAAGTGCAACAATTAGGGCATTAGTATATATCTATACGGTTGCAGTGCTACTGCCCCAGGAGTTGCCAGCAAGCCTACGGAGCATTGCAACTTACGACTGGAGTTTGGTGCATGTCTTCTCGATATGTTGTCAAAAAGACAGAGAGCAGTCAAGCTTTATCCCTATATAAGGAGGATATGGATCAGAAATGACTGGCTGATTGTTCAGAAGGCCCTGCAGCTGTCGATGAGCTAACAGGTTGGCAAGATGTCAGTGTCTTCAGCATGTTTAATTTAAGTCCCCACTTCGTAAAGTGTTTTGTCAAGGTCAGATAACAGGCAGGATTCCAGCTCCTCATAGCTTCTAGCTATTGCCAGGCAGATGTCATCAGTGTACATGAGCTTAGTTGCCGAGGTGGATGGCAGGTCAGCTGTGTGTATATATATGCTAAAGAGCTTTGGAGTGAGTACAGATTCCTGTGGAAGTCCATTGTTCATTCGATGTGGGAGACTTGAACCATCACCACGCTTGATGACCACTGTTCTGTTAGAAGTAATTTTCATAATAAAATCTACAAGTTTCTTGTTTGGGACCATGGAGTATAATTTTAGAACTAGTCCATGGTGCCAGATGTGCTAACCACAGGTGTAAGAAAGTGGGACCCAAACTTCCATTGTTGATGCACAGGGGATTTTGTACAAAGGGGTGGTTAGAAGGGGCACAGGGATAGAACAAAAGGGAGAGGTAGAGAAAACCATATGGAGACAACCAAGGAAATGCAGAATGAAGTGGGGGCAAGAAACAAAAAGGGCATAGAGACTGGAAGGGAAAAGTAGGGTTAAAGAAGGGAAGACAGGGAGATGGGGAAGAGATGGTGAGAGGAAAGCCTGATACTGGGAGAGAAGAGAAATATAAAGTGAATCAGGAGGGATCAGACTGGAGAGATGGTAGATGAAGATGAGGCAGGGAGAGAAGAGAAGTGAAGATGTGGGGGAGAGTGGAGAGAAACAAGGTGAAAGAGGGAAAGAAGAGGTAGGAAAAAAAATAAAGAAAAGGTATTCAGAGAAAAAAAATAGATACAGTCCAACTTGCCCGAAACAGCATTGTCTGTCATTCTGATATGAGGTAGTGTCCCCAAGAGTGGTCTAAATCAGGGGATCCCCAAATATGGGCCGTGGTCTGCTACACAGTCCCAGGTGGTTCACGGGGACAAGTTGTAACTGCATCCTCCAGTGAAGCTCTTGGTAAATCTTTAAATCCACGTGACTCGTGTAGTCTTGTTCAGGTTTTTATACAAAATTGTGTTTTCCCTGTTTGAACACCACATTTGGCTCTCAATGTTTTTTAAAATGTAATTTTACTAAAACTGTTTGGTTTCAAAGATCCTGAAGCATTTCTTTGAGTGGATATTGCTAGGGATGTCTATCATTACAACTGTATACATTAAAATGAAAAGGAAACATACATTGTTTATTTACAGTGTTGTTGTTTATATGTATGTAATAAATAATTTTCCTCAAGAAGTGTTAAGAGTGGGCCGCGTGCATATTGCAGCTGCACAGGTGGGGCTCAGGGAGAAAAAAGTTTGGGAACCCCTGGTTTAAGTCCATACCTCTCATCCTGTCCAACTGTGCACTTCTCTTGAAAGTGGTAGAGGGGACCCTCAAGAACTGCAAGTGAAAATTCAGGTGCCTCCTTACTTATAAATGAAGCAAACAGACAAAATGTGTGTGTTTGCTGACCACAATGGTATCAGAAAAATAAAGCATGCTATTAAGAGTTAGGGCTGACGATTTAATTGTGGTTCCAGTGCTTCCAAATGTACTTAGCATATTGGCTGATAAACTCAAAGTATTGTGCTGTACTGTGTTTAGATGACACTATCAATTGTATTTGTCTGCACATACAAATGTATGAAATTATACATGTATGTAGGAAATTATATTGATTTACATTTATTCTTTCTGTGATTATAAAAGTGTACATTTTCAAGCAAAGTTTTATGAGTTTAGGGGAGGGGAAAGGTTTCCCATTTTGATTTTGGAGGTTGACATATAAGCTATGCAGCAGAAATTCTGTAGCAGTCATTATTTTAACCAATAATGAAACATGAATACTTTTTAAAATTTTGGTAACTAAATAACTTTTTAAATAAAAGGAGAAAATATATAACAGCAATGTTCATGCTTCAAGATATATAGGACCAGAAAGGAACATAACTATACAACTTGTTATAGCAACCATCCTGTTTCAAGCTATGTTTGTTTTCAAAATGATATTTTTTTAAATGGCAGAATTTATTGTTAGTCTAACAATAAAGTTTGGGATACAGGCACACTTTGAATGTACTTTCCTGCTCCATAATTTCCCATTATATTGATTTTTAAATACTTTTTGATTCTCATTTAGCTTGTGCTTCCAGATCTAGAAGAAGACAAAAGTCTGCTCTTTTAAAAATAGAAGTACCATAACAACCAATTCACAAACAATTCCCGAAACAGAGAGAGACTAAGCCATTAAGAAAACATTTGGATTTTGATTTTCCATGAGATAATGGAAAGGAGATTGAGTGAGTGAGGAAATGATAGTAGGGGACAACCTTGGCTCGAGTGACCATGAGCTAATTCGGTTTAAACTAAATGGAAGGATTAACAGAAATAAAACTGTGACTATGGTCTACGATTTCAAAAAGGCCAACTTTAATAAATTAAGGCAACTACTTAGGGAAATAGATTGGGCTAACATACTTAGAGAGCTAAAGGCAGATGAGGCCTGGGATTATTTCAAGCTGAAGTTGCACACGCTGTCCGAGGCCTGTATCCCGAGAAAGGGGAAACGGTTAGTGGGCAGGAGAATTAGACCTAGCTGGATGAGCGGGCGTCTCAAAGGGGCGATTAAGAAAAAACAGAAAGCGTACAAAGAATGGAAGAGGGGGCTGATCGGTAAGGAAACCTACCTTATTGAGGTCAGAGCATGTAGGGATGCGGTGAGAAAGGCCAAAAGCCGTGTAGAGTTGGACCTCGCGAGGGGAATTAAATCCAATAGTAAGAGGTTTTATAGCCATATAAATAGGAAGAAAACAAAGAAAGAGGAAGTGGGACCGCTGAAGCATGTAAATGGAGTGGAGATTAAGGATACTCTAGGCATGGCACAATATCTAAATGAATATTTTGCGTCGGTATTTAATAAGGCTAATGAAGGGCTTAGGAATAGAGGGAGCGGGATAGAGGGGAATAAAGGAGGGGCGATTGACATTACAGTATCAGAGGTGGAAACCAAACTTGACCAGCTAAATGGGACTAAATCAGGGGGACCAGATGATCTCCATCCTAGAATATTGAAGGAGCTGGCGCGAGAAATTGCAAGCCCCTTGGCGATAATTTTTAATAAATCTGTAAACTCGGGGGTGGTACCGATGGACTGGAAAATAGCTAATGTGGTTCCTATTTTTAAGAAGGGGGAAAAAAGTGACCCGGGTAACTACAGACCTGTTAGTTTAACTTCTGTAGTATGCAAGGTCTTGGAAAAAATTTTGAAGGAAAAAGTAGTTAAGGACCTTGAGGTGAATGGCAATTGGGACAAATTACAACATGGGTTTACGAAAGGCAGATCGTGCCAAACCAACTTGATCTCCTTCTTTGAGAAAGTAACAGACCTTCTAGATAAAGGAAATGCGGTGGATCTAATTTACCTTGATTTTAGTAAAGCGTTTGATACTGTCCCGCACGAGGAATTATTGGTTAAATTGGAAAAGATGGGGATCGATATTAAATTCCAGAGGTGGATAGAAAACTGGTTAAAGGGGAGACTGCAGCGGGTAGTACTGAAAGGGGAACTGTCGGGTTGGACGGAGGTCACCAGTGGGGTTCCTCAAGGTTCGGTTTTGGGTCCGATTTTATTCAATCTATTCGTTACTGACCTCGGAACCGAATGTAGGAGTGGGCTGATAAAGTTTGCGGATGACACGAAGTTGGGAGGTATTGCCAATTCGGAGAAGGATAGGGATATTCTGCAGGGAGACTTGGATGACCTTGTAAATTGGAGTAAAAATAATAGGATGAGATTTAATAGTGAGAAGTGTAAGGTGATGCATTTAGGGATGACTAATAAGAATTTTAGTTATAAGTTAGGGACGCATAGGTTGGAAGTGACGGAGGAGGAGAAGGACCTCGGAGTCCTGGTTGATCGTAGGATGACTATGAGTCGGCAATGCGACGTGGCTGTGAAAAAAGCTAATGCTATTTTGGGATGCGTTAGGCGAGGTATTTCTAGTAGGGACAGGGAGGTGCTGCTTCCGTTATACAAGGCGCTGGTGAGACCTCATTTGGAGTACTGTGTGCAGTTCTGGTCTCCTATGTTTAAAAAGGATGAACTGAAACTGGAACGGGTACAGAGAAGGGCCACTAGGATGATCCGAGGAATGGAAAACCTTTCCTATGAAAGGAGACTCGAGGAGCTCGGTTTGTTTAGCCTAACCAAAAGAAGGCTGAGGGGGGATATGATTGCTCTCTTTAAATATATCAAAGGGATTAATACCAAGGAGGGAGAGGAATTATTTCAGCTGAGTAGTAATGTGGACACGAGAACGAATGGATATAAACTGGCCGTGGGGAAGTTTAGGCTTGAAATTAGAAGAAGGTTTCTAACCGTCAGAGGGGTGAAATTTTGGAACAGCCTTCCGAGGGAAACGGTGGGGGCGAAAGACCTTTCTGGCTTCAAGATTAGGCTTGATAAGTTTATGGAGGGAATGGTTTGAAGGGATTATGTGATTTTAGTCAATTAGTCATTAACGTGCCATCGCGGGTAAAATGAGGGTCCGGCTGTAGACTCTTGCCTGTATGCTCGGGGTACTGCTGATCGCCATATTTGGGGTCGGGAAGGAATTTTCCTCCAGGGTAGATTGGCAGAGGCCCTGGAGGTTTTTCGCCTTCCTCCGCAGCATAGGGCAGGAGTCGCAGGCTGGAAGATTCTGTTGTGGGTGGGTCAGCTTTTGTGGCCTGCATCATGCGGGAGGTCAGACTAGATGACCATATTGGTCCCTTCTGACCTTAAAGTCTATGAGTCTATGAGTCTATGAGTGAAAAATTATTTTTAAAATTTTGTAAAACATCTTGAATATTCTAAAACAAATAAATTTGAGTTAATTGTGAAACTCCATTCTCCATCCCACCGTGCCTAGTTATTGCAGCATATACTGTACCTTACCTGTACTTTGCATTGTTCAGAGGCATAGCTATACATTTTATTGCATGACAAGTATATAAGGATAGATTTAACTTTGTTCCCCATCCCATTATTCTGAAAACCAAGAAAATTAAAGAACCCATTAATAGATGGCATTCCACTAATGTAATAAAATCCAGATGCCATCTCAAGTATGATGTGTATCAATATGCTAACGTTTTTGCATTTAGACCCATTTGCTGCTTTTGCAGCTGACCAAATCATGAGAAATATCAGGCAGTTATATACAGTATGGTTAGTTCATTCATTGAAATAACAGGCTTAGGGTCTAATTATATATAATTGAAATCAGTGTAAATGTTGCTATTGAGTTCCATGGGAACAGGATTGGACCCTTAGTGAACATTTTCTTCAAATTAATTTGCTGCACATGTGGAATAGTCACATTTTAAAAGGTCTCAAATCTGTGCCTAATTTTTTTTTTTCCACAATATCCGTTCACCTGGTATTAGCACAATGTTGGGATATTGGGTAACTTGCGGAGCACGTTGAATATATTTATACTTAAGTCCCTGCTCAAGTTAATGTTCTATAACTTACCCTCCTTCTCTCTCCATCTCTCTCATATTCTTTTGGCATTTAAGAAACTGAAAAGTGGAGGCCTTGATTTGGATCTCAATTATTCTGTTTTATGCCAGTTTCACTTATTGTTTAATGGAATCATTCCTGACTTACTCCAGTGTAAGTGGAATCAGAATCAGATCTTTAGTTTTTCTACTCTCAGCTACCTAAAAAAACAAAAAATGCTGGCCAAACCAATTTTTATTAAAATTTTATAAAGACATTTCTTTTTTTATGCTGAGAAAACTCTCTGGCACTTTCAACCTGGAACTAATCGCATGTGTGAAGTTATAAATCCTTTAAAATGGGGATTTTTAAATGGAGAGATTGAAAGTGGCTTGGCTTTAGTATCACAAATGTGACACTTTTATCGGGTAGTAGAGTTGGTGAGAAGTGGGTTTACTGAGAAAGTTAGTAAAAAATCTCCTTACAAAATATTTTCACTATCCAGTTATGGCCTGGCCATTTCAATGATCTGCATCAAATTTCCATTGAAGTTAATGGGAATTCTGAACATCAAACAGTGGCATAAAATAGAGGAAAATCCCTGAAAAATCCCAGAACACCAGATTGTTGTCCATCATATTTCTCTGTCTACAAAATATTGACAGTGGCTAGGCAGTTGGTAGGCTGTGGCTGCTAATTATTATTATTATCATCATCATCATCACCACTCCCATAACCGCATTGGTCGTTGGGGCACCGTCATTGATGAGCAATCAATCAATCGTCTCCACCCCTGACGATTGTGTGTCAGTGCTTACCAAACGTAATTAATTGTCTCTCTGTTCATTTCTCCTTTCTCCCTTTTCTTCCTCATTTGCTTGTTTATCACCATATGTCTCTTGTCATATGCTACTATTGTAAGCTGTTTGGGGCCGGGTCTTTTGTACGATACATCAGTGTACACCACGCAGCACAATGGAGCCTTGATCCCTGGCAGGTCTCTAGGTGCTATGGCAATACAAATAAAATAATAATATTACATGATAAAAGAGCACACATTGTGTTTCAAGCATATAGACAACCATGGCCTTTTTATCACAAAATGTGTGTTTTTATGTGAATAAGAGCAGTATCTGAAGCATCACAAGCTAGGAGGGAAATTACAATGACTGTCAAACTTTATTCTTCAGGTTATAAGTTAATCACCAGCTAGGGTCAGGAAAAATTCCTTCATTTTCCTCTCTCTCTCTCTCTCTCTCTCTCACTCACTCACTCACTCTCACACACACACACACACACACACACACACACACACACACACACACACACACACACACACACACACACACACACACACACACGAATAATATTGTATAGTTCTCTGGCCAGATATATTATGGTGGTATTTGCCTGCCAGAGAAACATTCAACATTACCAGGTTAATGGACTACACAACCTTTCAGCTTTTCCCTGAATGTCATTTCATTCATTCTTCTGGTACAAAATGTACCAGACTAATGTCTACATTTTTTTTCTTTATTATTTGATCTAACTTTATAACTGCTGTACAAAAATGCAGAACTGTGTAAAGCCATACACCTCTACCCCGATATAACGCTGTCCTTGGGAGCCAAAAAATCTTACCGCGTTATAGGTGAAACCGCGTTATATCGAACTTGCTTTGATCTGCCGGAGTGCACAGCCCCGCACCCCCGGAGCACTGCTTTACCACGTTATATCCGAATTCATGTTATATCAGGTCGCGTTATATTGGGGTAGAAGTGTATTAACATTAGTAAAAGCAATAATAGACATTGGTGACACAAGTTTTCTTTTTCTAATATTAATTTTTGAATCCTATTTCCCTGCTTTATTACAGACTATTCCCTATTCTAGACGTTTTAATTTAAATAGCTACTTTTAAAATTATATTTCTGTTTTGGTCAGTCGTGTTCAAAGGTAGAGTTAACATGTATGAACATTTAAATCTTGCAGATAAACAATGTAGCCTGTGAATCAGCAGTTTTGATAATTAGCTATATAGCCCATTTAAAAAAAAAATCTACCATTCTGGGTTCATCTAGCCGGTACTAAATTGACGTTTTTTGTAACTTCAGTAATAAAGAAAGACTTAAGGACATTTCAGAGGTCAAAACTAGTTACGTACAGAAGGAGAGTTAATAAGAATAATATGCACTGAAGGTCATACAGTACTAAAGCTGTTAGTAAACCAGGGACTTTTCTTCAATACCGAGAGGTCAGTAGTTAAAATCCCTCAGATTGCTTCAATTACCTGTCACCTCATCTTGTAACTTTTTCCTGTGTATTTCTCTGCCTTTAATATTCTGGACTATTTTTGTGATTACTGCAGCCAAGATATAGTCTAGGTCTAGTCCAGGGGTGGGCAAACTTTTTGGCCCAAGGGCTACATCTGGGTATGGAAATCGTATGGCAGGCCATGAATGCTCACAAAATTGGGGGTTGGGGTGCGGGAGGGGCTGGGGGTGCGGACCAGAAATGAGGAGTTCAGAGCGCGTGAGGGGTTCTCCGGGCAGGTGGTTGGAGTGCGGGGGGGGGGGGTGAGGGCTCCGGCTGGGGGTACAGGCTCCGGGGTGGGGCTGGGGATGAGGGGTTGGGGGTGCAGGAGGTTGCTCCAGGCTGGGACCTAGGGGTTCGGAGGGCGGAGGGTGATCAGGGCAGTGATAGGGGTTTGCGGCGCGGGAGGGCGTCGGGTGCAGGCTCCAGATGGCGCTTACTTCAAGCAGCTCCCGGAAGCAGCGGCATGTCCCCCCTCCGGCTCCTACGTGGAGGCGCAGCTAGGCGGCTCGGCGCGCTGCCCTGTCCGCAGGCGCCGCCCCTGCAGCTCCCATTGGCCATGGTTCCCGGCCATTGGAGCTGCGGAGCCCCTTGGCTGACCCTATGCATAGGAGCCGGAGGAGGGACGTGCTGCTGCTTCCAGGAGCCGCACGGCGCCACAGCATGTGTGGAGCAGGGCAAGCCCCCGGCTGGAGTGCCGGAGTGGGGCAAGCCATGGACCCCACTCCCCGGCAGGAGCTTGAGGGCCGGATTAAAACATCTGAAGGGCCAGATGTGGCCCCCGGGCCATAGTTTGCCCACCCCTGATCTAGTCAGATACACTGCTATGTCTACATAAAACCTGCTAAACTGCTTCCTGTTGTACTTGTCAACCTCTATGGAACCATTGGGGAAATGCAGGCTGCTGCCTTTATAACTTACAAGAACACTCAGAAATAGGAAATATGGATTATCTGTTGGTTATTGCTCTGCTTGTACATGAAATCACTAAGGAGGATAGACTGAGCTTCTGTAAGAGCCATTGTTTTGAATTTCATGATTGAATAAATATAGGGATAAGCCATGTCTTCGATAGATCTTTAGATGATTTTAAACTAGATAATCTTTTTTTGTTAAGCACTGACAGCATGTTCAACATAGCACAAAACTAGAGGAAGACTCAACCCCTGCCTCAACAAATATCTAAGTGCTTAATCAGCACCGCTTAATTTCACGTGTTCTGCTGTAAAAGGCTATTTCTATGAAGACACTGGTAAGAGCAGAAGTAATAGTGTACAGTAAGTGGAATAAACGCCGTAGCTCTTTATGCTCCCCTATTCCAGAAAAAACACATGGGCGCAGGAAGAAGACTCTTAAAAGTGAAGGGAGAAAGATTATTGGTTGCATGAAGAGGCAGAATGCATGGCTTTTAGTGCTGAGTCTGAAGGTTCACAGGGAACCCAATCCCAAGCTCACATCCTGCGACATCCACACAGAATGCCTGTCTCACCTTGCTGCTTCCTTTCCCCTTTCTCCCCCGGCAGCATGTCTCACCTGAGCATTGCTGCCATTGGTTTCCCTGCTGTGCCTGCACAGTTTCTCTCCCCCCCGCCCCTTCCCCAAAGTGAGTAGAAAGCAAAAAGCATCAGTAACTTCTGCAAGGATTTATGCCAGCTTTTAGTGCCATTCATTCCATGTAGAGCAGACATGGGCAAACTACGGCCCATGGGCCACATCCGGCCCGTGGGACCCTCCTGCTCGGCCCCTGAGCTCCTGCCCCGGGAGGCTTGCCCCTGCCCCCCCCCCTTCCCCCCACAGCCTCAGCTCACTGCGTCGCTGGCGCAATGCTCTGGGTGGTGGGGCTGCGAGCTCTTGCCAGGCAGTGCAGCTGCAGAGCCCAGGCCTGACCAGGGAACAGGGGGGGTTGAATGGGGCAGGAGTCCCGGGGGGGCCATCAGGGGATGAGTAGCAGGAGGGGTCAGATAGGGGCCAGGGCCGGGCCATGCTTGGCTGTTTGGAGAGGCACAGCCTCCGCTAACCAGCTCTCCATACAATTTTGGAAACCCGATGCGGCTCTCAGGCCAAGAAGTTTGCCCACCCCTGATGTAGCGGCTTGTGTCTGGCTCCTCCCCATATCAGTCATGTTGCTCTCAACTTCGATAGAGCCACAATTGAGTGGTGGTTGCATAAGAACAACTTTTAGTAGGGAAAGGGAGTGAGTTGCTTAGGTGCCACTCCCCTCATTCTGCTAGTTGCACTGCCTGTCTGCTATTCCTTTGCTCCCTTCCAGGCTTTGCACAGGAGGGGTGGCACGGGTCCCATGCTAACCACGGTGGCATACTTTGTCCTCTGACGTCCATAAGGGGCTCCCATTGAAGTCAATGGGAGGGGTATATGCATATTAATTTAAACTTGTCTCTTAGCAAGCAGTCTCTTTTGAACCGAGGTCGATTTCTGTCACTGACAGGGTGGTCTGATTTGGCAATTGGCTCTGTTGCAGGGGTTGTGAGGCTTCTCATACGTGTATTCTTTTGATAGTGAGTGACTGTATCATAGTGACACTAGTGGTCATTTTGACCTAATTTATACACATTAACTTATGTCTGAAGCTCTTTGGGGCAAGAGCTGTGTTTTTACTTTTCTATAAAGTTCCTAACATCCTGTGGGATGCCCCGAATAATACATATAATGGTTTCTCTTTTACCGTCTGTCTCTTGCAAGACAGACACAAAAGCATGAGTGCTAAAGAATTGCAAGTTGTTTGCAAAATGACTATGGGGCCCCCCCGGCCACTTACATAAGTATGTACTTTTGGAGCTGGAGTATGATTGAATACCCAGTGTCTTCTGTTTGTTTTTATTTTTTGGCTGAATGTGTAATCAAAAGTTAAGTAGCTATTTAGTTTTTATATCATTTCCAACTGACTTTATACAACAGGTTGAAGAAGCTGAAATCATTTTGATAGTTTACAATGTGTTCTCTGAATAAATAACTTTTTAGATAGCATATTAATAAAGAACCTTATGATAATTGGTTGAGGAGTATGAATTATTTCATGAGAAAACATCTACACTTTAAGGTAAATCCACATTTAGCATCACATTTTTTAAATACCCTCTAGTTTTGGATGCCCCAGTTCCTGAGTGTCCAACTTGACACTAAAGCCAGGTCTACACCCAGCCGCTAGTTCGGCGGATGGGAATGGAAGTTCTGGGTTCGATTTATCGCGTCTGGTCTGGACGCGATAAATCGATCCCGGAAGCGCTCGCCGTCGACTGCGGTACTCCAGCTCGGCGAGAGGAGTACCGCGGAGTCGACGGGGAGCCTGCCTGCCGCATGTGGACCGCGTCTGAACCGCGGTAAGTTCGAACTAAGGTATGTCGATAACGTAGCTGAAGTTGCGTACCTTAGTTCGAATTTGGGGGGTAGTGTAGACCAGGCCTTAGTGTCTTCTTTTGAGACGTGCTTAGTACCCACAGCTCCCAGTGACTTCAGCTGTTGTTGTTGATACTCCGCACCTCTAAAATTCAGGCCCTAGGTTTCTCAAGGTACCCAAAATTAGAAGTTCCTTTTGAAAATTTGGACCTTAATAGTTAAAACATCCTAATGATTTATTTCATGGGTTTGATTTTACGTGAGTGAAATTAATTACCAGTAATAATTACTATTACTTTACTACTTAGGGAAATTTGTTGGACAATCCTTTTAAACACAGCAGACATTGCAAATGAAGTTGCATAGAAGGGAGTTTACTGGATTCCCTGCTCCCTCTTCAAACATTTACTTCAAAATACTGTAACGATATAATTTCAGTTAGTCACTTATATATAAAATCATATATATTAGCACTCATATATAAAATCATTATGCATAACCTAAATTATGCCTAATTCAAGATGAAATGCTGTAATTCAATTAACCTTCTATAATTTCAATTTCAATTTTTTTTTAAATTTTCCTTATTTATTGTATGAGAGGCATCTTGTATTCCTAAAGAAATTTAATTCTTTTCTTTTCTATTGGTGGAGAACAGATTTTAAGATTGATTTTTTTTTTATTTTTTTTTAGGCCAAAATTTCCAAAAATAGGCATCTAAAGTTCGGCTCTTAAAACCATATTTAGATATCTGCCTAATTTTCAGAAAGTACTGAACAATCCAGAGGTCAAGAGGAGCTATAAAATACACTGTAAGAGATTCACTTAGATCTGTTGCACAGACCTATTTTTAAATCAATATTTAATTTAACAATCTTGGGTCCAGATTCAGGAAAGTATTTAAGATCTAACTCAAGTCTCATTTAAATCAATGGGATTTAAGTATATGCCTGAATTTAAGTCATGCTTCGGTGCTTTCCTGGACAGGGATGGATTTAAGCATGTGTTTAAATGCTTTCCTGAAACAGGACCTTAACAGAAAAATATCTCATGGTAATGGCAAAATAATATCTTTACAAAGGCTACAAGATAATTCATTTGTGATGCAAAGCATGATTAAGCAATAAGCAACTGTAAGGCTTAGTAGATATACACCCCTATCTATCAATGTACAATGTGGCTGGAAAAATATACTCAAGTGATTCCAATTCCATGATTTGATCACACTGAAATTATGTCATTGTTGGCTTTCAAAAGTGAAAATGGTGACAGACTAATTACAGCCTTCCTTTCTCTTAATATAATGAAGCCATTAATGAGCCTCGATCTTCAAACTTCTGTTTTTGCAGCTTGCATCTGTGCCAAATGGCATTATACAGCTTGTCAGAGATAGAGCAGTTAATTTCTATTAGCTCCTGAAACCACATAAAAGCCCAGAAAACAATACCAGTTGGAGGCACTCACATTTCCAGTGATGTATTACTTCATCCAGCCTTAAGTTTAAAATAATAACATAAAATCACTATCTGGCCATTATCTCTTTTCAGTAATATGCTGCCTTTTGAAATCCCATCATAAAATTATTTATGGATTATTTGCAGAATCCCTCCCCCCAGGTTTTGGTAAAGATAATGGCAGGCAGAGCCATGACAACACTCTTTAAATGTCTTCATGCAACACTGCTTTTATCCCGTAAAATAATCTTATCACTTTTAGGAATGACACATGGCAGACTAAATTATGAGCAGGCCTTTCTGAGGGAGTAGGCAGGTGTGTGTGTGTGTGTGTGTGTGTGTGTGTGTGTGTTAGGCTATGGGTGATTAAAATACCTAATAGAGGTGTGAATTGAGGACTGTTCCTTTCTGATTGTTTGGGTGAGGAAGAAAATACAAAACAATGAGTAACTTTTTTTTAAACTAGAAAACATCAGCTTCCAACTTGGAAACGTTTTCATTTCTGTTTCTTCTCTTTTGGTATGATAAATGTTCTCTTTCAAGCAACCTCCATAGGCAGAAAACAATCTGTCAAAAAGACATAAGAATATATATTTTCAAATGTGTCTGGGTGTTTTCTTTTAAAACACAACTCTGAATACATCATAGTGCCTCCTCATGTCCCAGCGTGGCCAGTCGGCTGGGGAAAAAGCGAGGTACCCACGTGTTCCCCAGCCTGCAGAGTCCCTTGTTACTTTGCTGGCCTTACCAAAGAGAATTGGTGGGCAATTGCTTTTCTTCCATGAGAGTGCTCCCATGTGGGGTCCCGTGTGGTTACCCCTCATGTTTAAAAGTAGCTAAGGCCGTTGGGCGGTTTAGGAGGAGAGATGGATTGCAGCGCTGATGACACTCAGCTCTGTCTCCACTCTGACCTGGTCAGAGCAGTCATTAAAATTAATGTGTTTGGATGAGATTGGTGCAGGGATGAAAACAAACAGGGCATAACTCAATCTGGATAAGACTGAGGTGATGTTGGTTGGTTGAAGGATGCAACTAGAAGCAACAATACACATAATATCAGCTCCTCTAGGTGTGGTTATGTCTGTTGTGGGTTAGGCCTTGTGTACCTACCGTGGTAAGTCGACCTAAGTTACGTTACTCAAATTACGTGAATAACATAACTGGAGTCGACGTAGCTCAGGTCAACTTACCACGGTGTCTGCTCCGCGCTGCATTGCCGGGAGACGCGCTCTCGTCGACTTACCTTACTCTTCTTGTTCTAGTGGAGTACCGGAGTCGATTGAAGAGTGCTCTGCGATCGATTTAGCGGGTCTCCACAAGACCAAGACCCGCTAAATCGACCCCCCACTGCATCGATCACAGCAGCGTTGATCTCCGGTAAGTGTAGACATGGCCCTAGTTGGGAATCGGGTTCGACTTCAAGCTGTTATTAGATGATTAGGTAGTAGCAATAGCTGGATTTACTTTTTTCATCTTCATATGGCCAACAAATTAGGATGATTTCTTTCAGGTGTGGACCTTGCAGCTGTCATCCATGCTTTCATCACCTCAATATTCAATATTTTTATTCAGTTCAGTATTTTTATTAGTGCCTATTGTCCTATTTATTAACGTAGGAGTGCACTAGTGAAATTTGCTGGTGATACAAAGGTAGGTGGTATCATCAATACAGAGGAGGATCAGAATAGTATACAGGAAGAATTGGATGGCCTTGAAGATTGGAGGGACAAATGTGATGAAATTCCTTAGTACAAAGTGTAGGGTCATGCACTTAGGCTGTAATAGTAAGAATTTCTGCTACAAGATGGGGGCTATCAGTTGGAAGTGACAGAGAAGGAGAGAGACATGGATGTGTAGGTCAGTCACAGAATGTCTGAGCCGCCAAGGTGATGTGGCTGTGAAAAAGGTAAATGCAATCTTATGACGTATCAGATGAGGCTTTTCCAGTAGAGAAAGAGAGGAATTAATGCCGTTGTACAAGGCACTGATAAGACTTCATTTGTAATACTGTGTACAATTCAGGTCACCCATTTTCAAGAAAGATTAATTCAAACTAGAAAAGATGCAGAGAAGAGCTGCTAGGATGATCAGGGGAATGGAGGATCTATTTTACAAGAGGAGACTAGAGGAGCTTGGCTTGCTTAGACTAACCAAACAAAGGCTGAGCAGGGGATATGACTACTGCCTATAAATACATTGCGGAGTAAACACCAGGGAGGGTGAAGGACTATTTAAATTAAACAATACTGTTGACACAAGAACAATTGGGTATAAATTGGCCATGAACACATTCAGGCTAGAAATTAGGCCTCTATCCATCAGAGGAGTGGAGTTCTGGAACAGCCTCCCAATAGGAGTTGTGGGGGGCAAACAACTTAGTTAGTTTTCAGCATGAGCTGGGCAAATTTGAGTGGGATTGTATAATAGGGTTGCTTATGATTGGGGAGTCTAGAAATCTGTTTGCCATGAAAAACATGAATTTTGTGTTTTTTACAGAGAATCTTTAGTTTTTACATTTTGTGAAAAAATAAAAATATATACAGTGGAACCCTGATTATCTAATCTAAGTGGGACCAGGGCCAGATCATCAACAATTTGGATAATCAGGAGAATGGTTGGGGTTCCGGCTGTCAGCTTAAAAATTGTAAAACATCAATAAAACATTGTGTTCAACTGATACCTATATATATTATGGTCAGGGGAACGAAAGTTCAGCGTTTCATTTTAATTGCGGAAAACCGTGGATTTTTATGGGTTTTTCTTTTATCACGGGAAAACTAGGATCCCTGCTTATGATGGTGGGGGCAGGATGTGGGAGCCGCGGGGTCTCTTTTGGTTTATATCCTATGTTTCATGTTTCAGGGCTTCAACTGACCAGTAGGGGTCAGGAAGGGTTCTCCCAATGTATTCTGGAGGCTGTTTGATCTTCTTCCTCTGAAGCATGAGAGGTGGCCACAGCTGGAAATGGGACACTGGATGGGGAGGGCCAGTGCTCTGAGGTGGTACCAAGCAGTCTCTCTTTCAGGTGCTTGCCTGGAAGGTTCTTGACCACATGCTCAGGGTGTAACTGATTGCTGTATGTGGGGTTGGGAAGGAATTTTCCTCCAGGTCAGATTGGCAGTAACTTTGGGGATTTTTCACCTTCCTCTGGAGGCAGATTTCTGGGTATATCTCACTGCAGGCGTATTATCTGGGTACATCTCACTTAATCATTTCCCGGCCATTTCAGGGGCCTCAGACATTGGTGCACCTAGGTCTCTCCTATTCTCTCCCTGTGGTACAGTAGTTTAGTCTCCTGTGGGTTGTAATACTTTGGTCTAATAGCAGTTTTGGGGTTTTGTGTGTGGGTACTGGGTGGTGGTGTTGCTCAGGAGGTCGGACTAGAGGATATGGTGTTACATTCTGGCCTTAAACTCTGACTCAGAATAGGACTACTGCAATGCACTCTACATGGGGCTACAGCTTACCAGAAACTGAAGCTGGTGCAGAATTTGGTGGTCCACTTGTTATGTGCTATACCTTTCTGTGAATGCATCAGACTTGTGTTTAATGGGGAACATTGCAAAACAAAAAATCCAAACCCTAAGACAATCAACTTAAACCCACCCCCAAACAAACCTCCAATCTAAAGTTCCATTTCTTAACTAAACAGATCTATAACCTGCTTGCTGATATTGATATCAGCCATTTATAAATACCTAAATATTTATGAGAGACAATATCTTTTATTGTACCAACTTCTGTTGATGAGAGAGACACGCTTTAAGCTATCTAGAGAAAAGAACAAATGTCAGATAGCATTTGAGTCTCATCAGGAGCTTGCTATTCAAGAGCAGCTCTTGTAATTTTTCCCTGTAATTATGCAGTGCAGTGGTTTAGAAAAATTTTGAATTTGTTCTTTCATACTCTAGCCTATCAAAAAAAACATATGTGACACAACAGTATATACTGTAATTGTGAGACATATTCATGATCACAAAATAATATTTCCTTTGGGAGTCCCAAAGAATTCAGAATTTTGCATACAAGCTTCCATTAGGAGTAAAATTATAGTGTGACAATATTTACCATCTAATGAAAGTAGGAGTTCTAAAATGGAAAGTGCTTCTGGACAATTTCCAGGCTCTCAAATAGCAGACATATTATAGTTTATCTGCATTTGCTGAGGGAACATTATCTGAGTTGTTAACTGAACTTTGCTTGAGATGGTAAGTGTTAGGAGTCAGAATGACTAATGATAAGGAATCTGAAACACCAAGAAAGATTGGAAACAAATGGTTTGTGTTAATGATGTTTCTGAATTTTTTTTTTTTTAGACCATCACTATCATTACAATAAGCCCAAAAGTAGAACTAAAAACTCCTTATCCTATTGTGAGCCACAAAATATATCTCAGTGACACAAAAGTCTTAAAATAGCAAATGGCAAGTGTTCCAAACTCAGTTCATGATTCAGACCTTGATTATAGTGCTTTTAGCCTTTGTGTGAGAGAACATGGAAAGAGGTATAGGAGTAGATTAATAATAATTATCCTATTTTCCCAATAACTTTAGAACTGTATTAACTTGTTGATATTTTTGTCTGAAAATGACATTTTTCTGTCAGTCAGTGGGATCATGGACACGATTTTGAAGATAAATTTAGAATTAATTTAGTTGCTATTTTTAGTAATTTTCCATAGTCTAAAATGTTGCACTGCATCAATAATGTGTATGATACAACTTTACTGGTAGTGCAGTGGAAATTCACTACAGATTCCCTATAGAGTTACATGGGGTTGTTCCTGTACTTTAGGGTAGAGACAAGTTACTGCATTGAGGGTCAGCCAAAGACAAAGGGAGTAAGATCAGAAGATGGGGGGGAAAATCCTGTTATGTCTCAAAAAAGTACACAAATGTATAGAACAGTCCAGCAGTAAGGTCCATGCAGTATACTCTCAAACATCACTCTGTCTGCCTCAAATTTACCTCTAAACCACATGAAATCTTATTTCCTTTTATTCTGATAAATCTACAAGAGAAATATTACTGGCAAATATTTGCCTCAAATCGGTCTGGTTTTGCCAGAACAGACTATAGTGGAGGCTTCTGACACTGGTAAGTCCACTGGGCAGAGAGGCTGTGAGAGTGGAAAGCAGCTGCGACCTCCCCTCTGCTTGGGAGACTATAGAGAACTAGTAGAAAAATAGTGATGGCTGGGGAGGTGCATGACTTCAGCGAAGCCCGTGGGCAGACTTTGCCATTGGAATTCCTGCGAAACTTGGATTTTATCTTAAAGCTGCTCAACCCTAGTAGAAGTCCCAAAAAAGAGCAAGCAGCTGCAATACCACCTGTTCTCCCTTTTAGGGCATAGGGGTCCAGCTTGGGCACCGGGAGGCACAATGACACCTCTTTCCATCAATTTCTGTGAAGCTAACCCACTGAATGATGTAACTTAAGTTTATACTATACTAGGTCTGCTAAAATAAACTATTTCTACATCATTGAAAGCTTCCCATATTATTTATTGCAGTAACTCAGGAATTTTGCCCTATGTTAAGGTTTTGCTGGGTTGAAAGACTTGATTGCATATAGTAACAAATTGCCACTTGTTAGCTGGGTTCCTCATAGTCTATTTGAAGAACTTTCATCTGCAGCAGGCTCTGACCTTCTTTATTATTCTCAGACAAATAGAATTTGTGTCCAGCAGACTATGACCTTTCCAACAATTTCTAAGAAAAAAGAGAACCCCTCAACAAAACCTCTCTGATCCTTTACTTCAGCGTAGAACCAGCTCCCTCTACTTGCTCTGTGCTGACTTAAAATATATGAGAGTTAAGAACACTTCATTTCAAAAGAGAAGTCTAGCCACATATGCAGCATTCCCGTGTGAAATTTGGAATGTATGGAGTCTCCAAAGACCATCCATATATATATATATATATATATATATATATATATATATATATATATATATATATATATATATATATATATATATATAATCTCCTTGAAAGCTGCAGAATTTACCACTAGGGGTGTGTGTGTGTGTTTTCTGGTATATGAGATCATTTTGACATATTTTTACTTAACAGTTTTGTTTTATTTAACAGTTTTATATTCCACCCAATATAGTGTAGGTCCAGGAGTTGCACTGGCAAAGACATTTGCAAATTATTAGCTTACTACTTTTTTTCTGCAGAGAAGGCTGCTGAATTGTTTTGAGTGGACTAAAGTAATAGAAAAGAGCTGAATAAACTCATCTTACATCTTGTTCCTACCTCCAGTTGTTCATTCTTTGTATTACAGTAGTGGCTTGAAATCACAACAAAGATCGGGGCCCCATTATGCTAGGCACTGTACGGAGTGAGAGACAGTCTCTACTTTGAAGAGCTTAAAATCTAAATAGGCAAGACAGACAAAGGGTGGAAAGGTAAGGAAACAGGCTGAGAGAGAAGCCGGCCCAGATTCTCAAAGGTGTTTGAAATCAATGGGAGTTAGGTGTCTAAATACCTTTGTTGATCTGGGCTGGAGTGATTTGATCATGGTCACACAGTAGGTCAGTGGCAGAGTGTGGAATACAACCTCCCTGAGTCCCAGTCCACTGCCCTATCCATAAGACCATGCTGCCTCTCACTCCCCAGGAGAGACTCCTTCCACCTCTCTAGTCTTCACCTCATCCCCCAATGTGGATCAAAAGAGATCTTCCACCCCAGAAGGTGGCATGCTCCACACTCCCTACCCTCCGTACATCTAATGCCACTTCACGGCCCAGTACAGGACCTGTGCTGGTTTCTTGCTGCCGCTAATCTCATCTGCTGCAGCAGTCATCTTCTCCTTTGCTGCTTCCCTGTCTGAGGAAGGAGGTGAGAATTGCCATTTGGGGGAGGAGAGGAGAGGAGGTGGGTTGTGTTGATACTGCCTCCAGTCCCAAGGGTCCTCCTGACGCAGCCGTGTCTCCCTGTAACCAGAACTTTACCCCTTTCTTTCACAGTATTCCCAGAGCTGGGCTTCTGATACCTGATAAAGCCAGCACACAGATAAAGATAAACTATGAGCTTTATGAAGTGGTTAATGTGTGACATAGATTAGTCTTAAGATCATAGGAGATAAAAATTGTGCAATTTTTAAGAAAATGCACAAGCACTAGCACTGTGGATGGCTATTAAAAAGGATATGGAGCCGGGGTGTGTGTCAAATAAATGTATAACATTATACAATGCCATAGGATCAAAGGGTTGCATCTAAGCTATTTGGGACAGGGAACTGTCTTTGCAAGAACTGCTGTAGAAATACAGAGATGATAATCTAATGATGTATCTTTTAATTAATGTTTCTACTTACTTTGCTCAAAAGGTTAAGCAAGACGGCAGCCAACATGCCCCACTTTTATAGTAAATTACAGTTCTCAGGAAATTGTTATACAGTCTGCCTAGCTTGCCCTTGCTATATGTATCATAAAACATTTCCAACAAAGACACTTGTATAGCCATATGGACTTGTGCTGTGCATTTTATCACACACAGTCTAAAGTGGAAACAACCCTGGTTGTAATTTCATTTCCGTGATTGGCAAGTTGTTTCATCAACTCCTGTTAAAGTTAACAGGTCTGTGTAACCACAGGCCATGCCAGTGAAAATTCAGCACTTGGGGAATTGTTTCCCTCTCTCCCCCCAGAATATTATGTTTCAACAGTTTCCAGAGACCGATTAAGTGCATAGACAAACTTCCTTAACCCCACTTAAAAACTGAATGATCAGATCTTCTAGCCAGTAGTTTACTAACTTTACTGCAAAATATTAGAAAGGGTTTTGGCTTAATATGATGTGACAGTGTGGTGTATAAAAGTGGATACAGGTGAAGTTGTAAAGCTGCAAGGTGACTTGAGAATTATACAATTACTCCCCAACCAAAGTGACCTTGGATTTGTTTCCTTATTGTACAATGGGAAGAATAAGTATTTTCTCCATATTTGGATTCAGTAATAAGTTGCGACTGTGTAAATTACTAAGCTTAAGAGGTCAAAAAGCAATTTATGCATCCCATGATCCAAGAAGTGCTTGTGTACCCACGACAAAGACATACACTGAGAGATGCCCTGATTCCTCAAAAGAAGAAGCAGAAATTGTGGAAGAAGGACTCCAAGAAAGAAGAGGACAGCTGGGAGAGCTAGTTATGCTGAGTACAGTCATTAGAAGATGTAGATTGTGGTGGTAGAGGAATAGAACTATATCAATAACTGGGTCTATGAGGATTGAAAGAACCAAGTGGTTACTTACCTTCTCCCACACTAGGCATCAGATATCACAGGAAAGTTGTGTAGCCTTGTAAAAAATACAGGGGAGGCATCTGCAGTCATGGTACATTCTAGCATCTCATTGTCACTAAATCTAGTATCTAATTTCTCTTTCCCACATTCCATAGTGTGTCATTCATTTCACAGGTTGGAGTGCTACAAAAAAGGCTCACATTTAGGCCGACAGTGATATCCTGAGATGTGCTGCCCGTTTTATGTCTGAGTGCTAAATTGAGATGATACTACAACAAGGGGAAGAACTCAACTGAATTGGGTTTGTGAAGATTTATGTGATTCATAGATTCCAAGGCCAGGAGAGATCACTGTCATCATCTAGTCTGACCTCCTGTACAACACAGGCCATAGAACTTCCCCCCAAGTAAATCAGAGAGCATATCTTTTAAAAAAAACATACAGTCTTGGTTTAAATGTGAATGGATGGTCTCTATTTTTATCTAAAAGGGAATGATAGCCTAATGGCTGATTCAGGATGTTATGGTGATGCTGCTTTATGTTTTGCCTTGTTTGTAGTTTAAGTTTCTAATAGTTTTTTGGGGGGGAGGGGGAGGGTTTTTTTTTTTAACTAACATCTTGATAACTTGCAAGTTATATTTTCTTTTGGCTTTACTCTCTTTGCTTCTAAGACATTTGCATTTTGGCTGTATTTTAAAGGACAAAAGAAAATATAAAAGCTTCTATATTGCAGTTACACTATTTGTGTTTTAAAAACCCCTCATTGAGAAGTGGAGCCACATGGAATTACAGTTGGGGAATTTGCGTTTTCATTATACTTCTGTCTGTGACTCGCTGTAGACCAGGAGCAAAGGAACCAACAGAGAGTGGAGTATATCAGCCCTCCAACCCTCTCTTGGTGTGTTGATGCTCACGAGAATTTGAGTGTGTGGTAAAGACCATGACACCCTCAGAGAGTGGTGAAGGAAAGAGAGATGGGGTAGTGAGACAGGGCAGATACTCAAGGGCATGGGAGACCCTAGGGAAAGGCAAGAGATTGCATGGCTAAGGTGGAGAAGGAGGAGACCCAAGGACTAGGGGGAAGGGGATACTTAGGAAGGAGGAGGAATCTCAAGGGGAGTGGGAGACTGGAGGGAATGATCATATTGGGGTAGATTCCCACCGCAGGGGCCATAGAAAAATGACATGCAGGGAGGAAAAGAAAGATTCAGATGGGCGGGGGAGAAGAAGCTGGAGACCAAAAAGGTGTTGAGAAGGCAGTCTTGAGGGAGGAAGAGATGTGGAAGGTTGAGGGAGACAATGGATTGCGAAGTAGGAACAAAGAAAAGAGCTGAGGGGGATAAAGTTCAGCCCCAAGGAAGAAAGGGAACAAGGATAACATACTGGGGAAGAAAGTGAGGGGGTGGACAACCCTGTTGGGGAGGTGGGGGGATGGGAAATAATGAAAGACAATAGAGAATGAGAGGAAAGGAGGTGTTGAGAGAAGGTAGGAAGAGAGACTCAGGGAGAAGAAGTGGAGAAGCCTGGATAAAATGAGAGAAAACAATTGTGTGGGGGAAAGAGACAAGGATGGTGAGTAACTGAAGAGAAATGTAAGGCGGTAAAAGCTGTCTTTTCTTTTCTTTTTTTTAAGTTAGTGCCATTTTATTTGCTGTTCCTATATTTTTATCGTGTTTCCCTGGTAAACTTCCAAATTTCTTTCAAAGTTTGGGATGGCTCTTTTGAGCCATCATTGTTATGTCAATATTGTTGTCTATTTATTTTAGATATTGTGGTAAAATAGGTGTTGTTCATTTGTTCTCTCTCACCGTGCTCTCAATGACCTCAGCCAGCATCCTTGCATTGTTGTTTGGGGGAGGACAGTTGCTGCTTCCTCATCTTTGATTCAATGGCCCAAGCCATTACTCTACTTTTTCTCTGCAAAGGCAAGATGGCTGATGGAAATGGAAATCAGAGGTGGAAGTAAAACTCAGAGCTTTGTGCACGCTAGTCAGAGGTGGGAGCCGGGGAGTCAGAATAATCATCATCCCAGGATATTGTAAGAACTGAAGAACCGGCACATGAAATTAAAGTTCAGTAGGAAAGATTTTTAAGAACTCTACCAAGTGGGCGGTGGGCCCCTATGACAAAAGACTAGCACATGTAGTACCTGTACTTAAGAAAGCGGGGATAAGTGAACTGGACAACTACAGACCTGTTAGTCTGAGCTTAGTAGCATTCAAGGCTTTAGAACAAAATTGTAAGGAAAGAATAATTAAAAAAATGGAAGTAAATGGAAAATGGGATAAAATGCAACATGGGTTTACCAAAGATAGGTCATGCAAGACTAAGCTGATATCTTTCTTTAATAACTTATTTTTAGCTAGATTAGATCTATCACATTTCTCTATCTGAACTTTGGTAAAGCATTATATATGGTACCACATGAGAAATCATTACTTAAGAAGGACAATATAGGGATCAATACAAGAATTGTAAGGTGGGTAATTCTAATACCCATTTTAACAATATTAACACACAGGTGAGCCAGACTGATTCCAGCTATGTATTTGTCAGTGTTCAGTTGAGACAGGGGGATCTTGGCATGAGCTGGCACCTGATCTGCCCGTGTCACACCTAGGTCCACTGTTGGTAATACTTTTTGGTGACATTCTGTTTTAAGATTAATCACTGTAGTTGTGCCAGTTTGATGAAAGTGGGCAGGCATAATCAAAGGTACAAGTCCTTGCCAGTACATATAGACTGAAAAAATCAAGTAGTTTCAAGTAGTAAGATCAACCCTTAGTTAAAAAAAATTCCTAAATTCCTTGTGTGATTTGCCTTAAAGGCTCTAGAAAAAATTTATCCTAGCATATGATCCTGCTGGCCAGTAAACAAATGAAAATCAGACACACCTACTCCTTGGGCACTGCAGTTTTGTGAGGCAGATGTGAGGATTGGAGCAGGAAGGACATCCATTCTATGGAGCACTGGTCTCTGAGAAAGTCATAAGAATTATATATAGCAAACTGACCCTGTCAGCACTAACTTCTGTGGATATCAAACCTTCTTGGGAGCAAGTGTCATAGAGCCCAGGCTGCTGCCCAAGTGGGAATGTCTACACTGCTATTTTTAGCCTCATAGCGTGAACCCCACTAGCTGGAGTCAGTTAACCCAGGTGCTAAAACCTGCTCCAGTGGGTTTGTTTTGCAGTGTCGATGTACCAGTTGTGATGCAGAGCCCATGGAGGTTGGGGATGATTGTTAAAATAAAAAATGCAGAGTAGCTTGCTGTCCTTATGTATACTCTAAAATCCATGGAGAAATCCAATAGATTATGGGACATCCGACTCCCCCTTTATCCCTTTGAACAGAGGCGAAGGATTAAATAAGGACACAGCGATTCCATAGTCCTTTAAATCCCTGTGAACCTTTGATAGGTCAGAAGTTTGGTAAGTGTTGACTTGTGCAGTACCCTGTGTATCTTTGCCTCAGCTGCTTCATAGTTTGGCTTTAATACCTGAATTATGGTATTTCTTTTAATCATTTGAAAAAGTAGATTTTGGATGATGGTAGTCTAGAGCATTTAGTATCCATTGGAAAATCCTGTGTAAACCAGTTTGGACATTGATTTAGAAATCAAGATGCATCAAGACAAAATATTGCTACCAAACTAAGCATTTAAAATATTAAACTGTTTGTATACATATTAGTGAAGAAGAAAGGAGAAGAGAGGAACAGACTATGAAGTACTGTAATAAGTGTCACTTGACTGTACAAAGTTAAATCAAGAGTAAACAATGTTTGTCACTTAATTATTTTGTTACAAATCAGTTGAGCGATTGTGCTTTATTACGTGGCTACAGAAGCTATATCATCAGCATTATGTCCAAGAGCTTCATATTAGAGTTTAAACATATTGGAATCAGAGTATCTGAGGTTATTAATTTTCTTGAACAGATGAATTGTCAAGTTTGAAGCTAAAAAAAGTTCTTTTGTCTTTTGACATTTTCAAATGAATTTGATTGATTAGCAACTGGTTACTTAAATCTGAGTTTTTGCCAGATTTGTATAAAATGGGTTGTATTATATAAGATCATCAAAATTTTCCCAACAGAGAATTTGTCAGCCAGTAACTTTGGTATAACATTTTTCTACAAAACAAGGCTCCTCCTCTATATCAAAACTGAAGAATTACATTGGAGTGAGTCCTAGTGATGGACTGTAAGAAATGTTAATTGAGCTATCAGTTTGTTGGCAAAAGCAGATAACTAAATCTGACCTCTTCTGAGCCTGCTAACGAGGGTGCTAATTAATCTTTAAGTGGTAACATTGTTTTACTCACTATACAGCTGGGCATGCATATCTATAACTATGGCTAGTTGTCTAGCTCAGTGGTTCTCAAGCTTTTTTTTCCCAAGGACCACTTGAAAATTGCTGAGGATCTCGACGGACCACATAATGATCTTTCCAAATGTTGTTTGTACCGTTAACTAATTATAGTAAAGCACTTTGGATAAAAGTGCTATATAAAAAAACTTAATAACATTTTTTTATTCTACAAATAAAAGCACACAACTCATATTTTAATATCAGTCGTCTTACCTTTCTAATGCAATGGATGTGCCCTCTCTCCCCTGCTACGGCAGCCCCCAAGCTGGGACTGGGAAAGAGGGGGGTCTTTCCCCCACCACAGCAGCCACAGAGCTGAGCCTGGGAAGGAGGGCCGTCCCTCCCTGGCAGCTGCAGCCCTGGAGCTGGGGAAAGTCGCCTCTTTCTTTCTCTGGCCGCCGCAGCCCTACACATCCCAAATTGCCCCCACCCCTCTTCTCACCCCACTGCCCCCTCCCACCTAGCCCCTATTTCCCCCAAGGCCACCACCTCACCTTACATGTGTGTCTTCTCCAGGGTCCAGACACCTTATTAGTGGAGCCAAGCCTGCACGGCTTCACTAATTAGGTGGGTGGCCACCTAGGCGTACACCTTAGAGGGAACTATCCTCAGACCACCTGAATGGAGCTCGCGGACCACAGGTGGTCCACGGACCGCAGTTTGAGAGCCTCCGGTCTAGCTGATTTATCTAGCTGAACGTTCACAAAAATTCCCGAGGTGGAATATATGGGCTCTTTTTCAGCACACAGCAACACTACTCAACATTTTTAGTAAAGTGACTGACGAATAATATGATATCCTATTGAATTTCAGGGGAAATCTAGGTAAACTGAATGCAGTTACTCAAGTGGCATTTTGTACTCTGACAAAAGGTACCTTGAGATTGTTCTGACCACAAGTGGTTAGGATCTCTGTTTTATGTTTCAATTAAAAAAATGACACTCCAGCACTCGTGGGGCATTGGGTCAGTATTGATTCAGAGGGTACAGTGCCACTTACTGACTTGTCAATGCCACCTCTAGCACCAGTGTGGTTTTTTTCCCTCTCAAAGGTCTCCCTCCAATTAGTGAGCAGGGATACCCTGTGTGATTGGGGAAGATCACAGCTCAAGGTTGCACATTTAGTATGAATACATCATGTGTTCGGTCCTCCCTAGGGTGAATTCTGGTGTTCTGAAATCACCATACTAAGATTGTAGCAGAGCAAAGCATTTCTGTGTTGTGACACCATGAAAAACATTAACTTTAAGCTCCTTTCCTTCTTTCAATATTGTCCGGAAAAGGATTAAGATGTACAACCTTGTCTTTAGGTTATTTTCATAATCTTTTCTAGATTAAATAAAAAGGGAGGGGGCGCAATAGAGAGCGAGAAACACACATCAACATGGAGGAGGGTATTAGGCCAGAACATGTAGGTGTGATTAAAAGAGCAGATGCTACAATGGCAAAAGGAAAGCAGCAAGCTTTTATTTTTTTTCCTTATGGATTTAACTGCTTGGGTTACTGTATAGTGTGTGTATCAACTACTGTTTTCATCACTGTTTGTTTTGTGTCCATTAATAATGGATACTAAAAGTCGTCTTTTTTTCAAGACAGCTTTGTTTAGCATTCTGCCCCATATATGGAAAATCATTTTGATGTGTCTGGGTAGACTGGTTTTAAGAAATTTCTGTAAACTCATGTTTAATGGATAAGTTTCCCCTGATGAATGGATTTTCAAGATTGCAATAAAAAAAATCAAATGAAAGAATTTCATCTGGAAAAGAGACGAGATTATGAGTTAGAACTACCTTACACAAAACAGACAAGAAAAAACCTGTCCAATATATTAAAATTACCCCTAAAAAGTCTGTATGATGTTCACATACCAGACAGAATCAATTTACAAGGGACAGAACTGTTGGTCACTGTCAGGGCCGGCCTTACAGGTGGGCAACGTGAGTGACCGCTTAGGGCACTGTGGTGTGTGCGCCATGGTGAAGAGGCTGCAAAAGGGCCATGCCCACCCAGGAGGTGGGGGAAAGGGATAAAGGGGGATGTGGGGCAGGAGCCAGGCACTCACATGCATCCCCTCTCCGCCCTTCCAGCAGCATGACACTTGTGGCGCAGCTGCCGCTCCGCCTGCTGCTCTGTCCGCTGAGCAGCCATCCACTGCTCAGGGAGAAATACTTACAGGGTGCCAAAGAAAGTTCGCCCAGGGTGCCATTTTCCCTAAGTCCAGACCTGCTCACTGTGACACAGACACCCTATTGCAGTGTCCCCTGTTCTTTGCAAACATCCCTCATCTCAGACCTACCAAACTCACCTCACAGGATATTTATCCATAAAGAGTAACATGTACGGTATTTACAGAAAGATTACAACTTGTCAAGATTCATAGTATGGGTAATATTTATGGAATAATGTATTTATATTGAAAGTATACTTTATGGACTTGGAGTAGAAATTAGTCACCAGGAGATAATGTGTCTCAGTGATGGCCCATTTGGCCAAGAGGGATTTGTCACCCTGCGTTTTTGGGCTGGTGAGGTAATGCAAGGCTCAATTATTACCTTTGTGAAATATTAAGACTTTGAATGGGAAACCATCAGAGGGAACAACAAACAATCAAAACCACTTAAAGGTAAAAAAGAAACTTTACAAGACAGGTGTTATAAAAAGACATCACCCTTTTGGCCAAACCTTTCCCTATGGGCCAGGATTCCAGAATTTCTACTCCCCCCCCGCCCGTCTTCCTTTCCCCCCCTCTCAGCCCAGAGAATGACAGCAAGCATCCACCCTGCAGCCCCTGTTCTGCCCTTTCTTTCTGGTTTTATACTAGCCCCACCTCTGCTGCTCAGCTGGGCTCCACTCTCAATCAGAGATTGCCTATCAAGCCTAACTCTCCCGGAGGTGTGGCCTGTCTGGTTATTTAACCCCTTCTGAGCCACATTCGCCCTTTCCGGGCTAGTGTGGGAGTGAACACCCCATTGCAGGCACCCAGATTGTAGGCTACACTGGGTTATTTATTATTTGTATTACTGTAGTGCCTCGGAGCCCCAGTCAAGGACCAGGAACCCACTGTGCGAAGCTCTGTACAGCTCACAGAACAAAGTGAGCTTACAATCTCAGTATAAAACAAGAGACAGCAGATGGATACAGACAGACAGGGGAGTACAAGAAAGCAGAGACAATACTAGTAGCCACAAGTGTCAGTAGCCAAAGCTTGGAGGTTGGGAATTGTGGCAAGAATTTTGCATGTCTATAACCCCTTTCATTCAAAGTTTTAAAAGCATTTTAGAAAAGTGAATAAGCATTATCCCTGTTTCACAGATGGGCAGCTGGGTAGAGCTGTGCAGGAGCTGGAATTTCCATCCCACAGAAAATTTTACATTTCTGAAAAAATATTCCTGCTGAATTGGAACAAAAAATTGGATATGCCAGGTGGGGCTGCCACAGAGTTGGGGAGCCTGGGAAGCCCTGGCTCCCCAACTCCCCACCAGGTACACTGCTGGGAAGCCAGGGAACCGGGCAGCCGGAGGAGTCTTGGGAGCCATGGAAAATTTCAATTTTGCTGAAACTGCATTTTCCGTCAGAAAATTCCCAGCCAGAATTAGTTGTGGGCCTTGACAGCTAGATGAATTGTGTTTATCGTAGGGCTTTGGCTGCTGTATTGGGTGCCTGTCTTTGTTGTTCTCAATTTGTGCATCATAATAGATCAGTGGTTCCCAAATGTTTTACTAAGGCGACCAACCAACTGCATTTTGTCCTTTTTAAGGTCCCACCATTACCCCTGCTCCTGCTTCCCTCCTCGTCTTTGCAGCTTTATATCTCCCTGCTTGGCTTCACCCCCACCCAACCCCTTTGCTGTCACTCTCCCAGCCCTAGCTGCTTCCTCTTTCCTTGTGGCTGGACCCTGGTGAGGTGCTCACTATTTGGTTGGTGACCACCACTTTCTGGTTCTGAGTGCTTCCTCTGTCCTGCTGCTGTGCATCAGAAGTGAGAGTGCAAGGGGAGCATCTTTGGGGCACATGTGACCCATCTAGACCCTTCCCGCAGCCCATTGGTGTGTTGGGACCCACCGTTAGGGAAACATTCCAATATATCCACAGTATAGTATATGTTGAAAAAACTGTTTGTCTAGTAAAACTGCTTTTCTGCTATCCTCTGTTGGTTTTATTGCTACTTGATCCTTCCAACCCACCTCATCTCATTTCTCTGTTTCTTCCTCCTCTTGGGAAAAGGTCTTTCTTTTGTTTGTACCATGCCTACTATAAAGTCACCCTGATCCATGATCAGAGTTCCTATGTATCAATGTAATAATAATAATAGTAGAAGTATTTTTCTTTAAAAGTAATTCAGATGCTTGCACTGAGGAATAAGTACATAGAAAGGTGTTTTTTGGTTTTTTTTTAGCTCTTCAAATTACAAATGTGGGAAGCCTTTAAAAATAGAAACATTTTCTTCAAGGCAGCATAAATCAAAAGGAACATTATATTTTGTAGAAGCTTGTTAAAGAAATTCCTCTTTGGCTTGATAGTAAGAGAAATTTCAGCCTGTGTGTCTGTTTTACCTTAAGGGTACGTCTATACTTACCTCCGGGTCCGGCGGTAAGCAATCGATCTTCTGGGATCGATTTATCGCGTCTTGTCTAGACGCGATAAATCGATCCCGTATCGATCCCGGAAGTGCTCGCCGTCGACGCCGGTACTCCTGCTCCGCGAGAGGAGTACGCGGAGTCGACGGGGGAGCCTGCCTGCCGCGTCTGGACCCGCGGTAAGTTCGAACTAAGGTACTTCGAATTCAGCTACGTTATTAACGTAGCTGAAGTTGCGTATCTTAGTTCGAAGTGGGGGGTTAGTGTGGACCAGGCCTAAGAGTGAAAACAAGAGTTTAGCTGAAATGGCCTTGGTAGTCTTCATTAGGGTGTCAATTCTGTAACCCTCTGCATGTTGTGTGTATTTAGGGTGCATACCCATGCTGCAGTCCTGGTGCTGCCAGGATTCCTAAATAGTTTATACAATTATTATTGAGTTAATGGTTTTTAGCTGCTGCCCTGAATACCTTGCTTTATGTGCTTTCTAATTCATTTTTGTCCAGCATTTGAACCTGTGTTTAGAGACCCAGCAATAATAGGAACTGACAGAATAACCTGTTTTTAAATAAAAAAGATTAAAAAAAGTATCGACACTGCAGGCGTTAAATCTTACTTGGCAGCACAATGAGAAAACTTGACACATTTGTCAGAAACACTTGGTGACAACCCTTAATTTTCATTAATGATTTTATATTGGGTGAAAAGGTACTTTTATCCATTGTTTCAAGAGCACTGGAAAGTGCAGGCTGCAAATGTTTTTAAAAGGATATTCCTGGCAATGTTTATTAAATTGGTGTTTAAAAATATTTGAATAATTTTTTCAGCTAACTTCAGGAGTAGGTGTGAGAGAATTACTAAATGTTATATTTAATTGTTGTCTTATAATGTTCTTTTTGATATGTTATCAGTTCATTGCATTCTATCTTGACAGTTTATAAGGACCATTATCTATTCAGCCCTCTTTTGTGTGCATGGGAGAGGAGTGTGTGCATGGGAGAATGTGTGTGAAATGAATTTATGTGAATAAGGGTCATATTCCATACTTTTTGTCTTGGCACATCAAATGTACCTAGCTGCCACAAAGCATGCATTAATAAATAAATTAAAAAACAACTTTCTCTTTATCTCTGTATTTTTTGTCATTGCACTAATCATATGGAGTTATGGCCTCATAGCATTAAATAAAAATCCTTTTGGCACTGATAGAAAACTACACCCCATAAATAAACTACATTCCAAAAAGAGCTTATTAGGAGGCACAGCTAGATATGTTCAATACCATGAAATGGCTGCAGAACTTTGGTACAAAATCCCACATTTAACAAAGAAATCATAGGGAAAGCCTTATACCTCTACAGTACAATTTACTAAACAATAACCGGAGATAGATTTTGTCCCAATGACCTCTTCAGCTATCTGAAGGTGATGGGGAAAAGGGGACCTGGCATTAAAAGTCCGGTTACCACTGGAAGTAGCAGCCTGTTGCCCGGCCCTGAAGAGGCAGCTCCCGAGGCAGCATGCGTGCACTGGCTCAGACGGCCCCTGGGAGGAGCACAGTTTGCAGGGCTGCGGCATAGGGCAGGGCATGGAATGGTCCCTGGGAGGGAAGGAACATGAGCTTCCCCACCAGCCAGCACTTCCCCCAGCTGGGGTCCCAGGCAGCTCCAATGTGGGAAGGGCTCGAGCAGTTGGGGCAGGGGGCTTCTGGGCAGGCAGTGCAGAGAGAGGTGGGAGGCTGCTGTGCAGCAGGGCCACGTCCTAGCTTGTCAGCAGGGCTGGCTGCTCTTGTGCAACTGCAGCGTTCTTCTTCCCAGGTGGCCTGCTGGAGTGCGGGTTCGCAAGTCCCTTGGGGCTGCTCATGCTGGAGTTGAGAGGGGAAAGCAGTGAGCGAACAGGGGCAGGGCCTCGAGAGAAGAGGTGGAGCAGGGACAGGGCCTCAGGGAAAGAAGTGGGGGCAGGGGTGGAGCCTCGGGAGAAGAAGCGCGGCAGGGTGGGGCCTCGGAGGGAAGAGGCGGGGCAGAGGGTCCGTTTTTTAGAAATTAGAAAGTTGGCAACCCTAGTGTTCATCCACAGGTGGTAGGTGTTTTTTGTCTTTTATGATTTTCCTGGGCAAGTTCATTTGAGGGCATGGTGTTTGGTTTCACCTACATAGTTGTTACTGGGTCATTTAGTGCTCTGAATGAGGTATACCACATGGGGTGATTACAGGCATGTGCAGGATCATTGGATCTTGAAGGGTGTGTTGCAGGGGGTGTTGATAATTGTAGCAGTGGAGACATGTCTGCAGGTTTTGAATCTCTTGTTCTGGCAGGGTCTGGTGCTGCTTTGAGTTGGTGCATCCTGGTCTGTGCGGAGCTTGTTTCTGCTGGTGAGCTTGGAGAGATTGGGGGGGGTTGTTTGAAGGCCAGAAGTGGGGGTTCAGGAAAGATTTCTTTCAAGAGGGGGTCCCCATCGAGTATCACAACATGTAGTATACATCATGTGGTGCGCTAAATGCCCCAATAACAACTACATGGGTGAAACCAGACAATCACTATGCTCTTGATGATCTCACAGGAAAATGTGAAGACAAAAACACCATATCACCTGTGGGTGAACACTTTTCACAAAGCGATCACTCTGTATCTGACCTATCAGTCCTCATCCTCAAAGGAAACCTGCATAACAATTTCAAAAGATGAGCCTTGAAGCTTGAATTCATTACGCTGCTAGACACAAAAAATGATGGACTGAACAGAGACTCTGGATTTATAGTTTATTACAACAATCTGTAATCCACTAACCCTCTCCCCCCCCTTTTTTTTTTGGGTCTTATAACTGCCGAGGTGTTAACGGGCCACTCTTTCTTGAATGGTCAATATGAACTAACTATTTCCATTAAACAATCTGTTCCATCTAGCATTTAGCTGTGACACTTCTTAGCGTATGCACAATGTGCCTCAGGTGGTATGTGACCAGGATTCATCATCAAATTTGGTCCACTGGTTGGATTGTTAGTTTCCTCAGCCCGGGCCGCGTACTGACGGGGAGTGACATGAACGCTGATCCATGCCCCTTAGCTGTGATGCTGGGAGTATCTTTCCCAGACCGAAAGAAGAGCTCTCTGTGGCATGAAAGCTTGCCTCTCACCAACAGAAGTTGGTCCAATAAAAGACATTACCTCACCCACCTTGTCTCTCTAATTCCTGGGACTGACACAGCTGCAAACTACACTGCATACTTGATTCTTCTGAGAATTTTTCAGTGAGGTGTGGTCAAGAACATGAGAGAGAAGGCCTTGCAGAGCCTCATTAGAACTATTCTAAAACCAAATAAAACCTTTTATTAGATCAGGAGAGAGAGAGAGAGAAAGTGTGTGTGTGTGTGTGTGAGAGAGAGAGAGAGAGAGAGAGTCTTGTTATTAAAGCTTGGGAGGGTTGGGTTGTATTCTCAGCTATACATCATACTTTCGATATGACCTTGGGTGAGTTGTTTACTCTTCTGTGCCTCAGTTTCTTATCTATAAAATATAAAATTCACCTACTTTCTGGAGGAGATGTGAAGCTGAATACATCTTTATACAGCTCTTTATGAACATCAGATGGAAGTCACTATATTAAAAAATAGAGAGCACTCTAAGAAGCTATATAGTATTTCAAATGGGTAATAATAAGTCATCATAACCTGATGACTAAGTGGGTTTGAACTACTTAAGCTTTGAGACTTGAATCACTTGAGCTGCCCTAGATGTGGAAGTCTGAATCCATCAGATGATTTGTAGCCTTTAAATCATTTCCCCAATATCTTTGGTTTTGCCTTTTGAATTTCACCTTAGCAGCCGTAATAACAACAAAGTTTACAGGGACTTTGTAAATAAGGATTTGATGCTACTTGTTAATTCTCTGGAATCTCTTTAATTTCTGACAATAGAAAGAACATTTCCAAATGGCAAATTCACTTTTAGTGAGTCTGGTGATTTTGAATACTTTAACAAACACAAACAAAATTAATCCCCAAATGGTGTAAAATGGTATAGCTGAGTCAACGAAGACTTCAAAAATACACCCTATATAAAAATGGGAGAGAATATAAGTTCTAACTAAATGATTTGATTAATTTTTCCTCAGGACAGCTCTTGTTATTGAAGATAAAATGTACAGAGGGGGAAAAAAATCCTTCTCACCATGAATAAAATATTTGCTTTTAGTTTAGCTTAATATAGCCAATGAGAGGGTATTTTTAAATTGTTTTTCACCCATAGAGGCCCTTATCATTTTATTTTCTGTTAAATGATCAGTGTAAATGTATGGTTTTACAAAGTTGTTAGCAATATAAACCATATTCAAAACAGATATAAAGGAAGCATATCCATTTCCTCTCTGAAATATGAGACACCTACCTCCGTCATCACCAGAGGGTAATAAGTATTGACTATAGCACTAGACAGGAAAACATTATGTAGTGTGAAGTGAATATATGCTTGTCACAAAGACAATATATTGAGATTGCCAGAACTCTACCCAATTGAGGGCCACATTGTAACTTGCCAGGAGTCTTAAGGTGACAACACCTTTCATAAAATACAGTGGTTGTGGCTGCACAGCAATTAAACATTCCAGCTTAAAATGCACGGTTTTGATCCTAGTGCTCATTAATTAAAGATAAGGGTGGCTGTTGGCTACATTATAGAACTGCTGCTCTTTGTTCCTCTCTCGCGTCCCTTCAAGAACCTGTTAATTCTCTCCAGATATTGAAACCATTATTTATAAATGCTTATATTCACCCTATTTTATAGGGTTTTTATATTGAACCCTTCACTGTGGGTATCGGAGTTATATCCTGCCCACTCCTCTACAAGTGCAAAGGACTCTGAAATTCCAGAATCAGTGAGCTTTTTTTGTGGAAAGGAACAAGGCAGGATTTAAGGACCCAGTGTAGGAAGTCTGCACTGCCTATGTGCCGTGAAAGTCTGCTCTGTAGGAGCTCTCAGTGCCTCAGCATACTTTGGGAATAGATGGGCCTCAGGGAAATGATAGCCATCTTGGTGGAAGTGTGACTGTGGATCCACCCACCATACTCCTCCACAGGTGGGAAGTGCTGTACTAGCTGGGGTAACTTCTGCAGCTGAAATAATGTCTGTGGAGTGTATCTGCTGCCATTCTGTGGCCTGGCAGGAAGGATTCCCAGGCCCACGGTTGTTGCCAGAGCACAGCCAAGCCACTTAAGCCAGTATGGTACCTCCATATGCAGGGCTAATTGGGGCAGCACTAGGTTTGGTTGAAAACTTTCTGTCAAAACTGTTTTTCAATGGAAAACTTGATTTTTGATAAAGCAGTCTTTTTTTTTTTTTCTTTGCAAGAAGCGTCTGCTTTCCATGGATATTTTTTGAAAACCAAAATGTTTTGATTTGTTCAGTTTGATTTGAATAGCCTGCTGTTTCTTCGTGTTCCCATTCTCCTCTAAGTGTTGGGCTACCCAGCCAGATACATTATGGTGAGGGGAGACTATGGTAGATCAGATGAGATGTAGTCTGACCAGGCAAACTAGCCTATAGAGGAGAATGGGCGCATGAGACACCTGAACAACCGCTTCCCTGAGGCGCCATTGCAGCATTTCCAAAGGTCAGGCACAAGGAGCCAGATTTTAAAGAGAGCTCTGCTCCCAGTTTTTGCACCTAGATAAGAGCCAGTTGTAATGTGTGGTCTTGCCCCTTTAAGAGCTGGAGCTGGCCAACCCTGCATAATTCTCTGCCTGCCACACCTGGAATGGGGTATGGGTTTAATTAGCGGTATCAGCTGGGAACTGAGTAGAGGATTTCTCTATAAAGAATAGCGGGGGAAAGGGGTTGCTTAGAGAGAGACATTATGAAGCTGGAGTAAGATTTCAGCTAATGCAGGGAGTAGCTGCTGTGAATGGTCAGGCTCTGGTAGAGGACCCTGAGTGTTTAGGAAAAAGACCCCAGGCAGCAAAACCTCAGTGGGAAAGACTGTGAGTATGAACTTGTCGAAGATCTGTGAACTTTATTGTGGAATTGATTTTGTTGTTTTAATGAATCCGGCCCAAAGAAGGCGTGTGGTTGGGCCAGAGAAGAAGTGTTGGTAGGTTGATAGAAGGGTCCTATGGTTCAAAAAGGAAACTGAGGCAGGGTGCCTGCAGAGTGACCTCAGGTCACGAGGGGGTGCTTGGACGGTGGTTGGTTTGTTTTCAGCCAGCTTTTCAGAACGGCTTGATGACCAGCAGCTTCTATTGTGACAGATTTTCAAAAGAATTGAGCACCTCTGGTTACATAATTTGTTGACCTGTTCTGGAAATCTGGCCATGTATTTTGGTGCGTCAGGGGAAGCTGAGCTCTTCTGAAAAATCTGGCCCCAATTGTGTGTGTAGAACCTTTCTAAAGTCCTGGTCTAGGTGGGGCACCCAAAATCAAGGCACTCAGAAGCAGTGGATACATTCAAAAATGTTAGCCTTAGTGTAGAAAACAATTTTTAAAATTATCACTTGAGTTATAAACACAATTAACAGTAAAAATAACTATTTAATGATTTTATCTTTCATAGCCTGAACAGTAACTCAAATATAAAATTGAATACACTTGAAGTTTTAGTCCACTTCTATAAAAAGGACCTATTCTTGCTGCCCTTCTTTACATGAGTAAAGGTTTCAGGATTTGATCCCCTGTCTTCACAACAGTTTTCAATACCAATTTTAATGCTACTATGCATAGTCAATGCTCAGGGCAAAACGTTGATAGCTGCAATCAAACTGGTTTTCTTTTTTAAAATGTTTTTGGTACCTTAGCATTTGCTGTAATATGGACAGGACATATGCGTGCTTCATGAACTAGAAGCAAAGCTTGCATGGAAGCATATTGTCAAATCATTGTGCATTTTTAATACCCAATTTAAATCACGAGCTTGTCAGCTCTTGTGATATAGTTTCAAAAGAGAGAGATTTTGAAAACACAGTAATTTAACATGAATCTCAACTCACAGATCTATCTATGTGAGAAATCAACTTTCTATTAAATTTCACATGGTCTTGCACTTGTGATCTCCCTCTCCCTTCCTTCTCTCCTCCTGATTATGATATTCTGTTCCATGTTTAAGAGTAACTTAAACTGTCCTTGGGGCTTGTCTAAACACAAAAGTTGTACCCATTTTAACTATAGTGATAGGTTATCTTATAACGTAGTATGGAGGCAGACATACTGGTATTAAGGTGCTTATACCACTACAACTTTCTCCTGTAAGGGAATTAAGATAACTGCATTAACACTTTGGGGTTGTAATGCTTTAATAATTTCAGTAGAAATTCACATCTCATTGGTACAAAACCCATGTGTAGCTGAGGCCTTACTGAATCAGGACAAAAGGAACTTGTTTACTCTGCAGTGTCAACAAACATTCTAATTGCAGATCCTCTTAATCAGGGCCCTCCAGTTACTTCATCCCTACTTACATTTGTCCTTGTCCCCATAGTGAAGACATACCCTATGAAAGGATACTGACATAGCTACAGCACCATAGCTATGCTGGCATCACCCCATAGTTTAGACACAGCATACACCAACAGCAAGGGTTTTCCTGTCAATGTAGGAACCCCACCTCCCTAAGCGACAGTATCTGGGTTGAAAGAAGCCTTCATCTATGAACCTAGCATGTCTACACGAGGGCTTAGGCTGGCACAGCTGTGTTGCTTAGGTGTGTGGATTTTTCACGCCTCTGGCTGACACAGCTATGTCGACGTAAATTTAAGTGTAGACCAGGCTCTGATCTTGCAAATAAACAGGTGTTTAACTTTACACGCTGACTTCAGTGGGGCTATTTCACAGGATCAGAACTTTATCATGCAACTCCCCTCTAACCTCTTACTCCAATCTGTCATTTAAGATGCCTAGTTTGTTCACTTCTTCCACCAGCACCTCTGTTTTCCCCCCACCCCTGCTCTCTTACACATAGAATCTCCACCTCATTCTGATTAGCTAAACTGCTACCCTCTCTTCATTCAATAGCTCTCATTTATGCTCACAACGTATGAGTCATAACTTTTATTTACCCTCCCCCCCCAATTCTTTATTGAGCCAGCAAGATAATGCTCATGCCTAAAACTGTGCGCTTGTTACTGCTGCTCTTAACTCTGTAGCCTCCCTACCGTTTGTTACTGACACGCATTGTGTTGTACCTAAAAACTAGATTGCACCCTCTTTGTGCAGGGATGTCTTTCTATTTTGTTCTGAAAAAAGGGCTACTAAATTCTTTATTTTTATGGTGCTCAGAGGTGTGTGAGGCCCTAACTCCTTATGGGATATCTTTGCTTGGGGATTATATAGCCGAGGTGTAGTCACACTGTGTCTTGGAATACCTTCTGTGTGAAATAATGGTGCACTTGTTTAACTGTCCTTTCCAAGTTATAGGGTTGATTCTGCAACATACACTTAAATTTTGCAAGTAGTCCTATTGGCTTCAAGGGTCTGATCCAAAATCCATTGTAGCCTATAGGAGTCTTTTCATTGACTTTGGTTCAAGCCTCAAGTGAGTGCAGGATGGTTTGCAGGACCAGACACCTACTGCATTTTACTAATATTACCTGAAAAATCTAGGTGCTTCATGGACACCTCAGAAGACATTTACACCATAAAACTGTGTGTGGAGTGTAAAAAATCAGCAAAAAAACCCTTACTGTATATCCTTTAAGTCTACTAAGTTGCCCGCGACTGAAACTGGCAAACTAAATGCAGTATTGACATGTGAGTGACTTGATGCTTTATTTGCTGCCAATGTGTGACTGTATTTCCCAGGAAATATCTTATCACAATCCATGTCATGAATAAAGCTATTCCGATTAATACTGAAATGACTTTCGTAGCTGTATCGCAACAAGAGCCACAGCTTTATTCAGGTAGATTATTAATGCAGTAAGTATAAAAGTGCGTTTATCACAGAAGCTCCCCATATCCCTGTTCTCCTATGAAAAGAAATAAGGAAAGCTTCCCTCTTCCCCCGCCCTCCCCAGTTTGCCTGATACAATGTATTGTGATTGTAGCCAAGGCCTGCAGCAAGTGTTCGGGATCTGAATGTACTTGTGTCAAATGGCTGCAGCGATAATAGGCTGCGGATGATGCAGCCTGCATCCTTAGGTCTCCAGAGAGCCCTGCGCTGATAAGCCAAGCTTCGTTCCACTGCGGCATTCCAAAGAGTAAAGACAGCAGCAGTGGGCAGGCTTATGGCTTTCAGAGGAGGGTAGGGAGAAGCAGTGTGTGTAAAAGAGCTCATTGGTCCACCACTAAATGTCTGTGATTTGAGCATGGTTTCAATGCATATTGCCAGTGTCAGGAAATAAGGGATATTATTTTGCCTGCTTTGTTTTCTGTAACTCTAATCAAGATCCAGTAGAAAGAATGCCACGCAAACTTCTTAATCTCAACACTGCTTTGCAGGTTTATAAAATATTTGTTATGGTGAAATTGCCTATTTTGCTGTGTATTTTAGAAATTTACACTATCTCACTAATCTGGAAAGATGTGCCAGGAGACTTAAGGAGGGAGTGGGAGTTGTAGCTAAGAGTTCCTCTGTAATATTTTTTTATACTTCTCTAGGTATACACTGATGAACACAGTGTTAACAATAACTAATATTTATAAAAGCTGTTTTAAAAAAGTCATTTACAGTTTTTAAATAACTTTAAGTTCACGTATAACAATTTGGCTTAATACTCTTTCCTCCTCTTGAATTAGCAACATTAGTTAACATGTCTCTCAGGGCTGGTGGCATCAGAGGTGCAGTGTTGCTGCAGAGTTACCTGACTTGATGATGAAACTCAGGGTATGCCTATGCTGCAAACGAAGATGTGACTATAGTATGGATCGGCATACCTGTGTTATCTTTTATCTAGCTAGCACAGGTAACAATAGCAGTGTAGACATGGTGGCACAGGCCAGTGATCACAGAGTCCCTGGAGATATGGAGAGGGGAGTGTTACATGGATCCATTTTCTTGTTTTCCTTTTCCTCACTTTCAGTTGAATGTACCACTAATTCTGACTGGGAGCAAAGAAGCTAAAGCAAAAGGCTGATATTTTCATATGACAATGGTAAAGAATCACAGTGAAGAGTTCCTTTCTTCTAATATTGAACGAGAAACTTTATTAGAATAAGGAAAAGGTATTATCACTAGGGTGACCAGATGACAGAAGTGAAAAATCGGGACGCGGGGGGGGGGCGGAGCAAAAAACAACAACAAGCCCCTCCCCCGTGCACGCTTGGACACCCCCCCCCCCCCAGCGCCAGAGGGTGCGCTCAGGCCACGTCCCCCAGCCCCCTCCCTCCACCCGCTCTCGGCCAACTGCCACTCGTCCCCTCCCGCTCCGCTCGGAACGTACTAACGCTGCAGATGGGGCTGGGTAGCCGATGGCCAAACACACGCCTCCCCTCACACCCCGCACTGGGGCTGGACCGGCACGCATGGGAGAACCCGCCCGACGGGACGCTGGGCTACTGGCCCTTTAAAGGGACGGAGAAGCGTCTGGTTCACGGCTGGATCGCGGTTCCCACAAGTGCGGCCCCATGGCGAGGGCCGGCCCCGAGAGCACTGCCTCCACCCCGGCCTCCCCATGGGTCTCCCGTCCCTGCAGCATCATCACCCCACCCTGCACGGGCTACCCAGAGCGGCATCGGACCCCCCCCCGTCCTCCCTCCCAGAGCCTGCCTGGCACAGTCCCCCCCCGCCCCGCAGTGCTAGCCTCAGGATCCAGCAGGCAGGTCCCGTCCGGGGACCCCAGCGCCCCGCACCCACTTACTGCTGCACTCTGGGTCGGTGCAGCGCTTGCACTCGGCGAAGCACCGGTCCAGGTGCTTGGCGGCCAAGCAGAGGGGCCACTGTGCGGGCAGGAGCAGGGCAGAGCAGGGCAACTAGGGCGAGGAGCAGGAGGGAGAAGCGCGGCCGTGCTGCAGCCATGTTCGCAGGGCTGGCAGCGGGGGGAGGAGGGAGCGTCCCTCTGGCTCCTGTCTGCATAGCTCCGGCACGGGTCAGGTTGAGGGGGGCAGGGCGGCTCACTGCCGGCGCCAACAAGCCCCGCCCCTGCCTCTGTGCGTGCCTGGGGAGTGGGGCTGCAGCACTCTGCAGGCGCCTGCCGGCTGGCAGGAACTCAGCTGCACTGCCCCAGGGCCCGGAAGAAGAGGTGAGCAGTGCCGGCTTGCCGCGGTCCCCCCGATATCGGGACAAAGTGCGTCCCCACCGATGTAAGGTCGGGACGCGGGACAAGTCCCCTAAAATCGGGACTGTCTGGTCACCCTAATTATCACTACCATTATTTATTTGTCTCTGTTTCATTGCAGAGCTTGTCTATATTCTTCCCCAGTGCCCTTCTTGCTACAGATGGAAAAGAAACTGGAACAAGGACATATTCACAATATTGATAACGTTGCCCCTCTGCTAAGCAGTATCAGATTTTGGAGCCTCACAAGGCTGTTCATGGTTTTGGAGCAAAAATAGATGTGTTCATGGTGTAAACAAACAAATTGCACTACAAAAATTACCAGAGTCAGAGGCGACACATGGGAAGCGGTCATATGGGTCATGTGCCCTGCCCAGATTGGCTGCTTGGCTTGTATTGAGCATGCTCAATAACACTGCTGAAACCGGCTGCCCTCACTCTGCCTCCCCCACTATCTTTGACCTGAGTCCTGTTTTCTGAAGCAGGGATGGTAAAAACAGCACACAGGTAACTAGTTTCCTTTGGTAGAGACCTTGGGCCCAGCAATTCTGCCCTGTCCCTAAGCAAGCAGCAGCTCTCTTCCTGTGGCTCTCTCCAGGGACCCTCCCACAGACTCCCAGCCAAAAATTGACTGCTTGAAGCTTAACACCCACTTAGAGCTGGGTGTGTAAATTCCAGGTTGAGGAGACGTACTCGAGTTAGCTCTGAGCTGGCACACTAAATAGAGTGTAGCCCATCTTGCCACTTGCACTGCCAGGGCTATAATCCCCAAGTATGTGCCTATGGTCTGGGCACTCTATTTATAGCATGCTAGCTCGAAATCATGTGTCCTCAATTTGGGAATCACCCCCCACCCCCTAGCTCCAATTGTAGACATAACCTCACACTATCTTTGCGAGAATTTCTCACAGGTAGTTAAACTGTGTGTTAAACTCACAACCCTTGCTCCAGCTCTATCTCCATTGTCTGAAGATGTGCCTGGCTATCAGGATTCCTTTGGTGTAACTCTTGTTCAACACACAGGAAGCTCTGTGTGGGCGGGTGGTGGTGGTGGTGATTTTTTTTTTTAATGTCAGACAAAGGAGATTGCTTTAACCCACATCTTACTTTTAATGACTCTCTGATAAACACCAGTGTAAGCCATCAACACCTCTTTCATAACGATATACTAATATGGCAATGGATCCAACATACTGGAGAGCCAGTGTTGGGAGAACAGCTATCTAACCTATCCAGGCATACCTGCCACATGCTGGCCACTGTGGTATGTGTGGGCAATACATCACAAATTCTTCTGTGCGGCAGGAAGGAGGAATTTCTAGTAGCCACTTAATGCTTTTTACCTTTAGAGACTTGTGCCTACAGTGTGGTCAAACTCTGTGAAACATTATTAGCTAACATCAGAATCTGAGATAATCAGTTGCGAGGTCAAATGGAGGGAGAGGTAAGAAAACAAGCTGGTGTGTCTTCCTCTCCCCTTCAGTGACTGACCTTTAAAAAAGGAGGAAGGGTGGAATTTCCCCCCTTCTTGCAAATGCTAAGAGAAAGAACTGGTATTGCTTCACTGTTCTTGTAGAAAGCATTAATCTAATGTGCTTAGTTTGTAAATGCGTTGCTAGAAAATTAACTTATCAGCCACGAGGGGAAAAAAACAGAAGTAAAATATTAATGTTTCTGCTGCTTTTGCTCCCTTGCCTCACTGTATTGTGAATATTTAGTTGTATTAGCAGAGCTGGATCTCACAAAGTGTACCTAAGAAAAAAGATGTAGCAACCTGGAGCTTTCAGAGATGCACTTCACTGCAAAGAAAACCTATTAAAAGGAATTGTGCTGCTTGACCATGCAAAAGAAACACAATGATTTCCTAAAATGAAGCCTAATAGAAACTGTCAGTAATACCTATAAAACTCTTTGCAGAAAAGTACACGGCCTCTGTTTTCCATGTTGGCCTTTTGAATTGTGTCCAGTTGTGCTTCTATCATAACAGTGGAATAATTTTCTTCAGAGACTCTGAATACTAAGATTTAACCTTAAGAATAGAATTTATGATATAATAAAGTATACGGCTTTATATACAACATTCACATTGACTTTTTAAAATTGTGTGTAATGTTGAGTACCTTGTGCTAAATTCTACTCTCAGTTGCTGTGGCGTAAATCCAGAGCAACTTCAGTGAGACAAGGAGTTGTTACTTTGGATTTGTATTGGGATAACTAAGAACAGAATTTAGCTCATGTCCTGGGAAAAAAAATGATTGCAAATGTTCAGTCTTATTAAATTGGTGGCATATTATTGCATCAATTTAGAAAAAAATTCTGGTAACTGCCCATGCAGTGTAATAATACTATTTCAAATGAAAAAATGATTTATTTGGTACCCTATATCTTTTTCCTAAAAATTTTCTGTAACTTAAGTACCTATGTGATGACAATCTATTTTACAAACTCACTCAACAGCTTTATAATGACTGTTCCACATTTCAACAAGAGAAACTATATCCCTGTCCAAAACAGAAAAGTGAGCTACAAAACATGTTTGTTCTTAGTTGCGACAAAGAGTCCTGTGGCACCTTATAGACTAACAGACATATTGGAGCATAAGCTTTCGTGGGTGAATACCCACTTCGTCAGATGAATGACGAAGTGGGTATTCACCCATGAAAGCGTATGCTCCAATATGTCTGTTAGTCTATAAAGTGCCATAGGACTCTGTCGCTTTTTACAGATCCAGACTAACACGGCTACCCCTCTGATACTTGTTCTTAGTTGGAACATTATATGTGGAGTTGGTAAACTAACGTAATGGAGAGTGTGAATGACTGGTACAACCAAAACACATTTGTATAGCCCATAGGTGTAGGGAGTGTACAGTGTATAACCCATTATTCCAAGTCAATGACATAGCAAAAGACACAATTTAGCAATGTTCGACACACAGTGTCACTTCTGTAATCTAGCCAGAGCGATCGTGTAGTGATGCTCACTGCTGAATAACTGGATTAGAATTCCATTTAGATATCCATTTCATGAAGGGGGGTCATAGTTCACTGAGCTGATTGAAATGACCGAAGAAAAGAGTCTAGCTGATTTGTGGAAAAAAGTTATAATCCTTCACCTTTAAATATGACTGCAGCATTTCACTGAAGATGTGGTGTTAGTGTACCTTACTAGATGACTGTGAGAGACAAATTAAGGCAGATATGCGAAGACCAATAATCGTTAATGGGGAACATTTTCAAAATGTAGTTTTAAAAAAGAAGCAGATGCAGGATTTGACTATCCCTGAACTTAGAATTTTGTTTGAGTTGACATTGGCCAGGCTGTCTGTATGAAGAAGTGTTAAGAAAAACTTTTATGCTTATGTTAGATCAAAGGTGGGATGTGTGTAAGAAGCAGTGAGATCAGCAGTCGCTTCAAATTGAATGTCTCAATTTTTTTTTATCAATTTTACAGAAACTTTACTGATTTCTGGAAAACAGCTCAAATATTGAGCTGAAGTGGGATGTAATTTGAGCTATTAATTGAGATCCTGTTGTATTACTCTTCTCTGTATTATAAAACAAGTGATATGTTAATCCTAATGGACTATAGCATAATTAGAGATGGCACAGCAAGTTTGGGAGTGTTTGAAATATGGTCTTGATTCTAAATTAGCGGATTGAGTCACAGATTTCAAGGTCAGAAGGCACTGTTGTGGTCACCTACTCTGACCTTCTCCTTAGCACAGGTCAGAGAACTGCACTCACTGCTCCAGGTGCTCAAAACAACCTCTTACTTTTATAGCAGACAGAACCAAAAACTCTGATGCACACAGAGTTTGTGTGCTATGAACTTTGGAGTGTTTTATGCCGTTTTACATGGCTTAGTGCTTTACATTCTGAATACATTTTCCTGATGACATCTTCCTCAATTTATAATAAGAAAAATCTGTGCAGAAGGATTTTGTATTTAAAAGCTGCTAACAAACACAATTTTGGGGGGAAAAAAAGTTACCTGCTGGATCATGAATTCTGGCTGATATCTGCATGTCTCCTTTCAGAGAGGAGATGTTTGATGTAAAAACAAAAGTCAAAGATCTCTCTTTCCCTCTCTTTGGAATGTTTCTAAGATACAACTAAAATATCAAAAAGAGCTTACTTTTATCAAGCCAAAATTCTTCTTTAAGATATCTTAAACTCAGTGTGTAAGTTTTCTGTAACTAAAAAAATTAGTGACTAAAAAATGTTTGACATCTATTTAAAGAATTTCTAAAAGAAAGCAGTGCAGTTATTAGCTACCATGTTATCTATTCCATTGGTAGGAATATTGGTTCCAAAACTTGTAGCTCATAATTCTAGTACTTACACTAAGAAATCCTGATTTACTGAATTTTGTAAATCAGAGGGACTTGTTCACCATTTAAAAGTCCTATTCTTCATCAGAGTAGCAGGAGACAAGTATGCCAACTTAGAACAACGCTTCTTCAGCTCTCGTCCCCTAGCATCCCTACTCTACTGTGCTACATTGATGACATCTTCATCATCTGGGCCCATGGGAAGGAGGCCCTTGAGGAATTCCACCAGGATTTCAACAATTTCCACCCCACCATCAACCTCAGCCAGTCCACACAAGAGATCCACTTCCTGGACACTACAGTGCAAATAAGTGATGGTCACATAAACACCACCCTATACCAAAACCCAGAAGTCACCTACTACAGGACAGGCCCAACAAAGAAAATAACAGAACGCCACTAGCCGTCACCTACAGCCCCCAACTAAAATCTCTCCAGCACATCATCAAGGATCTACAACCTATCCTGAAGGACAGTCCCTCAGTCTCACAGACCTTGGGAGACAGGCCAGTCCTCGCTTACAGACAGCCCGCCCACCTGAAGCAAATACTCACCAGCAACAACCACATACCACACAACAAAAACACTAACTCAGGAATCAATCCCTGCAACAAACCCCGTTGCCAACTCTGTCTGCATATCTATTCAAGGGACACCATCATATGACCTAACCACATCAGCCACACCATCAGGGGCTCGTTCACATGCACATCTACCAATGTGATATATGCCATCATGTGGAGCAATGCCCCTCTGCCATGTACATTGGCCAAACCGGACAGTCTCTACGCAAAAGAATAAATGGACACAATTCTTGATGTCTGATTTGTAACATTCAAAAACCAGTAGGAGAGCACTTCAATCTCCCTGGACATCAATAACAGCCTTAAAAGTGGCAATTCTTCCACAAAAAACCTTCAGAAACAGACTTCAATGAGAAACTGTAGAACTGGAATTAATTTGCAAACTGGACAGCATCAAATTAGGCCTGAATAAAGACTGGGAGTGGATGGGTCACTACAGAAAGTAATTTTCCCTCTGCTGATACTCACACCTTCTTGTCAACTGTTGAGAATAGGCCACTTCCACCTTAATTGAATTGGCCTCATTAGCACTGACCCCCCACTTGGTAAGGCAACTCCCATCTTACTGTATCTTTCACTCCATGCATCTGATGAAGTGGGTTTTTGCCCATGAAAGTTTATGCCCAAATAAATTTGTTAGTCTCAAAGGTGCCACAAGGACTCCCTCGTTGTTTTTCTGCTACAGACTAACACAGCTACCACTCTGAAACAGGAGACAAGTGTTCACTCTGACTTCATTTTATATGGAACATTACTTAAGTTTTCATTGGAACTGTGGGGTAGACTCCTGACTACCTCATTTCCATCAGGGAAACCTTAAAGATATGAGGCTCACTAACAAAAGCTGTAGCGTATAATGTGGTGGTTCAGTATGTGCTTAAGTATGTTGTTTCAGCAAAAGCTCGGCAGCAGACTATGAAGAAAGGGCATACTCTCTTTTTTGGGTGGGATTTTCCGAAGTGCCTAGTTGATTTAGGAGCACAGATTCAAGTTCTTTGGCTGCTTATGTACCGATACCAGGCTTTGGTTAAGATTTAGAGGAGGAAGGATAAGGCGAGAACAATGTTCTCAGCCATCTGTTCTGGGAAATAATGTTCCATTGAAGTAATCACAGTACAGAGAGGGTGAAACTACAGTAAATCCCTTAATGTTTAATCCAGTTGTTAAATTTCTGCTAGATGGATTCTAACCCAGAATTTAGACCTGCACTGTTTGGAAGATTTTAGCCAGTTAAAATTTTTTAACTAGGGGAACACTTATTACAGAGTAAAGTGGCAAGAACATGGCACAATTTCCATTTAGACAAAAATCCTTAATTAGGCTCAGATCCAAGTTCTTCGAGTGATTGCTCATGTGTATTCCACTATAGGTGTGCGTGCTCGCCACGTGCACCGGTGCCGGAAGTTTTTCCTTTAGCAGTATCCGTAGTGGGGGAGCAGCGCTGCGACCCCTGGAGTGGCGCCGGCATATCGCGACATAAAGGAGGCTGCATGCTCCCCCCACCCTCAGTTCCTTCTTGCCGCCAGTGAAGGTAGTTGGAACTTGCTCCAGCCTTGGCTGCAGCGTTTATAGCCTTAGAGGTATCCATTTTCACTGAACTTTCCTTGCTGAACTATTCTTCCATTAGTCCCTGGCTCAGGGCATGCCCCATGGCCCAGGCTTCAAGTCGTGCGACTCTTGTCGCAACTCTGTGCCCAGAAGCAATCCACACACTGTGTCTTCGCTGTCTGGGAGAGGCTCACGTTAGTGAGCGTTGTAAGATTTGCCGCTCCTTCAAGCCTCGGACTAAGTGGGAGCGTGAAATCCGACTCCACGCTTTGCTAATGGAGTCGGCATTGGCCCCGGTACCGGCGCTTCGACCCGACTCCGCGCCCGGCACCGTGTCTTCGGTGCGCAGCGAGGCACCGTCGTCGACTCGGCACCGCTCTCCCAGTAAGAAGCAAGGGAAGACTCAGCGGCGTCGAGAGAAGGAGAGGGGTGAGACCAGACAGCCCACGATCCCCGCTGGGACAGAGACTTCCGACTCACGCTGAGCGGAGTAGTCCGGTCCTGTCTGCGCGAGCCTCGCCTGAAGTGCACATGCCTTCGACGCCAGAGGCAGCTCAGGCCGTGTGTGATATCCTAGCCCTTCCGGTGCCGGGAGCGCCGCCTCAGTCAGGCGCCCGGTCCTGTGGAAAGCCGCCTTTGGGCACCCATCAGCCCTCCCCGGAGGTATCGGAGGTCGAGGTACCTTCCAGGGTCGAGGTGCCGAGCAGAGGCCCGCGTCATACGTCAACTCTGCGTGCCGGCTCTTCTGCGAGCGAGTCCCGCTCCTCCGGTCCCGAGCGCCGTAGAGGAGGTGACAAGAGGCGACGCCGTTCCTCCTCGAGTCAGTTCGAGAGGAACAGGTCCCGACGCCGTCGGCACCGGCACTCCTATTCTAGCGCCTGCCGTCACAGAGGTCGTGCTCTGAGTCCGTCCCAAGAGTCCCTGGCACCGAGGCGCCGTGGCCACAGGCGCCAAAGGGAGTCCAGAGACAGCTCCTCGGACATCTACCTGTCTACATCGTCCAGGTCGAAGTCTTGGGGCAGGAGCTGTCACGACAGACCGCTCCAGTCGTTCCTACGGCACCATGAGCTTCTCCAGGACTTCGGCGTCGGGCGCGCAGCCGTCTCTCCCCGGGCCGCATCGCACCGCAGGAGCAGCCAGCTCTGCCTGCGCCCCAGGTGTCCCAGTTCCAGGCAGTGCCCTGGCAAGGACAATGGTGCTCGTGGGCACCGTGGCCTCAGGCACCCTCACAGCCGGGACCTCGCACCGTGGCGGGAGCCTCTCAGGGCTGCCCCGCGTCGCCTCCCCGGGACCGGGATGGGGCTGCAGGTGCCAAACAATTGGCACTGACCCCGGGACATGACCCGGACGTCGAGCCTACGATGCCGTCAGTGGCTGAGGACACCGCACCATCTACTTCTTCGGCGCCGGGCGATTCAGTTGCGGTACCGCCTCCCTCTTATCAAGAGGACTTCAAGGCGCACCAAGAGCTGCTTAGGAGGGTGGCAGCGAAGCTCGAGCTCCGGGCCGAGGAGATGGAGGAGCCCTCCGACACACTCTTTAATGTCCTCGCCTCCTCGGTACCGGGGCGTGTGGCCCTCCCATTCCATCAGGGGGTGGCCAACATCACCACCGGCCTCTGGCAGACCCCAGCCTCTCTTGGCCCCATTTCCAAGAAGGCCGAAAGGAAGTATTTCGTCCCCGCAAGGGGTCAGGAATACCTTTACACCCACCCGGCCCCGAACGCTTTGGTGGTAGAGTCGGTCCACCACTGTGAGCGGAACGGCCAGCCCGCGCCCACACCAAAGGACAAGGACGCTCGGAGACTTGACACCTTTGGTAAAAAGGTTTATTCGTCTGCCAGTTTCCAGCTCAGAGTGGCCAACCACCAGGCACTGCTGAGCCGTTACGAGTTTAATCTGTGGAGATCCCTCCCCAAGTTCGAACCCCTTCTTCAAGACAAAGACAAGAAGGAGTTCCGAGCTCTGGTTGAAGAGGGCGCGGCGGCGGCCAAAGCAGCTCTCCAGGCGGCTTTGGATGCTGCAGACACAGCCGCTCGGTCAATGGCTTTGGCGGTCTCCATGCGAAGGGGGTCATGGCTCTCGCTTTCGGGGCTGTCCGTGGAGTCCCAGTCGATAATGCAGGACCTGCCGTTTGATGGCAAAGCGTTATTTGCGGACTAGACAGATACCCGTCTGCATGGGATGAAGGACTCCCGCACCACCCTGCAGACGCTGGGCCTCTATGTCCCGCCTTCTAAGGACAAGCCCAGGCCTCAAACCTCTGCTCCTCCGGCTCGGGGCAGATATGAACCCCCGCCTAAGTGTCAGAGGGACCAAAGGCGTCGGTCCCAACGCCAATCCCATTCGGCCCCAAGGCCCAGGCCCTCAAAGGCCAAGAGGCCGGGGAAACGGCGTTTTTGACTCATTGAGGGGGGTCACCATGCCTGTTACCAGTGTACCCCCCCCCAGTTAATAAAGTTGCGTTTTATCAACCGTTTATCGACCTTCCGACTGCAGTGGTCCTGTATAACGTCGGACCAATGGGTCCTCAGCACAATCTCCCAAGGGTACAGGTTGCAGTTTGTTTCAAACCCCCCCCCCCCCCCAACCATCCTCCGTCCCGGGAGCTGCCCAGGGACCCGGAGCATACTCTCCTCTTCCGCCAGGAGGTAGAGCGCCTCCTCTCCCTGGGAGCTGTGGAAAGGGTACGTTGGGAATTCCAGGGCAAGGAATTCTACTCCAGGTATTTCCTCATCCCGAAGGCGAAGGGCGGGCTTCAGCCCATCCTCGACCTGCGGAATCTCAACCGTTTTCTGGTTTGTTGCAAATTCCGCATGGTGTCCCTGGCCTCTATTATTCCATCCCTAGACCAGGGGGATTGGTTTGCGGCACTGGACCTCCAGGATGCGTACTTCCACATCTTCGAGGGTCACAGGCATTTCCTCCGTTTTCTGGTGGGTCAGGACCACTTCCAGTTTCCAGTCCTCCCCTTTGGCTTCTCTACTGCCCCCAGGGTATTTACAAAGTGAATGGCGGTGGTGGCGGCCCACCTCAGGAGGAAAGGGCTGCAGATCTTCCCCTACCTCGACGACTGGCTGCTCAAGGGCTGGTCTTGGTCTCTGGTGCAGCAGCAGATGAATTTCCTGCTGGACACCTGCGCAGATCTAGGCCTACTGGTGAATGAGGAGAAATCCACGTTAATCCCAGTTCAGCGCATAAGCTTTATGGGGCGCTGTTAGATTCCCGGGTGGCCACTGCCTCCCTCCTAAGGGACAGATTTGAGACGCTCAAAGCTCTCATCGCCTCGGTCACGACCTTTCCAGTAACCATGGCACGGGTGTGCCTTCAAATCCTAGGCCACATGGCAGCATGCACCTATGTGGTGCGACATGCCAGGCTCCGGATGAGGCCCCTTCAGCTTTGGCTGGCCTCCCGGTACTCCCAGGCCAGGGACGGCCTGGACAAGGTCCTCACGGTGCCGCCAACGATGGTGGCAGACCTCCAATAATGGTCCCTCCCGAGCAATATGCTCCGGGGTATCCCCTTCCGAGAGCCCCCTCGCTCACTAGATCTAGTGTCGGATGCCTCGGACCTGGGCTGGGGAGCCCACATGGGGGACTTCAGGACCCAGGGTATGTGGTCACGAGAGGAACTAACCCTGCACATAAATGTCAGGGAGCTCAGGGCCGTACGCCTGGCATGTGTGGCATTTTGCCAGCACATATAAGGGAAGGGGGTCAGAGTCCTCACAGACAACACAACTGCCATGTATTACGTCAACAAGCAGGGGGGCACGCGTTCCCAGGCCTTATGCCAGGAAGCCCAGCTCCTGTGGGAGTGCTGTATAACCGACAACATACTCCTGCAGGCCTTTTACCTGCCCAGCAAGAGCAACCCGCTTGCGGACCGCCTGAGCAGGGTGTTCTCCCAACATCACGAGTGGTCCCTGCACAAAGAGGTGGCCAGGTGGATCTTCCTACAGTGGGGCACTCCCCAGGTAGACCTGTTCGCTACCGCCCAGAATCTCCTGTGTCCACGATTCTGCTCCAGGGCGGGAGAGGGTGAAGGGGCGATACCGGACGCGTTCCTGATCCCATGGTCAGGGCCCCTGTTTTACGCCTTTCCGCCCTTCCCCCAATAGGCAGGGTCCTACAGAAGGTGAAGTCAGACGGGGCGAAAGTTATCCTAATAGCCCCAGATTGGGCCCGTCAACATTGGTACGGGACCCTACTGCAACTCTTAGCGGCCCCCCCTCGCAGACTGCCGCTTCGCCCGGACCTCCTCTCCCAGGAAGAAGGTCGTCTCCTCCATCCCATCCTAGCCGCGCTCCACCTGACAGCGTGGCTGCTCCATGGTTAAATGAGGAGGAAGGGAGGTGTTCTGAGGATGTGAGAAGGGTCCTGCTGGAAAGTAGGAAACCCTCCACGTGTTGAACCTACCTGGCTAAGTGGTATCGGTTCTCTATGTGGGCGAGGGATAGAGGTTCCTCTCCCTCTTCCGCGTCTATCCAGCTTGTCCTCGATTATCTCCTGTCCCTTAGGACCCAAGGACTGGTGCCCTCCTCCATCAGGGTGCACCTGGCGGCCATTTCGGCTTTCCATCCCCCGGTGCATTGCCTGTCTGTGTTTTCTCATCACATGATGGCCCGGTTTCTGAAAGGGTTAGATCGGGCATTCCCTTATGCCAGACCCCCGGTCACGCTCTGGGACCTAAACCTGGTACTCTCCCGCCTCACAGGGCCTCCCTTTGAGCCATTAGCCATGTGTTCGTGGTCCCACTTGTTGTGGAAGGTGGCGTTCTTAGTGGCTATCACCTCAGCCCGCCGGGTCTCCGAGCTCAGGGCCCTGATCTCTGAACCACCGTATACGGTCTTCCATAAGGACAAGGTTCAGCTCTGCCCTCATCCCGCCTTTTTGCCGAAGGTTGTCTTGGCTTTTCACATGGATCAGGATATTTTCCTCCCGATCCTCTGTCCTAAGCCCTGTTCCTCCAATGACGAACGCTGCCTGCACATGTTAGACATGGGCAGAGCGCTGGCCTTTTATCTGGACAGAACCAGGCCATTTAGGAAGTCTCCCCAGCTGTTCATTGCTTCGGCCGAGCGCATGAGGGGACAACAGGTGTCCACCCAGTGCATTTCCCGCTGGATCACCTCGTGCATTCGCACCTGTTACGACCTGGCAGGGCTTCCCCCGCCTCCTATTGTGAAGGCTCATTCGATGAGAGCCCAGGCCTCGTCAGCGGCCTATGTGGCTCATGTCCCCGTTCAGGACATCTGTAGGGCTGCTACGTGGTCCTCTGTCCACACTTTTTCATCGCACTATGCAATCATCTCCCAAACGAGGGATGACGCAGGGTTTGGTAGGGCGGTGCTCCGCCTGGGTAACCCTTAAAACTTTACACTTAAACTCCTACCCGCCTCCATCAGGTTTAGCTTGGAGTCACCTATAGTGGAATACACATGAGCAATCACTCGAAGAAGAAAGGACAGTTACCTGTTCCGTAACTGGCGTTCTTCGAGATGTGTTGCTCAGGTGTATTCCATGTCCCGCCCTCCTTCCCCTCTGTCGGAGTTGTCTGGCAAGAAGGAACTGAGGGTTGGGGGAGCACGCAGCCCCCTTTATGGCACGATATGCTGGCGCCACTCCAGGGGTCGCAGCGGTGCTCCCCCACTATGGATACTGCTAAGGGAAAAACTTCCGGCACCGGTGCACGTGGCGAGCACACACACCTATAGTGGAATACACCTGAGCAACACATCTCGAAGAACGCCAGTTACGGAACAGGTAACTGTCCTTTCCAAACCCCTTTGTGCCAGTGGAGGATAACTGCTATTTCCCCCTCTCTGCCCAAGTAGGCCTTCGATGTAGTAGATAAGGGAGCAAATTAGAGTAAGGTCGTTAACAAAACTAGAAGGAGAATGGGATATCAGAGTGCAGTAAGAATTCTGATCTTGATCCAAAGCCAACCAAAAAATCAGTGGAAAGACTCCCAATGACTTCAGTGGTCTTCATCACAACCAGGATGTGGGCGATCAGGACTAGCAATTAAGATCAGGAGTCATGCCTAGTGGTTGGAGCAGGAGCCAGCGGCCAAGCCTGGGGTCAGAGCTGGGGCCAGAACCAGGAGTCAAACCAAATGTCAGAACCAGAGTCAGGAATCAGAAGTCAAGCCAAGGGCCAGTGCCAAAGTCAGAAGCTGGGAATTAAGCCAAATGTCAGACCCAGAATCAGGATATCTAGCCAGGAATCAGAGATGAAGAGCTGAGTCAGTCTGAAGCAATGAACAAGTGCAGGGTCCATTGTAGCCACAGGCTGGTTACTGCCAAGTTGTCCAGAAAGCTTCCTGGAACACTTTCCATGCTCGGATAGTATTCCTGGACCAATCGAAGGTCATGGGGATATAGGGAGTTAGTGCCAAACAGGTCTTCTATGGAAGGCACTTCCTGTGGTGCTTAATCCCCCAAGGTTTATAAGACATTAATCGCAGCTCTGCTATAGCTGTCAGATTGTGGCATGGAAGCATTGGTCACCTGTGGCCCTGCGGAACTGGTTCTAGTTCTCTGGATCTTTACATGTTGAATCAAGCTCTCAGCCACTTATAAGTGCTTAGATAGATACATATTTGTTCTAGAAAAGTAAGAAGCTAATCTTGATAAAATGTATTTGTTACTCATTAATTAACTGCTGACTGTGTGCAATCTTAATTACAGTCAGATAATGTCTATAGAGTCTTGAACATGTGAAGGGCTGTGTAAGTGCAAGTATTCTTTTCTTTTCTTTTCTTTTCTTTTCTTTTCTTTTCTTTTCTTTTCTTTTCTTTTCTTTTCTTTAGAAGCACCTTTATTGGATAGAAATATATATAATATAAGGTCTATTCCAGATCTTAATGGAAGATAAGTGGAGTTTTTCCACTTTCTTGAGTTGGACCAGGATGTTAGTTTTAAGAAGATGTAATTTTAACTAAATTAAATTCTAGAAAGTTAAATCCCATTAAACTGTAACTGAAGAAGGAAGTGATGTTGCTGCTCTTAACTTGATAACTAATACAAACAATAAAACACACTTACATCCATGTAGAACCTTCTGCTTCAGTTCAATATTCATTAAAATATAAATACTTTCGTTAATAATTTTTGAGTTAGCAATTACATACTTCTCTTTAAGTACTATTTACATACTAAACAGGAATTGTCAAGTATAGCAATTGTAAGTTATTTCTCCTGCCGCTGGAAAAAAATCAGTCATAATGTATTTAAGTTAGGGGGGCAGGAGAGGGAAGTATCTCCCCTTTCTCTTCAGTTGTCAACTCAAAGCTAAATGGTTTTTATTCAGAGTTCATTTTAGGTCAGACCAAGTATGTAAAATTTACCCCAAAGATTATTTTTTTTAAAAGTTGTGTTTAGAGAAAGATTTAGATGGAAATTGATGTGCATTCTTTACAGCAGTAGCCACCATGTGACAAGTGCAGTATACAGTATTAAGGATCACAAAAATATAGCCAGCTTTGGAGTGGAACCAGGCAGCCATTGTGTGCCAGAAATACTGCTCTTCAGACTCCTACAATAGCTAAACTAGGCACTGACAAGGAGAATCCACAATGGGTTCAGCTGAATTGGGGCTGAAAGCTATCTCATTACAAATCTAGCTAGGCAATAAGCCATTTGGCATTATCTCAGTAACTGGAGGTTATCTTAATAATAATAATAATAAAAAAATAATGCTGGTAAAAAATTTAGTTAAAAGGAAAAGTTTAAGACCTATGTTTGTAGGTTTCATTTACTATCCTTGTGGGGATCTCAGCTATACTTTTTTTGGTCAGTATGTCATGGCATCTGGATGCTTACAGAGAGAGAGAGAGCGAGAGCGAGCAGTGCTTTGATTGATACACAGAGCTCTTTTTATGAAGACTGTAGGCCTGGTTTTCGGAAGTGCCAAGCACCTTCAGCTACAAGCGCACAAAACATCTGAAAATCAGACCATACCTTTGTCTCTGTTTTTCTTGATCTAAACTAAAAAGCAACAGTCTGCCTTCAATCTGAATGACTTTAATATCAACTTATTGGAAAAACAAAACAAATATAAAGTCTCCATGAGGACAGTGTTTTTTATGGCTATGGTGACCCTATGATGGTTTACATTTTGAACTGAAACTCTAAAATGGAGAGCCTGCCAGCTTTAGAAGTTTAAAGGAGTAATAGTTATGACTTCTCTATCTAACACTAGCCACTGGGTACTGACAACTGCTATGTTACACGGGTGTGATAACCTTTTGTGATACTCACCCATGCCAGGAAATTATCAGCACTCCTGCGTGTCTTGCCCTTATAAGAATAACAGTTCTGTAGCTACATGCATCACACAAGCTTGATTTTTTTCTTTTACATATTTGAAGAATAAAAGTAAAGACACTGAGTATTTGAAAAATCACATACTGCATCTTGTTAAATCTTTCATTGGAAAGTCACAAGTTATTAAAAACAGGGGATGGGTATACAAGTGTTCGTTTATCTGAACCCTCCAGCATGCATTCTCTGCATTTATTTCGGTATATGATTATTTGAATCTTGTATTGTACATTGAAATAAGGACATACTTTGTATTTAGTCCACTGTAAGGATATTCAGTGTTTTCTTTTTACTATTAGAAAAAAGCAAAAAAAAAAAATAATCAATTATAAAACCTCTGTTAACAACATTATAGTTGAATTTAGTGACACAAAAGTCAAGTCATTTTAAAGTTAGGCAGGTTTTGAATTTAACCCTATAACTCTATCAGAATCAATGGAGTTATACCAGGGATGAGTTTGGCTCATAGCTTCTATAGCAGGCACACCTCTTACATTATCCATGTAATTAAAGAATAAAGAATTAATAGAATAAATGGCTTGCATAATCATAAAAACAGTATTATACATACAAATAGAATGAGTTACATCTGATGCAAATCTGTAATTTTGAACTTATTTTATGCTTAAATTTTCACCAATAATGCACTAATTAATTTAGAGCATGGTTTTGGGAATACTGCCATTGACTTGGTAGATTTTGTTCCCTCTGTTTTTTGCATTGACCACATTACTATTATTTTTGCACTATAAACAGTGTAGCTACAACTACATGTTTTACTGAATCACCTATATTAAGGAGTGAGATTGGCAATCGACATGCACAACTGGGCTTTAAAGCTCTTTGATTCACTTGAATATTCGAAAGGAAAGATTTGACTCCCTCTCTTCCAGTACTAGTTTGCCAAGTTTAGTGTAAATTGAAATAGCTACTTCCTAGTGCAAAATAGAAAAATACAGTATTTGCTGCATATTAATAACAGAATACTGAAACTTAATGGATTTTTCATGACTAGTTGGCAATTGACTGTGATAGTCTTGTGACAGGGATTCTAAGACTTTTGATAGTGTGGATCACACTTCAACCGTTTGTCCTGTGGGGCCATCTCTTCTCCCATTTGCAACTGGGTGGATCACCTCCCTTCCCTTGCATAATCCCATCCGAGGCGCCTGGCAACTACAGTAGTTCCTCTCATAGGAAATTCACATTAGGAAAATATTTTTTTTAGCCATCTTCTAGTGGGATTTAACAAGTAGAAACCAGGAGAGTTAGCACCATAGACCAACCAACTCACCATATTATGGCTGTTAAGGGAGCGGGGGAGGGAGGGAGACAGGGTCGCGGGGAGAGACAAAATGATCTGCGCCCAGGACTGAGAGCGGGGAACTCGTGTGTTTGTATTTTTAAATCTCAGCTCAGAAATTGACTCCTCTCTGCCTCAATTTCCTCATTTTCAGAATGTGGATAATACTGACGTAACTTATCGGTAAGTGTTTTGTGGGGATTAATTCTTGATTTATAAAGCACTTTGACGATTAGAAGATCTCTGAAAGTGCTGATTATCATTGGTGTATTTGGTTTAGACTACTTTTACTGGGGACACCATTAAACCATGAGTGCTGTTCCCACCAAGTTTGGTGTGAGGAGCAGAAAAACATACTAGGCCAGGAGAATGAAATGTGTGGGATGTAGACAGCCGGGGTGCAGACCCATCCATCTTTTCTCCTTTCAGCATCAGAATGAGGTTGAATTTGACTTTATGCCTGTTCACTACCTCAGTCTGTTAGGTTAGCTTTAAGGTCCTGACACTACCCCTGCTGAAATCCTCATTTTACTGACACAACTTAGTAGTGACAGCTGCCTGTTTTGTTGTTATAAATAATTCTGGACAGAGATGGTGGTCCACAGAATAAGTTGATACATCAGTGTCTGGTACTGTTGGAAGAAGACACAGTAGCTGACAGTTAATGTTTTTTGATCAGTACTTCCTTTTCCTACTGCACCCTGTAAGTCAGGCTGTGAGGAATCTATAGGTAGGCATAGATAGAACTTGCTTGACTAACTTGGCTCATTTTACTTTTAAAGTGAATTTAGTCCTCATGAAAGGTGCCAGGGTAGACAGCCTTACAGATGGAAGTCCGTCTGCACAAGTACAACCAGAGGCAGTGTAAGCATCCTATACTGTCCCATTCATGTGCCTCAACACTGGTAGTTACTCTGTGTATGGGCCCCTACCGGCAGCCACTTCTTACCGGCCCACTTTCACCTCTGGATACATTCCAGTCATAATTGACTCATTTTCACCTACAAAATGTAGGTGTATTATGAGTGGGAGAGCCTCAAGAAGGAAGGTTCTTTTAGTTCTCCTGCTACATCCTCTGAAGTAGAACATGGCCTCTTATTGATTTCAAGTCTAGCAATCAGTGTTGGCTGTTTTCAATCAGATTGCCTAGAAAACAGTTTTTGCTATTTATTTATTTTTAGGCCTGGTCTACACTAGGAGTTTATGTTGAATTTAGCGCCGTTACATCGAATTAACTCTGCACCCGTCCACACCACGAAGCTATTTAGTTCGACATAGAGGTCTCTTAAATTCGACTTCTGTACTCCTCCCCAACGAGGGGAGTAGCGCTAAATTCGACATGGCCATGTCGAATTAGGCTAGGTGTGGATGGAAATCGACGCTAATAGCTCCGGGAGCTATCCCACAGTGCACCACTCTGTTGACGCTCTGGACAGCAGTCCGAGCTTGGATGCTCTGACCAGCCATACAGGAAAAGCCCCGGGAAAATTTGAATTCCTTTTCCTGTCTGGGCAGTTTGAATCTCATTTCCTGTTTGGACATCGTGGCGAGCTCAGCAGCACTGGCAACGATGCAGAGCTCTCCAGCAGAGATGGCCATGCAATCTCAGAATAGAAAGAGGGCCCCAGCATGGACTGATCGGGAAGTGTTGGATCTGATCGCTGTGTGGGGCGATGAGTCCGTGCTTTCCGAGCTGCGCTCCAAAAGACGGAATGCAAAGATCTATGAGAAGATCTCTAAAGCCATGGCAGAGAGAGGATACAGCCGGGATGCAACGCAGTGCCGCGTGAAAATCAAGGAGCTGAGACAAGGCTACCAGAAGACCAAAGAGGCAAACGGACGCTCCGGATCCCAGCCCCAGACATCCCGTTTCTACGAGGCACTGCATTCCATCCTAGGTGCGGCCGCCACCACTACCCCACCACTGACCGTGGACTCTGAGGATGGGTTATTGTCGACGGCCGCTTCCTCGGACATGTTAGCGGACGGGGAAGATGAGGAAGAAGATGAGGAGGACGAGGCAGTCGACAGCGCTTACAAGGCTGATTTCCCTGACAGCCAGGATCTCTTCATCACCCTTACAGAGATCCCCTACCAACCGTCCCCAGCCGTTAACCCGGACACGGAATCAGGGGAAGGATCAGTCAGTAAGTGTTTAAAACATCTAAACATTTATTTTTTACAGAACAGGAATATTAACAATATTAACAATGGGTTTTGCATGATTACTTTGCCCTAGGCGCTTAACGGTTCAGTCCCTGGCAGTGCAACTACTAAAAAAAATCTAACAATGTCCGGTTTAGCACGATTGTTCTGCCCAAGCCGCTCTACTGTTTAGTCCCTGCCAGTGCAGCTACAGTAAAATCCTGTCTATATGTCCGGGGATAGAGCAGAAATCCTCCATGGACATCTCCACGAAGTTCTCCTGGAGGTAATTGGAAAGCCTTTGCATCAGGTTCCTGGGGAGAGCGGCCTTATTGGGTCCTCCGTAGTAGCAAACATTTCCGCGCCAGGAGACAAGCAAGTACTCCGGGATCATTGCCCTGCAGAGCATGGCGGCATACAGCCCTGGTCTTTGCAGGCTTTCCCGAAGCATCCTTTCTTTTTCCGTCTCTGAAATCCTCATCAGAGTGATGTCGCTCATGGTGACCTGCTTTGAATTAGGTAGGGGAATGTTAGTATTGGGACTGCTTGCCTGTTCCTTTACAGAACTGTAACCGGCGGTTTACAGCCACGCGGTGGAGGCGGGAGAGGGGCAGCATACAGGGATCTTTCCCTGGGACAGCCGCGAGGGGGTGGGACAGGGGCAGAGTTCATGCTTGCCGGATTGCTGGCAGCAGGGACTGGCATTGCTTTCAATGTGAAAGGAGGCCAGTGCTACTATTAAAGTTTTAAGCAGCCACAAGTCTACAGCTTACCATGTCGGCCTGCTACACAAATTCCGGTGTCCTGCCCCGCTTCTCTGATGTGCACTGCAAGACCCCAGGCACTGAATGCGAAGGCCGAAAATTCGACCTTGTCCTGAGTGCGCATGTGATAGGTGCTGTGCATGGTCTTGTTTACAGAGAAAGACTATGTTCTTTGTTCCTTTTTCCCATTCCCACAGCTGCGACTGTCTCCCAACCCAGCCTGGCATCACACTCCCAGAGGCTAGCGCAGATTAGGTGTAGGAAGAGGAGGACACGGGAGGACATGTTCTCGGAACTTATGGGCTGCTTCCGAGCCCAGGCAGCCCAGCAGACCCAGTGGAGGGAGAACATGTCCCAAATGCACCGATCACACATGGAACAGGAGGAGAGGTGGCGGCAGGAAGACCAGCAGGCGACTCAAACGCTGCTTGGACTAATGAGGGAGCAAACGGACACGCTCCGGCGCCTTGTGGATGTTCTGCAGGACCAGAGGCAGGAGGACAGAGCCCCGCTGCAGTCTATCTCTAACCGCCCTCCCCCGCCACCAAGACCCATACCCCCCTCACCCAAAGTCCAAAGAAGGAGGGGCGGCAGAGTCCGTGAAAACTCTCACTCCACCCCTGCAGACTGCTCTACTACTAGAAGGCTCTCATTCCCCAAAATTTGACAAGTCCTTTCCTTCCCGCCTCACCCAAGCCCCCGTCCAAGTTTCACCCCCCAGTTTCATGTGTAGTTGCTACTAAAAAATACGTTTCTGTTAATTACTGTTTCCATCATGTTCTTTTAGAGGAGAGTCTGTCTGAAGGGGGGGAAGGGGGTTGGTAATTGGACAGGACAGTCACCTTTACCAGGGTACAGAGGCGGGGGCAGGTTCAGCAGCAGGGCACACACACATTGCAGTCACTAGTTACCCTGGTCAGTCTGGGAGGTGGTTTTAGTGTTCTGTGGTGGGTGGGTGGTGCTCTGTGACTTTGTGGCGGGGGAGGGCAGTTACTGATCTTATGCAGCGGTCCTTATCCTGGATCACAGAGCCACGCAGCAGGGGATCTGTAACCGTCCTCCCCCTGCCACAAAGTCATATAGCCCCCCCTCCCACAGAGTCCCGAACAGGAGGGGTGGCAGGCTCCGTTGAAACCACCAGTCCACCACTGCGGAGCCTGTCATTCCTGGAGTTTAGAAGCGTCATTTGCATCACTACACTACACCCGCTCCCCACCACAGTCTGCGTCCCAGTTTCAACACTTTCCCACGAAAACAGTAATAAAGAAAACAGTGTTCATTAACAAAATTCAAGTGATTTTATTTTTAAACGTGGGTTGTAAGGGGGGGAACGGGGTATGTAACTGGAGAGGATACTGAACATTTAGTGGGTAAAGAAACGGGGGCAGGTTCAGCTTCTCTGTACACAAAACTGAAAAGTCACAGGTTACCCTGCTCACTCAGGAACCTAGCTTTCAAAGCCTCCCGGATGCACAGCGCGTCCCGCTGGGCTCTTCTAATCGCCCGGCTGTCTGGCTGGGCGTAATCAGCAGCCAGGCTATTTGCCTCAACCTCCCACCCCGCCATAAAGGTCTCCCCCTTGCTCTCACAGAGATTGTGGAGCACACAGCAAGCTGCAATAACAATGGGGATATTGGTTTAGCTGAGATCACAGCGAGTCAGTAAGCTTCTCCATCTCCCCTTGAGATGGCCAAAAGCACACTCCACCACCATTCTGCACTTGCTCAGCCGGTAGTTGAAGAGTTCTTTTTCAGTGTCCAGGGCGCCAGTATAGGGCTTCATGAGCCAGGGCATTAGCGGGTAGGCTGGGTCCCCGAGGATGACTATAGGCATCTCCACATCCCCAAGAGTTATTTTGTGGTCCGGGAAGTAAATACCTTCCTGCAGCCGTCTAAACAGACCTGAGCTCCTGAAAACACGAGCATCATGAACCTTGCCCGGCCATCCGACGTTGATGTTTGTAAAACGTCCCCTATGGTCCACCAGTGCTTGCAGCACCATTGAAAAGTAGCCCTTTCGGTTGATGTACTGGCTGGCCTGGTGGTCCGGTCCCAGGATAGTGATGTGAGTTCCCTCTATAGCCCCACCGCAGTTTGGGAATCCCATCTCGGCGAAGCCATCTATGATGACCTGCGCGTTTCCCAGGGTCACTACCTTTGAGAGCTGTACCTCAACGATTGCGTTGGCTACTTGCATCACAACAACCCCCACGGTAGATTTGCCCACGCCAAAGTGGTTCGCGACTGACCGGTAGCTGTCTGGCGTTGCAAGCTTCCAGAGGGCTATGGCTACTCGCTTCTGGACAGTCAGGGCTGCTCGCATCCGGGTGTCATTGCGCTTCAGGGCAGGGGACAGCAACTCACAAAGTTCCAGGAAAGTCCCCTTCCGCATGCGAAAGTTTCGCAGCCACTGTGATTCATCCCAGACCTGCAGCACTATGCGGTCCCACCAGTCCGTGCTTGTTTCCCGGGCCCAGAATCGCCGTTCCACAACATCAACATGACCCATTGCCACCGTGATGTCCTCGGCGCTGGGTCCCGTGCTTTCTGACAGGTCTGTGCTACTCTCAGACTTCAGGTCCTCACCGCGGTGCCGTAGCCTCCTCGCCTGATTTCTCTGCATCTGCCTCTGGGAAAGGTGGATGATAAGCTGCGAGGTGTTGACAACGGCCACAACTGCAGCGATGGTCACAGCGGGCTCCATGCTCGCAGTGCTGTGGCGTCCGCGCTGTCACTGACCAGAAAAGTGCGCGAACTGATTTCCCGCCGGCGCTTTCAGGGAGGGAGGGCGGTAGTGACGGACGGATGACGACAGTTACCCAAAAGCACCCTCGACACATTTTTTTACCCAGAAGGCATTGGCGGCTCGACCCAGAATTCCAATGGGCAGCGGGACTGCGGGAACTGTGGGATAGCTGCCCACAGTGCACCGCTTCCTATGTCGACGCTTTCCCCGTTAGTGTGGACTCACAAAGTCGAATTACTGTCCTTAGTGTGGACACACACGTTCGACTTTGCAATATCGATTCCACATATTCGATTTAAGTAAAATCGAACTACTCTCGTAGTGTAGACATACCCTTAGAAGTTGGAGCTGAGATTCTACTTCGTATTTCAGTTTCTCCCAAATCACAGATCCTGTAGCTGTCAGCCATGTAGGAACCAAAGATTTGTACATGCAGGTTTTGCTGCCCTCTAAGTGGACAGTTTTGACTGTTTGGCTCTCAAAATCTCAAATAACAGCTAATGGACAGGATGGGCAGGATTAATGATGGAACTAAATCACAATCCATGAATAGTTAGTTTGTGGGCTGTAAAAGTCCATAGTCTAAAACATCATAAAATTCTATAATGTTTTCTTACTGGCCACATTAAAGCTAGTGGGTGCTTTTGACATAACTTTAATTCTGCATGCACACTGGAACTCCATTCTAGAAACACCAATATGCTTTAATAATATCTTGTTACCAGAGAGAGAGAGAGAGAGAAATAAGATGATAGATGATTAAAATAGGGTTTTTTTGGTGATAGAAGAAAACTATAAAAAGGATACTTGTAGGATGAAGTATATGATTTATTGATCATGAACATAGAATTAATAAAAGTTAATGCAACAAAATTATTGTAGTTGACTCTCCTTGGTTTAAAACAGATAGCTTTGATACAGGCAAGCTGAACACACTGAGAAGATACTTGCCACTAAGGGAAAATATGTAATGATTTTCAAAGGCTCTTGAAATAAACATTATCGGCAGTGATTGTTTGTTCATTCCTTCTCCCACCCATCTCTCAGCTTGCCATCATCTCTACAGAATTTGCTAATTTCTTCTGCTACAGAACTTTACCAATTGGCAATAACTGCCAGTTCTATCCTCCCCCCACCCCCGATTCTCTTCTATTCCTTACCCAGATCTCCAGTGTCCCTGCTGTCACCAAAGCTGACCATATCCATACCGTCTCTTCTACAAAGAAAACCACCTTTTCTATGGTCTTCATACCACTTCAACTCAGCTCAAGAAGTTTTTCCACTCCTAGCTGTGCATATTGCTATTATCAAAGTATTTTGCCATCTCTATTGCATTTGGTATTTTTGATTTCTTTTTAGTATATGTATTTGTACTGTAAATAACTTTTCACATCCCCATTGAACTATTGCTGTAATTGCCCTTGATTTATTTGTGTAGGCAACACATTGTTCACTTACACAGGAGAGAAGAAATTGTACGGCTTGTGGTATGCAGGAGGTCAGACTAAATGTTCGTAATGCTGCATACTTTCATCTATGAACCTATGATTTGTAAACTTATATTTTGAGTAGCCAAGAGACTGTTACGTTTGGGTTTGAAGAAGCACTGTGATTTACTTGGCAAGAATGTAGCGATATCATTTCACACACGTGCTCAGGATGAATTTAACTCTTTATCATAACAAGAAAATATTCCTAGAAGCATAACACAAGGTGTATGGGGGTGGGGTGGGAGAAGTATCTGCTCAATATCTCATACTTGGTCAGATTCCAAAGTAAAAATAAACATTTGACGGTGAGAAGTATTTTTAGTGCAAAATGTTTTTACTTCAAAAACATATGCAATGAATAATTTCCTAAAACGATGTGCTAACCATCTAAAAGCCTGATGAAAAAGGTCTTCTGACTACTTGATGGCTTGGTGCCACAGCTGTGTTACTAAAAAGCATGTATTTTAGCTGTATGCCTCCATATCCTGGTGATTAGAGTCAGGTTGAAAACAAAATATGATGTCTACACTTTTTAAAGATGCTTTGTATCTTGGAGGGGTGTGTGTGTGTGTGTGTGTGTGTGTGTGCGCGCGCAAATCTTGAATTCCTTACTCAGTTTCTGTTTGGGTCCTGAATGCAACAAAACTCCTACTGACATCAACATGTGATTTACTGGTGTAAGGACAGAGTAGAAACTGTGTACAGTTTTCAGGATTTGGATCTTGGCGGTTAAAATGAAGGCTTTGATTTTACTGTTTTTTTCCCCCCTTCCATCTGGGAGGAAAAAATAGTAAGAAAATTTTACTAAGCAGGTCCTTTCCCTCTATATTCCAACTAGCTTTGTTCTCTCTGCCAGATTTAGGCTCTCTGTCTCCCACTCTCTCCTCTCCTGTTTTAGACACGATTCCATTGTTTCTACTACACCAGCTTTCTGGAAGAGTCTACCCCTCTTTTCCTGCCTCTCTGATTCCTCATCTCTTTATTTACAATAGTCTAGTGGGCTAAGCATGAGGAAGTGGTTGGGGGACAAGCATAGGGCTTGGGAGATGCAGGCTAGATTTCCTGCTCCACCATAGACTTATGACTTTGGGCAAGTCACTTAGGGCATGTCTACACTGTGGCGATCGATCCACCAGGGGTCAATGTAGTGGGTCTAGTGAAGACCCGCTAAGTCGACCGCCGATCGCTCTCCCGTTGACGCCGGTACTCCACCGGAACGACAAGTATAAAGTAAGTCAACGGGAGAGTTTCTCCCATCGACCCAGTGTGGTGTAGACACTGCAATAAGTCAACCTAAGCTACGTCGACTCCAGCTACGTTATTCACGTAGCTGGAGTTGCGTAATTTAGGTCGACTTAACCCCATAGTGTAGACCTGCCTGTCTCTCTGTGCCTTAGTTTCCATCTGTAAAATGGGGATAATTGCACTTTCCTTCCTCACAGGGATCTTGTAAAGATTAAATATTGTAAGTTGTCCATGTACTATGAAGATGTGTGCCACAGCAGTACCTAAGCTAGATGGATAGCACGGGGCGGGGAGCCATTAATTCCTTTTCATAGCAGATTTCTCTTGACTTGTTTTTCAGTTCTTTGAAAGTGACTGTTTAAATAGCTTGTCTGAGTTAAATGGTGCCAAAAGTCATATCTGTCATTGATGTGCAGTGAAGGAAGTCATATTGGACAACATTTTCAAGAGTCGCTTCTGATTTGTGTGCTCAACTAGACACACCTGGGACCTGGTTTCAGAGGTGCGGAGTACCTACAGCAACTGATTTCATTTTGCCATTGTCTCTGAAAGTAAGGTTCGAGGTGTCTAACGTGGAGCACTCAATAACGGAGGCACCTAAATCATAGGTCATTTTTGAAAATGTTAGCCTTAATTTTTCTCTCCCACATTCTCTGAAATGGCTATAATGTATCCTCTTTACAGGGTTGTTGTAAGGCATAATTGATTAGTTTGTGTATTTACATGTCAGTATCAAGTGTTTTGTTAAGGACTGGCTTTGTATAGAAAAGAACAATTAGAAATCAAATTTGTTGTTGGTTTTTGAACTTGTTTGCATAACAACCTAGCCCAGTAGTACAAAAATGTTTCCTTCAACTAAAAAAAAAAAAAAAAAGGGTTGCTGATATCTATTCTAGTGTACGCATGTGCTGTTGAGTACTGTTCTGTACCTCATTTACCCATTATTAGTGGTGTTAAATATGTACTTATATCCTTTAGGGAGATGGTATAAGGTTTGCTACATCAACACAAATCCTTTCCAAATTAAAACTCTGAATTATACTTTACCAGATAGCAGCAGCCTAGTTTCAGTTTCCTTCATAATATGTCTTATGAGAAATAGCTCAGCAAGCTCTCTAAGTCCAGTATTGAAGTAAAATGCATTATTTATGAACTGACAAACAACTCTATGCTTTGTAATAGAATTTTTTAGCTTATTTGTATGCCTAAAGCATGTCAATAGCCAAGAAGGACAGAGATTGTGGTGTTTGTTGCCTTTTATTTAGGTGCTGCTTTTAATTAGGCTAATAGTTGTTTTCCATTTAACACTCTGCTGTGGTCTGTCTGTCATGCATATTAATTGACAAAGTGTCTTGTGGAAGATCATAACATTTAAAAACAAATGGGCTATATTGCATCTAGATTTCCCCCCCCCCCCTGTTTCTGTTAGAATTCACATTGGTGCCATGCAGTCATACATATCATATTTGACTTTATTCACATTTTATCTCCCCCCCACATCCATTTAAATGGTGCCCACAGTAACTTTTAAAAAATTAAGTAAACAAATATACTGCAGTAATTCCTCTTTAGACTGTAGTGCAGCATTTATACATAATGTAAAGGTTTATTTTCAAAGGCAACCATTGTACAAAATTGGAAAAATGTACATAATTAAACGAGAGTAGAGTCAGAAAATGTGGAGATTAGAGGCTTATGCAACCCTTATTGCTACATAAGAGCGATTCAGGAATTTCCCTAGGACAGGGAAAAAAACCAAAATTCCTACATAATGTAATCAAGTCACGTCTGCTTCAAAAGCTCCATGTTTAGTTCAGGCAGCTATTAGGTATAAACTGAGAAAATGTCAGGAGATCATTTCTTGAGAGAGATGCTTTTCACCATCATGAGTGATGCTAGAAGCCATATCAAGCATATTAAGAAAATCAAACCTTTGTCAAGAAGACCAAATAGAAATAACCCCAGAAAAGAAGGAAGTGGAGTATTCAAAGAGCTTATTTAACAGCTTTGTAGCTAGCTTGTGATATGAGGAGAAAAATTAAATAAAATATTTTAAATCTGTAGTAATAAACCAATGGTAGTGTTGCTTTGGTATGTCTGGAAAAATGTAGGTCTCTCCTTTCAATGTTCAGATTGATCAGTTCGATACACTGTTTATTTCTATGGAATGTGATTTAATTTTTTTTTTAAAGGTATTTCTCTGGGAACTAAACCAGCACCAGATTGAACAGAGCTGTTAGGTTTTCCATATACTGCCATTTTTGTTCTGTCCCAGGGACCTGAATCTGTTTAGTTTTGTATCTGAAATCTCTACATACCTGAGGATCTAGTTTGAGTGGTTATCTTCAAAACTTCATTCCCCGTACATAAAAAATAGTGACTCTGTAGTGCTATCACAACTTTTGTATCCTGAGTCCATCCTCTATCCTCAGGTCTATAGAATGTCACTGCAGTATCAGCCAAGTGCCCCCAGACCTTGAAAATAGCTTTTTCATTAAAATTGCAAAGAAATTCCTCTGGCTTCTTAATTGTAGAATATTAAATATTAAGGCAAGAATTGTTACTGCGTGTAATTAAGATACAAATCTCAGAACATTTTCAATTAAAAGCTGGTTCTTATTGCAGTTATGAATTTGTAATTTTTTTCTTTCATCCTGAGTATTCCAAAGGTCTTGCGTCTGAAGCTTCCCCTACACTTATTCTAGGACTCTCTCCCTCCCCCGCCCCCTTTGGGGGAGGTGTAAACCATATGGGAGGAAATATGATCTTAAACTGTGGACATGGGCTTAGGAAATATAGATTTAATTCCTGACTCTGCCATAGGCTTCCTATGTGACTCTTCTCAAATCATTTAACCTCTTCATGCTTCATTTCCCCACCTGGGAATAATTTCTTGCCTCACAGGTGTGTTTTGAGAATAAATTCAATCATTAACACAGAGGCATTCAGATAATATGGTGACTGGGGCCATATCAGAAGCTAGATAAATTTAGGAACCCATCTGTCTTTGAGGCAATGACATTAGCTTTAGACAAAAGGTGGATGAGCAACTTCCTAAAGATCCATGCTAATGCTGGATCAAGTCTATAAACATCCTCGCTTGTCAATGTTGCTATTTCTTTAGAACTCGAGATATAGGGATTTTGGTACCATATTCTGCTTCTGCTGTTTGGTGAGCAATAAGGTCATAGATTCATTGCAAATCTAGGGCAGTTTGCAGTACACTACACTGTCACAGAAAGCCACCAGACCAGCTAGCGAAAATAATTTCTGTGGAAACAAATCATAAAAACAATGATGCCTATTAAGAAGTTTCATGACTGGCCAGGCTTCGGTGTGACAGTTGTGTGTGTTTCTCCTTGATGCAAACGTGCCCCTTTTGTTGATTTTAATTCCCTGTAAGCTAACCACCCTCCCCCTTTCGAAATAAAGTAACTATTGTTTTGAAACCATGCATTCTTTCTTTATTAATTAAAAAAAAAAAAAGAGAGATAACGGACAAGGTAGCCCGGGTGGGGTCGGGGAGGAGGGAAGGACAAGGCCACATTGCTTATTGTAGCCACACTAAAAATCAGACTGTTTGAATGACAGCTTTCTGTTGCTTGGGCCATCCTCTGCAGTGGAGTGGCTGGGTGCCTGAAGCCTCCTTTCCCCCCACCCCTCCTCGCGTTCTTGGGCGTCTGGGTGAGAGGATATGGAACGTGGGGAGGAGGGTAGGCGGTTATACAGTGAATGCAGCGGGGGTCTGTGCTCTTGTTGGCTTTCCTGCAGCTCCAACAGATGCTTCATCATGTCCATTTGCCCCCCCATTAGCCTCAGCATCACGTCCTGCCTCCGCTCACTTAATTCTTTCCTGGCCTCTGCCACTGAATACCTCCATGCATTAAGCTGTGCCCTATCAGTGCAGGAGGACTACATGAGCTTGGAAAACATGTCATTGTGAGTGCGTTTTTTTCGCCTTCTAGTCTGCGATAACCTGAGGGACAGAGAGGATAGGGGGAGCGTAGAAACGTTCTACGCTCTACGATTCTGGGGGGACTGCATGGTCACCTGTGCTGCTGAGTTCCCCAAACAGGAAATGAAATTCAAAAGTTCCCAGGGTTTTTCCTGTGTACCTGGCTAGTGCATCAGAGTTCAAAGTGCTGTCCAGAGCGGTCACAATGGAGCAATCTGGGATAGCTCCCACAGGCCAATACCATCGATTTGCGTCCACACTATCCCAAATTCGACCCAGCAAAGCCGATTTTAGCACCACTCCCCTCGCCGGGGAAGAGTACAGAAGTTGATTTTAAGAGCCCTTTAGGTCGACAGAACGGGGTGGGTTGTGTGGAGGCATTCATTTTTAAATCGACCTAATGCGGCTAAATTCGACCTAACCCTGTAGTGTAGACCAGGCCTTAGTCTCACCTTTTTACTGATTCACCAAACTGACAGTTATCACTAGACAAACTCACCCCATTTCTAAGCCAAGATTTACTAACAACTGCTATAATCAGGTTTCACTATTGAAATTTAATTAGAAAAATATTGAACATCTATTTGTATACTATGAAATATCTGATACTGCATTATCCTTGATTTTATTTTTATTGTTTCTTCATTTATTCAGTCAGCAAAAGTAATTAATTGACAATGGGTCTCATAGTCTTTAGTGTGCTCAGACAATCTATCCAGAGAGCATGCAGAGACTAGAACTGCATGTACTGGAGAGAGCATCTGCTCTCACAAGGGACTGCCATCTTTGAAGAGCAATAGGAATAAAGCACTGGCTGAACTTTAGAGCTGAGCAGCATTGGCAGGTGTCTCTTATCATTTGACTGAACAATCTGATTTTTACAGCTGTAACAAAAGAATTGTGAGAAGAAATGTAATCCTCACAACTGAAAATATTTGCCAGTTCTCTGGAAGAAATTCTTTATCACCCCGCAGGCCACTGCCCTTACAAAGAGACACTGCCTGTTTGAAAATCAAATAATATAAGCAAACAAATGTCTTTACCTTTTTTGCTAATAGTGACTTAATTACCAAACATTTTCATACCATGGTGTGTGTGTGTGTGTGTATATACACACACACACATTTCTGAAAATTTTAATCTTACACCCTACTTCTGCTTTCAATTTTATCTCCCCCTCTCATCTATTCTGTTCCTTGGGGTTGCTCTAACTTATGTTCTGGCTGCTGTGGCCACATTGTGCTCTGGTCACTCTCCCTTTACCTGTCCCTTGACATGCCCCTTATGCCAGAGCTGCGAGGGTTCGACACTATTAAGGCCATGGTGGCAGATCTACACCAGGAATATTTCCTGGGGTTGGTCCTACCCCCTTGATTGGCTTTTATACTACTGAAGCAGTTCCAATGTACTGGGGTGAATATCAGACAAAAATACCGGTCTGTTGGCTTCCATTAAATTATAAACATAGCAAATTCTCCCCTTTTAACTTTCTTCCTTTGTATTAATTTGCCTTGCTTTTCTTGTTACATTGTTACATAATGGGATGGTGGATTTACTTTATACAAATAAGACAACACTAGACTATCTCATTTTACTGTAGGACAAATTTTGTAACATGTTAATTGTCTTTTAGTGCATCTGTATGATGTTTCTCATGTCTTACAGTAAAGTTAAATTGGAAAAATGACGTGAATAAGATAGGGGTGCAAGAATGCCTGTACTTATCCTATTTCCAAAATCTTTCTTTAGAATCGTATAATCAAAGAGAAGACTGAGATGAGAGAGAGAGCTGTGATTGTACTGAGGAGTAATTAGGCCTAATAGTTCTGTTTGCCAGCCTGTCATAAATTTGACCTTTTAAAAATATTTAAAATTAAATTTTACCAATAGATCTTGACATTTTGATGAATGCAGGTAATATCTGTTAACCTGTCCCAACATCATTTGGTCCTACTCAATTTATTTGCATTTTTAAAACTCACAATGGCACCTATTTATTGACACTATGTGCTGTTGTCTTGGCTTTAGTACACATCTTACGGGTGTTTGAGGTAGAGTTCTATTTTCTAAATGTATCTGTCTCACTGATTTCAGCATATTATTTAATGCTTTGTTAGTGGGAATAACAGTGAAAATAGGCAAAATACACAATTACAGTATTTAACTTAGATGTATTTCTGTTAAAACTGAGACACTTTCCCCTTAAGCTTGAAAATTCCACAGAGTATGGGCGGAGAGTCTAGAAGGTAGTTCACTAATGAATGGTTAGGCTGAAATGGTCAGGTCTATAGGGAGGAAATATGACTTGGGGTACGTCTATACTTACCTCCGGGTCCGGCGGTAAGCAATCGATCTTCTGGGATCGATCCCGGAAGTGCTCACTGTCGATGCCGGTACTCCTGCTCCGCGAGAGGAGTACGCGGAGTTGACGGGGGAGCCTGCCTGCCAAGTTCGAACTAAGATACTTCGACTTCAGCTACGTTATTCACGTAGCTGAAGTTGCGTATCTTAGTTCGAAGTGGGGGGTTAGTGTGGACCAGCCCTTGGTAAAAATATGTATCCTTTATACTTAGGTCAGCAATAAAGGATTTGGTTATGTTTATAGCCATTTTCTAAATTGTGTTCATTTTGACACATGATGGTGAAGTGAGACTAGAGCAGTAAAGGGAATACAAGTTGAAACTTGGGGAAAATAATTTTACTCTTGTTTTCTTTAATGCATCTGGACATATCCTGGGACAATTGAGTTTTCTGAAAACTCTCAAGTTTCTTTTTGCAAACAGCCAATTATTTACCGGTAATTAAATTAATTTCTACATTTTGACCACAAATAGTTTTAATACATTTCAACATACTATACTCCAAGGCTTTTAAAATCTAGGAGAAATCTGAATCAGATGAAAATATTATTTCACCAGGTTTAATGCTTAGAAATTAAAGTCAATATCTGAAATCTACAACTGGGATGTCATGCCATACACTGTTTTTGCTGCCAATATGGTTGTACCAGACACTGGACTTCAACTCAAAGCATGCTATTCAAATGTTTTTGCTAGATTTAAAGAAAATAAATTGAAATATAGTTTGCCATGTTACTGAAAAGGCACATTGTATTTCATCTGAAAGTCTTAAAATTTTAATTTAGTCTAGTTAAGGGCACTGTGAGGTAAGGACACACATTCCATTGATGATATGTCTTACAAAGGAGAGTAAGTATCCCTGTTATACAGATGGGCAAACAGAGGCACAGTGATTTGCCCAAGGACACACAACAGGCCAGTGGTAGTGCTTTGAACAGGCCTCCTGACTCATTGTCCTGTGCCCTATCTGCTGGACCTCTCTAAATGGCTAGAAGTAGTCTTTAAAGCTAACCCTCTTCTTCTATCTTTGAGCCGGCAATAACATTTCATGAAAACCAAAGAGACTTACATTCTGGAGCAAGAACACAGGAGAATGCATTGGGTGGGGTTCTAGTAGCCTTGTGGGGCCAAATTGTGCCCCCATTGCAACCTGCACCCCATATAGTGCCCAATAACCCAGTTATGGGTCTTTGTCTCCTTCTAGCAGATGGACCACATAAAGAGATTTGAGTCTGTTACTGCCTTTCAACTAATGGATCTAGTCCTTTAGCTCAGGCAAGAGAGTCTTGTGCACTTAGATGCAGAGGTGTGGGGCTTGTTCCCCACAAACGACCCAGCCAGGGGATTGTCACACAATGGCACCTTCTTGAGAGCCTCAGCCTGGTGGGTATCTGTGCTTTTATACCACTTGCCTTTTAACTTTCCGTATTATACCTTTTAGATCTGCAGGTGACTAAACCTTTATTGTCTTACCTCCTATGGTGTTGAACTTGTTTCCCATTAACAGTCTGCCTCAGCTCATTCTTCTGTGCTTATAAAGACTGCTAAATATGCTTCATTTTCAGAGTTTAGGTTCTGATTTAGCCACTGCTAGCCTCCCTATTTGACTCTTTCCCTTCCCCCGTCATTTGGTCTTGTTAGTATTGTAGTGGATTTTTAGACTGTGTTCTATGATGTTTTTGTTTTGCCCTTATACAAATAATACTGAAGTGGGTGAGGTACTTGTGGTTGTTTGCATTTCTATTATGTGGAGATCTGAGTGCTTCCACTAGGGTGAGGGGTGGAAGAGGTGCTGCTATATTAAACACAACTATTATGATTAGATGTTGTCACATTTTGGAGTGCAATCCAAACTGAAGGAGGGGTTGTGTGCCTTCCTGGTAACACCTTATGCAGGGGTGACTCCAAACGCACTCCCAGTTTCCCCGAAAACTGTTTGCCCTGACGTGTCCAGCCCTCTCCTGCAACACTCAAAGTAATACTAGAGTTCATTTGCTCCTTTAAAGAGACAAAAGCACATTACAACTTATTAATTTAACTGGGGTAAATACACCCTTCCCTTCAAGAACAGCACTGAGTTTTTCGTTGTAAAAAAATAAAACAAGTTTATTAACAAAAGGACGAAGGTTAAGTGATGTCAAGTAGAAAGAATAATGTTAGAAAAGGTTACAAACAAACAAAAATAAAAATACACTTTTTAATGGTTAAGGCTTAACTCAACAAGCTACAAACTTGGTTCAGAGTAGCTTTCTTCCCAGTCTTTGTTTCCAGAGTCTTCAACCCATCTTTTCAGCTTGCAAGAGCTCTGGTCCCTTGTCTGTTCAGTGATGGATGCCAAGATGGCTTCTTCTCTCGCCTTCTCTTCCCAGATTCAGGCCAAGTCTACACTACAGACCTATATTGTTATAACTATGTTGCTCAGGGGTGTGAAAAATCCACAGGGGTGTGAAAAATCCACACCCCTGAGTGATGTACTTACACTGATCTAACCCGCCATGTAGATAGCACTGTCGACAGGAGAGCTTCTCCCATTGACATAGCTACCGCCTCTTGGGGAGGTGGATTAACTACGCTGATGGGGAGGCTCTCCCATTGGCCAAGAAGTATCTTCACTTAAGCCCTACAGCAGCGTATCTGCATCGGTGCAGCTGTGCTGATGCAGCATGTTAAGTTTAGAACCAAACTCCGTGTTTTGTCCTCAGATTCAAGATGACCTTATGCTGTTCTTCTATTCCTGTGGATTTCCCATCCTCCTGTTGATTTGTATGTAAATAGAGCTTCCACTGGCTTTTGGTCACACCTTGCTTAATTTAATTAGAGACAGGTAGATAGTTGCCTTCCCTCCTCTCTGGGGGAAAACCTGTTTGTTTCTGTGTTTGGTCACGGACTTTAAAGCATAATATCTGTGAATATTCATTATTTCTCACAGTGTTAATACATACATTTCACAATGATATTAATCACCAGTGTCATTTAATTTTCCAATGATATATTACATGAAACATTTTAGATACAGATCTTGACGCCAATGAGTGGGGGTACATTGGTCAAGCCAGCAAAACTCACTGCTAGATATCAAGAACCCCTTTGCCCTCTGGCCTTGGGATCCTCTTAGGGTCACATTTCCCACTTTACAAAGCTGCAGGAGTCACTGGCTGACCGGAGGCAGCAGGTCAGAGTCCTCTTTCCTGGAGAGGGTGTTCGCCGCCAGATTTAGTTTCCCTTTATATAGAAGACATATTGGAGAGTATCCTTAATTTCACCTACAAAGTTGTTACCAAGCTTCCACAGTGACATTAGTGACCAGTGTGTATAGATTTCAAATGATATATTACATGTCACCTTTTTAAATGACGACACCACTGTGTGAGGTGTAGTGAGAGTGTCAGGCCTGATGAGTTGCTGACAGGGTAGTGAACCACAAATGGGCTTCTGTCAGTTGTCTCTTATGACCACAGTAATATGGTTCTATATCTTCCTTTTGTCTTGTACAGCACCAAGCACACTGTCTGCCCTTAAAATTAGTAATCCATAAAAGGCTTATGGCATTACCATGATTTCTCCTTCTGTACCCATGGAGAACAGTATTGAAAAGGAGGGGAAAAAACCTCACTCCAAATCATAACTATTTATACTAAACCCAATTCTCTGCATGCCAAGCTAGTACTGATGTGTGTTCCTGCTTAGACCTCAGCATCTCTCCTCTGAGGTGTCACATTTACCAACAGATTATTCAGGAAAGTAATCAGGGCCATTGACTTTCTGTGAAGAATGAATAAATTGCATTTCCATGATATACTTCTAACACTGCTTGTTTGATACCTCACATACTTAATGCCCATTTGCTGTAGCTTCTTTACTTCTATGAATTCGATCCTTTCTTGTTGTGTAACTGACTGAAATGTGTTGGACAACAAATTCTGTCACGTGTATTCTCACACTGCGCCTTTTTTTTCAGAATTGCTTCTATCACTTTCACCTTGTGTATTTTCACTATGATAGTTCTATGGCATTTTTATCCTTCTAGGGCAGAGGCGGGCAAACTTTTTGGCCTGAGGGCCACATCAGGTTTCTGAAATTGTATGGAGGGCCGGTTAGGGGAGGCTGTGCCTCCCCAAACAGCCAGGCCTGGCCCGTCCCCTATCCACCCCCCCCGCTTCTTGCCCCCTGATGCCCCCCCCGGGACTTCTGTCCCCGGACCCCCCACCCCTGACTGCCCCCCGCCGCCCCATCCAACCCCTCCTCTCCTTCCTGACTGCCTCCCCCCGGGACCCCTGCCCCCATTCAACCCCCGTTCCCTGCCCTTTGACCGCCTCGACCCCTATCCACACCCCCACCCCCTGACCACCACCCCGAACTCCCCTGCCCTCTATCCAACCCCCCCTGCTCCCTGCCCCCTTACCGCGCTGCCTAGAGCACTGGTGGCTGGTGGTGCTACAGCCGCGCCACCCAGAGCACTGGGTCAGGCCGGCTCTGCAGCTGTGCTGACGGGCAAGAGCTCAAAGCCCCACCGCCCAGAGCATTGTGCCGGTGGCGCAGTGAGCTGAGGCTGCTGGGGAGGGGGAACAGCAGGGGAGGGGCCGGGGGCTAGCCTCCTGGGACAGGAGCTCAGGGGCCGGGCAGGAGGGTCCCGTGGGCTGGATGTGGCCCGCAGGCCGTAGTTTGCCCACCTCTGTTCTAGGGGATGTGTCCTGCCACCTTAATCTGTATTGATCTGGTCTCCCTTAGAGATTCTTAAAAGCATCTGGTAACCTTGACTAGAAGGAATCTCTGGGTTTCAGACGCTCTTATCACCTAGGCAAGCTTATGATATGGACATTTTGTATTCTATTCCAGTTAGTTTCCTCTGTATCTCCTGCCTCTTCTTCAGCATCTCCATATCCCTCTTTTGTTGATCTGCACTGTATCCTTGGGTTTGCCTGGTAGCTGTAGCTCATTGGTATATGTTTGATGTGTGCTCATAGCTCTGGGTGCTAACTTATCTACTCAGCAAGGTGTTGCTGCAAAGCTTCAAAAAGCAAGGGCCACTGCATCTTATTGCACAAAATCGTCCTCCTCCTATACAATGGGCTGCATGTTCCCATCATTCTTCCCTAGGAGAAGGCATGTTTTTAACCTTTTTAATCATCTTTTTGTTTTACGGTCAGGGTTTTTTGTTTTGTTTTTTGTTTAATTTGGGTCTATTTCCACCTCCCCCCCCCCCATGTTAGTAAATCAAGTTTCTAGAGATGTTCTTTATTTTTCTTCTACTGGCCCAGGTTTAGTTTGGACTGGAGTATATAAAGGAGGCTTTTGATGGAGGCAGGGGTAGATGTTACAAAAGATGCATCTCTCCGTAGCTTCCCTTCTTAGGGCTCCCCAGTTCAGTCACTGCTGTCCCTATGACCACTTCACCTTGGATGTAGGTGTGGGTGAGTACATGGAAAGGAACCATTTGGGAACAGATGGCTATTGGAGATTGTTGTGAGTAGCAGATGCCGCAGGAGGGGTGACTGTTTCTGCATAGTATGCCCTTTAATTCTATAAACTTTAGCCCAGTCCTCATGTGTGGCCTTATGTAGTGCAACAGTCAAACAGGAGGCTAACAATGGGTTTGATGCTTTTAAAATGTTTATATTTGTGTGTGTGAATTTAGTGTTCGTGAAAGGAATATGGTTGAGAGCCCTTGAGATGCAAGTTCCTCTGGGCATGCACAGAACAGGTATGAAAAAGAAATGGGACGTGTTTGTGCCAGATTCACCATGATGCCCCTGCCTGCCACCTGCCTCAACCCTGACCTGTAGCAGCCACCTCTAAGGGTGTCAGCATAGTTGAGTTTCAATCCTAATTCAGTCCATGGCACCTCTGCTGGGACTGCCAGCACGGTTAGACAGTTGTAATGATGTTTTGTGATGTGAATAGCTCACCAGACTCATTGTTACGTAGCCCACAGAATAGAAGAGCTATCAGATTGCGAATATCGGTGACCCATGCTAGGTTTAGATTGAAATCCACCACCTACAGGTAAACCCTTAGCCAGCCAGTCCTCCCAAAATAATCTATATTCTAAACACCTTCTGTTTGAACCAGACAGAGATACAGTATTACTAGGGTGGTGGTTGCAGCAGTGATACCTTCTGGAGTCACAGGCTGGTCAGTGACATGCTGGGGCAGAGGCATGTCTTTGCTGATGAAACTGAAACAAGGTCATGGCTTTGTTTGTTATGAAAAGTGTCTCTTTGGGATATTCTAGAATTCTTAAGACAGGTGTGCAGTGCTACGTGTCAGGAAATTAATTGGCAGTGTAGGGCTTGTATCTTTGCAGTTCTTCACTCAGTGCAGGAGAGCGACTAGTTCTCCAAGTTGAGCTTACTTGATCTTTCTCTTGCCAGATAGGTTCAAGGAAATAGCACATCACTTTGGTTTTTAAGTGTATGTTTATTTTATATATAGACAAGGCAGAGGACAAAGTTTTCAGTGCTGAGTGCTTAAATATGCTTGTCCTGGGACAGTGATGTAAGGAATCTGGGAAAACAGTAGCAATTCCACTCCAAGGGAAAAGGATTTCAAAATAATTTTTTGACTTCACTCACCCCACAAAAAGTTACTGATCACTTCAGTTAGAGCGGAGGTGGGGAACCTTTTTTCTGTCGGGCCACTGACTCACAGGAAAAACCAGTTGTGGGTCACACACAGTCCTCGTGGGGGGGGGGGGGGCACAGAGGCTCAGGGCTTCCCCTAGGCTCTGAGGTTGGGCCAGAAATGAGGGGTTCAAGGTGCAGGAGAGGGCTCCAGGCTGGGTCCAAGGGGTTTCGAGTGCAGGAGTGGGCTCAGGGCTGGGGCAGAGGGTTAGGATGCAGGACGACATTTGGGGTGCAGGCTCTGGGAGGGGGTTAGGGTGTGGGAGGGGGTTCTGACCTGTGGCAGGGGGTTGGGGTACAGGTGGGGGTGCGGGGTCTGGGAGGGCATTTGGACCTGGGGCAGGAGGTTCGGGGGGGGTGGGGGTGGGCTCTGGCCAGGCGGCGCTTACCTCAGGCGGCTCCTGGTCGGTGGCGTAGCGGGGCTAAGGCAGGCTCCCTGCTGCTCCCAGAAGTGGCCGCCATGTCCGGCCCCTAGGCGGAGGGTTCCTGGCCAATGAGAGTTGCAGAGCTGGCACTGGGGGTAGGGGCAGTGCGGGGAGCTTCCCTTATCGCCTGGGGGCCATAGGGACATGCCGGTCGCTTTTGGGAACTGCATGAAGCCAACCGGACTTCTGGCAACCCGGCAAGCTGTGCTTGCAGCTCCAGCCACAGGGAGGGCGGGGGGCCACAGATGCTTGGGGCTTCTGGCCCGGGGCGCGGAGACTTGCCACGGCCCAAATTAAATGAAGCAGCAGGCTGGATCCGGGCCGTAGGTTCCCCACCCCTGAGTTAGAGACTGAAAGGTGTGAATAGAGATACAATTACATACTGCAAATAGCGAACATGTAGACCACACCGCCACCTTTATCAAGCAGACAAACAGCTCAATTAATATAGGACTTCATTTTGTGGGTGCACAGTTATGGAGGAAGTAAGGAGCGGTCTACTCCCTGTATTCCATCTCCATCAGGTCTGGGCAGACTTGCGCTGCAGTCCTCTGTGCTCCCTGATAACGTCTGAGATTACATGGTGCCCCAAGAGATGGGTGGAAAGTAGGGGGGTTGCCTCCCCTTATGTGGGGGTGAGTGTGCTGCACCCAACTTGTTGTAATATTTTGTGCAGTCCCTCATGCACAAGAGAGCTCCAGGAAGCATTTCCCTTCTTGGGGGAGAATGCCTTGGTGGCTGGTCCATGGTAGCACTTAACTCAGAGCAGTGCCTACAACCTGCCATAGAAAACAAAAATGGTGAGAGGACCTCCTGCCTCACTTACATCTGCAAATTAAAAAGTCCAGTTTGTTTTCAGACTTTAAAGGACTCCATTGCACAATTTAAAAGTACATTCTAAATAAAAACTTGGCAATAATGAAACATTGAAAAACAATCACACAGAGGCATTTTCTGTATCTAATGATAAAAAGGATTCAGTAGACTGGGCTAAGCATGTAGGAAAGTGTGCCAAAAGAGAACTGCAACCAAAAATGAATCCTTTCTAGTTCTTGAGACCCAGATGAGGAATGAATTTATTTAGTCTGGAGCCAATGTTCTAGGTATAATATTAGCATTAGAGCTAGTTGAATAGTTTGTCAAAACATTTTTTCAGTGGAAAATGACTTTTTTTTCTCCCACAAAATCTTTACACAAATATTTCCATCTTCTTTGAAAATATACACATTTGTGTTTGAAAAACAAAGCCTGAACTGTGAAAAATAGTGGGTTTTTTTTGGCAACTACCCAAATATTTTTAGCTTTTTAAAAAAAAAAAACTTGAAAAAATTAAAAGAAAATGCAAATGAATTTTTGTTCATCAAAACTTTTAATGGGTGAAAAACTATTTTGTGATCTACTCTAATTAATATCTGATTTAAGTCTGCACAATTGAGAGTTTTTATGTGGTCTGCTGCTGTAGAAGATTAGCTATGGTTGGAGCATGGTAATAGCAGCCCCATATCGATCTCACATTTTGCATCTCTGAGCCATTCCAGAGATGTCACACATTCATCTGGGCTGTAGGGATGGCCTGCAGAGTGGCTGCTGGAAGCCATCAGGAGCCACTATTTTACTTACTGAGCAAGAAGCCAGATGGCCTCTTTGCCTCTGGTCTCCCTGCTCCACCTCCTGGAGCCATGAGAAGGAGCAGGTGGCATCAGCAGCAAAAGCGTATGGTAGAGGCAGAGAGCCAGAGGAGGAATGTAAAGAGGGATGACCTGATCAAAGCAATGAGCTAGGGAAATGATCATTGTAGCAGCATTCTGAATGGACATGAGCAGGGCAGGATTAGATTTGTCAAGGTCAGAGAAGAGGATGCTGCAATAATTAAGACTCTAAATGGTGAGAGCTTGGATGAGAGTTTTAGCTAGGCAGATGGAGAGGAAAGGCTGCGCATATCTTAAAGATGTTAGGCAGGAAGAATCTGCAAGATTTAAACATAGCCTGGAAGTGAAGATAAAGGGAGAGGGCAGAATCAGAGCTGGTGCACAGGTTAGACATGAGTCAGTAGTAGGATGGTGGTGCTGTCCATAGGGAGTTGGGAGAGCTTGGGTGTAAGAGCTCTGTTTTGGCTATTTTGACCTTAAATTGACAGCTGGACATTCATGGAAAGATGTCAGAAAGACAAGCCAAGATTTTAGTTTGGCCTGAAGGAGGAGTGGAGAGGTAGAATCACCACTTTTAGAGATGATAGCTGAATTTGTGGTTATAGGCAAGTTATTTACAGTAAGCCAATTACTTAATCAAATTTACATAAAATGTTCCGTGGAGCAGCGCAAGAGTTGGTAGCTCCATAGACTGTATTTTGCAGCTACTAGACAGTATTAATCATGTCCTGAAAAGGATGCTCAGCACCTGCATGTTTGGCAGGGCCGGCTCCAGGCACCAGCTTAACAAGCAGGTGCTTGGGGCGGCCAAGGGAGAGGGGCGGCACATGCGGCAATTCGGGGGCGGCAGGTCCCTCACTCCCTCTAGGAGCGAAGGACCTGCCGCCGAACTGCCGCCGCCGATCGCGGCTTTCCCCCCCCCCAATTTCCGCCGCAGGTCGCGATTGCGATCGCGGCTTTTTTTTTTTTTTTTTTTTTTTTGCTTGGGGCGGCAGAAATGCTGGAGCCGGCCCTGATGTTTGGGTCCTACACTCAGTATTAATTGGCATAATCTAATTAGCAAAGAGGCTAATTTTTTACCTTTGCTTTCTTATACCCATCTGGGCCTGAGGGATTTGTTGTCTTTTTGAGTTACCTCCTTCAATACAATTAAGTGCACCTCTAACTTAAATAGATACTTTTAGCTCCATTTTCTGAAAATAGTTGGTATTTATCATGTTCACCTTTTTCTTGTGACAAAGATGTACTTGTGCTTTTGAACATTGTTTGTTCAGAGGAGGGTGGAAGGGGTTTACCTGTTAAGAGACTAGGCTGGACAAGAAGGAAGTGGGATGAGCTATGCAGAGCTTTGGCGACAAGGACATGAAGGTTGAATTTTATGTGGTGGTGAAGGGGAAGTATTAAAAGAATGATTTGGTTAGATCAATTGGAAAGGTAGATGATCTTCCTTTAAAGAAAATCTTTTGCTGATGGAGAAGACACACGTAGGTGTAAATGGCATATATTTACATACACAAATGCATCATATTTTCAGAATCCAAGTACATGACTGATACAAGAGAACCAAATATAATATTATGAACAGATGGGATCCCTCACTGGAAAACTAGGAAAGCATTATATAAATCTTTTTATTTAAAAAAAAAAAGAAGAAAAATGGTCAAAATACAAGTAGTTACTACTAACAGTTTAAGACGACTTATTAATTTGTGACAAAATCGTGATTCCATCAAATCACATGAGAATTTTTTTCCCCATGAGACCAAGATTTTACTATACTTTATTATATTGGTCTTACAACTGGATCTGTGTAAGAGAACCCATGTGCCTGTGTAGATCCCACTGATGCCAATTGAGCGCTGTGTGGGCAAAGGCATCCAGCTGCATAGAAACAATTACCGAAGCCAATTACTTGTGCTCCTCACTTAGGGTGAAATCCTGGCCCCACTGATGTCAACAGGAGTCTTTCCAATTTACAACTAGCCACTGGCTGCTGTCATAAGTAAAGTATGAACTTACTTAACCTTTCACCCAAAAGAATTAAAATCAACTTCTCCATTTAAAAAAGAACACCATGTTTGCCCCCAGAAACCATTTATCTCCCAGGAGCTGCAAACAGACCAGGTAACTCTTCCCTGATCTTTAATACAATACAAAAACTTTGTTAGTAGAGTCACTTTGTTAATTCAAGCAAAAAATCAACACTGCTTGCAACTAAACAGCTTCCAGTTACTAAACTCCATTTCCCAAAAGGCCACAAGACTAAAGTCAAAGTTCAAATGGCTCCACCAGATATTGAAAACCCCCAGCATTTGGGCTATGCTTCCATTATAAAGGGACCTCTGGCTCCAGCCTGCAAAGAGGACACTGAAGATAAGTAGCAGCTCTTGGCTCTCACTGACTGTGCTGCTATGCTTTTGGAGACTGCAGCCTTCATTTAATATATTCGTTCAGTAGTACCTTGCACAGTGGGGCCCAACCTGGTTGTGGCCTTTAGGTGTTGCTGCAATATGTGTTTAATAATAATTACAAATAGCCACCAGCAAGATCAGGTAACTTTGTAACAAATATAAATATATATACAGCCCTCATTATATAACCATCTTCTTTACCCTTTTAGCCTCCTTTCCCTCCCTCCCCCCCAAATATTTTTTTGGTAAAGATATTTGACTGTCTCTTTTCCTTAGTATACTTCATGTGTGCTGGTGTTACCCATCAGCAGTGCATGCACTACTATGCTTAAATTGACATTTTGGGAAAACAAAGTAATATGTTTATTAATAAACAATTAGTTAGGCAGTGTACAGGCTTCATGCCAAAGAGTATATCAATGGTTTGATGGATTCTTATAAATGTGTGACTGGTGGTTCCTGAACCATTAGTCAACACAAGCATCAAAATAGATTACAAGATTTTTAGTTTTGTGTTTGATTTCCCTCCCTACCCCCTTTCATTTTTAAAGCTGCTGAATGGAACTAATTGGAAGCCTAGCTCAATGCAGGGAAGCTGGAACAGATATAGTCACCTGAGCGGATATTCTGTGCTTCTGAAAATAAATGAAAAAAATATCATACTACAATATTTTCAGTTAAAGGTGTTTTTTGCTAGGACTTACTTCTGTGATTGATTAGGGGAACTACCTTCAGCACAATGTGTCCCAGATCCTTCAGTCATGACCCAGGACTGATCCCACCAGGTGCTGAGTGTTCCTTACAGTATGATGAATTCTGTTTCTTCCCTTTGAAGTAACATCTTGCACAGGCTCTTAGCACCTTTAGGGACTGGGCATAGGCAGCAATATCTTAATTTACATATTTATAGAAAAAAAATTAAAAAATAGAACATATGAGCACTGCAGCCCAGTTATGTTTAGAACCTTAAATTTTGCATTTCCTGACTTCTTTTGTAACTTTTACCTTTGCATGCTTAACATTGCAGTTATTGGTGTTTTTAATTTCCTAGTCTCCCCCACCCCCCCAAAAAAGCAGATAGGTTTAGAAATAGAAGAAATTAAACTCTCTTTGGCTTGCACATCTTACTAACTCATGTGGCTTTATTGTAAGTTTCTTAGACTGGAGCAGGGCTGCTTGCAGCCTTATGGAGCATAGAAGCCCATCAGCTTTACCAAAGAGGTGTGTACATTTCTTGAATCAACCATGTGCGATGAGCATCTCTGCACGTGAATGTTTTTTACGGGATATATGTTCAATATGTACATTTGAAACTATTATAACTTAGTGAATCAAAGCAAAAGGGTTTTTTGTTTTTGTTTTTTGTTTCAAGCCAAGCAAAAATGCTAATCCTGTGAGGACTAGTTCCACATCAGATTTCAAATCTCAAACTTCAGCTGTTTTCACTGTAGCCCTTTCCATGCACATGTGAATTTAGATTATTTTTAAATGAGAGAATATGTATTTTTTTACTTTCATGGAACTCAAAAAGGGCTGAAGGAATTTTAATAAAACTTTCCAAAAAAAGTGAATCTTTGAGTAGAGACGAAGCATGGATATTTTAGCTCAAATTGTGAATTATTTGAGAAGTTATAAGCATGTGAATTTGCATCCTTAACTATAGTAGTCACTACCAATGATATGTATGTCCTAATCATCCAGAGGATTACTGTGGAAATGGGGAAGTGAGCTAGGAGGAACCTGTTATGATATCAGTGAGGTGAGGGTACAAAATGACTATGGGGATCCTGCATTCAAAGCCAGTGGGAATTGAAGTAGAGGGTATATTGAGCATCTTTCAGGAGCAAGCTGTTATTAAGCATAACATTTATTTCATTTGCCAATAAACTATCATACTCTGTTCTGATTGGTTTTAAAATTATTCACTTTAAGTAGAATTTGTCTACAAGATACCCAAAACAGGTATCTAATTAGTAATGAGTAGTTGCTCTGCTAAGATCACAAGTAACTACTTGTAGTAGCAGTTGATCTTGCTCCCATTTAAGTCAATCACTAAACTCCCACTGGTCTAAGGCCTGGTTTACACTAAGGGGGGCTAGGAGGTATCGATCTAAGTTACGCAACTTCAGCTTCGTGAATAATGAAGCTGAAGTCGACATATTTAGACCTACTCACCGCAGTGCCTTCACTGTGGTGAGTCGGCTGCTGCTGCTCTCCCGTCGACTCTGCCTGTGCCTCTCGCGGCGGTGGAGTACAGGAGTCGACGGGTCGATTTATCCCATCTAGACTAGACACGATAAATCGACCCCCGCTGGATCGATCACTGCCTGCCCATCCACTGTACTGTCTAAATTGTTTATCCTTGTAATGATTTTGATTGTAGGTAAATATTAATCTTAAGGAAGGATAAAATCCAGTAGTTGGTTATTAACTTACTATTCACCTTTAATGTCTATTTCCATACCTCTTTCCGAGATTTGTGTTACATTTCCCTGCTATGGGCATTGCTGATCAAGTTTTTTAATTGTTTCTTGACCTGACCTCTCCAGTGTTATTTCTGAGGCATTGAGACTATTGATTATTCATTACTGCTGTCATGTCTTGATTCTCAGCTGTGTTGGGGCTTCTCTGATTTAAATTGGTTTGACTCCTGCATATTACAGTAACTTCAGTGATAATGACCTAAAAGGGCTGCCTTCTCTCTGTGTGGCAAAGTGCAAGCTTGAGATTTGGCTCCTACTTGTTTTTTACTGCCTTTGTAGCTTTTGCTCTAAGAATGTGCATTACAATGAACATACCAAGACTAATTGATATTGCGATAGATGCTGTGCACAATGCAGTATAATGTGTAAGCCAAGTTCAGGTGTAAAATGTTGACCTTTTCCCAATATTGCATGGAATATATACACCTTTACCTTCCAAAGTGGGTTGTTTTATTTTTGTTTTATATCTCTGGTATTAAGATCCCTGGGTTGTTGAAAAAGGGTTATGAGAATCTCTAGGTAACCATAAATTCTGCTAAAATATATGGTAACAGATGGGAAATGGCAAACTTTTTATATCTAATTGCTACTGAAGTAGCGTTATTGGTGAATGGAGGCCTAGTAAAACCAGAAACATTGAATTATAGCTTCTAATTCTCAGTGGTGATCTCATATTGAAATATATATGTAAATGTCTTGCACTAACTTTGGCCAGTATGCTATAATGTGAACAATATGTTCTACCCCTTTAGAAATTTCCAAAGTTCTTGTTATAATAAACACCTTTCTCTGCTGTGATGCTGCTGTGAGCATGATCAATTTCTTAATGTTCCTATGTCTTAAACCTTAAGTCTGAAAAGAAAAACTGTTCAGATATTGAAATTTTAGTACTAACCTAAATCATGGTGTAATAGTCTCTATATTAAGCCATTATGGGGGGGGGGGGGGGGAGAGGGAGCAGGGAGGGAGAAAGCCAGTTGGCCTGGCAGCATACCATTAGTCTGTTACTATTGTCTGAGGAAGCTAGCAAGCACTGTGGAGCTCCTACAGCATTTTCTCTCCTCTGTCTTCACCACCTCTCTACTACAACATTTTAAAGTGCCTGGAGGAATATCTTGGTGCATGTCAGTGCTACAGTGGCACAGCTACAGCTGTGCTGCTGTCAGGGCCGGCTCTAGTTTTTTTGCCACCCCAAGCAAAAAAAAATTTTTTTTGGCTGCCCGCCTCCCCCTTTTTTGGCTTTTACTCGTTTGCGCTTTGCAGTGTTTTGCTGTTTTGTTTTGTTTTTCTGGGTGCGGTACTGATGCAGCATTGGGCAACGATTGCATCTGAAACTGCTTGAGCCGGGTGTATCTGCCTGAATTTCTTATTGAGACAAAGGAGCTGAAAAGCCCCATGGGCCACTAGAGCGCCTGAGTAACTCGTGCCGCCTGTGATATGTGCGGAGGGGAAATACAGAACAGAGAGGGACATTTCAAGAGGCTTAAATCACCGCGTGCTTTGCTGCCCCGTGTCACGCCTGGGTCTCTTGAAGGAAGGCTATGGGGTTGTGCAACCGCGATCGGAGGCTAAGCAAGAGCTCTCAAAAGGGGACAGTTATCTCTTGAGACAGCCCTTGGCTTTCCTGGGCACGCGCCGTATTTCAGTCTTACTAGGAGCTGGGCTGCTGCTTCTGAGGGCTTTCTGCTACTTTCGCTCATTAAAAATGAGCCTGACGTTCCCCAAATCATTAACTGACATGGGTAAGGAGCGCGCTGGAGAATTGCCTGCTGTCTGATAGGTGCTAATTCCGACACTGCCACTTGATCAAAGGGTCGGGTCATTATCTTTAAAAAGTTGTGCCTGAATGAAAGGATTTCTCCCAGCTCAGATTCGTTTCCAAAGGGGTGGGGGAGGGAGAGAAGAAGGGGGAAAGCTGGGCTAACCCTTGAAGGGGTATTTCATGGCACTGTCTCCCGGTGCATCTCACTGAGCCCCACCAGCTGTACAGCAGGGCAGGGTTACCTGGCTGGCGGCACTGACGGTGTTCTTGGCCGCTCGGGGCTTCCTTCCCGGCCCTGGTAAGTTCTCGGCAGCTTTCTCATTGTTCCTCGGGGGACTCAGGCTGTAGGGCTTTAGGAACATGAAGTCACTCTTGGCGGACTCCGGGGTCAGGCAGACTTTGTCGCAGTAGCCCCGAGGGTCGCTGCCCGCCACATCCAGGCAGTTGCTGGGCACTTTGTTGCCCGAGGAGAGCTGGGGCTTGATGTTGGAATTTTTGAAGATGTTGGCTGGAATGCCGCCCCTGGAAATGTGCCACCCCAAGCACGTGCTTGTTTTGCTGGTGCCTAGAGCTGGTCCTGGCTGCTGTAGCACTGTAGTGTAGACTGGTCTTCCATCACTGGAAAGGGGTTTTTCTGTTGATATAGGTAATCCACTTCTCTGAGGCGGTAGCTAGGTTGACAGCATTATTCTGGCAGCCTACCTGCATCTATACCAGGGTTAGATTAACCTAAGTAAGTCATACAGGGAGTGAAATTTTTTCACAGCCTTGAGAGATGTTGCTAGGTTGACCTAAGTTTTAGGTGTGGACCAGGCCTTAGAAATGGTTCATCAGTTAGCCAGGTCCTGGCTCTAAATGCCTGTTGCTACTTCCCTCTTAACATGATGTCCACAGCAGCTGTCTGCTATCCCATGATCCAAGCAGGGACTGAAGATGCAGCGTGTCTACAGCAATGTAGATTAAAGAAGAAATGGGATAGAGCGCAAAACCTCCTGTATAAAAGGCCAAATTCTGAAGTCATGGTTGGCGATGCAGGGATCTTTGGGTTATAGGTAGGACTGGGATAACTGTTCAGCAGTTTAATCTGAATACACAGCTGTTCACATGGGCCAAGCGAGTTCAACTTCAAGCGAGTTTGCCAGACTGTTCCCTCAACCTTAGTTATCTGTTCCTTGGCTAAGGTAATGGGCAATAATGGAACATAAAAGCTCATTATGGAAGAGATGTGATATTTCCATCATTCACAACATACCTAATTTCAGTAGCCACTCAAATTTTGCAAAAGGTTCCTTTAAAACTGAATTTATGCTGTATTAGTATTTATATTGGAGGGATCCTATTATAAGTGTTATTTAATGAAGCCTTGAAACCGTCTTGAGGTAACACAGTGAGCCAGTGTCGTAGTCAAGAATGGAACTCTGCTGTCATTCCCTTTTATATTAGATAATTGGGAAGCAATGGGGTTAACATTTGCTGTAAACCGAATAATTCACACTTCTGTTGTCAAGTGTTGGAATATAATCACAGGCCTCAGTCCTTTACAAACAAAATCTTTTGTGCATTTGTTTAACTTTAGTGGGATTATTTGCATAGTTTAAATAACACGTGCATAAGCATTTGCAGGATCAGGGCCATGTATTGTTCCTACTTCTGAATGTTTAATGTTACAACAGTGGGTTTGCAAGAAAGAATGAAACAGGTTAGTGCAAGCTAATCTTGGGAAGAGGAAGGCACACTAGTGTTCAGCGTCTGATTTGGACTGTCTACAATTTTTTTTTTTTCTCAAACTAAGCACTACACTTTACAATTTTTAATCTTTAGAAAGATGCAGCTGTTCAGGCATCAAGAGTATTTGGGAAAGCTAGCAAAAATATTCTTGTAGCTTTATTTAATAGAAAGCCTACACTTTAAATTTACCCTGGACTAATGTTTTCTCACCTGTGATTAAACCATTATTCTGAATCTACTTTTCCTGGTTAAAATGTTCATTCACTTTTCACTGATCTCTCTTGCATCTAATAAATGTACCAGTGCAATCAAAGCAAGCAGGGCAGAAATAGCAGCCCCTGGAAAATGGTTGATTCATATGTTTTAATCTTAGTAGTGATTTAATTTTTACTTTTAATAAAACAGAGAAGCAGCTGTCTACTTCAGCAGCAGAGGTGAGAACTTCTAGGGACTGTCTCCTTGAATGAGACTCCTTTAAGCTTGTTTAAGTGAAGCTTAAAGTTCTACTTATGCACAATGACATTCTTAGTGCCGTGATGGTCAGAGCACACATGAAGTGATGACAAAATTTCCCTTCCATATGTAATACTGAAAATAATTTGAGACCAACATGTTAACATGCCTGCATTTGATACTTTGCATTTCTGATTATGATTGGTCCAAACTTGACCTTTGCCTGATATTTATTTTTTATTTTACAGCATTGGAAAGTCCACTTTGCAATCATTTATATGACTATTGCAAAGTTTTTCTGTTGTGTGTGTGTTATTTTTGAGGGAGAGTGGAAAGTTAAGGACATCATATCCTGTAAATATTGTCAGAAGAAGAAAATATGTTAAAATAGGTGATTGTTAAGGTTTGATTTTTGTACTTTTACCTAACTATGTACATGAAGATTTCCAATGCAATGTATAGTAATAATAAATGAAAGATATCCTGCTGTTTTGAATACCTACCAGTGACAATTTTCCATTCCCTGGCTCATTTATGATAGCCACTGCATTTTTGTTCTGGGGAAGAAGTAGAAAACATTGTTTGAAAATTACATCATGTTCACAAGCGTGAAAGATTTTTGCATTTCTATACTTTTTTTTTTTTTTTTTGTGCTCAGCTTCTGCTTGCCTGCCTGCGTACTGTACCTGACTAGAAGCTGCAAAGGGTTATTGTAGGTGTGAGCACCTCATGTTAGGAAACCATTTTACTATGTATCTGAAGGCCCCTTAATTTTTCTTGGTTAGAATTGCCGCAATATGCAGCGTGCTAGTGGAGTCTTGCAGCTTTCTGTGAAGCATTCAGCTCTGCAGTAATGCTATGAAGGACTACAGAGAAATTATTAAAAATTAAAAGTATCCTGCAGGGAGGGGTAAAAAGAATCTTTTAGTAACTCATACATTTTTACTATTTTACAAGACTGCTTTAGCACAGAATGCATTGGGATCTGCTTATTAAATGTTCTGCTAATAACTGGACATACATAGTATATAATAACCTAGTCTTCTACTGCAGCCTGCTTTGTTTTCTTACATAGATCTGAGCAGACCAGCATATAATGCTAGTGGTGTGAATATTTTAATCTTGAATTGCCTTTTTTATTTTTTTTTTACTACTGACATTCTTTCATAGACTGAAAAATAAAACTTGAACAGAAAATATTCAGACATTATACAGTTGTATTTCATTTCTAGTTGATGATTTTTTGTGTGTGTGTGTGGCATTCTTAAGTGTCAACGGTAATCCAGTTGCAGCACTTTTTGAAACAGAGATTCCCTGACACTTACAACCATGGCCTCATGCACTCCCTGACAAGCTGGACCTAAATTTTACAGCCTGAACTCTGGCAGAATGAACATTCTGTGGCAGCTTAATTGAATAAGAAAAAAATTGTTATAAAAACCCATATGTGAAAATGAATAAAGCAGTCAAAATAGTAATCCCTGTGTTTTTCATATTAAATGTATGTACTTTATTTTGTGATACAATTTTTTTTTGACAGGGCACAACTGCATCATAGAAGTTGCCAGGGAGTAAGCTGAACATTTGGTAGCTGGGTATGGGGCAGTTGGAGGCATTGGGGTGGTTTTTTAGGATTATCTGCTACAATGGTAAAATACTTACAAATGCAGTTCACACCTCTCATGGCTACTGGTTTTTAGGCTATACAGACAACTTTTTTTTTTTTTTTTTTTTTTTTAATTTGCTCATACTTGAATCATCTTCACAATCACTATGACTAGCAACATTTTGATTTAAATTGAAAGCTTAGATTCTGGAGCACATGTCGGTGGGAAAGGGTGGAATAAAGTGGATTCCCTGGTAAATTCAACAGCAGCAGGGCACACAGAACCTTGCTACAATCTATAACCTATTTTTTTTTCTTGTAGCAGGAATCACTCAAAGGGACGCAATAAGATTAACATTATTTGTTTAAACAAGTGCTTTACCTTTGTTACAAGTAACACATCTGATTATTAAACCTGAAAATTTGAAAAAGTTTTAGTCTATGCTGTTTTAATTTCTCTCCGCTCGGACACTGGAAATAAGACTAGTATTTTTTCTCCCTTTATAGTTTGATAAATTTTACTTTGAGATTCTCATGCATTAACAGAGTTTCATGTTGCCAATGCTTAAGGCTTCTGATTTTCATTAATTGATAAATACCAATAAAACATCCTGTTTTTTTAAAAATTGGTGTTTTATCTAAGAAACACCAGAAATGGTTACATGTATCCAAGGACTTGTCTGCACAGAGCAGTAATGCAGACTATAGGGTTGTGCGGTAATTGGTCCATGTAGACCTTGCTGGTACGCACTAAAGATTCCCTAATGTGCTTTAACATGGTGCTCTTTGAAACAATACTACGTTTAAGCGCACTAGGGAGCATTACAAAGACATTACTCATTACAGTATGGTAAAGGAGCATATATTATAAGGAGTAATGTATGTTGTTACACTACTCATTACAATATACAAAGAAAGCCCTGAATACCCCTGATTTTTGGATATCTTCTCCTCCCCTCCCCCAAAATTAAGTTGTTAAACCCCCAAAACCAGAAGCCCTAAAATGCTTCAGGGAAATAGTGTGTGTGTACGTATAGTGCTTTTATCAGTAAATCTCAAATTTTTATCAGTAAATCTCAAATAGCAGATTTAATATCAACAATATGATTTTTAAGGTCAATGGACTGCATGTCCACATTGATCCACAGGTTGGCCTGGATCCACATCGGTGTGGAAAGATAGGGAGAAGAGGTATTAAATATGTTTCTCTAAATGCTCCATGAGATATTAGTTCTAACTATCTGAAATCTACAATTTAGCCAACAAGCTTAATTTCTTGCTGTAATATCCAGCGTATTGTGAATCACACATCTGAATCCCAACAGGTCCAAGTTTGGCAGAGATATAAATGTTTGTCAGCCTTTATGGTCACTCAAACTGCTGTTATAATTCCAGCTAAAGTGCTTCATGTGGCACAAGGAAATATTTCACACTGTTTAGTCCTTTCTTTTTGTATGGTGCTGTGTTATTGCTGCTGTTAGGATATCCTAGGAGCCCCAACTGAGATCAGGGCCCCGCTGTGCGAGGCACCACCAAACACATAGTAAGAGACAGCCCCTGTCTCACAAGAATGTACGGTCTCAACAGAAAAGGGAGGAGAAACATAAGTACAGGGAGGTGATTTGTCTAATGTTACATGGCAGGTAAGTGGGAGAGCTGTAAACAGAACCTCCTGGCTTGGTCTAGTGACTTAACCACTAGACCTCTGCTGTATAGTGTGTGGTTATTTTCCTGATAGCTGGATTCTTGGGCTTGTGTTTTTGGTTATGACGTTTTCAAACCAGGATTTTAAGACATTATAATCTTTATTCTATTGATTAGTGGGGGAATGGGGAAAATCATCTGATTGGAGGTGGGTTTGGGCTGGAAACTGTTCCTTTTAATGGGTTATCTCTTTCCAGGGCCGGCTCTAGGCACCAGGCAACCAAGCTGGTGCTTGGGGCGGCACCTGGAGGGGGGCGGCGCGGCGCTCGGGCCGCCGGGGAGAGCGGGGCCACAGCCGGGCTCGCCGCCCTCCCCCCGGCGCTCTGGCCGCCCTCCCCCCGGCTGCCGGGGGGAGAGCCGAGCCCCCGCCGGGGCTCGCCGCCCAGCCCCCGCCGGGGCTCGCCGCCCTCCTCCCAGGGCTCCGGCCGCCGGGGGGGGGGGGAGAGCGGAGCCCCCGCCGGGGCTCGCCACCCTCGCCCTGGGGCTCCGGCCGCCTTCCCCCCGGCGGGAGAGCGGAGCCCCCGCCGGGGCTCACCGCCCCCCCCCCCCGGCTCCGCCCCCCCCCCCCCCCCCGCGGCCCTGTCTCTTTCAATTGTTCTCATGAACAAGAGACAGAGCCGGCCCTGTCTCTTTCAATTGTTCTCATGGTGGAAATGCTTACGAACTGTGTTATCAGGGTTGAGATTGCTCAGGGGATTTGTAATAGGGTACACTTTTAGGTTACCATTTCAAATCCAGACCAGGAAGGTAGTGAGGGAAAGCTGTTAAAATGTGATGGCATTTTTGTGGCCTTTCAACCTGGCTGGAAATTGAATTGTTGACATGCCTAGTAGAATTATTCATGTATGGCTATCTTGACCTTTTCATATGTAATCTTTTTGTTAATTTCTGGAGGAGAGAAGAGACTGCATGTCAATGATAGTAATAGGAAATTAAGGAAACCAGCCAAAGTACTTTCCAAAGGAACTAGAGTCCAAGAAGGAAATTGTCATCAAAGGTATGGTGGCTTTCTCGTAGCAAGGAGAAGGCCTCTGATGAGAAATGGATGAACTGGAGCACTTAATTTCATTAAATAAGGCAGTTTCAGATTGAAAGAAGGGTAAATATATTGACAGTGCAGTACAGTGCTGAAAACAGATGGACATTAGACTGAGACTTGGTTTACACTTACATTTTTTTGAATTGGCATAAAACCCCACATCTCTGCCCAACATAGCTATGCCAACAAAACCCCAGTGTAGCTACAGCTATGCCAACAGAGTGCTTCTGTTGACATAGCTAATGTCATTCTGCGTGGTAGTGTTCCTACGCTGGCAGAAAAATGCCTTCTGTCGGTTTAAATGTGTCTCCACGAGATGGCTACGCTGGCATAGGTTCTGAAGTGTAGACAGAGCTCTTAACTTTAATTTCACTCTAAGAAACGAGAGCATGCACACAACAGTGAGTGAGTGTCTCACAGGGAAAGTATTCCATTTCAGGTTTATTTAAGGAATTTTAAAACTGTTCTAGTCGTTTGTATTCAAAATAATCCCAGTTTTTAGTCAGAAGGACTGATCTCCATAGTAACATTATTTTTTCCTAACATACAGCTGAATATCTACACACAAACTTTCCTACAAGCTAATCAATTTAACACATACTATTGTATACATATCTTTTATTTGCTCCTCATCCCCTGAAATTATGATTAATACAAACTCCTGCCATTGTAGCTAGACAAAGCTAGATAGCAGTGATCTGAAGGGATTTCCAGGAAATTACAATAATTAGTATGTGCTAACCCCACAGGGCAGAGGACTAAGGGATTATGGAATCTACTAATTAGTTTTGCCATTAAAATAAGTGATAGCCACGAGAGGAGGCAGCACCATTTTCCAAACAAAGTTGTATTAAGTGAATTTGGTTGGAAATGTTTATATTTTGCTCCTGAAAACTATACTGTACTTACGATGTTCAAAACAAAGCACAGTGTGTCAATTTCTGGAACTATATTCTAGTAGGTAGCACACTGAACTGATATTCCGGAGACCTACGTTCAATTCCTAACTCGGTCACAGACTGTGTTTTCTTTTGGTGATCTACTATGTGCCTCAGTTCCCCATCTGTAAAATAGGGATAGTGTTCCATATCTCACAAGGATAGGGTTGCCAACTTTCTAATTGCACAAAACTGAACACCCCTGCCCTTTTCTGAGGCCCTGCCCCTTCTCCAAGGCCACACCTCACACTTACTCCATCCCTTCTCCTTCCGTCGTTTGCTCTCCACCACCCTCACTCACTTTCACTGGCGAGGGGGTGAGGGCTCTGACTGGGGGTGCAGACTCTGGGGATGAGGGGTTTGGGGTGTAGGAGGATGCTCAGGGCTGGAGAAAGGGGTTGGGGTGCAGGGTCTGGGAGGGAGTTTGGGTGGGGGGGCTCAGGGATGGGGCAGGGGCTTAGGGTGTGGGAGGGGGTGAGGGATGTGGGCTCTGGGAGGGAGTTAGGGTGCCGGGGGGTCTCTGGGCTGGGGTGAGGTTGGGGTGCAGGAAAGGGTTAGGGGTGCAGGCTCAGGCCGGGCGGCGCTTACCTCAGGTGGCTCCCGGAAGTGGCCGGCATGTCTGTTCCTAGGTGAAGGGGCCAGGGGCTCTGCCAGCACCTGCAGGCACTGCCCCCACAGCTCCCATTGGCCACGGTTCCAGCCCAATGGGAGCTCTGGTGCTGGGGGCGGGGGCACCTAGGAGCCAGAGGGACAGGCCAGCAGCTTCCGGGAGCTGCGTGAAGCCAGGGCAGGCAGGGAGCCTGCCTTAGCCCTGCTGTGCTGCTGACCAGACTTTTAGTTCCCTGGTCAGTGGTGCTAACTGGAGCCACCACGGTCCCTTTTCGACCGGGTGTTCTGGTCAAAAACAGGACACCTGGCAACCCTACATAAAGATGTTGAGGATAAAACCCTTCAGTAGTTGAGACTCCCAGACACTACAGTAATGAAGGCCATTCCTAGATAGATGGTTTAGTTTGAAGCTGCTGGTAAGAAGGGGAGGGATGAAGAATTTGTAAAGTTCCACCCCTTAGAAAATGTTTAGGGAATACCTGACACTTTGGAACGATCTGGCCCATTTCAAAGGCTCTTAAAAATTATTTTATGAGCCTTGGGGATAAGTCCATCTCTGACAGGAATGATTCAACAGATTCTGGAGAGATGGTGATTGTTTTAGAAGCTTGAAAATCACTCCAAACTTGCATTGAATGCTGTGGCAGATTTTCGCAAGAGGTACCCAGGAATCCCAAGATGTCCCTCTAACACGTTACTGCAATGTAGAAGAGAAATTCTGATCCACACTTGTAACTGTGTATTTTACATCCCTTTGACTGCTGCATCTCGAAAACTTAATTGTGAAATCTGATTCAGCACTCTGTGAGTTGACTTATTCTAATTGCTCTTCTTTTTCATAGCCAGATGAAGACTGTGATTCTCTAAATCTTGTCGTCTTTTAATTGCATTTTTTAGTTCAATAGAAAACCATAATTTTGTGGGCTGTTTGTTATTCTTTTGCTTTATTCTAGAAGTAGAATAGCAACCATTGCTAATACCTGATCATCTGTTTTCAGTCTGAAAGTACTTCAGTGGAGGTGGAGCAAGACTTGTTGCTTGTTTACACACTGGGGAAATGTGCTCTACGGGGATATGATTTCTAAACTGCATTAACATGTTATGTATTGGTCCATGTAGACCCTGCTGGTGCACACTAGCGTGCTGTAAAGTAGTACTGTTTCACCCAGCACTGTGTTAAAGTGCCCCAGCAGGGTCTACATGGGCTAATTAATGCACAACATGTTAGTGTGCATCAGAAATCACACGCCTGTGCAGCATGTTACCCTACCATGTAGATAAGCCCTTAGGCTAGTGTGTCAAATTAATTCCTCATGTAAATAACTGAGTTCTCCATTGAAGTCATGAGCAGAGTTACACTAGTGATGAATTTGACCCAGTATGTTTTGAGAAGGGCTGTTCAGTAGCTGAAATCAATCCTGCAGCTGGTTTCATGTATAATTTGATAAATATATTTTATAGAAAATATCTTCCACCACATCTGTCAACAAAGTTAGATAACAGGGTTGCCATTGTTAACAATGATTGTAGACATATATAATAATTGTCATTAGAAACTGACAACTGAACTTGGCATTTCCAAGCTTGAGGGCCACAAAGATAATCAGTGGAAAAGTAATAACATTTTCATTTGGGATGACTCATTTATCACTTCCAAGAATATTTATATTCGGAATCCATCAAGAACTCGCACACACAAGCTCATTGCATCCTGGAACCAAATTTGAGACTGATTCATATTGACTCAATATGATAGTCTATGGAGGAAACTGTATAATATGACTATACGCATATGCAGAAATCTGTTTTCAGTTTGCCATGCACCATTAGTGTCACTAGAGAACTGTGGATTTGTAAGGATCCACAATTGAGGGTTACAGCTGTGATTGAAGAGCAGTGCTGTCAGTTTTAACTCAGTGATACAAAGTGCGTGAGGTAATATCTTTTACTGGACCAGATTCTGTTGGTGAGAGAGACAAGCTTCTGAGCTTACACAGAGCTCTTCTTCCAGTCTGGGAAACATATTCCCAGCATCACAGCTAAATGCAAGGTGGAACAGATTGTTTAGCATAAGTAGTTAACCCACATTTCAAGGGACCATTCAGGTGAACTGGCCCATTAACACTCCTCTGGGAAAAAGAAAGAGAGGGGGGAGGCAGCTGTGGTGGCGGCATTAGTGGGTTATAGATTGTTGTAATAAGCCATAAGTAATATATATATATAAATCCAGTGTGTCTATTCTGTCCATGATTTTTAGTGTCTAGCAAAGTTATGAACTTAAGCTCCCAGGCTTGTCTTTTTGAAAGAATTGTGCAGGTTTTCTTTGAGGACGAGGACTGATAGGTCAGATATAGTGATTGCTTTGTGAAAAGTGTCCTCCCACAGCTGATGTGGTGTTTTAGTTTTTAGGGTTTTTTTAAAAATCGTTTTTCTGGGCGAGTTCATTCGAGAGCATAGTGATTGGTTTCACCCACATAGTTGTTGGGGGTGTTTAGCACATTGGATGAGGTATACCACCTGTTGTGATGGGTATGTCAGACCCATGGATCTGGAAAGATGTGTTTGTGGGAGTATTGATCATTTGTAGCAGTGGAGAGAAGTCTGCAGGCTTTGATCTGCACTGGCAGGATCTGGTGACACTTAACTCAAAGTGATTGAAAAGAAAGCACTCTGCTGACCACAGAAGGTAATCTTCTTGTTACCCAAATGTGCTGAACCACTTGCCCAGTTTTACTCAGTTCTGTGCTGTGCTGAAGCCTACTAAGGTTCTCTTCATTTTGCTCTGGCAGCTCTAGAATCTGTCTGCTGACATGTTAGAACTCAGTTTGTGCTATGTCAATATACAATGCTTAGATAAACTCTCTGCTCTGCCATGTAATGTTGCTCTGTTCAAGAGGTGCACAAAGGTTTTCTGCCTCATACTCGGGGCTTGTTTGGTAGGCCCAGTGTATCCTTGCTCTGGCACAAAAAGATTTTATGCCATGCACTAACTACGAATCTAAATGTCCTGAGATTCAATTTCTCTACTGCCAAATAAATCTGGTATTGTGGATCAGCATGATATAACTGTAAACTTATAAATTAATAAGATGACTAAATTAGAGAAAGCAATTTGGGAAAGGGAGTGGAACCAAGTGGTTTATGCTGCTGCTAGAGGCTGTATCGATTACTGCAACAAAACTACCATCTACTACAGTAGCCTTCAAAATTTCACTTGTACTCCAGGTGATTTCCTGTCCTGTGGGATGATTTCTGTGGAATAACATCTAATGCCTATGAAAATGACTCTTCATACAGAACAAGGCAAATTTATTAAAAAATCAACACTATATATATATATATATATATATATATATATATATCCTGGGTAGGCCAGTGACAGCTTCTTTTTCTAGCTCTAGCATTTCCAACATCTCTAGGATTGTTTCCACTCAGCATAGTGCAGGCACTAATATTTATTGTGTAAATGGAATTTTACTATTAGTATTAATTATATGCAGCTTTGTGCTGCTAAAGGGGAAAAGGGTGGGCTTGTGGCTAAAGCACAAGTCTAGTAGTCAGGAAATCTGGGTTCTTCTCTTGCTTCTGCCACAGACTTCCTTTGCCTTCTTTGCAAGTCACTTAATCTTTTCCTGGAGATAATACCTATCTCCCCTGGGTGGTCTTAGGCTAACTCAAAGTTTGTAAAGCATAAATTATTCTAAAGTTTTGTTAGGCAGAAAACAAGTGTGTGGTGTGCAGTTGTCTTAATTTCTGTTGTAATACCTTAATTTAAAACAAATGTGTGAACCCCTTCGTCATTCATTGCACACTGTCTAGCTGCAGAATGTTACACAGCTCTGCAGAAATAATGGTACGCGATTAAAAGTTGCGCTGTGGGCATGATTCTCTGCCTATTGAAATCAATGGAAAGATTCCATTGACTACAGTACTAACTGGATCAAGCCCTGTCTGCATAAATACCAAGGGACAGAACTAAGTTAGCATGTGCAGCCATAACTTGACATTTTCAAGCATTGGGTGCTTAATTTTGCAGAATTAACAATCTCTTAAAGTATTTTATATGGTATTTTCAGAATAAAGTAGTACTATGATGGAGCATGAGCAACACCATAGTTAAAGTTGCATCAGATTTTTCATTTTGATGGGGTTTGTATTGGATAACATGATTACCACATCAGCATGTCATAATTACATCAAACCACTTTTTAAACCTTTAAAGCAGTAATATTGCATGTTTATTTACTATATCCTCCTGGGGGCTATTAAATCCTGTAAAATATTGAAGCATCTGGAAAAGTAGTACATTGAATAAAATATCTGAAAAATGTGGCCTGTTTTTAGTGGAAACAGAGCACAGGTGTCAGGGTTGTAAGGTAGTTGGAACACCTTGTAGCCAGCTATATAGATAGAGATATATATAACGCCTGTAAATAACTGTTCACTTGCAACAAACTTCTAGATTATCTATCATCAACTTTTCATGCAAAAACCTTAGTAGTAGAAGCTACAGTATTCTTTCTCTTGCATAGTTAAAGCAACAAACTTGGAGCTAATAATCAGAAGGGGTTGGACATATGGAAGAAAAGTTTATTTTACATTTTATAGAAACAGAATAAATCCTCCGATGGATTGTAGTTTATACAGTATAACATTATTTCCCTTATCTTTCTTTTCCAGGGTAACTTTATATAGGAAGAAACAATTTGATACCCTTCGTTTTTATCTTAACTGAACTATTCTGATGAACAAATGGAATAGTGATTAAGCACTATGAAAATATGTATTAATCAATGATGTTGGGTTTTCACATTTGAAATGTAGCTACTTTAATCTGAGAAGCATGTAATTTAACGGATTTTCAGGAAATGTCGTCATATGCAGTGTGTATGACATGCATTTTTCTCTCTCTCTTTCTTTTTGTACTATTGGTGGTCACCCTACCAATTCAATAGTTAGCTGTTCTCTTTTAGTTAAAAGGGTTCAGACTGAAAATAATCTGCAAAAGAGGAAGTGTGGCAATAACTATTGCTTTGAGCCCAATCAAGTGTCCTGGGTTTGAAGTTTTTCAGTGGTTAGACCCTTGTGAGACTCAACTAAAGATACTCTCCTTTTAAAGCAGACTTGCAAACCGACTGTGTGATGTTTTAATCAACTCTTTCCATTAAACCGTAGAGTTACCAGCACAGAGAAGGACAAAAAAGATAGAAAGAAGATTGTACAGATAGGTTGTAGAATTGAGTTGGGTGGACAAGTAGCATGCAGGAAGGAGAAAGATTGACAGAGAGAAAGGAAGGGTCCAGTAATAAAGAGAGCTAGTTAATTACAGAGAAAATAGTTGGACAAGAAACACTGGCTTAGCAAGGGAATTTACTAACCATAGGCCAGGCCTAAACTAAAAAGTTAGGTCAACCCAGCTACACAACTTGGGGGTTATGAAAAACAGCTGCATTTCACTTAAGAGCAGACTGCATTTTACTTGTTTAGTGAACACTTCCTCCACATTCCTTCCTTCTCAGGAGATTGATATGAAGCTTAATTAATGTATGTAAAATGCTTTGAGATCCCTGGGTGAAATGTGTGCTATTAAAGTGAATATTATTTTAAAATCTGAGACATATCTGGATGGATCACTGACACTGTTTCAATGCTAAATGATTGACACCGTATTTGGTAAGCTGTGTAGAGTCTAGCCACTATGAGATGAATGTCAGCCTATGAATGATGAGAGAGGCAAAGGGCATGGTTGATAAACATTTTGAAAAGTATAATGCTTAAAGTTCAATGCAGAATTAAAAATGAGGCAGGATTGTTCAAAAACTATTATCAAACAGTATGTCAGAAATACACAGAATGCAAATGTCCTGGTCCCTACCCCACTGCTGATGGAGCATTTATGAAAGACAATAGTGGGGCTGGTGGGGTACGTGTGTCGACTAAGCCTATTGAGCAATGATCTGTGGGAATTCAGTCAGCCAGCTGTAATCCTTTAAATAGTTGTAATATACTGAGGAGGTGAAGGATCAGTCAAGTCCAGGTCTTAAATTCTCAGAGTATTGCCTGGAGCCACCCCCCTCCCCCAACATGCTATAAAAACTCCAGGGGTTTGAAAATAATTACTGGAGTTCCGCTCCGGACAGCTCTGGCTGATTTCAAGCCCTGGTCAAGTCTGACTACTCACATAGTGTTACTTTTCGTGGCCTTAAAGGGGCAAAATCAAAATAGTATGATTATTTCAAAGAAATCATTCATGCTCAGCTGTGACTTAAAAATGATCAATAAGAGAAATGATCTGATAATAAAAGGTAGCATGCCAACATTTTTAAATGTGCCATCAGCCACTCTTTACACGAAATGTGTGCCTCTCAGGAGAGACTAGATGGGAGAACGGAGATTATTTGAGTGCTGCAGAAGAAATAAAGATTTATTATAGGCCATGCTAGCTGGCTTTTTTTAAATACTTTACTACCTACAGCAAACAGTTTCTTCTCTTAATCTGGCCCTCTGGTGTGTCACTTTGAGCATGTACTTTTGCCATGTCTTGTGCTGTGAACTGGCAAAGTTTTCTTTTTAGGACCCTTTTTTTAATAGAGTTGTATGGATACTGGATTCTTTTCTCTGCTGAATCATTTAGTTGCCTGTGTAGTTCCACCAAGTAGAAATGTTTTATTAAATAATTAAGTAGCTTATAATGAACAGCTATATTGCATATTAAGATCATACAAGTGATGACTCATGGCTTTGCTGCTCTGGTTTGTTTTATAGCAAATGTGTGTGGTGTGCTGGGAGATTTGTGTTGAGTTGTGGCTATGGGATAGTTCTGGTGAGTTATGTAGGTGGTTAATGCAGGGTGTATGCTGCAGTGAGGGATTACTTTGTGTGCTGATTGTGTTTTGTGTCTGGGGTTTTTGTGTGTTTTGTGCAGGTGGGGAAGGAGGGTTGGCTGTGTTGATTTGTGTGTGCTGGGGCTGGTTGGGTTTTGTGTTTGGAGTTGTGCTGAGAGAATTATGCAGGTGATGAGTGAGGAGGGTGTGCTATGGAGAGGGTCTCTGTGTTTGTGGTTATTGTGTGTGCGGATTGTTGTGTGGGGTTGGGTTTTGAAGAACTGTGGCAGTTGGGCAAAGATAGACACCGTCTCTACAGTCTTTCTCTACAATCAATGAAAGTGTTGCATGCAAATTAGCTGTAGAGTATGAGTGGTGATTGGCTGAGTTACTGTTGATATCACAGTGGTCTAGGACTCTTGGCATGACATAGCTATGTCTTACCGAATCTGTACATTGCATGGGTGTAATTCCTAGTCAAAATAGCTGAGAAATTAAAAATTGGATGTTAACAGACCACAAAACTCTGATGATTCAACACCGTGACATTCTGAACAGAGAGATCTCAACCATGCTTGTAGCTGCTTCCCTTGCTTCAGACATGTTAGACTTCAGGATGACACACAGAGTGACACTACTGAAATCTTATTATTTAGATTACTTGTTGCTATTGCCTCAATAGTAGTCCTGGCTTTTTCAGAGTTGGATATTTAAACAAGAGTGACTTTCTGGAGTACACAGTATCTATCCATTTTTCAAAAATGCAGCTTGAAGAGTACAAGTTATTTTAAGGAACACACTGAAAAATGAGCAATCCAGTTATAATCCAGAAAGATGCAAGAAGTTATTGGAATGTCACACTGTTACATAATCAGCTGTTGCATCCTCTCCATTCTCTGTGGGACAGTGTTGTTGTTTGCCGTAATACAAAGCAGGATATCTTTCCGTTGGCAGAGACATTATAATTTAATGATTTATTTAGATACTGGCTGACATTTGAGGTCAAGTCTGGATAAGTGGATTAGACTGCAACCTGCTCATGAATTTCTAAAATGTGAACTTGTGGGTGGGTACTGCAGGGATACAAGTTCCTTTGTGAGCTTGGGAGGAAAGATGGTTTGTTATTAAGACTGTGATGAGGGATACTAGAGATTTAGATACAATTCCTGTTATCCCACAGATACTGTGTGACCTGGGGTAGGTGATTCAATCTATGATTGTTTCCCTTATGTAAAATGGAGATAACAATATTTCCCAACCTCACTGGGGGTATTGTGACCTTTAGGGCAGATTCTCTCCAGGAGGAGAGAGGACATGGGGCATTCAAATGACTGTGGACAACTTAGAGGGTGTACGAGGTATTTGGAATTATTGAATTCTTAAAATGATTGTTTTTAAGGTGTCAAGTATCAGAGAGGTAGCCGTGTTAGTCTGGATCTGTAAAAAGCAACAGAGTCCTGTGGCACCTTATAGACTAACAGATGTATTGGAGCATAAGCTTTCGTGGGTGAATACCCACTTCAACAGTGGGTATTCACCCACGAAAGCTTATGCTCCAATACATCTGTTAGTCTATAAGGTGCCACAGGACTCTGTTGTTTTTAAGGTGTTTTTGTCAACTACTGTTGACTGTGCCAAAGGACTTTAAAACAACAAATCGGGAGGGTAGGAGAAAAGTAATAGGAATATTTAATAAAATGTGATTACCTAACTTTTAGAAGGATGCAATTATACCCATCTGAGACATAAAGTGCTTTTTATCAGTTTGAACCTGACAGGTGACTGACAGCTAAAATTGTGATGACAGAAAACCTCTTCTACATAATGGATGGGGTGTAAAAGTGCTCAGAAGGTTAAAGAAGGAATGGAACCAGTTTGGGAAACTTCCTAATTAAATATTTAAGAATATATTTGAAAAGTACATTAAGTGCCCATTAAATAGTAAGGATACGGCATATTGCAGTCCTCCTTACATGAGGGCTGAGAGGAAATTAGAAATAGGTCTCATTGTCCAGTCAGGGTTTGGGGGGCGCAATCCAGTGTGGAGGTGTCTCTACTTGTCCTGCAACCCTGGGTGCCTTACAATGCCTTGCTACTGTAGCTCCCAGCCTGGGATTCACACAATCAGCAAGAAGCTTGCAGGTCACAACCTGAGGATATGTTTAGCCAGCAAAGAAAAACCCCATGGCTGGCCTGTGCCAGCTGACTCTGGCTTGTGGGGATGGGGCTGTTTCATTGCTGTGCAGCCTTCTGGACTAAGGCTGGAGCCCGAGTTCTGGGACCTTCCTGCCCTGCAGGGCCCTAGAGCCTGGGCTCCAGTCTGAGCCCAGAAGCCTACACAGCAATGAAACAGCCACGCAGTCCAAGCCCCATGAGCCTGAGCTGACTGACTGGCATGGGCCAGCGGTGGGTTTTCTTTGCTGTGAAGACATACCCTGAGTGTCTGTCTGCATAGACAGCCCTGGTTCAGCAGCTCTGGCCCCAGCAGCCTGTCTACATCCCCACAGCCCCATTCTGGCTCCCACCAGCCTTGGTTACAACCAGTAAGCAGTGGTGCTGGAGCTAGGGGTGCTGCTGCACCCCTTGGCTTGAAGTGGTTTCCATCATATAGAGGGTTTAGTTTTCTTCAATGGCTCTTAGCACCCCCACTATACAAATTGTTCCAATGCCATTGCCAGTAAGATGAACCCAACACACTCCAAATCCTGAATTTCTCTATAACTGTGTGCCCTGAAGTGTCCAGCTCAGAGAAATATTTGTTGCTCCTGTAAAGAGACAGTCACATCACACTTTTTAACTCAACTGGAGTAAATACACCATTCCCTTCAAACACAGCACTGAGTTTGTTTATAGTAAAATAAAACAAACCTATTAAGAACAGGACATAGGTTAAGTGATACCAAGTAAAAGGAATAAAGTTAGAAAGGGTTACAAGCAAACAAAAGTGAAAGCCTGCATCTAAAAGTCTAAAACTTAATCTAGCAATGTGCAGGCTTTGTTCAAGATAGATAGTTTCTCTTTCCAGCCACGTCTGACTTTCCATCAGTCAGGACTTTCCACAAAAGTACAAGGTGCTGGTGTCCTTTGTAGTCTTAGGTGGAAGATCTTTGCCTAAGGAGATTTCTTGCCTACATTCAGTTCCAGAAACTTCAAATCCCGCCACCACCCCTTGGTTGACAGATCCATCTTTCTCAACTTGCAAGAGCTCTGACCTCTTGTGTCTGTCTGGTGATGGATGCCAAAGATGGCTCCTGTCCTTGCTTATATATACACCAAAGTGCAGTGAACTTGTTTGAAGAGGCAGGATGACGCTTCCATTATTTCTGGTCACACCATGCTTAATTGACGTAGGAGACAGGTGGATAGCTGCCACCTCTCTTGTCTGGCTGGGAACTGTTCCTTCCTTTATTCAGCTACACACTTTAAAACATAGCAGTGAGTATTCATAATTCCTCCTATAGTGTTTAATATCATTTGTGAAATGTATGCATTATCACTGGCATGTTACAGGCATAGGTAAAGGACCTTACATGATACACTAATATTGCATCACTCCGTTGATTCAATTGATTGTTTGAGGTTTAGAGCCCTTGTCTTTATAGCTGAGATACATTTCTCTTCTCTGCGGGGTGTAGCCACATTGTCTCTTCTCCCAACTTGTTAGCTTCATAGCTTTGTTTATCTAATATGTTCTTATTGTGTGTCAAAGTACTTGTAAGTAGAGGCCCAGTGGAAAAACCACATTCCTTTGTTTAAGGTGGGGGTAACTCCTGCTTGAATGGCAAGACACACTGAAATTACAATTCTTAAAATGTATATCCATCACTTTGCATTAATTGCTTGCACCTACATTACACAATGGTATTAATAACCAGTGAGTTATGAGCTTTTCAATGACATGACACCTTTTAGATACAGATTATAACAATAGTGAGTTGGGGTACACTGGGCTAGTCATGCCAGCTGAAATTTATTGCTAGATATCAGGGTGGTGCCCCTAGCCCTCTGCCCTGAGTCTGTTATGAAGTCACAAGGTCTTTTTGTAGTGATTTCATAACAACTACAATTAAGGAAATTCTATCTTTTAACACCTATGGTGATAGGAATATGTTAATGGGAGAACATACCCTGATCTATAAATAGGTGTGAAAAATGCATTGATACTCAGAAAATGGTCTACTTAATGTTCTAAAGCAGCGGTTCTTAACCTGGGGTGCACGCACCTCCTGGGGGTGCGAGATGCCCTTTCTCAGGGTGTGAGACATGCCAGATTTTTTTAGAAGGTAAATCATCAAAAACACAAATTAAGCACAGGCACCTAAGTACAACTACTTTGTTTCATCAAACCTATGTATTTATTAACATTATACATTTTTTAACGATTACTGTAATATGCAAACAAAAATATATCTAGGTTTAAAGAACTGACCTACTTCAACAATTTTTGATAAGGGGTGCAAGGACATATTTTGATTTTTGATAAGGGGTGCGAGGACATATTTTGAGAACTAAAGGGGTGCAGGCTGCAGTAAAGGTTAAGAACCACTGTTCTAAAGTCTATAGAAAAAGAATGGGATTTTTTTTCTGAGTCCAATTCTGCAGTGCAGTGATGGTGCAAATATGTCAGATTCCTCTAAACATACAGCCAGCAAAAGCAGAAGATTGAATTCAGGGTATTACTGTTTAGACGCTTCTCTAGTGGTGCGCACAAGAATGAAAATTAACTCAACTGAGCATTATAATTAACTAAATCTGACTCTGATTTACTCTGACAAAGACATCAAATGTTTTGGACAATATGGATAACGTGAGTTCCATCAAGCCCAAGCTGCTAACTAAAATGAGAGGCTCAACCACTCCATGATTGTACAGCATGTATTTCAAATTTATAAGAATCTGTGTATATTGCAAAACATGTCTGATTCACATTCTAGTCATAGTGAAAATCTCATGGCAACGTATTGAATCATAGGAAGTACATTTGCAAGGGGCTATTCAAACCTTTTAAATTTATTTATTTATTTATTTATTTATTTTTAAGATAGCATGCTTTCTTTTTGAGCTACAAATTTAAGGGCAACGGACCACATGTTCCACTGCACAAGATAGCAAAATCAGAGAAAATCTGTATAAAATGGGTTAAGGGAGTGTGTGGAGGGGTGAGTCAGCTACAGTGTATGGTTTCTCCTACCTTGTAACTATCAGCATCTCCTCCACACCAACATGTATTCTGGGATGTATGCCAGTAATGGGGGCATGGCCAGGTGGAAGTAGCAGTAATCTGGGAATGTGGTACTGCATGTCAGGGAACTGCCAAAGAATCCTTTTAGTTGTTGCTGCTTTAAGCAAATAATAACGATGGATGGTGCGCAAACACAAGACTTTTTTCATACTCTATCTCCAAGTGCTATGCAAAGGTGGATTGTCATTGCTGGCCCCATTATACAGACTGGGACAGTGAGATTCAGAGAGATTAAATTATTTGTGCAAAGAAACATCACAAATCAATGAGAGCTGGGAGGAGAACTTGCACTTCCTCACTTCCCTGCCTCTGGCGTAACCACAAGGCTACACTGCCACTGTGCTTTGCAAACCCTGTGGGCAGGGTCATTGCAGGCAGTGGGTTGAAACAATCGCAGCTGGTAACAGTGGCGGCTGTTCTAGTGGGGTTTGGATTGGTTAGGGGAAGGGGACAGGAAAAGGAGAAAGGTTCTATGAATGTGTTCTGTGGAGAAAGAGAGGACTTAAGTTTCCAGTCTGGTAACAACTAAAATTAACATTAACGTTTTTATTTTAATATTATACAACTAAGGCTTTATTAGAAATGATTTTTTTGTGCCTCAATGAACAAAGCAGCTCTGAAGTACTGAAAGTTGGTGTTCAAGAGGCGCATGTGGATAGATACAGGGTATAAGAAGAGTTCACCCAGAGGAGAGGTACTAGTTTCTAGATACTTGATCTCCCAGCTCCTTTATGTGTGAAGTTAATTTACTGCTGTACTGAGACTTTATTTATTTTTGGGCAGTAAGATATTTCAGCAAATTCTTGAATTTTCAGTGCCAAGTAGGCATGTTAAATGCATTAGTAATGGGTCCTGGAAATCCATAGACTGATGCCAAGAATGAAAAGTCCCTTGGTTCACATAGTGTATACAACCTTCCTTTGCATAGAAGTAAAAACTTGTGAGCAGAGTAGATAAGAATTTTCATTTTTCCCACTCCAGTTCTTCTCTCCTTGTGAGTTTAATACACATTTAAGTGACTCTTCCCCAGATGTTATTACATGGTTACATACAGGTATATTATATACTTAATTCAAATTATTTTGTAAGCAGCACATGTCTAGCTACAAAGAGCCACTGTAGTAAGTAAAGAGTTTCTTGGGTCAATAAAATATTTCACAGGAGTGATTGAGATGCATAGAATTTCCTGGGAATTAACACCCCTTAACTTTACCATACATCATTATCTCCAGCAACTTGAAGCTCAGTCATTTATTGTTGGCATCTGATGAAAATGCTTGGTATACATATGGGACATAGAAGAAATGCAGCGGCTTGTGTTTAACTAAGAACTGCACTGATGACCATAAAAATGAATTTCATATTTACAGGTTCCTACCTGCTTCTGGTTGCATTCATCAATCCACATTTTTGTTTGGTAATATTTTATGCACCTGATGTTAGGTGTGACCTTTTCATAGTCACCTGAATGACATTTATTATGGAAAAACTATCATTTGCTTCATAAATCAGAGTCAGCAAAGTGTTTAGTGTTTATTACATTACATTAGTACATTATTTTTGTTGTGATGTAGTTCTTAAAAAGAAATGTGGTGTTCGAATATAAACACATTGTAGCAATGTTTTACTGCAGCATCTAAGGCCCCAAAACTGGAAAGGGAGCCATCTGAAAGACTTTGGGAACAGATTCCTTTGCAGGATTGGGGTCTAAATTAGGGCCTGTGAAAGTCAAGGGCAACATTTCCTTTGACTACAGTAATAGTAGGATTAGGGGCCCCAATCATTGTTGTGTCTATCCTTTGAAACAAAAATCAATATTAATAGATGAGATGTTCAATATAATTAAAAACAAACAAAACATCACGCATCTCAGCACGTTATTGTGATGATTCCCTCTGAATCATCCAAATTTTCCCTTCCATGAATGAAAGCTACCCTGGGATTCACTTCTGTTGCTGTTTGTCGCTGATTACTTCTGATTTTTAGCTATGTCTTTGTAAATGCTTCCCAAAGACCTATAGGATCGAAACCATAACCATGTTCAATTTTTGTCTTTTTTTTGTAGGATGATGAAGTGGTTCTGCAATGCACTGCCACCGTTCACAAGGAGCAACAGAAACTGTGCCTTGCTGCAGAAGGATTTGGCAACAGGCTCTGTTTTTTGGAATCCACTTCAAATTCTAAGGTATAGCAAGCTGTCTGAATGTAGTGCTGTTTGTAATGTCATTAACAAGGAGGAAGATTTCTTGTTGGTACAATATTGCTTGCTGTGACATATAGTAAACAAGTTATCTAAAGGCACGGGCAAGTCAAATAAATCCCCAAATACATAATGAAGGTTTTAATCCCTCATGACGCTTGCAGGCTGAATTCTTTGTCACTTGCAGGCTGGATTACTGGAATATATGGGGGGGCTATCCTTTGAAGCCCATCTGACAGAGGGAGTTCATTTTAGGATTTTGCTCCTTACTGCCAGTTCACCAGTGCGCTAATTTGGTGTGCTACAGAGCAAACTTCATGCAGTGCAAAGATGCATTTCTTTAGTGTGGCATTGAGGCAGTTGCCAGAGGATATTTATCCCACCAGTAGTGGGCATATGTGATAAAAGTAAGGGTTTATTTTGTGCTGTTTGCTTTGGGATAATTGTTTGTTTTGAATCTTTCTAATGTTACAAGATGCACAATCCTGGTGCAAATATCAAATAAATTGTATCCAACCTACGTAATGGTTTTCTATAATATAGTACATATAGTGTAGTAATGGTGAGAAGAGATTTTTTACAATGAAGGTTGCTGTTCAACAAATGAGTGTTCACACACTGAGATTCAGTTCTGCATTCATAAACTTGGGTATCTCTCACTGAAATCAAAAAGAGCCATTTCTAAAGGAGGAAATTAGACAGCTATTTGTGTTAACTGATGTTTATTTATTGATATTAAGTAGCATGTGTTTCTAGTTTTATAAATATTTTTTCTCCAGATCAAGTATAAATATTTGGTGAGCGAATTAAATGTATGAAAAGCATCTAGAAAGTAAGATCTCCAGAAGGGATTAGTATTGAGGTCATTTAAAAAAAGAAAAAAGAAGCCTACCAACTTCCATAGCATCACTTTATCATTAAATACATCATCTCTCATATATTGCAGAGTAATGCTTTATTTTCCATGTCTCATCATTTTGACTGTATTATTCATCATTATAACATTTTTATTAGAATGTTAATGATTCATTATAATAGCAATGATCTGGATGAATTCATTCATGCTGTTCCATTTTAAGTGAGTCTTTTTAATTATAAAAATACTTCAGGATGGAAGGAACTGCAGTACTGTATTAGCTGCCTCAAAGGCCAGAAAATCTAGTTTATTTAATGAGTGAATTATCATTCAATAATTTTGGATCGTAAACATCCAATCCCATATAAAATGTTATAACTGTGAAGATAATGTATACATTTCAAAGCAGTTCCAATTCTTCTTCTTCGATACCATCTTTTCCAGGTGCCTAATAAGTCACCATCTACTCTGTTAGCTCTGTAAGAGTTGGGGGGGTGGGGGAAGGGAGAGTGAAGGCCGTCGTTTTTAATTTTTCAAAGGCTCACAAATCCTAAAATAAGCCCATCTGGAGAAATGAAGTGTTGAGAGAGCCAGAGAATTATGAGACAGCAACACAAAGCTGACTGGAACAAGAGAAAATGAGAGAGGCATTATGAGCAGGCAAAAACATTATCTCTACGATACTTAAGTATGTTTTGTTGTTTAGGCAAGAGCATTTAAAAGGGTTTTGTGGATATTGTGGACTGTCTTTTTGTTCTGTTTGTATACCACCCAGCACAATGGGGTCCTGCTCCATGACTGGGGTCCTTAGTCACTGCAGTAATACAAATAATAATAATCACCTTTTGAGAGACTAGACAAGGTAGAGAATAAAAAAAAAAGTTAGAAGTCAACTATCAGTAAATGTAAATCAGTCTTGCCAGAAAAAACACTCTGGATCTCATCTATAGGTGTGTAATAGTTCAAGTGAAAAATGTTTACAGCTACATTTTATTCTCAATCCAAGTCAGCACAGACATTTGTGTCCTTGAACCAATGTTGGGGAGTGTCCAGACTAGTGTTTGCCAATAAATTTGAAAACATGGTAACTCCCGCAATCAAATAACGTGAGAGAAACACCCTAGTCAAGACAAGCCCTAGGTTGCTCAAGGTTCACATTATTGGCACTCATGTCATCCTCTAGTTCTCCAGCGGCTCTCCAGAGTTTTACAGGAGACAAAAGAAAAAACCCCTAGGATAGACAAGTCTTGAATTTTTACTCAACAAGTAAGGAGAAAATGGAAAAACTTCCAATCCTACTTTATGTTGCTTCTTCGTGACACCTAAGGCACAAACCTATTTTTTTTCTTTTGTAGGTGAATTCAATTTTAAGTAGCTTTCATGGTGTTAGAGCTTGTAGAAATTTTTCTAAATTTTGGCAAAAAAAGTTCACTTTTTTGGGGAGGGGGGCATTTTTAACCAGCTCTATTCCTTGCGTGGAAAACCCAGACCTTAGTTAGGGTTTATAGAACCAAGGGACATTTAATCCACTTCTGTTGCCAATAGGATCTGTTTCTTTGTTTTGAAAACCAGGTCGTTATTTGTATATACAAATCTCAGTGATTCGGAAAAAATGTTATCAAAAACTTTATGCTTTCTAAAGTGAATCATTCTTCTTAAGATCTAAATGCATGGTACTGGAGTAGTCCTTTCCAATATTAGCCCTCCAAAAATATTTTTCATCCTAAATGTGAAACTCCTTTCCCCCTTCCCAAACACAACCTTACAGTAGTCAGGAGTGCAGGATTGGAAATATTCAGCCCTCCACTATTGTTGGATTTGAGTTTTGATGTTTCATGAATCATCAAGGCTAGAAATGCCAGCTTTGTCACTAGAGAGTTAAGAATCCCTCTTTTCTAATGGCATAAGGGATTTTTTTCCTCTTGCTGGCAGACCTTAAATATCATGACATTATGATTTATAGAACTATTATATATCTCTTTTTAGTGTTTTTTTTTTTAAAATGTACTGTTTATAATTTTTCTATCCCTCTGAACCCTCTGCATTTTGGACTCATGGAACTAAGATATCTTGGCTTTATAAATAGTGAATATATATAAAAATAGTCTCAAAGATTTTAAAAATCATTCTAAAGTTAGGTTTTTTTGTAAAACATCATAAACAAAGTAGGATAATATGGAGTGAAGGTTTTATTAACACTTATTTGGGGTAACATTGTTTGGGGTAACCCACCTCATGGTGATTCCACTAATTCGGGCATTCCTAAGTATTTAGCGAGATTCCAGAATTTTTGGAATTAGTTGATAGCTTGGGGGTCTGAGTGTTTGTCAGACTCTGAGGACATTGGGCCTGATCCAGTACCCATTGAAGTAAATGGGAGATTTGCCATTGATTTCAAAGGGAGCTGGGTCAGTGACAAAGGGCTCAGTCTTGCTCCTATTGAAACCAGTAACAGAGGTGGAATTGATTTCCTTGGGAGCAGGCCCAGGCCCGGAGTGAGCATTTCCTTCTCTTTATTTCTTGTTTGCTTTTAGGTGTGCTATGCATGACGGGAGGGTGAGGGAGCTCCCGCTTCAAGTGGTGGTGTTATAATTATTTTATACTGTGGCAGTGCTCAGTCACTACCCCTAAGAGAAGATTCAATGATGGGTGTAATGAATTACTGATGGGGACTGTCTACTAATCTGTTTATACATTGTGTAGTACAGTGGGGCCCTGGTCTTTGTTGGACCCTAGATACTCCTGTAATAAACCTAAAAATAAGAGGAGAGAGGATGAGAGGTAACAATAAGAATATCATGCTGTTTTCTGCTCTGGCCTCCTCCTCTTTTCTCAATCGTATCCTTTTGCATGTTTCACTTCTTCTATGAAGCTCACAAACACAGACACTAACCCACATCAAACAATCTCTCCCCCCCAACATCTCATTAGAGAATAAGTGAGTTAGAACAGAATAACTTTCCTTTTATTTTTGTATTTTAGACTCATAGACTTTAAGGTCAGAAGGGACCATCATGATCATCTAGTCCAGTGGTTCTCAAACTTTTGTACTGGTTACCCCTTTCACATAGCAAGCCTCTGAGTGCAACCTCCCCCCCCCACTTTATACATTAAAAACACTTTTTAATATATTTAATACTATTATAAATGCTGGAGGCAAAGCGGGGTTTGGGGTGGAGGCTGACAACTCACGACCTCCCATGTAATAACCTCATGACCCCCTGAGGGGTCCCGACCCCCAGTTTGAGAACCTCTGATCTAGTCTGATCTCCTGCACATTGCAGGCCACAGAATCTCACCCACCCACTCCTGTAATAGACCCATAACCTCTGGAAGAGTTACTGAAGTGCTCAAATCAAGATTTAAAGAATTCAAGTTACAGAGAATCCCCCATTTACACTAATTTAAACCTGCTAGTGCCCTGTGCCCCCGGAGTCTCTGCCAATTTGACCTGAGGGAAAATTCCTTCTCAACACCAAATATAGTAGTCAGTTGCACCCTGAGCATGTGGGCAAGACATGTGTATCTTGCCTTCTCTGCATCTGTATTCTAGCCAGGCTTCTCAAACTGTGGTACGTGAACTTGATGTTAATCAGTACACTTCACAACAATTTAAGAAGGTGGCATGTAAACTAATTCTGGGGAGTGCTATAAACTGTAAGTTCTTCAGGGCAGGGATTGTTGTTTTTTTGTCTTGCATAGTACCAAGCATGTCTGTGCCTAATATAATAAATTATCTCCTTGGCTCCCACTGAGGGACAGTGCTTATGCATTGAGTTTTTTGGTTGGTTAATTCCATACTTGCTGTGAATAAGGCCAAGAACTGATTCTGACCTGTGGTGTGTGTGTGTGTGTGTATATATATATATATATATACACCAGACCTACTAGCATCGTGTTTAGAAGCCAACTAAAGTTTTTTCTTCTTTGACTTTCATCGGCAAATTAATTCATGGAATCCAAAATCTGTGTTGGCAATCCTTTCTAGTTTTTCTGGAGATTTGCACCAATTGTTGGATATTTCTTAATGCTCGCATTATTGGCCTTTTAAAAAAAAAATCAACAAGAAAAGAATGGCTGTGCTGTGGCCACTATCCTGTGTGCTCCTTGAAAACCATATTGCCAAGTAAATCTTGATATTTAAATACTAGCAGAGGGATAGCTCAATGGTTTGAGCATTGGTCTGCTAAACCCAAGGTTGTGAGCTCAAGCCTTGAGGGTGGTTATTTAAGGATCTGGGGCAAAAATCTGTCTGGGGATTGGTCCTGCTTTCAGCAGGGGGTTGGATTAGATGACCTCCTGAGGTCCCTTCCAATCCTGATATTCTATGATTCTGTGAATCTAATGCAAGTGGTCAGAGGACTCCACTTAGCAGAGATATTTAGAGCAATATTTGATTTAATAATTTAAATAAAAAGTACAGGTTGAATCTCTAATCTGGCACTCCCTGGTCCGGCAACATCCGTGGTCCGGCATAGGCACTGACTCCGTGGGTGGTCCGGGGCTGGAGCACCCGTGGGGAAAAGTTAGTGGATGCAGAGCAGCCACGCGCTTACCAACTACTCCTGCTCCTCCCTCCCAGCGCTTCCAGAGCGCTGAGAACAACTGATTCGCAGCATTCAAGGTCCGGGGGAGAGGACCTGGGGCCAGCGGCTGGGACCCTGAGTGAGGGGCTGGTGTCTGGGACCTGGGGCCGGCATTGGAGCCCCCGGGCGGGGAAGCCACGCTGGGCGCCAAGCCGGGGGGTGCTGCAGTACTCCATGCATCCGTACTTACCCACGCTGACACTCTTCATTGACCTCCCGCGGTTTGGAAAATTCTCTGGTTTGGCACCGGTCAGGTCCCGAGGATGCTGGACTAGAGAGGTTCAACCTGTACTTAGTAAATTTACATATAGCTGCGTGTATATTTGTTTCCTTACTTTACAGCTATCATTTAGACATACAGTAATATTATGAAGAGACAGTTTAATAGTTTGGCAACATTCCATTTTCAATACACCGTTATACATCAGTTACATTGAGCGGCCAGTATGTTGCCATGAGGGAAAGCATTTTAAAATACAAGCAGATACATTCTATTTATATGTGGAATTTTGTATATGAAATTTATAAGACTAGATTGTGAGAATATACTGTTCTCCTCTGTAGGGGGTGGTGAGTAGCTGTGCTGCGCCAGGAGGAGCTCCAGAAAAGATCTCTCCCTCAGACACCTCATGAGTTACGGTTCCTTTGGAGCTTCTGTCTTGTGCTGGGAGGGGAAGAGAAGGCATTATTGGACCAATAGTAGATATAGCATATTTCCTTCTCATCTCATTTCCAGCTTAGTCTATTCTGTTGGGTCCTCACCTGTGCACTTCCAGTTGTTCATTAAGTGATTTGACTATCTGTCACTAGACTAACATCGTGTGACTGGCATAAGGGGATAGAAGCCATGCGTCCACCTTCACCACAGTTTATATCACTCGCTCGTTCATGGAGGAACTAACAGGTGCATAACCCTTGTTGCCCTCTCATACTGAGGCTCATAATCTGGGTAAGCCTGGCACAGCTGCACAGGGTCTGCGGCAGGGTCCTTATTCCTTACTTCTGTGCAGTGTTGTGCCAAGTCACAAGCATGGCCTAAGTAAACTAGCATACAATGAAAATATTGCCATTATGAGTCAAAAAAGCCAGAGTCTAAGCTGTGTCTGCAGATTATTTTATTTGCAAATAAGTACTGTAATAGCACTTGAGAGCACAAATATACAGAAGTTGGGTCAGCATTTAACTCATTTTCAGTCTGCAGTGTATGTGTGCATGCTCAGTTATCTATTTTTGCATATGTACACATTTTACCAGCACTTTTTTTAAGTTGACCCAATGTGTATTTGATATACTGCTTTACAGCAAACTAAAGCAATGTTCCTCTTGTACACCTCTACACCCGATATAATGCGACCCGATATAACATTAATTCGGATATAACGCAGTAAAGCAGCGCTCCGGGGGGGCGGGGCTGCGCACTCCGGGAAATCAAAGCAAGTTCGATATAACGCAGTTTCACCTATAACACGGTAAGATTTTTTGGCTCCCGAGGACAGCGTTATAGCGGGGTAGAGGTGTATTTTAATTGGACAAGCTGCATATGCTGTGAATGTTTTTGCACTGGTTGTCGTGTTTGTGTTCACAAGTATCCAAATTCAGCCTTTTAGTGCATATTGCTTAAGGTGGAAATACACCCTTATGCAGTAGAACCCCGTTGAGAGTTGTGAATTATTCATATAAAGGGAATAAAATGGTGCTGTAGGGTCTCTGAACTTTACAGTAGAACCTCACTACTACTTAAACCACTAATTTGCAAACTCAGTAATTATCACAGAATGAAGAAATAAATGGTGATCTTACTTCTTGTGTCAGCAAAGCTTGAAGAGCGGAGTCATACAAATGTTAAGAGGAAGTCTGAATATCGGCTTCTTGGCTGACCCATGTCCCCTTTCACCACCATCTCCATCTGTTGGTTTTGTTTTTGCCACTGTAACAGGGTTGGGACTCACCATTGTGGCGCCTCCTACTGGTTACTCCGGGAATTAGCTCAGTCCAGTGGAGCATCCCCTCTCGGTGGTATCCCGCCCGTTGTCTTGCCCTTAGTTGGCTTCTGAGCCCACGTTGCTCACCAACTCGCGGTGTCCTCTTCAGGACCACTGCCCTCCAGCAGTGCCCCTTAGTCCTTCCACACCCCCTTCTGGGGGGGGGGTGTCAATCAGCAGTCTCTATGTCCAGCCACCGTGGTCAACCACACACCCCAAAGTCTAATCCCTCCTGTCAGGGATCTGGCGTGGTCTATAATGGCCACTTCCTACGGCTGGGTGTACTGGAAGGGGGGAAAGGGAGGACCCAGGCCCGCCCTCTACTCTGGGTCCCGACCCAGGGACCCTCTGGCGGCAGCCTCGCTGTCCTCCTTCTCTCCCCTCCGTCTGCCTACTTCCCTGGGCCGCTTCCCCTATGGCCCCTTGCACCCGCTAGGCCCTTCTCTTCAGGGCCTGCAGCCTGGCAGGCCTCAGGCTAGAGCTCCCTTTTTGCTCCCCGAGCCTGGCCAGCACTGCGCTGTCTGCGGTGCTAGTCTCCCTCCTCTGGAGACAGACCTTCCCCTGTCAAAGGCCTGGGACAAACGGACTGCGCCCTCCCTGAGCAGCCTTTTTATAGGGCTGAGCCTGGCCCTGATTGGCTGCCTCCAATCTGGGCCCTGATTGGTTCCCACTAAGCCCTTCTCCCATTGGCTGTGCGTCTGCGCGGGCCCACTGGCCTGCCGCAGCCCATACTCTCAGGGAGTGGGGCAGCCGCCCCACTACAGCCACTTAATGCTCTGAACATTTTATGGCAACTTAAATTCTTTTGTAAATTTCTAGGAAAGTGGTCTAAGTTTGTGGAGTAAATTACAGGTTGAAGTGGAGCAAATAGGTGTGTTAATAATGCAAAGGGAAAATATTTCAACAAATTCAGCGCATGCTAGTGTTCTGCATTTCATCCACCAGCAATGGTAGCAATGCGGGGAGGAAGAGGGGTTGATTAGAAAGGTTTCAGAAGCAATTACTGAGTTGTCAGACAAAAATCACATTTTTGGAAAAATATTTGGTGTTCTGGGGTGGGCTTCTCCATATTTTTGTTTCCATATTGGGAGCTTATAGAGTGCAGAAGGATGGTACTAAATAAAAACACTGTGGGTATATCTTTTTTATTTAAGGTAATATAAAAGTTAGTTTATAACTAGGTTTAGCCCTTAAAATGCTCTCATCAGAGCATTTAGTTTGAAAATGCCTCGTTTGTCAGGTGACTAAAGTAGACATAATAGAAGCTGATCATTTGTTCTTAGGGAGCATAGTATTTAATGTTCCTGAATATGTATAGTAAAATTAGATTCTTAATTATAAATTTGTTGACATTATTGCAGTAACTGGAGTTGTCTTTCTTAGCCATTTGCTCTTTGAGCTGAAAGTTGATGTCAGATGCCTGTCCTTGTTTCTGGAATGAGTGGGATTGATGCAGTGCATTTTTGTTTTGTTGCATAATGTTAACCAATTAGGTGTAATGATGGCTTTGTTATGAAGATAGAAGGCTTTAATTAAGGGCAGGCTTTAAAAAAAAATAATATTCTCACAATGTGAGGGCCACTTCCTGCCCATGAATGCACACACATGACTCCCATGGTAGCTGGGGGAGCTGGACAGGTGTCTATCATGTAAAGCATACCTTGCACTTACCAGTGAGTTACCATTGTTTTGGAAAATCATGGACCACCTTTAGGTTTCACTAAGCAGAAACTGAACGAACAGAGGCCTATTGGGGCTGATTTCTGGTTACAGAAATAATGTTTCATGTAGCATTGTTTAACCGACAGTGCATGCTTTCTGAAATAACTTTAAGGATTGCAGGGGAAGGAGAATGGCAAAAAAGAATCTCCTTCTTTTGGAGGGGTGTTGCTTGGGTGCCTTGCGTTACATGAATAATCACTCCATAATGTCCACAAGAGCTAAATACGTAGTCTTAGCAAGTAGTGAATGTGAAATGTCCCTTTATTCATCCAAGGATTTAATCTTCTATCAATTGCACATAAACTGATGCACAGTAGGTTTTTCTTTTTTCTTTTCTACAGGCCAGCCAGGTCACTATCTCACTACCATTTTAGTCTCCGACTTCCACTAATTTCTGAGTTTCTTTTTCAGCTCATCATATAACTTTTTAGCCGTGATAGTTGCTCAGTGAATTATGTTTTGAGTAGGAGGAATTTGCTATATTTGTCTGATTTGAAAAGCAGCTATTGATGTTGTAAATGAAGTAATAACATAGCATGAAAGCTTCCAAATATTTAAGAGTGCTGTGCATTAACAGTGGTTTAGCCTGATATTTCTGGGGCATCTTTTTTGTACTGTGCTGATGTTTTGTTTATCCTTAACTGAGCATTAAGGATTATATTCATGAATAGGATTCATGCACGTATGTTGTGTTTCTGAGTGAGTGCAGAGCAGAGCGCTAAGATGCTGCCTCCCTCCATCCTCTGAGATTACTTACTGTGTTGTGCTGTTTGCCTTTTTCTCTAACAGCAGCCCTCTCAGTTTCTGTTCCTGCCCCAGCTAATCAGTAGGAAAGATCTGTGCTCTTTCAGCTCAGTCATGTTGTAATGATCCATGACTGTATGCATACATAGACATTACACTTGCCTGCTAAACTGCACTCATGCTTCCTAGGGAATAGATCTCTTGACTTTTGGTAGGGCCGGCTCTAGGTTTTTTGCCGCCCCAAGCAAAAATTTTTTTGGCTGCCCCCCACCCCAGCCCTGGGCTCTGCCCCCCACCCCACCGGCACCCCCTGCCACCCCAGTGCTGGGCTCTTCCCCCCACCCCACCCGCACCCCCTGCCGCCCCAGCGCTGGGCTTCCCCCCACCAGTACTGACTCCGCCCGCTCCCCCCTCGCCTCCAGCCAGTCCAGTGCTGGCAGGATCGGGGTAAGCAGCGGGGCTCCCTGGCCGCGCCTCAGCCCAGGGTCCCTCCAGCCGGGGCTTCCGCCTCCAGGACTGGCTGGGACCGCGGGAGGACAGAGCCGGGGGACTGCCCCAGAGGGAGCGGAGCCCCGGAGAGCGGGACGCGGGCCCCGCACGGCAGCGCCCCGCCCTCTATGGCCCCACTCCTGCTGCTGCTCCTGGCCTCCCTGCCGCAGTCCCTGGGCGACTCTGGCTGCTTCGCCCAGCCCCGGCTGCGGCACTGGGGGGGCGGCCGCTCTGCGGCACCTGCAGGTGGCTCCGTGTGCCCCGAGGGGCGGCCCCCAGCCCGAGTGTCCCGCGCTCGGAGCCCGCCCGGCCATAAGGTGCGGGCGCTGCTCCCCGACGTGAACTGCAGTGGCCCCAGGGCGCCCCCAGTGCAGGACGTGCTGCTGCTGCCAGGGCCAGCTCTAGGCTTTTGCCACCCAAGTGCCCCCCCCCCCCCAAAAAGGCTGGCTGGAATGCCTCCCCGAAAATGTGCCGCCCCAAGCACCTGCTTGGTTTGCTGGTGCCTGGAGCCGGCGGCCCTGACTTTTGGCATCTATAATTTGAAGTAAAGCTGTTAGCTTCCTCTAGGGTTAGTGCTCATAGTCTTTATGCTGCCCCGGGTTTGTCTCAGGACCATGCGGCCAGCAGGTAAAGGCTGTGGGCTGGTCAGTCTTCTCCCGGGGATGAATGGGCTGCGCGGAAGCATGGGGCTAAAGTTGGGCTGCTCTCCCCGAGGATGGGTCCAAGCAGAGTCTGGCAGCAGCTGGGTGCGGAGGCCCCAGCCAGTGGTGGGGCTGGGGGTCACTGCAAATGGTGGGGGGAGGAGGAGGGTGCCTTCAGCAGCGCTCTCCCTAGAGCTGCTGTGATTTGGGCTATGCTGGGGGAGCGGGAAGCCAGGGGCAGCAGAGGGGTGTCTGTCACTTGCGGGAAATTCTCTCCCCCCTGCATTCCAGAGAACAGGAAAAACTTCTGTCCTCAGTGCACTGGCTGAGCCACGTATCCAGGATTAATGGCAGATGGAGCAGCCCAGGGCAGTGCTGGTGCAGCTGCTATTTAAGGGGCTGCCTGACATCAGCGCCTCCCGGAGTCCCCGGAAACCGCACCAGCCAGAGCTGCCCAGAGCCCGTGCCCCAACCCCCTACCCCAGCTCAGAGCCCCCTCAGACACCCAGATTCCCTCCCAGAGCCTGTACCCCACACCCCTTCCTGCAACCGAACTCCTTCCATGAGTCCGCACACCCCTCCCACACCCGGAGCCCCCTCATGCATCCCAAGCCCCTCATTCCCCGGCCCCACCCCCGAGCCTCCACCCCCAGCCGAAGTCTGCACCCCCTCCCACACCCCAAGCCCGGAGCCCCCTCCCACACTCTGAACCCCTTGGCTTCAGCCTGGAGTCCCCTCCTGCATCCCAAACCCCTCATCCCCGGCCCCACCCCAGAGCCTGCACCCCCAGCCAGAACCCTCACCCCCCCCCCACCCCAACCTCCTACCCCAGTCTGGTGAAAGTGAGCGAGGGTGGGGGAGAGTGAGTGATGGAGGAGGGGGGATGGAGTGAGTGGGGTTGGGGTTGTGGGGAAAGGGCAGGGCAGGGGCCTTGGGGAAGGGGGCGGTGCAAGGGTGTTCGGTTTTCTGAAATTAGAAAGTTGGTAACCCTACCTTTAATCCCATCACTGAGTCCACAGCGACCCCTGCTGTGTGGCTGAGTGCGACACTGCTTAATCCAAGGAGTTTGGTTTTTAATTTAGAGGGGATGGGGAAGTGTTCTAAACCTTTACCACTGGTTAATTACAATTCCTTGAATGTCCTGTTAAGAGTAAATTGTTTATGCAACTAGAGCTGATGATGGGTGCATATAAAATCCAAATAATAAAGGGCATCATACAGCGAAGGCACATTCTAGCTGATTAAAATTATTTGAATACCACTAAAGACTCTTCCCAGAACTTCCCAGGCTTGCCACACTTTTAGTTTTTTCCCCCCTGCTTCACAAAACAGTGAGTAAGGTATTTTCTAGTTCAGGGGTGGGCAAACTACGGCCCAGGGGCCGCATCCAGCCCTCCAGACGTTTTAATCTGGCCCTCGAGCTCCCACCAGGGAGCGGGTCTGGGGCTTGCCCCGCTCCGGTGCTCCAGCCGGGGAGCAAGGTCAGGGGCTTGCCCCATTCTGCTCGGCTCCCGAAAGCAGCAGCATGTCCCCCCTCCAGCCTGCGCGTAGGGGCAGCCAGGGGGCTCTGCACACTGTTCCCGCCCCAAGTGCTGCCCCCACAGATCCCATTGGCCGGGAACTGCAGCCAATGGGAGCTGCAGGGGTGGCGCCTGCGGACAGGGCAGCACGCAGAGCCACCTGGCCGTGTTGCCGCGTAGGAGCCAGAGGGGGGACCTGCTGCTGCTTCTGTAAGCTGCTTGCAGTAAGCACAGCCTGAGCCTGCACCCCTGCCCCCCTCCCATGGTCCACCCCCTGCCTCAGCCCTGTTTCATCTCCTGCCCTCCAAACTGCTCAGTCCCAGCCTGGAGCACCCTCCCGCACCCTGAACTCCTCATTTCTGGCCCCGCTCTAGAGCCCGGAACCCCCAGCCAGAGCCCTCATCCTCTCCCGCACCCAACCTCTAATTTTTTGAGCATTCATGGCCTGCCATACAATTTCCATACCCAGATGTGGCCCTCGGGCCAAAAAGTTTGCCCACCCCTGCGATAGATGGATACAGGCAGACGGGGGAGTACAAGGGAACAATGAGAAAATATTGCCTGAGTAGACGAGACAGATTCACAATGAGGGAAGGGTCTAAGCAGAGTGAACAATGCGGTGGCAGCAAATGCCATGTTCACAATTATTTATTGATTTTTTTTGGATGGGTTTACTTAGGAGGGAAAAAGAATAGACAAGGAAAGGGAGGTGAGGGGGACAGGGCAGTGAAGAAGAAACATAAAAACGGCTATACTGGGTCAGACCAAAGGTCCATCAAGCCCAGTATCCTGTCCTCTGACAGTGGCCAATGGCAGGTGCCCCAAATGGAATGAACAGACAGGTTATCATCAAGTGATCCATGCCCTGTCACCCAATCTCAGCTTCTGGCGAACAGAGGCTAGGGACACCATTCCTGCCCAGCCTGGCTAATAGCCATTGATGGACCTATCTTCCATGAATCTATCTAGCTCCCTTTTGAACCCTGTTATAGTATTGGCCTTCACAACATCCTCTGGCAAGGAGTTCCAGAGGTTGACAGTGCGTTGCATGAAAAAAATACTTTCTTGTGTTTGTTTTAAACCTGCTACCTATTACTTTCATTTGGTGGCCCCTTGTTCTTGTATTATGAGAAGGAGTAAATAACACTTCCTTATTTACTTTCTCCACACCAGTCATGATTTTATGTAAAGTAAGAGGGGCAGGTGTGGAGTGAAACTGAGGTGAAGAGACTGTGAGGGAGAAGAAAGGGGAGTGTTGGAGCAAACAGCCTATCAGCACAGGGCAGAGAAAGTCAGAGAATGCTATCCAGTTTTGCCTGGAATGTCCAGAGGTCCCTGCTTTGGCTGGAGTCTCTGACTGGCTGCTATCTGGGAGAGCTTACCTTGTTAGTTAATAGCATAAATGTGTTTTAAGTTTGAGGTTTATCTATAAATGTCACTCTTTTTTTTCAATAAAAAAAATGAAGGCACAAAGTGTACACTCAGCAAAAAATGGGAATTCCTTTTCAGAGCCCAACCACCTACCCTATTACTTTAAAATATTATGTTGCTATAGGTCAGTTCATATAGCACTTTCAAGGGCATATTTTTCAAAAGAATCTTCTCTATTTCTCAGTAATAATCCTTTAAGGTTCAGATCAGTGATGTATACATTGCAGAACTTTAATAAAGTACCTTTAAAATACTTCAGGTGCTTTTGCTGGGTTGAAGATATTCTATTCTCCATATCAGAGAGAAATTCAGGCATTGTATCCTGGCATTGATAACAAGGTATGTGAACAAGATAGTCTATGTTAATGGATGGTGAGATAGGATAAAGAATTACATGGGGAATGAGAGTAAGGTTTTGTGCAGCCAAATACTCGGAATATTGCATACCTATAACCAATGCTGAATTTCACTGAATGGTGTAATGTTCTGCTTGAAGCAGAAGCAATTACAGGAATCTTGTGGAACGCTACTATAGAAGAGCCTCCCAAGTGAGGTGTTGGAAACACTGAAACATTAGTGGGGGGAGGGATAGCTCAGTGGTTTGAGCATTGGCCTGCTAAACCCAGGGTTGCAAGCTCAATCCTTGAGGGGGCCACTTAGGGATCTGGGGCAAAATCAGTACTTGGTCCTGCTAGGGAAGGCAGGGGGCTGGACTCGATGACCTTTCAAGGTCCCTTCTAGCTCTAGGAGATAGGACATCTCCATTATTTTTTAAAAGATTGCGTGACACATTAAAAACTGGACAAAACCAGAAAATCTAATGTAGAGAGCCATCCTGACTGTGACAGGGAGAATAGACTAGACCTAATAGGCTTTTTCTTTATATCTAGTAATTCACAACATATAATTCTTCTTTGATCCACCCCCATCACCCATTATTGAAGTGTCTGGACAGTTTGATATTTTAAATTATTTGCTAAATTTTGCATAACTGTTTGCGTGCAGACCACTGGAACTGTAAATGTTAAAATCAAATAGACAATTTCTCATCTGTTAATTTATGTAATATACGTAACTAACTAACCAACCACCACAGAATACAACTCAAGTTGCATATTTGATTGTGATACTTTAAATTTGAAGTTACTCTTTGGTTAGTTGCATAAGTCATCCAGTCGGGGGAAAAAATATGTAATTTATGTAATTAACCAGTATTGAATGAATTGTGAATTTTCAGTATAATCTACTATTTGTAGTTTATTTTTTTGCAAATATTTGAGTGTTCATGGTTCATGGTTTCAAAAAATATGCTTTTTCTGGAATATTTCTGGTAACATGGCATGGAGATGCACAAATTGAATGGACTAGAGGAGATCTAGAGAACTCAGATTTTGGCAAAACATGAAAGGTTCATAAATACGGTCAAATGAAAATTCACTTTCCAATCTGAACAAATATTTGTGGGAAATTGTTCTATTTGTTTAGCTCTGCTATTTTTTATACATCTATGGATCTGATCAGTCAAAATGAAAATCAGTTATGATGCTAGAGAATCCTGACTGAGATACTGCCATGAAAAGAGCAACCTGATATAACAAAGTCAAGTTGCCAAATCTGACAGTCCGTACAACCCCATAACTGAATTAGTGAGTATTCACCTAGTTTCTGGAATCCACTTGTTTGCTCTGATTTACGTTCCTGTTGAGTTGTCGTTCTCCTGTTAGAAACAATTGTTTGTTGTTTCATTATAGTTTGTGATGTTCTGCTTTAACCAAGTTAATCTGTTTAACAATGGCAGGGAGTCTTTCACATCCTGTTCAAAACAGAGCCTTTGCAAATTCAGTTGGATTTTTTTTTTTTGTCTTTCAGTACAAAAGCACCAAGTCTTGGGACAAGGTGCAGCGGGACTTGCAATAGATGATTTGACTGTGCATAGTGCAGTAACTGTAGGAACATTCTGAGCTTTTTTTAGACAAAAGACATTTCCCTCCCCAGCTCTGTGACGGTTGTTTGATGAAAGTAACAAAATAGTGGCTGTCAAGTATCAGAGGGGTAGCCGTGTTAGTCTGAATCTGTAAAAATCTGAATGCCCACTTCATCAGACGCAAGCTTCACCCACGAAAGCTTATGCTCCAATACTTCTGTTAGTCTTAAAGGTGGCACAGGACCCTCAGTTGCTTTTTAAAATAGTGGCTGCTGGCTGTAAGTACAATACCACTGTAGTCCTGCTTAAAATTTTATTTTGTCATAGAACTGCTAATGAAAAGTTGCAGTGACATATTCTACGAAGTTTTCACAGTAGGACTAAGAAATTTTAATTTTCTCTTGGTGGCTTAGAGCAGAATACATTTTAATACTACATGTCCAGTAGTTCTAAAAACACTCTTACATTTTAATTATGCTGATAATGTAGCTGAAAATCCTAGATCCTTGAATCACTGACAGATTTATAATATTGTATATTTTAAACTCAGAACACATGAAATTACAAGTGTTTAACTTGCAGTAAGCCCTTTAACCAAGTGTCCTGTAAAGTAACAGCTTTCATTTGGTTATGTAGCCATGGTAAAACTGAGATTAATGCTTAACACTGAATACTTTTAAAGCACTACAAAACATTGGGTTAAATCTTGTTCACTTGACTTGTGTGAATAGTTCCAAGCCAATGGAACTATTTGCACGAATCAGGTGGCCTATGAATTAATAAATTCTCCCAGTATCCGTCTGAGATTGTCTTCATTTTACATGTAATTAAGCCTAAGGTTTTTTTCCATTCCAAAAACTCTTTTACATTTGCTTATACCATTCTGAAACTTTCACCTTTTGAGTTGAAAGTTTCCAGATTCTGGGTTTTGCCCAAAGACTATTCCCCACCTTATCCTCCTCCCCTGGCCCCTCAAAGTTTGAACAAAAAGCATTTGGCCTATTTTGACAGCAAAGGGAATGAAGAAAATACACTTTTGCCACCACAAAGAAAAGGGTTGCGACCATATTTTGGACAGTGCAGGGTTTTCAGTGGTTTGGGGTAGAAACCTAAAATTGGGTAGGGAGAGATCTCCTTAAGTTGGAAAGATGTTTCACTGCTCCAATGAACATTGGCCTTGATTTGGCTGAGATAGGAGGATATACAATTTAGTAATAAATGCAAGCTGTTTTTAAATAACAATATCCCAACTATGATGGAGAGGGGCTGAAATACACAAGCGAAAATATAATGTTAGGGTTCACAAAGTTAATAAATAGCTATCTCACTGAGGACAAATATGCATTCAAAAATTAAGGATCCTGATTAAAAAAATAGTATGATTATATAACTAAAGACTATTTGCGTCTACCACCAGCATGATTACTTAAAGTGGGCTTTTTATCTGTGTAGGTGTATATAGATTTTAAAATCTATATAGGTATACATGATGTGCACGACACACAAACCACACTGGCACCACCACCATTCTTGCCCTGTAGAATTGTCATCTCTACCGCATCTGTAAAATAGGAATAATGCTTACCTGCCTTTAGAAAACGATTTTGAAATCTATAGCTGCAATGCACTATAGCTTGACTTTAGTAAAGCTTTTGATACTGTCTTGCATGACCGTCTAATAAACTAGGGAAAGGCAACCTAGATGGAGCTACTATAAGGTGGGTGCAAAACTGGTTGGAAAACTATTCCCTGAGAGTAGTTATCAATGATTCACCGTCATGCTGCAAGGGCATAACAAGTGGGATCCTGCAGGGATCAGTTCTGGGTCCGGTTCTGTTTAATATCTTCATCAATGATTTAGCTAATGGCATAGAGAGTACACTTATAAAGTTTGTGGATGATACCAAGCTGGGAGGGGTTGCAAGTGCTTTGGAGGATAGGATTAAAATTCAAAATGATCTGGACAAAGTGGAGAAATAGTCTGAAGTAAATAGGATGAAATTCAGTAAGGACAAATGCAAAGTACTCCATTTAGGAAGGAACAATCAGTTGCACACATACAAAATGGGAAATGACTGCCTATGAAGGAGTACTGCGGAAAGTGATCTGGGGGTCATAGCTAAATATGAGTTAACAGTGTAACGCTGTTACAAAAAAAGCAAACATAATTCTGGGATGTATTAGCAGGAGTGTTGTAAGCAAGATACAAGAAGTAATTCTTCCACTCTACTCTGCGCTGATTAGGCCTCAACTGGAGTACTGTGTCTAGTTCTGGGCGCCACATTTCAGGAAAGATGTGGACAAATTGGAGAGAGTCCAGAGAAGAGCAACAAAAATGATTAAAGGTCTAGAAAACATGACCTGTGAGGAAAGATTGAAAAAAATGGGTTTGTTTAGTCTGGAGAGGAGAAGACTGGGAGGGGACATAAGTTTTCAAGTATATAAAAGGTCGTTACAAGGAGGAGGAAGAAAAAATGTTTCTTAACCTTTGAGGATAGGACAAGAAGCAATGGGCTTAAATTGCAGCGAGGGAGATTTACGTTAGACATTAGGAAAAACTTCCTAACAGTCAGGGTAGTTAAGCACTGGAATAAATTGCCTAGAGAGGCTGTGGAATCTTAAGAGCAGGTTAGACAAACGCCTGTCAAGAATGGTCTAGATAATACTTAGTCCTGCCATGAGTGCAGGAGACTGGACTAGATGACCTCTCGAGGTCCCTTCCGGTCCTATGATTCTATATAAATGCCAAATTCTATTTTTTTTCTCCTGATTGATAGCTCAGGCTGGTCTTTTCTCTAATCTCTTATCTTTGTAGTTCTTGGGTCTTCTCCAAAGCTTCCAGATTTCAGTTATAGGCTGAAGTGAGTTTCATAGTCCTTTCTGTCTGAGCCCTGGTTTTGCACACTGATTGGATGGCTATGTGCATAACCTTAGAATGCCCAAATTAAATTATTCAGGTGTAACCTGGCGGACATTGGAGCTGCTGAGCTTTATGTATGTGTGGATATGAAATTCACAGCAAGTCAGTCCTACTGATGGTCTCCTGGCAGTTTCAGAAAGTTCAGACAATTCACCAGATTGGGCTTTTGAGATTAATTTGTCACTAAAAGGAATTGAAGTGTGTAATGTCACAATAGTATGGTGATGCCTGTACTGATAGCTACTATCTAATCTTCCCTGCCAGTTTGACTTTGCAACAGGCTTTGTTATTTTACTAATAAATAAATTCTCATAAACAAATTGAGTGTTTGTGGAAGGTCCTGGATGAGCCCCACTGCAGGTTATAGTCTCCAGCCTAGCAGCAGAATTGAAAGCTTTCCCCATCCATGTATCCTAGCCCTCTACTGAAGGGAAGATGTTTAGGGGTGAGAGGGTAGTTGAGCCTTCAAGCTGTTGCATCTCTTTGCTGATATGAAAACAAAGGGACAATCTGTGATTACCTTCCCACTAGGACCACCTTATGTTACATGTGACCAAATAACCATAAGAAACAATTACTTCCTAAAGATTCAAACTTAGGCCAGCTTTGATCTGTGCTCCCATACAAATCCTATGAGCCATCCACCCCAATTTGAATGTCACTTAATGGTAGTAAAGGTTGGAAAAACTTCAGTTTTTCTTGGTGTTCCTCTAAGTTATGACTCAACTGTAGAATGTTTGCGACCGGAAATAAATGAGGCAATTATTCTGGGAGATGTGAATCAAAATTGATGATAACCACATAAATTATCAAAACCCATTTAAAATGAACTAGGCTATGATGAATTAAATGTCTAAGCTGTGGATTGATCATTAGCAAAGAGCAGAGCCAAACTGTTATAATACCAAGGTCTGCAATATTTTGACTTCTGGAGCAGAAGTATAGTATAAAAAGAAGAGAACGGCTGGGTACAAAACTTATGTGCAGGGCCAGCTCCAGGCACCAGCTTGCCAAGCAGGTGCTTGGGGCGGCCACTCTGGAGAGGGGCGGCATGTCCAGCTATTCGGCGGCAATTCGGCGGACGGTCCCTCACTCCCACTCGGAGCGAAGGACCTCCCGCCGAATTGCCGCTGCAGATTGCGATCGCGGCTTTTTTTTTTGTTTGCCGCTTGGGGCGGCAAAAACCCTGGAGCCGGCCCTGCTTATGTGAAAAGGATTGTATGAGGTTTTATAAAACAAAATATTATACTTTCTGAAATATGAAGTATGAAAGGGATTGCCTATAAAATCATTTAAATATCCATTAGACAAGCATGAATAATGGGAAAGTGCTGCAATGTAGATTTTCTCTATTAGCAAATTTATAGAAATGCAATCTTCCTGTTCCTTCCATGGACTCTGGAAGAATGGCTAATGATCAGTAAGCTTGGACTCCTTTGAAAGCCTCAGTCCTGCCTGAAATTAGCTCTGTAGCAAATTGAGATATGTTCGGGGGTGGGGGGTGGGATAATGGTATTGACAATTTAAAATTTACTTTCCATGAGCAAATTACTCTCCTGCATCCGGAAGCCTGGAGAGGGCATTGCATTTCGCTGAAGCTCAGTCTTAACTCTGACTTAGCATGAAGCCCATTAAGTGCTCTCATACCAACTTTTACTTCCCAAGGATGATGCCATCCCAAAGCTAGCTTGTTAGATGGTAGCATAGCAATGAGCCATGGTAGAGCGCATTAGTTGGATATTGCTGCATGCCTTTGTTGCGTGTGTGGTGTGAGAAGGAAAGCCAAATGCATTCAGCCATTGGAGCTGTGCTTCAGTAGCACTTTAATACTAATATGCATGCCTCCTGACAGATCTGATCACTACTGGAACAATGGCTCATTAATTAAACTTTTACTTAAAATTTTTGGATGATTTTATGTTGCACTATATCCTTCAGTGACAAGTAGTTCCCTATAGAGACACAAGAGAGAACCGTCCCATCTATTTTGAATAGTATTTTAAATTTTTTCTATTTTTGATCTATTTTTTTCCGACTGCCCTAGAGTATCTGTACCCTCCTGTCAACAACAGTGGTCAAATGCTCAACTTGTGTGTATATATAGGCACATAAATCCTGCTGCTGCTTTCAAAACTGAACTACATTCCTAGTCCTGGTACCCTGTGTCTTAAAACAACACCACCAAAAAAGACAATGGTTAAGAAATGAAAATTCAGAGTGGTATTTTCAAAGGCATCTATGGGGGGTGAAGCACCCAACTCCCATTGGAACCAAGCACCCAACTCTACTAGATGCCTCTGAATACCCCCACCCAAATGCAAAATTCTACACTCAGATACATGTACCCAATCCTGTCAATTTTTTTTTTAAAGGCAATTAAATCTGCATAACTAACTAAAGACAGAATTCACCCTTATGGGACAGATTTTGCTCTATTACAGTGGTGTACATTTGGAGTGTGACTTCACTTGGTTTTGTGGAGTTATCTGGAACCAACCACTGAAAGACAGTGGAGTCAACTCCAGATTTGCAGCTGAGATCAGAATCCAGCTCCAAGCATTTACACATTCTTCGTGAAAGAATGCAGCAGCAGCAGCAACAGAGGGAACCAGATTTCACCATTCAAGATACTTTATGGCTTGCAACAAGAGATTGCTCCTGTATCATAGGGAAGGCAAAAGATGCCTTGTTTTTGAAATACTTCTGAGACTAAATACTAACTAAATAGCTAAAGTTTACAGCATCACACCTGGTGTATTTACCACCACCCTGAATCCCAACACTGGAGACTGTAACACATATCCACTGTTTTTTGTTTCTAAATGGCAGTTGTAGAAACTTTGGACAAAGTAAATAACATGTGACGCTGAGGCACTAAAGAGAAGGGAAGACGTAACCAATCCTATATGATGAGAGATAATCTGGTATGATCTATGCGCAGTAAGTGACACTTAATTGGGAAGTTGAACATGCCTTTGTATGCCAGCATGTACATCCATGCACATGCAGTTTAGTTTAAGGATGAAGAGGTGACTAGAATTCCTGGCCTAATCTATCACTAGGATTTGCTGTCAGCTCTTAGCTACAGTCACAAAACCCTTTACAACTAGTGGCCTATGGTTTGATTTGAATTTTAGGGGAGAAGGGGGGAGGAGAGCACAGTGCCCAGGTCTTGCAAGACAAGCTCTGTTGGTGACCACAAAACTAGAACATTCAGAAGCCTGCAACCAGTGAACACTTTTCCCCCCCTTAAATTTCAAACTTAAATTTACAAACTAAGAGGACAACGTGGTCCATGGCCTCCAGTTGAACCTGTGCCTGTCTCTCTGCTCTGAGATGTACTCCATCTCTGTGCTGATGCACCGGACTCCTTATAGAAAGGATGTACCATGATAGTGATCCATGATCCGGGCTTGAATGACTATCTTGACTCAGACATCATTGTTGGTCTCCCTAGATAGCATAATTTCCTCTTTCAGGACCCCTTCTTTGTGAGAAATGTGCTTGCACTTAGCACTGTACCCTTCAGATACTAGTGTGATGATAATCACTTTAAGGTTACTATTTGGAAGGAGAATGGCACAGACATCCTTCCTGAGTCTTGGCACTGGAGGCAGAAGAAATGTGATTTCATATTTGAGCAGCATCTTCAGATATCCTACCTGGACCAAGAAGTTTCCATCCTTTTCCTAGGTGACCAAGAGTACCGAATCATGGAGCTTCTCATCCAAGTGCACATGGGTGTGTGGTCCTTCCACGGGATGGCTGTTGGAGAAGCAGACCCGCCACCAACTTTAGGCTTTGTACCCTTATTAGCTGTAGCCATCTATCTATCCCACAAGCTGTCATCCCACTGTTAAACTTTAAAGAAATTGGCAGAAGGCCATCCTCTACAACAATACCTTTTTAAAACGAGAGCTGCAGGTGCAGTGTGAACTCTGCTTTGCTTTTCTGCTCTCCAGCTGCCTCTATCACACTGAAAAGCCTTCTCTCCAGCAGCAAACCAGCTAGTGCCTCCACAGCACAGACAGCTCCTACTCAGTCTCTAGTATGCTCAGCTCCACAATGCTGCTGAGATCTGTTCTTGCTCTGCTTGCCAGCCCAAGGGCACCTGGCTCTCGGGTTCCTGGGGCGGTCCTCCCGCCCTTCCATCTGCTTTCCTTCCCTTTAGCCAGCCTGCCTCTGTTAGCTTTGTCCCCTGACTTTTTTTCCCTTCCACATGTAATATATTAAGACAATTTAAACTCTGATGTAAAAAAGTACATCTCCTATCAAGTTTAGTTGGAAATGCACCTGCTTGCAACAAGTCTGATCTTGGCCAAAGGGAATAGAGATTTTTGCTTTGACTTTCAGTGATGAGGTCCCAGCTGTTCTCTGCTGGAAGTTGGTGATATTGAGAAAGCCAAACTAACTAATCAGAATGGGGATTAGGACTGTCTGTATCTTCTGCTGTACCTTAATCTTTGGGGTTTTTTCCTTCAGTGGACCAGTTTATGCCCTTTAATTTTAAACATATCGGGGCAAAAAAAAATCATCTGTGTTCTACTTTTGTTTAGCATATTTGATTATAAAAATCTGTTTCAGTTGAGTTTCTGTGTAGTTTATAAGTTGGTGTGAAGTGACTTTTCTCCATTCATAGGGAAGCTGCTGAGCTTCATCTGTCCATATATATTGAGCTGAAAATGTTGCTTGGTAATTTTTTTATCCTACTGTGCTTCTACCCAACTGTGAATGACTGACTGTAAAAGTCAATACAAAGTAACTAAAAATAAAAAGGGCCTAAATAATGTTGTAATAGATTAAACAACTTTTTTATGCTCGTAACTTGAAATCAGCTAAACAAATTTCCTTCAAGCTTAAGGCTAGATTCTCCTTTCCATACAATAGATCTCTATCTCAGCTCTCCTTGCAGGAATGAATCTCTCACTGATGTCAATGGGAAATCTGTACCTGTGCAAAGAGCAGAAAATTGGAATCAAAATCCACTTTGTAGATTTGAGAGGAGAACTCTGCATATTAAAGTATGCTTTGCTGTTGAGTTGAGGAAAAGCAAGAGAAATTTTAACTCCAAAAAGGTAATTTAGAGGGAAGTTAAGGCACAGATAATAGAGGATTGCTAGTGTGATACTGTAATAAACCACTATTTTGGTTGTTTATTAAGAGATCTGTTCCCCCAAACCCAGGAGAAGACACTGTATAATGTGATTCCTACATTGATGTTGATTTTAAAAAAGTGAATGGAAATTGAAAGACTGGATCAGAGCCGTAAATATTCAATCCTACTATTAACTCAGTTGTTTATATTGGCTCTTGTGGCCAGTTTATACTCTTCCTTATTCAGACTTCTTAGGTAGGCAGTATAGACTGAAATGATTCCATTCATGTTTCAAGCAGCAAAATATATCCAGGGTAACAAACAAAACTAATTCATCACCATGAAAACAAAATAGATAATTTGCTTGTGCTATACCAGAAATTAATTTCCTAAAAGTTCTGAAGTGTTGCTCTGCAAATGAGTGATTAAATTTATTACAGTAATAAATAAATGTATTGATATGTTTTCCAAAAAAATATTTGTTTTTTGCTTACATCTCAAATACAGAGCACTCCATTGTAAAACCGAATTTGAAAAGTGCTGCTATGGTCATTTCACTTGAGAATTTAAAATAAAAAAGCTGGCACAAAAACTTTCGATTTTCTTTTACATAAAATATATTCCACTCACTATTTCTAATTAGTAAAACTTTTAAAAATCATAATATAAAAGAATAATTAGTCATGTGGAAAACCTCCATCTTGACAGTCTGATCAAGAGACTGGCTCAGACATGAAATGCTTCTGCTGAGACAAGACTTTCCCCTAGGAATCATCCTTAATTTTCACAGCTGTGAAGCAGGAGAATTCTATGGAGTTTTCATGGGCCAATAGTCATGGCTGCAGTTTTTGGCTGTCTGGAGCCATTAGTGAGCAAAAACAGTTAAAACCCATGAAAGATTAAATGCTTGCTGCAGTAAAATCAGTTGGTTTTTTTCACCCCTTTCCATTTTTCTTATACATTGGAAAAGCGTGAGTAAATAGTTTTTCACATTCACTACCCAATACCTATTTAAAAATTTGACAAAAGATAACTTTGTTACTGCCTTTTGTTTTCCTGCCACACTGATTTTTCAGATAAGTAAAATTTGTATGCTATCTTGAGATGACAAGGAAAGAAAAAAGGATGAGGCAAGAAAAAAAAAGAAACACCACAGCAATGCAATGACTCCTAAATTCTCATATTTATTGGCTTGTCTGTACTTAACTTTGATTTGCACATGTAGTAGCTTGCTGCAAAATGATGCAGTGTTTCTGTTTTGCCATTGAGGAAAAACATGTGTTATGAAATGTTAATGTTTGTCAAAGGCAGGAGCCATTAAATACTGAGGAGAACTCAACTAGCAGGCCAATCAAATCATATTGTCTAAATGAAGCAAAATGCAATAGCCCTATTCTCATTATGGCCACTTTACACAGCTCTCAAACATCCTTCTGGCCTGTTGCAGAATATTGAGGAGTCTGGTGGCACCTTAAAGACTAACATATTTATTTGGGCATAAGCTTTTGTGAGTAAAAAAATGGGTTTTTTACTCACGAAAGCTTATGCCCAAATAAATGTTAGTCTTTAAGGTGCCACCGGACTCCTCATTGTTTTTGTGGATATAGACTAACATGACTACCCCTCTGATACTTTTCAGGATATTGTTTTTCAGCTAATTTCTTGCCATTATATTATTTTTAAGCGTTTCATTTTACTATATGAGGTGTGACATTGACAAAAATATAATTTTTGTTGATGGTTTAGGTATTTTGATCTGATTTGGTTAAAAACAAGCAAGGTTACATTATGATCATCACACCCACACTGAAGCAGGGTACAAGTGTTGAATGTCTAAGAAATAACTGAAAGCATTACAAAATGAAACAGGACTCAGACATTCAATGTGACTTTGTATCCATAAGCAAGATCTTATATTTCCTGCATCAGGGATCTACAGACCTCTCAGATGTGACAGACTGCAAATTATGTGGCAGATGCAAGTCACCAAGGAGCTAATACTTTTTAAAAATCAAAGTCAGCTGTATTTGTACAAAAAATTGAATTGCTCAGATGAGATTCGCAGAATACAGTAGAATCCATTTGATCAGAATACAGTTAAACAAGATGTTTAACTTGTATATGTGCCTGTGAACCACTGTACAGGATTCTATTTTTGACTGATTGGAATGGGGTTTTCCTAATTACTCGCAAAATTAACACATTTGTACTGTTTTTATGGTGATGTACTACAAGATATTGTCCATTTGAATTTTCCCCTCATCGGCAGTTCCTACTGCTATCATGGCAGCCAAGCAGACTGACCCGAGTTTGTCTAAAAGGTTAAAATGTTAGGCGTGTGAATCCCCAGCCACGTCGCTGTTATCTACTGCTAAGAGTTTTAACAATTCAGAGACCAAACTGGGAGACATAACCACCAAAGGGAAATCATTCTGTCTCAGTGGCTCACCAGTGTTAAAACGTCAGCACCATTGGGGAGGACAGGGAGAAATGTCAGAAGAAAATACACCTTACCTGGGGCTTTAACAGGCGAACATGCCAAAAGTGCAGGTTTTCAATACCCAAGTAGAAATGAGGAAGTAACAACAACAAAAACTACAGTAAAGGCTTAGGAGCTGCCTACAAATGTGGGGAAAAACAATGTCTTACTAATGTGACCATGCCATTGGAAACACAGTATGTGACTTTTAAAGGGAATTATCAGGAGAAAGAAAATCAAGATCAAAGTATCTTGATACGTTGTCGTCTTTGCAGTATACACTGATTATAGTGCAGATAACATTTTTCAGTGTCAACAAACGGAATGTTTTCACTGCCCATCCTGATTCAATTCTTGTCATGAGGTAGATGATGATGCTCACCATCTGGAATTAAGACAAGGAGAGAATTTCAGTCTTTTTTACTGTCATGCTAATCTTTCTGGGAATGGAAGAGTGATTTCTGATGATAAATTGAGACAAACTACTGCACTGCTTGTTCCAGGACAATTATATTTTTCTCTGTGCATACCTTTTGCTAATGCATCAATGGTCGAACTTTTCTAGTGCTAGATGTTTTAGGAGGGGATTCTGCAGTAGAAAATGTGGAATACTGGGAAATCAAGGTGCTCTGTTAGTTGACAACTGTAGTGTCAAACATCCACTTATTCGTCTTTTCTCCACTTAACTCTACAAGTTTCCTTCAGTGATCTGAAATGAATAGGAAGTCTGTAGAGCACAAATCTAATGTCAAAATAACCCAGACACTTTATGAAGACTGTCTGAGATGGGACGCAGAGAACATGGATCCTTATAAAACCTGAGATACGCTCCTTCTTAAGGCTGATGTGCCTCAGGGTGATTTAGATCTGGATAGGGCTTTGAAATTACAGCCCTCACACTTCAGGATATTCCTTCCCATTATGGATGTAGAGGAACTATATCAGAGATATGATAAATAGAGAGATGAAGCAACATTATGCTAATTGAAGGCTGATTGAGACCCTGACATTGGACCATTACAACTGCAACAACTGATTTCAAAAATAGGCATGCTAACTAGTCTCCAAATGGCAACAAGACACCTGTGAGTGTATGGTGTTCTTAGACGGTGAGAACAGCTACAGAAAGCTGAGATGGTAATCACCTAGGTAGCTACTGAAGAGTGGAAACAAAACAATCTAAGGGCATCTTTAGGCATGACCTAAATAGGCATCTGATTTATGGTACTTCATTTCTGAGGAGACACCATAGAAAACTGTATGGTCATCCAGTCACTAGGCTATTACTAAACCACCATCTTCTAACTGCAGAGTATTTAATAAATCTGATCTTTGTATCTATGGTATCTGTAAAGCCATTGGTTCCTCCACATGATTTTACGTATTTCTAATTATACCCAATGGGTTCCTGTCAGACCATCCTCCTCCTAATTCAGTATATGTGCACTGATAAGTTCCAAACTTACCCCATTCCTGGGTTCCTTTATTGGTAACTTAAATAACAAATTTTAAACTTGAGCCTGTGCTGCTTCTTGAACTTGCTTTTTCTCAGGTTGCAGTGTTAAGGACTCCTCTAACCCTGCTCTTAGCGCCTTCTGCTGCAGAGAGACACTCCAACATTTTATATTTCTGGATTTATATCTAATATCTTATTTTCTACTGACTCCCCCAGCAGCCAGAGCTGTGTGTTTCTACTCACAATCTGAGTGCTTTATAACAGGTTTGAGTCCAGAGAGAGCTATGCACCTGTATACAGGATCCTAGAAACTGACTTCCCATTACATGGTAACATCTGAGTGCCTTATATATCCACTAGTCCCCCTGAAGCAAATTTCAAGAGTATTTGGAAACTGGATGGACCCAAATGAATGATGTTTTGAGGGGGCTGACTTGGTTGTTAGGAGAAGGTAAACAGGAAACAATGGAATGAAAGACATCACATCCTCTATTGGCTTAGGGCACCAAAGCACCTAGCACCAGCTCCAGCAAGCTCTTTAAGTGTCAGTATTATAAAATCTCTTTAAATTATATCACAAATATTTTTAAAAAATCATTATTTTCATTTCATAAACTTAAGCAAGAAATGGTTCGCTGTCTTGGTTGTGATGAATACAGGGGACCACGGGAGTGCTTACACCATAGGAGTGAATACTCTGTTGGGGAAGCCCCATGGTTTCAGCCTTTATGTGCAAATCACTTAAGAGCTTACCCATTACATTTACACCTATTGTACAGTTTTAATAAGGATGGAACCATTAATCATCAGATAATCCATGGGATCAGTTGTGGCTGGGGAACAGTTTTGACTTGCTATTCCCTGTTTGCTTTCAGTTTTAAAAGTTGATATGGTCTATGTCTTAGTTTCTTTAAAAAAAAAAAAACCCACACAAAATCATAGAATATCAGGGTTGGAAGGGACCTCAGGAGGTCATCTAGTCCAACCCCCTGCTCAAAGCAGGACCAATTCCAAACTAAATCATCCCAGCCAGGGCTTTGTCAAGCCTGACCTTAAAAACCTCTAAGGAAGGAGATTCCACCACCTCCCTAGGTAACCCATTCCAGTGCTTCACCACCCTCCTAGTGAAAAAGTTTTTCCTAATATCCAACCTAAACCTCCCCAACTGCAACTTGAGACCATTACTCCTTGTTCTGTCATGCAGAAAGGGGCTAGTTACTCTTTTCCACTACCAGCCTTCAAAAAAGGCAGAATAAGTAGGACTGAAAAAAGAGTTTTTTGGCTCTGGAAGTTTGAGAAGCTTTGAAAGTGGGTAATTCATTCCATTTCTGTCAGTCTACTCCCACAAACAGGGGTTACAGATGTTCTGCTTAAACCAGGGATCTCAAACTCAAATCACCACAAGGGCCACATAAGGACTAGTACATTGGCCCGAGGGCCGCGTTACTGACACCTTTTCATATAAAGGTACAAAAGGCCCTGCCCCCACTCCACCCCTTCCATGAGGCCCCGCCTCTTCCCGCCCCCATTCCAACCCCTTCCCCAAAGTCTCCACCCCCTCTGCCCCTATTCCAACCCCTTCCCCAAATCCCTGCCCCTGTCCCGCCTCTTCTCCGTCTCCTCCCCTGAGCGCGCGGCTCCCCGCTCCTCCCGCCTCCCTCCTGGAAAGCGCTGAGCGCCGCCAAACAGCTGGAGGTAGGCAGAGGAGAGGGGATGCGGTGCGCTGGGGGGAAGGGGGGCGGCGGGTGAGGGGAGCTTGGCGGCCGCAGGAAATAACCCCACGGGCCGCATGTTTGAGACCCCTGGCTTAAACCCTCATTCCCACTGTTCCACCTCAGTTCTCAAAGCTAGGCACCTAAGTGGCCTAGTTTTTCAGAGGTGCTGGGCAGCAACAATGCCTGTTAATGTCAGTGCAAGATGTGGATGCTCAACAATTTTGTAAATCAGGTCACTTGATAAGGAGCCCAACTTTAGGTATCTAAGTTTAAACATTTTAGTTATAGTGCCTAGAGATGGAAAAGATTGTGTAAACATCAAGTCAATTCCCCTTTGCAACTAAGATTGGGAGTGGAAGGATGTCACAGCAAAAGCAATGTCATGGGCTCCAGCAGAGGAACCAGAGAGTTTGCTGATAACTTATAACAGAGAGAAAGCAGAAGAGAGACAACCGTCTTTACAGCTGAGGATGATGGTGCTTCAGTTTTACACACTCATTCATGAGACATTGAGGTCAGCATTGTTTGTGCAAGAAGATTATAACCCCCTTCATATGAAAAGATCATAGATCCATGAGGCTAAGTTTTACTGAATGACCAGCAGAATAATGATACCAAGGGACAGCTTTGAGTCCATGGCCTTCATTGCCAGCCTAGGCTAGTGTGGCTGTTGGCATTATTTTAAATCAACAGAGCCGGTCCTGAATATGAGCCTATTTTCTTCCAGGGCTGTTTCTGTGATGAGTCAGAATTAGAGTTCCTGAAATAATATGGAAAAAATCCACCCATTGTCTTTTATTCATGATCAGTAGTGCTAAAGCCTAGTTCAATAGGCTTCTAATAAAGGGAATGGTTGCTTAACTGGCATATCAGGCTGCCCTGGAGGTGTGCCAGTGAAGCACATTTTACTACATAAATATTAACATGGAGTGTTTTAGTTCAGAGATACTGTGGCAATAGCATAGTATAAAATGCCTAGAGAGGTTATTATACAAAGAGCTCTAGAATGTAGGTAATTATCTCTTTAAAAAAAGCCAAAAAAACCACCCCAACGATTGTAGTAAATATTAAAGACAGTTATATAATATTTCCCTTATAAAATGTTGAATAGAGTTGAATGAGTTAAAATATATGAATTTGGTTAACGTTACTGACCTCAAAATTCACATATCGTAATCAATGACGCAAAGTTTACTGAAGTTATTCCAAAATAGATTATTTTTCATTCCCCTACCCCTACTGCATCTTCTTTTGAAATGTAATATATTGGTAGTCTGATAATTGGAAAACCTACTTGTTTAAGTTTTTATATGCATGTTAGTGTATGATTATGACTGATTGGGTTTTCCAGACAACATTTCTGTAATATAGATTGCACATAATCAAACAAGAACAAAGAAAATCAATAGTACTTTAAAAATGCTTCAGATGGAAACAAATTATAAGACGTTACTTGCTGCTTTTGAAGTCATCAGCCATATTTCATGTTAAAGGCCATTATTTGCACATTATCCAATTCTGCAAATGTATGTGAAATAACCTTCAAAGAAATTGATATGAATACAACAATTACTATAGCAGATTTTACAGTGATATTTGACTTCTAGCTTGAATACAGAAGGTAATAATTGATACAGTGTCTGTAGCAATTATCCTTCATGGAACTTAGAAAGAATTCAGTGTTACTGTTAAGCGGTTGCAAATTTTCAACTGGTTATTGGTGTTTGTGACTTTGTGTGGCCCTGCAGGGATGAGTTGGTGGGTAGTGATGGTTTTGTAGCAAAATGTTCCTAATATAATTCTAAACTTGCTCATTTAGTGCCTGATGCACAGCCAACTGAAGCCAGTGTTAAGACTCCCACTGACTTCTGTGGGCTGTGAATTGGGCCCTTATGTAATAAGGGCCTCATCCTGTGAGTTGAGAGCCCCAATTCCCATGGAAGGCAGAGTGTGGCTACACTGCAGCTAGGAAATGCAATTCCCATGTGGGTAGATGTGAAAAAGTGAGGATAACAAGTGGAAAGTTATTTTTAAGAGTTGATGATAAAGTAAAAAGAGAGGTTTGAAAACCATTAACCTGATTTTTATTTTTATATATAATATATATATAAAATGTTGAAAAGCAAGCAGTAAAAAGAGTAGTGTATCACGTCCGGAATGGCTGACTTCTGAGCACAGTGGAATACACTTTGAGTTTTTATTTGACTGTAGCTGGAAAGGTTTGGTGGGGGGATTAGAATGTTACAGGCAACTCAATTCTATGAGATTAAATTCGAATGGAAAACTTTAAGTGTTTACAAAGTGGATCTCTTTTACATTTGAGCCCTCACTCTCTGTGCCTCAGTTCTCTCACTATGCAGTTTGTCACAGGTGCATTGTAAGGACAAATTAAAGTTTTGTGTGGTGCTCTAATACTATGGTGAAATAGGCCATATTAATATCTAGGAAGCTATTGAGAAACCATAGTAAGGAGAGTGGTAATGAAACTTATACATACTTATGTTTTTTTGGTGTTGGAAGTTTGACCGAATGTGTGTTTTTAATATATGCCATGGACCAGGGTGATGACATGTTTTTACTTAAATTATTTTTATACTTCCAAGTAAGAAAACAAGGTGTCATTTGCTCAACTTTGAGTTTCTTAGCGTAGGGTAATACTTTAAAATGCAAGCAATATTTTGATTCATAGATTCCAAGGCAGAAGGGACAACTCTGATCATCTACTCTGACCTCAAGTATAACACAGGCCATAGAACTTTCCCAAAATAATTTCTAGAGCAGGTCTTTTACAAAACATCCAATCTTGATTTAAAAATTGCCAGTGATGGGGGCTCTACCATGTCTTTTGCTAAATTGCTTTTAGGTTATTTAAAAAAAATCCTGGAGGGTAATGAAATGTGTATTCATTATAAAACAGAGTAGGATTGCTCTAAGCTTTGGGATAATAAGTAACATTTAATTAGCTCTTAATGAGTATTGTGTATTACAGATACACTAACATTTTTTTCATAGAGGGAATGATACTTAAGGAAAATGAATTTGCAGACATCTAATTTTTATATTTAAGGGTTTATTTTTTTTAAAAAGTCCCTGAATTTGCAGTGAACACAGTCTTTTAATGCAAAAAGTATATGGTGTAAAATGGATTTACAATACTCAGTAAAATATCCCTGAAACTAAATTACACAACTAATATACAGTATGAAGAAAAGAGCAGGAACAAAGGAAAAGAGAGGTGCTGGATACAAGAAGGAAAGGTGTAGGAGTATGAATAGAAGTACGTTGATTAACATAAGAAAAGTCCCCACATGCAATCAAATTCTTCTTTCTTAGCTTGTAATTTAGGCATTACTATTTCATACAAAACTGTTTCAGTTAATTTTGTGATCCATTTTTATGCTAGCCTGTGAATATGATTTTTTTCCAATGTCAACTTTTTGCAATTATAAAAGCTTATATTAGATATCTTTTAGATAAGGTTAGTAGCAATAGACTGTGATAAAGCATACAAGTCCTTTATATGCCAAGAAATGCTTTCTTAGCCTTGACGATCACTGTTTCATCACTAAAGGGAATGCACTCTGACCTGGACAGTGGCACAGAGAAAGGTTCAGGCTACTAGAAGTGCCCTAAGAAATGAAGGGTGTTATCCACAAAGCAACTTGGGTGCCCTATTCTGGAGTTTAGATGCCTAACTTCCCCTCTTCAGCACCACTACAATACACAAATCTCCCACATGGCAGCAACCTGACCTCCTAGGTGCCTAAACTCACTTGGCACCTAACTTTCCACTGTAAAAGTACCTTAGGCACCTATGTGTTAGGCCTTGGGGTATGTGCATTGCTGTCCCACTCTGTGTCCCATTCTAGGTGTCTCCTGCCTAAGCCCCAGAGCAATTCACAAACTGAAGAAAGACTGGCATTCAGCTGCCTAAGTCACATGCGGGGCCCAGTCTGGGAGGCAGCCTCTCAGCACTACTCCCAGATTGGGTTCAGTTCAAAATTTAGCTGGAGATGGAGGTTGTGATGGTGCCTGCCTTATAACTTTCAGCCCAGTGGTGTGCCAACCTCTGGACTACGGAGTCATTCTCACACACTCCTTCTGTCTCTCTCTGGCCAGATAAATTATTTAAGTATTTATACACAGTGGAACAGTCATGAGGCCAAAGAGTGATGCATAGCAACGCCTAAGCCCTTTGTGGATTCCACCCAAACTGCTGCTCCCTGGGAAAATTGGAGACTGACAACTAAATTCCCTGGTCCATGAGAGTGAGTGGGTGGAATAAAATGAAAGCAGCTGGATTACTTCCTGAATCTGATACAATTAAGGAAAGGTGAGCCTCGTTAAGTTTATAAAAAGGATTGGTGCCTTCTCAGAGTAGGAAATAAAATACATCCAGAGTAAAATGGGGTGTGGATATAAACATGCTTAGTTTTTAAAAACAGTGTTCATAGAATCATAGGACTGGAAGGGACCTTGAGAGGTCATCTAGTCCAGGCCCCTGCACTCATGGTGTTGCATGTATCTAGTCACATAATTATAAATATATGTGGCTTGTTCACCTTCTGTTTATATTAATCATTCCCTGGCAACACAAAGGTAAGGTTATCAGAGTTGTATGGGCCACTGCCACTGTATTTCAGCTGAACAACAGCAATACAGAAGTAACACGTTCAGTGCAGGTCTACACTACCGCTTAAGTTGATCTAACTTACGTCCCTCAGGGGTGTGAAAAAGCCTCCCAACCCTGAAGCGACGCAAGTTTTGTGCTGTCCTGACTGACGCTATGTCACGCTTCTCGCCGAGGTGGAGTAGTTATGCTGACAGGAGAGCTCTCTCTCATTGCATAGTGCTTCTGGTGAAAATGCACTACAGTGGCACAGTTGCATCGGTGCAGCAGCGTTGATGTTATGCTGTAGTATAGACGCCTTCAGACAGGATGTTCTCTCCCGATGACAGATTCTCGTTATTTGGGAAAGTTCATAGGATGGTACAGGGCTTTACATATAGGCTCTTATTCCCCAATTTATGGGATCAGGATCATGGACACAAACCGGAAATGACAGGTATTTGATGACTTTTACTCTGGCCATTTTAATCTAGTATAGATTGATAATATATATATTTATTTTGCAATGGGACATCGCCAACACGTGTCTAGAAGTTTCTAGTTGAGTCAGATTCTCACTATCGTAGTCCTGAATCTCTTATGCCAAGCCTACTACATATTTGCAAATGTTCCTGAATGGTTTTTTAAAATAGAAATAGAGAAGATGTGTTGGTCTGCCATTTAAATGCATATTTGTAATATTTTTAAAGCTTCTTAGAGTATTAAGGAGTTAGTTAATTACATCCTGTATCGATCATATTTACCCAAATGGTATCTATATGGAATACACAAGCCCAAAACTCAAGTGTTTTTTCTCTTTCCTGTACTATTCTTAATTAACCAACTAGAGTAGGTCCAAAAATAGGAATTTTTCCCCATGAATGTTTTGTGAAAAATATGTTCCTGCTTTTCACTGAAAAATTGAGTTTCCCAATCTCTCAATTAATAATTATCTGCTAATTAATAAATGTATTACTTATTTTAATTATTCATATAGCCACGTCTAGAGAGCCCAGTCAGCATTGGAGCCTCCTTATGCTAAGTGCTGGACAAACACAGCGTGAAAGCAGAGTCCCTGTGCTGAGGGCATTACAGTGTTATGAAGACAGTTGGAAGTTCCTCCTAGTAATCATAGTAGAAGTGGATCTGAAGGGAGGGATTCAAAAGAAGATAGTGGCTTTATAAGATAGTTTGGGGTGAGTGCCTAGCACAGTGGGGTCTTGCCCCATGACTAGATCTCCTAGGTGCTACGGTAATGCTAATAAATAATGTTCCATAAGTAAAAGGTTGCTTAGAAGAAAGCACAACAGTGCTTGTGAGAAAAGCAAACCCGAGTGGAGTGAGGCACGGATTTCAGAGAGGCCAGAGAGAAAGAGGTTGCAGTAGTCAAGACAGTAGATAAGGAACCTAATTTGTGTGTAGGGTATTTTTATGAGCAAATATGTTTAAAGGAAAAAAAGACCAGCATAACCATAAGCAGTAAATAAAGTAGCCACTATTTGTGAAGATGTGCAAAGCAATAGCACTCCGAAACCTGCAAAACTGCATTTAGACTTGTATCTGCCTATATTGTAGATTGCTATTGATCTGTTTTATCTATCCAGCTTGGGATATTAAAGATTGCATCATAGTGCATGCACATTAGGGAGGAAAGGTAAGGTATGTAGGTTTGGTTGCCACCATCTTTGCTGATATATTGAGTATTGAACCATGGACCTCTAGAGCTAAATGCATGAGTCTCTACAGCGTGAGCCACATCCTCTGTGGATCAGGAACAGAGGGGGATGCATAACACACACTGACTCAGTGGGATACATGGGCAACCTTGGCTTTGTTGTTTCCTGATTGTTGAGTGTTTAACTTTGCAACCTTAATGTTTCAGTGTAGCTCTGTTTGTGTGGAATACTGTACAATATATAAACCTTTTTAAAGATAAAATAGATCTGTGTATACACACCTGTTTTAGAAATCATGTAATAATCACTCGGTTTCCTGTGTTCATGCTTTCCAAGTAGATCCGTTCGGATTCAATGAGACATTAAGAGTGAAACGGGGAAGCGATTTTATAGCAACTTTTGGCTGGTGGCAATCACATCATTAATGTAAACTTGTATTCTTTCTTCAATTAGAATGTTCCACCGGATCTCTCCATTTGTACTTTTGTGCTGGAACAATCCTTGTCAGTGCGAGCTCTTCAGGAAATGCTGGCTAACACTGAAGAGAAAGCAGAAGGGGTAAGTAATCCAATCTAGACTTTTTTGATCAACTGGGGATATATACCATTTCTTCCACAGTATTAACACAATGACTTCCTTTTGGTGTAGCTTTAGTCTCATTCTCCAGTACAGAAAGGGCCTCATCCCGAGGAATGCTGAGCACTTGCAACTTTCATTGAAGTCAATGAGTTGTGGGAGTCCAGCACCTCTTAAGATGAGGCCCTAAATTAGTGAGCTGACAGTAGGATTTGAGGAATTATGATTAAAGGTCGCTGAGGGCACATGCATTCTTACTATCACTATAACAAAATAATCACAGTTTAGAAACATAACTAAATCATGCCTTAAGAAGAATTAAGGCCCCTATCCAAATGCAGGGCTGTGTTACTGTAGAGCATCCTAGTGGCATATAAACACCACTGTATCAAATCAAAATACTCGGTAATATTAAAATGCAGAATCAGGCATGTTTAGTTCTTTTTAAAAGATGACACTATTCTATGTTGCTTGAGCAAAAATGTCCACTAGTTCAGATTTAAAATTGAAGATGTCATATTAATCAGAGGTGTTAGATGAATATGGAAATTAGGCATCCTTGCATTCATGAGTGATGAGGGAAATAGAGTAGCAACTCTGAGTAGCAAATAACTATCTACAAATAAATAATAGTAGTATGATTAATTTTGTGTATACGGTGTAGTTCAGTTAGTTTACAGTCACGTAGTTTAGGATTGCACACATCCTTTGCATGGACCATATCCTGAAAACAGCTTGTAATTGAGGAAGAGTGGCTGTGGTACAGGAGTAACATACAGAGACAAAACAGAGGAAGGGATTAATAGCAAATCTGTCACTCAAGAAAGCTGGCAGGAGAGAAACAGACCCCCTGGAAGCTCTGAGAATGCCTGAGAGAAAGCAAGCTCCAAACTAATATGCTGTAGTCAGTCCCAGAAAATGTCAGGCACTGAGCCTAAAAAATGATAGTTGGGATATGAAATCCAGGAACATTCCCATGCATGCTTCAGAGCATGTGGTGTCACTGAGCATTTGTTCCAAGGACTAACTGCAAAAGCAGCACACGGAGTAGTATGTTTGAGATGTGCATGTAATATTGGAATAAGCAAATACATACTTACAGACAGGGATCACTCTTTCTGGAATTTGCAAGTACTGCAACTAATAGCAAGCAAATCCATGGAGAAAGCATACACCAGAAGTTCAAGCTTGAACTGCAGTTCTGCACCAAAAAAGCATGAGCTGTCAACAACGCTCCAACCCCCCCCCCCCCCCCCAAAAACTGTGCAATTGCAAAGGATGTCCAGAGATGCTGCAATGGAACTGTAGTGATAGCAATATGTCCACAACAATATATCCCTACGTAAAAGGATAAATGGACACAAGTCAGATATTAGGAATGGCAATATACAAAAACCTGTAGGAGAACACTTCAACCTTCCTGACCACACAATAGCAGATTTTAAGGTAGCTATCCTACAGCAAAAAAACTTCAGGACCAGACTTCAAAGAGAAACTGCTGAGCTTCAGTTCATTTGCAAATTTGACACCATCAGCTCAGGATTAAACAAAGACTGAATGGCTAGCCAACTACAAAAGCAGTTTCGCCTCCCTTGGTGTTCACACCTCAACTGCTAGAAGAGGGCCTCACCCTCTCTGGTTGAACTAACCTCGTTATCTCCAGACTGATTCTTGCCTGCATATTTATACCTGCCTCTGGAAATTTCCATTACATGCGTCTGACGAAGTGGGTATTCACCAACGAAAGCTTATGCTCCAATACATCTGTTAGTCTATAAGGTGCCACAGGACTCTTTGTTGCTTTTAACAATATTTGAGGAACTCAGTTGTTGTATTGCTGTGACTTCTCATTCTGCCCCCAGTAAGGATAGGTCTGGGCCAACAATAGCAGGAGTACCATTGGGGTGAATCCAAGAGGGATCCAGAGCTGCAGCACATGGGGGAAGGGAGCATGTGCATGTTGTACCACGCTGAGGAAAAAATAAGATTCGCTTCTCTATTCTGGTTTCAGAAGGGCCACAACAGAACACTAGAAGGGATTGTTTTTAATTCCAGTATTAAACATTTTTCTTTTGATCTTAATCTTAGTATTTTTACAGTGTTTTGTTCTATTGGCAAACTTTCAGTCTAGCCATAATTTTTTTTAGTTATAAGTGGCAATCACAGGGCAAGCTGGCCTTTTGAAGGCGCACTTGTGATTAGTTTATCTCTCAGTCCAGAGGTACATTATGAGAACATATGATTAGGAATCAGGCCTGATGAGCAATAGAAGGCAAGCCTATGATCAATCAGTGGGAGTTCGAGTCTTCTGGGAAGAGGGAAGGTTACTGGCAACTCTCCAGAGTGCCTAGGCAGAGCATCTGAGGCCTTGGCTACACTGGCGCTGTACAGCGCTGCAACTTGCTGCGCTCAGGGGTGTGAAAACGCCCCCCCCGAGCGCAGCGAGTGCAGTGTTGTAAAGCGCCAGTGTAATCAGCGCCTGCAGCGCTGCACGCTCGCTCGCAGCGCTGCAAGCTACTCCCCTCGGAGAGGTGGAGTACTTGCAGCGCTGCGAGAAAGCTCTCGCAGCGCTGGCGGCGCGACTACACTCGCGCTTCACAGCGCTGCCGCGGCAGTGCTGTGAATTCTCAAGTGTAGCCAAGGCCTCAGAGACACTCACAAAGAATGGGAAGGCTTGTGCAGGAGATTCAGGGTCACTGATGACCTGGGGAGGGATTCGCTATACCAGTGAGTTGGAAAGGCTTGGTTGGAGCTGATTGCCATGAGGGGCATCCATACAAAAATGGAAGCTTAAAAAATACCAGGCAGCAGTGCCTGGGTGTTGGGAAGGAACTACTGAGCCCAGCAAGGGCCTAAAAGACTGTAGAGTCTGGGAAAGATGAGTTTGATCTGAGATGACACTGATCTATTTTAATAAACCAGAACCTCAAGAAGGGAATATACTTGAATGAAATGCAAGTCTATGTGCCATCACTGGGGACCCTAAAAAGGAGAGAGGGCCTGACTGAGACTGGATTAGGCAAGGTTTTGCTATGGTGACACATGTCGTATTGCAGTTGGTTATGAAATGTAGTTAGCATTTCAGTGTCCCCACTTCTGATACGGGTAAGAAAAACATCAGCAATACATCATCTTCAAAAAAAAGGGCCTGATTCTGGTTTCCTTACACATGAAAAATGCCATGGACTTTAGCTGCAGATTTGAGTGAGCAAAGAATTCCAGATCAGGTGTAAGGCTTGTCCAGCTATTGTAAGAAGTCCATTATCCTTATTGAGAATTGTGTACCTTAGGCAGAGATCTCTGTGTGGGATTTACACAAAGTAAGGCTGAAATCAGATCTTGCTGTCCAGAAATAAAGCTGCTTGAGCTGGGTGCCCGTCCAACATCTGCTGTTCTGTGGCTGGCCAGCTCTGAAGGCAGTGCAGAAGTAAGGGTGGCAATACCGTGACCCCCACCCTTGTGACCCCCTTGCAACTCCCTTTTGGGTCAGGACCCCCAATTTGAGAAACGCTGGTCTCCCCCGTGAAATCTATATAGTATAGGATAAAAGCATACAAGATCAGATTCCGGGGGGGGACACCTGATTTCATGGTCCGTGATGCATTTTTCAAGGTCGTGAATTTGGTAGGGCCCTAGTAATGATGCTGGTATCCCATGGATCACTAGGGATGGATTTTGCTTGGCTTCTGCAGGGGTGCATTATGATGCTGCTTGTGTGGTCTTCACCGCCATCCAGGAGACTGATACATTGGGATCAGAGCAGAATCTATCTTAATCTCCAAGCAGAACTTAAGCCTGATTGTAAATCAGTGCTATATATCTGTTAATAATTATTATAACACTAAAAAAAAGCCACTAATTTTCTTTTCAGTAAATCTCTGAAAACCAAGAGCAATAACTGTAAAATAAATGCATGTGACACTTCCTGATAAATTAGCTGGAGCGTATTCAATGTCCATATATACTCTACATAACTTACCAAGACCCCTTTCAGCTTCTAGATACTTGAATGCTATGGGATAGGTCCTTATTTAAGAAGCTTAATTTCTGGTGTTAGTAGCTGTTTGTAGAAGCTGCAAGTTTCAACTTTTAGTGACTGCTATGCTTTCTTTAAGCATTACAAGAAGAGATATTTTTATGTTTATGTATAAAACACTATATCTTCCAGAGTGTTGCCAGAATTTAATTGTAATAACTCCATTTCCTTATATTTGGGAAAGGGAAGTGTTAGTTCCAGAGATAATTTGTTACTTATTTGTTACTTGAAAATTTCACTAGGAAATTTAGTAACGAAGATCACTTGACAGGAAACATTAAATTAAATTCTACAAAATTTTATTGTTTGTTTAACTATAACAAATATATCCCTAGAGCCACATAATCGAGGACAATGAGAAACTGAGATAAAAATATTTATGTGTAATGAAGACTGGGAAGATATGGCAATCTATCAAATGTACTTCAAGTTCACTCTCATTATGTCTCATTCAGAAGATACTAAGCAGATACTGTGTGGACTCCTGAGTATTTGTATAAGGTCATGTTAATATACCATGACAGAGATTTTGCAGCATCATTCTAACTTATCTCATCGTTAGCCAATGATCTTGTACAAACTATATAAATACATACATGTGTGTGTGCATGTGTATATATATGTGTATATGTACACTACTTGCTCTCTACAAGTGGCACCCAAGCCCCCCAAAGTCATCCTACATTTACACTAGTAACTGTGATTCTCTAATAAAGTAAAAAAACTGAAATATAAGGCAGGAGTGCTGGTCATGAGGAAACCCACCCCAAAGCCAACTAGCCCCAGCATAAAGAATATACATGGACCTGTCCTGTTCCCTCTCCATGATTACAGCATCTGCCAGATCTCAACCAATGCAGCTGATCTGACTCAGAAGTCACTTGCAAACCCAAACCTGACCACATCCTGCTGTGGAGGATTCTCTTCAACTTTTCTGATAAGAATAGCAAATCCATGACCGACATTCATGCCCACACACACACTCCTCCTACCCTCCCTCCCAGGTTGTCAGAACTAGGTCCTGTTCAGGAGCTGGGGATTCCAGAGGTGTTGAAATAAGCCCGCTTCAGAGCAGGGACAGAGAATCTCCCATTCTGTTTGCACTCTACATATCCTAGGATAATAGGATTCTGATTGGTGCCTCTGTCTAGACACTACTGTTTTACCAAAACACGAAAAAGTGACCAGGGCCAGTGCTCCTCCTTGCAGGCCAAAGTGAGAAGAGAATGCATCGTGTTGTTGTGACAGACACAGCTAATGTTGCTATCAAAGAAAATACTCCTGTCCTGAATCACTTTTATGAATATCTGTGATGGACAGACATCACCTGTATAGTACATACTGATCTTTCTCTCACACACATTCACATAAAAAGATACTGGCAAGTTGTAAGTCAGTTACACTGTGTATACTTTGGTTACACTTGTTTTGGGGGGCATTTAATATATAACTCTAAGGTACTAGGTTAGCAGGCCTCATTTAGGTGAATCTTAAATACAGAGGAGTAGAAGAAATATAGGACAAAAGAGAGCAAATGACTTGTATCATGGTATAATTGGGTTTGTTTCAGGAAACACAACGCAAAGGACAAATGTAACTTAATTCAGCCACAAGAGAAGCAGGTTTTTGTTCTAGCCAGCATAAAGGCTATGTTTCTGCTCATGTTCACTTATGGTAAAGTATCTTTTGTTGCCAGGTTAATTTAATTTTGTGTATCACTTTTTGTTCATCAGATATTTATTTGATCTTTCTTTAAAATAATAAATACATTGCAGTACAATGAAAGATGAAACTAGCTGCTTGTCAAATAAATTTGTCAATAGCCAGTGTCTTGTGAAAGCAAAAAAAATCCTTTTAAAAATGAATCATACTTTAAAAAGCATGTTTCAAACAAAGATCTCCAAATTCCTTACCATGAATAAAGTCTAACATCTATGTGATGTAGATTCCCCTCCCCCCACTTTTACATTTGGGGAAACTGAAGCCCCATTGATTCCTACTAGCACTAGATGGTTAACATTATTGTGCTAAAGAAAAAGATGAAAAGTTAAGTAGCAAAATTTGCAGATGACAGAGTTTGTCATGACTAGAAAAGATTATGAAGAACTGAAGAAGGCCCTAACTAGCTTACGCAGTTGGGTAACGCTGTGACAGATGAAATCCAATGTAGATTAGGTTGACAAGGATGATTAGAGTCATGGAAAAAGTTCTACACAAAGAGGACTATATAGAGTAAAAACGACACTATTAAGAGGACATGTGATTATTATAGTAGGGGCAGGTACCACCATCTATTAAGGTTACCCAACACTTCACATTATTAGACCCTGTTTGCAGCTGCTTATAACTTTGCTAAACTTTAACTGGTTAGGTTGAAATTTTCCATAGGGGGAATCTGCCTCAGGCTGAATTCTGTTTTTGAAAATGTCAGCCATTTCTGAGAACAAGGCTAGAGAATAATGTGTTTTCCACATAAAAAAATTCTTGTGGGCTTTTTATTTAAAAAACTCTATCGCCCCTGTGCATTGGAGCAGGGACTTGAAACTTGGTGGGTGTGGCCTTTCTTTTCACTGCCTGGGACTGAGCAGGACTTTCCATGCAACTGCATCTTTGGCTTGATGACGAACAGGTGAGGTCCACATCTTGGTTCCGGAACTGAGAGCAGGGAGACTCTCTCCTATACTCTGATCCTTTGCTGGGCCCAGACGACATGGAGGAGGAAGCTGCCTGATTCAAATGCAAAGAGGACAAAAGCTGGACCTGTGGGAGATGTGAATGGAGCACATTGGGACAGGAAGGCTGCAGAGTGAAGGGGAGAGCAGGAACGGGCACTGGAGGCTGGCAGGACAGTGGGAAACTGGAACTAGTAGTTGGGATGGAGGGAGTCTGAGACTGGCTGGCAAGGAAACTGGGAGCCAGGCAGGAGACGAGGACTGGCTCGCCAAGAAAACACGGACTGAGAACAAGTGGAGTGGGGGGAGGAAGGTTAGGAGGGAGGAGAGGCAGATTTGATGAGAAAGCAGGGTGTGGGGAAAGAACTGATATTGGCTGGACAAAGAGACTGGAACAAGGAGCTGGGTGGGGCAGACACAGATTGGGTGAGGAGCTCTGCAAAGGAGATTGGGACTGGAGAATGTGGGTAAGGGATATTGACTGGACACTTGGCGGGAGGAGGGAGAGAAAGACAAATTGGTTGAAAAACTGGGATTAGCTGGGCAAGGAGACTGAGGACAAGAAGCTGGAAGATTGGAGGTGAACTAAAATGACTGAGCAAGAGACTAGCAGGGAGACTGGGATTGGGAAGGGGAAGCTGCAAGGGTGAGACTGGGACCAGGATGAGTGAACTGAGAAATGGAAACTGGGACTGGCGAGGTGAGGTGAGGAGAATGGGACTGGGCCAAGGAGCCAGTGATCGGGACAAGACAGAACTGGGACAGGGACATATTGGAGGGGATAGGCCAGAATTGGATCACACTTGGGTGGAAGGAGCAAGAGTCTGTGTCCATGAGAGAGCGCTCTTCTCCAGAGCTTGCATTTGCCTGACTGGAGACTTGTAGTGGTGCTGAGCTCACAGCTGCTGCTGAAGTCAGTGGGAGCTGTGCTTTGAACATATAAAGTGCTATATAATGCTGAATACTCTGAAAAATCAGGTTGTCAGTGTCTGAAATTGGGCACCCAAAATTAGTAGAAACTTTTGACCTTAATCTCTCTGGCCTGGATCCACAAAGGGACTTACCTGCTGTGATGCAGAGCATTGCAATACTTAACTTTTAGGCACCTGGAAAATCACTGGAACAACACTGCAATCCACAAAGCCTGAGTTGAGCCTCTAGGCTCCCTACAATGACTGGGGGGAGAGAGGCGCCTTAGAAGGTGATCCACAAAAGCCAGCACACTAGGCAGAAAGCCGCTTAAGCTAGCCAATGGGAGATTCTGACCAGAAGGGTGTGTCCTAAGTCCTGCCCTTCTCATCGGAGACAGGCACGTAAGTGTGGGGTGCAAGGAGGTGCCTTTCTCTGCTTGAAATCCAGTAACCGGGAACCCCTCTCCTGGAGGAGGATGGCTTAGGCACCTAAGCTGTATTTTGGGAGAATGAGTTAGATGCCACCTTCACAACACACACACAATGACTGGAAGAAGAGGAGGAAGTAGTAGTGGTGATCATTTTACCCACCTTATGACTCTTAGCCCAGTGGTTTGTGCACTCGCCTGGGATGTGGGGGACTCATGTTCCAATGCCCCCTCTGTCTGCAATAATTTCATCAGTGGTCTCCCATCTCTCAGAAGACTGCTTGAACTACTGATCTATAGGGTATTTTGATGTGGGGATCTCTCTCTCTCTCTTGTTAAAGCTGTTCCACTATGGCTAAATAATGAAAGAGTAATTTTGGAACAGGGGGCTGGACCTGGGTCTCCCACTTCCCCACATGAGTGCACTAAGCACCAGGCTATAGTGCAGGGGTGGCCAAATTTACTGACCCTCAGAGCTGCATATGACAATCTTCATAAATTCAAGAGCTGGGGCGTACCCGCCAGGGCTCGGGGCTTCAGCATTGCTCCTGTTGAAGCCCTGAGGCCCGGCAGGTGCGCCCTGTGGGGCTGAAGCCCCAAGACCCCCTCCCCGCTGGGCAGAAGCCAATGATGACATGGTGGGGCACGTGGGGTCATGTGTCCGCTCCATATTTTTGCCAGGGTTTGCTGGCCCCGCTTGGTCACATGGTGCTGCCGGGCCCCCTCCCTGCATGGCAGGTGCTGGAGCTGGCAAGCAGGAGCTGTGGCCATAGGTAGAGACAGCTGGGATCTGCAGGGAGTGCCACTGCTTTTGCTGCTGCCTCTGCCCATGGACCAAAAGCAACGGCTCCTCCCTTCAGCTCCCGGGTGTTTGCCACTGCTTCTCCACACGAAGCTAACACCTGGGAGTTTCAGGGAGAGGCTGCTGAGGGTAAGAGGGGGCATTGTGGCGGGGGGTGTTTAAATTGTGCTCCCCCACTCTCAGCAGGCACCAGTCGTCTCTGGAAGAAGCCCTTTGCCCTGTTGCAGGGTAGAAGCCCTGAGCTCCCCCCCATAGGCACTGACTTCCCCTCTACCCGGGGGGTGCTTGACCCTCCCCTCATCCCAGGCCTGCCCCCACTCCATCCCTTCCTCCACGCCCCCACCCCTGCTCTGCCTCTTCCTGCCCCTGCTCTGCCCCCAGCCCTGCCTCCATTCCACCCCTTCCCCCCCAAGGCCACAATCCTACCCTGCCTCTTTCCACCCCTGCCCTACCTGCTCCCCTGAGCATGCCCCGTCCCTGCTCCTCTCCCTCCCTCTCAGCACCTACTGCATGCCACTGAACAGCTGTTCCGCAGCATGCAGGAGGTTCTAGGAGGGAGGGGGAGGAATTGATCAGCATTGATGTGGGTGGGAGACACTGGGGGTGGATGTGGGGAGCTTGGTTGCTGGTGGGTGCTAAGCACCCACTATTTTTTTTTCTGGAGCACCCACGGAGTCGTTGCCTATGCTCCTCCCTTCCAGTCTGGTAAGCGGAGAATGGCCGGGGAGGGGCATGGGTGTGTGTGTGAGGGGCTTCGTGAGTCACATTTTAACTGTAAAAGAGCTGCATGTGGCTCATCAGCTGCAGCTTGGCCACCCCGCTATAGAGGCTTTCTTTCTCCCTCTCTGGCTCAATGACTCTTTAGACACCTAAGTACCTGTGTGAATTTGGGCTTTTGGGCCTCAGTTCCCCATCTGTACAGCTGGGAGACTACAAGCCCCTTGTCATACAGGGGTGTTGTAAAAATAAATTTCATTAATATTTTGAATCACTCTGATACTATAGTAATGAATACCATAGAAAAGCCTATGAGGAAATTCATGTCTTCCGAGTAGGGGTTTGAATAGTTATAGTAAATAAGACATGGAGTCATACATTAAACAACAAGGAGAAAACAAAATATTGAGTAGCTTGCTCACTAAGTGAGCACTATCCATCTTGTGCACTGAATGTGGAAGGGTCCTGTGGAAAATATGGTGTATGCTCATGTAATTTAAAAAGTACCATAATGCATATGTGCAAGTGAATCAAATTAAGGTTGTACAGGCAACTTTAATTCTGGCATTTCCTAACTTTTGACTTTACAACCTTAATGTTCTTTTAATGTATTTTTACTGTATAATAGGAATTGTGCATATAATTTCTATAATACATAAAAATACATTAAAAGAACATTAAGGACACTCCATGATAGGAAACAAAAAGAGCTTGTAAGGGACCTAATGCAGGTTGCTCCAACTGAAGACAAGCTGTGGGGTGGGGGTGGAGCTAGGCTATGTTGGTATAGGCATGTCCAGCAGAGATCAGAGAGTTCTATTGGTAGGATTGCTCTTGCAATGATTGTGGATGGAGATGCCCAATGGGGAGACCAAAGGCTCAGTATGTGGACCAGATATTGGCAGATCTTGGAGAGAGCAATCTGCATGACAGCCTGGCATATGATCATGAGTTTCGGAAGAAGGCTATAAAAGTTGCCGATCTTGAACAGGGAAGTGGCAAGAAAGAAGATGAGAACTTAGTAGATAGCTAAATGTTGTTCTTAGAATATGAAAACAAAATATTTATAAGCTTAAGGGAAAATGTTTGACAATAATGTAAGTAAATATGCAGTTAAAATATAAACTGATCAGTTGTATGTGCACTTAGTATAATTTTGTGATGCCTGCAGCTATAGGCTGTTCGCTTTACAAAGTATTACTTCACACTAACTTTGTGCAAGGAACTCATGCATTCTGTCCAGGACTTGTAATTGAATTAGTATAGCTTACCCCCTATTGGTTGCGGCCCACCAGAGGATGCCCAACCAGCTATATAAGAACTCTGCGAGTGCCAGCCAGCATCCGCTCAACGCAACAGCTGCCTGGGACCTCATCCATTAGTTGTGTGGTATTCTTGGAATACAGCCTGTTGCTGTCACAGCTGCACTGGAGTCTGCTGTGTGTGTGACAAAGGGTCTGGTATGGTGAACAGAAGGGAGGAGAATCTGGGAAGGAATGAAGTCCATCCCTGCACAGCTTGTAGGGTCTGACTGTATCTGAAAGACCTGCAAAAATTCCAGGCACTTGTCACTGAGCAGCTCTGAAGTGTTATTAAAAGCTTAAAGATGGAAGACATGCTGCAATCGCACACACAAACTTGTAATATAAACAGCAGATATGCAGCTTCCACTTGCAACATGAAATTTGAAGCCATACTAACTTCACCTTTGATTAAATCTACAATATCTTAAATGAAATGACAGGACCAATGAGAACATATGTTATACCCTGCTTAACAATGGTTTGTGTGGTCAGAGAGCGCTCTTTGATGTGTGGCTATTCTTTAATACTCAATTTTTTATTTGTTTGGGAAATCCTAGAGAGCTATCCACTTTCTTTCATTGGACCCAATAATAAGAATAAACACACAAACCTGCAAGATGGGAGTGGATGTTTAAATGCTTTATTCTTATTCTGTTGACACTTCCCTATTCCAAATCTAAGGATAGATAGGAAGTAGGGCAGGATGAAGGATAATATTTTTAATTTTCACAACTAGAATGACTTTCTAATTCTTTTTTAATTTAATTGGCTAAATATGTGTGTGTGGAGAGAGAGAGAGAGATAGGGTTGCCAATTCTGGTTGGATGTATTCCTGGAAGTTTCATCACGTGGAAATCTTTAATTAAAGATTAATTTTTAATTCCTGGAAACTCCAGGGCAATCCTGGAGGGTTGGCAACCCTTTAAGAGTGTGTGTGGGAGGGTATATTTTTTGGAGGAAGATTAAAGTAAGGAAGCAGGGTTTAAAATCTATATGCAAACCTTTTAAAATGATTCTGATAAGAAACCCCAAAACAACCATCTTAGAATCATTGCATGGTAGGATGTGGTGGATATTTTAGGACCCTGCAAAATTTGGCCTTTGGAGTGCCTCAAATACAGTAATAGCAGTCCCACTATAGGCTTAGTGGTAAGAATTTTCCTCTGTGCTGATGTTGATACAAAATTTCCATTGATGTTACTACCAACAGTGGGTACAGTTAAAAAGTTTTTATTCTTTGAATACGGGTATTCTCTGAATGTATAATGGGAATAACAAATGTAGCCCTCCCTGAGGCGTGGTTTAAGCCTCCTCCCTTCTCTCTCCTGGAAGCTTGGAATCACCAATATTAGGAGCAGCTTTTCCCTTCTCCTCTCATGGGTTGGATCCTGTGTTCTTTTTTGGCTCCTGATGCCTCCACCTAAGATGACTCCTCGCTGTGCCATAAAGAGGGTGTTGTCCCTAGAGAAAATAAATACAACTAGCTGGCAAGGAGCATAAAGCCCAGTACACAAGGGATAAATAAAATACGTAAACAAAAGCCCCAGCAAAGGAATGAAAATGGTGCCCTTGCTTTATCTTCACCTTTGGGTGGGGCAGGGTCCTCTCCTGGCTTGCTGGCTCCCTAATCTGGAGTCCTGTGTGGGTCTCAGCTGGCTCTCAGTAGCCAATGCCAGGTCAGATCTTTCTCTGCTGGATGCTGGTCGCTGCAGGGCAGGACCTGCCCGATCCGTGCAGCTAGATCTCATGGCAGTGCAAGAACTCCCTTTGGTGGGAGTTCAGCAATGACTTGCTGAGCTGTGCTGTTGCTCTCATCTTCCAGACTCAACACTGAAACTAAATCTGTCGTCTTTCTAAGTCAGGCTGTCCCCGTGCTGGGGAACAGTAAAGTCCTGTCATTGGGCCAGTGGACTGCTTGTCCAGATCACCCCAAGGAGAAATCTCACTGTTGGCCCATTGTAGTTGTAGTCTTTTGGTAGGGCCCCCTAGAGGCTCAGTCTGGCACTTCAGGAGCTTGCAAACAGGGCCGGCTCCAGGGTTTTGGCCGCCCCAAGCAGCCAAAAAAAAAAAAAAAAAGCCGCTATCGCGATCACAATCTGCGGCGGCAATTCGGCGGGAGGTCCTTCACTCCGAGCGGGAGTGAGGGACCATCTGCCGAATTGCCGCCGAATAGCTGGACGTGCTGCCCCTCTCCGGAGTGGCCGCCCCAAGCACCTGCTTGCCAGGCTGGTGCCTGGAGCCGGCCCTGCTTGCAAATTCCAAGTGAGGGTTACAAACACCTTTCAAATGGCTGCGGTACTGTATTCTAGCGAGGAAAATTAATTCTCCCCTGTACATAGTACTCTGTATTTCTGTAGCACCTTTCTTGGTGTTATCTCTATCCTACAAATGAGGAAAGTGAGGGACAGATGGGTTAAGGAACATGTCCAAGGCCACAAGATTTTTGGCAGTCATGAATAGAACTCAGCTTTCCTGTCTCTCACTTCTGTGCTTCAGCAGCCAGAATGGCCTTTCTCCTGATTAAGACCTTTGTCCTGCAATTGGATTTTTGTGGACAGACCATTATACTTGTGCAGAGCCTCACTGAAGTCACTGGGGCTGTGCTTGGGCCCACTCACACAGATCTGATTGCAGGGAGCCTAAAACCCACAGCATTATGTTAATAGCTCAATTTATTTGTAAGGTTGGACAAATCAGTCAGGCCAAAATAAGAATTGACCTCAACCTTCTCCCAAAACTCCAAACTGAAGCTTTTTAGAGGCTAGAAAAGTCTGGACACTGTCCCTAAATTATTTTGGTTGCTTTTAGGTCCTTATCAGAACCAAGTTTTTTAGGTTGCCCATCACTGCTTTTTGATTCACACCAGTTCACGAGTGTTCTGTTGGAGCACTGTTTCCAAGTCTGGTGGTGCGAGCACAGAGAGGGCAGCACCTGGGAACCGGCTGGAGGGCAAGAGGAGTAAGGAGGAAGTGCCCAAGTGCCACTTTGCTTCCCTTTGCAAACATGCTCCCACAGCTGCAGGTAAGATGACAGCCAGTCATAGGAGCAACTCATATGTTAGGAGCTGGGGTACATCTACACTAGAGATGCTTCAGTGGTTTCTTCCATCAGTGTAGTAAATCCATCTCTCTGAGAGGCGTTAGCTAGGTTGACGGAAGAATTCTACACTGAGGCTTAGGTTAGCTTAACTATGTTGCACAGGGCATGAAAATTTTCACAGCCCTCAGCAATGTCATTAGGTCAAATTAACTTTGTACTGTAGACCAGCCCTTCATGCGATAGGACGCTGGCCTATGCTTTCTGTTCTTCCAGCAGAGCTGAGTTCAAATGGGACCCAACCTCATGAAAGCTACCACTCTGCGCAGTATATTGTGGGGGAACAGAGAAAGGGAATTACAAGAGAAAAGGAAGTCAAATAAAGAGTAATTCTTTTTGTAAAGGAAGTTCAATAAACAAAAAAGGACAGAACAGGACAAGAGAGAGAAAATGGACAGAAAAAAAGAGGTGGTGATACCATAACCGTGCAAGAGGCTGTTGTGAGGAGACAAGGGAGTAATCTATCTGCCAACCTACCACAAGTGAATGAGGTGTCTAAGTAGAAAAGACTGTTGGTTGCCCAGATCTATTTTTATTGCTTGCTAAATCCCAGCAATATTTCATATTGCTGAATAAGTTTGTCTACTTTACTCATAAGGGCCCAATCTTGCAAGGTTTTGAATGCTCTAACTCTCATTGAAATCAGCATCTTCCAAATTCAGGCCTTAAAAAAACAAAGTTCAGAAAATAATGAGTTGCTGATCTTTTCATTTCTATTATTATTATGGTTGTATTTCATGTTCAGCTCTTAATGTGATGAGTCTGCCCAGGGGTTCTCAGGACAAATTTTTTGGTGGCCTCAGAATACCGCCACCAACTCTTTCTGGTGGCCGTTCACACACTTTTTTCCTAAAATACTTAATTAGCTTTAGGAAAACCAAATAAATATGCACATATACACGCCCAAATCATTGTAATTTATTTATTGCTAGCTAGTAAGTCTATTATGTAAAGTGCTTTCAACAAACATACAAGTATCACTTTTCACAGCAGCTGTACTCAGCCCTGGCAACAAATTAAGCCCTGGATGGAGGTCGGGGGAAGCAGTAGGGGGCTAGAGCCTGAAGCCCTTCTGCCATAACCCAAAGCTTCACGGCCAGGGGACAGGACCCAGGAACGGAGCCCAAAGCCGTGTGGCCAAAGCCTGGGGAGGAAGTGGGGAAAGGCTCTGGCAGCTCTCTCCTGCCAGAACCTTTCACTGTCTTGGGTATCTACAGCCTGCTTTTCACTGTGGCATGTAGCTGTATGTACCCTACATGCTGCCACCACCAGTGGCGACAAGGTGTGTGTGTGTGTGTGTGTGTGTGTGTGTGTGTGTGTGCACTTGTCTGTAGCTCAAGCCCCTGCTCCTTGCCATCCAGACTACAGTGCACAGCACACACCGTATTGTGGAGTTTGTGTGGGGAAATGTACACACAAGAAACTCTCTGTGCCTGTCAGGCCCCCTGTTTACCACTGTTGTCTGAAACCCCAGTGACTTTTCACACATGTTGTTAGATTTAAACCAAATCTTCTTTATAAAAATTATCCTCTAACAGAAGACTCTTTTGCACAATAGGTAAAGTTGCACTCTGTCACCTAGACTCTTCAGGACACTTACCCACTGGAGGGGAAGGGGGAGCAGTATTCACAATCTAAAGATAATCACTTTCCAGTTGATACAATTTCTCTTCATCAGTGAGGCAAAAGAAATTTCTGTTGTCATATACTGGAGTACTTAGGAAAGCATTAGGGGGCTCTCTTTCTAGCAACAGATCTCCTGTGTAATGTATCATTTTTAAATCTGCCACAAACCACTTTGAAATGGTTTTGTACTTAACAAAGGGTTTAGAGGTTTTAGATTTAACACGGGATGCAAACCTCCTGAGGATTTGGAGGCTGCAAACATTAACCAATGCTTTATGCAATAGGAACAATTTCCCAAATGCCTTATCTTCTGTCTTTTTACCGTATTTAAAGGAGTTTTGGATTTTGGATTCATGACCAACTCTCATAGCTGTAAAAGTGGGTTTTTATGAGTTGAACTTGTGGCCCTTTTGCCTCCCAATTCAGAACAGATTTTACGATTCCATCTGCTTAATAGTACTGGTTTCTTCCTGGTTTATTGGATTTCTCCAGTTTCTTGACAAGCTTCGAGGTCAAATTCAGAGGTGATATGTAAGATGGTGCAAGTTAGGTATAAAAGAGTCTAAAGGCAGGTAATTTACTTGCTGAGGAGCCAGGAATTGGCCTAAATTCAGAATGGTGGTGGCCTACTTTAGTCCACAAAATTGTACACCTCCTATTAGATGCTTTTCTTGCTACTTCCTTCCTCTGGGCCATTCGTCTGAGAGTTACACCAATTTAGACTCCTGTACACTGTCTCACTGGACAAATTCAGAGGGGATATGGTAAGGGTGAGTAAGTTACACTTTAGTAAATGGATAAGGTTTAAGGGAGGTTAAAATGGTGTAACATACACACTGATGGATCCAACCAAGACTCTTAGACTCATCTCTGAATTGGTCTTATGATTTGATATATTGACAACAGAGGAGCTATCATGAAAGCCTTGAGGGTAGCTTTGCCTAGTGTTAAGGTTACCTGAAACCTTCAGTTATATTACCCTTTTTTCAGTTGCTTATAATTTTTCCAAACTTTAACCGTTTGGGCTGCATTTGTCCAAGCCTTGTATGTGCCTCAGGCAGAACTTGTTTGGAAAATCGTTAGTCAGAATGGTTCTGCTGTTCCTGAGCATGAGGCTAGGGAAAAACACATTGTTTTGCTCATGTTAAAGAATTCGGAGAACCTTTTATTTGAAGCTAACTAGTACTCTCCTGCTTTAGAGCAGGGGCTTGCCATTTGGCTGGGGCGGTGGCCTTTGTGTCAAGGCTGTGGCTTTTTCCATCCCAATAAAAATCTGCCCAAGTTTCACTATGTTGTAAGCTTTTGAAAAATTGCAGTATGCACATGATCAGTAGCAACTTCTTTTAGCATCTATTTTCCCTGGTGATTCTGTCCTCACTGAACATCCTCCCGTGCAGGGTTGAGCAAGACTTTCCTTGCAGTTGTAGCTCTGGTCTGCTGTGGGCCAAGTCAAAGCTGGACACAGGAACTGAGAGCAGGGAAACTCTCTCTCCTGTGCTGTCTGTGTCACCCCTGCTGGGGTTGGTTAATGTGGAGGAAGAAGCTGCCTGATTCAAAAGGATAGAGGGCTGTCATATTTGGGGGTCAACCTAAACCGGTGAGAGGTTGTCACCTATTGTCCTGGAACCCTGAGTGCCTTAAAATGCTCTGTGGCTGTAGTCTGTGTGTCTGTCGATGCTCCCAGCCAATATATAAGCATGCACTGAGTGGTCTGTGTTGAGTACCCCCTTGTCCTCTGTCATTGGGATGCTCTTGATTTGCAAGGGCAACTGATTAGGATAAACAGCCTGAGGGGAGTAGAAACTAGGACTGGAGTCTGGTAGGAGGGAGAGGGGACTGAGTCTGGTACTGGCAGGCAGAGGGTGAGGCTGGACAAGTGTGGGACTGGGGAGGCAAATGGGGACCAGGGGTAGACTGAGATTGGATGAGGAGTTGGGATTGAAACTGGGACTAGCAGGGTAAATAGCCTAGGATTGAGGATCAATGGGGCTGGAGAAGGAGGTCAGGAGAGAGGGGAGACTGATCTGATGAGGAGCTGGGATGTGAGGTAAAACTGGAACTGGCTGGGCAAAGAGACTGGGACAAGAAAATGGTGGAGGGAGAGAGAGACAGCTTGGATGAGGAACCTCAGGAAGGAGCCTGGAATTGGGAACTACAGGGGACAGGGAATGTGGCAAGGTGGGAGACTAGAGGCAAGGTGGGGAGAGAGACAGATCAGATGAGGAGTACGGGGGATAGGAGGACTGAGAATGACTTGGCAAGGAGACTGGGACTGGGATGAAAAGCCTGAGGAGTGGAGACTAGGACTGGCTAGGTGAGGAGAATGGGACTGGGAAGAAATGGGGTAAATGGGCAGAAGAGTTTGTGCCCACTAGAACCCACTTTCTTTTAGAGCCTAGAATGGAACCCAAGATCTCTTGAGTCTCACCATTACTCTTGTCAGCAGGGAAAAAATACTACATTATTCTGTAATTAGACTGTATTGTAATGCACATGCACAAGGGGGAAAACTTTAATCTGGCAGTTCCTAACTTCTGAGAGCTTAACTTTGCAACCTTAATAATGTTCTTTTAAGCAGGATTTTTGCATGTAATTAACTGGTGATGCAAATAAAATTTGAACTAACCCTGGATGAAATCCTCTTTCTTAAATGGATGAAAGGACCTGTAGAACTGAAATACATGTCCATGCAGACACTAGAATGGTGAGCATAGTATGGAAATCTAAATGGAACTGACTAGGACAAATACATGCTGTTTGTATTGCGCTTGTGTCAAAGAACCTTAGAACGTTTTGTTTGACTTCCCCATATGAACAAGATTGACACATTAGCCACCAACGGTGCAGCTTTTTCTCTTTTTAAACATTTCTGCCTAAGATGCTTCAGTGTCATTCTGCTGTGAGAGGTGTACATTTTGGATGAGACTTGCACTGATAGACCTGGCCGTTTGTGGCACTTTTCATGAAACGTTCTACTAAATTCCAACTTAGGCAGATCAAAACCACTCATCTAAATTTCTCCTTAAATTTCAGCTGGATACAGTATTCACTTCATATTCTAAACTCTTATTTTTTGTTGCTAGGTGGAGATGATCAGCTGCTGCTGTCCACTGCCAGAGGTGGCTGCACTGACATAGACCAGCGGTTTTCAGTCTTAAACAAATAAATCAAAGTGTGCTACCAGTTAGTCACACCTTTCTAACTGTAAAAGGTTCTGCTTACTCTCATTGGATGACCTGAACCTATTTATATTAGACACAACCACTGACTTCAGGGTTCAGTGATGAACAATATAACTTTGAATTCCTTTTGTATCAAACACAATCGTTCTCTGTCTGTGTGAAAAACTAAGTTTCCCTTGTTTAGCTTAAATTTTGCTTTCCTTAATTTCATCCCATTATTTTTGGTTATACCTTTTGTAACATTCCCCCCCCCCCCGCCCCCCCCGAGTGGCATTGATAGTTTTTGGATATTGATACATGGTAACTGTTATTGATAGCAGTTCTTAACATAGAGCTAAGCAGAATAGCAGAGTCAGGGTCTGCTCTCTGGATCCGAGACCAGAATTTTCCCCTCTGATAGCAACAGTTTCCAATCTCCAGGATGCCATTGTTTTGTTCTATAAAAAGCATGATGATTTTGTAGTAAACTATACTAATCAAATTGTCATCTTTTTTCATGCCCCTAAGATATTGAGAATCAGAGCTCTGAAAGCAGGGCATTAAACTATAGTCTCTGGACTACATGAGAAGCTAACCAGCCATAGAATAAACTCATGTAGTGACTTTTTGAATAAGGTGTCCTAATTGTAATGTGTGAGCATATCTTCACCCTTTTTGATGCTGTGAGTAATATTGGCAGACTCTTCTTGCACGTTCTTTAATCCATGTCAGGCCTTGTTAACAGAATGTCAAAGTCAGATTGCCCACAGTGTACATGGACATGCATACAAAATGTAACCTATTTTCCTAACATGGGAGAGGACTGAAATTTTAATTTCACAGATTTCACTGCAACTCCTAGAGCATTTAGTTTTTCAGGCAAATGCTTTATATGGCCACCCATCATTTAAAACTGTGTCCTAACCTAATTGTATTATGAGCCTATTAACTCCCAGCTAATCATCCAGTCATGGCTAATTAATCACATCTCCTGGTTGTCCTGTTTAAAAAAGACTTGTTTTTCACACCACTGAACTGGAAACTATTGTCTGATTTTATTTCCAGGGTAGCCTGTGTACAAAGGGGAAAATCTGACCCCCTTCCTTGGTCACTTAAGGCTCAGTAGGAAGTCAAGTCAGTTGGATTCCTCTCTGTGTGTTTGAGGGGGAAAAATCTGAGGAAACCCTATGTGAACTCCCTGTATGCAGCAAAACTCAGTTCAATGGCTTTCTATGCCTTTGTGATAAATGAAGTGTGGGGGGATATCTCCCTTCGATGGACACCCAGCCAGCCAGTTAGTTGTAAAATCTCTCTTGGTAGCTGTTCTCTACTTGCTTTACCTGTAAAGGGTTAAAAAGTCCCCCAGGTAAAGAAAAAAAAAGTGGGCACCTGACCAAAAGAGCCAATGGGAAGGCTAGAACTTTTTAAAATTGGGAAAGAAACTTTCCCTTTGTCTGTTGTTCTCTCTGGGCTGAAGAGATGGGCAGCAGGAATGCTGTGTAAAGTTTGAACCAGATATGAAAATCATCAGATCATATCTAGAACTACTTTTAACAACCCAAATATGTAAGTAAATTAGGAATGTTTAGGAAGATGTGATTAGGTTTATTTCTGTTTATTTTTTAAGGCTTGTGGACTCCTCTGTGCTAACCCCAGGTGCTTTTGTTTGCTTGTAATCTTTAAGATAACCCCCAAGAAAGCTATTTTGGGTGCTTAATTTTTGGAATTGCTCTTTTAAAATCTAGCAAAAGCCTAAGTTCCAGATGTATTGTCTTCCTTTTTGTTTTTAATAAAATTTACCTTTTATAAGAACAGGATTGTATATTTGGTGTCCTAAGAGGTTTGTGCATGTTGTTTGATTAAGTGGTAGCAACAGCTAATTTCCTTTGTTTTCTTTCTCAGCTCTTCCCCGAGGGGGTGGGGGGTGAAAGGACTTGAGATTACCCCATAGGAAGGAATTCCCAAGTGCTCTTTCCTGGATCCAAGGGGTTTTTTTTGCATTTGGGTGGTGGCAGCGTTTACCAAGCCAAGGTCAGAGAAAAGCTGTAACCTTGTTGGGAGCTTAATAAAAGCCTGAGTGGCAAGTATTAATTTTTAAAATCCTTGCGGGCCCCCACCTTCTGTACTCAAAGTGACAGAGTGGGGATTCAGCCTTCACAGCCTTAGAATGGAGGGAAATGATTGGTTCAGGAAGGGGTACAAGTATAGCTGATGATTTTATGAATATTTCAGATCTGTCTGCTAACCCTTGTCCCCACCCCAGACTTTAGGGGGTCATGGATGGGACAGCCCTGGTACTGCAGCAAGGGGAAGGAGGTTAGCTCTGTTACCCAACCCTACTGGGCCACCACAAATAGCCTTCTTACTTTGGCAACTGTCTGATTTAAATTTAAATCAATCTTTTTTTCACAAATGTGTTCTGTTTTTTTTTAAAAGCCGCTCATTTCGTAATCAAGTCTAAAGGGTACATGTTTAGCTTTGTATGCCAGGATTTAGCCACATTACTCCCACTAATGATAACAATCCATGTGATCAAATCCCATTATAGTGCTCAGAATAATAGCAGCTCAGCGCTTGGCTGTGTTTGGCTAGCTCTCTAAATTTTGAGGAGTTGATATGCCTGTATGGTCTCTTTCATGTAAAGACCTGGATATCTTGTCTGAAATGTACTTTGTCACTTTCACTGTGTAGAAGTCTGCTCTTTTGCATCTCTTCATAATTGTCTTAGCAAAAATGATTTTGTGGAGGAGACTTCTGAGGGGAATGGAATAGACTTTCCCCTGTATTTTCAGGCTTCTTAACGGGAGTGTTTTGAGAAGGTCATGCAATTATTAGAACATTTACAGTTAATTATTAGAGAAGACCCTGAACTTTGTATTTTGGGCCTGTCTGTAAAAAGAGCTGAACTGAAGCATCAAACCTAGCCAAAGCCTTTGGGGGAAGGTTGAATTCATATCTTAACCAGATTTGAACTTCATGAATCAGCTCCATCTTTAGTAAATATATGGAGAGAACTGGCAGTCTTTCATTGTTTCAATGTGTGAAAAAAATCCTAGTTTCCATGACTATCAGAATGGAAAACATTGAGTTTTCTAATTTTCTTTTGATAACCGCCCCCAAACTAATGAATACGAAGACTTTATTTGCAGTGTGCAGTACCCAGTTGCCAAAGCTGCTATGTTCAGTTGAAAACAGTGGAGGATAGGAGTAGGTTGGATTTATATCTGCTCTCCATTCTTCTTTGTGGTAATGCCCACAGTTCTGTTACCACGGGTACTTCAGCCTTGGGGACAGAACCAGACCTTTCAGTCATTAGCAGCAGGAGACAGTCCCACCTCATGAAATTCTCTCCAGTTTTTAATGCCGTCGCAACAGCTGGAAGCTCAGCCAGCCCTTCCTGCTGCAGAACTTTTCTCAGAGAAATTCCAAACTTTAGTTCAAATCTTAGACTAACAAGTTCGGTGTCAGTCTGATTCAGATCTGTGTCCTAGGGCTGCATTTGATTTTTGGGGAGATTGTCTTCTCAGTTCCCCTTTCTGTTGTGAAGAGTTTGACGAGGCTGATGTCCCGTCGAGGAGCGAGCTGGGCCGAGGAAAGACGGAAGCAAAAGCAAGGGTCTGCATATCCTGCTTCCCCCTGACTAATCGAGTGTCTTGTTGGGGAGCTCAGTTGGTTCAGTGGGCAAAGTTTTCCCTCATAGCCCAGTCTGGGTGGGGTTGCCTTGACCTCCTTTCCTTGGGAAGGAAAAGAAGTGGGTAGGATTGGAAAGATGCTGGCTCTGGGCCAAGCAGCTCCTTCCTGTCTCCATGAGGGGAGTGAAGCCAGAAGGGCAGCACACCAGATGGAAGATCTCCCGATAGCTTGCACCAGCTACCACACCTCGAACTGCAGTGCTCAGCTGCGCTTCATTTCCCTGCACACCATGGAGAGAGGGCACAGGATATAGCACAGATGCTGCTAACATTAGAGAGAGCAGTAACGGGTCTCTGTACTAGTCCAAATTTAACCGGAATTGGTACCCACCATAAATGTGGCTGTTTCCCCTAGTCAGGGAAGCTTTACCTGAAAGAGTGGACTCTTCACGATGCAGGCCCTTCTCGGGCAGCTGAGTCCAGGCAGGCATTACCTCAGCCCCCTTCTTCAGGCATGAAAACTTTCAGGTGGCTTCAGGCCAGCAATAAACAAACAAATATGAAATGTCATCTAACACTGCAAGTGCCTCCATATGCTTTCACAAGGAACACTAATATGGGTGGACAGGACAGTGATACAGGTATGGTCCCTTAACCTAAAAAACATATGATAGTAAAGACTTCTCCCTGGGTGCATGGGGGGGAAAAAGTGGCATTCAAACCTGTTTCATGCAGGTATATGGGGTTTGGTCCTTGGGGTCCAAAACGCAGACACATCAGTTTCTAGCTAGTGATATACTGGGGAACATTATGGCAAGCTGAGGCTATTCAGAGTCAGAAAAATTGACATACAGTCCCGACTTCTGCAAGATACTGTAGAAAGGAATACAGTCGTATGGCAGACTGAAGCATTCCAATGAAGTGCAACAAGAAAAAAATACTACGTTTCAAGTCATAGCTAGAACAAGTGCAATGCTAATAGCTCTGAGGCAGTAGAGGGCAGCTGTCAGAATTAGACTTCAGATTAATGCCAAGTCCTTTCAGTCTGGGAACAAAAAGAGCTACCTATAGCTTTGATCAAATGAGGGTAAGAATCATTAGGAAAGGGATAGATAAGATGACAGAAAATATCATATTGCCTCTATATGAATCTGTGGTATGCCCACATCTTGAATACTGTGTGCAGATCTGGTTGCCCCATCTCAAAAAAGATATATTGGAATTGGAAAAGGTTCAGAAAAGGGCAACAAAAATGATTAGGTGTATGGAACAGCTTCCATCTGAGGAGAGATGAATAAGACTGGGACTTTTCAGCTTGGAAAAGAGACGACTAAGGGGGGATATGTTAGAGGTCTATAAAATCATGACTGGTGTGGAAAAAGTAAATAAGGAAGTGCTCCTTCTCATAACACAAGAACTAGGGGTCACCCAATGAAATTAATAGGCAGCAGGTTTAAAACAAAAGGAAGTATTTCTTCACACAATGCAATCAACCTGTGGAACTCTTTACCAAAGGATGTTGTGAAGGCCAAGACTATAACAAGGTTCAAAAAAGAACTAAATACATTCATGGAGGATAGGTCCATCAATGGCTATTAGCCAGGATGGGCAGGGATGGTGTCACTAGCCTCTAGAGGTTTGCCAGAAGCTGGGAATGGGTGACGGGATGGATCACTTGATGATTACCTGTTCTGTTCATTCCCTCTGAAGCACCTGGCATTGGCCACTGTTGGAAAACAGTATACTGGGCTAGATGAACCTTTGGTCTGATCCAGTATGGCCGTTCTTACATTCTTGTGTTCAAGGAGGGTACCCTATGGAACTGTGGAAGAATTACAGGAACAGGGTTACTCCATCCCCAGTCTCAGCAACCCATGGAAGGGGTTTTATTCATGACATGAATGAAATCATCCATCATCTACTTTAGATCAGATCATTACAACCCACTCCACATCCTATTTCTACCCTCAGAATTGGGGACAAACAGAGCAGGGCCCTCTCTGAAACAGCTAAATAAATTCTCAGTGGAGGCTTACCTTCAAAGCATTCCCATGTCACCATTCTCAGACAATTATTTTTGTTTGGCAGATGGATGGGAGCCTTCCTTTTTTCCCACTCCGAGCTTTGATTATTGCCATTTGGTCTTACATGTGCTCCTGGGGTATCCAGGAACATGGTAGCAAAAAATATTAGCTTTAGTGAAGAAGAAAATTCATCTATCTCTTCCCAGACAATTTTTTTTTGACCAGAGTTCTGTACAGAGAAAAAGCTGAAACAAACACATACAGTGATATAGTTTTTGGATTCAGGATGAACACTCACATGGTGCCAGAGAAATCAGTCCTAGGCCTGGGCTGAGGATGAATGCTATCAGGTACCAGATCCCATCTCAGAAGAATGTTAACAGAAGATAAAGATGGCCATAAAGGAAAACAAGTAGTGTCACAGAAACAGAAAATCAATTCTTGTTGGAGCCTGTTGCGACTTCTGATCTCACACACAGGCATGCTTCAATATTCTAGAGTTCATATGAGTTCTGTCCAATAATTCCAAGTCTCTCCTCTGCATCCCACCCTATCTCATCCATTAGAAGAGATCCAGCTCTAGTTGTATATTCTGTACTCTCTCAGCTGGTGAATGCAGAGAATCATGCATTTTTTAAGGGATCTTCCCAATTCATGTCAGGGAATGAATACCAAAAAGAGAGAGAGCACAACATTCAACCACTAGAGCACAATGATACATTGTGGTCTTGAAGCAGTATCCCTTCTAGAGATAACAGACCTGTGTAGGTCATGGCAGTCAACATGTCTGATAGAGTTTTCATAAATCGCTAGGAACAATGTGATCAGCCTTACCTCTGAAAGAGAAGTTCCATCTTGGGTGGAGCAAAGTTTTCCTCTCTGGATGTGCACTTCTCACTGAGGAGAAGATGAACACCACAAATTAAATTCTAGATAATTGGATTAGCAGAGTGACTCCTATACCCAGAAATATCTCACTCATGGGAAGTCAGTTTGGTGGGCTGGTTCTTTATTGGTGTGCATCTGGAAACAATAAAGTGCTCTGTTGTTTTTCTGTTTCAAGACCCAGGAGGTGAGATGGAGAATGACCTCTTGCAAAATGGGCAAGGTCCCTGCTGTATGTCTTTTCACCTTTTCCACTGCTATTCACAGCAATACAAAAGATAGGAATGAGACAGTAGCAGTGACACTGTTTATGCCTTTCTGTCTGAAGAGACTATTGCTTTCAGGCTTGATTAACCTAGAATTGAATCTTGAGATTTCACAGCGGTCTGCTGTTGCAAAACCAGTCCTTCATCTGAGACCTGACAGATTTAAAATGAATACTTGGGTAATATGATGATTTCTTTCATGGACACCAAAAGAGAAGCCAAGAAATAGAACTTATTCCATTGGCTGGTGCAAAGTCCGCAGCGAACTACCATGTTAAACCAGTAAAACAGCCTTAAGTTCCTTCAGGAGAGCTTTAGTGTGCTTGTACAAGTGTGTCCAAGCAAAAGGTGAATGCTCTGTAGTATGTTGTCAGTATGGTCATGAAAAGAAAGTATTGTACAAATCCTAATGTTATATGCTTCATGGGAATATCAACCTTATTCCAACTACAGCTGTGTGGAAAAACCTATATATATATATTTTTTGCCTTGTTGGCAGTTGTGAAAAAAATCACTTGGGATGAACTGAAAATGAATTTTTTAAAACTCTTTGGTGAATCAAAAATTATTTTTGGGTTGAATGAAATATTTTATTTTGACAAAATTGAAAGGTTTTGTTTCAATTTTAATAATTTTTAATGGTTTTGATTTTTTTCATTAAAAACAGACATTTTGAAATAAAGTCACTTTGAACTGAAAAATCAAAATATTTCATTTAAAAATGTTGATTTTTTTTTTATCAAAACAGTTCAGCAAAACGGACTCATGCTCAACGTTCCAGTGTCGCTGAATCTGTATTTTCCACTGAAAATTTTTTTTGTACAAAAAATGTTGTCCAGCTCTAATTCCAACCCCACAAAGTCATAGAATATAACCCTGGAACCTCATTCTGCTGTTTACAGCACTACACATATTGAATCCCGGCAGGAGGTGGTCGTATATTCCTGTCCTTAGAGTAGGCCTCCTGAAGGTAATTATCTCCAATCAGATGAGTTTATTTTTAATTTGCAGGTGGGAGTGTTCTCTAATGGACTAGTACTGTACTTCTAATTCAGACAGAGTGTCCTCATAACTGTAATAGCATTCATTCCCTACATACATTCAAGAAATATTCCTTCGTCAGTTAAGCATTTTGCATATTAGTCATCCAGTCTTAGCCAATGCTATTTTCTTTCTTTTGGCAAAAGTTGTAATATAGACATCAGAGTCTATGTAACACTACTTATATTGCCTTCCATATTCATTGGGCATTTGTTGTCGTGTGTAATAAATAATGGTAGAGGAAAATGTCAACATTAACAGGCCAGATTTTTAAAAGTTAGAATCTTAAGGCAGTACTGAGGCATTTACATAAGTGGCTTGATTTTTGAAAAGTACTGAGCCTGCAGCAGCTTCCCTTGACATCACCAGCATTAGAAATATGGCAGCATTAGTGTAGAATGGCTGCTGGTGTGTTTATCACCATGCTGTGAAAAATATATTGCAATATCTACAATAGCGTGATTTCCTGACCCTCTTGAAGTCAATACCAGTTTGACCATTGACTTCATTAAGACCAGAATTTCACCCTCGCATTCTCACTATTTACAGCAAGAACGAGAGGCTTTCCTAGAATAATCAGTGTATGTAATATGGTTTTAGTGATGATTTTGCCTGAGTACGGACTAAAGGCTGCAGGATTTGGCCATAGTTAAGAATGGAAGGGTTTCCAGTGGAAGGATGTGTATTCTTACACTAGATTAAGGATCATTCCCTCAAAGGTAGGCCCAAAGGGTGCATCCACAAAATTGCCCATGTGCCATTATGCTTGCAAAACTTGATATACATATGTGTACAGCTCAAGCAATTCCACCCATAGACCAGTCTGTACAGGTCCTTTTTGCATGTTCAAAAGCCTGTAAGTACTTGCAAAGGTAGGGTTTTGTGAGAGCCTCTGAGAACATGATCTAAAATTAAGCTTGACTCTTGAAACTGTAAAATGTTTTTGCTGTCTGCTAAAACAAATAGACAAGTCAGCAATAAGGAGGCAATTGATTAATACAAGTAATAATGCAGCTTGAGCTTTAAGTGGATTCACAGCCTTCCCAAAAACAATTCTGGCTGCCTAAATCACTTAAGTAAATTTTGGATTAGCAGGAAAACTTCCAAAAGAACCATGGCAACATGATATAGCTTTAATTAACTTAGCTCTCTCTTGCATCAACTTTCCATCTGATTGTGAAGCAAAATAGCACACACGTACAATTTCAGTATAAGGGATGTCAAGAAAACAAGATGATGAATGGCAAACTCTCAAGTGAAATTAACCTGACTATTCCTTTTCATCTAGTAAGATATCTTTTGTCTTATTGCTTTCTTTTGGCTTTAGGCCTTACCTGTTTTTTTTTTTTTATAGCATGGCTTGTCGTTATTTCTTATTCATCTTAATTTATTTAAAAACATCTGAATCTTAATTTTGAATGGATTTCTCTAATGTTGACTGCGGCAGATAACAAACTCAACTGAGGGTTAAGGTAATACATGTTATAGACAATTCATAGAATTGTCATAATGAATCTCAATCCAAACAGTCAAAATCCCAGAAAACTAAGAACGACGATTGACAAGTTGAAAGTTGTATAACAGTTTCTCTTCTCCACTAGTGGAATGTGGTAGTGTTGGAAATCCAAAACTCTATAATAATTGAAATGATATATAATAAAAAGAAAACATTTGATATTTATTAAACAGCTTTTATAATAAAACCTACATTTGGGACCTGAGCGATCATTATATCATAGGGATCCCTCGGGTAATAAGGAACCGAAACATTTTTTTAAAATTACTCATATTTTGCACTGAAGCATCCAGTGAAAATTATAAAGAGCTACTACCGTGGTCTCCGTTAACAAAAGATCAGCATTAGTTAGGAGTAAAACACTAGAGCATATGATATACTGTATTGCAGTATTTTTTTATTCTAAGTATAAGGAAATACAGAACTATCTTAGACATGGTAGTTTGGTGAAATACTAATTTTTTTTAGTGGCAGCCAGTGTATTTCGGTAGACAGTCCTTTGTCTTTCTGGAACTTTATAAAGAGGGCCCAAACATTTTACGAGGTGATAATTTTTAAACGAATTACCTTATTAAACATTGAAACTGATTGACTAAGACAGTTTCTCTCCCCCCCCCCACAAAAGTGTATAAAATGACACTTTGGTGTTTTGTTTTCTACTGTTTTGCACATAATGTCCATTGATGTTGGGAATTATATGTTCCAGGTGACAGTGCTGCAGAGATTAGGGTTGCTATACCCTCCTCTCATATTAGTTTTCTATCTAATAGCACCCCTTAAAGTGACAAACATTGGAGGGAAGCCATTATACCCTCAGAAGCAAAATGTGTGCTGTTGTGGCTGAGCACACAGAGGAGAGAACAGGCAGATTCTTTAGTGTGAAAGCCTGTGGCGTACTTCAGAATCCAGTTAGATTTGTGTTCTAGAATGTAGTATTGAATTAATTGAACTCCAAATGTGTGTTAATCTTGTAGTTAGTTATCAGACTTTATGGTCGACATTTTAGGCTTTCAAACTTTGAAGTACTTTGCAGAAATTAATATTCAGAAAAAAATAGCTGTTGGTATATGGGGGAGGAGGGGAGATAAATAGGAAATGGCTTCTTACTCATCCCTGTTAGAGATTTCTGAAAATTTGAAACTGTGGTTCACTATACTCAAAGATATAGATGACTGATTTTTTGCTTTTTCTTTCTACAGCTAGTTGATGTGGAAAAATGGGTATGTGCTTCTCTCTTTTATTTGCTTGATCAAAAATATTCCATGTTTGCCATTAATTCTAATCTGTCTGTTTTGGTATCCTGTGTGTGTCATAACACTTGAACTTGCAAGGCTCAAAAGAGAGGCTATTACATTACCAGGCAGGGTCCGGTGATTTCAGAATCATTTTTCCATCGAAAATCACACACAGAAATGATTTTCATTATTATTTCTTTTGTAATTATTACTTCTCTTGTAGTATTAAGCCCTAGAAAATTCTGACTATTGCCTTATAATTTTGAGCCTTGCTATCTAATGTTTTAACTCCATCCTGTAAAACCTCACTGTCTTTTCCAATGCACACATTGTAATTTTGCAGTGCATGGCAATAAGATAATTGTTAATACTGATAAATGATAGGTGTCATTTTATGCACCTCCAAATTCTCTGTGTGCTGAATATTTTAAAATGGTGAACAGCTGCTACAGAATATATAAATTTAAATGGTTTATAGATGTTTTGGAAGAAATCTCTCAGCACAAATGTTTTATTTTGTGTTCCAGACATCATTTCTTACTAAATGTAATGTATTGAACTATTTCAAGCCAGTCGGGTCAAACTTTCAAAAAGTGGCCTTCAACACTAGTGTGTAATCCATGCTTACAAAGTGTGGTTCTCTGTCCCTTTTCCCCCTCTAATGGCTGGACCACATATGAGCTTGAATCTGATAAAGCCTTTGAGCTATCAGACTTGGATCTTTTAGTTCAGGCAGTTGAAGGTCATGCTTTGATCAGATGTCCTAGGTCCTATCCCTGCTGCTGATGCCCCAGCCAGGGCATTACAAGGGTCAGCCTGTATCAGGATTTGAAATGCAGGGCGGGGGTCTCTGTGCAAACATGTGATATAATTTCTATATAAAAAATCCATTTGCACAAATAGTTTTTTCCTGTGTAATTATCATATGTAATTTCTATCATCTGCCCACCTAGGGGTGAAGGTGTTTATGCACATGCAAATGGAAAGAAGGTAGAGGCCCTTTTGAAAATTTGGCCCAGAAAGTCTAAAGGCCTTCATGATGCATCAGTCCTTAATTTTATCTGCAAATAGTCTGGAACATCTGTGGCATCCTGTTTCTGTATGTAAGTGGGAACAATAGGAGTTCTATAGTGACACATCTTATTAAGGCTCCATTTATAGAGGATTAATACATATTTAATAGCTAGTTAATAAATACACCTCTACCCCAAGATAACGTGACCCGATATAACATGAATTCGGATATAACGCGGTAAAGCAGTGCTCCGGGGGGGATGGGGGGGTGGGCGGGGCTGCGCACTCCGGTAGATCAAAGCAAGTTCGATATAATGCGGTTTCACCTATAACACGGTAAGATTTTTTGGCTCCCGAGGACAGCGTTATATCGGGGTAGAGGTGTATTAATTCAACAGTTATAGATTGTTACAGTCTAATTCTAAGTGTGTGCTTAATATAAGGGTAGCAGAACAATTTTTATATCTGAGGATCTCAAATGCTTTATACAAGCATTAGTAAACTATGTGTTGTTAGGGAATGGAGTGTATTTTTAAACAGCGAGGGCCAAATGCTCCTCTCAGGTTATCCCATGTGACTCCATTGTTTTTATTGGCATTGCATCAGTGTAATTGAGAGGTAACTTGGGCCACGACTAAAGTCATGTTCTTATTAGTTGATTGGAATCTCTTAGTGATGTCACAACTTTGCCCCAACTTCCGGCATTGTTTTTCTGGCATAGTAGTAAATAGTATTTTTTCAGCATAAGAAAATTTTGGGATTTGGGATAAATACATTGTTTGTAATATGCCACACCAGGATATGCAGTATTCAGCTGTTGAAGCACCTGTCCTTGTCAGGGTCGGATTAACACATAGAAAAACTCGGCATTTGGCTAAGACACATATTCGTGGGGGGAAGGGAGGGAGTGGCAACAAGCATCATACGCACTGTGACTGGGCTAGCTATGGTATGGATCTATTGGGACTGGCAGCTCATCCTGCTGCTGCTCAGGGTGTTGCTCACTGTGACGGATGGACAGCTGATCTCGTTGTTCTGCAATCCAGTGCACCAGGTCATAACACCACTCACTCAGATTTGGCGTGGCTGCCCCTCCGGCTTGGTGAGCAGTGCCCTGAGCAGCAGCAGGATGAGAAGCTGGTTCCAGCAAATTTGCAGCCTGGCCATGGTGGGTGTACTTGCATGGCTGTTTGTTGTTAGCCATAAGAAAGCAGGACCCTAGAACTCAGTGACAGGTTAATCTGGCCCTGGCCCTGGCCCTTGTGCTTTACAAAGCACTTGAGATGTGAATTGGAAGCCCAATAATGCACATTTTGACACTGTTTACTGCTTAACCAAAATAATAATTTTGGTTTATTCTTGAAGATTTTCATCCAATTATAAGAATAAGCCAGATATCCGAGCATTCTCTGTATTTCTGCTTTGGAGAAAAGTTTAGTTCACGTTGCTAAGTCCTGTTTTTCATAACATCAGAAATCTTGGGCTGGATCCTTATTGTGCCAAGCATGTGTAGCTGGGGTGGGAAAGATGACTCGAAGCTACCTTACGTCTCTCAGGATACTGGGACTGAACTGACCCCTGGTGAAAGTTAGATTAGTCACAGTGCTTAACTAAGTATACCAATGTCTTGACCATTTCTGCTATAGCCCAGTTCGGAATGCTTCCTGTCTGGAGGGTGCGGCGTAGGTGGTATAAAGCCAGCTGTGCTAGCTTTAAATCATTGTGAAATTCCTCTAGCTTTAGGAAAATCCCCAACTTTAGGGTAGTTTTAAGTGGCCCTTGCACTGCTGGAGGTTGCTAAGAGGACTTAACCAAGGCTAGGCATCTGGCCTTTAGTATGTTTTTTGGTATATATTCTTTGGATTAGAGCTGGGTAAATAACAGATTTTTTTTTTGGTTTGGTTCCAAAAAATCAAAGGAAAACTTGTTTTCTCTATGGCCCCATGAGTATTGATTGTCATGCATAGTGGCAATTTCATAGTCTTTCATAATGACAATGAATAGTCCTGGGGCCAGAGTGAGAGAATTACTCTACAGTGTAGTGATTAGGGGAGTCACCTAGGATTTGGGAGACCCATGTTCAAATCCCTCCTCCACTGATCTGTTGATGCTATTCCACTTTGCAAAAAAAACAAGAGACCCATACTATAACCCATCAGTTTAGGGCACTCTCCTTCAATGTGGGCGACCCAAGTCCAAATCCCTTTTCCACATCAGGCAGAGGAGGGAATTGAACCTGGGTGAGTGCTCTAACCACTGGGGTAAAAATTGTAAGGGTATCAATTGCATCCGAGTCCCCAAAAATGTTTTGGAGTTTAAACTATTTGTCGAATTCGTGAGTAGTTTTGACTAAACTGGAACTACATTTTTTTGGCAAATAAATTATTTGTCCAAAAAATTTCACCCAGCTCTACTTTGGATTAATTCAGTTAATATTAAAGGAACATAGCAACTTGAAAATCGCATGAGAAATGTGCAACTATTTGCTAGACAGTAGCAGAAAGCTGTTCAATATACTGAATATGTGGGCTGGACCCCTTGCCTCATTCCATATATCCATTCACAGACTGTTTCACAGGAAATTGAAATTCCATTCAGCTTCCTTATGTATGAAAAATCATATAGAATGCAGAGAGATCATTTACTTGTTGGAAAATTCAACTCATTTTATTTATGCAGGTGTGCATAGCCATGGGACACCAATAGATTGTTGTTGTTGTAAAACATAAACCAGTGCACATGGGTGAATTTTTTAAAATCTATTTCTATTCTGCCAAATACGTATGATTTTATCGGATCACTGAAAGTCATATCTGTAATCAAGAAACTATGGGGCTGATCCAAAGCCCATGGAAGTCTTTCCATTGTCTTAAGTGGGCTTTTGATCAGAGAAAGGCTTTCTGTGGCCCTGATCAGAGAAACAGGAATATGCTTAAATGCTTTGCTGGATCAGGGTCTATGTATCTGCAAAATGTTATCTTTCCATTACCATCCTCTTAGGCACTAAGAGCATCTCATAAAAAGTTCAGAAAGATTAATAATATAAAAGCCTCTTTTTCCCCATACTCCTTCATGTTTGAAAACAGCGCAACTATTTTTGGTGAAACTTTCAGGAAAAAGATAACTGAGAACAAGTATACCAAATTTCAACTGAAAAGATGCAAAGTTAAAAAGAGACTGAAAATGCCCTTTTCAGAATGGAAATGCTTGGGCTATCTTAATATAGAGGTTGCTATGCATTCCACCAGTAATAATGCAAATGAAAATGCAAGCTATAAAAAAAAATTGAATGTATAAATCCAGGGAATAGAGCATGTAAAAGGATTTTTTTTCATGATTTATCTTTCCTCTTAGAACATAAGAATGGTCATACTGGGTCAGACCAATGGTTCATTTAGCCCAGTATCCTGTCTTCCGACAGTGGCCAATGCCAGATGCTTCAGAGAGAATGAACAGAACAGGGCAATTTCAAGTGATTCAGGCCCTGTCATCCAGTCCCAGCTTTTGGCAGTTGGAGGTTTAGGGACACACAGACCATGGGGTTGTGTCCCTGACAATCTTGGCTAATAGCCATTGATGGATCTATCCTCCATGAACTATCTAATTTTTTTAACCCAGTTATACTTTTGGAGTTCACAAAAGACAAGCTTCTGTGTAATTTTGGACAGCAGGTCAAGTGATAGGGCCCCAAGACCTTGCCACCAATTCAAGACTGCACCACAGGGTCCGACTGCTTGAAAAATATCATCGCCATACTTGAATATGTAGGAGTTTTATTTTCCTGGTATGTTTTCTTTAAGAGGAAGGAAGTATAAATAGTGACAGAACGAGATGAAAGAAAATAATATATTCTTCTTCAAGTGATGGTCCCTATTTGGATTCCAAAGGTGTGCCATGCGCCAGAGCCAGAACAATTTTGTAGTAGTGTCCACTGACCCACATTTGCGTCGTGCGTTGTCCGTGTGCTTGCATCCAAGGCTGTAAGAGGCCGTGCGGGTCGACGCTGCTCCTGTCCCCTCTTGCTGCCGCATAGCCAGAGTCAGAACACCTGTTCCTCGGTGCTCTTAGCTTGCTAAAAGAGCTGAATGTCTGCTTCCCCCCCGCCTCGTATATAGGGTTTATAGTTGTATTAGTTGCATATAGTATCTGATCGACTCAGTTCATTAGGCTTCCCCATTGGACTTCTTCCCCCATCAGGGAGCTCCCCCCGTTCCAGGGGTTATGACCTGGCAAGTCGGATTTAAAAACGGTACTTCGTGCCTGCGTTCCTTCTCTGTGAATGACGAGCACCAATGGTGCCTTTACTGCCTCAGCAAAGCCCACGTCGCTTCCTGCTGCACCATCTGCCAGTTGTTCCCGCCCAGGACACGAGAAGCTAGAGAACTTCACCTCTGCAAGTTTCTAATGGAGTAGACTTTGCGCCCACATGTGCAGTTGGATCTGAGACTGGTGGGTCTGCCAGAATGGCATCCATCACTGCCGGTGAGGCCCCTCCATCTTCCTACCAGGCTCCAGAGATACTGCCATAGCCTGTGAAGCCACACTGTGAGCATAAGAAGCAGAGACATAAGGGCAGCTCCCCCAGGGGGACCGCCCCACAGCACAGCGTTGCCTCCACAAGCTGAGCCAGGTTGGGTGAAAAGTCACACACCGACCTGGCTGCTCCAACTCCCAAGAAGCCCTGGACCGAACACAAGGCGAAGCACCAATGTGATCCGCTGGTACCGCTGGCACTGTCGATGATGCCGGGCCCTTCTAGACTGCTGCGTGCAGTTCCCCATATGTCCGGCCACCTGGAACTGCTGATGCCTCCTGAGGAGCTTCTGCTCCCATACCCAGGTTCCCCGCTGTTCTCCAATCCCCCAGGCACCTCAGTCCTGCCTTCTCCGGCGGATGAACCTCTCCTGCTCCTTGCTGACTGATGCCCTTCTTCTGCCCACTTTGCAACACCAGCACCGTCAGCTCCACCCCTGCCGGACCATCCTCCGAGTCAGAGTGCTTTTTAGAGCTGGATCCCTCCTTTCCCCCTACTCAGTCTTGCAGACTGGATCCTAGGCACCGACTGCCCTATCCACCGACATACGACCCTACTGCTGAGCCATGGTTCCACTATCCTCGTGGCCTGCTGACACTGATGATCTGTACGCTTCAACCTAGTGGCCTCCCTAGGACCCGTACTGGGACAATGGGGTTCCGCCAGTGACATCTTACCGACCATCCCCTGCCCACACCATGCCCTCCTCAGTTTATGACAACCCTAGGGAAGACATAGTGCAACCAGTACCGTCGGTACTATTGGTCCCTACCAAAGCCTCTTTGTCGATGGACGAGGCACTGATTCCACCCTCCCTCTCTCCTCCTGATGACCAGGCAAAATACTACAACCTGCTTCAGCGAGTGGCTGCAGCCATTGGCCTCATGGTATAATAGATCCAGGACCCACAAAACCAGCTCCTGGATATTCTGTAACTGCCGGGACCCTCCCAGATGGCCTTCTCTGTCCATGAGGCCATCCTGCAACTGGTACAGTCAGTCTGGCATACACCAGCCTCCTGTGGCCCTATTCTTAAGCATGCAGAAAGGTATTTCTTTGTTCCGTCTCAGGGCATGGACTTCCTTTTCCACCCACCCACGCACTCCCCCACACCCCAACTTGCTGATAGATCATGTGGTGACTGAATGCACTTGCCAACAACACCTCAATTCCACTCCTCCAGACAGGGCGGCAAAAAAGCTGGACCTTTTGGGTAGGAAAGTCTACTCTTCCGTGGGACTCCAGTTCTGTATCACCAACTACCAGGTCCTGTTGGCGAAATACGATTTTATCACCTACTGCAAGCTTTCGGAGTTTCAGGCTCTTTTACCTCCAGACAAGCAGCGAGACTTCCAGACGCTGCTGGACAAAGGCAGACTGGTTGCCAAGGTGAGCCTCTAGGCAGTTGTGGATGTCGTCAACACTGCTCTTTGGTGATGGGCGTTGTATTCGGAGACACCTGGCTCCAATTGTCTGGGTTCTGTAAGGATGTCCAGACCAGTCATGAGCACCTCACCTTTGATAACCATAAACTTTTCAGTGACTAGACGGATGACTCCCTACACTCACTGAAGGATTCTTGTGCCATGCTGTGGTCGCTCGGCATTTACATCCCATTACGCAGGCAGCAGAGGTCGTCCTTTTGCCTATGCCCCCACACCCCCTACCCGCCCTACTTTCAAAGACAGCAGGAGCCATCCCACCATCACCAGTGTGCTCAGCAGTCTTGCTACTCCACCACTACCACCTCCGCTCCATCAACCCTCCTGCAACGTTCAACCGAAGCAGCAGTTTTGACTCCTCCATCGAGAACCGTGAAACTGCTCCTATCCCTTCCATGGGGCTCCAGGTCATCTTTGGGGGCCGTCTTGCCCTCTTTGCCCACAATTGGGGCAAGATGACCATGGACCTCAGGGTGTTCCACATCATTCACTGGGGGTGCGCTATAGAATTCTTCTTTCCCCACTCGCTGCCCTCTCCACAGTGGCCGTGGAAATCCCTCACATGAATTTCTCCTCCAAGAGGAAGCAGAGGCCCTTCTCAGGAAGGCTGCCATAGAGCAAGTCCCCCTGTGTTACCAGGGCCGTGGCTTTTATTCTAACATATTTCCTTATTCTGAAAAAGGGAGGTGGCCGCTGCCTGATCCTGGACTTCTGGTTACTCAACAGATTCATATGAAAATTCAAGTTCTGGATGGTCATGCTCCCCCTCATAATCCCCTTCCTCTCCCAGGGAGCCTAGTTCGTGGCTCTCAATATGAAAGATGCGTATTTCCACATCAACATTCACCCAGCTCACTGGAGATTTCTCTGTTTTACTGTTGGTGACTCCCGCTATCGGTTCCGTGTGCTCCCCTTTGGTATCACCACCACTCCCTGGGTAGTCACAAAAGTCTTCGCCATCATTGCAGTCCACATGTGGTGCCTTGGCCACTCCGTGTTTCCCTACCTGGATGACTGGCTTCTAATTGTGATGACATGCAACCAACTCCTCTCAGCTGTCCAGGCCCTTTGGAATCTTCTTGATGATCTGGGCATTTGTATCAACAAGGAAAAATCAGTCCTCATACCTACTCATTGGATCACCTTTATTGGGACGCACCTGGACACTCTTGTGGCCAGGGCTTTCTCCCCGGTGGACCGATTTGCCGCTCTCACTCATCTCATTATAGACTTACACTGCAGACCACACAACCTGTGTCCGTCAATGTCCTTCCCTCCTTGGCCACATGGCAGACTGCACCCCCATAATGCCCTATGCCTGCCTCCACATGAACTGTCTCCAACTATGGCTCAGGTTGATCTACAAACTGCAACCAGACCTCTTGGACAAGTCCGTCCTGCTCCCCCAGATCGTCCTGGCCTCCCTCAGGTGGTGTACCAACCCGTGCAAGGTCCTGGTTGGTACCCTGTTTACATCTCCCAGCCCCCGGGCTACTTTCACCACAGACTCCTGCCTTATTGGTTGGGGTGTCCACCTGGATGGTCATACAGCCCAAGGCCTCTGGCACCGAGAAAGGCCAGTATGCACATTAATGTCCTGGAATTGAGAACTGCCGGTCTTGTCTGTCAGGCATTCTTTCCACTCGTGCTATCCAACAACATGGTAGCAGTTGTCTATATCAACAAGCAAGGTGGCTCCAGGTCTTCCTCTCTATGTGCAGAAGCTGTCCAACTCTAGAACTGGTGCATTCAGCCACGTGGCACTCTGTCCACACCTTTACCACTCACTATGCTATTGCCCCAGCAGGAGCAGGGGATGCGGCAGTCAGCCACACTGTCCTTCAGATTGTAACTTCTTGCAAGTCCTTGCACCCATCTCCACGCTGAGCACTGCTTGCTAATCACCCACGTTTGGAATCCATATAGGGACCATCACTTGAAGAAGAGGAGGAGGTTACTTATCTGTAACTGGCGGTTCTTTGAGATATGTGGTCCCTTTTTGGATTCCAATACCTGCCCTTCATCCCCTCTGCTGCGGGCTACATTGCGTAGTGGTAAGAGGGATACTGGAGCGGTGTCAACCCACACAGCCTCTTATAGCCTTGGATGCAAGCATGCAGATGATGCATGTGAGGGTCAATGGACGCTACTACAAAACTGTTCCAGCTCTGGCACGTGGCTGGGATGCGCATCCACGTTTTGAATCCAAAGAGGGACCACACATCTCGAAGGGCCTCCAGTTACAGGTAACCTCCTCTTATGCAAGACATTTCTCTCATTCCTTTTTCCTTTATTTCCTTTTTCCTTTTTAACATCCTTTAAAACATGTGAAATAAAGATAAATCTTATTCCTTGTTGCTTTGAAAGTGCTAAAAATTCCTGCATCCAGATCTGTCTGTAGCATCTCAACAACTTGGTGTTGACTTATGTATTAGTGGCCACATTTTGAAAAGTGCACAGCACCCACAATTAGCTCCAGATTTTCAAAAGAGCTTAGCTCCCATATAGACCGAAATATAGTGGTCAGATTTTTCAAAATTGCTCAGCACCCTACAGCTCCGGGTTGCTCATTGAAAGCAATGGTAACGTTTTAGCTCTTCAGAAAATTTCGCCCTCATATATCCAGGTGTGATTTTTTTTTAAATCCATGTGGCTAATTCTCATGAAAATGTTTCCTTTACATAACCTTCAGAAAGCAAGAAATATTTTTTTTAAAATGCTAAAATGCTGAAGAGTAGGTGGTTTATCCTGCACCCGGTGAAGTCAATGACAATATTCCCTTTGACTTCAGTGGTGTACACTTGTGCTCTAAATATTTAAGGAAAAATCAGATTGATTAACCTTTTCTGCTGAAATAAAATACTAGCCTTTTTCTCTCCCTCAAATGAGTTCTGTTTGTTTCAGTCCAAATGTACATTGGTGATAAGGCTATTCTTCATATCAGTATGCAAGTAAATCTTTTAGAGTGAGAGAGGGACACATTTTAGATATTTTGTAAAACACTTACTTTCAAATCCCACATGGAGCTTGGTTAGGTAACAGAGAATCTGGAGTGAGAGGAACAGGAAATGAGTTGAACAGAATGAAACAGAAGAGCTGGCCTCTAGGAAATACAGTTTGGAGATGAGTAGAAAAAAGAAACTAGGGGTGTCTCAGAGGTTAAAATGGCAGTGAGGAACTAAGCTTCAGCAAAGCATAATACAATGCTAAGCTTCAGCAAAGGGTATAATACATCTGCAATATCATTTAAAAGTAATTAGTTGCATAGCTTAGGAGGGCTAATTACCACGGTTTCAAATGTTTTTAACGAGTCATCTGAGAATGTGAATGTTCTGTGAGAATTTTCTTGTGTGCACTATATCACTAAGTACATACACGTATAGAAATATAGATATTTTATGTCGTTATGGGCAGAAGCACGTTAGGAACATTCCCGAACAAATACAAAGACATTGCCCTTGCCTTGAAGAACTTACATTCTTATTTTGGCCATCACCTGAACTATAAGGATGACAAATGGAGGAAGAACAAGGGTCTCAGCCATGTCACCACATGGTCAGCCAATTTAGGCATATACACATCTCCATGACTTAAGTGAAAATTAAGAGAAGGGTGGGAGAGAGAACCACATGAGGTTCAAATGAAGAGTTATACTAAAAGTTGTCTTTAATATGGAATTACTGTTTTACATATCAATGCCTAAAGGCATAATTTAATCAAGGGCTGAAAGTCCTGCATAAAAATAATTATTTTAAATTAATCTAAGAGTATTATGGATTATGTGATTTGATGAAGCTCTTTACTTTTGGGATTGTATCTTAGTTCCATTTAAGGGAAATTAATGTGGTGGTTGCCTAAATGCACTTCTCTCTCCAAGGCTGAATTGATGTGAGGTCTGAATTTTTGTATGCAACAGTAGAAATATCTTTCTAATATTCTATTATGAATCCTTTCCCCTTTATCATTCAACTTTTTGCTGTAGAACTGTCATCCATGCATCACCAGTGGACTGCAGAAAACTCTGTTCCCATTGGACTACCTATTTCTACTTATTCCCAGCAGCTAAACCACAATATAACCTAGCTAAAAATGCACCGAAGACAGTCCTAATATTAGTTTTTCATGTAAGCATAACTATAGCTGTCACAGGCATGTCACGGTAAAGAATAAAAGGGGTATTGTAAGGAAACACTCTCTGTACTAAAATGTGGTCTAAATTATGAAAATGGCAACTACTTCAGTAGATAATATCAAATAATGTTTTACATTATATCACCGCTTTCATCCATCAGGGGAACCCAGAGCACTTTGTAAACTACATATACAGGAATCACTTCACCTAGCACCAAAAAATCAGGCACAATTGGGGTAAAAATGCTCCAAACAGCTGTAAAGCTGTGTGTTTGCTTCACAGAGGGGCAGCAGAAGCAGAAATGTCTGTACACTTCCTATAATCCCCAGAGAGAAACTTGCATTGCATTTCCCTTAAGCCAGTGATTCTCAAACTTTTGTACTGGTGACCCCTTTCACATAGCAAGCCTCTGAGTGCGACCCCCTTTATTAATTAAAAACACTTTTTAATATATTTAACACCATTATAAATGCTGGAGGCAAAGCAGGGTTTGGGGTGGAGGCTGACAGCTCGCGACCCCCCCATGTAATAACGTCGTGACCCCCTGTGGGGTCCCGACCCCCAGTTGAGAACCCCTGCCTTAAGCTGTCTGTGGGAGGACTGTGTGGGAGTGCCAGTACTGTGTTAGGTCAGCGGCCAGTGGTTCAGTATGCTGCACCCATCTAGTGGGCCAAATCCATATTATAGGGAGAATAAGGACCCAACTCTCTGTTTTGTGTTTTTTGTTGTTGTGGTCCAGCAGCACAGACAGCCTGGCTGCTTGAGGCTGAGGATTCTGTTCCCCAGAGCGAGATACTATTCATGTGGAACAAAACCCTTTACCTAGGCTTTGATTCTCTTCCCAGGATTTGGCCCCAAGAGATTAAATACCATATGCAGTTGAATGTAGGGAATTTAGGCCGGGATATTGGGATTATCCAAACTGGAATCAGGTTAGGATACTTCATTTCTTTCAAGTGGTCAGGACCTTGGTATGATATTGCATCTGGAAAAACATTAAAACTTCAAAGCTTCTGTATACAGCTGTAATGCCCTTCTACCAAGCAGCACATCTATGGAAATCCATATGTGCAAATCTTCAGAGAAAAACCAAAACGTGTTAAATGTTCAAAATATTTTAATTTGTATTGAGAACTACAGTTCAATGCCATATGAATCAGTCTCAATGTAAAGATGAATAAAAAAAGAACTGTGAAGCATCATTGGATAGAGGGAGGCATTTTAAGAATGATCTGGTTTTTTTACAGACCAATATATTTTATTATAAATTACAGTCACAACTATAGCAATCTTCTTAATAAACTGGTTACTAGATGAAATACCAGTTGAATGTGTTCTAAACTATAACACATAGTGATGAACTCCAATGTGAATCTAGGGGGAGAAATACTGGCTTCATTGAAATCAATGGTAAACTCCCATTGACTTCAGTGGGGCCGGGTTTTATCCTAAAGCAGGGGTCGGCAACCTTTCAGAAGTGGTGTGCCGAGTCTTCATTTATTCACTCTAATTTAAGGTTTCGCGTGCCAGTAATACATTTTTACGTTTTTAGACGGTCTCTTTCTATCAGTCTATCATATATAACTAAACTATTGTTGTATGTAAAGTAAATAAGGTTTTTAAAATGTTTAAGAAGCTTCATTTAAAATTAAATTAAAATGCAGAGCCCCCCGGACCAGTGGCCAGGACCCAGGCAGTGTGAGTGCCATTGAAAATCAGCTTGTGTGCCGCCTTCGGCCAGCGTGCCATAGGTTGCCTACCCTTGTCCTAAAGTCTTTAATTCTCATTGTGGAAATATCTCAGAACTCAAAGTATCATCAGAACTGAGTCTGTCTTCTGGTCCATGCCTCTAAATATTAGGAAAATCTACAATGGATCCTGAAATTTCAGAGTATAATAAAATATTATTTTGTGCCTTAATGGCTAAAATGAAAATCAATAACTCCTCAGACTTTTAATGCCTATAATATAGAGCTTATTGTTGTGGCATCCAATGGATGTTGTATGTAAGGTTTGTTAATGTTAATGGATTTGGAAACATACTCCAAAGAGAAACTGCTGAGCTCCAGTTCATTTGCAAATTTGACACCATCAGATCAGGATTAAACAAAGACTGTGAATGGCTATCCAACTACAGAAGCAGTTTCTCCTCCCTTGGTGTTCACACCTCAACTGCTAGCAGAGCACCTCACCCTCCCTGATTGAACTAACCTCGTTATCTCCATACTGATTTATACCTGCCTCTGGAGATTTCCATTACTTGCATCTGAAAAAGTGAGGTTCTTACCCACGAAAGCTTATGCTCCCAATACTTCTGTTAGTCTTAAAGGTGCCACAGGACCCTCTGTTGGAAACATAGTCATTTTTCATAGGGGTATGTGACTAAACATGTTTGGCCAAACTATGATCTCAATTACACTATTGCAACTTCACTGATAGGCCAATGGAGTTGCATGTAACTTATAACAAACTTTTCCCTACTGTTAATTCTCTTCTTTCATTTTGCTTTTTAGTTATGGGTGATGATATTTTACTCATTGTTTTAATATCTGTTCCCCTGTTAGACTTCATGCCTTTATAAATCTATATTATGTATTTTTTAAAACTTCAATATAATTCTGTCTCTAAGCAATATCTCTCAAGGTCAGTATTGAAGTCCTTGCTTAGGATGGCATTAAGATATCTCATAGTATAACTCTGTGTAGTTAATTTCCAAAGATAAATTCAGGATTATTTTTCCTAGCCTAGAGCCCTGTGTTTGCCTGCACTGTGAGGCATAGAGAGGAACAAATATAATGGAGCAGAAGGGTGTGCCCACTTCCAGCCTCCCGCGCCTGAGCATCAGAATACATGGAGTAGTGCCTCCGATGTATGCCCCCTCCATTCCCGGGAGTCCACCAAAGCCATTTTCAGATATTTCAGTAGCGTGGTGGCTCTGTGTCTCAGTGTGGGGAGATGTTGCGATAGCTGTGGAACTGTTATACATAGCACGCTTCCCTTTCTGAATGTCAGATTTTTTTTCAGCTGTGTGTTAATGCTGTCGAAAGTCAGCATTCTCCTCTTGCAGTGAATGAGATACAGGAGATGCAGTTTGAAGACACTTTTTTTTTTTTAAGAACCTTTTCTCACCAGGGAGTGGCAGATGTATCTAGAATGCTCTAGTTCTGTTCAGTTAGCAGTAGGTAAATAGCTGAGGTGGTATCAATTTGTGTGGGATGTGTCCAGAGGTTCCCCCTAAGGCTTGCACTGTGCAGCTGTGCCCCTTACTAGAAGGCACTGTGTGCAGATAGGTGCTTGCCATCAGGGCCGGCTCTAGGCACCAGCAAAACAAGCTGGTGCTTGGGGCGGCACATTTTTAGGGGCGGCATGGCCGGCGCCAGAATGCCGCCCCTAAAAATGTGCGCCGGCCGCCGCTTCTCGCCCTCCCTCACAGGCTCTCAAACCTGGGAGGGAGGGGGAGATCCCGAGCGGTCGTTTCGCGCGCCGCTGCTCCCCCTCCCTCCCAGGCTTGAGAGCCTGGGAGGGAGGGGGAGAAGCGGGGCCCGCGCCGCGGCCACTCGGAGTCTCCCCCTCCCTCCCAGGCTTTCAAACCTGGGAGGGAGGGGGAGATCCCGAGCGGCCGTTTCGCACGCCGCTGCTCCCCCTCCCTCCCAGGCTTGGAGCTCTTCTTCAGGTCTGGGAAAGGTACTCAGAGTATCACAACTAAGTACAAGATGGAACAGTAGTTTAGCATAAGTAGTTACCACATATTCTAACTACTTAGAACTAGAAGAATTCTTCTGCCCACTTAATTTATATATGAGTTATTTGAAAACTATATTATGGATTTCCATAATTCTTTGGCATTCTAGTGCATATGGCATTGGAGTAATTCTTTAGAATTAATATGCAAGAAATAGCAGTAGCAATTCTGTTTTCTTAGTTTACTATGTAGATGCATATTTATAACATAGTCACTGCTATCAGTTGTGTTGCTGTCCGGATCACTGCATTTTTGAATGTGGAATCCTGCAGTGAAGTTAGTAAGCATTTGCAGAGCACATTATTAAAATATTTCAACTGTGACCCCTGTGTTCACTGCACTCCATTTTGATTTACACAATAAAAACTATTTAATTTGATGTATGCTTTAATATAATACTCTAAAGTTGAGGAAATTATTGTACAGAAGTTATGAATAATTGTTTTGAGCAGATGTGCTTTCTAGCACATACTGTAATTGTATAATTGTTATGGTAAATTCTGCTTTTAAATATGATTTTACTTCAGTGCATCTTGTTCACCATTTTAAGGAAAACATTTTTAAGTGACTGAGAGCAAATATTCATTGTATGTTTTCTCTTTTTCCCTCCTGCGCCGCATGGCTCTCTAGAAATTTATGATGAAGGTAAGCAATCTAAAAATTTAGTATTGTACTTTGTATGACTTTTGACTATTTCATTTAATTCATTATTTATCTCTTATTTTTATTTTTTAAAGTAAATATCAAACTTTCACCAGATTTTTACTTCTTGGACTTCTGAAAGCTATGGATTTAGAAACCACACGAACTTAGTTTAAGGCTTTTTTATGATCATGGATGGGCGGAGGCAGGCACTCTGGGCTATGTAGAGCAATAGTATTTGAAGGCATAACTTTAACAGTGGCAGATAAACCTTTTCTTAACTATTGTTTTAAAATATTAAAGCAATTGTCTAAAGAGGTGAAAAACCTTCCTAACCTTTGCTACAATGTATTTTAATGATTTAGAAAAAGATAACGTTTGATACATTTTCTAGCTTTTATATATTTGTTGTCTCTCTTCTTTCTTTGTATCACCTTTTTTTTATGGTTGGCCAGTTTCTTCGATTCCCAAATTAGCTGTGCCTTTGAAAATCTCCTCCTTTTAGACTAATTCTCTAAATCTGTAGGTGGAGCATAGATAAGCTAAGCATGGAAAGCTTTTCCCCATCAATATATTTGTTCACGTTTATTGTTTTTATTAATAGCCTCCATTCCCTCTGTAACATGAAACAGTACTTTTATAGTCTCTATTTGTATTATTTTGCTAATGAACTAAACGTTCTGATTCTGAATGAAGTAAAACTGAGCAACATCAGTGACCTGAAGGTTAAAGAGCAAGATCCCACCAAACTTGGATTTACAAGAATTGTGTAATGTTGTCGTTGCAATAGCTCTTACAGCATTGAAGTATCCTCCATTCACTACTCTGTATGGAGAAAAAGGAATTCAACCAACTACAACCACAATTCCTACAATAAAATCATATATATTTGGTGGAATGACTGGCTTTACCCAGCATCAACACTTGACAGGTATTAATAACCTGACATTAGAAAAAAGAGTAGTCAACAGTGTTCTTGTGCATAAATCCCTATTTACTGTATTAGTCATTATTTTGTTTTTACAGATGGCAGTTTTAAAGCACATTTTAGCATTTTAAGCCTATGGTAGTAATAAATTATCTGCAGCCTTGAGGGCCCAATTTGCTTTGGAAATAATGCAGTGACTCAGGTTTTTATGAGAGGAATACTACATTTTAATACAACATTAGTACACATTGTGTTAAAGATTACAAGCATTGGATTAAAAACATTAGAGTAGTTGCCATTAAAAAAAATCGACATTTGAAACAGTTACTACTGTATCTTGTAAATCTTTGCTTTAGAAGACATTGCTGGAGAAATCAAAGGAAGGTATTACCACTCTCTCTCTGTACTTAATAACTGCTTTTACTGAAAATAAAAGTTTAGGTGTTATACAAATGTCAGCCAAACATCTGTAGCATTTTTGGGTTTTTCCACATTTAATGTAGATCATGGGGCCCATATTTTAGAAGGTACTAATACGGAACGGAATGTGACATAACTTATTATTTTAATCAACTTTAACTCCTATTAGAGCTTCACAACAATTTTTCCTTACAATTCCAATAATTGCACTTACCATTTACCATAATTCCCTTCTCATGAGGTATCCATCATAAAATTAGTTTTTGCAGCTGCAAAAAAGCTGTTGACTTGTTCTTAAAAACTCAGAGTCTTTTTAGTGAATAATTCTTCATTACAGTGCACTTTAGCTCTTGCTTTCTTTTGACACATTCAGCAGTTGTGGGATGTTGTTAATTGCTGGCTTTGGTGACTGCAACTGCTTGAATATTTATATATTAAAGGAGTTTTAGTTAGGACTTCTGTTCAGATGTTGAAGCATTACAGTTCTGTTGTCATGCTCCAAAGAGTATCAGAAGTTACTACGACTTATTCTACATAGAAAAATTGCACTGATATAACTCTCCTCATTTGGGTAGGAGCAGTCATACATTTACACACATCTGTCTCCCACCAATAGATCAATGAGTTAACTTTATATAGTTCTTCCTCCGTTGTTGTTGTTGTTGTTACTGGCATAGTTCTACATCCCTAGTTAAATCGAGGTAGTGGCAATATGGTCATGCACTTATACTGATGTAGTAACACTGGAGCAAGAAGTCCTCCCATTCCTATCCGACACTGCACCATTCAATGAAGAACTGACCTGTCTGGCAACCAGGAACTCCTCAATGGCACCAATACTCCGGTTATCCTCTGGCAATTCTATCTGCCTTTGGAATCCTCCCCAGTATAACAGGATTGGCTTTCCTATCTAACAATGGATACGAGAGCTGCATTCATCTGTCCTTCATCCCATGCGCAGTGAAGAGCTTGGACTGGGGCAGACAACAGATGCCTTCCAGGATACAATGAAAGAGATTATGGGTGTTTGATCTCTACTCCTTCAATTCCCTTCAATGCCAGTCGAATTGTGCACTATGGGCTGGTCTACACTAACCCCCCCACTTCGGACTAAGGTACGCAAATTCAGCTACGTTAATAACGTAGCTGAATTCGAAGTACCTTAGTCCGAAGTTACCGCGGTCCAGACGCGGCAGGAAGGCTCCCCCGTCGATGCTGCGTACTCCGCTCGCCGAGCTGGAGTACCAGCGTCGAAGGCGAGCACTTCCGGGATCGATCCGGGATCGATTTATCGCGTTTTAACCAGACGCGATAAACCGAACTCAGAAAATCGATTGCTTACATCCGGACCCGGATGTAAGTGAAGACGTACCCTAAGGTGCGAAACTTCCCATCTAGCAGTGAGCCTGCAGGTAGTTCAGGGGTCCATGGAATAAGAACACCATTCCATACTCCACTAGGCTTACATCGGTTCAATGTGCTGCTATGTGGACACAGGTGTTGCAGCATGCACTGGTGTAAGCCCAACTGTGGGAATGCTTTCCACCCAAATATCTGTATCAATTTCACTGAACTGATGGAATTTATATCAGTACAACTTCTGTATATAGGCAAGGCTATGGAGTAGAAAAGACACAGGTGTGACATCCTTAAAGTACCAACCATCCAATCATCATGTGACTTTGGACAATTAGTGTCTCCAGCTAGGTTTTTACATATAATAATAAAGACTCTGTGTTTGTGAGAGAAACCATGACTTGGGGTTTATTGTAATAAGAATTCACGGTCTTTGATGTCCCAAACAACATGTTACTGAGTGAGAATCCTACATGAATTTTTACAAATGTACCTCTATATATGCCCAGTGTAGTGTATTTATTTTATTGAAAATAAAGGATACTCTGACAAAAACCAAAAACTTGATATTAAGGTATGTGCCATGATCCATGGATCTTCCTTAAAAACACCAAAATTATTACTTTTGAGTTGTTTGTCCTTACAAACTGTCTGCTTTCATGATAGAATGTTTGATTGTGGTAGGTAAAACTTAGGAGAGACAAAACTGATATTTGAGGAAAAATTGTGAGTTGTCACCGTAGCAATTCAGTGAGATTGAGCTTCAGCATTGCTATCAAACTGCCAGTGAGATAATGGCGTGTTGTTGCTGCCAATTCATTTTTTAGCTAGGCACAGTACACTTTTTTTATTCTGAAGCTCCAGTCAATTAAGAACTCACTCCACCTTGATGGAAGAGAAGTGGGAAATGCTGTAGATGGGAAAATAAAAACTTGGGCTTTTAAATGGGAATACTCTTATATCAAAGTCTAAGATCTGATGGATCTTTATATAAAACCATTGTAGCTATACACTTAAAACATATTTACATATGGATGATACTTAATGTACATGAAGCTGTGAAAATAAATGTGCACTGTAATGAAGCTCACTCTATTAAAAAGTGACTAGTGCTGTAACAAAAATTATTAGGTTTTGTTGGCAGGCAGTGAATATTCTGATTATATATAAAACAAAACATCTCAGTGTTGTAAAAAATCATTTACTGCAGTCTCTTTGTGTTAAAATGGATTTTATTACTTGGCTAGTTTCATTTTCATCAAGACCATGTGCACTAATGTTGGCATTTTCAAGCGTATCGTTCCCAGTTTTGGATGCCCAACTTCAGATGCCTTGGGCCTGATTTCTGAATGTTCTGACCCTTCACAGATCTTTTTGACTTTCACTGGAGTTTCTGGGTACTCAGTACTTCTGAGAAACTTGCTTGTGGTTTCTCAGGATGGGCATGAAAAATTGGGCAATTTTGAGCATTTTGGCCTTAATTTCCTGTCAGACAGTGCAAGCTGTCTGATATCATTTGGACACCAGGCGACAAACACCTGTGAGTTTGGACATCTCTGAATGCAGTTGAAGAAGTGTGATTATACTGCTTGGGAAATGGGGGGCAATATTTCAGGAGTCTGGGGCTGGAGGGGGGTTGACAGGACCTGTTGATCTGTGGCTACACAGATGCACTGACCATTCTGCCTCCCCATTCCCATATGGAAGGTAACACAACACACATCAAAGTTACATCACTCCTGAGGCCTGAAGAGTGGCTTCACTTCCATTTTCAGCCTAAGGGGAAAGATTTTTATCTCCCTGAAGATCTCTACAAAGAATCTCTGTATGGCTGGATGCAAAGTCCATAATTTTGCCCGTATCAGTCAAATAAGAACATGTGATATGAAATGACAGTTTAATTCAGTAATCACTTGTCCAAGTCTTTTCTGAGAAGTGTCCAACTGAAGTAATACATTCTGATTAAAATTTCACTATGGTAAGAAGCAGCAAAGGTTACTTAATTGGATTACACAGCTAAAGAGAACACATTGGCAATATTAACTACTGCCAAATCATCGAACTTCATCTGTATCAAAAAATTGATTTAACTAGCAGGGGGCAGATACCTTTGTGGTTTGAGGGTGTTGAATGGAAATAAAGAGGAAATGTTACCTGGGAGCCGATTATGTTTGGTAGAAGGGTCTAATTTTAATGTAACCTGCCCATCAACCAATTTTCTTTATCTGTACAGACTGCACAAGGTGGTGGTCATCGAACGCTTCTCTATGGACATGCAATATTGCTGCGCCATTCCTACAGTGGCATGGTATGTATGAATTTTACCTTGATGTGTAGGTGTTGATGCTAGTGTTGGTATCTATTTTCTGTCAGTATTTGTAGCTACAAGTGATAACACTCAAACTATTGCCATTTAAAATTATCCTGTGAATTATTCACATGAGAGAAGTGTTTCTCCCACTGAAATTATGGCAACAAAATGGGTTAGGAGACTGGTAATAGGAAACAGAGTCTTTCACTTGTAGGTTCTCTTTTGAAATCCAGCCCATGTTGATACAGACCAAAAATAATTAATATCTGATCCCTGTCTGTTGGCCTATGTTAAATGGGTTCATGACTTCTCATTTCCTTTCCCAATGGGATAATTGTTCACATTACATAAATTACAGTATTGCCACAACTGCCGTCTGGTTGGCAATTTGAACACCAGCAAAGATTGAATGGACAAGGAGACAGAAACTTGTATATACTTCAGACAGAAATCTTGCCATTTTCAATACCTTTCTGGAGCGTCCAGGTTCAAAGCTTCCTAAAAGACCCATCAAAATCTTAGAAATTAAACTCCAGTGGAAATCATTCCGTTATTGTCAGCATTGCTCTCCCTGTTTTTCACTGAAAAGCTGATGTAGACGAAGACTGACAACATATTTCAGAACATTAATCTTAGCTCAAGTGCTGTTCTCATTAACAGGCAGTTAAAATCCTGGTGCTTTAAAAGAGAGTGGTTAGGATTGTTCAAGAAGTGATAAAAAGTTTTATAATAGCAGGCTGATGGCTTGTAACATTCAGAATAAGAAATCAGGCATGAGAAAAACTACTGAGACATGTTGGTTTTTTTTTTGGTAGTATCTTTGCTGCCTCTCCACCTCACGGTCTTCGATGGATAAATTGGCATTTGATGTGGGATTGCAAGAAGACACAACAGGTAAAACTTTCTCTCTTAAGGAACCCCATGCCACAGAGGATTCCTTTTGTTTAATCATTAGATTAAATTGATATAAATGCAAACTACTTTAAAAAGGTGTGACTACAAAGTTAAAGGCACAGAAATTAAGATTCTTACAATGTTACCATGGCCATGTTGCACATATGCAATATTTTATATTCCATTTTTTCATACCGAATATGTAGTTTAATGTGTCTATTTTAGGCTGTAAAATGTATGATGTAGAATATTAAGGATATGGCACATGCCCAAGTTATTGTTGCGGTAAAATCCTTATCTTGTACATTTTTTAAATTTTAATTCTACATCATTAATGTTGCAATAATGTAGGTGGTTTGGCTTTTTCTCGATTTTCTTTCTTTCTTTCTTTCTTTCTTTCTTTCTTTCTTTCTTTCTTTCTTTCTTTCTTTCTTTCTTTCTTTCTTTCTTTCTTTCTTTCTTTCTTTCTTTCTTTCTTTCTATTTGAAAGAGGGAGAGAGAGATCACCTGTGCTTACTAAAGTTAGGTGAGGGGTACGGATGAGGTTTCTCCTTTGCTGCTGCTGTTGACTGGAGACAATTTCCTACAAGTCTCACAGGGCTACAAAATTGTTTAATTAGCAAGATTTTATAATATATATTTGAAAAGGAACAATTTTTTCCAAACGCCATGAGTATCTGAAAACGGGCTTCATTATGGAAACTAATTTGCAAACAAATTAACAAGTACTCTTATTATGAATGAAAGCTACATGTACAGTACCTTCTAGTGGCGTTAGACCAAAGAATTGACTATAGTCTTAATTTAACGATGCTTTCTTTTACTAACAGGTTGATTTTTGATAATCTCTTTTGCATCCTCATTGGTGGATTTCCCCTCAATATCTATGCCCTCGTTCTCAGAGGAGAATTTCTTCTTCCCCATTCTTACTCAAAACCTTGTGACATAGTGACAAGGAAGGTCCCTTAGTGAAAGAAGACTGGATTGCGTTTCCTAAAGAGCTTAGAATTGTTAGTCCTATCTTGTCATCACTGATCACTACCAGACCGTTATTCCAACACATGTGAGCTGTTCCTATACTCTGTTGGCTGAGCACGTATCCTCTTCAGTATTCCTATCTCTGATAGAGAAGGATACAAGCCTCTGGGCCATAACAGGTTTTTTTAATGGGGTAATGCAGGAACGATAACTCAAGGACAGCTTGTTCTGTCCTTAGCTAGTCAAAACTGCCATAGACTTTGGGTCTGCCAGCACTACATCTGGGAGCGAGCCTCTGAGCCCGGGTCCACAGACTTGTGCTAGTGGGGCCAGTGGTCTACAACTAGCTGTGTAGACGGTGCTTTGATATTGAGACTTGGGTTGGAGCTTGGACTCTCAAGCCTGGGGGAGAAGGTGGGGAGGGAAGGGGTTGCCTGAGTGAGTAAAAACGAGGTCAGCACATCAGGGCTCAGACCTTTTGAATAATTAAAAATAAACCCTTTGAACTTGTATTTAAGTTAAGAAATACATTCAAATATAACCGGTTTTAATATCTTTATAACTCAATCTCCTAGGATGGGGGAGAGGAAATATTGTCTACATTTTATAGATGCATTACTAAGATCAGAGAGATTAAGTGACTTCCCCTAGTGATTTAGCCAATGAATATACTGTCATGAATCATATCTCAGGAAGGTATGTCAAACAAAGTGTTAACTATATACAAGGCATTAAAGTACATATGGACATTAATAAGAATTTTTTTAAAAATCCAAATAAAACCGAAGAAATAAGAATAATCCCAAGCATTTCCTTTCTAATGTGTCTTTCATTAATCCATGACAACACAGGTGAGGCCTGCTGGTGGACCATACATCCTGCCTCCAAACAGCGATCAGAGGGAGAAAAAGTGCGTGTTGGAGATGACCTCATCTTAGTTAGTATATCTTCAGAAAGATACTTAGTAAGTGCTACAGTAAGAATATATAGATTGTGCTTGTCTTATAGAAATGATGTTCCAGAAAATGACATGGAAATTAATAAAGCTATTGCTCTACAGTTTGATTTGCAATTTTTTCTCTAAAGTATAGATTAAATAATACAATCTCAGTGTTTGATAAGATATGAATAGCTGTTAATACTGCTTGAGCATAAGAGCCAACACTGATATCATGACATAAACCAAAACGTCATAGGTCTGGAAGTAGTGACATTGGTATATAGGATAATGATATTGATATTATTGGTTCTTGCAAGGATAATGATATTGATATTATTTGTTCTTGCATAAATTTACTAATTATATGAAAATGAAATAGTAATTATGAATTCATACTATAGAAGATCCTAACATAATTGTGGAATTCATAGATTCATAGATTCTAGGACTGGAAGGGACCTCGAGAGGTCATCGAGTCCAGTCCCCTGCCCGCATGGCAGGACCAAATACTGTCTAGACCATCCCTGATAGACATTTATCTAACCTACTCTTAAATATCTCCAGAGATGGAGATTCCACAACCTCCCTAGGCAATTTATTCCAGTGTTTAACCACCCTGACAGTTAGGAACTTTTTCCTAATGTCCAACCTAGACCTCCCTTGCTGCAGTTTAAGCCCATTGCTTCTTGTTCTATCCTCAGAGGCTAAGGTGAACAAGTTTTCTCCCTCCTCCTTATGACACCCTTTTTGATACCTGAAAACTGCTATCATGTCCCCTCTCAGTCTTCTCTTTTCCAAACTAAACAAACCCAATTCTTTCAGCCTTCCTTCATAGGTCATGTTCTCAAGACCTTTAATCATTCTTGTTGCTCTTCTCTGGACCCTTTCCAATTTCTCCACATCTTTCTTGAAATGCGGTGCCCAGAACTGGACACAATACTCCAGCTGAGGCCTAACCAGAGCAGAGTAGAGCGGAAGAATGCCAGATCTCTTTTGCCATAGGCTGCTTTCTATTTGCAGTGTAAAAAGTGAGTGTGGAGAATTAATAACTTTACCAGCAGTAATAAAATATGTGACAAGCTTTCTCAGCTGAACAGCTGAACAGTCTGCTCCCGAATCCAAGGAAGAACTACTGCATTGATAGGGAGCCATCATGGTCTAGTAGGTGGAGCAATGGACTGTAAATCAAGAGACCTGAGTTATAGTCCTGCCTTTCCCCCCCCCCGAAGTGCTGTGACACTGCTGAAGCTGCTGCCCTCACTCCGCTCCGCCCCTCCCCCCCCCCCCCACTATAGGCCGGCACGTGTCGCATCTCTTTTAAAGTGATTTGACGTACTGATTAAAAACATTCCATAAAAGCTAAGTGTTGTTATAATATCTGCACTGGGCTGTGACCACTTCCTTTCAAGGACAGAGTATGACTCTGCCTAACCCAATCAGATCAAAATGATGTTCTCTTCTAAATATTACTGGCCATTAGGTTGGACCCATAACCAATCGGTTTCCTCTGTTGGGGCAACAGAGTTCTGTGAACACGTCTCAATGTTGCCAGCATGTGCCACCATCTAATGTGTATTTTTAAAAACTGCTGCTGCACTCATGTGTGCCAAATATGTATGGTTGATAGCAGAGCTCACCACTGATAGCTTTCGAATATGCCAATCTTTTAACATTCAGTTAACATTTTGTGTATTTCAAGTGAATAAGGATCTGGATCACAATGAATTGTTAGTCTTTTAAACATCCCCCAGAACAAATTACATAGATCTGAAAATGAAATACAAGAGGAATGATGAAAATAAAATGAGAATTAGTAGCAATGAGGTCAGTGATGCTCAGGCTGAGTAATGTGTTAGAAAATCAATTTAGAAACTTGAAAACTGCAGTTATTTCAGTGCAGAGATGTTCAATACAGTGTAATAATTTCTACATCATAAGAGACACATAGTTACTATACTGATTATAATGCTGGTCTGCAACTGCATTATGCAAATCTAAGAAGGCTTGAGGTTTGCTTCTCTTTCACATCCAAGATGACAATGACTTAAAATACGGGAAACTAATACTCTGATATCATTAGAAATGGAAGTTTCTTCCTGAAATTGTTTCAGCATTGTTGACTGATTGGGGGCAGGGAGAAATTCCTTTAAAAAGATTATGTATCTTGAATTGGAAGAAGATTTTCTAATACAGTGCAGCTGACTTCTGTCACCCTCCCAGGACAAAGGAACAGCTGCTTGTGAAATAGGAAAGGTACTCACTCTAAATCTTTATTTATGCCAGAAGAGGGCCTTGAATACAAGAGCCTTCATGCAATCAGAGACTTCTGGAGCGCAAGGGAATAACCAAAGTTGTTATAGGTGGGGTTGGAAGTGCAGCTTAATATTAAGCTTGCCCTACACTTCCCATTGAGAGACCCTAGTTTTACTTGCTTATGATTTGGCTAAACTTTAACAGTTTGGGCTGAAGCCGTTTGTGAGAATGCGGATAGGGAAGAACACATAGTGTTGCCCATGTATTCAGAGCAGGGTTTGAATAGCATGCAGTAAATAAGTCCTGAGGCCACACACTGAACAATTAGAATAAAACAAAATATTAAATAGCTGCTGATTAAGTGAACACCATCCATCCTGTGCCCTGAACAAAGCAGGGGTTATATGGAAAACATAATATATGATCATGTAATTACAGACTGTATGTGCTGGATAAAGGTTGCACAGGCAACCTCAATTCTGGTGTTTCCTAATTTTTGAGTGTTTGACCGTGTGACCTTAATAGTGTTCCTTTTTAGGACAGTGTTTTTATGTAATCATAATTAATTATGATGAAAATTTGGAAGGGATATTAAACCTCATACTTCAGGGTTTAAACTGTCTAACTATTAGAGCTTAGGCTAATATCTTCATCATTATCCCACATCTGCCTGCTGAGGCATTCTTTCTCCTTCATCTGAACATAAGAATGGCCATACTGGGTTAGACCAAAGGTCCATGTAGCCCAGTATACTGTCTTCCGACAGTGGCCAGTGCCAGATGCCCCAGAGGGAATGAACCGAACAGGTAATCATCAAGTGATCCATCCCCTGTCGCCCATTTGCAGGTTCTTGCAAACAGAGTCTAGGGACACCATCCCTGCCCATCCTGGCTAATAGCCATTCATGGACCTATCCTCCATGAACTTATCTAGTTCTTTTTTGAACCCTGTTATAGTCTTGGCCTTCACAACATTCTCTGGCAAGGAGTTCCACAGGTTGACTGTGTGTTGTGTCAAAAAATACTCCCTTTTGTTTGTTTTAAACCTGCTGCCTATTAAAGTATCTGGAAATAGCCACTATCATGATAGAAGACTAGTCGGACCTTGTGTCTGATGTAGAGTGACATTTCCTATATGCCTGTAGACTCACGCTATAACCCCCCGCTCTGACACTCCCTATATGTAGATGGGGGAGGCTGGAAAGGGGTAGTATATAGCTAGCAGTCCCAGCTCTACACCAGCTAAGGACTTACCCTGGCCCCGTGGGTCCCTGGCTGGCTGTTTACACTACCTTTCTGGCTGCTTTGCTTCATCAGATGGGTGCAAAGGGACTAGGGTTTAGCAAAGTGTTTAATCCTACTAAAATTTCTTGGGTTTTGCCTAATTTTGGATCAAAACCTGGAATTTTCAGCTCTTTTCACAGAATGCAAGGGGCTGGTTCCCCCCCCTCCAAAAAAATGCTCAACTCAGGTTTGCTCAAAAGGTTCAGAGATCTTTTAGTGATCCTGGGTTCCATTTCATTTTTGTATCCAAACCTGTCAAGTTTTTAGCTGTGTTATGAAAACTTTACACAGCTACAATTTTAAGGGTTTTACTTTCCCTCCCTGTTCCTCTCTTCCTTCCTGTAAGCAAATATCGTTTCTAAATGCTTTTTTGACAGCATCCACCATTGTCAGTATCATGTATGTCCACTGACTTGGACAAAACAAGTTGAGTCAGAAGTGAAGTTATACGTGGCAAATTAGCAGGAAGGATGCTGTTCAGTGTTTTTGTTTGTGAAGGCACTATGCCAGTTTTCCCCCTTAAGCTTTTTCTGAAGACTGCTTACTTTAAAATAGTCTTAAAATCAAATGTTCTTCCCTCCTGCAGCATAAAGAGAACAGAAAGCATGAGGCTAACTAGCTGTAGGTACAGTTATGTGAACTTTGATTCCTTGCCTGGCATAAAAATAGCCATAACATGGTTATTTTACATCACATTGGGCTTTCCCTTTGCCCGATCCCAGTCTCTGTAAGGAGAACTAAGCAAAATTGTGGAGACATCCTTTCTGTTCCATTGAATTCCTTCTCAGAGGCACAGCTTTTTTGAGGAAGGTCCTTTCAAGACATGTTTTGGAACCTACTGGTATTGCTTGGTTGGCTGGCAAGGGTAATTATCTGAGAAATAAAAAATGACCCTCTGTCCCATGGCTGAAAAGGTTAATACTCATTTAGAGCCATATTCTGGATCCTGCTGTGGAGTGCAAGGAGTTGGGGAGAAAGAGGGTACCTGGAGGGCAAGACTCAGCTACTTGTGTTCTCTCACCCAGAGGTTCCACAACATTTTTTTGCTGAGCCCTCCATCAGAGATTCATGTCCCATGCATGCCCCCCTCTTTCTAAGGGGGGGGACTTACCCGGTGCAGCTGAGGAAGCCTTTTGCTCCCTGCAGCAGTTGGGCAGTTTCAGCTGCCGGGACCCGGCTCCTTGCCTATCTCGCGCCCGACCTGTGCATGGGAAGCTAATGGGGCTGTGCTGAAGGGCTGGGGTCAGGAGGGGGGTCTCTCTTCCAGGGGATGAGTACTCCTGGGGTGCAGCTTTCAGCTCCCCACTTAGTGTCCCCACTGGCCTCCCCAGCAGAGGAAGGTAACTGTAGCAGTGGGGGAGTAAGATGGGCAGGGAGCCTGGTCCAAGCAGCTAATACTGACTGCATAGAGCCTCGCCAAACAGAACCCCCTCCTGACCCTGGCTCTTCAGTGTGACCCTATCAGGTCCTCATGCCCCCTGATAATCTCGTTGTGCTCCAACAGGGTTGCATGCCCCCCCATTTGCTCTAAGCAAAGAGAAGAAAAGGGCAAAGGTGTTAGCCCCACTGGAGGGTCTACATGCTTCAAAGAAGCTGGAGCAAATCTGTAACCTCCATTTCCTACACTGGCTGATACTGATCCTGCTTCGATGATGATGCCATTGCTGGTTTCATGTAGAGTCCTGAAGCACCCTAGGAGGCATTGTTTGCAGGCAGAATATTTCCAGATACTGCTACTGATGTGGTGGCCCCCTGAACCCCTTTCTCTCCTCCAGTGCAGCAGTGGCTTTAATAGCTGCAGTATAATCTTTAACATACACTTCTCAAGTTGCACCAGAAAGGAAGCCTTTTTTGCTACTTGGGAAAGGCTGAGAAATTTAAAGAGCACATAATTATCAGCTACAACTAGATGAGATATCAGCACTGACATGGCTTAGCTGTAAGGAAGCCTCCAGCAGGCTTTTTGTTTTCTTAATATTTTGCTCTCTGCACACCAGCACGTTCTTCAGTACAGAAACATTAGGTACATTTAAGTATGTTTTTCCTTGAGTGACAGAAATGTGTGGATTGAAATATATTGTTTATTTCCACAGTGCACTCTGCATTTCTTTCGTGTCAGCGTTTGTGCATGCCTTGAGTGCTGCATTTAAAATAAAATGAGCTAGTCATTTGGAGCTATTGTTTTCTAGATGTAATTGTGGTACTAGAGGCATGGCTTGAAGGTTCTTGCAGAGATATCCTTCTCATGTTTAAGAATTTCAATAAATCAGAATGCACAAGATTCTGCAGTGAACACTAATGAACAGAGCTGTGATTGTGAGAGATTATTTTCCTTGAGGCCAATATATATTATGTTAAATGGGGCTACAAATGATTGGAGAACCTGCTGTGCTAGGGGAGATTTCAGTTTTTCAGAAATTATAGATAGGCTGCAGAGTTTTACATATATTTATAAAATATTGTGTTAAATCTCCTTTGATTTAAACACTATGACTAAGGTTTGTAACCTGTCCTTTAAATCGGCTTCGGTACCCAATGACTGGAAGTTAGCTAATGTAACGCCAATATTTAAAAAGGGCTCTAGGGGTGATCCTGGCAATTACAGACCGGTAAGTCTAACGTCGGTACCGGGCAAATTAGGTGAAACAATAGTAAAGAACAAAATTGTCAGACACATAGAAAAACAATAGTCAACATGGTTTCTGTAAAGGGAAATCGTGTCTTACTAATCTATTAGAGTTCTTTGAAGGGGTCAACAAACATGTGGACAAGGGGGATCCGGTGGACATAGTGTACTTAGATTTCCAGAAAGCCTTTGACAAGGTCCCTCACCAAAGGCTCTTACGTAAATTAAGCTGTCATGGGATAAAAGGGAAGATCCTTTCATGGATTGAGAACTGGTTAAAGGACAGGGAACAAAGGGTAGGAATTAACGGTAAATTCTCAGAATGGAGAGGGGTAACTAGTGGTGTTCCCCAAGGGTCAGTCCTAGGACCTATCCTATTCAATTTATTCATAAATGATCTGGAGAAAGGGGTAAACAGTGAGGTGGCAAAGTTTGCAGATGATACTAAACTACTCAAGATAGTTAAGACCAAAGCAGATTGTGAAGAACTTCAAAAAGATCTCACAAAACTAAGTGATTGGGCAACAAAATGGCAAATGAAATTTAATGTGGATAAATGTAAAGTAATGCACATTGGAAAAAATAACCCCAACTATACATACAATATGATGGGGGCTAATTTAGCTACAACGAGTCAGGAAAAAGATCTTGGCGTCATCGTGGATAGTTCTCTAAAGATGTCCACGCAGTGTGCAGAGGCGGTCAAAAAAGCAAACAGGATGTTAGGAATCATTAAAAAGGGGATAGAGAATAAGACTGAGAATATATTATTGCCCTTATATAAATCCATGGTTCGCCCACATCTCGAATACTGTGTACAGATGTGGTCTCCTCACCTCAAAAAAGATATTCTAGCACTAGAAAAGGTTCAGAAAAGAGCAACTAAAATGATTAAGGGTTTAGAGAGGGTCCCATATGAGGAAAGATTAAAGAGGCTAGGACTCTTCAGTTTGGAAAAGAGAAGACTAAGGGGGGACATGATAGAGGTATATAAAATCATGAGTGATGTTGAGAAAGTGGATAAGGAAAAGTTATTTACTTATTCCCATAATACAAGAACTAGGGGTCACCAAAAGAAATTAATAGGCAGCAGGTTTAAAACAAATAAAAGGAAGTTCTTCTTCACGCAGCGCACAGTCAACTTGTGGAACTCCTTACCTGAGGAGGTTGTGAAGGCTAGGACTATAACAATGTTTAAAAGGGGACTGGATAAATTCATGGTGGCTAAGTCCATAAATGGCTATTAGCCAGGATGGGTAAGAATGGTGTCCCTAGCCTCTGTTCGTCAGAGGATGGAGATGGATGGCAGGAGAGAGATCACTTGATCATTGCCTGTTAGGTTCACTCCCTCTGGGGCACCTGGCATTGGCCACTGTCGGTAGACAGATACTGGGCTAGATGGACCTTTGGTCTGACCCAGTACGGCCTTTCTTATGTTCTTATTAATAGCTGTTTTAGGGTCTGATTCCTTTCTTGTTAGAAGGGGTGCAGCTAGCAATTAAGATTGCCTGATGCTGTCCATTACAAGACACTGTTTTCAGTTGCTGCTTAGTTTGCCAAAGAATTTGGGCTGAAATTTTCCATGATGGGTGTCTGCCTCAGTCTGGTGTTTTTGTTTGTTTGTTTGTTTTTGTTCTTTTTTTTTTTTTTAATTTCAATGAAAATGGTTCCGCTGTTTCTCAGAATGAGGTTAGGGGGAAAATATGTAGTTTTGCCCATGTTGAAAAAGTTCCTACAACTAGTTCCCTGTAAGGATGTACCTTCTGCCATCTCTGTGAAAATCAGCCCAAATGTATCCAAATTATCAGCCCCTGAAAATGTTTTCACATACTCAGTAGAGACTTCTTAAAGTCTGACTGATAAATTTTCCAAAGATTTGTCTGTACTGAGCATGCTCCATTCTGAAGCTGCAAGGGCTGAGCAGAACTTCACCTGCATTTGCTCCACCTGGCTAGTGGGAGCTGGGGCTGCGGTGTCAGGTGCAGGAACTGAGAGCTGGGAGACTCTCTGTCTTCTGCTGTCATTGTCTCCCTGATGGCTCTCAGGTAGCAAGGAGAAAACATCCAGACTTGAATGCAGAGTGATGAGGGAATGGCAATGGGGGAGACTGGGACAAAGGGTTGGGGGTGGATAGGAGAGTGGGACAAGAAGCCAAGGAGGGTAGTGTGGGGGGTGGGGCCTGGGATGAAATAGTGGTGATGGGGTACTGGAACCTGGAGAGAAATAGGGAGGGTGGAGAAACTGGGACTGGGACAAGGACTGCCTGGAAGACATGGGGCAGGAAAGGGTCAGACTAGGTAGACGAGGGTGGGTTTTCCTCAGAACCTGGAATAGAACTCAGGAATCCTAAGTTCAACATTCCTCTCCTGTCTGCAAATAACTGTAAAATCCACTGGCAAAATGTATGCCTCTTCTTCCTGTAGTGGCAGTCCATACAGAGGTGACAGCCTGCTACTGCTCTGTTACTTGTTATGTCACATGGCAGAGGCCTCTGCTCTGCATCTAAAGCTTCTAACCCTGATGATCAGTATAGTTCCATAGGATGGAATTTCTGTTTTTTTTTTTTTTTTTCAATTTGCTTTTTTAAAAACACAGGCAATTACATACTGTTCTTTAATGCAGTTTTTTGTAAAGTTGCAAAGTCAAGCCCTCTAAATTTAAGCAATGCCAGAATTAAGATTTCCTACATAATTTTAATTTGATCCACTTGTGTGTGAACAGCATGATATAATCTTTAATTACATGATCACATTCTATTTTTTCCACTGGACCTCTGCACCCATTCAGAGCACTGGATGGATGGTGGTAAGGGGGTGAGACAAGTTGGATAGTTAATGAGGCTGTTGTCTGTAGGATCTGTGTTTCATTTGTTGAGACATTGAAAGGTGTGTAGTGAATGAGGCAGGGTGCTGCAAGAAGATAAAAGAAGGTTTCATAGTTAAGGCAGTTGAATGCTTCCCTGGAGAACTGGATTCTATCTCTGCCACACAGTTCCTATGTGATACTGGGCAAGTCACTTAAATGAAATTTTTCACAGGTGGCCAGTAAACATATGTTGCTAATTTTCTGGGTACCCAACTTGAGATACGTTTGATCTGATCTGCAGAAGTTCTGAGCACAGACAGCTGCAACTGAAGTCAATGGGAGCTGAGCGGTGAAATAAACTGCTATAAAATACTAGGTTCTCTGAAAAATCAGGCCATATTCATGTGTTTGTACAGTGCTTACCACAGTGGGATTCTGGTCCATGACTAGGGCTCCTAGTAGTGGCAGATTAGCCAATGGACCCACAGGGCCTGTGCTCAGGAGCCCTGGCCAATCGGGGGCCCAGAAAAATGGGTGTCCCGCCCCCAGCCGACAAGTGCCGGGGTGGGGCAAGGCCATGCTGCACTCCCTGACAGCAGCACCGGGTGGGTGGAGTGGGAGAAGCCCCGACCCTGGTCCCCTGCAGAAGCATGGGGCAGCAGGGGAAGCCCCAGGGCCTGGACCCCCAGACCCCAGCTGCGGCCCCGGGATTGGAGGAGCTCTGGCTGCGTGCTGCAGCCTCAGGGCTGGAGGAGCTCTCATTCCCCGCTGCAGTCCCAAGGCCCTGGCAGGGGGGACAGAGCTTCTCCGGTCTTGGGCTGCAGTGGGGGAGGGGGGGAGAAAGGAGCAAACGGGGGCCACATTTGGGGGGGACAGAATGGGGTGGAACAGGGGAGGGGCTGTGAGGGGAAAGGGCAGAATGGTGTGCAGTTGTGGGCAGGCTGCAGGCAGAAGAGGCAGAATGGGGGCAAGACTGCAGGTGGAAGGTATGGGGAGGGGGCCCCCCACTTGCTCTGGCCCAGGGCCCCACAAAACAGTAATCCACCTCTGACTCCTAGGCACTATGGTAATACAGATTAATAATAGCCTCTGTGCTTCAGTTCCCCATCTGTAAAATGGAAATAATTATTTCACTTTTCCTTGCAGGGGTGTTGGAAAGATAAATTCATTAATGTTGGTGAAGCATTCAGGTGATTCAGTGATGAGCAGTATAGAAAAGCCCATAAAGAAATTAATAATTCTGTATTCAGAGCAAGATTTGAATAATGTGCAGTATGCCAGACATGGGGCCACACACTGAACAATGAAGAGAAAACAAAATATAAAGTACCTGCTCATTCAGTGAGCACAAGCCATCCTATGCACTGAATGAGGCAGGTGTCCTGTGGAAAAAGATAGCATAACTAGGAGATATCATTCTATTCACATTAATGGTTATTACCTGATCCATCTCAATGAGCTGGGAGGTCAGTGGGCAGATTTGCAATGCTTGTATAATGCCATAGCAGTAACATATGCACTGAGAGAGACCAGGCAAGAAACAGAAAGATGGGATGACATACTGCCATTATGCTGTTGGTAGTTGACACTCTATTATTTTAGTCATTACCTGTTGTAGACTGTCTCCCAGCCATCTGAGTGTATGTCAGATATAATTTAAAAAAAAAAATTGAAGTACTAGCTTAAAGTCAAGGATCTGCCATTGCTCCTCATGTCTGATCTAGGTAACTTAGTTTAGGATTTTCTAAAGCACTCATTACATTGGTATCTAAGCACTGTTACAATCCAATAATTTAAAATACACTTTTGATACTATATGTGAAAAGTTGTTAATCTGGTAAAATAAATAATAATTAAAAATCTAAGTTCTTATTTACCGGACAGTTCTCAGTTGCTCCTCTGTAGTCTTTACAGTATATCAGAAGTCCCCAAATACATATTAATGGAACCGATTCTGACAATGTAGAGTGCAGGCTTTGTAGGATTACTGCAAGTTATATCTTTTAATAGTAGAATGTCTGAGACAGCAAAATATATCTTCACACTACTTAGAAAAACAGCAAAAACAGATAAGAAGACAGACTTAAAAGATAGCCACGTGATGGTTGCTGATTGGGCACATAAAGAACTGAAACTGAGAAGGAGGAAGCGTATTAGGCACTCACTCCAAGATAGCAGAGAGTACATTAGCAAAACAGACTACACATTATAAAAAAAAAGGGAGAAGTATGTAGGGACAAAATTAAAAAGGCCAAGGCACAAAATGACATTAAACTAACTAGAGACATAAAGGATAACAAGAAAATATTCTACTAATACATAAGAAACAAAAGGAAGACCAACGACAGCATAGGTCTGTTACTCAATGGGGAGAGAGGGGGAACAATGACAGAAAATGTGGAAATGGCAGAAGTGCTAAAAGACTTTTTTGGTTTTGTATCTCACCAAAAAGGTTGGCTAGAAACTGTTTTTTGTTCCAAAGCACCAAGAACCTTTATGTTCTGCATAATCACTTATATGACTTCCTTTCTAATGCAAACAGAGACTTGTTATGGGTTTTAATCTAGTGCTGCCTCCACTACTCCCTGGAAACAGTGACTAGGTATGCTATTATTCACTCAATTGTTTCAGAGGGTATTTCCCTCCCTTTTCTGCCTACTTCCCCTCCACATACATATTTGCTCCTCTGTAATGACTCAGTATAACCTGTACCTTACTTGTATGAGAGAGAACCTGTATCTGCATCATACTTCTGCAGAGTAAACTTGGTGATTGGTGCAGCAGATATAGATTGGCATGGTGAATGCAGTTCAGACATACAGTTAATTCACGAGATGGAAACCCTGAAGTATATCTCCTCCCCCAAGTGCATTGAGAAGCACGGAGGATGAATAAACCAATGCCAAATTTAGAAAATCCATAATCTGCTCCCAGATTGAAATGAATAGGCAACCACTGAGTCTAAACACTCAGAGGAGATGTTAGTAGTGGTGAAAGAGGCAATGAACTGGCACCAGAGTTTCTGCCTCCCTCTTAGGAAGAAGCCATAGACAATCTCTATTCTAGTATAGACAACCTGTAAATTATAACAAGTGCAAGTTCCAGTGATGTTCTATACTGAGTAGGGCTAAACCACCTTTCATTTTCAGGTGTCAGAAAGTCATCAAATGGATTCATGGTCCAGGATACTGCTAAATAAAATTACAAGAGACTTTTGAATATCTTGAAAAATCATTTTGGGAGTATCAAAGAGGAAGTGATATAAAATATATATAAAAAACGGGCAGATTTCCATTTTGATAAGACTAATCCTTCCCACCTAGGATGTTTTCTCCTTGCTTTTAGTTAAGATCAACTAACTTTATGGCAGACTTTGCCATTTCTGTGGTGTTTAGATGGATTATCTTTTTCTATCTAATGTGGACTAATGTGGGACACTCATACCTCTATCACCTCTAGCCTAGATTATTGTAATTCTCCCCTCATTGGACTTCTCTTGTAACTGCCATTTATAGGGTGTAGCTTCCCTGACTTTTGGTATTTCGTTTGTGGTAATTGCTAATGCCCATCTTCAGGATCTGCAGATAGATTTACTTCAGACCCTACATAAAAACTATAATGTTATAGGACAGGAGCAGATGCTTGTAGGTTGTGAACTGAGGACCTAGATACATATTGATTGGCTTCATGTATAGAGATCAAATTAAATGAATCCGGTTTGGATTATGTAACAATTTTGGATGGGTCAGAGGATTTATTTTTCTTTTGTAGCTACTGTACATGCGTCCCTGTGATAGAATGTACTGAATCTGTAAACCTGGCCTGTGAAAGTCAATGGAGACTATTACTGTGTGTTAATACTGAATGAATGTTTCCATGTGATTTAATTAAAATCTGATAGGAATTTTTAAAATCTGTAATAAATATCTAATTTCTCTCCTTTGTGTAGCATCTGTCTTATGGCAACGGTAGCTTACATGTTGATGCAGCCTTCCAGCAAACACTCTGGAGTGTAGCCCCAATCAGCTCAGGAAGTGAAGTAGCCCAAGGTAAGATTGACTTGACTTTAGTTATTAGAGTCCTCCGGACTGTGAATTAAATACATCCCCCCCCCCCCCAAAATCTGCCAATGATTCATGTACTGTAGCAAGGGGGTTTCTCTTGCATGAACATTTGATCTCACAAATAGATGTAAAAATATGTTCCAAAAACAAAGACTAAAAATTGTACCAAAGGATATAGTAATGATTTTCTACACAGTTATTTCTAAGGAATGGAAAAAAATGAAGTAAATATTTTTATCCTAAAGTCACATTAATGTTGAAAATAAATGATAGAATACTTTACAGTCCAAATTTAAAATTACTCGCTCATATCAATCTTAAGGTTGCAATACATATAGGGAGAACTGGTAGTGACACCTGTATTTAGGTTACCAAACGATTTCTATATATGTGTGTAGCCCACACTAACAGTGAGGCTATTTGTCCACCTCTAATCGTTAGACCACATTTAGAGGATTATGAGTTTGCTACTGCTTCTAGCTAAGGGCCTTGTTCTTTAACTCAGGCAGTAGATGTTCATGCTTATAAATCCAAAGGCCTGGGTTCATTCCCTGCATCTGTCTTGAAGGGTGAGCCTAGGACTTGCTGGGCAAGGAGAATGGGACTGCTTGTGTGAGGAGAATGGGACTGGGATGGGCCATGGACGAGGAAGAGCCAGGACGGGACAGGCTGTAGAATGGGTCTGTTATATTTAGGGTCTAGAAAGAATTTTTATTCAACTGTTGAAGTGAATTTGGGCAAAGGATTCCTGAATTTCAACACCGTGATATATTAGTACATTTGTGGGCAGAAGAGAAAGAGGGATCCTTCTTACAAAATAATCTTTTATGGCAGAAAACTCAATAATTTGTAATTCTGTAGAAAGTAAATTTTGTGATTTACTTTTATAAATACTGTACTGACAGTCCTTTTAGCAAACTCACAAACATCCTTACTTTCCCAATCTACTGCAGGGTGTGTATTGTTTTTTTAAAAAAAACAACAAAATAACACACACCAGTTTAAATTTTTGTAACTTACAGATTTTTCTGGCAGGTATTGCCATTGGTTTTGTTCTGATTTGATTAGCACTGTCATTAACACCGATTCTCTTCATTTTCTTTGTTCTGTGAGGGTAACAGAGCCATTTTACACATTCAGAGCTTGAATAAAATGGTGTCTGCTACAGTGAATTGTTAGGCAATTATCAGTGCATGACTGAAAAGTAGTAGCAGATGAGGTGTTCATACCCACAGAAGATCATATGAAAATGATGCCAGTTTTACATTTTTGTATCAGAGCATTTGATTGAAACTCAAGTCAATACAATTTTTCCTTTTTGCCTCTTTTATAGATACAGGCTTTTAACTAATTGACTTAATTTTTGGGAGCAGCATTTTCCCTTGCATAGGTGATCATCTGGGTAATGTCGGGAACAATTAGTATTAGTAGTGAAGACTTTATTACAGCAAAGCCTGCAATCACTACTGTAATTAAGTCTGTCCTTTGTGAAGGAAGGATGATCTTGAAGTTAAAGCACTGATTTTGTGTATGACCTTGGACAAATCACCTTGGTCTCTGTGCCTTATTTTATCTATAATTATAATTAAAATATGGATAATTGTTATCCCAGAGTTCAGGGTGACATTAATTTAATTAATGTCTATAAAATACTTTGACATCGTTGAATGCAAACCACAAAGTTATTGGTTCTAGGTGTATGTAATTCCAGAGAACACCTGTTCTGGATCAAAATTTTCCATTCTCTTTTTTAAAAAAAATACTGTTACAACTTTAGCCCTTTGTTTTATATTAGTTTGTAGAAACAAGAAGACATTTGTGTCAGATTTTTGAAACATTTCAGTAACATAACAATAGCTTTTATTTAAGTAAAAATGTACAGATCATAAGTCCATGATGTGAAATCAGAATTTGTAGCCAAAACTTAAATGAATTTGTTACTATGTAAAACTTGGTTGCATTATTTTTCACAAACCTGTGTTAAGGAATCAGCAAACATAAGTTGATTAGTGGAAGTGGGTCTTTAACTACAAGTCAAACAAGACTGTACTGTAAATTGTATGGGGGCAGTTTAAAAAGAGTTGCTTTGTGCAGCGTTTTGCCTTCTGAGGATGGGCACAAGTCTGAATACACATCTGTATTAACCCCAATATGGATCCATATTACAAAATTAAAATGTATCTGGTAATGACTCTGAAGGAATCATAATAAGCTATCATATCAAAATCCTTTACCTACAAATCAAAAATTCACTTTTGAAAACTCCCCAAGTAAATTTGCGATATTTCAAAATAAGAGAAGAAAGCCAAATGCTAATCCAATATTGAAGCTTAAATGAAGGCACTGAATTTGCTCAAGAGCATATAGGGTTGAAAGGATTTTTTCTTAGCATACACTTAGATTTCAAATATGCATACATGTGCTACTTTTAACATTTATATTTGAAATTCTGTACACTGTAATTGCTTTGCAATATAGCTAAATTATCAATAGCAGTCAGAGCCTTTCTTGTTACAAGATTACATAACTATTTCCCTTCTAGCATCCCATTTTCACATGTTCATAACTTTTTGGAATGAAGACTTTTCAGACTGAATTCTGTACCCAAAGAGAAATGTCTTTTCAAAAAGTTGAACAAAAGTAGAATAACTGTTTTTGAGTATGAGACATTCTCCCCCCCCCCCATTCATTTAAAAAATAAAACAAAAACCATTTTTTTTCCTGTTAAGGAAAACGTTCCCATCACCTGCATCTACCTGTTCAGCTGCCCTTTGAATTAAAAACCTGGAAGAAAAACAAGTGGGTTATGAACATATAACTTGTGCATCAAATACATGTGAAGAATGGTTCGCAAAGGGGCAAATTGAGTCCCCAGTGCCTAGACTGAGGATCTCGGCAGGACATTGGGAAGATCCATGCAAGAGGAGGCGAGGAATTCACATACCTCTGTCACATAGTGGCAGTAGAACCAATCTGTGGAGGCTACTTCAGGATCATGGAGCATGGCCATGCAAAAAGCTGGACTCTGTGCTGCACCAGAGGTGCATGCACCCAAATCCTGCTCCCTCTCTTATGAAAGAGCAGGCACTAGTACTGCACCTGGGGAGATAAAGGCAGGATTGGCTCCATAATGTGGCTAAATCTGTTTCTATCCAAGGACAAAATATCTGATACAAAGATTTTATACCAGTAGGATGCCAATGACAATTTTATTTTCCTTTTTGGTACTATAGTAAAACCAAGGCAATTAAGCCCTCAAATCATGTACAGATGCAGATCCTGATATAAATCCATACTAGCAAGGAGAAATTCAGGGTTAGGCATTGAATTTATTACATGTTGGCAACACTAGTATAGCTTTTCAGGCTAATAAAATCTCATTGAATTGAATTGGAAATTGACTGAATCTCTGTCCTCTTAGCTCATCCTATTATAGGAAGCATTGTGAGGCTATCAGAACATTGTCAGTTTTTAGTACCACATACACAAGCAAAATGGGGCTGAAAGAAAAGGTTCCAATTTCCTGATGTTCTCACTTGCTGAGATTTTAGTGCGGTCATTAGGGATTTATTTCCTACTGCTGTTTTCAATTTCACATGTGCTGTGTACCATGCACACTTGTGTGTGCTTGCGGGTCTCAGATCTGTATATGCACCCATGGTGTGGATATGTTGAATAATTGGAGACTGTTTTGAGGCCAGCCAGAAAGTGAGCCTTTAACATTGTTTGAATGTGGTTTTTTTGTGGTTCAGCTCAGACAAATATACATGACTTTCTCTTCTTCCTTTCATTCCAGGATATCTGATAGGAGGTGATGTGCTGAGGCTATTGCATGGGCACATGGATGAATGCCTTACTGTCCCTTCAGGGGAACACGGAGAAGAACAGCGAAGGTAGGTCTTGAAGCCTAAAACACATACAGGAGTAACAAGCTTTATTGAATTAATTTTGACACTCACCGATATTACAATATTTCAGCATGTTAGACTGATACAGACATCGCTTATCCTAAAGAGAGATCCCTTTGGGATTAACTCTTGGTATGAAACTTACAGCCTTCTCTGGAGTTTCCTTTTTCAGTTTCATTAACCTTACTTCCTTTACAGTTGCAAAAGTAATAAACTCTATTAGAAGTGGACTTAATCCAGGAACATCAAGCAAGTGAACTGAAATCAGAAGAAAACTGAAACAAATTCACTTTAAATCACTTTGCAACTTTTAAATTAATGACTTGTGAGTCACCTTTTTGCTTGTGTTGTTAGCCTAAAACCGAATCTGGGAGCATAAATGCCAAGAAACCTCCACGCCCACTGTGCTAGAAAGTGAGCTGTTGTGATGGACAGAATGGCAGGATTAACTATGTACTCTTCTTATGATTGATTTGGTTCTTTAATGTCCCCAAAGACCTATAGGCAAACTTCATCAGTTTTGTCACTACTGATCCATTCTGTAGCATACACACTACCTCAGGAGGTGATATAGCAAGATCTTACAAGCTCGGGGGGGCATAGTTTATTTCTTTGATAGGAGACTGAAGGAAATCCAGAATGCAGCAGGAATTTGTAATGGTGATTCAATATGTGTCTCTCATATGAGCAGTCATATGGATGAATCAAATGGGAGGTAAAATCAAAATTGTGTACATTTGAGGTAATTAAAGAGCCCATTAAACTTTTCTCAAGAGTATGGCATTAATCTGTTTTCTGGCCAAATGCTAATTTAGATAACTTTTATTCTTTCCTAAACATTGCCTTGGTGTAGTTTTAAATCATATAAATTATTTCTAACTTCAGCTCCTAAATAGTAGTTTTGTGGCATTAATATCAGATGAGTTGCTATGTTATAGCATAAGTGGCTGCATTTCAATGAGAATGAAGTGCTTTCTTTGTCTATCTTGTTTGTAAAGTCCTTTGGGAGAAAACATTTTACATAAATATATTTTTCTGCTCCCTTCTTCTTTTTCACCCTAATGAAAATTGGGCAGAAGGAACATATTTTCTAGTTACTGAAGTATTGGAAATTTTAACTTTTCATGTTCAAAAGTATTACCTGCAAATTGTGAACTCTTTGGGGCAGAAACCCATCTTTTTGTTATGTTTTTGTACAGTGCCTAGCACAATAAGGGTCCTAGTCCATGACTGGGGCAGGTGATGCTACTGAACTATAAATTAATAGTATGCTCTGTCACTCCAAAATTTAGTTTTTATGTTGTATGAAAATGTGATTTTTCTCACTGATTTATCAGGACAGATTATTTCTTCAGTTGAATTAACTGAATGATTATAGAAACTAGTATGTGGAGGAGGAGATAACTCCTGAAATATTTTAATAATTGTTTGATTTCTAAGCAGTCATAGTAAATTGTTATCTCAAGACAATATAGATTGCTTTGTTTGTAACCTACCAGTTGGTTTGTAGGGTAGCCATTTTGCTAGATATGCCCAGAGATCCCTTGATTATGTTTTTCTTCTTTCTTGCTTATAGCATTGCAGATTTAAGGTTTGTGCCTTTCATGTTTACTTTTCTGGGTTGTTTCTCCTGGCACTTAAAAACAATAAATAAGTCAAAGATTTTTTTAAAATAAAAGGCTTACTGAAGCTAGGCTTCTGAGCTCAGATTTAGGTGGCTAAATACTGACTTGTGAGTCTAGTTTCAGGCACTATAGCAGGGCAGATAACTGATTTTTTTTTTGGTTTGTTTGCAAGTTGGAAAAGTTGGGGGAAAAAGTGAAGATGTAAAAAAAAAAGTTTACATAGTTTGTTAATGCAAGCAGAGGCACTATAGAGAGAAGTAGGCCAGGATAGGATATACACTTATACAGATGTGAAAAGCTGCTTAGATATAGGAAAATAGAAACAGGAGAATTATTTTTCTCTTAGTGTTTCAAAAATATTTCTCCCCATATTCCTTGTGATTCATCGATTTCCATATTAGGTTTGCTCATTTAAAAAGATCTTTTCCCTTCCAAGTTGTCTTCTAAGATAGCTAAAAGAAATTAGACAGCCCTTGCTGTGTAAAATATATAGCACTCTTTTTTTTTTTTTTTAGGCTAATGAAAAGAATTACAGTGGTTGCACTTAGGTTTTTTTTTTTTTTTTTTTTTTGACAGATCTTACCAGTTTCAGTGGTATTCCCCATTTAAAGTTTATGGAATATCTCTTGAACCCTAGAATGGTTTCAAGATGGAGAACATTTTTGAAGTGTGACCACTGCATGTATTAAATGTAGATACTATATAATGGGCCCATATGGTGTAGCATTTATTGCTGCTACAACTGCTTCCCTCCAGAAGTGCTATTGTGAATAGAATGAAGTGTAGCGGGAGGATCTGCAGTGAGATAACACATAAGGGCTTGCAGCATCAAGCACTGATTTAATGAGCTTTAAATTAAACACAAATTAAAGAAGAAAATAGGGATGTACCTTTACAATAGGCAATAACATTTATTCTTAACCTTAATATACAACATAAAAAAAAATACCATACATTAAAAAAAGCCTAAGGATGCAAAGTCCAGCATTCTGAAATTAGGAAACACATTAACATGTCTCACATTTTTCTCCTCTTGAAATATTTACAAATTTAGCTACTGCACAAAATCTTTTTTAGATCTTATTGCGGACTAGTACTTCCCCCCCCCCCCCCCCCCCCATGTGTCTGACAGGAGGATGCACTCATCTCTGGGAGATTTCTGTGGAGCCTAATTTCAGTTGTTAGAAATGTATGCATACTTTATATCTGACATGTGGCATTTGGCTACTGACAGGGCTACACACAGGCCTGGACAATTTTGGTGGGTGGTAAACTTGTAGGATTCACTATTTGCCTTGTAGGATTCATTATTTGCCCTGCCCTTATTTTTCATGCATTTCATCTCCCTAGATCAGTGCCAGTTGCGACTCATGAGCCTCAGTCTGTGTATCACTGCCTTAGATATAGGACATTTTGTACACAACGTATATACTAAAGTTGGGCTATATTTGGAGGTATGTTTATTCTGCATCATCTGTGCAGGTAACTTTTGGAATTGTCTGAAGGCAGGCTTTAGTCATAAAGATAGAATTGTGTTTTGTTTCAGGAAGTCTTCAAAGACCAATTCTACCTTGCAAAATGACAGCATAAAAATTGCATTGCGGGATCCTATATCCATTCTGACTCACTGATTTCTGAATCAGATTTGCTCAGTTAGCAAATAAAAAGATATTTTTCTCCTAAACCTTTTTCTCAAATAGGCAAAAGATTAGATAGTCCCAAAATACCAACTTTACTGGATTTTGTTGCCTGGCATCAAATGTCTGTAATGAATAAATCATTTAAGTATGACGGTTTCTGTACTAGACAGCTTTTTAAAAATAGTTTATTTTTCTGTTGTGTTCTAGTGCATGTTAAACTTATTTGAATTTGCATGTAGGTAGGTTAAGTAGGTTTCTAAAGATTACTAAAATCAATAATAATACAAGCATTGTGTGCAACATGTGACACTCTCGCTCAAACCCTTACAATCCTTCAGTGTAATATCATTGGAATTTGGCTGTATTGTTTGTGGTGATATATGTCCCTTATTCAAAATTGTTTAAAACCATTAAAAAATGTGTGTAGGTTGTTGAAAAGTACAGATGTGGAGAAGGGAGGAAACTCTGAGAGCTCATTTAAGTGTTCTGACAATATTCAGTAATTTAGAAAAAAAAATCAATGCAGTAAAGTAGGATAGAGTTTCTGGGAGCAGTATCTTTGCCATAAATGCCAGGTGGAACGACTGCTCATAAAATAGGCTTCAGTAGCTTTAATAATGTAGTCATAGGAGACAGACTAGTCTGCCTCAATACATCCAAACGAGGGAGCAGTTTTAAGCAGGTTCATCTTGAACTTGTATATACCTAACCCATCTACTAATTAACAACTAGTTGGAGGGCAGAATGGGGTGGGAGAGTGGGAGGTGAGGAGGATGGAAAAAGTTGTTTGTGATGATACCTTAGTTCAACTGGTATAATACTATGGTGTTTTAGAGGCAACAATATTATTTTTCATAGATACTATGACTTGACCTTAGGGAGCTGAGCACTCCAACCCTGATCCAGCAAGAGCACTTAAATGGGGCTTCACACCTACTTAATCTAAGCATGTGTTGGATTGAGGTCAGACGGTACAGCACATAGTGGGATGGTGCCCTAAAGCTGTATTTTACTATTCTCCCCCCCCCCCAACCTATATGCATATTAAGCAAGGCTGTGTATAATCTGTAGCAAGCTAGACCTAAAGTATGTAGAGTTGATTTTTGTAGTACTCCAATGAGGCAGGCTGGAAATCCTGCAGCAGCTTCAGGGTAAATTTAAAAAAAAAAGTTTTTTTTTTAATAGAATTATATAAGAGAAGGAATAATACAGTCAGTTCAAAAGTCCTTGTTTTGCTCAAGTTATTAAATTCATTGTTTTATGCTGTCCCCTAATTTTCATATTTCAGATTTTTGTAGTGATGACGCGTAACCGAATTGTAGAAATTACTAAAGGTTAAAGTGGAGGTTTTGGTAGCTAAGTGTGACTCTAAGAGTCCCCTAATGCCCACTGGCAGAGGGCCCACTATAATGTAACTCATATTAGGCCTGACACCCTCTCTACCCCTAACACATTGTTGTTGTAATATATATCCAAAAGGTATCTTGTAAACTGGTGATGGGCTGGTTAGGAATATCATAGCGTGATATATGTGTGGGTTGTGTATAATGAGTTATGTATGTGTGCTGGAAATATGTTCTTAAAATGTGTTTTGGAGGCAGTGCATAAATCAAGTCTGCTGTAGACAAAGGAATGTGGATTTACCTGTCTGACGAGCTTGATTACAGGCAGAGGTAAATGAAAGTACATTTACATAGAAGGTTAATAAAGCCATCAAGCTAATAAGTGGCAGAGGAAACCAGTGAGTACATCAGGGGACAGAGTGCAATCCCAGGACGCCTTCCTGGCTCTTTAGACAGAGACAAAGACAGTAGACTTTGGAAAATATAAGGGAGAGGAAAAGGACATTCTAGTTATCCATCACTTTGGGGACATAGGGTACAGCACCCTCTCAGCCTGTGAAAGTTGGATCCTCCAGCCTAGAGGGCTAGTGATGCTGGTAACTTGATGTAAGTGAGAAAACTGCTTAGGCAATGATTGCAACGTGTTAACATTTAAGTTTTACTCATTAGAAAGCATGTTCTGTTTTTGTTTGTAAACAAATCTGTTTCTTTTTCTTATTATCACTTAAGTCTCTGTTCTTTATTAATAAACTTATTCTTAGTTTTACTATAAACCATCTCGGTGCTGTTATTTAGTAAAGTGTATGTCCTCAGCTAACAGACTGGTGTGTGCTCTGTCTGTGTGGAGGCAGCAAACTTAATAATTTCTGTGAGTGCGCAGTAAGAAGGACTAGACACTGCGGAGAGGTGTGTCTGAAGAATTTGGGAATTGGGGTTCACTCCTTGTTATCTGAAGGGCAAGATATAGACTGTCAGAATCTCCAGGAGTTTGCTGGTGAGATGTACTGACTAGTGTGGCAGGGGACTGGACACACAGTCTAATTTCCAGCACAATTCACTCTTGCTGAGGCAGAAAGGTAACACAATGACTTATGGTTCTGGGTTCCTGAGGAAAGCATCATAGTAAGAGACTGAGGTTTTTGGCATGGGATAGGAAAATGCATCTTCTCTTTCATTCTCCTTGTGAGCTGGATTGGAAGAGACTATATGTTTTTGGCAGGACTTGAATTCCTAGTTCCGCACTTGAGCAACCCTTGACAGCAACTAGCTTTCTCCCAGTCTCCCACCCCTCTATTGGCCGCTGCATTCAGCAGTGATGAATAAGCATATTAGCTGAATTTGTCTGCTTAAATGATCAGAAGTACAATAGTCAACAATACTGACATTACATTTCCATCACTAGGATCATAGTTAACACTTAAGGAGAATGAGAGAGAGTTTATACCTTTCACAGTTGCCTGCCTGTAGACTAAGTCAGACATCATTGCATTGGTTACACTCAGTTAACATTTGGAAGGTTTTCTTCACAAAAATATATTATTGCCTACTCAAAGGAGTTACACTGGTGTAAAACATTTATAGAGTGGAGAGTCAGGCCTGTAACATTTTTATTATGAAAGCTTAGATTCTGTGTTCATTTCTGTGGCTAGGGACAGATTCTGCAGCCAATTGCATGGCTGTGTATTTGGCATGAAGTTTACAGTTGCACTAATAGTAAGCAAAACGCTTGTTTAGGGGGTGGTGGGAAAGGAGGTTAAAGCTGTTTTTTAAAAATAAGTTAATTTAGACACAACTATTTTCTGGTCTCGTTTTGAAGCTAACTTACCCTGATGACAAAAACCAAAAATGTGGTGTGCGCCATAAAATAAATGAAAAAGTGAATGTTGGGATTCTTCATAGTTTCCAAGGTGAGAAGTGATCATTGTGTGATCTAGTCTGATCTCCTGTGTAACACAGGCCATAGAACTTCCCCGTAATAATTCCTAGAGCATGTATATTAGAAAAACATCCAATCTGGATTTAAAAATTGTCAGTGATGGAGAACCTACCATGACCAATGGTAAGTTGTTCCCATGGTTACTCTCACTCTTAACAATTTCCTGCTTATTTCCAGTCTGAATGTGTTTACTTCAACTTCCAGCCACTGGATCATGTTATACCTTTCTCTGCTAGACTGAAGAGCCCATTACATAGGCGCTGACTCTGGGGGTGCTCCAGGGCTGGAACATCCTGGGAAAAAAATTACTGGGTGCTTAGCACCCACCAGCAGCCAGCTCCTCCCCTCCCCCCACCAGCGCCTCCCGTCTGCTGGAGGCCCCATTGATCAACTCCTCCCCCTCCCTCCCAGTGCCTCCTGCATGCTGCGGAACACCTGTTCAGTGGCGTGCAAGAGGTGCTGCGGGGCAGGGTGAGGCTGGTGGGGGTTTGAGCACCCCCAGGGCCCAGTGGAAGCCAGCACCTGTGACCCGTTATTAAATATTTGTGCCACATGATGGTAGTGAGAGACTGTAATCATGACCTTCTCTTTAAGCTAAATAGGTTGAGCTCCTTGAGTCTGTCTCTATAAAGCAAGCTTTTCTTTAATCATCCTCGTGGCTCTTTTCTGAACCCTGCCCAATTTATCAACATCCTTCTTGAATTGTGGGCACCAGAAATGGACACAGTTGTCCAGCAGTGGCTGCACCAATGCCAAATACAGAGGTAAAATAACCTTTCTACTCCTACTTGAGATTATCCTGTTTATGCATTCAAGGATTGCAGTAGCTCTTTTGGCCATAGTGGCATGCTGATTAGTCACTATGGCTGATTATCCATCATGACCCTGAAATCTTTTTCAGAGTCATTGCTTGCCGAGGTAGAATCTTCCATACTGTAAGTATAGCCTACATTCTTTGTTCCTGTGAGTGTGTGTGTGTATATATATATATATATATATATATATATATATATATATATATATATATATATATACACACATATACACACACACACATACATACACATTTAGCCATATTAAAATGCATATTGTTTGCTTGAGCCTAATTTACCAAGTGATCCAGATCGCTCTGAATCAGTAACCTCTCCTCTTCATTATTTACCACTCCCCCAATTTGGGTGTCATCTGTTTATCAGTGATGATTTTGTTTTCATCTAGGTCATGAATAAAAATGTTAAATAGCATAAGGCCAAAAACTGATCCCTTTGGGGCTCCACTAGAAACACACCTGTTTTATGAAGATTCCCTGTTTACAATTACATTTTGAGACCTATCAGTCTTTAACCATTTAATGTGTGCCATTTTCATTTTATCTCTTTATAGTTTCTAATCAAAATGTCATGCAGTACCAAGTCAAATGCCCTACAAAAGCCTAAGTATGTTACATCAACAATATTACCTTTATGAATCAAACCTGATATCTTTTTTGTATGAGATTACAAGTTAGTTTGATATATCTATTTTCCATAAACCTCCTTTAATTCTTCATTAATCAAGTCCCATATCAGCTGCTTCATTATCTTCTCTATGATTGCTGACAGGCCTATAATTACCCGGGTCATCCTGTTTACCCTTTTTAAATATTGGCACAGCATTAGCTTTCCTCCAGGCTTCTAGAAATTCCCCTGTGTTTCAAGACTTATTTAAAATCAACATTAATCAATCAGCAAGTCCCTCAGCCAGCTCTTTCAAATACTGGTGACAGGACTATTGGACCATGTTTATTAATATTAATTTGCAATTATTTAGCACCATTCAATTGAATATATTAATGTGTTTTTTAAAAGACTAATTAATCTTGAAACATCAGCACTGCCAACTCTCATGATTTCATTTTGAGTCATGTGAAACTTAGTTTTTGTTTTAAGGCGTCTCATGAATATCTAATTTCTGCCTTCACCCCTGTGAAGTTTTATCCTTAACCAAAATGGCTGCCACCTTTCATTATAGATCAATGTGACTGAAGTCAACAAGATGGCTGCCAACTCCTGTTGTTTTTAATGTGGCTGAAGTGAGGCTGTGACATGTGAGGGCCAGACAAGACGCAAGAGAATGTGGAGGAGCAGGGATTAAGACTATGGGGGCAGCAGGGAGTTGGGATATGTTAGGCAACTATGAGGAATCAAGGGAATGTGGGAGGTAGATTGAAAGGGATGCAGGGTGTGACATTCTATACCTCTGGGGAGCATCTTGGAACCCCCATATTCCTCATTATTATATAATCTTGATCTTACCTTACAAGGCATGCTTTATATGTATCAGGGGAAAGGTTATGACCTGCTGAAAGTCATTTCTCTATCCATATATGTATATCATATTATTGAGAACTAGATAAATTCATGGAGGTTAAGTCCATTAATGGCTATTAGCCAGGAAGGGTGAGGAATGGTGTCCCTAGCCTCTGTTTGTCAGAGGGTGGAGATGAATGGCAGGAGAGAGATCACTTGATCTTTACCTGTTAGGTTCACTCCCTCTGGGGCACCTGGCATTGGCCACTGTCGGTAGACAGGATACTGGGCTGGATGGACCTTTGGTCTGACCCAGTATGACCGTTCTTATGTTCTTATCATTAATGCATATGAAGTTATGAGAATTGTGCTGTATGGTGGTCACTAAAACATACTATAAGTTGGGGAATCAGCCAGACATTAGCTCCCCAGAGGCAACAGCAAGGAAAGTAACCAACACCCGGGTGGGGTGTCAACACCAGGAGGCGGGGGAAGGGAATAAACTGTGGGGGGCAAGTGAATATAAGAGGCAGGTGGGAGACGACAGACTCTGGGAGGGACAATACGAGTAGGACAGCTACCTATCCTCTTTATTTAGTGAGGGATACAGAGGAATAGAGTGGTAGCTTTTCACATCCAGGGTGATGGTAAGTGGAATCCCTTCTGAGTAGTGTATAGGGAGGCTTGCAGTTTGGGCATATATTTAAAGTTAAATTTTGAACCTGAGATGATCACACACAAATGAGGCATGGCTGGCTTTTCCCTAATGGTGAAATGAATCCAAAGGTAAGCAGAGAGAAAAATAAATAAAGAGTTATACTAATTGTGGTGTTGAGCACCCTAAATCAGAGCAGAAAGAACCCAGCATCTGGTAAGAGTAGCTCAGCACCTTGCAGGATGTAGCCTTAATGGGACCTGGACATCAGTGATTTTACTATTCAAAGAATTGTGTGTTTAAAAAACCCAAAATATATTAAATAATAAGATCTAACAAGGCTAGCTGGTTTCCACAAAAGACGAATACATCATTGATATGAGATTAACTGAAAGAAAGCAAAATATTAAAACAATTATTATACAAATTGATCTCATTTATAAAAGTCAGTGGGATCAAGATGTCACAGTAGCTACCAGCAGTCCATTCCCAAGAAAAACCACAGAGACCTTTACCAAACTCACTTTGATGTATTATTTTCTCTTAAAACTTGAAAAGAATATTGCTTTGGAATAAATCCTGTTCCTCTAATATCCTTTATAACTGCCATGGCTGAAGGCAGCATGTCCAGTTAAAAATCATACATTTTAAAAGCACATTTCTTCATCTCTGTGTTAATGATAATTCCTTTGATTATTACAATAGGAACAAATTTTAATATCGGATATAGACTCATAGTCCCTTCTGGCCATAAAGGCTATCATGATCATGTAGTGTGACCTCCTGCACATTCCAGGTCACAGAACCTCACCCACCCACTCTTGTAATAGACCCATAACCTGTGGCTGAGTTACTGAAGTCCTCAAATCATGATTTGAAGTCTTCAATTTACAGAGAATTCACCATTTACACTAGTTTAAACCTTTACTTGTTTATGCTGAAATATTTTTTCATTTCTCTAACTTTGGACAACAATGAAAATTAATTATGGTAATTTCTCTTTATTTAAGACCCACTTCTAGTTGTTTTCACTTTTAGTTTCTCATGCATAAGCATAATGATATAGTAGATAGGGTTGCCAACTGTCTAATTGCACAAACCCAAACACCCTTGTCCCACCCCCTTCCCCGCCCCTTCCCTGAGGCTCCGCCCCTGCTCACTCCATTACCCCCTCCCTCTGTCGCTTGCTCTCCCCCCACTCTCTCTCACTTTTACTGGGCTGGGGCAGGGGGCTAGGAGGAGATGCGGGCTCTGGGCTGGGGAGTGGGGCCGAGGGGTTTGGAGTGCGGGAGGGGGTGTGGGCTCTGGGAGGGAGTTTGGAGGCAGGAGGGGGCTCAGGGCTGGAGCAGGAGGTTAGGGTGCAGGAGGGGGTTTGGGGTGCGTGCTCCAACTGGGTGTCGCTTACCTCGGGTGGCTCCCAGAAGCAGCCAGCATGTCCGGCTCCTAGGCTCAGGGTTGGCCAGGCAGCTCTGTGCGCTGCCCCTGCCTGCAGGCACAGCCCTCACAGCTCCAATTGGCCGTGGTTCCTGGCCAATGGGAGCTGTGGAATTGGAGCTTGGGTGGGGGCAGCATGCCAAACGGACTTTTAGCGGCCTATTAAAATCTCCCAGATTGGTTTCAGTAGCCACCAGGAGGTCAATTCCAATTCTGGGAGACTCCCAGCCAATCTGGGAGGGTTGGCAACCCTAATAGTAGAATATCTATCTATCTATCTATCTATCTATCTATCTATCTATCTATCTATCTATCTATCTATCTTTTAAAGTGCTTTCATTCCATTTTTAAAATTTATTTCCAGAAACATTTCTATTAGATGTAAGATTTGTAAAATATTGATTTTACCAAACCTGAATTTTGGGTCATATTTGACCCTCCACTCCATAGATTACAATTCTTTTCAAGGCCTCTACATTCTTAAGACAAATAGTCCCAGGAAAGTATCAGAGGGGGTAGCCGTGTTAGTCTGGATCTGTAAAAAGCAACAGAGAGTCCTGTGGCATCTTTAAGACTAACAGATGTATTGGAGCATAAGCTTTCGTGGGTGAATGCCCACTTCGTAGGATGCATATACATGTACATGCATCCAACGAAAGCTTATGCTCCAATACATCTGTTAGTCTTAAAGGTGCCACAGGACTCTCTGTTGCAGTCCCAGGAAACACTCTTAAATGCCCTTTACGTTTTCCATTCTTATTTCATCCCATTTCCTTGTGTGTCCCTGGTTTACTTTAGACCCACTTTGCTATCTGCTACTTATTCCCCTTTCTTTAGCAGAATATTTGGGCAGAGGTCTGGTTTTGCATCCAAGATATTTCACATATTCATAATTTTACAGTGGAACTTATGCATCTCACAACAAAATGGGCCATTCCTTGAATGCAATTTGTTGAAGCGTGCAACTTGCAATGATTTCAACTCTTCCTCTGATTTATTTCCTTCCCCTGCCATGTGCTTCCCCCCCCCCCCACACTGTTATAGGTATGATTTTCTCTGACTTTCTTTGCCTTTATCCCTAGGGAGTACTACAGCGTGTGGTAACAGAAACGTATTGTACTGTAGCAGTATTTGAGGCACAGAATCCACTGTGAATATGTACTGATGGAAATTAAGAAGAAAAAGAATGGGTGAAATCCTGGTTACAATTAAGTCAACAAGAGTTTTGCCATTGACTTGAACAGGGCCATGATTTCATGCATTCTTTTCTTGTGCAGTCACCATACAGAAAATGACCTTTTAACCTGCTGTCTAATTCAAGTCATCAGCATGATCTAAATATGATGTTAACAAGAATCTGCTGTGGCTAAATGGTTTCCTTACCAGTGTTTTTGAAAAAAATATAAACTCAAGTAATGGCTAGGGAATCCCTTCTCATCTCTTTCCTCTTTAAACTTGAGTAATTTGTTAACAACTTTTCTGAATCCTGGTTTTGGAGAATTGTCTGACACAGAAGCTTTAAATCACTGTTTGGATTCCAAGCAGCTTGAAATGGTCCCTGCATTGTGTTTTGTGTCTTCTCTTGAAATTGTAGCACTGCATTTTTTCTTTATTTGTTGATTATATTTTTGAGGCTTTATTTATGAATTCATAAACATCAAGGGCATATCTAAAATTATTGTAATTAGAGGGCGAGTTGTGTCTAGAGCAGACATGCACTGAACTGCATATGAGAAATTACATAGAATTCTTTCTTTTAATTAAACAGCTGAAAGCAAGATGCTGTGTTAATACTAAATTAAGGTTGTACAGCTTTTTTTTTTAAGTCAGGAAATACACATGTTAAGATTCCTCCAGCAATGTTACCCAGCCACATAACAGATGTTCCTATTTTTCTTGTTAACTGTACAACTTAATTATTTAATTTTATGTTTTTGAAGGTGTGTGATAAAATACACATGATGTGCAATACGGCCAAATTAGTGTTGCGGTAGAAACTATAAATTTTGTATTTCCTGACTCCCTTGTTTTGGAACTTTGCATGAATGTAAAGGTGGCTTTTTTGTATTTGTCCTTTTTAAAAACAAACCAACCTTATACCACAAATGTATGTTGAAATTGCTCTTGTTGTTTGTTATTATGTAAAGGTATTTCCCATTAGGTTCTGACGTTGGGTTCTCATTATGATTGTATCATTATTTGTATTTTGGCAGAGTGAAGAGCCCAATCAAGAACCCAGCTAGGAACTCTGTTAACCTAGAGTTCATGCCCCAATTTAGGTAAAACAGATGCAACATCGAGGAAAAGAATAGAATGCTCATGCAGAAGGAAGTGAGTTACAGTTTGCAAACATCATGTTAGAGCCACAATTCTTTTTTCCAGGAGTAGAGTTTGGTGGATTTCTTCGTTGTTTTCAAAATCTTTAGGTGGAGTTTTGTTAAACTGGGATTATGTGAATAGAAAGAAAAAGGAAGAGAGAAGGGAGAGAGGAAAGCAAAAGGGCATTCAGCAGGGAAGGAAGGTTGGGAGCATGGAGAACCTGTGGAGTAAGTCTGAGCTGATGGGATTGTAGGGAGGGAGCAGCAGGGAAGGAAATGTCCAGTCAGTTTATGGGAATGTCCTGAGTCAAAACTGTGGAAATGTGGCCTGATCTGACATCACTGTTCAGCAGTCCCTGCTTCTTGCCTTTGCTCCTGCTGGCTTGAGTGTCTGTGGCCCTGTGGGCTGGTTCTTCCTTGGAATTTCTTTGTTTGAGCCCACATGGCTAGGAGTAGCAGGGGGAAGGTGCTGCCTGGGTCTATGGCTAGGTCTACACTGCAGCGGGGGTCCGACCTAAGATACGCAACTTCAGCTACGTGAATACCGTAGCTGAAGTTGCGTATTTTAGGTCGGCTTACCTAGCGGTGAGGACGCGGGAAAGTCGACCGCTGCCGCTGACTCCGCTGCCGCCTCCTGCCGAGGTGGATTTCCGGAGTCGACGGCAGAGCGATCAGGGATCGATTTTACCGCGTCTTCACTAGACGCGGTAAGTCGATCCCCGAAAAACCGATTGCTACCCGCCGGATCGGCGGGTAGTGAAGACAAAGCCTTAGTATCTCCAGTGTAGGGTGGAATCAATCCTGTATAGTTCTGGGAGTTCCCAGGGGAAGGAGTAATCCTGGCTGTGCTCCATATCCTCTTTGTGCTTTTGAATCTCCTAAGGCTATTGCTTATGTTTGCCCCTGCTGGCTAAAGAATAGGTGTGGCCCTCGAGGCTGGCTTCTCCTTCCCTGGAATTTCTTTGTACCTCAGGCTACATGGCTAGAGGTAAAGAGGGATGCAGGGAAAGAGGATGAGTTCCTACCTGGCTCCTGGTTTGGCTGCAGACAGTGTTTTCTGCAAGATTTGGTTAACAAAATAACAACGTATCAATACATTATGCTGGCTGTATAGTTGCAGTGGAAAAAATAGAAAATTACATTGTTTCAAATTATTATTTGACATTTTCAGTATATTGCAGAATGCAGGAGGAATTTAGAGGCCTTAAAACTGGTGGAATACATAACTTTTTCACACCAGCAGACATAGTGTTTTATGCCTTTAACATAGTGTGGCATACTATGTTATGGCAATTTGTTGGAGGACTTTTGGTTTGTGAGTGTTTCACTGAAATAGTAACAAATAGTCCCTCTTGAAAACTGTACCCAGAACCAGCAGGAAAGCAGCAGCCCCTGTGCTGGCCCAGCCTTTTAGTACTAAAGCAAGAGGAATGTATAAAAGGGTATGGGACTTAATTAGACTGCTAAAATTTTAGCAGTTGCTCCATGAGCACATTCATGTGTGACTCCTCAATCCGTTATCTTTATGTATTTTTACATATTTTTTCTTTCTCAAACCAAGCAAGGGCATGACCGAGTATTCGGACTATTTAGCTGCACAATTTCAACTGTCAAGCATCAGGTCTGTGTGCAATAACCACGTCTTAAAATAAAAACATTAAGTATTTATTTTTCATCTTTTCCAAACTATATTAATTCCCTTCTTCCGATCTGGATGAACACATCTTCTTCAATTATGTCTATCTTAGGTACTTGTATGACCTTCAGAAATGTAATGATTCTTTATCTTCACAATACCTCATGTGAGGTAGGGAAGTAGTATTTTCCCCACTTTATAAATAGGAAGCTGAGGCCTTACCCAAAGTCATTCAAGAAATCTGCAGTGGAAGAGGGACTTGAACTGATGTCTCCCAAGTTCTGGGTTTGTGCCCTAACCGCTGGACCATATTTCTTCTCTGTGAACATTTGTCTTTGGGCTGAGGCTAAGAATAAAGCCCAATAGGATTTTTTTTCAGAAAGCTATGAGTAAATGAAATAGTGTGCTGTAATAAAAGTTTGCAAACTTAGCTATAGCTTTCACTTGCCTCTGAAGCTGTAATACTTTCCTGATTTATGTTTCTGACATTCTGTGTCAGATATGCTTGATGGAAGTTACAAATATGAAGTAATATCCAGCAAGAGAAAAAAAGAAAAAAAAAGGAAGGAAATGGGAAGAAACAGGAGAAAAACAAGAAAAGATAGCAGATTTCTACCTTTTCATCCTAAAGCACAACAAAAGCAGGGAGAATAATTAATCTTGTCTATGGGTTTCTGGGCACTCCCCATCTGTTAAATCTGTACCTCTAAAAGCATTATTAGATGAGATGGAATCATGTATAATGTTGTAGACTCTTTTTGTGTGTCTTTGTATATTTAGAAAATGAGAGGCTGCTCAACTGAAAAATTACAGGACTTGGAAATGATATTGGCTGCTGCAGAAGAGCCAGTCAAGTCTATACCAGCTTTTCAGCTAATAACTGTTATTAGAAATAAAGATTTTGGTGCAGTAATAGGTGCTCTGAGTAAACCCTTTCGTGCTGCACATGAAGGGTCTTGGAGCTTCTGATGTTGCTTATTGTGTTGCATGGAACTTGAGGATGTTCTGTGATATGGCTAAAATAATTTCTAGTTGTGTAGTGAACATCCATAGGGCAACGAGTTGTTAAAGGAAAAACAGATGCCACATCATATATCATCAAACAATGCTTGCCAAGAAAATTCATTTATTTTGAACGTCTCTGCTGGGGTAGAGAAGAATATCAAGGAAAGATAGGGGGGAAAGTTCCATTGTGGATATTATGCCATTTATTAAAGCTTTGAGAAATGAAGAAACATTTAGAATCATCTAATTTGTCTACTGCCCATAGAATGTTGGGTCTTTCCTGGTAGGGTTCAGGAATATAGTTGCAGTGGACAAATAATCTAATAGCAACTTTGACAGTATGAATGGAATGTGGCATCAAATTAGTAACTATTTTTCTCTATGGTTTTAGTTGGGACAGAGTGGCCAAAGGGTAGAAAAATGTGTATTACGAGAATTAGAGAATGCATATTTCCTCTGACACGGCTCACGACCCTGATGAGATGTCAAAGGCTATCCTATCTAAAAGCAGAAATCATATGAATTAAAGTTCATATGGCTTTATTACATTCTGCTTGGGAGTGAAGGGAGATAAGGAGTTTCAGAAATTTTGAGTCCTGATCATGTTGTGCATAGGTTTTATAGCTTCTTTCTTTGTACTGTATTTGTCAAATTTAATCTATCTGGTTTCTTGTATAAGGCCCATCTCTCTGGAGTTTAACATTATATGCCCAGCATATATTGATCAATGCTGTTATAAGACCCAAAGTATTTAAACATTCATATGTCTTTGTCATAGTAATAACGTGTATTATTTGCACCGTGTGTGTGTGTATGCGGGCAGGGGACTGGACTTGATGACCTCTCGAGGTCCCTTCCAGTCCTAGAATCTATGAATGAATATATATATATATATATATAGAGAGAGAGAGAGAGAATATGAATGTATTAAGCCCATAATATTAATAACAGTTATATAGCCCAAATTGGCCTATATCTTTTATAATTCTGTTCATTTGTGCTAACTATGCCATAATACCCTGCATTAGCTGAAGTAAGTTTTTGCTTAAGTAGATAGGAAAACTGCCAGGATCAGTACATATGAATGTTTTCTCTTAGCAACAGGTAGGGAGTTTTTCACAGGCCAGTATGGAATGTCCCAAAGGGAAAGGACAAGATATATGATTGTTCTACCCTGGTACAAACATAGGAGGTACTTTCATGCACCAATACCTTGAATGCTAGTATCCAAAACAGAGATAAGGAAAGGAACCGAACAACAAGTTAAGGAGATGTGATGAACTGATGGCTTGTCTTTTACTGTCATGTAAAGAGATGTGTAACTGATAAAATTATCCTATAAATACTGCCAGCTGTCACGTGTAACTTTGGGGGCACACCTTCTGTGTAAGGTGACTAACAACACTGCATGAGACAGCTTCCTGGAGACTGGTATCATATTGAACCCTTTTCCTGTACTATATTCTTACTGGCTTTTAGCAGTAAATCTCTGAGTGATATTGGTTATTTTGTCTCCTGAACATATTTCATTACAAACCAAAGTGTGATCACAGAACTGATTATACAATTTATCAACAACAGTTACCATGCTACATCAAACCAATGGCTTATCTAGTAAACAATTCTGCCTCTTTCACACCAATTGCATTAGGCTTCAGACCAAGGCAAAAGCCCCAAAGGAACATTAGGATAGGAAATAATTCAAATATCAGCTTAAAATATGTTTGTTAAAGCACAAACATTAATAATGTAATGAATAATATGGAATAGGCAATAGATTTTGTTAAAGATGACATACATACACACCGATTTTATTCCAACAAAAGCTATGGGGTGCAAGTATTCATTTTGTGTTATCACAATACAAGGATTTCATGGAATTATCTTCATATGGTGGATGGGAACTGACACTTGAATTTCAAGTATTTACTCTTGTAAAATTAGTAATTGTTCATAAAGTTTCACAGTAGTTAGAAGCACAATTGTCTTTGCAGATCTCTGTAAGGAAGGAATCAAATTCTTCTTTTGCACTTGTATTTAATATATGAAGAATGTATGTAGGCTTAAATCTATGAGCACTTTGAAACTAGGGTAGACTTTTTGTTGTTGTTGTTGTTGCAGGGGATGATTTATCTGGTGAAAATGTGGGAAGCTCAAGAGCAGTTAAAGCCTATAATAGGGAAAACAAACAAAAATATATATTAGTTTATATAGCACCAAGAATGCACAAGGTGATTTACGTATTCACCCAATAAAATAAAATAATAAAATAAATTAACAATCTATAAAAAAAGGTAATGTACTAATGTATGGGATACAAGATACAAGAGCAAAACAAAATGAATGGGCATTGAAGTTCATCATGTGCATTGTTAGTTCCATGAGTTTTTTTTTTTTTTTAATTTTGAATAAGCGTTTGTTATCTTCTTGTTAGCATTTCTTTCATGGTTTAGGATTTGTAGGAAAAAGTGTGTTTTATGACAGGACTTTGAGGAGGAGAGTGATCTGTGGCAGAGGGGAGGGTGTGCTAGAGGGATCGGCCACATGGGACAAGGCATGGAGAGCAGTTGAAGGACACGAAGTGAGTAATTATGTGTGTGACTTCAGCAGAGTGAAAAAGGGAGCAGAAAGAGGAGAGAGGGGTGAATTTGATGCAGGAGACAAAGAAAGAAGCAAGTGAAAAGATTCAAAGGGGCTGGATGTGGTCATATCAGTTTCTGTTGAGATGAATATAAGGGTTTTTTGTTTGCATCAACAGGCAAATATTCACTGAGTGAAGGACAAAGTTAACTTATATCTCTCTCAGGACAATTGATCTTGATAGGAAGCCAATAAATGAATCAGTAAATCGATTGAGTGTTTATTCAGAAATATGGAAATCTCTCCACTGTGACCTTGAATTTCAAAATCATAACTGCTTTTTCTTCAAAACTAAAATTCTGTAGGGGACACTATGCTATAGGTCTTGGGTGGGCGAACAAAAAAAACCCACCCAAAAGTTATCTGTCTTTTGAATGGTAAATAATCACTTTTCCTGTAGTCTGTCTGGGTAATCAGAGAAATACTCTTGCATATGTTGTCTAAGGAAGTAAACAATTAAGAGAGAAATTTCCTCCTGTACTTGTGTTTTGTCAGTCCAACAAGGGCTGATAGTAAAGTTAAAAGCAGTCAGCAAAGTTGAGGACACTTAATACAGTTAGGATGACCAGACAGCAAATGTGAAAAATCGGGACGGGGGTAATAGGAGCCTATATAAGAAAAAGACCCAAAAATCGGGACTGTCCCCATAATATCGGGACATCTGGTCTCCCTAAATACAGTACTGGACTGAGAAACAGAAAGGACTTGCATAGAGGGCTTCAGCCCTACAATAACTATATTATTATTATTTTAATTGTTTTTCCCATCTTTGAATTTTGGGATCCAATCTACAGCAGCATTATTGGTGAGATGGGTCACTATGCTGGATCCTCCAACTCCTCTTTATGTCCCAATTCTAAGGTGCTTATTATAAAAAATCACCGACTCATCAAAAAGACCATGATCATAATAATGAGCTAGAATTGTTACTCTTTGTAACAATAATAATTATCCTCTGAAAAGAATGAACAGCTGTCTTTTATTAGAAGGCAGAAATATAAAATGGAATGCCAGTCCAGCACAGGGCACTGGGGTGGGAGTTTGATTTCAGTGGGGCTCTGTGCTGGTGCAGAAGTTTACCCATAGAGTTCTCAGTTTAGGATTAGGACCTAAAATATTACAGATGGCAAGTAATTTACTATTCTGACTGTTATATGCATTTTTAAAGTATCCTGCACCGTGGGATTCTTCCACAAATGTCATCTTATATAACACGTGCCCCTGGGAGGGATCATAGATCTCCTGACTTCTACATAGGATCTCATTAGAGGGGTCAGGCTTCAGTTTGTTAGGTGCCTAAATTATCTAGTAGGAAAATTCCTGCATTAAGAGTTGCATTAGGCTCAGCCTACTTTACATTGGAAGCTGGTTCAACAGCTCTGCCTCCCCCCCACCTTTTGAGGAGTACCTGGAATTCTCTCGGCTAAAGTGTTCTAGGTCCCTGCTCAGTTAAGGATTTGCAAATGAGGTTTAGGACTTTCTACTAGACTCAGAACTGGATAGGCAGAGTGTGAAGTAATGAAACTCATATTCAAGGTGGCTGAACAGAGATTAGATCCTGTTGATACATTGTGTAGTCAATTGCTTGATCACACTTTGGTCCAGTGTAATATTGGTTATTTGGTTTTTTAAATATGTTATTCAGGTTTATTGTTAAAAGTCAATAATACTATACTATATGAAGAAAGATTCAATAAGATACCAGTTTTTGGGAAGCAGTCTCATGCAGTGTTGTTAAATTTACCTTATACAAAAGGTGTGCTCCTGAAGTTATACCCCTAAAGCTATTTTGTTTTTTTTTGTTTTTTTTAGTCAATGTTTACAGGTAAAATGCATTGTGTGTGTCATCTGAAACTAGAAGCTTTCTGCTTTGTTTTTCTGGTACCATGGTGTTACCCTTATCTCTGTGTTCTGCACACATGCATTCCAAGTACCAAGGGGATGAAGGCACCCCCTTGGTTTGTACCAGCATAGAACACTCATGTATCTTCTCCTTTGCCTTTGGGACATTCCAGTACTGTGAAAGTAACTCCCCACCTGTTTCTATGGTAAACACCCATATGTCGTGATCCTGACAGTTTTCCTGTTTACTTTTTCAGCTAATGCAAGGTGTTGTGGCATATGTAGCATAAGTGAACAGAATTATAGAGAGACATAGGCCAATTCAGGTTATGTAACTGCTAGAAATGTTACATAGATATATATAAAATTCACACCACATATATTAATATATCTATCTTAGCCTAGCATATATGGGTCAACAATCCAAAAAGGCAAATTATTTGTTACAGGTATTGGAACCTATATCAGTCTCTTTAAAGTGTAAACATTTTCTTAGATACAGCATTAATAACTGCACAAATGTGCATTATACCCAGAAAAGGTGAATATCTGACCCAAGGAAAGGATTATTTGACTAAGGCTTGAGCTCACAAAATTCACACTGACAAGGGACAATTTCTTTGATTTCTTAACCCCCCCCCCACAATCTTAATGGGTAACAATGTTGCATTTATATATTCATTCAGAAGGATCCCAAGCTCTTTACCCACTTTACCAGTGGATTCATAAACTAAACACAGAACAACGTTGTCCATCACTGAAGTGTGTAGCCACCTGTGTGTGAAATGCAACCACTATTTGAGTACAGAGAAAACACACAGCAGGTTTGAGCAGGATATGAAGAGACTATCTTATATAATTGGCTTTTAAGTGTAACTTTGAATGTCATTATCTGAACTAGAATTGTGCTAGGACACCAGAGTTAACTTTTGAATGATACCAACTTGATTAGACACTTACAATAAACTCATGTTACTCTTAAATAAAATGGCTGCCAATTCAAACTGAGCTAACTAATCTCTTCTTTGGGGCAAGTTCTGCCTCCTTGATCACAATGTGGGCTTTCCTTCCGTTTTCTAGTGCTCCAGAGCAGGAGGCAGTAGGTGTCTGTGCTACCTGACTCCCAGAAGAAGAGGAGCAGCTCCATGCCGCAGAGGGTGAAATGAGGTTATGGCCATAGTTCCAATCTCCCTGTACAGCAGAACTTCTGTGTTGGGAGGATACAAGCTAATTTTTTCTCAAAAGTATAGCAAAGCTCATAGATGAGCCTGCTTCCTCCAATGTCTCCAGAGTCATTACGTCTGGTCTTGATCTCTGGAGGCATAAAGCCTCCAGCCACCTTTACTTAGGCAGTATGCCATCTCCTAGTGACCCCAATATGGTTCTTGTTCTAAGAACTATAACTAAGCCCTTGAAGTTTATTTTATTTATTAATCCATTTATAATCCATGCAAAGCACCATGCTGTTATGCATATAAAACTAAAAGAATTGTTAATTAAAAATATTAAATAAAAAGGAAAGCTGTTTAGATAAGACTTTAACATTTTCGACATCGAGAAATAAAAAGAAAAGCATTTAACATTTGTGACATCTAGATTTGTTTCAAATCATTTGGTTGTACTTCATTATCTCATCACAGTATAATTTAATATTTGCTCTTTATTGAATCAGGTAAATTTCTACAATATCAAAATGGTATAGATTATCTCATTTAGTGCCCTGCATAGCAGTTAGTGAATTTAATTGGTGTGGCTGCTGTCTCCCCACACTGCTCTGCAATATTGTAATAAGAATATGAATTGGCTAATGGTTCTCTGGGGGAAGTTGGTATACAGTAATCTATTTTTAACCCTTGTAATTAATTCATTATTGTAATTGGATATTCAGTTGTCTTGCTGCCTTTTTGAGATTTACCAATTGTCATGCAGTGCAAATTCCTGCTGTACATCTCACAAAGATAAGCACAAGAGTGTTAGGAATCAGCAAGTGGGAACATGATTAATTCTGGTTAGCCCCTACTTTTGTGTCCCAGTAATGTCACTTAGAGCCAAGAATTGTGCAGTGTGGAGCCAAGAATTGTTTAGAGAGCTGAAGAATGGAGGAAAGGATGATCTGTCCTTGGTGCTGTAGTTACAGTATGTGAACTCCAAGGAATTAGTGAGCAAATTAGCAAATTCTAGGCCCTAGTGACTTTGTATTAGGAGGAATTAAATAGATTAATGTCATGATCAAGAAGAACTGGTTGTGTTAGGCTTAATAAACAGCCATAGGTCAGACAAAAGACAGCTTCATTATAGTGTGTAGTATTGTTGTAGCTGTGTTGGTCCCAGGGTATTGGAGAGATAAGGTGGGTGAGATAATATCTGTTATTGGACCAACTTCTGTTGGTGAGAGACACACGCTTTCAAGCTTGCATAGAGCTCTTCTTCAGGTCTTCCTAGAGCTCTGTGTAAGCTTGAAAGCTTGTCTCTCTCACCAACAGAAGTTGGTTCAATAAAAGATATTACCTCACCCACCTTGGCCTTCTAGCTTCGTTATACAGACTAACTGAACAAGCTAAAGATCTGTAGTAAAGATGAACGTCAGACTCTTGAGGACTCTGATTTTATTACAACTATGTTCTCTTGAAATAAAAGTGCCTAATGGCATGGGTCTGTGAGCTTAGAAAAAAATATTTAAAGGGTGTATTGGAAAAAGGAAAGGAAAATGGCAGGAGTGTTTTATGGAATGCCTCACAGGGGAAGAGGAATGTATTTTGTGGCCTTGACTATACTCTCTTTCTCCTCTTTTAGGGGTAGGAGCCTGGCTTGTTGTGTGGGCTCCTGCCCCCTCTTCATTTTCTGTTGTCATTACTTTTGTCTGTATTTATCATGAAAATATGAATAATATAAACTACTGCAGGATTTGTTTCTCTGTACTACTCTTCACTTAGTAATATGAATCTTTATTGCACTTAACAGCTTGTATTTTTGTTTTCTCCATTATTCCAGTGTGAATTTGAAATAACTCCTTTGTAGCCAAAGGAATTATTACAGATTTGCACAGGTGTAACGGAAAGCAGTGAGTGTTTTAGCCCAGTAATGTCATCTGCTGTTAAGGATTAGAAGTAAAAACTCTGGGTCTCCTTCAGTAAGGATTAAAATGTAATGAAACACAGTTCATTTTGGACTCTGAACTGCTGGAAGTACTAGATAAATGGTATAAATGGGGTACATCAAATGGAACACTGAAAGCTATTTTGATATAAAGTAAATTCTAATAATTATTTTCTGGGGATGGAAGAAGGTAACAAATGAAGATTAGACTTCAAGTTAACACACACACATCTGTTATCTGTCTAACATTCTAAGTTTCAAGCCAAATTCTGCCTATCTGTGTAACCTTGTTGATTTCAGCAAGGTTGCATTGATGTAACTGAAGATAGTAGCCTCTTAGGTTTTATATATGCTGCAATTTGTTTAAGAAAAGCTAAATCTACTTTGGAAGAAATACAATTTGTTTGGCCACAGATTTCCCTCTGCCTTTCTTTGAAACCAAACAGCAGTGTGATGAGGAGTTTGCCCCACACATGCTGTGAAAGTATTAATATGGATCTGAGAAGCCAATTAATCTGCCTGCTTGCACCTGGAAGGTGGCCTAGCCTAATTAGAAACAAAGTCCAGCTGGGGGAAATCAGGGCTTGTTTCCCTAAAGAGCTGGGTGAGCCCAGTTGGGAGAAGGAAAGTTGGAGGTGAGGGAGTTTCCCCCCCCCCCCACACACACTCTCTCTGAGGAACTGCCTGGAAGGCTGAGGAAGAAAAAGGGGAGAAGACCAGACAGGCTTCTCTAGGGGCTAGCTGGAAACCTAGTTGGAGCCTCCCTGAATACATGACTATGGGGAGAAGTGGGCCAGCCCCTAGATCATGTGGTAGATTGAAGGACAGAAGGACAGTTTAAAGCATCAGAGGCATTCCTGCGATAAGGTGGCTGGCAGCTGAGCCCAGCCATGCTGATGGTTTGGATTTTGTATATATTACTTGAGTCCTTTACTAAAGGACTCTTGGACCCAGAAGGGGTAGAACCCTGTAAAGAAGGGGTAGGCACTCCTATGGCTGGAGTAGGCCAAAGGACAGTCTGGCAGGGCGGGGGGAAATTGAGGCACAGCTGCCAGAACACCACATCTGGGCACAATGGGGTGGGTTCGGGTAGCAACTTGCTGCAGGCAGTTATGAGGTGAGGGAGACTGACTGTAGAATTTCAGTGAGACCTCTGCCACAGCAGAGAAGGTAGTGACATCCCTGCTCCTCTCTATTGACTGGGAGTTAGGGGTGACCACCACCACATTTACAAGGTAATTTTATTATATGATCCGTAGGTTGGATAGGACCTGTTCTTCTTGAGCCTAGACTAGTGGGGAACTTACTTTACATTAGTTCTGTCTACTCCTCACCCTCACACTCCAAACAAATATCCTCCTAACTCCCAGATATAAAGGCTTTGAGGGTTCATTATTGTACATATAGCAGGCCACCCTTTCTCTTGAATAGATTGACTGGCCGTGGAACAAATGTTCCTGGCTTTGGGAGATTTTTGTGTGTGCTTTGTTTAGAAGTTCACATTGCACAGAGAAATAATATTTGTAATGTTAATAAAATAAACTTTCATTATTTGGCTAATCCGTTATTTATTTTTGTCTGTGCCTATCTTGTAGCTTTCTTTTATTAAATGCAAATGGTTCCCTGAGGGTAGATCTCTGTGTATGATGGAGTTACTCATTCACAGTTCATTCAAGGTAGAAGCACTCAGTTTCACTTTGCAGTGCTGCAAAGCATCATTCATGGACAAGTTACAGCACAAAGAGAGATTACTCCACGGTACCATATTCATTCAGAGAAAATGGGTGAGAATGTGCTAGAAGCTGTTTTCCAGTAGGAGGCTCCTAAATACTGTATTTACATTTCCCAGTTTTTTTCCTGTAGCCTGCTTTCCTCTCCCATTAGTCTCCAAATTCCTCCCACGTGAGCATTCCAGGACTCGTCCTTCCCATTAGTGGGTCAGCCAGTGGTTTAGGCCCTTAGGATATCTGAATGATCTTGAGAACGAAAGAGGATGTATGTTGACATAAAACAAATCAGTTCAACCAGAAAGGACCCATTCTTTCAGTTTCACTACATGCATTTCTAAAGGTACACCTCAACCCCAATATAACGCGGCCTGATATAACATGAATTTGGATATATCATCCCAATCCTTACTCAGGCAAACCATCCACTAATTACAATGTAAATAGTCAATGGGTGTTTTGCTTGAGTAAGAACTTCCAAGATCAGGTCCATCGTTTGGCTCATCAGCAATGCCATCCTAACATATTGCATAGATGATACTAACAGACGAATAAGCAAATGGTTAAAAGCCTATTTCTAATTTAGCTAAAATCCCATTTAAAAAACAAACAAACAAAAAACCCGGTGTGAAATCCTGGCCCTACTGAAGTCAACAGCAGAACTCTCTTTGACCTTGAGAGGGCCAGGATTTTACCCCCAATGTTAAGGAACTGCCCATGCGCCTTTTCTTGAGGTAGATGCACACAGAGAGGGGACTGCCTGTGCATGGATCTTGGAGGGAGTTATCTGGGTCAATGATTTTTATTTGAATTTACACAAAACATATTTTGCTTCTATTTTGACTTACTTTTTTCTCACATAATTTGAAACCTCATTCATTTAGGATGTCAATAATGTGGCTCCCTCTGTTTAACTTGTTTCCCCAACATTTTAGCTTTATCTTTTAGCCCTGGATTAATATTTTAACATTGCTCCTCTTATGCTTTATTTGTCTCTCGTTAACGCCTTAGAGTTGGAACTAGTCCTTCCTTATCTTCAAATAAGTATTTTGGCACATTTGTAACTTCTTGTATTATTCTATTGTTTTTAATGAAAAATTTGGACACCACCATCTTACTTCTGGTTTTGAAATATCTATTTTAGTGTTGAATTTTGCTGTTAGGACTATGCAATGTTTTAATCTTCAGATTATATATTTTTTCTCCTAGCAAATTGAGCCTTAAAAACACTGAGGTTTAAATTTTTGAATGTGGTATAAATGTGATAGAGGAAAGAAAGACTTGATAAAATTATGCATTTTAAAAACAAAATAATGTGTATGAACAAGTGGATCAGAACGTTTAAGGGACGAGTTATTTTTGATAACCATAATTGAGTTGATAACCATAATTGTTAACAACTGGATTGTCTTGGGGACCTTGAAATTAAAAATCCTCAATTAACAGAACAAATTGAAAGTTAAAGAAGAGATATCAGAATGTTCATCTCAGAATGTTGCTTTGTTTGATTTACAGAACTGTCCATTATGAAGGTGGCGCTGTGTCGATTCATGCTCGTTCCCTTTGGCGACTAGAGACTCTAAGAGTTGCGTAAGTAACAATACGCTAAGAAAAAATATGGACAATATAATCAAACTTGATCAGCTGTATGACTTCAGTCAGAGAAGGGTCGGTCTCTAAATCAATAGCACAGTAGGTAAAAACTAGAGGCGAACTTGAAAGCCCTGAGTCAGCAAGGTACTTAAGTGTGTACTTAGCGTCAAGCACATGAATAGTTCCACTGTCTTCACTGGGACTACTTGTACTTAAAGAGAGGTGTGTGCTTAAATATGTTGCTGAATCACATCCAGGTTATATTATTCTATTTTAATTTCAAATATTTGTGGTTTTATTTTCCCTTTTCCCAGTCATTTATGGTTATGGACAGCTCCTGCATGGTAGTAATATTCCAATAAGATTTTATGTTACTATGCTTTGTCCCCATAAATGGCTTTCTGATGCATTTAAAAAAGCCCCAAATAAACTGAAAAACTCACACAAATACACACCCAGGTTTCTTTGGCTGTCTTCTGGTTTCCTCTGGTTCTATAGTTATAGTTGTATTCAGGTTCTTTTGTTACCCAAATACATAGCACTGCTAAAAATGGTATTAAATAGTCACTTTTATGTTAAGAACAAAAATTATTAGACAGCCTGTATTGTAAAGGAAAACATCTGCAAAAGGATGATGTAAAGTTGGAGTGCTTGCTGGGAATTGTGCCTTATTTAGCTGTGACTGTAATATACAAACATGCCTTAAAGTTTCACTCACAAGTATACAGTTATGATAAAATGTGAAATGACAAATTATCATTTTAGAGACTAAATGACAATAGCTGTGGGGAAATGTTACACTGTAATGATGTTGTTGAATGTGTGCATGTCATTTAACGGGATGATGTTAAAAGACATTGAATACATATAAGGGGAATGGAGAGATTCCCTCCACTCCCCTTTAGTTGCTTTTGGACTAAATTGTGCTTGAGCGACAGCAGTGAAACCACACGAGAATCTCTGCCTTTTTGTTTCCCAAACTTTTCTCTTCACATGTTTCAGGGTAGTATTTTACCATCAATGTGTATCACCTGGCAAATAATGGCAAAGGAACAGTGAGTTATGTTACGATTTGATAGCCTTATGCCATCTCTGGAATTTGACAGGCAATGTGTACAGACTGCAGGTTTAGAGAACTTGTCAAAAGAATCTGCAATACAAGTCAGCTCTGACAGTAGTAATCTTCCTTTACAAGGAACATGACTGTTACTATCAAAATGTTAAACTTTTTTTTTTTTGGGTGGGACACAATTATGGCCAAATTTCAGATGTTTTATTTTGTTAGCAAAGGTGTCAGCTTATAACTTTCCAGCTGGTGCTCAGATGTATGACCTCTTAAAGCCTATTGCTAAATAGACAAATTTATGTGCATCAGTGATTAGAAGTAAATTTTGAATGTATTGAATTGGGCACATGATTTGTGACAAATCAGTCTAATATGTATGTACGTTTGTTATTACTATTAGACAACACTATATTGTGCAACACTTACATGTTTAACAAATAAAGACTAAAATCTGTTTCCTGGCCTGAAAATCTCTCTATCTAATGACTCAGACTTGCAAACACCACGATAAGTTGTGCTGATTAGTGAGAGTAAACCCAATATTTTACATTCTAGGGCTCCAGTCCTGTAGAGATTTATGCACATACCTAGCTTTATCCCATAGAAGTCATGGGGCTACTTAGATTAATGTCTTTCCAGGCTTGGATTGTAAGATTTTTTTGGGGGAGCAAGGCTTGCTCTAGTAAGCATTTGAGTATACTACACAGTTTTGTGTGCAGATATGGTCACAGAGTTTCCTGGTACATTACATGGAGTAAAATAATATGCATGTGCATTCTTACTCATTCTTGAAACTTTGAGAAAGGTTACTTGAATCTGGGAGTTTTTATGATTCAACATAGAGAAAATATACAACAGCCCAGATCTATGTGTGTTTCCACTGATATAAACCCTGGCACAGGCACCTGGATAGGGAGGGGGCTTGTGACAACAGAAAGTGGACTCAGTATTTTCTCTGGGAAGAGAATAGGAGAGGAAGACTTGGACAGAGCAAAAAGATGGGGCTTAGGCAAAGGATAATCAGAGGGGGAAGGATAGCACGGCTGTGACTAGAAAAGGAAAGATCAAGTGATAGATGGAAATGAGACAAAGGCCTGAGTAATTGCAAGGAAAATCCATTGGAATTGGAGTAGCTTAGTGTATTTTATGGAATCTTGGGCTCTTGAAAGATCTTGTTTTATGCTATTCATCTTTTCTTTAGAAGAATATTTCTTAATAAGATTGGTTATAAGACTATTATTGCTATTGCTTCATAAATCAATCCCCCCTCCTTTTTTTTTTACAGTTGTGCATGCCCTGTCACCTACCTACCCATCACTGTTCCCCAGTCCTCCTTCCTTTTCCCAATTTCTCTTTTCTCTTAAAATCACTCTTTCCTCCCACTCCACCCCACCCCACTACAACCTGGAACTTGTGCTCTGGCTATCCAGCTTCCTCCCACAAACTGTGCTGATGGGATTTACCATACAAAAGGCTTCTTGTTTTTGAATTCTCTTCACTAGCACAGAACCCCCTGAAGCATTGCATGGCTTTGATTCCGTAGCCAATCTCAGTGTAAATTCACGCCAAACTGTTAGGAATCTTTTGCTACAGAGCAGCTGATGGTAGTGTTTATCATTGTTTTGCCCACAGTAGTCTGTGGGCTTGAGTCTGTTATGCTAAAGAGCTTTTATGCCATTCTGACTGTGCAGAGGAGGCCTTTAAGTGGTCAGAAACAGTCTCCTCAGAATATTCACTGCCCAGAAGGCTTTCTTGACTGGTTAGAGCTAGTATAAGGGCAGTACACGCTCTGCTGCCATCTCTCAAGTACAAATTGGAAGTGTGTTTGGAGTGCATTACACTTCAGCTATTCTCTCTTCCTATAGTCCACAGGGGGCAGAATGTGAAGCAGAGTGTAAGTTAGAGCAGCCCTAGTCTGCGCTAAGGTAGGATCCTGCATGGCTCCATAATGAGGAGTGCAAAGATATTCAGCCACGTTTGCCTTCCCTGGCCCAAGTGCTGCAACATGATCACTGAGAATCAGGCCCTGGGTCTTTATATGGTTGAATGATGGAATTTTCATGCCAGCTGACAGTTGTATGTATTGGATGTGTTTTGGTAGTGGGTGCTCACCTTGCCATATAGAAGACTTAATGGGGGGAGGAGGAGAATGCATTTATGAGATATAAATCCTCCTTCCCTCCCCACCAAAAAATCCCACAGCAGAGTCCAATATTTTTACTGTCATTTAAAAAAAAAAGTAGGCTACAGAAATAAACCCTGTCTCTCTAGCATGTTTTAAAACAACCAAGAACCTCCCCAATTTCTTTAAGAAAATGGAAGCCAAGAGGTAACTTACATTGTGAAAATGGCTGCCAAATGTGTTTTCAAGATTTACACTGACAGTATACTTAGTACTTATGAAGAGGTGCTTAAACAAATGGATATTTTTATTGCACAGATAATAGTCTAAATCTGTTACACTAGTCTACAGCGATAATGACGTATGTGATGTGCCTTGAATAGGACCTAGGCTAGTGTACAGATGCATATGAAACACATACAGGGAAAAACTTTTAATTTGTTTTGGAATTTTGTGCTTGGGCTCATTCTAAAAGTACATAAGAATTTACATGTAAGCAAAAAGGGGCAGCAATACAAGCTTCTGCTATGTGGGATAGTTTAGATTTAGTTGAAATAGAATATCTGTAGGTTCACCAAGACCAGTCAGTCATATTTGACCCATAAATGATGAGTTTGGGCTGTTTCATACAAAAATGGAATATTATTTATTTGTATTGTGGTAGTACCTAGGAGCCCCAGTCATGGACCAGGATCCCATTGTGCTAGGCACTGTACAAACCCAGAACAAAAGAATGGTCCCTTCCCTCCCAAGCTTCCAGTCTAAGTAAAGTTTGAGAGCTCCTCTGAGAGACCACTGATGGAGGAGTACCTCGACACATCTGGAGTACTGGGGGCTCAGTCTGAAGCAGGGAGTTGGAACCCTGCTCTTTCTGTGCCTCAATTTGAAGTCCACTGTGAATGGAACTCCAGAGTGGGAGCATCCCTTCTTATTCCCCTTTATCTCCTGTAGAATGTGAAGCATATGGGCAGGCTCCTGTTGATTGGTTTTATAATTATTTTGTGAGCACTGTATCTGAGGGCACAGACAGCTGAGCAGAGGAGTGCTCTGGAAAGGTAGGTGAACTTAGCTACCAGTGGATAAAATGTTGAAGTGAGGACCTAGTTGGTCTTGGCTCATACTTTGGAGCTGAGATCTCCTCTCCTGGATGCAATAGGGTGTCTGTAAAATCCTCTAGTTATTGAAATTCATCTGTGGATAATTTCTGTTTTTCTGTCGGTAAGCAGCCATTTCTGCAACAGCTGAATTTTTTTTTGTATAACCAAAGGGAACTAAACTTCCTCTCAAATATCCCGCTGACAGCTCCCTTTCATTATACCTGAGAGGACTTCTCTTGAGCTATGGCAGAGTGGCACAGGGGAGAGGCACTGCATATGCAGGTTTCAAGGCGTTCGGATGGTATTTCCTATTGTCGGTGCAGAAAATACAGCTCAAAGAAGTAATCTTTTCTACCAGCGAAAAGATTAAAAAAACAACTCCTCCTGTTAAACTGTACTGATGGTGTTCATGGTTCTAATCAAACCCCCCTGTCTCCACTTCTTTGGGACTGGAAAAAATCATAATTCATTGACCTTTTTCTTTTGTCGCAATACTTTTTATTAACAGGTTAATTTAAACATGAGTTTATTGTACCTATTGGAGTGATACCACATCAGATAGCCAAAAACATTGTAGCTTTTTCTGTTAATACTGTACTATGAAGGGTGGACTTTGACATTCTGTGCCAACACATTAAAATGATTTTGCAACTAATCTGAATAATAATGAATCTTTAAATATGTTTGTTTGGTCTAGAACATTAAATTTTAAACATTTTGTTTAAGAATCCTCCTTTGAACTTGCCTTATTAGGTGGAGTGGAAGCCACATTAGATGGGGACAGCTATTCAGACTAAGACATATAACAACAGGGAAATATTTAAGCCTCATGGATGACAAGAGTCTTCTTCTTACGGACAAAGAGAAAGCTGATGTGAAATCTACAGCGTTTTGTTTTCGGTCTTCCAAGGTACAAAACAAATGCCGCATTAATGTGCCTGGCAATGTTTGATTTCTCTTTTAATGAGCACTCAAATACATTTAGGGAAAAAATAGAGAAATGAATGAAGTGAAGGTGCTACCAAACATCCAATTGTATTTTTCTCCTTATGGGCCTCTTCTATTATCTGCTTCTGCTTCTGTGTTCAAGCTTTTAGTTAGCCTCAATGCTGCACCTTAGGCTTTCTATGAACTGAATGACATTTGTCCATTCCTTGTGGCATTTATACATCTTCCACTATATGACTTAGCTGAATCCTTCCTATTTTCCTACCTTTTCACTATAAATAAGGAAATTCAGAATAACAGGATTAACTCCAAAAAGCGATATTACATTATTTGCCTTGGGTAGTGCTGCTTTGTGCTTTTGTTACTCTGCTTACCCAATTTTGAAAAATCTCCAGGTGTCTCTAACAATTTTTCTGGGAACTTCAGTAGTTCTTTCACTGTTTTTAGTTGGTTGGGTGAGATGAGAGGCAGTTACATGATTGTTTATTTTAAATTAAATGAAGAAATCAATTGTATTGAATTAAACGATTTATCTGTAAAGCTAATCTACATTTAGGATAGCTGAAATTATGTATTCAGCATTTTCCTTTAAAATTTTTTGTAGGTACTTCAAATTAGGGAAGTAAATTTTTTGTGTGGTGGGTGAACAGTTTAAAATGTGCTATGACTCAATTTGTGTTTGCAGTTGCAGCCTAATATCACTGAAAATTTTAGTTTTCCGAAATTAGTACTTTGTTAGTTATCCTTTACAATGTTTGCTTTTTGTTACAAATTTTAACAATTTCATTAACATTTCTGTGGGAATTTTCCTTAGACATTGTATAATTTCTTCCATTGTACACGCAGGGTCATAAACAATAATCAGGCACCTGAAATCGGGTATATATTTTTTTGTGTAATCTGGCGTTGGGGATTTTTGTTGGCTAGATCTGGTGGCTATAGTTTGGGTGCTCAGACAATGGCTTTCTCTCTCCCAATTAGAAAAAACATTGTGAAAAAGAGTGACCGTAGAATCCTCAAACATTGCAGGAAAAACAGTGAAATCCTGTTTATACAGAATTCTTAGGGGAATACTCAAAAGCTTCAGATAAATGATGATTTGGGTGGAAGAGAAGCTAGCTTGTGGGCTTTGAAAAAGTTACACTCTGGTTGAGATCCTCATGTCTAACCTTGCCCCTTTTTGCCACTCTAGACAGAGAAAAAGGTCCTGTGGTCTGATCCTGTATTCCTTACATGGGCAGAAATTCCATTTAATTTAGTAGAAGGTACACCTGTGTGAAGGCTTCAGCCTAGGGAATGCTTCATGTGTCTTGATTAGTTAAAGTACTCTGCTTATTGAGGCATTTTAATCTTCGAGTTTCTAAGGTTTATACCATCCAATTTCTTGAGAGCTACTTCCTTTATTTTTAATCCCAGTGTTCAGTAAGCTTGCATCAGTTGTTATGAATGCAGAGTTTAAAGTCTGGCTGGTAGTTAGTAGTGGGTTTTAAGCTATTATTTGAGAGGCAACCCAAGTTTTAGAATCTTTGGAGGCCTCAGGCCAAACGTTTTGATAATCTGTTGTTAAAGAGGAGCATCTATCATTATTACTGTTACTGAAGGGCAAGATTGTGGACCATCTTGTCTGTTGCCTGAAGAGAGCAATCGGGGCTTAACATGTTCTCTTGTTCTTGTGTTGACTATTACTGCTTCCTGGCAGCAGGGGGGAATCCGCTCCTCATATTTTACAGCCCCCTCCCCCACTTCATGTAGCTGTGTGGGAAGGAGTCGTAACTAGGAAAAATCTGGAATCTGTCTGTCTAATTATAATGGCACATTGGGGAGCATATGCTGCAGCTGGTATAGAGCTGGCACAATTGACTCCTTCCCAGGAGCAGTGGGGTGAACAGAAAGCGATTGTGACTCCCCTAGTCAGTCTCCTTCTTGGGCTGCTTCAGGGATAGCCCAACAACCTGCTGGAAAAGTCACATTGGGAGATGACCTCTGACTTGATGTTAATTTTGTGATCCTCAAATTTTAGACCAAAATCAGACCGTTTTAACTATCGACTGTGGAAGAGCTTGGGGAGAGACCATAGGGCGTCTGCACTTAATTGCTGAAAATGAATTCATTACACTTAGTTTGCGACTCAGAACTTGTTAAATTATGTCATGTTTTGCTGTGAAATAGAGTTGTCAGGCCTCAGATTTAGCAGTGGGGGAAAAATTAACCCAAAGTTTACAGATATCTTGCTCTATGGTAACAAACTTAAGTATGGTCAAATCATAGCTGTCCCAGAATGAGTTCTTTAGAGGAGGGAAGTCTGGAGTCTCTTTCGCCTGAATGCCCATAGAGAAAGCAGCTGTAATTTTGCTTTGTGCTCATGGGCCTGTAATACTAGTCAGCTCAGAAGGAATGTATCTGAGTAGGACATGGCCTTGACTACCTCTACAGTGACAAACATCAGCAGGAGGAATATGTCAGGAGAGCCAACTATACTTACTCATAGACTCATAGACTTTAAGGTCAGAAGGGACCAATATGGTCATCTAGTCTGACCTCCCGCATGATGCAGGCCACAAAAGCTGACCCACCCACAACATAATCTTCCAGCCTGCGACCCCTGCCCTATGCTGCGGAGGAAGGCGAAAAACCTCCAGGGCCTCTGCCAATCTACCCTGGAGGAAAATTCCTTCCCGACCCCAAATATGGCGATCAGCAGTACCCCGAGCATACAGGCAAGATTCTACAGCCGGACCCTCATTTTACCCGCGATGGCACGTTAATGCCTAATTGACTAAAACCACGTTATCCCTTCAAACCATTCCCTCCATAAACTTATCAAGCCTAATCTTGAAGCCAGAAAGGTCTTTCGCCCCCACCGTTTCCCTCGGAAGGCTGTTCCAAAATTTCACCCCTCTGACGGTTAGAAACCTTCTTCTAATTTCAAGCCTAAACTTCCCCATTGCCAGTTTATATCCATTCGTTCTCGTGTCCACATTACTACTGAGCTGAAATAATTCCTCTCCCTCCTTGGTATTAATCCCTTTGATATATTTAAAGAGAGCAATCATATCCCCCCTCAGCCTTTTACTTTACTTTTCCTAAAGGTGCATCAAGTCCTGTTCACCCTCACTCCAGTGCTTCTTTGGTTATAATGCCTCTGAGGTACACACCTGCGCCTCTGCGGGTAATGACTAACTGCAGGTGCAATTGAGAAAGCACTGTTATGGCTTGTGTCGTGAATTAAACACAAAATGTATGGGGCTATTTACAGTTTAGACATCAGGATCCAGTTTTGATTGACAGAAGGAACTGAATAAAAAAATAAACAGATCAGAATATTCTCTTGTATTAATGTTCTTTAAACATCTCAGCAAAATAAAGAAATGTGATGCCCAAAACTTCATCACACATTAGTTAGAATTTTAATTTGAAAATTGATATTGTGAACAATAAATAGCATTTTCACATGGGAAGGATTATTTTCTGCAAGTCAGGTTTTTGACGAATTATACATGTTAAATAAAACCGAACTAAAATGCATTAGGTTTTTAAAATAGTTTATTTCTTATTTTAAATGTACAACCATTTCTCCTCCTACACCCAGGCCACCAATATATGTGAGATACTGTCCAAACCACTTAGTTCTGATCCATATGTAAAGTTCACAGGCATTCAGATCAGTGGGTTTGTTTTATGCCCATTTCTGTTATATACTGTATCTAAACCTTTGTCAGTTCCCTCTATTTCTTTCTTTAATATTTCTCACAAACAATTGTTTCAAGTTAGTAATTCAAACCAGTACTGATGCAGAATTCAGTAATGGTCAAATCTTTTATATGCATCTGTTTATGGGCTGCTGAATGCCATAACTACATCCTTTAATGTAGCTCGGGAATATGCAACTATCCTCTACTAACTAAGGATGACAGATTCAAGACTAATGGGAATTTCTCCTATTTATTGTGTGAGGTTGGTCAATATTGTAGCTTTTAGCACCAGCTTGTGGAAGCTGTGCAATGGACATAGTCAAAGGGCATAGACATAGACATAGTCAAAGGGATAAGTTCAAGTTTTCAGAGAGGGCACATTTTAAATAGTTTGTCCTGATGTTTTAAAACTTCCTTTAAATAAATAAATAAAGAATAAGTTTGGGCCTTTCTGCTCACTGTTGTGTTTTATAAGGATCATTGGGAGGTCCTGGGAGTAACATCCAACATACCTAGGACCACCAGTTACCTTTGTGTGCACATGCCGGCCTGGAGTTTGTTCAGTTTCAGCTTTGCTGCTGTCACTGGTAAATGCTCTTGCAGAGCCTGGGGAGGAGCATTCACGTGAGAGCTCTATATGAGGGCGGGACACCTGACCAATGACAAACCAGGGAAGCTAACTATACATATTCACAAGGCAAACAAACTGGGGAAAAAAGAGATTTTCTGTTTGAGTTGCGGTAATCTTCAGTGGTGCTTGCTATAATAGCAAGAACAAATTTTTCAGTTGGAAATGTGATTTAGAAGTTGACTGGGTCTTTCTAAGGCCTTGTCTACACTACGAGAGTACTTCGATTTTAGTTAATTCGACTATGTGGAATCGATATTACTAAGTCGAACGTGTGTGTCCACACTAAGGACAGTAATTCGACTTTGTGAGACTTTGTGAGTCCACACTAACGGGGCAAGCGTCGACATTGGAAGCGGTGCACTGTGGGCAGCTATCCCACAGTTCCCGCAGTCCCCCCTGCCCATTGGAATTCTGGGTCGAGCCCCAAATGCCTTCTGGGTAAAAAAATGTGTCGAGGGTGCTTTTGGGCGCCTGTCGTCATCCGTCCGTCACTCAAGCCCTCCCTCCCTCCCTCCCTGAAAGCGCCGGCGGGAAATCAGTTCGCGCGCTTTTCTGATTACTGACAGCGCGGACGCCACAGCAGTGCGAGCATGGATCCCGCTGCGACCATCGCTGCAGTTGTGGCAGTTCTCAACGCCTCGCAGCTTCTCCTCCACCTGTACCAGAGGCAGCTGCAGATCAATCATGAGAGGAGGCTACGGCACTACCATGACGGCATGAAGTCGGACACTAGCTCCGACCTCTCTGAGAACATGAGACCCAGCGCCCAGGACATCTCGCTGTCACTGGGTCTTGTTGATACTGTTGAACGGCGATTCTGGGCCCGTGAAACCAGCACGGAATGGTGGGACCGCATAGTGCTGCAGGTCTGGGATGAATCCCAGTGGCTGCGCAACTTTCGCATGCGGAAGGGGACTTTCCTCGAACTGTGTGAGTTGCTGTCCCCTTCCCTGAAGCGAAAGGACACCCGGATGCGGGCAGCCCTGACTGTCCAGAAGCGAGTGGCCATAGCCCTCTGGAAGCTCGCAACGCCAGACAGCTACCGGTCCGTCGCTAACCAGTTTGGCGTGGGCAAGTCTACCGTGGGGGTTGCTGTTATGCAAGTAGCCAGGGCAATCGTCAAGCTACTGCTATCTAAGGTAGTGACCCTGGGAAACGTGGAGCTCATCAGAGATGGCTTTGCCGAGATGGGATTCCCAAACTGCGGTGGGGCTATAGATGGGACTCACATCCCTATCCTGGCACCGGACCACCAGGCTAGCCAGTACATCAACCGGAAGGGCTACTTTTCCATGGTGCTGCAAGCACTGGTGGACCATCGGGGACGTTTTACCAATATCTACGTTGGATGGCCTGGCAAGGTTCATGACGCTAGGGTGTTCAGGAACTCTGGTCTGTGTAGACGGCTGCAGGAAGGTCTTTACTTCCCGGACCACAAAGTAACTGTTGGGGATGTGGAGATGCCAACAGTCATCCTCGGGGACCCTGCATACCCGCTAATGCCCTGGCTCATGAAGCCCTACACTGGCGCACTGGACTCAGGGAAAGAACTATTCAACTACCGGCTCAGCAAGTGCAGAATGGTGGTGGAGTGTGCTTTTGGCCGTCTCAAGGGGAGATGGAGAAGCCTACTCACTCGCTGTGATCTCAGCGAGACCAATATCCCGATTGTGATAGCTGCTTGCTGTGTGCTCCACAATTTGTGTGAGAGCAAGGGGGAGACCTTTATGGCGGGGTGGGAGCTTGAGGCAAATAGCCTGGCTTCTGATTACGTCCAGCCAGACAGCAGGGCGATTAGAAGATCACAGCGGGACGCGCTGTGCATCAGGGAGGCTTTGAAAGCCAGGTTCCTGACTGAACAGGGTCTCCAGTGACTTTTTACTTTGTGGACACAGATGCTGAACCTGCCCCCGTTTCTTTACCCAGTTACTGTTGACTATCCTTCCAAGTTACATACCCCCTTCCCCACCTTCCCAACAAATAAAATCTGTTCTGTTCTGTTAATGAACAAGGTTCTCTTTTTTACTGTTTTCGCGGGAATGTTTTAAACCGGGGACGCAGACTGTGGCGGGGGGCGGGCTTAGTGTTTTGATGCAAATGATGCTTCTAAAGTCCGGGAATGACAGGCTCCGCAGTGCTGGATTGGTTGTTTCAACGCAGCCTGCCAGCAGTCCTGGGCGGGACTGGATGTATGTGTCGGCCAAGTGACTTTCTGACAGGGGGCGGAGGGTAACAGATCCCCTGCTGCGTGGCTCTGTGATCCAGGATAAGGACCGCGGCATAGGATCTCTAACTGCCCTCCCCCGACACAAAGTCACAGATCAACCCCCTCGCACCCCAGAACAAGAAAACCGCCTCCCAGACTGACCAGGGTAACTGGTGACTGTGCTGTGTATGTGTCCAGATGCTGGACCTGCCCCCGCCTCTGTAGCCTGCTACAGATGACTGTCCTGTCCAAGTAACAAACCCCTTCCCCCCCTTCAGACAGAATCCCCTCCAAAAGACACTCTCGGAAACAGTACTTAACAGAAACAGATGTTTTATTATGAACCGCACATGAAAAGGGGGGGGGGGGAGGAAACTTGGACATGGGCTAGTGTGAGATGGGTAGAGAAGGACTTTTCAAACTTTGGAACGAGAGCCTTCCATTGCTGCAGCAGTGTGCAGTGGCCGACTGACAGTTTTAACGGACCTTGCCGCCCCTCCTTCTTTGTACTTTTGGTGAGGGGGGTGTGGGACTTGGTGGCGGGGGAGGGCGGTTAGAGATAGACAGCAGCAGTGCTCTGTCCTCCTGCCTCCGGTCTTGCAGAACATCCACAAGGCGCCGGAGCGTCTCTGTTTGCTCCCTCATTAGTCCAAGCAGGGTTTGAGTAGCCTGCTGGTCCTCCTGGCGCCACCTCTCCTCCCGTTCCATGACTGCTCTGTGCATTTGTGACAAGTTCTCCCTCCACTGTGTCGTCTGGGCTGCCTGCTCTCGTGAGCACTCCATAAGTTCATAAAACATGTCTTCACGAGTTTTTCTCTTCCTTCTTCTAATCTGCGCTAGCCTCTGGGAGTGTGATGCCAGGCTGGGTTGGGAGACAGTCGCAGATGTGTCTGTGGGAATGGGAAAAAGGGAGTAAATTCCTGAGACAGATAAATGAAGTTGCTAACAAAGAGCATAGTCTTTCTCTGTGAACAACACCATGCACTGCACCTTTCACATGCGCACTCAGGACAAGGTCGAATTTTCGGCCCTCGCCTTATGTGTCTGGGGTCCTGCAGTTGCGATCAGAGAAGCGTTGCAGGACACCTCTACTTCTGCTGCAGGAAAACATGGTAAGCCGTAGACTTGTGGCAGCTTAAACATGTAATAGTAGCACTGGGCTCCTTTCGCACTGAATGCAAGGCCACTCTCTGCTGGCAGCAATCAGGGAAGCATGAGCTCTACCCCTGTCCCACCACCTCGCGGCTGTCCCCGGGAAAGATCCCTGTATGCTGCCCCTATGCCGCCTCCACAGCGTGGCTGTAAAGCAGTCCCAATACTAACATTCCCCTCCCTAATTTAAAGCAGGGCGTCATGTGTGACATAACACTCATGAGGATCTCGGAGACCGAGAGGGGAAGGATGCTGCGTGAAAGCATGCAGAGGCCTGGGCCGTATGCCGCCATGCTGTGCCGCGCACTGATCCCCGACTACCTGATGGACTCATGGCGTGGGAACGTGTGTTACCACGGGGGACCAAACAAGATCGCCCTGCCGTTGAACCTCGTGCGCATGCTGGAGCGGTACCTGCAGGAGAGCTATGCCGAGCTATCCCAGGAGGACTGTCTGTCCATTCCCGGGCACATTGACCGCCTTTTCATTTAAGTTCAGCATTACGGACTACAGAGTGGAGCGTCCTGTGGTGGACTAATCATGAATATCCGGACAGTACTTGATTTTCTATACATAGTTAGGAGTAAATAGTTCACTAAGCCAACTAAATCATGAACAACAAATTACTAATATAGTTAATATTCCTGTTTTGTTATAAATAAAAGTTTCTATGTTTAAATGAGTGACTGAAAAGCCCATTCTTAACAATATAAATATTCCACTTATGTTAAAATGAAATGTTTAGATGTTTAAAGCACTCACTGCTTGATCCTTCCCCTGATTCGGTGTCCGGGGTAAGGGCTGTGGACGGTTGGTAGGGGATCTCGGTAAGGGTGATGAAGAGCTCCTGGCTGTCGTTGAAATCAGCGGTGCAAGCGCTGTCGACTGCCTCGTCCTCCTCATCTCCTTCCTCATCTTCCCCGTCACCTAACATTTCCGAGGAGGAACCGGCCGTGGACAATATCCCATCCTCGGAGTCCACGGTCACTGGTGGGGTAGTGGTGGCGGCCGCACCTAGGATGGAATGCAGTGCCTCGTAGAAACGTGATGTGTGGGGCTGGGATCCGGAGCGTCGGTTTGCCTCTTTGGTTTTTTGGTAGCCTTGTCTCAGCTCCTTGATTTTCACGCGGCACTGCGTTGCATCCCGGCTGTATCCTCTCTCTGCTTTAGAGATCTTCTCGTAGATCTTTGCATTCCTTCTTTTGGAGCGCAGCTCTGAAAGCACGGACTCATCGCCCCACACAGCGATGAGATCCAAGACTTCCCGATCAGTCCATGCTGGGGCCCTCTTTCTATTAGATTGCACGGCCAACTCTGCTGGAGAGCTCTGCATCGTTGCCAGTGCTGCTGAGCTCTCCACGCTGTCCAAACAGAAAATGAGATTCAAACTGGCCAGACAGGAAAAGGAATTCAAATTTTCCCGGGGCTTTTCCTGTGTGGCTGGTCAGAGCATCCGAGCTCGAAGTGCTGTCCAGAGCGTCAACAGAGTGGTGCACTGTGGGATAGCTCCCGGAGCTATTACCGTCGATTTCCATCCACACCTAGCCTAATTTGATATTGCCATTTCGAATTTAGCGCTACTCCTCTCGTTTTCGAGGATTACAGAAGTCGAATTTAAAAGAGCTCTATTTCGAACTAAGTAGCTTCCTGGTGTGGACGGGTGCAGGGTTAATTCGATGTAACGGCGCTAAATTCGATATAAGCTCCTAGTGTAGACCAGGCCTAAGGGTTTTTCCCCCCAATCACAGCTCAAAAGAGAAATTAAAACTTCTATCCGCTATAGTGCAAACTGAAGATGTAACTAAAGAATGCTGTAACTGAAAATCTGCCATGGGAGAGAATATGGAAGTATACCCATCTATCTATATCTAGATGCTTGAGGAGATGTTCTTTTGGCTGCTGTTTTAAATTCCCCAGCTCTTTAAGGAGTCAGGTGCTTGTTTCTAAACAGACTTGATAAAGCAGAAGGAGTTCCATGGTTTATTAGTCGAATTGCTGGATTGTTGACTGTAGCTACACAGCTTCTTATAGCCAGGAACTGGGTCTTAAACTCTGCCTTGTCAGATGCCATGTCCAAATGTGTAAATGTCCCCATCAAAATGTATAAAACAATGATCAGCCTATAGTAATGAACTGAACTATTGAGTAAGGAGTCAGACATTAATGTAAAACACAAGTTTAATATAATTTTTTTCTCTTGAAATAATTTAAGCAAACAATTCTAATTGTCAATAAGGCTGACAGAATGTAGAGGCTATTGCACTGTAGCACACAGCTGTCTAGGATTACTTCTAGCATTTTCCATAGAAGAATAAAAAACTAATTCATGTAAATACCATCTTTTAATCCAATAATTGATCATGTAAAGTAGATTTATTTTGATAGGCTGATTTAAAAATTGCTGCATTCCTAACCCATTGAAAATTCTTTAGGGGGTACTTAGGCACAGAACACTGAGTACTTGGAATCCCAAGAAGTGCTTGAAATATCCTTCTCAGGACATGCTAAACAAAATACAAACTCTGCAGCAGACAGCCTTAATTTCAGGGGAGGCTAAACACATATGTAAAGGGGAATTGTAGTGGGATTCAGATTATTGAAATGCATGAGGGAACTAAAATACATTTGGATGATCAGAAGTTTGGTTACTCCACAGTCAATAGAACATTGGAGACATGTTGGCAGGTTCTTAGTAAGGGAGGTTTGAACAATCTCATAGGCCCTGCTTCTGCAAGCTTTTCCATGTGGATGTCCTTTTGGCTTCTGGGAGCAGAGTCTGCCAGAGTGGAACAATTTGCAGGATTGCAGCCCTAAGTAAGGAAGCAAAACTGCCATAACATTTGTCTTTTACAGTAGTTTGAATGTGTGGGGTTTGTATATTGTAAATAAGACTTTGAAGTATAACCAGCATTTTCTTTCTGTGTAGTGGAAAAATATCATTACATAATAAATATTCAATTTTATCATATTTCTTCTTTCCATACAAAAGTCTCTTCTTTTTCTCCCACTAACTTTTAAACACCCCCAGGTTTTTGAGTGGGCTGAAATATGTCAATTTTAATAAAATGCTGCATTATGATACACTTGTAAGTATTACGCATCCAGTCTGACTCTCTTTTTAAAAAAGCTCAGGAAATCCATTAAAATGTCACTTGAAAACACAAGTCATACTTTAGCTTTTTATTCATTGACATCTGATAGAATGTCAATGTCAAAGAAATGCCACAAAAATTACAGGAAGGGGATGATGATAAAAGGTAAAATTCCAAGAGTAAAACTTAATTATGTGAATCTTTAGTATGCATATTGCACAGGCACTATATAGAAATATTGAAGTAAAACATACTTTCAAGTCTAAGTAGGTTGAATCCTGCACATTCAACACTGATATTAAGATACAATTCTATTACGTTAGCCTTTAAAAGTACGAAGTGGTGTGCACAGAAAAAGACTTGTATTTATGATGTCCTTTTGGGGAGAGTTGTGCACCAGGCTCAATTTTGGAAGATTCTGTTAGAATTGTTCAAACTAAAATTGTCCAGTTAAGATGGGTTTATGGTTGCTTTACTTCACTGGAGTGGAGCATACCAGTGAATTCAGTTCTTTGTATTCTGATTTAATATATGGATTGTGAAGAATTCTGAACTTTAGCGTCCTTTAGAAGTTGGTGTGCTGACAATGTCACAAGTGTGATCTCAGTAGGGTGGAGATATAACTATGCAGAGCTCTTGCTTTATAACTGTAATAAAGTTAATCACACTGGGAAAAATGTCCAGTTGTTGCGGGGGAGGGAGGGAGAATAGCATGTGATCATGTAATTAAGGGCTGTATCATTACAGATAAAGTGGCATGGGGTCCTTCACAATGTGGAGACTGTCCCAGCATGCATCATACCACTACCAAATCATAGTGTGATAATTGCAGCCTTTTCTCAGACAGCAATCCTCTCTGATGAGCTGGTTTATATTAGATCATGTGATGAGTCCCCTGTACCTGTTTAAACTGTCTGCGTATGTATTATAGGGTGACCCGATGTCCCGATTTTATAGGGCCAGCCCTGATTTTTGGGTCTTTTTCTTATATAGGCTCCTATTACCCCCCGCCCCCGTCCCAATTTTTCAGATTTGCTGTCTGGTCATCCTAATGTATTACCCGGAAGGCATCGACCTGCTCTGACTTTCCCTGGAGCACCCTCCAGTTTCCTCTTACCCTCATGTGCAGCCCAGCACACAACTGCCTCCTCTCTGCCATGCTACTTCCACTTTCCCCTATACCCATGCCTCCTCTCACCATCTCCTCCTTTCCAGTTTCCCATCTGCCACAGTCCATCCTTCACTCCCTTGCTTTCCTAGCCTCTATATTCTTCACACAACATCATGCTGTCTATAGAATTCAAAATACTATACAGTCGATATAGGAATGACCTATATGGGGCAATAGCTGATGGTCTCAGAGTGCCTTGTAACACTGATAACAATTTATGGAAAGAGTTAAGCTGAATGTGTTTCAGTTCATTCTAAACAAAAACTTGACTTGTTAGTTGCCAAGGAATGTTCTTTGGATTGGGGTAGAGACTGAGATCCTGCTTTTCACATTGTCAGCATGCAACTTTATACAGTAAGTGAATGATGTTAACTGTAGTTGAAGCTTCCATTCCGCCTCAGATATGTTCTAGCCATGTCTTTATTCTCTTTAACAATTTGATATTTGTTAAAGTAAGTACTGAATATTTTAATTTAAACTTTCCGTTCCCTTTCCATATATATCATGTTAAGATGATACTTTACAGAATACATTTATTAATACACATTTTGAATTAACAGAACAATGCAGTGAGTGTTATAATGCCCTATGTTAGTAGGGACAAATGTAAATGTATTTTTTCTACCATAGTTACCCATGTTCAGTTGAGCCTGTCCTCTTTATAATACTGCTTTTATCTGTTTCTGGACATCAGAACCTGAGATGGCCACTCTTTCAAATTGTGTTTTTGTTAGAGTGTTCCACCTCTTGTTCACAGGAGAGAGACAAACACTTCCTATGCTTAAAGTTTGTAGTAAAGTCTTAGAGAAGCCAAACTGAAAAAGACAATCTTAGACTGTGGAAGTACAGCATACTAACATGGATAAAAAAGTTAAAAAAGACAAGTGCTTTTTGGCAATTCAGAAGCTTGAAATCAGCTTTTCATTTGTTCAAGTAACAATGGGATCTAATGTGGTGATTATTGCATCAGTATTTGCACACAACTTGCTACCTTGCCTGCTGTGTGGAGAAAGGGGGGGTTTCCAGCGCCAGAGCTTGCACCTTTAAAGCCTTCTGCCCTTACATTCCAAGGGGGGTGAATCAGTGCTGCAAAGCTGACCAACACCACCTTTTTGCAGCAGTTTCTGACCTTGTTTCCCCCCCCCCCACACACACACACCATAAAGCACTACTGCCTTCCTCCAGCAAGCCTGGACAATGGCCCCCCTGCTTACAGTGCAAGGCAGTCATCTGTTCAAGTAACAATGGACCTAATGTGGTGATTCTTGCATCAGTATTTGCACACAACTTCCTAAGCTTTTGCATTTTTACATGTTTGTTATCGCCACGTATTTGTATTACATTTTAAAATAATGTAATGTAATACAACACTAAGAGAAATGATATGAACAAATAATATATTTATAGCAAACACTCATGAATTAACAATGAGTTAGAAGTATATTTCTACAATCAGTATCAGATGCATGAACAAATCAACTATTACAGTATATCAAATAATTGACTAGAAGAAGAAAAGAATTTAAATCATCTCAGGAATTCAAACTGAGCAAGATTAGCATCTGCACCAAAAGCAATTTAATAAAGTGAATCAATGAATATATTTTCTTAGGATGCCTAATGTTACCAAACTTAAGTTTAAGAATTCTCTGTGAACAATAATTTAGAGCTTTTTTCAAGGCTTTCAAAATGCATTTATAATTTTTGTTGGAGGTAGAAATCCAGTCATATTTGAGAACAAGAACTTTCTGTGATGAGATCTGCATGGTCATCTGTGCTGATCAGCTCGCTACGCTGGCCAAACAGGAAATGAAATTCAAAAGTTCGTGGGGCTTTTCCTGTCTACCTGGCCAGTGCATCGGAGTTGAGAGTGCTGTCCAGAGCGGTCACAATGGAGCACTCTGGGATAGCTCCCGGAGGCCAATACTGTCAAATTGCGTCCACACTACCCCAAATTCGACCCAGCAGGGTCAATTTTAGCATTAATCCCCTCGTCAGGGAGGAGTACAGAAATCCATTTTAAGAGCCCTTTAAGTCGACAAAAATGGCTTCATCGTGTGGACAGGTGCAGGGTTAAATCGATCTAACGCTGCTAAATTTGACCTAAACTCGTAGTGTAGACCAGAGCTAAGATGGGGCTGGAGGACAACCCTGAGGCCTCCCTGGCTATCTTTGAACAGGGGGCAGGTGCCCACCAATAGCCCTAAGATGTGTGGGCCATCAAAATAAACCCCTTATTTGACGGGAAAGGCCCAGACTGCACATGGCGCTATGGAGGGGACCTCCCCAAAGGCCTATAGAGCATTGAATGCAGTCATGTGGACTATTTGGGGCCAGCAAAGAAGGATTTTTTGCCAGTTATGATTGGAAGAATTTGTCCCTGATTCTTGGCTTTGAGCAGAGGCTCAACAGTTATGGGATTTCTGCTCTTGTTGGTTAAAGCCTGAGGTATGTTCCCCACAGAAAATTGTGGAGATGGTGGTGCAGGAGCAGTTTTGTCATATGCTACCAGGTAACGTGCCTGGAGGAGGCAGCATACCTTATCGAGAAATTCCTCAAGGCAGAACTGGACTGTGGGACTATTAAGAGACCTTTTGAAACAAGCTCCTTCCTTGAGACTGAGGCTAGCAGTGGCTGGGGCTATGAGGGCATAGCCAGAGGTAACAAAACTGCGACTGGAAAGGCTCCCACTGGGCTGCAGGGCCTGCTTACAATCTGCCAGGGTGGTCAAGACTGGGGCAGACCCTCGTCTCAGGGCTGGGGCTGGAGATGAGGGACCAGCGGTATGTAACCTATCACTTAAATCAGCCTCTGTATCATAATGCTGATTTTTTTTTAAAAAGGCTTCAGAGGCAGTCCTGGCAATTTCAGGCCAGCAAGCCTAACTTCAATACCAGGCAAATTGGTTGAAACTATAGTAAAGAGCAGAATTATCAGAGACAGAGCTGAACATGATATGTTGGGGAAGAATCAACACAGCTTTTGTAAAGGGAATTCATTCCCCACCAATGTATTAGAATTCTTTGAGGGAATCATCAAGCATGTGGACAAGGGTGATCCAATTGGTATAATGTACTTGGACTTTCAGAAAGCCTTTGACAAGGTCCCTCACCAAAAGGCTTTTAAGCAAAGTAAGCAAACACAGGGTAAGAGGGAAGGTCCTCTCATGGATCAGTGACTGGTTAAACACAGAAAACAAAAGGTGGGAAAAAAGGAGTCAGTTTTCACAATGGAGAGAGGGAAATAGTGAGGTCCCTCAAGGATCTGTACGTGGACTTGGCTGTTCAACATATTCATAAAAGATCTGGAAAAAGGGGAAACAGTGAGGTGGTAAAGTTTGCAGATGATCCAAAATTATTCAAGATAGTTAAGTCCATAGCTGCGTGCAAAGACTTAAAGGGATTTCACAAAACTGGGTGACAGCAACAAAGTGGCAGGTGAAATTCAATGTTAAGTACAACGGAATGCACACTGGAAAACATAATCCCAATGATATAAACAAAATGATAGGGTTTATATTAGCTGTTACCACTCGAGATCTTGGAATTGTAGTGGATAGTTCTCTGAAGACATCCGCTCAATGTGCAGTGGCAGTCAAAAAGACGACTAATGTTAGGAACCATTAGGAAAGGGATAGATAAGACAGAATATATCATAATGTTACTCTATAAATCCATGGTTCGCGCACACTTCAAATAGGACAACTAGGACTGCATGCAATATCTCAAAAAAAGATGTATTAGAATTGGAAAAGGTACAGAGAAGGACATCAGAAGTGATTAGGGGTCTGGAACATCGTCCATACGAGGAGACATTGAAAAGATGGGGACTGATCTACTTTGAAAAGAGGTGACTAAGGCAGGGGGGATTTGAAAGATTTATAAAATCATGAATGGTGTGGAGAAAGTGAATATGGAAGTGTTATTTACCCCTTCACATAACACATAAACCGGGGGTCACCCAATGAAATTAATAGGCAGCATGTTTAAAAGGAGCTACTTCTTCACATGGTGCGTATTAGCCTGTGGGACTTGTTGCTATGCGATGTTGTGAAGGCCAGAAGTATAAGTGGGTTCAAAAAGAATTAGATACTTTCATGAAGGATAGGTTCATCATTGGCTATTAGCTGAGATGGTCACGGATGCAACCCCATGCACCGGGTACCCATAAACCTCCAGCTGCCGGAAACTGGGAGTGGATGACAGGATGGGTCACTGGAAATTGCCATGTTCTGTTCATTCCTTCTTGGCCACTGTCGGAAGACAGGATGCTGGGTTGGATGGACCATTGGTCTGACCCAGTATGCCTATTATGTCTAGTGTTTTCAGAGAGACAGTTGTATACTGGAGCAGACTTTCTTGTTTTCTTAACTTGAACTACTTTGAGATCTGTCCTACTGGTGTTGCTTGTGCAAAACTCCTGCTGTTTGAAGGTTGAGTAAGATGAGCAGAATTTGTACCTCTGAGGAATGCTCTGCAGAGAGCATAGGCTAGTAAAACTGAAATCTGATTAACCAATATAAGGTCTGATTCTCCATTTTGTTTATACCAGTTTTATGCTAGCTCACTGGGATTAAACTGACTGGAAAATCAGATCGTAGAATATAAAATATGTTCTTCAATAATGCTCAGCTGGATTTTGTGTAGACAAGATCTCTCTCTCTTCACTCAAGTATTTGGCTAACAAGCTAGTGGTTTTTATTGCTTCCCCCTTTATTAATCATTTTAGCAATGAGGGAATACATCAATGTCTACAGAGTTCTTACAGTTCCTTCAATCAAAGAAAATAACATCCAGCATTCAATGTTTGTAGCTGTGTTTATTAATTAATTATGCTTGCACCTTTTTTCACTTTAGGAAAAACTGGATATAGGGATGAGAAAAGAGGTTGATGGAATGGGAGCACCTGAAATAAAGTATGGTGACTCAGTATGCTACATACAACATGCAGACACAGGCCTGTGGCTCACGTACCAGTCTGTGGATGCAAAGTCTGTAAGAATGGGATCTGTGCAACGCAAGGTAAGACTGTGAATAAGGGTACATTTCATTCACTCACAACTGTGTGCGACATGAGAAAAATGTGAAGAAAATCAAAGCCTGCTGTTAATTTCTACATCTCAAATATTTTAAGCCAGCCTTTATATCAAATATTAGGGATTGTCTTCACTGCAAAATAAAATAAAAGTATGGTCTTAACTCAGGTTAAAATAGCAGTGAAGACAGAGCAATTTGACTCCCCTATAGGCTTTTAACTCAAGCCTCTAACCCGTGATGAAAGTCAAGTTGATGTGTCTTCACTGTTGTTTTAACCTGAGTAAGATAAGTAGGGTTAGCTAACCTGAGTTAAGAAGACATCATTTCTTGCAATGAAGATCTATCCTAAAGTGTTTGTAGTCATGTCTCAAAAATCAAGATGGCAGTATGCATCAATACCTTAAATTAAAAACTAAATCCAACTATTGCTGTTAGCTTACAAATGTTCTTGAATTTGATAGTACTCAAAGGGAAACTGTTTAGCTCATTGCAGGAAAGAACCATATAACAGTTTGAGAATACTCACAGTACCATGTAATATGGAGATCTACCTATCTCATAGAACTGGAAGGGACCCTGAAAAGTCATCAAGTCCAGCCCCCTGCCTTCACTAGCAGGACCAAGTACTGATTTTGCCCCGATCCCTAAGTGGCCCCCTCAAGGATTGAACTCACAACCCTGGGTTTAGCAGGCTGATGCTCAAACCACTGAGCTATCCTTCCCCCTGAACAGTCAGGTCTTCAATGTTCTATAGTTGTGGTTGAGAAAGCACTTGCATTCAACGTCTGTGCTTTCAGGTTTTAGCAATATTTTGAAAATGTTACCTTTTGTGCAGAAATTTTTCATTCTTATTTTCAGTCCAGAGATGTATCCCCCTCCCTCACCCCAAGTATGATAATTCTATTTGTGGTTATCTGAGCATTGAAAAGGAGGGGGAAAGTGCTTTTCACTCTTGAGCCATGTTTCAGATGCTATATGAGACATTTTTTTAAATTTTTTAATTTCTAACATGGCATGAAATTATTTCTTAATGAAGAAAATGCCTGAGATAAAATAAACTCTGCGTTCACTTTGAATGTTTGTCTGAAATAGCAATTTATTTGAATGAGTTCATCAGATAAACGCACCAGCAGTTTGTCTTTCTGTTTTTAAATGTATCTTTAAATATTTAACCAGGAAGGTGGCAACAACAACAACAATGTAATATTATGATTAAGATTTTACACTCTCACACACTCAGGAAATTTGAAGTTATAATTTGCACAGCAACTTGGACATAGAGCCTGATCCAGAATGCATTGAACTCAGTAGAAAGACTACTACTGAAATCAGTGGACATTGGATCAGGCCTAATGCAGCCAAGTAATGGGAAACCATAACTTTGATTTTTTATTCTTGTGCATGTAAGATCTTAAGCACAACAGTGCATTGATCAACATAAACACAGCTCTGTTAAGAAAAGTGTTTGGTTTATTTATGTTTAGTATGTACAATTTTATTATCACATAAAAAGTATCCCCAAACATTTACAGTAGAACATAGGTGGTGTTTAAGAATGTGTTAACTAACATGGTTTAATACACTAGGGTGTATGGGATTTAATACCTTTAAAAACATAGTAGCTAGTCATGATCAAATCTAGGCTTTTCTCTAGTGATCCTGGGTGTATTAAGAAAGAAGGCCAGTAAAAAGGTTGGCAGCCAGGGTCAGCAGAGAGCCCATTTCTGGATGTGGCTAAATTTTAGAAGGTTTTATGTGCAGGTGGATAAGGGGAAAGAGCTGATGTTCAGCATAGTTCTTATGTTTCAGAACTAGCCTTCTCATTCCTAATTTATGCCCATATATTTACTTTCCTGTGGAGGTAAAGCCATATACATTCCAGATATGACCTTAATGTGGAAAATGCTGACTTCTGATGACTTTGTAAGTAAGCCTTTCAGAAGTGGTAGTACTAAAATTGTCATGGAACTGGACATGCTTTAATTAATACCAGTGTATAACTGGGTACCAGGCAGTAAAATACAGGCTAATCTGATTTTAATTAACTTTGGTTTCTCAGTGTGTATTTTTGTATTTACTCCACCTCTCCCCTCTCGCTACATATTTTACAAATAAGGAACATGGAATTTCCTTATGTTTTTCTTTGCAATGGCTGGTCTTTGTCTTTGTATTGCAGGCTATAATGCACCATGAAGGCCACATGGATGATGGTTTGACCTTGTCCAGATCTCAGCACGAAGAATCCCATACAGCACGAGTCATCCGTAGTAGTGTCTTCCTTTTCAACAGATTTATAAGGTATGTTTTAATGTGGTCCTTTTTTGTCGTCCTTTTCCTTTCCCCTGTCCCACCCCAAATGATCATTGACATCACAGTGAGCAATTTAGCTTTTCAAAAAAATAGACCAATATTTGTAATAACAGGCATTGTAATTCTTTATCAACAATCAGCAAAGGGGAATCTGCAGAAGAATTACAGTCCATTTATTTTCTCCATTTCTAATCTTCTCTTCTCTTTCAACCTCGATATAAATTTATAAACATGAATGTTGACATTCAGGGTCAAATTAAACATAAAAGAAAAATTTCACCTGCCAGAATTTGTGAGGCTATCAAGCAGGCCATAAGGTGCTTTATTTTCTAACTGTAGTTAAAATGTGATAATATCAACAAACAAATTGATGCTTTTGCCAGGAAAAATGAAACAATAGTGTCATTGCATAAAATTGTAGCAGTACAGTACAATAACTGTTGTAGATGGGCACCAATTATGGCAATCATCCTTCCTGCTTAGAGCTTTTTATGATTTTGTTTATTTGTACTGATTGTGGGTAATAAAATACTGAGTGAGACTGCATTTTGGCCGATATGTTTTTATATTATTCTTATTGCCTTATGACCAAACTAAGTGATTTTTAATCAACACTAGAGAGTGAAGTCATAAACTTGCTGTTAGCTAAACCATGGTCTTCAAAATTCATTTTGTGAAGACATGAAAGAAAAATAAAAAATATATATTTAGTGGCACAAAATATAAGTTTTATTCTTATTTCTCCACTAAAATCTCATTTTACATTTTCAACTATACCACTAGCTCAAGACCATGCTATGGGTAGTTTGCCAGGTGTCCAGACTGCTGCTCTATGCTGGTTAAAAGTAACACTGGAACAAGCAAAGCACTTCTATCTTCAACCTTGGGTTGTGAGCATGAGTTACATTCCTTCATGGTATATTTGCTGCTAGTGTCCTTAGCAGGCTACGCCAGGATCACACCTGAGCCATGTCCTCATTTGCATTGCAAGATATCTGCCTTCGCTACCTCATTACCTATGGGCTCCTTACATAGTTATGTACGGTTAAGCAGGATATAGCCCTTTCCATCACAATATTTAATTAGAGATGTCATTTTTCAAATTCAAAAATGTTTAATTTAATTCCATTCCTTCTCTCCTCCTCCTTGTCTTGCTGCATCATTTTACTTTGCAAACTTAGGCCCAGTTCCAGGAATGCTTTTAAGTAATGCTTAAATTTACCTTCATGAGTAGATCCAGAAGAAGCCAAAGGACCTACTCATGTGAAAATGACCTTGATTGCTTTGCTAGATCAGGGCTTAAGTGCTTACTCTTTGCCGTATTGTGAGATTTCAAACCTGGACAAATATGGATTTACAAATAAGACCTTTAGAGTTTTTGGAAATGTATGAGGGGTTCTGCAAAAACATTTTAGAACTTTTTGGGAATTTTTTTTTCAGAGAACATATCTCTTTCCCTTTTCTGCTTTAAAATAATCCAAGAATTGGAATTCTAGAACCATTAAAATAGTCATGATTTCTGCCATCTCCACTTATCATTTATATCTTTTAAAAAGCTTTTATTTTTATTTCTTCGTAATCTCAGTATTTTGCTGTAAATGTTTTCTTCTGAAAAACCTGACTCCTCCTCCTTCCCATCACACCATTAGATCATTATTTTGCCGAGTTTTCTCCTTTCCACTATGCTCCCTTTGTTTTCTTTTTTGTCTTTTATGTTTTTATTATTTGTTTCTTTAATATCTTGGAGTGTATAAAATTGTTTTATCAATTAATATTTTGGCCTGTTGAGAATGAGAATTGTAGGCAACTAGGGCATAGTAAGCTTTCCCACTCTGAATCCTCTCTTAAATGGCACTGGTAAGAGCCTAATTCCTGAACCTCTTTGTTAACCCAATAGCTCACAAAAGGACATTCTTGTATTGTTTCTGACTGTAGCTGGAAGTAGCAAAATGATGAGTGAGTCTCATGCTACTTCCTTCCCAAAGCCAAAAGAGAGCTGAGATATTGGTTTCAAGTGTCTCTGGCCTGGATCCATGTTCACCCATAATATACAGATATGCTAATTTATTGAAAACGTAAATCTCCATTTACTCATGATGTGACAGGCAGAAGTGCCTGCTAGAAGAGTTGCCTATTGTGTGACATTCAAAATAAAGAATGTAGAGTAAAGCCCTTGATAGTCTTCACAAAAAAGAAACTATCTTAGAAGCTCCTAAGAATACCATACAGGGAAAAGTGGGAGAAAAAGTATTGTTATGGTAACAATTTTAAAAATGTAGGTAGCGCTGAATTTCAGGAGAAATTATGTAGAAGTACAAGTGGCATCCATATTTCTATTCTAACAACCCAGTTTTAGCATGATGCTATTCCAAGAAGCACAAATTGAATTAGATCGTATTTCAAAGCATTATTTAAGAGTTTATTTAAAGCAGCATCTTTCTTAGATTTCTTTTGGAAATAATTCTGAGAATTCACCATTTTTGTGTATGTTGACATACTATTTGGCAATAAATTGATTGTGTGCTATTTATTAACATTTTCTCCCGCAAGGAATTTCGTTCTGTTTGTTTAAATAAAAATATGGAGATTTTGTTTTTGTAGCTTGGTTCTTTCTAGCTCACTCAGGTAAGTAAAACCACAAATTACTGTTTTGTCTGAAAATACTGTAGTGTATTGACTTTGAATAAGAGGTTGCAAAAAGGATAAAGAACTATGTTAGTTATTTCTGCCTGAGAGTTTCACATTGTAAAATAAATCATGTTGTAGACCACAAGTTCAACAAGTGGCTTAAATATGTGCCCTTCTTTGACCCTATGAGCAATCCCATTGACTTCAATGGCACTGCTCACATGCTGAAAGTTGGGTACATTCTGAAGAATCTTGCTACTCGAAGCCTGCGACCTGAATAGTTGGTGACCTTAATAGAAAGATTATTGAATAGAGCCCAATCCTGCTTCTGCTGAAGTCAGTTGCAAAGCTCACTTCAACGGAAGGAGGAGCAGGGCCATAATAAGTGTTAGTTATGTTTTTGAGTTATTTACTGTAACTGAGATCCTTCATTCTTCATCGGTAACTATTCCTCCCACTCCTACAGTGATTCCTTCATAATGTTTTCTAGTTCTAGCTCTTCATTTAGCGTGCAAGTGAGGTGACGACACAGAAACACTCTGAGCAGGTGTAAAAGTTGTGTTTTCTTTTGTTTTGTCCCTGATATTTCCTTCATCACTCCAAATATGGAGGTGAAACACCACGAAATATCTATTCTGGTTATTTTAAAAAAGCTGAATGGAAGTGATATAAGTCTCCTTTACTAACTCTCTTTTCCCAATGCATTTGACTTATTGTTGGCGAGGAGGGAACATTGAGAGGACAGTGTGTTAGAGCAGAGAACTCAGGTCTGATTTTAAAGCAGTGAAGAGAAAAAAAGACAATGACAAATCAATTCATTTTCAAAACTTAGAGAAGTGTTTGCAACTCACTTTAGGGGCCTTGATGCTCTCAGCAAGAAAGTGAAGTCTTCCACAGTTGACTTTCCCATTGAGTCAGTCAGTCTGAGCCTTCAGGACTTGATCGGCTACTTCCACCTGCCAGATGAACATTTAGAACATGAAGACAAACAGAACAGGCTAAGAGCACTGAAGAATCGACAAAATCTCTTCCAGGAAGAGGTAGAATTTTTTCTTTACGTTGTTACTGTACTTCCCACATTGTGTACACCAGTAGGGTTTTTAACTGGTTTGACCTAACAATAACATTATAGGTAGCTGGGTGTCTTGTGGGAAACCCAGGTTTAGGAGCAACTATGGGGCTCAGTATGGTAGAAAGGACACTTTCAATTTTGAAAATAGCTTTTGGGAGGACATTTTGATATTAAACTATCTGCACTAATAGCATAATTTTGAAAATCTAATTTTTTGTGTGTGAGTTTCGTGGATGATTCATGTAACTGGCAATCTGTAATGCTGAGCCTAGTTTTAGTAAATTTCTGTTGCAATACATCAATTGTCAGAATCTAAGCTGATAAATCATTTCAGTAATTTTTTAAAATTTATTTTTATTTTGAGATGGCTGCACATCTGATCCTAGCCTTGCTTATGTGGGATATCCATTAGTTTTTTAGGGTCTGCTCCTGCCTGTGATCTGTACTTATTTGGATTTTTTGGAGGGGAAATTAAAGGTTTTATTTCCTTTCCCTTTTTAAAAAAAATACCATTTTCTGAACATCAGAATTACTAAAGTGCCATTCAGGATCCCTGAATTATGATCTCCTCTCAAATGTAATTAGTAATTACAGTCATAAAAGACGCTTTAGCTCCCTCTCTTTATACTGGATTATGCCCTGATGCAGCAAGGTACTTAAGCACGTGCCTTAGTTTAAGCATGTGTTATCCCACTTACTTTACTGGTGCCACTAGTAATTGATCTTGGAACTCAGGTATTTAATTTTACTTTGGAAGACTCATAGAGCAAATATGCTAGTAGCAAAGCATTGTAAAACATTCTTCATCATTTTCCTTACTAACTCCCCCCAGAGATAGCTGGCTGCATCTGCTACATATCTACTTTGTGTTTTACATTTATTTTTCTTTTTGTCATGTCTTCTTTCAGTCTACATTGACATCTTTGTACTGAAGAGATACTTTCTTCTTTGAAAACCTGAAATTTTTCTTTCTAGGGTATGATCAACCTTGTCCTTGAATGCATTGATCGCTTGCACGTGTACAGCAGTGCAGCCCATTTTGCTGACGTAGCTGGGAAGGAAGCAGGAGAGACTTGGAAATCTATTCTAAATTCTTTGTATGAATTACTAGGTAAGACATATTGTGGTTGTCTGGGATTTTTTGACGGGAAACTAACCTATTCAACTGAAATGAAAATCTTAAACCAAAGACTGTTGAAATTATCTAGGGACTATATTGGAGAAGACCTTCCATTTCAGTGAGTGTGGAAGAATGATTATGGATAAAATGAAGTGAGTATGCCTTGATTAAAGTAAATGGATATCTTGACAAATCCATGATTTTTTGCATTTGTGTCTTGCACATGGTTGGAAAAAATATTTATACTGTAGTTTTGCATAGAGGTCTCAGTCAACATTGTCAGGTTCTGTATAAACATGCATAAAGGTACAGTCTCTGTGTGGGGAGTGCTGTTTTCTGGATGATATAAAACTAAGATCTTGACTACTTGTGGTTATTAAAGTTCCCGTGACCTTCTTTGTAAGGGTCTTGGTATCTTGGCCAAACGTTCATTTGTGTAGTAGCTTTCTGTTTCCTGAACATTTCCCCCAATAATTTCAATTGGATACAGTATTCTTCACTTCCTGCCTATAACAGGTATTTCTGTTACTATACGCTGCTCTTGTTGGCTGATTTTCATCCCAGAGATGGCTGCTCTTCAGTTGTGGGCAAAATGACTATATAAAAATAAATCCTTCAGTTCTAAAACAAGGGAATAAACTTCAAAATCACCATCATAAACTGCATTTATTTTTACTATATTTTCCTGCCTCACCCATACTCTGCCAGAACTAATTAAACATTCCTTACCCTGTGAGCAGCTTTCAAATAGCTGCCATTTTCTTCAAATAAAACAGAGAAAACCTGCCACAGGACTGTTCCATTCTTTCCCTCGCAATGTGGATCAGATAAAAGCAGAGATTTTGCTACATGAAATCATGTCGCGTTACATGTAGACCAGCTCTGGAGGGGGAGGTTGCACACACTTTGCCAGTGGGTTTCAGATATTTGCTGGCAACACAGGAATGGTGAGACTCGGGAATCCTGGGTTTCATTCAGGCTCCAGAGGGGAGTGTTCTCTAGTGGGCACAGACCTTTCTACCCATCTCTCCCCCCCCCCCTCCAAATGTGCCCCAGTCCTGTCTCTTCCCCACTCCTGACTCCTCATTACAGTCCCATTTTCCTCACCTAACCAGTCCTGTCTCTACTCCTCAGGCTCCTCATCCCAGTCCCAGTCTGTTTGTCAAGTCAGTCGTTGTCTCTCCCTCCAGAGTCCCAGTCTCCTTGCGAGCTATTACCAGTTCCAATTTCCTTGTCCCTTCTTTTTCTTCCCCTCCCCCCAAGCTTTTCATTCCATTTCAGTCTCTCATCCCACCCATTGTCTCCCCTCCACCACCCATGATTGGTTTCCATAATGTTGTAATTGCATAGCAAAATGTATTTTGCAGGTTTTTGTTTTGACATCTTTACCATTATATAACAGGCTTGACGTGTAATTACTATATCTTTTTTTGGTAGGTAATTCTTAAGCGCATTGGTCTTGATCTGGGGATGGTAGATTTTTTCACTATGCTGTACTGAACAATGAAGGTGCTGTTCAGTAATTTCCTAGGTGATAGATAGATATCATTTACTTTGCCTTGTTTCCACAAACCATAGTTTCACATTGAGCGTGTATGTAAATCAAAGTGGTTGATATTGTCATCATTCATGGTTTCTGAGATGTTTTGTTGTTGTTTGTGGCATATAGTTCATCCTTAAGAGAGAGGAAATGTACAAACCTCTACCTGAGATTGTCTTGTGTTTCATCGATAAAAATGACTGCAGTGTATTTCCTGACAGAGGAGCTACAGAATGTGTGTGCATTCTCTATCAGAAATATATTCAGTCATTGTGAGCATATAGTGTTTCTATCATGTTACTAGGGTATCACAAATTAGGATGGGCACTCCTTTGACTGAGTGAGACTCTCTGGTGGTCTTGGTTTGCTATACAGTCATATATTGGTACGAGAAACTAATCTTTCCTCATTTGATTTGTTGCAAAATAGTGACGAGATGCTGATCTTCACAGCTTCATATGCAGGATTAGAGACCAAGGAAAAGTGAATAAAAATGGAATCTTGTATTGAAACTAGTTAAAGGCAGTCATTTCCCCAGAGCTGCACTTTTGCTAAGCTGTAGGATGGTTAGTTTTGCTTTGTTTTATTATTTAGTTAGTTAGTTATAGTTGTTATATAGTTATATATAATTATTATATAGTTCTTTTTTCGTATCCATAATGTACATGGTACAGACATGTTAGAAATCATGCTGCCCATCCCCAGAAACTCCCAATCGTAATGTGTCAATATAAGCATAAAGAGTAGTGGGATGGGTTACTGCATACAAGTGAAGGGGCTGAGGTAGCACATGGCTATGTTTTGTTGGTAGAATGATAACACAGCATCTTAAACTGGGTGAGTGAGGCATAAGAGAGGTTTTGGAGGTAGAGATTAGGTGGGAAACTTCAGAGGATGAGGGGAAAAAGGAGCAGCGAAAAGAGGAGGGAGATCACAGTAGTTCTGATCAGTCTTTTTGCAGAAAGCTGGTGGGATATTGTGTGAGGAGGGAAGAGGTATCTGAAAGGCTTAAGGGGAAGGGAGCTGAAGGTTGTGAACAGGCAGCCAAGCTTGTAGGTATATGAGTCAGTGGGGAGGAGATTGTTTGAATTAACAAGAGAGAGTACAAAGTTGTAATGGATGGAAGTCTGCATAGTGTCTTGACTTTATTCAGAGGCATTTGGCAGCAAGGAAAAAAGGAATTGGATGTTGGGAATAAATGGAAAGTATTTTGTGGTGTAAAATAGAGAGGCAAATGCATTCTGGGAGGTAGGGAGGATACTGAATCAATAGTGGAGAAGTGGAGGCTGGGAGAGGCAGAGCAGTCATGGATATCAATGGACTGACGGTCACAGAAGAGCCAGGTGAGGGCAGCAGAGGGAAAATATGAAATGCAGAAGGAGGAAGTGGATGGTGTTCAGAGAAAAGAAACTCTATTATTGAGTGATCAGAGAAGGAGCGCTGTTTAATGAAGGCAAGGTGAAGTGAGTGGCCATTTTGGTAAGTGGGGGAGTTGATCCAGGGCTAAAAGTTGAATGAGGAGAACGGGAGTGGGGGGGGACAGAAGTCTATCAGGTTGGACAGAAAATCAACATAAGGTCACTGAGAATGTGGGTGAATGGTAGATTGTGATGAGGAAATGAGAGAGCATCAAGTGTCAAAATAGGGTATATGGTGGCAATATCGGAGAAACCAGATCTATCACTAGTAAATGCATGGAGTGGCTACTACATATATTTGCATTTCTGTTTTTCTTTGTACTATTTGTAGCAAATGCTTATCAAGTAGCTCTTTGGAATACTTAATCCCAGTGGCCATTTATGTCCTCAGCTTATGCTGTTTACTATGAGGGTAATAACTTATATGGTAAAATGAATGTGATTGTACAATTATCACTTGTATCTGTTCTGAAATGTAGAGGGGAACACATGGTTTGGGATAAAGGGAAGGTTAAAATGACACAGCAAGTTCCAGCGAATGCGGACCTAGAAATTGGATCTTTATTTTATGCTTTTATTTCTTTAACTGATTATCTGTTCACTGCCTGATAATACCGCTCAAGCTGATCCTGTTAGTTTTCTGTCATTGTTATAAGCCTTAAAAGGCAACCTTGAAAATGTAAATTTTAAAATGCAGTTCGTCACCACCATAGAAGAGGAACAGAAGAGAAACTTTAAGGTCTCTGAGACTAATGGTAGAATTTCAAATAGTTATTTTTATTATTTTTTGCTTGCTGTCATTGTTGGAGTTCTTTATAGTTGCTATATGCTACCTGCTAGGAGACACTTAACCTATGTACGTGCTGAATAGGGTTATTTGACACCTTGATAGCATCATTTTTATTATAAAATGGAAAAAATATTAAAATGACCATAAAATTACATATGAATCACATTAAATTAATTACATTAAAATATCTCAAAATAAGGGTGCAAATACAAGTGTTCAGAAGTTAGGAAATGCCAGCATTAAGGTCGGGTCCACCTATAATAAAATAAAATTGAATCTAATATACAATAGGCATTGTTGATTAATTGGAATTCATTGTAATAGTCCATACAAAAATTCTACATTAAAAGGTTGCAAAAGAAAGCACTGAGAAGTTAGGAAATGTCAAAAATAAGTTTTCCTGTGAAACCTTAATTCATCCCCCTTGTGTGTGTGCGTGCATTATAATATCTTATTACATGATCACATAGTTCTTTTTCCAGAGGAATTCTGTAGCAGTTGTTCAATACTTTTATCTTCCCATGGAGTGTAGCCTTGGTTGTTTTGTTTTTGTTTTTTAAACTACACTACATGGTATAAGGACTTTTGCAGACCCTTCTTGGTGCCTCACAAATATTACTGAATTTATCCTCACATCACTCAAGTGAGATAGGGAACTATAATATTGTCTCCATTTTACAGATGGAGATGTGAGGCAAAATAAGGTACAGAGAGTCTAAGGGTTTTGCATTCATTTCAGTAGTGGTGTTGTGAGTATAAAAATGGCGAGGCACTGTGATATTATGGTTATGTGGGCCTTGTAAGTACCTGAAAGAGAGAATTTTTCATAAAATGTTTCCACCCAGAGTGCTGATTGCCTCCAGTCATATAAAATCAGAAATAGGTTTATACTGAGAAAAGTTTGTTTCATTTTCAGTCATAAGTAACATTAAAAATGCTATGGCTCAGAAATTCTGAAAAATGAAATGTGTCATCAAAATGCTTGATAGTCTCTTAAATATACTAGCTCAAAACATGGTCTTATAATTCACTGTTACAAAGAATGACCCTTATAAGAAAATAGAATATTTAAATGAGTTAGCTTCTATGTGTAATGTGAGCTTTTGTAATTTTGATGAATTTTATATGTCAAATGTGTGATTTAGGAATGCATCTCTTCTACATCCCTTCTGCCATAATAGGCCCTTAGGAATTCTCTGTGCTTTGTGATTAGTTGTGCTGGTTACCTGAACAGTAGTAAAATTATCTACAGCTACAGCTGAATGCTTCTAAATAAAGCTTTAGTGGAACTGTTCTCTGATCAACATTTCCCACTCAGAGTGTGGTTCTACAGGAGCAGAGAAAGATGATTTGTCGCAGACCATTAGGTTTTCAGCCTCTCTTCCCCTGCTTCCCTAAAACTACTCTGTCAACCCACTGGTTTAGTGATGTAAAGGATTCATACCCTGGCCTTTCATGTCTGCAGCAGATCCAGCTTCAAATCATACTGAGGCCACAATTCTAAGGGTCTAAATGCATTTCCTAATGGAAATGAATCAATATCACAAAACCATAGCACAATATAACATAACTAATAACCAAACAATAATGCTTAGCCATCATATAGTGCTTTTCATCTGTAGCTCACAAACTGTTTTAGGAAGTTATGCAAGCATTATTAGCCCCTTTTACTGATGGGGAAACTGAGGTATAGGGTGATTTGGTGACTGCCCAAAGTCACACAGTGAATTAGTGGCAGAGCCAGGTATACTCCTTAGCCCTTGAACCATACTGTCTCCCAGTGTGATCAGCAATCTCTGTTGAAGAGAATGGCAGGGGAAGTTTCTGATTAAGATTGATGCTTTGGTAGAGCTGCATGTGAAGCTTGCATAAGAACAGCAGTTGGCACTGTTCCACTCTCTAGATGGAATTGTTAGTCCCTGATGTTTTTTTCCCCCTGGGAAGAAGGAGAGGTTCTTCAAGTCCTAAAATCATCACTATATACTTCTCTCCACCTGTAGTTCCATTTCTGTCCAAGGATGAATTTTGCCCAGGTTATTTTTGTTTGTTTGTTTGTTTGGATGACTTTAACCCTACTTGTGATAGCTTAAAAGAAGCATTTACAGTGTTATCTTAAGACATGATATTTTGAACAGTGAAGCCTTGTTACCATCAGAGACCTCTTCTGGTCTCCTTAATTTAGAGGTAAGTGATGGTAACATAATTCTTCCATTTAGGTTTTATGTAGAAGTTCCTTTGTTCCCGATCGATTTTTTTTTTAACATCATACCTGTACAGTACTGTGAAGTACAAATCCCATAAGGGCAGAAAGCTTGACAAACATTACCTGAACATAAAATTCGTTGTCATCTTTTTTCTTTTTCTTTCTTGACCATACTTATTTTGCCAGCACAAGGTAAATCCCACTGTCCCCTTAGGTTTGTGTGTTCCCCCTCCTCCTTTCCAATACCCTCCTGCTCCTCCAACAGTAATGCTATATCGGGATTTGTTCAGGAATACCAATGGACTTACTTTTTGTTGCTTCAAAATGGACTACTTTGATATTCAAATAGGGATCTAGGAAGATGACTGTTGGCTTTAGATAATTTTTTTTACAGCGATGGGCAATATGATGACAAAATCCTACAAATTTTACTATTCAATGATTTGCCAAGTTGTTTTGCATCTGGTTGGTTGGATCATGGTTTATCACAGGAATTATGGGGTTTCTGTTAATGTGAATTGGACATATTTATTAACTTTTTTTCTGTTTTTCTTCTTTTAATAGCGGCACTTATTAGGGGGAATCGTAAAAACTGTGCTCAATTTTCTGGATCTCTTGACTGGTTGATCAGCAGATTGGAAAGATTGGAAGCCTCCTCTGGTACGTTTTTCAGTATTCTATCTCTCTTTTTCCCTCCCAGTTTCTTCTTCAAAAATGTATAAAGACTTGATCAAGCACTCATTCAGTCATGCTGTTTTGAGTTTTTTTGTGCTGATGGGAAAATAGATTGGAGTGGGGAAAGCAAGATTTGACCCATAACTTTCACTGGTCATCAATGTAGTTCTAGGTATGCTTTTGATACTCTTTTGGTATTTAGTACTGTATAGTGATAAAAACTAGGTCTATCTACAGATTATCGAAAGCAATGAATTAATGAATTAGGGTTGTTTTTTCCCCCTTTTTCTTTCATTTCTATTTCTATTTTGAGTAACATTTGCATTTGGTCTCATCCTTGGTTACCTGGTTATATTATCATCTCCATTTTCCAATTGGGGCAAAATACATAAGCAGGATTGCTCACATGAATAGCCCCCAAACAGCATATCCTGCCAGCAAATCTTTGTGTTGGGTTTAAGGTAGGACAATACCTTCAAAGTAGATTCATTGGTAGATTGGTTAATATGTACATTGAATGTGTGGTGTCAGAAGGCTCTAACTATTGGTTACATTTTTTCTGCATAAAATACATTTGCCTGTTTTGAAACTCTGGTTTTGGTTATTGGGAATATTACTTTTATCAACATACTTAAAGCCAAAATGAAGTTTTATTTTAAATGTGAAACTGAAGAATTCTTATTTTTGTATTTTAATTATCTGGCTTTACAGCTCCAAAAGATCTTGGCAATCCAAAATCTGGTTGTATTATGTAAATTGCAACAATGCTGGTATTGGTCAGATTATCCATTTAATTTGGGTGATGGAGAGGGGGGCGGGGAAAGAGTTTACTAAAGAACTTTAAAGTGGCTGATGTTAATGCAATGAGTATGGGTGCAGAATGCTATCATGAAAGATGGCCCTCAAGTAAGTTTGTCTAAAAGGAGTATGTTTTTGTTATACTGTTTATTTCCACATTTAAAGGTGCTGATTGCTTTTCAAAATAACTAAATAATATAATTAAAACATTAATAAAAAGTCTAACTCTTCTCCAACCACTGAATCCCTCATGCATCTAAGAATTATCTTTAAGCACCTGTGACTTAAGTTGTGTTTGCTTTGCTCAAATTCTTTTGGGTGAAGCTTACCCCAGTACAGCGAGACAGTGTAAAAGCCCAAGAGGGCAGAGCTTCTGCTGGTAGCAAATCAATTGTTCCACTAGGGTAGGCACATTCAGTGTTGATAGCTCTTGATTGCTCTGTCACAGCTTCCCACGTATAGTCTTTCCATAATATGTTAAATTTCCGCTTAAAAATAAATGCTCAAGGCCACATTAAAGCTTATATTCAAAGTGAAGGTTGAAATGTAACATGGCATTCACAGAACCAAATGGAATTAATAAATTGACACAGACATAGGTGATATTGTAAGTATTAACCACTGGGATTATCTTGGATACATACATTTTCTACTTCTTTCCCTTTCTGTTTTTGAGCATTTTTCCACCCCTCACAGTTAGCCTTGTACAAGGTGAACAGGAAGGAGCATGGGTGGGTCATAAATTGCAGGGCTTACAATCTAGCAAAGCACGTATATCTCAGTTATTCCCCATGTAATTACCTAATTTCCTTACTATCTTGATTAGGCCCTGTGCCAGATGCCCAGCACATCTTGATGTCTGGGGTGACCAACTGGCACTTTCTCTAGAGAAGCTATTAATGATGGACCTTGGCACCTTTGATTGCTGAATTGTGCTTCTAAGGATCCCTGCTTCTACCTCCCCTGGAAGTAATAAACTAAGCATGGGATTCACATTATCATTAAAGTTACTCTTCCGGCTCAACATACTTTTGTTTTTAACTTACCAGCATTCAGGGTAATTCTTTTAAAACCTTAGAACAGAGGTTTTCCAACTGCAGGTGGTGTGGAATGTATTCTGGAGAGGGCGAGGGGTGTGAGAAGCTGCTCTGCCTTCAGAACTGCGTGGCCACAGAGTGGCAGCTGCTGGCTGGGCACCCAGCTCTGAAGGAAGTGCCGCCACCACCAACAGCAGTGGAGAAGTAAGGGTGGCATGGTATGGTGTTGCCATTGAAGGTAGCTCCGCTGCCAGCAGCAGCAGAGAGGTAAAGGTGGTAATGCCATACCATGCTACCCTTACTTCTCCACTGCTGCTGGCAGTGGCACTGCCTTCAGAGCTGTGTGCTCAGCCAGCAGCCGCCACTCTCCACTCTGCCTTCAGAGCTAGGTGGCTGTATATGTACTTGTGTGGCAGGGGTGGGGACATAAATTATTACAGGCTCAAAGACGGGGGGCACGATCAAATAAGTTTGAGAACCACTGCCTTCGAACATACAAAACTAGGAAATTGATTGAGTAGTACCTTGGACTGTACTGAAAAGGAATAGTTGTGCAGAATAATAAATAATTGTATGTAGGATGCTCAGCAGTACTCTTCTGTTTAGCTATGCATATTTAACATGACTTTAATATTTCTAGAACTCCACTAAGTCAAAACAAAATTTCTATTGGCCTGAGTGGCTTGATGAGATATACAGTAAATATTTGAAGACATTTTATTTTATAGAGCTGAAGTGTCCATCCCTGGGAATCTGGGCACCACTTAAAAGATATTTATTTGTCTTACCAAAGTGTCTCACTTCCCACTAGTTTAAAACAGTCAATTTGCTTATTTATTACAAAGCTCTCGTTTTTTAAAAATTTGATAGTGTATTTTTTTTGCCTCTTTCCACCTCCTTTAGTTTGATCCAATAGACAATATATGGGAGACAAATTTTCTAGCATTAGAGAATCTCTTGTATCCCAAGCCAGTAGTCAGAAATCAGGGTTGCATTTCTATAAATTACAATGCTGATTTAAGGGCTGTTAATCCATTTCTTTTTTTTTTAATTTGCTGATGTAATTGTTATCTTTTCTTTCTGTTCTAAATACGAATTTTTCATTCTTTTAAAAATTATCTATGTCAACCTGAGAATGTACCAGTATGATGTCACACAGGCAGTTGGGTAGATTGTAATAAAAGCTTGACTTAACAGCTATAAATTGGGATCAGGGAGGAGTGGCTGGGTCTAGACATTTGAGATTGATTTTTGACTGTTTCCCAAGAATGCTTTCCATGCTGACAGTCACATTACTGGTCTGAAGGCAAAGTAATATGATGACTATTACAGATAATATTGCAAAGAAAAATGACCATAACCTCTTAGCCTCTTGTTCTTTCCCCCTTTCAATGTAGTGGGTTAAATAAAGTATTTATGGGAAGAAAAGAGTACTGCTATGACACCTGTCTTGTACACTTCATACAAATTAATTCCGTACCTCTTAGATTTGCTCAGAATTCCATGTGCAATGCAGAACAAAAATTTATATACTTCTATTTTTTTTGGTTAAAGATTGTTAGGCAATGAGTTCTTTTGGTGCATAACTTGCAAACTGAGTGAGTCATAAGACAGAGAGGATGAGCTGAGAAACAGGTGAGCTGAGGAAAAAATATAAAATGGATATCAATATAATCGATCTTTCTTTTCCCATTTTTTTCATGAGCTATTTTTCATGAGTGTAGATAATTTAACAATCTAGCAAAGAATAGCACAGTTTTATTTAACTTCTCTGTTCTCTGACAAAATCATTTGTCTTGCAAATTTCAGCTTTAACTAAAAAAGGAAAAATGGATACAAACAAATTTAAAAAGAAGCATACGTGGCATTCATTAATGCCAACAAAAGGGGCACACGCATATATATGATATGAATTTAGTATATAGTGGGTTTTTATTTCCTCAAGGCTTTTGAACATAGTAGACTCTTCCAGCTGCTGTGGGTGGCTGTTGCACTGAAGGTAGGACAATACCTTCAAAGTTCATTGGTAGATTGGTTAATATGTACATTGAATGTGTGGTGTCAGAAGGCTCTAACTATTGGTTACATTTTTTCTGCATAAAATACATTTGCCTGTTTTGAAACTCTGGTTTTGGTTATTGGGAATATTACTTTTATCAACATACTTAAAGCCAAAATGAAGTTTTATTTTAAATGTGAAACTGAAGAATTCTTATTTTTGTATTTTAATTATCTGGCTTTACAGCTCCAAAAGATCTTGGCAATCCAAAATCTGGTTGTATTATGTAAATTGCAACAATGCTGGTATTGGTCAGATTATCCATTTAATTTGGGTGATGGAGAGGGGGGCGGGGAAAGAGTTTACTAAAGAACTTTAAAGTGGCTGATGTTAATGCAATGAGTATGGGTGCAGAATGCTATCATGAAAGATGGCCCTCAAGTAAGTTTGTCTAAAAGGAGTATGTTTTTGTTATACTGTTTATTTCCACATTTAAAGGTGCTGATTGCTTTTCAAAATAACTAAATAATATAATTAAAACATTAATAAAAAGTCTAACTCTTCTCCAACCACTGAATCCCTCATGCATCTAAGAATTATCTTTAAGCACCTGTGACTTAAGTTGTGTTTGCTTTGCTCAAATTCTTTTGGGTGAAGCTTACCCCAGTACAGCGAGACAGTGTAAAAGCCCAAGAGGGCAGAGCTTCTGCTGGTAGCAAATCAATTGTTCCACTAGGGTAGGCACATTCAGTGTTGATAGCTCTTGATTGCTCTGTCACAGCTTCCCACGTATAGTCTTTCCATAATATGTTAAATTTCCGCTTAAAAATAAATGCTCAAGGCCACATTAAAGCTTATATTCAAAGTGAAGGTTGAAATGTAACATGGCATTCACAGAACCAAATGGAATTAATAAATTGACACAGACATAGGTGATATTGTAAGTATTAACCACTGGGATTATCTTGGATACATACATTTTCTACTTCTTTCCCTTTCTGTTTTTGAGCATTTTTCCACCCCTCACAGTTAGCCTTGTACAAGGTGAACAGGAAGGAGCATGGGTGGGTCATAAATTGCAGGGCTTACAATCTAGCAAAGCACGTATATCTCAGTTATTCCCCATGTAATTACCTAATTTCCTTACTATCTTGATTAGGCCCTGTGCCAGATGCCCAGCACATCTTGATGTCTGGGGTGACCAACTGGCACTTTCTCTAGAGAAGCTATTAATGATGGACCTTGGCACCTTTGATTGCTGAATTGTGCTTCTAAGGATCCCTGCTTCTACCTCCCCTGGAAGTAATAAACTAAGCATGGGATTCACATTATCATTAAAGTTACTCTTCCGGCTCAACATACTTTTGTTTTTAACTTACCAGCATTCAGGGTAATTCTTTTAAAACCTTAGAACAGAGGTTTTCCAACTGCAGGTGGTGTGGAATGTATTCTGGAGAGGGCGAGGGGTGTGAGAAGCTGCTCTGCCTTCAGAACTGCGTGGCCACAGAGTGGCAGCTGCTGGCTGGGCACCCAGCTCTGAAGGAAGTGCCGCCACCACCAACAGCAGTGGAGAAGTAAGGGTGGCATGGTATGGTGTTGCCATTGAAGGTAGCTCCGCTGCCAGCAGCAGCAGAGAGGTAAAGGTGGTAATGCCATACCATGCTACCCTTACTTCTCCACTGCTGCTGGCAGTGGCACTGCCTTCAGAGCTGTGTGCTCAGCCAGCAGCCGCCACTCTCCACTCTGCCTTCAGAGCTAGGTGGCTGTATATGTACTTGTGTGGCAGGGGTGGGGACATAAATTATTACAGGCTCAAAGACGGGGGGCACGATCAAATAAGTTTGAGAACCACTGCCTTCGAACATACAAAACTAGGAAATTGATTGAGTAGTACCTTGGACTGTACTGAAAAGGAATAGTTGTGCAGAATAATAAATAATTGTATGTAGGATGCTCAGCAGTACTCTTCTGTTTAGCTATGCATATTTAACATGACTTTAATATTTCTAGAACTCCACTAAGTCAAAACAAAATTTCTATTGGCCTGAGTGGCTTGATGAGATATACAGTAAATATTTGAAGACATTTTATTTTATAGAGCTGAAGTGTCCATCCCTGGGAATCTGGGCACCACTTAAAAGATATTTATTTGTCTTACCAAAGTGTCTCACTTCCCACTAGTTTAAAACAGTCAATTTGCTTATTTATTACAAAGCTCTCGTTTTTTAAAAATTTGATAGTGTATTTTTTTTGCCTCTTTCCACCTCCTTTAGTTTGATCCAATAGACAATATATGGGAGACAAATTTTCTAGCATTAGAGAATCTCTTGTATCCCAAGCCAGTAGTCAGAAATCAGGGTTGCATTTCTATAAATTACAATGCTGATTTAAGGGCTGTTAATCCATTTCTTTTTTTTTTAATTTGCTGATGTAATTGTTATCTTTTCTTTCTGTTCTAAATACGAATTTTTCATTCTTTTAAAAATTATCTATGTCAACCTGAGAATGTACCAGTATGATGTCACACAGGCAGTTGGGTAGATTGTAATAAAAGCTTGACTTAACAGCTATAAATTGGGATCAGGGAGGAGTGGCTGGGTCTAGACATTTGAGATTGATTTTTGACTGTTTCCCAAGAATGCTTTCCATGCTGACAGTCACATTACTGGTCTGAAGGCAAAGTAATATGATGACTATTACAGATAATATTGCAAAGAAAAATGACCATAACCTCTTAGCCTCTTGTTCTTTCCCCCTTTCAATGTAGTGGGTTAAATAAAGTATTTATGGGAAGAAAAGAGTACTGCTATGACACCTGTCTTGTACACTTCATACAAATTAATTCCGTACCTCTTAGATTTGCTCAGAATTCCATGTGCAATGCAGAACAAAAATTTATATACTTCTATTTTTTTTGGTTAAAGATTGTTAGGCAATGAGTTCTTTTGGTGCATAACTTGCAAACTGAGTGAGTCATAAGACAGAGAGGATGAGCTGAGAAACAGGTGAGCTGAGGAAAAAATATAAAATGGATATCAATATAATCGATCTTTCTTTTCCCATTTTTTTCATGAGCTATTTTTCATGAGTGTAGATAATTTAACAATCTAGCAAAGAATAGCACAGTTTTATTTAACTTCTCTGTTCTCTGACAAAATCATTTGTCTTGCAAATTTCAGCTTTAACTAAAAAAGGAAAAATGGATACAAACAAATTTAAAAAGAAGCATACGTGGCATTCATTAATGCCAACAAAAGGGGCACACGCATATATATGATATGAATTTAGTATATAGTGGGTTTTTATTTCCTCAAGGCTTTTGAACATAGTAGACTCTTCCAGCTGCTGTGGGTGGCTGTTGCACTGTCCTGGAACAGAGAGCAGAGAGACTCCCTCTTTTACTCCTTAATGCTTCCCCTGCTGGTGCCCATGCAGTGAAGCGGAAGAGTGACTAATATGGAGAGGAGACAAGAGCTGGATTTGGGGCCGCACGGGGAGTACATTGGGACAAACATTTGGATGGGCGACAAATTGAGAGTTGGTGGGCAGGGGATGAAGGACTGTGAGCTGGTGGGGTGGAGTGAGGGAGACTGGCTTAGCAAGGAGACTGGGAACCAATGGATGGGGAGGTTGAGATTAAATGAGGAACTGGGAGTATTGAGGAGTCTGGACCTTGCTGGGCAAGGGGAATGGGACAAGGAGCCTGGCTGGGGAAGACTCCATTAGTCACTCCATTAGCTCCCATGGCAGAGGGCTGTGCTGTAGAGCTAAAGGTTCCCACTCCACTGATGATCAATCAGTACGATTCCACTAGATTTAATATGTTTTTCTCAGTTTGCTTTCAGCTTACCTATTACACTGCCTACACAAATCTTCGTTAAAAGAACATTAAAGTTGCAAAGTCAAAAATACAGATGTTAGGAAATACCAGTTCGGTGGAAAAAATAGTATGTGACCATGTAATTAAAGACTGTATCATAACGCATATACACAAGAGGGCCAAATTACAGTTGTACAGGCAATCTTAATTCTAGAATTTCCTTACATTTGGTTGTCTGACATTGCAACATTAACAGTCTTAACTTATTCTATTAACACTTATTTGGTGTAATATGGATAACAACAACATCACAGTTACATAACATAGATTAAAATGTATAAGTTGTATTAACCTTATTAAAGGCATAAGCCAACCAACAACTATTTTTTGTTGGGGAAAAAAACTTTTCTTGTAGTCAGGTTATTATATAATCGTCTAGTATTGGATTTCTTGCACTTTCTCTTCTGAAACATCTGATTCTAGCCACTGTCATTGACAACCACTGTATCAGGAACCATCATGGTCCAGAGGGCTTGTTAGCACTAGTAAGCGCCAACCTGCCACTCAGTGACCTGCTAGTTGTTGTCAGAATAGGAACTGAACTCCATAGAGGACTCCAGTCCTGGAATCTGATTGGCAGAATGCTGGGGGTCCTGATTGGTTGGCAGCTTCTATATAAACCTAGCACAGGAACAGGAGGAAGTACTTGCAACTAGGTTGTCCCTACTTTGGACTGCTTCCACTGAGATACCTGCTCCTACTGGTTGCTGCTGATCTCCTGGTAATTTGACCCTGACTGACACCTGACTTTGATTTGCTCTCTGGCCTGTCTCGGACTGTGATTTCCTGGAAACCCAACCAGTGGCATTGGAACAATTTGTATAGTATGGGTTTGAAAGCCACTGAACAAAACTGTAACCTCTGTATATGGTGGAAACCACTTCAAGCTGGGGTGTGTGCAGCACCCCTGAACCTAACCCTGTCTGACTCCTGACTCCTGCTCCGGTCAGTAGGTCAGACTGTTCATGTCCTGATTGTGACACACTGGTCTGATAAAATATGGCAATTCCTGTGTTCTTGAGTGTGTTCTTCATTATTTTTTCACAATGAGTATGGACATAATGGCGTTTACAGTAATATAATGCAGCACTCTGAGAGTTGACCATTAGCAGTGGGATCAGCAATAGCTTTTAGGCAATGTATCTCTGGGAGGGAAGTGTGTAAGACTTTTGGGCTGGAGCAGAAGGGTAATGGAACTGAACAACATTCAGTGTGCTGTGATAGTCATGTCATGTTTTCAATTTGCCCTGCCTACTTGTTCACAAATCTGTGGTTATATGGAAACCTGGAACTGCACTTGTCATCAAGGTGTCCACTTTTTTCACACAAATCTACATGCGGTTCTGGTATTATTGTGCATTAATCTGCAACATGTTGAAGTCAGGAGCTTTAAGAACCGAAGAGGTTTAGAGTGATCACAGCAATAATAACAACAGTGACTTGGTTGCATTTTTTAAACGGTTGATTTGAGTCATATTTCAACCCTTGTTGTTTTGTCATTTGGTTGTTACATTGTTTCCCTCCAGGGTACAGGGCAACTTGATCTTATTTGTCCCAGTACTGGGGTGCAAGCCATTTCAGGGGGCTCCAACAAAATGTATCAAATACACAGTACCACTATTTGTGGTACCAGCAACACGTTCTATGAACTGGCAGCAGCATAATCAGCCACCTTTCAGTTGCATCTTGCATTGATTCTAAATGTCTTGTGAGAAGACTGATCAGAATTCTAACCTGGTGCTCCATCCTCTGCTGCCTCCTTTCCACCAATAAATAGTTTCTTCTCCCTCTCCCATATGCCAATATATACTTTCAGTTGACGTATTAAAGCAAAAGTGCCACCAGTGCACTGGTGCTTTTCCTTTGTGCCCTGAATGTTGCACAACGCTTATCAGATACATCAGATTCATAGAAATTTGAAAACACAGCAGGAGGTAACGTTTCCATGTCACAGGCACAACATTTTTGTTCTCTTCAGCCTTTTTCTGTGGTACTCCTATGTAAAAACAGCATATTTCCATTGCTGAATGGCCCTCCTTAATGCTGTAGGTTATGTCAGTCATGGATCATCACTTGGTATAAGTTGTTAAATTTGTTGCCTCAGTAGCCTTCAGAGGATCAGCAGCAGCCGTGGAGGCAGACATATCCCTAGGCAACTGATTTGTCTGTTTTCCCCCCAGCTTTGTAATAAGAAACACACACATATCCCGTCCCTCACCACTACTCTCTGTCCCTGAGACGCCAAGGGAAAATATTCAGTCAATGTCAGTGCAAGCACTGCTCTCACCATAGGAACTGGGATCAGCTGTCACAACGTTTACCAAGTAGTGACATGTCTCAGCAGGTGGTGATTACAACTGATATGAATGATTCTGCAAGGATGCTTCCACCATTTTACTAGGTATTCTGACACTATATGCCAATGTTTAGAAGTCTGATTCTCTTTAGTGAGGGAAGTGGAGTTGTCACTTTGGGACCCTGAGCCATGCTGGTCTCCTCATGCAGTGATGTTTAATACTGCCTTTGATGAGGAGCTCACAAAAGAGGGGAACTCCTGGTGTAAGAAAGCAGACACCTGTGTTAAAATCACCTCTATTGCTCTGTCTTTTAGTATCAGCTTTTAAAAATAGTCTTGATTTCCCACAATCCATTTCAGGAATTTCATCAGTTTCATATGTAATTCTTTACTTAGATGGAATTCTTCATTGTGAAAAAGAATTTCTGTGTCTTTCTGCTACAATCTTTGAGCAAATTCATCCCTATATTGGTGCTAGGGCTGGCACTGGGACTGAAGGGAGGTGGCTTGTGCCTTCATGATTCTGGAATTGTGGGGGCTGTTTTGGCCCACAGTACACACCCAGTACTCCTATTGGGTCTGTGGAGTGAGGAAATACTAAGGTGTTAAGACCACCTCTGCCAAGATTGAGTTGGTCCCCTCCTATCTCTGGCCCAGCCCAGAACTTCCCATCCCCCGTACCTGGCGTTTCTGCAGAGGGCACCAAAGACTGGTGATGGGAGCTGCTGCTGCTGAAGTTAGGATGTAGATTCTTTAACTTCTGGAATCCTATGCTAAGGATAGGATTCCCTGTGTAACTGGATGATTTCCAGGCTGTCAGAATACTTTGTGGGACTCTGGTTCTCTGTGGCTGAGTACATATTTCTGTGTGGGATTCTCTGGCAGAATTATTGCTTGTATTACAGTAATGGAGGGAAAACAGCATAATAAAGATAATGGATTTAAAGAAGGCAGACTTTTAGCAAACTCGGGGTGTTGGTAGGTAAGATCCCATGGGAAGCAAGTCAAGGGGAAAACAGTTAAAGAGAGTTGTCTCTTTGAAAAACTGCTATTATTAAGGGCACAAGAGCAAACTATCCCACTGTGTTGGAAAGACAGGAAGTATGGCAAGAGACCACCCAAGATTAACCAGGAAATCTTCAATGATCTGAAACTCAAAAAAGAGTCCTACAAAAAGTGGAAACTAGGTCAAATTGCAAACAAGTATGTAGATTCAAAATTAGAAAGGCCAATACCCAGAAAGAAAATGAAGCAAATAATGAAGCTATCAATTTGCAAACACCTAGAAGATGATAAGGTGAGAAGTAGCAGTCAGAATGGATTTGTCAAGAACAAATTATGGCAAATCAACCTAGTAGCTTTCTTTGAGAAGGCAACAAGCCTTGTAGATAGGGGGGAAGTGGTAGATGTGGTATATCTTGACTTTAGTAAGGCTTTTGATATTGTCTCACATGACATATCATAAACAAACTAGGGAAAAACAACCTAGATGGAGCTACTATAAGGTGGGTGCATAACTTGGTTGAAATTTTAAAATAATTCTTACCTATTTTCCAGGGCACCAATGCTGACCCTCCCTCTCACATGCATACCTGCACAGAGCCCCACTGTGACGGTTCCTGCCCCCGACATGTCAGTTCCTTCCCTCTCTTACTTCCATTCTCTCTTTCTACACAGAGATGCTGTCTGTTCTGGCAGGAGATCTGAAGGTGCAGCATGGTGGGGGGAGCACAAATGCTAATATACACCTGTCTCCATCCACACTTGCCTGCTGCCCCCACAGCAGTGCTGATTTCACCTAGCCCCTATATGGCTGGGCTCCTGGCTCCTCATGACACTCCTCTTTGGTGCAGCTGGGGATTTGAGGCAGCAACTATATATGGAGCTAAGGTTGCACTAAGGTCTCTGTGCTGCAGCCTGGGCTTCCCCAGCGTTGATGCCTTAGTGCATGCACAGGCAGCTCCCCATAGCGCTGATGCCTAGTAGAGGGATGCTGCAGTTAAGGGTTGGGGAATATCACTGGAGCTGGCAGTACTGGAAGAACATGGGTGCTTTCACATAAGGAAGACAAGGTCCTTTACATGTAAGAGATGTTGCAGCACAATATGGAAGTTGTTGGCACCATTTTGGGGATACCTATTGGGTTGGTGCTTTCAACGCCTTGCTTTCATGAACATTTGAGTCTGAGAGAGGTGAAAAGAGAATCAGTCGTTTAAAAATTGACAGAGCCACAGTTAAGATTCCTTTCCAGATGTGTTCCACCTTCAGGAAATATTGTCACAACTTAAGTATCAGAGGGGTAGCCGTGTTAGTCTGGATCTGTAAAAAGCAACAGATAGTCCTGTGGCACCTTTAAGACTAACAGATGTATTGGAGCATAAGCTTTCGTGGGTGAATACCCACTTCGTCAGACGCATGACACAGGACTCTCTGTTGCTTGTCACAACTTAGAAATTGCATAGAATTTGAGTACCAATTTGTTCTTTTGAAAGCATTTTTGAATAGTCGATAATGCAATAATTTTATAAGTTTGTTTCACATTTTATGTAACATACTGGGATTATGATTTTCAGAAACAGGTTAGGATTTTGGGTCCCTTGATTTTTTTTGTGGGGAGGTGAGTCCAATTTGAATCCCACTGAAAAAGATCCCCATTCGCTCGTAAGACCTAAAACACAATCATTGGATGTCATCAATGGACACCTGTCTCTCACAGGCATCCTACCTAGTAACATACCAGATTTGGCTCAGGACAGGACATCAGGAGACACACAATGCATTTGGTGGCTGTTTCGCTGACCGAAAGACAGTATGAGAACTAACCTAACAACTTGAATCCCCTTAAAGGGGCCTGAGTACCTGACACCTATCAGGTTTCAGAGTAGCAGCCGTGTTAGTCTGTATCCGCAAAAAGAACAGGAGTACTTGTGGCACCTTAGAGACTAACAAATTTATTAGAGCATAAGCTTTCGTGGGCTACAACCCACTTCTTCGGATGCATATAGAGTGAAACATATATTGAGGAGATATATATACACACATACAGAGAGCATGAACAGGTGGGAGTTGTCTTACCAACTCTGAGAGGCCAGTTAAGTAAGAGGAAAAAAAACTTTTGAAGTGATAATCAAGATAGCTCAGTACAGACAGTTTGATAAGAAGCAAGTGTGAAAATACTTACAAGGGGAGATAGATTCAATGTTTGTAATGGCTCAGCCATTCCCAGTCCTTATTTAATCCTGAGTTGATTGTGTCTAGTTTGCATATCAATTCCAGCTCAGCAGTCTCTCGTTGGAGTCTGTTTTTGAAGTTTTTCTGTTTTAAGATAGCCATCCACAGGTCTGTCATAGAATGGCCAGACAGGTTAAAGTGTTCTCCCACTGCTTTTTGAGTATTATGATTCCTGATGTCAGATTTGTGTCCATTAATTCTTTTGCGTAGAGACTGTCCGGTTTGGCCAATGTACATGGCAGAGGGGCATTGCTGGCACATGATGGCATATATCACATTGGTAGATGTGCAGGTGAACAAGCCCCTGATGGTATGGCTGATGTGATTAGGCCCTATGATGATGTCACTTGAATAGATATGTGACAGAGTTGGCATCGGGCTTTGTTACAAGGATAGGTTCCTGGGTCAGTGTTTTTGTTCAGTGATGTGTGGTTGCTGGTGAGTATTTGCTTTAGGTTGGGGGGTTGTCTGTAAGCGAGGACAGGTCTGTCTCCCAAGATCTGTGAGAGTAAAGGATCATCTTTCAGGATAGGTTGTAGATCTCTGATGATGCGCTGGAGAGGTTTTAGTTGGGGGCTGAAGGTGACAGCTAGTGGTGTTCTGTTATTTTCTTTGTTGGGCCTGTTTTGTAGGAGGTGACTTCTGGGTACTCATCTGGCTCTGTCAATCTGTTTTTTCACTTCAGCAGGTGGGTATTGTAGTTTTAAGAATGCTTGATAGAGATCTTGTAGGTGCTTGTCTCTATCTGAGGGATTGGAGCAAATGCGGTTATATCTTAGAGCTTGGCTGTAGACAACGGATCGTGTGGTGTGTCCTGGATGGAAGCTGGAGGCATGTAGGTAAGTGTAGCGGTCAGTAGGTTTCCGGTATAGGGTGGTATTTATGTGACCATCGCTTATTAGCACAGTAGTGTCCAGGAAATGGACTGCTTGTGTGGATTGATCTAGGCTGAGGTTGATGGTGGGATGGAAATTATTGAAATCACGGTGGAATTCCTCAAGGGCTTCTTTTCCATGGGTCCAGATGATGAAGATGTCATCAATGTAGCGCAAGTAGAGTAGGGGCGTTAGGGGACGAGAGCTAAGGAAGCGTTGTTCTAAGTCAGCCATAAAAATGTTGGCATACTGTGGGGCCATGCGGGTACCCATAGCAGTGCCGCTGACTTGAAGGTATATATTGTCCCCAAATGTGAAATAGTTGTGGGTGAGGACAAAGTCACAGAGTTCAGCCACCAGGTTAGCTGTGACATTATCGGGGATACTGTTCCTGATAGCATGTAGTCCATCTTTGTGTGGAATATTGGTGTAGAGGGCTTCTACGTCCATAGTGGCCAGGATGGTGTTTTCTGGAAGATCACCGATGGATTGTAGTTTCCTCAGGAAGTCAGTGGTGTCTCGAAGATAGCTAGGAGTGCTGGTAGCGTAGGGTCTGAGGAGAGAGTCCACATAACCAGACAAGCCTGATGTTAGGGTGCCAATGCCTGAGATGATGGGGCATCCAGGATTTCCAGGTTTATGGATCTTGGGTAGCAAATAGAATGTCCCTGGTCGGGGTTCTAGGCATGTGTCTGTACAGATTTGTTCCTGTGCTTTGTCAGGGAGTTTTTTTAGCAGATGGTGTAGTTTCTTTAGGTAATCCTCAGTGGGATCAGAGGATAATGGCCTGTAGAATGTGGTGTTAGAGAGCTGTCTAGCAGCCTCTTGGTCATATTTCAATTTATTCATGATGACGACAGCACCTCCTTTGTCAGCCTTTTTGATAATGATGTCAGGGTTGTTTCTGAGGCTGTAAATGGCGTTGTGTTCAGCATGGCTGAGGTTATGGGGCAAGTGATGTTGCTTTTCCACAATTTCAGCCTTTGCACGTTGACGGAAGCAATCTATGTAGAAATCCAGTCTGTTGTTTCGACCGTCCGGAGGAGTCCACGCAGAATCCTTTTTTTTGTAGTGCTGGTAGGGGGGATTCTGTGGGTTAGTATGCTATTCAGAGGTATGTTGGAAATATTCTTTGAGTCGGAGACGTCGAAAGTAGGATTCTAGGTCACCGCAGAATTGTATCATGTTTGTGGGTCTGGAGGGACAAAAGGAGAGGCCCCGAGATAGGACAGACTCTTCTGCTGGGCTAAGAGTATAGCTGGAAAGATTAACAATATTGCTGGGTAGGTTAAGGGAACTACTGTTGTGGCTCCTTGTGGCATGTAGCAGTTTAGATAGTTTAGTGTCCTTTTTCCTTTGTAGAGAGGCAAAGTTTGTTTTGTAAATGGCTTGTCTAGTTTTTGTAAAGTCTATCCATGAGGAAGTTTGTGTGGAAGGTTGGTTTCTTATGAGAGTATCCAGTTTTGAGAGCTCATTCTTAATCTTTCCCTGTTTGCTGTATAGGATGCTGATCAGGTGGTTTCGCAGTTTCTTTGAGAGTGTGTGACACAGTCTCTCAGCATAGTCTGTGTGATATGTAGATTGTAATGGATTTTTTACCTTTAGTCCTTTTGGTATGATGTCCATCTGCTTGCATTTGGAAAGGAAGATGATGTCTGTCTGTATCTGACACCTATCAGGTCCCTTTAATTTATCTCAAGTTGGGCACTCTCCAACCATCATGTTTTTGTGATCCAAAATCACTAGCCACTTTTGAAAATTTAGCTTTGAAAATTCATATTTATGGTAATGTAGTAAAGGGTCAGATGTATATTATATGGGTTGTAAAGGAGTCTTTATTAGAAAGTTGGCTGTGCAATTCTGTTGCATAATGAGGCTCATTCTATTGAGGAGCTTAGTAGAGGCTGGAAAGATTTTTGAAATCTTTGTTTTTAAAATGTTAACTTTTGTGCTTTTATGATGTGCTTGGAGCTAGTGATAAGCACTTTATAAAAGTTTAAGGGTGAGATTTTCAGAAACACCTAATAGACTTTCAGTGGGATTTGTACTCCTAAATCACTTAGGTGCTTTTGAAAATCCCACCTTCAATCAATCAATCAATCAATCAATCAAATGCATCCAGCTTCTGTGCTAGGCCACAGAAGTTTTGAAGATTGTTATTTGTGGTACAAGAGTTCGGATGCAGGTTGTTCTGAATTGGTCTTATAAGAAGTAGGTCACTTTAGTTCTGGCTGCCTGATTCCAACATGATCTGCAAATTCACTCTTACGTTTGAGTTTTCCTGAATAATGTCTGGGGCTCAATTCTGCAAGTTGCCAAGAGCTCTGACCTCTGAGACAATTAAGCATATGCTTAAGTTTCAGCATGTTAATAGTTTGATTGAAATTAAGAGGACTTGTGTGCTTAACTTTAAGCTTTATGTTTGTTGGATTGGTGCCAGAAAGTATACATACCACATGTATGATTCTTGAATAAATGATTCTTGAAATTACATATTTTAACCAAAGTATAATTACATGAGGTATTCCACTAAAATAATCAATTACTTTTTCTAAAGTGCCATGTGTAAAGGAAAAATAGCAATTTCTCTTGGCCAGATTGAAATTTAATTCAGCTTCACTATGGAAATTTTCTAAGTTATGTCCCCAGAGTGAATGTTTTCTTGAATTTCTTCCAGTGAAAATAAAAACATAACATAAGAATGGCCGTACTGGGTCAGACCAAAGGTCCATCTAGCCCAGTATCCTATCTACCGACAGTGGCCAATGCCAGGTGCCCCAGAGGGAGTGAACCCAACAGGCAATGATCAAGTGATCTCTCTCCTGCCACCCATCTGCACCCTCTGACAAACAGAGGCTGGGGACACCCTTCCTTACCCATCCTGGCTAATATCCATTAACGGACTTAACCTCCATGAATTTATCCAGTTCTCTTTTAAACGCTGTTATAGTCCTAGCCTTCACAACCTCCTCAGGCAAGGAGTTCCACAAGTTGACTGTGTGCTGTGTGAAGAAGAACACAGGACTTGAAGATGTGTATGGTTCTAAGCAGAACATCCATTTCTTCAGTGATACTTTTCAATGGAGAGTAGTTAGGATACAAAATGCCATTTCTAAGACCATAAATGGTAATCTGTTAATATTCCCATTATAAGCACCACTACATGAAATGATAGCATGAAACCATTTGGGACCATAATAAGTACATTTCCAGTGATTCCCTGATGTATTCTCACTCACCAAATTGAAGCATACGTCGTTTTCAGCACTCCTCTCTAAATCCCAACTGCATTACAAAGGAGATTTCAGAAGGAAGAAGCTATTTGAGGTCAATTATAATCGAGTGTGGACTCTTTGTTCTTCAAGTAAACCACTTAGAAAATATGTCAGGGGAGTGTGATCATTTCTGCCTGGAAATCAGGCAAGGTTTCTAAAATAGAATTGTCTATCCTCTCTCGTGTCAGACGGTTCGGTTATAATAACAGTAACACTTAAAACACCACAACACCTTACTTGGCAAAACATTCTCAGAAAAGAGAGTCTGGAACCAGAATAATTTGTCTAAACTTTAGAGTTTAAATAGAATGAGGATCCAGTTTTAGATCACCCCTTGTTTTGGTTTTGATTGGGGGGAAAAAGAGTTTCTGTTGAGATTTTGCAGAGCCAAGATCACCCTGGCTTTGTTTAGTTCTACATTTCAGTCTCCTTATTAAGAATGACTTACACTTTGGGCAAAATTGTGCTTGCTTATTTGCATGGTAGACAATAAACGTATTCATGTGAATAAGATTAACAGAATTTGATCCTATCTCTCATAATAAGAAACAGTAACTTTTTGAAAATCTGTTAATATATAAAATATTTTAAATTATTTTTATTCTTATTCTAATTAGCAATGATTGTAAATATCTATAAATCACAAGCTGGTACCATCATGATTTAGAAAGCTAGGAAGCCTTAATGTTAGCTATCCCCAGATTTAAGATATCTATGTGAAGTAGGTCATTCTCAAATCTCTCACTTAGAATTCTAATTGGCCTTTGGGTTTTGAGCTGAAAATCAAATTAAAGATAAACCATTTAGATTCTTTCTTCTCTGTTTAAAAAATGATATAAAAGTCATTTTAAAACTCCCATATGTAATTTATATTCCCTCGGGCTTACTGGATGTAGTTTGCGGAGCCAAGTAGATATGAGACAGAATTTGGTTGGAATACAAGTAATCGAAATCTTTAAAACTGAAAATAAGTTAATTTCACTTTCAGACAAATATTTATCTTTAAATAACAGACTTTGTGTGAGATGTGGAGTGCATGGATCTGTGTGTCCTACAGCAGTGGTTCTCAAGCTTATTTCATCGCGTCCACCTTCTTTGTGTCTGTAGTGGTTTACGCCCTCACCTGCTCCCCCGGCAGCCACCGCTGTCTGAGCAGCCACCGCTCTCCGGCTGTCCAGCTCTGAAGGCAGAGGGGAGAGCAGCAGCTGCTGGCTGGGTGCCCAGCTCTGAAGGCAGTGCTGCTGCCAGCAGCAGCGGAGAAGTCAGAGTGGTAATACCATACCATACCACCCTTACTTCTCCGCTGCTGCTAGTTGTGGTGCTGCCTTCAGAGTGGGGCGCATGGCCAGCAGCCGCCACTCTCTGGCCACCTAACTCAGAATGTGCATAGTATAATTTTTTTTCCCTAAAGTTTGTCCCCCACTCCCAAATATATTCTGTGTCACCCCATTTAAGAACCTCTGTCCTACAGTGCTATAAGATGCATGCTTTATGATTTCACAGCCTTCTGCTAAGGAAAGTGACCAGCTAAAATGAAACACGGCATCTTATATCTGAAATGACCTTATTGTGCATACAAAATAGTTAACCCACCAAAAAGCCCCAGAAAAACATAAAAAAAAACTTTTTATAAAGGACGTGATCTGTACATATAGGGTATAGCCATCATGGAAAACCCAATTTTTAGTCTCCTGATCATACTTCTAAAACTTATAGAAAAGTGGAAAAACAGAAATTCCAACTGTCATGCTGTCTGAAGTGGTTCATGATCATGAGTGTCAACCTCAGGGAAAACGGTCAAAATCACAGCACACACCCCAAACTGGTAGTGCATTCTATAATTAGATTTCACCAACCCTGTAACAAATGTGAACTCCTGATCGCTGTAACAGTCCTACCATGGAGTCACAGACTGTCCCCTTGGGCACTCCAGTCTATCTTGCGACCCAGGCAAGCTGGACTTAGTGATAAATGGTCACTTACATCCAAAATCACAAAATATTCAGGTCGCTCCCAGTCCCAAGAGACCAGTCACTTACCCTGGATCAGTTTGTACCTTTGATCTCACACCAAGGACAATGCTGGTAGCCAATCCTATAGGCATTCTTCTTCATGGAAGGTGATCTTGTAGCCTGCAACAACGTCGATGGTGTGATGGCAGCCCTCAACATCGTTCACAATCCAGATGAGTGGAGACTGTTCATTGATTCATCGAAGACGAGTCTTAAAGCTGTTTTAGTGCATAATGGCAATGTTTTGCCATCAATTCCAGTTGGTCATGCAGTCCATATGAAGGAAACCTATGACAACATGAAACAACTTTTGAGGTGCATAAACTATGACCAACATCAGTGGCAGCTTTGTGGCGATTTGAAGGTTGTTGCTCTCTTGCTTGGTCTGCAGACTGGATACACAAAGTACTGCTGTTTTCTCTGCGAATGGGATAGTCGTGCAAGAGATTCCCACTACATCAAGAAAGATTGGCCACTCCAACAGTCATTGGAGCCTGGGAGGAAAAGTGTTCAGCATCCACCACTTGTTGAATCAAGGAAGATTTTGTTACCACCCTTACACATCAAGCTGGGTCTGATGAAGAACTTTGTCAAGGCCATTGACAAAACACAAGCAGCTTTCAAGTACCTCCGTGGAAAATTTCCAAGGTTAAGTGAAGCTAAGATAAAGGAAGGTGTCTTTGTTGGTCCTCAGATTCGTGAACTTCTTCGAGATGATGCATTTGACCATGCACTGCGTGGCAAGGAAAAGACGGCATGGAAAGCCTTCCAGTTAGTGGCAATAAATTTTCTCGGAAACAACAAGGCAGACAACTACAGGTTGTTGGTGGAAAACCTCCTCAAGGCATACAAAAGCCTTGGTTGCAACATGTCACTAAAGATACATTTTTTGCACTCTCATCTAGATTTTTTTCCCACCGAACTGCGGAGCAGTGAGCGACGAGCACGGCGAGCGATTTCACCAGGACATTGCAACAATGGAGAAACGCTATCAGGGCAAATGGAGCCCATCAATGCTTGCAGACTATTGCTGGACAGTGACAAGAGATGCTCCATTTAATGAATACAAGAGACAAGCCAAGAAGCGCCGAGTAGACACTGAATAGGACTAAACTATGTACAGAATAGTTTTTTGCCTTTTGTTTCATAATAAATTTTATTTATATAACCCTTTTGCTGATTTTTAAAGTGTTACGTAAACAGGACAGGTGAAATATTATCATGTAAAACAACCATAAACACATGAAAAGACCTAGGTTTACAATTTATGATTAAAACTCTACTATCTACACAATATACATAGACATAAAATGTAAAAACTTAAATATCTTAGAAACAGTAGCCAATCAGTTGTTTTAATTGTCATATTTGAATTCAGCACATCAAAATACATAATAAATAGCACATTTTATCTCTGAAGCAGACGACTTCTCAAAAATTGTAGACCAGTGTTATGAAAGTCAAACATATATGTAAAAAAGTAATCTAGGATACAAACTAGGTAAACATTAAACCAGAACTGAAGAAAACAGAAACCAGTACCGGGAAACCATTCCTTATTTTTGTCCTGATCTGGAGTTCTTTACTGAAGCAAAATTAAAAGATGAGAATTCGTGTGAGTAAGAAGGTGTTTGGGATTGGACCTATTTAGCACTGAAACATCACAGAAGAAACAGAGTGGAAAATGCAAATATTCTGTCTCTTCAGTGCATAAATTAAAACAAGTGTAGTGTTTCATTCTAGAATAAACTCCAGCTGATATTAACCAATCCTTTAAAAAAATTAAAGAAACAGTAGCTTACAGGATAAACGTGTAAAGTGCAAACTGAAAATGACTGAAAATCTGTTAATCTTCTAAATGATGGTCTCCAGGAAACAGCAGAGATGAGTTTTTGAGTAAATAAGGGAGAAATCATTTTTAAAGACACACATGAACAACAATTATTTTTATTCTAGGTGTCTCAAATTTCATACACTAGGGATCACTGCATCTGACTGAAATTATCTGCTAGTCTTCAGGCTTCTTTTTCCACTTCATGTTGACTCATTAAGATAGAATCTCCTGCCAGCATTTATAATTAAAACCCTCCACATCCCACTGTTGCTTGTGTGGATGAAGAGATCATGTAAAAGAAGAAACATCCTTGGTTTCAAATTTGTGTTAGATAGAGTTGTTGGTGTGATGTTTTGTGTGTTTCCATTGTTTCTGTTAGAGGAACTCATAGCAGTAAACACATTTTACCTGACTAGATCACTGTTAGGCAGCTCCAAGGAGAGAGGGACAGGCCAGTTGGTTTACCATAAACAAATAGGCATATTTCAATCAATGTGTGATCAAGTTGCACATTCAGAGGTGTTGTCCAAGAACGCAGGGCACTTGTCCGTGGCAGGATATGACTGCCAGGAGAGCATCTGCATCTGTAGGGTTTTCTCTGTGTTTGATACCCAGGGCTTAGTTGCTGCAGTGATAACGTGTGATAGATAGAGAGGTGGCTGGTTGGTTTGGAAATGGAGTCTAGGAGATAATACTTGCTCATTCCACATCATTTACTTCTTCAACATAGGCTTTTTTAACTGTATTAAAAACAAATCAAAATCTTGGAAAATAAACTCTAAATATTATGATTGAATCCATAATCTTAGTGTTGTTCTATTACACAAGCCTGGGAATTCAAATGTTATGGTTGCCACAGTAACCCTAATTTAGTAATACTGGATCTCATGACGTGTGAAGTACTGTTGGCTTACTGTTCATGCTGTTAAATGTACACTATAGTGAGGCAGTGAGATGTGTTGGAATTAATACTGTGTTGGAATGTACTGACTTATGTGCATTGAAATTTCCAGGCTTAATAGTGCACAGACTAGCACTCCATTCTAAGAGGAGTGGTTGCCATTGGCCCTAAGATTTACCCTCCTCTATTCAATGAGCTTGGCTGTCTGTTCAACAGTACTATGGACTTGATCCAGTTCTCACTGAAGTCCGTGAAAATCCCAGTGACAATTATTAGCTCACATTTTATTGTGGAATAAAACTAATCTGGGCTTTCAATATCAAATGAGTTGAAATTGGTTGTTGTGCCATAGATTGCTACAGACAGAGCAGCCCTGGCTCATTGAGGATAAGTGGGTGGAGCTCGGAGTCTGTAGAGGCCAAAAAAACCTTTTTATTAACAAAAATTGAATAAAAGGTATCCATAATAATTTCTTTGCAATTGTTTTATCTTTCTACTAGCATTTATTTTTCATAGTAGGATGATGCATTGCACTACCTAGACATCTTCCCCAAATAAAATTAATGTAAAATGTTTGTGTTTATTTTAAAATTAAAACTGTAGCATTATCTAAAAGCAATAAACCACACCAGGAGTTAGATACTGATGGATTTCTCTGAAGTTTTCGGCCTTCCGTTTTATATGTCACAAAGAAGTATGTATCAATAGCCTACCAACACATGCCTATTGCGGCTTATTCCTACAGTAAAGCTATTAATAGCATTAAGTTATTTAGCTTTGACCATACAAACATTCTAGAGAAGTTATCTGCAACTCCTCTAGAAGGGAACTTTATGGTATTTTTATAGAGAACATAGATTTCTTTATCATAGTGGATTCCTGACTTATGCTTATAATATTATTCCATATTTGTTTCATACATGAAGAAGTTGGTTAGTTAATGCAAGTGGGTTCATTTTAAGGCCACTTGAAATATACTAATTATTATTAATTCTTTCCATGCCTGCTGTATTTAAATTTTTCTTCTTTTTGTTTTATTTTCAGAAACACTAATTACTTTGCATAATGTGGCATTCCACAGATTCTATAATGATTCGTTCTCTTTAGATATTTGTTATTTTTCGTTTTGTTAGATAGTTTAGAGTATTTTTAAATTCCTTAAGTCCCCACAAACAGCTTATTGCATGCCAGACTATGTTCTGTTGTTTCTTGAATTGTCCACCAAAGCATTTATTTTTCTTATTAAAAGATGTCAGCATGTTGTATTCAATTTGTTTTGCTCTCTCCATCCTTACTGGAGGGTTGGTGTAATAGCCTTGCTTTAGATTGCTTCTTTTCTCTCATCTGGGTGTTCTGTTCCTCACAGCAGCAACAAAATTCACATCAATAAATCAGAGTAAACCTTTTGTCACTTGAAGAATACTTCTTTTGTGTGTCCAGATTGTGTTTTTATTGTGAGTAAATTGGAACTCAATAATAAAAACATGTTCATAAAGTCACAGAAGCATGTTTCCTACACTTCTCTGGCAAACGCTAGCTAGCTTGCCGAGTTTTGACAGAAACTTGTTCTAGATTTTATATGCTGAGGACAGTTGTTCAGTTGCTCCCTCATGCTGTAGTCTTCAATGTCATGGTCACATGCTATAATTTCTTCTTTAGTCAGGGCCTCATCCTAGGCCCACTGCAGTCAGTGTTAAAAATCTCATTGACTTGCGTGGGATTTGTTTCAGGCCCTCAGTGTGCATGACAGATGAAGTGTAATGAATGTGTCAGATGAACAGTATTTATTTTTATCCTTATTCTTTAGTAAGTGTCCTCTAACTCATTCAGTACACACTGCCCATCATGTGCACTGAGGACCCCAACCTATCTGGCATTAGGAGTTCTGATTGATGGGAGTGATATTATTTTTGCTTTTCTTCATCCTAGCTGCTGAGAAGAGTGAGAGTGTAACTCTGCCCTTTTAGCTACAGGGAGGAATGGTGGCAGGCATTTCCCCTTCCTCCTGACATACTAGTGAATGAGAATATCCTTCATTTCTAGTTTCTGGGAGGTCAGCAAATACGTCCTCCATTCGTATCTGCAAGAAGATGGGGGATTTCCTCTTCCTCTCTGATGCTTGGTGTGATGGATGCTCCGGGTTAATTAATTAAGATATCCCATCTCCTAGAACTGGAAGGAACCTTGAAAGGTCATCGAGTCCAGCCCCCTGCCTTCACTAGCAGGACCAAGTACTGATTTTGCCCCAGATCCCCAAGTGGCCCCCTCAAGGAGTGAACTCACAACCCTGGGTTTAGCAGGCCAATGCTCAAACCACTGATCTGTCCTTCCCCCCTGAGGTAGTAGTTGATGGTTTATTCCTCCCTTCACTCCATGTACTAACAGGAAAGATCTGACATCTCTAATGCAGCTGGGAGTTGCAGAGAAGTACTGGCTGAGGCTTCCTTCCATAGAAGAGAGGGAATAGATGCTGTGGTGTTACCATTGCCCTCTTACAGGAAAAGCATGGCATGGGGCATGTATCTCACTCAGAGAGTCAGGATGTGATCTTGGAGACAAGGGGTGGGGGAGAGGCAGAAGGTCACAAGAGACATGACATGACAGGGCTAACACTGGACCTTGTGTAACTGCTAGCTCAAAACTGCTTCTCAGCCCTCTTTTTCAGTGCTGTGACTTGTTTCTTCTGATGGCAGCAACAGCAGCGGTTAGTAGCAATTAACTGCATGCGTGATGCTTGTGGCTGCCAAATTTGGAGGCCCCCTGAAGCAATGGTGCCTGGACCCAGTACACATGGGATCCTGTCTTACTGCACCATTGTAGGGAACGGATTTAAGTCTAATGATTCTTAATGGCAATGACTGCTGCTTTATTGGGATGATAATTACATTTAATTGGTAGGCTACAAGTGATTTAGTGGTTCTTAGTTCTTTGTGTGACTCAATTTCATGCTGTTTCTATTTGTTTGCTCCTTAAACAACAGCAGCTCTCAGTCCCTGCTTAGCTGTGATATACACAAAGAGTATGAAGTGCTTCAGGATGTCTTGCTCCAGCTGCGAGAATGTTCCCTCCAAAACAGTGACATACACTGGGTCACTGTGTTAGGAATCTCACCTCTGCCCCTCCTCCAGCATTGGGCAGGATTCAAAGTTCCAGTTTTAGCGCATTGTTAGTGTGACTGAATTTTTTTTTTTACATATTTCAGACAATATTATCCTGGGGAGAAATATAAACACACACAGAGACAGTGTGTGTGTGTGTGTGTGTAGTACGTACGTAGGGTGAAATCTTGGCCCTTTTGAAGTTGGTGGGAGTTTTGCCATTGACTTCAGTGGGGCCAGGATATTTCTCATATTTTAGCTTGTGAACAATAATTATCAAATGTATCTGCAGAGATCAAAGTGAATTGCAATATACTACTGTTCTGTTAACCTTTCCCCTAAATCCACTTGTTCTGCTAAGCCTGCCAGTAACAATATCAACATGATATTCTTTTATTTTATTTGTTCACTGTATAGGCAGCAATTTTAAAACTTTGTCTATTGCTGGGCAAATGCAATGTGCAGTGAAGCCCATGTGGAGTAATCTATATAATACGATTACAGGGATGTCACTCTCTTTGTCACTCTGAAGCCTAAACTGTCTAAGTCAGGGTGAAGTGATGGAAGCTGCTACAAGCATGGTTGAGAGCTCTTTTCGTTCAGAATATCAACTGGTTGAATCATCTTGGCTTTCAGTCTGTTACCGTCCAATTTTTTAATTTCTCAGTCACTTTGACTTTACGAATTACCGTAGCTGTACACCACACAGGTATAAAGTATGTATCTGTGCCATGCCGAGAGTTCTAGACCTTTGTGATATTGGAGGTAGATCAACCAATTATCACCCTTACTTAACAGCTAATGTGCATGCAGCAATTTTATTGGTTGTATGAGGGTGATTGGACAGACAGTGGATTACCCCTCTCCTGTTATGGTCAATGGGCCTGAAGCCAGCAAGTGCCCACTGTTTCCCTACAGTCTATCCGCATGTGGAAATGAGTCTGCCCTTAATGAGGTTGGGTGCCTCCTCCCACTGTTTTCAATGCGACTGAAGCCATCCCCCCACACACAATGGCTGCCACACTATCATTGATGTACTACACAGGGAAAGTGAGGCGCAGTAGAGACTCTGTGAAAGGTGAATGGGGATAATGAGGGGAAGTGGGGTGCTGGGGAGGACCAGGAGGCTGATGATGTTGCAGGGGAATGGGGTGCTGTGTTATTGGGGGCAGGAGAGGGCACAGAGGATAGTGGTGGGGATGGATGATGAAGGGGGTAGAACAGCAGCTCCCCCAGCCTGGGGGTAGTGGTGGGTAAGGGGGGGTCCCCTCCAAGCAGCCAGGGGAAGGCAGTGTTGCAGTGTTGCCAGCTCTCACAAACTGATCACAAGTCACGGGATTGTAGTGATGACTCAAGAAGCTTCTCTGTTCCTACAGTCTTCAGGAGGGGCCATGTTGGCAGAACTCTGTGCTAGAGCTCTGGGGCTGAGGATACTGACCTGTCCTGTCACTGAGTCCTGCCTTCATGCAATACCCTATAGGAGAGAGAGGATCCGGGGCAGTACGATGTGGGTGGGGGAGGGGGAATTTGGGAAGTGGTGCTACTGGGACCTGGGCAGAGGAGAAACCCCAGAGCAGCTGGAGAGTGGGGGAGTCAGGGAAATGGTGCTTCGGGTCCAAACAACTGGAAGGGAGGTTGGTATGTTTGAGTTAGGTGAAGTGAACCGAAGTTGTCACATGCACATTATCAAAAATTGCAATTTTTACATGTTTTGCATTCATATGCTTGTTTCCTAATATTTTTGTCCAGCAGTCACTTCTGCATCACATGACACTACAGATTTCACCAGGGCAATAGTACAGGCTTTCAGCTAGTGATATTATATAATCAATATATGATTACTATTTTTTTATTTTCTCAGGAATTCTGGAGGTTTTGCACTGTGTGTTGGTGGAAAGTCCAGAAGCTCTAAACATTATTAAGGAAGGACATATTAAATCGATTATCTGTCTTTTGGACAAACATGGAAGAAACCATAAGGTGCGCAAGCTACTTCAATGAATAGATGAACTGCAGTGAATAAGAAAAGCATGTTGTTATCTGTAAAAGTGAAATTCCAAATGGTTTAATGTGTAAAATGTGTATCTCATTCAAAGGGATGGGGTATCAATACAGTTCTTTTCAGTAGTCCATGCTGATTATTAATGTTCTAATATGAAAAGAAAATTACAGTGAAAATAACTTAATTTCTTCTATAGGTTTTAGATGTCTTGTGCTCTCTCTGTGTATGCCATGGAGTAGCAGTGCGGTCTAATCAACATCTAATCTGTGACAATCTCCTACCAGGAAGAGATCTCCTCCTACAGACACGCCTTGTGAACCATGTGAGCAGGTAAAAGAAAAATATTTACTTAAATATAGATTAGCAAAGCAAAAGGAATTTGAGTTCTTGTGCTAAGACGATATCTGCAGTCATTAAGAGAAAAATCTATTTAACCACACCACAGGAATCAGCTCTGTGAATTTTTGTAAAGACAATGCGTTAACTGGCATATTATGGCTTTGATCAGGGCTGGTGCTACCATTAAGGCAAACTAGGCGGTTGCCTAGGGCGCCAAGATTTGGGGGCACCAAAAAGCGGTGCTCCCAATTTTTTTTTTACAGCGTTCCTACGCCCCCTCCCTGAGCACGCAGTTGCCGCTCCACTTCTCCCGCCTCCCAGGCTTGCAGCGCCAATCAGCTGTTTGGCGCCACAAGCCTGGGAGGGGAGGAGAATTAGAGCGGGGGCGGCGTGCTTGGGGAGGAGGCGGAGCAGAGGTGAGCTGGGGTGGGGAGCTGCCACTCGGCTCCCCAGGCCGGGGGGGGTGGGGAGCTGCCGCAGGGGTGCCTCAGGGCGGGGGAGGGGAACTGCTGCGGGGGGGGGGGAGCTGCCACAGGGCTGGTGGGGGGGGGTGCAAGGTGGAAGTTTCGCCTAGGGCGCAAAACTTCCTTGCACCGGCCCTGGCTTTGATAAATTATATCCATAAGAATCAGAACAGGGACAATAGCCAGCTGTCATAAGTAAAAGCAACCCTAAACTTAATTCTGGGGCAGTGTTGCAGTAGCTTGAGAATCAGGGAGCTCTAAAGGGCTCCCTGATACACCCCCATTCCTGCACTGAGCATATGCTTGTGCAGGAGAGAATTTGGCCTTTCAAGTGAAGGGTCCTATACCCAGCAAGTAAGTCACTTAATCATTGAGTGGGAGGAAAAATGTAAATATAAAAATTTGAATGATAACAATGTGATAACAGACTTTTTAAAAAAGTCTTTTAAAATCAAGATTGGATACCTTCCTTAAAAAAAACCCCACCACCACAGGCTCTAGCTCAAACAAAATTTATGGACTTGATGTGAAATTATTGGGTGAAGTTCTATGGCCCGTGTTACACAGGAGGTCAGACTAGATGATCACAATGGTCCCTTCTGGCCTTAAAATCTATGAATGAACTTCTGTACCTCATTTTAGTGATCTGTATTGCTAATTTGCATGAATGGCTGGTATATCATTGTGAATTATTCGATTTTACAAATTGGTGAATAAGTGAACATTTATTTTACAAATTTATTGTAGTTTTAGTTATAACACTTCACAGTAAAGTGTTCTGTAGTACATTTTATACGTGTAATAAAGTCCTAGTACTGCAGTATGAGACCACTCTACAGTATCTACTCACTATACTTTTTTCTGATGGGGGTGGGGGGGAAAGAGGCTGTCATTATTGTATGTGCAAATTTGGGGATGTGCAATGTGAATTAGAAAAGTTGTACCTTAGAGTTACAAACACCAGAGTTACGAACTGACTGGCCAACCACTCACCTCAGTTGGACCTGGAAGTATGCAATCAGGCAGCAGCAGAAACAAATGAAAACTACTAAAAAAAAATTAAGGGAACAGGAACTGTTTTTGTGCTTGGTTCATTTTAATTAAGATGGTTAAAAGCAGCATTTTTCTTCTGCATACTAAAGTTTTTCAAAACTATATTAACTCAATGTTCAGTTTTAAACTTGAAAGAACAACCATAATGTTTTGTTCAGAGTTACGAACAACCACTATTCCCAAGATTCTACTGTACTTAAAAGTGCAAAGTATTATTACAGGTATTTGATTAGTAGTGCTGGTTTAATTGCTGAAAATTACAATTTTGATTGAGCCATATGGGAAGCTTTTCCACCAGAAATTTGAAGAACTTTAATTTTGTTCTTCACTTTTAATGAAACAAGACATACATTCAATAAGTGGTAAACACAAACTGACAAAAAGAAGTCTAACTACTGTAACATGTTCTTCTGATCTGTTTTTATGGCTAGCCATTTTTCCCCTTTGTTTTAAGCATGAGACCCAATATCTTCCTTGGGATCAGCGAAGGCTCCGCCCAATACAGAAAATGGTACTATGAGCTTATGGTGGACTACGTGGAGCCCTTTGTGACAGCAGAAGCAACTCATCTTCGAGTGGGCTGGGCTTCAACAGAGGGCTATTCACCCTACCCTGGGGGAGGTGAAGAATGGGGTGGAAATGGTGTTGGCGATGACCTGTACTCTTATGGATTTGATGGTCTTCATCTGTGGTCAGGTAAAGCATTTTTAATTTCTCGATAAAGGGATGTGGAACAGCCATTTCCAGTAAGTCTGTGGTATCCAGCAGCATCAAAATAAATCATGTATGTAGATGAATGCTAGGAGGGGATTCCATTTGGGCTAAAATGCAGAATCAGAGTCCCATCCTGGGGTTTTTTAAGTTGACTACTCTCATCTAAAAGACAGTTTTATTCGAAACAATGCGATTTATAGATGGAATCATAATTTGGTTCCACCTAACGCTTTTTTTTTTTAACAGTGCACTCCAAAGCTTTGCTTTAAAACTTCAAAGGTACAGAAAATGAAGTCTGACAAGCATTCTCGCGGTGGTAGACTGGATTTCTAATCCCTCTGTGATATTATAAGACCAACATGAGAGATTTAGGTCATATAGATTTTTGGGGGGTTTCTTTGAGCTACTGATTTTAGTTCAAAAGTTTAGAAATTCTTAAAGCCAGACAATGGGGACTTATGTAAGCATACTGGCCTATCCATTCTCTGTATGTGATGCATATTGAGTTTGTTTGAATATGTAGTAAGAAAACTTTTGTATCATACATTTTAAAAGTACTTCTCTGTGTTTCTGTTCACATAGATGGGAATACATTGACGGTGGGGTTTTCAAAGCCACCCAGGTGATATGGACACAATCCTTAAGCAGCTTTGAAAAATCTCAGTGTAAATGTGTAAACCGCTCCTGTAGATGCCATTACAGGATATGTTCTGAGAAATTTAGACATTGGATATTAAGTATGTATGCATGTGATGTGTGTGAATGTGTTATCTTAATAGAATACAATACTATGATATTTACTAAGTAGGGAAGATGGAAGAAAGAGAGAATATTTAGCAGTGATATAAATATTTTAGTTGCAGAACTTTAGATTGACTGCATGTCTCATGAATGGCTTGTGTGTTTAGTTTGGAAATCCAATCGTAAAAGTGTCACTGGCCCAGGATTGAATTAATCTGAAATCATAGTTTTTACCCTTACAGGAGAGAAGTATTGTGTGCTAACAGTAGGAGAAGCACTGGATATACAATTGGAATTACTGAGTTTTGTTTTTTCTTCTGCAAAAACCTTATTCTATTGCTGACTGAGGCCATTGTGGTGATATCAAGCTATCACAGAGAAAAAGATGTTCTCCATATTTGTCATAAACTTATGCCAAGAAAGCCTATGCATAGCACAGTATCCATATACACCTCTACCCCGATATAACACGAATTTGGATATAACGTGGTAAAGCAGTGCTCCGAGGGGGCGGGGCTGTGCACTCCGGCGGATCAAAGCAAGTTCGATATAACGCGGTTTCACGGTTGGCTCCCGAGGACAGCGTTATATCGAGGTAGAGGTGTATTTCTGTTCTCTCACACTGTCTCCCTTTCTTCCTCATCTGTGTCTCATATGCATCCCGTGAGCTGAGGGTTGTTTTTTTTTTAACCTCTATCCCAGGCATGTCTTCCCTCTGAGTCTCCTGCAAACTGAATAAGTTTGCCAGTGGGAGTTCTTGTCCCAATGACTTAGACTGGTGAACTAAAGAAGTCTTGCTAGATGTAGAAGGTGCCTTCTCCTCCGCAGAGCTACAAGTTTTTAATTCTCTATTTAGCTGGGGTTGAAATTAAAGCTGTGTGATTGTGAAGAATTGGATAAAGGCCTTATAGGTCATTGTATGTTGGAAGTGAAAGGGATTTTTGTGGCATCGAGGTGTGTGTGAGAGTATTTGGATATTCTGATCTGGTAAGGCATGTAAATTGAGGTTGGTCTGGATTTTAGTTGCCCTAACTGATGTTTTTAAGTGATTGAACTGATAGGATATGCACTTGAGCATTAATTGAACTCTAAGGATATGTCTACATAGTGCCAAAAAAAACCCCTCACCATGGCAGTGAGTCTTGGAGCTTGGATCAATTGACTCAAGCTTGTGCTACGGGGCTAAAAACAGCTGTGTAGATGTTTGGGCTTGGCTTGGAGCCTGAGCTCTGAGACCTGGCGAGCTCAGTTTCAAAGGAATCATAATGAAATATCTTAGAGATGCAGCAATAAGGGAACTCTGGAATGGGCAGGAGGTACTATAGGCAAGAGAATACTTTAGGAGCCAGAAACTACTTAAATATAAAATGAATGGAGTTGGGGAGAGTGGTTTTGTTTTTTGAGAGAAAACAATAGACATTTTCTATCTCAAGAGTCCTCTTGTACTTTGTTCCTCTCCCAGGATCCAGTAATCTCATTTTCATCTAATGCTGCTGTTGCACTTCCAGAGTGAAATGTAACATCATCTCCTTGAGCAGTTTTTGTCCCAGCAGGGGTAACGTACAGTACGTATTTTTGTCCATGATAAATTGCATTCAAATATCTAGTAACATATTAGGCTGTTGCTTCTTAGTGCTGATCCCGGAAAGGTCAGGGAAGGAGTGCCAGTTACCATAAACAAGACAGAGGAGAAATTCTTCTTCTTTAATACATGGAGAAAGACCTGCAGCTGATCCTGTGACTTGTGCCACTGTTGAGTAGAGGAAGATAACAAGAGGTCATGTTTGATTTTTTTTAAAAGTTGATTTGTACATTCAGATTTTGATTTTCCATTTTTGTTGAGAACATTTCCAGGATTAGTAGCAATTATTTTTTTATTGAGTAAAAAGAAGATCCAATTAACAGTCACTTATATTTTATCGTTGCTATGAGAAAAATTAAAATGACCGAGTAATCTCATGCCACAACTAATAGCCTGATCAGAACCATCATGTAAAGTAATAAACTAACCAACTTTCCACCGCATGCTCCAATAGTAAATCCCCCTCAAACCACTCACTCTCCAAATGCCTGGGAAAAGTGATGGAGTTTGAACATCAAACAAGATTCTGGAGAGTAGAATCTTCAGAACACATCAGGCAGCAGGTATGGGCACCTGACTCCAGGAAAATGGAAGGGCATGACATACACTGTTAAACCTGAACTTTTTATCCAGGTCTTTAGAGTCTGTATTGGAAATGATTCCTCAGAGCTCAGCCAGAGATGATCTGTGAATCTAAACTGCACAACTAACATCGCAAATGACCTAATATTATCTAAAGCTAATTTAAAATTGTCTCGATCACAACTGCTCTTACAAAAAAGGAAGTTTTTTTTTAATTAAGACAGAGTGAAATTTTTGGGACATGGAGCAAAGGTCCTTATACCCACATTTTGCCACCAAAAGGAAGGAAAAGAGACATCTGGGGACCACACAACCTATTGTAATCTCAGTGCTCCAAGGTGATGGGTGCTCTTGAGGTCCCACTGAGCAGTTTTCCCAGGAGGTTCCTGAAGCTCATTGGGACAGAAAGGGCTTATCTTCTTTTTGAAAAAGAATTCAATCTGTTTAGCTTAAGTCTTTCACTGTAAGGCATTTTCTCCAGTCCTCAAGTTATTTTTGTGGCTCTTTTTTTCACCTTATCCAATTTTCAACCTTATTTTTAAAGGGAGGACATGACAACCAGCAGCGCAAGTAGGGCGATACGGTCCGGTATGCTGTACCAGCAAGATATTTATAGCTGGTACGGCATACCGTAAAGACAGCGGCCCCATCCCGGCAGCTCCTCCGGCACAGCTGTACCGCCTCCAACCCTCTCATGCAGGGTCTTCTCCATCTGTACAGCAGCCCCGCCGGAAGACAGGGCTGGAGGTGGTACAGCTGCGCCTGAGGAGCTGCTGGCATGGGGCTGCCTGGTGGCGCCATGTTCTGCTCCTTTCCACACTGTAGTTCCCGGGAGAGCCCTGCGATTCAGGGCCCTTCCACGGAGCTGCATCTCCTCCGGCTCTGTCTGTACAGCAGCAGCCCCACCGGAAAACGGGGATGGGGGCAGTACAGCCACCGGAGGAGCTGCCGGCCTTCTGCTCCTTTCCCCGCTGCGGTTCCCAGGAGAGCCCTGAACCACAGGGCTCTCCTGGGAACCGCAGTAGGGAAAGGAGCAGAAAGTGGGGCCAACGGGTGGCCCCACACCGGCAGCTCTTCACGCCAGCAGCTGTACTGCCCCCAGCCCTGTCTTCCGGCAGGGCTGCTGTACAGCCGGAGGAGACCCTGCGTGGAAGGGTTGGGGTGGTACAGCCACACTGGAGGAGCTGCGGGCATGGGGCCATCCAGCGGCGCCACGTTGTGCTCCTTTCGACGCTGTGGTTCTGAAGTCTCCAGTGGGAGGGAGGAGGATAGAGCCCCACCTATCCCCAGGGTAAGGGAGGGTGGATCATGGGGAGGGGCCAGGGAGAGCATTGGGGCATCGGGCTGGGGGTGGGGTGGGGAGGAGTCACATGCAGGGTCATGTGAGGAGGTCATGTGCCTCCCGTTATCTGATGCCCCCCCGCCCACACACACACACACACACTGGTAAGGAATGGATTACACTTGCACCACTGATGAGAACTGTATGTAGTATTCTAATATCAGTTTTACCAATGAAGCATACTGAGATCAAATCACCTTTCTGCTATGACTTACTACTCAGTTTATGTAACTAAGGGTCACATTAGCCCTTTTTGACGCGGTAAGTGTCTGACATAGTTTAGCTGTAGGTGTTCTGTACTTAATATGCACTCTGATTTGCCCCACATATTCCAAAAATTATAGGTCTCCTTCTTAGAATCCATTTCCAGAGGTTTTTCACTTGCATATTTCTTCCTATATCCCACGTTATAGATAAACTAAATGCCAGAAATGTGTTATTTCTTGCTTCCAATTTCTTCTGTTGATGACTTTTCTTAGGGATTAGAAATTTTATATGTAATACAATGAGATGTGTTATTTAAATAGGGGTGGGGGGGAAGAATGATACATTCCAGGGTTAATTGAAGTCAGAGCAAAGTAACAGATACATCTATGGTGAAAAAGTATTTACTAATCTTTATTATTTTTTGTTTTAGAGCTTGATTATGAGACCTTTTATTTACGCTGAATAGTACAATACTCCACAAAGTAAACAGGGGTACCACAGTCTGGCCCTTAATAATGATACTTCCTGATTTTACATCTTCAAATCACTTTACAAAGAAAAAATTTATGTTTATCTTGGATAATGAGACATACTATAGATTAGCATTTTGATATATTTTACTCCACACTCTATCATGGGCTCATTGATGATAGAAGAGAAGATCTAATTTTATTTTTAGGATTAAGGTATTCAGCACTCTTCATATTTCGTATAGAATTTGATAACTGAAACAAAAGTCAAAATAATATACATTTCTAACGCAAGCATGTGACGTGCATTTTTGCATCTTCAATGAATGTTCTGGGGAGTTGGGTTCATTCAGTGTATACATTAAACAATATTTACATAGAACATAAAGGGAAGGAATTTTTGACGCAAGCTCCTGTTGTTGTGATTGTGGTATTTGGATGGTCAATAGTGATATGAAGGACTTTTATTTCCAAACTTGCTGGCAACAAGCACTGAAAGTCAGAAATACTGATCTTCTGTTGGTCAGTGGCTCAGAAGAATCCTTAGAGAGCCAAGGTAAGACCCTGGCCAGCTAACGTAGGCATTTTTTTTAGAAGGTGTAATTTTTTTCTCCTTCAGGTTTTAACCCACTTTTTGCAATTTGGAATTGTGGTGTAAATGGGAGTAAAATTTCAGTTTTATGAGTTTTTTTGAGCCTTAAAACAGGACCATTATTTATTTCCAGATGCATTAAGCACAAATGTGCAATAACTAAAATAGTTTTTGCAGATAGCATTGGGTGCATATCTGCACTTTATTACAAGCTTATTATTAATTCTTTGATAATCTAGTATTGATGTCTCTGAATCCAGGCACATGTACTCCATCTGTTTACCTCATTATTATTTTTTTTAAGTAAATTTTTCAGGTTTTAGTGAAACCTTTTCTATGTGACTCTCTAAAGTTGTTCGAAATGTATTTCATTTTTTCCATAGGCTGTATTGCACGGACAGTGAATTCTCCCAATCCACATTTGTTAAGAACGGATGATGTCATCAGCTGCTGTTTGGATCTAAGTGCCCCAAGCATCTCATTCCGGATAAATGGTCAACCAGTTCAAGGGATGTTTGAGAATTTCAACATAGATGGCCTCTTCTTTCCAGTCGTCAGCTTCTCTGCAGGAATAAAGTTAGCATTGATTGTAGTTTTTCCTGTTTTCAGTGAACATGGCCAATTATTCCTCTGCTACCTTCCCCCTCATTTCCCTTTCTGACATCTGCCTTCTTGGCACATTGCCTGTTCCATAAAGGTGGAGTGAGGTAAGAGCTGAAAGGAGTCCTGAAGGGATAGTGCACCTGGCATTTGTCGGCATGCGAACATGTTCAGGTAGTTCACTAATATACTCCACTTAGGATTTAAAAACATTTTCTGTCTCCTTTCTTAGCTGCCAACACAACACACATTGCTAGCATTCACTGCCAGGCCAGCCTTTAAGCCAAACTAAAAGAAAAACATCAATTTATGTACATGAATTTTTCTGATTTCTGCAATGCAAAATAATGTACTTTCCATAATGCGCCTGTGGCAGTGTAGTCTCTGTTAGTTGAAGATACACAAGCACAATTGGTCAATTCTGTCTGCCAATTGGATGCACTCTGGGACTTTTTGCTAATGCTAAGCTCTCATAGCATTGTCTACCAGTAAAATGTTCTAACTAAAACTAAAAGCTGGCTCTTCTGAAACCTGAAAAAGAGCTCTGTGTAAGCTCGAAAGCTTGTGTGTCTCCAACTGAAATTGGTCCAATAAAAATATATTACCTCATCTACCTTGTCTCTCCAGTAAAATGTTCTAGCATCTATAATCTGGCCTCAGTTCTACTTGCTCATGTCACTTTCTGGCTGTACTACAGCAATGCTACCTTCCTGCATAGGGAGCTGTGGGCCCCCAAGGAACATCAACTAGCACAGAATGCAGTAGCTTGTCTCTTCAGCAACACAGGCTACCGCTAAGCCATGAAACCTGTACTCTGCTCACAATGCAGTTTTTCAATAGACTAGCAACTCAGATTCAGGGTCTTAGTCCTCTTCTTCAAGGGTGCTCAATGGTTTGGGCTCATGATAATGAAAAGATTGCTTCACATTTTGGGATCCAGAGTACCGTCCGCAGACCCGTTGCCCAGGCACAATGGAACTACACACGACAAGGCTAAAGCTCATCTATGCAAGCCCAAAGCTTTGCTGGTAGCTGCTCCAAGACTGTGGAACAAACTCCTACAGGAATTAACCATCGCTGACCATACCTTTCATTCCAAATGCAAAGTGTACTTTTTCCACATTACTTCTGCTAATATATACACATAATACAATGTACATATAACAAATTATATTTAAAAAAAACTTCCCCACACAATTTCTCCTTGAGGAGAAGGGGAAAGAAAGAACCATATGTGAATGATATTAGTCAAATAGCTCAATGGACTTCTGGAAGGTGTTGAGATACTACAGGGATGAGGGCCATATAAGAACCAGAATAGAATAGAATGGAATACACAACATTCTCCTGTGGTGTAACTCTACTGAAGCCATTGCAGTTACACTAGGGATTAATTGCCCCCCTTTTTTTTTTTCCAAATCACACTACACCGAGATGAATTTCTCAGTTTTGTATCACTAATTTATGTTCATCTCTGTACTCAGAGCCTTGCAGTGACAGAAATGACAGGCATCATTGTACAACTACAGAACATGGAAATGTGGAATTTGGGTCTAATTTTTCAAATTTCCCTAACTTCAAGGATGTCAGAGGGAAAGGTTCTGGGCCTGGTTTTATCTCTGATTGGCAATCTGTCTGTGTCCAGGGTTTTGGCCAAACTTTGGATGCTAGGAAGGTTATTGCCTTCTAGGCATTTTTAGCAAGCTCGTGTTCTCTCACTTTCTTCTCCATTATCCTCCATCTCTCTAAAACTCTTGAATAAAAGGTGGAGATTAGCTTGTGGGGTGGCTAAATCTCTTCTGATTATACACCTGTTCCTTCTTCGTTCCTTCTTCCTCCCCACAATCTCCAGTGCTAATTACCAGGTTACATTTGAAAGGAAAGCGTTTAATATGGTGAAGAAGTTGCAGCACTGATGGTTTTAGATTGCCATTGAGGGCGAAAGACTAACCACGGATTTGTACTGGCGGTGTTATGATTGCATAAATTGCTGCTGCTATTTACAGGGTACGTTTTCTGCTTGGAGGCCGCCATGGAGAGTTCAAATTCCTGCCTCCACCTGGGTATGCGCCTTGCTTTGAAGCTGTTCTGCCAAAAGAGAAGCTAAAAGTGGAACATAGCCGAGAATACAAACAGGATCACCACTGTACAAGAGACCTATTGGGTCCAACCATCTCTTTATCCCAAGCAGCCTTCACACCAGTTCCCATAGACACTAGCCAGGTAAGGAACCAAACAACCACATTCTTTCTCAACCATAGACATTGCAGGCCTGGGTTAGCTTCATGTTTGAGCTTGCAACTTGTCTCAAACATGTGAGTTTTCCTTCTGTGCTGATTTTGGTACATTTTATTGCTAACCATTGAGAATACTGGGACATGAAAGGCACAGTAAAGAACTTGTTGCTACTTATTAGAAATTTTATTTATTTCACATTCGTGAGCCTTAGGACATGTAGTTCTATCCTTGGAGTGAAACTAGAGTAAAACAGAGTGACCTTTGAATTAGTGGAGATGATACAAGTATTCTATTATTGTACTTTTTATTGATATAATATTTTAAAGGTGAAGGCTTGTGATCATGTTAGATGCATTGGGCCACGTTTAATCCTGTTTTATTTACTGGGGTTGCCGTGTGACAGAGCAGAGTTTGGCTCATTATGGACAGAAAATGGTATAAATTAAACTTGCATTATCCTTGTGCTTTATTGCATATCTGTATTTATCATGGAGAAATAGAAAAGTTGACAAATGAAGGCGAACACTAAAGAGAAATATGCTTCTAGCTCCACCTATGACAACAGATAACAAGTAGTCTGTTTAATTGGGTTGATCCTTAGAGTGGCCATTGATGCATCCCCAGAATACTGGCCATTGCTACACTTCTGGAATGATGTGGGCTCGCCCCCACTGCCATGACCTCACACACACCAGACACATGAGGTCGCAACAGTGGGGATGGAGTACTGCAATATGGCATTCGCCACAATACCACCAGGCAGGGACAAACCTTTCCAAAACCAGGACTGTCTGGCTTAAAACTGGATGAATGGCCTCTGCCTGTTGATCATGCTCCCACTGAAATGAATGGGAATGTTGCCATTGGCTTCAGTGTGTACAGGATCATTCACTTTTAGTGAATTTTCAGCCATAAAATGATAGAACAAGAAAGAACAAATCCTCCGCTGAAACAGACAGCACATGTCCAACTATGTAATATGCAGCTTTAAAGGTAGACTAAGGCTGAGGCATACGTATTTTGACAGTGCTCTTTTATAAAGTAATGGCTCTGAGACAGCTTGCTGGAGAATTGTATGTTTAATAAATATAACTCTTCCGTCTTGTGGGTCCTGTCATGTAATAACGGTGAGTAATGTAATATCAGGCTCGTTAATAATGTAGCACTATGTTCCGGGGTTTGTTTTTTGCAGCAGGAGTGGAGCTGATTTGGGGGAGAGCTAGGGTGACTTGTATTCCTGATTTCCCTTACAGGGCTTTTTTTACCCAGTCCCCTCCCAATCCTACTCTTTCTTCAAAGTAGGCCCCAAAAGAGTAATCTTCTGCAGGTTTGTTTGGCAGCACCTCTGCTTCATCTCACCGATACAGTGGAGTGGTTTCAGCAGCAAATTCTTTTTCTCATGCATCCCTCCATCAGGCTCCTGGATCAGTGCTGCTCCTGCTCTGAATCTCACCAGTTGCGCTCATACCTGCCTCCTAGCTACCCTTTCTGCACTGAGTAGAGAAGCAGCAGCAAGGTGGATCAGCAGAAGGGAGGACAAACCAGAATTACCTGCTAATCACAAAACTGAAGGGGAACTTCCCCCCACAACCCAATCCCTACTCTTGGAAAGAAGCCCAATGGCAGCTTGTTTCTTCCTCCCTGCCCCCGACCTTTCTTAGTCGGGGGCAGAGAATGCAATTTAAGGACAGGCCATGGAACTTTGTAAGGGCTCCACCATTTATAGCATTGCCCTGTAAAATGGTGTATTTGGTGTGAAAAGGTGGCTGCTTCTGTTCTAGACCAGGACATTCACTGGCAGCTTATACTAAAATTATCAGCAGTAAAATAGTTAACAATATTCACATTGATGACATTATCATTAGGGTTCAGTGTTAACATCTAAATGAGATGGGGTAAAAATTTAAATTCCAATCCCCAGACTACCACTGCCTCTATTTTACAGTAACAAAAGATATCCTAAGAATTCAGTCTCCAAAAACGTAGCTTGTTTTTGCAAAACTACATGGGAGAAGGAAGCCTTCTAGAGAAATAGTACCAATGATTATATAGCATATTGAATCTGTAATTGTTTTCTTTAGATTCAGTACCCATTTGAAGCTGGTGGGTAATGTGAGATATATTTTGTGAGCACAACTTATCTATACATTTATTTAGATTCTTATAAGGCCACAATTAAAATAGTGTATAAGCTCTGGAAGAGAGTGAAAATGCATTGTAAATATTTATACAGCACTTCTCATCAAGGCACTTAAATTGTGTGTGTGACCTTACTGGCTCTTCCCTACTCGGTGTAGAGAGGGGAGCTAGGAAGCAGGTATGAGAGCAATGTGACTGGAGTTGAGGACAGAAACTTGCACAAAGCTCACTGAATAACATTGAGGAGAGGTGACATTTTGGTCAAGAGCAAGTCACTGCTTTTATGAAAAGTGAAAGATGACCTATTTTCATGATCTGTAATGTGTTGCAGGAGTTAGAGACTCCCCAAAATTCTGCCTAAAAATTCAGTTTTTCTTTGCATTCCGTACATTTGTAGACAAACTGTTGAATTTTTAAGTTTGTGTTGGCAAGATGACAAAATGCTTTCTCAGGAAAACATGTTGGTAAACTTTTAGACTCCAATTCTGTCGCCAATGCACTCACTGCCTTAGCAGCTGCACTGTGCACTGGGGAGTTTTGTGGAGGATACTGGGGACAGAACCTTCCCCTCTCCCCAGGCTTCACATGCCCTATCTATCACCAAAACATCAGAACCTCTCTGATTCTGAGGCAGGCTGGGGTTCCTGCACCAGTGGAGGAGGCTGTAGTATTTATATTCCCTTAACCAATTATTATGGAAAGCATTTTGCTGAAAAATGAACATTTGTGTTAGTGTTTTATCATGTAACTGAAGAAATACTGTAGGTTTGGACAGCTTTTAGATATTTTGGAGGAATTTTTCTTTTAATGTCGTGTCTACATCTCTTTCTCCATTTGCCCTTTCTGGCCCATCTTTAGAGCCATAAAATACTCATAAATGCACAGATTAATGTGTATCTGTCAAAGGAGCACTTGAAAAACACACAAACTTCATTATGGTTGGCTTGAGAGATCTCTAATTTATTCTAACTGACTATTTATGTTAACAATGTTGGTTATGAGACTACAGTAACCGGATTGCACAGTAATACAATTTATTTGTAATAGTCTATCTCTCTTCTATCTTTAGATTGTATTGCCTCCTCACCTGGAAAGAATTAGAGAAAAATTAGCAGAGAACATCCATGAACTCTGGGTTATGAATAAAATTGAACTTGGCTGGCAGTATGGCCCTGTAAGTACCTTTTTAAATTTCACATTCTGTTAATTACTCTCTTAGATAGCAAAATTGTATCTATCTTATTGTACTGTGTGCTGACACCACTCTGATCATACTGGATTTCTTCCATTGCTAAAACGGGGTAGATTTTAACCTTCCCCCCAATAGTTGGAAACCAACGATATTCATATAGCCAAAAAGCAAAGATATTGGGCCAAATCCTGGTATCCATGAAGGCTGCTTTATGGTGAGTTTTTAAGTCAGTCTAGGTGTGGATTCCCAAGCTGGTGTAGAAACAGCATAGCTGGCTCTTCTTTTTCACCTTGCACTTGGGCAGGAAAGGAGTCAGGAGAAAGGAGTGCAGTTGGAGCACCATGTCTGTCTTGGCTGCAAAACAGCTTTTTGGAGGTCGGGGCAGTGCAATGTAAAGCAGCCGTAAAGCTCCTCTAACATGTCAGGGGCATGCTGTCATTATCTCCCGCACTATCTTCCCTCCCCACGAGAAGTAGAAATCATGGTCACGGAGTCAATGAAGTAAAGACCAGGATTAACTCTTGGATGGACTGGTGTTGGGAAACTGACTGGGTTGCCAAGGGAATGAGCCATACAGAACAGCTGCTCCTCGGCTTGCCCTGCCTCCCTTGATCAACATGCACCTGCTAGAGTCCCAGTCTGAGTGTTCATGGAAAAAAATAATTCTGTGGACTCTCAAGGAATGAGAGTTGCCAGGAAATCTCCAACTCCTTATGTGAGTTATATTCTTTTTGTGCTTATGTTAAACTGTGCATTTTATTGTGTATGTATTTCCCTAAACACACTAGGAAATACAGCCTAGATGGAGCTACTATAAGGAGGGTGAATAACTGGTTGGAAAACCGTTCCCAGAGAGTAGTTATCAGTGGTTCACAGTCAAGCTGGAAGGACATATTGAGTGGGGTCCCACAGGGATCAGTTCTTCATCGGTGATTTCAATAATGGCATAGAGAGCACACTTATAAAGTTTGCGGACGATACCAAGCTGAGAGAGGTTGTAAGTGCTTTGGAGGATAGGATTAAAATTCAAAATGATCTGGACAAACTGGAGAAATGGTCTGAAGTAAATAGGATGAAATTCAATAAGGACAAATGCAAAGTGCTCCACTTAGGAGGGAACAATCAGTTGCACACATGCAAAATGGGAAATTACTACTTAGGAAGGAGTACTGCCGAAAGGGATCTGGGGATCATAGTGGATCACAAGCTAAATATGACTTAACAATGTAACACTGTTGCCCCCCCCCAAAAAAAAAGCAAACATAATTCTGGGATGTATTAACAGGAGTGTTGTAAGCAAGACACGAGAAGTAGTTATTCTGCTCTACTCCATGCTGATTAGGTCTCGACTGGAGTAATGTGCCCAGTTCTGGGCGCCACATTTCAGGAAAGATGTGGACAAATTGGAGAAAATCCAGAGGAGAGCAACATATTCAAAATGCAAAAGTTTTTGTTGTTTTCAAAAAGAAAAAAATACATACAACCTACAAACATATTTTGAATACACAATCTTACTATCAAATAATATTTACACTTTGTAGAGCAGAAGAATCTTACAGTAATATTTTGAAGCTGTGATCCAAGACTAAATTCAATACATGACTGAAGCGTGGACTTTCATTGGAGCGTGTATTGAGTCCTTTTCCCATGTAGATCTCTATATACCTTGAGCAAATTCTGAAAGCTTTCAGTAATACTTTTTAAAAAACCACCCAATTCTTATCTCAGTGTTCTCTATCTCAAACAGTACAAATCAGTTTCCAATGATTTTGCTCCATGTGGGAATGGGTAAATCTTCCCATTGTCTGGCCAAAGAACATTATGTAATCCATCTAACCTGAAGAAATATTCCCTGTAGATTCCGCTCATGTTAAAGAAAAAAACAAACCTGTTGTATTCAGTTCAGCTTGATAACCATTATCACGGAGTCTGACAGAAAAATGAAAAGAAATCAGTCAGAAACAATGACTAAAGATATTGTGAGGGTGTTGTGGCAGATGTGAAAAAGCTATGGTAAGTAAGTACCATGGCAAATGGTGTCCATTTCATTTATTGATACATAGGAGATAGTGAGCTGATACTTACTATATATAAGAGAGAGAGAGAGACAGATGAGAGAACACATTTCTTGTTAGCAGTACCACATCTGCTAAAGAACACAGATTTAAAAAAAAAAATCTATAGTATTTGATTCTGCATTTGGACTTATTATTATGATGTTTCTGCTTTTTTTCATTAAGAAACTTAAATAAAAATTGAAGGGAAAAGCTCCTAGATTTGATGCAACATGCTGGGCCAGGCAATCAATTTAAATATAGTAGATGACTTTTTTCTGAGGTCCAGAAAATTGATGTGGCAGCACCTTCATGCCAACACATCTGTTACAGACTTTCTTATTTTTTTATCTGCTCCTGCAAATTCAGCATTTTAGAAGAGCAGATCAGGCTAAGAGTTGGGAACTGATTGTACATGGTTTGCTATTTGCACTTCATTAAGGGCCTTTCTTTTCTTAGAATAAATAAACAAAAACCTATTATAGCTTTAAGTAAAAAAAAATCCAGTTTAAAGAATATATTAATGTTGTTTTTTAATAGCAACTAGTGTAATACTTTGCTTTGCAGCAAAAAGATCTGAGTGATTTAAAATCATTAATTAAGTTATCTTCACAACAGCCCCATGTGGTAGGTATTACGATCCTAATTTTATAGATTTGAAATAACCTTGAGGCACAAAGAGATAAATGGTCTGATCGTGATCCCATGTAAGTGCCACTGGTATCAAGGGAACAGAATACACCTCTGAGATCAGGCCCCTATGTGCTTGTGGCAGTCTAAGTACACAAATATTATGAATATCACAGTAGTCTCCCCACTGCGTTTTCTCATTCCCTGGGGGGTGGGGGGGGAGGAGGGGAGAATAGTAAATTAAAAATGTGTATTAAAATAATATGAAGGACTTCTTATTGGGTAAAATATTATATAGTGACATTCTTTTGTTGTTTAACAAAGCTCCTACATAACTGAGGGCTAAATTTGCATTCTCTGCCAAAACACCTGAGTGAACTGGCTTCATATGAGGTTCTATTCTGAGATAATGGGATGCTCCTAATTCTCAACCTGAAACCAGTGTGTAGAGAGTGGCAGAACCACTGTGTGGAGGTTACTGCAGCTGCCAGACTGTAGGGTAGCTGCATCTCATTACACATCTCTGTTCAACTTTCGGCCAGTTGAGTTGTATAGTTGGAGGAGACACTGCCACATGTCCCTTTCCCTACCCTGGTTTGCCTATAGCCATTTAACAAAAGCTAACATGACTAACTGGAAAATGTTAATCAATACTTCTGAGAGTCTCAAAATTTAGACGACCAAATGAAAGAAAGTTACTAAGGACCATACTTTGCTTCCTGGGTATCTGCACACAGATGGGAATCCCCCAACTTCCATATGGAACAAAGCATTCAGCCATCTACCTCTAAGGTACCACCCCTATTCCAGATCCTACAGAAGTGCACAAGGATTGGTAGTTTGGGATGGAGCCAGAAGGAAGCCAAGGGAGTCACTGATAGTGTGGATCCAATGAAGCCATGCTATCAGGGATTGAAAGGGGTTGAGTTGCTGCAAGGACTCAGGGCCTTAGAATGAAAGCTACCTGACCCTCCCAAGGATGTGTTGGGTTTAGGGGTAGGTATTGCAGCTTTTTCCAACAGGTGCAAGGGTAGTAGAGAGGAGAACAATCCTCAACTTGTGTTCAGCGATTTTCTCCTCCAGAGCTGGACGTTTCTGCAGAACTGGTGACCTAAATTCTCATGCTTACTAGTTAATTCATGTTTCAACAACAAACTTATATGAGTGCCAAAGGAAAAAATATGCATCCATTTTCCCCAGCATTCTAGCCCTTTATTGAAAAACATTTGAACTAAATCTGTTTAGTTAAAAGTACTTTCAGTTCAGCAATTATCATACTTTTCACTTGCACAGCACCTTTTAGCTAATAATTACAAAGCAAACTTTAATTAATCAAGTCTTGAAACATCCCTGTGAAGTATTATATTATTTTTATGGATGGTGTAATTGAGACCACAGTGGTTATTGCTTTGTCAATTCAGTGGCAAAGCTGGAGATAATACCCACAACATCTGTCACCCTGTCTATTGTTCTAACTCTTAGAGGCTCCATTCCCTGATTGAGGCTGATGTCAGAATGAAGCTAAGAATGGAAAGTTTCAGCCTGAAAGGAATATTTTTGGCAAAGCTAGGACTGGATGAAATGAAAGGGTTTTGTATGATTCCCTTCTTGACTCTACCTCCCACTAATAAGAGTACATTATTTATGCCAATCTTGTATGTGTGCTATACAATTTCTGTCTGCTGGTATGCTGCTGGCCATCTTTTAGTCATTTTCTGAAACAAACATTGACTGAATTAAGGCTACGTCTTCACTACAGGGGGGGGGGTCGATTTAAGATACGCAAATTCAGCTACGCGAATAGCGTAGCTGAATTCGACGTATCGCAGCCGACTTACCCTGCTGTAGCGACGGTGGCAAAATCGACCTCTGCGGCTTCCCGTCGACGGCGCTTACTCCCACCTTCGCTGGTGGAGTAAGCGTCGATTCGGGGATCGATTGTCGCGTCCCAACGGGACGCGATAAATCGATCCCCGAGAGGTCGATTTCTACCCGCCGATTCAGGCGGGTAGTGTAGACCTAGCCTAAGAGAAGGGGAGGTTTAGCCTTAATTGAATATCCTTGTTTGTATGGAATATTTTTTCAGTATTATGCACATCAGTTGGGCCATGGAAGTCCCATCCACAAATTTTCACAAACTACACTGAAAATGGGAACAGACAATCCCTAAATGATATTTGAACTGACTTTTTATGGTGCAGTCTGTCAAATTATGCTGAGTTCTATGCAATCCTCAAGGTCTTGGTTACCTTGGAATAATATTTTTAAGTCTATTTCAGTATGTTTGTTTCAGAGTGTACCTGTTGTGAACTACTGAATAAGATGTACTGATGCTCATGTTTAAAATGTATTACGTTTTGGATTTGTCTTATTTACTGAGAGCCAAATTCTGCCAATCTTACTTGAGATGATTAATGTTTTATGCTCTGAAATTGGGGCTATTTTTGGATCAAAGAAATACTCTGTTTCAGTAGGGCTGACAATCAGCCCCAAGTTTTGAGGGTCTTTTTTAAAAAAAATCATTACTACAGTTCTTAAGGCACATTTAAACTCACTCCCTTATTGTCTTGCAGGTTAGAGATGACAACAAAAGACAACACCCGTGCTTGATAGAGTTTTCAAAGTTGCCAGAGCAGGAACGAAATTATAATTTACAAATGTCACTTGAGACGCTGAAGTAAGTTTCTACCATCTAAAGTCTTACAGCAAGTCTTTTTCATGCAACTAAGCAGCTGTGGTGTTAGAAATTCTAATCCAATCTGTGAAGTTTGTTAATGTGTAGGGTGGTAATAAAAAAATTACAAACTACGGTATATTGCTGAATAATAGACTTGAGACTAGAAAGAGCCATACTAGCTAAACAAACTGTGGTTCTGAAAGTCCATTTCTCAGTCTCCAGGGAATTTTAAACTCTCCAGGGTATTATAACAATAATTATCTTCCTGCCTTAAAGCAACTTCATATTAGTACTGACTAGCACTGCCTGCTTTGGTATGTTTGAGATTATCACACCAACACAACATTTTGATAATGATGAAAGGACAAGGAGAACCATTTTCCCCCTGGACAGAAGGCATGAGAAGTGGGTCCAAAGTGTACCTCATAGAACTAGGAGGAACCCTTTATTTTTAACGTTGTTTAGTTCTCATTCATTAGGCACAGTTTTGCAATAAACAGTGATTTTTGGTCATGAGAAGCTGGATAAGACTTACTGCAGCATTCTTTATCTGGACGGTTGCCACCGCCTCCTACCTGCCGATGAGCGCATGTATGTGTGGATTTTACAGAACCTCCCTCAACTTGGAATGCTAGAATATTTCAGCTGGTCACTATTACTCATCCTCCATCTGCAGTGTGATGCTGCCAATATATTAATAAGAGGCTTCCTTGAAAATTCTCTCCTTACCTGTTATAAAAACACCATGACTAGGATGTGTATCGGTTTGACTCTTCTCTGCAGTCTATTAATTTGTTTTCCAATTTAAATATATAGCCCTTTTTGTAACCTTAATTTAGAAAAGAGACGACACTGGAGAATCAACATACATTTTAAGTGGCACTTAGATGGAAATGTTTCTACTTTCCTCTAAGAAAAATATGCTGTGTATATTGAGAGTATAACTCGGTGTATACTCATGGAGTGTAGGTGCAAAGAACTTTTGGGGGGCCTGGAGCGTCCTCCCCAGGACAGGTTTTGGAAATACCAGATACTTGGTTAAAAAAAATTGCTCTTCAGAAACATTTCTATGAGCACTGGTGATGAATTTTTTCTGGCAAGAATGTTTTGGCTATATCCACTTATAAGGTGAACTGCATCCAATGCAGGGAAATCAGGTGGCAACATTTCAAGAACAGCTCATGGGATTCTCAATCAGTACAGCACTGTCATTTTGGTTTCCAAAATAATCTCTGTCCAGTTTGTGAAGCTACATAAGGTGATGCCTTCAATTTTGCCTACAGTCTCAAGGCCAGATTAATTGTGGGACTTATAGAACCATGACTCAATTCCCTAAAATAGAGGAAGCCACAGTCTCTCATAAGATTTAATGTATACTACTAATGTCCCATTGAATACCCATCATGGCTTTTATGGTGTCCTGACATCTTTACAGTCCCAGGTCCTCATAGCCTTCTAATCTGACCCTGGGGGAAAAAACATAAGTCATTTTGTTTATGTATAATATGAAATTAGTTGTTTTTATTGTAATATTTTTATTACACATAATATATATAGAATCTGCTAGTTAAGTGAATGGGGGGCCACTGTATAGCAGTTCGCCTGCCCTGCAGCTTTAATAATGCATATGATTACAGTCCTGCAAGAGCCTTACTTTTCTAATACTGGACCTTTCTTAAGCACACAGTGTAGTTGTGTTGTATCATGGTGACTTTGTCATGTAGACATTTATCCACCAGGGACTAGAATGAGCGTATCAGACTCCTTTCATTTCTGCTAGTCTATACAAGTGGAGGAATAGTGCATTAATCCATTCTTAATGTCCCCTGTAGTGATTTGAATCTGAAGGTACTTTCAGTGTAGCTTGAATAGTCCTTTTAACTGAGTTTTTAAATTTATTAGTACTTAACTTCAATCGGGGGAGAAAGAGGGAAAGGAAACATCCTTTTTTTTTTTAAGCTTCTTATAATCCTTACCACAACAACGTCATATTCTTCATATTTTTCACCAGAATGTTCGTTCAAAACTTGAAACAGCTGTCTCGAGGTTTGAGGAATAACTCTGCACTTTAATTAATTTTTGTGTTGTTGACAGTTTTCTGCCAGCCTTACTAGATCAGAGATGCAGAAACCAAAAAAGTCTTGAATCATATCATATGCCACATCTTTTCTTTTCATTATCCTTCTATTTCAGTATATTTGATAGTATTATGGTGCACCTTCACAAATATGAAGTATAAATATAATATAAACTACAAAATGTCAAAATTCAAGAATGAGTTGTCACTGAAAATGGTATAATATTAAAATATATTTACTTGGGTTTCATGCCATAGCACCTTAGTCTGTGAGAGGCCCAAGTGATTTTAGTGGGTCTATTTGAACTGTAAACTTAAGGGTGATTATAGTCTGACTCAAGGCCCCAATTCTCCCTTTCTGGCTCCCTGATTCAGTGCCAGTCGGTCTGGATACAAATTAGAGCAGGAAGGCTACTGCTCTGATTTACTCTGCTTGTGTAAGTTCTTCTTATACCAGGGAGGATTTGGTGCAGCAGAACTCAACTTCCCCATGCCACCTCCTTCCCATGACACACCTCCCCTCGGTGGTGGTTGGGAGTGCTGGCATAGGAGGCAGATACAGTGCTAGCTGTAAGCCAGCAGATGCTCCCTATATGGGGCTCCCTATATTATGGAGATATACCTATCTAATAGAACTGGAAGGGACCTTGAAAGGTCATTGAGTCGAGTCGAGTCCAGTCCCCTGCCTTTACAGCAGGACCAAGTACCATCCCTGACAGATTTTTGACCCAGATCCCTAAATGGCCCCCTCAAGGATTGAACTCACAACCCTGGGTTTAGCAGGCCAATGCTCAAACCACTGAGCTATCCCTTCCCCCTTTAAATAGACTATCAGGGTTGGAAGGGACCTCAGGAGGTCATCTAGTTCAACCCCCTGCTCAAAGCAGGACCAATCCCCAACTAAATTATCCCAGCCCATAGAGAATCTGGGTCTTAGTGTCTAGTCTTACCCTGGATAGAAGATAGTGATGTGATTAAAGGATTGAGCATCTTGTCAAATATAGACATTTATACACTTTGAGAGCTGAAGATTTACTTGTCAATCACCAATACAGTATTTCATAGTTATCTGTGCAATGTCAGAATATTTTTGCATATGCAAGATGGAGGCAATGTAAAAGACTGAGCCCCTTGTCCTGTATTAAATTTCTGTTTTCTGAGGGTCAGTGGTATAAATCGGTTCATCATCTAGTCTTGTATTGTGCATCAACAATTGAAAATCGTGTTAATTAGTTCTATTTCAAAGCTTATTTTTTCTTTTTGATACTGCATTTCTCTCTAAAAACATATAAGAATTTATGTGACTGAGCATGAGTTTTAAAAAATAGACCAACAAACATAATTCCTTATTTAAAAATAAACAATAGAAAGTCTGGGTTCATAATAGATAACAATAATATTCATTTTACATACAGTGGAAAAAAATAAGATTTAAGAGTCAGTTGAAGCATATGATTCATCTGCAAGGAGAAATAAATTTGGTATTGTATAACAACCTGAGTGGCAGTATGCACCAGAAAGTAAAATCAAGAAAGAATGGTACAACTAGAATCAGCTCAAATCAAACCTTCCATCCCAACCCCTTTGAGTGATGGAAAAATTGGGATCTTAATCCAAATTTCATCTCTCTTGGGTCTCTCTTTTAATCAGTCTGAGCCAAAGTTATGGATAAAAACACCCTCAAATTTGGGGAAAGTTCTGATTTGGGTCCAAACTTGAGGATTTATACACTTCTGTAGTTTTAACAGAACTAAAACATATCCAGCCATCTTACTAACAGCAAATTTGTAACTCTGACACTGGAAAAATTAGGGTCTGACACTTACCCCTCTAATATGAACTAAAATATTTTCTAGCACAGATAAGCCCACTGGTTGCAAATTAAAATATTTGAAGTCTCTCTTTCTAAATGAATCACATTTTAAAGAAGACAGGTAACATTTTCTGATGTTTTTCCTTTCATCATCTTAGAAATTAACAACACAGCCTAAAAAGATGTTGACTGAGAGCAGTGATCCCACTTGTAAATTGTCAGTACTTAAAAGGGAGAAGTTCCTGCCCTCAGATTGCATGATAAAAGTCGATAAAATGTGTCTATCTGAATTTTACAGCATATTATAATGTACAACAACAGTCATTCAGTCTATCACAAACTTGTTGGTCTTTCCTCAGTTGATAGCTATAGGCTAACAATAATAACAAGAAAATGTAATCACAGTTTTTGGCAAACCAGAACAAAAACGGTGTACCCTCAGATTGTACGCATTACTCTCACAAGCCAACATATGATCATTTGTAGGCCCTTGTATTTGAATAACCTGTCTGTTCAGCCTGTGATAGAGGACTGTAAAATACTTTAGTAGATGTTAGATTACATCAGATAAAATGGTCATAGCGTAGGACAATGTTGCCCAACATTTTCAGGTTGCTGACCATTCATTAAAATAAAAAAATTTCAGGACTCCTTTAAATTTACAATAAAAGTAATTGTAAAAATGTATCAGTGATAAACCTGTATAATTTACTTGTGTGTAGATTTTGAGAGATTGATGGAGAATATTTAATCTTCAAGGAGAAAGGTGTGTAGAAGGCAGGGGGAGAGTAGTGAGGTTTTCATTTTTTTAGATCGTACTAAAATTTTCAATGACTCATGACCCCTCCAATTTCCTTTTGTGAAACCCTTGGGGGTTGTGATTCATTGGTTGAGTAAAAACTCGTGTATGATATATAACATACTGCTGCAGAAGTTTATGTGGTTCCATGCTGAAAAAAGTGTAATGTGGTGGTGTTTCAAAACAATGGCATTTAAAAATCAAACATTTTCTAAAGAAATAAACTGAATGCACCTTCCTAGAATTTCTGATCTTTGACTCCTGCTAGTATTTGATCCTTTGATCTGACAAAGGTGCCAACTGTTTTTTTAAAAGCCAAAATGGGAGTAGTGCTTAAAGAAAGAAAGGAAAAAATAGAGTATCAGTGTGCTGTTTGGCTTGGCCAGAGTCTGAGATCACTGCAGAGGTAGTATGCTCTGTCTCTAAGAGAAAGAAACACCTTGTTTCATTCTTCCACCAAGTTCTCTGGCCTATCAAAGGAGCGTATTGACAACCTGGAGGAAACCACCTATAGTCCTCCTTTTTGGAAGTGAAGTCTGTGTCGCATGGACTCCTTGATCGTGAGTTGGGAGAAAATAAGAGTTGCTAATTGTCTTAAGACATCAGGAAATACAAAAAGAATGTCAGTTTATAGTCATGATTTTTTAGATGGTATATTGGAAAAATTCAGAAGGCCTTACCAATCTATTCAGAGTCAATTTACAGCTGTGTGTATTATATTTATATTGTATTTAATTCAAAAGAGAGCATTCAGTATCTGCTCTGCTTACCTGAGGAGCCTTTTCTGGAACACATATGGAAACAGAAATGTACTTGACCAATATAATTTTTTACTTTTAATAAACATTATTTTTTGTGGGGGAAGTGTTTTTCACCCAACTATCTTAGTCTGATGTATTTGAAACTTTTACCCACATGAAAGCTCCATTCTAATAACAAGTCTGATCTAACATTTTAAATAGACTACTTAGAAGTACCCTTATACATTTTTCCAAGAGTACACAGAAGTGTATAACATATCTCTCAAAAGAAGTATAATGAGCATCTTTACATAAAGAAGGAATTTTATGTTGTAGGTCTAATTTGACATAAGGGTCCTGTTCTATATATATGATAACAGAAACCAATATATATAAGTGACAGTTTAACACTGGTTTTGCCTTCCAGAACCCTGTTGGCATTAGGTTGTCATGTTGGAATTGCTGATGAATATGCTGAAGAAAAAGTGAAAAAACTGAAACTTCCTAAGAAGTAAGTCAAAATTCAAACACATCCTTTTTATTTTTTATTTTATTTTATTTTATTTTATTTTATTTTATTGTTTAATGAGGGAAGAAGAGTGAGGAGACTGAGTTCTAATAAGTGTGTGTGGAGGTGAGGGAGGGAAGAGGGAGAAAAGAAAACACTAGGCATAGCCCACAGGAGTCAGCATGCAGTGACATTCTGACTGTGATCTTCAGCTTTTTGGCTTGGAAATGTATTCCAGACCACCTTCATCTGCTTTGATTTTGTATTTGGTATCCAGAAAATAAGTGAATAAAACATGGGTCCAAACATACCATTCCACTGCGTGTATCTCATGCATGTTCATATTACCAAATCATCACATGACATTCTTTGGGTCTTGTGCTCCTAACTCATTAGGTGTTTTTCAAAATCCCCCTCATATACATACTTATACAGTAAAAGCTTTTTTATCCAGCATGTTGGGGGAATGTGGGGTGCCGGTAAGTTAAAAATTCCTGTTAGCTAAGAGGGAGGGAGTTTGGGTGCGGGGTGCTGGATCCGGGGGATGCTCACCTCGGGTGGTTCCCCGCAAATGGCGATCTGTCCCTGCTGTTCCTTGGTGGAGTTGCAGTTAGGTGGCTCTGCGTGCTGTCCCCACCCCGCCCCAAGCACTGGCTCGGCAGCGGTCATTGGCCAGGAACCGTGACCATTGGGAGCTGTGGGGACAGCGCATGCGGGTGGAGGCAGCACACACAGCTGCCTAACCGCATCTCCGCCTAGGAACAGCAGGGACAGGTTGCTGCTTGTGGGGAGCCGCCCGAGGTGAGCGCCCCCTGGATCCGGTACCCCAAACTCCTCCCCCCTCCACACCCCAACCCACTTTCCCGAGCCTCCTCCCGCACCCAAACTCCCTCCCAGAGCCCACACCCCTCCCATGCCCCAGCCCTGCACACCCTCCCATACGCCTTGTGGCTGCTCCTCCACCTAGGAGGTAGGGAGCCTGCCGGCCCCACACCAACCGGATTATAAACTGGACTTTCTATGAAGATTAGAAATGCCAGTTTATAGAGCTTTCCGAGCTTTCCGATTGGTACGGGGCTGGATAACACAGCTTTTACTGTATATAATTTCATGTGAATAACTAAGATCTGGTGTTTAGACAAACAGTAAAAATTGTAATGGATACTGACTTTTACAGTTTATTCAACTTATTTGCAATTGATCAATGGTTCCTGGGCTCCCTTATAGATGGAGTTTGTATTGTAGTCACTCTGGGTGGGACTTTGAAAAGCACCTAAGGAGTTAGGAGCACAAGATCCAGTGGAAGTCATGGGATGATGTTCAGTAATATGAACATGCATGACATACAGCCCATTGAATACTCGGGCCTATGTTTTTGTACTTATTTTCTGGAGTCAAGAAAATAAAATTAAAGGGGATGAAGGACTGTAATACGTTTCTAACTCAAAAAAGATGATCACAGTTAGAATGTCACTATCTGCTGATTCCTGTGGGCTACATCTAGTTTCTTTGCAAGAATAAAGAAAGAAAAATAAGGAATTGGAATAAACTTCCCCAAACTCTTCTTCAGTAATGGTATTCTGAAAAAGGGGGATTTAAAACTAACTAAAGTGCATATACCATATCTAAGTAACAAGAAATCATACTTGGTAATACAAGAACTATGCCACTCTATCCATGACAATGTTCAGTGTTTTTGAATTCCATTGGACTGGAGACCATAACTTCACTGCCTCTGAAAAAAACGGAGGTCCCAACAAATGACCCTTTATTATTATTATTATTATTATTATTATTATTAAATTGAGATGTGGGGAGAAAAAAAACTAAAAAAATAAATTCTAAAGAAAATTAATAGTAAAATAACATTACTGTGACAATTACCATTGACATCAAGAGACAGTTGTGTCTGACTAAGAGCTGAGTAAGGACTTCAGGATTAGGAACTAGCTATGTTGGTGTTAGGTTGGACTACACTCTATATCAGGTTTATTTGGGGCCTTCTGAAGGAATCTTGAATTAATCTGACCATCATTTTAATTTACCTGCTATAACACTTGAGAATGATAACGGTTGAGATAGAGATGCGGTTTTTGTACTCAACTAGTAGAATTCATTGAAACTCTGCCAAAACATTATGAGCTACTACTAAGCAACAAGGATTTCTGTATTAAAGTGGGAGAGGAGGTCACTGCTGTATTATGATGTCTTGAATTAATAAGGATCAATTCATATGTGCCTAGACTTACTGACAGCCTTTCTGGTAGAAAATACAGATGAGCGAATTCTTCTGTCAGTTATAACCATACAATCACAATGAAGTCACTGGTCTTCCAGATTATTTTTTTAAATGAGAACCCAATTTAACACTTGGAGTGGTACATTGGTAGCTTTTTTGTTTGGCAGATGTGGCATTATAGGGCACAATCATGTAGCCATTCAACATGCAGAACTCCCATGATTTCAGTGGCTGCAGAATGAATAGATCAGGTTAATAGCATGATCAGTTACAAAAGCTTGTAATGAATTGCCACTTGTTATGGGCGATTAGGCACTCAAAATGTTCAGAATTCATGCAAAATACATTAAATGAATTGCTACTCTGGATTGATCTGACTAGTTGAGAAATGCATTGAAATGTAATACGTAATTGGTGGGGTTCACTGAGCATATGTGGATGAAAAATGGCCAATGAAATATGGTTAGATACAAAAGTAATACCTGGTGAAGTTGTGGTGATTCTGAAATGTGTGAAAATCTATATAAAACTGAATCATACACTGAGACTTGAGCCATGTTGGAAAAATCATGCTACCATAGCTAGAATGGCTGGATTACGATTATCAAGCCTGATAGGAAGATTCATTCACCTGTTCTGGATGCTTTTAAAGGTTTTATGATTACTGCAGTAACACAATTTTAACATGAAGGTACCATGCCACAAAGACACCAGATGAAGCCAACAGGTGTCAGCACATGGTGACATTCTGATTGTGTTCTGCTTTTTGTATTGGAACGATGACATTTCTTTTAATTTTGTTTCTGGAGTCCAGAAAATAAATGTGTAAAGCATGGACCCAATTCCCACTACCTCAAATATTAATTCTGGACAAGTACAGTCACTACCAAGACAATACTAAACCCAGTCCAACTACTCACTTGCAATATGGACCCACTTTGTTACTGGGAAACAATGGCCACCACAACAGAAAGCTTGTGGCCTATTGCAGGAAATATTACATATGCTCTGCTCAGTGATGCTGTCAAAGCTTGGTTGCACTTGTAAACTCAGTTTTGGTAGGCTTTTGGTAAACCTGTACTGTTTTCCAGATGTATCCAGCCAAGAAATAGTGTAGTCTCTGTAACTGTAATGGCTGTTTTGTTGTATTATTCATTTGTACCTCAACAGTCTTCTCGTTTTAGGTTTCTTAGCTTATTTCACGAATAGACTCATTCCAATAGATCAGTGGTACAATATTATTAATGTTAAGTTGGTTTCTGTAACTGTTTTGGATACTGAGATGTACTATTAGTGTAACATTTTGTGCATTTGGCTACTAATGACAAAAATATCAAGATTCCCCGGTGAGGCTCAAAGAAAAATAAACTCAAGTTGCTACTTTAATATTGTTTTTTATTCATTTTGTTTTTCATATTTAACTATTTTAAACTTAATTCTTTTTCACGTACTTCTATCTCATAATGATCCAGGAGGGTGGTAGTGTTTCACATTTTGATCAATGTAGGTTGAGTAGGCACTCAGTGTACGTTCTCATGGGTGGTAATCTATGCTTGAAGGTGGATGGATGCTCGCAGAATAGTCAACCTGCCAGAATGGCCAGACTCAAGTCAAAGGAAAATTATAATAATTGGATGTGCTGTAGTGATTTTCTGTCAGCTCCTTGAGCTCTCAGTTTGTGGTGTAACAGGTTTTATTGTAACTTGTTTGTTTATCTTTCGGGTATTTTTCCTATCTTATCATCTTTCAGGGTCAAATTTGCCTTTAGTTATGGCCATGATGTGCATGGTGGTTTTGTTGAAAGAGCAATTTTGTCACCATTTGAAGAGATACACACCTCCTATTTTATTCTCTCTCTAATTCCAAAGTCACTATGTGCTGTCTAGTTACTCCACTGTGTGTTTCTAAGATTTTTAGATTGAGTCAGGGATGTAGGTGATTATCAGCAATGTTCCCATTCCTCTACAGCTTTGTAGAGTTAAAGGTAACAGAAATGGGAAGAGTTGTCTTATGGCCAAAGCACCAGACTTGGGAGCCAAGAGGGGTGGGTTCTATTCCTGGCTCTGTCATAGAATTCCTGCGTGACCCTGAGCAAGTTACTTAGGCCCTTTTTCAGAGAGGTGTAACAAACAAGTTGCAATAAAACCTGTTACACCACAGGAAGCTCCCGCTGACTTCATTTTAAGATGAGTGTGGTCAAACCACTCTGTAAACCAGCTACTTAATTCTCTATGCTTTAATATTCCCCTTTGTAAAACTGCCTAAATACCTCTCAATGGTGGTGTGAGCTTAATTCATTAATGTTTATGAGCCACTTTTGAGTCCCTTTAATGGAAGATGCTGCACAAGTCAGAGGTGTAATTAAATAATGTATTGTTGTGCTAGAGGGTATTGATGGCTGCCAGCAAGCATGTCTTTGGTCTGTGGGCAATCACATACCTCACTGAAACTGGTGGGTGTGCTAGCCATTATTCAAAGAAACACATAAGCTCTTTTATGGAGTAAGACTCTCCATATGGTGTAGGATAGCTGAAATAGTAGAAATCACTCAGAAAGTGCTGGGCCACATGAGAAGGCCTGAGCAAAGAACCAACTGAGGGAAAATAGGAGGGCTTTCCCTGGGACATATTGCAGTCACAGGGGCTGGGATAATGATTAGTGGAGGGGTGTGTGTGTGTGTGTGCGTGTGTGTGTTTCAGAAACAGAAAGCAACCGGGAAGCAAGCGGACAGCAAGAGAAGCAGTGTGAGTGTGGCTCTGTGAGGAAGCTAACAGAGGGGACTTCTTTTGGGCAGGATGCTCACTTGAAGGGCAGGCTTGGAAATTGCAAGCAAGGGAACTGCCTCCTGTTTGTTCTTACTGGATTCAGGAAAACAGGACTTCATATACATTCTTTGTAAATAAACAGGACTGCACCAAAGAAATACCTGACTTGTATAATAATTTTTTCCTCCTAATGGAAAGATTCCATCAAGGCCCCAAATATTGACTAACCACTTGGGAAAAGGGGCAAAACTGTTGTTCTTTTATGTAATTAGTACAATTCAAATACATGCACATAACACAAAATTGCATGCATATCTGAGGGAAGATTTTAGACATTAGTGAGGTAGATCCATACTATCTTTGACTTTGCTCCATGGTTTTCATTTTAAAATATCCATTTGCTCTCTGGCCTGAGCTCCTGGAGTTAGTTTAAAACCCTCTTGCCAAATCCTACCCTCAGTGAAAACATTTACACCCCATTAAAATCAGTTTGAGGGCCAGAATTTGGATCCCATGTTTTCTGTCTTTCCCAGTCTAATATCATTATTGGAGGGCAGTATCAGTAATGGCATACCGATGCAGCTGATATTCTCACTTTTAAGTGATATGTAGATAATTTATGCTCCTGTAACATTAAAGAGCTTCTATTCTTTCATATAGAGCTTTCATATAGAGCTAGTGTAACCACAAGATTTATGAAAATTCTTTAATAGATCTTGCAAATAGCTATGCAATGATTTTTACCTTATGAGGGTAGAGTATCTATTTTCTGAGTAGTTACAGAAAACTGTGAGAAACGTATGATCAGCCACCTCTTTTTCGTGATGAAATAAAATTGTCATTTGTCCTACTCAGTCTTCTGTAGTCAAGGTTGTGTGCATTTTCAAATATGTTGGGGAGCCCCCGCAAAGCACTGCTTGGCGAATCTGTTTTCCCAAATGCCTGCTTATTCATCAGGTCCAAACTGGTAGACAGTAGTGGCAGGAGATCCAGGAGGGTCCATGAGTCCCCATCTCTGGAGATGTTGGGAGGCAAAAGGTCGCATGACAATTGGGGTTTAGTGTATCACAAGAAAAGAGCAGAAGATGTACATCAGGAAGCGGTGATGCAATGACATGAATATTATTTATGCTGGCATTTAGTGAAACGGTGACAAATATTCCTGAAGTCTTATTTTGAACATTCATTTTTAGTGCAACACAGGTTCTTTAAATACTACTCACTGAGAATAATTTTGTCATTTGTTTTCCTAAAAAGTGGGTAAACCTAAAAAATATGTAAATTATGTACACTATTAAATATGTAGACTATTTAACTATCTCAGATATTATAAATGATTGCTACAGTTTTCCCTAACCATGTTGTCATCACTGAGACTTCGTTGTTGAGACACACAATGAGGGGGAAATGCCTGGTCCTCTACAAGACGAGGACAAATTGAAAGGAAAGACAAAAGGAACTATATTCTTTGAAAATTCACTCCCTTTTCAGCTTCTAAAGACATGCTCACAACAAAAACCATTCTTAATATTTCTTTGTGCAGTCAACTGAGATTTTCCCATTTGTTCTGAGGTGCTTGAATAGCAGATTTAGAAATGGCGTTTACAGCTAACATCCACTGAACTTGGTCATAAACTGCTTATGTTTGCCTGATATCATTTGCAACGTAATGACTTTCCAGCTCCATTTAACTTGATTCGTGCTAAAGCTCCAGGTACAACTCAAAGGAAAAAACCTGTGTCGTGTTTAGCTACACAGATTTTTTTTTTTTTCACTGACGTACACGGCATTTTTTCATAGGCACAATCGACAACATTTATGTTTTTCTGAGAAAATAAACAGAATACTATTTCATTTTTTGTATAACTAAAGACAGATTAAATAGAAATTAAATTTAAAATATACTACCAATCATATCTTGCACTTGTGATGTGTGTGTGTGTTACATACTTTATATCAGAAAATAAGTATAAAAAATAGAAAGACAGTAGAAAAACACAAAAGCTCTTTGACATTTAATTTTATGTAGTCAACTACCATTGCATTAATCTTTTCTGAGAAGAAATTTTGCTTTATAAGACCATAAGAACAGTCATACTGGGTGAGACGAAAGGTCCATCTAGCCCAGTATCCTGTCTTCCGACAGTGGTCAATGCCAGGTGCCCCAGAGGGAATGAATAGAACAGGTAATCATCAAGTGATCCATCCCCTGTCGCCCATTCCCAGCTTCTGGCAAACAGAGGCTAGGGACACCATCCCTGTCCATCCTGACTAATAGCCATTGATGGACCTATCCTCCATGAATTTATCTAGTTCTTTTTTGAACCCTGTTATAGTCTTGGCCTTCACAACATCCTCTGGCAAAGAGTTCCACAGGTTGACTGTGCATTGTGTGAAAAAATACTTCCTTTTGTTTGTTTTCAATGTGCTGCCTATTAATTTCATTTGGTGACCCCTAGTTCTTGTGTTATGAGAAGGAGTAAATAAAACTTCCTTATTTACTTTCTCCACACCAGTCATGATTTTATAGACCTCTATCATATCCCCCCTTTAGTCGTGTCTTTTCCAGGCTGGAAAGTCCCAGTCTTCTTAATCGCTCCTCATATGGCAGCAGTTCCATACCCCTAATCATTTTTGTTGCCCTTTTCTGAACCATTTCCAATTCCAGTATATATTTTTTGAGATGGGATGACCACATCTTTGCGCAGTATTCAAGAGGTGGGTGTACCATGGATTAATATACAGGCAATATGATATTTTCTGTCTTCTTATCTATCCCTTTCCTAATGATTCCCAACATTCTGTTTGCTTTTTTGACTGCCGCTGCACATTGAGTGGATGTTTTCAGAGAACTATCCACAATGACTCCAAGATCTCTTTCTTGTGTGGTAACAGCCAATTTAGACCCCCCCCCTCATTTTTTATGTATAGTTAGGATTATGTTTTCCAATGTGCATTACTTTGCATTTATCAACATTGAATTTCATCTGCCATTTTGTTGCCCAGTCACCTAGGTCTGAGAGATCCTTTTGTAGCTCTTCATAGTCTGCCTGGGACTTAACTATCTTGAGTGCTTTTGTATCATCTGCAAATTTTGCCACCTCACTGATTCCCCCAAACAGGAGTGTTAAAATGCTCTATAGTAAGTCATGCTGAGAAGATGATTTGTGTGTAGAACAATGAAATGTTAGACTATAAATTGATCTTATGAATACAAATTGATTGACAGAAGCCAGTGATTAGATATAATTGATACAGTTGCCAGACAAAGCTAATTAATTAACAAAAGAAATCCATTTTGATAACTGTTGAGACTACATAAATTTCATGTGAGTATGTGTTGCTGATAAGTTATTAAAATGTATTTTTATAGTTGGACAGAAAACTGATTGGGACATTTTGTGTTTTACATTTACCATCATCATGATGCTGTTTGTGCCTCCTATAAATTAGTTCAGATTGTGTGATGTCTTCATTACAAACCTCTGTTTTCAAAAGGTTCTATCATTCATATTCCAGCAATCATGCCGTACTTATCCTTCCTCTTAGCTCCTATTTGTCATGATTATTTGAAAAAATAAGACTTCAGTTGACTATAGCGAAATTAAAGGAGGGTCAAAAAGGGAAGATGGAGGGAGAATAGATTAGGGCTTATACAATTTAAAATAGTTGCAAAGTTTAAAACATTTTAATTCCAATCTATTGTTTTACAGCATTTACAAGCACAGAAAAGCATCTACAGATCATGGGCAATAAATTGAACAAGACATTATTTTCAAAATAACTATTAGTATGTGGGTGTAGGAGTCTTTGTTAGACTGTAGGGTTCTTCCCTTTATGTCCCCAATTGTTACTTAAGTGAATTATGCAGTTGGTACCTCACAAGGGTATTATGAGGCTTGCTTAATGTTTGCAAAGCATTTTAGGATCTTAGGATAAAAAAGGTGAGTTAATATTGTATTCTCATTCTCTAGTCCAGGGAGATACAAGAAAATATCCGGATTAGTTAAACTGTCTGAATTCAGTGTTTTTGTTGTTTTCCCATGTCAGTTGGCAGGTCTTTAGTATGTATAATTTCTGTGAAACCAGAACTGTGTTTTCTGACAGACCAACATACCTTTGTGACCAAAATGGTACGTTTTATCTGCGCTCATGGTGAAAAAAATCTCACCTGTTAATCAGCCTGTTTTATCTCTCTGTTTAACTGGCTGTTCAGTTTAACAGACTCCTTATGAAAGAAGGTCTTAACAAAATAATAGGCTGATCCAGTTCTGCTGTGCTGCATCTTCTTTAATGGTTTACCCATATACAGGTGGACTGAACTACAGGCAGCAGTTAGTGGAGAGCAAGTGACTGTACTGATAGAATCTTAACCAGCCCACCAGTGAGAATATTCACATAAAATAAAAATTTAGAATGAAGACTCAGTTTCAGCTCTTTTATGTCTGTTGGCAGATCTTAAGAGTTATGAGTTACATGACAGGTTAAAAAAAAACCCAGCAACAGCTTGTTTATGTTGGGTAAGTGATTTATTCTGTACTCTAACCATCAGCATAGCAGTATTTCAATTTACTTTAAAAAAAAATCAGGCTATATTAACTAGCTGCTTTTTTTAAGTCACCAGTTCCAAAATTACTGTATGAGATTTTCCTAGCACTATTTCAGTGATTTGCATAATGCTTTGAAGCATCTTTATGACATAGAGGGCACAGTAAAAACAATCTGGAATAACTGTCACTGAAAATTGATTTCTTGTGCAGTATCAGCAGAAGTGAACTAAAGATTAAAACAAAGATGTGGGGGTGTTCTGTTTGGCCCTTTGAGGGTCTAATTACTGTCGAATTCAAATTAAATGCATGCTATGATACCCATTTTTGCATAGAGGCCTGTTATACTTTTTATCAGAAATCACATTTAAAGACTTTTAAGAAAGACGTAATGAGTGAACATAGCTCATTTTGTGATGATAACAGTTTACAGGAGAGGTCCACCATCCAATTCTCCCTATAGACTGTAATAGTGTCTCTGGTACAAACAAGATAAAGACACAGGACTAAAAGTTAGGAGTTCTGGATTCTATTACAAAGTCTACAATAAACTTCTTTTTGACACTGATCAAGTAGTAGGGACAAATAATTTCTTCTACCTTTTTTCTTTTACTGAAAATACATGTGATTTCCCCCCCCCCCCATTTCCTGGCAATAGGTCCTCATAGTTTGATTAGATTAATGATTGGGGTTTTTTTTAGCATTCATGATTTTTTACATCATTTGTAGTGTCTGTAAGGTAGACACTTCAGTCCAGTGAAATAGTCTCTTCAACAGTTTGATGATCTCCTCCTAGCAATGGTCAGTGAAATCACAACTAATACAACCAATACAATTTCTGTCCCCTCTTCAGCCCTATAGCAGGATTGACCAGGGTCAAGGAAATGTCAAGAAACGTTCAAATTTGCCTATCATAGGCTTTCGATGACCTTCCCTAAAAATGATAGATCGTTAGCCAGGTTGTCAATGTCAAGAGTTGGTTCTTGAGCATGGGCCTCACAATACTACTTTGAATGCTATTGGAATTCAGTCCCCATGTAGGGAAACATTGACAGAGTGGGAAATGCATAGAAATAATGCTAATGGGGAAACAATAAAATAACACAGACACCTTCAAGGTTCATTATATTGACAGTTTTCAGAGCTCTACTTACGGTGTTTCCTATTTAAGCCATAGGAATCTGAGGGCTGGAGGGATAGTCTAGTGGCCAGGAGAATCCAGAGTTCAGTTCCATGCTCAGCTATAGACTTCCTGTGTTTCTATTTGGAAGCCACTTAATCTGCACTGTGCCTCAGTTCTTCATCTGTAAAACAAGGATATCCTTCCTTACCTCCCAGGATGTAGATATCTATTCATAATTGTGAGGTGCATAGATACTGTGATGGGGGGACCATGTAGTACCTAGATAGATATCAGCTTTAATCTCCGCACTGCTTTAAGCATGCGAAGAAATGCCACAATGTGTATATTAAAGCTTTTTTGGATGTAGGTAATTCTCAGTCACTTACACATCCAGTGTCACATGTTACTACCTAATGAAATGGACTTCTTCAGTCACTCTAGGTTTAGTTAAATAGAAACCAAAGCTAAGTTTCTGTGCATTATTTCCATGCATTATTCTTATAACTTAGATCTTAGCTGGATTATTAATATTTGTATTTCTGTGGTTTTATCAGTGGATACAGTAGTTTTCCTATGTAATATCTGTTAGTGTTTTCTCAGTGAAATATGTGATAATTTTTTTTTAAAAAAAATCACCAATTGCACATTCTACATTGTTTGACAGTTACCAGTTGTCAAGTGGATACAAGCCTGCTCCCATGGATCTGAGCTTTATCAAGTTGACCCCCTCTCAAGAAGCCATGGTGGATAAACTAGCAGAGAATGCTCATAATGTGTGGGCAAGGGACCGTATCAGGCAGGGTTGGACATATGGTATCCAGCAGGTAAGAGCAAACTTGGACACTTGAAAGTTCACCCACATATTGAGGTATTGTACAATTGAATTTGGGATATGAGGTTAGAGGAAGCCACTGACAAAACGTTAGCCTCTCAGTCAAGAGGGCAAACCATTGGCATCTGTGTTTACATTGTTAATAAATATAGCTAAGCTTGCCAGCAATAAATGATTTACTCTCTACAAGTAGAGTAATCTCTATGGTAGCCATAATGAAATGTGTGGTGTGTCTTTGCATGTTCTGGACAGCTACCTTGGGGAAAGGGATGTGGCATTTCTTTGTGTGTTGTCTAAAGCATATAGATTAAGTCTTGGGCTCCCCTCTGCCTCTGAAATGCTGTTCTCTGATCCCTTTAGGAAGTGTAGGCAATCATTTACAGTAGGAAAATAATTTACATATCCTCATCCGGGAGACTCAATTTTTCTTTAAAGCCCCCAGGTAACAACAGTGTAAACTTCTACTAATTACCCTGCAATATGCATCATCTCTGGTCTAGGAGACCACCGTTAAGGGTTGGAGGGTAATTCAGTCTCCATGGCCCATCCAAATTTTTGCTCCTTCACTGAGGCTAGCAACCTGGGTTTCAAGTGCCAGTTCTGGTGGTGAGTTTTTGCTATGTGTCAGGAGTGAGTAAAAATAAAGCATGGTGGATTGTTAGCAGCAAAATTCAAGATCTCTAGCTGTTCTATACAAAGATAAATAAATATAAAAATCCCATTGATGTACAATGTAATCTACTGCGGTAACTATTAACATTTTCAGGACAACCACTGTATCAGTTTTCTATTGTGGACCACATCCACCAACGCTTTAGTGATTATTTGTGAATTCAAACTAGGACAGGTATTTTCACTTTTGCCAAAGAATGTACAGTAGCATTTCGCAGTGAAACTATAGAAAAATCCACCCTCTGGGAAAAAGTTGGCGTTTTCATGGATTTGTGCTGGGGGGAAAAAGACATTTTTAAAGGAAAACAGCTTTTTTGCAGGAACACAACTGTTTTCTGCCTGCAAAATCTGCATTTTGGTTTTGTCAAGAATTCAGTTTATATAGTGCAGTTCGGTACATCTTGAATTTTGTTTGACATGCAAGAACAAAACTAATTCTGTGTGCAATGCTTTCCTGTCAATAAACAACCTGCTGTTTTTACGGTTTTATTTAAGTGAATCACTAAATTTCATTCATCACATTTGACAGACTGTTTATGTTGAAGAAATATGCTACATATCATTTCCAGCACCCTCAATTAGTGTATCTCGTTAGATATCTTTCATTTTCGGGCATTGCAAGTCATTGTATAAACCTGTCTTCCATATTTGGGCCTAAGCAGCTTGTGAACTAACAACAAATATATTTGTTTACATTTGGATATTTTTAATATGGGCTCTGATATTCTTTGTATAGACATTCAGGGCCATATTCAGCATTGGTGAAATTCCATCGTGTACTTTACAATCACAGATGCAGTGTTAATGCAGACATTTTAAAGTGCCTTTATGTTCCTGATAGAGAGTTGGCTTAATGGACTATGGGAGAAATAGTTCCCTACATTGCCATATAGGAGAAGCGGACACATGTCTTTTCTATCCACAATTTCACATGTAGTTTTTGTGAAGGCAGTGCATTCATTGCCTAGAATGAAGGAATGCTTCTTAATGCTCACCTGCAACATCACTGGCAAATTATAGAATGCTATCAGTGATTTCCAGGTTGCATCCCATAATTTCATCTTCTGCCAGAATCCAAATGGTTGCAGTTTGTGGCCTTGAAATTGAAAGGATTTAAAGTCAGTGAAAAATGGGGGTATTCTTATAGCTTTGGTAGAATCATTGGTAGTTTTGCTGTGCCTAAAATTGAATGTAGTAATGCATATACAATGGACCAGTTAATAACAAGTTAAGAACACAATAGATCAAAAATGTATGTTTATATTTGCTAATTAACACAGTGGTTTAAACTGTAATGTATTAGCAAAATATAGACCCACAATCCAAGGTAAATTAGGTGTAAAGGTTGAGGTTCCTTAGGCCTTGAGAGCAATTGAGCTTACTTTGTACATCTGAATTTCTGTAGAATGACTAATTTTGCCAACCTTATTACAATGAACTTTGCAACCAAATTATATACTCTTCGAATTACTGAGATACCTAGTGATAATGAAGCCAGCTAAGAATTTCTTATATGTTATCAGGTTGTGTTGGGGAGGAGAGGAAAGAAGCAGAGCAGGAATGGGTGGTAGATACAGTTTCTTTGCATTATTCAGATTATTCATTTGTACAGGCTCTCTGTGCGTTTCTGTTTTTGTGCCCGTGTGTAGCTATGGAAGGCTCCACTTTGTAAAGAATAGATGTGGTACGGCACTTATTCCTCATAAGTAGAGCTGACTGGAGGATGACAATTTCATTTAGCAGTAACTTTAGAGGTTTCAAAAATTGTTTTTGTTCCAGATTGGAACAAAACCAAAACCTTCTCATTTAATTCTGTCATACACATAACATAGCTGCTAACTGATATCTGTGCTAATATGTGCTTCTGCTTAGCTTTCACACTGGGTTGTACCATGGGCTACATTTTGTCATCTCATCATGTTACTGTGACATGTTACAGTACTGCATAAGGTAATGTGATGGTATGCACAGTGAGATCAAATAGTTCTGTGGAATAGTCTGCCAGGAGAAGGAAAACTCATTGCTTGGAGAGATTTGAAAGTTGATTGGACTAATCATTGGAAAATATATTATACTGAACAATTGTGCTGGGAGATGGACTAAATTATATAGTTGGCCTTTTCTATCTCTAATTTCTAAAATTCTGTGATTCTAAAACTGCTACAAATTAAAGGGATACTGTCAAGTAGTTTACATTCCAAACATAACCTATTTTTTTTATTATAATGTGGAGGGGAAATGCCCTCCAGATTCTACATATCGTCTCCTAACTTCACCACTGCTTACAAGGAAATTTTTAACAAATGATAGCACTGTTTATGCATGACTGTACCCAGTATTTTTGTTGTGCTGCTGCAGAGCCAACCAGCCAGCCAGCAGAGGGAGCACAAGTTAACTAATAAATCCTGTTCCCAGAACTGTGCTGACATCAATGCTGACACTGATCACAAACAAGTAAGTACTGTAAATAAGTCAGAGCCACATTAGCTTGTGCTTCATAAATAAGGCAGGAGGCACAAATGAGTGTTTATGAAATGAAAAAGGACAAAACAAGTAGGAAAAATATAATTTTTTTATCTTATGGAAAGGTAGTGAATATCAATGGTAAGTGAAAAACAAATGTGTGTGTGTATATATATATATATATAAACATACTTGACAGTGTCCCTTTAAGGAAGAACATGTTTGCTCTCAGATTGATCATTTTCTCTGAACTGAGGGAGTTCTTTGTGACCTGAATAGGTAAGGCAAACAGGACAAAATAGATCTCTGGTAAACTCAGTAAAAGTAATTAGGATTGTACTATGGGTCATTTTATCCCTATCTGTCTACGGTGTTTGATGTAGGAGATGTCATAATTCATTGTCCCAAGTGTCTTTAAGTACTTCACCATCTCTCTAACTTCAAGCCATATTTGTGATGAAACTGATTAAAAATAAACTTATTTCAGTTTGTAAGGGTGCATTTATGTCTAAATCCTACTGAAAAAATGGGCTCTTGTAATGTTGTCCCCAATCTTGCAATATTTGGTGCTTTTCCTAACTTCCTAGACTCTGGAGTCATGTGAATATAGATGGTCTTCAGTTTTCATTTAAAAAAAAGAATAGGTTTCTAGCCCTCGTTGCAGAGATTAGATGGAAAACATGTATCCTAATGGTTCAAACGTCAGAGGGCAAAAGAACTCAAAATACATTATTTTTAAAATCTCATGATATTTAAGCCAGTCTGATGGTGTTTTGGGGACTGACTCATGATTATCAAATGCTTGGGGTTTGTAATATTGGGTTCTCTCTGCTGGAGTTGGAGGGTGGGAGACAGAATCTATCCTGCAAAGCCCTGAGCTATGCTCGAAGGGTATATCTACACTGCAATTATACACTTGGGCTTGCAGGGCTCGGTCTCAGACTCAAGGGCTGTTTAATTGCAGTGTAGATGTTTCAGCTCGGGCTGCAGCCCAACCCCTGAAACCCTCCCCCCTCATAGGAGCCTAGAGCTCAGGCTCCATCTCAGGCCTGAATATCTGTACCACAATTCAACAACCTTGAGCCCTGCGAGCCTGATTCAGCTGGCACAGGCCAACCATGGGCTTTTAATTGCAGTGTAAACATACTCTAGGTCAACTATAACAGCCTACACAGTTGTTACTCTCTCCTGCTCCATGCTCCACGTAGTTTAGCCACATACTTATGGGTATACTTGCTATGGCCTGACCCTTCTCCAGTACACCATACCTCTAAGACCTTTCTCTGCACTAGCACAAATGGATGCTCATGACGTAGAGCTCTGTAGCATGCTTGGGGCTGCTGATAGCTCCTGTGTTGGCTCTTTTTAGCTTGACGCCTTTGCGGAGCAGTACTACACTAGTTCTGCTCCCTTTTTGGACCTCTGGGCCCACCAGGCTACTTGCCACTCTAAAGTGCAAGAGGCCTGGGGCTCACCAGCCCTGTTCGCTCGGTCCCACCTGTGCCGTAATTAGCTGCCTATCAGCCGAAGGGGGCTGGATTACTTGTGGCCAGATAACAGCCTGAAACACCTGGACCTCATGAAGGGGCTGAGAAAACTCAACTCAATTTGAAGGAGAAACCATTGGGAGTAGGGTCTGGAAGCACTCCAGTGAAGTAGTCTGGGCGTCAGTGCTCTATCTCAGAGCCAGACACACTCAAAGGTAACATAGAAGGAACTGAGAACTGACCCCAGAGGGCAGGCTGAAGGGGAGCCCAAGCAGGGAGGAAAAACCTTTTGTTTCTTTGGGATTTTTATTTTTTTTTGTTACCCAAATACGGGATTAAACTCAGAGTGACCCTGCCAGAGGCCTTGAGCCATGGGAATCCCTGAGAGAGAAAAAACTCTGGTGAGGGGAAACTGAGGCAGTGAACACCTACAGCCCCCTTTATGGACACTGGGGTGGGGGTATAGGGCAGGCTTGCCTATAACAAGTAGGATTTAGGCCACATTCATGTTATAATTAGAGACACTGGGTTCAGTTATATACACTATGTTGTACATGTAGCTTTTTTTTTTTTTTTTTTTTAAGTGTGACCTCAAAGACAGTAGAAATGGTACATTACTTCATCTAATAACTTTGCAGCAAGGCATCCTTCTCATTCTTCAGGCTGATTATGTTTTGTTGCAGAAGGACCCCAGATATTGAAGACACTACTTCACAAAAATGAGAGTGCTAGAAAACAGTTATTAAAAAGTAGTTTTCATGAAATAAATTCTTGCTACCTTATGTAGATAGGACATTTTTTTAAAGTTGATATGAAGCATAGGTTACCATGTCCCGTGTATTGTAGGAAAAATTACCCATGGTAGATAACAGGTGTCAGCTGTGGGTTTGCATGAAGACAGGGCCAAACCATTTTCAGTCACATACAGTATATAAAATATTCTAAACCACTGTTTGATCTGGAGTTGGCCAACCCTGTGCTGGTCTGACCAAACTTCCCTCCTGTTGAGACAAGAAGGGGGAATTGATAGAACACACAGCTGAATGAAACGTAGGAAAAAACCTCCAACTCAAAATTTGTCACTTATTTTTCTTTTAAACTGTGAAAATTGATTTTGCTTTATTAAGGTATACAGAGGTGTGTTTTCTAAAAATTACTAGAATTGCATGACTTTACATTTTACATTATTTATACTGCTGTATTTGTAACTTACTTTAGTTAGAAACCAACGGGGGCTAGTCCTGCATCCTGTACTCATGTGCATCTCCCACTAAAGGTAATGGGAGCTGCAGACATAGCTCCAAAAGCAGAATTTAGCCTCTAAAGTGGAATTTAGGAATAGGGTTTCTTTTTTGAGGTGAATACATCTGAGACACTTTTCAACAGAATTAGCTATAACTTTTGGCAAGACTTTAATTAGAACACCACTTCCCATGGCTTTGAAAAAAATCATATCTTAATTTAGTTTATGGTTAAAGGAAAATGGCCATTATAAATATCAACCCCCAAGACCTCTAAACAACAATGTGTCATATTTATGGCACAGGCATTGAAAAGACAAAAAGCTAATTAATTCCTTTGAATAGGAGTATCAAGTCCTCCTCCGTCACGTGGTGTTTAGATATTTTGGTGATGAGGGGAGGAGGTATATATAACTAGCTAGACGGATACCGAGATACACAGAATTCTAGTGCCGTGACACCACAAGAGGAACAGAGGCAGTCATTGGCTTCTACTGGGAAAAAATGATGGAGCTGATACTTACGTATCTTCTAAAAATACAAATGTATTCACACTCCTTTTTTGCTGTTTTGTTAGATCAGTAAGGGCCAAATTCTGTTATAAGATTACAATATAAAACAGTAAATTCTTGTTAGTAAGAGTAGAAAAAGTGGTAACTCTCAGAAGTGGAATGAATTGCCCAGATAGCATCATAAAAAGACAGATGACATATATGCCATGTCTTGGAAGTGTAGAGTGGTATTTGAAGATCAAACATGACCAACGGTGGCAGTGACAATACCATTTGTATACAGATACCATATATAGGAATTATATGACTAAACAAATTTCAGAACCAAGGCAACATAGTAATTACAATGACACCATACATTGTGGGCAAACAGGCATGGTGAACTGGAATATTTCTAAATGTGGAGTATAGGGCACATGTATTACTCTGAACCAGAAAGCTTTTTTGTATTGTGCAAATAAACTACTCAGTTTTCATTCAGTGTGCTGTGCACAGGCCTAATGTGCCATGGTTGTGATAGAACTGCAGACAATCATGCCAATGGGGATTAGCATAGAAACTGCATAGACACCATTTGTGCCACAGGCAGGACTCGTGGGAGAAGCTCGTGTATAATCATGTCACAGTAATGGAGTGCAGGTTCAAGGTACTATTCTGTGTGAACCCCTGGGGTGAATTTGTAACTGGGTTACACACCTTTTGCAGGACTGTCTCTCTTTGGATCATATGTGGAGAAATGCATTTTCTGAGCAGGATCATTTATCCCAGTACTTCTCTTCTATAGTACTAGTATTGCCTGCTAAAGGACTATTAGTGGGGACATTACTCAAGATATCTGGGAGCAGGATCCTATTTATGCAATAGCTGAATGCAATCTTACCCCATTTAACCATTGTCTCCTGCAAGTCCCATGCCACAATTTACAACTACTAGTGATGAGTAAGGGGAGAGGCTTAATAGCCAGACTGCTATAGCATCTATCATACTGCTTATACTTGCAGTTAGTCAAAATCATTGGCTTTCCTTAATGTGTTCTTCAACAGGGATGAGGGTATTGAAAGAGCAGTTTAGACAAGGTCTTGAGTAGGGAACTAAACACAAGATTAATAGATTCCAAGGCCAGAAAGGACCACTGTGATCATCTAGTCTGCCCTCCTGAGTAATACAGACCATAGAACTCCCCCCAGATAATTCTCAAAGCATATCTTTTAAAAAAAAAATCCAATCTTGATTTAAAAATTGTCAGTTATGGAGAATCCACCATGACCCTTGGTAAATTGTTCCAATGGTGAAAATGTTAAACATTTGCATTATTTCCTGTCTGAATTTGTCTAGCTTCAGCTTCCAGTTATTGGATCATGTTATACCTTTCTCTGACATAATGAAGAGCCCACTATTAAATACTTGTTCCACATATAGGTACCGACAGACTGTAATCAAGTCATCCCTTAACCTTCTCTTTGTTAAATTAAACAGATTGAGCTCCTTGAGTCTATCACTATAAGAAATAGTTTTTAATCATTCTCATGGCTCTTTTCTGAACCCTTTCCAATTTACCAACATCCTTCTTGAATTGTGGGTATCAGAACTGGAAACAGTACTCTAATTGTGGTTGCACCAGTGCCAAATGAAGAGGTATTGCATAGTACTTTATTGGAATAGCTCCTCTGATACTGAACAGAATCCACTTCCAAGAGAATTTTCCTTAAATTCAGTGATAGAAGGTGACTGCTAATCATTTATTGATCCATATGTTGTCAGCATCCATGGCTATGAGAACAAAATAATTAGGTCCCCTGTGGAAAACATATTTATAAATACCTGATGTTCTAAATCACTTAGCTTGGGACCATGTCAATTGCTTATCCATGTCTTTCCAATATTCCTCCTATTACATGCTTTCTATGGTTGTTCCTTTTATTTCCTCTTCTTTGAGAAGCACTGTAATGTGTGTCTAGTTGTCTGTCTTCTCCTTAAACCACTTAGATGATGACCTGCACTTCTGTTGAACTCCACAACAGTGTCCAAGCACAACAAGGCATAGGTTCATTAACCTAATTGCATACCATACTCATAAGTTGTTTCATACCTTGCAGCATTGAAAGCTGGGTTATTGCATGTCATTACGGAAGATGTTTAATAGGGGATAATATAGGAAAATGGCACTTTGTTGTTGATTTACCTCTAAAGTGCACAACTCTGAGTGTGAGATTCCTTTTGGATCCTTTAAATAGTTGCTTTCCTTACAGCTGCTTGTGCAAATTGGCCGTTTAACTCTGTTATTCTGTGCTGCTACGGGCAATGCTCTGTGGATGCTTCTGCGGCCTGACTCCCTCACATACTATCTTTTATCTTTTATCATTTCTCATACCAAGTCTCTTTATATATGATGTGCCCTCACTGGATCATTTATCTGTTCTGTGTGCCTGCCACATACCTATAACATACCTCAACTGTGAAGGGTTGCTGGGCCTGATCCTTTTGTTTCTAATAGGAGTTTTAACAGCCTCTTAGATGGCCCACATTGTTCTTATTTGTGTGCATTTCTTTAGGCCATCCCTTCTGCCTATTTCCTGATAGCTGTCACTGGTATGGAGCATTGTTTGCCTGATATGAGCCTTTAGAACCTACATTTCCACTATATTTGCTCAAACATGTTAATTCATGTCCTCCTATATCTCTCTGCTCTGTTCCCTGCATATATTTGCAGGTACTTTTCTAGTCCCCATGCTTTTTTCCTTAAGCAATCCAGAATTCAGGTGTAAATTACTAATGTTGTGTTTGATAGAATGATAACTTCCAAAACTGAAAAACACTAACTATATGTAAACGTTAACAAATGTTGTTTAACTCAAACCATTTGCAGCAGAGAGTTGACAAGAAATTTAGTGGTTTCCCTGAAGAAAACCTACTCATCTCATTTAAATTATTTAAAAAGCAAGTAATTACTAGAAAACCTCTGCACGTAATGCAGTCCTCCAATGGAGAATCAGACTGTCAAATCTGGAAGATTCTAGAAAGAAAATTCACAGGTTAGACCAAATTTTCCCTTCTCTGTCCCAGCAATCTTTACATTACATTAGTCCTTAGGGGAGTAAGGAGGATTGAATTTACGTATAAATTGAAAAGGAACTTAAAGGTTATTGAGGTGCCATGTTCTGCAACACTCATGTACCAAATGATGTGTCTAGAGAAGAGAGGATGTCATCCTTAAAATGGTTTGAGAATGTGTGGATAGAGAGCCACAAAAGGGCTCTTTATAGTTCATCATAAAAAAGATCTCTACACCAACAGTGTCACTGCTCCTCCAGCTGTGTGACCTGTAACATTCTTGGGGAGAGCAGCACCTGACATTTTGTGTGTCTGCTTCATAGGCTGCTATCACCTTGATGGCACATTTAACATCCAGGTTATGTCATTTTTATGCTGTGGCTTGTCCTAGTAAGAAAGTACATCTGAAAGATCAAATTTCCCTTTTGCACTGAGAATTAATTGAGCCTTTTGGCAGGCAAAAACCACATTTTAGTACACTTAAGAGTCTAGTTACCAGGGTGCTACTATATCAGATAGCTAGATATGTCATAGCTAATGAAGGAAAACAGCCACAAGTATTTGTAGTACCAAAATGTATCTGCTGCTTGAGGATGCAAAATTGTGTGTGAGAGAGTACAGGGGCAAAGCTGAAAAATTCTGAAAATCAGAACCATAATAAAATAAAATACTAAGACAATATTTTGTGATATTTTCATTTTCACAATTGTTGGTATCTCCCATTAGTAGAAAGTTCCCAATGTCTTTGCTTTTTGTTCCTATACAATAGTCAACTTATTATGGCAGATTCAACCTTGAACTTTAAAAAAAAAAATAGTCTCTACACAACTAGCAAGGATATGGAGAGATCTATTGCACTGCTTCTGCCACTGCCAATAGATTCTCTTAAGTGCAGAAGTGAAAATGTAGAGAGGCAATTTATAATACTTACTAGAATTATCATAATGTATAACTAAATAGACCATATAAGCAACATTTGCAATTGAAATGACCTTAGCAACGGGAAAAAAAGAATTTTATATTAAAAACAAACTTGAACTCACTTAATAGCTTCATTCCACTGGGAGCAGAGAGCTGCATTTATCTTATGTTATGCTAACAAAATTCCACAGTAGAGCATCACACTGAGTGAAGGACATTTTCTTACTAGAACTGTAAAATCCAATATTTTCTTTTGGAAAAATATATGCCTTGAGTATTTCACGTTGGAAGCAGTCGTTGTTTTAGATTTTGGTGTTGTGACACTTCTGTTCTTCTACATCAAGATAAGAATCTTGTGACTGATCCTGCTTCCATTCCATTCCAATCTTCCACTTTGGGTAGTGCAAGATTGGCACTATTATTATTTATCAAGTATTTGTATTATGTCGGCTCCTAGGAATTTCAGGCATGGACTAGGACACCATTGTGCTAGTTGGTGTGCACAGAGAAGAAAAACATGATCCCCATTCTAAAGAGAGTGCAAAAACTTAGATTGTAAACAATTCATTTCTGTTCTTGATTTTCACACTTGGTGTTGCCTGAACATATTTCCATTAAATTATTTGGTGGAAAATGAAAGAAAATTTACGCCATTAAATGTCAATATTTGTGAATAACTTGCTTCTTTTGAATTCAGTGTCCAAATCGATTTCAAAAACTTCAGTTTCCTCTGCAAGATGCTTGTTGTATGTGTGGTGTTATGCAAGTCTTCATTTCACTTTGTGCAAATCATATTTTTTAAACTGATGCTACTGTACATTTTATCTGTCCTTGCAATTTTATTTGTAAGAAAAATGCTTCATTTTAGCTTGGTCTCTCTGAAACTGCAATGATTTTTAATAACATATCCTTATGTAGGATGTGAAGAATCGAAGAAACCCCCGCCTTGTCCCGTATGCCCTTTTGGATGATCGTACCAAGAAGTCAAACAAAGATAGCCTCCGGGAGGCCGTCCGCACCCTTCTTGGCTATGGTTACAACCTGGAGGCTCCTGATCAAGATCACGGTATTTAATTCAATTTTTTTAATCTCAAGAATCCATGTAATTTTCAATAGGTATTGGTAATGATGTAGGCATATTTATTTGTTATTAAGTTTATTAGGGGTAGGGTTTTTTTAATCCTATTGAACTGTTTCCTGAGCCATTGCAGGGCTGCTGAGGATGACCAAATCCACTGGCTTCAGGCTGTGCCCATCTCTCATTGATGAACAAGTAAAATGTCTATTCCAAATCAGGGAAGTCACTCACTAGCAGCACATGTATTGCCAAGGAAAATTGCCTTAAGCTTCATTTCTTAGAGGTGGCATGAGGTTATTGTCTTCCAGCTCTGATCTGCCTGATGACCCTGCATCCAGCCCATGTCTCATTTTCCTGAGATGGGAATGGGTACCCAGAAAGGCTCTGTGTCCAAAAACACCTCAGCATGTAGGGACTCTGCTAAGTCTTCCCAGGCCATTGGGTTATGCTAATCAATCTTCTGAGTCCTTCAGCCTTATGGTAGTGTTCCCCAAGGACTGGTGTCTGAATCAAGCATTGCCTCAACCTCTACATCAAACTCTCACAGCAGAGCCGTTGAAGAACAGAGTAAAAGAACTCAGTGTAAACTGAGTAAGGACCTCAGAATTTGGTGAATTTGCTTGGTCGTAGTCAGATTCAGTACCAATTTACACATATTGTATGTAGGAAATGTAATACAGTAATGTAATTCCCAGTACTTCAGAGGATCCTTTAGTGTGGACCTGAATGTCAATGAGACTTCATGTGGCTGTAGACAACTTTTGTTTTATTCTTACACATCAGTTTAACTTAGTCTGTGTGAAATCATTGGCTCTGAAATACTTTTCTCTAAAAGCTGAGGATTTGTTTACTTTCTTAATGAATGGGCATAACTTTTCTTAAGGCTGCAGTACCGGATGTTACGCACATGTGTTCAAGAAGGAATGAACTTATATATTCTTTCAACTACTTTTATGCAAGTAGGAAGCTAGCTGTTGTCCAGTGTTTCATACTGGTTAATGTCCAATGCAAGGACTAATCTCAAAGACAAGAAAATAGGTGACAAATTCTTGTAAATTGTGACTCTAGTGACACCATTTTTATGCTAGTTTTTAGATGATTGCTCTAATGGTAGGGAGCCATTAGAAAGGACTTCTGATCAATTTGTGAGTGCCCTCATTTGAAAGATGGTCACTTTCCCAGTCAGTTTGAATTTACAGATAATGAACAGACTGTGCAGTTTTGCACACGAGTATTCTAATCACAGAACATCTAGAGTGTGAAGACACTTCCTGCACCATTTCCTTAGTTGGCATTTGATACCTACCGGAGATAACCTGCCACTCAGAGGAGATGTTATTTCATCATTGCTTCTTAAAAGAAATCAGCTGTATAAAGAAATAAAATAGATACTGGCTGCAGGGAAAAAACATTATGGGAAAAAATCAGAAATTATAAACTGGATATACACAGAGAAACTATTTCTTAGGGAAGCTTTCATTATTATGTATTATAAAGCTTTCTCTAGGATACATGGCTTTGGAAATAAACTAATAGGTTTAAGTATGCATGTTGGTGCATGGTGTTCTCTTCTGTGTGCTTCCGTGATAGTTAAGAAGACGTCCCTAACTTCATCAAAACATAAGTATATAATGAAATCATTAAGACAGTATACCTGTACCACTTTGAGATTACCCCTAAATGTCTGGTGTCTGAAATGTGCTTTTAGTCCATTTTAGATGGCAAACTAAGGACTGAGAGTTGCTGTATGTAGTGTACACCACTGTCCCACTAGTAATGCGCGTTAAATAACAGATGTCAAAGTCAACAGAATGCCTCTCACTACACTTAAATATTTAAGTCTGCATATGTTTTAATAACAATACTCTCAGCTATGTAGTAGATTGCATTAGGGCCGAAAGCTAATTATTTTTCAAGATGTGTGGCCTGTGTTTCTATGGTAGAATTGTAGAATGAAACTCACAAGTCTCAGTTATTAACTTCTCCTCGGTATTATTAAAAAGAGTGTTCTGTGTTTACAACATTCCTGAAGGAAAAGAAAGCATTATTTAAACCTAATTTATAAGACTTAAACATTCAGAACCCTATTTTGGGTGCTGATTCAAATAGAAATTTTGAGAGCAGAAATGGTAATGCCCAAGAAAAATTGCCTGGTTACTTCCATTGTTCTCCTCTGAGAATTCAGGGAGAAACTGTTTTGAGGGTTCTCCTTGACTGGCATTGCAGAGGAGCTTAACAGGGTGTTGTGTTGGGAAAGTGGGTGAGGTCAAAGTACATCTGAAGCCGCCAAGAAGAAAGAATGGTCATTACCCACATAAACACACACAAAATATTCCTGTTCTTAGTAGGAATAAAATTTGCAAGGGGGTGGGGGCATAAAGCTAATGTGAGGAAGACTATGCATGCATATAAAAATTCTTTTGCAATTAATATGTGGGCCTGCTGGGATGGAGAAAATTATGCAAAATATCTTCATATTCACTAGTTTTTTTTAGGAATATGCTAAATGAGGCGAAATAAGGTAATTTTATATTGAATTCACCCTATCAATATCCTACTATTTTATTTATTTAGAGTACATTGGATATTGCATCCTCTGCAATGTAGTGTGGAGATTTATACTGCCATGGAGGACTCTCCTGTGATGTATGTTGGGGTACCCCTTCTTGGGGTCGACTTTGCAATTGTTACACACACACACACACACACACACACACACACACACACACACACACACACACACACACACACACTTCTCACACACACACTTCACACGCACAAATACCGCAGTTCTGAGATGCTTTTAGCCCTAACATTCATGCATAAGTGTCTCAGAAGCGGCTCCTGTATTTTAGTTATTTTATTATGTTTGTACTAAATTGGGTGTTTCTAGTTGCATATTACTTAGCTTTTGTGTCAATGTATTAAATGCTTAATTTAGTGCCTAGACTTAATAAAATTTGAATTTTTCTAAGTAATATGTTCAAGGTATTTGTAAAGCTTGTGGCAGGGTTTTTTATTCATTTTTAGAGTCTGACAATACTATGAATTGACAGTTAAAGTGCTATGTTATAGTTATCGTCTTTAAAAAGTGATTCTTTTGCAGAATCTTTGCTTTCCAAGGTTTTCTTGTCTGACATAGGATGTTTTCCTTTGAAACATTTTGGGAAGCCCCTCTTCATCATTCAAATTCTATAAAGTGTATTATAAAAGGATTTAGAGACCTCTAGTGGTTTTCTGGTTTTTGGTTCATGATTTTTTTTTTTTTTTAGCCTTGGTTAACCAAATGGAGTATCTTCAGCTGTATCCTTATTAATTGTCATTTATTGCTTCCAGTAGCACCCCAAATGTTCTAGGTGCTGTACAAACAGAAGAAGAAGATACAGAACTATTTAGAATCTAAAAATACAGTGAATCAGACAAAGTGTAGGGGCAATGGCTGAAACATACAAGTTGCTGGGTGATGATTAGGTTTTTTTAAAATTAGATATATACACTATTCCCAACTGCTGTTCAACCTTGCTATTAGTAGTCAGCTAATTTCTTGTAGAGTTATGACACCAGGGGTTTTCAGGAGGCATTTGAATGCTGCGAGGGCAATGGGCACGTAGAGCAGGCAGGATAGAAAATGCAGTATATAAATAGCTGTGTGGAAGAAAGCTCAGGGGCAGATTTGCTGAGGCTGGCATCACTGGCAGGGTGGAGGAGAGGGAATGGAAGGCAGGAAAAGAGACAAGAACAGATAATTACCGAGGAGAGAGTTACATAGAATCTTCAAGGCTTGAACAAGTAGCTGGAACTTGAGGTAGTGGAGGGATTGGAAGGGTGAGATGGGGAGTGGGTTGTTGACGTGGTCAAAGCAGCAGGGAAGAAAGGTGATTTTAGAAGCTATGTCTTGTACAGACTGAAGGGAAGCAGTGGAGCTAACAGGAAGATCAGAGATGATCAAGTTATCAAGATGAGAGAAAGAGTCTCTGAATAGGAGTTTTAGCTGTATGTAAAAGAATGAATTATAGAAATCTTGTGGAGAAAGAAGCAGCAGGATTTAGACATAATCTAGATGCAGACATGCCAAATCCGTGAAAAAAACGCAGTGATTGGCCTTGGTTTTGGCTTAATTGGCTTGTGAGTTGCTTGTTGGCTAGTTTTTGGCTTGTAGCTTATTGCTTGTTTGTCTTGTTGCTTGTTGTAGCTTGTTGCTTCTTTTTTTTGATCGGCTCACGGTAAGCATGGGCAAGGGGGGGAGAGAGGAGTGCACAGCAGGCCCACCACAGTCCCAGACTGCATGCCGGGGGGATCTAGTCACATAGAGTGTTGGGGTTCTTAGGGATTGGCTTGTTTTGGCCATGTTTTGAAATGGGATTAATTTTATTTTTGGCTTATTGTGAAAATTGGGGTGCTTATTTACCGCATGAAAGTTGGCAACTGTGTCTGGATGTGCAGGAGAAGGGAAATGGAGGAATTAAAGGATGAGCCCCAGGTTGTGGGCCTGACTGATTGGTAAGATGGTGACATTGTTTATAATGACAGAGAATATGGGAATTGGGAAGGCAATAAGGGGCCATCTTCTTCTTCTTCTCCTCTTCCTTGTGCCTTGTAGTCCTTTACATCTTTGTAAAATGTGATCATTGCCATTTACACCCAGTTTGCACAAGGGTGACTGTATTAAGTTTAACTTGGCAACGGGACATTTGGAAGGAAATGTCAGAAACAGATAAAATGCAGGACTGGATGGGGGAAGATAAGTTAGGAATAGGGAGGGTTTGCAAGTAATCAGCTTAGAGATGGTAGTTGAAGCTGTGTAAGAGGATGAAAGAGAGGTTGTAAAGTGAGAAAAGGAGGCAGCCAACATGAGAGCCCTTTGGGTTCTCCCTTTTGGTGGGTTCCCCTGCTCTCTCTCTCTTTCCATGGATCAGCCAGAGAGATAGGAAGAGGACAGGATAAGATGTCAAGAAGAAGGGTATGAATGAAGGTACGAAAAGCATCATAGAGATCAAGAAAGTTCTGGGTGGAGTAGAAACCTTGAGATATTTTCTAGAAGAGGGCATTAGAAAACTTTATGAGCGCAGTTTCGTTAGAGTGAGGTGGACAGAAGCGAAGTTGGAGAGGATAAGGCACTCGAGGCAATGGTTGTAGGTTACGTGCTGAATAAGGTTAGAGCTGAGGGGAAGAAGGGAGTGGTGGCATAATGGGAGAGAGAGGCAAAATCAACAGCTGGCTTTTTTCATCTGTGGAGGAAACCATAATATACTTACATTCTGAGGAGGTGGAGCCAGAGAAGAGTTGGAGGTTGAGGAGGAAGGAAGAGGAGTGCATGAAAGCAGAAGGCCAGGACAGGTATGGGTTCAGAAGAGTAGGTGGAGAGGGTCAGAGGTTAGAGATAAAGTGTGAAACCTCAGTGTCAGTTGTAAGGGAAAAAGAGGAGAGAATAATAGATGTATTCATGCACTCCAAAGTGACACATGCACATTCTTTCCTTTTAAAAATCTAAATACAATTTATTTACTGACAGATTATTTTTTAAACCTATGCATTTCCCAACCATTCCACTGTTCTCTGGTGCATTAGGAGCCGTAATGGTTCACTTATGCAGTGTACCACTAATCTTTTTGTGGAGTTTACATCTGTTGTGATCAAGATGACACAGTGTTTGCATAATAATGTCAGTGGTAAGAGTAAGATTAATGTGTCCTTCTACTGGAGATTTTTTAAATCGGGTTTCATGCTGAGCCCCTCTTGAGTAAATTGTTATGTAGCCATATTAGTCTTGAAGGAAAAGTATATTCAAGGCAGAAAATGTGATACTTATAAGTAACCTTTTAGCCTGTAAACTTGTGTGGTGTTCTTTAGCTGTTGCAATCAGGGCAACTGTTTAATAGGACACAATATCTATACAACAGTTTAGGATGGAAAGTGAATAAGGATAGTCTATTCAATTGGAATCTTATATTTTATTTCAGTATCTAGCAATATTTTCTAAATACCTCTTTGGGTCTGATTTCAAGCATCATCAAAACATTGATTTTTCTTTTACCCTTGAACAGTTTACAGCCTTGAGCTCTGTGTATTCACAAAAGCTTGTCTCTCCCACCAATAGAAGTAGGTCCAATAAAAGATATGACCTCACCCACTTAACCTCAAATCAGTCAGTCTTATTATAATAAGAAATGCCCGTTATTTTTCCTACACTTGTATTTTAAAGGGCATCTGTTTTTTCAAACCCTCTGCCCTTTCTCCTTGTCGGAAGTTGATATTTTTTCTAATGCAGAAATGTGGTCATCTGGTGTGTACAGCTGTTAGAGACTCATGCAGATAAATGTATCCTTTCCTTCTGCCCACTCCTCCCACTGCAGAAAAAGGATGCTTAAATTACATGGTCCAAGTGCTTTTAGCTATGCACATATAACTGTGGGTAGGCCTCATTACAGTAAATAAATATTTGTACAGGAGTGTTACAATGTGATATTTAAGAAGCTTTATCTAATTAGCATATCAAAGATCAGATTAAGTGGTGACTTGATCCCAGTTAGAAGTACCAACTAGGGAAGAAGATTTCTGATAGTAGAGGACTCTAATTTAGCAAGGAGTGTCATAACAAGATCCAAAGACTGGGTGTTGAAGTTAGAAAAATTTAGACTGAAAATAAAGCACTTTTTCCCCCCACAGTGAGGTGTAATTACTCTTTGGAACAATTTATCTAGGGATGTAGTGTTAACTCCATCTCTTGAAGTCTTTAAATCAAGATGGGATGTCTTTCAAAAATATATGATCTATCTCAACCATAAAATATGGGCTTGAAGTAGGAATACTGAGTAAAAATTCTGTAGTCTGTGTTACGCAGGAGGCCAGAGTAGATGATCATAATGAACCTTCTGGCCTTTAAAATCTGAGTCTATGATATTCTCTTGTGCATTACCAATCATTGGTAGCATTACTAGCTCACTGTATTAACTGAGCTTTTGGGGCTTCAATTCTTGACTATGCAGCATCATGATCATAGAATACCAGGGTTGGAAGGGACCTTAGGAGGTCATCTAATCTAACCCCCTACTCAAAGCAGGACCAATCCCCAGACAGATTTTTGTCCCAGATCCCTAAATGGCCCCCTCAAGGATTGAACTCACAACCTTGGGTTTAGCAGGCCAATGCTCAAACCGCTGAGCTATCCTCCCCTCATGGCCTACAGTAAATCATTGCTAAATGCCATTATCTACTTCCTAATATTTTTCAATAAGATTGAGAAGTATGGATACTATACAGTAATCTCCTTTTATTTTCATTGCTTTCATTTTGTTATCAGATAAACATAAGGGTCTTTTTTTTTTTTTTTTAAACGTCGCAGCTACAAGGTCAGACGTGTGCACTGGGATAATGGAAAGATTCCGGATATTCCGCACTGAGAAGACTTACGCAGTGAAGGCTGGAAAATGGTACTTTGAGTTTGAGGCAGTCACTGCAGGAGACATGAGAGTTGGGTGGACCAGGCCAGGCTGCCAGCCAGACCAGGAACTTGGCTCAGATGATCAAGCTTTTGTCTTTGATGGCTTCAAGGTTTGTATAGGTTTGTTTTGACGGGATTGATTGCAAGTAGTGACAGTAAGTTGTTAACAAAAATCACTTAATTTTTCTTCCTATTCTAGTTGTTTCAGCTTAATACCCTTCTGTGCCTTAGCTTTTGTTTCAGGGTTTGAAAATATTAAGAATCCTCTTTAAGGTCTGGGTGAAATGAAAGGTAAAATAATATTTTAGAATGTAGAACCGTATGACTTGGCAAAAATACAGTAAGAACATTTGGCACGTACATAGCTCTTTTCATATGAAAATCTCAAAACGCTGTACAAAATTGGGTGAGTATTTGAGGCACAGAGCACTTAAGTAACTTACCCTAAATCAAGTCATTGGGAGAGCTGAGATTAGAACCCATTTCTCCTGAATCCTAGTGCAGTGATCTCCCTATAGGACATATATATAAGAAAGTGAATGTAATTTTCATTGTCAGCAGTAATTCCATTGGACTGAATTTGATTAAGAATATAGGAATGTAAAAGTTATGAAAATGAAGACTAATTTTTAATGGAAATTTCTGATAGCATGTAGTATGAGAAAGCATGTAGTTCTAGCTCCAACTTCGGTAAGAAAGAGAGAATGAGAGATTAAAATCTAATTGTATGGGTAATATATAGATAAGCAGAACATTTTTTATGCCACTGGTTTTTGATCCTTCACAAGAGTCAAATGACGCATTAAAGTGTGGCAGAAAAAAATAATTTTAGTGTGTAGGCATGTGAAATCTCTGCCATGATAACAGTTGCGATCTAGACTAGTGGTGACTCATGTCTTAGTACAAAAATACATATTAAATGCATTATGTGTCTGGAGTTGGGGAATTCAGTTATGTTGTTGTTATTATAATACTTGACAGAAGTTACCATTACTCTTCATAAACTCAATTTTCAGAAATGCAGATTGTCAAGCCAAGCCTACCTCAGCCCTATTTTATTGTTGTTACTGCATTTTTATTTGACAGTGTTGTATGATACAAATTGAGATGCCTTAACATTGAACTGAAAAGTCAGAATTTTTTAAATTACTGGTCAAATGAAATAACCATTCACAGTGTCCTATCATTAGCAGAGGATGGGCACTGAATATATTTGAAAATGATAATAATAAAAAGCTGAGAATCAATTGTCCTGCTAAATCCTGAGTTGAGGCCTTGATGCTTTCCTTGCAACTGTGTAAGATCACTAACCCCTAAAGCAGCAGTGAGAATGCCACTGCCTGCCTTGTTTTAGGTGTAAACCATGTCATCAGTCAAGTTTTCCAAGCTAATACAATCTCAGGTAAAAACTCCATCAGTCTTTGTAAGCCAATAATGGGATTTTAGTAATACTTTTTGTTTTGCTAAGATTAATGTAATGGACGTTATCCCCCTTTTAAGTTGTATTTCTTGCAGGAAGCACATTTTACCCTTGATGTGTGCTCTGTTCTGGTTCCCATCTGATTTCAAGGTGCTGTATAAGATGTTGGTTTTGACTGATACATTTCTTAAGGATTTTAGCTGTGACTACCTTTTAAGAATGGCTCTATCCTCTTACTGTACCACAGCAGTTGAGATCAGCTGAGGTGCTGGAACTAACAGTTTCCAGTTTATTTGGGAGGCTGTTTACAGGAGGGATTTTAGATGAAGGTTCTTCAGTTCTGGAATTCATTGCCATCCCCCTTGGTCAGAGAGAGCTTGAGATTGTTGACTTTCAGGGCATGCCGCAAGGCTCCCGTGTTCTCCCAGGCTTTTCAGGAGTTGGTAGTAAGGATTGGAAACTTAGTCCTGATAGAATGGGTATGTTAGGAAGAGTTAGTCATTGATAGTGGGTTTTGTTGTTGTTGTAAATTTACTAAGAATTTGTATGTATTTATTTAGATTCTGCTCTTATGCAAATTCCACAACAAAGGGCACCCATCCAAACCTGCAATATTTATTCCTCTAGAGGTCAGTCATGCAAGGTGCTGAGCCACTCCTTGAGGTAATGAATGCCCTCAACTTCTTCTATAGAAACAAGTGGGAACTGAGGGTGCTCATCACTTCCAAGAATTGCTCAACACCCTGCATGTACAGGCCCTAAGAGAGCATGGCAGGCATGTTGCATAAATCTAAATAAATGCATTTAGAATAACATATTTTTGAAGAATGTTTGGAAGCATAAAATTTAGAGGCCAAGCAATTGCATGAAAATAATTTAAAAAATACTATAAAGCAGCTATTTAACTTTGCAATTGAGACCATATTATTTTCATGACAGACCTTTTGTAGATCTTCCAAATAAAAATAAAATACGTTCTTACATGTGTACTAATATGCTGAAATATCAATTTACCCTGTCTATTCACTGGGCCTCATTTTACAATGCTGATGTTGGGAGTGCTTCGACAAAATTAATTGTAGGATTGCCACTCTCAAAGCGTAATTGTGATACTCATGAGCATTGTTTCAGAATGAGTTGCTGTAAAAGTATTAATTCTAGTGCTGTGTTAATTGAGGGGGATGATTATTAGTCATATCACTGAGGGGGAGAGAAATACTCTCATTGTTTTTATCTTTCTCTGAAATCCCTTTCAGGCCCAGCGGTGGCACCAGGGTAATGAGCATTTTGGCCGCTCTTGGCTGGCAGGGGATGTCGTGGGATGTATGGTTGACATGAATGAGCACACCATGATGTTCACCCTGAACGGTGAAATCCTGCTCGATGACTCAGGTTCAGAGCTTGCATTCAAGGACTTTGAGGTTGGTGATGGTAAGTGGTTGCACGCTTTGTGCTGTTAACTTGCTTTTGTTGCTAGATTGTGCCTATTGTGGGTTTTACCATGCTCTTTGTGTGTGTACGAGAAGATGAGAATGCAGCTTTGTCACATGTGCATAGCATAGTTTATTTGACAGAAAAATACTTGTTACTTAGCATTGCTTTACAGTAACTTTGCTTTCTCTCATTTAGCTGAGAACTGCATAGGGCAAAAAGGTGTGCATCAGTGGAAATAGAATAGTAATTACTGTATGATGCTGATCTTGAGCACTAGTGATCGCAAATAGAACAGCTTGGTTCATCATTTTGCTACAGTACTGGGGCACTTCTTCAGAACTTGTAGTCATGGCTGAAGTACTTAGTTTTTCACAGACTACTGGGATTCTGTGATTCCTTTGAATTCCCTTGTTATCTCCATGACATCAGCAAGGAAAGGCTGAAGTTGCAGAAATAAGACTGTAAATAAAATCAACCTACCTCATCACTCAAAATGCAGGAAGCTTATACTGCTACTGCCTGTTCTGTGGCCAAACAGAGGACGCAATATGGAACCTTTCACCACCAATTCATTTATTTTTCAAAATATTTTAAAGGACAATAAGGATTGTCCCTCCTGCTGAGGAGGGAAAGTTCTTCCTCCTTTAATGTGTAAATATTTTCATTTGGTCTCAAGAAAGAAACGTAGATTTGGGATGAATCATTCAACCCAAAATTCAGATATTACATTCCAGTAATACCATCATGTGTTGTGTGTGTGGGAGTCATTTTTTTAAATGTCAGAAATGTGTTTTAAAAAGCCTTAAGGGAAAGATTAAAAAAAATCACCAACTTTATCTTCAATGCAGAACTTTTTCCACAACTTTGGAATAAGGAAAGGACAGTGGAAGTCACCAAAAAGTTTAATTGTCATGCAATAAATACATTGGAGGACCTCAGGGTAGACAATACTGGTTTACAAGAAATCCAGTGGTAAATTCACAAGAGAAATATCATACACTTTTTTTTGGTGACCTCCGCTGTAGGTTAAAAGGAGATTGGTCTGAGTGCTAATAGTTACATTCAGCATAAAAGAAAATAGCAAGATTCTGACAGGCAGATTTGTATTAGCTGAGAGAAGAAAAATCATTTTATATCATTTTACAATGATAATTGTTATTAATGAGCTAGATCCCATGTTTTTTTAAAGTTAGTTTAAAAAGCCTTAAATTAAACTATTCCCACACAAATCTTTTTTGACAGGCCTCCCCATGCCTCTGTTTGTTCTCTTTCCTATGTTTTTCACTTGTGAATATTGTGTTTACATTGCCTCACCCATTGTCCTATATTCGAGTAACCTTTCATTTTACTTGCAGTTTAAGGATCTGCTCATTAAGGCAGCAAAAACGTTAGTGTTGATCTGGCCATAGGGTGATAGTACAACGACTAGTTACTGTAATTATTTATATTATTTATGTAATATATTATTTAATTATATAAAACATTTGTTGCAAAGCAGTTAGAGTTGCTACACACGTATTTGAGGCAAACCCACAAAAGCCAGGAAATGAAAAGTAAAGTCACTTAACACTACATACTCTCCACTCCTCACCCAGAGGCACACACCTTAGCAGTACCACAACTACTGTATGCCACGGACCATGCTCCACCATCTTAACTGTATCCTCCTTTCGCCCGTCTGAATGAGCCCCTTTGCCAAATTATTTTTATCCTCAACACTAGTAGTTGTGGATGTTTGGAGTTGGGAGAAGGCAATTTGTTTATCCAATCTGTTTAATCCCTTATGTGTCAGCAGCCCTTCTTTATAGGGTAGAATCCGACAGAAAAGTGTATCTCCTGATGAAGAGGTTTTATGTGCTTCTATTTCCCATCAAACCAGGCTCATGTGTACCTCTCTTTCCCCCATCAACTAGTTGGGCTTATGTGCACCCACCTCCCATCCACGGGGCTTGTGTGCATAAACTTTCATTTACAATATAAATAATGGCTAAATATTATCCCAATGCCAATATAACATAAAAACAAAGCAAACACCACATACCCATTGCACCTGATCATGGCAAGAGTTTATGTGATAGACAATGTGTTTTGGGAGAAGCCAATCAACAATGAAAGGTACAACTGCTAAAGAAAACTTTCAGTCACATCTAAAGCTTGAGTAAATAAACAAACATTTCAGTCTGTCCAGAAGGGCAACAAATCTAATCAGTTTTGTACAAAGGACAGGAAAAGGTTCCAAAATTGTGGGCCTCTCCTGCAGAAAGCTGCACCCTATCTTGTATACGAAGAGATCTACAGTTCAAGTACCTCCACTGACTGCAGCTGTGGCAATACTGTGCGGGCATTCTTGTATAAGACAACTCTCAAATAGGCATGTCCCATGCCATTATACTGTTGTATGGTAGGTAAACAGTGCATCTTGCTGTCCCATTTCTAGGCAATTGGCTGCAGATCGTTAGCACTCCCGTAAGTAATCAAACTGCTGTTGGGTGTAAGAATACTTGCACTTGGGGGGGTTGTTTCTGAGGTTTAGCTTCAGGCCCTCAAAAGAAAAATGAAGGTAAATGAACTGTTGGTGCAAAGAAGATGAGCGCTGATTTTCATTTGTACAATGGAAAGTTTTTCCATTGACTTCAGTGGGCTTTGGATTAGTCCTAAATCTCAAGTTTGCTTCAGTGACAGGATGTAGAATTAAGAATTGATTTTAATAGCTACAGTTGCAGAACTCCTGTGGGGCTGCAAATGTCTGATAGAAGTGTTTTTGAATAATTCAATGCGCTGCTCAGAAAAATGCACACACCCACAAACGAAAATAAAACTGCTAGATGGAATTTTAAATCTCAGACTTGACAGGTCCCTGTTAATGAAGATTTGTGTTTGTTCACTGCATATTTTGAAAGTTTGTATTCTGTTTTTTTCTGAATATATTGCTAAATAATCTCTAAATGACTTGCCAGAAACATGATTGTATTGCCCAATAGAATTTCACCCTCAAAATATTCAATGTAGAACAAAAACTTGCTTCATTCTGTCAGCATTTGCAGTATTATGCGACACAATTTGTGTTTCCAGTTTCAAAAAGGCATTGAAGCAACTCTGAGAGATGCGTCTGCAGACATACAAGAGACAATGGGCTTCCTCAAGCCTTGCCTGATATTAATTATTTATAGAGCACTGAGTGTGATCCCATTGCAGTAGAAACATATATAGAATAGATAGTCCTTTCCTGTGCACAAGTTCTTCTCCACATTGTCATAGAACTGTTGTGGAGCAGTTCATCGAATGCAGGAGGTGTCTGATCAAAATACCAGTTAACCACTGGGAGTCTTTCCATTCACTTTAATTGGCTTTGAATCAAATCCTCTTTGTATGACTTCCCTGCTGCTTGTCCCATATTCATGTCATGGAGCCATAGTGGTTTTCCTTTTTGGGCCTTGATGCTGAATATAACAGCACTTTTATGGGGTCATGAAAATAAATTCTTATTTCTCTCTCTTAATTTAAAAAAAAAGCTTCAGTTTTCTAGTCTGCTATGGTGTGCATTCATCCCTACTGTAAATATTTTCTGTGCCACAGAGTGTAAGTAAGTTGATGTAATTATGCAACAGCACATTGTGGCACGTGCATTTGTCAGTTTAAATGGCATGTGTCTCTACATGCTAAGGACACTTGCATTGACTGATGAGCACACATCTCTTAGAGTATGTTACTGTGCTTTCAAAATTATAGTTTTTAATAACAGCTTACATTTTACTTTCTTTGGCCTCTATTTTAGTAGGATGTGGAGTTAATAGAACTGATGAATGTTAAATGGCTACTCCTGCATCAGCTTCCCCAGCTCTGCTACAAGAAGAGGAAGTGCTCATTTTCGTGTCTCCTGCTTTCTAGAGCAGTGCTGCCCCAGAGCTGCTCCTGGTTTCATTTACATTCCCCACTCAGGGAAGATGTGGTGGGTGTGAGTAGAAGACTCGTGCTTCCACCTACTAGTGTTCACAATTCTGTGAACTTCACAGCCCTTATTACTGAACAAGGCCTTATAGCTGTAACTCAGGCTATGTCTACACTACCGCGGTAAGTGAATAACGTAGCTGGAGTTGATGAACCTTAGGTTGAGTTACCATGGGGTCTACACTGCGGGGGGTCGACGGGAGAAAATCTCCCGTCGACTTACCTTACTCTTCTCGTCAGGGGTAGAGTACAGGGGTCAACTGGAGAGCGATCTGTAGTCGATTTGGCGGGTCTTTACTAGACCTGCTAAATCCACCACCGGTGGATTGATCTCAGAGCGTCAATCCCTGCTGTAGTGTAGACCTGCCCTCAGAAAGCAGGCAAGAATTATCTCTCTACCCCTAACCCCCCCCCCAACCATTGAACCAATAAGGTAATTGAGAAGTTGACAGTGGCCAGTACTGGATGCTTTAGAGGGAAATTTTGAGTGATCCATCCCCTGTTGTCCACTCCCAGCTTCAGGCAGTTGGAGATTTAGGTTGCTGCAGAATGAGGCTTTTCACTTCAGGCAAAAAATAACAATTTGTCAGAGCCATCTGCCCTGCTTCAGAGGACACAGCCTACTTATAAGCCAGTGCCGGTGTTATAACATATTTACGAACAGGGAAAAGGGAATATGGCTCTCTGCCAAGTTACTAATCAGGCTCACAGGCCCCTATTTTAGGGTCTGCTGCCAACAAGAAGAGTTCCACAGAATTATGACAGACGGTACCACTTGTGAGAGATCACTCTTGTAAGTAGTAAACATAACTATTAACTAATAATTGCACATTATATATGATTGTGCAAGAGAGATTTCATGCAGGAGGTATGGTGTATTCATGCATAATTCTGAATATTCAGCCAGGTAAATAGTATGATTCAAATTCTGTCCCCAGTTACACCAGTGCAACTTCAGAGCATGATTTTCATGTCTGCACTGTATATTTGGCAAAAAGGTTACAAGTTGCACCCAGTCTTCTCCAAACGAGTATAAATTACATGGAAATTATGCTGCCCTATCCTTTTGCCCTAAGCAAAGGGTGGCATTATGTGGTTCACCTTGGATGTGGATGGAGTTGTTTTCAGGACCAAATCCCTTATTCAATATGCATCTGCCAAAAGAAACCCAGGGGTGTGGGGAGGAGCAAATCCTACCCTGACTCATGCCCTGTGCAACTGCATCTACTTTGGTATGGTTGCACTGCATGTCAGTCAGGGAAGGATTTGACCTACGGAGCAAATTAATGCTGCCACAGGCATCTTCAATCATTTTCACTCAATGTATGAGGCACCACAGCAAATACTGGTCCAGTGTGGGGGATTTGGGGGATTTTGGCTATTGCAGAATGAGTTGGTGGTTAATCTGGTGGATTAATCTGGTTGGTGGAACTGGGCTGATGATATGGATTGTCATCTCCATGTCACACTGACTGGTTACTGAGTTAATGAGAACCTTCTGCATTTTGCCAATTGACGTCAAGTGAAAAAATTTCCTGGGTGAGGATTTAGTCCAAAATTCATTGCAACGTAGGCTGCTTGGTCAGATATGTGTAACTTAAAGACAATTTACCTTAGTACAATAAATACATCTGTATGTCTGAAAAGCAGGTACAGTATCTGCTAAGGTTATGATTCTATTAATTTTACCATGTTAGTGAACGTGTGATGAGAAGCAACTGTATACTATATTTCTAATAATGTGTGCCTCTGTGAGAATACTACTCCAGATCTGACAGACATGCATGCATATAGTAGAATTAATAGTGTATGTGTGTCATCTTGTACACAGCTCATTTCCCTTTCTTGTTAGGGGTGATGATCTCTCCTGAGATGCAGGACTGCATTTTCATTATATACTCAGCTTCTACACGCCTACTGTTTTGCTGCTTGCTTCTGCTCATCACAGCAACTGCCACTACCTGTATTATGAATACTCAGCTCTTTCATATATGAGCTGATTGTTGTAGTAAGGGGCTAGCTCATGTGAGTTGGATCTCCAATAGCTGTAGATACAGAATTTGGTAAAAATATTGCCACTTACTTACATGAAACATTGACCCTTGTTAAAACCCACCTTAACGAGCTGCTCTTGTATTGCAAATTCACATGAATTTGATGCAGACAGCATTTTATTCTTCCACTTTCCTGTTTTTGAGTAAACTTTGGAGCTCTTTTTTTCCATGTACATTTTTTTTTCTTCAGAGAGGATGACAGGGACTTCTTGAAATTTCATTCTAAATGTATATATTTTTTCCTTTATGAGACAAAATCCTATCTACATCAAAGAAATACACCTATAGTTTCTTAAATGCCTCCTCTATGCTGTCACTAATAACTTCAGTAGCATTCTGACTGTTCCAAAACTCCTCATACAAACATGGCATGCACTCATAGTTTCCAATCTCTAATGCTATTAAAAAAATGAAGTCAGAATGTTTGTATGGAATATTGCATGTTGTTTCCAGAGTCATTTGTGTCAAGTGTATGTTATATCAATGCTCCTTAAAGATTTTTTTATATTGAGGATGGTGCAGGGCTGTACTACTCCATTGAGAGCTCTTGGAGACATTGAGTCACTCAGACACATCACTTCCTACAGTGCCTACTTCCTTAGAGTGCCTGGGGAGCATAACCTTGGCACCCCTCTTTACAAGCATGTCATTGTGGAGTGTGGGGCAGGGCTATAATACCACCCATTCTGGAAAGATTAATGCTACTGTGCAGTAGCTCCCTTTGTACGGTCCTTGTACTCCCTTAGCACAAGAATTGCAATTGTGCTTTCCCCTTTTGTAAGAGGAAGGGAGGCTTTTTGTTCCTTCTTCCTCTTGAATGTCTGTTCAGCGCTGGGCAGTTCTACCCAAGAATGACTGACATTCATATGTTGTCCTTCATCCTGAAGAACTCTCAAAGTGCTTTAGATCAATAAGAAACAGAGGTAAAGGGAGACAAGGTGTTAGGCAGGCAGGCATGTGGTTTAAGTCTGATAAATTTATATCTAGTTGGCTTTCTCCCACCATATATAAAGTGGAAACTTGCAAGTGATGAGTTGTATTACAGAGGTCCATGCTGTCTTCTCTGAACACCCTTCCTCTAACTACGCTAACTGCTTCCCCCAGGGACAGTTGCTCCCAAGAACAACGCTTCTTGAGTGATGCATCAAGATCTGTCATCCTACTGCAGACAGAGCTGTGATTTTTGGCTTTGCCTAAAAACATTTGCAATCATTCATGGTTCATTGAACTCTGCAGGGTGCATGTTAGCTTCCCTGTAAGTTAAGCTGTGAGGCAGATATTAATTTAAATATATATTGATTTATGCAAATATAACTCCCCTCGTTATAAATTGTTTAATATGATTTTTCCCATTTAGTTCTGTTATTCTGCTGACAAATGGTTTGTATTATATTTTAACAATGGATTTGCAATAAAAAGTAGTCATAAATCATACTAACTGAGCAATCTCATTATCTGTGTGTGAAACTGATGTCTCATTACTAAAAGCCTGGCCACGAAGATAGAAATCTAGACATTAATCTTACAGACTAGAGTCTGCGGCTTGTAGTTTCTGGCCTTATGTTTATCGTGCTTAACACACATGTAAATGACAGTGAATCTTTCTTATCTGTAATAAAATATTCAAAGGAAGTTTTGAAGTCTGGAAGTTAATGCAGAACAGCATTAACCACTGTGGCTTTTGGCTGTGACATTCTTCTACTTGTGTATGCAGAGCATGTCATGAATGGAGGCTCTGCTCCTTCCCATCCTGCATAGCCCCTAATTTTAGGGGCCCCAAAGAATGGGAAGACCCAGCTGCTCTGCCTGCTGACCATTCCCATTTCTCCTCCCCCATTTCCATTAGATTCTACTCACCTCTACCAGCGTAATGGAGTGGAGCATCCAGATTTACATTTCTTGTGGGGCAAGGAGGGAATTACCTTTTTGACAGTTTTTTTAAACTTAATTGATTATTTTTTTTAGCAGACAAGTCAAATAAGTTTTCAATAGTATTGTTAGATGGAAGGGGAACAAGAAGGATGAATAGGAGAAAGAGAAGGAAATACGTTTTCTAAAATAACAGGCTGAACCTAACAACCAGAGATGTCTTAATGTAATTTTTGAAGTGGTGCATAGGTCTTGTGTTGACTCAGCACAGGAGTGAATTTCATTCTTTAATGAATAGGGTCTTCTCTTAGAAGTGAAGTACCGAGAGACCAGTCTTGTTCTAGGGTTGTACCCCAAACTTGCACCTGATGCTACACAGGGACAACCCCATCCATCAACTTCATGGAAGTTACAGTACAGTATTGCCTACCCTAAGCATTCATAAGTCGTGAATCTGACCCCAAAATATCATAAGATTGGTGTAAAAATAATGAGATTTAAAAAATAAATGTGGGTTCTTTTTATTTGCCCTTCTTGTTTTTGAACCTTTAGGTTACCTTTGGGACATGTTTTCAAGTTTTTCTCTGCAGCCATTAGGGCTAGAAACTTTTTTTTTTAAAGGAAAGGTGAGGTTCTTGTTTTAAAAACAAAACAAAACAAAAAAAACCACACAACTCTGAGCTGAAGCTTGATGAGCAAAATCAAATACTGTAAGACTTTTAAATCATGAGCACTGGCAGCACTGGTCACCAGCAGAGAATTTGGCCCTATGTTCAATATGGCAATCACTGTCTGATATTTCTGAAGAGTGAATTATCTGGTATGTGATAGCATTTCTTGCTGCATCTCCTTTTAGAGAGGCTTCTGTTCAGAACAATAAAAGAGATGTGCTGCTTGCTGATTCCTGGGAGGTAGCGTACTACACACTAGTACAGGAGTTTCTACTTTCTGGGATTCAGGCATTTTTATCCCAAACCATTTCTGCCTGTGTTATGTCAAGAAAACACTTCTATAATATATAAGATGCATAAATTCTTTCTTTCTTTCTTTCTTTCTTTCTTTCTTTCTTTCTTTCTTTCTTTCTTTCTTTCTTTCTTTCTTTCTTTCTTTCTTTCTTTCTATAGGATTTATACCTGTGTGCAGCCTGGGCTTGTCTCAAGTGGGAAGAATGAACTTTGGCAAAGATGTCAGCTCCCTGAAATATTTTACTATCTGTGGCTTACAAGAAGGCTATGAACCCTTTGCTGTTAATACAAACAGAGACATTACCATGTGGCTGAGCAAGAGACTCCCTCAGTTTTTCCCAGTGCCACCAAACCATGAACACATTGAGGTTTGCGTTCTACATTAATGTTTCCTGTTAATTTTTCAGGAATTTGTTTTAATTAAATGAACTTTACAGTTAACTTGCCGCTTTTGCTATTTCAGCCTTCCCTTTGAATATGATATCAGTGTTGGCATCTGACATGCACTCACTCACCCTGGTAAACTATGATTGTAGCTCAATGAGAACATGGTAATTAATTCTGTCAGCCAATGAGTGATCTCTTGGAAGAGTATGAATGTATTAGACTCCTAAATAAATAAATAAAATCATATATTAAGCTTGCCAAGTTGAGCTGTCAAAAGCCTGAAAGTTCCAAAGTTAAGGTTGCTTCCACAACCTTAACGCTACCCCTTTGCATGAGTACATTATGAAACAATCTTTAATTATATTGTTTTTAACTTAGATTCCTGCTTCATTCAATAGTGTAAATCAGATAGTGCTCCATGTGTGAGGTAAATTTTTAATACTTGCTTGTATCTTGTTGTCCCAAAAGTTTTATACTGCACTCCATACAAACTCCACACTGAACGAGACAAGCATTCTACAAAAAAAAAAAAAAGTCAAAGATTACGAGTAACGTTTTCACAAGCACCTAAGTGACTTAAGCTCCGTTTTTAAGAGGTATGTAGACCTTTCTCTAATCAGCACTGCGACACCTAAATATCATTTTAAAATGTGACGCAGGCACTTCGGAGTCTCTCATTGACTTTTAATGAGACTTAGGCTCCTAAGTCTCATTTTCAAAAGGGATTTAGGCTCCTAAGTCAGCTAGGTGTTACAATGCTGAGCAAAGCAACACCTAAACACTTTTAAAAATCTGGCTCTTAAGGTACTAAATGACTTAGGTTCTTTTGAAAATGTTACCCTGTATCATAAGGCATATGCACAAGGGAGCAGAGTTAAGATTGCCTTGGTAACCTTCATCTCTGGTATTTCCTAACTTCTGTGACCTCACCTTTGCGATCTTAACAGTATTTCTCTCTCTCTCTCTCAAAATATGGACTGTAATATATAAAGACACTTCAGAGTTCTACATGTACTGTTGCTGACTACTCCACAGGCATTTAAATACAGGAACTGAAATTCCGGTCACCTTTTTATGCTTGCGTGCACAAATTCAATGTAATACCCTAAGTTCATGTGTTCAATGGAAATTGTTTCTCAGTTTTTATATTCACTCTCGTGAATAGACAATAGGCTGTTTGCAGATTGTTTGTTTTATCTAATAACAAAAATCTGTACAAATGCATACATTTTCAAAATACATATAACTCTATAAAATTGCAATCAGTTTTTACCAGACTACATGAAAGTCATATTTGAATGAAACTGAAACTCTGTCCCTACTGAAATATATCAGGAAGCATACGTAAAAAGAAAGATTGTTCTTTCTCTTTCTTTGTGCCTTGTGTTTGAGTTATTATGGATCAGACTGGCCAAGGTTGGATTACTATTGCAAAAAATAGTGGGCATAGTCTTTGACTGAATATCCAGTTTATAAGTGCTAAAAGGAAGCAATTTCATTCACTTGTCAATGTATTTACCTGCACTTGCTGCTATAGTGCATGCTGATGTTTAATTAAATATCTCTGCCATATTGTAACATTTAATCATTTTGTAACTCTAAATACATTAAATATATTACACTAAAAATAAAACTGGAACATTTGGGTGTAGGAGGGGAAGACATTTACTTTTATAATAAATGAGCTTTTATATTTGATAGGTGATGAGAATAGATGGCACCACAGACAGCTCCCCCTGTTTGAAGGTCACTCAGAAGTCCTTTGGCTCACAGAACAGCAAAACAGGCATCATGTTTTTTCGCTTGAGCATGCCTATTGAGTGTGCAGAAGTATTCTCCAAAACATCAGCAGGAGGGTTGCCAGGCACTGGTCTTTTTGGCCCAAAAAGTGACTTGGAGGATTTTGATGCTGATTCTGATTTTGAGGTTCTGATGAAGACAGCTCATGGTCACCTAGTGCCTGACCGGGCAGAAAAAGAAAAAGAAGCTACAAAACTGGAGTTCAATAACCACAAGGATTACACTCAAGAGAAACCTTCACGTCTTAAACAAAGGTCAGTAACATATTTGATCTGTTTTTGTCATAATACGGTGGGTTGGGTTCACTTTAAACATTACTAGAAAATTCATTTTAAATCCCTCCCCATATCACCCGTAAAAGTTTTCTGTAGTGCTAAACTGACAGTCGGGACTCCTGGGTTCTATTCCCAGCTCTGCCACTGAATCATTGTGTAACACTGTGCCTCACTTTCATCATCTGTTAAATAGAAGAAACAGAAATCTATAAAAGAAGCCTTCCTCTAAGGGTATTGTGACGCTAAATGCAGTCTTTTGACATTCTCTGATGAAAGGCACTCTAAAAGCGCCAGAGGGTTTTTTCTGATCCTGTCAAAACTAGGAAATACTGGAAATTTCTTCAGAAAATTGTGCTCACAAGTCTTCCAGCAAAGGCCAAAGATATTTAGATAAGCTTTGGTGAATATCTGAACTTTCATGGTCTTCTCCCATGCCCAATTAAGTGAGGCAAGAATATTCACTATGTTATATCTTTATCTTCCTCATTTTCATAGGTAATCAAACTAACCATCCCCTTCCCCATCTGATCCACAAGATACTTATACCCAAACTTAGTAACTGTCCAGACATATTACTGAAACCTTTATCTTTCCATTCCCTTCCTACTTTTGCTTATCTCCTAGCTTGTTTTGTCATGTTAAATTGTAAACTTTTGGAATAGGGGCAGTGGATAAGCCTAAATCCATTTTTATAAGTGACATAAGTACTTAAAGGACAAGCTCTCATTTAAAGTCAATGGAACTTAGGCTCCTAAATGACTTTTGAGAATAGAATTTAAGCTTCTAAGCCACTTAGGCAAGTTTGAAAATTTTACCCTGTGTCTTCTGTAAAGCTCTTGTTCCACCCTTACCTGATGTGAACAATAAATAACAGTCTGGACCCAACTAAATCTTTTAGGTTAATTTATATTTGCAGAATTCCTGTATGTGTATATTGATTTGCTCTAAATTGATATAGATCGTGATTTTGCTCCGTCCTCAGTACTTTGATGTATTACAGGTTTATGCTCAGAAGGACAAAGCCAGATTACAGCACAAGCCACTCTGCACGGCTCACAGAGGATGTTCTGGCAGATGACAGAGATGACTATGATTACTTGATGCATACTTCTACGGTATGTCAACAGAGTGTTCATATTTTTGCTGTTTGCTTTTCTAACATTTGCTTACTTTTGCTAGTAAAGTCTAAGTGAACACATTCAATTTTTCTCCCTTTTATCAAGGGCCATATTTTTTATGCAATTTTCTGTAGTAGTACTGTGTAGCAAAACTTGAGATCACCACACTCATTCCATTTTGACATGCCTCCTACTTAACAACAAATCCAAAACAACTCCTATTTGAAGAGCCGTAACTTAGCTTGGATCTGTGCTTAAAAGAACATCCATGGGCAACAGAATAAGAACAGAACAAACAGAACAAGGGCAGAATATGGCCCTGTTTTGAAACAGCTAGTCAAGCCCAGAGCTACTCAAACGTAGAGATTTAAAGAGTCAACAACTAAATACATGATCCTGATTCAGAGTATGAAATGTGGAAGTCCTATTGAAATGAATGGGAGTTTTGTGCATGGATCAGTGACAGGATCAGCCCCTTAAATCTGCTCAGTTGACTGTGTTTCCAGTGTTTGCAGGCATAATCATGCACCTGTATGTCTATTCATCCTCTACTCACTGTAATGTGAACATACCGCTAATGTATCTGCATGTATTTTGTTAAACAAATATGCGTCTTTTTTTATCCTCCTTGTCTTTCAGTTTAAATCAGACCCTTTTTTGCAGGACACGTCAGTGCAATACAAGACATCATTCTTCCATTGCTCTACTAATGAATTACTCTTGAACAAGACTATACCTGTTCACAAAAGCTGATTCATCCCAATTAGATTGTGAAAAATAAACTACAAGATTTTAAAGCAACAAATTAATTCTGAATCAAAATTATAACATATAAACCAAATATTAACACCATGGGATATTGTTAATTTATTGACAGTACTATTACTCGGTGAGAATATTTCCTGGGCAAGAACCTGCTAATGTCTGGGTGGGCTGGATTACATCTGACTTCCATCAATATGACATGACCTTTGACTTGGACAGAGTACGCACTGTTACAGTGACACTAGGGGATGAAAAAGGAAAGGTTCATGAGAGGTTGGTTCCAATTATTTTTCTTTTTCATTGAATTGTTTTATACTTGATATGTTTTTAAACATTTAGCACCTGTATAAATTGAGAGTAATGTTTAGTTATACTGGTATAAAATGGGTATTACAGAGGAGAATCCGACCCTTAAATGTTGAGGGGTCAACCAATGAAATTAATAGGGACCAGGAACAAATAAAAGGAAGTACTTCTTCGCACAATGCACAGTCAATCTGTGGAACTCATTGCCAGGGGATGCTGTGAAGGCCAAAAGTATAACTGGGTTCAAAAAAGAATTAGATAAGTTCATGGAGGATAGGTCCATCAATGGCTATTAGCCAACATGGGCAGAGATGCAACCCCATGCTCTGGATATCCCTAGCCTGTGACTGCCAGAAACTGGGAGTGTCTGACAGGGGATGGGGCCCTTGATGATTACCTGTTCTGGTCATTCTCTCTGAAGCATCTGGCAGTGGCCACTGTTGGAAGACAGGATACTGGGCTAGATCAGTGGTTTTCAAATGGGTATGCAGAGGTCTTTCAGGGCTTATATTAACTCATCTAGATATTTGCCTAGTATTACAGTAAGTTACATAAAAAGCACTACCGAAGTCAGTACAAATTAAAATTTCATACAATGACTTGTTTATACTGTGCTATATACTATACACTGAAATGTAAGTACAATATTTATATTCCAATTCTCATTTTTATCATATAATTATAAAATAAATCAAAGTAAGCAATTTTTCAGTAATAGTGTGCTGTGATCCTTCTGTATTTTATGTCTGATGTTGTAAGCAAGTAGTTTTTAGGTGAGGGGAAACTTGGGGATATGCAAGACAAATCAGACTCTTGAAAGAGCTACAGTAGTCGGGAAAGGTTGAGAACCACTGGATGGACCAACAGTCTGACCCAGTATAGCTATTCTTATTTTGTTTGGAAACATGAGAAGTCAAGATCCATGGATGTAGAGGGGGGACGGAGCCGGGGGGGGGGGCTCTGCGCTGCTCCGGTCGGCTGGGAGGGAAGGACGCGGGCTGCCCTGCCGGGCTTGCTGCAGGGCGCTCCCGTCCTCCATGCTGCCGCCCCCTACAGGGCGGCCGGAGCGGAACACCACAAAAAAAAAAAAAGCAGCCATGCCGCCCTAGGATTGGGCGGAATGCCGCCTCCTACAAGCTGCCGCCCCAAGCACCAGCTTGCTCGGCTGGTGCCTGGAGCCGGCCCTGAGGGGTGTATAAAAATAAACGATGTAAAATGTTAACTCCAGGAATCTTTTTTGTCTGGTTCATGTAAAGGTTTGGGCTGGTTCTTGTTTTGTTGGAAATAGTTTACAGAACTTTGGAAAATCCATGGTGTGAAATTCTGGCTTCATTGCCATCAGTGGGAGTTTTGCTATGAATGAGGCCAGGATTCCAACCATGGCGTTAATACAACATGCCAGTTTCAGCAGTACCCTGATCACTGCAACAGTATAATTTAATTTGAATAAACAGACTACAACAATACCATCCCATACAAACTCACATGCTAGTCACAAATGTATCTCTTGAAATTCAGTATCAAACGTAGTAACTGCTATATGGTGTGCGCTGGAGAGAGCATGAGCCCCGGACAAGGACGCAACAACAATGGACTGGAGATTGGTTGCGTGGTCGATGCTGCCAGTGGTCTGCTAACCTTCACTGCTAATGGCAAGGAACTGAGCACCTATTATCAGGTATATATTTATTTGGTTTTGTCACCTCATCCAGATGAGAAAAGCTAGTAGATTGAATTTTACTATCCTTATTTAGTAATAGAAATGAAAGGAAAAGTTATTGCCTCTGATGCGATTGTAATCCTCTCTCTCTTCTGAACCCCAATTATGATCTTCTAGAGTTTCACGCAGTAGTTTCAGCCTATAAGCAGTTGACACAAGTGATAGATTTCTTAGCATTGATGGCGTTTTGCTATCTTCAGTCACTGTGTATTTCTGTTTGTGATTTAGGTTGAACCAAGTACTAAGTTATTTCCTGCAGTATTTGCACAAGCTACAAGCCCCAGTGTTTTCCAGTTTGAGTTGGGAAGGATAAAGGTAAATAAGACCACACTTATTCGTTTCTCTATAAGCTTAATTGTTATATCAGATAACATCCAATTATTGCTCTTTTGTTAAATAAGTATGTTTCTGGTGTTGGGGATATATTTGTTGGTGCAGTTGTATAGTATGGCATTTTGTAAGGCACATATTTTGGTTCTTGCCTGCAAGTAGGCTTGGAAATTTTATCTTATGGCACAGGATAAAACAATTTTCATAAGATTGCATCTGAGAACTTAAATATTTCCAAACTGTAAATGCAATATTTATTTCTTATGCTTGTCACCCTTCATGCTGTATGTCATGCAATGAATAAAATGACTAGGTCAATTTTAAAGTATGCACTATTTATTCATTAGATTGTATCATGTCTTCTCTGAAGCCATCACATATATGGTATGAACATATAAGGTAGTCACAGCTAAAATAAATGTGAACATTGTGGAAGAATCTCATCCTTTTGTGAAAAAATTCTAAAATCACATATTCCTGCAGTGCGAATGCGTGAGGTGCTATTCACATTGTGAAAGGGACTATGTGCTCATTTTATCTGTCACTATTGCAAATTTAGTCAAATTCTATAACTCTCATTATTTCACTCCCCGAACCTGATTATATTTTGTCATTCTGTAGTAAAGAACAGTTATGATGGTTATATACATATTTGTATCACAAAAGTTACTGTGTGTATTAGCTAAATTTAATGATTTGGGATATTTAGTGCTGGATTGAGGCCATGTCTACACTTACAAGGTAACAATGGCACAGCTGTACCGATACAACTGTGCTGCTGTAGGAGTGCTTGTGTAGCCACTTTATGCTGATGGGAGGGAGCTTTCCCATCACCATAATAAAACCAGCTCAACAGACTCTATTGGTGGGAGAGCATTTTTTCACACCCCAGAGTGACAAAAGTTTTGCCGACATAAGTGTTAGTGTAGACATGGCCTGAGTCTCCAGGCTTACTATGAGGCAGCAAGTTGCTGTGCCTTCTCAGGAGGAGCATCAGGAACAAATTGTGTCTTCGAGAGGCACGATTCTTCTTCCATCTTTTCTCTTGTTGCAGGGAGTAATTTAATAAAATAGTGTTGGCAATGTAGCATAGTCCATATCTGTCTGCTCAGCCAGCTACTCTAACTGGTGTAATGCTAGCTGTGCAAACTAAGGACTCATCCACTCCATGTCCATTCCCTGCCCATATACTTGTAGCTGGATGTATAGGTTGTGCAGCCCTTGCTCTCTCTCCCATCCCATGCTCAGAGGCACGATCTGGGCATGTCCTAAGTGGCTGGGCAGGGAGCGGTAGAGGCCTTACTGCCCTTTTTATCTATAGAGGACCAGAGCCGAATCTAGCCTTCGGTGCCTATTTTTCTGAAGCTCAAAATGCCTTTATTAAGGCCTTGGTTTGGCTTTAATAATGAGCAACAAATCTTCAGAAGTGATTTTTTGTAATAGAAGAGAGCGACAAGCCTTCTTGGAGAAGGAACTGCCACTTATGTGTTTTTACAGCCCAAGGGGGTCCTGATCCTGACCTAGACCTCTATCCTATTGCAATATAAACAATTAGTATTGGTAGTATAAATAATATCAAAAACTGATAGAATTCGAATGTACACTTGTATAGGTAAAAAAGGTGAGGATTTTCATTTTTAAATATATCCAATGCACTGATGTCTGTTTTAGCTCAGAGTCAATTTATATGTATGGGATACTGTGTAGTCTCATGAAAAGGGTTGCAGCCCAGAAGAACTAACACAGAGTTTTTAAGGTTCCATGGAGGCCTCTAAATCCTATTCTTCATGCTGAAATTAGCTTCTTCTGAATTAGGAGGCAGACATAATAAATAACTTGTGATGGTGGAGATGGGGGTACAATTTTTGGTCTGAACGCCAGGGAAAACCCTTACTCTTACAAATTGGGCCATGGGATCATTAATGTCCATACAGAAGAGATTGGGCTTCAGTTTTCAAGGATTCACCCAAACTGCTTGCTTCTAGCGAACTTGAATTGCACAGAACTTGAACTCTGTCTTGGAGGAATGAAAGGCTGAGGTTTCAGAGTGGGTGAAGGATTATTGGATTTCATATCTCTGGTTTCAAGGCAGCTAGATAATGTTTTCACCCCTCAGCTCATTACTAAACCTCTAAGACATCCCCTTAGGCAAGCTCTATTTAGTGTTTTATATTTTGCTTTGAGAGCCAGCAGTCCCCAGCCTGTTTTGTGGGAGCTGCGTAAAATGCGACATTCCTACCATACTACGCTTGTTTCATTGCATTGATTTCATATCTGTTTGCAGCACATTCGTCTTGTATATTATCAGACACCGCATTGTCCTATAGTGATTATAAAACTTGACTGTCTCCTCTCTTGCTGTCTCCAGAATGTAATGCCATTGTCTGCTGGCTTGTTCAAAAGCGAGCATAAAAACCCAGTCCCTCAATGCCCTCCCCGACTCCATGTCCAGTTTTTGACCCATGTGCTGTGGAGCAGAATGCCAAACCACTTTCTGAAGGTTGATATCTCACGGGTCAGTGAACGTCAAGGCTGGATGGTACAGTGCTTGGATCCTTTGCAGTTCATGTCCCTCCATATCCCAGAAGAAAACAGGTTGGCTTTGTTTGTATGTATAAATTGAATGAGAGTAGGTGTGGGTTTTATGAGGTCAGACAAGTAGCAAGAAAATAATCTGCTAGACAATCAGTTCCCTTTCTCTCTTGCATATGTATAATATATATAAATACAAATAATATATTCTGACTTAGAAAGGAACCCCTTTTTGCAGGCCTCATTTAAATTCAATTAGTGAATTATTAACTGGGTCACATAAATATCATCACTGGTTTTATTAAACTGTTTCTAGTTGTGTTCAACAACAAGAGATCTCTTGAATTAAAGAGACATTGCCAATTAGCATTTATGACAGATTTGGGTTTTTTCTCCTCAGGGAGAAGCACGTGCTTCTGTGGATGCCAGCACTACATAGAGATGCAGACAATGCATGCCTGATTTTGTTTTGTATATTATTTTGCTGAGAGGGGAAATATGTACAAAGCTGCTGGTAACATCTTGAAACTAATCCTTACAAAGCATTAGATAGGTCAGAAGGGAGGGAGCCTCAGTTGTGGCTTGTGAATGTGTACAATGTCTTTCAGTGTTTTTTATAGTCTAGTAATTTACTTGGATTTTTGTGTTAGCAATAATCAAACAACTCTGATATGCTGTGTGCTTTAAGGCTCTTCAAAACCCAGTCTTGGTAGAATAAACCGCCTGTTTTGATTATGTTTTACGTATATTCTCTTCAGACCTGTGCATGGGATATGTGGAGAGTGAGAATTAGTGCATTGTGGTCCCTAGTGAAAAACCTAAATATCATGTGCAGCTTGAGTATATTTGTTAAAAAATATTGTGGGGTAAATCCTGCTCCTCCTTCCAGGGCTATGAAGGGCCTCAGAGGGAGTGGAACTGACTTGGTTCCACAGCACAGGAAGCAGGTCTGGTGTTGGGGAGCTGGAGAGGAGCAGCCACACCCCCTGTGTGCCAGAGAGGCTAGCTCAGATACCAATCAAGTTTGAGGACGGGCATGCTGGCAGCAGAGCAGGGTGTCTCTTTTTGCCCCTTTGAAATCTCCCTGTGCATGCCTGACTCCTTGGTCTTGGCACTGAGAGGAGGATTTAGCCCTAAAAGTGATTAGCTTGTATTATGATCTGATCTCACTTTTTAAAATGTACAGATGAGAGCAAGAGGTATTCATGAACTAGGTGGTTTTGAAATCTCCATTACTGTTGTGTTTCAAACCTGGAAGACTGCAAGACTGTTACTCAACTCCAATGCATATAGGTTTTATTTGTTTTTGTTTTTGTTTTTAAAAAGAAGGAAATTGAAAGCAATGTAAAAAAACCCCAACCTATATTTATGAAAAGCCCCAAAATATTTTTTGTAAAAGTAAGCTTTTACAAAACTTGTGACCAATAGAAGCATTTCCATGGTTTTATTAATGTTAAATTCTAAAGGAAACATTTAAATAAAACCTCAAAAAATGTAATACATTCCCGTGCAGTATTTGTGAGTAGTCTATTTTCATTGTCCAACCTGAAATGAAAACTAAATATGTAGCATGATTAGTGAAAATTTAAATTGGAATGTTGTCTTTATGTTCTCAATTATCTAAATTGTTTTTTCTAATCTAAATCTAAAGGGAAATTTGTTTTAAATAAATCAGCCTAATCCTGCTCCCACTGAAGACTATTGGAGTTTTTTGAAGTGATAGTTTTTATTCAGTCTAAACAATTTCAAGGCTTGGGTCATAATTTTTAAGCCGTCCGTTGTCTATAAAATTGCAAGTTTAAATATCTGAAAGTCAGGAAGTCAAAAAAGTCAAGGTCCAGAGCAATGGCTAATTTGCCCATGTTGCACAATTGTAGAATTCTGAATAACTTTTTTGCATTTTGGGTCCTATGTTCCTAGCTATTGCACTGATATGGAACTTCCTCTATTTTCCATTTTTCTCTACAGGTCTATAGATATTTTAGAACTGACAGAACAGGAAGAATTGCTGAAATTTCACTATCATACCCTCCGATTGTATTCAGCCGTTTGTGCTCTAGGGAACAACCGGGTGGCACATGCTATGTGCAGCCATGTGGATGAATCTCAGCTTCTCTATGGCATTGAGAATAAGTATATGCCAGGCTTGCTTCGCACAGGCTATTATGACTTACTCATTGACATCCACCTCAACACCTATGCCACGGCCAGGTTAATGATGAATAACGAATTTATTGTTCCGATGACGAATGAGACCAAGAGCATTACTCTGTTTCCTGATGAGAACAAAAAACATGGCCTCCCTGGTATAGGACTCAGCACTTCACTACGACCTAGAATCCAGTTCTCCTCTCCCAGTTTTGTAAGCATTAGCAGTGAGTGCTATCAATTTAGCCCTGAATTTCCTCTGGATATCTTAAAGGCCAAAACTATCGAGATGCTGACCGAGGCTGTTCAAGAGGGCAACCTCCATGTCAGAGATCCAGTAGGGGGTACTACAGAGTTTCTATTTGTCCCTCTCATCAAGCTTTTTTACACCCTGCTAATCATGGGAGTCTTCCATAATGGGGATCTGAAACACATCTTGCAGCTGATTGAGCCCAGCGTTTTCAAGGAAGGCATGAGCCAGGAGGATGAGAGTGAAGTGCCAGAGAAGGAGTTGAGTACAGCAGAGCTAAAGCCAGAAGGAGGAGAGGAAGAAGTCAAAGGGGGGCGGGTGCTGAAGGAAGGTCTTCTTCAAATGAAACTTCCTGAACCAGTAAAATTACAGGTAATGACTGCGACAGTATCAGTGGATGTTCGTATATTTTATACTCCCTCCTTCCTTTCATTCAAATATTTCAAGGAACACAGCAGTCTTGCAGCATATTTCAAGCCACACACTCTTTTTTGCAGGCACATGTGCATGTTTAGTGCTGTTTTACATTGTGTTTTAAAAATATAATTGCTATTGATGATATAATTTTGCATTATCCCCTTTATTGCCCTATGATAACAGTAGCCTTGGTGGACGTTGTGAGACCTGTTTCGAACCAAATCTGATATAAATAAAACATAGTTAGGTAGGAAATATCTTCTGAATAAAAAAATAAAATTGTCGTTTTATAAATTTAGAAGCAGAGACTTCTATATAATTTATTACATTTTCCCTTCAACTTTCTTTGGAGAATTGTGGCTATTAGTAGATACCCAAGTGAGAGCAGCTTCTAAGAGCTATTTTCTTCCTGGCTGTTACATAGTTGAGTCGTGACTGGTCGGGGGTGTGTGTGTGTGGGGGGGGGGGGGCGGGCGGCGTTAGGCACAAGGAGACCCATATGGGGCATGGGAGAGGTTGGACTAAGGGCTTGTCTACATGGAGCTTATTTAGGAACAGCTAGGCATTTGGCCATTTTTGGTGCCCCCTGGAGCGACCAAGCCAAAAAAAAAAAAAAAAAAAAAAAGGCTGGCCAATCAACAGAGCAGAGAGAAAAAAACAACCAACCAAATAACAACAACAACAAAAGGCTGAACCGGCACTGGAATAATAGCAGACATAGTCATTCTGCCTCCACATGCCCAGAAGTTGTGGGAGTCATTTTGTCAGTTTACGCAGAATGCCTCCGATTGTTGCCCTGAAGCAGTGTGACTGTGTGATACCCCTTTCTATAAGCTATCTTAAATGGCACAATGTAGTTTCTAGGATGAAATTCATCCCTGAGCAGAGAGAGAGCACAAGGCCTAGGTACCACTTAAATTCCTGGAAGCCATCAAATTAGATTAATTGGGATATAAACGGTGCATAGGCTGTGATCTGGGTGACCTCACCTTTAATGAATAAGAGATGGATGTGATTATTTTATAAAGAAAGATAAAGGAATTATATATGTATAGCCTGGCTCTTGTAAGTAATAACTTAAGAGGGGCAAATAGTAGAAGGGTGTAAACATCGAGGAAGCATGGTACAGGAAATCTAACAATGGGGAATGGAATGAAATGAATAAAAGAAAATATAAGCTCAGTATGGTATAAAAAAAAAACGTTAACAGAGAAATTTGGTTGACTGTTGAGTGGCCTCCCAAGGGGAAGTACCTCAAAGTTACGAACACCAGAGTTATGAACTGACCAGTCAACCACACACTCATTTGGACCAGAAGTACACAATCAGGCAGTAGCAGAGACAAAGAACAACAACAAAAGCAAATACAGTACAGTACTGTGTTAAATGTAAACTAATTTAAAAAAAAGGGGAAACGGCATTTTTCTTCTGCATAATAAAGTTTCAAAGTTGTATTAAGTCAGTGTTCAGTTGTAAACTTCTGAAAGAACAGCCATAAGGTTTTGTTCAGAGTTACGGACATTTCAGAGTTATGAACAACCTCCATTCCCAAGGTGTTTGTAACTCTGAGGTTTACTATAATGGAGATATTTAAAAAGAGAGTTTAGAAGTAGAATTGACAACTCACTAGAAAAAATATTGCAAAGTATAATCCTGTAGTGTCAGGGGTTGCACTGGGTGATAAAATAAATCTTTACTATCACAATTGCTTGTGAATCTGTGTTATAGTGTGTTCATTTCTTCCTCTAAATCTACTGTGCTGTCAGCAAAAAATGTTACATAAAGACAGCAGAATTTTCAACAGTTTTGGCATGATCTCTCACTTGCACATGTACACACTCTCTCCCGAAACAAAAAACTAGAGGGTGCCGATGAAACATTTAACCAAATACAAAAAACCAGAAATGTAAGTTGCACTCTCTCATTTGAGCTGTCCTGTGGTTATTAGTTGGGCCTAAGGGGGATTTTTACTGGTAGTAAAACCATGGAGTTAAACTGCTAATAAAATGGTATTATTATTAGCCGTCAGCCTAGCAACAACTGTGTTATCTGGTCAGAATTAACTTCTAAAAGGGACTAATTTAATAGGGCATTCTGCAGCTTCCAGGTACAAATGAAAAAGACGACCCACTGGAAATAGAGACTAAGAGCATGGGCCCAAACAGCCATTTAGTGCACGGCAGGCTGGTGCATTGTAGATTCACACCTCAGCTTGCTGTGCACTAAATTGCTGTATAGACAAGGTCTAAATCTATATTATTATCTTTTTACTCTAGCACAATTCCCATGTCCTTGTATATGTTTCTGAGGCAGAAGGATCTCCTGCAGATGGCAATTTATAAGCCCTAACACTAACTCAAGCATGACTGTATCGCAGATTATCGTCAATTCATTTGATAACAGGTTCTGCCTTATCACTTGGAGTCTACAGTACCCACACTCAGTTATATGTTAACAGAATACGTAGAGAATATTTTAAAAGTTTGTCTACTTTTTGTTGCCCTTTTTCTGGTGTTTTCTCAGATGTGTTACCTACTCCAGTACCTCTGTGACTGCCAGATACGTCATCGGATAGAAGCCATTGTAGCATTTTCTGATGATTTTGTGGCTAAGCTTCAAGAGAATCAGCGATTCCGATATAATGAAGTTATGCAGGCCTTAAACATGTCTGCCGCACTGACAGCCAGGAAAACAAAAGAGTTTCGGTCTCCACCTCAAGAGCAGGTACCACTTAAAATGGGCAGTTATTCTTTTTCCAGACTGTGAGCGTGGCAGGGAAGCCAAAGCAGGGATGTAGGATCCCAGCCCAGTCAGAGTGCTGTGTCCTAACATTCAAATTTTCATTCGGTTCTCACCCTTCTCTATGTAAATCAAGTATTTAAACTTACATGATGTACAGTATTCAGTGCAGTCAAGGATAGGTCATGTTTAACATTGTGTCAGTCAGCTGGTTGTGGTTAGCCCTAAGGTCCACACTAGGGATAATCATGACATGACATCACAGGATGTGATGTTAAACTTGGTAGTCTTTATCTACACTGAGTAATATGTATTCATTAATGTTGTTTAGTGCCGTGTAATTTCCCAGCGTAGACAAGCTTTTAGAGTACAGCCTTGCCATGCTCTTATGTCTATGTATACAATGACATTATAGGAAAGTAGGCAGTTCTCAGATGAGGTTCTGCAGTAATAATAAAACTTAGCATAGACATACGTTTCTGGATTTCAGAATGCTTTACAAACATTCATTAATTAAACCTTACAACACCCTTTTTAATCTATTTTAAACATAGAGCAACTGATATTCAGAGAGATTAAGTGATTTGACCAAGGTGACACAGCTAATTAGTGGCAGAGTTGGAAACAGAACCCAGGGGTCCTGACTTCTATCCTTTGCTCTAGCCACCAGTTCACACTGATGCTCATTTATTACCTTTTTTACCTACTCTACTTAAATGCCTGATTTTTTTTTCCTCTTCAGAAATCATAGTTCTTCTGGTATTTGTGTATTTCAGTTTACCTAAAAAAATTCTATAATTGTTTTAAAATTTAGTTGCACATATTTATGGAGATAATGAGCAAAAAGAAATGCAGTATTTGCATATTAACTGTAAACCTTGTGGATACTTTATTGGTCTTCTAAGTACATATTTGGATTCCAGGCATCCTTGGCTTTACATATTCCCTTCTAGCCTACTGCAAAGTGTTCAAAAAGATGCTCCCAAAGCTTTAAACTTTCTTTTGTATTCTTTCTTTTTAAGATTAACATGCTTCTGAATTTTAAGGATGATAAAAGTGATTGTCCTTGCTCTGAAGAAATTAGAGATCAACTCTTGGAGTTCCATGAGGACTTAATGACACATTGTGGTAAACCCTGTTTTTGAATGTTTTTGTCTCTGAAATTGTATTAGCCAGATTCAATAACTTTAGCAAAACCAAGCTACCCATTAAATTATGTCAGCAACAGGTAGCTAGATAATACACAATGGGGTGTGGATTCCTCAGTCATTATAATATAAGTGCACCCTCTCATCTGATCAGAATACAAGAAAACACGTTACATTTTATTCGACAAGAGGAAATTTTATTCCTCCCATACAAGCGCCAAATAAATGGAACTTGTGTGGTACTCCTCTGAGGTTAGTGAATGAAATCTAGCTCCCGTGGGTATTGGGAAGCTCTATAGCTCTTGAGTAATATTCTGGGGCTAGAATAGCAGTTGTTGCTCCTCTTTTCCCCCAGTACCATAGGTAAACTGCTCCCATTCACCAATAGGTGAATTTCACTCTATCAAGATAACTACGGTCCTATTAACCACAATAAAATGGCTGATGGACTTCAGCTGTTCCAGTTCTCCAAACACAAATGAAAATGAAAAATGAACATGCTAAAAAAACATGCTAGTTCACTTACTGAAACTTTGAGGCTTGGGGTTTTGTTGAAGACAGATGGGGAAAATGGTGCTTAAGCTCAGTCCAAATATTTTTGTTACAATAATTACATGAAATGCAACAGTCTCTTTGGTGTCAAAATGTTGAACATTGTAAGAAAATAAAGTAAATGCAAAGAAACCAAACCAAGAACAAAATAATTTTTCAAATGTTAAACACGCATCTGTGGACAGTGCAGATCCAGTTAAGAAGTTCCTTCTGTTTAAATTTTGCTTCAGTCTCTTAGAGACTGATAAGACAAAGCTGTAGATAATCACCACTTCTCTATTTAAAGTTATGTATGCCCTCTTCCTCTGTAAATCACCTCTTCCTCTGTAAATCACCAGAAAACAGGAAAATTTAGCTGCTCAATTTGTAAAAGGAATCAGCAGTTGACAACCAGCAGAGGGAGGTGGCAGTTGAGCTGCTCCACATTTAAATTCTACTCCCTCACCCCCTACATGGAGAAAGCTGGAGCTGAGTCATGTGATTATTTTTTTCCCCTCTAACTCAGGACCTGATCCTGGAAGGGGCTTCCTAACTCAGGCCTTCAGACTTGTCTAGAACCCAATTGATTTTTTTGCCTTGAGTTCCTTCCAGGATTGGGTCTTAAACAGGAGGGCCCTTCAAGGACTCTTATTGTTATGACATTTCAAATTAAATATTTCAATTTTAAATGGAAAAGAAAAGCTACAAAAAAATGAAAGAGCTATGCAGAAGCCCATGAGAAGACGGATTATAGTAGGGCAGAGTACATGGATTTATGTAGTCAAATGGAAACAAACAGATTATGCAACTCTAGGTTGTAGATGACTGGCTAATGATGACTGTCAGCCAGTCATAATTTGGGGATTCATATGTTGTGTACTGGTTAAGAAATAATCATTTTGATATTCTGTAAATCAGACATATGGAACTGGCATTTTTGCATCAATAAGTATAGAGTGTTTCTGTACTCTAACTGGATTAGACAATTCAGTTACGTTATTGTTAATTACTTCAATTCAAAGCAGTTTCCACCAATCAGATTGCAATTTCCATACAAGCTGCTGGCCCCTTGAACATCTTGAGCAGCAGCCAGTGGGGCTGGCCCCACGGGCCCCTCAGGGCAGCAGTCTCCTGGGGGCTCCCCAGAGCAGTAGCCCCCAGCTAAAATTTAGTTAGGGGTATTTATAGTACAAGTCATGGACAGGTGACTTTTACTAAAAAATACCATGACTTAATTGTAGTCTTATCAATGACCTATGCATTAACATTTTCCTTAGTGTGAAATGCAATAAAACAGCCTGTAAAGGGAATAGATCACATCCTACATAAGGATCAATGGAAAAAAGGCAAATAAAATTTAAAAACAACCCAACTTCTTTATCAAAAATACCAAAGGAGTCAGCAGAATGATCTAATGTGAGGCAGAATCATGCTGTAAAAGTGACCATCATATTTTTAAAAAGTTGAATAATTCTGAATTTAAAAAAAATACTAAATGGCATTTTCACTTTGAACTCATATAGTCATAAAATTTTAATATTAATTATGAGCCTGGACCAAACCCTTAGGTTTCAGTGACAGTATTTTAGATGAAACCATAAAAATGAAAAACAAATCTTGCATCAAATCAACATATTTTGGATTTTCACACCTTGTTTTTCCTAATAGCTGCCTATCACATGTGCCATGATATAATGAATGGAGTTACTTGCTCATACCTACAAATTGGAAAATGAATTAACAGCCTTGCCAATACTCTCACTTCTATAAAGCCTTTCCACTGAGGATCTCAAAATACTTTACAAACCTCAGTCAAGTGCCACAAAATCCCCTGGGATGCAGGTATTATCCCATTTTGCAGATGGGGAAACTAAGGCGCACACAGGCTAAGAGACTGACCCACAGTCACACAGTGAATAAATGACAGAAGCAGACTGTGACTACAGGATTCCCAGTCCTCTACTCTAACCTTTAAACTGATATAACACTTTTGAAGCAGTACTATATATTTATTTGTTTGTAGTACACTTAGCTAACAGAGCAGAACAAAATCAGTTTGGTTATATTTTCACATTTGCACACTGAGCACAGCTGTCATCTGTTTAATTGTATTTTTTTAGTGATTTAATATTTGTTGCTTTCAGGAATTGAATTAGATGAAGATGGAGCCCTGGATGGAAACAGTGATTTAACCATTAGAGGTCGCCTCATGTACCTAGTAGAAAAAGTCACATATTTAAAGAAGAAACAAAATGAGAAACCAGTTGATAATGATGCTAAGAAGCCCTGTAAGTAAAATTAAATTAAAGTCCAGTGTAGTCCTGCTCTGAAGGGGTAGGGGGTGAAAAGTTCTGGCAGCTCCGTATATGTTATGTGTCAGAGGAAGTTAGATTTTAAGGGAAGCATCTGTGTGTACCTTTAATCTTATGGCTCGAACTCAAAGCAGGCTTAACTGAAGTTTTTGGTATTTACAATATTGGTTTTTCAATGGGATCTTTACTTCAGCCCAAGTATTGTCTGAAATGTCAGCCAAAACACTTATTTTTTTTAATAAGATATGTATCATAGATTCATAGATTCTAGGACTGGAAGGGACCTCGAGAGGTCATCGAGTCCAGTCCCCTGCCCGCATGGCAGGACCAAGTACTGTCTAGACCATCCCTGATAGACATTTATCTAACCTACTCTTAAATATCTCCAGAGATGGAGATTCCACAACCTCCCTAGGCAATTTATTCCAGTGTTTAACCACCCTGACAGTTAGGAACTTTTTCCTAATGTCCAACCTAGACCTCCCTTGCTGGAGTTTAAGCCCATTGCTTCTTGTTCTATCCTTAGAGGCTAAGGTGAACAAGTTTTCTCCCTCCTCCTTATGACACCCTTTTAGATACCTGAAAACTGCTATCATGTCCCCTCTCAGTCTTCTCTTTTCCAAACTAAACAAACCCAATTCTTTCAGCCTTCCTTCATAGGTCATGTTCTCAAGACCTTTAATCATTCTTGTTGCTCTTCTCTGGAACCTTTCCAATTTCTCCACATCTTTCTTGAAATGCGGTGCCCAGAACTGGACACAATACTCCAGCTGAGGCCTAACCAGAGCAGAGTAGAGCAGAAGAATGACTTCTCGTGTCTTGCTCACAACACACCTGTTAATACATCCCAGAATCATGTTTGCTTTTTTTGCAACAGCATCACACTGTTGACTCATATTTAGCTTGTGGTCCACTATAACCCCTAGATCCCTTTCTGTTGTACTCCTTCCTAGACAGTCTCTTCCCATTCTGTATGTGTGAAACTGATTTTTTCTTCCTAAGTGGAGCACTTTGCATTTGTCTTTGTTAAACTTCATCCTGTTTAACTCAGACCATTTCTCCAGTTTGTCCAGATCATTTTGAATTATGACCCTGTCCTCCAAAGCAGTTGCAATCCCTCCCAGTTTGGTATCATCCACAAACTTAATAAGTGTACTTTCTATGCCAATATCTAAGTCGTTAATGAAGATATTGAACAGAGCCGGTCCCAAAACAGACCCCTGCGGAACCCCACTCGTTATGCCTTTCCAGCAGGATTGGGAACCATTAATAACAACTCTCTGAGTACGGTTATCCAGCCAGTTATGCACCCACCTTATAGTAGCCCCATCTAAATTGTATTTGCCTAGTTTATCGATAAGAATATCATGCGAGACCGTATCAAATGCCTTACTAAAGTCTAGGTATACCACATCCACAGCTTCTCCCTTATCCACAAGACTCGTTATCCTATCGAAGAAAGCTATCAGATTGGTTTGACACGATTTGTTCTTTACAAATCCATGCTGGATGTTCCCTATCACCTTACCACCTTCCAAGTGTTTGCAGATGATTTCCTTAATTACTTGCTCCATTATCTTCCCTGGCACAGAAGTTAAACTAACTGGTCTGTAGTTTCCTGGGTTGTTTTTATTTCCCTTTTTATAGATGGGCACTATATTTGCCCTTTTCCAGTCTTCTGGAATCTCTCCCGTCTCCCATGATTTTCCAAAGGTAATAGCTAGAGGCTCAGATACCTCCTCTATTAGCTCCTTGAGTATTCTAGGATGCATTTCATCAGGCCCTGGTGACTTGCAGGCATCTAACTTTTCTAAGTGATTTTTAACTTGTTCTTTTTTTATTTTATCTGCTAAACCTACCCCCTTCCCATTAGCATTCACTATGTTAGGCATTCCTTCAGACTTCTCGGTGAAGACCTAAACAAAGAAGTCATTAAGCATCTCTGCCATTTCCAAGTTTCCTGTTACTGTTTCTCCCTCTTCACTAAGGCAGTGGGCCTACCCTGTCTTTGGTCTTCCTCTTGCTTCTAATGTATTTATAAAAAGTCTTCTTGTTTCCCTTTATTCCTGTAGTTAGTTTGAGCTCATTTTGTGCCTTTGCCTTTCTAATCTTGCCCCTGCATTCCTGTGTTGTTTGCCTATATTCATCCTTTGTAATCTGTCCTAGTTTCCATTTTTTTTATGACTTCTTTTTATTTTTTAGATCATGCAAGATCTCGTGGTTAAGCCAAGGTGGTCTTTTGCCACATTTTCTATCTTTCCTAACCAGCGGAATAGCTTGCTTTTGGGCCCTTAATAGTGTCCCTTTGAAAAACTGCCAACTCTCCTCAGTTGTTTTTCCCCTCAGTCTTGATTCCCATGGGACCTTACCTATCAGCTCTCTGAGCTTACCAAAATCCGCCTTCCTGAAATCCATTGTCTCTATTTTGCTGTTCTCCCTTCTACCCTTCCTTAGAATTGCAAACTCTATGATTTCATGATCACTTTCACCCAAGCTGCCTTCTACTTTCAAATTCTCAACGAGTTCCTCCCTATTTGTTAAAATCAAGTCTAGAACAGCCCCAGTAGCTTTTTCAACCTTCTGAAATAAAAAGTTGTCTGCAATGCAGTCCAAGAATTTGTTGGATAGTCTGTGCCCCGCTGTGTTATTTTCCCAACATATATCCGGATAGTTGAAGTCCCCCATCACCACCAAATCTTGGGCTTTGGATGATTTTGTTAGTTGTTTAAAAAAAGCCTCATCCACCTCTTCCACCTGGTTAGGTGGCCTGTAGTAGACTCCTAGCATGACATCACCCTTGTTTTTTACCCCTTTTAGCCTAACCCAGAGACTCTCAACACTTCCATCTCCTATGTCCATCTCTACCTCAGTACAAGTGTGTACATTTTTAATATATAAGGCAACACCTCCTCCCTTTTTCCCGTCTGTCCTTCCTGAGCAAGCTGTACCCATCCACACCAACATTCCAATCATGTGTATTATCCCACCAAGTTTCAGTGATGCCAACAATGTCATAGTTGTATTTATTTATTAGCACTTCCAATTCTTCCTGCTTATTACCCATACTTCTTGCATTTGTATATAGGCATCTAAGATACTGGTTTGATCTTTCCTCCCAGTTTTGTCCTGACCCTCCTTTCTCTCTGCCAATATAGCCCACCCTCCCTCTCGTTTCCGACCCATCTCCCAGGTCTCCATGTTCCCCACTTACCTGCGGGCTTTGCTCACCTGTCCCCGTCGAACCTAGTTTAAAGCCCTCCTCACTAGGTTAGCCAGTCTGTGTCCAAATAGGGTCTTTCCCCTCCTCGAAAGGTGAACGCCATCTCTGCCTAGCAGTCCTTCCTCAAATAGCATCCCGTGGTCTAGGAAGCCAAAGCCCTCCTGGCGACACAATCTTCGCAGCCAGGCATTCACCTCCATGATGCATCTGTCTCTGCCCGGGCCCCTACCTTTGACAGGAAGAATCGAAGAGAATACCACCTGCGCTCCAAACTCCTTCACCCGTACTCCCAGAGCCCTGTAGTCACTCTTGATCCGCTCAGTGTCACACCACGCAGTATCATTTGTGTCCACATGGATGAGTAGCATGGGGTAGTAGTCAGAGGGCTGGATAATCCTCGACAATGCCTCCGTAATGTCTCGGATACGGGCTCCCGGCAGGCAGCATACCTCCCGAGATGAAATGTCAGGGCGACAGATGGGCGCCTCCGTCCCCCTCAGCAGAGAGTCTCCGACCACCACTTCCCTACGTTTCCTATTCGCAGTGGTGGCAGCAGACCTCCCAGCCTTAGGGGTACGAGGCTTCTCCTCCTTTACTGTAGGGGGTGATGCCTTCTTTCCTGTATCAAGAAGAGCATAACGGTTACCTATTACCACAGCGGGAGGGTTCGGAGCAGGGGTGGAGCACTGCCTGCTGCCACAAGTAACCAGCTGCCAGTGTCCACCCTGAGCCATCTCCTCCTCCACCAGTGGTGTATCAGCAGTCCTGTGTACTGGGACAGCTACCTCAGCTGTCTCCACATGGACACTGTCCAGGAATTGCTCATGGATTCGGATTCTTCTCAACCTAGCCACCTCCTCCTGTAGCACTCCCACCTGCTGCCTGAGAGATTCCACCAGCAGGCACCTTTCACATTGGATGGTCCCCCCAGCCTGGATATCAGTAAGTGGAAATTGCAAGTTACAGTCTCTGCAAAACCACACCAGGATCTGGGTAGAAGCATCCATGCTCAGGTGCTCTGTCTGGCTACAGGCGCAGGTGGAGGAGACAGAAGCAGTGCTGGCACAGGTGTTGCGGGTCTTCCTAACCAGTGTATCCTAAATTAATGGTCAATTAATTAATCGCTGTATCCTAAATTAATGGTCAAATAAACAGCAGCTGACAATGGTGATACTACACCATGTAAATAATAATAAAAAATAATAATTAAAACTCATGCTTTCAAAACACATGGAAAAAGTATCTGGAAGTGGAGCTGGCCACTGCTGTACAGTTGCTCTCCAGTGAGGATCCAGTATATCTTCGTGCTCTTTTACACTGTCATATGCGGAAGTGATATCTGTAATTTTAAAGCTAGCTTCTTGCAGCAAAATATTACTCCTTGTTTTTCCTTTAATGGCATATTTTTCACTTGACACAATGTATTACATTGTACGTCAGCCTGTTAAGAAAACAAGAATTTTTTTTTTCTAGATTTGCTAATTCTAATACGCTGCATAATGCATTCAAAGATACTGTTATTAGAAACATGAGAAATTAATTTTGATTTTTTTCATTCTTCACTCTTTTTTAGCCACTCTTCAGCAATTGATTTCAGAGACCATGGTACGCTGGGCTCAGGAGTCAGTAATAGAGGATCCAGAGTTAGTGAGGGCCATGTTTGTATTGCTGCATCGGCAGTATGATGGTATCGGTGGTCTGGTTCGAAGCTTACCAAAGACCTACACCATAAATGGTGTATCAGTGGAAGATACAATCAACCTCTTGGCATCCCTGGGCCAGATCCGTTCCTTGCTCAGCGTCAGAATGGGCAAGGAGGAAGAGAAGCTTATGATTCGTGGATTAGGGTAAATCACTGGAGTACAGTAACATTTGATTGACAGATCTCTTACTTTCCAATTATTTGTCTCATTGTTATCACTTGGGTTATGCATATTGTTTGACTATAAATATGTCTGTCTGTGGTTTAAGGAGACTAAAAGAAGTTTTGGGTTGAGATAGGAGCTTCAGTAGTTCTAAGATCTAGGCTTTGAAGCATTGTTAACAAAGATGTCTTTTGAATAGTAGTAAACTGCACTATAAGTCTTATCTTTTTGGAAAATTCATAGCGGGGAGAAGCAAAAGTGAGGCGCTTTACAGTCCTACAGTAATATATCAGTCATATTTGAAACACTATAACTTCACTTTAAAGGATAAAATCAGGATCAGCATTCAGACCTTTCTATAAATTGAAAGGATAGAGGCTGCATACGCATATAAATAGCCCAGCCATCAGTAAAGGTCACCCTGGGACTTTCAACACCAAAAGCCAGAGGTTTCATCCACTTAAGTTTAAGGAGAATACATTTATTTGTGAGATGTTAATGGGCTTTGTAGTTGCTGGAACCAGCTACCAGGAGAGTCATGATTGCACTCAGCCCCAGTATATTCCATAAATCTTCTAACTGCCAGCACAAATTCATGTTTCTGAATTCACTAAAAGGGAAAAATTGGATTTTCCACTTCAGTTTTTTATTGTTGCTTGAGGCAGTGTTTTTTCTCCTCTTGAAGGAGCATAGCCCTGAATGCTATGTAACGGCCATTAGTTGTGTAGGAGAACAAGAAAGAAGTTTTTACCCAGCCTTAATCCCCACACCGATTCCTCTACCAGTCCCATAGCTTGCCCACTATTAGACCTTGCATCTAGCAGAGCACACCTAGAATGCACATCCAAAACTAGCCTCTCTTTATGTCCCCCTCATGTTGACTATGGACCCAGAGCATTTTCAGTCCTGATTAACTAACCCCAACTTTATGTATGAAGTTGCACCATTGTTTTGACACATCAGGAACATTTTAGTTCCTCAGAAATGCCTTTGGTGGTAACTATTGAAATATATTTGACTTTTCAGTAGCAATTACACTCTGTACACATCTCTTAACTCTGATTCTGCATGATGAGCTGAGCATGCTCTGTACCTCACAGGAAGTGCTGGTCAGCTTGCCTCTTACATTTTCTCTCTTTTTATGTGGCTTCAAGCATTATATATTTGGTGGCATTATTTTATTACAATGTACTTTTATGAGCAGCAGTGAGATTCCTTCCAGAGTATGACAGTCAGTAGAGAAGTATGGGCAAAAGTGATTCTAAATTAATGAGATAGCATCTGCCTACTTGAATCAGAACTTCCCTACATTTTCTTCCACTGAAATTTGTAATTCTGTGTAGGTCTAATTATACTTGCATTTCATTATTCATAATGAAATCCTTTATGTATATAATTTAATCATTTTAACCCTCATAATGTAGTTAGTACTATTTTAATTATTTGAATTACCTAGTAAGCCACTAAAACTCTGACCTTTTCTCTGTAGGTTTATGATTAATAACCATAGGGAGTCCTCAGATCTATTCCCCTCTGCCGTAAGAGAAAAATGTGGCATAGATCCAAGAATGCTTCCCAGGCCCAGGTGCTGGAACTTGTAGGTATCATAAAAGCCACAGATCCAGGCACCCGTCTGCTCCAAGAAGGCCTCCAGATCCAAGAAAGGTTGGAACTGGGGGATGCCTCAACTCATTGTCAGTGATCTATGTGTCATTTTCCCCCCTTTACCCTGGAAGTTCTCCTGTATCCATATGTTGTCCTGGTTCTGAACAAGACCTCGTGGAGGCAGCATTCCATGCTCTATATTTGGTGTGGAGGTCTGATACTTTGCCCATCATATTCTGGTACGAGTCAGGCCATGATCTCCTCTGACTCTTCCACCTATCTTTGTTTGAGGAGTCTCCTATGAGGGCCTATAGGGCTGCCCTTGGTGATACCATCTCAAATGAAATCAGCTCAATTTTGAACTCTTATATTTTTGAAATGTTGTGTCTGACTGGTCTCAGACTCTTCAGAAAAGTTCTATCCTAGTACAAGTTTAAGCTCATGACACATCTGATGGATTAGTTTAATTTTACCAAAACTCGGAGTATACATTTTCAAATTGCCCTAAACATTTTTTTCTATGTATCACCTTATATCCATTCTTAAATCCACACACACTGCTAAGATAGCCCTGAAGTGATCTATTCTCATGGCAAAGAGCTCAAAGTACCCTGTCTTAACAGTTCAAGAGGTAACTGTATGGCCATGTACATAGCACCTCTGTGGGATTGATAGTTGGCTAGTATTTAACTAAATTATGCAATTGAAAACCAGAGATGATAATTTAATTGATTCATGAAGTCAACACTTGCAGAGTTCATAATATCTGCTCACTGAAAGAAAGCAAAGTATCAATTATTGTAAGTACAGTGACCAATTACATTCTATCTCAAATAAGTATGAGGCAGATATATCATAGCTAGATGTTTAAAAGGAATAAGGAAAACAATTCCATTCTCATTATTTTCCACCAGTAAAGAAGATACAAATATGTTTCTGTTGTCTCTAGCCATTCCTGTATCCGGGGCGTACAGCTAACAGTAAAATAGCTTTTGACCATCTGAGAGCTCAGACCAAGATATTTGGCTTAATGAAAAGGCTGATGATATTTAATCTTTGCTCAAGCCTCACTTTCATTCTCATAAGTGTGCCAAGTCTTGTGAAGAATTCATTGTCAACGATCCCTCTCTTCCAGTGGATAAATGGGAGCATTGCTCAATCATATTTAAAGTCACAATTTTCTTTTTCATCATAACAAGAGAGACAAGGGGGGTGAGGTAATATCTTTTATTGGATCAACTTCTGTTGGTGAAAGAGACCAACAGCTACACGGAGCTACACGGAGCTCTTCTTCAGGTCTTTTTCATCATAATGTTATTTCACAAAATACTGCAGAGTCTTGCTGAGTTGTCACACTTTATAATATGCTCAGTAATTATGCCAAGTATTGTAAGAGTTATGCTTTCAAAGAGTCTTTGTTCTTGATACCATTGGCCAGTCCTTGAAGTGTCTTACATGTTCAGGACTGCTCAGTTCCCAATGAACAGGTCATGGCCCAGGGCACACAGAGTAGATGTGGGGAGTGGCACATAGCATGAGCAGCTTTCCTGGGTTGAGATTCCAGGTACAGATCCCGTAGTAACTTTGACCTGAAGGCTTGTCTGGGGAACAGGAAGAGGGGACACCTAAGTCATTAGGGGCTAATAGAATTAAGCACTACTAGTAATATGACAGTTGTCAGCTACACTACAGAGATTGTGTAGTGTGGCTGATGCATCTGGTTTTTGAGATTGTAGTGTTCATGTTTTCAAGCTTTTCTTCACAACCATTTTTTAACTAAAGCTGAATTACATAATCAAATAACTCCAGGAGCAGAAGCTAAAAGAGGAACAACAAATATCACAAGACTCCCAATATTATCAGGACACTTAACTATACTGTTGCCTCAGTTATAATTATCTAGTCATTTTTCCTCTGACCTGAGGCACATTGCTTTCAAATTTATTTCTAGGTTGTATATAATTTGAAGGCTTGCTACAGCTTTTAAATTGTAATTACTTTAAAAAATATTCATGTTTATTAGACATCTCCGCCTTTATGTAAAATAATATTGACAACATAATTTTCAAAATTGGTGCTCATGTTTAAAGCTGCATGGCTGAAGTGCAGTAGAAAGGAAAGAATGTGCTCTTGAGCAGTAATTCATTTAGGTTAACATTTATTGTTGTTATGATTATTGTTCTTTATGTGGCTAATACTTGATGACAAGAGGATAACTGGAATTAAAGACATGTCTGCACTGCCCTGAAGTTGGGGCTATTGGGGTGTGAATAGCACTGTAACTCCCGTGTGTCGCGGCTGCAGGCATGAACTGAAAAGTTCCTATTTTGCATCAATGTAGTCCTGTTTGAAGAGGACTATGTTAATGTGAACCAGGAACCTTTTTGTTCATGCCTGCAGCAGCCACACGGGATGTTACAGCACAGTACTTTGGTGAATACTGCTGTTCACACCTCTGTAGTCCAAACTGTGAGGCAGTGTAGACATGTCGTAAATTCTCTTTTCTACCCAGACTCTAAATTCTTTTCTTGATCTTGATAGGAGATTCCACAGGCAAATGCCTAAGGCGCGTGGAGATGTATCAGGCACATTTCTACGGTATCAGTACTGCTAGTGCTGTTATTTGGGACAATGTTTGCAAATGTGCATTCTCCTACTGGAAAAAAAAAATTCCTTCACTTCCGTCATGTATACTACAATCTTTTAATTAGACAGAATGAATCTTAGAAACTCTGACTGCAGAATAATTGTTATTTAATGGTTAATTGACGCTTTCATTCTCACAACACTTTGGGTTCCATTTTCCATTCTTTACTCAGGCTGAGCTCACGATGACTTCAGTGGGAGTGAGGACTGCAGGACTGGGCTTAGACTGGTTAATTTATTAATATCATTTACACACAGCTCCTGTTTTGCTGCATTGTTTTCCTCTTTGTGGAAATCTTATTGCTATTCTGTGAGATAACCATATTAGGTTTTTATTCCACTATGACTCTTATTTATTAACATCTCTTTTTTTTTAATTAAAAAACACGTTTAGCAGCCTGACCAATTTTATAGGGGTAATCCAGGATGTTATATTTATGAATTATCATATTAGTTACATCTATGTAAATTACTTCGTATACAGTACTAAGCAATATTTATGTGGCAGGAAAATAAATTAGAGTAAATATCAGATTTAGGCTTTAGTTAACAAAAAAAAAAGGAGGTGGCACATGCCTGTGGAGTGGGAATGTCAGGGAGATGTTAGATTCACCGATTTCAAGGCCAGCAGGGATCATTACGATGATATAGTCTGACCTCCTACATAACACAGGCCATATAACCTCACTCAATAATTCTTGCTTCAAGCCCATAACTTCTGGCTGAGCTAAAGCATATCTTTTAGAAAGACATCCAGACTTCAATTGATGGAGAATCCACCATGTCCTTGGTCATGGCCCTCTAACCTTATGGATGTCCTAAAGCAGGAGTAGGCAACCTATGGCACGTGTGCCAAAGGCGGCACGCGAGCTGATTTTCAGTGGCACTCACACTGCCCAGGTCCAGGGGGCTCTGCATTTTAATTTAATTTTAAATGAAGCTTCTTAAACATTTTTAAACCTTATTTACTTTACATAACAACAATAGTTTAGTTATATATTATAGACTTATAGAAAGAGACCTTCTAAAAACGTTAAAATGTATTACTGGCATGCGAAACCTTAAATTAGAGTGAATAAGTGAAGACTTGGCACACCACTTCTGAAAGGTTGCTGACCCCTGTCCTAAAGCCATGAGGAAATGCTACTAATCCTGGGGCTTTTGTGAAAGGTGCTAGACCTTTGCATGACCCCTTGGGTATCTCCTCCACCCACTCAGAACCAAATGCCTGTCTGCCTGCCCCTTGGCTAATTTCCTTGTGGGTTTTATATGGAATGATGCTGCAGAGAATATCTCTACTTGTCACCCCCGTCTATGCCATCCAGTCACATTACCCCTCAGCCCATGGGCTGTATGGTGTCCAGCAAGCAGTCAGGGGCTGGTGGAATGATGCCTCTTTGGCTCTACTCCCTTCCCTCTGACAGATTTTGGGCCATAACAAAACCCTTCCTGCAATTTTTTTCACCTTCTGCAACACATAGTAAAGGGGATGGCATGACCCTCAGGGCCAGACTAAATCCAATGCCATCCACCTTCTGTACTATCGCGGCTTTTATAACTCAGACAAGATCTCCCAAATTGTTCAGTGTGTGTGGTTGAGGAGGGAATCTTGAGCACCTGGTACGAAAGCCGCATGACGTTTTTGCTGAACACAGCCCTGGAGTTCTATTCTATCAGATTGGTATGTATGTAATTCAGGTGCACTGAATGCATGAACTGTATGAATGTGCTGAAACCCAGCTAACCTATTAGGAGATGAAATGTCATGCCATCATCATGACGAGCTATTTTCCACTGGATTTGCAGTAAGGCCTCTAACTTCACTTATGATCTCTTTATCATGTGGCTTTGAGAACATTCCATGTCGGTAATATACAGTGAAATAAGCATTCAACCCTTTGTGCATTTTCTAGAATTTCATTAAATTACAAGGATTGAACTCAATCAATAAAATTCAATAACTTCTAACACTTAACTTTATTTGTGCCCAGTCCTTCTGTCCCTGTGCAAACACTGGGGGTTATACCTAAGTAAGAACTGCAAGAGCAGGCCTGTTCTTCAGACTGGTAGTTGTGTGAGTATTATGTGACAGAGAAATTAATATATGTTCCCTGAACAGTACATTTTAATCTATTTTATTATGTTTCTTTATAGAGACATCATGAATAATAAAGTGTTTTACCAACATCCTAATCTTATGAGGGCTCTAGGAATGCATGAGACTGTCATGGAAGTGATGGTAAATGTACTTGGCGGAGGAGAATCCAAGGTAAAGAATTTCATTGGCAGGAGAGAGGGAATTTAGAATGTGGCCTTCTAAAACTTTGATCCTGCAAGGTGTTCAGAAACTGATGAAAGTGCTGAGAGCCCTAAACTCCCATTCTTTTCCCATTGGCACAATATAGGGCCAAGTTCTTAGTGAGTAGAATCACCTTTTATAGAAAAAGTTGTGTATCTTCTAATTATTATTCTAATAATATTACATTACAAGGATCCCTTTTTGCTTGTGAATTTAGAATAGAATAAGAGCAGTATTCTCACATGGGAAAGGAAGGACAGCCAAAAGCATTTATAGCCTACTATATTTTATAGGTATTGGTTTCAAAGGATTCTTGATCTGCATGGTATGTGGAAAAGATTCTAATATATATATATAAGCAAAAAGTATATTTAGGGATTTCCAAAATGAAGAGTGTTTTAAAGTAAGACATTTTTCTGGAAACATCTGATTAGAGATGGCCGTAACATCAGGCTCTACTTCTGAACTTTCCCATACTTCAGTGTTTGAATCTAGGGTTTAGGTGTGAATCCAGTTCTCTTTCTTGTTAAGGCCACAATCTGTGCAAATAAACTTAATGAACCATGCACTTGCTCAGAGCCCCATTGATTTCAATGGGGTCTGCCCTTGGAAGATTATTTTGCAGGATTGGTACCTAATTGTGTTTTTTTTAAAAATACCCGAAGATAAATATGTAAAAGGACCCGCATACAATGATTTTTTGGTGATTTTATACATTTTTGCAGCTCTAACTTAGTCTTGTTTGTCTAGGAAATCACCTTCCCTAAGATGGTGGCAAATTGCTGTCGTTTTCTATGTTATTTCTGTCGCATCAGCAGGCAGAATCAAAAGGCTATGTTTGATCATCTTAGTTACTTATTGGAAAACAGCAGTGTTGGCCTTGGTAAGTAGTAACATAAAATCTATCATAAATTGTGTGTAAAATACAGTTTAAAACGTTTTCATTGATTTATAAGTTATGAACAAACAGAAAAACAGTACAAAAAAACTCCAAACCCCATGTTTAAAACAGTCCTTCCCACAACATTCTGCTTGGCAGCATGATTTAAAAAAAACAAACAAAAAACTTGATGTTTCTATATTATTAAATGTGAAAAAGACCTTATGCAACTGTATTATTAAATGCAGAAAGCCCCATAGACAAACAGCTGCCCACCCTACATGAATTCAAAATTATGGACACAAATTTCAGCAAGAATATCATTTCATGTCTTTGGGTTGGATTGCACCTTATAATTACCCTCTCCCCCCCATCTAAAGGGCAGAGTTTATTCGTGCTGCTCCAGGAGCTGAAGATCTTTTACAGAACAGTTTAACTGTAAGAGTCACCATTCAATGCCTGCTTCCCCCTTTCTACAGAGATTTTCCTGGTACAGCTTTTCTCCCTCTGCACGCAGGCCAAGATGCTCTGGGTTGTACAGGGAAGAGGCAGAGCGAAGGGTCTGGCCATCTGTACAAGGGGAATGGGAGAGTAGCCAGTGCTTGTTCACTTGCATAGGTGTGGTAGGCAGTTCACAACTGAATCCTAAATTAAGGTTTTCATGCTAACATTAACTTGTCCATGATGCTTATCCTGAGGCACAGAAATGTGAAATGCCATTTTTGTTTAATTTTAGTGCTTTTCTTCTGGACTACATAGTTGTATCTGATTATTTTCATGCTTAAAAATGTAGTTACCATATTTTTCATGTTTAGCATATTTTTGCATGTCAGAAGCATAGCCCAAAAGTATGTTTAGAGTGAAAATAGTTAAATTGTGTTTCTACTGGGGTTAGTTAATGTTACTGGGAGAAATTTTGCTAATATTATGTTAACACTGGGGGAGTTGCATTTAATTTCCATTTTTTAAGAAAAGGGGGAAAATCCTTTTATTTTAAAGCTGAAAAATGTTTTCCAATTATCCGAGGGGTAGCCGTGTTAGTCTGAATCTGTAAAAAGCAACAGAGGGTCCTGTGGCACCTTTAAGACTAACAGAAGTATTGGGAGCATAAGCTTTCGTGGGTAAGAACCTCACTTCTTCAGATGCAAGTAATGGAAATCTCCAGAGGCAGGTGTCACACCTCAACTGCTAGCAGAGCACCTCACCCTCCCTGATTGAACTAACCTCGTTATCTCCATACTGATTTATACCTGCCTCTGGAGATTTCCATTACTTGCATCTGAAGAAGTGAGGTTCTTACCCACGAAAGCTTATGCTCCCAATACTTCTGTTAGTCTTAAAGGTGCCACAGGATCCTCTGTTGCTTTTTCCAATTATCCATAACTCAAACAATGTCCAAATGGATTTTCTTTAAACTTTCTACTCACCCTCCCCTTTAAAACAGTAATCATCTTCTACCTGAAATGAAACATTTATATTTGTAGACTAAAAAGATAATTTTGCATAAAGTTCTCATTGAACGAAAACACAAGGGAACTTGATATGAGGCTCACACTTGGAAAGTTCAGTACCATGAATGCTTATATTATAGTGTTAATAATGGTACTGGTAAAAAAAAAATAGTGAAGTGGTATCTGTGTAATAAAATTCTGGGGTTGTCCCCTGAGTGTGTCTAGAATGTCTGTTTGTCAGTATGAAGTGATAGAAACAGCTACAAGCATTGTTGAGAGCTCTGTTAGTGCAGAATATCACTAGGCTGTATCATCACTGGGTTTCACAATTTGTTACTATCCAATTTTTAAGTTGAGTCATTTTGTCTTTATTCATTATATTCATTCAGTGTGTAGCTATAGTAAGGCATGTATCTGTGCATGCCAAGAGTCCTAGACCATTGTGATATCAGAGGTAAGTCAACCAATCACCACCTTTACTCTGCAGCTAATTTTATGCAACAATTTCATTGGTTGTATGAAGGAGACTGCACAGAGGTGCATTATTTGGCTCAACAGTCACAGAGCACATAATCACCCCAAATGCACACAGTCCCTCATGGCAACACACATGCTTCATTCGCCAGCCATATAACCCTCTCAGCAAAACGCAACCACCCACACAACAACACAACCAGCATACACAAACAGGCAAATAATACAAAGGGCATGCATAGTCCCTCACTGCAGGCACAGTTGAGAGCTCTTTTGGTTTAGAATATCACCAGCTTCAGTCATCACTGGGGTTCGTGGTCTGTTAGCATCAAATTTTTGAGTTGTCAGCCATCTCTTTTTTTCCCCACACATGATATTACAAATTATACACATACAACTGCATGGGCTTTCAGCTACTAGTTGGTTATTAATGCCTAAACCTCAGATGTTTGCCTCATAGTTTATTATAACTTTAATGGTAAATATATTTGTCCTCTGGATACATGTTTGTATTTTTATACGCTATTGCATCTTTATTATTTTGTATTTAAATGACTAACTTTGGCAACTGTTTTATTAACAGCTTCCCCTTCTATGCGAGGATCAACCCCTCTAGATGTTGCAGCAGCATCTGTGATGGATAACAATGAACTTGCACTAGCTTTAAGGGAGCCTGACCTGGAGAAGGTTAATGACAATATTTTCTAGCATTTTCCCAGGGTGTGTGTATGAACATAAAATATGAATCAACATGCATTTATAACTACAAGTAATGGATTACCTGAAGTCATATATTTCCTGGAGATGTTATACTTCTATTTGTATTATCTGGACTAGGCTTTCAAACATTTTCAATTTGAAAACTTTAAATTTACTCAGTGGAAAAAATTTCTGATGTGCCTTGCAGTAGTACCTAGAGACTCCAGTCTTGGCGCAGACCAGATTGTCCTAGGCACAGTACAAAAATACAGTCCCTGTCCCAAAGAGCTTCATTTTAAAGTATGAGACAAAAGATAACACATGTGGGGGTGCACAAAGTAACAATTAACTATCACAGCACTTCAGCTGCCTAGCCGCTGTCAAGTGTTTTATAGGCATCACAACAGACGTGAGTTTTAAAGAGGTACTGGGACATAATCTACACTTAAAAGTTTTACCAGCATAGTAGTTATGTTGGATAAGGGAGTGATTTTTTGCCAACATAGCTATATCAGTAAAAGCTCCAGTGTAGGCTCCAGTGTAGTCTCCATGCATCTGAAGAAGTGGGTTTTTTACCCACGAAAGCTTATGCCCAAATAAATCTGTTAATCTTTAAGGTGCCACCGGACTCCTCATTTTAGTGTAGGCATAGTTATATTGGTATAAAAGTGCTCATGACAGTTCCCTGAATTGGCATAAGCCGTAAGAGTATAAGCAATTTTATACTGATATAACAGTGTCTGCGCTGGGAGGGTTTCGTTGGTTCAAATGTTCTGGTGTAGTTAAACAGGCAAAATTTTCTAGGGTAGATCTGCCCTTGAAGAAGAAAATGTTAAGGGCTTTGCAGATTTTTATGGGGAGTTCCTCTCATGTGTGAGGGCAGCGTGAGAGAAAGTACAAATGTGTTTAAAGGAAGATTGAACTAGTGGTCATTAAAGGTTGGTGATAAAACAGAGAGGACATCTCAATATCATAAAATGTAGGATGGGGCTCTGTTCTGAAGGGCCATCAAAGTGTAGACAGGTAATTTGTGCTTTATGTGGAGAAGGAGGGGGACTAGTGGAGAGAAGCAGGAGGGTGAGATAGCTGGAACTCCAAGTCAGGAGGATGATCTTTGCAGCAGCAAGAATGGATTTAAGAAGGGCAAGATGGCATTTGCCAAGGCTAGCAAGGCAGCGATTGTAGTAGTCAAGACCTGAGACGAAGAAGGTTTAGATGGGAGTTTTATCTGCACTTACAGAAAGGCTGGAACTTAGAGATGTTCAGGAAGAAGCAGGATCACTTAGATGTAGCCTGGATTTGTGGGTCTAGAGGGAGGGCCAAATCAAAGATGACACCAAGGTGACAGGCATGTGTCTCGGGGATGATGGAATTGTTGTCCATGGTGAGTGAGAAATGAGGAAGTGGGAAGAGGCTAGGGTTGGGGGATGGGAGGGAATTGAGAGCCCATTTTGGGGTACATTGAATGTAAGTTGGCTGGATATTGGTAAGCAAATGTCCAACAAAAAAACAACAGGCCAACAGTTTAGTTTGGACAGAAGGAGATTGGTTAGAATGGAAGAGCAGATCTGTAAGGTGTCAGCATAAAGAGACTAGTTGGAAACCTATTTTTGAATAAGGATAGAATGCGGAGGGAGAACAGGAGGGAACTAAGAATGGAGTCATTGGGAGGGGACACTGAAAGTTGGAGCAGAAATGGGAAGTGCTGAACAAAGTGCTGAAGGAATGATGAGAGAAGAAGGAAGAGAACAGAGATGACAAGACTTCATGATGTAGATCATGTTTGGCAGAGCCAAAAGGTTGAGGAGGAGGAGAAGGATGGAGTACTAGTCCTTAGATTTGGTCAAGCGGAGGTCGTTCGAGACTTTAGTTAGAGCCATTTCAGTGAAGCTTAGAGGGTGGAAGCCAGATTGGAGGGAATTTGAGTAAAATACCTTTTAAAAACAGTAACTTTCTCCTTTTCAACAATAAATGTTTGTCTTTTTTCATCTTACCTTATTTTTAGGTAGTTCGCTATTTGGCTGGATGTGGTTTGCAAAGCTGCCCTTTGCTGGTTTCTAAGGGATATCCAGACATTGGCTGGAATCCAGTTGAAGGAGAGCGGTATCTGGATTTTCTTCGCTTTGCAGTTTTTTGCAATGGTACTGTTCTGTAATGTTTAAATAATTGTATATGTAGAATTTGTCATTGAGGGCTTGTCTCTATGGCAATTTATTGCACAGCAAGCTGAGGTGTGACTCTACAGTGCTCTAGCTTGCCATGCACTAAGGCGCTATATGGACTGCTATCGCACACTAAATTTTCTGTAGTGCATAGCAGCAGGGTCCGCACAGCCACTTAGTACACAGCAGACTAGAGTGCTCTAGGTTCATGCCCCAGCTTGCTGGGCACTAAATCACCATACAGACAGGCACTTAAATTACAGATACAGTCAAAGGTCATGACATAGCAAAAAGTTAAAATGCAACATAGTGAACAAAGTAAACTTATGCGACTCAGGAAGCCTATATAAGATCTGGTTTAAGTGTTTAACTGGTGCATTGATTCTTGCACTGGCCATCTGGCACTGGTATGAATTTTACCACAGGCGAATGACATGTGTTAATAACTTTTTGGACCATAACTTAATTTAAAATTAAGTCAAATAAATATTCTGTTACTGTATACTTAACTTTCATTGCAATAATCATCAGAAGTTGTGTGCTTATGTGTGTGTAATATAAAATTCAGCTTCATCCTATTGAGCTAATAGCTTATAACTGTGCTACTAGATGTGTTGAGCTTCATTTATACATCTTTTAGACTATATGCTGATGAAATTCACACACAGTCTAACACTTTCCATCTCTTTGATTACACAATATCAAGTAAGTGTTAATTATACGAAATTTCTGAAGGCAGCATTGAACCACAGAAGAGTGAAAGAATCTAAATATGTAAACACTAATCTTCTTTGCTTCCTTCTATTGGCATTACACAATTTCATACATCTGATTTTTTTTTAAGAACGGCTGAATAAAGTTGAATTTTGTCTTTGATATTTAAGTACAGTCTGTCTTGTACTGAGGTACATATGTAATGTGCCTTCATCACCCACCTTAGATCATATCTCGGATGTATACTGAATGGATCCATTTACCAATATTTTTTCTGTATGATGCTAGGAGAGAGTGTTGAAGAGAATGCTAATGTTGTGGTCAGGCTACTTATTCGTCGTCCTGAGTGCTTTGGTCCAGCATTGAGAGGGGAAGGAGGTAACGGGTTACTTGCTGCCATGGAGGAAGCTATAAAAATATCAGAAGATTCTACTAGAGATGGACCTTCCCCAAGTAATGGATCCAGTAAAACACTGTAGGTGCAATGGGCTGTTTAATTTACCTACACCTTTTGTTTTATAATCCTATTTGTGGAATTAAGTATTTCTTTTTACCATATTTTTAAAATATTATCACATAATCTGACTACGTAGGGCAGGAAATATTTTCTCCTCCTCCCAAAATTCCATTAGATGTGCATCTTCAACCAAGTGAGGCCCCTGCTTCTGTCCCTGAACTCTCAGCTGTCAGCCTGGGTGACTATATTCAATTTGCACAGCATCTTTAGGATTCCTTCTTGTTCCCATCAGTCAGGTGTAGTAGGAACCAGTCTCCTGTTGTGAAGTTAGGGAGAGACTGCATGTAGCTTGTGCTTCCCCTATTGTTCTCCTCAAACACCTTAGGGCTGGACAGAGTCTTAGGGTATGTCTTCACTGGAGTTAGACACCCACAGCTGGCCCATGCTAGCTGATTCGGGTTTGCGGGACTCGGGCTAAGGGGCTGTTTAAATGCAGTGTAGACGTTTGGGCTCAGGCTGGAGCCCAAGCTTTGGGATCCTCCCATTTCTCAGGGTCCTAGAGCCAGGGCACCAGCCCAAGCCTTAACATGGCTGCCTCAGATACTTTCAGGTTTAAAAAAATGCCTCTTTACTCCATATACACAGATTCTCTTTTTTAGTTACTATTCTCATGATGTCAAGTATCAGGGGGTAGCCGTGTTAGTCTGTATCTACAAAAACAACAAGGAGTCTGGTGGCACCTTAAAGACTAACAGATTTATTTGGGCATAAGCTTTTGTGGGTAAAAACCTCATCCGAAGAAGTAAGGTTTTTACCCACGAAAGCTTATGCCCAAATAAATCTGTTAGTCTTTAAGGTGCCACCAGACTCCTTGTTATTCTCATGATGCAATGCTGTCCCTGTTGAAAGAGGAGTGCTTGGAATTGTATTACATAGCTTGCACAGTAGAAAACTAAAGGTTAAAAAGTAAGAATGGAGATGTCAGTATGATCACTGAGGGCCAAATTCTGCTCTCAATTGCTTTGGTATAAATCCAGAATAACTTCTCTGAGGGTAATGGAGTCTCCCTGGATTTGAACCAGTGTAAATGTGAGCTGACTTTGGCGCCAATCAACTATGTGTTGATTTCATAGCTTATGAAAAAGTCTCAAGTCTTTTTTAATATTTTGTTTCCTTTCACAAATAAATAAAAGGGAGATGGAAGAAGAAGATGACACCATCCACATGGGAAATGCCATCATGACCTTTTACGCTGCTTTGATTGACCTCTTAGGACGCTGTGCCCCTGAAATGCATGTAAGTTTTTTGTCTCTGCAAGTATTGCTGTTTTCTTACTGATAGTCTGGTGTGTTAGTTCATTGGCCTTTTCACTGCAATACATGTTATCCCTTAGGTATTGAAACAATGTTATGCCAGTATAATATTTAATGTGCAGATGATTTAAATAAACTGTATGTGGGATCATTTTGATGATAGTTAAAACCAATGTCCAGTTTCCAGTTTTTTAAGGATTTCCACGTAACCTATGCAGAGACAAAATTCTGCCTTCAGAATCTGTGTGGCACATCTGAGCTCCAGTAATTTGCTCTTCTTACCTGTGCAGAACTTCCAGTGGGTGTACCAGTATGTTTGGGCTTGTAGGGAAATCAGAGAATCAGTCAAGATATACCACATGGTTCTAAGATCACTATTTTGCCCGAATACAATAGAAGGTTTAGTCAAAGAAAAATGTTGGAGATCCCCTGAATAAGTGTTTTTTCTCTCACTGTAACCCATTGTGCATTTCTGCAGTCACTAATAGGCACAAAGCAAAATGTCAGGTTGCCTCCTTCCCTACCAGGAGACTGAAAATATCTCAGACAGTTGCCTTCAACATCAAAAAGATACTCTTGAACAAAGTTCTCCCATGTGGTAGTGAGACTATCCAGACGAAACTGCCCTCTTTTTTTCACAGCTGTAAACTACTTCTTAAACAACAAGCAGTATTTTTTTACTCTCATTACATCCATTTGAACTCACATATAAAAGAAAGTAAAAATGATGTTGCCTTCCATTAAAACATGAACAATCAATTCCACACCCAGAAATATACAGTGGTATTCCATCATGATTTTTGGGCTGTATTAGCATTACCTAGCGATACTAGTCAATGATCAGGGACCTTTGTGCTAGGAGCCAAACAGATATATGATAATTAGACATACCCTACACCAGAGAGTTTACAGTCTAGGCCCCAGTCCTGCAAAGACTTATGCACGTGCTTAACTTGATGCATGTCAGTGGTCTCGCCAAATTTATTAGGGCTACTCCCATACTTAAATATGGATGTAATTTTTTTCAGGACTGGGGCCTGGGTTATGACTAGATGCAACAAGTGGATGAGGCAAACTAACAAGTGGGAGTGGGAAGTATGAGGTAGGAACCACTTATGCTCATTGAAGTTCAAACTATGGCCTCATTTCTCTAAAATAACACTGTCTTGCACAGATTCCCCCAAATGTCAGGTTTATACAGGGTTAGGCATCCTCAAAAACTGGAAGTATCTATATTATAAGTTCTCGGTATGTGTTTTTGTGTTGTTTTGTTTGGAGAATAAACATTATTTTGACCTAGTTTTCATAAACCCATGGTCACCCTGGAAGAGCCATAAGCCAATTAAGACAGTGAAGCTGCTGACAATAGAATAGCTGAACTCATCAGCATCTCATGGATTTTCTTTCACCAAGCCTACTACATGTTGACATCCTGACCTCTTCCCCAGGTGTCTCAGCATTTCACCATGAAAATGTGGTTATTCTACATTAAAAACAAAATCTTCATAGCTCTAAGTCCCACAAATTTGCATCTGGATCAAAACAAATGAAATATATATTGTGTAAAATGTGTATATTTAATTATCATTTGACTCCCCACTCATTCTTGTAAAATGTACTTCTGAAGGTTTCTAGAGTATGCAGGCAAATATAGTTACAGGAAAAAAAATTATTGTTGAATTTTGTTACTCTTTCATTAGCTAATCCATGCTGGCAAAGGGGAAGCCATTAGGATCAGGTCAATTCTGCGGTCTTTGATTCCCCTGGAAGATTTGGTGGGTGTAATTAGCATTCCTTTCCACATGCCAACAATAGCTAAAGGTAAGATGATTGCTGAGCATTTCTTTCTCCCCCCGCCAACTCATTCTTTTGAATTTGGCTATTAATATGTGAATATTTATATCCATATTTCCCAGGGAATTTAATTATTCATGATGTGAACTAGAAAAGTCATACCACTTTCTTTGATTTTATAGATAGTGATTCTACATTCATTTTTTAAATCAGTGGCAAAACCTCCACTGATTTCAGTGGGATCATCATTGGGTCCAGAATGGCCATCAGATCTAACAATGGTAGACAAAGTGGGAATTTTTGAAGGTGCACATGAGGGAAAGTAGAGAAGGCTAATTACAGGGAATAAAACAAGATAAGTTCCATGAAGGATCACCTTCTAAGCACCCTCTGTCTTAAGGAACTAGTTTAATGTATCCTCAAGGTTTCCTGTGCAATTTATTCAAACTTAGCTGGCTTCTTGTGGTACCACTTAAGACAGGTTCCATTGTTCATGTCTGGCTTTTATAAAAAAGTCTATCTGATTTTTTTATTTAAACCGTTCCATTTAAAATATCATGGACGTTATTTATTGTTTTCATTCTTGGCAAATTAAACACAAAATTTCTGTATTTTCAGAATATATTGAGACGCAGAGAATGGAACAAGCCCCTCAGCTTTTACTATAGAGCCCTACTTTTATCACAATGCCACACATTACCATTTCTGAATCTATAATAGCACTGGGAACACCTTCTCTCCTGAAGCATGTGCACTGGGCACAAGTATCACAAGGTTGTTCATGCTCCTCCATGTTAGTGTTGCTGGAGGGGAAGGGTGACAGTAGTGTTGTGATGCTGACACCAGAAACTGGAGCTTGATCCCCACTTTAGCACATACTATTTATTCTGTTCACTTTTTAAGGAAACTTTTTTGTTTTAAGCCTTTAAGAGGCTGTCGTTTTTTGGTAGGTTTCAGATAGAGTTTTTTCTTTTTTTCTGGAAAATAATATAGATATGAAGAACCCCTTAAGACTGTTTTTTAAAATAATCCCACTGTGATGGAGTGTGCTGCCCCTTTAAAGGACAAACTAGAGCATAGAACCCTGACAGCCTGGGGTGTAATCAGGACCTGACCTGCCCTGCCCTAGGGTGAGGCTGTATTAAACAGCATGCAACAGAAAGCTTAACTGAGCCAGGGAGGGTGGGGGGACAAGGAGCCACACAGGCTGCAGTGGGTGGTGGTTTTTTTGGCAGACTAACCTCACCAAAGTCAGATTTTGTCGACTTCAATCATTTGGGAGTTTTGAACCAGAGTGCTGAGGTGAGAACCTTACAAACCGTTTATTGTGATGGCTCCTATCCAGAAAGCTTGTTAGAAGGGACATGCTATTTTGTTAGTGTGTGTTGGATTGTCCTTGCCCTGGGCTGTTGAAGTGAATTTATTGCTGTCCCAATCAGGGGAAATTAAGGTGTGGCACATTGGCAGCTCCACCACGGGTACGTAGGGACAATCCATGCCTTTATACACACAAATATATTTTCTCTATTTTTCTAAAAAAAAAAATTTTTTAAATCCAACTCGCCATCTCTTTTCCTGAGAGACTGGTAATCTAATCCCTAGTTCTGGCACCACAATCTTGTTGTTTGTTCTTTATCTCTAGCAGAACTAACTTATAGTATGCCTACACTGGAGCTGGAAGGTAGGTTAAAATTCTAACATACCCACACTAGCTCTGATTGAGGTACCCCACTAAAAATAGAAGTGTAGCCACAGAGGTGGGAGGGACTAGCTGCCCTGAGTATGTACCTATGGTCTCGGATCGGATTGTACTTGAGGCGGCTTGTCCCTCCCATAGCTTGTGTACAGTGGCTACACTTCTATTTTTAGTGTGACAGCTTGATCTGAGCTAGAGCCGGTATATCTCCTCAAACTGGAATTTACACCTTTCAGCTCTAGTTTAGACGTACACTATGATCCTGATCCTGCAACGAACTACTCATTGGCATAGCCCTGCACCCACATGTGGGACCACTATAGATCATAGAAGATTAGGGTTGGAAGAGACCTAAGGAGGTCATCTAGTCCAACCCCCTGCTCAAAGCAGGACCAACCCCAACTAAATCATCCCAGCCAGGGCTTTGTCAAGCCGTGCCTTAAAAACCTCTAAGGATGGAGATTCTACCACCTCCCTAGGTAACCCATTCCAGTGATTCACCACTCTCCTAGTGAAATACTGTTTCCTAATATCCAACCTAGACCTCCCCCACTGCAACTTGAGACCATTGTTCCTTGTTCTGTCATCTGCCACCACTGAGAACAGTCTAGCTCCATTCTCTTTGGAACCCGCCTTCAGGTAATTGAAGGCTGCTATCAAATCCCCCTTCACTCTTCTCTTCTTCAGACTAAATAAGCCCAGTTTCCACAGCCTCTCGTCATAAGTCATGTGCCCCAGCCCCCTAATCATTTTCTTTGCCCTCTGCTGGACTCTCTTCAATTTGTCCACATTCTTTTTGTGGTGGGGGGCCCAAAACTGGACGCAATACTCCAGGTGTGGTCTCACCAGTGCCAAATAGAGGGGAATAATCACTTGCCTCGATCTACAGGCAATGCTTCTACTAATGCAGCCCAATATGCCATTAGCCTTCTGGCAGCAAGGGCACACTGTTGACTCATATCTGCTTCTCATCCACTGTAATCCCCAGGTTCTTTTCTGCAGAACTGCCACTTAGCCAGTCAGTCCCCAGCCTGTAACAGTGCATGGGATTCTTCGTCCTAAGTGAAGGACCCTGCACATGTCCTCATCAGATTTATTTCGGCCCATCCTCCAATTTGTCTAGGTCACTCTGGACCCTATCCCTACCTTCCAGCATATCTACCTCTCCCCCCAGCTTAGTGTGCAAACCATCCCGTCATCCAGATCATTAATGAAGATGTTGAACAAAACCGGCCCCAGGACTGACCCCTTGATACCGGCTGCCATCTAGACATCGAGCTGTTGATCACTACCTGTTGAGCCCAATGATCTAGCCAGCTTTCTATCCACTTTATAGTCCATTCATCTAACCCATACTTCTTTAACTTACTGGCAAGAATACTGTGGGAGACCATATCAAAAGCTTTGTTAAAGTCAAGGTATATCACATCCATCGCTTTCCCCATATCCACAGTCAGCTATCCCATCATAGAAGGCAATCTGGTTGGTCAGGCATGACTTGCTCTTGGTGACTCCATGTTGACTGTTCCTGATCACCTTCCTCTCCTCCAAGTGCTTCAAAATGGATACCTTGAGGACCTGCTCCATGACTTTTCCAGGGACTGCGGTGAGGCTGACTGGTCTGTAGTTCCCCGGATTCTCTTTCTTCCCTTTTTTAAAGATGGGCACTACATTAGCCTTTTTCCAATTGTCCAGGACCTTCCCCATTGCCACACGTTTTCAAAGATAATGGCCAATGGCTCTGCAATCACATCAGCCAACTCCCTCACCACCCTCGGATGCATTAGATCTGGCCCCATGGACTTGTGCATGTCCAACTTTTCTAAATAGTCCTTAACTTGTTCTTTCACCACTGAGGGCAGCTCACCTCCTCCCCATACTGTGCTGCCCAGTGCAGCAGTCTGGGAGCTGACCTTGTCTGTGAAGACCGAGGCGGGAAAAAAAAGCATTGAGTACTTCAGCTTTTTCCACATCATCTGTCACTAGGTTGCCTCCCCCATTCAGCAAAGGTCCCACACTTTCCCTGACCACCTTCTTGTTGCTAACATACCTGTAGAAACCCTTCTGGTTATCCTTCACATCCCTTGCTAGCTGCAACTCCAATTGTGCTTTGGCCTTCCTGATTACACTCCTGCATGCTCAACCAATATTTTTATACTCCTCCCTAGTCATCTGTCCAAGTTTTCACTTCTTGTAAGCTTCCTTTTTGTGTTTAAGCTCACCGAAGATTTCTCTGTGAAGCCAAGCTGGTCGCCTGACATATTTGCTATTCTTTCTGCACATCGGGATGGTTAGTTCTTGTGCCCTCAATAAGGCTTCTTTAAAATACAGCCAGTTCTCCTGGACTCCTTTTCCCCTCATATTAGCCTCCCAGGGTATCCCGCCCATCTGTTCCCTGAGGGAGTCAAAGTCTGCTTGTCTGAAATCCAGGGTCCGTATTCTGCTGCTCTCCTTTCTTCCTTTTGTCAGGATCCTGAAGTCAACCATCTCATGATCACTGCTGCCCAGGTAGCCACACACTTCTGCTTCCCCTACCAATTCTTCCGTGTTTGTAAACAGCAGGTCAAGAGGAGCATGGCCCCTAGATGGTTCCTCCGGCGCTCTCCAAAAATGTATTGCTCTCCCTGCAGATATCAGGGTGATTGAAGTCCCCCATGAGAACCAGGGCCTGTTATCTGGAAACTGCTGTTAGTTGTCTAAAGAAAGCCTCGTCTACCTCATCCTCCTGGTCTGGTGGTCTATAGCAGATGCCCACCACGACATCACCCGTGTTGCTCTCGCCTCTAAACTTAACCCAAAGGCTCTCAACAGGCTTTTCTCCAGTTTCATACTTGAGTTCTGAGCAGTCATACTGCTCTCTTACATACAGTTCAACTCCTCCACCTTTTCTCCCCCACCTGTCCTTCTTGAACAGTTTATACCCATCCATGACAGTGCTCCAGTCATGTGAGTTACCCCACCAAGTCTCTGTTATTCCAGTCACACCAGAGACCCAATAAATTAAATGGGACTCCAAGTCAGCCTGCATAAGGCTCCTGGCAGGAGCAGGGTCAGCCCCATGTTGCTGGCATTTAGCAGAATTATCACTGCATTTGCAGGCATGTGTGCAGCGTGGCTCGCTGCAGCACTTACAGCACAAGAATATCCTGATTCTAATACAGTGTTACAAACACAGCGATGCTAATTTACCTTACAAATAAGAACGTATTATAGACAGAAGTTGTAACTAAACAGCACTCTATGAAATACAGGAATAAAAAATATTATTTGGAAAGAAAGTATCAAAAGGATTAACATTTCTGTTATGTTTTCAAACATAACTGTACAGATCCTTCACTAACAGCATCTTGATTGTGTCATCAAAGGATAGTTTTCATGTATAAACTTCTTAAAGCTCAAAAAATAGCTCTGAATTTCCATCACCTTTTAAGATCTTCTAGTAAATGGTCCTTTTTGAGTTTTTCTTCTTGTAATCTCTTGCTCTCATTCCTTTTGTTAATGAACCTGCCTTTCAGGTATTCTCACTGGTGCTGCATTGCAGGGTGATACAAGTCAGAATCATTCTGCTGCTCACTTTTCATTGGACCTTTTTAGTGAAAACAATATATAACAGGGGATTTTTCTTACATTGCATAAGAGAGTCAGGTAGTGTGACTGCTTTGACACGCAGAGTATGAATGAGACCACCTACTTATAGTATAGGGTTTACCTGGATTTAGGTTGCCTTATGCATTTTATTCAGTCAAGCTATGAACTGGTTGCCTTTGTGTAACATGAACACATGGAAAATGTTCAGATATTAACAGTTGCTCAATACCCTTGCCTATGCAGAATGATCCTTTTTATTGAAGCCTTATTGCTTCCTTTTAGATGGTACTGTGGTGGAACCTGACATGTCAGCGGGGTTTTGCCCAGATCACAAGGCAGCCATGGTTTTGTTCCTTGACAGAGTCTATGGAATTGAGGACCAGGATTTCCTTCTACATCTCCTTGAAGTTGGCTTTCTGCCAGATCTCCGTGCTGCTGCTTCCTTAGATACGGTAAAGATTTAAATTCTTTGATTTGTCAATTCCCTCAGTTTGTCAAGCACTGCACAAAATAACATTCTTCTCTTTCAAGGTGGCCTCTGTCCATTCCCCCTTGTTGGATGCACCCCCTGGTGCTGCTGACCTTTAAGAACATCTTGAAAAGCAGCAAAGAGGCATATTCTCCAGATTAATGCTTGTCTTATAGAGACTTCACACCTCAAGCCCAGGGCCACAACCCGCAGAGGCCCAGCAAAGAGACTTTCAGAGCCTGCGTACAGATGTGGTCTCCTCATCTAAAAAAAGATATACTGGCACTAGAAAAGGTTCAGAAAAGGGCAACTAAAATGATTCGGGGTTTGGAACGGGTCCCATATGAGGAGAGATTAAAGAGGCTAGGACTCTTCAGCTTGGAAAAGAGGAGACTAAGGGGGGATATGATAGAGGTATATAAAATCATGAGTGATGTGGAGAAAGTGGATAAGGAAAAGTTATTTACTTATTCCCATAATACAAGAACTAGGGGGCACCAAATGAAATTAATAGGCAGCAGGTTTAAAACAAATACAAGGAAGTTCTTCTTCACGCAGCGCACAGTCAACTTGTGGAACTCCTTACCTGAGGAGGTTGTGAAGGCTAGGACTATAACAGTGTTTAAAAGAGAACTGGATAAATTCATGGTGGTTAAGTCCATTAATGGCTATTAGCCAGGATGGGTAAGGAATGGTGTCCCTAGCCTCTGTTTGTCAGAGGATGGAGATGGATGGCAGGAGAGAGATCACTTGATCATCGCCTGTTGGTCCACTCCCTCTGGGGCACCTGGCATTGGCCACTGTCGGTAGACAGGATACTGGGCTAGATGGACCTTTGGTCTGACCCGGTACGGCCGTTCTTATGTTCTTATGTTATGTTGAGTCCTCGATCTAAAATCAGATCAGGTGCCTGTGGATATAACTAAGGGCCTCTCCCTAGGGAACTGGGCTAAAGGATTTCTTTTCCAGAAGTCTGTGATCTGAGTCTGCCTCTTACTCTGGAACTCTCTTGACTTTGTCCTATTTCTGCCTTGGAATCACCTGTCCTATTTTCAGTCATCTGTCCCTTGTAATTTTTCCTATATGGGCCAGAAGGAAAATGGGAGTCTGAGGGCTGAGCCTTAGGCTTCAAGATTCCAGATGGAAGGAGGCAAAAAAGTCAGAAGAGAAGTGGGCATGACTGCCTGTGGCACAGAATTTTTGCCCTTTTTTGAAGGATAAGGAATAAAATCCATATTATTCTTGGCTGTGTTGGTTCTGCAAGGCTAAAAGGGAAAATATTTGTCATTAATCAGCAAGTTATAACTCTACATCCAGAGCAGATACTTTGAACGAGAATGTACTATATGTCAGTAGTCTTATTTCAGGAACTTTAAACTTGTTTTTAAGCAGATCATCATTCTATAGTTACAGAAAACAGATAAGATACAATTGTGCTGGCAACAGTAAGAGCTCACCCTAGAGCAGAGGTATCAGAAACATAGTCCACTTGATGTATATTTGACATGATCAGATTTTGTAGTGTTTGTTTTCATTTAAAAAAAAAAGTTTCTAGTAATGGGAAAAGAACTTGCAAATGTGAATGAAGTATAAACAAGTGATTTTTTGTGAGGAAACAAGGCAAGCTGCTTTTTACTTAAATGTCAGGCAAGTCAGTACTGGATGGTTTGGAGCTGTAGGGCCCAAGTTTAATATGAACACCAAGAACATCAATTCCAAGAAGTGAACCTTTCCAGGAATTTTGACTTCATAGGATGCTTGAGTTTTGCAGAAGGAATCAAGGCAATTGGAGGCCACATAGCCCTACTATAACCTCAACTTTGACTGTTCAGTGCCTCAGTTGCCTTTATTTTCCAGAAGGTTCCAAAGCTCAACATTGCCAGAGGTGTGAATATCCAGAGGTCATACTTTAAACACACTCCATTGTGTGTGTAAAAGAGAGAGAATGGACTTGAAACAAAGCCTTGTATTGGACCTGAATATGTGGTGTGTTCAAAATCTAAAAATGCATCTGAATTTTGTAAACAGCACCAGTCTTTCTGATGGCTGACCCAAAACACCATGTCAAATGCTTCATGAACTTTAGACAGTTCAAAATAATTTCTGCAGCTTGAGCCCACCTCTGTATATAATATCTGTGTATCTATGTATCATAAAGTTTATAAGTGGAATAATCATTAACATTTTGTAGATCCCCATTTTTGGCATCTCTCTATAGCATGTTGTTTTTCAGGGAAAATAGTATATATAATTGGATTTTTTAAAAGATATTTTTTCACCTGGAAAAATCTCTACACAGTAAGTGACATGTTTGGAAAGTAACAAGTGACTGAATATAGGAGGTTAGAATGGAATATACATGCTGTAAGATGTATATTGTCTGTCTGTCTCTCCTTGTATTAAGTCTCATTACTTTTCCAAATTTCACCTTCTTCTTTAACATTTTCCACAAAATAATTATAGAATATTTGAAAAAATAGTGTGTAAATGTATCATACATGGCATGTAGGGAGGAGAGTTTCCCCTTTGTGCCTGTGAAAATTAATTCCTTTTGTATCTACTATGAAAGCAAAAACTGCAAAATGTAGTTATTTTCCTTTGTAACAATATTTATTAAACAAGTCTCATTGTTTGTGTTTAATTTGTTTCATAGGCTGCTCTGAGTGCTACAGACATGGCCTTGGCTCTGAATCGATACCTTTGTACTGCAGTCTTGCCTTTGTTGACCAGATGTGCTCCTCTTTTTGCTGGCACAGAGCACCATGCCTCCCTCATAGATTCCTTATTACATACTGTGTACAGACTCTCCAAGGGCTGCTCTCTTACCAAAGCTCAGCGGGATTCCATTGAAGAATGTTTACTCTCTATTTGTGGGTAAGTCAGTGAATATCCCTGGCTCCATAGAAAGATGAGTTGTTATATTGAGATGTGATATATACAAGAGCATGAAGGCAGAGTAGCTAACTACATGTCACCTTTTATCAGTAGCATGGTTATGGATTTTATTTAATACACTGTCACTCTTCAGATACTGTATTTTTCCATTTTTGCGGAGTCTGGGAAAGATATATTAAATAAATATATACTTGACTATATTCAAGTTGCACAGCTGGTAATTACATGTAAATGCAATTTTCAGTTATTGTTCTATTAACAGATTCTCCTTAATTAACCACAGTAAGCAACTAAGAGAACACACTGCATTGGGGACAAAAATCTATATAAATAAGGAATTATGAACATAATAGAGTATCATTTTTAAGAGCATTTTTAACATTGCAAACTGATAGTACTGTGTGGGGATTTATTATAGAAGGTTATATTGCTTGCTGAAGCTATTCAGTTATCAGTTACATTTTAAATCCTAGCTGATCTTTAATTACATAGTAGTTCACGATCAGCACACTTTCCAACCTATCAGTTGCATTAGTGCCACCCTCTTTCCATCTTGGAAATTTTGCCTATGTTCTCCCTTCTCAAGTCTAGCAGCCCAAGTGCAAAATTTTCAAACATGCCCAGGTTCCATTTTCAAAATGTGCAAGCATTCAGGAACCTAAGTCCCACTGACTTTCAGTGGGACTGAGGCACCTACATCATTTATGCACTTTTGAAAATTTTAACCCACATGATTTTTCCTAATTAACCTCCTAGTCAGTTCAAAAGTGACACACCTTGTATTGTTAGTGGTAATTTTGAAGTTCAGGGCAAATAAAAGCAGTGTACTGGATTCTTTATGCTATATATTATAGAATCATAGAAATATAGGGTGGGAAGGGACCATGAGAGATCATCTAGTGCTGAGGTGGGACCAATTTTACCTAGACAATCCCTGACAGATGCTGGTCTAATCTGTTTTTAAAAAACTCAGGTGATGGGGATTCCACAACACTCCTTGGTAACCTATTCTGGTACTTAACTAACCTTATAGTTGGAAAGATTTTTCCTAATATGTAACCTAAATCTCTCTTGCTGCATATAATTCCAGTTACTACTTATCCTACTGTCAGTGAGCATCGAAAACAATTGATCACTTTCCTCCCTCTAATAGCCCTTAACATATTTGAAGGCTGTTATCAGGTCCCCCCTTTTCCTCGAGACTAAACATGCTCAGTTTTTTTAACCTTTTCTCAAAGGTCATATTTCCTAAACCTTAGTTCATATTAGTTAATAACAATACTTTAATCTTGATAATGTCAATATTGTATCTGTTCACAGTTTGCTGTTATTGAGAGACTTTTTATATGTATATTCTCTGCCTATTATAGAGTGGCATATAGACAAATCACTGTTGTTTGTTCTCTTTCCAGCTGATGCCCAATACTCTTTGGCCCTAGTATAGTACATCCACAGTGTCAAAACTTAGCTTATATGGCTTCTTCAATGCAAGAATATTGGCAAAATATTATTCTTATGTGCTTTTTTTATGTGTTGCAGTATGCATGGTGATAATCAAATATAGTATCGGAATATTACATTTTCTGTTTTGCACCTGTCCTCCTCTTCTCTATTTCAGAGCTTGTGTTTTCACAATTTTTTTTTTTTTTTTTTTTGTAATTTATGTTGTTCACACTGGAACATAGCTGGAAGTAGCATATTCTGGAAGTTTTGTTTAGAATGCCTCTGTTATTGTTTGCTCTCCATTTCCTTCCCACACATTTTTAATCTGCTGTGTCACCAACAAAATTACATCACTTTATGGATTTGGGAATATCTGAAGGAGTAGGACAATTGGCACAGATCCTTGGAGTGTGTGGTTACTTTAATGCATTGTCTATTTATTGCATAAAAGCTAGTTGTATGCTCTGTTGAAACTGTCTGTCTACCTACAGCCAACTGAGGCCTTCCATGATGCAACACTTGCTGAGGAGATTAGTGTTTGATGTTCCTCTATTAAATGAGCATGCAAAGATGCCTCTGAAGGTATGTGTGGTTTACAGTAAAGGTATATTTTAATCTTCTTGTATACAATGTACTATTACTTGTATGTTGCCTTGCCTCCATCTGGTAGAGGAAACAATATCATGTCATCACTCTAGCAGGAAGCAAGGAGAAAGAATATTCTTTGTGACAGCCACTAATGCTCACTTCTGATCAGTCCACACGGAAGCATAAAGTTCATGCCTCATCTCTGACTCTCCTTCCAATTCTGTCCTTTCTTCAAGCCCTTGTAAAAAAGAAACAAGATGGAGAGAGGGTGAGAGAGATGATTCCAAGGCATAAATAGAGCAAGGTCATGTAAATTTCTGGGTGGCTCCCCAGGATCTCCAGCTTGGGCTCTGCGTGTTTAGTCTCTCTCCTCCCAGAAAACGGACTCATTTTCTCTGTATGCAGTGTTGTAGCCGTGTTGGTCCAAGGATATTAGAGAGACAAAGCTGGGTGAGGTAATATCTTTTATTGAACCAACTTCTGTTGGCGAGAGAGACAAGTTTTTGAACTTACCGAGCTGTTCTTCAGGTCTGGGAAAGGAACTCAGTGTGTCACCGCTAAATACAAGATTGAGCAGATAGTTTAGCATAAGTCACTAGTACATACTCTAAGGGGAACCATTCAAGGTGAAGTGGCCTGTTAACATCCCTATAGTCATAGGTCAAAAAGGGAGGTTAGTGGGTTATAGAATTTTGTAATAAGCCATAAATGCAGTGTCTTAATTAAGACCATGATTTTTAGTGTCTAGCAAAGTTACGAATTTAAGCTCCCAGGCTCATCTTCTGGAAGTGTTGTGCAGGTTTCCTTTGAGGATGAGGCCTGATAGTTGGGATGTCTGAGGAATCCAGATCTTTTTCCTACCATTCAAGTTGTCTTCAGGCTTCAAAGGTTTTATCGTCTCCTGTTGATGCTGGTTGCGGCTCTGCTCCATGAAGGGATACACTTATATACTTACTTAGACAAGATCCTCAACACAGAGTCCTCAGAGTAAAGCCTCAGTGTGCCAAGAACTGAATCATTCACCACCTTATATCCTACTGTTTTTTAGTGAACTATGAAAACTCGCTTCTGATGATTTCCGAACACAGCTTTCGGCAAGACATTTCAGCTGTTCTCCTTTTATTTTGCCTTTTCTCCTTCCTTTTATAAGAAGCAGGTCATGTTTAATTTCATCTGTCTCCTCTCTTGGGTAGAGACTTATGCCTCTCTCCCTCTTGACTGGGGGTTTTCCAGGCTGCAGAGTTTCTTGTCTACACTGTGGTATCCTCAGCCCGCCAGACTGCATGGAAGGCATGTGTCTGCGTTTTGTTTTTTTCTCCGGGGGTTATGAACAATGTGATTGCCCTCGGTTACAAGTAACAACACAGCTCATTATAAGCAAGCAGGTTTATTCTTAAGGTGAAAGCATTACAGAGAAAAAGTATTAAAAATAATAAAAAAACCCCTACATGAATTCTAAAAGCTTACCAGAGATCACCCCAGCTCCAAACTTGGGCTCTGGTAGGTGTCAGTCCTTCAAAACCCATAGCTGAGTTGTCCCAGAGATTACAAGGTCATGTCTGTCTCAGATTCAGAACCTGCACATAGGTTGGGCAGAGCAGCCATTTCTTTTTACAGCTCAGGCCTTTGATCTTGGTCTTCAGTAATAGATCAGCAGCACACAGGGCATAGCTGCAAAAGACTGGGTTTTTGCATAACTGGAGTTGAGGGATTTGCATTCACCTCCCACTAGATATTCCCCAGGAAAACCAGTTAACGCTTTTTGTTCCAAAAAGTCCATTCTTGTCTGGCACATGGTTTAATGTAGTCCTTTGAACCCCCAGTTCTCACATCTGTCACATCTCCCTCCTCAAGAGGTTACATACAGTCTTGCCCCACAATAACACTAATTCATTCATTTAATACAATGGATGCTAAAGATACTTAAACTTAATTCAATAAGGTCTCCCAAGGATATGGAAGGAAATGGTCATATCTATGATTCTACAGGTGTGATGAAGATTTAGGTGCTTCCCATTACATATACCTATCTCATAGAACTGGAAGGGACCCTGAAAGGTCATCAAGTCCAGCCCCCTGCCTTCACTAGCATCCTATGTGGCCCCCTCAAGGATTGAGCTCACAACCCTGAGTTTAGCAGGCTAATGCTCAAACCATTGAGCTATCCCTCCCCCGATCTTGATCTTTGTTTAGTTCTGAAAATACTTACAACATTGGGTTCGCTTTTTAAATCCATGGGAGCAGTACACCTGGACTACAAATATATAGTTACATTTTTGGTTGTGGTCAAAATCCTCCCTCCCTCCCACCCCTGCAGGACTTTCTGAAGATTCCAGGGAGTTATAACTTTGAATTTAGTATCTCTATTATAATGTACTATGTATTTTCAGTTTTGTGTCTTGTGATTTGTTCTGACTTATGAGAAGATGAAGGTCTGGTGCCTCGTATACTGGCTGTAACTCAGAATATTTTGTTTGTTTACTTTACGGTAGGTGGAGTCATCTATCTATGGAACATTTTTTCTCTCTGCAGGATTGTTGAAATAGATGAATTAAAAAAAAAATCTAGCTTAGTATTTTTCTTTTATGCCCTGGAACTCTCCTGAAAAGAGAGAATGATATATCCGTTGTTTAACTTCCATGCCAAGAACTGTCCTTTAGATATTCTAAAGAGTCCTCCACTTTAGTGACAATACATCATGAGTGATATTATTTTGAACCTCTAATAATCTCAGGATTCCAGCCCAGAAGACTAAAATAGAATGAAAATAGGGACCAAGAGCTTTCCAAAAGGTGTATTCCAGACACAATGGAATCATGCTTTTATAATGCCACTTCTCTTCTTTCTGATAATTTAAAAAAAATATGAAGCTCCCTGGTGCTCTGTTATTGCTCTTAAGAGTCTGACTCAGCAACTTTTGCAGTGCTGACAAAAATTTTACTTTATAGGTGCTGGCCTTCTGGTGAAGGCAATTTCAAAATATCAAGAATTCACTTTTGTTGCCTTTCACAAAAGTTTCGTAGAACATACATTCTCAGCCTAGGGGTGAGCCTCAGGGTGGGGCAATCAGGTTCAAGGGACTCTGACCACCCTTCCTTTCATTTATAGCCAGATGGAAAGGGGAGTCCTGAAACTCTTTGCTGTTGTAAGATAGGGTCATGGTATGGAAAAGGTTAAGAACTTCTGTCATAGAACAACGTATCTTCTGTCATAGAACAGGCATATCAGTATGCCTTCAGGATGATAAATGGTATGCTGCTCTCAACATAAATAACTTCTTTAGATTTAAGACTGCCCCAGGGTTTCTGAGAAAAAAATATTGTATAGAAAGTAAATTATGTGCAGAAATAAAATAATCTCCAGCAGCCTGTGTTGAACTTAATGTTTCGGACCACTTATCAAAAATACTTATTATTTAATACAAATTATTTTTAGTCTCCTCCTATCTGTCACATAACTCATTTTGATTGTGCAATATTTTAGTTAAGTTTTTACTGTACTATATCTGTAACAGTACTGCTTCCTAAAACACACCCGTACATGCTCTTAGGAATATTTAATGATGCCGTTGCCATTATTAGCGCTGCAGATTTGTCACAGCATTCTTTATCAAAAATCACGGCACTGCCATGGTAAATTTAGTAAACTTAGAAGTTCAGGGGAAATGGTGGGTAAAGTCATGGATATGAAAATTCAATGATCTGTACCTCTTTAAATACAATTGACATAAATCTCTCCTCAGTAGTCTGCCAAATCTGCCTCAGGTCACAATGCCCAGATTGGGGAGCTGGGCCAAGACCACCGCCGTGACAGCCCTGCAGCCCTAGCCATTTTTGACACAAAGACTCTGTTTTCCCTTCGCTGTGAATGTATAGGTTTGTTGGGAGTGGAGTGTGCACATCTAGGTGACCCAACAGAAAGGCAGGCTGTACACCTGACTGTCATTCCTAGATTTCTGTACTATTTGTTCATTTATCACACTTCTGTTTTCAACTTTTACAATCAATGTTAAAGTTAAAAGCAAAAATTGCCATGTTTCAAGGAGTTTATTTCTCTGAGCACCTTTAATGTTCAGTTCTTAAGAGAATCATGAAGGATTACAATAAGTATTTATCCTTTTTATAGCATCTTTCATCTAAATTCTCAAAGCAGTTTATCTCAATTAAGTTTAAGAATACACCTTTGAGATACACAAGGTGTAAGTATTAGTTATACCTGTTTCCCAGGTGGGTAAACTCAGTGCCTCAGAGGTGAACAGATTCGACAAAGGTCACAAAATGCTCCCCTTTCCTCAGCCTCAGAGATGGGAAGGCTTTGCCTGGACCAGCAGGGAGGAAAATAAATCCCTTGGCCCCTTTAAAGATTTCCTACTTCTTTCTTCCCCTCCTCATGGGAACCCAGTCTCTTTGTGGACTTGAGGATGGGAAGAGGGGGACTCTTTGGCTGATGGATGGGTCAGAAGGAGGCAACATAAACTTACTAGCCCCTGTCCACCCAAGGGAGGGCTTATAAACCCTTCCCCCCTGTCCAGGGCACCATTCTGTGCCCTGAGAAAAAGCTCCCCATTTCTGCCAGTTGGAATTAGAGGAAGACCAGGTTTTTGGGCCTGCCAGTATTTTGGGGGTTGGGATGGAATTTTTCCCTTAGTGCCAAATTGGCGTGGGCAATGTAGGTTTTTTTCAGTTTCCTCTCAGCAGGCCAGGGAGCTGGTGGAAAGAGATTAGGTTTTTAAATTCATTTGATCACAATTTTGCAGGTGTCCAGTGCAAATGCTTGTTCACTAGACAGTCTGGTTCCCTGAAAAACTAGATTTGAAGCAGATTAGGAGAAAGCAGCTCCTAAAGAAGGTGGAGAATGGGGATGGAACTCCTAATGTCTAGTACAGTGAGGAGACAACCCCTTCTTCCCTACCCACTTATCCTTCATACAAGGGGATTCTGGAACCAGGCAGAAGAAAGGGGTTGGGGGTTGACAGAAGTCTTTTACCAAATTATATGGATTACAGAAGGAAGGATGACCTGCACTGAATGAGTTATTGCTGGATAGTTCCAAGATGTATTGCTTAATAATTTCGCTGCCTAGTTAAATCTCATTCCTGGAGTCTTGTCTTTTCTTCCTGCAGCAGTCATTGGTAGAGTCCAGAATAAAATGCAGGATGCAAACACTCTGGGTGATATCTTGGCTCTATTAAAGTCTGTTGGAACTTTGCCATTGACTTCAATAGGGTGAGGACCTCATCTTCTTTCTCATGCTTAAGCACTAGACAACAGATGTGCCATCTAAGGTTAAGCGGTAACATTCATCTGAAATCTAAAAAAATTACAGACTATTAAGAATTGGGAAAACTTTAAAATGCTTAGCCACCGTTTTAAAATTGTAATTATTAGTAATAATTTTCTGTATTGGATTCTAAAGGCAAATAGTATATTAGAACATGAACTCCTTGAATTAATTGAGAGATTGTTCTAGTGTCATTATTGTGTGGATCGTATAGTGTTTGAATGTCAGGATAGATAATTGATTGTGTTTATATTACATATTTTGGATGCTTTCAAAATATTTTGTGTTCTAGTTGCTGACAAATCATTATGAAAGATGCTGGAAGTATTATTGCCTGCCAAGTGGGTGGGGCAACTTTGGTGCTGCATCAGAAGAAGAACTTCATTTATCCAGAAAGTTGTTCTGGGGTATTTTTGATGCCCTGTCTCAAAAGGTAATTTTTATGTAGTTCTCCATGATCACAATGTAGGCTGATCATTTCTAATCAAAGTATATATTTCAACTTGAGTTAATGACATCAAAATTATGTAATTTTATTATAAATTCTTCTGCATCAATTACATGCACAACAGATTATGTGGCAAACAGCATGTGCTAAAGCTATGTGTTTTTAATACTATTTAATCAAATAGCTAATAATAGTGTATACATATAAGATCCTCAACATGCTTAGGTTTAACAATTTGTCAAGGAATATGCTGCTTCCATGATAAATATAATCATTAAAAAAATAAAATGGTGTCCATGCAATCCTGTGTGGGTCCAATCTTGTATACCCTTACATTTTATCTGTCTTTTTGTTTATATGACTTATTACTGTACAGTAAAAGAGAGCCCTTCCAACGATCTGCCCTTGACAATCTTTAAAAACACACTGATAGACCCATCTGTTACCACAGATGAAATCAATTAATGCAGCAACAGCATTAATATAACAAATGTTAATTCACCTCTCCACCAAATCCCCACCAGAGTCCTCCCCCACCTCTATTCAGTCCTCCCCATCACCTATCTCATCACAGGTAAGGGGGAAAATTGGGCCTTGTAGTGTGTCCTGAAGGTTATCAGGACAAAGGTTAACTTTGCAATGGCCGTTATAGACTAAGATGGGAAGCATAATTAATCCTTGCTGACACAATAGGACCTTTCAGTTCCATGGACCCACTTACTGTAATAAGGACGACTTATATGAGTACGAGTTTGTAGGATCAGGCCCTATATTATACACTATAGTAGCACTAATGAAATGCATCTAGAAATTAAGTTTAATTTGTTATAAGTACCATCATATTATCTCTTCAGGGCTTTTTTCCTCCTTGGAAGGAAAAAAATATTGGGTAATTTAATAAATTTAAATCACACAAATGTTTATTACAGCTATTTTTTTCATGATTATTTAAAAATTTTAAACATCAGCTAAACTATCTTTGAAATATCGTCTATACCTTAGCTCAACAAGACTAGATAATACATTTGGACATTATATAGTGTTTTTTTCCCCCAACCTGATGAGGATTTCACCATGATGGGAAGCCATTTGGTATAGAAAATCCAGGTTCTTGGACAAGTGTTGGATATTCCTCTGCTTTACTCTGTTCTGGCACCCTGTGAGGGACCAGTCTGGCTCCCACCAAAGTGAATAATTGTTTTTCCATCGACTTCAGTGAAAGCAGGATTTGGTCCTAAGTCTAGCTTCAGTATTCAGTAGTATTTCATTGTAGTTCAGATGTCAGTTTCTTTTATTTTCAGAACTGAGATTCTATTTCACATTGAGTAAAAAAGTTGTTCCATGACAATTTGGTTTCATGTATGGCTATAATGATGAATCAATTTCAGCAATAATGGAAACAATCTCCATTCAACACTGTGTCTTTTTATCCCATGTTTCTCCACAGAAGTATGAACAGGAACTGTTCAAACTGGCTTTGCCCTGCCTGAGTGCAGTTGCAGGAGCTTTACCCCCAGACTACATGGAATCCAATTATGTCAGTATGATGGAAAAACAGGCTTCAATGGATTCAGATGGGAACTTTAACCCACAACCTGTTGATACCTCAAAGTATGAACTTTTTCTGTTGTAGCTCATTTTTACCATGAACAGTTTAAGCCTGTAATTGAAATATGGTAGTACAGAAAACACATAAGTACATGCCCATCTTGAATTACCATCCTTAAGATAAAATGGGGGGCTTGTTTGGTTGTAAAACATGAAAGCCACAAGTGGTTCACTATATATTCCTTGGGCACCTTACCACAAATGAGATAAATTTTCAGCCTGGAAATTAAACTACCCAAACCCATTTGTTCTAGGAAGCACCTAGCACACTTTTGGGAGTTGTAAAAGTAAATAATAATTAATAGTTAATGGGAGCCAAGTACTAAATTCCTGCGACTGACACTTAAATTTTACTCTGCAAAATGTGGTGGTGATTGTACATTTATGTAATGCCTTTTTATCCGGAAGGATTCCAAGCTACAGGCCACGTTCTGGCTGTTTTGCATAGTTGTGCCAAGAGGGGAAGTGGGCAGAAGGAGCCCTCTATTTAGCTTGCCACATCTTTGCAATGGGCAGCCAGAATCCCACTGTTTGTGTCCTATGAGTGCACCATCCAGCGATTCTATACACCCCAAGTGCACAAAGCCCAAGTGGATTTAACATCCTGGATGTGGCCATAGCCCCATACTTCTGTACACACAATGGTGATACAAACCTGACAGAAATAAGACCACACACTACCTCTTCCACAAGATCACTTCTAGGCATGGCTGTGCAAGCACCCTTATAGACATTCTGTCTATCTCAGCACTCAACAGGCAGAATACCTCGAATCACTGCCACTGGTGCACTGGGCTTATGCACACATGCACCCATAATGTGACGATGGCTGCAAAAGCCACAATCTAGCCCTGAATAGAGGAATCATGTTGCTCACCACTAAAGTACAATCACCTGTGAGGTGTAATGTGCTAAGTGTCTAACTACATAACTTACACAACCATTTAGGACATGAAATGAAGATTATTTTATCCAGTTGATATTGTGGGGGTGAATTTTAGGTAGACAGAATATAAATAACCAAATAATTAGAGTTTGCCCAACTCTCTGGTGGCCACACTCCTCTCTATTAAAAAGTGTTGTTATGGGACTTTCAAGGACCAAGATTTGTCAAGACTGGTTTTTAACCTCTTTCAAAAGACATCATCTCAAGCATCACAGTTTTCCCTTAGCGCCATACTAAGGCATTGGTGTAGTATTGGTTCAAAAGAGAAAGTACTGCCTTACCAATATCACCTCCGTCATGAGCTGTTTACCTGCCAGTCCCCCATCTAAGTACTAGCCATGCCTAACCCTCTTTGGAAGTGATTATAGGTGAACAGCGGCAATCTGTTATATTTGTGACTTTATGCAGAGTCTGTATCGTGCCCCCCCCCCCCCCCAAAAAAAACAAAAAAAATCCTGCTGAGAACACATGATGATTTTTTTGTGGCTTCTTCCTACTTCGTACCTGGATACATTTTTGCACAGTACTACACTAATTGTTAACTACTTGGAATAATTACTGTTGTACATCTCTCTTTTCTCTGATCCTATGACAAAGGATTAAAGGACAGACTCTCCTTGCTTCCCAGTAGATGGCACTATGGCATTGTCTATCCCTTAATCCGCTGTCAGAGAATGGGAGAAGAGGGTACTATGACAAACAATTATCAGTAAGCAATTTTCCTTTTCTTTTGTAAGAACACAAGTGTAGGAGACTGCTTTGTATGATAAATTGTTCATTAAAAAATGTTCTATAGCAGTGGTATCCAACCTTTTTACGCCCAAGATCACTTTTTGAATTTAAGGGCAACCCAGGATCTTCCCTGCCCCTTCCCTGAGGCCCTGCCCCTTCCCCAAATTCTCACCCCACTAACTCCGTTCCCCCCCCCGTCACTTGTTCTCCCCCACCCTCACTCACTTTCACTGGGCTCGGGTCGGGGGTTGGGGTTTGGGAAGACATGTTGGCTCTGGGCTGGAGCTGAGGGGTTCGCGTGGGAGGGGATTCTGGGCTGAGCCTGGGGCCGATGGTTGGGGTGCAGGAGGGAGCTCTGGACTGGGGCAGAGTGTCGGGGTGCTGGAGGGGGTACAGGATTCTGGCTTGGGGGGGGTCAGGGCTGGGGCAGAGTGTTTGGATGCAGGAGGGAGTGGGGGTGCTGGCTCTGGGAGGGGGGTCAGGGCTGGGGTTGAGGTGCAGGAGAGGGCTCGGGGTTCGGGGGGGGGGGGTATGGGGTATTAGCTCCGGGAGGGGGCTCAGGTCTGGTTTGGGGTGCTGGCTCCAGGAGGGGGCTCAGTGCTGGGGTTTGGGGTGCGGCCTTCTGCTGGGCAGCACTTACTGCTAAGGCAGGCTTCCTGCCTACCCCGGCCCCACGCCGCTCCTGGAAGGGGCCAACGCGCCCCTGTGGCCCCTGGGCGGGAGGGCGTTTGGCACGTGGCTCCACGTGCTGCCCCTCTCTGCAAGAGCCCTGCCCTCTGCCCATGGGGCCGCGCTGGCTGCTTCCAGGAGCAGTGTGGGGGCGGGGCAGGTAGTAGGGAGCCTGTCTTCGCGGCAGCCCTGCTGTGCCGCCAGAGATCACGATCGACTGGGAGATCCTCTAGGATCCATCAGTCGATCACGATTGACCGGTTGGTGACCACTGTTCTATAGTATTTGTTTTTGTTTGGAAGAAAAGTATTACTGCTCTTCCTGTAGTCGTAAATCAACTTCAACTTCAGTACCCTCTTGCACACCTGAAAGATTGCTAGTTTATTTTCATGTTGATTTTATTATTTTTCATATTGAATGGTTTTTAGGCATTCAGTGGGATCTGAAATTTGTACCTTTTTGAGTGGCTATAAACTGCAGTATTTCAATACATAATGAAATTTACAGGTTTATAATATGCTTTAACAAGAGGTGGTTGACAGTGAATTTACGTTATGTATATAATATGCACCGTATTTCTGGAAAATAGGAACTGAAATATATTTTAAAACACAAATAAGTTGATGTTAATAATCTAAACCCATATCAGAAAACTTCAGTACATTTTGTAAGTCATTATACTCATAGATTTTAATGACAGAAGGGACTATTGTGATCATCTAGTCTGACCTCTTGCACATCTCAAGCCACAGAACCTCACCCACCCACTCCTGTAATAGACACATAACCTGTGGCTGAGTTACTGAAGTCCTCAAATCATGATGTAAAGACTTCAGGTTACAGAGGATCCATCATTTACTCTAGTTTAAACCTGCAAGTGACCCATGCTGCAGAGGAAGGTGAAAAACTCTCAGAGTCTCTGAAAATATGGCCTGGGGGAAATTCCTTCCCACCCCAAATATGGCAATTAGTTGGACCCTGAGCACATTGGCAAGACCCACCAGTCAGACACCTGGGAAAGAATTCCCTGTAGTAACTCAGAGTCCTCCCCATCTAGAGTGCCATCTCCAGCCATTGGGGATATTTCCTGCTAGCAGTTGCTGATAGGCCACTCACAGTTGTGTAGGCAGTCTCATCACATCATCCCCTCCATAAACTTATCAAGCTCAAGTTTATTGTCCCACTGCTCCCCTTCAAAGGCTGTTCCAAAATGTCACTCATTTGTTGGTTAGAAACTTTCATCTAATTTAAAGCCTAAACTTGTTGATGGCCAGTTTATTGCCCTTTGTTCTTGTATCAACATTGGCACTTTCCTTAAATAACTCCTCTCCTTCTCTGGCATTTATCCCTCTGATGTATTTATAGACAGCAATCATATTTCCCCTCAGCCTTCTCTCTAAATTTCCCCTCAGCCTTCTGTTGATTAGGCTAAACAGGCCAAGCTCTTTGAGTTTCCTCTCATAAAGTAGGTTTTCCATTCCTCGGATCATCCTAGTAGCCCTTCTCTGCACCTGTTTCAGTTTGAATTCATTTTTCTTAAACATGGGAGACCAGAATTGCACACAGTATTCCGGATGAGGTCTCATCAGTGCCTTGTATAACGGTACTAACATTTTTCTGTATCTACTGGTAATACCCTGTGCATCCTAGGATTGCATTAGCCTTTTTCATGGCCTCATCACATTGGTGGCTCATAGTCATCCTGTGATCAAGTAATACACCCAGGTCTTTCTCCTCCTCTGTCTCTTCCAACTGATATGTCTCCAGCCTATAGGAGGCTTTTCACTGATTTCAGTGGGCTTTGTATCAGAATCTGTATGGGGAAGCCAGCACAACAATCCACTCTAATTGGCAGTATATAGTGCTCTATAGTTTTTCAGAAATTTTCTTTTAAAAGAACCCTTTCAAATTATAACATATATAATGTATTGAAATTTGTTCTTTTCTTTTTCAGTATTACAATTCCTGAAAAGCTAGAATATTTCATTAACAAATATGCAGAACATTCTCATGATAAATGGTCAATGGAAAAGGTAACATTACATTATTTTCATATCAAAGTGCATTCAGAATATTATGGATCTACCTATATTTTCTAAGGATTCTACTTAAGTTTTTACTCAAGTTTTTGGGGTTGTTGTAGCATTACATCAGTGATGTCTGGCTAAGACTGTATCATCATTTTTATCTTAGAGTTGCTTTTTTCAAGAGTTCTATAACTGCACTCATCTGGTCAGATCTTGAACATGCCAGCATTTCGTGTGTGTGTGTGTTTTAACTTTTACAGTATTTGAGAAAAATGTAACTGGTAGATTTTTAAGTAGTTTTGTTACTTCACACTTTAAGTTTTACTTTTTCAAAAGATCTTTTATATCTCTGTAAAATCCACAGGCTTGGTGTTAAAATCTGCTGTCTATGCCTCAAAGAGTGTTGTCCCTATTCATACAGACACCCTGGCAGAATAGTAAATAAGAAAGTATATTCAAATGTATTTACTTTAAGTTAACATAAATGTTGTGATAAAATAACAAAAATCTAGACATTCAGAAGTAAAAATGACACTGTACCTAACTGATTCCTCTGTGTGTGTGTGTGTGTGTGTGTGTGTGCGTGCGCGAGGGGTGGGGGCAGGAGGTTAGGTTGTGAGAGGCTAGTGGGGAAGGGAGCAAAAGATTTGGACTTGAATAAGAAAAGAGTCTTACAGGAGCATTACCCCAATTCTTTTTCATAAGTAAATAAATATAAGATTTCTGATTATTCTTTCTTCATATTCCCGCTGCTTTTTCCTTTCTTCCTTCACTTTTTTCAGTTTGCAAATGGATGGATATATGGTGAAACATATTCTGAGTCTTCCAAGGTGCAGCCATTAATGAAACAATATAAACTATTATCAGAAAAGGTGAGGAATTTGTTCATTCTTCATTACACCGATGTTTCTAAACATTTGTTTCTCTATCTTTGATAAGAGGCAACTGTCTGTTTGTGCAATTTGGCATTTTGGCTTTGTCTTCACTGACACAAAGATGTTTTTGTTTGTTTTTGTTTTTGTTTTGTTTTACACAGCAAGATAACTAATGTGATTGTTACCTCACAATCCTAAGTGGAGACAAAACACTTGTAGTTTTTATTGCGAGGTAGCTAGGTGAGGTCAGCACCATAGCCCTCAATCATAGTTGACCTCACCGAGTTTACCTTGTGGTAAAACTAAAGTGCCTTGTCTCCACTATGTTTTTACAATGTGTGATAGCAAACGTGTTTTCGTTATCCCACAATAAAAACATGCCTTTTTGATCAGTGAAGACATAGCCTTTGTCTGGTTTGGTTTGGTGTTTGTTTCAAAGACTAGAAAAAGCACCTTGGTACTCATGATAATTAACAATTCTTGTCACATTTATATTCATATTAGAGCATGCTAGCACAATGCACTGTCATTATCATCATCAGCCCTCTGATTCTCAGGCCACGGCAGGGCCAAACCTCTTCTGCATAAGGCTTCAAATTTGTCACGGAAGTCATGGATTCCATGACTTTCCATGACTTCTGCTGCGGCCAGTGCGCCTGGCTCAGGGGCAGCTCAGGCAGCCCCTGTGCCAGTCACACCAGCCGCTGCGGGGGCAGTTTCCAGCCAATGGGAGCTGCGGGGGCGGTGCCTGTAGGGGGAGGCAGCACGCAGAGCTGCCTGGCCATGCCTCCGCCTAGGAGCTGAGAGTGGGGGGTGTCACGACTTCCGGACAGCCCCCCGGGTAAGCGCTGCCCAGAGCCCACCTCACCCTATTTTGGGCCCCTGCCCCCTCCCACACCCAAACTCTGCTAGTGTGGGGGGGCACGTAGCCAGGTAGGGAGCCTGCCAGCCCCACCAACCCCCCTTCCATCACCAGTGGGGGTCCCGGGCCATGCACCACCGCCCTCTCCCCCTCCAGCACCAGCAGGGGTCCCGGGCCGTGGGCCAACGCCCAACCCCGAGCACTCAGGCCACCTTCCCCCAGTACCCATGGCACCCCCGGGCAGCCCTCCCCAAGTTTTAGTCAGGGGTATACAGTAAAAGTCATAGACAGGTCACGGGCCATGAATTTTTGTTTACTGCCCATGACCTGTCCGTGACTTTTACTAAAAATACCGGTGACTGAAACGTAGCCTTACTCATCCATGATACTGAAAAAGTTAATGCATCACATGTCCATATGATTTGGTTCGCATAAGTGGTTCGGGAATAAATAGTTGCCCTTACTATTTCTCTTAATTGGCTTCCTTATTTATGCATAGACTGTTTCTTTGCTGTTTCTATCCCACAGCAGACTGTTTGCAATTTGTCTCAATGGATGTAAATTTGCAGTGCTACACAACAGGGCAAAGGGCTAGTAATAATGCATCAGATTTTATTCCACTCAGTTATATAATCATCAGTCACTCCCATGTGTACTTGCCCTAGGAAAAAGAAATTTATCGGTGGCCAATCAAAGAATCTTTGAAAACCATGCTAGCTTGGGGATGGCGGATTGAAAGGACAAGGGAAGGAGATAGTATGGCCCTTTATAATCGGACACGTCGCATATCTCAGACAAGTCAGGTGAGTACTGTGTCAGGCTTCAAGCCATTTTATTAATGACTGTACTGATATTACGTGTGTGCCTGTCTTTTTACTGGGATGGTGTATTTAAAATGCAAGTGTCAAAATCTACTCAGGATGTCCTTGAGCTTCCCCCATCTGCCTTTATTATAGCACTCACTTGAAGCTAAAGTTTACATCTCTATTAACCTCTTGTTTCACATGCTCAAAACTTCCTGAAAACTCTCCTTTTCAGTTGTAATGTTCCCTGTTTGGCCATAGCCCAAACATGAAAGTCTAAGCAAAATCTCTTACCATGCTTACAAATTGTGCTAGCGTGAAAAAAATGCTTGTGGTTTTAAAAAAAAAAAAAAAAAAAAAAAAAGAAAACTTCTCAAAAAGACTGAATCAACAATCTGAAAATGTCCAGTTGATTAGATCTCCCTATGATGTATTTCCCACGTAATTTGGTATTAAACATTTTTTAAAAATTGAGATTGAAAAATTAATGCAATTTATGATTTTTTTCACTTTGTTTAGAGTCAGTTATGATACTATTTATGATAATGTAATGCAAAGTAAGGCACACTGGAAAACATAACCCCAACTAGACATACAAAACGATAGGATCTAAATGTGCTGTTACCACTCAAGAAAGAGATCTTGAAGTCATTGTGGATAGTTCTCTTAAAACATCTTCTCAATGTGCAGCAACAATCAAAAAAGCTAAGAATGTGAGGAAAGGGATAGATAATTAGACAGAAAATATCATAATGCCACTATATAAATCCATGGTATGCCCACACTTTGAATACTCATGCTGTTCCGCTCACCCCATCTCAAAATAGATATATTAGAATTGGAGAAGTACAGAGAAGGGCAACAAAAATGATGAGTGGTATGAAGCAGCTTTCATATGAGGAGAGATTAAAAAGACTGGGATTGTTCAGCTTCACAAAGAGATGACTAAGGGGGGGGATAGGATAGAGGTCTATAAAATAATAAATGGTGTGGAGAAAGTAAATAGGGAAATGTTAATTACTCTTTCACATAATACAAAAAACAGGGGGTCACCCAATGAAAATAATAGCAGGTTTAAAGCAAACATAAGGAAGTACTTCTTCACTCAATGCACAGTTAACCTGTGGAACATGTTGCCAAAAGAATAACTGTGCTCAAAAAACAATTACCGTAGATAAGTTCATGGAGGATAGGTCCGTCAGTGGTTATTAGCTAAGATGGTCAGGGATGCAACCTCATGCTCTGGGTGTCCTCTGACTGCTAGAAACTGGGACTGGATGACAGGGGATGGATCACTCGATAATTGCCCTGTTCTGTTCATTCCCTCTGAAGTATCTGGCACTGTCCACTGTCGGAAGACAGGATACTGGGCTAGATTGATCATTGGTCTGACCCAGTGTGGCCATTCTTATGTACAGTGCTGTTTGAACTGTTGTCATTAGAAAAACATTATTTTGTGTCAGTGAGAAATGAAGGAATATGTTTTCAGTCTGTTGTTCATAGGAGTTGTGTGTATAATTCTAAATACACTGTCCTGAAAGATATTCTTAAGGATCAACAGGAGGCATTTTTCAAAGGGGGGGTCCATTAACTCTCCAGTACATAAATATAAATATTTTCAGAAGACGTAAGTGTCATTATGAAGACTGATGATATTTTAGACCCAATCACATAAATGACTGTCTTTTTTTTTAACTTTCACGTTTGAAAATCTGAGTCAGTGCTGCCATGAGGCAAAGTTATCTAATTGCATAAAGCATATCTTTTAAAAATCAGTGAGGAATATGGGGAAATCTACCTAGTGGAAATAATGCCATTGTCAAATAACAGTATGTAGACTATGGGAAGGAAAAGAGAATAGATAAATGGTCACATGCCTCAGTTAACCAGCTTCCTTTTGTCCTTCACGTTATCCCACACAAATGGCAAATTTAAGCTGAAACTTTGTTTTGTTTAAATAGAATTTGCAAATTTAAAAATCATGCCTCTTTCTGGAAATATTTTTATCTCTCAATAGTACAAGTAACACCTACATTGACTGCAACTGAAAGAAAATAATCTGAAATATAGATCAATTTTTTCTTCTATTTACTTTGTGACAGCACTTTAGCTTTGATTTCCCCCCATGAAACTGTCTGCCTCTTGTGGCAGAAGGGGTATTTTCCCTGGTTCCCCATGCTGCCAAAATCTTTTCAGGGGCATCTTAGGCTGCTGAAGCTGCCATTTTAAGAAGCAGTCTGTTGTCTTTAAACTGTCAGTATGTCCCAGGTGCTGCTTCTTTCTGATGAGCTAGGAAATGTGAGAGGGGTGCCATCCTGTAAATGTGCCACAGAAGAGACTCTGGGACACCCATGACAGCCAAAACTAAAATTAAAAATAATTTTAAAAGAAAGACCAGTATTGATGATCTCAGTTCTACTCTCACTTAAAAAAGACATGTGGCCTGTAAAACTGCTAGATGACATTGACTTGGATATATTAGTAAAATACAAACTATTTTCATACTTCTGCCTTTCTCTGATGTATTTATTTTGCCTGATTCAATAGAAACGCATGTGGCAGAAAGTAGGAGCCTTACTCTGTGTTGCCCTACCCTATGAATAGTCATTTACATCAGCACAAGAGATGTGGTAGCATTTTACACTCACATTACCCTAATTCTACATGGAGGTAATGACTTCATAAGGTGCAGGGTGATGGAGAATCAGCCTTAGTACTCTACAGCAGAGCTGATTGAAATTTCTTTTCCCGCCCATGGAAAATTGATTTTTTTTTTTGGCAGAAATTCAGAAACCCAACCAAAAAACATTAAACAATTTATCTGAAAACCAAAATATTTTGAATTGGAAATACTGCCACAGTACCACAGGAGAGTTGTAGTTCAAGTCTCTCATGCTAGCATTCTCCTCTATAAGCTGGGCTGATTGGACTACAACTCCCATGATGCACCACAATTTCTCTTCTTAGAAAGGAGGTGCATCATGGGAGATGTAGTTTGCAAATCTGGCTCACATAGGAGGAGAGGGACAAGGGGTAACCAAACTGCAACTTACATAAGTCTCCATGCAACATTCTAAATTAAAATATTTTGGATGTTTGCTTTTTTGATGAAAAGTTAAAATTTTTCATAGAAAGCAGACACTTTTGGGGATTTTTTTTTTTTTTTTTTGATAACTCAGTTTTCCATCAAAAACACTTGTGGCAAAATTTTCAATCATTCCTAGTCTAAAGGTTCTAACAATAGTACTGAGGATTTTTCTTTTTCTGACAATACTGTACTTTTAGTAAGCATGGTCATGGAGCTAGTTACTGGTATCTCACTGTCTGGCCTTATCTCCTTTGTGTTAGTGTGTCCTTGAAGAAAATTTAAGAAAGCAGATCTCTTATCAGTACTAAAATCTGGTCTTTTCAGAATCAAATACGCTGTCCTAGAACACAAGTTTGAGAGAAAATATCATGGCTTTTCGACACATTGTTGAATTCATCCAGATTTTGAAGTCCATTTCTAAAGTCATGCTTGGGTAATCAGAGAGAACTCAGTTCTGGTTAAACATACTGCTTAAGCATTTAGCCTTTGTCATTGTGAAATGTTAATATGGATTCAGTATTTTGTCAATGCAAAAGGTGGTAGAAATGACAATATAGCTTCAATACCAATTTCTGCATACAGGCTAGGCTCCTTGGCAGCTTTGTAGTAGTGCTTGGCATAGCTTCGGTGCAGGGTTGTGATATAAATGTCTCCTTTTGTCTCCTCCCTCAGTACTGGCCACTGAGTGCCGGGCTAGTTCTTGGGGTATATTAGAGTACCCTAAAAGCTGCTGTAATTTACACTATTGGCGGCTCTAGGGTGACCAGATGTCCCGATTTTATAGGGACAGTCCAGATTTTTTTAATCTTTTTCTTATATAGGCCCCTATTACCCCCCAGCCCTGTCCCAATTTTTCACACTTGCTGTCTGGTCACCCTAGGCGGCTCAGAGGAGCTGATATGGTTGCCAGGGATTGCCAAGACATAGGACATCCCAACCACACGTCTTGCATCAGCCGTTGTATTCTGAAGATGTCCTATAGGACATCCTATGACAAAGGGGAGAGAATTTCCCAGAGGATAATGTTTTCTGAGTAGAGAAATACAGAATGGATTTACTTGTTTGGGTTTCACTGTCTTTTGTAGAAATGGGGTTGAACTGCAAAGTTTTAACCCAGATCTGTGTCTGAACTTCCCCCATGGTTTGGGATCTGTGGTTTTAGTTCAGGTCCATCTCTACTTTTTTAGAATAAATTCTATACAAAACTTGGTGGTTTGGTCGTAATTCTTTAATACAGTATTTTTCACACTGAGCTCAAATCTGAAATCTTTGTTCAGGCAAAACTTCCATTTAAGCAAAAGAGATTTTTGCCTGATTGTGACCTTTCTCTGGAAATAACTGGCAATGTTTGCATTGTAACTATCTGACTAATCTGCGTTCTTAAATCTACCCCTGGTTCCAGTTAATCTGTTCCATTTTTAGTATTACTGCTGTCAGGCAAAAAAAGAAAAGAAAACTCAAGTAACAGTCATGTAATGCTCTCTGTTTTTCCGCCAGTGTATATCTAAATGCTCCTTTCTACCTCAAGTTTGCTTTTTCTTTAGCTGTTTGATTGCCTAGAATATCTAGGTGACATGAATCTATTAGGACCTAGTATTTGTAACTTCATTGCTTTTTTGCACATCGGTCATTCAGGTGTCTGTAGACGCTGCCCATGGTTACAGCCCTCGAGCTATCGACATGAGCAATGTTACCCTCTCCAGAGATCTGCATGTAAGTCTTATTGTAGTTAAGTTTAAAAAAATATAAATGCATTAAATTTTCTTTTGTGGATTTATGTAAAACAAAAGTTCAGTGTCCTGTAGTTTTAGTTAGTTCAAAAGGCACTGTTAAGGCTGAAAACCTAACATTTTACTTAGGGGACAATTGACCCTGGAAATCCCCTGTGTGCAAACCATCTGATGATTTTAATGGGAGTTCTGCGTACAAGGGCTTGCAAGATCAGTCTTTTATTTTTATGTGTAGCTGTTAACAAAGTTCCTGGTATGCTGTTTTTCAAAATAAATGCCTCACTACTCTTCTTTCTAAAATAAATAAATGCCAGGTCTTGAGTCAGCCTTATGAAAAACCACCTTGTATTTATGAAGAAGAAAAAAGAGAAATTAACTGGGGGCATGATTTTAAATGTGAATCTTTCATCAGATTTATAATCAGTAGCCAGTAAAAATAAAATAACTTTTGAAGTGATAAATAAACGGACAGTGAGGTTTTAAAAGTATTTATTTTTACAGAAATATTATCAGCTGTGGTTGATTTACAGATCTTTACCAATGCTTCCACTACTATTAAGAGCTGCCAAGTCAATATTGTTTATCATCTGATAAATCAGGATGGCCACCACACACACAGTTCCCTTAGAAATAACTTCCTGTAAGTTTCATATCCAGATTAGTCACCAGGTTGATTGCTTGAAGTTGCTGACCAAGAACAAGGTGCTCTAGTTTTTTTCCATTGTGAAATGAAATTCAAGACTCTCTTTGCCCAGCAATTCTAATAACAAAATGAAGGTTTTGAAACACTGTAGAAATGGAAAAGAGAAGTGGTGGTACTTACCACATCCACAATCTCAGCATCCCTCTTTCTCTGAGCATAACTTAAGCCTCCTATGTATCTTTGATACAACAGGGGATGCAGAAATGTATGTAAGTTTCATAACAAGTATTGACACAGGAGTATTTATTGGTCTTAAAATATATGATTTGTTGCTATTTCATTTCCCCCCCTTAATTGCATGCCATTACTTCTAATTAATATCCCCTGTGACTCCTCTAAGTATTTTCTCTCCTGCTCTGGAGTTTACTGAACACAGGTCAGACACACAGCACTTGTAGATTATCATCATCTCTCCTTTGCCTGTCATATGGTCACTCTACACATAATTAGGTTTTTGTTTGTATTTTAGTTATATCCCTTTGACTTATTCATAATGTTTCTTACTATTCTCTGAATTAAACAGTGATGAGACGGACATTAAAACAAGAAGGGCAAATTTGCCTCACCCCACGGATACAGGAGCATCTAAGGGTACAGCCTATATGGGAGCTCTCCAGTCCCCTAACAGAAATGAGAAGTGAAATTGTGATTGTGGCAGTAGATCCACAATTACCTGGATCCAGTGAATAGAAACACCCATGTAAGGGGTGCAAAGTCATTGCTGACCCACTACAGACGAAGTGCTGGAGCAGCAAGAACATAGGGCCAGAGACTCTGTGCTTACCTGCAGCTTGGGGGATGGATTCCATCCCCCAGCCTGATGTAGTACTTCATACAAAATTGGTTTATTTGGTCTTTGTGCAAGGTTGAGGGAGAAATTCAGTGCAGAAGAAATAGCTGTATTGGGTTTAGCTGTTGAGTTCCAGATTTGTCAGTTTGACTATTCAATAAAAATGATAGTTTGCAATTGAACATTTAAATGTAATTTTATATATTACCTACATTACAATATCTTGATATTAAATATAAACTGAAAAATTACCTTTCTTTGAGATGAGCTATTATAACATTTTTCTTAAGGCAATGGCTGAAATGATGGCTGAAAACTACCATAACATATGGGCAAAGAAAAAGAAAATGGAACTGGAAGCAAAAGGTAATCCTCTGGGTTTTTCTGCTTGTTTGTTTTTGGGGGGTTTTGAGGTATTTTAAGTTGAGAGTGACACAACTTAGCTTATGTGTTCATGATGCAGTATTAAAGAAAGTCAAATTAAAAAAGAAATAAAACCATTGGTTTAAAATTGACCCAATAATCAGACATCAAGACAAAACAAGTGATCACAATTTTCAAATTACTTTATTATCGTGATCCTTATTATTTTTGTACATCCAGAAGAGTGTTAAAGACTTCACAGAAATACGGAGTGAGACAGTCCATACCCCAGAGAATTTAGACTAATTCAATAAGGAAAAAGAGAAGACAAGAGCTTGTTTAACTAAGACTTGTAAACATCTTGATGGTTGTGTTGCATTTGGTTTCTTTTATTTATTTTATTTCCCTTGTGATACCAGACACTTGGTCACAGGAGTTAGACTTCATTCACACTACTCTACATATTGCCAAGTTATCCAGCAGTGTATTAATCAAGAATTATATTCATTACACATTAAATTGACAAATGCGATTAATCCTAGATTAGTTCCTTGGCTTCACAAGGAGAATAGTGTACTCTGTCTAATATCTTCTGGTCCAGATGGTAAATATTACTATACATGATAGTTGTTACCTGTTATGTTTTCTTCTGTGTTAAAGAATGTTAAGGTTTTTATTTATTTTATTTTTTCTGCTTTAATGCTAACATATTTTATTCTGTAGATCGGGGTGGGCAAACTTTTTGGCCTGAGGGCCACATCTGGGTATGGAAATTGTATGGCGGGGCCATAAATGCTCACGAAATTGGAGATTGGTGTGTGGGAGGGGGTGAGGGCTCTGGTTGGGGGGATGGGCTCTGGGGTGAGGCCAGAAATGAGGAGTTCAGGATGCGGGAGCGGGCTTTGGGCTGGGACCGATGGGTTTAGAGGGTGGGATAGGGATCAGGGTTGGGGTGCGGGAGGGGGTCAGGGGTGCAGGCTCCGGGCAGCACTTACCTAAGCAGCTCCCGGAAGCAGCAGCATGTCCCCTCTCCAGCTCCTATGTGGAGGCGCGGCCAGGCGGCTCTATGCGCTGCCCCGTGCGCAAGCGCCGCCCCTGCAGGTCCCATTGGCCGCAGTTCCCGGCCAATGGGAGCTGCAAAGGCAGCGCTTGGGGCAGGGGCAGCGTGAGGAGCCCCCTAGCCAGAGGGGGGACATGCCGCTGCTTCCAGGAGCTGTGTGGAGTCACGGCATGCGCCAAGCCCGACCCTACTCCCCGGCGGGAGCTCGAGGGCTGGATTAAAAGGTCTGAAGGGCTGGATGCGGCCCCCGGGCCGTAATTTGCCCACCCCGCTGTAGATGTTATAATCGTTTAATTTCTTCATGGAAGAAAAATAGTGATGGCATTGGACATTTCCCTGACTGAAATTTAGGGTTTTTTTCTGACCCAAAGATGTCAAGGCAAAGAGCTAATATGGAAATTGGTTTTTTTTTCCTTTTTACCTCAATTTCTATTTACTGTACAGTGGTAGCTAGTGTTTTAATGGTGGCTTGACACCAGTATACACGTATTTAAACTAGAACTCTATAGATATTGGCTATTTGCCAGATTGCACTGTGTTAATCATACACAATCCTACTGACTCAAATGGGGTTGCATGCATATGACTGAAGGCAGAATTTTGAAAGTGTTGTCAGTGAATGTGTAAATGAAGCCTTAGTATTACTGAGCAGTAAGGCCTTATCTGGTTGACCTTGTGTTGGATGAATAAGAGAGTGAATTTCCATATATTCCATTATGTTTCCCCTCATTTCAGTTTCTTTGTGATTTTTTTTTTTTAAATAAAATGTATCTAACCTAAGTAGCCAGTTTGGGGGGAGGGGATTTGGTCTTCTGAAAAATGTTGCAGGAAGATTAGACATTTGGAATAGGGAGGTGTATTTGGCTCCTGAAAAGGCAGAAGTGTTGCCGCTGTGCACTCATTAAATAAGGGGATTTACAGGCAAGGAAGGCAGCATAAAGAGGGGTGTGTTTTTATTGAAAACCTTACAGGGAGTTATGATGAATGAAGACTGGGTGCTACTTGGTAAGAAGTGTGGATTGGTTTGGCAGGTGAAAAATTGTTATGATTTTCCAGTATATTTGCCTTTTTGTGATATAGTGAATATATCTGTTTTCCCACAGATGAAAATGGCAGAATAATAATTTAGATGTATGATACCGGTCATGTGTATACACAGGGTTATATTATCTTGTATAGTTTTTTAATTCTTTTTGCAGAAATATCTTTCAAATTATGATCCTCTGCTGTCACCTAATGGTCAGGTGTATTCAGTACAATAATATTATTTATAGAGTTCTCTCCTTGTACATGTGGATCTTTTCACTGTCTCCAATTATGAAATAGGAGTCTTTTTGATGTGTGGGCATATCTCTGTGGGTTGCTATTTCACAGAGGGAAAATGCATGATTCCAAAAAGCTGTAGTTTTCTGGCTTTTCTGGGAGGCTTTAAAATGCTAATTTTATAGAGCATTTTATCCAGTGAGATTCTCCATGCATTGCATACAGAATATGTAGCATCTCATTCAAGGTAAAGCAATTTAAATCATTGATTGAAAAATTAATGTAAATTAGGTAGAGACCTTATAAACCTAATTCAAATGTGTGCTATTGCAACTGTAGATATAAATTCATAGTTAACTAAATCATAAATGCTGGATTCTTTTTTTTTAATGTCCCTATCTTGAATATTACAAAACTGCTGTAGGAAACAAAAATGTTGAAAGTGAAGGCGCTGACACTCAACCACTTAGGCTTGTACAAAACTTTACTCACATGAACAGTCCCACTGACTACAGTGCAACTGCGTATGTTGCCAAACTTTAAGCATGTTCGTAAGTGTTGCAGCATCAGGGGCCAAAACTGTATTGTCATTAAAAACTTCTGTCTTAGTGACACAAAATCTTGGCCACTTCAAAACAAAATTGCTTCAGTGTTAATGTGAAAAGTTATCAATACTTTCTGTATGTTAAGTTTTTGTGAACTTTTTTATACACAGTTCAAAATTTTCAAAAATAAAGGAAAGATCCTCTGCTTCAGTACATGGTACAGTACAGTTTATACTTGGTGAGGCTCTGCCCCCAGGAGTCTAAAATTAGGCTTCTAAGCTCATATTTAGGTACCTAAGGGCTAGTCTATATTACCGGCCCGGATCAGCGGGTAGAAATCGATCTCTCGGGGATCGATTTATCGCGTCTCATCTAGACGGATAAATCGATCCCCGAATCGACGTGCGTACTCCCACCTCATCAGGAGGAGTAAGCACCGTCGACGGGGGAGCCGCAGCGGTCGATTTGCCACCGTCCTCACAGCGGGGTAAGTCGAATAGGATACGTTGAATTCAGCTACGCTATTCGCGTAGCTGAATTTGCGTATCTTAAATCGATCCCCCCCCCCCCCAGTGTAGACCTAGCCTAAGGGTGAGCTTTTCAAAAGCACCTAAGTGACTTAGAAGCACAAATCCCCTTGACTTCAAACTGCAAACCTTGATGGAACTTGGTCAAAGAATTTCATTTTTCCTGACTTGTGGCAGTTTAATATATAGAAAGATGGTGCCGGATGTAAATTTGGTATGGCGTATTTTCTTATTAATTTTGTGTTTGAGTTGTTCTTACAATAAGGGTGTTAATGAAGCTCTGGGCTTGTTTTTTTTAGTATAGATAAGCATTTTAAATGTGAAAGTTAAGTAAAAAGTTTGTATGAAGTCTACAAACTAATAATAAATTACAAAACATCCATTTTAGAGATTTGACTCTCTGAATGGTAAGAAAGTAAAAATAAAAGTAGCAACATGTAAATAAAACTCTTATAAATATGAGTAATCATTACTCACGTGAGGTGTCCCATTTGCTTCTCTGGAGATACTCATGTGAATAAGAACCACTCACATGGCTAAAGGTTTACAAGATTGGGGCCTTAGATATAAAGGTTGAACCCTGCTCTGTTGAAGTATATGGGAGTTTTGCCATTGACTTCAGTGGTGCCAGGATTTTACCCAAGATCTATAATAGATATTCATGCAGTCAGCTATATAATGAATGTTGACACTTTTTCGTCAAAGACAGTACACTTTTATATTTTATTAAACAATTTTCACGTATGCAAATCTCCCTCAAATGCACAAGCTCTTCTTACTAATGAAAAAGTCAGTTGGCTGTTTTTCTTTCTTATGATTTACATAGGATTTTCATGTCTATTTATTTTGTATGTGCTTTTCATGTCTATCTAAAGGCATAGCATTGAGAACTCAGCAGCATGTGTGAAACATGACACAAAAACCAAAAATACCTGACATTAATTTAGTATCTGCACCCATTTGTTTTAATGGAGAAAACATACATTTGCCTGCCAGGGTTTAATTTTTCATGCATTTTAAAGAGCTTACTCAGACCTCCTGGAAAATTCTAAAGAATCTCCTTTTTGAAAACATCTCTTCTTCTTTGTAGTGTTTTCTGAATTGGATTTGTTTCCTTACTGTTATATTTATATCAGAGACTTGCTGTGATAACAAAATACTTACCTGAAGTTATCATTTTTTGTGACTTCATAGTAATTTCCACAGCAATTAATTTTGGTCTGTTAGAGAATGGTGACTTCAGGTGAGAAATAGGTACTGAGAGCTGATGAATTCTTAACTCCAAAGCAAAACTCAGAGACAATATTTTTATGCAAATATGCACACTGGTAGTAGTAATAATTATCTTATGGATTTATCCTCATGAAGAAAAGGCTGTATTTGCAACCAGTGAGAAATTAAAAAGCCATTTTTCTGGAAAATTTTAAATTTTTCCCCTTAATTATCTTTTTTTCTCTCTCCACCACAAAAAGCTGGTCAGAGTGATCAGTTGTCTGAATTATCCCTGAAGATCATGCTTCGCAAATTTTTCCATGTAGTATTGACTTTTTTATTACTATAAAATAGATCCACATCACAATTTGATATTTATCTAGATACGCTTTTATTTTGCTAAAAATGTGAGCCCTTTGTTATTACCACTGTATTTATAAAAAGCAAAGAACTCTGCTTCTCAAAGGGGCAAATTCTGGTCCCCCTAGAAGTTTCTGCCAGTGACTTCAGTATGACTAGCCAATGACACACAGTATTTAGTAGCAGTGGTTTTAAATTATACTATTTATATACTAATTATACTATAAAAACAACAAGGAGTCTGGTGGCACCTTAAAGACTAACAGATTTATTTGGGCATAAGCTTTCGTGGGTAAAAACCTCACTTCTTCGGATGCATAGAGTGAAAGTTACAGATGCAGGCATTATATACTGACACATGGAGAGCAGGGAGTTACTTCGCAAGTGGAGAACCAGTGTTGACAGGGCCAATTCAATCAGGGTGGAGGTAGTCCACTCCCAATAATAGATGAGGAGGTGTCAATTCCAGGAGAGGAAAAGCTGCCTCTGTAATGAGCCAGCCAGTCCCTATTCAAGCCCAGATTAATGGTGTTAAATTTGCAAATGAATTTTAGTTCTGCTGTTTCTCTTTGAAGTCTGTTTCTGAAGTTTTTTTGTTCAATGATAGTGACTTTTAAATCTGTAATAGAATGACCAGGGAGATTGAAGTGTTCACTTACTGGCTTATGTATGTTACCATTCCTGATGTCCGATTTGTGTCCATTTATTCTTTTGTGGAGGGACTGTCCAGTTTGGCCAATGTACATGGCAGAGGGGCATTGCTGGCACATGATGGCATATATAACATTAGTGGATGTGCAGGTGAATGAGCCCTTGATGGCATGGCTGATGTGGTTGGGTCCTCTGATGGTGTCACCTGAGTAGATATGGGGACAGAGTAGGCAACAAGGTTTGCTACAGGGATTGGTTCCTGGGTTGGTGTTTCTCTGGTGTGGTGTATAGTTGCTGGTGAGTATTTGCTTCAGGTTGGGGGGTTGTCTGTAAGCGAGGACTGGCCTGCCTCCCAAGGTCTGTGAGAGTGAGGGATCATTTTCCAGGATAGGTTGTAGATCGTGGATAATGCGCTGGAGAGGTTTTTAGCTGGGGGCTGTATGTGATGGCCAGTGGTTTTTACCCACGAAAGCTTATGCCCAAATAAATCTGTTAGTCTTTAAGGTGCCACCAGACTCCTTGTTGTTTTTGTAGATACAGACTAACACGGCTACCCCCTGATAATTATACTATAGTGAGCTTTTAAAGATAACTATAGCTTGTCATGTTGGACATTTTCTTTTGGACAGTGAGTAGAAAGAGGAGAAAAAAGCAAAAATGTGAGTTAAAATCTAACTAGACACAAGTTTTAGCAGTGAGGGAGTGATAGTGTGCTGTGAAGCGTGATCACTGGCATAATGTCAAGTCATAATTGTAACTTTTTAAGTGCTTTTTCCCTACTAGAATTTTTTTTATCTAGGATGTTGATGCTTCTTTCTATCATGAAATTTGCAGGCCTTGGGATAATTTGACTACGTTACAAATACGTGTGTAGTCAGGTCTATAAATATACTTTAAATGTATATTCAGATACTCTGTGTGGGAAAACAATGTGCTTAGTGAAACAGAAAAGGGGGGGGGAGGGATATCTCAGTGGTTTGAGCACTACTAAACCCAGGGTTGTGAGTTCAATCCTTGAAGGGGCCATTTAGGGATCTGGGGCAAAAATCTGTCTGGGGATTGGTCCTGCTTTGAGCAGGGGGTTGTACTAGATGACCTCCTGACGTCCCTTCCAACCCTGACATTCTATATTATTGGTATTTTAGTAAAGAGGAACCTATCATGTATTTTACTAGTTGTTAGAGTGATCTACAAAGCACTGCATGTTATCACAGGCTTGTTACAAACAAGGACATGCCATCTCACCACATGTTTTCCAACTACTTTGTCATTTTCTTGACATTTTGTAGTAGGAGGAGGCAACCATCCTCTGCTGGTTCCCTATGACACGCTGACAGCCAAAGAAAAAGCCAAAGACCGAGAGAAAGCACAGGATATTTTCAAGTTTCTACAGATCAATGGATATGTTGTCTCCAGGTAAATTCAAATCCAATACAGAATTTGTTTCACAGCAGATAATTAACCCTCCTTAATAGCTTGTTTAATATAAAAGGATCTAAAGGAGTGTTAAGCTTAAGGGGTTTATTTAAGATAATGAGGGAACAATTCTGCTTGGCTCTTACATGATGAGTACATGGTAAGGGCAGGGTGGGGAACAGAAACAGAAACTTTCCCCAACCTAGCTCACAGAGCCCAGGCAGAATTCTAATCCCTGTATACTGGGGAATTCTGGGAGGTATTCTGCATCAGTTATTCAGTGCTCCTCAGAAAGCTCCCCTGTATCTGAGTACTGGCAGCTCCATTGGGTTCCCCTGCTCCATCACCTGCTTTCTACTTTGTATTCCACACTCAGGGGAGGACTCCCAGCCCCTTCCACTGCCCTGGGGATGCTGAGAGACTGTCTTATCCGGGGGGTTAGGGGGAACAGGCCTCAAGCCTGCAATTCCCCTCATCCCCCAGTACCAAGCAGGGGCGGCTCTATGTATTTTGCCGCCCCAAGCACGGCAGTCAGGCAGCCTTCGGCGGCACGCCTGCGGGAGGTCCACTGGTAACGCGGATTCGGCGGCATGCCTGCGGGAGGTCCGCCAGTCCCGCGCCTTCGGCGTACCCGCCGCCGAATTGCTGCCGAAACTGCGGACCTCCCGCAGGCATGCCACCGAAGGCAGCCTGACCTCCGCCCTCACGGCGACCGGCAGGCTGCCCCCCATGGCTTGCTGCCCCAGGCATGCGCTTGGTGCGCTGGTGCCTGAAGCCGCCCCTGGTACCAAGGAATTGCGTCTGCCCACCTCAGCTGGCCAGAGCTCTCTTTGGCTCTAGGAAAACCTGGTTAGATTCCTCTGTGCCTTGGAAGTAGCCTGTGAACTGACCCCCTGCTTCCCCCAGGTTGTCTCCACTCAACCCCAGCTGCTGCTGCTGATCTTCTACCTCTTGCTTCAGGGCTGGCCTCTGCTCTAGCTGCCACTACTGCTGCCCAGTCCCTAACTCGTGGAGTGGGGGTGCCCTGCCTCCTCTTCTCCTGTGGGCATGGGGAAGTCAGAATTATCCCTAGCTGCTGCATCTGTGAGCTCTCCTGCAGTTTTTCATTCCAGACATTGCTGCAGTTTGTTCTGCAGAAATAGCAGTCTCTGGAGACCCAAGAAGGCTTTAAATAGAGGTGGGGTTGGCTGAGAGAGGCAGTCACCTCCCCTCATCTCCCCTGGATGAGAGGCAGAAAAACCTCTTACCCTCCTTGAGGCACATTCCCACGTGCATTTTGAGGCAGGAAGAAGCTAACCTCCAGTATGTTGGCATGAGCTTTCCCTTTTCCTTTCTAGGAGTTAGCCATTTCCTGCTGATCCAACCAAACTTCTCTCCATTGAGATGGGGAGAGGCATTTAAAATTCAAACTCCATTGTAGTTGAATATACGGTATTTTAGATAAAATTTACTACTATATTGTAGTTAACAATCATTGGGAAGTAGTCATATACTATATAGGATGGTCAAAGGTAAAACAATTCAAAATTGAGTGCCCCAGATTGGGATCACAATTCAATAAGAGGCCCTGATCTTCAGATGTCCTATTCACTTAACTCCCTCTGAAAATTAAGGGTGTTATTTAGCTATCTGAATCATAGGGTTAGAAGGGACCGCAAGAGTCATCTAGTCTAACTCTCTGCCTACATGCAGGATTTGTTGTGTCTAAACCATCCAAGATATAAATATGGATGTGGGTGTCTAACCTCAGGCATCCAATTATGAACATTTTAGCAAATGATTTTTAACTTAAAAGAGTGAACTGCTGACAAAATTTTAGTGCCATTTTGGCAAAAATTCGACGAGAAAGATTAAATAAAACTTGAGTTTTGATACGCTGTTACTACTGAATGTTTTTTCTGTGAATATGAATATTTTGGTAGCTTCATAATTACTCATCTTGGAGGAGTCAGAGCTTGAGGAACAATGTAAGACAGTAACGCATAACTGAGAAAGAAGCTTAAAATGTGGGATCAATATCTTCTGCAAAACCCTATTTCTATAAGCCTTATTTGAGGGATTTGTATTTTTGTGTAACTGGCTAAAGTATAAGTAAAGGTATAAATAAGACAAATTTGTGTGACAGAAGAAAATCTGGCTCCAAATAAGAAATGTTTCTCATCCTAACAGACAGTTGAGAAGTACCAGAGTAGGTAGCTTTGGGCTATTTAGTGAATTAAGACTGCACTGAGTCATCCTTTAGTGTGTGGGAAATTATTTATTTATTTCTTATTTCAGAGGATTAAAGGACCTGGAGTTAGACACACCTTCCATTGAGAAACGATTCGCTTACAGTTTCCTTCAGCAGCTGATAAGATATGTGGATGAAGCCCATCAGTACATTCTGGAGTTTGGTATAGTACCTACTTACATTTTTACTAAATATTTTAACTGATGAAAGTTGCAGTGAAATTTAAAAAACAAATGTATAGTTTCCAAAAATATCATATTCTTAGAGTGTATGGTCTTTTTCTGAAGGACATTATGTTTTTTGGAAGGTGTCAGTACAATGGCTATAACAGAACTTAGCATAGTATCAGAGGGGTAGCCATGTTAGTCTGAATCTGTAAAAAGCAACAGAGGGTCCTGTGGCACCTTTAAGACTAACAGAAGTATTGGGAGCATAAGCTTTCGTGGGTAAGAACCTCACTTCAAGTGAGGTTCTTACCCACGAAAGCTTATGCTCCCAATACTTCTGTTAGTCTTAAAGGTGCCACAGGACCCTCTGTTGCTTTTAGCATAGTAGACATTGATTTAACATCTTATCTGTGGGATAGTCATTTCAGACTTCATCTAGTCACTCCTGAGATATAGGTTTGAGACAAAAGGCTCTCAACCTACCCATATAACAACTTACATTCTTTGAATCATATCATCTTTAAGATTTGTAATATTACTTCTAAATCATGTAATCCCCAATCAGCAAACTAGGCAAAATAAAAATGAAAACTGCCTCTCTCTCTCCATCAGTTCTCCTCCCTCAAAATCTCCTCCCCCTTTTCAAAAGCTTAGAAAAAAAATGAGCTCTTTCATGTGCCCTGCAGGCCATCCAGTTCAGGCTATTTTATATCAAGAGCATGTGGGGAGGAGTGAACTCCAAAGCTATGGGTCCCTCACAGAGAACCAGCATCCACGTGTCACCTACATCAATGAGACTTTGGTTCAAGTGGGTCTGCTGTTCTCATCTGTGGAGTAAGTCAAGGGAAGAGAAGTGGTGTCTCTGGTGGATAAGTCCAAAGCCAACCTGGGGGTCACAGCCAGATGTCAGGAGGTCATGACTCCCCTGCACCTTCTATCTTGCTAAACGTGAGAGGAATCCCAGCTAGGTGAGGGGGAGGCTCTGGGGAGTGGGGAAGGGCCCAGTATGGAAAACACTGTGAACCACATTCTTGAGTTATTTACAATTTTATACATGAAAACCAATACTTTACACTCTACCCAAAACCCCACAGGCAACTAGCGTAGATCATGGAAGTTCGGATTCCTTGTGCTTAATCCAATGTATTCCACTAAACAAGCAAGCCATCACATTCATGGCTAGCTTTAGTTTCCACATGGCATTAGTGTCCCAATTCAAGATTTCTCTAGCAACCACAAAGGACATTATGGGGCTTCACTTCCTAGTGTTGATTGTGAGGGAGCCTCTGAGGATTTGCTAGCTACAGTATTCCACTATTTCTTCAGGGCTCTGTTTGCTTTACAGAGCCATATGCCATACCTGACCGAGTTTGGCCAGTTTCTCTCCCTTCCACAATAACCTTGGAGATTAGGGAGGTGTATTGGCCCTATTTAGCAGTCATAGAACCTAGGGAAGATTCATTTGGGATACAATGGGAGAGGGAGGAGACATCAGGCCCTCATAGAAGAGCCCAGTAGAGAGTTCTCGGGCTTGCCTAGAGGGAATCAACTATTGGTGAGAGGGAGGGAGGGCTGGCCAGCTGGGATGAAGAAGTGTAAGCTCCCTCCTCCTCGATTCACAAAACACTGTGAATCTCAAACCCAGATTGAGTCCAAGTCGTTCAAGGTTCACTGTAATCTGCTTTTAAAGGAGCAAATCAAGCTAGGGCCCTGCACTGCCATGTAAATCCTACTGGCAGTGGAACATGTTCACAGTGGCTTCTGAAACGTCCATGAGCTTATGAAAAGAATGTCCTTCTTCCCCCTGCCCCAAGCATTTTCTGAGGCTGAACACAGGGCTTGAGTGTTCAGCCCTGCATGCATAACCCCAGAAATGCCATAAAAAGTGAGCTCAGCATGCCTTTCCAGCAAGATGGAGTTATGCCAACAGGAAAATAAAGGTTTGACATCATTTAAGTAGAAAAAGAATTCATGCTAGTTTTTGCACAATGTAAGTGAAAGATGCATAAATAGTGACAGATTAGAGATGCACCTCTATGGAATAGATTTCCATTAGTAGACAAGTAGAGAGAAGGAAATTAATTTATGATTGGTAGTCTGGAATTGAGATTTAGGCTTTGTCTACACACAATTTGGGCTATAGGGGTGTGAACTATAGGGGTATAGTGCAGTAAGCACTAGTGTGCTCTGCAGTAACTCCCCTGTGTGGACAACGTAGGCACAAACTAAAAGGTACCTAGTTCATGATGATGTAGTCCTATTTAAACAGCACTAAGTTAATGCAAACTAGGTACCTTTTAGTTTATGCCCATAGAGTCCACACAGAGGAGTTAGTGCTGCAGGCTAGTGCACACTGCAATTCAGGCCCCCGTAGTCTGAACTGCGGGGCTATGTAGACAAGGCCTTAGAAACAAATCAGTCCTGGTGATTTCCCATTGATTTCACTTTACCCAGTTAGTTAACTGGAGTGAATTTGATCGTAGATAGAGGTTTCTGCACAAGTCTGTAAAGTGGGAGGGTGGAACAAGTTCCCCTAGTTTTGGGGCATCTATTGAGGAGAGCACATGTTGTATCCTCTCGCGATGCGTCCCCTCGGCATTCCCCTTGTTCACCAGGAGCTCTAGGGCTATCTACCTATCTAGGTTAGGCACTTCAGTGGCCCCCATTACCATAGTATATGAGTCCCTCACTGTTTTTAGCATTATTTTCACAACATGCTGGTGAGGTAGACCCCATTTTACAGATGGGGAACTGAGAGATTAAATGATTTGCCCAAGATCACCCAGGAAGTCTGTGGCAGAGTAGAGAATTGAACCCAGGTCTCCCATGTCCCAGGTTAGTGCCCAGTCATCCATCCTCTTTGCATTAGCATTTTTCTTCCAATTTCCCATCATCGACATACCACCAGCACAGTTCCATCAGGGGTAGTAACTGCTAGCATTTTAACTGCCGTGTTGTCTTAACCATGGTCAAGGCCTGGAGGACACAGTGGTTTAAAATACCAGAGGCCCCCCAGGTACCCTGTCTACACTAGTGCTCCCATAATTTCTTCTCTCAACTTAGCCCCCCACACTGTTTGGGAGAATTTGATGAAAAATGCTTATTTAGATGAGGTCTGGGAGGAATTGTGCTTCCAGTGGGACAGTAAAGCTCTTCAATGTTCCCTATACAGGACAGATCCTATAAGATGCATTCCAACCCTGAACGTGTGTGAAAACACACTAATAAATTTTTTAAAGGATTCTGTTCATTCATATAACTTCTTACATTATCAGAGGTTTTACTCCTGGTGAGCGTAATTTGCCACACTGGTTGTGCAACATCAAAAGCCCCTGGTTAAATTTTTTCAACTTCTTGGACTGTTGAAGTGAGGAAGACTCTTACCTGCTCAGAGCCTTCTAAAACAGCATGTGTTTTATTTCTGTGCAATGAATAGTTGTTGCTCATTTGATCGCAGTAAATGTTTCAAACTGTTTGAAAAAAAGAATGATTTATTTCCCTTCCTCTTCGCAAAATAAATGGGGTGGGAAAATTTACAGGTTTTTTGCTTCACTTGGACATGTGTCTAACACTAATTGCTTATCAGGATTTTGAAGATTGCAACAGATGTGTTTATCAAATGGTATCTGAGTTTCATTGTAGTGTGGCAATTGAAGTAAGTTTACTCTCCAGTCGGTACTTTTCTTAATTAATTGCACTCTTTAGACAGAAAAATTCATAACCATGCAATCTAAATCCAATAATTTTGTAAATTACAGGGGAAAGCTGGTTTAATCATAATCTTTGTAGTATATATTTACTCTTTTGAGGTATTGACCTTCCCTAATTTAACTTTAATTCTTTCTGTGGAATTTAGTTATGTGATTTCAGAGAGAGATTTTTCTCTCCTTTATCATTTGATTTCTTATGTTTTTTTTCTGTACTTACACTCAGTATGCATCATACTGAGCACTGCTACTGAACAAGAGAACCACAACAGCAGGCAACGATAATTGAGTGCTAGATCTGTGATTGAAACACAGTCAAATTTCCTTTCCTGCTACTCTTGTCCTAAGCACAGCCTTTTCACAGAAAAAGTCATTAATTGGCTCCCAAAACAGGCTTTTATAATGGGGAAAAAGTTGGCTAAATCAAGTAGGGGTCCCAAATTCTGGCTGGGATTTTTTGTATCAAGTGAAGTCAATTAAAAGCTACTCTGATTTCTCTCTTTGTTACTTTTAGCTTTATTTATCTATTGTGACAAAGTTCCTCCTCTATCTTGGTGGGTCCTGTGCTTATTGGCAGATTTTCTTGCCTCAGAGACTCACCATGTGGGTTGGGGAACAGTCCAGAGACCTTCCCCTCTGGGAGAACCCACAGTCCAGGTCAATTGGGAGGTTTGGGGGGAACCCAGGCCCGCCCTCTACTCCAGGTTCCAGTCCAGGGCCCTGTGGACTGCAGCTGTCTATAGTGCCTCCTGTAACAGCTGCATGACAGCTACAACTCCCTGGGCTACTTCTCCATGGCCTCCTCCAAACACCTTCCTTATTCTCACCATAGGACCTTCCTGCTGGTGTCTGATAACGCTTGTGCTCTTCAGTCCTCCAGCAGCATACCCTCTCACTCTCAGCTCCTTGCGCCTCTTGCTCCCAGCTCCTCACACTCCCCCCACAAAGTGAAGTGAGCTCCTTTTTAAAACCCAGGTGCCCTGATTAGCCTGCCTTAATTGATTCTAGCAGCTTCTTCTTAATTGGCTCCAGGTGTCCTAATTAGCCTACCTGCCTTAACTGGTTCTAGCAGGTTCCTGATTACTCTAGTGCAGCCCCTGCTCTGGTCACCGCGCTTCAGGCCATCCGGTGGAGCGCGGGTCCACTGCTCTATCTCGGCGTTTACCTTTCTGCCACGCATCCGTCTCCGCCGGAGAACTGGCTAGGTTTAGAGGGCAGGGTGTCGGAGCGGCTCCGGAAATGGACAGGACTGCTCCGGTGTCTCTCCCTTCGAGGGAGAGCACTGGTGCTCAATCAACTAGTCCTGTCCATGCTCTGGTGCCGGCTCAACACCCTGGTCCCGGCCCCGGGCTTCCTGACCACCCTCCGGACGTTGATTCTGGAGTTATTTTGGTCAGGACTGCACTGGGTCTCTGCGGGGGTTCTCCATCTACCCCTGGAGGAGGGAGGGCAGGGCCTGAAGTGTCTGCACGCTCAGGTCCATGTCATCCGCCTCCAGGCCCTGCAGAGGCTCCTTTATGGTGCAGGTAGTCCGGCATGGAGCATATTGGCGCACGCCTTCCTGCGCCGCTTCCGAGGGCTCCGATATGACCGGCAGCTCCTTTGTCTCCATCCGAGAGGTCTTCCGCGAGGCCTCTCCGAGCTGCCGGTCTTCTACCAGGACCTCCTCCGGACCTGGAAACTGTTTTCAGTGACCAGGTCCGTGGCGGCCACCGTGGGGGCAGATCTCCTCGCGGAGCCCCTGCTACACAACCCCCAGCTTCGTGTGCAGGTGGCGGAGTCCCCCATGGTGCGCCAGAGGTTGGTCCTAGCAGAAGTCACCAAAGTCGGAGACCTCCTGGACTACGACCGGGGAGACTGGCTGGATCCCCTGACGCTCACTCAGCGCATGGGGCTCTCCAGACCTCGTACTCCCCGGCGCGTACTTCAGGAGGTGAGGGCCGCTTTGCCGCCCGCTGCTCGGGACTATCTCGACCGGGTCCTGCGAGAGGGTACGCCCCGCCCACCCTCCACTCCGAGCCCTCCAGACTTTTTCATCGGGCCCCTGCCCCGTGGACCCAACCAGCCCCCTCCCCGTCCATTCGCCATGAGCCGGCTGCACCATCTGCAGCCGGTTCTGTTCCGGACCGCACCAAGGAAACATCTATACATGCTCGTGCTCCATGTTCTTCATGTCCTCACCCTCGCGTCCTGCCCCGATACGAAGTGGCGGGACCTTCTGCCACCTCTGGAGGGTGAGGAGCCCCGGTGGGCCAGCCTTTATTCTGCTCTAATCCCGAGGATCATCAGCCCACCGGGGACATCAGTTGGCGGCTCCTTCACGGAGCCATGAGCACGGGCGTGTACTTGGCGCGGTTTACCCCATCCCAGACACCTGCCCCTTTTGCGGCGTGAGGGAGACCCTGGCGCATGTTTACTTGGAGTGCGCCAGGCTGCAGCCCCTATTCCGGCTCCTCACGGATATTTTGTTAAGATTTTGGTTGCACTTTTCTCCTCACCTTTTTATTTATGCACTCCCTATCTGTCGCCCCACAAAGTCGCGGGACCTCCTGGTCAACCTCCTTCTGGCCCTAGTGAAACTGGCCATCTATAAAACCAGAGTGAGGAGGTTGGCCGATGGAGTTTCCTGTGACTGTGGGGCGTATTTCAGGTCCTCCGTTCTTTCACGTATCCGGGCAGAGTTCCTCTGGGCGGCGTCCACTGGCTCCCTTGACGCCTTTGAGGAGCAGTGGGCGCTGTCCGGGGTTCTCTGCTCGGTGTCCCCGTCTGGTTCGCTTCGTTTGACCCTTTGACCTCACTCCTGTCCCTGTTCTTTTATTAGTTGTCCCCCGTAATTTTTTGGTCTCCAGGTCCTGTGGACCCCCCCTTAGGCTGGGGGGGATCCTTTGGCAGTGGGCTTTGCCCGCCCACTTCCTGGATCCCAATAGGTCTGGTCACTCAGGGAACAGAAAACTACTCATCCAGTGACCAGTATATTTGCCCTCTACCAGACTCCTGTACCCCACTGATCTGGGTCTGTCACACTATGTTAGCAGGGTCTTTATAATACGTTACCAACTTTTACAAAAATAAGAACACTGAGCCAGACTCTTGACTAGACATAGCTCCATTGGCTTCCAGGGTGCTACACTGATATACACCACCTGAGGTTTTGGCTCCTTATTTTTACCTCCTTTTATAATGTATCTTATATCTGATGAAGCAGTCTTAAAATACGTATGTAACTAATAATATATTATCTGAAGCATATTAAAACCTAGCCCTGAAGAAGAGAAACAAATTACTTCCTCTGAAGTGTTCATTTTTAAAATATAGAACAGCATCTAATTTTGTTTATTCAGTATGCATCTTAAACTCTTCCTACTTACAGATGGAGGCAGCAGAGGCAAAGGAGAACAATTCCCTTATGAGCAAGAAATCAAGTTCTTTGCCAAAGTACAGTATATCTTTGCTTATCCCTTTTCAGTGCAGAAACTGCTTGTTAAGAAGCATGTTTGTTCTTGTTATATTTGCATTTGTCTACATTAAATGTGTGTAGAATTTTATTGTTATATTGTTGGCAAACGAAAAGCCACACAGCTTGAACAGACTATCACATCAAATACATCTATGAAAAAATTACATTTTTCTCCTTTAAATTCCCTTTATCTCCTTTCTTTACAGTATACAGCATATCATGCTAGGTATTCATAACCTCCCCACGTTATCCCTGTACTGGTTTAGCCCAGTTGTGAAGGAGGGTAGACTGTGTATCTATTATATAATCTTTAGGCAGTTAATATGAGCTATACTTGGAGAAAACACAGCTAGATATTTCCCAATGTCACCTTCCCTCTTTCTTTCCTTGTTTTAAAACCTCTTGATGTCTGGTTGTACCAAAAAGGATTTATCTTTTATACATTAGGAAATTTTGCTTACACCTTTGGCTCTCATAAGCTTGCCTGGTGTGTGCACATTCAAGGTGCCTTTTCAATCCATTAATGAATAAGCAGACAGGTGTTGCAATATTCTCTGACCCTGATTCCCTAGCAGTAAATTATAGTCTTTGTGCTATAAAGTACTGTCACAAAATATATCACCATCTGCAATTTCATCCACTGGGGAACTCATGTCGCTTTTTCCTTTCAAAATTATTCCTAAATGAAATAAGGTTTGGAATTTTTTTTTTTTTTAAATCCATGCCTGGGTGATGGATCAGCCATAGGCACTGAACAGTAGGCTCTGTTCATGGGTTAAACTCCATTTGGTGGCATGGGAGGTTTTGGGGGGAGAAGAGGGAATGATGGGAAAAGATGTTGGTTGGGGAGAACAGTTAGTTTTTCTGGAGTTTTGTGGGGAGCTGCTGTCAGGCTGGCTGCTGTTTTGATTCGATTTTTTTTTAAGCTCTGTCAAACACATCCAGAGTAATAATAGATATATTTTATTAGAAATATAAATAAATAACCTTTCCCCCTTCATATCCCTCCTAAAAATCCAGGGACAAAGTTCCTGGAGTAAAGTAGAAATTCACTTTAGTGCATGTTTTTGGTTGACATCCTAAATACTTGTTTAAAAAGAAGGGGAATTTAAAGATAAACAGAATTTAAAGAGGAAAAAAACATGTTATGTGTTAAGAAATCCCTGATGCCATGAAACTGTGATGTGAAATGACTATTATGAACTGGAGCTCAAGAAGCCCTGAGCTGACCATGCCTGTTTTTCTCTGATGTATTTCAGGTTGTGCTCCCTTTAATTGATCAGTATTTCAAAAATCATCGGCTGTATTTCCTATCTGCAGCAAGCAGGCCTCTCAGCAGCGGGGGACATGCCTCTAACAAGGAGAAAGAAATGGTGACAAGGTAAAAATAAAGAAAGAACAGTAGTTGATGTTTAGGCAGGTTTTAGCTTAGTTAGGGGAGGTAAAGTAGCCTTATGGAAACACAAGTGATCTAACGTTTTTCATTTTCTTTCTTGTAGTAAGATGATTCATTGATGTTAGAAGGGAGAATTCACACACACAAAAGTATGTGTGTGTTTCAGACTCTGAATCCAATACTACTTTTTAAAAAGCAGTGGTTGTTATTCAGGTGGGCAGGAATCTAAATTTACTTTCACATACAGTACAGACATGTACTAAGACTGTGCAAAAATTGCTATTCATGCAAAATTTCATAAATATGTTCAAGAACAAAATTTAACCATGGCTGATTGTGAGAACATATTCTCACCCTGCTCTGAGAAGAGTCAAGATGTTCTGTGTATAATATAGACTCACACCTTTTCAGGGATTTTCTTAATAATAGTAACACAACATAAGTCTCAGCCCAACCTTCTCCCCAAACTTGTCTCTTCTTAGGCTTTACCTCCAGATACCTGTTTGTCTTATGTAAACTCCTGTTGTTACTTCCACCACCTCTAAACCAGAGGTCCCCAAACTGTGGGGCACACACCCCTTAGGGGGCGTGGAGGAATATAGGGGGGATGTGGCAGGCCCAAGCCAGCCCCCACAGGGGGCAGGGAGAGAGCACCACACAGCAACTCCCCACTCCCCCCCCCATGTTCCTGGCTCCTGGCCCTGTGCCTGGCCCCATCCCCAGACTCAGTGTGGCTCTGCTCCCATCCCCTCAGCCGCTAGCCATGGCTCAGTTCCTGGCCCGAGGCTAAGGCTGGGGTGAGGCCGGGAGTGGAGCCGCACCTGGCTGCAGCCCCCTTACCTCTGTCTGCCTCCTCCCACCCCAGGGTGTGGACGGGGTAAGGGTGGGTGTGACCCTCAAAAGTTTGGGGATTGCTGATCTAAACTAAGGGTGGAGTTAAAAAAGCCACACCAGTCACAATGCGTCAGCAGGAATCAGTCAGCATATCCAGCCACCATCTTGGCTGATGCCAGAGAACGAACTGGGGCTCTCCAGAGCTGCAAGCATGAGCTGCTACAGTTTGAGCCCAAGTTCACGAGGTAGGGCTTTCACAGATTGATGATCTCTGCAGATCAGCACAGAGGGAAGGCTGTAACACACACAAACACAAGTAGGTGACACAGATACAGAGGGCTGACATGTTTACATGAGGGCTATTCTCTGGTAGCCTTATTGGACATAACTCGTAATAGTTGGCATATTAGAGCAAACTAATGGCCCATTTAGTCTGACATCTTGTTTCTAACATTGCTTTGTCTGGAGTTCTTTAAGGAATTTAAAAGACACCGTAACACACCTGACCAACCATCCATTACTAGCCTGCAAAATTAATTCTTGATGCTAAATGTTCAAGGGCTATAGAAACTCCATCTTACAGTCCTCTGCTATGAACCATCCTACTGGCTGTTGAAGATTTTAGGGGCTTTGAGAAAGGCAAGGTAAAACTCAAAAGGGAAGGTTTAATTTCAATATTGAGCTTAGGAAGGGGTATGAGATTCACCAAAGCTGTTTTTTTATTTCTTAATTGTTTTCAGTTTCCTTTAGACCCTGGCTCATGTAGGTTTTTCCCAGGATGGAAAGACAGTTTGTCTTTTGAAACACCCAACAAAACCGACATTTTCTTTTTGGCAGTAAAGTAGACAAGTTTTGAATTGATAATGGCAATGTAGTGATTGTGCAGGCAAATCCAACAACCACTTGGTGCTCAGCAAACACACGCGGCCTTGGACATTAAATCTTGATGTGTTATTTGAGTGCATGTGGGTCAAGACATTGAGGTTATCCCCAGCATTTTATATAAAGTACAATGGAATTATTAACTTCCACCTGATTAGTGACTAGAGTCTGATGTAATGGGCTTTGATTTAATGTCTTCTCTGTTAAGACCAGCCCACTTAGCAAAGCAGCTCCTCTTAGTACTGCAATTTAGTAGGATCGATTGTGGATATGAGCCCAAGTATCAGGCCCTTGGCTTTGTTGCCAGATGGGTCCTACTAGGCATGCTGCACATGCTTCATGAGCTCAATTCCACCCTCAACTATGTGAGCACAGCTTCTACTCAAGTTGATGAGTGTAGTGCTCATATACTGACAGGAGAAATAGATTGACCTCTATTTAATGTGTTACTGTTTAAATCAAAATGAATTATATGTGATAACATACTTTTGAAAAACTTTTCATGGTGGACTAGAGGGTCAGGGGCTTGATAATGGGACATATAGTGTCTTTCCCTTTGATATCACTGGTTGGAATTAGGCCCAGGATGCTGGTGGTCGAAGTAAAATGAGATGATATTCTTAATACAGTTTCTAATGGACTAAGGTCCTTGCCGCAGAAAATGACACCACAGTAGACACCAATATACACCCTGAGTGATGTTCTCCTAAGCGATGCAAAGGACTGAATTGGGCCATGAAGAGTGAACTACTCTCTCCGTGGAGATTGAGATGAAGGTTGAGTCAATGGTTGGGGGGCAGTGTGGGGAAGCTTGCACTGCTGTTCCCTTGTCTATGAATAAACATAAAACTTCATTATCCATTGCTCTCAATTGGGCACCTTACATCAGTGCTAAAATTAATTTAAACACGTTAAACAAAACCATTGGTCATATCCATATTTTGTTTGATTTAACCACTTAAACTATTGTTTATTTATTTCCAATCTTAAATCATTTAAGTTAAATGTTTTAATGGACAAGATTTCTTTTTAATTATCTAATATATTAAATATGATGAGATCCAAATTGGACTAATTAAGCCTTTACCATCAGACATTTCAATTAATCTGATTTCCTTACATTTCCCCCCAAATTTTCAATGATATTCTGAATAGCCCACTGACTGCATTTTATTTTGTAAAACTTCAATGATTATTTCCTTGTGGTTTTTCATATAGAACGCTTTTATATTACTTAGCTTTGCTTTCAGTTTTTTGTTTCTTTAATTAGAATATGTGCTTATTTAACCATGTTTGTTAAGGATATGCACTTTAAATCTCTTTCTTTAGTACTCTCAGTCCCACATTCTGCTCAGAGAATTTCTGCGTGACATCATGTTGCTTTTTCCTGCTCATATATCAGCTGTTATTTTTCTTTCTTCTCCTTTTTTTTTCTTTTCCCCCCTTCTTCTCTTTATTTTTCTTTTGTCTTCAGCCTGTTCTGCAAACTTGGAGTTCTTGTCAGGCATAGGATTTCACTGTTTGGTAAGGAGACCCTTGACAAATACTAGCATGGCCATCACTTGGTTTTCTTTGCCATTTTTGGGTTGTGTTATGTACTGCCTTGTTGCATGTTGCATGGCTGCATGGCTGAATGCATGGTCTTCATGGGCTACTAATGATCCTTTAGGCTCTTAGATCACAGCAGTTTTTAGCTGGAGTAAACAGCTTTTGTAGTAATAAAAAAGAAGTGTGTGTAAATCTGATTAAGAGAAGATTGATTCCCAGGCTCATTGTCCTAACAAGAAACAGAATTCAAACAAGATCATTATAAAAGTATTTGTTGCTTTATACCTATTCAGTACTGGCCTGCTAAAGTCAAAACAGATTAGCATTTACACATTTTTTATCTCTGAAAGTCACTAAAGCAAAGTCTGTTGTGGGCTGAAATGCTTAGCTGATATTCCATGGAATTCTTCCATACTCCCAAATGTGCTTAACTCTAGGTCTGCATGTCTATCATGTTTCAGACGTCACTTGATTATAAAAGTGGTGGGGTGCATCCTTAATTTCTGCCTGGTGAAAATCACTTAATTGTCTATTGTAGACCCATGGTACAATCATTCACTCTCTGCAGCCTTTTCTAACGTCATGCTGATGGAAGGCTAGCTGAAAATATGTCCCTATGTACATATCTTCTGTAATGGGAGCAGTGGGGACTTCAGCATCCATCATTATCCATTTGGATAATTATCTGGATGATTCCAATTTGATTTAAAAAATACAGTTCTAACCCAGTTCCCATATATTCCTTTCTATCTGAAGGGAAAATACCTGTTTGCTGCAGCACTGTGATATTCCAAAAGTTTATAAACCCTTCTTGTAATCAATAAGATGGAAATTAATTTGGCATCATGTTTTGAACTTTCAGACTTCTGTGATAAGCAAAGTGGATATAGTTCATCTGTTAATCATTTTACAAGACCATGAGAGAAATGAAATTACTTGCCCGAAATGTGGGAAATTGCTTTTTGTGGCATAGTGTCAGTAAAGTGTAAAGTATGTCACACAACTGCTCTTCATGTATGGTGGCTGCTTTCCCACAAAATGTTACAACCTCTATTGGTTTATTTTGGTGCCTACCAAGTCAGTGACAGTTAGCATGATTTGACAGATTGTCCAGCTCAGTATTATATTATTTGAGATTTTGGGGAAATATTTTCAGGAATAGTCTTTCATGGATTAATCTCTTGGATTATTTTTTTAGGATTGATAATGGGCAAACTGCAAAAACTGAGATTGGGAACTTCATATAAGGTCTGTGTTGCTAGACGGAGGACAGTTTGCATTGTACATCCCAGCCCAGCCAGTCTCCATTCTTGGATTCTGTGGAGAGGGCTTTGCTGGATCTATGTGATGGAGGGTATAGGAGCCACAGAAGCAGCTGAGCCTAACTACTGTGGGTGCATCTTCATTAGGAAGAACAGTTGGTTCTTAATCTGCGTTAGCTAACATATGATAACTACCACAAAGTAAAATCCTCATGACTATACAGGGCACTTTGTAGTTTTCATGTGTGTTAGCAGGTTGAATTAAAGACTGGAGGAGCCTAGAGTGTCACCTTGAGCTGCTAACTCATGAGAAAACGACAAACTGCCTTCTCTTCACTAAAATTTACGTTAGCTAACTTTAGTTAAGAACTCACGTTTTTTTCTAGTGAAGACAAGACCTGTCTGGAAGAGGAAGAGCTCCACATGAGGGTGAATCCTCCACATGCAAATCTAGGGGATACAGTCAGGTCCTAGGAATTTACTTTGCTTCTTATGTGTTTTGGAATGTGTGTTTGAATGAACAAAACAAGTTTAATTGTAGCCGCAGTATGGGACTTGCTACTGGCTGGACATTAACTACATGTGCGGTAGTGGTGTTCCTGAACCTCCAACTGCTAAAGCTGGGACTGGACAGCAGGGAATGGAGCACTTGATAAGTTGCCCTGTTGTGTTCACTCCCTCCGAAGCATCTGGCATCAGCCACTGTCTGAAGACAAGATACTGGGCTAGATGGACCATTGGTCTGACCCAGGTTGGCCATTCTTATGAGTGTTATGGGATCTGTACACTACTCCCAAAGATAGATTAGTATATTGTGTTTAGTAAAAGGAAAGACATTTGTAAAAGCTGTGTGGCCTTAATTGTGTGTAAAGGGCCACACAAAATCAGAAGCTAAGCATGATGGTTTGCCAGACAGAAGAGCCTGAAATGTTTTAACCATACTGGATTACTGTGACTGGGTGCCTGGATGGACCACACTGAGAGTGCCACACTCAGGGCAGACTGCAAGAAATAGGACAGACAACCCCCCAAAGTGGTGTTTTATTCTATAATTAGATTCACCAAAGAGCTTCTGCAGTACCACACTGGTTAACAAGAAGCCAAACACAGTCCCCGTTAGGCATTTCAGTCTAGTCTAATATAGTGGTAGGTTACTGAAAACTCTATTAATCATACTTAAAGTTCTACCAATCCCAAAGGATCAGACACTTACCCTCAGGTCAATATATACTTAAAATCTTACCCAAATAGCACGCTGGCAGCCAATCCTTTGTAAACTAACTAAAGATGTATTAATAAAAGAAAAGGGAGTTATTAAATGGTTAAGGAATCATATACATACAAGTGATTTTCAGCGTTCATATAACATCACTGTTGTGATCCTGATCTATCTGCTGGCTTGCAAAAGTCTCTTTGGAATTATCCTAAAAGGTTAGAATCCAAATGCAGCGTAGATGTAGTCTGCTAGAGTCTTTCCATGCCTTTTCCAGAGTATTCCATGTAACTACTTGGAAAATCTCAGTCCCACGGATTAAACTTTCCCTGTTCAAAATTGAGCAGACTAGAGATGAAAGGATCAGGCCGGAGGTTTCTCTTTATAGTTGAAGCAGGTTTTTCAAGTGCTTTGAGCACAGCATGTGACTGAGGATTCTTGTTTGTTGAGCACACACTGTCCCATCACTTGAAGTTAACATTCTACTTACTGTGCATACACAGGTAATCTAATTATACTGATGAATGTAAAGCGAATGCCGATCAGAGATTATATCATGGATAAATAAGATGAAGACAATATATTTAATATTGTTAATTTCATGCAGTGTCTCACATCTTTGATCTTAAGGTCTACTGAACACAGTTGCATACATAATGTAAAGGCAATTAAGACATGAAAAGAATAAGCATCTACAAGCTAATTTGGTTACATTGTTAAACTTCTAACAGGATAGCATCTACCCTTGATTTCTATTACTGCAAATGAACGGGTTAACGATTGCTGGTCTAGTACGTCTCTTCGAAATTCACATACAAGTGAATTGTCCTGATACAATTGTAATGCCTAGTTAAGTTGTTGTGGGTCATATACAGGTTGGCTGGTCTGCCAGTGTCACAATTACTAATATTTTTGTTAAGGTTATTCTTCAGCATGGAATTATTATATGCTGATTATTGGGTAACTGAGGTTTAACAATGATAATTTACAGTTTGAGAGCTGTGTTTGTGCACTCAGGAGAGTACATTTATGCACTTTCATTATTATTAATGGGTTGAATTTTTCACAAATTATTTGCAGTGGAATGAGCCTTTGAAATTATATTTTCCTCATTTAAAAAGAAAATTTCTATGAATAGTTTAATTTACTTTTCAATCTTGTTTAACTCTGGTATGAGATGCTTTCTCTTTATTTTCAGAGCTATCCGTGTATCAGCCCAATTCTTTAGTCTCACTCTTGATGACAAAGTGACATACAGTCTGAAACAAATGTTAGCCATGCAGCTAGCTGACCAGATTTATCCCATTCACTTTCATGAATAGAGAGGATATTACTCAGGAGGAAAACTCTGTGGTGATATAAAGTGGGAGGGAATGCTGTTTCTGCCTGATTGTTCGCCACTTCCTGGGAACTAGTAGAAATCCCTCCATTAAGGCATCCTGGAGATGAGTATCCATGGGATTTTGAGTGCAGGGTGTTAACACTGAATTTAATCACCAGCATCAGTTCCTGAAGTATCTAGGATTTTTTCCTCAAAGTCTCCCATCCAAGTGCTGATTAAACCCAATCATTTTGCTTATGAGATCTGTTGTGATTGTAGCCCAGGGTTGAACAACCATTCAGATACATAGTGACCACACTAGCTTCTAGCATGTTTTTAGCCTGAACTCTTTTAATGACAATGTTTTTGTACTTGAAATTTTTATTGTTCTTTTAGCAGTTACTTATGTATACAATTCCTTTAAGGTATAGTGGTTTCTTAGCCTTGATTTGTACCCTGTTGTTTTAAAGTGTTTTATAATGGAAAGGCTATGTTACGGATTAGAAGAATGTGTTCTGCATTAGGCTCTAGTACTGTGCTCTGGCTACAGGTCTGTTTGGGCAGACCTGCCACAGCTGTGTTACCGCTGAAGAACTTTTTGTGGCATCAGTAGAATTCACTTAATTAGAAACTCCTAATTTCAGGTATTTATAACTTGATATGTGGTCTGGTCTCAGCATAGGAGCAAAATAGTTTCCACACATTTTGAAATAAAAAAGATTGGTCTGGTCTTTATTAATTTAGTGGCATAGATACATAAATTAAAAGTGAGGGCACGCCAATTTTTTTGTGTGCTTTTGTGTGTTGAAAACACAGTGGAAACAACTAAATGCTCTAAGTCTAAAGAAGTGCAAAGCCCAGAATTCTCACTGTCCCTGCTTCTATGTTTGAGAAGCAAATAGTGCTGTGAAGATGTTGGGCCAAATTCACCCATATGAGTAAGAGCATAATTTTTCCTGACATATCTAGGGCAGACAATCCAGGAGGAAAGGAGCATACATGCTAATTCACAAAATTCTCTAATTTGTAATGGGTCTCCCAATGACTGGCAATAGTTTTACTATAACTTTGAGTGTAATAAGGACTGAGGTATTTTGAATACTTTTCTCCAAATTAGGTCCAAACAAAACATCTATGTGAAGTTCAAAAATGTTTAGTTTGCTCTTTACAGTATTAACAATTCAATTTTCTTTGGCTACACCCAGAATCAGAACCAGGGCTTTGAAAATACCTCATGAAAGTTTCTTCTCACAATGTTTCCAGGCAAAACAAAATAAGGAAGTACTGGAAATCTCATAATGGACCTCATTCTTGCAAAATTTCCAGGCACATTTCCAGACCAAAGAGGTTCAGATAAGGATCTGAACTTCAGATGCTTTTCCAAATATCTAAACTATTTGAAGTTAAAAAATCAGTAGACATTGGTGATGCTATGGTCTATTTGGGAAAACATAGTTGTGGAGGAAGGCTGTACCCTTCAGTTGCTGCTGTGCTAATTTGCATGAGGACGGTTATAGGAGTGGAACTGAAGCACATACACCACAATCCTCCAAAAATATGTTCTGCTTACCATTAGGAATAGGAAAATGTATAGATGTCAAAAAGATACGGATCTTGTGATTTTTAGTTCTCTCCACAATTACTAAGCTTTCTTTCTTTTTCTTTTTCTTTTTTTAAAGTCACCCTTTTCTGTTCCAAAAATATAGTTATCATGGACTATGTCTACACAGGATGTCTTTCTCAAAAATATACGGCCCCACCGGTAGTAGGAACAGTGGAAGTGCTAGTGTAGATAGATCATCAGTGTTCTAACTACTGTTGTCGCCTAAACATGTTTAATACATGTTGGGCAGAGGTTTCCAAATGGATCGTGATTATATTACAATAACTAAATGAAGAGTAGTGAATTAAGGTTGGCTTTTCTACCTAAGTCTCAGTTCCCGCAAAGACTTGTGCATGTGAATGGTCCCACTGAAGCTAAATTAATCCTGTTAATAAGTTTAGAATTTTTAAACTTTGTTTAGTTTCTCAATCTTTTAATATTACTTCAGTATAAGTCTTATATGTCCCAGTGAAGTTTTATCCTATTTTTACTATCAGAAAGAAAGCACGCACACACATCTCCTGTGGGGGTAGTCCTAAAAATTGGCTAGTTTTCAGCATGTTTAGACTACTTGCTGGCTCCACCCTACTGACCTTCACTATATAGTCTAGCTGACCCTGACAAAGCACATGACTCTTCCTGTGAATGTAAATAAGAGACTGTGAGATTATGAGTAAGGCTAAGATTTTTTTCATGGTTATTTTTAGTAAACATCACAAACAGGTCACAGGCAGTAAACAAAAATTCACGGAGCCTGTGACTTGTCCGCTACTTTACTACAAATAACTGGGGGCAGGGCTAGGTAGGGGGGAGGAATGGAGCCCCATTGGGGGGGGGACGACGACTGACAGGCCGAGCCCCCAACCATGGAGGGCACACAGCCCCTGCTCCAGAGCTGGCCCAGCTGTGGGACAGGGGTGAGCGGCTCCCACTGCAGCCCCCGCCAAGCCCTGGCCACAGCGGGGGGAGGCACATGACTGGGAAGCTGCAAAGGGAGCATGCGCCCCCAGCTGCAGCCCCTGGCAAAAGCTGCGGGGCTAGGGTGCACTGCTCCGGCTGCAGCCCTGCCAAGCCTGGAATGCCATGGGACTAGGGTGCATGGCCCAGCTGCAGCCCCGCCAAGCCTCGGACACCATGGGGTTGGGTCACACGTCCCGGCTGCAGCTGGCAGAAGCTGCGGGGCTGGGGCGCATGGTCCTGGCCCCCGCCAAGCCCACAATGCATCAGGGCTGGGACGCACGTCCCCCGCCAAGCCCGGGTCGCATCGGGGATGGGGCACATGTCCCTGGCTGCAACCTCCAGTGGAAGTCGCGGGTATTGGGCCCTCGGCCCTGACTACATCTCCCGGCCCCAGCTGCAGTTCCCTGGAGGAAGCAGCAGGGCTGGACCTTATAGGGTCCTGGTTCCAGCCAGCCCCAGTTGCAGGGCAGGGGCGCACAGTCCCGCCTCCTGTTCCTGAAAACCTAGAAGTCACGGAGGTCCAGTAAAGTCATGGAATCCATGATTGCTGTGATCTCCGTGAGTAAATTGTATCCTTAATTATGAGTAATGTAAAGAAGCCCTCCCAAATGCCACCATTGCCTCTACTTCTCTATGGTCTGCCTTTTGAAAATCTCTATTTCACTGAAAAAAATATTTTTTCATTGTATGTACAAATCAGTGTTTAAAAACATACTACACCTCTACCCCGATATAATGTGACCTGATATAACACGAATTCGGATATAACGCGGTAAAGCAGTGCTCCGGAGGGGCGGGGCTGCGTACTCCAGCGGATCAAAGCAAGTTCAACATAACACGGTTTCACCTATAACGCGGTAAGATTTTTTGGCTCCCGAGGAAAGTGTTATATCGGAGTAGAGGTGTACTACTCGACTGTTGGTTACTGAAGACCAACTAATTTTAGAAGTGTAGAAAGGAAAGCGAGAGAGAATTCCACCTTTGTAAGCAGGTGGGGGAATTAACTGTAAAACAGTGAAATAATATATATGGATCATGTATGTATGGCCAAATTCTGCCCTGTGTGTTAACTAATGAGACTCCTTATTTCATTGGATGACATCCATTTATGCCAATGTCTGAATTTGTGCTTTATACTTCATCATAAGAAAGCTTTTTATAAAGTGTTAGGTGGAGAACTGCAAGAATTGTGAGAAGTATTTATGTTGCTTTTCAGGAAAATATATCTGATTTCAATGATCCCGTAGTGGATCACTTCAGCTGTTCAGGGTCTAACATCTTTGTCATCTTATATGAATGCTTGTCTCTTGTATCAGTGAGGGAGGACCAGACTGAGAGTATCAGATAACCTTTGTTATCTGAGAGAGAGAAAATAAATGCTCAGATAAACTGGAATCAATTAAAGTGAAATTTTCAACAACTTAAATGAAATACAAATAGTACACTGCAGCTCTAATTAACTTCACATCAGATGTTTGAGGGAGAGATGCTTTGAATGCCTCAGCTATTTGATGAGAGATGCTTTATTGTCTGTGTAAACACAGTTAATGCAACAAACCGCATGTTTTTAACTTGACTGTTAAAATCATGCAGAAGCTGAATTGTGCCTCTGCTGTGTCGTTGCTTCTTTGAAAATGACAAATGTTAACAAAAATAGGACTGCTTTAATGCAAACTCATTTTAATTGGTGAATCATTTTGCTTCCTGTTTAGGAAATGATGCAACATCAATAGTCAACTGTCTTCATATACTTGGCCAGACTTTGGATGCAAGGTAATGCTGAATACATTTTCTAAAGTATAAAAAAATCACTTAAAACCGAATAGCACATATATAGTAGGATTTGGGGGCTGATTATCTGTACATGGCCACAGAATTTCTAAAATAAAAAAGGGTTGTCCTGCTGAAAAAGTTCCTATACCGAATGTTGCTTCATTATTATTCTTGATAACCTGAGGGTTTGGTAATACAATATAGAGCTTTTCATCTCTAGCTCACTGTTTCAACTCCAGGCCAGTTCAGTAGTGACCAAAAACTGCTGGCTATTTATGAGTTTTGTCTCGAGTGGATAAGTGTCTCAAAAACTGTCATAGCTATTGGAAATAATTCACTATTTTGCTTACAACCTCATGATCAGAGAAGCCAAGAATTGAATGGGCATCGAGTGAGGTGTGCTTTCACTCTTTGAGTATGTTTTCACTGCTGAGCTAACTCGGGCTGTTATTTGAGATTTGCTTCTAACCTCTCACTTGTTCACACACAAAAACTCTGACCTGAGTTTAGTGGTGTTTTCAGCCCAGGCTAGCTGACTCAGGTGGGTCTATAGGCTAAAGTGTGGCTGGTGCATTCGTTCAGGCCAGTAAAGTGCCCATTTTGCAAGGAAGATGCAGGCTAAACCACTCAAGTGCTGATAGTCCTCGGATGCCCTCCCCACAGTTCCCCTGACATGTCCAGAAGCACAGAGAAGTTCTCCCACAATTCACTAGGTAGAAGAATCACAGAGCAGCTCACTTACAGCAGTGCTAAGAACCATGGAATGTGCCCCCCAGATGTCCTGGTGACACATGGGCGAGTGCAGTAGCAGTGAGGATATAGTGACTTGAGTATGGCTTTGCAGTATGGCTGCCCACACCAAGGCTAGGTTAACCCAGGTGCCAGTCCCCCAAGTTAACTCTGCAGTGAAGACATACCCATGGAAAGGTCCTTTTAGGTCAGGATTGAGGCACATTTGTATAGCTATATATGGAAGCTTGCATTGCTGCCACCTATGCAGTACATATTCTGTGAATAAAATAGGTTACTTTAGTCTCCTGGGCTGTCAAGCATTTTTCACCTGGACTGATTTCTCTCACACATTAAAATGAAAACTCTGTGAAATTTTACTTTGCTATGAATAGAGGACCTCTACAGTCAACTCAGCTAGCTTTGTGTTTCTGTTTGAAGGCAGTGACACTGAATTACAATACTGGATACAAGTGATTGTAGTTCTATAACCAACATGTTCATGTTGCTCTGTTTCTACTAGAGATTTTAACTGTGGCTTTCAGAAAACCCACTCTGATTTTTAAAATTGCTGAAGCAAAATCTGGCTATGATGGTTGGATAGGCATTTTGGGTTGCAGTTTAAACAACCATAAGCTTCCTATTTTGATGATTTAGCGGGCTTCCTCATTCCTTGTTTTTATGAAGCATTTAAGCCTTTCCTTAAGAAGCCTTGTCAATGTAAAATTAATTGAAATCTCTTCCTGTCTGCAGAGTGACACTCTGACACTGCTTTTCAATTGGAAGGTGCTTTCTTTAGGGAAAGAGGATTTTACCCAATAGGAAGGTTTTCCCAAGATCTTGTGTATCTTTTTATATCATCCAAGAGTAGACTGTTTCATGGTTTCTCTAACAGAATATGATCTTTAATTCTTTTATATGTCATGCACAGGACTGTGATGAAGACTGGTCTGGAGTCTGTTAAAATGGCATTGAGAGCATTTTTGGATAATGCTGCAGAAGATCTGGAGATGACAATGGAAAATCTTAAGCAAGGCCAGTTTACACACACAAGAAATCAACCAAAGGGGGTGACACAAATCATTAACTACACCACAGTGGCTCTCCTGCCAGTGCTCTCTTCGTTATTTGAACATATTGGACAGCATCAATTTGGAGAAGATCTAATATGTATGTATTATTTAGAAATGCCAGGCAGCTAATGATCTTTATTGTTTTGTACTGAGGGTTATTACAGTTTGGGTTCTAATATATGGGGACAAACCCTGACAAAACTCTGCCAGAATTTTCACTGATTTAAATGAGAATTTGTCTTAAGCTTAGAATAAGGTCTGCAGGTTTTATCCCGTTGTGTAAAAATATGGGAGGGAGTGTGGTTTTGTGGTTAGAAGATAGGATTAGAAATCTGGATTATATTTCTGGCTTTGCCATAGACTTGCTATGTGATCTTGCATAAATCACGTAATCTCACTCTGCATAAATTTATCCATCTGTAAAATGGGAATAATAATATTTATCACACAGGCGTGTCGCAAACTTAATTTTTTTATAGAACTTTGAAGTTCTCTCATGAAAGCTGTTGTAATGCAACCTCATTCATTCAAACTTTTCAAGCAAGGTTATGTCACCTGACTTTAGCTACGTACATGACCTTGTTTCAATCGATGGGGTGTTCAAATGGGTGCATGAGGCAGAGCAGGAGGAACTGCTGAAGAAATCTGCAAGGGGCTGATGTGGGGAGGTACTTCTGAACTCCATTTCTGTGAAGTGCAGGAGCACAGTTGATGCAGAGCCTAAATTTTGTAAATCACCTAATTTTGGTGGGACTAAAGCTGTTCTCTTGCAGTGCCTCTTACAGTCCACAAAGCAGAGTTTCAATCTTGTACTGTTTAGAAGCCCCACAGGAATTCTAATAGCCAGCTCCCCCTCTATTGTGGGCAGCAATTCTTCCTCAAAGCTGGCCAGCTCAGAAATGGAGAATTGTTGAAAGAGGAATCCACCCAGGGAGGATCTAGAAAAAGAGACTGAAACTCAGTCATCTGCATTTCCTATGTCTGAGAAAATATAAAATAGCTATGTGGAAAATGGTTGTTGATATTTATAATTTGACAGGGTGATGCTATACTATAATTTTTATTTCTTTATCAATTATGGTTGAAGACATTTAATTTCAGTGTCTAAAAACATAATCCAAAACTAAAAAGCTGTGGGACTATATGCCATCTATAGAAGATCAGGTATACTCCTTCTACTCCTTTTTGTTTTCTGATCCAAATAGAACTTCATCATTAGCCTCTGATAGTTTATTACTTACATGATTTTAAACACCTATTCTATATGATTGTTATTCAGTTATTATAAACCCACTAATAGTTTGAATTGTTGGTTAATTTGAACTGTACTTACCTATTTTACGTAATACACAAGAGCGGCACTTCTCTTCACATTGTGTTCTAGGAATAATAGCCTTTTCGCTGCAGTGTCATCCCAGTTGTGTATTTTTTCCCCTCAGTTGGACAGTTACTTCTTAGCGCTGGGCAGTTTTATCTGTTGTTGTTGTTAATAAATTTTGAAAAAGTGTTTTATTCAGGTATGACCGTTATTGGCTTTAGAAGAGACTCTCTGGAATGGCTCTTCAGTGGGAGGAGTTAACTAGAGTGTCAGCCCAGCCAGTCAAAAATATCTGCCTCTGCCTCATGCAGTGTGAGGGACTGAAAAACCATCACTACTGAATTTATGGTCCCATCCCCCTACCAGAATGAAAAACGTTTGGGTGAATGAGACACATTTTCTCAATCACGTTATTTATACTAGTGTAATGACCATCACCTTGGCTGACACTGGGTATTGAACAGAAGACCTGCAGAGCTGAAAGTAGCTTGAGCTAAAAAGCCAGTCTCTGTAGCTGGGATGGTAACAATCTCAGATTGTCTGTAGACTGGACACAGTGGGGGACATGTAGCACAGAGACTACTGGGTTACGTACTTCCTCGGGACAGAAGATGCTCATCCTGAGTGTCGGAGGCCCACATCTGCTCAACGCCTGGATGAGCTCCCACTTGTGTGATGTACTCCATCTTGAACTGGGGACCCCAGAGCTAAAAGCATGAATCTCTACAGCTTGAGCTAAAAAATACCCCAGGCCCTTTAGCAGGCAGTTGTAACTAGAGCTGGTTGGAAAATGTCCAATGAAACAGAGTTTTGTCAGAAAATGCTGGTTCATTGAGCCTGAAATGTAACGTGAATGTGAATCGGGTTGAGTGAAGTGTAGTCGAATCACAGTCATAGTTCTGCCTGGCGGGCAGCTGGGGAGCCCTAGTTTCCAGGGTCTTTGGCTATGGGGCAGCAGCACCATGCCAGTGTTTCCAGGCCCCCTGCCATGGAGTTGGGAGCCTGAAAGCCCAGAGCTGGGGGCTCTCAGGGCTTCCAAGCTCCCTGCCATGGAACTGGGAGCCTGGCAAAACTGGCTCTGCCGTAGAGAGCATGGAAGCCCTGAGAACTTGGACTCTAGCTGGGCCTCTCCCGCTTCTAGGTTCCCTGCTGCAGAGCTAGGAGGTCCTGGGATGTTCTTCCAACATCCAGGGCTCCAGAGCAACCCAAAGCCTGCTGAGCCAGCTTCCTTGAGAGTCAGGCAGTCTTTGGAGCCAGCTGACCCAGGAGTTTGGAAGCCCTGTGGTCCCTGGCACCAGGGCTCTCTGCAGGGCAAGGCTGCGCCAGAGCCACAGACTCTGGGGCCCTCAGCAGCTGCTGACTGAAATTTAGCTTCTTTGTCCATTTCACTGCTCTTGCCAGTCCCTGGAGTATATTTTGTTTCAGAAATACCATATGTTAGTGTTTCCAAAACAATTTTAGGGGGAATTTCTCATTCATGGGAAATTTCAAAAAACATAACCCCAATTTCTCAATGCTATTAGCTGAAAAAATAGCATAGGGGAATTGAAAAAAAGAATATAGAAAACTGAGTAAAAGTTGTAATGTAATCACTTTTGGGGGGGAAGGGAGGCATATTATCAATTTTTTCTCCCCAATTCGATCAATTCAGTTTTTTACAGCTGCACATGGAAAAACAATGTTGTTCTTTACACTAGAATTCATAATGTGATGATTGTTATTCCTAAAACAAGCAATGAAGATAAAAATTGTTGTGGGGATCAGGTGATCATTTTGTTTTGGTTCCCCTGCCTGACTAATGAATACATCATTTAGATGCTATTTACCTGTAGCTTTGTCTAAATATGAGGTAATATCATTAAATATAATTTACAAAATTAAAAAGCTGTTCAGCAAGAGTATTTTTCCACTGTTGTATATTTTACAAAGCATAATGCATTCTTAAATTGGTTAGTTCCCTGATTATAATTTCCTTTTACTCATTTAACACTTTAGATATTTGCTGTGGGAATTCCCTGCCTTTAAAGCACTTCTAGCAATTGGAAAAGTTTCAGTATACCGTATTGCATAGATTATTTAATAAATCAAATCTCCGCTTCTATAACTATGCATTATCCTAACAAAGATGGTTTGCCATTTTTCACAGAAAAATAGAGCACGCTAATGGTGCATTAAATATGATATTGTTCTTAGTATATGCTTTCTATTGAATTAAGTGGAAATTTTTCATAAAAAGCTATGTCAGCATCTGGCCATCGGACTACTTTTTATATTTACACAGTGATTTCTAAAGATGATGTTTGGTAGCTTGTACTCATCAGTATGCAGGTTGTCAAGTCAAATATAATTAGATTGTCTCTATATTTTAAGCCCACTATGTAGTACTAAAATGGAATGCAGTAAAACCTTTTTCTCTTACTTCTCTGCCCCTTTCCCTTAGTGGAAGATGTTCAGGTCTCTTGTTACAGAATATTGGCCAGCTTGTACTCTCTAGGAACCAGCAAGAGTATCTATGTGGAGCGGTAAGATGAAAAATCATGTACATAATTGTAATCTTCATATATACACTTAGTTGTATATGGAGACATCATGTGCATTCTTTATTAGAATGTTGTTTTCCAAGGTAGAAGTTTTAATAAAGCACAAAAAGGAGTGTGGGGAGAAGTTGGAGGGGAGGGGAGGGAAAAAATCAAGTACCCCTTAATAGAAAAGGGAGTTGTGATAATAACTATACTGGATTTATTATAAAAAAACATTTACATAGAACTGTGTAAAAAGATAGTCTTCAATTAGAACTGAAAAGGTTCTTAGTCTAAAATATGATATTTCTTCCTTGCATTGGGACTGCAGGATCTGACTTTTTTGTATAATACAAACAGTATTAATTGCATGGGGAACTTAGACAATTTATGAGTTCCAGAAGGGGAAATTGCAAATTTTCATTACAATTAGTTTTATAATTGTTGCTTGTAGATTGATTAACTGTACTGTATTTTATGGTTATCCCTCATTTATTTTTGTTCATGACTGATATAAAAAACTTGGTGTTTTCACATTTTGTAAACAAAATGTTATATATTCATTTTGCAATTTCATTCTAATGGGTAAGAAATCCGTTCAGAATTACTGAATTTTGTCATTCATGATTCTATTAACAAATCAAATGAAAAAATCATAATGCATCAAAAATGTACTTTTTCAATTTGTACTTCAAGTAGAGGTGGATCTGAGCTATAAAATTCAAGACTGAATCTTGAATCCAATCTGGATGGACTCATTCTCAAAAAAATCACTGTTGAAAATAATCATTGATTCTACAGAATCAGTCAAACAGGCCATAAAGCAAGACAGAGAGAGAACTTTATTCATAACCCTTTGTACTTATATCACACTTTCATCAAAACACTAATTAAACCTTACAACACTCTGCAACATCCCAGTAGGTTTAATTATCTACAGTCTGCAGAGGGGGAAACTGACAAATAGGGGAGATCAAGTGACTTGCTCAAGGTCACAGCAAAGCAGTAGCACACCCAGAATACACTGAGGAGTGTAACAACCACTTCCTTGCCAGGGTGTCAGTTCTCTACCCCTTTCCATTATTTCTCATACCTTGTATATGGTTAGGGTTGCCAACTTTCTAATCACACAAAACCGAACACCTGCGCCTCGCCCCTGTCCCACCCTTCTTTCAGACCCCACCCATGCCCCATCCCTTCTCTAAGGCCCCGTCCCCACTCACTATATCCCCCTTCCCTCCATTGCTCGCTCTCCCACACCCTCACTCACTTTCACTGGACTGGGGCAAGGGTGTGGGAGGGTGTGTGTGCTCCGGCTGGGGGGGGGGTGCTTTGGGGTGGGGCCGGGGATGAGGGGTTTGGGATCTAGGAGGGGGCTCAGTGCTGGGACAGGGGGTTGGGGTGTGGGAGGCAGTGCAGGGTACAGGCTCCAGGAGGGAGTTTGGGTGCAGGAGGGGGCTCAGGGCTGGGGTAGGGGATTGGGTGCGGGCTCTGGGAGGGAGTAAGGGTGCATGGGGGGGTTCTGACTTAGGGCAGGGAGGGCTCCAGCTAGGCAATGCTTACCTCAGGCAGCTCCCAGTCAGCAGCGCAGCGGGATTAAGGCAGGCTCCCTGTGGCTCCCGAAAGCGGATGGCATGTCCGCAGGGGTGGCCAGGCAGCTCTGCACAGTGAACGCTGCCCGCACCCACAGGTGCCGCCCCTGCAGCTTCTATTGGTCGTAGTTCCTGGCCAATGGGATCTGAGGAGCCAGCACTCAGGGTGGTGGCAGTGCACAAAGCTTCCCTGATCGCCCCTGCGCCTAGGGGCCGCAGGGACATGTTGGCCACTTCTGGGAGCCACGCAGCGCCAGGCCAGGCAGGGAGCCTGCCTTAGTCCCACTGCGCCACCAACTGGAATTTTAACGGACAGGTCAGTGGTGCTGACCAGAGCCTCCAGGGTCCCTTTTCGACCGGGCGTTCCGGTTGAAAACCGGTCGCCTGGCAACCAGTTTGGGAGTCAGAATGTAAGGTTGCAACAAGTCAATACAAGTTACATTGTTTCAGCTATCAAAATTCAGGGATTCTGTACTATGTAAACTTGTTTCTTTTACAAATCACTGCATCCTGGTAAAAGGGCTCCGATTTGCATGATGACTGATGTTATTTCTCAGTAGCCCTTAGTCTGGAAAACCCTGTACTCTATCAAAGAGCCATTATTAGGTAATAAGAGTGGAAGGATGTGTAACTCTAGAGAGAGATGCATAATCACTGTACTCCAAATGGCTACTGCCTTCAGAACTGCTATCTATGTATAACGCTGTGCTCACAACAAACATGGCCACCTCAGCCTTTGACCTCACCCCCACTTGTCACCCCGTCTAATCACGAATAGAATTAAATTTAAAAATAATTATTCTCCAATGCGGAATAAAAATATATGCAATTTTCAGTGAATGCTCTCCAAGTGGCGCATATTTTACATATTGGTCTTATATGAAATTATATATTGACTCTTACAAGAGCTATTGTGAAAGTGAAGTGCTCTCTTTCATCTATTATAGTCCACAAGCATCAATGCATATAGAAAGCGGATAGCATGCTGTCTTATAGATGTATGTGAAACATGTTCTTTTCACATGGACATTATGTGGGTCAGGGAGGAAATCAGGAGGAGAAATAGCTATGAGAGATATGATGGCGTCAGAAGCTGAAGTTCCTGTGTTTATTGTGGGTATTATGGATTGGGAATTCAATGGCATTCTGTTACAGCAGAAACTCCAGGTTTCTCCTTTCTCCTGGGTCAGAAAGGAAGGCAGGATTTTGACCAAACTGCAGAATTTCTGTGACTTCTAGGAATCTCCTCAAGTTCTCCAGTTTGATTCTTACTTCCTTATGCATGTTTTAGTCCAAAAGAAATTAGAAATGGCTTGTTCATCTCTTGGTACTAAGCCATCTTTATTTAAAGCTGCCCACACGCTTTTCAGAATGGTACAACACCTGATAGTCATTCTGAGAATCACGTGCTACAATAAAATTGACTTGACTGTGGGATCTAATTTATCCTCTATATAGGAAAATTGGTAACCACAAAGATTTTTTTTCCAATTTAAACAATATCATTTTTTCTACAACATACTCCCTACATGTTTTTATGTCAACTGTCTTTTGGTTCTAAGATATTCTGTGGGACCAGGATTTCTTTGCCTCCTTGAGATGGGAGTAATTTCTTTTCTGTGACAATTTTTTTCTATGTGACAGGCCACACAGATGAGCCTTGGGTTCCAAAGTTGAGGGGAGACATGTCTCAGGTAGCATAGACTGACACATTTTCTTTTACATCAGAAGGAATCAGACTGGGTGATTATAATTTACAGGAATGGGAAAACAGCAAAAGTTTTAGCATAATAAAAACTTGAGAGTATATCCGAATAATTCAGTAATAACAATATCCTGTCTATATCAGACTTTGGCTTTTGGGCAAGCCCAGGAGATGGTTATTACTTATCTCATAAAAAGGAGAAATGCCCTCCAGTTATCATTTAGATATAATGGTGGTAACATTTGGCCTCTTGATCCATCAGTTTATTCGGTAGCTATAGGATTACTATCATTATTGTTACTATACTAGTGCTGTGTTTTCCTTGTATGCTCCTTGATAGCTCTCGGCAAATATAAGTAGGCCCAGCTTTGACATTTTATATATAACATTTTATTTGTGTAATGGCAGAAAGTTGATATCCTCAGATATCTGTTAAATGTATTTTTCTGTTACTATGTTAGTAGTTATAATCATGTAGCAGATTCTCTCTTTGTGAAGATTATAGTTTGTAATAAAAGTAAGGATGGTACTGAACTAGCTCTGAGTATATTCAATCAGAAAAAATTTGTGTGTATATATAACCATGAGCATTTGTGAATTCACAGGCAGCGCTCAGCCTTAGGAGAATGTTTGGCTGCTTTTGCTGGTGCCTTCCCTGTGGCCTTTTTGGAAACTCATCTGAACAAACATAATACCTACTCTATCTACAACACCAAGTCTGCAAGAGACAGAGCAGGTACATTCAGAACCTCACAGGCAGGCATTTTAACATCTGGATTTCACACACAATTGTGGTTGTCTTATTCACTGCATATTTACATACATTTTCTATTACAACTATCCTCCCTTTCATTTACTGATCTGTTTGTATTCATTTGCTAGAATGGTAGGTTAAATCTTGCAAAACTCAATGTTTTTCATTCCTTTTTGAGCTGCCCAATGTTGCATATGGAGATGATATTATTTTGGAATTAACTTGCTAAACTAGTTCCACCTCATTCTGATCATGTTGATACATTGCAAAATGGAATAAATTTGTAATTTCAGAAGCTATTTGTATTGTATATAAATAAGTGGTTTTATATAAGGTTTATTTTATATGTCAAACACAGGTAGAGATTTTAATACTGCCTACTATCATGAAATAAAACAGCATATCTTAATGAACAGTTTTATTTCCTTATCTCTCATTTTCAGCCTCAACTCTTTCTGGGACTTATCTGTATCTTTAATTGGGGCTAAATATTTTGATACATTGTATGCCCTTAACATGCCCTTAGGATAGCATGACATAAATTGTTTGCTGTGGTATTTTAAGTGTAGGAAATACCACAGCAAAGGCAAATACAAATAAGTAAACATTTGTTCATGTAGACGCCCCTTCAGAGGGCTATTTAATAAAAACATAGTTGGGGAATTAACACTGTGCCTTATGCTGTTCCCTATTGGAAATATTTTAGAGGTTCTACTGATTAACTTGTATTATTTTAAACTACCATGGGTGAAATTAAAAACTGGGCAGCTACCTTTCATAGTAGTAGAATATAATTTTAATTTGTTATTTCTCATTCTAATATAATGCATACCACAAATATGGCAACAATGAAAAACACTATGCTATAGTATACAACAGTTACTTAATGGCATCTTATGTATAACTTCACCCACTCAATTTTAAAAGAAGAGCAACTGATTCATTCTTCTATAGAGCTACAGTAGTCTATCTGGCAAATGTCAGTGTCTACATTAATAAGTAATATGTTCTGGTAATTTTAGTACATCCACAGTAGCCTATACTATGTCTTGTGGAAAGAAATATCCTTTTATTAATAGTAATAATAATAATAATTTGAATTTACTTTTATTGAGGATTTCAAAATGCTTTCCAAACTTCAATAAAGCAAGCATTAATGCAGCTCTATGAACAAATATGTATGATGTATTCAGTGTTAAAATGAGACGTAGCCTGATTTTGAAAAACAGCCCAGAGTATAGGCAGATACAAACAATTTGGCTCCAACTTCAGTACTGGCACTAATCTTACTACACAAGTTGACACTTCCATTGAAGCTGATGTATAACTCTCTACTCAGTTCCATAAAAGCACTCTTTCTTTGTGTCTAAAGCTTTATCAGCCAGATGGACATCTTGTGAAAGAGAAAATAGAAGTAGAATGGAAAAACATTTGGATATAAATATTTTATATGTGTTTTCTCTTTGTGATACATTTTATTTTTATTATTTTCTAGCTCTTAATTTGCCAATCAGTGTAGAAGAGGTTTGTCCAAAAATTCCTTCCCTGGAGAAGTTAATGGACGAAATAGTGGAATTGGCAGAGTCTGGTATTCGTTACACACAAATGCCACATATAATGGAAGTGATACTGCCTATGCTGTGTAGCTACATGTCACACTGGTGGGAACATGGGCCAGAAAACAATCCTGACAAGGCTGAAATGTGCTGCACAGCCTTGACCTCAGAGCACATGAACACTCTGTTGGGTAACATACTGAAAATCATCTATAACAACCTAGGTATTGATGAGGGAGCCTGGATGAAGAGATTAGCAGGTAAGATTTGAAGATATGAATAATTTGGATCTGATTCTTTTCTCACTTACATCAGTTCACATTGACTTCAATGGATTTACTCTATATTTACCCCACTTGAAGTTGGAAGAGAATCAAGCCCATATTTTACAGCCTCTTTGAATAATATAAAGTCTAATTAAATGAGACAATAAGACAGCGTTCTTTGAAAGAGAGATGATATATTTTAAAATAATTGGTATATATCATATTGAACTTCATAATACATTTCCCTCCTTCAAAAGCATGGCTATCCCTGCATTGTAATATGCCATTTACTGAACTGAAAGATTTATATTTGTGCCACCCATTTATCTATACGTACAGAAGGCAGTTGCGTGCTATTACAAAATCTGGTTTTTGAAGTGTTGTCATTAGGCTTTATGATTAACACCCTGTCTCCATTCCACTGGGTCTGTTCAATGCCCCAGTTTCTAACTAGTTCCTTGGGAGTGTGACCCCTTTAGTGTGCTTGGGGCCCAAGGATGAACACAGTTCCACAGAGGCAGGCCTGTGGCCTCCAAGAATCCAGAACTGAGCCTTCAGGCACCAACAAACCCTGTCTGTCTCTATGGTTCCTTGCAGCGAGTCCAGCCAAAGCCAGACTCCTGCGGAAGGCTTGTGCTGTGTCCCTTCAGGGTTCAGTGCTCTTAGTGATTATTTGCAGCGACTCCAGGCAGCCTTTTCCAAACAAGGCAACAATTTATTTGTCACCTGATATACAGCATCTGAAAGTCCTTAGGTTTGGGTAGAGAAGCAAAGGTTAAGAGTTCAGCATGGCCAACGCTAGGCCAGGGCTCCCTTGAGCCATGCTACCATCAAAGCTATCTAGGCGCTCTCTCTGTCTCAGTTCCTAGTCCCAGGTGTGTGTGTTCCTGTGTCTCTCCAAAGGCCAGCTCTTAACCCAGCCATCTGACTCCTTTCTGCTTTGTTCTCCAGCTGTAGCCTTTGCTCTGCTTCTCCATGAAGAGATATTGGGGGGAATCTCCTTCTTCTTGGCTGTTGGTTGCTAGATGTGAATGTCCTGGCCAATGGGGTTCCCATTGTCTTTCTGGATCCTCCACTGATATGGGTCGGTTCCAGCCAATCCTTTAATGACCCATTCATACCACCCCAAACAGTTACATGACTCAACACCTCATATCCTCTGCTTTGCCCCAAGGGCAGCTTTTTACACTCCATGCATAGGAATGCAAAGCACAGGGAAACTGAGGCCCTCATAGGAATCATAAAAATATTATCAGAATTTCCACTTCAGCATACACTCCTTTGAGATAGGTGGCAGTTCATAGCTCACTTTTAGGCTTTTTTGTTTTTTAAGAAAGATGATACTACATTGGGTCTTATTGAAAATCACAAAGGTGAAAGGCTGAAAACACAGTTGATTTGTTGATTTGTCGCCCTGTAAAACTTTATCATCTCCCTGGAAAAGTCACTTCTGTCCTCTGATTCAATTTCACATGACTTTTCAATGCTTATTGTCTTCTTTCTGTTGTTTTTGATGCTTACGCTTTTGGTAACATACAGGTCTGGACCCCCATTTTGATAGTCACTGTAAAATAACATAGGCAAACATGTTCCCTGCTGCAAATTACTTACAATCTACTAAATGTATTGTAGGTGTTTGTTATCTAAACAAACACTGGCTAAATACTTCCTTAAGGATTACCCTTTGGATGAGTGGATTTGCAGAAAACCTGCCCTCGGATACTTTAAGTGGCTGAGTGATGGGTGCCTCTCAACATTTTCAGAGGCTCATTTAGTCTAGGTGAGATCCCAAAAGTTCAAATGTGTATTCATAACTTATCCAGGCTTGTGCAAATGCAAAATGGGTCTGGCAATTACTAGTGCAAGCTCCCAAATGAGATTTCCAGTACTTTCTCCTTTCAACCAAGCCAAACCATACTGTGCGAAGGAAGAGCTCGGAGCTCAGGAACGTCACTGCACCCACATACGTCACTGCACAACATTTACGTACCTTATGAAACTTTTTACTTTTCCTTAAGGCAAAATGCTGGAGTAGATATAAGACAAGTTTCATGGTGTTAAGTGTTTAGCAAGGTATTAGCTAATTTGAATCCCTGTTTTCACGCTAACAAAATGAACTTGTGGCCCCACTGAAGTCAGTGCAGAGCTCTCATTGACTTTAAATGGGACCAGGATTTCACCCTCGTTCTTTAAAATAAAATATGGGAGAGAAAAGGTAAAGGTTTTGGATTACACTTTGTGGTCAGGTGTTTATTATAGTATTGATTTGCCTTAAATAGTGTTTTCCCAGCCTATCATAAGCAAAGTGAAGCCCCAGCTTTTAAAGACCCACTTCCTGCCACTGATGGATAAGTTGAAGAAAAAAGCAGCAATGGTTGTATCAGATGAAGACCATCTAAGAGCAGAAGGCAGAGGTGACATGTCTGAGGCTGAACTGCTTATCCTAGATGAGTTCACCATTTTGGCACGGGACCTCTATGCCTTCTACCCTTTGTTGATTAGATTTGTGGACTATAACAGGTACGTGGAAAAAACAACTTAGTGAATCCTTTCAAAACCTAGTTATGTTTCTTGATACTTCATTTTGTGTCTTGATTATGTTCTACACTGAATGTAAATAACTTTTCTTCACACAATCAATTTTAAAGTGACATTAACAGTACCTTATTGCAGACTTACTGCAATTTTAGGGAAAGGATTTGGAGAAAAATCACAAAAAATAATTTCCTGTTGCATTTTACCTGGTATTATGGGGAAACTGTATTCAGATGTTGAAGTAGGGCATCAAAAGGCCACTTTAACATTAATTAAAACACATGCACGTCGTTCTGCTTTTTTCCTGGTGATACCATGTTAAAAATTGATTTCAAAGCAAAATGTTAAAATTGCATTATCCAAACCAGAAAGGATCATTGCCAAGATTTTCTTCTTCTTGTTACCTAATTTTAGGGCAAAATGGCTGAAAGAACCCAACCCGGAAGCAGAGGAACTGTTCCGCATGGTGGCTGAGGTATTCATTTACTGGTCAAAATCCCATGTAAGTAAATTCTTACAATTTTTATTTTACTGTGGTTTTCTTGTCAGATGGGTCAGTTATTTAACTAAAAGCAATGTCCATCCTTTGAGAAGGAGGTGCAAGTGGTGCATTGCCCCCCGCCCAGGTAGATTTCCTTTTTCTTTTTTTCTTTAACAGTATTCTGATTGCTTTAACCATATGACACAAAAAGGATAGCTATATAGTGCAATGCAATATAGCTCTACTGATGCATCAGTCAAACAGTAAATCAGTTATATTGGATCATACAGGTGGGTGCATCGTTCAAGCAAAACTGGTTGTGGGGGGACCATCATGGGATAATTTGTCACAATCCTACAATGTGTGGGGAAGCCGATTCTGATTGCCTTACTTGAGGTTTCCTTTTGCAATGTTCCAAGATAGACTCAAACACAGTTTATCCTCCTTGCTCATAAATCACCATTGACACTTTTTTTTCTGGCTATGAGGATGGATCATACTTTCTCTGTTCAGGCTAGCATTATTTTCTCCCCATTAATCAGATAAAAGTGCTTCATCATGAGGAGTTTGCCATCCTCTTTTTCTTATAAGATCCTAAATATGTCATCCCTTGTAGCCAGTCTGTTCCACTTGACAGCTGCGAGGCCTACGAGTAGTCCTAATTTGGGTCTCCGGTTTGCTACCAGTAATAATCTTTGAATGGTTGCATGGGAAAACATACATAATGATGTAGAGGGGTCTGTGGACAAGGAGGTGTGTATGGCTGTTAATTTCCTGCCACTCCTGAAGTTCTGTGAAGTTGAAGAAATACGGTGATGTCTTGTAGTTCTATGATTATATGTATTTCTTCATGAGAACTCGTATTTCTTTCATAAGGCTCCTGTACAGATAGTCATTACTGAGTTCTTGCCACCAGCCTTATATTTTTATTTCCCCCTGCACTCCCTTCTTTGTCTGAATATGTAGCTAATCAATTAGTTTAAATTGATGTAACTCACCACGGAATTGTAAAATCTACCCACCACAACTGGACATCCGGCCTCCTTCAGTCTATAGGCATGGTTATGATACAACGTATGTAATAGAAGAGTCCTCAGCGAGACTGGCAGACTTGAAATCTAGAAGTTCTTTGAAGAGAATGTGTAACTTTACTTCCACTGACTTAACGCTGCATTGCAGATTTCTGTTTCTTTAACAGAATTCAAAGGAAAGCATTTCACTTATTTTGCCATTTCAGTAACTGCTCTGCATGAGAAGGTGTCTCACTGAAGCCAATGGGACTTCTGTGCACAGAGCAGACAGACAAATAGCTCAGCATGTTTTAAATCAGGGTTATGCTCTGAAAAAGACGTCCTGGCATTCCATGTTTGCCTCTTAGGGTATGTCTGCACTGCAGCTAGACACCCGCGGCTGGCCTGTGACAGCTGAGTTGGGCTTGCAAGGCTCAGGCGGCGGGGCTGTTTAATTGCCATATAGGTGTCTGGGCTCAGGCTTGGGCTCTAGGACCCTGTAAGGTGGGAGGGTTCCAGAGCTCAGGCTGCAGCTTGAGCTGGAACGTCTATACTGCATTAAACAGCCCTGCAGCCCAAGCCATGTGAGCCCGAGCCAGCTGGCACAGGCCACCCATGGGTATCTAACTGCAGTATAGACATACCCTTGGTGACTTCAAGCTGAGGTTCACTAAATTGCAAGTTAGGGGATTTCCTCTTAATGCCATTCCTGTAAAACTCGTCCTGGGATCTCAACCTGGTTTTTTTCTGGCTTGTATACCAGCACCAGCAACAAAGATTGTGCATTAAGAATTAAGCTATGAACTTCACTGATGATACGTGCTTTAGAATAGAACGCGGCTCACAATGTGTGCAAGAGTAAAAAGCAGTAAAATTACTAAAAGAAAACTGCTAATAAAATAAGATGAGACTGAACACTCACAGGGAATAGGCGAGTGAAGAAGTGTCATCTTTATGTAGTTGCATTTCCCACTATAACCACAGTCCTGCAAGTCTGAGTGATAGTATTGTAGCATTTCTGTACTTAGAGGTATTTTAACTAACATTATCTATGCAGCCCACCAGGCACAGCCTAAATACCTGTTCAACAATTAGGCGCTGAGTCAGCAAAACATATAAGTATGTTAATAACTTTAAACATGCCAGTTAAAAGGGATTGCTCACATGCTTAAACTTACACACATATTTAAGTTCTTTGCTGGATCAGGTACTCTAGTGATGCTCACTGTAGAAAAACCTAAGATAGACAGAATTACCAGTATGATAATATCTAGGCAATTATTTTTTATCTAATTGTGATGCTATTTGCATTTTATGCCATTCCACTATGTAAATGTGAGGCAACAATCCTTTATCTAATATAATTCATATTTGAAATGGAAACTGGATAAGTTTACGCTTTATTGTAATCTGTCAGAGTTTTCAAATGTAAAGACTTTTGATTGAGTTTAGAAAGTTTGTTTGCCTGCAGGTAAGCAGTGGAGTATAGCAAAGTCATTGCCATCAGTAATTGATTTTATGCCTTGGAGGTTTGCATCAAAGTTTAGCTAGGTTAGCTAGTTATTTTATTATGTGGAAAATCATTTAAGGTGTGCAAACTGAACAGCATATTTTGTAAAATCTTTTTATTTTCAACTACAATATTTGATGTAAAATGAACAAAAATAGCTAAGGTAAAATATATATAAGTTTTGTTGTAGTATTTTATAGTGCTTAATCAAGGCTACATGATTTTTTTCAATATGAACACTTTCTAATATTTGAATTCAATACATGTGTAATTACTAGAATTGGTTGGAAATTTTCGATGAAAACATTTTTTGTTGGAAAATGCTAATTTGTAAAAACTGAAACTTTTCACAAAGATGCGTGTTCTGAATCAGGAACAGAAGGGACTTGAACCTGAGTGTCTGATATTTCAGGGTTGTGCCATAATCACTGGGCTATCAAATATTCTTATCTATCTTGCTCTGTTTTTCCAAAGGGTCTTGGTGTTGTCCTGGTGTAGAACAAAAGCAAATATTGAAACCTGAAAAGTTTTCACAAAATACTCCTGTTTTCCAGCCAGCCCTAATAATAACATTGTATTTTTATATCTATCTACAATGTTCCTATCTATATAATTCAAATCTGTCATATCATTAGAGCTTAGAGAATAAAGAGAACAATTTTGTGAATACTCACACAAACTTTAAAATGAGTTTACTTTGGCTGTGCTTGCATCTATTTTTGTGCTCACTTCCTTTGAATGTTTCAGTGATCAAGTTTCACTCTCATGAATGCTCACAGAGTGAATTTGGAAGCTTACATACTCTATCATTCACACTAATAGTGTGAGATTGCCTCCCTGTTGTACAAAATACTATCCAATGTTCCAAATATCCCTCACTAGAGCCATGGCACAGAGTTAATTAAATAAGTTAGATAAAGATCTGATGGCAACTTACACAGCTTGGACCATGTATACACATGCATTTATTTAGTGACATAGAATTATAGTTCAGTAAACACAATGGCTTTGTGTGAATGTCACAAGACAAAATTTAATTTAATTTCTGCACTCGGGTTATATATTTTACAGTAATCAGACTTTTTTGGCAGGATGTTTGGAGCCAAACTTAGTGTTGGCAAGAGTAGAAAGTGTTTAGTTTTCTAAAACTCCTTAATCCTGTTTATATGATGCCTCTCTATCAACTGATACCTCTACAGGAGATTAAAAGACAAAGTGGCTTCCTTAAACCTTCTTCCAAATTATAAAAATTACGCTAGTTCAGCCAGAGGACAGAAGTAAAACCATGTGGTTTATGTCAGGGGTTCTAAACCTTTTTCTCTCTGAGGCCCCCCTTCACATGCTATAAAAATTCCTGGGCCCAGTGGGGGGGAGGGGCCCTCAGGGCAGGGGCCTTGGGCATAGGCATAGTTTGACTTCTGTTTTGGGAGGGCAGGGGCCAGTGGGGCTCGAGCCACTTCCACATGGTCCGGTCCAGGGAGGGAGCGCCACCTCCACCCCCGACTCACTTCATCAGGCCACCCAGCCTTTCTGGGTTGGGGGGAGACACAACCAAAAATCATAACTCAAAGTTGTGGGGCTTAGCTTAGAAAGTTTGAAAACAACTTAGGGTGCAGGGATGGAGTAGCTAGGGGCTGTGTGCAGGCACGGGGGTAGCACACAGTGCAGGGATGTGGTAGCTAGGAGTTGTGTACACATCGGGTAGCTGTGGGCTAAGTTCCCTGTAAGCTGCACGGCCGCACAGCAGCCTATTTAGCGCCGCACAGGCACTTAGGGAACCCGCCCGGGGACCTGCCAGGGGAGGAGTGCCCCTCCCCTGACCCCAACTCACCCTGCAGCCCGGAGCGGCCCGGACCCAGCCGCAGCTGGATCGGGCCCAGGCGCAGCCCAGCCGGCCCTCCCCCGGCCCAGACCTGGTGGGTCCTATCCTGCAGCCCCAACCCTCTGCCCCAGCCCTGAGCCTCCTCCCACAAGAACCCCTCAGCCCCACCCCCGCCACATGAATTTTATGTGCACCAATATGAAGGTGACGTGTCACACATCACCTCCATATTGGTACACATAACAAAATTCATTCCGCACATGGGTGGGAAAAATTAGAGGGAACACTGGCTGTGGGTGCAGAGAGGAGGTAGCTAGGTGCTGTGTGCGGGCAGGGGGGTAGTTCAGGGGGCAGGGAGGGGGGTAGCTAGGGGCTGTGTGGAGGGAGGGCTCCCCTGCGGTCCCTGTTCCTGGAGGGGTCTGCCAGCCACAGAGCTGGGTCTCCCCACCTGGGTGGCTCTTACCGGCTGCCTTTGCAGGAGCAAATGGGGCTGAGAGCTGAGGAGCAGCTTCAACCCGGAGCACCAGCAGGAGAAAAGAAACACTGCTGCTGCCTGCTCCATGGCACCAGCCAGAGCAGCAGCTGTCCCGCACTACCTGGCTCCGGCTTCCCACCTCCGACCTGGCCAGGGAGCAGGGAGAGGAGATCGGGGGTGGGGGGAGGTGTGGAGCTGCCCCCGGGACTGCCATGCTCTTGCGCTGCAGTTTGGGGGGAGGGCAATGCCCTCCATGTTCCCAATTCTGCCCATGGGCTCAGGGCTTATGCCCCACATGGAGTACCAGGGCTCGGGGATTCAGCCCCGCGCCTCCCGGCTTCAGCCCTGCGTGGGTCGCCAGGACTCGGGGACTGGGTTTCAGCTGCAGGGCCCTGCAGCCTCCTTGAAAGGGCTCGCGGATCCCGGTTGAGAACTGCTGGTTTATGTGATTCATCACAACTAACAGCTGGAATTTCAAATATCCACAGTGGGCTGTTGTTCACAATGAAAAGTGCATTTAAAAAACAACAACCACCAAAAACAGAATTTGTCAGTTCAAGAAGCTGGTAATGGCAGTCTTATTGCATATGTGAAAAGGGGCAAGTTCAAGTTCAGTGAGTCATGTTATTGAAATATTGTGCTCAGATGTAAATGTTAATATCATATTGCAAATTATATTTCCTTAGGTGTTAGAGAAAAAATATTGAAATTAAAGCTCACTTCAGATATAAAAATGCTCACTTCATTTATACAAATTAATTATATTGCACAATCAGATTCTTCTGCACAACAATAGTTTCTGAAGAGCTTTCTAAGCACTGTGGCTAAAATTTCAATCGTATCTTTTGACATCATTCGCTCCTAGTAGTTCTTTGCCTTCCTTCTCTTTTCCCTAGTAGATTTTCAAAGATGCACCTGACCCTTCCGAGAATAAAAATACATCTTTCATTTAAAAGGGGATGTCTGTTTGTAGATCCACTTTATGTTCAGAGTGGATAAAAATCTGAGATTTGTGCAATGTAAATAATGCCAGAATTTAACACATTCTCAAGAATCCATTAAAAACGTAGAAACTGTAACTTTGTGGAATCTACAGAGTTCCAGTGAACCCATATTTATTATTTAAGACTTGTACGGACAGATTTCTCACATGTAATAAGTGCTTTTAACTGAAATCTCCTGTGTAACATTTCAGAATTTCAAAAGGGAAGAGCAGAATTTTGTGGTACAGAATGAAATCAACAACATGTCTTTCCTTATTACTGACACCAAATCCAAGATGTCTAAGGTACAATAAGCTGCAAAGTGTAAATATTGTTATCCCATCTTGCTTTCTCTCCTCTTAGTGTTTTAGCTTTGTAGGTTTTAATGGCAAGTGTCCGCATTTATAACCCCTTAAATTCAATGTTCCTGTGAACTTTCAGGGTCCTGCCATTTATGATGGTCCTTCCAGTAGTGCTGAAGGTGCACTGTGCTGCTGCTACTTGCTTTGGCTAGAGTGGATGGAAATATCAGGTGTGCTTAAAGGCCATGTGATTATTATATCACTGGCTGCACATACCACAGTAGTTGATCCATCTTCTTTCCTGGTATTGGACCTGATCCTTAATTGTTTTGCACTCCAACATCCCATGGAAGTCCACAGGAGTTTTGGGTAGGCAAACAATGCAGGATCTGGCCACTGGTGCATGATGGAATGCAATTGTGCCTACTACAGTGGGCAAAGTGTGTGTGCGTGTGTGTGTGTCTTCCATTTCTAGAGTTATTCCCCACTATAATTACAGGGAATATCTGTAGTTACCAGGATGAAGGTAAGAGAGAGCAGGCATTTCAGCTGGCCACAGCTTGGAGCAGCCAGACTCGTGTGGGGAGGGGAGAGAGGGAGATTTAGAAAGATGGTATAATGCCTCCTTAGCTTCCCCAGCCCTTGAGTCCTGTGCTGAGCAGAACTCAGGGAGACTCTTCGTCCCTAGCATAAAGGACATAATCCCTCATCCTTAAAGGCATAAGCAAATCACTAACTAGGGGGATCAGGAAAATCAGCTCATGGTGCAGGAGATAGAGATTTTTCCAGGGCCAGGCCAAGGCTATGGAATGAATTCCCACAAACATCCCAGCTTTCTGGTCCAAGTGCAAGGTTCACTACTTTGACATGGTCCTCAATAACAAACATGACATTAAATATTTAAAAAAAAACCGTGAACACTCCTCCCCATCCAGTAAAACCTCACATAATTTTCCCCTGGGAGAGAAAATACAGGGAAGACAGAAAGCGTCACATCTGACAACTGCTAGTCACATCACTTAATGCACTTCTGCAAGGTGCTGAGATACAACAGTGAGGAGGGCTGCATCAGAACCTGAACAGAGAATAGAAACAAAATTTTTAACTTAACTTTTCATTTAACTTCCCCTTTCCTCCCTGTAGGTTGTTACATATTTATCCTTTCCTTGGATTCTAGCATTTTTTGTTCAAGCATCTGATATTTGCCAATGTCAGAAACAGGACACCAGAGTAGATGGACCGCTAGTCTAATCCAATATGGCAATTTGTATGATCCTGTTTTCCTATGCCTCTTAGTGATCTTCCTTCATCTTCTCTCCTCACTCAATCAGATAAAATGTCCAAATACCCTGTCTTCTCTGGAGAAATGCTGATAGTGTACCCTCTATCACCTCTACTGACAGCATGTGCATCTACTTGCTTGGGTCAGTCAGATCTCCTTGGACACACAGTCAATATATTTTAAAACCCAGTTTCTGTTTCCAGGATATTTTACATACTTTGTCCTCTTGTCTCCCATTCTCAGTATATGTTAATGCCCCTTAATTAGTAAAGTAGAAATATTAGACTGATATTGTCTAATTGTTAAGCATAACTATACAGTTTTATCCTGTATTTTATAGTTTTTGTTTTATAACAGAAAAACTTAATGTATGTGAACAAGTTTTCCCAGAAATTGTCAATTTCTGATCTCAGTCGTACCCATGCCACCCCATTGACTACGTTGTGGTCAAACATGTAAATGTGAACGGGTTCTCTCAGTTACAGCAGAGTTAAATTGCTCTGGAAGTGTCAGAAGTTTCTAAATGTACCAGTATACTCTGAGTACATGAAACTGGATGCACAGCTTTTCATCTGTCAACCCCGATTCAGACAAGGCATTATTATGATGAAACAGTATATTTTATTCTCCATTTCCTTTTTAGTCACTTAAATAAGTGTCACTTCAAAGGGTTCTTTTTGAAAAAGCTGCATATCAACTAGTAAACATCGAATTTAATTAATCAAGTTGTATTTTTCACATATATATATAGTCAAACATTTCATACAATCGCTTATTTTTCACCCATTAGCTTATTTTTTCATGTATCCCTTTGTGTGTTTGTCTTCAAACAGGAGAAAACTATTGAATGTGGTCTTTTGAAATGCACATGATTCTTTGAAATTCCAGACAGCTAAACAATCCAGCTTCTATGACCTACTAATTGCATATGTCCTTGCTGTTTCCTACATGGCAAAATCTCATCAAACAAAAGCCAATCACAACTCCACTTTTTGATTTATAATTAAAATAATACTCAGCATTTATATAACACTTTACATACTCGAAGCATGAAATGAATGTTAATGAATTCATTTTGAAAACACCCCCGTGCTGAGGAAGGCCACATTCTGGTCTACTTTACACTGATGTAAACCGAAGTAAGTCCTTTGAGACAGCGTGTAAACCGGTGGCAGAACTGGCACTGGAATGTCTGATTCTCAATACTGTGTTCAGTCCAGAAGACAATGCTGTGTTTTATGAAGAAATGTGCTTATGATTTTTAGTGTTCAGTTCAGAAAATTCTGCTACAGCTACTTTAATTTTTTCCATGGTTCCATCCGACACTTTTGTTTACTGTCATCACTTTTTCAGCCAGAACTCAGTGGTGTTCTAAACTATGGTGATTCCCCTACAAAAGGTAGTGGTATTTAAACAAACAGCAACAAAAACAGAGAAGGCAGGACTCAGAGACTGGAACTTGGAAATGTCACATGTTTGCAAAGAGGAAAGACATAAAAGAACTATTGACAAGTATGTCTCTTGAAGAACGGCGTCCAGTCACATATAGGAAGGGAAATGAGTGTGTGGGTCAAGTCAAAAGACAGCTGTTCTAGGAAGTATTCATGTTTATGAAGTATTTGCATGAAACACAAGACAGTGTAGCATAGTGAGCAATACCTTTGGATGAGGATGGAGCTGGATAGGTGGTAATGAAATAGTCAGAACTAGGCAACAGTAGAAAAATGTAAATTAAAATGTCATTGCAGGAGTAAATATTTAATAATAATAATAGAGTATCTGTTTGTTATATGCTCTAGGGAGCTGTTTCTGATCAGGAGAGAAAGAAAATGAAGCGAAAAGGGGACCGATATTCTGTACAGACATCTCTCATTGTAGCAGCACTGAAGAGATTACTACCTATTGGTCTAAATATTTGTGCACCCGGAGACCAAGAGTTAATTGCACTGGCCAAAAACAGATTCAGCATGGTAGGTCCTCTTCATGTGTTTGTTTGTTTTTTTTCCTAGATCTGGGGCAGTGGAAAAGTGACATTACACTATTCCTCTAACAGAGTCCTGTGAGATTTCCCTGCTTTTCCTTGGTTTAATCCCCTCTACCCTCAGGGTCTGACCCCAATGCCCATTGAGTCTTTTGATTGACCACAGTGGGGTTTGGATCAGGCCCTAGTGATCATGCTTAAAAGGATTAGATGAAACTCAATTTAGAGGACTATGAAAGCATTCCAGAACTGATCGGTAAGAAATGTGAGACATTCTCAAACTCTTTTCTTGGGGCTGAATAGAGAGAGTTCTGTCTTTGCAACCCTGCAGACAAAAGAGTAAGAAATTATGACTAAAATTAAATGCAAAGCATTAAAACCTGTTCTGTCTTTAACATATTTTTTATTATTTTAATGTTGATTTGTGGACATAATTGTAAGGATTACCAGTGATAACTGAGTAGTGTACAGTACAGTCTTATGTAAAAAACTATCATGGATGAACACCATGGTTATTTATTTACACCACTTAATTTTATTTTGATTTGCTGAAAAAAATGTTTTTTGGATATGTTGCTTTTTTAAGTGTATTTTTTCTAGCTTAGGGTTAGGGTTATTTCTCGTTTGATTTTTTTTTCATGAAAAATTGCCAGTAATAGATATTAACAAACTTTGGTTAGTTAGAAATACAGATAGAAACTATAAATATACTAACATAACCGATTCCCAAATACAGTACTACTTTCACCACTCCCAATTGGTTACATAGTTTTATATTCACCTAGAGGTTTCACTGTCATACAGATGGTACTTCTAGGAATGATTCCACAGTCAAGTAGCTTTGTTTGGCAGTATGATCACAATTTAGTGAAGCTACAATGCTTTTATGTCATTCAGACAGCTATGCTGTTTAAAAATGACAGGTTTTTAATGAGGGGAAGGGAACTCAAGTCTGAGAAGACCCTCCTTCTGTTTAGTGGTGAGTGGGCAACAAAGAGTTCCATATGTTACCATTCATTACACCGATTTGGGCAAAAGTTTCCAGACTGTATTGATGATGATGATGATGATTTTAATGCAGATTATTGTGCAGCGGGCTGAATGACTATGGGTAGATATAAATGTAGCTGCAGATATAAATGATGACATCTAGACCTACTCCCAGAGAGCTAGAATGTTGTCAGCCATGCCCAGATACCTAAGAGGTAGGCCCCGGGAGCCTTACCTCAATTTTCAGTTGCACTTGGTGCAGGGTCCAGACACAAGCCTGGTCTTTCCACTCCTGGTGTGTAAAAAATTAAGAGGAGAGGGGACCAATGTGGACAGTGGTGCTAGACACCCCAAAGAGAGTAGCAACAAGGAGGGTCCAATGCCTCTCCTTCCTCCACACTGACAAGAACAGCTGGGTCTGTGCAGATGCAAAGAAAGCATACACCAGTGAAAGGGTGTATGTAGGGGCCACCTTATGCTCTTGCTTTCCAAATTCTTACAGTTATTGTACCAGTCTCCAACAAAATATGTTCAGGAGTTTCAGCTGGTATGCAGCTCCCTTTAAGTCACCGTTAGAGAAGGGTGAAAGTCACAATCTTGCCCAGTGTTTGAACAACACATCATCAAAATAATACTTTACATTTATACAGTGCTTTTCATCTGAGGATATCAAAGTACTTGATATGAATAATACTTAACCTTCACCACCTGCCCGCTGGATAGGCAGATATTGTTATCCCCAGTGTACAGTTTGTTAAACTGAGATACATAGTGGCTATCAGCTGCGTAGGTCAGCACAGTTGAGTTGGGAATAGAATCCTGGAGTTCTGACCCCATCTTAATCCCTAGAGAATGCTCCGTAACATGATATGCATAGCCTAGAACGTCCCTGTTTGACACAAGTAATTGCTTTATTTAAAAACAATGAGGAGTCCTTGTGGCACCTTAGAGACTAACAAATTTATTTGGGCATAAGCTTTCGTAGGCTAGAGCCCACTTCATCAGATGCATGAAGTGAAAAATACAGGAGCAGATATAAATACATGAAAGGATGGGGGTTGCTTTACCAAGTCTGAGGCCAGTCTAACACGATAAATCAATTAACAGCAGGATACCAACAGAGGAAAAATAACTTTTGAAGTGGTAAGAGAGTGGCCCATTACAGACAGTTGACAAGAAAGTGTGAGTAACAGTAGGGAGAAATTAGTAATGGGGAAATTAAGGTTAGGTTTTGTAATGACCCAACCATTCCCAGTCTTTATTCAGGTCTAATCTGATCGTATCCAGTCTGCAAATTAATTCCAGTTCTGCAGTTCCACATTGGAGTCTGTTTTTGAAGTTTCTTTGTTGAAGAATTGCCACTTTTAGGTCTGTTATTGAGTGACCAGAGAGATTGAAGTGTTCTCCTACTGGTTTTTGAATGTTATGATTCCTGATGTCAGATTTGTGTCCATTTATTCTTTTGCGTAGAGACTGTCCGGTCTGGCCAGTGTACATGGCAGAGGGGCATTGCTGGCACATGATGACATATATCACATTGGTAGATGTGTAGGTGAATAAGCCCCAGATGGTGTGGCTGATATGGTTAGGTCCTATGATGGTGTCCCTTGAATAGATATGTGGACAGAGTTGGCACCGGGATTCGTAGCAGGGTTTGGTTCCTGGGTTGGTGTTTTTGTTGTGTGGTGTGTAGTTGCTGGTGAGTATTTGTTTCAGGTTGGGGGACTGTCTGTAGGCGAGGACTGGCCTGTCTCCCAAGGTCTGTGAGAGTGAGGGATCGTCCTTCAGGATAGGTTGTAGATCCTTGATGATGCACTGGAGAGGTTTTAGTTGGGGGCTGTAAGTGATGGCTAGTGGTGTTCTGTTACTTTCTTTGTTGGCCTGTCTTGTAGTAGGTGACTTCTTGACACCCTTCTGGCTCTGTCAGTCTGTTTCTTCACTTCACCAGGTGGGTACTGCAATTTTAAGAACGCTTGATAGAGATTCTGTAGGTGTTTGTGTCTGTCTGAGGGATTGGAGCAAATGCGGTTGTATCTTAGAGCTTGGCTGTAAACAATGGATCATGTGATGTGATCTGGATGAAAGCTGGAGGCATGTTGGTAAGTATATCTTGTTAGACTGACCTCACACTTGGTAAAACAACCCCCATCCTTTCATGTATTTATACCTGCTCCTGTATTTTTCACTTTATGCATCTGATGAAGTGGGCTCTAGCCCACAAAAGCTTATGTCCAAATAAATTTGTTAGTTTCTAAGGTGCTACAAGGACTAATCGGTTTTTTTGCTGATACAGACTAACACGGCTACCACTCTGAAACCTGCTTTATTTAAGTACATGTTCTGTATGATGTATGTGATACAATGTATTTTTCCTTCACAGAAAGACACTGAGGATGAAGTTAGGGATATTATCCACAGTAATCTTCATCTGCAGGGCAAGGTAATTTAAATGCAATATTTAAGTATGCTCTTTTTCTTTTTTCATAAAACTAACAGGAACCCTTCAGTTGTTCAAGACCAGCCAATGTGTATTTAGAATACCCTTTCTCTGGGCTGTCAAGTGTCTCAGCTTTATCTGCTGTTGCCTACATATTACTCCTAATTAAGCACCCAAAAATCCAGCTAGTTTGCTCAGAGACTATTTGCAAATGTTCTGCCAGAAATTCAGATTAGTTGGTAGCTGCTACATTTATATTAACAGTATGTATCTGGTATATAATAATGCATGGCCCTTTAGGGTGAATCTCTTATTTCATCACACTGACACCTTAAATCACTGGTTTTCTACCCTTTTTGATTTGCAGACCCCTAAAACATTTTGAATGGAGATGCGGATCCCTTTGGAAATCTTAGACATAGTCTGCAGACCCCCAGGGGCCCCACTGCCTTAAATGATGCAGTGTAGAGCAGTGTGATATGCTCAGAGTGGATAACAATGTGACAATTGAGGTTGAAAAAGCTCCTCTATTTGTAATCTGCCATCCGGTACCTTGGCCAGAATCTGCAGAATGCTGAGGCCTCTTTATGACATTTTGGGGTATAAAGAAAGAGGAACCAGCCCTTTTGGACTACTCCCAGTATAAAGGAGTTCCTCGGTTGGTAAAGTGTTGCCACAATGACACTACACTACACTGCCCCTACTTTGCAGTCCCTGGAATAGAGGGTGTGATCGTAGAAGGGAAGTGTGGCTAGAGCATATTGGCCCAGGAGAAGCTACAAACTGACACAACATACAGTAGATTTGAGATGCTCTAAGATTTTCCAGGGCTGAAGGCTCAAATTTGATTTAAACTCACTTTTGCCTCCCTCCCCAAGGAACAGCAGATTTGGCCCAGTGAGTTGAAGGGTTTGGTTTTTTTAACATTAACTCAGGCACAGAGAAAGAACAAGTGTTTGTCACATTTGTGAAATGATTGGAATGAATTTTCAAAAGCATGAATGTGACTTAGGAGCCAGAATCTCATTTTCAAAGTAATTTAGGCACATAAGAAAAAAGTCAAGAGCCCAGGGATTTGGGAGCCTAGATCTCATTTTTAAAACAACTTTGGTGCTTAGGAGCCTAAATCCCATTGAAAGTCAATGGGACTTAGGCATTTATGTACCAAAGTCATGTAAGAAGCTTGTCTTATTGAAAGCTATGATAAATAAAGTGCCACGCACAGATGAGCTATTGGAGAAACTGGGACGTGCCCAGTTCATCTCCACCTTAGACTTAACTAAGGGGTACTGGCAAGTGCCACTAAATAACCCGGCCAAGGAAAGGTCAGCCTTCATCACCCATGTAGGGCTGTATGAATTTAATGTGCTCCCTTTCGGACTGCGAAATGCACCCGCCACCTTCCAAAGATTGGTAGATAACCTTCTGGCTGGATTTGGGAAATTTGCAGTTGCCTACCTCAACGCTGCGGCTATATTCTCAGGTTCATGGGCAGAATACCTGGAACACCTCCAAACTGTCTTCCAGTGTATAAGGGAGGCAGGATTAACCGTTAAGGCCAAAAAGTGTCAAATAGGCCTAAACAGGGTAACGTACCTTGGACACCATGTGGGTCAAGGTACTATCAGCCCCCTACTAGCTAAGGTAAATGCTATCCAAAATTAGCCTGTCCCTTAGTCAAAGAAGCAGGTCCAATCCTTCTTGGGCTTGGCTGGGTATTACCGACGATTTGTACTACACGACAGCCAAATTGCCAGCCCTGACCAGGAAAAAACAGCCAAATGCAGTTCAGTGGACTGAAAAGTGTCAGAAAGCCTTTAACCAGCTTAAGGCGGTCCTGTACTGAGAGCCCTGGACTTCCAACCAACCGTTTGTTGTAACCACAGATGCGTCAGAGCGTGGTGTAGGAGCAGTTTTAATGCAGGGAGGACCAGCTCAACAATTCCATCCTGTTGTGTTTCTCAGCAAAAAAACTTTCTGAGAGGGAAAGCCACTGGTCAGTCTCGTAACATTCTTTTTCTGCCATTGTGTATGCTCTGGAGAAGCTACGCCCATACATTTGGGGACAGCGGTTCCACCTGCAGACTGACCATGCTGCACTGAAGTGGCTTCACATAGTCAAAGAGACTAGCAAAGTGGCTGATGTACTCTCCCGGGAAGGTTTCCCAGTATCAGTCGGGTAAAAATGTGCCTGCATTCTAAGTCATTGTAGCCCTGGAAATGTAAAAAGTACTGTTTAGTTCTTCATGTCATTATTAGTAAAATTAGAGCTGCATGTATCTTATTAATTCTATTTCCTAAACCTCCAGGAAGAAATCCCGGCTGGTGTGGACCCAACCTGAACCAGGCTGGCCAGTGCACCGTCTGTGATTTGGGGGGCGTGTGATAAATAAAGTGGGGAGAGCTCCCTTTGATGGACACCCAGCCAGCCAGTTAGCTGTAAAATCCCTCTTGGTAGCTCTTCTTTAATGTTGAGATATAAACATATAAAAGTTTCTCTACAACATAGTATTTTGCTGTACATCCTGTATAAACAATGCTTCTCACCTTTTCTTCTGGTGATGATTTGTTCCTAATGACTGGGCATCCTCCTTGGTATATTATCTCTTTAGACCCCTTCAACAAACTTTCAGCAAATCAGTAGCCAAGTAGTTCTATTTGCATACATCGTCCCATTGCTTTTCAAGGAATAGTGCCACATTACAGCAGTACCGGCTGCTACAGTTAGACACTCAAAAGGAAAGGTTTAGCAAAAGAAAAAGACCTTCTGTTGTCTTAGAAGCAGTGTTAATAATACTTCATAAACTGTTTGTCCCTTGTGTTTGGAAATTTGTTTAGATTATGTTTGAAATATCTTGTTCTTGCAGCTCGAGGATCCTGCCATTAGGTGGCAGATGGCCCTTTACAAAGATTTACCAAACAGGACCGAAGATACTTCAGATCCAGAGAAGACCGTGGAAAGAGTTCTGCATATAGCTAATGTACTTTTCCACCTGGAACAGGTTTGATTTTTTTCAGTCCTATAACATCCTACTTTAAAAAGCAGATGATGGGAAGTATTTGCAATCACGGGTAATGTTTCACACTCTTAACTGTGGGTTAAAAAAAATTCTCTGCTTAGACCAGAGGATCTCAAATGTTTTCATAGTATGGACCATATCTTAATAGACAGATTAGCTTCTGGCAATCTTCACCATTCGTGATCACATAAAATCCTTGCAGCAACTCCAGCAATTGTTTGCCTGGAAAAGTATTATTAGGAAAGTATATTTTAAACTCTCTTAGTGCCTTTTAACTGGCACCATTGGACCAGCCAGCTGTCTGTTCACCACCAATAAATGCTCCACAGACTTCTGATGGTCTATGATTTTAGGAACATTGTGTTAAATAACAAAATATGCAAGTTTCTCAAGATCAGTACATTTTGGTCCCCATTAGTATTTCCTGGACCCAATAGATTTTTTACGTAGAAGGATACTTAATCTCAAACTGCCCAAACCTTTGGTAACAAGCTGTATATTAATATGAAATTTGGCTATTCAGATTATTAACAGATTTCTTGTCATGTTGTAATCTTAAGGAACTAATTACTATAAACTGTTTTTTCAAATAGCTTTTAAAAGAGATACTTTATCAACAGGGTATCTGTTATAACTTTCAAAATCCAGGTGAGGGCTGCAGGTAAAATGAATCTGGGTAAATATACGTACATTTAAAAATAATTAAATTTCCTGTGAAATACCATAAACTCTTGGTTATCCAAACTGCTTGGCAACACAAGCTATGTTCTGATATCAATAATTCAACAAACTGTGAATCAATAGACAGGACAGAAATGGGTATAGACTACACTGTTGAGTGCCAGTTTGTCCTGCTGCACTCCAGTGGGGATTCAAGTGAGAATGTCTGCCGGGGTCTGCATAGAAGCCCACTGGCAAAGTGCCTAGGGGATGTGTTTAGTGAGTGCATTCCCCTTATTCCCTAATTGCAGTACCTCCCATTTTGGGGGCTTCCTTAAGTCATATACCTGTCCTTTCTCCCTCTACCATTGGTAGACTTTTTGCCACTTGTATCTCTGGGTGAGTTTGGTCCAGAAAGCTCATAGAATGAGGGTATATGCTGGACAGATGTACAGTTCAATGCCCCTAGATCATAACTTCAAATGATGGGACATGGAAGAATAAAAGGTATCTGAGGCCTCAATGCTAGTAGATGGTGTTGTGGATAATTTACACTACACATAGTTTTTGTTCAGCAAAGGAAGCCTCCCTCTTGAGCTGTATGCTTCCAGTTTGTAATATGGAAGACTTTACACTTAGAGATAAAAATATGAGTTTGCATAGTGAATGAGTTTAAAGGTTTACTGACTGATTTATTTTTTATTATTTGCATTACTTTAGTGCTGAGGGAACCCAATAGAGATTGGGGCCCATTGTAGATTCCAAGGCCAGAAGGGACCACTGTGATCATCTAGTCTGACCTCCTGTATAATCTAGGCCATAGAACTTCCCCCAAAATAATTCCTAAAGCAGATCTTTTAGAAAAACATCAAGTCTTGATTTAAAAATCGTCAGAGGTGGAGAATCCACCATATCCCTTGGTAAATTGTTCCAGTGGTTAATTGCTCTCACCATTAAACATTTATGCCTTACTTCCAGTCTGAATTTATCTAGCTTCAATTTCTAGCCATTGGATCATGTTATATCTTTAGAGGTATGTTTGTGAAATATTATAATTTAGAGAGGCTCCCTCAGAAGAGGCAGTATTATGAATTTAGGAATTTTGAAATGTGCCCTGGAAGCAGAGGGGTTGAGAACAAAGGGTAACTGTGTACATTAGTTCAGCATGGATGCTCTTTAGGTTTTTAATAAAAGTTTTATTCCTTACTCATTCACTGGTTTCTTATTTAATGAATCCCAGGGTCCTTACAATACCTTTCTCTGCTAGACTAAAGAGCTCATTATTATATATTTGTTCCCCATGTAGATATTTATTGACTGTAATGACTATAAGACATGTTTTCTAATCCTTTAATCATTCTCGTGGCTCTTTGAACCCTCTCCAATCTTTCAACATCCTTTTTGAATTGTGGGCATCAGAACTGGACACACTATTCCAGCAGTGGTCGCATCAGCACCAAATACAGAGATAAAATAACCTCTCTACTCCTCCTTGAGAATCCCCTGTTTATGCATCCCAGGATTGCATTAGCTCTTTTGGCCACAGCATCTCACTGGAAGCTCATGTTCAGCTGATTATCCACCATAACCCCCAAATCTTTTTGAGAGTCACTGCTTCCCAGGATAGAGTCCCCCATTCTGTAAGTATGGCTTATATTTTTTGTTCATAGATGCATAGCTTTACATTTAGCCATATTAAAACACACAGTGTTTGCTTGTGCCCAGTTTTCCAAGCAATCTAAGTCACTCTGAATCCGTGACTATCTTCTTCATTATTTACCACTCCCCCAATTTTTGTGTCATCTACAAACTTTCAGTGATGATATGTTTTCTTCCATGGATAAAAATGTTAAATAGCATAGGGCCAAGAACCAATCCTTGTGGGACCCCACTGGAAACACACCTTCTTGATGATGATTCCCCATTTACAGACCTATCAGTTAGCCAGTTTTTAATCCATTTGATGTGTGTCATGTTAATTTTACATGGTTGTTTTTTAATCAACAGGTGTGTTACTAAGTCAAATGCCTTACAGAAGTCTAAGTATATTATGTCTACACTATTATCTTTATCACTCAAACTTGTAACCTCATAAAAAAATCAAGTTAGTTTAACATGACTATTTTCCATAAACCATGTTAATTTGCATTAATTACATAACCCTCCTTTAATTCTTTCTTACTTGACTTCTGTATCAGCTGCTCCATTATCTTGCCCAGGGTCAATGTCAGACTGACAGGCCTATAATTACCTGGGTCATCCTGGTTACCCTTTTTAAAAATTGGCACAACATTAGCTTACTTCTAGTCTTCTGGAACTTCCCCAGTGCTCCAAACCGTATTGAAAGTCAGCATTAACGGTCCAGCGAGCTCCTCAGTCAGCTCTTTTATACTCTTGGATACAAGTTATCTAGACCTGCTTATTTAAAAATGGCTAACTTTAGTAGCTTCTGTTTATCGCTGTCTGGAGACACTAGTGGAATGCAAAGAGTGTTGTTATCATCATCATCATATGATGAGAATATCATCTTTTTCCCAAATACAGATCAGAAATATTTATTGAACACTTCTGTCTCTTCTGAATTAGTATTGATAATTCTATCATTTCCATCTAGTAATAGACCAATACCATTGTCAGGATTCTTTTTGTTCCTAAACTATTTTGAAAACTCCTTCCTACTGTCCTTATTCTCTGCAGGCTGTAGAGTTCTCCTTGTGTCACTTGGCTTCCCTTGTCAGTTTTCCACAAATCGTGAGAAGCGCTGTACAAAACACAGTGAGAGACAATTTCTGCCCTGAAGAGAGAGCAGTCTAAGTAGACAAGAGAAAAGGAATATACCATACAAGCAGAATGAACAATGATGGTTGACAAATTTAATGTTCGCTAAACAAAGAGGCAAAGGAAAGGAGAAGGTGCATGGAAGTGAGGTGTAAAGGGACTTGGAGAAAAGAGAAGAGCAGGGGAAGAAGGAAGGCAGATGGAGTAAGGCTAAAGTGAGGAGGCTGTAAGGGAAGGAGTTGTACCTAATGGCCACTTGGGGAAAAGGATGTCCAGAGTGAAAACTGAAATAATCAATCAGGCACTGATGAGGTCATCGGGGTCCAAAGGTCCCTGCTGCAGCTGCTTGTCTCTGCTCCTGCTGGCCAGGTTTCTGGGAGGCCCCTCTGAGGAGATTCTTTCTTCCGCAAGCTCCCATGACTAGTGAGAAGGAGTGGGTCCAGATTGGCCTTGTTGTCCCAGAACTGGGCATCTCCCTGCACAGTTTTGCGTCTGGGTCCTGAGATAACCTTGGTAAGTCCAGCTGGGTCTCAGCTCCCCTCTTTTCCCTATAGTGCAGCCGTACACCTGCAGCTGCTTGTGTCTGCTCCTGATGGCTGTGTTTCTGGGAGTACTCTCCCAGCAGTATCTTTCTTTGCTGAACTCGAGGCTGGGGGAGGGGTGGGATCTCACAGCTCCCTGAAAGGGCAGGGAGGGCTTCTCTCCTGCAAGTTGATAGATTTTATGCAAAATTTCAGAAATTAGGTAGTGTTACAGATTCATCTCAAATTCCTTCCCAAGAGAGTGATGATATTTCACCTTAATCAGCCTATGAACCCCAACAGTTTGGCCAAGTCATCATGCATAATCTGGCAGGTCCTTCTTTATGAATTAGATGTTGAAAAATTATTTGAGTTTCCTACACTAAAATCCACATAGTGTTTTGTTTTGCTTTTACAATAGGTCAAGCTGCATACAGGGAAACCATGTCTAAATAGCAGTCTCACTGCATCAGTCATTGCAGTTTTCTCACAGGCCTGAAACTAGAGGGTATGTTAATGTGCACACAAAGGTGTTTCAGAGTTGGTAGCTCATCTCAGATCTCTTTCTGTCCGGAAGAGTTACAGGTAAACCACATACAGTTCTCTATATAATTACAAAGAATTATTGCTTGGATAGCATCGTGGCTTGAATCCTGGTTCCAGAAGTAGGTCAACTCTTTCAGATCGTACCCTGCTAATGCATTTTTAGGATGCGTCTGTGATTAGTCATTAGCTAGAGAAGACTGCAGTAGCACCACCAGGGAGGAGGAAACTGCTCCTTCACAGGCAGGAAACTGGCTCCTGGTACTTCTGGCAGCAGGCAGTGCTCCATCTTGAAGCCAACCCACCTTCCAAAAAGGTGGTAAACTGATATGCTGCCCTACCAAAGGTGGTGGAGAAGCTATGTACCCCCACGACTGGGAAGATTGTAGCCCCCACTCCCAAGAGGAAATGAAGGATAGTGGTGGGCAGTGACCCCTTCTAAGGGAGACGGAGGCATCCCTCTACCGGCCAGACCTGGATTCCCAGTTGTACTGCCTGCCACGGGAATGTATCTGAGACATTATGGAAGGATTGCTGAGGATCATCCAGCCCTCTGACTACTACTCCATTCTGCTCATCCCTGTAGGCGCTAATGTTACTGTGAGATATGAGTCTGAGCAGATCAGAAGTGACTGCAAGGCTCCAGGAGTGAGGGTGAGAGAGTTGGGGGTGCAAGCGGTGTTCACATGATCCTTCCAGGCAAAGGGCCTAGGCACAGACAGACACGTCTTGGAGGTGAGTGCGGATGGTTTTGCCAGGAAGGCTTTGGCTTCCTTGACTGTGGGATGCAGTTCCGAGGATTGCCGAGCAGAGGTGGGGTCCACCTCTCAAAAAAGGGGAAGAGTATCTTCAAATACAGACTGGCTAATCTGGTGAGGTAGGCTTAAAACTAGGTTCAACGGGAGACAAGCCCACAGGTGAGTCCAGGGCCTGGAGACCTGGGTGAAGGATCAGAATCTGGAGGGAACATGGACAGTTGTAGCAGGGACGAAGGAGAGACCAGAGGGAATATGGACGGGAGATTTAATGAACGTCTTAGATATCTTTATATGGATAAAGAAATATGGGGAATAAGCAGGGAGAAATAGAAATACTAGTGAACAATCACAATTATTACATAAATGTCATCACAGATACTTGGGTGGGGTAATTCATGAGACTGGAATATTGGTATAGAAGGGCACAGCTTGTTTGGGGAGGTAGAGTTGTCTTGTATATCAAAGATGTATACATGTGCACTGAGGTTGAGGAAGGCAGACCTGTTGAAAGTCTCTGGGTAAGAATAAAAGGGGTAAAAAACGAATGGTAATGTAACAGTAGTGACCTACTATATACCACCTAACCAGGAAGAAGAGGTGGACAAAGCTTTTTTTAAACAACTAGCAATCATCCAAAGCACAGGAAAAATACAAAGTACACACTTAGGAAGGAACAATAGGTTGCATAAATACAAAATGGGAAATAACTGCATGGGAAGGAGTACTGCAGAAAAAGACCTGCTGGTAATAGTGGATCACAAAAAATGAGTCAACAATGTAATTCTGTTGCAACTCCCTCCCAACATTATTTTGGGATGTATTAGCAAGAATGTTGTAAGCAAGACACAAGAAATAATTCTTCTACCTTACTCAGCATTGATAAAGCCTCAGCTGGAGTATTGTGTCCAGTTCTTGGCACCACATTTCAGGAATTATGTGGACAAATTGGAGAAAATCCAAAGGAGAGCAACAAAAATGCTTAAAGGTCTAGAAAACATAACCTATGAGGAAAGATTGGGTTTATTTAGTTTGGAGAAGAGAAGTCTGAGGGGGGACATAACAGTTTTCAAGTATGTAAGAGGTTCTAAAGAGGAGGGTGATAAATTGTTCTCCTTAACTGCTGAGAATAGGACAAGAAGAAACAGACTTTAATTGCAGCAAGGGCATTTTGAGTTGGACATTAGAAAAAACTTCCTAACTGTAAGAGTACTTAAGCACTGGAACAAATTGCCTAGGGAGGTTGTGGCATCTCCATCATTGGAGGTTTATAAAAAACAGGTTAGACAAACACATGTCAGTGATGGTTTAGATAATACTTAGTCCTCACTCAGTGCAGGGGACTGGACTAGATGAGCTATTGAGGTCCCTTTCAGTCCCACATTTCTATGATTCTATGATCTTTTACATCTGTTAAGTGTTTTATAATTCTCTTCATAAAAATCCTCTGCTCTTGTTATTTTTTCTGTTAGTGATATATTCATTAAGTTGACATGCAATTAAAATATGTCTGTTTCTGGTTTCAGTTTTATTATTATTATGTTTAATAGCAACATGTATTAGGGCACTACTTGCATTTTTTAGATCCCAGGAATAGGGTTATATTAGAAAAAATTACCTTTGAAAAAAGGAAAAATACCTGTAATATTTATTCTCAGAAGTTATTGTAGTTATTATACTAGGAGCCAAGTTACTCACCCATTTCACCCATCTATTTTCCCTGCAACATTGACAATATTTTTGATTACTTTCCTCAGAAAATGAGCTGATTATTAAAGGCATTTGGGACCATTGCCATTCCTTAGTAGATACTACTTGTTGATGAGGCAGTGTAGTAGCTTTAAAATTAGAACTAGGAGAGTATTCAGTAGCTTTATTCTGAAAAATTGGACCCAAAGGTGGGCATCTGTTATAGTAACTAATTTCCTGAGATCATAGAGGCAGCTATTAGAAACAACTACGGGTAAGTAATTTTCTTTATTACAATATAATTCAAAATGATGGGTTGTGATGACTTATCTCAGTGACTTCTCATGAAAGTTTTGGAATTTTCATCATTTCAAATTTAACCACAATAACTTTCCCTTGTTTTTTCAATAATATTTTAAAAAATTTTGCAGCAAACATAACAGATGCAAATTTGGTTTTCTTCAAGGTCTTGTCTTCTTCCTGTTTTTAGCTGAGTTGATGGTGCCCTTGGAGATTGAGCAACAAGTGCAAAGTCACACAATTCACCATTGGGATCTTCCCACCTTAGAATCCAACCAGTATTTATATTCTCTTGTTTTCTAGTACTTTGCTTTATATTATAAGCTCATGTGACCTCTTTTATTAACATTGTAATAGATAATAGACTATAGCCCAGGTTCTCTAGTGAGGTCAAGCTGTGCGTGGTATAGGACCCAAGAGGGAGGAAAAGGTGGCTTTCCACCACTTTCATATCCACCCAATCTTGAGGTGGACTGGGTGGTCACTAAAGTCTCACTGTTCCTGGCTGAGGCAAGAGGAGTAACTGAAAATTCTAAATATGAACTCTTCACACATTAGGAGACAATTCACTGGATTATATTTGAGAGTCTATTTCCCCCACCTAATTTACCACTCTCAGTTTAAAGTAGATATAAATGGTCAGATTCTCTGGTCCATTAAATGTACATTGCACCGCTCAGTCTGTACAGCGTTGACTGGAACAGGCCATAAATGTCTAGCAACAAATTCTCTTTGTTCAGGAGTTTGGTTTCAGGATGCACATTAGTTAGCTTTAGTATCTGTATCCATTTATGGCCTGATCCTGCAAACACTCTACTAGTTGATGTGAATTCTGGTCCCACTTCAGCAAATTACTCAGGGCTTATCTACACAAACAATTAATTCATGGCCAGCTGGGGTGTGAACCTGCCTCACACTAGCTTGCTGTGGACTAACGGTCCACATGGACCCTGCTGCTGCCTTTTAACAATCTGTTAATTCACTTTGATCTAGTCCTCTTTGAAACAGAAGATCAAAGCACACTAACAAACTGTTGTATCAGCAGGGTCTATGTGGACATTCCATGTCAAACTAGTGCAGGGTAGATTCGTACTGCAACTTGCCACAAACTAAATGTTTGTGTACACAAGCCCTTAAACACATGCCTAACTTTAAACAAGTGAATAGTCCCATGGATGTCAAGAGATTTAAGGAACCTTGTTGAATTGGAGTTCTCTGTTACTAAATTTTTGTAACACTCCTACACTAAAGTAACTGTAAAACCCAAATCCACATCCTATTTTGGACCCGCTGAGATCATTATTTGAGCCTCTCACTCCTTCACACCAGTAGCTGCCCTTTACCATTCAGCCCTAAAAGAAATCTGTGTTTTTTTTAATCTGACCAGTCTGCATACATCCCTGCTCTCTTATTTTCTAATGTATTTCTCTTTAAATTCATATTATGTTTCATTATATGGCCTTGTGTATTTTATTCTCTTTATGTATTTCATATACGTTTGCTTCCCTCATTGAACCGGGTAGTTCCATTTCTTTAATCTTATGTGAAAAATATTAACCATGGGAACAATCAGTTCCATTAATTTTTATGGTACTTTGTTATAGCCCAGCAAAACCCAGTGCTTTCCAGGTGTCATTATGCTGAAAGCTTTGCATATTTCATCTGCAGAGAGGTGCTATCAGGTTTTGCTCTTTCGTGCATGTCTAATTTTTTCTATTTTTATTACTTCCAGAGATCTTCTAAAATGCGCCAGAGATTTTTCTGTTTGGGAAGTATAGAGAGTTTTATAGTAGTTTGTAAATATATTAATAATGAGTTTCACTTTGGGATGTGCTTGGCTGAGTATTAATAGCTCTGATGGCTTCGTTTTGTTTTGTGGTTCTCAATATGAATGCTATACAGTGATTTATTTCATACCCTTTCTCATAACAACTTTGGTTCACTTTTACTCATTCTTTTGGAGGGGGCTGTGGCATTTAATCTGTCTTTCACTGAGATTAATTCTTCTCCACTGTGCTGTGGATGCCCTGTAATTTCTTTGCCTGTTTAATTAAGTGATTCCATTCACGGCTCCTAGGTGTGTTGTTTGTGGGTTTTATTTATTTTGAATGGGTCACTAAACTAATAAAATACTGTTTGATAACTACATTCCCTAAATTCAATTTTGTGTCCTTAAAAATGTTCTCATTGTTTTGTATTTCAAAGTACTGTGGTTTCCTTTATTATGAATGAGAGCATCAAACCTTTCATTAAGGTTACACTTAACTTCCATTGTCCTTTTTGATGATGTGGGGAGGTAGAGAATCTGAGTACACTGGAGCACAGTCAAACAGCATGATGACTCTGTCTGAATTGGTGGTCCAAAGGGGAAAAAAAATCGATTCTTGAGTAAGAATTACGTAGTTTTGAGTAGAATAAAAGAATTGTTTTAGGAGAAAATTTTAACTATGTTCGTTTCCAGCATTCACAGGCAAAACTGAGGTGTTTTAGATCACCTTATGTTCATCCTGACGATACATGCTTAAGGAAGGAGATACAGGGTTATTGGGATAGATAGATAAATTCATCACTTTTCAATGCTGCCTGCCACAGCATGTGTAGTTAGTACTATTAAAATAACTTAATTAAAAAGGTTGTTCTGGCTCTTATAAAAAGAGACATTTTAAAAAAAAAGTAAAAAATAATTTGTTTTTCATTGAATTCCAGTACTACATGAGAGATGGCCTCAGTGACATACTAATCTCTAGTTCAAATGGCCTAGGGTTAGGGTAAGAGTAAAGGAGGAAAATCATGCGGGTCACATAATATTTGTCTGGTCACTTGAATAATGTGTAGAAAACATTTTTGCCAGTTACTTTCTGTTATCTGTTCTCTGACTGTGCCCCGGTTAGTTTTTTATTAAAAGTCAGTCAAGGAAAAGACACATTGTTTATTTTTCATTGTGTAATTTGTCTACCAGGTTGAGCATCCTCAGAGGTCCAAAAAGGCAGTGTGGCACAAACTGTTGTCCAAACAGAGAAAAAGAGCAGTAGTGGCCTGCTTTAGAATGGCTCCATTATATAATCTGCCAAGGTAAGAATGATGTGGCGAGCGTCAAACGAAGGAAATACACATACCCAGGTTCTATAATGTTGTTTTCTGTTTTTATCTCCGAAATGAAAATGTACAATGATTTATTACATTCTTGTCGTCTGTCTTTTGAAAAGAGCTGCTAAAAGTGCTAAGTGAAAAAAGCTGATCATGGCATTTTCTCTTCTCTGTAAATCCTTCTGTTACGTTCCTCTTGGTATACATTTTCTTTCCTATTGGTCTGCATTTACATCCAAATGCAGTGCTCGAGCTCATGGCCCAAACACAGGATTGTGCACCCCAGAAACCACTACATGATCATGAGGGGAAGTAAATCTCTCAGGCCATGAATCAGCTGTGGGGCCACAGTAATTATTAGGTGCACACTTGTCACAGGACAGAGGGCTGGGATTATTCAAATAGTAATGAATCCTAATCTTCCCATAATTCCACCCTGGAAGCTCTCTACATGATGTCTTCCCTCTGCATCCTGCTCCTCCAGGCTGCACAAAGAGTCCCTGCTCCTCCTTGTGCAGCAGAAGTACAGAATCCACGACCCGAGAAATCTCAGTGGCTGTGGAGGAAGGGGCTGGATTTGCCCCTAGACACATTGCTGTTTGGCCCAGTCTAGCAAAAAGTATTGCTAGAATGTGTGTGTCCATTGTACAACATGCTACTCTCTCCAAGAGATCATTTGGCCTGTTGCCAAGCCTCAGTCAGGAAAAGGGAATTCTGTATCAAGCACAAAAGCCATGACAATTGCCAAGGTTGAGTCTGTGATTCTGCCGCAGGGAAGGTGGCAGTGGTTTGGGCTGTCACATTGGATTGATTTTGGCCTTATGTACCTGCTTCTAAAAGGAAACTACTGCTATATATAGGGATTGAGACACCTTTGCCACTAGTTATTCTTACTTTTTAAAAGTGGTTCAATGTGTTTCTGCATATATGCCTATTGGAGTTGTATATTTTTATTAATTCTGTTTCACTCTTCATTCACCCCAAACATTTGAAAATGATTGCTGAAATGAATGAGGATTAATAAGATTATTCTATTGAGGTGTACTCCACTGATTCAATTATAAATGTGAAAAGTTTGTTTTTGCTTATTATCTTGCAAGTATCTCTGAAATAAAAACATGGTCCTAAATTCACTTTACTCTGCATTGATTTAATTTTGCTTATTTTGAAATAAATTAATTTATGATTTTGAATATGCAAATTTAATCATGAAAATTAAAAATACAATTACTTGGCCATCAGTCCAAACAAAAAGGCATCCATGGCTGTGGTCCCAGCAGTATAGTGTTAAATGAAAATTTTACAGTCAAGATGAAACACACTAATGTAATCCCACAAGATCATCATCGTTGAAAGGATTGTATTTCTCTATTACTATTTTTAATTGCTTCAAAAGATACTTGAATGATTAGATCTTGGAATAATTTATTAAACTCTGACACTAGTTTGCGTAGATGTTTTTAATGCCAGACACTTTTGAATAGGGGACATCAGTGAAAATTCTAGGGCAGACTTAATTAAACAAATGGATATTTTTTTACAGGTCTTACCAGGAAATATTGCTCCCCTGTGCAAGTGGTTGTTGTAATAGCTGAAAAATTCTCTGAATAAAATGAATTTATATTGAGCAAATCTTCTTTTTATAGATTAATAGTTTTGTTTTAAATATTCTCTTTTTAGGCATCGAGCTGTCAATCTCTTTCTTCAAGGTTATGAAAAGTCTTGGATTGAAACAGAAGAGCATTACTTTGAAGATAAACTGATCGAAGATTTAGCGGTATGTTCTGGGTGCAGGGATAATGGGATTGTAGATTATATTTATTGATAATCATATATAATGAACAGACAGATATTTAAGGAAAAAGAACAAAATATAAAACCAGGGTATTAGTATTGGCCCCGACAAGACCTTCCCTTAGGAGCACCCGCAGAAGTTGCATAGGGGGAGGAAATCTATTAGGGAGGTAGAGCTTGAGCCCTGCAGAAAATGCCATGGTTCCTACTCCAAACCCGTCAGATCCTGGGAGCCATTGGCAAATAGGCTCTGTGTTCTTGTCTACTGCTGAGCCTCCTCCCACTCAGTAGGGCCTGGGTGAAGGGCACGAGTCCTGAGGAGATGGCTCAGCCCCACCTTTCACACTGCGGGCCCAGTTCAGTGCACACTGAAGTCAGGTCTGAGTCTTAGCATTTTGTGAAGGGTCCCCTCCATACACAAAGGTAGGGGAGGAAAACTGGGCTGCTATTATTAAAAAACAAAATGTTTAATTTGATTTTAACTGTTTTGAGTTTATGCTGAGAGAGACTGTGAACTGTTTTGAAGCAGACAAAGATTGAAACAGAAGAGGGAATACGATCAATAAATTGACAAAATGTCAATGAGATTTCTACTAGTAGGAGGCAGGATAATTGTTTTTTGCCTAAGTTTTAAAAACCAGTTAGTTTTGTTGAAGTCAGTTTTCTGTAGATCTCTTTTTGTGCAATGCATTACATTGTCAGCGTAAAATACAATTTTCCTGATTGGATTAGAATTCGATTAACTGGACAGCGGTTATAAAAACAAGAAAATATTTAACATTGTTCTTACCTGTCTACAATAATTGTTTACAACAGGCTATTTAAAAATAATCAATTCAGAATCTAGCTTTCAGCAACTTTATTATAACAAATTAAATTTCTCCATTTTTTGTAATGTAGTCAAAAGATAACATACAGTTGAAAAGCATATTTTAACAATGATTTTTATAGATTTTGTCTTTAATAGCTTTGAGCAATTCTGAAGATTTCTGAAGATCATCTAGAATTTGAGAAACAGAATATTGTAGAAACATTGTTATAAAGAGAAATGAATAGAAGCATATATTAAGATATTAACCCAACAAAAAGCCTTAATTTATTACATGATCAACTATGATTTTGTGAGGATTAGACAGCCAGTCTATTCAGAGTCTAAACACTTATATAACGTCATGTGCTCAAGTATAACAAATTTAACACTTTAATGTCCGGCATTTCTCTTTCCCTATTTTTTAAATGGTAGGATCTAGTGGGGTTATGAGAAGTTGGAAAATGACATAAACTAAAGAGTAGAAGATGTCAGTGATTAGAGCATAATTAGACCCTTCTCCATGCATAACTGATCCTTGCTTCCTCCACCTATGCATGATGTTGGGCTTTTTCTCCCTTGTGTGTATAGTGTTATGTGACTCCACTGTCTATTTTGGCCTCATGCTGTTAGTTATATCCCCTAGACAGATGAGAGCACAGAAGAGTTCATTAAAAAAAAATCTTTTTATTGCAGATATAACTTAATAAATTCACACACACTAAGAGGGTAATGCATTTAATAGCAGCTAGTGCCTCTTTAAAATGTTTACAAATAGAAACCTCTAACAAGAACACTTAAAGAATTGTTCCTGATCTTTGGAAGTAAACAATGGATAAATTATTATAGTTGTTTATAGCAATACACACAGCCTAATTTCAGACTGCTCAACTTCTGAACTCCTGAACATGCTATGCGCTGACATCCACTGTTCCTGCAAAATCTTTAAAACTAGAATCCACTTATGTGCAACTAACCTTGCATCTTGGAGGGCACACAAAAGCTCATAGTCTTGGCCGGAGTGGGGGCCTCCTGCTGCACCATTCATACATTGACCGAGAGAGAGACCAGAAATAGACACACCCTCGTGATATTTATTTCATGTATGAGTTTATTTCTATGATATCCACCCCCATGTATCTTCAAAAATTTAAAAAAGCAGGGCTCAGTGGCCTCGAGAAAAGAAGGGGAAAATAAAAAATAACTGTAAGGGCTTTGAAAAAGGAAACACAAAATGTTCATAGATAAATTAACCAAAATATAATAGAAAGTCTTTACACTGACCCTGGCTGTCAGAACTACTTTGTGACCCCAGAGGCATTCCCCAAAATTGCAAGAAGTGACAATTTTGTGGCAGCAGGGTGTGGGTGTGCATGCAAACGTGGTACAGTAACTAACTTACAATAACATGAAGGGCCCTCTCTTCACTATCTAGTCACCTTTCCTCCTCATCTCAGCATGATGTGTATGTATGTTCTGGGAAGATCAAAATAAACTCTGTACCAGCAGATGGCTAGAAGTCTCACACCAGTATGCCTTTTGGGGAACACAAAGCAGATTGGCTGCTGCAGTGCCCTTTAATAGAGGGCAGCATGCATTCCCTCCATGCCAGCTCTGTTCTGATGGCTGGTGTAGGAGGAGGAAGGAACTGTTGAAGTTAGCACCATAGATTACAATACAGTCTCCCAATCTTAGAAGCTCCTTGCAGGGTCAAGCACCCTGTTCACATGCAGAAGGACAGCCAAGGGTGTCAGACACTTGCTATAAAAACCAAAGTAATCTGGAAAATTTCTCATGAAAGGAAATCATTATTTCTATTTTATTTGTCCTTTCCTCCAATAATAGAAATGGAATTCACCTTTTCCTGCCCCTTATTCCCTGGCTTCTCAAAATTCCACCTATGGGCCAACATTTTGCTATTCAAAGTGTGATTATTTCAGTCTGACATGCTAAACCCAAAAGGAAAGCCCTACCAAGTCTGGTACATTGAAAAGGCAATTTGGTGGGTTTCTGCCACAGCTGCATTTTCTCCTCTTGGGAATGTTTCAACATTGTCACATTTTAATGTATGAGGTGATGATACCAGCATCAATACATTTCAGGGTGCCACTCCCTTCACAAAGAGAAGGACAATGTTGGTTTCAGCCTGAAGTCTCTCACCAGGGTCACGCTGTAGCATGGAAAAGTTTACTTTTATTGAAAAGTATCACAAAAATAAATTGAGATTTTTAATCTATTTTTTAACATTTTGACTATGGTGCTCTACAATAATGGGGGTTTATCTGAAATTAAATCAGATGGCTTACCATGCCTTCCTTTTTTTAATGTTCTGTTACAAAAAACACTGTTCCTATATTTAATAAAAAGACAGAGATTATATATGCACCTGAGTTCATATGGATACACTTGATATAATATAACTTCTGGCAGTAAACTATGTTGAGAAACTATTACTGAGTGCAGTTATTTAACAGGAATGATACTGAATCAATTAATGTTAGTGTAACTCAACTTCTATTGTGTGGCACTTCAATGTTTAGAAACACTATAATTAAAAATGTTCCCAATTAATTTTTTTATAGATTCATACATTCCAAGGCCAGAAGGGACCACTGTGATCATCTAGTCTGACCTCCTCTATAGCACTGGCCATAGAACTCCCCCAAAATAATTCCCAGAGCATTTGTTTTGCCCACTTTTGTTAAGTTTGTTCAGGTAGTGAATTTTACATTTAAATAAATGTAAATCAAAATTTTATTAATTAATAAATTGAAAATTAAGAACCCCTGCATTCCAGAAACACCAGAAAACCCATTTGTTCTCATTGCCATGCTAGAGTATAATAACGCAATGAATTCCATTTAACACAGTCATTGGCAAATTGATTCCTACATTTAATTTGAAGTAGACCTTTGAAATCCAATATCGTGGATTAAAAAATTAACACAACTTCCACTCTTTAGCTTGATCAGTTTTTATAACGTTAGGCAAGTGTTTTGGATGATGAAATCATGGGTTATAGAAAGTTGTCATTTAATTAAAGAGAATAAAGAGCCCATGGAGGGCCCGCTATGATGATCAAATATGACTGCAATTATAATTTGCATTATTCAGACATAATTATCTGTTGTAAGCACTGACTTGTATTCCTAAATGTTTGTGCACACTCCTGGTCCTGGATAATAACAATGGTGACTTATTTCACTGAAAATGGGCTAATTTAAAGGCTTTATGAGACAGGCACTGCCATATCTGACAGGAGCCAAACCCACAGCTTCATCCAGTAAGTATTCGGTACAGCTGAATGGAGAGGGAGGGGTGAATGAGCCATTTGTAGCTCTCTGATAATTGGCCCAGTTCAATACTGATCCAATCACTCACACAATTCAGAGCAGTATTAGATCTGCTCTAAACTACACCTGCTAGCTATTGCCCAAAGGACCTGGTACACTAGCTAGGGATAGTAGGAATTGCAGCAGCACTCTAGCTACAACCTCTATACCAGAAGGGCTAGAAGTGGATAGCCTAGAAGCCATCTCGGTGCCATATGAGTATGGAATCCACAGCTAGCCCTCAAAGCTGGCTTTCTAGCTCCTTTGCAAAGAGACTGGAGCAGATCAGATCATTTGACCCAGGATCTTTTAATATTTCAGTTTCCTCATCTGTAAAACAGGAATAATGAGGATGACAAATAAGCAGTGGATGTGCTTAAGTACTTTGAGATTCTTGGAGTGAAAATTGAGAATTGTTGTTTGTGGATTTAATATGGTGTCCTTTTTCAGGCTTAGCTGCCTTTTCCTGACAGGGTGATTTAACCCTTAGTCCTTACAATGGAAAGTCATTTGGTGTTTTGCCTGAGTAAGGTCTTCAGGAAGAAATTCACAAAGGAGTTTAGATCTTACATCACTTTTCCTTTTAGAAAAACAGAATTATCTGTGGGAATTTACAAAATGTACTCTCTTTTTAAAAGCAATTCAGTGAAGTGAAGACTTATCCTGCATGCTTATCTTTTCAATAAAGTTATAGAAAATATAGCTACTAGTGACTCACTATATTATTATGTGAGGGAAATCGCTCTCTGAGTGAAATTCACTTTTGTGTGTACGACCAGCACCTATTTTGAGGTCTTAAGCGATCTCAAGTGATCCTTAAGCCTCTTGCTGAAATTCTTCATAGGTGAATTTCTGCATTAATTTGTAAGTATGGGAAAGTCCCTATTTTCTTTGAAAAGTTAAAAGTGAACAACTGACTCCTTGTGAGTAACTTTGAAATACTTTCTAATTACATTTAAATTCCTTATGTATCCTGTGTGTTCTGTGTCTCTCTTCCTTACACTTTGTGACTAAAAACATTTTAAAACTGGATACGTTTGTTTTAAAAATAAGAATGGTTACTGTTCCTTATTCCCCACCTGAATTCATGCTTCACAGTCAGAAAGAGAGGATTATACATTCATCTAAGGAATAAGGATTTGAAACCATTAGGAAAGAGATAATAAGACAGAAAATATCAAAATCATATGATATCATAATGCCATTATATAAATCCTACACCTTGAATATGTGTGCAGTTCTGGTTGCCCCATCTCAAAAAAGATATTAGAATTGAAAAAGGTATAGAGAAGGGCAATAAAAATGTTTGAGGATATGAAACTGCTTCCATATGAGGAGAGAGTAAACAGATTGGGACTTTTCAGCTTGAAAAGAGACACAACTAAGGGTGGATATGATAGAGATCTATAAAATCATGAATGATGTGGAGAAAGTGAATAAGGAAGTGTTATTTACTACTTCACATAACACAAGAACCAGGGTAACCCAATGAAATTAATAAGCAGCAGGTTTAAAACAAGCAAAAAGAAGTACTTCTTCACACAGCGTACAGTCAGCCTATGGAACTCATTGCCAGGGGATGTTGTAAAAGCCAAAAGTATAATGGGGTTCAAAAAAGAATTACGGTACATAAATTCTTATTAATCTCAGGAGTAGATTAATTATCAGCAGATACCCTCAATAATAAAGACCAAAGGAAGGAAATGTGAAAGTGCTCATATATAATCAAAGTTGTTTAAAATAGAATTTGCTGTGTTCTGCCCCAATGGCTACTCACCTCTCTTTGACTTCATTGGGAGTTGCACATGTATATCTCAGAGTACAATAGGGTTCCAGTGTATTTTCCCTGAGGGTTTCTTTCCTGATGTTTAAAGCAGGGACTCCCAAACTTTTTCATAATGTGTGCCACTTATTAACAGGACTTTTGAATACCTAATCTCCTTGCAATTGTCATGTGGCCAACCCCCTCCTATTGTGATCAAATAACATGCCTGTGACAACAATTGTTGACATGGAATATTAATCTCAGCTATGCATTGGGCATATTTTTATCTGTATTTTAATGTATTTGGGCAGGTGGAAATGAGGAGGAGCCAGCACCACGTGCTTAGGCAGTTCTCCTGGAACCACCACCACGTGTTCTCTGGAACATTGATGGTCAACATAGTACAGTTTTGGGGACCCCTGGTTTGCAGACTGAAACTATCTGAAGTACTATGCTGTCATATGAAAGTTGGCTTTCTACTAATTCATGGAGGCTCATAAGACCAGGTTAAAAATAATGCTTTGAAGATACTTTCAAATCCAAACCTTTAGGGGGTGCTCTGTCAATTGCCACTTTATTAATCATTGTAAAAAGAGAAGTCAGCCCTAACTAGAGGATTGTAAACCTAAAATTAAAAATTACCCAACCAAGCAAAGATGCTCTTTTCTAAGTATGGAAAAACTTGGGCCAATGTAGAGCTTTAAAGTGAGAAGAAAAAAAATTCTACATTAACAGTAAAAATGCGGACTGTCCAAAGGATCCACCCATGCCAACTTTAACACTGTTATTGGTAGACATGAAATCCCCCATCTTAAAGTGATGAGGAGGGCTGCAAGTTTGGGTTACAGCCCCTCCCCCACCGCACAATGCATCAGGCTCTTTAGGGAGCAAGAAGCAGCATGGTTGGCAGGTCACAATAGGCACCATAAAGTAGTAGGAGCAGGGAAGAATTCTTCACTCTGCTGAGGCAGGCTGTTACAGTAAGGTAGGAGCAGATAGTTAGTGCCTTGTCAGCCTTAAGGTGGTAGCCCATACTGTGTTCAGGCTACCCCCCCAACTTAATCCTGAAGACAGTAGTGGTAGGGTTTGGGGTGGTATCCAGGGAAGAGGGGGAGTAGCTATTATGAGGAATGGGATGATGCAGGGTAAATTTTCATGGTTTGAGTGTGTTCAGGATTCTAGCCTACCTGTTCCCAAAGGTACTCCGTGGAGCTGGACTTCTAAATCCTCGTTATCTAGGAAATTCAAAGAGCCCAAATGATATGTATTACTATAGTATATCTAATACAAGTTTCACAGTCTGACAGATTTCACAACAAATAACGTAGAATGCATATATTTTTTTCTATTCCAATTTTCTTTCCCCACAGAAACCTGGAGAGGAGCCACCAGAGGAGGATGAAGGCATTAAAAGAGTTGATCCGCTGCATCAGCTTATTCTGCTTTTCAGTCGAACAGCCTTAACTGAAAAATGGTAAGGTTGGTGGGAGGGGCTGTAAAATTTCTGCAAATTGTCTAGCTGCTTCCATTTTTTAAATTGCAGCGGTTTGCCATGCAATATGTCACATATGCAAATAGTGTAGCTAAGCAAGCACTAACGGATTTGCATGTACCTGCACATGTAGGGCCTGATTCTTAATTACATTGGCAGAGTGGCATAGAGGGGCCTTACCATAAATGAGAAGCAGGTACATGGAATTTTCTGCAGCAAACAGTTCTGCCTACAAATGTCAATGCCACGTTTATGGTTGCTGTTGAAAATCTGTCCCGTGGTGTCCTCAGTAATGTCCGTATTCCACATTGAAAGGGACACCCACAGCTTGAAAATTGTGTTACTTCTAATCCAGCATTTTCAGATAACTCCTAACAATCCTACAACTGAAAGAAATTAGAAAAAAAATCTATTTTCAGTTTGTTCAGCTCTATGTGTGTAGTCAATTTCACTGTTCAGCCTGTATTAGTTTATTAGTTTCTTCCCTTCCTGAAAAGACCCTTAGAATTAATAGGGGAACAGAAATACCCTTATAAAAAAATTAAAGGAGGTTAAAAACAAAATTCAGGACATCCTATTTAAAAGGTGTGCTGTTGGAAACTAGAATTATTTAAAATGTTCAATTTTCTGGTCCTCTTCTGAATATTTGAGGGTTTCAATTGTTTATGGAGATGCTGTATTACATTAATGGTTACAGTGTTTCTCCCCTTCTATTCCCTAGCAAACTGGAGGAAGATTACTTGTATATGGCATATGCTGACATTATGGCAAAGGTAACTTTTTCCCCATCTTTTGCATTTACCTTTTAATAAGAGAATGTAAGGGAGATTGAAAGAGTTTTGGTGTATATCGAGCTGGGGCCATGTTTTTTTTTTTAAAGCAAACTTTATTTGTGAATGTTTTGTTTTTACATGGTCTCAGAGTTGTCATGATGAAGAGGATGATGATGGTGAAGAAGAAGTGAAGAGTTTTGAAGTAAGTTTGAAGTCCTCTTTTTTGTTTCTTGTTTCATATTATACATTATTCCATAGCTTCTAACTGACATTTATGTTTCTTGCTTCATGGCTTCCTGCAACTTATTATGTAAATGAACTGCATGTCAGAAGCTGGATTGACAAATATGAATAATCAGATTCATAGTAGTAAAACAGAGAGAAAAGATAGTGTTACATAATTATATATATATATACATGCACACACACTTATATATAAAATTGATGAGTGAACCTTAAAAGAGTCAGTTTGGACAAACATATAACAGTTCAATTGCTATCCTGAACCACAAATGATTCTGAAAATCTGATGAGAACAAGCTGACAAGATTTCCAATGGTGACTGAGTTTGGATGGGTAAGAAATATTGAAAGAATAGTGTTTATTGCAATGATATTGTATATACAGTAGCAGTAATTAATCAATTATTTGCATCTCTGTTTATAGAGCAATGACTGTTAAGAAAAGGTCAATATTTATCCACAGTTAGCACGTTATTTCCGATGTTTAGAATAGGAAATAACTGCAGTAACTCAGACACTACTCTACATTTACTGTAGATTAATGTTGACTTTGTAATAGTGATCACTATATGAGAGGGCACAGGGTCTTGTGACTAAAGCACAGAAATGAGAGACAGGAGATCTACATATATGTTTGATCAATCTCTTATCTGCAAAATATTTCTGGATATTTTTTCTTATTGCTATTTCACTTCTTGTCCTCACCCTTTCTTAAGGTCACAGGATCGCAACGCAGCAAGGTAAAAAAAAAATGTGTGTATTTGTCTGGGTCTAATTTTGTGACTTTTAGCTTTTAGACCCAACATCTTGGATAAGTTCATATAAAGGGTCTTTAAAATATTTCTAACTATTTTCAGCTTTTGCATAATTTATCTTCACAGTACCCTTCATCTGAACAAAAATGTATTCGTCTTAAAACTCCAAGGATTAATAATATGAAACTTTTTGACCCCATTAAATACAAAAACATTTTTCCCTTCTAGTGAAAATGGAATAACCTTTGACTTATTTTTTCATATTCTCTTAATATTCTTGCCAACGGTACTTTTAAAAAAATGATTGCTGGACTTATTCCAAGAAATGCCAGTTATCACTCTTTCATTTCTATAGTTGAAACTGTTCTTCTTCAGATCGGAAGGGAATACAGTCGTACTTTTGCTTTCTTTTAACAAGCCAACTTTGTGTGGCACCATATTAATCCAGGAACATGCTGCTGATCCATCCAACAAAGTCGTAGTTCCAGTGTTCTTCACAGCCTAATATCAAGTGTGTTACCTTTTCTGCAATTTAAATTATTTGGAGTAGATTGACACTCTTTCCAAAGTCTTCCACTAATTTAAAGATCTAAATATAGAATTGTAGATTAAGTGACCGTTGGTCATTTAATCTAAAATATTTGTAACATGTTCAATGAAAATGGTTGGTTGTTATTATCTTCAGTCTTCATTATGGGGCACCAGGTAGAAACTCTATAGTTAGGGTTGCAATCTAAAATGGGCTTAAAATGGGGCATTTATTTCTGTTTCTCTCAAAAAGCATGTAGCCAGGTGGTGTGCAACTTCACAGAGTTAGTTTTTATGCCCATTGAATTTCCTACATAAGCTTTGTGTGGTTTCTCGTCAGAAGCCTTTGAATTTCAGATCCAGCTGAAGTTTTTGCTTGGCAGTCTTACTTTCCATTGTTGACTGATATCTATTTTAAAAAAAAAAAATTGTCTGTCTACAAAAAACTTGCTAGATTGGTGTGCCCAGAATAGATCTAGTGCAAGAGGTAGTTTGATTGTTGGATTTAGGGCCATTTTTAATTGCTGTTCTCCTGATAACTGCAAGTTTATGCACGGTGCATACAAACCTGATGGTTGATTGGGACTAGGAATGCACATGCCTGATGGTTGGGCTCCTGGCAACAGGCACAAGACTCCAGCCACATGATGGGACTAAGAGCACATACAACTTGCTCCATCAGGAGTTATGTTTTTCTGTCAGATTTTATCTTACAAAAGAGGGAGGTTTTTGTGCAGCTGCTGATACATGAAGGTTTATTCATAGGTGCTGACAGATAAAATATACTCCATGATGAGCTGCATTTCTTCCTCCCACAAGTCTGCAAGGCCTTTATCTAATCACCAATAAATGAAGCATTAAAAAAGCCTAGGAAACTAATACACAAAAAACATTGTGTGGCAGCAGGTGCAGTTGATACACATACAACATGCATGACCCAAACCCACACAAGCAAGGAAACAATAAGCTCTAAAAAACCCACACTCCTTTCCTGCAGGACAGGAGAAAATGTTAAGGCTTCAGGAATACAATTGTCTGTTTAGAATCCCAATGTTGAATGCCGTTCACTTATTCCATGTTCTGTGGGTCTAAAAAATAGTGACAGTCTAATGTGTATGATGATCAACTTTCTGCAATTTCTTCACAATCAGAACCTCAGAATAGTCATTCTTAGACAAGGCTTTAAGTAAAGGGACATGGTCAGCCCATGTCCTGTGCAGTTTACTCTTGCTTTTTGGCACGAATAATCCATATTGGGGCCTCTGTGTGAGCAGCACACAAGTCAGAATATAAACCCACAGTAATGATGTTCAGGCCTTAGTATGTGCCTGTCTGCACCCTAGTGCAATATTGGGGTACAGACCTCATGCATTTGCTCCCCTGGTATTTATTTTTCATTAGTAAGATTATTTTTCCTCCTTGCTGTTTGTCTCTAAGATCACTAACTACCCAGTTATAAAGATATAGAAATAACTCTGTGGAGTCCTTGATTCTTCTATTTGATAAAAAAGTGCTTCCAATCAAAGTGCCTCACTGGATTGAATACAAACTGGTCTTCACCAAGCATGTTATATGTTAGTGCTATTAATATGGATGGGGTCAGGGTGCAAATGGAGGATCAAAAACACAGTTCCACTTCATAAAATAAATCAGTTGAATCTGGGAAGAGGAGAAAAGGGAAGAAGAGTAAAAGATGGCACCACTCAGCTATTAGATTTCGCAATGTGCACATCACCCAGTTGCTGGGCACATATACTGAAACTTATATTGTTTAATAACATCTAATAATTCAGTGAGACTCTCAGCTTAGGATCCTGCTCTTTAGAGATCATCAATATTGTGGTCCTTTGGAATAGCTTATGTAAATAGAGTGGCTGTACCTTGTGTCCTGAAAGTCAAGAAACTCGGGTTCTGTCAGAGCAATGAGGGGAAACCCGAGAATCACGGACATCTAGCGAGAACCATTTCTTAGAGATATGTTAAAAATTTAAATCATTGTTTGTTATTGGCTTTCACCGGTCGTGAGGGACATGAATCCAAGTCTGAAATTGCGCCTCCATCACTTCCAGACCTCAGTGGGAAAGCTTAGGCAAAAGTCATCCTTGGAGGATATGAGGACACATTCTGTTCCCCTGCTCCAGAGGAGTAAAGGTTCCTTAAAGGGCATGGATAAAGCTATCAGAGAATTCTCCGAACACAGGGGCTGTGCTGACTTAATGACTTGATTTAGTTGGGGTTGGTCCTGCTTTGAGCAGGTGGTTGGACTAGATGACCTCCTGAGGTCTCTTCCAACCCTAATCTTCTATGATTCTATGATACATATTAGTCTCCGGAACAGCTCAGGATTAGAGGCACAATAGTTGTGTTTTCCAAACCTAACATGGAACTGCCTTCCTATTTAAAAATATAAATAAAAATGAAAAAATGAAAAAAAGTGTCATTTATACATATTTAATAGTTACTACCAAATTTCCAAAAATAATCTCTAAAACTGAACCTGCAGAAAGTTAGATACATATGTTATGAACAAAATGTGCATTTGCACACTCAAACAGGATGGTTAACTGCTCAGTTACCCTGTTTGCATGTGCAAATACTGTTTTCTTGCATTGTTGCAGGCACAATTTCAGAGGACACTTTTGTCAACATTTGGTCCTTAGTTGGTAAGTTGAAGATTTTTGAGTAGCCTATTAGACCTGCATTACAAAACAACAGTTGCTTGGCTCCTTTGAAGAGTTTTTAATTTATTTTTTAAAGAGCAAAATGAAGACAAAAATAATTCAAATTGTTTCTGACAATTAGTTAATAGAATGCTGGTGATTTTTGGCCAACAGAGCAAGATGCAGAAAACTTGCCTCGTTAAAAGCTGTAAAACTAATAGCCAAATTCTGCCTTCCCATGTTGCATGATGAACTTCCATCTACTTCAATGTGAGCCCAGTATGCATATCTGGAGGAAAATTTGTTTCCCTTGTTGATTATCATGATAGTTGAAGGAGACATTATCCTGAGACTTGTGTATGGCATGTTTAAAAAGATGTTCTCTCTCAAATTTATTTTATGTAACTAAGGTTCGTCCCATTAAAATGATCCACACATTGAATTTGATTTCTTGCCAGAGGCTTTGTATATAGAAATTAAAGGTACTTAGACATCCCCAGTTGTCACTTTTATTATCTATTCAATTTTATTTTTCTAAAATCTCTCTTTCTGGTTCAGTGATTTATTCATCAGTTTTACACACATTCTAGATACAGCCCTGTTCCAAATAAAGTCTGCACACACTTGATAGAGTCAAACTCACCCAATCCTGGGGACTTGACTTTATCAACAGAGAAACTAATATCAACATAACACAAATTCCAGCTCAAGATTCCCCTCTGTGTGTAGCTGTTTCAAGGGTTTTTCCTGATGGACCTCTCTCTACCAAATTCTACAGTTAAATGGATCTGTGAAAACAACCAATTTTCCTTGAAGAAAAAATAGTGTGGCAAATTTGTAATTTGTTGCAAGAGATTTGAATTTCTGAGCAAAGTTGTGTTCACTGACAGAAATGGTGAAATGTCACCCTACAAATCCTATATAAATCTAGAGCCAAAAATCTGCTACTAAATGTTCACATCTCCTATTACAGTCAAAGGGATAATGCAGAATTTAGCATTCTGAGTCTGCATGAAAAAATTTTGAAGTGAAAAATGGATACGTTTGTTGCATAGCTTTATGCACAGTTTAATCCTTAAGTTGTTCTAAATGAAGGACTCCATATTGCATACTGGCACTTAGAAAAAACTCCTGAAGCCAATGGATATTTTGCCTGTATAACAAATGCAAGATCAAGCTGACAAAAAAGACCAATAGTTTTACTCTGTCATAGCCCAATCCCCAAACCCTAGCAACATGCTTGAATAATGGTGGGGGAAGGAGTAGTAGGGGAAGAGATCTCTTTGTCATAGGCTAGACAACATTAGTGGAGTGACTCCAAAGCTGATATTGAGGCCTATTGTTGCTGTTTGTCTGCTGCATGGGGAGCAACAGATAGTGAATATGCAAAATTCACCAGTCCTGACTACCTCATGCCACTGAGTGAGGGGACATGGAGTGATCCCCTGTGAAGCTGGGCTGCACGGGGCATTGGTGGTTCAAACCTTCTATATGGGCTCTCGAATCCTATGCACTCCCCCTGCTGCAGAACAAAGGAACCAAACTGGTTCTGGCTAGGCCCTCAGTGGTCAAAGAAAAGAGGAAAAAATTGCCCCTCCATGATGATGCAAACAAACATGCCACGATAATCAAGTGATGAGTTTGGTAAATTCCTTATTTGTCCCCTGATTATTTTTAACAGAATAGTTACGTAATTATCTTACCGAGCATATCCCAACTTTCTGAGTGTTTTCCGTTTCCCCAGTTTGGAAGGAGAGATTAAGATATTAACCATTTCAAATTACCGCAGAGCCAGATCTGCTAAATAGGTTCTCAACTTGGATTGTAAAAATCTTTTAATGGACTGTTTTAATAATACAGCAGCAAAAAACATAATTTGCAACTATTTCAAAGATGTCACTCTATCCCCCCTCCCCCACGGTGTAAACAAAGAGATTAATTGAAATAATGTATAATTTTATAAGTTATTTAAGGGAATTTATCTTTTCAGTATTTTAGGAAAAAAATACTGGAACAGAGAAGACATAGCTTTGCAAGCTTGCTAGCAAGTGCTTTTCTTTTTAGAGCATGCTTGTAATCATGTCTGTTCCTATCTATTTGAATAGGAATGAGTGTTTTGAGTGATCTTATTAGACCAACACTGCAAATATAACACTGCTACAACATTGCAAACAAGTATATGGAGGCAGGAAACCTGAAACAAAACAATAACAATTTAAGTCTATGGGGATGAGGTTGCAATGGCATGACAATGCTAATGTCAAAATGAAAGCAATAAAGATGTTGAGGCAAGTCTACATGGAGACATTACAGCAAAATGGGACTGAATTAAGTGTGCAGTGGCAGTCTTAACTCTGAATTTCCTTGTTCCTGTAGATTTTTAGCTCTGCTTTAATGCTCACTGAACACAGAATAGTATTTTGTTTAATATTATGTCTTCTTTGTTAAATTACAAGTATCTATACAAACACACACACACACACACACTATATATATATTCTAAATATAGATGTAACATTAGGCAATAAAATGTTTTCAGTTTAATTGTTCAAAATCCAGAAATGCTAATGATTTGATTGATTATGCAACCCTAATTCTGCCGTCAGGTGCATTCCTATACAACCTATAAATGCATGATCACATACTGTTTCTCAAAATCTAACTATATAATATAATATAACATTTTTTCTATCAATGCATCTTTTGTGGGATAGGATCGACAGAGCCAATGACACTAGTAACACACAAAGTACTGCTGGTTGATGCGTGTCAACACACATCTTAAAAACATATAACTTTTTAGCACACAATAATTGGCACTGTAGTCTCTTTCCTTTCTCTACTATATAAAAAGAAGTATTATCTTTCTGCTGCTATTTTAGGTGCAAAATTTAAAAATTCAGGAGTAGAAAGTCCAACCCAATTTTCTTCCTATCCTATGACCCAATATTCTTTTTCATTTTCTCCCTTCTCATCTCCTGGCAACTACCACAGATTAGGACCCAGGAAAGCAAGCACATAGGCATTCTCAGCACACCTGGTAAAAGTAGCCATTTTAGCATAAATACCTTGACTAGCCACGTTTTGGTTTTATCATTAATATTTGTTGAGTGTCAGCATGTGTGGCAAAAAATACAAAGGAAGACATGGTTGTGCTCCAAGAAGCTTATAAGAATGGTCTTTGTAACCTTGAAGAGTTCTCTCCACTTTACACATATAACTCTGTCATTCTTTGCCATATACATACACTCAGTCATGATAATTGAATTGTTCACAAATCATATGTGTACAGTACCCAATACCCTACCACATTTATACTGTATACAGTGCACCAGATCAAACTAAAAATCCCAAAGGAACGTCTTCAAAGTTTGAGGCAGTCACCGACTCACAAATAGTGCATGTACCAATATTCTGAAACTTACATGTTTAGTGACATTCCCCCCACCCCGCAGTTCTATCAAGATTTCAACATCTTGGAGCGGTTGCCAATAATTTCTCTTTCTGGGGAGGAAAGATGGGAAGAATTTAAACAAAGTATAAAAAAGAGAGCTCTGCAAGTAGAGGAGGACATCATTTTTTATAATTGCGGAAAATATTTTTACTATGAAGTTCGCTTTCAAGATGAATCTACTGTACTTTAATGATACATGTACCTGCCTGTAGGTGCTAATTAGATAGTCTCTGAATTTGCTTTTACCTCCCTCATTCTCATTCTTTGTCATCTGTGCTTTGAAAAATTCCTTGTGTTATGTTATTCTGTATAATGCTAGCAAGACTCCAATGTAGAAAAGATGTTTCAACTCAGCTGAGTATTATCTCAATAATGTACTTTTAACAAGAAGAAGAGCTAAATCTGGTGGGACCAGACTTCCAGCAGCAAGAGATTGCAATACTTAAATTATTTTTGTCAAGCAGAATGGGAAAAGTTTATTTTATCTCACACATGCATGCATACACACACCCACACACTTCTGAAGCCTACATTTTAAGCTTTGAGTAGTCACTGTGTTATAGTCCATTTACTTTCCCTGTGTATATTTCAACATGTGTAATTTAGAATTAAAAACAGACTTACTCCAGAGAACATAATGTAGAATGAAGCAAATTTAAAGGTTTAACATAAAGATTTTTTTAAGACACCCCCCTCACCTCCCCCCCCCCCCCGCATAGCAACCCCTGAAATAAATGAACATTTTGCTTGTGTAAGCACTGCAGTAGGATTTATTCTCTGCATTGGCTTGTCTCCACCATACAAGATGGGGGAGACCTTTAGTGCTGTATGGCAGAGGAGATCTTGGAAAGCAGATAACATGAGGATAAATTAAAGGAGATGTGATCATTGCAGAATGAGATGGAAGTAACTGTTTCTTTTCCTTTTTGTCTTCTCTCAGGTTATTCTATTTTAATCTTCCATTTATGTGTTTCAGTTATTTCAGACTTTCAGAATGTGTTCATAACTTTTTATAAAGTATTATAGAATTATTGGTACTTAGCTCCTGCTACTATAACAAAATTCCTAGTTGGCTATCTCTGGGACTTGAAGCTAAGCCTCTGGATCTAATAGCGCAAGTGTCAACTGCTTGAGCTAACGGGCCAGCTCCATTAGCTCAAAGGCAGTAGTAGTAGACTCCAACCTTCCTATGCGAGGTAGTTACTAGAAAGAGACAGAGCCATGCTGTGTTAGTATATAATATTCCAGAGCTCCACTCTTGTCAGTTCCTGCTCATGTGTAATATCACCTGGCTCCCTACAGTACCTTCCTGCTTGAATATTTTAAGTTAAAATTTTACCACACCCTTGTTCGCCAAATATGAAAGATTGGTCCAAATTAATCCCAGTTATGACCCCAGATCTTTGATTGAAAGATCTATGAGGCTTTGTAGATTTATTTACAAAAAAACTGCATCAGATCAAATTTGCTTTTCTGTCCCTTGATAACAACTACAAAGAATTAGGCTTAAGCAGTCATAGAACTACTAAAGAATAAATTATGCTTTATTCAGAGAGAGAAGCGTAAGTATATCTTCCTGTTGGGCTCAGTCAGCTACACTATCATTTAAAATGACTGTCTTATGCCTCCTGAAGAAAATAAAGTTGTAAAGCCCTTAGAAATCCACAAGCTGCTGTAAACAACATAACATCTATCACAGTCTTTCCTCTCAGATAATAGGTAAGTAACCAGAGAAATTATGGGATTTTTCAAGACCATTTGTCAGTATGCAGTGCCAGTGGCTTGAAAGATGACTACTGAAAATGGGAAAGTTAATAAACCATGAATTAGGAATTTCAGTCACATCTGTGGTCCTTGGAAGAGAGTGAGAACAAAATGAAATGAAAATAGAATCCAGACCTCTTACCTTGGGTCTGCTGATTGTCTGCTGATTACACAGATTTCTGAGGCACGTATCCTGCAATGACCAATGCCACTACTAAGAGGGAAAGTCAAATGAAAGTAACATTCTTAGTAATAATTCTGGTCAACCTCTTTAGTAAGGACCTAGAACTCATACTCTAAAACCAGCCTGTCCCAAAGCATTTGCAAATAGCCATTCTTCTTACAGATTAATTGCAGTGCCACATCCTAATTTTGAAATATGTGAATGGCCTTTAAACAAGACTTCTTTCTTCTAGCATCCAGCTCAGTGAATAAAAATATAATTCCTTAATTAGGAATCCAAAATCACTAGCTACTTCACAAAAGAGCAAACTCCTCTTGATATTTTGAAGTGTAAGGCTAGGTCTACACTACAGCGGGGGGTCGACCTAAGATACGCAACTTCAGCTACGTGAATAGCGTAGCTGAAGTTGCGTATTTTAGGTCAACTTACCTGGCTGCGAGGACGGCGGCAAGTCGACCGCTGCTGCCTCTTGCCGCGGTGGATTTCCGGAGTCGACGGCAGAGCGATCAGGGATCGATTTTATCGCGTCTTCACTAGACGCGATAAGTCGATCCCCAATAGATCGATTGCTACCCGCCGATCCGGCGGGTAGTGAAGATGTGCCCTAAGTGTAGACCGAAGAAAACTGCTTGCACTAAGCAATAGAACATTTGGATTATCTTAGTCTTCTGAATGGCTATAGTCCACAGTACAAGAAAGAAACAAGCCAAGCACACAATCCAAAGAAATGAGCAAGTAACATCATAAATCTTGGGCATACACTTATACACTTACCAACAGACAATATTTATAGGCATGTAAAATTTAGACAATACAAATTGTCTTCCTGTACTGGAAAGCTGGTTGTTAACATTAAAAATGTCAACATTTGCCAGCAATTACAAACCTGTAATATTTTGTTGTACTGTAATTATTACATATTCTAAGATAGGTAAAAGTACAATATATCAGACGTCACTGTAGCGTGACTATAAGTAAATTAATTTTTAGTTGTGATACAAATACAGGACAGATTTAGTATCTGCCTTTGCCATATGTTTGCTTTTTATCTATTAAAATATGAGACTGAAACAGAAAAAATGTCTGTTTTGAACAGACTCTACTTCTGATGAAGATAGTGACGAAGGAGCCTCCTAGCTCATGCACAGCCTTGCTGGGGAAAGCCTTCAGGGTGAAAATCCACATATGTACACTTCTCAGTGTTCACGATTCATTTCTATGATATAAATTAAGATCACACAACAAACTGATTTTTTTTTTTAGAGTCAGAGTTTTAAAAATATCCTTTCTGTGAAATGTTGATTTTTTTTTTTTTATTATACCAGACTTTTCTTTTAGCGTGATTTTTTGTGTGTGGTTGTGATGGTGTAATGAATGAGATCAAATTAACTCATTAAGCTAATACCTTATCAAGCTTCCTTCAGATCAGCCTGACTGAACACAATTAAACACAACTGCCAGCCTTATAGCTGGCTCGGTTGTAGCAACTGTAACTAGGAATGTGGACACCACAGAGAAGTGATAATACCTAAACAGGACACCTAATGGTCTAGCATACTTTTTGTCCTCCTGGCAGGTTGCCTTCTCTCCTGAGCCCATGTACACATATGCTCCTTCATTGTCTAGAGAAAGGTGCACCAGAAAATTTAGCCTGGCTGAGAGGGGAAATATGAGTTTTGGAAGCTCTTATCCAAGGACTGATCATCTTCATATCTTGTTTTTGCTGGACCACTCTGCCATTGGCAACTATCTAAATGGCTGTGTTTCCCAGAGGGAGGTACAAAATCCCTGAAGTTCCTTTCTCTCCAACCTGGTTTTAAACCCTTTTGACCAGGCTTCTTCCTGCCTCTCTTTTGTTGTGTAACTGCAGGCATCAGGCCTACCCATTCTTTTGGTCTGTAGATGCTGGAGGGAAAGCTCCATGTTACTGTGCTTTCCTCATCAACAAAGGGTCCTTTTATAATAACCCTGGGCCTGAAGACACAAGTAAATAAGTGACTCTTGCAATGGAAGAGAGAGAAAAGATTGTTGGGTCTAAAAATAAAGAAAGGAAAATGTAAAGGAAAAATCAAATGTTCATTGAGTTTCCATGACCTCTGAAGCAGATGAAAATATTTTGTTGCAGCATTATTGAAACTGTGTTGTAATGATTCTTTGGTTTTGTGTAATGATTATTTGTTTGTGTGTACGTGTATGGTTTTGTTCTGTTTTTTAATTCACCGGAAGAGGTTTAAACATGAAGGCAAACCTTTCAGACGTTAGCATGGCTCCACATAAAGCAAAGCTGCCATATTTCTTTTTCTTTTCTATGCCTCCATTTCGACTTATCACATAATTTAAGGGGAAGGTTTAACCACAGGAGCTCTAACTGTAGTATGAAAAAAAAAACGTGATGAATTTTGTTTCCGCAGCACGATATTATCAAAGATTTACGAAACAAATTTGCCAGCCTCAGCGAGAACTCTCTGGTAACAGCATAAATGTCTGTGTTGGTTTGCTTTTGATTTAAAGGTTTCTTTTTTCATTCATTTGAACCCATTTCTATTTTGTACCTCTTTTTAGTTTTTAGTTTTCATAGTCTGTATCTAGCAAGCCTTCATTTTTTAAACCTCTTCCATCTTCCAGTGTTTATTTTCTGTACTTTGGATGGAAAGTTTATGGCAGCAAAGCTGTCACTCTGGCTACTTCTGCTGCAGCTGTTCCTGCTCTTAGGTCATGCCCCATTGACTACGCTTTTCTACCACGCCATCTGATGGACTCGCAGTCATAGGGCTCTATGCAACTTCCATTTTGCAACTTACACTGCTTAGTCATTTTCAATTCTCCAGCAAACTTCAGTTAAGCTTGTGAAAGCTCATACCCACCTGGAATTAGCTGTGCCTCTATGTTTTCTCTTTATGTTTTCAGTAGTTTAAATAATGAAGAACAAACTTCAGCCACTGCTCAAGCAGCACCATGCAGTACCGTTTGTTGCCACTAGAGAATGCAAAATATAAAGGCACAATGTATTCTGTCTAATATCCTTTTGGGATATGTTGTGGGTTGGGGAAACCTATCTTATATTATAAGTCAGCATCTTACTTGAAATGTACAACGCTGCCTATTATTATTTTTTAAACAAATTTTCCCAGATGAATGAAACTCCCGATGAAGCTATTCTGTCATTCAGGGACAACTTGCACCTCAAGAGCCGTGTACTGAGCAGTATCAAGTTATGGTCACGCTGTAGAAGATTATTAAGAGAGTATAAACTGTTGCACAAAAACATAGCACAGAAGTGCAAGTTTGATACATGCAGTACATACATACTGTGAATATGGGCTTTGAACTAACCAAATGATTTACAATTGAGAGAACTCCTTCCCAATAAACAAAGGACTAAAAGGATAAAAAGAAAAACACAAAGGGAAATATTGAACATGTTAAATATTTGTTCAGTAGCATTCTATGTGCGTTGAATAGGTCTATGATGTTGCAATAGAGCCCATATACTAAGAGATAACAAAAAATCTTTGGCGAGCTGATGGTCATTGAAGTCCTCAACTTAAATGATTGGAATTTCTGTTCAGGAAAAAGAAATGGAAAAACAGAAGCTTCTGTACCAGCAAGCAAGACTGCATGATCGGGGTGCTGCAGAGATGGTGCTTCAAACAATCAGTGCCAGCAAAGGTAAAAGACCTACTGCTTATGTACATATAAAATCTTCTTTGGGATTATTTTTTGAAGATTTGTTGGCTCTAGATCTTGCTCCTTGTAATTATTGGTGGCTACACCTTAAATTAGGTTCATTTTCAAATAAATACACCTCTACCCCAATAGAACGCTGTCCTCGGGAGCCAAAAAATCTTACCGCGTTATAGGTGAAACCGCGTTATATCGAACTTGCTTTGATCCGCTGGAGCGCGTAGCCCCGTCCCCCCGGAGCACTGCTTTACCGCGTTATATCCAAATTCGTGTTATATCGGGTCGCGTTATATCGGGGTAGGGGTGTACCTCAAATTTAGGTGATGATTAGGAGTTGATCCTGCAAAAGTTTGCTAAAAAACAATCACAAGAAATTTTCTTGTGGTATTTTTGCATTCCTGGCCCTGGCTGGAGCCCAGATGATGTAGAGATGAGTGAAAGATGGCGGGGCGGTCATAGCTGTGCACTGGGAATGTGTAATGACAAAGTGAGGCTCCAGAATTACCAGGAGTTGCGTGTCTGTGCACTTAGCACAGGCTCTGATTGTTTTTCTGAACAAGTTCACCCGTGCCCATTTATAATCTGTTCATCCCCTGCCTCGTCCATATCCTTTCACCTTATATTGCTAAGAAGTATAACTTTTTAGGCTTCTGTTCATCAGGCCTATGGGTGCAGTTTGGGAGGGAGTAGAGGGGTGTTGCCCCCCCTCCCCCAAACTGCAAGTCTCAGGCAGATGTGGAATTTGCCCTCCCATGCGTGGCCCTTTGGCTGACTGGAGCTGCCTCACCAAAATAGAAGTCAAACTACACCTACGATTAGGCCCCATCTTGCACCAATCATTTTTCCTACCTTTCTGTACTGTGTCTACTGCACTATTACTTAAACAACTCTCTCCTTCATAAGCAGAACTAACCAATTTCCTCTTGCTACTATATTTAACTTCTTCACTTCACAGTTAGTCCTTGAGGAACTGTCAAAGTTTTGTCTGTGTGGACATACAGTAAGAACACATTGTTAAACTGACAAGTCAGTTTTAAATTGTGCATCCAACCTCAGAACCAGCTGCTCAAGGCTGTCATGACTGAAGAGTAATTTATATTCTTTGATGACAATTCTTCATGTCTTTCATCTTTTCTTTCCTTTTTTTTATACAGTCTTTATCTATGTATTCTTAGAAAGTATGAGGGCTAGTCTACACCAGATGCGCTACATCTATGCAGCTGCGCTGCTATCGCATGTCTGATGAAGATGCTTTATGCTGACGGGAGAGAGCTCTCCCATTGGTATAATTACTCCACCTCAGTAAGAGGTGGTAGCTATGTCAGCGGGAGAGCATCTCTCGTGACATAGTGCTGTCTGCACCGGTACCTAGGTTGTTGTAACTTGCGTCGCTCAGGGAGGTGGCTTTTTCACACCCCTGAGCGATGTAAGTTATATCTCAAGCAGTAGTGTAGACCTGCCCTAAATCACACAGTAGATATGGTGAAGGAAAATATGTATGTCTGTTTTACAAGAGAGATTATTTAAATGATCCTCTCCTGTAAACTGCCATGTAAATGACTCCATGCTGTGCACATCCTAAGGCAGGGTAAGTTAGTATAATAGGTTGGTTTGTTTGTTTTTTAAATATGAACTTAAAATAATAGTTTAATATTTTCAAGGTGAGATGGGTCCCATGGTTGCCGCCACCTTAAAGCTTGGGATTGCCATCTTAAATGGAGGAAATTCTACAGTTCAACAGGTAAAGTGTTTGAGTGTAAACCATTCCATTCTATCCAATCTATTCTATGTAGGTTCTTAATAGACATTTGTCACTGTAGTATCTGAATGCCTTCCAGTAGCACATTAAGTGATGTGACTAACATTTGTCATATGTTATGTGTTCTGCCTTCCTCTCCTGAAGGGGAGAAGCGTACAGTGGAGTTTCTTGTTTTGATAGGGGTTTTTTGTTGTTGTTTTGATTGTTTTTTAAATGTACATGTTGCTGCGTGTTTATGTGAAAGCAGGAAAAGTCAAAGGAATGGAAGGCAATTAGGTTTGTGATGGTCCTTAACTCCTGGGGGAATTAACCAGTCTCAGACTGGCCCCCTTAGACAGTTTTATCCCACACACAGATGAGCTTTACCTTTATTATAGAGGGTTTCATTGTGCCAGAGGAGTGTAGCTGTCAACCACAGTCTTCATCCCAGATCTTTAGGTAGTCTTAGGGCTGGTCCACACTGGGGCGGGGGATCGATATAGGAAACGCAACTTCAGCTACGAGAATAGCGTAGCTGAAGTCGACGTTTCCTATATCGAACTCAAAGTACTTACTTCCGGTCCACGCGGCGCAGGCAGGCTCCCCCGTCGACAGCGCTTCCTCCTCTCGGCGAGCAGGAGTTCCGCAGTCGACGGGGGAGCGCTTCTGGGATCGATCTATCGCGTCCAGATGAGACGCGATAAATCGATCCCAGAAGATCGATCTCTACCCACCGAATTAGGCGGGTAGTGTGGACCAGCCCTTAGATATCCTGGGCCAAAGCCATGTAGCTCCCTGAAGATAGGACCAAGACCTTGAACCTGATTTGAAATTCTAGAGAAGGCAGTGTAGAGTGTGGAAGACGGGTTTGATAGGCTCTTGGTAGTCAGTGTTGCTGAGGAAATGCGCTGTAGTGTTCTGTACTAGTTAGTTTCCTAAACACAAAAGGTTTCATTCCCAAATATGTCACATTACTGTAATCCAACTGAGCAGTGCTGAAAGTGTGAATAACTGAGGCCACGTTACTGCCTGCCATGATGGGACAGTCTCTTCTGGTCAACTAAAGAAGGTAGAAAGTGTTACTTGTGGATGCTGTTATGTGAGAGTTTGGCATCAGTGAGGAATCCAAGAGTACTGCTAAACTACAGATTAAATTGTCCAGTTGTGGATGTGGGCCTTCATCTAATGGAGACTGTGCAGTGGCTGCATGCTATTCAAAGTGCTTTTGTCTGTCCACTAGCATTACCTCTGTCTTCCTCAGGTTCTATTTCAACCAGCTATTCTTCCTCCATGATCTGAGCTAGTTCAAGCACTGGGCCATCGTGATGGTGGTGGAGTGGTCATATGTGGTGAAAAATAAGGGGATCTGTATGTCATCTCCATTTTGAGGACACTTGAGTCCATGTCAACTGATGAGTTCACCTAGTGGCTTCATGTAGATGTTAAAAAGGACCAGAGAGAATATTGATCCTTGTGGGACTCTACAAGAGAGGGGATCTAGTGATGGAGGTGTAGTGTCCCATAACTACTCACTGGATGTGTCCCTTCATGAAGGACTGAAGTCATTTATTACCCTGGATTCCTACCCCCCCCCCTTCTCAGCCAAGAAAGTGTTATCTGATGGTTGACAGTGTCAAACTCTGCAGAGAGGTCCTGAAGGATGAGAATGGATGTCTCCTCTGTCTCCATTGATAGCAGAAGATCATCCATCAGTGCTGTTAAAGCAGTCTTAGTTCCATGACCTGGCCTGAATCCAGAGTGTGCTGGGTCTAGAATATTAACTTCAATTAGATGAGCTTGTAGTTTGGCTTTGGCTAGCTTCTCTCATTATTTGCTCGGGAACTGGAGCTTTGGCACTAGGTAGTATTTGGTTAGAACAATTTATCCGGGTTAGGTTTCCTTCCTTTAAAAGAGAGAGAAGACTAACACAAAGATTTCAATTTCTAATTTTACATGATGAAATGAGTGAAAGGATCTCTAAGAGGTTTATTGACAAATGAATATAATTTCGAATCATCAGAAACTATACATTGTTAGCATTAGGTTAGTAGGTGATTGAATTTCAACTTTAGATATAGATGGGTACTTTTAACAGCAATACTGGTTTGTGGCGAGGGCTGTAGTATTTCAGTTTTTATTCAAACCTAAGGGTGTCACTTATATTTATATTTTGCTTCTTTTTGCCTCTGAACTTCATGACTCCTTTACACTTAACTGGCTTGATTCACCACTGTATTATTCCACTTACAGCTGGTGTAATCCCAGATGTTCCAATTGATTTAAATGGAGTTACCCTTGCAAAAAAAAAAACTGGAGCAGTGGTGTCTGGTGCCCAAAATAAGTGGTGTGGATGTGGCTGTGGCTGACCATTAGTTACACTGACCTTCACCCACCACCTCCCAAATAAAATCAGCTAACTAAACAATTGAGATCTCTTCCCTCTCCCTCAATACATAAATTCTGCCCCCTATCCCCTCCATGATTTCTCTTCTGCCATTCCAACCACTGGTCCCCTGCTCCTCTTGAAAATGAGCAAGCAGCCATTCTCTGCACTGCCCCCTCCCTTTTACCCCTCCCCCCAGACTCCTGCTTCCTTTTTCAATCCTACCTTGCCAGGCCAGAGACTCCTTTGCTTTGCCTTTCCTCTTCAGTCACAGGTACCTACCTGCTGCCTCTTTGAAATCCCAGACTGGCAAGTTCCTTACTCCCTCACCCGCAGCTTTCCCCTGTTTGGGTCCCTGGTGCTGTTCGAGGTGAGGAGGAGCTCTGAGCTGGAAGTGCACTTATATTCTATACTCTTTGCATCTAAAGTTCTTTAGCCCTAAAAGGAATTGAACAGGAAGCCTGTGAGCATGGGTCAGTCTGAGTACTGCGCTATAATTACATCTAGACAAACTGTGTTACAAGAACATTAAGGTTGCAGAATCAAGCACCCAGAAGTTGATTAAATGCCAGAATTAAGGTTGCGTGTGCAAAAAACCTACATTAAAAACATAACCATTTCATCCTAGGGAACCATATTGTCCCCCCAGCATGGATCCTCAGCAGGGTTGGGATGTTCAGAATCACAGCACAGTCCTCTACAACTTGAGTGAACAGAGTAACTTGTAGGATAACAGTTTGTTATCCTCTGTGTGGACCTGCCACTAGTGGGGTTTGGAGACACACACTTTGATAGTGGGGATGGCACATGTTAACCAGTCCACACATAGTAGCTGTGAGAGGATGGAGCATGCGCAGTGCGGACAAAATCCACATGATTTATCTAGCATCCTATAATAAGTTTCTACTTAGCAAATGCTTACAATTTGGTCAAATTTGGTTGAATTTTCGTATGGATGGCAAAACACATGTCCCTGATACCTCTGTGACGCTGCTGCCAAATTTCAAGTCCCTGCTCCCAAGAATGAAGATGTAGCTTCTCAAAGAAACAGTGGTAAGATATTTTTAAAGTCTACCTCATTCTCTGAGATGCTGAACTGTTCTAGTTTGGTGAAGTTATAAGCAACCAAACACTGGGTCTGATAAAGGAAAGTGTTTGGCAACCTTAAGAGAGGTAGTGTTTCCTGCACTACCTATAATAAATCTTCTGAACAATAATAGGTCAGCAAAGGGTAGTGTGATGAATCTGCTGATGCTTTTCTGGCTCCTCAGTGGAGAGTGGTAGTGTTTCAAGAAGGGTGTGGGACAGTAGTGTAGCAGGGGGATGGTTCGAGAGATGTGGACAGTGACCAAGGCAACTGTTCTTGGTGATAGCTCAGGGTGACTGAACTGGGGTTTTCAGGGTTGCCTGTATGTGATTGGGTCTATCTGATTTTAACAGTAACAAGACACAGTGTAGATAAAAACATTCATGAAAGTGAAAATTACCCCAGACCTAACTCTGGGACATGAGTTTTTCACCAACAACAGAAACTGACCCTCTGCATGATCCTAAAAGTGATTGCCCCTTACCTGAGGGGCAACGGTACTTTCAATGGAAAGAGGAGCTCTTGTGGGACTCTAGACTTCTAACAGCCCTAGCTGCCTCCCCCCTCCCCTGATTGCACTGTGTATTGTTGCACTGAAAAGGCTGAATATTGCTGGGGTGAATCCTCCCCTTGTCCCACCTCAGCTCTGCTACTTTCTTCATTGTGCTGCTGGAGAAAAGGGGGAAGTTTTGCTACAAAAAGTGTTGGGCAGGATTAGCCCCCCTTTGCCACTTATAATTATTAGTAGCTGCCAGTGAAACTGAAGTAATATGGTATTGAATCAAGGCCCAAAAAATGAGTCTCTTCTGAGTCTGTCATCCTATATGTAGTGATAGGATTGACTGGAAATACCTGTCAGTACTCATAAACTCTAAAAATACATTCTCTGACCAATTACCTTGTGATGTCATTTCCATAAAAACCACCTCCTGAATGCTATTTTTTTCTGAAAATGTCACAGTACATGGTCATTGTGACATACCCAGGGTACAATCCAGACTGATGAGTAGCTGTGTCACCCCTGCCCTGTAACCTTGGTTGCCTTATGATGCCTTGCTGAAGGAGTTCCCACCTGGGCTGCTCACAAACAGCTTTCCAGCATGCAAGGCACACCCTGAGTGCCTGTGCATAATTGCAGCCTGCCAGCCACACTTGGGTTTCACTCTGGTTCTTCCCAGCCTTGACTATATTGCAGGGTAACCCCATCTCAATCCCAGTCTTTGCTTTTCCTCCAGAAACATATGTCTTGTACTGCCGAGCCCTCTCCTGGACAATACAAATACTGTGTGTTATGTCTGTTATTTCTTAAAATAAAAATATGCCAACTTGTTATTTCGAATAGTTCTGCAGACACTTCAATTTAAACACACTGCATTAAATAAAATAGCAAAACACGTTTTTATTAACTACAAAGAGAGAGTGTTGAAGTGAATACAAATAATGAGGCATAAAAGTCAGAAATGGTTACAAGAGAAATAAAGACAAAACGCAACTAGTGCCCAACTTAACAAACTGGTAAATTCAAAGCCATGTTTTTCTTACTATATGCTCTCAACAGTCGTACTGGCCAAACTTCTTGGGCCAGGACCCCTTCTTCTGTTTGAGGGCTGCTTCTTTTGTCCTGTCTTGTGCAGTAAATTGACGGACAGAGAAAGGAGGGGGGAGTCCCTTGGGGGCATTTATTCCTCCTTTTTATAGAGTCAGTCCACGTCTTGGAAAACATTTCCAGCTGAGAGTCAGGAGACAGAGTATCTATATGTAAGGATATTCCCTGCCGGTTTTCTTACCTGCTTGAACTCCCTTTGTCTCCCTTCCTGCTTGATGCTCTGATTACTGCTTAAATGCAAGTTAAGCAGAGAATACATTCTTTTGTTTGAGGCTGACCTATTTGCCAATCTCAGTTTGGAACATATGTAAAAAACATCATACAGGAAAATCTTATAACTTTACATACAATGTTGCCACACATATTTTATCAGGACAATATTGACCAGCAGATTGTGAGACCTCAAATGATACCTTACAAGACATACCTTGTACAAAGATGATTATAATAGGGTGCAGACAGAGGGGTACATTTTGTGAAGTTATTCAATCTGAATTTGGAACACTGCAATATCATTCCATGTCAATTATTTTTTCATATCAGTAATTCTATTGAAACTGTCATCACCAAAATGTCAGAGAATCTTCCAAATACTTTTAAAAAGAAATAGCAATTTCTCCTTCTTTCTTCCCTTCCAGCTTGTTAGAGAAATAGATTAACTTATAGTTTGTGTGTGTGCATGTGTAGAATGAACTAGCAGAAAGCTAAATCAAAGATTAGATTTTGCATTTAGTTCTGAATGTGCTGAGGTTAGTGATTGTTATTTCCTATAATTCCTTAAAAAGTGTCCACGTCATGGTGGCAGCCTCCTCTGGAAGGTTTGGTCGGTAACAAAATATCCGCCTGACTTGTGGTACGAGGGTTTTTGTCAACTGGTCTGTTCTATCAGATTTATAAATGCCATCAAAATTATTTCACAAGACTGTCTAATTGGCATAGAATAATAGATCCCCAATGATTTAACATTTATACTATGTGGTTTGTTTGCTGTAGAAAATGCTCGACTACCTCAAGGACAAAAAGGATGTGGGCTTCTTTCAGAGCCTTGCTGGTCTTATGCAGTCATGTAGGTAAGAAAATATCTATTATAATACATCTATTATTTCGTATCTAAATTCTTTTCTACAGGATTTGTAATATCAGTAGAATGTCGGAAGAATTACCTGGTGAGACAGGAAGGGTAAATATGCCAGGAGTGTGTGTGCGTGCGCGCGCGCGCGCACACACAAACACACACACACAATTGTTTTCCTTTCATATTCCTAGGGTTTCAACAACAATAAACTTCTATGATGCTATGATAGTGGGACTGTCCTGGGGCTATGCTTATCTCCAGCTTTCAGGCAGGATTACGTAAACCATTGTCTTTGAATATTTGTACCCCACTTTTGAGCCCCTATGACTAATTACACAGCTACTTACCTTGCAGGCTGCCATGACTTATTCCCTGATTTCAGTGTACCCAATTCTGCCTCCCTTACAACAAATAGTACCTTATTTCCTGATTTATCCCATTGATGTTTACAGGCTGTGAAAGCATTTGGAAATGTCTGCTCATCATTTCCCACTCACGTTTACAGTCTAGGGATATTGGATTTTTGGATGTTTTGTGCAAAGAGTGCACTGCACCTGTGGCCTGTGATGTGAATTGGACTCGATTTGATTTGGGGGTGAAATTTAAAGTGGTGGTTCTGACATATAAATGACACATGATTTGGGTCTTGTCTACCTTAGCAACAACCTCTCTCCTCACATGATGAAATGACATTTGTAATTGACTGATGTGTCCAAGATAACAGCCTGCAGAGTTAGTGGTAAGGCATTGTCAGTGAGGGGCCCTTGGCTCTGGAACTCATCTACTCCCATCCTCCAACAGAGCCCAGATTTGAATACCTTCAAGGAACTCTACAAGGGTCATTTCCTCAAGAATTCCAGGGAGGCCTCTGTGTGGGGAGGGAGTTAATAGAATTTTGGAAGGTGGAGAAGGGAATTAAGTCATTTGTTTTGGAGTGGACAGGAGGACATTCTATGGTCTTTTTGCAGGTTCGTGTTTCTGAATGTGTCTGTAATAAGTATGCAGTGCGTAAATAAATACAATAATTGTATAAAGACACTTGCATAGAAAGTTAAAATTGAGCCCAGTTCACTGTTACATTATGACTGCTATGTTCCAGGCTGGTGAAAAACATCCCTAATCCTGATTTATCTGGCTGCTGGAAGATTCCCTTTTGCACCATCTGCTGCATGACAGATGTCCTAGAACTTGGACTAACTACTATATTATTTTTTTCTTCCTGAACAAAAACAGCTGTTAAAGTATTTTTTCATTAAAAGTAGAATATTTTGGTATGATAACAATGGTTATGAAGTGTTTGAAAAATATAAAGCTCAATTTGGCAAAGAAAAAAATAAAATATGAAGTTTTTGTCAGAAAGTTACAACCCCTCTGGGATTGCAGATCACCACCTTTGTTATGCTATCCAAAGAACAAAATAGTTGTTACAATGAGAATCCCTGCACCAAGGTAGATGAGCCATCAACCAGGTATACAGACTTATGATAAATGGAACCATATAATTTCTTCTCTGTGTGGCTCAGAGGAGAGCAGGTTGTGAAGTAGGGCACAGTGAACTAAATCCAGGGAAGGCAGGAGATGGAGCCATTATGGCAGAGATTGGCAACTTTTCAGAAGTGGTGTGCCGAGTCTTCATTTATCCCTTCAATATGGGGGAGGGATAGCTCAGTGGTTTGAGCATTGGCCTGCTAAACCCAGGGTTGTGAGTTCAATCCTTGAGGGGGCCACTTGGGGATCTGGGGCAAAATCAGTACTTGGTCCTGCTAGTGAAGGCAGGGGGCTGGACTCGATGACCTTTCAAGGTCCCTTCCAGTTCTAGGAGATGGGATATCTCCATTAATTATTACTTATTATTATATTTATTATATTATTATATATTTATTATTATATTATTATTATTATTTATATTATTATTATTATTTATTATTATTATTATATATTATTATTATTTATATATTATCACTCTAATTTAAGGTTTCGCGTGCCAGTAATACATTTTAACGTTTTTAGAAGGTCTCTTCCTATAAGTCTATAATATATAACTAAACTATTGTTGTATGTAAAGTAAATAAGGTTTTTAAAATGTTTAAGAAGCTTCATTTAAAATTAAATTAAAACGCAGAGCCCCCCCGGACTGGTGGCCAGGACCTGGGCAGCATGAGTGCCACTGAAAATCAGCTCATGTGCCGCCTTTGGCACGCGGGCCATAGGTTGCCTACTCCTGCATTATGGCATGAATTCTCTCTTCCCCAAACCTATAGAATTCCATGGCACTTTCTGCACCCTGAAGACAATGGTGGAGCTAGTGAAAAGCTTCTCTACCTTGAATGTTTCCTTCAGGTCTCTACAGATTGACGAGTGGAAATCCACATGATAGTAAATACTTCCAAAACCACCATAACTTACAATTGGCTTTGTCTATTTTGCAGAAGATGGTGGGGTGGAGGTGCTAGTGGTAGCACATATCCCTCAGGAGTTTGCTGTTCGGGATTAAGCAGCCTAGAGAATAGAGGTTGTCAGCAAAACGGGCGTCTTTCCACAACCCATTGAAAAATATTTAATTCAAAGTTATTTGAAAATTTTCATTCAAAATGTTTAGATTTTTCCTAGGAAAATTCAAAATGAAATGATATTTTTTCTTTCCATTCATATTAATCCCCCCACACACACACACACACAACAGAAACAAAATGCAAATTTAAGTTTAATTTCCCATCAATAATAATAAAAATTCTATAGAAAATGACATTTTCGCCACCAAAAAAAAAATAAACCCCATTTTTGATGGAAAAATATTTCAGTAAAAAAAAATATATCTAATCATCTCTACCACAACAATGTAGAGATGTTGGCACTGGATTTTCCAGTGCATCAGAGTACATCTGCATGGTACTACAGACCTTTAAACATCTTAATAAACCAAAATAAATGGAAAATGTAAAAATTCATTGGTTGATATGAAGGGAATAGTGCTTTATGGCTGGGGGGCGGGGGGGATGAAAACTGCTGCAAAAGGGTCAGTGTGGTTACTGACTCATTCCCTAGGAATGTAGGGTTTAAAAGGGGAAGATCTACACCTGAAGCCAGGGGTGAAAGTAATTTAAAGGACTTACTGGTTCGCTGGAGTCCTGAGCAGGGGGCGGGGCCTCAACCAGAAGGGGGTAGTGTTTAGATTGAGATTTAAAGGGCCCCCAGGCTCCGGCTGCAGTAGTGGCGGCTGGGAGCCCCGGGCCCTTTAAATCACTGCCGGAGCTACCAGCTGCAGAGGCGGCTGGGAGCCCTGGAGCTTGAGGGCCATTTAAAGGGCCTGGGGCTCCGGCCGCTGCTACTACAGTGGAGCCCAGGGCCCTTTAAATCGCCGCCTGAGCCCTGCTGCCGGAGCCCCGGGGTAGTAGCAGCGGCTGGGGGCTCGGGCGGTGATTTAAAGGGCTCGGGGCTCCCAGCTGCTGCTACTGCAGTGGAGCCCCAGGCCCTTTAAATTGCCGAAGGAGCCTCGTGGGTCCCGGCTGCCACCGCAACCCCAGGACGCCAGCAGCAGGGCTCAGGCGGCGATTTAAAGGGCCCGGGCGATAGTGGTGACCGGAGCCCCGGGCCCTTTAAATCGCCGCCAGAGCCCTTGGGTAGCGGCAGCGGGCCTCTGGCGGCAATTTAAAGGGTCCAGGGCTCTGGCCGCCACTACCACCCCGGGCCCTTTAAATTGCTGCCAGAGGCCTGCTGCTGGAGCCCTGGGGTAGCGGCGGTGGGGCTCCGATGGTGATTTAAAGGGCCAGAGGCTCCCAGCTGGGCACAGCTGGGCCCTGGGCCCTTTAAATCGCCACCAGAGCCCCTGGGGTCTCGGCCACCTCCGCTACCCGGGGGGTCCAGCAGCGGGGCTCTGGCGGCAATTTAAAGGACCCAGGGCTCCAGCCGCTGCTGGGAAACCCAGGCCCTATAAATTGCCACCTGGAGAAGCTGGTCCGGTATGCCGTACCGGGGCGTACCGGCTTACTTTCACCTCTGCCTGAACCCTCCCTTACATGGAGCAGGCTGAAGCAGGAAGGCACACAGCGCTTCAGCATGTCTCAGCCGCATGGCTCCAGGTGGAAGCAGAACAGTAAGAAAGGGGGAAGCTCCCCAGGTAATTACGGCATAAACATGGGGTTACCTGCACTGTACACTTTTATCTGCCAGGTAGTCCCAGACATCCAATAATAAAGTTGGAGCCTGATTAAACCCATTTAAAATGTTTCCTGTCCTTCTTTCGGTATGGCCAGACAGTGACCTGTGTTTGGGCTTACACAACTATGTAATTTCCCAGTAGATAATGGGGGAATATGTGTACACTCACATAATAATGTATTATTTTTATGAAATGTGAGATATATAGATAATATACACGTACTTTCTTTTTCAGTAAATCATAATGAGCTACATTCTGCTTTCATTTACACAGTGAATCCAGTGTAATAGAATTGACTTAATAGAATTTCTCTAAATGTGCAACCGTGTAACTTAGAGCTGAATTTGGCCCATTGTTTAAAAAAAATGGTGTACCTGGCTTTAGTGACATTACATTTCAGTTATCTCCTAAACACTATTTTCCATCTTCCAGCTAAGATGATAATTATATTTCTAAGTTTAATTCCATCATTTTGAAAATCAACATGATAAAATATTGGATTTATCAAAGAATCTAAATGCTATATTGCTTTTCTCATTGCAGCGTTCTTGACCTAAATGCATTTGAACGCCAAAACAAAGCAGAGGGCCTTGGCATGGTGACAGAAGAAGGATCAGGTATTATCATCTTATGAAAATAATCTTTTCCTTTTTACTGTTCTTCATCAAAACTGTATAGTTAAGGACCCTTGTAAATCTGCACCAAGATGTTTAAGGGTGAAGCTAAGATGATATTTCTTCAGATAGTTTATAATTTAACTGGCCTACTTTAGACAGTACTAGACAATAAAAGATCACTAGAGCACGTTTGAGAGTGAGGGAATGTCTCAGAGGAATGCAGTATATCATTTTGAAGTAGCAAAGAAAATATTATGAGTAAATTTGAAAGGAGATTCCAATCACAAACAGCAGTGTTTATGTCAAACAACTTAGAAATCCCTAACCAGTTTCAGCATAAAATAAAATGAAGGGCTCCCAATTGATTTGTTAAATTGTCTCCGGCTGAATTTAGACAATTTAGTAAGCAATAAATTAAATATCAGAGGTCACGGGAACAGTAGCTGCTGTTTGGAAGACATTTGTTGTGAAAGTTTCTGTTTTACAAGTATTTCTGTGTAATTTGTCTTTTTGGGAAATATTCTGATATTTTATGTTTACTTATGATTTTGAAACAATTTGGGTTTTCTACCTTCTGTGTTGTCAGTTCATTGTTAGTTTCTTTCTTTTGTCTCATAATGTGTTCTGTCATCCTATTAGTGTGGTTGTCTGGAACCATTAGGTTAATTTTTTTATGTGATTAATAGAGCTACCAAAGCACATTTTCTCTATTCCCAATTACATTCTTCATTCATAATATTTTTGTGTGTTTAAATCCTACAACTAACTAATCCTTTTACATGTTTTTATTCTTAAAAACAAGGAAAAAAAGCTTGACTGCGTATTCATTATTGTATTTTGGAGTTCATAATTCATACCTGCTTCACTGCATATGTCATTGGCTACTGTGCCTGTAGCTGTTTTACATGACATATTTCTTGATTGTTCAAGTGCTTGCATCACATTGTTTAATTTGAGTGAATGCCTTTAAGGCAGATCACACGTACTTTTCTAAAATTATTCTCTTTCACCAAAAGTGCTCCCATAGCTTAATAAATTGTAGGTCATATCCTTCTTGCCTGACTCATTTGAGTAATCTCATTCAAGTCAATTTACATGAGTAAACTTTGGCCCCATTACTCTGGATTGTGCTGTCTGTCTTATAAGGCATAGGCTGGCTTGACCATTGCTTTCATGTTTCTCTGCAAATTATTCTCCAGAATGTTTGGACATTCTGGGCATAATTTCCATTAATCTATATTTTTAAATTATTAATAATAATTTTGGCTTTTGAAATGGGCTTTTTGATACAGGATCATTTTTCTTTTAATCATCTACCAAAGTTATTAGAAATTACAAATTTTGCAAGCAACTATAAACGACTCTTTTTGACAACTGCATAAGTGACTCTTCTCATACGTAGGGTATTTTCATGCTTCCTCATCTGAGAATTTTTTGGTTTGTTTGTTTGTTTGTATTTGATCTTTCTCTTTAGTGCAGAACTAATTTGCCAAAACCAATACTGAGTGTGTTTTGTATCTGCTAAAAACAAATTCTCAACTTTTTTTTTACTTTTTTCCTGTTTTCTTTTCTTTGAACTAAATGTCCTGTCCTCCCTTCCTCAGTCATCAGTCATGAGCGTGGTAATTATTAAAAACAAGCTGCCTCTTATTTATTTTTTCCTGTTGTTAGCTTTGTGTCAGCACTGTACAGCTCCTGAACACCATGAGTTTTTTTTGTTCCTATGAGGCTTTTAAACAAGTGGATTCTTTTCTATTATTATAATTGTGTACTCCAAACTCTTCCGTTTTTATGCCAACTTTCCCCACTTCTTTGTTCTTCCTCCCTTTCTCAGGATTTGCACAGTAACTGGCACGCTAGATGTAAGAGCAGCAAGCTTTTTTTTAATTTATTTAATTTTTTTTTTGGTTTGGTTGTGGTTTTTTTAGTGGGCCCAGTATTTGCAATGGTTGGATGTTTTTAAAAAATATATATATCTGTATATACAAACCCTTGTGCTGTAGTCCTCCTGTACTATTTTGTTGTGCATTTAATGTGGCTTTATCGCTGCATTGATTTTGTGCAATCACAGGAAATCAGTGGTGGATCCAGAGAGGGCTGGAGGTTGGGATAGAAAGGAGATGTTGGCTGCCACTAGCTAGGTTTACACTATGCAGTCAGAATTCATTTTCTACTACAGTACTTGCTAAAGTAGCTGGTAGTTTAAAAAAAAAAAAACACCTCTGCTGTTTCTTTTCAGGGTTACATCAGGATGTTACTAGTTATTCCTGATATTTTGGCACTTTGAGAGCTTTTTCATACAACAGAGAAAATGTGTATCCCTTAGAGGCAAAGGATAACAATAATTCATCTGTCACTGAGCACACTCATTTTAATTCACTAAATATGAGTTATAGGCAGCCCAATGCCATTGGTATTAATGCCTGATAGCATTATGAAAGCCCAGCCATTGTGTCTGGAGGAGAAATTATAGATCCTGCTGTGAATGATTGCTAGACATTCTAGATTGTATGGGATAGCTGAGCTCACATAACTGCTAGCAATCCTACAAATACCTATCTAAAAAGTCATTCCAAGAGAGCACCAAAGTTTAGATTGGGTGACCCAGGGAGAATATATTTTTTTCCATTCCATTTTACAGTACAGATACTTACTCCAAGATTCAGGAACATGTGGTTGATTGTTAGGGGAATGGAGTGAGGTCCAGAGTACACACTATAACCTGTTCCTTGCTATTTCTACATTTGATGCAGGAATTTATCAATGAGTTGTTAACTTATTACTGACTATGAGCCTGAGTCAGTTTTTACTCAAGTCAGTTGTAAAAACTCCTGTTGACTTCAATGGAAGTAGGCTTTGACCTCTTAGTAGTGGTGGTGTTCTATAAAACTTGATTTCTTTTCCCATCTCCACATTGGCATTAGCAGAAAACCCTGCAGTGAGTCAAGATGAATGTAAGATTTATTGCCCCTTTCCAACCTTCTCTTTGTGCTATCCCCATCTAAGCTCCTTGTCCTGATTCCCCTTTCACTAATACCACCTTCCTGTACAAAATCCTGGAACCCCCACTGGTAAAAACACTGATGGTTCTTCAGCAAATGTGTTTCTTACTTGTTTTTGTGATGTACTTAATGTTGTATCTTTCTGTATGTATATTTGTTTTGATTGTCATGTTTCTTTTACAAAAAAAGGTTCAAAATCAAAGTTGCACAAATGTTCATTATCCCATCTGATGGTTTTCCATTTTTCATTTAACTATCTCTGTCTATGCTGTCTCACCATGATCATGATAACCTTGAAAGTGCAATGTTTCTCTCCTCCACAAGCCCTTACTTTAGTTGACAGATAATGGAATGCATTTGTTTAATCTACACTTGCATTATCTTGCTATTGTTGGGCACTCTTCTAGTACAGGATTTTTTTTCTTTTAACAAGACTTCAAAAAGAAACTTGAATACGTCCTTGGGTCAGAATGATTTTTCCTAAATTAGCTGGTGAGGCAACTTCTGTAAAAATTACCGGTACTTGCCATTTGAAACACATACCCTCCTATATGACTGGCGTGGTTTGCATAAAATCATTATCGTTGTTTGTGATGTATGGTTAAATAGATCAAACTTACTATGCAGCAAGGAAAAGAGAGTTTGGGTCAGGCTACTGGAGTTCTGCTTTAGCCAAATACAGTATCCCTGAGATACTAATCACTTTAAAATCTGTTGATATTATTAACAATAATACTCTTGACACCTTTTATTTGAAAAATTTAAACTGCTTTACAAATAATTAAGTCTCACAAACCCCTGTAAGATAGGTAACCATAATTATACCCATTTTATAGATGGATAAATAAAACAGTGAAATTAAGTGATTTCCCCAAGATGACATAGCAAGTCATTTAACCGAGTTGGGAAAAGAACCCAGAAATTCTGACTTCCACTTTTTTCCTTTAACCGTCAGACTGTGCAGCTATCCTGTTAAGAGTTTCAATAGAAGATTGATTAGCAGTCTCCTTAAAAAACATAGAATTACTACAATTATCTGAGATTGATTTTATTTTAATTGGAGTTAATATTAATATTCTTCATTTAATACAATCTCTACAATCTACTAAATACTAGTATTCTTGAAAAAAATTACTAAGATTTAGAAGAACTTCTTTACTAATTGAAAATAGATTTTTAGACCCATTTTTTCATTTCATTAAACTTTTTGTGAATCTTGCCCTTTGTTAGAGGAATATTATAATTGCATTTGACTGATCTCACTTGAGAGACACTTTTGGAATAGTGCCATGGAATTTTAAATTACAAAGGATAACAATACTTTATTTCTGATGCCTGACAGTATTTGCCATGTGCTCAGGGGCGGCTCTGTTTTTTGCCACCCCAAGCACGGCTGTCAGGCAGCTTTCGGCGGCGTGCCTGCGGGCGGTCCGCTAGTCATGCAGATTCGGCGGCATGCCTGCGGGAGGTCCGCCAGTGCTGCGCCTTCAGCGTCCCCGCCGCCGAATTGCCACTGAAGCCGCGGGACCGGCGGACCTCCTGCTGGCATGCCGCTGAACGCAGCCAGACTGCTGCCCTCACAGCGACCACGGCTTGCCGCCCCAGGCACGCGCTTGCTGCGCTGGTGCCTGGAGTCGCCCCTGCATGTGCTACAATGTCACCTTTGGTTCAAGGCCAGTTGATTTTTATCTTCAGAAGACTCATAAATTTCCACAACAGCATTTATACAGAAAGGACACTTGAACAGTAGTTGAGGGCTTCACAGGCAAAACTCTACTTGAACTCAGAGTGCTAGCATTCTGTTATAGACTCGTAATTGAAGCTCACAATATATAGATGTTTTCTCAGCAGTATTGAATAATCCATTCATTTTTAAACTATAAAATGGAATGAGGTTTAGAGATATGCATAAAACTATTGTTAAAATTGTTAACTTTTAGAATGGTGTTCTTTAAGAACATAAGAATGGCTATACTGAGTCAGACCAATTGTCCACCTAGCCCAGTATCCTGTCTTCCGACAGTGGCCAATGCCAGGTGCCCCAGAGGGAATGAACAGAAAAGGTAATCATCAAGTGATCCATCCCCTGTCGCCCATTCCCAGCTTCTGGAAAACAAAGGCTAGGGACTCTTCAGAGCATGGTTTTGCATCCCTGCCCATCCTGGCTAATAGTCATTGATGGACCTATCCTCCAGGAACTTATCTAGTGCTTTTAAAAATCCTGTTAGTCTTGACCTTCACAGCATCCTGAGGCAAAGAGTTCCATGGGTTGAAAGCATTGTGTAAAGAAATACATCCTTTTGTTTGTTTTAAACCTGCTGCTTATTAATTTCATTTGATGACCCCTAGTTCTTGTGTTATGAGAAGGAGTAAATAACATTTACTTTACTCCTTATTTGCTTTCTCCACACCAGTCATGATTTTATAGACCTCTAACATATTTCTCCTTTAGTTGCCTCTTTTCCAAGCTGAAAAGTCCCAGCCTTATTAATCTCGCCTTATATGGAAGCTGTTCCATACCCCTAATATTTTTGTTGCCCTTTTCTGAATCTTTTACAATTCCAGTATATCATTTTTGAATTGGGGTGACTACATCTGCACACAGTATTCAAGATGTGGGCGTATCATGGATTTATAGAGAGAGGCAATATGATATTTTCTGTGTTATTATCTATCCCTTTCCTAATGATTCACAACACTGTTAGCTTTTTTGACTGCCACTGCACCTTGAGTAAATATTTTCAGAGAAGTATCCACAGTGACTCCAAGATCTCTTTCTTGAGTGGTAACAGCTAATTTAGACCCCGTCATTTTTTATGTATAGCTGGGATTATGTTTTCCAATGTGCATTACTTTGTAGTTAACAAAACTGAATTTCATTTGCCATTTTGTTGCCAGTTACCTAGTTTTGTGAAGTCCCTTTGTAACTCTTTGCAGTCTGCTTTGTACTTAGCTACCTTGAGTAGTTTGGTATCATATGGAAATTTTGCCACCTCACTGTTTATCCCTTTTTCCAGATCATTTATTAATATGTTGAACAGTACTGGTCCCGGTACAGACCCCTGAGGGACACCCTAGTTACCTTTTTCATTCTGAAAACTGACCATTTATTTCTACCCTTTGTTTCCTATCTTTTAACCAGTCACTGATCCATGAAAGAACCTTCCCTCTTATCCCATGACAGCTTACTTTGCTTAAGAGACTTTGGTGAGGGACCTTGTCAAAGGCTTTCTGAAAATCTAAGTACACTATATCCACTTCATCACCCTTGTCTACATGCTTGTTGATCCTCTCAAAGTATTCTAGTAGATTGGTGAGGCATGACTTCCCTTTACAAAAAGCATGTTGACTTTTCCCCAACAAATCATGTTTATCTATGTGTCTGATAATTCTGTTCTTTACTATAGTTTCAAACAATTTGCCTGGTATTGAAGTCAGGCTTACCGACCTGTAATTGCCGGGATCACTCTGGAGCCTTTTTAAATAATTGGCGTCACATTAGCTACCCTCCAGTCATCTGGTACAGAAGCTGATTTAAATGATGAGTTACATACCACAGTTAGTAGTTCTGCAATTTCACATTTGAGTTCCTTCAGAACTATTGGGTGAATTCCATCTGGTCCTGGTGACTTATTACTGTTTAATTTATCATTTTTTCCCAAAACCACCTCTAATGACACCTCAATCTGGGACAGTTCCTCAGATTTTTCACCTAAAAAGAATGGCTCAGGTTCGTGAATCTCCCTCACATCCTCAGCCATGAAGACCGATGCAAAGAATTCATTTAGTTTCTCCGCAATGGCCTAATCTTCCTTGAGTGCTCCTTTAGCATCATGATCGTCCAGTGGCCCCACTAGTTGTTTAGCAGGCTTCCTGCTTCTGATGTACTTAAAAAAAATTGCTGTTACTTTTTGAGTTTTTGTCTAGCTGTTCTTCAAATTCTTTTTTGACCTTCCTAATTATAGTTTTACACTTCACTTGCCAGAGTTTATGCTCCATTCTGTTTTCCTCAATAAGATTTAACTTCCACTTTTTAAAAGATGCCTTTAAATACAAGTTGCAAAGTATCTAATATTATAATCTGCTGACATCTCTTAAAGGGATATTGTAAGTTTGAAAATCAATTTTCAATTAATTCAAATCAAAATCAAATCTTTGGGGGAAAAACACTGCAGTGAAATGTTGATTTATAAAGTGTGGTTTCAGTTAGATTTTTTTAATGTAATGGAATTATTTCTGTTTGTCTTAGCTCTTAAAAAGCTTATTTTTATAAAATCTAAATACAGGGGGAAATGTGACCTGACAGTTATCCCTTTAAAGATTAGCCTTTCACCAATCTGCATGCCTGGCACACATTCCATTTGATAACACAGATAGAATAAAACATAGAAGAGTTGTTAAAAAGCAATAGTAGTACAAAATAGTTAAATAGGCCCCAGTCCTGCAAAAACATGCATTCTCTTAACTTTAAGCATGTTTTTAATTCCATTGAGCCGGATTCTCATTTACACTAATGTCCATTCACACTGCTTTAGCAGTTAACATTAAGCATGTGCTTAAATCTTTGCAGGACATTACCTCGTGTTAGTGGCAGTCACATACATCTTGAAATTAAATTCATATTAGCAATATTTATAAGCTGCTGAAGCTGATATGGGAGTGTTCTGAATTAGTGTATTTCCAGCTAGCGTTACTGCATCCTGTTGCTTGGGAGAGTTGCCTGCTTCAGCCTCTGCTGTAGCAATCCTTTCCATCTTCACATCTCCCTAGCAGAGATTCCACCTGTGAGGACCCTGCACTTGTGTTTACGCTAGTACAAGCGAAACTAGCTTGCGCTAGCAGAGGTAGTTGTGCATGGCTCAGTGAGGGGGAAAAGGTTACTTTATCTGGCTTGAGGTCTTGAATGATCCGTTTCCTATGAGATTTATTGTAACTGAGGGGCAATAAAGAGACAATGACAGACATGTGGCACTGGTAACTCAGCGGAACAATTTCTGGATCTTTTAGTGGAAATAAATTAATTGGTGTTACTATGGCAGATCTTTGCTGTTTGACAGTTGTGCATTCATCAAAATTGGGCCCTTGTGCCTTTTAGAATGGTAAATATTTTTTAATATATAATGTCCCACAAATCTGTTTAAATATTAATAGCAGTGGGGATTTCAAAATGGAGGCTAGGAAAGAATTAATGAACCGAGATTCAAACACTTTCAAGGAGATACATATGCTTGTTACATTCAATCTTATTTTTATTTTACTGCAGACGTTGCTTCTGTTTGTATACATCACAGAATCAGACTCGCAACTGCACACACTGTAGGCATAAAGCCATTCATGTGTGTAACCATACCATTTATGTGCAACATGGGCAATGGCAGCATTTTAACCAAATAGTTACATGTTTAAGCAAATGTACTATAGTATATACATCACATCAATTGAAGCTAACCTAAGCAGTGACTCACTTCCCTAAGTCATGCTATATGCAATACGTATATTTATAAGTACACTATATGTATAAATGTTTGTGTGTGGAGGCATGAATTTGTGTACGTGACACCAAAAGTGGCTTGCTTAGATTTTAAGCAAAGAAATGAATCTGAATTCCAGATGTGTAACTTGTAGTCTCCAAAGAGACACCTCTCTGTAGTCATTAAATAGTGTTTGTATCCTGAAAAAATGCTAATGGACCAGCATTTGTTTGTGAGTCAGATTATGGTCTATTTTTTTAATGCCAAGGATTTGTCATTATAAAAGAGATTCAGATATTTTATTGGTCAGAAGAATTTGATCTCTGTAATCAGTACAGGCATACTGCTCAAAACTGCTTGTGATTAACATTGAAACATATAAATAGTTTGTTTTTAAAAAGGAATCTATGGGTCTGATCCACCACTGCCTTTGTTCCTTGTGATAGGGGGCATACAACACTACCTTTCTGACTTGGTATAATTTTGTGTATGATTTGTACTCATTTTACACAGATGTAAATACATTTTTCCATGAGGTACTGTGAATGATCAGATCCAATATACTAGGAGGGAGGATAAAACTGAAATAACAAAACCTCAAAAGACAGTCTTTCATTATCTCAATGAAAACCCACTTATAGTAACTCAGCGGTTATGAAACCATCTCTATAGAGACATTGAATGAAAGAACCAAATGCTTTGCAGTGTGCAAATTGCAATTTCTTTTCAGCAAACTGATTCTTATAGTGAAGTTGATGTGTCAGGAAATGATTTCATTATAAAGGAATATTGCTATCATTTAATTCAAGGCTTTCCTGTCCCTCCCCACCTTCCCTGAATGTCTCCAAAAGCTGAGAAGGGGAAAAGAAAGAAAAGCAAAAGTGGAGAGGTATTGAGAGGGAGGTGAATGGTAGGAGAGGAAATAAAAATAAATATTTTCAGCCACTTTAAAGGACATTATCAAATGATTTACATTTTTAAAGGCTTCCTCAACCATTCCTCTTACTTTGGACTTTCCCTCTCACCATGGTCAAAGTGATGCTGAAGTTTTTAATAGCACCAAACTTGTATCTAGTGTTTTTTTTATGTATACTGTTAATATATATATTTTTAATATTCAGTACACACACAACCACTTAAAAGTCAGGCATAGGACACTCAATATTGCCAGGTTATAAGCACTATGGTCTCGACCCAGCAAAGTTCTTAGGCCTTGATTCAACCAAGCATATGCTTTTAAGTGCTTTGCTGAAATAGGGACTTAAGTATGTGCTCTATTTAAGCACATGAGTATTCCATTAAAATTCATGGCTGGAGTGCTCAGCACCTTGTGTTATCAAGTTCAATATGAATATTAATTGTTTCTGAGAAACTTTTTGAGTGAGAACGAAAGTGAGAAATGAAAGTGAGAAAACAGTGCAGATTAAGTGCTGTTCAAAGCTCCTGCCAAGCTTTGTACAGTAGTTTGTTTAAAAAAGCCACCATTTTTTCTTGTGACTATACTACTTTAACACTCTCACCTCACCTAGGCCCTAATTCAAGAAAGCATGCTGAAGTGTTCTTGTGCTTAAATATTTAAATATTTTCCTCAATGGAGGTCCTAATTTTGCTGCATCTACTGAATTTATTTTTCCTGTCACTTTTTATGCTCCCCCCCCCCACACACACACACCTTTTCCAAGTGAAAGTGGTCAGCTAGCCACATGGCAGAGTTAAATTTCCTTTAGAAGAAAAGAAAATATTCACCTGGCAAACATTTTTTTTTAAATAGGGAGTGGGAGGGGCCTAAATAAAATACATGTGAAATATTTGCTCTATGAAAAAAAAGTTATATTGAAACAATCTTTAACTGTAAGAGTAACATAGATCAATTTTACTGGAATATTGAAATCTAAATTATTAATGCAGTTTTTTTTTAACATTCCCATAATAGTCTTGATTTGTGTTCTTTGTTCATGCCAAACTGCCACTGAAGTCGGTGAGAGATTTGGATACTCAAGGAATGTGTAGTTAGGCCTTTTGTAGGCTTGATCCTGCAAACACTTATGTATGATTAATTTTCCTTACATGTGTTATCCCCTTGAAGTCATTGAAGTCTCATTTACATGCATATGTTGTTGCAGGCTCAGGTTCCATAAAGGTAATTGAGATTCTGCAAGGTTCTTAGCATTCTGGCCCCTATCCAGTAAAGCATTTAAGCACATACTTAATATTAAAACATGAGGAATCCAATTGAGTTATAAAAATAAAATGCTCGATATTGCAGGATGCTGAACATTCCAAGTCCAGCAAAGTGTTTAAGCATCTTTAACCCATATATAGTACTGTTGATTTATATACTACTTGTGTGCACAGGATCCTCTTTTAGTCTTTTGTGTTTCGTTATTTAATTAGTTGTAAGGATTTTCAATCTTGTACAGTTGAAAACCTATATATCTGGTATAAATGTCCGACCCAGAGACAAATTGTGTTAAACATCATCTGTAGTACTTGATTCATTGTCAGGGAGAGGACTATGCATTTTTTTTTTCTTTTTGCCATTTCAGTGAGAATGCAGCAAGAACTAGGGGGAGGAAAAAAACATTTTAAGTCTCCCTATGTTTGCCACATTTTTATGTATACCTGGTGATACTTGGTTTGGTCACCAAATATTGTGTCTTGCTGGCCAACAGGGAAAAGAGTGAAATGATTTTATATACTTCTTTTAATGTTCACATTAGTTTTCAAAATGGTTTTGCTTCCTAACCCTACCATTATACTGAAGCCTCTCACTTTGAAAGTCACAGACTGCGGACTGGTAAGTCCACTGGCTATTTGTAATTGTAATCATTCATAATTTTTATGTACAGTAAACATCCAACCATATTCCTGTTTATACATTATATATATATATGCATATATATTGTCTCTCTAATTCAAGCACTTCCAGTCTGTGAGAAGTTTTATATTTTTGTTTAACTCTCATTATTTCTTTTATTCACCAACTGAAAAGGATAGTGTTCTTAATATCACATTGGATTTGGAAGTTCAGGTACCAGTCCAAAATGCCTCCTATTTTTAAGAAAACTTTCAGAATTAATATACTGTACTTTTTCAATTTACTTGCATTTTTGTCTTTTAGTTTCATGCCATCATCAAGTAACAAATGATTGCACATTCAAATCCTCTGTATTTAAAAAAAAATTGTTTCCATTTTTGCCAAGACACCATTTGTCCCCAAACTATTTGTATAAAGCCCTAATAATGAAATCATTTGCCTTTAATACCCCAGTGTAGTTTTGCTTGCTATTATGTCTTCCCTCTGTGCCAATTTATCGAGCTTCCAGTTCAACTTTGTTAATCCCTGATCTTTCCTAGACCCACTAATGCTTCCCCTTTTCTCATTTAAACTTCCAGATTGACTCTCTGTACTGATACGATTGTAGAGGTGCATTAATTGAATGGAGACCATGTTAGTGTACCAGATTTTCTTAAGCAATTCTGGAGATCTTTTAAAGCTCTAAACACCTGGATAACTGCTATCTACAGAAAAACTAGGCCATAGAGCCTAGTTCTGCAAAAGTCCTTAAGGACACGCTGAAGTCCAGCCCTTCAGAAAAAACACTTAAGCGCATGCTTAGTGCTTTGGTTAACCAGAACTAAGGGAATTAGGTGCCTCGTATCCACTGGCTTTCAATGAGAATTGGTTGCCTAACTCTTTTAGACTCCTTTGAAAATCCCAGGTTAAGTGTTTTCTGAGAACATAAATGTCTATAAAGTTGTTGGCTAATTTTGCTTTAAAAATATATATATATTTGTATAGGTCTCTTTTCTGCAATACTTGATTAATTTTTCGGGCTTTTCAATATTTATCAGACATTGAAACAAAGTAAATCCAGTATTAACCTTTGTACATGATGCAGACTTCATGCCAACAAAAACAAAAGAAGAGTGTAAATGATGGATTTTTTCTAAAATGTTGCCACGCCCATGCTGCCACATTGTATAGAGAGAAATTTGTGTCTTGAAATGTAAATGTTCTTTTCTTATGGAAGAGAAATAGCACCTATCTGCCAGCCACATGCCATGCTTCAGATAGAATAGTGGCTATAAATTGCATTTTGTATGTTTGTTTGTTAATGGTGACTTCAGATTAAATATGGAGATTTGGTAAGAGGGAGTGGGGAGCTAGTTGACAGTCTGTGATAATTTGTCCCTCCATCTGGCTTTCCACAGGAGAAAAGGTAATGCAGGATGACGAATTCACCTGTGACCTCTTCCGCTTCCTCCAGTTGCTTTGTGAAGGACACAGTTCAGGTTTGTGGGCAGGCTGCCAGTCAGCTGAGCCAAGGTGATGGTAACCAGGGATAAAAGCTCATCAGTGCTGAAGGCTTGGCAAGTTTTAAGGAAATATTATGAAAGGTTCCTGAGTAGCTGAACTGTACATGAAAGAAAAATATTTATGTGGAGTTAAAATGTCAAGTTTCCTTGTTCATTTAAACATTGGGAGAAAAAAATGGCTCACAAAATGATAACTCCTGGAGCAAGAACTATGTGAAAGGTAAATTAAATAGAAAATGAAGTGTACTCTAGTTTTAGCTCCTGATCACTAAATGAGAGGAAAATCTCAAAGGAGGGCTTTGCAGTGAACATATTATACTTTGGCATGCACAGTATTTTTAGAGTTCTGATTGTCACTGAATGTGGTTAAGGGGCTTAAATGTCATTCCAGGAGCATATGGGAGATCTTCATTGAAGGAGGAACAATAATTTTTCATATATAAAAGCAAGAAATACTAGCCATTTCTTTTAAAGTATTTTTAATATTAGTTCACTTACTCATATACTTTGTGGCATTATAAAAAAAGATTCCAGTTTATAGCTGTCAAATATTCATATCATTGTCATCAGTAATGGCATAAGATTTAATTCAGATCTCATTTAGACTAGTGTAAATCGGGAATAATTCCAGTGACATTAATGTAGCGACATCAGTGTAAAATTGATATAAGTGAGATCAAAGTCAGACTTATAATATGTTCACAGGAGAAACCAGATATTAGAACTTGTAAACTGTTACATGATCTCCTCAATAAGATGGTACCATTCAGGAAAAGGTAAACGGTTCATTGAATTAAAATATGGCTTTAAACAGGAAAGTTACTTAAAAGATGTTTCAGTTCTTTAAAGTAGGTTTTGACCAATGGATTATACCAGAATTTATTTTAATAAATAATTCTGAAAATATTTGAGATTTAAAGAAATTTTAACTTGAACTCGTCCTCTCATTTTTAGATTTTCAGAATTATTTGAGAACTCAAACTGGTAACAACACAACTGTCAATATTATCATCTCCACTGTGGATTACTTACTGAGAGTTCAGGTAAACCCACCTTACATACTAATTTCAAATAAATACAGGTAGCTGCCTTTTACTATTTCCATCTATACCTCATGCGCCTTAACACACAGATGCTTTAGTTTGCTTTGATTATGAGTAAACTAAGTCTACATTACATTTACCAGTACATTACACATTCATCACAATACTGCTGCACTTGAATATCCCTCATACTCCATTTTTGGAAACACTGAAAAGGGGATCTGGAGCTGCTTCTTGGAGATAGTCTGATATCGATTCCAGCTTTTGGGACTGGGTTTTCCGTTTGCTAAATCATTTCCTTGGGGAGCAGAAGATGGCAGCAAAAGATGTTATCACTGGGCATTTCGTGGGTTCCCAGCTAGGCCCTCTATCTTCCTATGGTGCATTGGATACACTGGTGAGAACTGTGATGTCTGACATCACTGCCCACTGACATTCTGGTTTTCGGGAAGCTCAATCCAAGGTGCAAGATCTCCTTTCTGACAGCAAGAGATAATTAGCAAGGTTGGAAAAGTTGAGACAACAGAACTTTGATGGGAAGACCAGACTTACAGCCGAGCTAGAGAAGGAGGTTCATGGTCTGTTTCCAGAAGCAATTCCCTTCATCTGACTTCATTTATGCCTCCTTCGCCAGAAGTCGCAGCCACAGCAGCAACAGAAGAGACAGGCTAAAAGGAGACACTTAAACATTTTCCATATTGTTAAATGGGAGGCAGTTCTTGGCTAGATAGTATGGGGTCCTACTATGAAAAAATTGAGTACTACTACTTAAACCAAGAACAGGTTTTTCTGCTGCTCATATGTTCTCAGCACCTGCTCAGCCCTAACCTGTGGTTTTGCCCAATCACAGTATGCATTTTCTGTATTCTCTGTGGTGACCATTTGACCCATTTCCTTGCATCAAGATGTGGAATTACCACAGGTTACTGGATATTGGAGATTATCCATTTCAAGTACATAATCCTATTCTATTCCATATAGGTTTTATACTGTGTTCAGCACTGTAGTATCTTAGCGCCTTCCAGCAGTGTTTAGTGACATGAGTACACATCTGTCAACATATTGTTTGTTCTCTCATCTTGTACAGTGGGGAGGGTTTTTTTGTGTGTGTATATTCAGATGCTTAGCAACGAGTGCATGTGTTTGTGTGAACACACACATTGCTATGCATATATATTAGAGAAGGCAAGATCAAAGAACTGCACCTTGCACTTGGAGCTAAATGTGGTGAGGTTTGTGATCGTCTTTAGTTCCTGGGGGAGTTCATTCCACACACACAGACCAAGAAAGTTCTGTCTCCTTCAAACAAGCTTTACCTTTATTGTAGAGAGTTTCATTGTGCCAGAGGAGCATAGTTGTCAACCATGGTCTTCATCCTGGAGCTTTAGGGAATCTTTTAAATACTCTGGGCCCAGGCCATAGAGTGCCTTGAAGATAGGGACCAAGACCTTGAACTTGACTTGATGTTCTATCAAGAGCCAGTGTAGAGAGTGGAAGACAGGTTTCATGTGTTCATCATAGTTTGTGTTGCTGAGGAGATGTGCTGCAATGTTCTGTACTATTAGGAGGCCTCAGTCTGATCTGGAAAAATAACAGGAGTACTTGTGGCACCTTAGAGACTAACAAATTTATTAGAGCATAAGCTTTCGTGGGCTACAACCCACTTCTTCGGATGCATCTGATCTGGGGTTCCTATCCAAACCGAGCCTCTGAACAATTTGTGCTAATTAGCTTTAGTTTAAAGAAATAATATCAAAATCCCATTTCTCTGGGAAAGCATCACATTGTCATAATCCATCAAAGGGTAATGCAGAACATCTAATTCCTTTTCTGAACCAAGTGCATGAAGCACATAGAAGATGTATTGCAGTAAACATATTCATCATTTTACCTATTTGTCTCATCTGTCTGAAAATCCACATTACTGCACACCTCACTGTATCTTTTTTTTAATTTAACCAATTAAATTTCCTTTTAGCATTTGTTGTTGTTGTTGTTGTTGTTTCTAAAAATTCCAGTATGTGGAAAATCAATCCTTTTCTAGTTGTTGTTGCTGTTGTCTGTATTACTGTGTGACCTTGCAAGTTCTTTAGAGGCTCGGTCGTAATAACAACAATAAACCCTTTGATGTTTTGTAGCTCATTTTGATGAAGTTTCAACTGGCATTCTTTAAAGGAGATGGAAAAAAGAATTCTGTGCACAAAGAATATTCAGTTCCTTGATTTAGCTAGCTGACAGACAGAGAGTATAAAGACAGTATAAAGACACATAGTTCACATGAACAGCACACAGCACTGTGTTAATGATTTATTCAGTTTAAGGACCCTTATGTTTGTGTGAAGCTTGAAATAAACAAAAAGGCCAGGTATCTAGACAAAAGTTAGATTTTGAAGGGATTTTTGGTTTTGTTTTGTTTTTCCCTGTGAGTTTCACTGGCAATGAGAGAGAAAATGCATTATGTTGATGATACCGAAAATCTCTGAGATTATTTTAAATCCATATGAATGAATGGAACATTTTTTTTTGCTTACAACTAAGTTTGTTTTTTAAGTCTACTTTATGAAAATGCTGATGAACCCAGGAGTGGCAGTTTGAATATCTGACTTGTATATGTTGTTTCTTACATCTGTTTTATAGGAATCAATTAGTGATTTCTACTGGTATTATTCTGGGAAGGATGTTATTGATGAGCAAGGACAACGTAATTTCTCCAAAGCAATTCAAGTTGCAAAACAGGTCTTCAATACTCTCACAGAGTATATTCAGGTAAACTGCTCACATTGTCATTTGCATGAAATTAGTAAGAAATAATGTTTTGAAATATGTGTAGTAGCCATTTGTTATTTTTTTGCAACCTAAGAATCTAGCAGATTCCCAGGTATCACTGAATTATCTCCTCTTTTGCTAACCAAGACTGCTTGTGTCCCAGTATGTAGCCAGTTGTGTCCTTTTCTTTCCAACTGGAACCTTGCCATTATAATTTGTTTTTGCACCTCAAGACTGTACTACTGCAATGCATCCTAATGCATTCTTCACATTTACTTTATCTGAAAATTAAAACTAATGTAGAATGTGGCTGTGTGCTTAGTAAGTGGAATATCATGTGGCATATTCAATTAGTGCTCTGGCTTCTTGTCAGTTTCTGGCTGGAGCGTAAGGTGCTAGGGCTGATTATAAAGCTCTAAATACACTGCTTGAAAAAACTCTCTCCCCATGACATATTGCCACGTTTCAGATCTGCAGAGACTTGCTTGACCTGGACCCTCTTTGCAATAATCAAGAAGAAACTGCTGGCAGGATGTAATGAGCGCCATAGAAAAGTTCTAGAAGAAATTAATAATTCTGTACTGAGTCCAGGGCTTGGAAGGGGTGCCACAAATAAAATATGGAGCCAGACATTGAAAGATAAGAAAAAAACTGAATAGCTGTATCATTCGTGAGAACCATTCATTCTGTACACTGACTGAGGGAAGGGGACTCATAGACTTTAAGGCCAGAAGGGACCATCATGCTCATCTAGTCTGACCTTCTGCATATTGCAGGCAACAGAACCTCACCCACCCACTCCTGTAAAAGACCCATAAACTCTGTGAGTTCCTGAATTCCTCAAATCTTGATTTAGAGACTTCAAGTTACAGAGACTCCACCATTTACACTAGTTTAAACCTGCAAGTGATCCATGCCCCATGCTGCAGAGGAAGAAAAAAAATCCCATGGTCTCTGCCAGGCTGACCCGTGGGAAAATTCCTTCCTGACCCCATATATGGTGATCAGTTAGACCCTGAGCATGTGGGCAAGATCCGCAGCCAGACATCTGGAAAATAATTTTCTGTAGTATCTCAGAGCCCTTCCCATCTAGTGTTCCGTCACCCACCGTTGGAGATCTTTGCTACTAGCAGTTGCAGATCGGCTTCATGCCATTGTAGGCAGTCTCATCATATCATCCACTCCATAAACTTATCAAGCTCAGTCTTGAAGCCAGTTAGGTTTTTTTTGTCACCACTACTCCCTTGGAAGCTTGGTCCTATGGAAAAACTTGAATTCTGGCATTTCCTAACTTTTGAGTACTTGACTTTGAAATCTTCATAACATTGTTTAATGTAGTTTTTCTTTTCTATGTAACTAGCTAGAATTTTTAAAGAATCAAATTCTCCTGTGTTTTAATTTTAAAGTACCCTTTATTGTTCTCTTAAAAAAGGAAGTGTGATAAATGTTAGGGGAAAGTGTTAGGCAGCCTTAACATGGTTCACTACCATTCATCCTATACTATATTGGATCCTCTATCCACGTACAGAACTTCTTTCCCCATAAGTAGACACACTACTTGCAGATTGAGGTCCCATATAATTCATTTATTTCTTAGTGAATGTCACATACCAGTATGCTACAATATACTAGCCTTTTCCCATGTAAAATAATCAAGTGAGAAATGCTGCTTATGACAATATGAAGTGATTAAAAATAATTTGGGGCCTTTTTTCTGATTACACAATATTTTCATTATGGAAGTTGCGGTTCAACTGTCAGGAGATTGTTCAAAACTCCACTATATGAAATAATGGCAATTATGTTAATCAGCCAAAGGATAATTTTGATAAGCCAAAAAGTAGCTTTATCTGATAACTATTTTTGAGAAATTATCCCCAAAAATAATGTTTAAAAAATAGGGCCAGATTCTGGAGTAACTCCACTGAAAGTAAATGGACTTACAGAGATATGAAACCTATACGAGTGAAGATTCAGGCCTCTAATCATTGTAATTTCTCTTGGGAAGGATTTATTTAAAGACGGAGCATACAGACTGTACTTTTTTATTCACATTCAAATCCTCATTATGGAAATCTGTATTATTTTAGAGCTCATAGGAGTGAATTGTGAAAGTACTGGCTTGAATAAGTATTAATAGAAGCTGGTGATATGCAAATGTATACACACAGCTCTAACAGATTTGGCCTGCTACACCCAAACTATTCTGTTCACAGTGTTAATAATTATCTTATTCATTGTCCTTTGAAATATCATCTGATGTTTGTAAAAATATGATACCGTTGTAACACCAGACAGTGTTTTACAACAGGTGAAACTTGCTGAACAAAAAACAAGGGGCCTGATTCATCTCTTCTTAAAACAATTTTACCTCAACCTCATCATTGTTACTCCTGGTTTACACTTGCTTAAGTAGAGGAGAATTAGACTAAACATCTGTGCCCCTCATGAAATTCCAATTTAAAGGTGCAAACTGGTACTGTTCCATGAACATTGAGATCCATTTTTTGCGGCTCCCTCTTTATACAGAGCTTTGAAAATGTGGCCTTAGTTGCCTTAAAGCAAAGGAAGTGGTAGGGATATTCTATAGTAATTGTTAATGTGTTATCAAATGAAATTGTCATTCCATTTATGTTTCAGCTTTCCTTAACAGTTCCTAAAATGCTTGTGTAGCAGCTCTCATATTTTAGGTACCGTGATTCTAATTTTATCCTAATGTTTGATGTAATTCTCTTGCATATAAACCCTGTTCTCCTTTTCTTGTCATCTGCATGGTAGGGTCCATGTACAGGGAACCAGCAGAGTCTGGCACACAGCAGGCTATGGGACGCAGTGGTTGGTTTTCTTCATGTGTTTGCCCACATGCAGATGAAACTATCTCAGGTATCATGCACTTTTTGTTCTTATTTTTTAGTTACTAATTTTTTACAATACATTAGCTGAATTGTTGCCCAAACAAATTATTTTCATATTAAGAGAGGGTGACCAGAACAACAATGCAAGGGAATACAGAAGAATTGAGGCAGTATAGGCTGTGAACTAGTGGGAGAGAAACTTGGCCAAATGATTACAGAATGACACAGCAACTCCTATGATCCAACCCTTTCTTTTGACACCAACTTCCTCTGTAACTTTGGGCACATCAAACATTCTGTACCTCAATTTCCCCATCTGTAAAGCAGAGTCATATTTACCTTCTTACCTGTCTCAGGTGGGTGTGGTGGAGTATTTGAAAAATAATTTGATGTACTCAGATTACAGGTGCCAGACAAGTGGGAAATACTTTTTTGTTGTAATCATTATTTTTAATCTCTGTTGTTACTTTTATAATATTTAAAGTTATAGTTATAGAGTTATAGAGCTCTGAAGACGGAGATTTTTATAATTATTTTAGATTCTGATATGATTCAAGAATCCAGTCTTTGAATGTGCCACAGAGATGAAAGTTGGGATATAGTGTTGAGTGAAGGTTGATTTCTTGGTTCTGCTGAACTTCTTAGTGCTATAGACATTCTTTGTCTTCATGAACAGGCATTCTCACAGCAGGTAGCATTGTAGTGAATGCAGACTTTCCTAAATGATGAAGAGGAGACACATACAAAATAGAGGTGCACAAATAGCCTACACATATTGCCATGGTTACCAAAATATACTTATTTTAAGAATGAAAAAGTAGACTTGTTCAACACCATGTGGAAAGTCTGTGGCCAGGCCAGGAGTAAAATCCTCTTGGGTCCCAGTGTAGTGCTTTTAATATGAGAAGACATGCTTTTCTCTTATTAAAAGTTTCTGCTTTATTCACTGTTCATCCTTTGCACTGAATGAGGCAGGAGTCCTATGGTAAAAAAAAAAAAAAAGGTGATCATGTTATGTCATAAAACCTTATGAGGGGACAGAATTAAATGTGCATGAGCAACCTTAATTCTGGCTCTTCTTAACTTTTGGTTGCTTCATCTTGTATGATAGTTTTTTGTATGTAATTTCATAAATTATAAAAACATATAAAAACCCACCACCACCAAATACTCCATCTTATGAAGCCATATTGACCCTCAGCATGAGTTATCGGCAGAGTTTGAATCTAGGACCTTTGGATCCACAGCACAGACCTCCACCACTTGAGTTAGAGGAGTGACAGATAGCAGTAATATCTTCTCATCCTGTATGTGGATCAGCTAGTAGAGAGGGCTTGACACACACTTTGCCAACTGTTTGCTAGACAGTAGGGTAATGTTGATGTTCAGGATTCCTGGATTCTGTTCCTGGCTTAGGAAGGAAATGGGGTCTAGTGGTTAGAGATAGCACACCTAAGTGCATAGATTTGGCACATTCATTATAAAAGGCAGTATGGCTATGGATGAGACTTGGGTTTGCGATTACAGGTTTGTATTCTCAGATCTGTCTGAAGTGACCTTGCACAATGTTTTTCTTACTACATCTGTCAAATGAGAGACTATTTGCCTGCCTCCTAAGACAGCTATGAGGCTTTGCTCAATAATAGGGTGAGGGAAGTTCATAGGATTATTAATATTAGTTGCTAGATTAGACCTGATGGTTTCCTCCTAGTCTATGGGACAGTGCAATGTCTTTTTCCCATTTGGAGTTCAAGCTCTTGGGGCCTGGGAGCATGTTCAGTATCTCAGAATAGTTGACATATCGGGAGATCTTTGAGGCTTTGAATATGCCTAATGCAGATGGGATGCTCAGGTATTTTCATAGCAAACTTTTAATAAATTCATCTGAACAAGTGTAAATACTGATTTTCAGAGTCTTTTCTGAATTGACTAAATCTGGGTGGATTTCATTGGGGTTGGCAAATGACACCTCTTTGGTGTACATCATAAAGGCTGGCACTAGAGCTCTTCCAAGAATGGTTGGAAATAGATTTGAAGCCACTGAACTGTTTATGGAGAAATTTTAAGAAAAATATGCCTGAGGCACAGAACAAACATGGGGAAATTTCAGATTAAATAGTTAAAGATTGACAAAGTTCTACGCAATTGAAGTTGAATAACTTTGTTTTACCTCGTATAAAACATTCCCAACTATGACTGATCTGTCACTTTTTTTGTCTTATTTGAGCTTTTTGTAATTCAATGCTATTGCTGTTATGACACTTTTCTTTTGGCAGTGTGGGTGAGAACCTGATCATCGCAATACTAACATCAGTTTAGCAGACATAAAGTATTATATAGGCATCATCTCTTCAACTCTGACACAGCTGCATACTATCAGAAAAGCTTTTCTTTTCTTTATTCTCCATAGTAGCTCAACTTGCACTATGGCTGTATTAAATTGCTGTTTCTTCTAAACAAATACGTGTGTGTGTGTGTGTGTGTGTGTGTGTGTGTGTGTGTGTGTGTGTGTGTGTTTTGCTACTGTATGACAGTAAATAGTTGGATAAATGTGTTTTCATTTTATTTTCAGATCTGACATAAAGGGCCAAATACACTAATGGCCTCTCAGCTTCTCAGTCTGATTTTCCCTAAATGAAACCTACACATGCAAACACAAACATTAGTTCAAGTTGGCAGTTGTATGTGTAAAATACCTGTTTTACAAGTGCAAGTTCCTATTTGTGCAAAATATGTTCATGCAAGATCAGAGGCTGAGTTGAGGTTCATAGAAATATTGGCCCAAAATAGTCTTATTTACAATGTATTCATGTTTGCAGGATTCCAGTCAAATTGAATTACTGAAAGAGTTAATGGATCTTCAGAAGGATATGGTGGTCATGTTGCTCTCTATGCTGGAAGGTAATTTTAATTTATTTTAACAGTTTATTTTGCAAGTATTATAACCGTGTCTTTTCCTCTGCACATTTTTTTCACAGCAAAACCAATGTCTCTTCCTTTTTTAGTATTTTAAAGTTAATTTGTTTATTATTAGAAGAGCTGTTGATCTTTAAAGGCCCATGGGAATTATTATAACTATAATTTACATGGTGAGCGATAATGTAAGAATTAATTAAATCAATGTTAATTATGCACAGGCCAGCTCAGTTTGAATCATTACAAAGATTTACTTATTTCCATGTGTTTGGCTTCTATTTTGGTTCAAATGAGATGCTATTTGGTGGTGAAGCTAGAATCCAAGGTTCTTGCTACAGAAGGAAGCTTCACTATTTATCAGTTGTTTTATTTACTGTGTGTTAGCAACTTCAGTGTGCTGCATTTAACATCACACTTTTTTGTATTGACAATTACCTTAACCATGAAAGAATGGGCTTTGAATTCACCTGGGTAGGTCTACCATGGCTCTGGGGGATTGTCCTGTTTAACATTTGCAACAGCTACCGTTGCACCTCAACTTCACCCAGTAGCAGGTGGCCATTGTAAAATATGGTTATTATTTATTGATTTGCAGTGGCCACTGGGACCTTCAGTCAAGGACCAGGACCACATTGTGCTAGGCATTGAATAAACAAAGATGGTCCCAAAGATACTTATTTTCTCCCTCAGAACCAGAAAGCCTTGTGACGGGTTGGATCACAGAAACCCCCTTGGGAGCTGCCACCCAATGTGCAAAGACTACCCCTGCTTCTGTTTTCCCTGCCAGCTCAGGATTCCAGCACCCTGTCTTGCTGAGCCAGCCACTCCTGTCCGGCTCCAACACAGGCCCAGGGTCTGAATCACTTGTCCCAAAGCTGCAAGTTTACCTGAAACCAGCTCACAGGAGTGTGCTTGTCTTTAGCACTCAGATGCCCAACTCCCAATGGGGTCTAAACCCAGATAAATCCGTTTTACCCTGCATAAAGCTTATGCAGGGCAAACTCATAAATTGTTCGCCCTCTATAACACTGATAGAGAGATATGCACAGTTGTTTGCTCCCTCAGGTATTAATACACACTCTGAGTAAATTACTAAATAAAAAGTGATTTTATTAAATACAGACAGTAGGATTTAAGTGGTTCCAAGTAGTAACAGACAGAACAAAGTAAGTCACCAAGCAAAATAAAATAAAATGCGCAAATCTATGTCTAATCAAACTAAATACAGATAATCTCACCCTCAGAGATGCTTCAGTAAGTTTTTCTCAGACTGGACACCTTCCAGGCCTGGGCACAATTCTTTCCCCTGATACAGCTCTTGTTCCAGCTTAGGTGTTAGCTAGGGGATCCTCCATGATGGCTCCTCTCCCCCCCTCTTCTGTTCCACCCCTTTATATATCTTTTGCATAAGGCGGGAACCCTTTGTCCCTCTGGGTTTCCACCCCCCCTCACTGGAAAAGCACCAGGTTAAAGATGGATTCCAGTTCAGGTGACATGATCACATGTCACTGCAAGACTTCATTTCTCACTTGCCAGCACACACATATACAGGGAGACTCACAGGTAAACAGCCATCTGCAGACAATGGTCCTGGTTAATGGGAGTCATCAAGATTCCAAACCATCATTAATGGCCCACACTTTACATAATTACAATAGGCCCTCAGAGTTACATTTTATATTTCTAGTTTTAGATACAAGAGTGGTACATTTATACAAATCAGATGATCATACTCAGTAGATTATAAGCTTTGTAATGATACCTTACAAGAGACCTTTTGCATGAAGCATATCTCAGTTACGTTACATTCACTTATTACCGTATTTTCTCTAAAACTATCCCAGTTACATTATATTGACTTATTATCAAGTTTTTATAAAACCATATAGACTGCACAACGTAACAAGCCTAATCTCCATAGCATATCTAAGCTCCTCAGAGGAGAGGCTAGAAAAGTCTCAATGTCGCTCCTAAATTCTATCTCCCATTCAGCACTCTATTAAATGTGAAAGAAATCTTAGATGTATACATACTGACATTTATCTCCTTCTTTCAAAAGCAGTGCTTATAATTACTTCTTTATTACTTCTCTATTGCATCTTTATAGAATCATAGAAGTGTAGGACCTGAAGGGACCTTGAGTGGTCATCCAATCCAGTCCCCTGCACTCAAGGCAGGACTAAGTAATAACTAGACCATTCCTGAGAGGTGTTTGTCTAACCTGCTCTTAAAAACCTCCAGTGACGGAGATTCCACAACCTCCTTAGGCAATTTGTCCCAGTGCTTAACTTCCTTGACAGGAAGTTTTTCCTAATGTCCAACCTAAATCGGCCTTGCTGCAATTTAAACATATAGCCTCTGAGGACAGGAAAAGAAGCAAACAAGAAAAAAAATTTCACCCTCCTCCTTGTAACAACCTTTTAATCTGTCATTATGGCTCCCCTCAGTCTTCACTTCTTCAGACTAAACAAACCCAATTTTTTCAATCCTTCCTTATAGATCTTGATTTGGTATAGTATTTTTAAATGATAACCTGTATAATTATACACTGAAGACTTGCATGCAACCAGATCAGTTAGCAGTTTGTAAATCTTACCATGTGATGATTTCAGTAGTCATTATTAAATGCTTTTATTTGCCAAAATGTTCATTGTCACCAATGACTTGTTATTGCATGTCACCCCCTTTAGGTAATGTTGTGAATGGAACTATTGGCAAGCAGATGGTTGACATGCTAGTGGAGTCTTCCAACAATGTGGAAATGATTCTGAAGTTTTTTGATATGTTCTTAAAGTTGAAGGATTTAACTTCATCTGATGCATTCAAGGAATATGACCCTGATGGTAAGGGTATAATTTCAAAGAGGGACTTTCAGAAGGCCATGGAAAGCCATAAGCACTACACCCAGTCTGAAACTGAGTTTCTACTATCTTGTGCTGAGACAGATGAGAATGAGACTCTGGATTATGAGGAATTTGTGAAACGGTTCCATGAGCCTGCCAAAGACATTGGTTTCAATGTTGCTGTTCTTCTGACCAACCTTTCAGAGCACATGCGCCATGATACTCGGTTGCAGACTTTTCTTGAGCTAGCAGAGAGCGTTCTGAATTATTTTCAGCCCTTCCTTGGACGCATAGAAATCATGGGTAGTGCAAAGCGCATTGAACGAGTTTACTTTGAAATAAGTGAGTCAAGTCGGACTCAGTGGGAGAAACCTCAGGTTAAAGAGTCAAAGAGGCAGTTTATCTTTGATGTAGTAAACGAAGGAGGGGAGAAGGAAAAGATGGAACTTTTTGTTAATTTCTGTGAGGATACCATCTTTGAAATGCAGCTAGCTGCCCAGATCTCTGAGTCAGATTTGAATGAGAGGTCCACAAATAAAGAAGAGAATGAAAAAGATAAGCCTGAGGAACAGGACCCTAGCAGGGGCTTCTTCTCCCTTGTGACTGTCAAGGCAGCCTTGGTAGCCCTCAAGTATAATATAATGACTCTTACAAAAGTGCTCAGCATGAAGAGTCTAAAGAAGCAGATGAAGAAAATGAAGAAAATGACCATGAAGGACATGTTCATGGCTTTATTTTCTTCCTACTGGAGCATCTTGATGGGCTTACTGCATTTCACCTGTAGTGTTTTCCGGGGCTTCTTTCGCATCATGTACAGTTTGCTACTCGGAGGAAGCCTGGTAGAAGGGGCTAAGAAGATCAAGGTGGCTGAACTTTTAGCTAATATGCCAGATCCCACTCAGGATGAGGTACGTGGTGAAGGGGAAGAGGGAGAAAGGAAACCCACAGAAGCTGCATTGCCAGCAGAAGATCTGACCGATCTGACAGCTTTATCAGATGATGGTGACCTACTCTCAGACATATTTGGCTTGGACTTGAAAAGAGAAGGAGGCCAGTATAAGCTGATTCCTCATAATCCAAATGCTGGTCTGAGTGATTTGTTGAGCACATCTTCCTTACTCCCATTACCTGAGATGCAGGAAAAAATTCAGGTAACAAACTATATTTTTATCCACCATGTTTCAGTCTGTTCTGTGTGGGCCAGAAATAAAACTTACAACTATGTTTGTGTGATTTTAGTTTTTTTCTTAAGTGTGGCATGCTTTTTAAAGAATAACAGTGAATTACCAAAGTTTAGTCTTTCTGGGATCATGAGCTTGAAGCTGCTCAGACTAGTCCATGTTATTTGGTTTGCTTTTAAATTCAAAATTCAGTTTGTCTTTTGTAAATGCAAAGGGAAATGTCATTTTCCCTCAGTGTAGCGTTGGTTAATAAAAAATGCCTTGATGTTCAGCACTATGACTGTTGCCTTTTAGCCATGTTTTGACGGCTGCATACCGTATAATACTGCTTAGACTTTTAGATGGGATTGCTTGTGTTGGTAAGGGGCAGATCTCAACAGCCCTGGGGCTCACTTCTGGTTTGTCTTATGCAGGGCCAGCTCCAGGGTTTTTGCTGCCCCAAGCGGCGGGAAAAAAAAAAAAAGCCGCGATCGGCGGCAGCTCCACCGCGCCGCTTTCTAATTCGGCGGCAGGTCCTTCCCTCCGAGAGGGACAGGGACCCGCCGCCGAAGAGCCCGACGTGCCGCCCCTTCCCCTTGGCCGCCCCAAGCACTGCTTGCTCAGCTGGTGCCTGGAGCCGGCCCTGGTCTTATGTTTCTAAAGTTCATGCGTCAGGGTTTCATCTAGGTATCTTCAGGGGGCAGGGTATTCTGGGAGGGTTTTTTTTTTTAATTTCCTTCCTCTGAAGCATCAGGAATGGACACAGCTGGAGATGGGACTTTGGACATGAAGGGCACCGAGCATTCTCTTTATCAACGTGCATGACTGGATGACTGGTTGGTTCTTGCTCATGTGCTCAGGGTCTCACTGATCAGTATACATGGGGTTGGGAAGGATTTGTTCCCCAGGTCATATTGGCAGTGTAGCAGGGTGGACACCTGCTCCTGCCCTGAAGGGCTTGAAATAAGCCCTGAAAGAGGGCTGCAGTGGTAAAAGCATCCCTGGAGAGGGCTGCAGCTCTAAAAGCTGGGCTGATTGGGGAAGCGGCCGCAGATGGGCCACACCCCAATCAGGCCATAGCTGGCCTGTATAAAAAGGCAGGGAGCCAGGAGCTCAACAGTCTCTCTCCGCATTCAGTGAGAGAAGGGCCTGGCTGCAGGGAGCTTAACCAAGTGCCTAGAGTGGATCAGGGCTGGGGAAAGGCCAAGAGAGCTGGGGAGCTCCAGCCTAGGAAAGCCCCAGGTTGCACGTCTAGGGTAAGGCAAAAGGGGCACTTGGGTTGCAGGAGGCAGCCCATGGCTAGGCAGAGGCAGCAGGTCTGAACCCCTTTGCCTGTGATGAGTGGCTTATACTGCAGTCTGCCCCAGTGAATGGGGGCTAGATGGAGACTGGGCAGTAGCCAAGACTGAAGCGAAGTGGGGATAATGGGTGGGGTTCCCCTGGGAAGGGGAGACCCAGAACTGTGGGGGTACTGCCAGGGGACAGCACCCAGTTAAAGGGGCACCGGGGTCCGGGAGGGACATGGGGCCAAGCGGCAGTGGGACACCGGCCTGCAAAGGGCGCTCTGGAGGCTGGAGAGCTAATTCCCAAGATGACCAGCAGGAGGCGCTGCAGGGGTGAGTCCCGCGCAGTGACCTTGGGTTCTTTTCATCTTCCTCTGCAACCTGTGGATGTGGGTCACTTGCCAGGATTATCTGGGTATCACTTAATCATTTTCCTGCCATTGCAGGGCTTGGATCACTGGTACATTTCAGCCCTTCCTATTCTCTGCCTTTTTCACCTAACAATTTAGTCTCATGTAGGTTGTAATACTTTGGTCTCACTTTAATTGTTGGCTTCAGTGTGTGGGTGATAGATGGTGTTGGTGGTCTGCGATATAGAGGAGGTCAGACTAGATGATCTAATGGTTCCTTCTGGCCTTAAACTCTATGACATTTTTTTATCTGACTCATTCAAGGAGCAGAAAGTGAATGACGATGCAAAGGAGGAGAAAGAAGAAACTAAATCGGAACTTGAAAAAGCAGAGTAGGTATAACCGTAAACCTTGCCCCTAAGAACTGTAGTTTGTTTTTCTGAGAAATCAGTTTTGTTTACAGGTAGTCCCTTGCGCCTTCATTTCTGTGTCATAGAGACATCTTACATGTCTGAATGTAGGTTCCCCATCACACATCATCCTCGCTGGCAAAGGAGCCCCTCACAGTCCCAGTGCAGTGAAACCAGCATAAAATTGATGCCATTATGGTGGTTTTATGCCTTCCTTTATTCCAGTCCATCCTTCCCAGTCCCATTTCCAGCTGTGATCCCTGTATTTACATGACACCTGGGATAGCAGTCAGCCTTCTCTATAGTGCTGCTCTATGATAAGTCTTCTGATGACTAGAATTTACACACTGTCTCACGCTATCTCCCTCCCTTCCCCAGGAGAGTTAAGAGTTGTATGTCCAGCCCGGGGCTGGGCTGCTTGAACAGACAAATTCCCAATATCACTTGGAACTGAGTTCTCCTGCGTCCAAGGCCCCATGTACTCCACATAAAACTGAACCTAATGTCTACTTCAACAACCCCAGCTTCTATAGCATGCTGGTGCAGAAAATGGAAAATTCCACAGGAGCATTTATCAGAGGGGTAGCTGTGTTAGTCTGTATCCACAAAACAACGAGGAGTCCGGTGGTACCTTTTACCCACGAAAGCTTATGTCCAAATAAATCTGTTAGTCATTAAGGTGCCACCGAACTCCTAGTTACAGGAGCATTTGAATTTAAAACTAGAAGTCTAAATATGTAAGTAGCCCCTGCATGCATTTGTTTGTGATACTGAATGCAATTTATTTTAGGCTGTCCCAAAGATTTCACTTTTCAATCTGCCACACACGTTATCGCTCACACACCAAGGGGAACCTGGAGGTTTTGGCAGCTGGGCAGAAAATAGTTAGGGCCTTTGGCATTTGAACAGGTTTGAGAGGCAGAGTGGGATTGTGGGACAAGAGCTTTAGCTGGACGATTGTATTAAAATGACTGGCAGTACAAAAGCTAACATGCCTGATATTTAATAGTTATCTTTAAGGTTCAGAGTTAAAACCCCTTTAAGAAGGAAGAGGGAGTTTATCCCTCCTAGAACTATTGTTCCAGGCTGTCTGCTGACTAAAGATATGTCTACAGTACCCGCCGGATCAGCGGGCAGTGATCGATCCAGCAGGGGTCGATTTATCGCATCTAGTCTAGATGCAATAAATCGACCCCTGAGCGCTCTCCCGTTGACTCCTGTACTCCACCGCCATGAGAGGCACAGGCGGAGTCGATGGGGGAGCGGCAGCAGTTGATTCACTGCAGTGAAGACACCACGGTGAGTAGGTCTAAGTACGTCGACTTCAGCTATGTTATTCATGTAGCTGAAGTTGCATAACTTAGATCAATCCCCCCCACTTAGGGTAGACCAGGCCTTAGGAAGAAAATGCTTTGATTTACATTCAGCTCTAGAGCTGTGCCGGAACCAGAATTTCTGTCCCATGAAAAATGTCACATTTCCAAATATTTTTTCTTTTGACTTGGAATGAAAAGTTGAAAATTAAAATTTTCTATTGGATGTAAATTATGGCGCCAGGGAGCCCAACTGCCAGATGGGCACCCCAGGGAGCTGACTAGCCGGGTAGCCCAGGAAGCCGAGCAACTAAGGGAGCCATCACCAGGCAGGCTGCCCAGTATTCTGGGAGGCTGGGGACCCAAGCAGTCTGCATGCCTACCCTCCAGTCAGCTTTTAGGCAGGCTGAGAGGAATCCAGACGGGCTGGCCAATCTGCTTGCCTGCCTGGTTTCCATCAAAAGTTTTGACAGAGTCAAAATGTTCCCACAGCACATATTGATTCCATCAAATCAGAAGTTTCCAATGGAAAAAAAGGTTCCATCAGAAAATGTTTGACCAGCGTTATTTAGTCCATATGTCTAAAGTTTTCTTGGCAAACACAGTGGCTAGAAGCATTTAACATAGACACAGACACACACCACATAGGTTCCAGAGAACAATTTTATAGTAAGGTGTATGGTCTTTGGCAAAGTCTTCGGCTACAGGTTCACTGAATGCACTGTGTGCAGCTGCTAGGTATGTAAACCAGGGTGATTTTGATTTTACAAACCTCGTCAGTCCAATATTGTTTTGCCTTTAGCAAAATTCTGTGTGGGCATTGCTCACTGCAGGATTACAGTTCAGTGCTTTTAGATTTTTATGCAGCACAAACTTTAATGTCAGTTTTTTCAATGTGCAACTCAGCCTTTCTCTTTGTTTTTGTTTTTGATTTGTTTTTGGTTTTCTAAATTAATGCAACACTGTTTTAGGTCCCATATTAGTAATAGAATTAAGGTCCGAGTTAAAAATCAAATAAATGTAATGGAATACAAAATACAGTGTTTGGTTTTAACTGGTAAAATAGAGTGAAATTACATCCCATAGTTCAGGATTCCTTGTTTTCCTTTGTATAGCTGATACGTCACAAACACCTGAAAGTGCAACAATCAATTCTTGTTCCCTCCTCCATTTGAGTAAGTGCTTGTGGTATCCACAACTGTTGGAGGGGAAATGCAGAATCCTGAACTCAAGACTTGGTTCATAAATAGAGGAGGAAATGCTTTTTCAGTTATTCTGTTTCAAAACATAAATGTATTTTAAGTTTTAAGTCAACTATTTTCTGTTATGGCCAAATCCTGCTGCTTTCTCTGCATCCTGGAGCCCTCATCACAGCAGATGTGGTGTAGTCATGAGGCTGAAGGGGAGCTACCCGAAGTGCATTACAGAGCTTAGTTCTGTTGGTACTAACTACACAAATATGGAGTGGGGCTTGGGAATAGGAAGGGTGGAGCAGGTGGATCCATAATTACCTGGATTCACCAGTCAAATATCCTCATTTAAGAGAGGTTACTGCAATGCAGTGGCTGCAGTATCACCCACAGAACATTTTTGCCATTTCTTTGTGGCCTGAGAGGGAGGATTCCTCTTCATTTCACGTCTCTTCCCTGCACGAATCATGGCTATTGTGGCTTCATAAGGGGACAGGATTTCCCCCTTAATGTGGTGGGACTGTAAACAGGGGTCAGCAATGTGTCCATGGTAAAAATTTTGAGATCCATGGTAATTTTTCAAAACATTGAATGACTGAATGACATAATCCCCCCAACCCCCAATGTCCGTCACTAAATATGGAAATTTTGTCAAGTGTCCGTCGTGCAATGTGGTGGTGCCGACCCCTGACTGTAAACATCCGGGTGGGAAAAAAGTTTACAATAGATCTCTAGGTTATCTTCAGTGACTCAGCACACATTATGGGTTCATTTGTTTTCTCAGGGGAGAAGATGGAGAAAAGGAAGAAAAAGCCAAAGAAGACAAAGGGAAACAGAAGCTGAGACAGCTTCATGCACACAGATATGGAGAACCAGAAGTCCAGGAATCAGCCTTTTGGAAGAAAATCATAGCATACCAGCAGAAACTTCTTGTAAGATGTTATCTACAATGTTATCTACATTGGACTCAGTACTTGAATGTTAGCCAGGAACTTGTTACAAAGGCCTACAGAGTGTCTGTGCATCTGAGAAAGCTGTAGCAACTTTCACTCATTCTCTGCCCTTAACCCACCCCCCAAAAAGGCATAAAAACAACATGACAGTGAAAATACCAATGTGCTAGGCAAAATAATCATTTAAAAAAACAAACTTTAAGGGCCTTCTTCAAAGCTGCATGTGACGTTTGCCTTCAAATAAGCACATACACTCTTCATAACCACAAAACCATGCTGCTTTTTTCTTTGCACAAGTTGGTACTTGTATATGCAGTTACCCAATTTGTGAATGCAAATGTGGGGGTTTGTGGCTGGAATGGATGCACATGTATTTTGTATTTTTAAGGGGTGGAAGAATTATATGCATTCTTGAAAATAATTTGCCACGAATGTTCATAGCTGCATTGCGACTGTGAAATCCTATTAGTAAGCAGCACGAGCCTGCTGTGGGGGTAATTAACCATTGGAGCAGTTTACCAAGGATCGTGATGGCCTCTCCATCACTGGCAATTTCTAAATCAAGATGGATTTTTTTTTAAAAGATATGCTGACATTCAAAAGGAATTATTTTGGGGAAGTTCTGTGGCCGATGTTATCCAACAGGTCAGACTAGATGATCACACTGGTCTCTTCTGGCCTTGGAATCTATGAAGGGGAAAATTTAGAGTGGAGAGATCTCAGAACTGAGAGCAAAATTTGGTGAGTTCAGAAGTTCTCTCACAGGTAAATTACATTTGTCTCTCAGGCTGAGGCACCATTCAGAGGCTTTGCTCAATATCTGAAAGGCACAAGGCTGAAGAATGAAATCTTGGTCTCAGACCTGTGGTAGTGGCTACGGAGCCTCTCCATGACAACTACCACAAGTCAGGGCTCCTCTGCTCTCTCCCATGGATCCAAGCAACTCTCTAACCCATTGGCTCTGCACCTGCCTGCATGACAACTCCACCACACATATTCCTGTAAAAAGAGCTACCGCTAAGGCCATAGTGTTCAAGAGTCTGCAGGGTCACCTTTCACTGCTGCTCTGCTTTCTAGCCCCTAGAGCAGTGATAAATAATTTCCCTTGTATATGAGACCTTTCAGAGCAGCACAAATGGCATGTGACAAACCAATTTAAAGAATTTTTGAAAACCCAATACTTAGTATAAAATTTCATATCTAGATGTAAATCTGCATAAAACAGATGTCCTATATTTTGCATGAAATATTTACCTTTTTAAAAACTGTCTTGAAAGCCCATATCTATGGAAAATAAGACTAATTAAAGGAACATGTTTCTCAAATAATACAATTTCCCTCTTTCCCAATTTAGATACATATTTATGCCAGCTTGTAAATTGTAATGCATTCACAAAAGGGGGTGGAGAGTTACGGTTATGCATACAGCCTTATCTTCAACATTCCCTGACTTTTTGAGTGATTTTTTGAGTGATTCACTTTGCAACTTTAGTATTCTTTTATTGTAGTGTGTGTGTGTGTGTGTGTGTGTGTGTGTGTAAGCTTGTGTATATATATGCAGAGAGAGATAAAAGCAGCAGCTGTGAATGTTTTAAAAATTAGCTATGGGAAAGATCCAAAAGTTTTAGTTAGCATACAAGTTTAGCTGCACATCTGAAACTTACCTGAACTGTTCAAACCACGTCCGGCTACAGACCTTAGGGGAACAGTATTTTCATGGGATTTCCCATATTTCCACTTTCAATCCTGTTGCAGTTGGAACTTGAAAGTACAGTGGCCTAACAACATGAAAACTAATTTCAAGATCGAGTTATCCAAGCTTTTCACTCTTCACAAGGTCTAAGATTTGGTTCCAAATTCAGCTTCGTTTTATGATTCTCCCACTCTAACTGAAAACCTTGGTAAACATGCAAGCAATTTTTGGAGGAGATTGTGGGAAGAGGTGTTCTTGTGAGGGTTTTTAACAGTAAAACTCTACAAGCTTTCTAGATTTGGATACTTTGAATATTTTTTATAACATAAGGTTCTTAGAAGTAATTTTTATGAGTTCACCAAATCAATATATATTGACTAAATCAATATATAAAATAATTTATAGATAAACTGTATTTTTTATTTTTATTTTCAGAACTATTTTGCTCGCAATTTTTATAACATGAGGATGTTGGCTTTGTTTGTTGCTTTTGCCATCAATTTCATCCTGCTCTTCTATAAGGTAAATTTGTTGTATTATTACTAATCAACCCTTGTATTGCATAATTGCATGAATCTGAAAAACATGGGAGACTGCGTAGCCAAATTAACACACTCTAACTTCCAATTAAAACTAGCCAAAGACTGCATAGCCTAGTGGATTAAGGGTCTGCTTAATATTTCAAATGTATTGAGTGCTTACCTTGTTAAAGTTATACCTCTATTAAAATGTCTATTAGTATTTTTTCCATCAGTACAATTCTAAAAAAAATAGAGAATCTTATGTAAAACATGCCACACATACCAAAAGCCTATATGCCTGACCTCTCTACACACAGTCATGGCAGGAAAGAGTTAACCATTTAAATAGTCAAATTCAATAAGGCACAAGGCTAATTAGAGCCTGCTGGGCCTGCACACTGCGGGGTCTTCACCTTCCTCATTGCAGAAGACCATCTCAGAGCACAGCCCCTCTCCTCCCCCACACTAGACCCTGCCCCAGTTGGTCTGCATAGTTCAGAGACTGCACAACAGAGGGAGTAAAAAGAACAGGAGTACTTATGGCACCTTAGAGACTAACAAGGGAGTGTAATTTGTGGCGGGAGCACATAAATCGGTCCTGCAGAAGATAGTTAATGCTGCTCCAAGCTATATTCGCTTTTCCACTGATGACTCTCTCCTGTCCCTGGAAGCTTCCGTACCTAGACGAATCCCTGGCAGAGCTGTGCTATCAGGGATTCAGAGCAGGGTTGGTCAGAGCTGCAGTGTGTGTTACAAGGCCTCCACCACAGGATGACTATGAGCCGCCAATGTGATGTGACCGTGAAAAAAGCTAATGTGGTCTTGGGATGCATCAGGCGAGGTATTTCCAGTAGAGATAAGGAGGTGTTAGTACTGTTATACAAGGCACTGGTGAGACCTCATCTGGAATACTGTGTGCAATTCTGGTCTCCCACGTTTAAGAAGGATGAATTCAAACTGGAACAGGTACAGAGAAGGGCTACTAGGATGATCCGAGGAATGGAAAACCTGTCTTATGAAAGGAGACTCAAAGAGCTTGGACAAAAGAAGGCTGAGGGGAGATAAGATTGCTTTCTATAAATATATCGGAGGGAAAAATATCAGGGAGGGAGAGGAATTATTTAAGCTGAGTACCAACATGGACACAAGAACAAATGGATATAAACTGGCCATCAGGAAGTTTAGACTTGAAATTAGACGAAGGTTTCTAACCATCAGAGGAGTGAAGTTCTGGAACAGCCTTCCAAGGGAAGCAGTGGGGGCAAAAGCCATATCTGGCTTCAAGATTAAGCTTGCTAAGTTTATGGAGGGGATGGTATGATGGGATAGCCTAATTTTGGCAATTAATTGATCTTTAACTATTAGCGATAAACATGCCCAATGGCCTGTGATGGGGTGTTAGATGGGATGGGATCTGAGCTACTACAGAGAATTCTTTCCTAGATGTCTGGCTGGTGAGTCTTGCCCACATGCTCAGGGCTTAGCTGATGGCCATATTTGGAGTCGGGAAGGAATTTTCCTCCAGGGCACATTGGCAAAGGCCCTGGGGATTTTTCGCCTTCCTCTGCAGCATGGGGCAGGGGTCACTTGCTGGAGGATTCTCTGCACCTTGAAGTCTTTAAACCATGATTTGAGGACTTCAGCAGCTCAGACATCGGTTAGGGGTTTATTACAGGAGTGGGTGGGTGAGATTCTGTGGCCTGCGTTGTGCAGGAGGTCAGACTAGATGATTATAATGATCCCTTCTGACCTTAAAATCTATGACTCTATGGTCATGACCTCCCATGGATCCCCAGTGATCTGTCAAGTTCATGGTAGCTTTTCTATAGTGAGGGAATGGCAAAACCAGTCATCCCAGTGGAATAAAGTAGAGGGATCTCTGAGAGGTATTTCTAGTGGCGATTTCTTCACAAAAAAAGGTTCCCTTCCCCCCATTTACATTTTTGTTTGTCTCTGTGATTTATAGTACATAGCATGTAGAAATGCAAAACTCCTGTCAAATTAAATAGTTTTCCCACTGACTGTGAGTGATTTGAACAGGTCTCCACCTCTGCTGTGATAGAAGAAAAGGAAGTTCTTGTGGTAAATGCTGAGGAAGACTCCAAGTTAAACAGCCTGGAAAGTGGCTCCCATCGGATCATCGCTGTGCACTATGTCCTTGAAGAAAGCAGTGGCTATATGGAACCCACGCTGCGGATTTTGGCCATCCTACACACAGTCATCTCCTTTTTCTGCATCATTGGATATTACTGTTTGAAAGTAAGAGGTCGAGGAATGTAACACTGTTTGTTTTTGTAGACCCCTTTGATCCTTTCCATTGAGTGATGTGCAGTGGAGCAAAATCACAGAAATTTTTCACAAACAGGGTGAGGACCCCCATGAAGAGCCACTATGTTGCTGGCTTCCCCTGTATATAAGTTATGCATGTGATGAACTCACAAGAATTCAGAAAGTGAGGCCTGTCATGTGAGGGAGGTGGAATCCCTCCATATGGCATGTTCTCATAGACTCAACACATGGCCATTTGCCATGTACATTAATGCAGCCCTGTTCTGGCTGAGGTGCCACCTGTGGCTTTCAAATACAAGTAGAGGGGGATACATGTGATCAGAGGAGGATAGATTACAATGGCAACATTGCATGTCAGCTGGCTGTGCTGCACAAGAAGTGTATGTTGCCAAGGGTGTGTGGTAGTTGGACTAGAGTTTCTGACTGATCTCCCATGGGTGATGTTCTGACAAGGCCTTCCTCTTGTCCCTTTTATACCTCTGTTAGTCTTGTTTTATCAGAAGTGGAATGCAACATAGCAGCAGCTTGCTCAAAGGAGGCACATGAATAGCATTTCTCTTTGCACAGGTTTTTATGCAGTAGGAAATTATTTGGCTTCTAGTTATTTTTTCATCCTATCTTTAATCGGTTACCTTTTCTTTGCCACAGAGACAGGATCTGCTTTCCAAGTGAAGGCAAATGATTAACAAGTGGCTGATTTCCTTATGCACTTTAAATACTTGCACAACACCAATAAATAGTGAAACACATTTTCCATGATTGGGTGTCAGGTGATATATGCAGTACCATCTCCAGGTCCTGGCTTTTGAGATACGCTTTTTTTTTTCTGTGTGAGTTTTATGGAATGTCTCTCAAAAAATAACTTTTTATATTTATCCTCTTGGTAGACATGAATTAAACTATTGAAGTAACTGTTTGCCATAATGATTTCCCACAGTTTCTGATGCCCTGAATGGAAGACATTGTCCTTAAAAGGGGCAGTTCTAGTCTCGACCTGTGGCCACTGTAGACACACGTTGCTTTAAAAAAAATCCATTTCAACTGTATTGCTTTTTATTTGTGTGCAAGATTTGTGTCTGTAAATTGCTGTTAAAATGGGAATGAGTAAAATCCACTAAAAACTTTTTATGAAGCTGTCTTCAAATAATATTTGAATTACAGTTTTTATATCGAGTGTAATATCCACCCTATTATCAAGTAATATAGTTTTAATTGTTATTGTTCCAATATAATGCTGTCCAGCTGTAGGCTGTGGTTTAGGTGCAGAGTCACTGATGTGGAGTGGATAAATAAAAGGTGAATTTGGGGAAATTCAGAAATAATGCTGGGAGCCTAACAGAATCACTTTTCAAAATAAAAGTCCAATAAAACAGCCCTCTGTATGTAATTAACGCTTTAGTGCAACCAGAATTTACTTTTCTGTCAGTAGCAGTTTTCTAAGGAAAGTCCATTCAAATGGAACTTAAAGATCTGCCAGCCGCATCCAGCCCCAATGGGAGGCACTTCTCTTGAATGTCAGTCACCCAGCTCATTATAGAGAGTTCTGTCCTAGGGAAGGCCTCCAGAGCCTTGCAGTCCAGATCCTCAGGGGCAGGCAAAGTGCACTGAGCACAACTCAAGGAGGCGGTGTGCAAAAGTACTTTAACGATATCTTTTGCATTACTCTCATCCCAGTGCAGCTGTTTCCCCTGCTGTGTCTTAAGAGCAGCCTCAGTACTACTTTAATTCATGCCAATCTTTAACAGCCCCAGGTGCCTTAATGCAACCCTAAGGTTACCATATTTCAACACTGAAAAAAGAGGACACTCCACGGGGGCCCTGGCCCTGCCCCAACTCTGCCCCTTCCCCGCCCCCATTCCAACCCCTTCCCCAAAGTCCCTGCCCCAACTCTGCCCCCTCCTCTGAGCACCCCGCATTCCCCCTCCTCCCTCCCGCTCTGATCTTGGTTGGGGGTTGCTAAGTGCTTCTCTGCTCCCCACTCGCCCTGCAGCCTCTGCACCCCCCCTTTCCCTGCAGCCTCTGTGACCCCTGCTCCCCACTCGCCCTGCAGCCCCTGCAGCCCCCCGCCCCAGCAGCCTCTGGGACCCCTGCTCCCCACTTGCCCTGCAGCCTCTGGGACCCCTGCTCCCCACTTGCCCTGCAGCCTCTGTGACCCCTGCTCCCCACTCGCCCTGCAGCCTCTGCACCCCCTTGCCCTGCAGCCTCTGTGACCCCTGCTCCCCACTCGCCCTGCAGCCTCTGTGACCCCTGCTCCCCACTCACCCTGCAGCCTGTGCACCCTCCCTTGCCCTGCAGCCTCTGTGACCCCTGCTCCTCACTCGCCCTGCAGCCTCTGCGCCCCCCGCCTGCCCTGCTCCCCCGCTCACCCAGCAGCCTCTGCCTGGCGGAGGCTTCGGACGCTCAGCGGCGACCGGGGCGGCGCGGGTCCCTGCAGCCCCGGCATACGCCACACTCCCCGCCCCACGCTGCAGCCTCCTTCCTGCCGCCGCCGAACACGTTCCCCGCTGGAAACAGCTCCCGCGGCCCTGGGGCCGCAGGAAGGGTCACCCAGTGGCCGGGGGGTCCCCGCCCGCGAGGGAAGCCCGAGCCGCTGGCTGGGCCCGGCCTCCCCGTGGTCCTGCGGGCTCGGCTGGGGCGCGCGGTCCGCCCGGCCTGCGGGGGCAGCAGCGGCCCCTCTGCCACCTTCTGCGGCTGCGCCCTCCCCCTCCCCCCGCCCGAGCTCGCTACAATGTAGCCAGGGTGGCTGGGCTGCGCTGCGGACCCGGCGGGTCGTGCTGGGGCCGGGCAGACCCTGGCTTATGCCTCACTATTTCCCCGGACATGTCCGGCTTTTTGAAAATTCCCCCCGGACGGGGATTTGAGGACCAAAAATCCGGACATGTCCGGGGAAATCCGGACGTATGGTAACCCTATGCAACCCCAGATGAGCCTGACATAGGAGCATGCCCAATGTGCTGCTCACTTTTTAGCCATGCCCCTTTTCACCCTGCTATGCTGACAGCAGGGAAGGTGTGTGGTCTACAAACCCTTATATTGGCTCTGTGCCACTGTAGGATCCCCCTGGCATTTGTCTGAGCCTTCTTGGGTTAATGGCCACAGTATTGAAACAGTGCAGTGCAAAGTCATTGTATGGCACTGAAGGATCTGGGCCTCATTCATCTATACATACCCAGGTTCCTGGCATTAGTCAAATACTTGACTGTTTGAAAGACTACTGTAGCTTATGTGTAGTATGCAATTTTTCCTTCTGATTGCTGGTTTAGCTTCATTCAATCTGTGCATTCAATTTTTATAAGCAGTTAGCTGTTCTTAAAAGATAGCAGCTCCCAGAGCTGTCACTGATTTTGAACTAATTTTTAATATGTTTATTTTTCTATTGCAGGTTCCACTGGTTATTTTTAAGCGTGAAAAGGAAGTTGCAAGGAAATTGGAATTTGATGGGCTGTACATTACAGAACAGCCTTCAGAAGATGATATTAAAGGGCAGTGGGACAGACTCGTCATCAACACACAGTGAGTGTTTTTACTTTAGCTTTTATAGCTGTGTACAGAATTTTCTGGAATACACACATTGTATATAGCTAGCTCTCAAGTTTCTCAGAAGTGGACGATGGCGATGGGGATTAGGCTTCCAGCAAAATAATCCAATAGACTGTAAGCATCTGTAGGAATTATTGTATATCATGATTATTAGTCTGTGTTCTGAGGGCCTGAATCTGAAATGACTTGTCCTGCAAAAAAAAACAAGGCACAATAAAGTTCACGTTGGTAAGTATTATATTTACTAACAAATGCGACTGCCACAGATACTGGGTGAACTGCACTTTGGAACCTTTTAGACCGCCTTGAGTGTGCCCCTCAGGTGACAGGCCCGGGTTCCTGCACCTCATTCTGGGCAGAACCACATGGTCCATCCACTCTGGGTCTGGGTCTCTGGACATCAATCCTAATTGTGTTGACACCCAACTCAATTTGGCACCTGTAGCCCTTTCGCTCCGGGGACCTGTGATCAGTCAAGTTGACTAAAGCAACTCAGAAACAATGCCTTCCAAACAAAGTATTATTTATTCATTCCCCCAAAGGCACAAAGCATGCAGAGCAAAGTGTAGAAACAGTAAATGGCATGGGTATTACACAACAGTCTTTCCTTGCCAGATTTTTGTAAACTCCCTTCATCCCAGCTAATCCCCCACTCTTGCTGGGAGAAAACAGCCTGCTGTGAGCAGGACAGTCTTTCTTTGTCTCCCTGTGTTCCCTTGCCAGCCTGTCAGCTCTTGCTCACACTTCCAGGGCCGCCTTTGGCCACTCATTAACCTCCCAACCTTGTCTAGGCCTCGGTGGCTTAGTGGGTTTTTTGGACCTCTCTCTTCTTAACCTTGGCAAACGAGCTGTGTCATCAGGGGCTGAGGAGTCACCTCTTCACAGCTATAAAACTGGCTATTCTGAGTGCTCTATCATAGTTTTATCTTTCCCACCTGGTTGCTTTAACAACCTCTTTTTAGCTAATTCTATAACAAGTAACTCATCATAAACACAGACACAGAGGTATGTACCATATTCATGAAACATAAAAGTTATTTCCCAGTTTATCACAGTTGTGCTAACACTGTACCATGACACACAACTGTAGAAAAATATTGGGCAAAAACATGCACACAAAATAAAGCTTCTTCAGGTTGGGGAAAAAACCCTTCAATTTGACACACACAATGAAGCTAGCTAACGCCTGCCTTCAGACTGCAATGTACTGTGGTGCAGAGTAAAAAGAGTGAGAAATAGAAACAGATGTTGCTTTCTCAGAATACTTGATTTTCTCATTATGTTTTTTAAAAAGAGAATTAAATGGTTATAACAGGAACTTTATTTGCATTGTTCAACTGAATAAGAATAACACTTGAAGACATATACAGTATCTGGAAAACTCAGATATCTAATAATAAAATTGTTCAGATGTTATTAAAAAGCTACAGAGCTTCCTCTGGTATGGCCTGCCTCTCTCCAGAACTGGAGAGTAGTTTCTGGCTCTTGTTAGGTTACAAACAGAGTGTTCAATAGTCTGGAGGTCAAGAATGAAAGAAAATAAAAGAAAGGAAGTGGTAGGAAGATACCAGAAAAGGGTAAAATATATAAAAGCAGGGAAGAGTGAAGAAAAGAGGTGAGCAAAGGGAAAAATACATTTAAAAAGGGTCCAGAAAGAGGACGACATGGGGGAAAGAGAAGATAACAGGAGAAAGGAATTGAGGGATATGAAAATAGAAAGGTGAATGGTGGTAAACAGAAGGTTAGATACCGTGATGTATCTATTTGTAGTGTGCCAATCATCATGAAACGTAGCCATCAATGGAAGAATTAAAATTCCCTTTATCATCCAAGTAGGACTCTCTTCTCTGTTCCTTTGTGGGTTTGTTGTGTTAATTTTTTTCAGAGAGAAAGAGAGTGCTTACCTGTTAGTTTATTGCTACCTCTATTGAGGGGAAGGTCTTAGCAAAGAAAGGGCAGTTCTTGAGGTGGTTGGGCCCCTGGTTTCTTTAAGGGCTTTGAAAATAAGAGCCAAATACTTAAAATGCAATGGGACCCATGTGCAGCACACAGGGACTTGAAGTACAGTAATATATTCCTGTGTGTCTATCTCACTCAGAGGACAGGCATTTGAAAATAATACTTAGCCCTGCCTTGAGTGCAGGGGACTGGACTAGACTAGATCACCTCTCAAGGTCCCTTCCAGTCCTATGATTCTATGATTCTGCTATGTAGAACTCATTACAGTAATCCAGCAGGGAAGTAACACAGACATAGATCAGTAACTGACAGTCTTCAGTCTTCTTGCTTGTGAGAGATAGAAAAGTGTTTCTGTCCATGTCTGGATGAGGAAGACAATGGTAGTGAGTAGATGAAATTATTTCAAAGATCTAGCAGAGGCTCATGGCTGTGACAGCCCCTTCAGTTGAGAACACTAGTCCAAGTACTGTGGCGGAGATGCTCAGATGTTAAGGCACACTTGACCTAATTTTACACCATGGTATCCAACTTGATAAAGAGGCTGGGAACTTGTTTTTATACCACCAGGTAAGAAGAAAACTCAGCACACTCCTGGTTAACCTGATCACAGAGATCACCCCCTTTGCTAATTCAAGGTTACAGTGCTGCAATACCTGTTTCCTAGAGCTGTTGGAAGCTGCATTGACATGGCAATTAGTCCAAAATACAGCTGTCTGTCTCCTAAGCATAAGAGTAACTGAGAACATGTCATGCTAGTGCTCTTCCTAATATGCTGGTTTCCCCATTGAGTATCAGGGCCAGTTCAAGTTCTTATTAATAAATTGTGAGGCCAGAAGTGATCATTGTGATCATCTAGTTTGACCTCCTGCATAACTCAGGCCAAGGACTTCCCTGAATTTATTTCTGTTTAATCTTGATTTAAAATTTGCAGTGGAGGAGGATCCACCACAACCCTCATGGTTTGTCCCAAAGGTTAATTAACCTTGTTGTTAAAAATCTGTGCTTTATTTTGAGTCTGAATTTGCCTAGCTTTGGTATCCAGCTATAAGATCTTTTTATATGTTTGTCTGCTAGATTGAAGTCTTCTATTATCAAATTTCTATTCCCCGTGTAGGTGCTTATAAGATATGTCTACAGTGCAATGAAAGATCTGTGGCATGGCTGTGTCTGGCCTGGGTCAGCTGACTTGAGCTCAGACTCTGGGGCTATAAAATTGCAATGTAGACATTTGAGCTTGGGCTGGAGCCTGGGCTCTGAGACCCTTCCCCCCTTGTGGGGTTTCAGTGCCTGGGCTCCAGCCTGAGCCCGAATGTCTACACTGCAGTTGTATAGCCTTACAGCCTGACCCTGTGAGCCCGAGTCAGCTGACCTGGGCTCTGAAACTCAGTGCTATTGATTTCCTTCTTTTTTTTAATCACAAAGTAGACATACCCATAGACTGTGATGGAGTCACCTCAGAACCATCTCCTTGATAAACTAAATAGATTGATTTCTTATGGTCTTTCACTATAAGGCAATGTTTTCCAGACCTTTAATAATTTATGTGGCTTTTCACTGAACCCCCCTAATTTTTCAGCAGCTTCCTTCTTGAACTTTGAACACCAAAATTGGACCGTGTTCCAGTCGCAGTCACATCAGTGCCAAATGCAGAAGTAATATTATCTTTCTATTCCTAATTAATATCCCCCGTTTACACACCCAAGAGTTATATTAGCCCTTTTGGCCATATCATCACTCTAGGAGCTCAGGTTAAGCTGATTATCCACCATAAGCCTGAAGTCTTTTTCACAGTCGCTGCTTCCCAGGATAGAGTCCCCATCCTGTAAGTATAGCTTGCAGGCTTTGTTCCTAGAGGTATGACTTTACCTTTGACCATATTGAAATGCATATTGTTTATTTGCACTCAGCTTACTTGACAATCCAGATTCTCTGTGTTAGGGACCTGTCTTCTTCATTATTTATGACTCCCCCAATCCTTGTGTCATTTTCAGACTTTATCAGTGATAATTTTATGTTTTCTTCCAGGTCACTGATAAAAATGTTAAATAGCACAGGGTCAAGAACCAGTCCCATGTTGGACTGGCATTGATTCTATAACCCTCCTTTAACTCTTTACTAATCGAGTCCCATATCAGCCGTTCTATTATCTTGCCTAGAATTGATGTCAGATTGACAGGCCTATAATTACCTGCTTACCCTTTTTAAATATTGGCACAACATTAGCTTTCCTACAATCCTTTGGAACTTCCTCAGTGTACAAAGACTAATTGAAAATAACCATTAGCAGTCCAGAGAGCTCTTTCGCCAGTTCTTCTAAAGCTATTGGATGCAAGCTATCTGGTTCTGCTGACTTAAAAACGTCTAACATTAGTAGTTGCTGTTTAATATCCTCCTGTGTTACCAATGGAATGGAAAGTATGTCATCATCTTCTTATGGTCTGAATACATAATCTGGCTTTTTCCCAAACACAGATCAGAAATATGTATTCAATACTTCTGACTTTTTAAATAATATTATTGACAATTCAATCATTTCCATAGAGCAATGGATCAATATCATTGTTAGGCTCATTTTTGTTCTTAATATACTTAAACTTCTTATTTTTCTTGCTCTGAACATAAGAACAGCCATACTGGGTCAGACCAAAGGTCCATCTAGCCCAGTATCATCTAGCCCAGTGTCTTCCAACAGTGGCCAATGCCAGGTGCCCCAGAGGAAATGAACAGAACAGGTAAACATCAAGTGATCCATCCCCCATCACCTATTCCCAGCACCTGATGGTCAATTGATTTCTCTTTGTGTCTTTTTCCTTCCCTTATCAATTTTCTACAATTGCTAGCTTCTAATTTATATTCATTGCTATCAATTTACCCTTTTTCCCATTTGTTATATATTGTTTTATTTTCTTGTAGTTGCTTTTCTTAGTTCTCATCTTTAAAGTCTCTTGTGGGGGAGAGATCAACTGCCTAATGGATCACCTCTCCCTCTCCCATTCAGCAAACATTGTGATCAACAGGTACACTGATATCCAAAACAAGGCTAATATGATCTAGAGACAAGTCATTTTCAGAGAAAAAGTCTAACTGTGGAACTTCCTACATCAGGTTGACCTTTCCTCCTTCAGAGCAGTGCAGTCTCATCACTTAACCTAACTCTATCATGAACCAAAGTACTCTCCACTCCCAATAGAGTTCCACCCAAAAGAAAAGACATCACATGGCATACAACACCATCAGCAGGTTAGGTGAGCATGCAGTCCTGCACAGTGAATGCTGAAGCTTAAATTCTTGTATTTGTCACCTAGATACTACAGTGGTTGACCCTGTAAATGCATGTATACATAGATAGACCTAGAACTGAATTGAATATTAATCAAAGATTGCCCACTGGTTGACAAGGTGATGTGCTGAGGCCCTAGATTGAGGGGACAGTTATGATTTCTGCTAGATTTACAAAGTGCATTCCTCTTCTGACTTGTATCCCGAATTAGAAGTGATCCATGACATTTGTGGTGACAAAAATTTCTGTTCCAGATGAGGCAGATGCATTTAGTATAGCTGTGTTTCATTTACATATGAAGGATGTCTTTCACTCCTGTTCCCACAGAGCATCACTACCAGAATCTTGTGACCATAGTTACTTCCTCCACTACAAATTCATTCCCTCCTCTCAGTGCTGCCATCTTCCTAGCTAAACAACTCTACTTCTCCAAATTAATTGAATTACATGTCCACAATCCCAGCCACCTTTTTGCTACCTGTGTCTCCTCAGACCCTCCCCTCCTCCACTGCTCTCTCTGCACCTGTTTCTTTCAAGATATCTTAGTGGATGTCTAGCCATGGACAACACCACCTGTCACCTTGTCTGTCACCCCAGCCCATAACCCGGGCTTAATCTTTGATTTGGACCTCTCTGTAGGTCCTCACATCCAGGATGTCTACACCTTGTTGATTCTTTCTGCATAACATATGTAAGATATGGCTTTTCTTATCCATTTACAGAACTGAAACTCTTGTCCAAGCTCTCATCTCACATCTCAGTAATTGCAACAGCCTTTTCTCTGGACTTGACAAATGTAATCTTTCCCCGTTTATATCCATTCAGAATGATTTGGCAAGGATCATTCTCTTGTGCTATTGCATTGGCCATGTCACCCTTCTCTTTGAATCCCTCTACTGGCTCTCCCCCTTCTCTATCACATCAAAGAGAAGCTCCTGGTCCTCACTTTTAAGACTCTTTACCATCAATCCCTTACATTCCTGTTATCTGTCATTCAATACTGAAATGTCAGGTCCCACTCTAATCATGCCTCTAATTCCCACTTGTTAAATTTTGAAACAAGCACCTTTGTCCTTTCTCCCATGCTGCCCGTCATTCTTAGGAGAAGCTCCTCCTGCCCCCATAAACATCTGCAAAGCTGTCTTTTTGTTCAGTGTTTGTACAGTGTCTGGGGTGCTATGGTAGTACAAATAATAGATAAAAATAATAATGATGATAAGTGAGCCCATAGCATATCACAGTGTTCTCTAATGGCTTAATGTGGATGTTGATGGAGGAAGATCAAGCCTTATAAACTCTGCACATTATACAGGGCGAATACCACCATCATTTTTATGGCAACATTTTAATTTCCAGCTAGGTACGCTCTGTATTTGATTTAGTTAACCCTGCAGATATAGGAATTCTACATCACTTTCCAACAATGTTTCTGGAGCCCATACATAGGAGAACTTCACTGCCTTCAACAGGAATTGTCTGTCTATGGACTGCAAGACCAGACCAATGTATGTGCATTTTCTCGTTCTTGTTATTTTTTTTTATACTACTCGGTACAACAATAATCCTCAAAGTATCTTTTCTCATCTATATTTTTCAGATCATTTCCTAACAACTATTGGGATAAGTTTGTTAAAAGAAAGGTAATGCTTTATATTGTTTTTCAATAGGCTTGATTATTTTTCAGGTTTTTTTAAGTTTATTGGAATTTTGTGCTGATTTTTGGTTTAATAGAAGATGGTACATTTCTCTAAAATATATATATATGCTTATATACTGTAGATTACCGTGTCTACCATTCTACACTATTTTAAATTCCTCACCCACTTTGTGCATGTAGTTACACATTTTTTGCATACAAGTTGGGCAATTAATTTTGAAAACTTGTTCCACATAATTTAGAGATCATGATGGTCCCTTATGACCTTAAAGTCTATAAGTTTATAAGTCTATTTGCCTTTTTAAATAAAAATCAGAAATGTAAGATGCATGTGAAATTTTGTATGTGTGTGTATATTACATACACGCAACCATATGTTTTTTGTGTGTGTGTACGTACATATCTACTTATTTATAGAAGATTATCCATCAACAGATAGATAACATTAAGGAGTTGTGATAGCTGCTTAAATATGAACATTGATGCTAGTTTCTTATAAATATTACTGTCAACCGCTTCTCCAGTTTCCACCAATAAAACCTGATCTTCCTGACAATTTTATAGATCACAATATCATCACAGGAAAAAAATCTTTCTAAGGAGTTTGATAAAGATCAAAAAAAGAGTTTTAAAGTTGTTGGGTCAGTTTTCTGTCTGTCACACAGGCTTCATACCAGTGTGACTCCACTGATTTCAGAGAAGTAATGTTTTTTATTGAAAATTTATCAGAAATTGACTTTTAAAATATTTCTCACTTTTTTGGCTTGTAATAATTATTACCTTGGCTAAAAAATTATGTTTTGTTAGCCTTGCTGAGGAAGATGCCATTTGTATATTTGAAGGGGTTGTTGGGAGATAGATAGATAGCGAAAGTCTGCACTAAAGTTGTCTAGGAAGGCTGATCAGGGGCTCATAAATGAAAATTTATTAAAAAGTAGCCAATGGAAAGCTGAGGGGAAAAAGAAAGGATTATGTTTTCAATCAGACTGTAGAATGCCTGGTTTAGTATGCTGGGGTAGAGAAATACTCTGAACAGACGTGAGTGTTTTAGAGGCAAAATGCAGTGTTTTAAGGAAGGGTTCTTTGTTTTACACACTTTTTCTGCTCCCCAGGGTACTGTCTGAGTCACAATAATGCAGAGCTGTTTTTATGCATATACCCAAAAAAAAAAAAAAAAAAAAAAAGCCTCAAAATGTACAAAAAATATCCACCCAGGTCTAAACCACAAATTATTAGGCAACTATACTATACTATTTCTTATTCAGTTATGTGCCTGTAATCTGTAATGTTTTCCTTTGGGTATATTTTTGCAAAGGTTAAAAATAAGTAAATCTTGTGGGATAAGAGTGAGTAATGCAGTATTCGGAAGTGATAGGGGACTGGTTACATCCTGTAATTGTTCATGTCCAGCTATTTTAATGTTTGCAGATATTTTGTGAAAGGGGCAGAATATATGTAAGCATAGATATAATATTTTTGGGTGTTTGTTAGCTGGAATTCACTGAAACTCACTTTCAACTGTTAGTCCTGTTAACGAGGTTTTTTTAACCAGATATATTAAGCATATTTCGAGTAACTTATTTTAAGATGGAAACAATTATATCTTATTTAATCAGATGTAAAAGAATAATCAGAGTAATGAAAACATTACCATTCTCCCACCCAACTGATTGTGTTAAACATTCCTCTAATCTTTAGGTTATGGATAAATACGGGGAGTTCTATGGCCGGGACAGAATCAGTGAGTTACTAGGAATGGACAAGGCTGCTCTGGATTTTAGCGATGCCCGAGAAAAAAAGAAACCAAAGAAAGATAGCTCCTTATCTGCGGTGTAAGTACTTCCTTCTGGTTTTGTGTATAAATTAAAATCAAGCATTTGAAATTTGTTATCTAGCTTTGAATGTTGTGGCTGTGCTTCAGAGGCGCTGATTCCATGGGTGCTATAGGGCTGGAGCACCCAGGGGAAAAAATAGCGGGTGCTCAGCATCCACCAGCTACAGCTGGTTAGCGGCACCCCCGATCAGCTGTTTGGCAGCTCAGGGAGAACGGCAGGTTAGTGGGGGCCTCGAGGGGTGGGAGCGGAGTGGGGGGCGGAGTGAGGGCAGGGCCCTTGGAGGCGAGGCCTCAGGCGGAGCAGGGGTGGAGCAGCCCCGTGAGGAAACAAAAGTCTGCGCCTTGCTGTGCTTATTCTGTACATGATAAATGTTCTTGATTTTATGATTTAGTGAATGTCGTGGACAAACAGAAGTTAGAGAGGTACAGTAGACAGAGAAGTCATAGAACAGCAAATTATTTTATGGCTGTGGATTTATTTTGTTATATTAGTGTTTGAATGCATAATATTGCCATTGTTTTAATAAGGCGTAATGATAGCATTGCTGGAAATTTTATTATCTTCATTTGATGGTTCATCCAATACTAATCAGCCAGAAAAAATGGACAGTGTGGTACATCATACATTCCAATTTTAAAAACAAGTGAAAAGAAATTACATGTTGTTAATAGACAATGCCATGAATGCTGTATAATCTAGAAAATTAGATGTGTAGTCTTGGAAACTTTGCTTAATTGGCTTTATGCAGTGTAGTTGTAGCTGCGTCAGTCCCAGGATATTAAAGAGACAAGGTGGGTAAGGTAATATCTTTTATTGGACCAACTTCTGTTGATGAGAGAGACAAGCTTTTGAGCCACACAGAGCTCTTCTTCAGGTCTGGGAAAGGAACTCCCAGCATATCAGCAAAATGCAAGGTGGAACAGATTGTTTAGCAGAAGTAGTTAGCGCATATTGTAAGGGACCATTGAAGGTAGAGAGGCCTGTTAACACCTCTGCAGTCATAGGACAAAGAGGGGATTAGTGAGGTTACAGATTGTTGTCCTGGTCTGTGGGGATCTTGCTTCTGATGATGAACTTGGAGAGGGTGGGGGGTTGTTTGAAGGCCAGAAATGGGGGGAGGGCGGGAGGGGTTAGGAATAATTTCTTTCAGGATGGGGTTGCCATCAAATATAGGTTGTAGTTGTTTGATGATACCACTAGTAACATGCTCACTTTACCATTTGTCTATCAAAGTCACCTTCTTAGTAGCCATCACATTGGCGAGAAGGGTAAGGTGAGCTGGTGGCCCTTATGGCTGACCCACAACTGTATTCCATCAGGATAGTTTCATTGTGACTATAACCTAAGTTCATCCCCAGAGTAGTCTCTGACTTCCACATAAATCAGACTGTACACGTACCTGCATTTTTTCCTGAACCTCATATTATCAATAAGGACCAGAGATTCCATTCTCTGGATGTATGTTGAGGATTGCTGTTCTGCCTTCAGAGAACAAAACCCTTTAGGAAACACCTAGACTGTTCATGGCCCTAGCAGAGCAAAGGCTATCAATGTGGATTTGGGGCTGTATCTTGCTGTATCTTGTTACCACTTATATAATCAGAGAAATATAAGATTGGAAGGGACCTCGATAAGTCATCTAGTCCAGTCCCTTTCCAGTGAGGCAGGACTAATATTATCTAGACCATCCCTGACAGGTGTTTGTCTAACCCAGTGGTGCTGGAAGGTGGGGGCAGAGGAGGAACAGGCCCTGGCCCCCTGCCCCTCCTCTTTCACCTGTGGCCTTGCCCCCCAGGCAGGCTGTAAGGTAAGTGCCCCGGGTGGTGGAGAAATGGCCTGGGAGCTGCTCTCGGGCCCCCCAGCCAAGGCAGGTGAAGGGTCTGGGGCTCCCCACAGTGGCCCGGGTAGCCGTTACCCCGGCCAGGCTCCAGCTTCTGGCCTGGCCAGAGGGTGGGGCCTCAGAGCAGCAGCCCGGCCAAGGTAAGAGCAGCCCAGGGGGCCTGGGACACTGTGGGGAGTCCCGGACCCTCCACCTGCCCTGAGTGGTGCATCCCGGGGCGGGGGGGAACATGGCCGGGGGCTGCTCTTGGGCTCCCTGCCCAGGTCGTGTGGAGGGTCCAGGGCTCCCCACAGTAGCCCCGGCCCCCTGGGTGGCTCTTACCTTACCCGGCTTCTGGACTGATCAGCGGGTAGAGCCATGGGGTATAGGTGGGGCCACAGAAGCGGCGGGGCCTCTTGGGCCCTCCACTTTTATGAAGGATCCGGCACCCCGATCTAACTTGTTTTTATAAATCTGCAATTGGTGCTTCCCTGTAGGTGCTTTGAACAGTTTTTATAAATGCACATTAAGATGGTTCAGGCAGAAAAGTTCAGAGTTCTAATTCCAGTTAACATTACAGCATCAGTAGACTTCCTGAGGAGGAAAACAAATGTAGTATTTGGAAAAGAAAAACCTTTTGCTTGTAGTAGCTGAATGAAGTGGACCTTTAAAGAAACTGTGACTATATTGGTGCTTTTGAAGGTGGTGGACTAATAGCACAGGCGGTTGCCAAACATAGTGCAGGCAGGTTCTGTACAACTGCTAGGGCACTACTCTGCCAGTTCATCAGTACTATGACCTGTGACATCCCCGCAATTGCAGACTTGGCTCTCTTGATGCCATAGTGTTTTTGTGTTCCATAGTGTTTAGGCAAATGTTCACTTGAAACTAAGGTGAAAGCGCCAGACTTAACTGTTTTCTTAATGGAGTTGTAGATTTGTGCATTTGTTCAGTTATACATTGTGTCTTAGAAATCCTGCAACTATTTTGAAGCAGTTAATTGTTCACGTGGTATTTGCATACTAGCCACCAATCTAAGCATTCTGAAAATTTTAAAAATTACCATCACAACCAGTCCTAGTTTTTACTTTTCTGCGTTTGAGGGGATTTTAGAACTATTTTTTCCATCATTACATAATGCCATTTCACTCTCTAACTAAGGAAATTATTAGATAATGTGGTGACAATGATTCTTAGAAAAACAAAGTTGTGGAGAAGAATTAGCTCTTAATCTGTTTTATAAAATGTAAGGTGTTTTAATTGTTACCACATCAAAAGTGTAGAAGTACAGGAATGAAAAGACTGTGAGCAACCAAATGTGTTCTCAAATATACATACAACCATTAAGCACAAATAGGTCACCCCTAATACAAACCAAAAAGAGTAACCACCCTAATCCAGAACCCAAAAAGCTCTAATGACTTTCCAAGTCAGTAGCGGACAGAAAGATCTTACTTGGTCTCCACTTTGTCTGTCTCCCATACACCTCAAGAAAGTGACTGAGTTGTCTTCTCCTCATGAAAAGTCTCTAGTTATCTGTTAATCCAATGATACATCCAAGGCAGGAAGAGTAGAGGGACACAAGACTTGAAGCAATTGAAGTTTTTACTGCCATTACTTTCCTTATCCTCCAAAACTGGGTCGTCTTAAAATACCAGATCCTCCAGGATTAAAGAGAATGCCTCTTGACCTGCCAAGGCCCAAATGTGGGGTGCAGTTTGTAAAAAAGACCCAAAATGAGGGAAACCAAATTATTCACTCAGTAAACTAAAATGCTGTAGGATTCATTCATGTAGTGTAAATAATGCTTTTGTAACCTCTTTTTCTTGATTCTTTACTTCTGATGTAAAAAAAAATGTCAACGTGAAAAGTGAGAGGACACCAAATTTTTCTGAAATGTAGGTAACTTTGGGACTAAAATGAGGGGCATTTTGAGAGGTGTACTCACTAAGTTATCAGAAGCATCCAGTTCTGAATGTTGCTTCTAGGGTCTGCATAATCCCCTCCTTTAGGACTGGTTCAGTGCTCCCAACCTTTAGGATTCACACAATAGGTATCCTATGTTCTAACTGGACAACAGCCCCTTTTAGTTAAGTGTTCCTTATCTGCAGAGCCTCAAGTTTTACCTTGGCCTCAGGAGTGAGGTGCATGCCCTCTGTGGGTGCATGCCCATGCAGAAAAGTAAGGGGGATGTAAGGAGCTGCTTACTCCCTTGTTCAGGCTACCCACCTTGCCATTAGGCTGCTACTTCCACTCCTGCAGAGTTTGACAGGGAGTGGGCGGGGCTATGTACAGCTGAACTGATGCAGAGTGGAATGGAGTGGAAAGTGGAATGGCACAGCTTACTCCACCCCATGCCACCTCCTGCCCCAAGCAAGAGAAAAGCAGGGAATGATTAGGAATTTGAATGTCAGTCTGGTTTGTGCCCTGCTTCTGCTCAACTACATGCTGCTCCTTAATTGAGCTGGATTGTAAGGTTAAAATCCAACCCAAAGTGTCTGGAATTGAAAACAGTTTATCATAGCGAGCTCCTGGTTCGCCGTTATTTTGACATCTGTATCATCAGAGCTTGTTTGCCTCAAAGAATAATCCATGTCCTTCACATACTTGGTCTCTATTCAGGAAATTAGATATCAGGATAAACAACATAAGTGTTAACTTTTCTGGGAGCAATTATAGACTCTAAAGTGAATTCTGCTTTCCTTCAGCAAGATAACTTGAGAGCTTAAGAAAAGCCATTGTCAAGTCAATAGGTCAACTAGTAGGAATAGTCAGATCTTAAATAACAGTATGTGTTCTGATGGCCTTCCTGTATCATTGTCACCCCTTTTGTGAAGCTAAGAATGCAGGTCCTACAGGTATACCTACATGGTATATTGTTGTATCATCTTCACTCAGTGAAGAGAGTTATTCGTAAATACATTGTCCTCAGATGGTGGTGGTACCTTTTGGTTCTACTGTTCCCATTTCTTCATCCAGTTTAGGATTGGAGTGTCACCTTGCAGTTTATGGTCTGGAAACTACAAGAGACCAGGCTGTATATCAGTTGAACAGCTTTGAACCATAATATTGGCTCTTAGATTTTATATTTCAACTGTGAAAGGAAAACAGATCACATCCCAACAGACAAACTGCAATATGTTATTTTGATCAGTCAAGATAGGGCCCAGCTCTTCTCCTCTGCAGGGGTCAAGTCTTGTAGTTTTGAAGGATATGTTCAAAACAATGGCACAGATTTAACGGAGTTGCTCAGAATTTCACCAGGGTAAATGGCAGCAGAATCTAGACTAATACCCTTCCATTGTTGCCTCACTGTAATAAGGCGCAGAGTACTCTCAGGCAGTCATCTGAATTGGAGGACTCAAGACCCAAAATAACTAGTCCACAGAGGAATCTATTTTTTCCCTCCAGGTAGAGTCGTCTAAAGCTGTCTGCTTCTAGGCCAGTGTCAGAAGTACTGTTCAAGGATGCTCTCAAACCCATAGGAGTGCAACAATTGCTTATTCTTTTTGAATGTTTCAGACAACAAATGTGCATTCAAGTATGACAGACACTTGAGATCTCATTAAGCAGTTTGGAGGTGGTCAGATACAAAGACACCATAATTTGCTTGTCCTGGGGAGAAAAAGTTACATTATACAAAACTTTTCTAGCCAAGAAGGCTATTGAACACAATGTGAACTTAGCCAATAATATTCCAAGGGGAACTAATAACCATACAAGTTTGATTTGCATCTGCAATAGCATGCCCTGTGTAAATTTTATATGATAACATTCTATTAATTTTCTCAACTGTATCAAGCAATGTGCAAACTTGAAATAAATAGGGTAAAGAGATGATATGGAAAACAAATTGCTATGGGTATGAAGATAAGTAATAACACAGTCTTTAAAAAACATTAATAACATTTGTATTTTGCTTAAAAACATTAATTTTCACATGATTTCGAGTACTGTGAACTGGATATGTAGTATGCAAGTGGGGAAACTGTACCACAGAGAGGTCAATGAACTTGCTTAAGACCACACACCAAATCAGTAGTAAAACTGAGGTTAGGACTCAAATACTCTTAGTCCCCTTGTGTGGCCTACTAGGCCATGCTTCTCTCTGTGTTAAAACTATTTCTATTTCTGTCATCACAGATTGTTTATTAAAAACCCAATGGTGCCACTTCTCACAGTGAGCAGTCCTATGGAAATCAATGGATGTTTGCGTGTGGCAAGATACTAAATGAGTGTTAATACAGTATATGATTTACTGTATCATCTAAACCATTTCTGTGGTAGAGTGAAATTTATATAGTGAAAAATATGTATTATAATAGTAGTGTGAGAATGAGTGCAAAGGACAAATTTTCCACTAATCCAGACAACCACCAACTTTACAATTCCTGTGTGTTAAGTAACTGGCATTTTTATAAGTAAAATCAACGTAATCACAATTAAAATACGTTGTAAGTTCCTTTGGACAGAGACTGTTGTCCTAATTCTGATCACACTTAACACAGGTTTCATATCCTTGTTACTTCATTGACTTCTGTGGAATAACTACTGATTTATACCAGTGTACGTAAGATAGAACTGTCTTCTGCCTTTTTATTGACCTGTAAATCTCCTTGTAGACTTATGGTGCTATATAAATAATAATACTTCTAATGGAAGTTCAACTGATTTGATGGCAAAATCTTCTCTGAATGGTAAACATTTAAACAAAGCAGAGAGATTTTTTTATTTTTGGTGAATTGTTCTGTCCATGAAATTGAGAATCTAACAAAACCTACTCTAACCTTGGGAGACCTGGGTTTAAGCCCCGAATAGATTACATTATGTTAGTGGCCTTAGGTAAACTCTCATAAGCAGCCATCAGAGAACTACTGCACAATTTGAGATGACAAGGGCACTACACCTGTCTACACTATACCTAACACTAATCATTGTTATTTGCTCTTTATTTGAAGGAGCATTTAATTTGCTCACAATTGCATGGGGAAGGTGGATAATATTTTAATATAATTATCTACATTATAATTGTTCACAAAGTCCCCAATCAGAATAGGGTCTATTTCTGCTAAACACTTCACCGACAGCTCAAATAGTTTCCACTCCATAAAGATAAAGAACCAAAAAGTGTCTCAACATGTAACAGGGCTTAATGTCCAAGCAAGCAGCCATGGTGATGACTAGTGATAGTTCCTTGTCTCTCCTATTTACAAAAAATGGTTTATTTGTATTATGAAAAATGTAGTTTTGGGGTCTTTTGGGGTGAAGAAGCATCAGGGTTGAGAGGAAGAGATTGTTGGAGTAAGAAGTAAGAATCAGTCTGGGGGGAAGAAGGAGAGAAAGAGAAAGCATAGTGGTCACGGGTAAGTGATGCTGGGCCACTGAAGGGGTTGAATGGTAGAAGGACAGCATGAGAGGGGATGGATCACTTGATGATTACCTCTGCTGTTCATTCCCTCTGAAGCACCTGGCAGGATACTGGGCTAGATGGACCCAGTATGGCCATTCTTATGAAGACGGCCAGCAACTGGTAGCAATACAGCAAATGAGTAAATACTGCAGTGTGTGTATACAATAATTTTTACTGGTAATAGAATGCTAATTGTAATTGAAAATTCCTTGGAAATAATTCTACTAAAATACTAACAGGTGTAGATTTCTGAAAGAATATTTCATTTTTATCTATGAATATCCCTAATTTTAAATCTCTCGTGTGTGTGTGTCTGTTTTAACACAATCATTACTATTTAGATTGCAATAGAACCCAAGGTGTGCTGGGAGCTCTCCAAACACAGAAGACCTAGTCCCTGTTTTATGGAGTGTTAAGACTAAAATAGACAAAGACAGACAATGAGTGGGGGGAATGGGATGCAACATACAAGTATAGACTAGATTCTGACTTAGCCTTTAATGGGTGTGTAGTGGTAAAGAAGGAAGTAAAGAATTTTCTATGCTCTTCTAATGATTCGACAGAATGACAACCCTGGCACTCAAATCAATGAAGGAACTGTTGCCTAATTCCTTCCCTCATAGCTTCAGTTGCCTTAAGAGACCAGAGAGTGGAGAGTAATGGGAAGCTGAGCTGACCAGTGGAACTGGCTGGCCTGATAGAGAAGCTACATGCTGTAGCCCTTAAAGTGGTGTGTAACAGTTTGCGTGATGCCCCTGTGTACTGGGGAACTCCCAGAGGCATTGTGCCTCTCTGAGATAGTTTCTGTTATGCTTCTCTGGCAGGCATGGAGCTCCACACTGCCCCCAGTGCAGGGCTATGCCAGAATGGCACAATCTAATCCATAGAGAGTTGACATTCATTTTGTTGCTGCTGCTGTTAAACATACTAAATTTGCTCTCCTCCATGATTAAACCCTCTCATCTCCCTCCCTCACCAACTTCCCAGCTTCATTTCTAGTATCTTTATAACCCTTTCTTTCAATAGCCCTCATCCCTGGTTTCAGTAGGACAAAGACACATGAGATTTGTTTATCTAAACATTTTCCTGCTTCTGTTTCAAGATAGGAACATCCCACAATAACAGCATGTTCTCTATATGAATTCTACTATTCCTTTCAACTTTAGGAGAAACAGGACAATTGTAGTTTATTACACCTACAGGATAATGCACTTATGGTAGAATGGATGCTGTGTGATTTCTCACTCAGCTTTTATATGCATCTACTTTTTTTGCAGGCTAAATTCCATTGATGTAAAGTATCAGATGTGGAAATTAGGAGTTGTTTTCACTGATAATGTAAGTTCATTTTACTACATGTTTAGTAAAATAAAACAGAGCTCTAAGCATGAGGAACTGGTTGAAATGTATGAGGTCTGATTACTTCTGTATGCTACTGATAACAATTTACTAATCTGATACGGGAGGTAATATTGCTTTTTAATCCTGACCTGTGAACTTGGACAGGAAGCCAAACTCCCTTATCAGTTACACAGGTAAAAATCTGCAGAAACTTCCTTGACTTGAATAGAGTTCAGTTGGGTCTTTCTCTGATTTGTTTTTGTGTACCTCTGTTGTGCACAGAAACTTGCAACAATTTGTGTGTGATATTTTGTGAAAATAAGAAAAGAGTGAATCTGAATTATTTTAGTGTGGGTATCAACTTTAATCACAATTTCTCATGCCAGCCTTAGATCTATTTCCATTTTATATGTGTAGCCACTGAGAATTACTAGAACAAGTACAGATAGCAATAGTTGATTTCAGTGGAGTTACTCTGGATTTACACTAGTATATCTGGAAGTAGGATTTGGCACAGAATATGATTTATTAACTCTACTCCTCTTCATTTCCATGTTAAAATAATACCCAACCTTTCAGTATACCAGACCTTCAAATTATATCCTGTCACAGGGTGAGTTTGACTTTGAGGATTAGGGATCAGCCTCCCCCATCCCAGGCCTAGTCACCTCCCCAGATGAAGGGAATGAATGCAAAGGATGGGGAACTGGTGACTCAGAAACAGGCCTGCTGGGTCTGGGTTTGGGGTGGGAGCTTACTGGGAAAGGGCAGGTGACAGTTTCTCCTGCGGTCCCAGGCTTAGGAACCTGCAGGGAACAAGAGACCACTGATGTAAGAGGGGTGCATAGGACTGTGAGCCTGAAGGGAGAACTATAAGCAAGAGGAAGCTCTGATTAAGGACTGGAAAGACTTTTGAGTCTAGAGGGAGGGTTATATGGATGCTAAAGTCCATCATAAATTGAAAGAACTAAATGAGCCCAGAGAAGAGGGCTGGAAGGTTTGGAGTGTTATTTTATGGTAATAAACCACACTTAGAAGGGGAGCAGTACTGTGAAAAAAACAGATGTGGTGGTTTGCTTGATGTGAAATTGAAGATAAACCAAAGCAGTGGCATGACCAGTGCTGGATTGGAGGTAAGCCCGCCTACGTATCCATTTTCTTGTATATTTCTCATACTTTTTCTTACCTCTTTTGCCAACTATGAAAGATATTTCTTCCCTCAGATTCCATCTATTTCTCTTGCTGAATGCTAAGGTGAAATTATAATCCTGACCATTTCAGAGCAAAATGCTATGATCTCATACATAGTTGGGTTGTGGAGTTATAAGTTCTTATTCCCTCACAAATATCTGCAACAACAGCATTCAGAATAAAAATTAAAACCCTGACAAACCTATACTTATTTTATAAATATCCATGTGTTTTCAAGCCTGTTCTAAGGTTAGTCCTTCTTTAAACATCCAAACATTAAAGCTTTGTGGGAAGTGATTTTCCTGTCCCATAACAATTCTCAGGTTACTGAAAAAATTTCCTGTCCCAAATTGGGATGAAAAGTAAAAATCTCAAAATTTTTGCAAACTGAAAATCCATAAATAAATAAATGGTTCGGGTCAATCAAAACTTTTTGTTTTGATAATTTCAAAATATTTCATTTCTGTTTCAACCATTTTAAATTTTTCTATATTTTCTTTACTATATTTTGCTTACATTTCTGAACGAAAAGTAATTTGGAATCAGAAGAACAATTTTTTTTTTGGATTGGAGAATGTTGAAACTAAATGTTAGGAGAATTTTGAAATTCACTTCTTCAAAAAAATTTCAAGTTGAAAAATTTGTCAAAACTTACTCTTTCCTATGAATAGGTTTGAGTTTTGACAAATTGGCATTTTCAACAAAAAACATTTTGTCGGCAAACTCCTAACCAGCTCTAGCAAGCATCGCTGTAGTAAACCACCATACCTGAATACCCAACAGAAAGGCAAGTTTGAGCTCTAATATAATTCTCTCTTTTACTTTGTGACTAAGGTAAGGCTGGTTATTACTCAAAGGCTGTAGATTTCATTTCCTGTTTTCCTAATGCAATTCTCTCTCTTTTTTTTCTAATAGTCTTTTCTTTACCTAGCCTGGTATATGACTATGTCAATCCTTGGCCATTACAACAACTTTTTCTTTGCTGCTCATCTCCTTGACATTGCAATGGGATTCAAGACACTACGAACTATTCTGTCATCAGTAACCCACAATGGCAAACAGGTATCAAGCTTCATCTCCCTCTCCCTTTTTTGCTAAAGGAATGCACAGTTAGGTTCATCCCATGCCTGAATTCAAACTGACTGGAGGAAACTTTTCTCAAGGATGGCAAGGAGAAATGTTCTTTAATTGCAAAGTTTAGTCTTGTATTGATGAGGAAGCTGGGCTGGAGGATAATCATGATATCCGAAGTTATATTTCAGACATATATTGAAGAAAATAACCAAGTTTTACTGTCAATTTAGTTCTGTTATAGCAGCACTCCTATGCATCAAGGTTGAAAGTCTAACCAGTGCAAAAGGCCACACAAGCATTTACTTCAGGGCAAATACAGGCCGTTCTCTGGGTGCAGACACCCTCCTAGCAACTCAGCTGATGCAGTTCTGCTACACAAGGAGGGATAGGATAGGATTTGGGAGCTTGCTCTGCAGTGTCACCCTGTGTACCACCAAGCTAGGGGTGAAGCAGAGAGAGGGCCAGAGGATCTGCTGCTACATGGATCCTTCCATTATGCCTCCCTGTGCAGAGGGTGTGTTAGAACTCCAATGGCTACTCCAGTCTGAGCTGTATTAATAGCCACAGAATAGCAATGTATTTACTCGGTAGCATTCTTTTCCTCCCAAGCCATGGATATATCCAGCTCCGAGCTAAATTAAACAGGTTGGGGGGCTGGGCTGAAATTTTGTACCTTAATGCAGAGTTTAAGCATGGCTTATTCTTTACATATGGCCCTTTGAGCTTGGGTTAATTTCACCTACAATGCACATTAGGATTAAAGATTCTGATAAATTAGTCACTGTTTTTTGTTGTTGTTGTTGACAAAACACAACACTGTTCAAGTTGGCTAGATGTGATTTGGACCACAGCAATGTAAACCACAAAAACAGCATTCCATGATTTTGCTGTTAGTAACTCATCAGCTGGCAGACTGCAGTTTGCATCACAAAAATTTCAATTTAAACTACATCTGTCTGGCTCCAATTTAATTGTTGAGTGATTTGTAGAAATGGACTACTATGCTTTATTTTAAGCAAATTAATGCAATCAGAAAGTAAGTCTTTAGTAAGATCTTTATCTGTGTGAATGACTGTGATGTGAGTAGCTATTAGATGCAAGGTGAATCCTGCCCTCAGCTATGTGTTGTCCATATCACCAATTTTAGAGGCACTGCTTATAGTCTAAATTATGCAGTGAGGCGCACCCCCTCCCACCCCCCATATTGATGGGCAGTAGAGAGTCCTGCTTATTCGCACACATTGACAAGCTATTAATCAGGTTTCTTACCTAAAAAAGGGATTTTCAAACTCTACTCTATGGAGCTCACCAAGTCTGTCTGCAGAACTAAATATTTTGAGAGTGAAGCAATAGGGTTCTTGGGATGTTGGGAGGGGAGGTTCGTCAACAGAATTAGAAGGTTGGAGAACACTGACCTGGAAAAGCTGCAGGGCCTAGAAAATTGCTTTTTTAAAAGGTTGCAAACAATGATAATTTATATGCTAGAAAAGCAAACCCTGCTCTGGTTTCAACTTGACAATTACAAACCAGTGCTAAGTTTTTTCATTCACTATGACTCATATTTACCAAGGAAAGAACAATATCTATTTGTTTGCCCATTACAATGACAACTAATCACACAGAAAAAGTATGATCTTTTACTTGCCTGTCCAAAAAAAAAAAAAAAATAGTTGTCCTTGACCAATGGGCAGGTAGAATTTTGCAAGGTTGATGCATGCATGTTTGGAGAGACTTGCAAATCTGAGTTATGTGCACTTTAGGTTGGTCAAATTTTAGCCTTCCAGACGCATGTCCTTTTAAATGTCCAGATATGATTGAGCAGATCTGTAGCTTTTACATGAAGCCTTTACAAATTAAGTACATGGAATGTAAAGTGATATAGTACTTCATAAGTTAGGTAGTTATGAAAATTATTTGTTAAAATATTCATTCTTTTCGAATATTTGCTGCAGGAAATTGTAATTCACTTCTAACTACTTTTCATCTGGCTCAAGGCAATATTTTAATGCTGTAGCAATTGAGGACTTGGGGGGATTTATTGCCACTTATGAGAGGAGATATTATACTAATATTAATGTGCTGTTTTTTCTAGGACCCCTCAGGTATAACTGAAACTGTGTCACTATAAAATTATCATTAAGCTAGATAGCAAACTTTTTAAATGCCACTTTTCTACATGAACTCCAAGATGCACCAAATTTTGCAAGTTGGGTCTGTGCAATTTGCTTCTGAAGTGTAGTTTTGCATCAAAGTGGAAGTGCATGGAGATGAAGTACCACTTTCAAATAGTGGCATTGATTTACAGATTGATCAAAGCATACGCTTAAATCTAATTGGTCAGTAAATCCAAAGCTGGTTTTAACTTCTAGACTCCAGAAAATTTTGTCTTCCATGCATTAAAAATTTGCTCATTTAAAATTTCAAAAACAAAAGCAAAGATCTCATATTTTCTACTGTTCCACATATTTATTAAAAGCCAAGAAAATTAGGGGAGGGGATAGCTCAATGGTTTGAGCATTGGCCTGCTAAACCCAGGGTTGTGAAGGGGGCCACTTAGGGATCTGGGGCAAAAATCAGTACTTGGTCCTGCTAGTGAAGGCAGGGGGCTGGACTCGATGACCTTTCGAGGTCCCTTCCAGTTCTATGAGATAGGTATATCTCCATATATATATATATATATATATATATATATATAATATGATTCTGGAGGCTTTTTCTTATTTTGCAGCATACTTGCTTTGTGACCTTGGGCAAGTCACTTAAGCTTTCTCTATCTCAGCTTCCCATTCTATGTAATGGAAATAATAATTAAAATCCATGGTAGATAGGTTTAAGGCTTACATCATTGTTGTTCATAAAGTACTTTGAGATCCTTGGATAGAAGCTCAAAGTGAGTATCTGGCAAACTCAAAACCTGCTGTATGTACACAGAATTGACTTACAACCATTTTAATTTCCCAGACATTGGGTATTTAATTTAATAATTGCTGCATTGGAATGTACTTGTGACCTGCACTGATATTATAACTAGGAAACAGGAATGTATTTTTTAAGCTTACAGAATAGAAATATCTTCTTTTCTGTCTGTATGTAAACAATTATCGGTATGGATATGAATTTACATTTTTGCTAATTTATATATTTTTTTCTTTTGCCTCAAAGTTCTAGGAACATTTTAACATTCATGAGCCAATTTAAATGCTCTAACATTGCATAAAATACACTGATATTTTACTAAAATAAAACAAAAATTCCTTTTTAAAATGCCAGATTCAGGAGGGGGAGAGAGAGATGGGGGTGAATAAAGTGAGTTTAATCTTTGCCAATAAATGTAGTTTGTTATTTCTCTCTTTTCCCCATCATATAAGAAAATTGCACTGCATGCTTTCATGGTGTTAATACATCCATCATATAATTCTCTCTTCTAGCTTGTGTTAACAGTGGGATTACTGGCAGTGGTAGTCTACTTGTACACAGTAGTGGCATTCAATTTTTTCCGTAAATTCTACAACAAGAGTGAAGATGGAGATATGCCAGATATGAAATGTGATGATATGCTAACAGTAAGTCTGTTTGCTTTTTGCTCATCTTTACTTAAGTTATTATTGTATTTCCTGTTCCCCCTCTCCTATTCATGCAACGGTTCCTGAATAATACCTATAGCCAGAAGGATGGCTGCTCACAACAGGCAGATTATCAGTGAAGCGTGAAGGAATAAAAAATGTAATACAAACCTGCAGGAGATAGAGAACGTGGCCACAAATGAGATGAAATAATGTGACATTAGTCTGTGCTATGATTTATCTGAGACTAAAAAAATCAAACAAAGTCAGAAAGTTGTTTCACTGCATGAGGCTTTCGCAAAAGTTGCATGAAAGTACTTCTGAATGCTGCAGTGTTACAGGCCATACAGAGAGTTGTGTGGTTATTGTAAACTGTTACCAATATTTTCAAAAATAGGAGCCTAAAGTTAGGGTTCTAAAACCTGCCTGTTTTTCAAAAGTGCTGAATATCCAATGATTCCCACTAACCTCAATTGATTGATTAGATGTCTTCCGTTGACATCTCTGTCACTGGAAACTTTTTGGTGCTTGGTAGTCTGACAATTTATTTATCCAATTGTTTTAAATTGCCATTTGAAAGGGTCTGTTAGTGTCAGGTTTTGCTGATTCAGAAGACGTTGCCTAGATCATTACAAAATCTCAGGAGTGTAGTGACTTTCTGATGTATTTTTTACATATTATTTATCTCATTTCCTAACAACCAATACCACATATTTTAAAAATCCTAATTATCAGACAAATTGTAAAAGAAAATACCATTACTAAAAACCCTTATAAAAATGCTATGGTATTTTCCACAGGAGTTCACTTTCCTCCTTTGGCCTTGGCTTTGTAAGTCTCAAATTGCTATGCTGTGAACTATCTGTGAACAAAATATTTATAAGATCATTCCTGTTACCGTATACCGCATTATGGCTCTTGCATTTATTATGCCTTTTCTTAGCACCTAGCTATTGGTGTTGGTGCATACGACAGGTATTTTATTAAGATGAAGTAGCCTTACACTCTCCACAGAATACTTCTTAAGAATCAATTTCTGCTCCCGGTTCCACTGGTTTAAACCTAGTGAAAACTATAGGAACAAAATTGACTTAGTGGAAATATTGCAGAGTTACACCAGTGCAAACCAGAGCAGAATTTAACTAGCTGTACAGCAATGACATACAGGGCCAGATTCTTCTATGTTATGCCAGTGTAATCCCACTGATTTCCATGGAGCTACTACTGATTTACAAGAGTGCAAGATCAGAATTTGGTCGACAGTACCTGTCAGCTTTCTCTGTGCTTTAAAGTCCATTTGATGTGAAATACATTAGGAATACACATTAGGAAATGGAAGGGTTTTCTTTTTGGCTTTAGCAGGTTTGTAAATTAGTCAGTAGAGAACATCCACTTGCAAGTATAATCACCATAACTGACAGTACAATATCTCCTTGGCACTTTTGTAGCTTGACATAATTAATTCTTTTTTGAATTTCCAACTGATTTCAGAGCGAAATGAATCGATTGCATTTCAGAATCCTCTGATCCAGTCAAGAGTGGAGGTTGTAGGGATGGGAGGAAGGCAAGGCAAGATGCAATGAATGGACACGTTCGGTATAAAGATAAATCAAAGGAATAAAGATAAACTACTAATGGGATAGATTGTGGCCTGTACTACAGGGCCACACTGGGATTCAAGGGCGAGTAAGAAACTGCTTGGCCTTCCCAGAACTTGGGTCTAGATGTATAGCAGTAAACAGTCACTGTGGACTTGATGCTCCCATGACCATGTAAGTGTGTGGGGAGAGGTGGGAAATGGCTGGAACATTGACTCCACCTCTCCTAATGCACCGGTCAATGCAACTAAACTGGAAGTGCTATGGGGTTGTCATCTGCAAGTGGAAAGTGCCAAAGGAGAAAGCGGAGACAACGGAAGGAAACATGACTTTCTCAGGCCTGATGTCTTTACTGCACTGGTCTTTCTTCAGCACCGTATGCACCACTTATACAGGGAAGTCTGCAAAAACACAATCTGGTTCCTCAAGTAGCAGTCCATCACAAAAATAAAAAAACATTCCACCCCTATCCTGCCAAAAAAAAAAACCAACAACATAATTCTGGACCTAATTTAGTTTATAAGGAGGCAGGGTTTGTTGCTCTTCTACAGTAGTATGTCCAAGTTACAAATGTGGCTTCAGATTGGGAAAGCCCTAATGTTCAAGGGTGTTCCATTTGTCTGAAATACTGTGCAGCTGTGCAGTTTGCAGAGTGGCTCCTAGTTAATTGGATCAAATTAAGAATGTTTTTTAAGATGTGTGTTGAGGTTACATTTCTAATTATAGCAACATGGAGATTTGATGTGATCCTATTCTGATCATAGTACAAGAGGAGGGGAAAGTGTAAAATAATCCAAAAAATGAAAAATTCAAAGAGTGAAAAAACTCTGATTTGGAACAATTTGTCTAAGATAGCATGACACATGTAAGCCTATAATTCAGCTTCAGAAGAGAGTAATGACTCAATAAACACCCCCAAACCAAAACCCTATCCTGCACATACAATTTCCTCCCTGCAGGGAAGATGAGAAAGAAATGGAACCACATGTGACAGATGTTACTGACATTGTTTAATGCACGACTGGAAGGCGCTCAGATACTAAACTGACAAAGGTGGTATATGAACCCGAACAGAATAGATTTCTTTCTGCCCATCCCTTGCAGACTACTCCCTTATCAAAGTCTGAAGAAAATATCAAAAGTCATCTAGTAGGGAATTTATATCCCTTTATGAATTAATAGCAATCCCCACATTAATACAAATTAATAGAAAGCCCACAAAGCTTTCTGGTTCTGAAGAGGTGTGAAAAAAATTACAGTAATTGCAGTTTCTTCCACTGCCCTTAATCAGAAAGGGTCAGATTCTGCTACCCTTATAGAATCATAGAATATCAGGGTTGGAAGGGACCTCAGGAGGTCACCTAGTCCAACCCCCTGCTCAAAGGGGGACCAATCCCCAGACAGATTTTTGTCCCAAATGGCCCCTGTAAGGATTGAACTCACAACCCTGGGTTTACAGGCCAATGCTCAAATCACTGAGCTATCCCTCTCCCCATGTATGTTGAGTAGGAACTTAGTCTGCATATAACCTCCCGATCTAACTGTGACTACTCCTGAAGTAAAATAATACTCAGAGCAATGGTCACAGAATCAGGCATGAAATCCCTCTGCTGGAACTTTTGCACACAGCTAGCTATGTTCTTTACCTGCCCATGTGCATTTGGGGCTGCACAGTGCACAATTCCATATACTTTTTCTACCTCCTCTCACTGTTGCCCCTTCCTCCGGACCAAAATGAGTTAATATCAGTGTGTTACATCCTGATTTGCTTTTCAAAGATGCAGTATTTTAATCCAGATTTCTCATTCTTAAAATTTCATTTTGTTCTCTTAAAGTATTATTTGTACTCTAAAAAATTCTTATGTAAATGGCACTTTTGGGGTTCCGTATTTATTACGTATCACCGATTTGATATCCCATTTACTCAGTTTACAAATAAAAATTACCACCCCCTCTAGAACTCAACCTGGGCTCTGAAAAGACAAGCTTTCTCTTTCTAACACAGCCTTATCAGCAGCAATAACAATCCTGCAGGTGACACAGTGCCTTCAGTAAGGTCTTGTGCAAGTATAACTGAGAACATCATTCGCACTGTAGAATCATCATGACTTGTGAAGTTGTGGAAAGGAAAAGAGCCCAGCTTGATCCTAAGATCCCAGAGTGCGTCTGTAGGGTTGGGAGTCAGAAAAAAAGATTTTAACTCTTAAACTGAGCACATTTGATATGAGATCATTGTGATGTGATAAACAAGGAGCCTCACATTGCTATTACTAGTCACTCTTCAGAATGGAAGTGCACTTTAATTATCTCATGCATCTCTAACATGTCCTCTGAAGAAGGATTCTCAAGAGCTGTTTTTCCTTTGAGGTACTGAAGATGGGGAAAGAATAAAGAAATATAATCTGTTGTCTTTTAAATAAAATTGTAATAATAGTAATAATTATCACTTTACATTTCAGAGAACTTTGCAAATAGTAACACCCTTTTGATATAGGTATTATCATCTCCACTTTATATCTGCAGACACAGAGTCAGATTCTTCAGTATCAAAGGCGGACACAGCAATTCAGTTGCAGAGCCAGAATTAGAATATAGCAGTGCCTGCATTGTCACCTCATGCTTACTTCACCAGGCCATGCTAAGCAACAATAAGAGCATATAACTTACAAGCAGTTAGCAGTTTTTTCAATCAGATAAAATTGTTGTAATACCCTTTCCTTTTTGTTTTATGCTGCAATTGGAAACATGAAATTTTGCCACTTGAATCTCAGCAGCATTTCCAATCTTGCTGTAAAATTACACACCCCCCCTCAAAAAAAAAAAAAAAAAAAGGCGGGGGGGCGGGAAGAGAGCCAGCATGGTCTAGTAGATAAGGCACTGGACTGAGAATCAGGAAACCTCATTTTTATTCCTAGCTGTGCCATTGACTTGCTGTGTCACCTTGGGTAATTTCATTTCACCCCCTGTGCCTCTGTTTCCTCTCCTCTAAATAAATAAGAAAGTCAAATTTGCCCTTTCTCTGCCTTGCTTATTTAGACTGAAAGCTTTTCAATTCGGGAACAGTCTCTCTGTTTCTGCAGTACCTCCCAGTGGGATCCCATTCTGAGCTGGGGCTTTTAGGTACTACTGTCATACAAATATGTAATAATAAGTAGCCAAAGTCTTGGAGAATGGGTTTTTTAAATGGTTATGTGTTCTTTCCTTTTCTCGCTTTTCCAGTGCTACATGTTTCATATGTATGTCGGTGTGCGGGCGGGCGGAGGCATTGGTGATGAAATTGAGGATCCAGCAGGAGATGAATATGAGATCTATCGGATCATCTTTGACATTACTTTCTTCTTCTTTGTAATTGTCATTCTGCTAGCCATCATACAAGGTATGTGTTCATACTCTGTGGCCACAGGGAAGTGATATTTGAAACCACTGGAATCTTAGTGCCACAGTCATCCCTCCACATACATGATGTTAATGGGAACTAAAAGACCAAAATTTCACCAAAGAGGGGTGATAATAGCTAGGTAGGATGTTTCCCCCAACTCCACATAACCCCAGGAGTGAGGACAGGGCAAGGAGAGGGGGATTCAGAGGGAAAACAGTTTGATGCGTGTGACAACCTGGGGTACAACCTGGAATTGTGGGACTGCTGTGCCCACTTAAATCTCCAGCCTGGCCTGTCTCTCATGATGCTTTGCTAGTGACAAGCAGCAGACCCCTCCAGGTGCTGTAATCACTCAGTCAACAACATGCAGGGACACACCCAGCTAAATTGCAGGAATACTCTTTAAGCCACTCATGAACCATACACAGGGAAACACCAGAAAATCCCCCACACTTCCCAGCCTTGCACCCTAGAAACGTACCATCTTACACTGCTCAAGATCTTCTCTTGAACAATGTAAGCTCATTGCTTAGTTTGCCGTTTCATGAAAGGATAGTGGACATGCACCAGCCTTTGTAATCTGAGCAGATTCACCAAACACTTTAGACAAACTCACTGATAAACTTATTTTAATATTTTTTCTTTATTAAGTACAGAAAGGTAGATTTTAAGTGATTATCAGTGTTAGGCATAGAGGCCAGAGTTGATTACATAAGAAATAAAAGTAAAATAACAATCTAAATTCTAAACTTTACCGGACTAAGCAAGATTTGAATCAAGCAGTTTTTCTCACCCCATTAGACGCTATAAGCAGTTCACAGTTCTTAATTCACAGGCTCAATTCCCTGCTCAGCCTGGAGCCAATCTCCCCAGTTCAAAGTCTTTTCATTCAAATGTTCTTGTTACCTTCAGAGTAGGTGGGGGAGGAGAGAGGCCCGGGGCTGATGTCACGGTCTCCAATTTATAACCCCCAATCAATCTAAATGGAAAGATACTGTCTCAAACATGGAGTCAGGGATCATGTGTTCTAGATACCCTGCTGAGACACTGGGCCTGCATTGTCTATGTGCTTCAGGAGGGGTCCACTGGGGGAGTGGATTCTTTTTAATGGGTCATTAATACATGGCTGGCTAGTCCTAATGTAAATCTGTCTTGGAGATGTTAATTTTTCCTTTGTTGCCACTTGAAGGCCAGCTGTGGGCATCTCCCAGACTCACAATATACTTCAATAACAAACATATAGCAAACTTCATAATTTCACATACAATGGTAATACATACAATTCAATAGGATAGTAATGTTCAATGGGTCATTACTTCTCAAATGATACTTCACAAGGCATATTTTGGACAAAACATCATAATCATATAACGGTGAATATGTGGGTACAGGGTGTCATTTTGAGGTACAGTCACAATGGGGCATGCTTCTCTTTAAGTCTGTGGCAAGTTACAATGCTTTAATCACAATGCATTATTGCTGCTAAGAGCAATACCAGCTCCTCCATCATGGTTTTTCTATTCAGAGAATGGGGCTACACATACAAGATGGGTGTACCACATAGCACTGCCACAGATATGAAGTAGGACATGCAGGTAGGCAGGATCCTGTAGTGCAAAAGACTAGTGACTCTTGAGATTCTCTCCAGTACAGCTTGACCTCCAATCCATTTTCGCCATTATCCTTTCTGGATCCGTTCCATGAGTTGTCCCACTTTCAAGGCACTCATACTAGCACAATGAGTGCAGTATAGAAGTTTAATACAACAGAAGAGAAGATATGGAGGATCAGCAAGGCAATAGATTTGTTCTTCAAAAGGCACAGAAAAGGAGGGCAGAAGGGAGTGTTTGGCCCATAGTAAACAAGCCTTTCAATCTTTCTTCAATGAAGAGAGAGGCTCTCTCATAAAAGGAATACAAAATCAAGGCTTTTAGTATCCAATACTTGGCTTTTGTCAAATTTTCAGTAAGAATCCTATCACTTACATTCTTTGAGTAGATTCAACTGTGTATTCCACTTAGGCATGGGTGCACCCAATGCACCAGAGCTGGAGAAGTTTGCCCAGCAGTACCTGTATGGGCAGTGCTAGCCCTAGCCACTCTCCTGGCCATATAAGGGCGGTGCTGCCCTGACCCATTCAATAAGTTTCTTCTTATTACCCATGGCTAGAGTCGGAGCTCTTTGCAGTATCTTCACCTCAGACATTTGTTCTCCATTTCTGAGAACTTTTTCTTTGGTTAAGTTTCATGATAGTATAAGTTTAAGTTAGAGTAGTTAGCTGCCCTGTGATGTGCCTTCAGCCGGGTTCAAGCATTGTCCATCGTGGGAGGGGGCCATCCCCAACAGTGATCCCCACACAAGCTATTTATTGTGTCTCAGTGAAGAAGACATTAGAGAGTTATGATCCATCTGCAAGTCATTCACAAAAAGGACTCTGGTGGCGAGAGACTTGCAGCTGAATTGGCACCTGGTAGAGCAGATCGTGAAGACTGCTTCAGCACTGAGGCCTTCATCCATTCATCTGATAAGTGGTCACTTTTGGATCTGACAAGTGATGCCACTCCATGTTCAGGCTGTGGCATTTCCCTCAAGAGAAAGAGGGGTCATTCACTCTCCTCTGGTACAGTGAGAAAGAAGTCTGATAAAATGAACTTGGATTATTCTAGGGCTTGGGGAGACTCCTCCTCATTTCCTAAGAAGAGTGCTGACCTGCACCATACTCCCTCCGGCATGTGGAATGGAGCAGGTCTATCCAACTTCTCCCTGGTATCAGACTGAAATCAGTGAGAGCCTGTACTATCAACTCTGGTTTTGGCCGTGGGGCATCTGTTGAGTCCAGTATCCATGATGTTGATACTAGCAGTGACTATTTCCATCCCGGCAGCATACTGGGTGGCACCAGACCTCCTTTGCTCTCAGTCCCAGACTCTCCACTGATTCATGAGCGCTCTGGTGCCATCACTTCTACTGCCTCATCCTCTGTTGTGCCCTTGGCACCTCCTGGCTGTGTCACAGAGCTGCCCAGGCCTCGGATTGTTTAATGGAGGCCAACACGGGCCTGGCACTGAAGGCCCCCTAAACACTGGTGCGTATTTCAGCACCATCGTTGTCTTGGCGGCAGATGCCTTCATTGAGCTTCATACCACTTTAGCCTCAGTACTGGCAAAACTCCAAGTACCAAATGGGAGTGTTTCTCATTCGATACCACCAGTGCCAATCCTCAGTTCCTCTTCATTCCCAATGCTGCCCCCATATTGGGACTCGAATACCACAGACATCTGGGTCCTAAGCACCATCAGATTGGATTATGCCATATAGTTCCTCTCCATCCCTCCTCCCCACCCCAATCCATCCTTCTTCAGGGACACCTCTCAGAAGACACTGCTCCTCAAGCAGGTCCAGTCTCTACTGGTGCTTGGAGCTGTAGAGCAGATCCCCCTGCAGCATCGGGGACAGGGATTCTACTCCTGGTGTTTCCTGATCCCCAAGCCCAAAGGAGGGTTGAGACCTATCCTTGACCTCTATGATCTCAACAAATACATCAGATATGTGAGATTTTGTATGGTTACTCTAGCAAACATCTTCCCTGCCTTAAATCATAATGCCTGATTTGCTGCCCTAGACCTTCAGAATGCTTATTTCCATGTAGCAATTCTTCTGAGCCACAGGAGGTTTCTCCAGTTTGTCATGGCGAACTGGCACTGTCAGTTCACCACATTCCGTTTTGGTCTGTCCTCCGCTCCCTGGATTTTTACTAAATGCATGATTGTAGTGACAGCATATCTCAGGAAGAGGGCATTCATATCTTCCCATATCTGCACTATTAGTTCCTGAGAGCAGGTCCATAGAAGAAATCCTCTCTCATGTTCGCTTCATGCTACATTTTCTTGATCGTCTGTGTTTCATCTTAAACAATGGGTAGTCAACATTGGTTCCAACTCAAAGAATTGAGTTCATTGGGACCCTGGTAGACTCTACAAGTTCAAGAGCATTTCTGCTGACTGACTGATGCCACACTATTTGCCACCTATGTCTGAAACTGCAGTCTCAACCCTCAACCTCAGCCCATGTATGCCTAAGGTTATTAGGTCATCTGGCTGCATACACACAGGTAGTCCAATTTGCCAGAATGCACTTTCATTCTCTTCAAATGTGGCTGAAGTTGGTCTATCATCTGAATCATCATCGCTGGGACAGACTAGTCTGACTTAATTCAGGATTGGCAGATGCCTTATGATAGTGGGTGGTTCAGGGCAATGTGTGCTAGGGCATTCCCTTCGCTTGGTCCCCGCTGACCAAGACTTTTGTCACCAATGCATCCAATCCTGATCATCCCGCAGGTCATTCTCAAGATGAAATTGGATCATGCCAAGCTCTTTATCATTGCTGTAGTATGGCCAAGATAGTATTGTTCCTCTGTTCTCCTCGCATCATCAGTTTAGCCTCCCATATCCCTTCCTCCCCACCTCCGGACTCTGCCACACAGTCAGGTTTTGCACCCAATGCTCACCTCCCTCCATCTCACAGAGTGGATGCTACATGGTTAACGAGGAGGAAGAACTATATTCAGAGGCAGTCAGGCAAGTCTTGCTAACTAGTAAGAAGCCCTCCACCAGAGTGACCTATTCAGCCAATTGGAAGCGGTTCTTGATATGATCATTAGCCCATGGAGTTCAACTGAAGCTGGATTGTATCCAGGAAACCTTGGAGTACCTGTTACATCTTCAGTCTTCTGGTCTTGCATTGAGTTCATTGAGAGTCCACCTGGCAGTGATTTCAGCGTTTTATCCACAAATCCGTGGGACGTCAGTGTTTTCAAACCCCATGGCAGTGAGATTTTTGAAAGGAATCACTTGTCTCTATCCGCCGTTTAAAGAGTGATTCCTTTGTGGGGCCTTAATACTGTCTTAGTGGCCCTTCTGAGACCTCCTTTCAAGCCTTTGGCAACTTCTTCTTTCTCCCTTCTGTGTCAGAAAACTGCCTTCCTTGTAGCGATAACGTCTGCAAGGAGGGTGTGTGAATTGCAGGCTTGATGGTAGAGCACCCTTACATGCAGTTTTCTAAAGCCAAAGTAACCCTGATGCTGCATCCTAAGTTTTTATCCAAGGTGGTTTCCCAGTTTCAGTTGAATTGAGCTATATATTTACCAGCGTTCTTCCCTAAGCCACATTCAACCCCAGAGGAACAACATCTCAACACTGGATGTCAGGCGATGTTTAGCTTTTTATCTGGATAAGATCAAACATTTCTGTTCCTCATCTCTTTTGTTTCATATGCAGACTGAATGAAGGGTCAAGCAGTCTCTTCACAGATGATCTCCAGGTGGGTACATTCCTGTATCCTGACAGCATACAAAGTAGCCCAGACTAGGCCTCCTTATGTCTCCTCATTCCACAAGAGCCCAGGCAATATCAATGACCTTTCTATATTGGACATTTGCAGAGCTGCCACCTGGTCTTCTGTACGTACTTTTAAAAGCCACTGTGCCATTACTGCTGCATCCAGATCAGATGCAAACTTTGGGAAGGCAATCCTGCAGTCCTTGTTTAAAGAGACTCAGAGCCCCACCTCCTACAAGTACTGTTTGTAAATTACCTAACTGGAATTACACAGCTGCATCTGCTTGAAGAAGAAGAAAAGGCTACCTACTTGTAATTGTTGTTTTTCAAGATGTGGCACAGACATGTATTCCACGATCCACCTTCTGTCCCCTCTGCATTGGAGTCTGTACTTCTGACGTTTGGTGTGAAGGAACTGAGAGGGTCAGGCCACCTCATATGGCCAGATGAAGGGCTTAGGGGACAGGTCATGAGCGCCGCCCCTATGGGTACTGCTAAGCAAAGTTCTCTGGCTCTGGTGCACTGGGTGTGCACACACCTAAGTAGAATACACGTCTGCATCACATCTTGAAGAAGAACAGTTATGGGTAGGTAACTGTTCTTTCACCATTGTCTCTTGTGAAGGCTAAACTTACTTTTTTAAAAAGCAATATCAGATGGAAAGAGATGAACATGTGTGCCTGTTAGAATGAACATACTGAGAGCATTAGTTGAAGGATTTGCCATGCAACCAAAATAGTTGGGTTCTGGGAGGTGGGATGTTGCAATTAAGGCTACATAATATAGTGCCATCTGTCACTGTGTCAGGTTGCTTTGCTCATACATGTTGGACAATTGCTTCTTTGCCTGAGGGCATTCTCCAATGGGAAATTCCACGTTTCCATCTTGTCAGCTCTTTTGTTCATCGTTTACATGAGGCCTTTGGAAAGGTTAGTGAGGAGGTTGCAATGTCTTCAGTGTGCTGATGACATGTAGCTTTATATCTCCATTTAAACTGTCCCAGCTGGAGATGTCATTGCCTTATTCATTATTTGAGAGAGAATGCGGTGTAGATTGAGACCCAGTCTGTAAACCTGTACCCTGTGATCTGCACTGGCTGACTGTTGGTTACTGGATTTTAAGATGGTTGGTTTTGACCTATAAGCCCGAAGTGGCCTGGGACCTACCTACCTACCTCAGAGACTTCCTTTCTTCCAGTGGCAAACTATCCCAAGATAGTCAGTGGAGATGCCTGAGCATAAGCCCAATCGTTACCAGAGAGGAGGTGGCTGACAGGGCCCTGGGTCTTTGGAACTTGCTTTCCCTCAAGTCCATAACAACCTGAATTTGTCAGCCTTCAGAGCACTCTGCAAGACCCACTTTTCCTTTTTTGCTGTAAGGAGATGGGGAGTTGGGTAGAGCTAGTTGTGATGCTTTGGTACTCTGGAGACTGTGGGAAGTCATTTATTTTTTATTGTATTTATGCTGATCCTGGGGTATTAATTGTTCTAGGAGAATTAAAGGGCTTTGGTTTGTTTACAATGTGTCTATGTAATCAAGGTGTGATTGCAGCTTGTGTAGGCATACCCATGCTAATTTTAACCTAGCTGGTTCAGGCTAAAAGTAGCAGAGAAGGTGTGGTGGTGCAAAATTGTCAAGGATGCCCAGAGCATTGGAGAGGATGCTCTTTTATTACAGTTATAGTTTGTAAAAAATCAAATCAATATATACATCCTTTTGGAGTAACACATGTCAAGACTTTGATGGTTTCATTGCTTTTATAAATAATGATCTTCGATTGTCTTGTACCAGCTAACATGTAGTTAGATGATGAATTTTGCTCTGAGAGGGTACCTCCCAGTTTCTTATAGGTGTGTTTAGATAAGAGTTCTCAGCTATGTGGCAAATTGTTTACAATTCTGATGTGTTGTCTCAAAGATTCAAGCAAACTTTTGTTTTTAAAAGGCATTTGTAAAAAACAGAATTCCAGGTTTTGATAGCCTCAAGCAGTGTATCTCATGCTGTTTGCTTTTCCAGTTTGGTTTCCCTGTTTGTGAGTAACTGAATATAAGTTGACAGGTCTTAACTGTAAAACTTGAGCCTAATTCTCAACTCACTTTCACAATTTGTACAGCAGTAAACTCCATTAACTTCAGTGGCATTGGTCTTATTTATACCAGTGCAAGTGAGGGAAGAATCAGGCCCTTTGTATTTATAATATAGGTCTCTGACCCTAGAATGTTTTTTCCTTTTCTGTTTCTCTAAGAAATGGCCCATTACTTCTTCGGAGCTCTGTTAATGGAATTCCATTACTAAGTGACAAGCATAGTGAGCGCAGGAGCTGCAGGATGCACATAGCCCCTGGCCATCTCCATGGTATTCATATAATAAAGCTATGAACTCTGCTAAGTATATAGTAGTATCCTTTTATTGGGTTGGGTTTTTTTTTAATAAAGATTCCATTACCCTACAAATGTGTGTCTACCTTTTACCTACTATATAAAAGAAAAGGCTAGGGCTGTACATATAAAACAGGAATCCACTTGTCCCAAAACACCCAATTAAAAAGTATGTTACAAAATCTCTGCCAGCCTAGTTGGAGGGACTTGTTTTCTTTTTGTGTAGTCAGCTTTGTTTCACATATTTAGACAATAGAGTAATTTTAAAAATATATGAAGGTTTCTACTACTTCAGGAGACAACTTCTCATTTGATCTTACTCCGTCAGAGCGCAACCTTGGTTTCCATGGGTATGCACATTTCGCCATATTGTACTCTTGAATGTTAAGTATCATTTTTATTTAAACACCAGGTTTAATTATTGATGCTTTTGGAGAATTAAGAGACCAACAAGAACAAGTTAAAGAAGACATGGAGGTAAGAAATGATAAGCTCCTAGTTGCTTCACCCTAGCATATTTAAGTAAAGTGCTGGTTGCCAGAATGTCCATTCATTATCCAAATGCGATGATTCATCAGAGAGTAATTTTAAACTGACAGGAAAGTATGCAGTTAGCAGAACAACAAAGTGTTCAGTATCAAACAGCATACTGGACAAGATTCTGTCCTCAGTTACCCCTCAGTGAAACCATATTGAAGTCACACAAATAAAACTGCAACAGAGAGTCCTGTGGCACCTTTAAGACTAACAGATGTATTGGAGCATAAGCTTTCGTGGGTGAATGCCCACTTCGTTGGATGCATCCGACGAAGTGGGCATTCACCCATGAAAGCTTATGCTCCAATACATCTGTTAGTCTTAAAGGTGCCACAGGACTCTCTGTTGCTTTTTACAGATCCAGACTAACATGGCTACCCCTCTGATACTTGACAAATAAAACTGAGAGTCTGGTCTACTGAGATGACTTTCCATAACTGACTTTTTTTGACTGAATGACTTTTTAAATATCTTCTTAGAGCAAATATATTATTATATCACATAAAAGCCTACAGAAACAATTCTGTAGCATTCAGTAGAACAGTCTTAGTACAATTCCTTTTAATCAAAGTGCTCTGCTAACAGCCAGGTTACAGAATAGCATTCACTGTTGCCCACTTTTGCCTGTGAAAGGGGTACAGTGGAGAGAGAGCTCTTTGACTGCACTTCGGCACTACCAGTTAGAATCACACAGGACACAGTCACAGTTAATCAAAACTGATATTCTGCTCCTGACACATTTTAGACCTATTTGTCCACTACCTGCAATCTCAGTTGGTTCTTTGGTACATCTGGCTCCTTATAGGTGATAAACTAACAAAACTAAGCCAAAACACCTACCAATTTATTTTTATGTGTCTTTTTATGTTAATGCTACGGATTTTATTTTATTTTAACTTTGTCAGCTGTGGCTGAATAGAACAAAACTGACCTCAGTGGTTGGTGAAGGCTTTTTTAGTTTAGCTTGGAGGTTCCCAATATTCAGCATTAATGAAACCAGGTTACAAATCATAGAATCATAGGACTGGAAGAGGTCATCTTGTCCAGTCCCCTGTTATGGTTAATCTCACTTGTGTATTTTCTTTGGATATCCTAAGTGAAAGTAGTCTGTTCCTGCAGAGTTCCCATTTTCTTGTTTAAATCTGACTGTCAGAATTCAGAAGAGTATCAGGTACCTGCTGTGTTCTGTAATCTCAACTGAGAGCGTATTCAGTTTCAAATGGGTAAACATAACTACCTTTGAGGTAAAGATTGCTATGGACTACAGTGACTCTTATATTCATTTAAGTAGCCTGGCGAGAACAAAAAGGAAAAATTGCTTTTCAGCCCTGATTAATTCATGCCCTCCTTTCTCCTGATCTATTCCTATTCAGTTATTGATGCCAAAGATTTTTTACCAAACAGCAAGAAGTGATTGTGACAGCAATTAAATTTCTGTTCATGTTCTTGGCTGAGGCTTAGGCTGAGTCCTTAAAGCAAAAGCCTTTATTAAGCACATAGTATATTTCATGTTTCAGAATTTCTAAATAAATTGTTGTGTGCTTATTGGGTATTTTTTTCAAAGAAGCTAGCACTGTTATAGAGCATTTCAGCAATGTGTATATTTTCTGGATTTTTTTAGACCAAATGCTTTATCTGTGGGATAGGCAATGACTACTTTGACACAGTGCCCCATGGCTTTGAAACACACACCCTGCAGGAGCACAACTTGGCCAATTATCTGTAAGTACAGAACCACACAAACATCAATAACTCATGACTTCCATCAGCCCTTGCAAGTAACTAATCAGTCCCACAAAATAAGGGAGAAAGACCACTGTATAGATTTTATATGTTGTATGAGTGAACAAGAGAGGTATAGAGAAAGATTCCTTTCCATTTTTCTCATTGTGATAGGTAATGCCAGGTTAAAGGTTGCCTGTGCAACCTTAATTCAGCCCCACTATGCATATGTATTATGATGCAGACTTTAATTACATGATTGCATAGTATTTATTCCATGGGCCCTGTCTCATTCAGTGCACAGAATGAGCCCTGCTCTGGGAATGAATTAGTGCTGTGTAGTGAAAGAAACTGTTATTTGCTGCAGAAATTGGAAGGTGTATAGCAAATGAAGTAGGGAACAGATAGCATAAAAAGGACAGCCGCACAGTTAAGGCAGTTGAATGCTGCCCTGGAGAATTGGATCCTATCACTGTCTATGCTATAGAGTTCCTGTGTGGTGCTAATCAAGCCATTTAAACCATTTTTTTCACAAGTGGCTACTAATTGTGTATTCTTGATTATCTGGGTGCCCAACTTGAGACGGAAGTGCTTGGTTCTCACAGCTGCAACTAAAGTCAATGGAAGCTGCATTTGAATATATAAAGTGCTATCTAATGCTAAGTATTCTGAAAAATCTGGTCCTAGGTACCTCAAATTGGGCACCCAAAATTAATGGCCATGCTTTATGTTTATATTTTATAGAGAGAGATGTCATGTCTAGAATGGATTTAATATAAAAATGAGCTAGATTATGAAATCATCAGCATGTGTGTAAATATGCCAAAGCATCAAGCCTAGAGTATTAATAAAACCACAGGGTTATATTCTGCTGTCAAATTTTTTTCATCTGTATTGACTAGTTTGAACCACAAGATCTAATAAAGCACCCTCTTTAATAAACTGTTTAATAAACTGATTCTGAAAGCCTTAATCATCTTGAATAATGTGTATTAATGGAAACAGTCTCCTTGACTATTCACCAATGTAAGTGTGTACAATAAAGCCCTAATTCACTAGTCTGGGACAAGAAAATTTCAGTTATAATTAGAAGGGTTGGGAAAGCTTCATCTAAGCATCATAACTGCTGTATGGTTATAGTAAACCAAACTTGAATCTCTTACTCTTTTGAGGGTCATCCATTATTAATTGTAGTCAGCTAGTAAAAATGAATGATGGGTGAACCTCAGAAGTGTTGAGATTGTGTGTGGTTTAATATATATATCAAATTCTAAATGTCATGCGTATATTGTATATCCATTAACAGAATTATTCTTATTCTATAAAACATAATGGCAAACATCCATCTGTCTGTATTTCTCCTTGGTTTTCTGATATTTCCATGTGCTTGTTTCTGATGAAAATGTCTTTGTCTGTAGATTTTTTCTGATGTATCTCATTAACAAAGATGAAACAGAGCATACAGGACAGGTAAGTGAGCACTGTTTACACCAGTACTATTTAAAAAATGCTAGTGATAAAAGTCAGGAATGTTCAGTATGGCACAACTAGATAAGAATTCTAACCAATTGTGTTAAGCTCTCCCTGTGGAACAAGTGACCTCATTCAAAACATTCCTTAAAACTCACTTATTTTGGCCAGAGTTTCATTGTTAACCTCCTCTTCAGCACCTTTGCATCTGTTCTGGTACCTGATTTTGTACTCTTAAAACTTGTCTCCCCAAAATAAGCATGAAAGGAAAATTGCAACTAACAAGATACGTACATCCCATTAAAATAACAAGTCACTTGACTTTTTCCTATTGACTATCTCCCTCGCTTCCTTTGTTATTGTTATTACTTACTTGGTTACTTGTAATTTATATTGTATTCTTTTCAAAGCCAGGACAGTGCCATCTATCTCTGTAAAATACCATTTTCTCCCATGGTACTGTATAAGCAATATTGAAAGCTGGTGATTTCCATAAGAGGCAGGCTTATTAGACATAAGGACAATTATAGTGAGACTTGCACCTTTTAACGAGGATATCAAACTGGATTCTAACTTTCAGATTGGAATAAGCATTCACAAATTTGGCAAGGGGAAGAGAATTTGCTCATGTACAATGAGTAACAGTGTGTCCATTAATGACATACAGCCCAGATACACATGAAATTCAGGCAGGTGACATCCATTTAAGAGGAGAACAGATAAAACTAAAGCTTCTTAAATTTCACAACATTTTATACAAAATGAAATTCTAACCACTTGCTCAGCTCAGCCTATTAGTCCCTATGCTCACTTTTTCTCTCCCCTTCCTGGAGAGCAAGGAGGCAGGACTATGGATCCATTCCCTTCCCTCCCTTTCACCAGCATGCAGAATAGGGCTGGCTCACCCAAGGAACAATCCAGCACAAGGAGCAGTCTAGAGACACTGTACACTGCTGTACACCACCCCCAAATCACTCTTGCACAGATAAGAACTGCGGACTCTCATTTATTTTTTGTTAATTTCAGTGGGCTCTGCAGGGGCTTTAGATGGCACAGCCATGGATGGTGAGCAGATACACCATACCAGAGGGATGTAGCCAGAGGCCAGAGAGAATGCCCTCTGAGGCGAGTGTACTCAGAGCCTCCTCCTACTTCTCTTTTTGGGAAGTATATCAGAGATTCTCCCACAGTGCTGATCAGCTGCATTGCTGAGAGTTGGAGCCCTGCCTATGCCCTCTTTGGGTTGTCTTTCTATCTAGTTACATATTTATAAGGCTCACCTCACTGTAGCAATCATTCATGTATTATTCCTCACAACACCCCTGTTACGTGAAACACTGTTGGCACTAATGCTTCCTTGCATTCAAAACCCACAAACGTGATATGGGTTGCATCTTGCACAGGTGCACATGATGAGAAGAGACTTTCCTTGCCCTCATTCCTTTTACACCTTCACAAGGGCAACCAGAACTAAACCATATTTTTGGCAAGGGTGCTTGTTAGTCTTCACAGGCCATATCTTCCAGTGGCTTCCTTTTTTGAATGAGCATCTATGTGCATGAATTGTATAAACTGGAATGTAAAGATCTGCTTTCTTTACAAACATTCACAGTTTGAGTCCAGATGTAGGTGGCTACATGCTTTTTTGGGTGCAGATAGAAGGTAAACCCTTTGGAAAATGAAGCCCCAACGATTTATTTTACCAAGATTTTTTTTTCTTGCCTTCACTGTTCTTTGAAATGTTCTTCCAAACCTTTTGACACTTCCTCAAGCCTTTTAGTTACAATTGTCAACAGAAAAAAAGTGTGCCAAACGTGCTCAGACAGCTGGAATTCCCACTGAGAGCTGTGTAAGAGTGATCGGTAAAGTGATTGGTAGTTGCAGGTCCTACACACACACAGATTGCTTACAGAGCAACAAATTACAGTACACCACAGGGATACAGCATATTTTTGCTGTTTGTTTAAACTGTTCTCTCTGAAATCTGACAAATATACTAAACTACTGTAATCATGTTCTGTCTATATACGGCCTGTCAGTCTTGACTGGGTGCACATTTTATAAACTTGTTTTACTATTTCTGAATATCTATTTTGTCCTTTGACAATGACATGTTAAACTAGACTAGAATGTTTACCTCTGTTTTGTAAATTGATAATATTTGTTATGGAAAAATACTGCTGCATTTATGTTTGCTCCATTGTTTGACATTACTTATTGTGTGTGTTGACCCACTGCATACACTGAGTCCAGACAGTGACTACCAATAATCACTCCAGTCTGGTTAGTTATTCAATGCTTTCATTTAGATGTGGGGAATGAGAGAGCCCTCTGAGCTATCTAATCAACTGAATCACTGGTATTTGCTACAATAAAATGCTGTCTCCTTTTGTTTTTACTGTATTATTCAAAAGCTGAAGAGTTACCCTTAAAATGTGCAATACACCAGATTCAATGAATGTAGGGATATATTTGGTATAAGCGCTATACATCAGGACAAGACTAGATCCCTTGGACAGTAAACTATCTGTTAAAACAAGTGGGGATAAAACCTGTAGTTAGGGGAAACTGTTCCCATTTATGGATTCTACCAGAAACTGATATCATTAAAGCCATTGTATTATTTTATATATTGTACACAGGCATGTTTGAAATGCTGATGTAGAAATTCAGCGGAGGTTCCTTTAAGGATCATTAAAACACTAATCCTTAGCTACAGTTTGGTATTGCAGGCAACTGTACTTGAGCTTCAAGTTGCTCCTGGACATAAAAGAGCAAAACTAATTGTTTTGGCCAGGTCTACACTGGGGGAGGGGGAGATTGACCTAAGATACGCAACTTCAGCTACAAGAATAGCGTAGCTGAAGTCGACGTATCTTAGGTCAACTTACCTCGCATCCCCACAGTGCAGGGTCGACTGCCGCTGCTCCCCCGTCGACTTCACTTCCGCCTCTCGCCGCGATGGAGTACAGAAGTCAACGGCAGAGTGATCAGGGATTGATTTATCGCGTCTACACTAGACGCAATAAATTGATCCCCAATAGATCGATCACTACCCGCCGGTCCGGCGGGTAGTGTAGACGTACCCTTTGTCTCCATTTTTTATTTCACCAGAAAGAAGGTCAAAATTCCTGAGCTCTTCAAGAGTCTCTTTAAACTACTCCCTAGCCTAACATATGTGTGTTTCTATAATACTTTCATCCAGGAGATAGAAACCCAAAAGCCTAGACTAAAATGAACTAAGTTGTTAGTGTGTTCCACATCTAGGTTCATACACAGCAGATCAATTTTGAATTGAATCAGAAAATTTAGAACAGACTGTAGTCTTTTTTTGAAAGATGAGGGATGACTAATGTACTCTCACTGAATCAGATTAATTATTTAAATCTCCTGTGTCTTGCAGGAATCCTATGTATGGAAAATGTATCAAGAACGGTGCTGGGAGTTTTTCCCTGCTGGTGACTGCTTCCGAAAACAGTATGAAGACCAGCTCAACTAAATACGAATCGCCACTGAAAATATATCCATCCATCTCCCAACTCTTTAGGGAAGAACTGATTTCTCGACTCTCCAAAGCTGTGTGCTTTTTGGAGCACCAAAGCTATGTTTCTGATTACCTGACTGTGCTGGGTTTTTTCCCTGTTTATTTGTTTTGAGAACAATGGAGTAAAGAACAACGAAAACTTAAAACAGCAACTCATGGGGGGGAAAAAAACCACACACCCACACATAAATCCCCATACATAACATGCACACACATGAAGAGGCAATTATTTTATGAGACTGCCAGATGAATCCCTTGATTCTGAGAACACACGTGGGGTAATGTGGTAGTGACATTCATTCAATCTATTTATTTCATCATCCTGGAAGAAACTATATAGTTCACAGAGCACTGTAAAGGATTGTTTTGGACACTAAGTTGTGGGGAAATAGTGCCTTACTATATGTGGGTTGAGCTATGCAGAAGATGAGTGCATGATGACATCATCTTATCTTTTCTTTGTGCCCTCCCTTTCTTCCCAGTTAATATTTATTTTGTGTTTTGGTGAGGTTGCGGGGGGAGGGGTTTGACTGTGCACACCTTTTTAATAAGACTGTGGCGTGTCTCAGGACAAGAGTAGGTTATTCTCATCAAGCTAAATTCACATTTACCTTCCTCTTTTGCTCTTGCTTTTATTTTGGTAATGCTCTGATGCAACACTGCAACTTTATGAAATCTTTGTATGAAAACAGACTGAAAAACACTTTAAAAAGAAATATTTCATTGCATGTTTATTATGCAAGTTTAAAACCAAGAAACAAAAAACAACAACCTTCAAAAGCAAGTTGATCAACATGAGAAAAACAATCACAATAATCATACTCATAGTAATAAAGTGTTGTGGGCTTTATTGTACATTTGGAATCAGTGTCATCAGCCAACAATGTATATGTTATGAACTTAACGGTAGTTTTGGTTTAATTTCTTTTTCTCTTTCTTTCATTTTTGCCACCTGTGATCAATAGTGGAGTTAAAGATTTTCTTGTTAGACCATTTTTTAAAATCAAAGCTGAAGCAATATCCATTCAGGGATTCCATCAGGTCCATCATGAAGCACCAATGATGTGTACATCACTCCATTTTGAGTCCTTTTCAATTGTAATGGCAGTCTTTACAAATAAAAAGAGAAATTCAGAATGGAAGCAAGGTGATTTTGCTAACATTTGAGCCTTTTCTTACTGAGTTTGCTAGTTAATACTTGATTTAACAGTCAGGATCACTCTGCCGTCTTTTTGTTGAAATTATTATCCTCCTGTGTTCTGTGGTGATCCCACTTTGCATCTTTTTCACTCATAGTCCACAACTTTATCCGGTCATAAAGGCAAATTAGTAGCTTCACTAGCACTCAGTTGTAGCTAAGAGAAGTGGGAAGTAATTGTTATGAACATGGTGTTTAAAAGCCACAAAAATCATATTTCAATCCCTCCCAACCTCTAGGGTTGTTCAGATGTAGGCTGTCAGTTCAGCTGACCAGAAATACAGGTGCCATTCTGAAATTTGGGTCCAGAGCAGGGTTGAGATTTCAAATACCCTAACATTCCAGGGCTCTTTGAACCCAGAATTTTGGTTTATAATTATGATTATAAAAATAGGAAACAGCTGCCAGGAATTGATTTGTTTTCTTATTCACTACCCCCCTGAGATTTTAGCAGAAGAGGTTTTCCCTCTCACATATGCACATACAGTGGTTTGTTATAGATTTTGCTCCTGAGCACCAGGCTGATGATGTTGACTTAGTTTTAAAGATCAATGAAGTACTTCCTTCTGAATTTAGTTATTGAAGCAAGAATATGGACTTTGCAGATAGATATATGAATAGAAGAGGGATGTCTCCTTAATCTTGACCTTCCACATCAGACCTTCCACATCATTCTCTACTGTTTGAGCCCAAGACTCTGTAGCACCCAATATGTGTGAAACCACGTTAATGAACAATGGGCCCATCTTTGGTGGTGGAACAGATGCTTACCATTTCATTATATACATCTGCACCTACTGAATAAATCTGCCCACCCGCCATTCACAGGGACATATGCCTCCTCCCAGCTGATAATGGGTTCATTGATGCGAGCAAGATTTGGCTGGCATTGTTGGAAGTGGGTAGAGGTATGCTTCATGGAGTGGCTGTGGAACATGGGTGTGAATGTCTTTTGCCCTGCATCCCCTGCTCCCTCCACTGAGATACTAGCCCACAGTTCGCTATAGTGACCTGGATGTGGTATTCAAAACATAAGATTCAGAAGAAAACTCCAAAAAATTGAGAATGAAAACACATGTAATGAGAGTATTGTGTTTTTCTTATTAAACTGTGTATTTTCAGTAACTCATTCTGATTCTAATGGTGACATTCAGTTCTTTCAAGTATGATCCTTCAAGCAAATCTGTCAAATACTGAAAAGGGAGGAAAGCTATTCAAATACTGCATTTTGGATTCATGCAAAAAGGAAGCGAAATCTTTAAATGTTATAGCTTTTAAATATCACTGATCAAACTGATTTCCTAAGATTTTTGTTGGCAAGCTTCTGAAATGGGATGTTGTAAAAAGGAATGCAGCATAACTAATAGCTTATTCACATGACTGCTGCCAAATTCTGCAGAGAATTAATTCTTTTGCAACTGTCTGGAAAGAATTAAACTTTAAAATGAAGTCAGAAGTGTGCCATGGGAGAAAGCTACTTCCAGGCTGAAGTACAAGGCTATGTGACAATGCACCAGTTGAAAAAGCATTATTGTATTATGTCTATGAATTCAATTACAGTACTTACCTAATGTACCGTTAGATATTTTAAGGTCCAATTACATTTACAAGTACATACATTAATATTTGCATTTTTAAATGTTTCAGCCGTTACCTTGTAGTTAAGGTATGAACAAATTATACAAAATATTTCAAGACACGCTCTTTATAAGATGTTGGAGGGGATTTGCTGCTGTTTTCTGATGCATGCTGGGTACAAGGAAGCTACCAACATTGTATATGTGGTGGTCATGTATTCTGGTTAGTTTTAGCAAATAAGTCAAAGAATGAATGATGATGGAGAAGTAAAAAATACACATGAAATAGGAAGTAAATGAGGGTAGAGGTTGAAATAACCATTTGTCTATACAGACCAGTCTTTCGTGGTCAGGATTCAGGAACCTTAGGAGGCCCCTGTCTATGTTGTACTTGTCATCAGTGTAGCTCCTTTCACAAGCACTAATAGTCTCCTTTTATCAATCACGAACATCCATCTGTCATTTTATTAGTGATTTTGACATGAGAGAATCACAGAAAGAACAAGGCCACTTAGTCCTTTAAGGCTGATGCTCTCACCCTCTGTATTTTACAAGATTGCTCCCTATATCTTTGCCTCTCATATCTTGTCTAAGCCATTTTTGAAGAGCTGCAGGTATGGTGCATTGCGAACCCCCACCATCAAGTTACTCTTACTAATGTAGCATTTTCTTTGCCTTTCATAATTTTTTAATTTGCAGCTCCAGGCCAATGGTACAAACTGCTATGATCCTCTGAGACTGTGACTAATTCCCTTCATTTACACTATTATCTTGAAATATTTCTTGGCTGTGATAATTTTCCAGTCCTTTGTTTTCTAGCCTATAATATATCTAAGATAAGAATTTCCTTCTTTCTTAACTAACCAAATGTAGTATCAGTTTAATATCTGGTACAACCTCAATTAAGAAACAGTAGCTGGCATTTCAGAAAGCAGGGGTAGATTTGTTTGCTGACGGTTCTATGTCTAACTTTAATTTTCATAAATGTAGCTCCTTCGGTCTCTCCTCATAGTCTCCTAGTCTCTTATCCTTGTTTGGTTTTTGATTCCCTCTGTATTTTCCTTAGTCTTCCTACAGTCTTCCTAAAAAGTTGGGGGCAAGGCTGCATACAATATTTCACATGGAGCCACACCAGGCTAATAGAGTATTACTAGTACTTCTTACTTTACATGTAATCATTTACAAATACATCCAAGAATAATACTGGGTTTTCACAATAGCTTTGCACTAAAAGCTCATATTTAGTTTTCTGTCTCCTCCCTATGTCTTTCTTGAATTAGCATCTTTCTATGTAGTCCATGTGATATTTTAATGGTATCTGTGAGGGTTACCAGATAGCACCTGTGGAAAAAACGGGACAGGGGGTGGGGGGTAATAGGTGCATATATAAGAAAAAGTTCCAAAAAACAGGACTGTCCCTTTAAAAACGGGACATCTGGTCCCCCTATCTGTGCAATTTATCTGTTCTTTCTGGTTGTCTTTATGGGGTTTTTTTGTGTGGAATCTTGTTGCAGGCAAAAAAAAAAAAAAAAAAAAAAAAACCAAACCCATGACTGGCATAAGTGGACAAAGGAACGTTCTCTATCAATGCTGAAGTTCTCCGGCAGCCAAATTTCATGTATCTGTTGTGCAAATGGAGGCCAGGAGTCTGCACAGTGTGGAGCTTAGCTTCCTGCACACCAGTACAACCATGGGTGGCTCTACAACAACATGGTCTTGGGACTATATTATCAGGTATTGGATGGGAAGATCTGGGCCAAAATACACTTGACATATCAGCCTTTAAATTTCCTGACAGTAAAAAAAGAAACAAAACCAAATTGGACCTAACTAATCCCTGGTGTAAATCCTTCTCTTTTAACTGAAAGATGTAATTGTCTGCTGACGTGACACCTTCTTCAAGTACTGTCCCTATGGGTGCTCTACTATAGGTGTGCATACACCTCAAGAGGCGCATGTTCACCTGAAGTGGAGCACACTTAAGGATACATCTCTAAGAACTGCAATTACTGCACAAGGTGAGTAACCTCTTCTTTTCTACTTTCCAAAGCAAATTTGTATAAGGTAAATTACTGCATATAATACAGTAGAACCTCAGAGTTACAAACACCAGAGTTACAAACTGACCAATCAACCGCACACCTCATTTGGAACCGGAAGTACACAATAAGGCAGCAGCAGAGACAGGAAAAAAAGAAAGCAAATACAGTACTGTATTGTGTTAAACATAAACTACTGAAAAAAGGGAAAGGAGCATTTTACTTCTGCATAGTAAAGTTTCAAAGTTGTATTAAGTCAATGTTCAGTTGTAAACTTTTGAAAGAACAACCATAAAGTTTCGTTCAGCATTACGAACAACCTCCATTCCCGAGATGTTCCTAACTGCTTGCATCTCTGTTTCGAATACATTAAACGAGAGGTGGATTTAAGAACAATTTAAAAGAAGGTAAATCGATAGGGCTGGATCATATCATATGAAGTTAAATTGAATGAAAAGTTCTGAATAAAAGACTTTTTTTTTCACATTGCTAGCAGAATGGGATTGCAACAGTATGACTCGAATGAATTGGTTGTTGGAAAAATTAGAACCACCAGGGGCAGAGTAGAAACATGGAAAATTTTGAGCTAGCAGGATAAACAGAAGATGTTAATATGAAAAATAATCATTGTGGAATAGACATTTCCTTGGTGTGTTGAGAATCACGGGTACAGACTAAAACCCTGCAATAAGCTCTGCCACTGATCCAACTGCTGTTTTTTTCTCAAAATGTTTCATTGTGAAGACCACAAGATGGGCTCCTCCATAACAAATTCGGATTTAACATTCTGCTCTTGGCCCTCAGTTGTGCAATGATCTCCATATGAATGAACCCGGCCAGGGAAGACTGGAAGTGGGGACCATGGACGCAGGGCAGGAGGCTGGAACCATAAGCTGGGGCAGAGAGGAAGCTGCTCCCTTCTCCACCCTGGGAATCCCAGCTCTGGATGCTGTACAAGCAGGAAAAAAAAGTGCATGCCCCAAAGAGCTTATAATCTAAGTATGAAACAAGAGACAGCAGAAATGAGAGAGACAGACAGGGATGTACAAGTGAACAATGAAACAGTATTGACCAGCATGATAGACAGCCTCAGCACACCAAGAGCCTAACCATTGTTAAGATATTTGTAAGCATCATGGCAAAGGATAGCAAACCATTGATCTTAGAAAGGCTGGTGGCTTTGAAGGTGAGGTAGGATCCTTTTAATTAGCTCTTTTCCCAGCCTTGTTTCTATTTCCTGTAAAAGGAAATCACCATGGCTTCTTGGAACAGCTTATAGCTGGGATAGGGCAAAGAGGAAGCTGATTGGAGGAGAGCCAGCTGCTGGCTAAAGGGGACTCATAAACCCACAGCTTGGAGCTGACAGGAGCTGAGACCACGTAACTGACTCACCATCCTCAGCTCACACCGCATGCCAGCATCAGATCAGAGCTGCATAGGTGTGTGACTGCATGGGGCAAAGGGTCCTTATGTATCTAGCCAACATGGTGGGAGGGGTGGGGAGAGGGAGAAGTGTTTTGCTGTATGCTGTGCCAGGGCAACAGAGTCTCTGTAGTCCCTGTTAGAGATTCTTATCTGGGTGTTCTCCTGACTTTTCTTGGGTTAGATAAGTTTTGTGCTATTGTTAAGTGTGGTGCTTGTTCCAGGAGCTAACTCTCACCTCCACCCCCAGGAAGTAAGGTTGTTGTCTTTGCAGAGGTATGTGGCAGGGACCTGGAACCCCTTCTCCAACTCTAGGAGACCCCACCTGAAAAGTGCCTAGCACAATGGGGTTCTGGTCCATGACTAGGGGGCTCTTAGACCCTATGATAATAGACAAATAAATAATAATTTTACAGGGCTGCTGAGAAGGTACAGGCCTCTTTGAATCTGCCTCACCCATGTCCTTGTGTCCTTAGCTGGGTGAAGTAACTAAGGAAAAGTGAAACAGGCTCCATTTAGTGAAAAGAGAATACCTTTCATTCTCTTGGCTGTGGCTTGCATTGGCATGCATATCAGCCTGGCTCTTTGATAGCTCAGATGGCAGAGTGGAGAACTGCACTGGGTATTAGGTGTGGTCCTACTCTGAAAATGAAAAGGTGTAAAAATAACATCTTTTTACTCAACAGTTCTATGCCTGCTTGTATACAGAGTCTAAGCTACTGCCATGATAAAAATTATGTATTTTTGGTAGGGCAGTCAACACACAGAGAGTAAGCCAGACTCTGTTCCACCTTCTACATTAACAACAGAATTGTTTACTGAGTTTGTCAACTTCATCTGTGCAATCCATTGTAGGCCTTGGGTTTACACAGATGGCACTGGAAGGATAATGTGAAGACTGGAAGTGGGCACAGGTGCAACTGAGGTCCTAATTCAGCTGCATATCATTTATTTATAGTACCGGTAATTATTTGAAATGGAAAGAGCCCCAATTGAGATTAAGAACTAAGTTTGTTTGAAGGACATAAGGTGGAGGAAAGGACTATTTAATTGTAATCTGCATTTGATTTGGAAATCACTGTAATACCATAAGCATGGACTGGACACACATCTTTCTGTCATCTGCATTGTAATTTTTCCTTAAACTTGTAAGTTATTCCTTAAACTACAAAGGCAAGAGCAGTTCGACATTGATCTTGCCACGCGTAGTAGCTACGACACGAGATTGCTTGTGGCATTCACGGAGGTGCTGACCACAGTGGAACACCGCTTCTGAGCTCGGGAAACAAGCATGGAGTGGTGGGATCACATCGCCATGCACGTCTGGGATGACAAGCAGTGGCTTCAGAACTTTTGGATGAGGAAAACCACATTCATGGGACTGTGTGATGAGCTCGCCCCAGCCCTGCGGCGCAAGAACATGAAAATGAGAGCTGCCCTGTCGCTGGAGAAGTGTGTGGCAATTACACTGTAGAAGCTGGCTACTCCAGACTGCTACCATTTGGTCGCTAACCAGTTCCGAGTGGGAAAGTCAACCACTGGATTCGTGTTGACGGAAGTGTGCAGGGCCATTAATCGCATCCTGATCCGAAAGACTGTGACTCTGGGCAACGTGCATGACATTGTGGATGGCTTTGCACAAATGGGCTTCCCTAACTGTGGCGGGGCAATAGATGGCACACATATTCCAATTCTGGCACCAGATCACCTAGCCATGGAGTACATTAATCGGAAGGGCTTTTTCTCAATGGTTTTCCAGGTGCTTGTGGATCACTGTGGGCATTTCACAGATATTAACGCAGGCTGGTCTGGAAAGGTGCATGACACGCATCTTTCGGAATACTGGCCTGTTCAGGAAGCTGCAAGCAGTGACTTTTTTCTCGGACCAGAAGATCACCGTAGGGGAAATCGAAATGCCCATTGTGATCCTGGCAGACCCTGTCTACCCCTTACTGCCGTGGCTTGTAAAGCCGTACATGGGGCAACTTGACAGCAGCAAGGAGTGGTTCAACAACAGGCTGAGCAAGTGCAGAATGACTGTTGAGTGTGCTTTTGGCCGTTTTAAGGCCCGCTGGCGCTGCCTGTATGGGAGGCTGGACCTAGCCGATGACAATATTCCTATGCTTATAGCCGCGTGCTGTACGCTCCATATTTGTGAAGGGAAGGGTGAAAGCTTCACTCAGGGCTGGACCACTGAGGCTCAGAGCCTGGAGGCTGAATTTGAACAGCCAGAGACCAGGGCTACTAGAGGGGTGCAGCGCAGGGCCATAAGGATCAGGGACGCCTTGAGGCAGCAATTTGAAGCTGATATTTATTGCTATACTCGGGAGAGCAGTGCTTGTAATGCTAGGAGGTGATTGGTGCAGATGATGCACTATGAAGCTTTAAGAAAATTGCCTGTTGCTTTGCAGGGCTCTGTTTGCTTTCAATTAATGGAATAAAGATTGCTTTCAAACCAAAACAATTCTTTTATTAAAAAACAACAACCGGAGGAGAGACAAACAAAAAAAGATATCAGCACTGAGGGGGATGGGGGAAGGGAGGGACCCAGGAGAAGGTGGGGTCCCAGGATGGCTAAAGATTTGTGTATGTCCAGGTATCATATCCAACCTTATCCTTTGGAGTACAGTGCAGCGGGTACTGTACTTTAGCAGGGCTAAACTGTAGAAGGACAGGTGTTGTGCAGTGGGTACTGGGAGTCCGTAGTGCTGGACTGTAATCGGGGAGGAGTTGAATGCAGTGGGTACAGACTGGAGCCAGGAGGTTGATAAGAGTGTGTCGGCTGTGTCTGGGGGGTGCATGGGAAAGAGTTTTGCGACAACGGCTGCAGGGGAGGTTGGGCACAGTTTGCAGTGCTAGTAGCGCCTTGCGCTCCTTAAGAGCCGCTCTGTGGCTTCGTTCTGGCATGACATGTTCTTCTTTTGGTCCCTCTTCTCACTGTCCTGCCACTCCTTCAATTCTTGCTTTTTGGCCACAGAGTGCATCATGACATCACGCAGAAAGTCCTCTTCAGTTCTTCGTGGCCGCTTTCTAATTTTGTGCAGCTGTTCAGCTGGTGATAACAAAGAGGGAGGCTGGGCTCTCTAGGTCATATCTTTGTAGCCAAAATGCAACATTTTACAGAAGCAGTATTGTTTGCAACACACAGACCACTGATTCAGTGATTTAAAACACAGTCACTATTCACATACCTATCATTAACTGGCTGACCCCAGGAAAGCACACATGAGCCACAAGACCCCCCAAAATAGCGAGTAACTGCAGGGGCAGGGGAAATCAGTGTTCTGGGACCGTACTGTACACTGGGCACGTGGCTCTTGGGGAGAGCTAGCACTGTAAGGGGGGGGCCTTATAATCATTACTGTCCCCATATTTTCCACAGGCTGTTTTCATTATGGAAGATATCTCGCTGCTGAGGGTGAGCAAGGAATCAAGGAAGGGTCTTTTCCAAGCCTGCGGTATCTGCTCTGGCCCCTATGCAGCTCGCCTGTGTGCAGCAATGGTCCCTCCACCCCACCCTGTGATGGCAGAGTGGTGCGGGAAAGTTACCCTTAATGGGGCAAGAAACAAAGCAGCTCCACCAAAGAACCTGCGGCAGCGGATTGCCCAGTATCTCCATGAGAGTTTCCTGGAGATCTCTGAGGCAGATTCCCGTGAAGTGAGGGAGTCAATCAACACCCTGTTCTGCCGCTCAGACTAGGCATGTGGTGGGAGACAAGCCTGCTTTCTGCAACCCTCCTGCCCCCAAAAACTTGCTTCAGTGATTCCCAAAATCAAAGCCACTTACCAGGGCCTCCTCTCCTATTTGCATTTCGCCAAGTTCCAACAGCTGTGAGTGGCTAGCCACCTCTGGGGTTGAAAAGAGCTCCTGGCTGCATGCATCTCTGACCTCCGAGTCATCCTCTGCCTCTGGATCCTCCTTCCCCTCCACATCCTCATCCAAGATTTCTTCCTCTTGGCTTGGTCCACTCTCGACTGGCACGCGAGCCACCGAAGTATCCACAGTGGTCTTCGCAGTGGAGGTGGGGTTGCCACCGAGTATCGCATCCAGCTCTTTGTAGAATCAGCAGCTCATGGGTGCAGCACCTTGTGGTAGGCATTCCGCAGCTCCTTCAGTTTGATCCTGCACTGCAGTGTGTCCAGGTCATGGCCCCTTTCTGTCATGCATCGTGAAATCTGTCCGTAGGTATCATAATTCCTACGGCTGGAGCATGGCCATCTGGAAATATACGCCGAGACCACTGCATGTGTCACCAAGCAAACAGGAAGGGGACTTTCAAAATTCCCAAGGAATTTAAGGGGTAGGGTTCATGGTTGATCACCTGAGGGCAGGGCAGTAGAGTGCAAACTGATGACTAGAGAGGCGAGAACAGGCATTGTGGGACACCTCCTGGAGGCCAATCGCAGTGCTGTAATTGACCAGGGTGTCTACACTGGCACCACAGCACTGTAGCCCTGGCACAGAAAGCTGTATGCCTCTCGTTGGGGTAGTTTTTTTACAGCGCTGCAATTGCACAGTTTTTGCACACTAAGTGGCATGGCAGTGTGTTCACCTCGGGAGTTAAAGCTCAGAAAGCTGCTTTACTGCGCAGAAACTTGCCAGTGTAGGCAAAGCTTTAGTGTCTTATTCCACTGGAAAATATGCATATTGATTTTTCTCCTGTTTCCAGGGATTAAATATAAATGTACCACTTCATGAAAATAACTGATGGTTTTTGTACAGTTTCTCACTAGGTGATTGCTTCATCCAGCTTTGACTTACTATGAAAGTACTTTTCATTTATAACATTGATCCAGTCTACCCAGGCATCAAATCCACATATTCAAATTTGAATCAGAAAATCCCTAATGCCGTCAAGCTTGACCACAATACTTAACAAATATTGATATTGTTGTGCTGTTGTGTACCCTTATGAAAAAATTTTCAGCAGTTTTTCCTGTATAGCATTCTTAAACAACAACAATGGAAAACAAAGATTAAAGTATCTTTAATGGAAATACAGACATTTAAAAGGAAAATGACTTGATTGGTGAAAGCTGTTTAGAGATGTCTTGCACATATTACAGATAAGTAGGTATTGTGTTCTAAGGTAGCTAATTTCAATTTTGAGTGTTTATAAAATCTCATTACTGTAAAACACATAGTGGAGTTAGGTAACATCCATTAATATCAAACTCATTGGTGTGTTCTGGTAATAAAATGAATATCTGATAGAATGTTCTCAAAAGGTCACCACTATTTTGTTTCTTGCATAGTTTATTTAAGGAAGAGAAGAATTATGGTAAGAAGCTTGAAATTATTATAAAACTTGCATAAAATACCATCTCGGAAAATATGTGCCATGGATATGCTTAAGATGGATAGGTGCGTGACCTATTCTAGTATCACTGAGGAGATCATTTGCAGTAATTATGAAGAAGGTGGTATCGCTTGTTATGAACCAGATTAATGAACATACTTATTTTTTACACCTGTAGTCTGTGTAGTACCATACAAAATTGAAATGGCATAGTTGAGTACTGCTGTCTTTTACGGGGACATCTAATGTGGCTGCTATTCTGTGTTGTGGTAGTGGGCATCAGTCAGATAGAATGCTGCCAGCTATGAAGGAATGTTTTCTTTACCCTCTTCAATGCAAGAGAAAGGATGACAATAGACTATTTGTATTTGCTTTTTGTCTATTACCTGGCAACAGACTACAAATTACTAAAATACTTGCGAACACTTCCTGAGCAAAAAAAGAAGACTAAATTCATCACGATTCTTTTTTTCTGCCAATTATTTGTTCAATGTTGACAATAAGCCATATTCTTCATCAGTATAAATTCATTGACTCCATTTCACCAATTCTGTTAAATCAATGAAGGGAGAAAATTTACTAATAACTAGGAAAAATACTGAAGTTGCGATGGGAAACATAGCAGGCATCACTGTAGTAGTAGGAAATAGATTCTGACTTCCTTCATTGCAACTGATAAGATTTCAAACACTAACACTTACCGACAGGAAAGAGTTAGTTTCTAGGCATCTCTAGCACATGTTACAGTGAGTGGCCTAATATATATGATATGCCTACTGAGAATAGTTTTTAAGTAGTTCAGTGTGTTATCTTAAAATGTTTATGGCCCACAACAGTTACTATTAAAGTATGCCTTAATTCCAAGTTATTTTTGTTATAGAGTATGTAGAAAGATTGCTGACCTTGACGCAATTTATTCACCCTCCTTAAACTGGGGTCACATGACATACAACATGCTTAGTTTTTTTGCTGTGGAGCCCACAAATCTTTAAAATATAAGGATTTACAATATCCTTCATAGAGCTCCCAACAATCACTCTGCTATTTAGGATAACTGATCTAGTGGAATGAGCATGCAATGGGAAGTCCAGAGACCAAAGTTCATAGATTCCAAGAGTCCAAGCCAGAATGGGCCATTGTGTGATCATCTAGTCTGATTTCCTGTGTAACACAGACCATAGAACTTCCTCAAAATAATTCCCAGAGTGTACCTCTGATAAAAATACCTAATCTTGATTTAAAGATTGCCAGTGGTGGAGAATCTACCATGACCCTTGATAAACTGTTCTAATGATTAATTACACTCACTGGTAACAAATGTATGCCTTATTTTCTGCCCAAATTTGAGTAGCTTACACTTCCAGCCATTGGATCGTGTTATACCTTTCTCAGCTAAATTGAAGAGTCATTATCAATTTTTTCCCCCATGTAGGCAATTATAGACCCTAGATTTGTCCTTCTCTTTGTTAAGCTAAATAGATTGAGCTCAGTGAGTCTATCACTATAAGGCAATGGTTTTCAACCTGTGGTCCGCGGACACCTGGTGGTCCACAGACTATGTCTAAGGGGTCCACGAAAGGTGACTATGAAAATAAAGTTTCAGATCCCAGAAAAGGCATTCCATTTTTCTGATCAATTAAAAGTATGTGAATACCACCACCTACAGGTCAAAACACGGAAGTGTTGTTGTTACCATAGAAACTCACAGTTTAGTGCCCTTTCGCATATTGCATCTGTCAAGGCTGTATCCCCACTTTGAACTTTAGGGTACAAATGTAGGGGCCTGCATGAAAACTTCTAAGCTTATCTACCAGCTTAGCTCTGGTCCGCTGCCACCATCTTAAGAATTCCCTCCCTGGGAAGCCTTGAGAAACCTTTCACCAATTCCCTGGTGAATACAGATCCAAACTACTTGGATCTTAAACAAGGAGAAATTGACCCTTCCCCCCTCCTTCCTTTCACCAACTCCTGGTGAATACAGATCCAAACCCCCTTTGGATCTTAAAACAAGGAGAAATCAATCAGGTTCCTAAAAAGAAGGCTTTTAATTAAAGCAAAAGGTAAAAATCATCTCTGCAAAATCAGTATGGAAAATAACTTTACAGGGTAATCAAACTTAAAGAGCTCAGAGGAATCCCCTCTGTCTTAGGTTTCAAGTATAGCAAACAAGATAAGCACTCTAGTAAAAGGTACATTTACAAGTTGAGAAAAACAAAGTAAATCTAAGACGCCTTGCCTGGCTTTTACTTACAATTTTGAAATAAGAGAGACTTGTTTAGAAAGATGGGGAGAACCTGGATTGATGTCTGGTCCCTCTCAGTCCCAAGAGCGAACAACCCCTTAAACAAAGGACACACACAAAAGCCTTTCCCCCCCCCCAAGATTTGAAAGTATCTTGTCCCCTTATTGGTCCTTGGGGTCAGGTGTCAGCCAGGTTACCCGAGCTTCTTAACCCTTTACAGGTAAAAGGATTTGGAGTCTCTGGCTAGGAGGGATTCCATAGCACTGTACACAGGAGAGCTCTCACCCTTCCCTTTATAGTTATGACAGCATCAAATGCCGTGTTGGGCACATGCAGCATTTATAGTTGAATTCTGTTCAGTCAGTTTTCAGTCGAAGACTTCTACAGTAGGGATCCACGGACCACAGGTTGAATTTCCTAAGGGGTCCACACTTCCATTAGAAATGTTTTAGGGGTCTGCAAATGAAAAAAGGTTGAAAACCACTGCTATAAGGCATGTTTTCTAATCCTTTAATCATTCCTGTGGCTCGTCCCTGAACCCTGTCCAATTTATCAACATCCTTTTTGAAAGTTCTGTTTCTCACTACCACTGACATTCTGTGAACTTTGGCAAGTCACAAGCAGTCTGCTTCAGTTATCATATGTGTAAAATAAGGATAATATTAACTCAGCTCCCTACAGCTCTTTGACAACTATGGTGGAAGATGCCAGACAAGTCTGAAATATTATGACAATAAAGCAATGAGCAAGTCCTCTTACATTTTTCCTCCCTTTTTGTATCAATCTTAGAAAGAGACTCTCCTGCATTCTTTACTTCATTCTTTATTCGCGAGGCACATAGCCTGATTTATGCTTTCCACTGACCCACACTTCTGCCTTGCTGCAGAAGTAGGTTTATGTCATACATGCTGCAATACTTTGAAACAACTATTCAAAAAAGCCAAAATAAAACACCAAAATTCCTGATTAGTTAAGACAAAATATTTCAATGATGTAATTTTTTTAACAGACCACTTTGTATACAGACTCCTGTTCTTCTGGTTCAGTTTTTGCTTTTAGAAATAATAATAGAGACCCTCTGATTTCTCCTAGAGAGTCACAAGCTATTATGACTAATATCCAAATAGATGGAAATCATGCTTTTTGTGTGTCTCTGCATTTTGACCTTTCTATCTCATCCTTCACATCTAAATGATGTGCAAGTCTGGGCTAATTAGAGAATTCCCAGTGCTGTGTGATCATACAGAACCAGTAAGTAGGGAAATTGTGATCCCTAACTCATGATTTAATTAGTTTTATATGTATGAGTCAATATTCTGTGAAGAGATGGACTGTGATTAGCCTTTGCACAGAAATGCAGGGGACATCTAAGATCCCTTCTAACCCTGGGCAACCTGGAATTGGAGTATGACTACACCAAGCTTTTTACTTTGAGATAATTGATTACCAATTAGCTTGAGGTAATTAACATGCTTGTAAATTTGATCCACACATTTGATCCAGGCGATATATGATTTTTTTATTATTATTTTTAACTGCAGGGCTCAAACTGCCTGAAATAGTCTAGTGAAGACAAGCCCCTAGAAGCCCAATCTCAATAACAGTCTTTGTAAGTCACAGCTCAATGTTTGCTTCTCAGGGAGAAATGCTTGAGAGGAATTCCTTCTCTTGTTACCCCATACCAAAGGGTCAGGTCCACAGCCATTGACAAACCATGAAACTGTGGGAAGACACCTACTGAACCTAGCCATTTTGCAGTTATGCAGTAACTAGAACCTACCACATGTATACAAACACCTGTCAAAGACAGATCACACATCTCTGAAGGAAATACTGTTTCTTTGAGTAGTGTTCATATGGGTGCTCCAGTTGAGGTACACAGGCACCTTTAACTGGATATTTTTGATAGCAGTACTTGTTCAGCCTGCATACACACACTCTAGACTTCCTCGTGCACTGCACCAAGAATATACAGAACTGCGCAGGCTAACCGCCCTCAGTTCCTTCTCAACTGCCCTATGGCATTACATGGAGCATCCAGCATGCACATGTCAACCTTCGACTGTAGCTTAGCCTTTAGGATTCTTTAGTTTTAGTTTAGTTCAGTCCAGAATGACATGCAGGATGCCTTCATCCTCTGTCCCAGCTTAGCTGTGAAGGGGGCCTGAAAGAAATCTTTACATCACAGGAAATAATGGCCAGACTTATGAAGACAAAAAACACATCCCCAAGAAAAGATGACATTCACTATGACTTCCTGAAAAAACAAGATCCAGGTTGCCTGGTACTAACTGCCATTTTCATCAAGTGCAAACAGTTCTGTCATACTCCCAGCTCCTGGAAGAAGTCTCTGATGGGTTGGAAACCCATCTCTCTCCGCTCCACCATGTACAAACTGTATGCCAGCTGCATGGCAGCTAGGATTATAGACTGGTCAATGAAGGGAGGGGTCATCAGCTCCATCCAGAAGGACATCATGTCTTGCAAAGACTGTTAGAAACACAACTTTGTCCTTCCAACTGCCATCGACATGGCCAGGAGGGCATGGAGGCAATGTACCATAGCATGGCTCGATCTGGCTAATGCTTTTGGATCCATGCCCCACTGTAATAGTCCGGTGCGGGGGTCGCGCCCTCTTAGGGGCCGTCGGGCGCCAGGCCGCTTCACTGCACGGCCAAGTCAGACCTCGTACCCGGGAGGTCTAAGGGTTCCGCCCCTTTGGCAGGGGCTAAACAAAAGGCTCCCTGCCGCTGCAAGGAGTTCCCGCCCTCAGGCAGGGCGGGACAGTGGACCCGTCCTAAACTCCGGTTCCTTCAGCCGGAGCTGGGGACTTACACAGTTCAATAAGCCCGAAGGCTAGCTCAGAGCGGGGTGATACCCCAGGGTTCGAAGAGGGGCTCAGGTCCTTGTGGGAGGAGCTGAGCACTAACCAATAGTTCAGGGGGGGGGCTCAGGTCCTTGCAGGAGGAGCTGAGCGCCCCAAACTTAGCAACTCCAGTCCCTCAGTCAGGGAGTGAGCAGGCAGGTAATGGCAACCCAGGCCCTAGGTCAGGGCGGGGCAGCAAACAATCAGCCCAGGCCCACTGTCAGGGCTGAGCAACAGAGTCAGTAATTCAGCCCAGGCCCTCAATCAGGGCGGGGCAGCAAACAGTCAGTCTAAACTCAGGCCCTCAGGTAGGGCTGAGCAACAGAGTCAGTAGTCTAAACCCAGGCCCTCAATCAGGGCGGGGCAGCCCAACAGCAGTTCTGGGCTCAGGCCTTCTGGTAGGGCTGAGCAACAAAGTTAGTGGTTTAAGCCCAGGCCCTCAGTCAGGGCGGGGCAGCACAACAGCAGTTCTAGGCTCAGGCCTTCAGGTAGGGCTGAGCACCAAAGTCAGTGGTTTAAGCCCAGGCCCTCAGGCAGGGCGGGGCAGCACAACAGCAGTTCTAGGCTCAGGCCTTCAGGGAGGGCTGAGCAACAACACACGCAGTTCAGGGGCTCAGGCCCTCAGGCAGGGACTGAGCAAGCACACACGCAGTTCAGGGGCTCAGGCCCTCAGGCAGGGAGGAGGAGAGACTGCCACCCGACGTGGGGGTGGCAGGGGGGAACACAGGCCCACCCACTCCACTGTGTTCCAGCCCGGGGCCCTATCCGCAGCAGTCCGTCTGCCGCGGGGTCAGTGGGGATCCTGCCCGCAACACACTGACATAGGCTCGGGGTCTGCTATCCCCGGGCTACTTCCCAACTCCTCCTCCTCCATGGGTACCTGCTCCTCGCTGGGCTCGGCAGCGGGGTCCCACACCATGGGCTCCTCGGGTTGCTGGGGGTTGTCTAGGTCGGGCCGCTCCTCCGGTCTCGGGTCCGGCTCAGGTCCGGGTGGCTCCTCGGTGTACCGTGCTCGGGGCAGGCTCGGCCAGTCCACCTCGGGGTACCTTCCTTGGGGCAGTCTCGGTTGGTCCGCCTCGGGGTACCGCGCTCGGGGCAGGCTCGGCCAGTCCACCTCGGGGTACCTTCCTTGGGGCAGTCTCGGTCGGCCCGCCTCGGGGTACCGCGCTCGGGGCAGGCTCGGCCAGTCCACCTCGGGGTACCTGCCAAGCGGGAGGTTTGAGCGGCGCTGGGTATTAGAGTGCCTGGGTCTGGGGAGGCTCGGCCCGTCTGCGTCCAGGTACCGGGCTCGGGGTAGGCTCCGTCTCGCAGGAGCTCGGGCCGGAACGTCTGTCCTCTCCGGCCGCTCGGCTCCAACTGAGTGTTGGGGCCGGGCTTTTATACTTCCTGTCCCGCCCCTTGACTTCCGGGGGGCGGGAACAGGTGGTGGTAGCTCCGCCCACTTGAGTGGCGGCTCTGGCTCTTCCCCCTCTGGGGTTGGCTCCGCCCACCTGGGTGGCTGTTCTGGCTCCTCCCTCTCAGGGGCCGTCGGGCGCCAGGCCGCTTCACTACACCCACCAGCACATTTTTGCCATGCTCAGAGTGTATGGAGCCAGTTCTGTTTTGTATTGTTAAGAGGAACCCCTAGATATTGAACCCAGCTTCTGTTGCTGCCTACACCATCTGGTAAAAGGGTTACAATTATTTTTTTAAAGCTTGATTTGTTTCAAGGTTTATTTGTTTTGGCCAGTTGGGTTTTTTTGGGTGGAAGGCAATGTCAACAACGTGTCTGTCTTATGTTGGATACACCTTTTTGAGAAAGAAGGTTTTGTAGGGTTTCCTAAAGACAGTCAGGCTCTGGATTCACTTGATCTCCTTGGGAAACTTGTTCCATAGACACAGTATGCTCTTTGTCCTTTACAAAAGCATCCCACTGGAAGATTCTCTGCACCTTGAAGTCTTTAAACCATGATTTGAGGACTTCAATGGCTCAGACACAGGTTTGATAGGGGTGGGTGGGTGAGATTCTGTGGCCTGCATTTTGCAGGAGGTCAGACTAGATGATCATAATGGTCCCTTCTGACCTTAAAGTCTCATTCTATAATTCATGCTTAAATAGAAAGTCCTGGAAAATTGATCTTGCCCTGCAGGCTGCAGTCCTGAATACCAATGAGTTCCTGTAAAAAAAGCACTCCTGTACTGCAGGAATTTTTTAAGACTACAGGACTATAAAACAATTTCAAGAGTGCCTAAGTGACTTAGGAATCTAAGGCCAATTGAAGGTCAACAGGACTTAGGCTCCTGAGTCACTTTAAGTGCTTTTGAAAATTTTACCAAAAGTCATTCCTTGGGTCCTCAGAAAAACATCAACAGTATAGGAATCACCTATGACTTTCATGGCTGAAATGTTAAGGCAGGATTCAGCAACCTATGGCACGTGTGCCAAAGGCGGCATGTGAGCTGATTTTCAGTGGCACTCTGCTGCCGGCCTGGGGTTCCATCCGCCGGCCCCGCTCAGCCCGCTGCCAGCCTGAAGTTCCGGCCACTGGCCCCCTGCAGCGCACTGCGTTTGATGTTGTATGTGCCATCTGTCGCAATTTTTCCCCCCGCTGTGTGTTGAGAGGTACATTTGACAAAATGCCAGCTCCTAAGAAAGCAAAGTTAGATGTTTGTTCATTTCAGCCTTCTTGAACAGACACATTTGGATTATTCAAAAGAAGGACCATGCTGTTTGTGCTTTCTGTTATGGAAGTGTTGTTTGTCACACATCAGGTGTTCAACTCTTTTGAAATGAAGCAGAAGAAAACCTTTCTTGACAAAGCAGACGAGACTGAATCGATCAAAAAGGTAGTCGCAGGATGTGAGAAGCAAAGCAGTGTTTTTAAATGCTTAAGTGTAAGTAAAAATCAAGCTACAGAAGGAAGTTACAAGATTGCACAGTGCACTCCAAAAAATGGAAAGCCATTTATAGATAGGGAATATATAAAAGAAGTTTTTCTCAGCAGTTCAGAGGTTTTGTTCAATGATTTGCCAAATAAAGATACGATCGTATCTAGAATAAAAGAACTTCCTGTCTCTGCCAGAATAGTTGAGAGACGCATAAGCGAAATGGCAGAAAACATTAACGAAAAGCAGACTGCATTAAAAGACACAACAGTGTTTAACGTTGCAGTTGATGAGAGTGTGGATATAAACGATGTCCCACATTTGGCAGTTGTTGCAAGTTATTGTGCTTCCGATGAAATCCAAGAGGAACTTCGTTGCCTAAAACCCCTGCATGGCACAACAAAGGGAGAAGATATAGTGGAAAGTTTTGTAAACCATTTTGAAGAATGAGGAGTTGACATCAGAAAAATATTTTGTGTGACAACAGATGGTGCTCCTGCCATGATTGGAAAACAGAAGGGATTTGTAAAGTTACTTGAGGATCAAATTGGCTGCCCAACAGTCAAATTTCACTGTATCATCCATCAAGAAAACCTGCATGCTAAAATTTCTAATGTAGAGCTTAATAATGTGATGAATACAGTGGTGCAAATTGTGAATTTCCTTGTTGCTCAATCTGCTTTGACTCAGACAGTTTCAAGCACTGCTAGAAGAGATGGACAGTGCTTATAACGACATTCCACTTTACAGCAACATTCGGTGGCTAAGTCGTGGCAAGGTTTTGGTGCACTTTGTAAACTGTTTTGATGCAATCAAGGCTTTCTTGTCAGAAAAAGAATAAAACTACCCCGAACTGGATGATGACAAATGGCTGTGTAAGCTCATGTTTCTAACTGACATCATTGCTCACCTAAACGAACTCAACTTCTGTCTCCAGGGTACAGGGCAAATGGTTCTGGGTCTTTATAAAACCTGGAAGGCATTTGTTGTAAAACTAGCAGTTTTTTCTCTGGATATTCGAACTTCGACTTTCCGCTACTTCCAACGCATAAAAGAGCTATCGACACATTGCATTGTCAGTGTCAATGAGATTGGAATGTACATGCAAGAACTGGAATCAGAATTTTCTGACAGATTTCAAGATTTCCAGTGATTTGGCCCAATGCTTTCTTTTCTAATTAAACCTGAAAAGTTCAATGAAAGCGACTTGGATTTGTCTGTATTTCAGTGGATGGGTGTTGAAGATTTTGAAATGCAGCTCATTCAGTTAAAAAACTCAGAATTGTGGGCATCAAAGTTTGGAGATCTGCGGAGTGCACTTGAAGCTACCGAGAGAGATCATGGGGCCTCTATTCTGACCTGCTGGACGTCCCTGCCAGTGAAATTTAACTATTTGAAGAAAATTGCGTTTGCAATGCTTTCAGCATTTGGATCCACATACCTGTGTGAACAGGCATTTTCACACATGAAATCTGTCCTCTGTCCCTCTCGGAGCCGGTTAACAACTGATCACTCAGAAGCCTGTGTGCAGCTTAAAGTATCCAAATATGTACCAGACATTGTAAAACTCAGAAGGAAAAGCAAGGGCAAGGATCACACTAAACTGATAAGATCTGCATTTTAATTTAATTGTAAATGAAGCTTCTTAAATATTTTAAAAATCTTATTTACTTTACATACATCAGTAGTTTAGTTATATAATATAGACTTATAGAGAGAGACCTTCTAAAAACGTTAAAATGTATTACTGGCACGTGAAACCTTAAATTACAGTGAATAAATGAAGACTTGGCACACCACTTCTGAAAGGTTGCTGACCCCTGTGTTAAGGAAATGAAATCTCCACCAAAGCTATGCAGGAAAAAAGACTTGCTTATTCTCATCAGGTAATTTATCATTGTAGCCTTTTCATATGAGAGAGACAAAGCAAATGAAGTGATATCTTATATTGGACCAACTTCTATTGGTGTAAGGATAAATTTTCAAGCTTCACAGAGCTCTTCTTCAAGTCCGAAGAAGGAAATCAGATAGTTCAAGCTAAACACAAGGTGGGACAGATTGTTATGCATAAGGGGTTCACACGCTTTGCAGGATACCACTTAAAATGAAGTGGGCAATTTACATGACTTTTCACATGAGACCGCCACAGCTGAAGTTTATACTGCGGTTCCTTGCTGTCTCAAAAGGGATTCTAGCTACATCTTTGCCAGCACCCTTTGAAAGGTGAAGAAACAGAATGCTATTATGTGACACATTTGCTAAACAATCTATAATTCTTTTATCATCTTCTGTCTTCTGTCACAACCTTTAACTTTGTGGTTTCCCAGGAAATATCCCATGACCCATCACTTCAAAATCTCATCATAGCCCTTTCAATAGTTATATCTGAAATGGACAACCAGCTGAAATGGTAAATAAATAATCTAAGTAATGGAAATTGTGAGCATCTCAAGTCACGGTACATTACAGAGAATCTCATCAGTTAATGATATTGCATAATACAATTAAAAACCACTAGCATGAATAAAATTCCTAAGGAAGGACAGGCTTTATGTAGTACAGGGGATAAACTTCAAAACTCTAATAAATTAGTACTCTCTGAAATCATAAGATTACACAACCAAATTCTGATTTTCCACTGGTTTGATATCAGTGGAACTCCATTTATTGCTCTGGAGTTATCCTTATTTACACTGGCATGAGATCAGAATCAAGACCATATATTTCCATAAAGTTAAATTGGACTTTAACTGACTTGTGCTCATATAAATGTATGCAAGATGTATACATGGCCTAATGGCTAGTGCATTAAAGTGTGGCTCAGGAGACCTGGGTTCTATTTCCAGCACTGTCACTGGGGCCTAGTCACCTGTATGACTTCACCTCTCTGTGTCTCAGTTTCTCCATTTGTAAAATGGGCTGTATCAATTGTGGAGGGCTCTGTATTGTGTGTGGGTGGGGAATTCTGTGGAGCAGGGCATCTGCACTATATGTATGAGGAGCCTGTTTTATAGGGGGGGAGGGATAGCTCAGTGGTTTGAGCATTAGCCTGCTTAAACCCAGGGTTGTGAGTTCAATCCTTGAGGGTGCCACTTAAGGATTTGGGGCAAAATCGGTACTTGGTCCTGCTAGTGAAGGAAGGGGGCTGGACTCAATGACCTTTTGGGGTCCCTTCCAGTTCTAGGAGATAGGATATCTCCATATATTATTTATATTATATTATTATAAATGATAGGAATATAGATAAATAGGAATCAATTAGCTGAATTCTCCCCTCTGTTACAATGGTGCACTTCTCAGTGGGAGTTGCACGGGTATAAACAAGGGTAGAATTTTGAATACCATTTTAATTATTGTTTCCAAAACACTACTGTCAAGGCTGTATCCCCACTTTGAACTTTAGGGTACAAATGTAGGGGCCTGCATGAGGACTTCTAAGCTTAACTACCAGCTTAGTTCTGGTCCGCTGCCACCATTCCCTACCCTGGGAAGCTTTTAGAAACCTCTCACCAATTCCCTGGTGAATACAGATCCAAACTCCTTGGATCTTAAACAAGGAGAAATTGACCCTTCCCCCCTCCTTCCTTTCACCAACTCCTGGTGAATACAGATCCAAACCCCCTTGGATCTTAAAAACAAGGAGAAATTGACCCTTTCCCCCCTCCTTCCTTTCATCAACTCCTGGTGAATACAGATCCAAACCCCCTTGGATCTTAAAAACAAGGAGAAATTGACCCTTTCCCCCCTCCTTCCTTTCATCAACTCCTGGTGAATACAGATCCAAACCCCCTTGGATCTTAAAACAAGGAGAAATTGACCCTTTCCCCCCTCCTTCCTTTCACCAACTCCTGGTGAATACAGATCCAAACCCCCTTGGATCTTAAAACAAGGAGAAATCAATCAGGTTCTTAAAAAGAAGGCTTTTAATTAAAGAAAAAGGTAAAAATCATCTCTGTAAAATCAGTATGGAAAATAACTTTACAGGGTAATCAAACTTAAAGAGCTCAGAGGACCCCCCTCTGTTCAAAGTACAGCAAACAAAGATAAACACTCTAGTAAAAGGTACATTTACAAGTTGAGAAAACAAAGTAAATCTAAGACGCCTTGCCTGGCTTTTACTTACAATTTTGAAATAAGAGAGACTTGTTTAGAAAGATGGGGAGAACCTGGATTGATGTCTGGTCCCTCTCAGTCCCAAGAGCGAACAACCCCTTAAAACAAAGAGCACACACAAAAGCCTTTCCCCCCCCCAAGATTTGAAAGTATCTTGTCCCCTTATTGGTCCTTTGGGTCAGGTGTCAGCCAGGTTACCCGAGCTTCTTAACCCTTTACAGGTAAAAGGATTTTGGAGTCTCTGGCCAGGAGGGATTTTTAGTACTGTACACAGGAGAGCTGTTACCCTTCCCTTTATAGTTATGACAACTACACATACACATTTGCAGAAAGAATAAATTCCATACAAAAGTCCAGAGAAGGAGAATTCATTAAACTCATTCCAGGGATCAGCACTCAACCTGACATTTTCTTCCAGCTCCCTGTGCCCATGAGAGGTGGAAAGATTTGGGAGGTAGAGTTCAAAGTGGTCTTCAATTTAGACTTATGGTTTTCCTTTACACTATATCTGAGCTGTCAGTGAGTCAGCTATTGTTTGTTTTGCAGATCACTTTCTCTTTGTTTTGCAGATCACTTTCTCCAGCAATGGAAGAGGAGTTGATCTAATGGTCAGTGAGTGCTGCTAAGTGCACACATTGTTTCTTTATATAGTATTACTCTTTTTCTTCTTAGTCTTCTTTTCTTAAACTTTGCACAAAGGCTCACACAAAGTTTTATTTTTAAATCACAATCCATATAAAGAAAAAATGTGAGAAAATCATTAGCTATGTGTAGAAAGTTTGCAAAAAGCAAAAGAGACAGAGCTCATCAAAATATTCATTTTGAAATACTCATATGAGTTCCAGTGGATTCCATAATATTTGTAAAGCACCAAGAGATATGTGGATGGCAGATAAAATTATTATTGCATTTATTATATTTTTATATGTTCAAAATATTAACTTCTTAACTCCTCCCCATCAACCTGTATTTTTCCCCAGTAAACCAAATTTGTAAGGAGATTCAAAGATATTTTACTAAGTATCATCCTTTCACCTTTGGGATTAGTTGGCTCTTCACCTAAGCAATACCTGAGTTGAAAGGAGCTGAAAATCTTTCCACTGAGTCAAAAGGCAGACCCCCATTTCAAAGGATTCCATGCTATTAAAGGCATATTGAGACACTGACAGCAGACTCCTTTACAGCATGGAGGACTTCATAAGTGCTGTATAGGTTCTGCTAGAGCAGTCCTGGGACTTTCACGAGGCTGCTGTGAATACGTTTGGGATGTGACAAAGCTGCTCAAGTGCTATATCACCATTCTCTAGAGTGCTGTAGTGTGACATGGTGCTTTATGCAAAATACTGCTGAAATGGAACCTCTCAGATTTCTTGTTGACTGGGGGACTGAAACTGCTGCTCATGCCCAATGTGTTAATCAGCATGCAACACACTGCCTTGAGCTGCCCCTCCAAGACTCAATATCTGCAAACAAGATATAAGCCCTAGTATTACTGACAGCTTTCACAGATTCTCTTGAAGATCAAGGGATATAGTAGATACTTTTGTTTTCAAGGTTCTGTGTCTCAAATCCCATAAGGGGTGTGAATGTCTCATACACTAAAAATGTGATCACTAGATCTGATATAACACTACTCTCATGACACTGATGGGCAGCGAGCTTGCTCAAAATACTAACTTCTGTGCTGCTGACAAAATTCTATGAATCTCTCCATGGCGCTGTATCCGCCCTGGACGTGTGTGTGATTCTTAGACATGCAGTTCCCTTGGATCTTCAGTGGCACTACTGGAACTAAAGTGTATTTAGAACTACTCAGATTGTGTTGCCAGAAGCTGATTATGTGCTTTTTCCCTGGGGCCATTGTTTCAGCCTAGGACCTGATCAAGAGAAATTGCAGTGAAGAAAAATAGAATGTCAGTTGAGGTCCACCTTTTGAATGGCCATTACAAAGTAAAACTATTTCCCCTTGCTTTCCCCACCCCCCTACAGTTCCTCGCATCTTCTTGTCAAATTGCTGGAAATGGGCCATTTTCATGACCACTACAAACAGTTCTTTTTCTCTCCTGCTGATAATAGCTCACCTTAACTGATCACTCTCCTTATAGTGTGTATGGTAACACCCATTGTTTCATGTTCTCTGTGTGTATATATATATATCTTCCTACTGTATTTTCCACTGCATGCATCCGATGAAGTGGGCTGTAGCCCACGAAAGCTTATGCTCAAATAAATTTGTTAGTCTCTAAGGTGCCACAAGTACACCTGTTGTAGATGGAGGCAATATTTCATGTTTCATTATGAAGCACTTTTGAATTTAATATAATTTTGCAAATACGTAAGATGGAGTTTCTGTATTAGAGGGTCATTTAAAGTATGCCATATGAATTAACCTGGCAAGGAACAGTCATTCTGTAGGGGATACAGTATTTAAAGATATGGAATGCTCTGTATTTTTCGTCTGTTTAGCCATTTCTGTATTTTCCCATAGGAATTTCTGCTATTGACTATGCTTAGCTCAGACTCGTTTAAAATCTGTCCGAATAGGTGAGTAATGGATCCTGGCTTTTCAGTGCTATCTATTCATAAAGTACAACTTTTGTCACAGTGACACACTCTTTCCTTTACAGTACTTTGACTTGGCTCTTTCATGTGTTTTTTTTAAACAAGTTCAGCATTGCTCTTTAGTAAAAGATCTTGGCTCTCCCTTCTAAGATGATTTCTATAAGCACATGTAGTCCACCCAGCCCTTTTTAAAAAAAAAATCCAGGGTGTTGGTACTGCTTAGAAGCTGATGAAAAGGTATCCTGCTTTGGTATTAATTCACTGATTGTCATGTTGTTCTTGTTCTGCAATCATGAACTTCAAGTGTTCACATTATAAGAATAGTGTCTCTAAAGAAGGATGGTAAGACTTCAGTTGGTCACAAAAATAAATAGATAGTAAAACATAACAATACTCAAATCATAATCTGTGAAGGAAAGAAAATCAATAATTATGATAACATCTTTTTGGGAAAAGGAAAATTACTTTAGCAAATGCATATTTAATGACTTAGATAAGATAATTAGACATCTTCTACAGAACTGAAGGCAGTCACAACCGAGAGATCAAAGCTCATTTATAAAGTAATTAAGGCTCTAAAATGTAATTGCTGCCTTAAGGAAAACACTTTAAAATAAAGGCTTTGTATCAAACTTTTAGAATTCTCTTTCTCTAAGAAGCATAGGATAAATGCATCACACTAATCTGATCCTGCAAAATGGGACTGGAAATCTGATAAGAACAGATTTTCTTGCAAGATTTCTGGTACCAGCTGTTTTTGTTAGAGCAAGATATACCATGAACTCCATTCTTGTTGGGAAATTTCAGTGCCACTTCTGATTTTGGCTGAAATAAGGAAGTGCAAAAACTGAACTGTACCTCATCTGATCTGTGCAGAGAGGAGTATTCAACTTTTTCTGTACCACTGTCCTCCCCACTACCCTGGACCCAACAGAGGCCCGTCACAGGCTCTGCACAATGAAAGAGAGAAAAATGGGCAGTACCAGTGGGTTAGACACAGAAAAGACAACTTTGCCCCCTCCCTGGCCTAATGCATACCAAGGCCAGATTAATTTATCTGCAGAGTTTCCCCATTTGGAGCTCTAGGGGCTGCAGTAGCCAGGGTGAATCCATGCTAGAGCAACTCAAATGGAGCCTCACTGCCAGGTACATGCAGGGCTGGTAAAACAGACAAACCAGTGCAGAGGTGGAGACCTTCTACGGATCTGCCAAGTTTTAAGGCAGGGCCATGGTTTTTACCATGTGGGAAGAGATGTGGGGAACATTCCCCCTCTCCCCTGACAGGGAAATGTTGGGTTTCTCCATTAAGAAATCCTTGCAGAGACTTCCTACTAACTGCTCCCTCTCTTGAGTTAACATGGGAAGGAATGTGTGAGCCAGAGATTCCAATCTATGAAGAGTGTTTTCCCAACTTTGAGGATGATTGGGGCCATATAAATATGAATATCTAAATAGCTTTTATAGTTATGACTGGACATCAGGTAGCCTTTTAGCCTCATCAGCTGATTTTAGTTTGATAACTACTCCAGTAAGACAACCATAAAAAACTACTTCTTAGTAAAAAGAACAAACACCATGAAGTCACCAGGTATCTAATATTCCCATTTAAAGAAAAAAACATTGTGGATATGGTTCAGTTCTTCATTTGAGCCATATCTGTGTTACTATCAATGCAGAGATTATTATATGGAGATCACCTTTAAAAAAAGAGTGAGTTAGACATCAGTGCGCTCTACATACATGCTTAATGAGATGTCTGAAACAGAAATATGCTACTTATTTAAAAAGATATGAGTGGAAAGACTGGTGGTATAGGCACTGCCCTAGGACTCAGGAGATCTGGATTCTCTTCCTTGATTTTACACATCCTTTACACATAACAGTGCTTAGCAATTTAAAAAAATCAGTGAAGGATGAGAAGTAAAGAATACTGTATCCTATTGCCACTGCAGGGGGAATTTTGGTAAATGGCAGCATAGAATAAAGAATTGGATAAAACCCCCACAACACTGACTTGGAGCCTTGAGCTGGCTCATTTCTGAATTGCTTTACTCGGAATACAAGAATCCCTTTGGCTGATATCCTGGCCTGCATCAGATGGAGTAATGCAACCTGACACCCTGCTACTAATGTATTTTTCAACTCCCCTTTTAACCCTTCACTCATTTTTTTTTCATTCTATAAAGTATTGCGGGAGAGGTGATAGAGTTGAAAAAGTGAGACAGAAGGTGTGGAAGGACAATAAAACAAGGATGATGGGAAAAGAGTTGAAGATGGAAACAAATCAGAGATGGACGAAAATAGAGAAGGGATAGAAATAGGCAAAACACACCATTCTTTAAAATTTTTATACATAATCACACAGGCCCCAATTCAGCAAAGCTCTTAAGCACGTGCTTAGGTTCATTACTACTCAGCAAGAACTTAAACACTTTAAGTTATGCATATGATTAAATGCTTTTTTGAAGCAGGGTCACGATGAAGATTTTAGTTGTTTTTTTAATAATATACCTCTTGAACAACCACTTCATTTTTTGTGGGGTAAGTGTTCTCCCCTAGCTAACTTCAGTGCTGACATCTCATGAGACCTTCTGTATGCTCATCATTATATTTTCAGTCTTTAGGGACACAAGATTTATGAAATGACAAGTCATGTGTGATGTGACAGCTGTATTTACACCTGAAGTAACAGTTTCGAACCAATTTGTTTGTGAATCCCATAAGAGTTATCATTCTACAATAACATCGGTTTCACATGAGCCTGTAATATGAACCCTATCTGGAGCTTTATGGAAGATTACATCTCAACATGTGTGAAAAACTGGCTATATGCGATTATCAGTATCTATGCAGTTTAGGTTACTATACAACATTTACCATTTTTCTCTTGATTGTTTTTTTGATTAAAATGTCCTTCTACTGCATACAAGCTCCGTCTACTGCCAAGAGATTTTATTGGTTACTGCTTCCTGGCTTTCAACATGTTAAAATAAGCTTGACCATATTGTTAAGTGACTCTGTTAGCTCTCTAAGTCATATTAGGATCCAGATCAAAATTGCCTCTCCTTATTTTAAGAGCCCTCAGTGGACTTCCACCAATTTCCTTTGCAGATTCTCTTTTCCCTTTCCTGTTCCATCCCCTTTTCTAAAACACCAGCCTCCTTTCTTTCATGTCATATAATTTTGCTACTTTTGCTGAGAGAGCCTTCTCCTCTGCAATTTCTACCATCTAAAAGAGCCTTCCTTTGCTTTTTTGCAACATTGACTGCCAACCTCTTTTCAAATCCCATCTGAAAACAACTACATCTTCTTTGTCTATACTTCTTATTGCCTTTCTCTTGCTGCTATGAATTATTTGTATCATGTATTTAACTCTGTATTTTGGGATATCGTTTGTATAGATACTATAAAAATAAATTGTTTTCAATTGTATCTTTCTTCATTGCCAAAAGTCAACATCTTTTAATTAAGATGTGAAGACATTAAAGTCTCCTAACAGCAAAAACATCAAAGAAAAAATATGTGCTACTGATAGCCAGTATAATGCATATTGGACAAAGAAGAAGTGAATAATTAAAAACAAATAGCCCACCTCCCTCCCCAGTACAATATTAATTCCAGCAAGCACTGCAGTCTGAATGTTGTCATGTTTCAGCTGCAATAAACATGCAGCTTCAGTAGACTATGGTGTAGCCTTGCCATCCTATTAATGTTAGTTGTGTGTGGAGTGTCTTTTCCAACATTTTCCACTTAAACCTTCAAATATAAGCCAATTAAACCTATTTACATTTATAGGAGTCCTTGCCACGCTTCAGAAAAAAGCACAAGGAGAGAAAAGAACAAACAAGAGTCGTAATTTACCTATTTGTACTTAGACAGCTCCTTTCACGGTTCATTTAACTCCCAAATATTGAAGGTTATGCAGTATAATTCTGATGGAAGTTGATTCACTGTTCATTGAAAATGTTCTGGGAAAGTCTCCAAAAGGGTTGAAGTAGAATAGATTTGGACTCCTTTCTGTATGGAATTGAGATACTAATTCTTAGTGAGGAAAGTTCTAATAATAAGTTCAAACTGGAAGCACTGCCTGTTGTCAATTTCATATGCACTTTCCTATCATCACATAAATCCCCATTTCACAATACTAGGTGGCTGTGACAGAATGCATGAGTGCAAGCTTGTCTCCAGTGAATGAGAATTTAGCTTCCTCATACTCTAGAACAGGTACTCAAAGAAATGGCAGTAAAAGTGGATGCTAGGACTGTAGAATTTCACCCAGCTACCCCTGTATTGAGCCCAATACCTTGTTTGACTAAAGCACATCTTCTAGTCTTGATTTGAAGACATCAAGCAATCCACTGCTTCCCTTGGTAGTTTGTTCCAGTGGTTAATCACCCTCACTTGTAAAAATCTGTGCCTTATTTCCAATTTGAATGTGTCTGGTTTTACCTTCTAGTCATTGTTTCTTGTTATATCTTTCTCTGCTAGATTAAAGAGCCTTTTAGTACCTGGTAGTTTCTCCCTCTGAAGGTACTTATACACTGTAATCAAGCCACCTCTGAATCATCTTTTTGATAAGATAAACAGATTTTGCTCATTCAATCTCTCACCATAAGGCATTTTCTCCAGCTCTCAAATAATTTGTGTGACTCTTCTCTGCACCCACTCCAATTTTTCAACATCCATTTAAAATAATATAATGAAAGTAAAATAAAAAAATAAAAAATCAAAAGTGGACACAGTATTCCATTATTGCTCATACTGCCATATACAGGGGTAAAAATCACCTCCTTACTCCTACTTTCTACTCCTCTGTTCATACAACCAACGTTCATGTTAACTTTGCTACAACATTGAACTGGGAGCTCATGTTGCGTTGTTTGTCCATTAGGACACCTAAATCCTTTTCAGAATCACTGCTTCCTGGGATACAGTCCCCCCATGCTGTGGTATGGCCTGCATTCTTTGTACCTTGATATATGACCTTGCATTTTGTTTGAATGGGCCGAGGTTACCAAGAGATCCAGATTGTTCTGTCTGTGACTGCCCTGTCATCTTCATTATTTATCACTCCACCAATCTTTGGGTTATCCACAGATTTTATCAGCAGTGATTTTGTATTTACTTTACAGATCATTGATACAAAGATTGAAGAGCATCTGGCGTAGTACCAATCCTTGCAGAAACCGCTAGAAACACCCCCTTTCATTCATGATTCCCCGTTGACAACTACTTTTTGAGATCTATCAGTTACCCAGTTACTAATCCATTTAACACGGTTTATTGACACTGTCTAGTGCTATTTTTTTAAATAAGAATGTGGTGTGGTAGCAATTCAAATGCCTTCAAAAGTCTATTACATCTGTGCAGCTACCTTTACCAATTAAACTTGTAAGCGCCTCAAAAAAAGAAATCCGGTTTGCTTGCAATGACCTATTTTCTATAAAATCATGTTGATCAGCACCAATTATAGTCCTATCCTTCAATTTCTTTATTAATTGAGTCCCATATTAGCTTTTCCATTATTTTGCCTTGGATTGAGGTCAATTGCTCCAGCTCAGCCCGCTTGCCCTTTTTGAATACTGACAATATAAGAACTTTTCTGGTTTGAAATGAAAGCCATTTTCATGTCTTGCTCAACCTATATTTTGATCTTCTAGGAAATTAACATTTTGTTTATTAGGTTTACACATAATGCCTTCTTTGGACTTCAGTAAGTCCACACGAGGTTTAATCTTGGACTATGTCATATTGATGGTTTGCAATGTGGTGTATCTAGAGCAGCACATTATGACTCCAGGGAACTTATTGTTGACACTACAATTGACTTGTGTGACATTAGATTAGGGTTACCATATTCAAACATTTAAAAAAGAGGACAATCCATGGGGGCCTGGCCCGGCCCCGCCCCTTCCCCACCCCTGGCCCCGCCCCAACTCTGCCCCCTCCTCTGAGCACCCCGCATTCCCCCTCCTCCCTCCCGCTCTGATCTTGGTTCGGGGTTGCTAAGTGCTTCCCTGCTCCCCAATCGCCCTGCAGCCCCTGCACCCCCCCGCCCCTGCAGCCTCTGTGCCCCCTGCTCCCCACTCACCCTGCAGCCTCTGCGCCCCCCGCCTGCCCTGCCCCTGCAGCCTCTATGCCCCTGCAGCCTCTATGCCCCTGCCTGCCCTGCTCCTCCTCACCCTGCAGCCTCTGCACCCCCCCGCCTGCCCTGCTCCCCCCCCCCACCCGGCAGAGGGAGAGCTGCGGGCTCCACGTGGACCCAAACACTGTGCCGTGCTGCTCTGCGGGGGAGGAGGGAGCGGGGGAGGGGGAGGGACTCTGGCTGCTAGAGGCCCCAGTGGCTGCGAGTGGCTTTCAATCAGGCCCAGCCATCCAATCAGCCGCGCCGCACTCTGCATGAGGGGAAGGGGGAAATCCCAGACATTTCTACTTTATTAGAAATCCCCCCCGGACGGTCATTTAAAGCTGAAAAAGCCCAACATGTCTGGGGAACCCCGGACGGATTGTAACCCTACATTAGATAAGTCTCTTGAATTGCTGTTTGTGCCTGTTTTCTCTGTATATAAAACAGCTAGAGTAACACTTATGTGCCTTCCTGGGGGACTGGCCCTGCAGACTGACAGACTACTAAAGAATGGAAAAGTACAATACATAGGAAACAAATCCTAACAGTTACAGCATTTTGTACACCGAATCCCCAGTTGTAGAAAATCTGCAAGAAAGGGTGTATCAGCAGCATGAATCAGTGACCACTGCTTTGATGGGAGCCCAGAGTTGGACAATATAAACTAGAAAAATGTATGGGGCTGACTTGGGAGGGTGCACACAAATGTTGGCTGGAGGATGCACTGAGTTTCCTGGGGAGACCAGAAAATGCTTTGTAACTGCTTTGGTAGAAACTGGGGAGAGGAAAGTAGCACAAATGCCATGTGTTTTGTCACACCACAAGAGGTGCAGTTGTTCCCACTAGTGCAGGAGTGAATGTATCCCAGGAAGTGCCTGTATAATGGGGCGATAGCAAGATACTGGGAGACAGCAGGTGGCTGTGAGGTGGGAAAACACTTCTCTGTTCTGCACTGAGAGGAAAGTGAATTCACTGGCCTTGATAACACTGGGGAGAAATCTATTGATGCAAGACCGTTACTAACTCTGCTCACCTGCCCTTTGAGCATGCTGGTGAGGGTTCATGGGATATGCTGTCTGGCCCTGACCTTATTCATTCTGTAACCGAGTCCCCTGCAGTTCTTCCCCCAGATGATGAGAGAGCCTGACTGCACCCAGTTATTTGCATTGGGTGGCTCCAGCACAGGCCTCAGTTCCTTACCTACTGGCAAAGGGGCCCTGCCCTTTGTGGGCCATATTAAGTCTCTCTGGATGGAGTGATCAAAAGGAAAGTCACAAATCTCAATGCATTCAACTTCTTCCCAGGACCCATCAAAAGTGTGTGTGTGTGAGGGGGGGGGAAGTTCACAGTGCTGCCAATAATACAGTGCCCACATAGTGTGTTTTGAGATATCTCCCTGCTAGGCTGCTGAGTCAGGCTTAGTCTGTCTGGCTCGCCCTGGGAGCTCGCTGCACTCTCTGTAGGGTCCAGCTGAAGGTCTCCGGGCTCAGAGTTCCCACCATGGCTTCAGGAGTCACTCTTGCAGTTTGCTGCTTAGGTCCATCACTGCCACACACCCCTTCATGCTGACTGCAGTTTCCTCCCTATTATACATGATTGATAGGGCCAGCTCCACCCCCAGGACCTCTCTGGCACCTTCCTCATCCATGTGGAGTCCACACACCCCATTGCACACCCGGCTTAAGTGCTCATAGGTGCTGTGAGACTTCATTTCACTCACTCAGGCTGGGAGAAGAAGAGCCCCCTAGCTGCCAGAGTACAGTTTAATAGTTTCTCCTCCCTTGTCTCACTCAGCTAACCTGTCACTCATAACTGCCATAGAATCTTTGGGCATCAGCATTCCATCTGACAGCTCCCCACAATAATCTGCACCCACTGCCATGGAATCTTTAAGCATCAGCATTCCATCCAAAAGCCCCTCTCTCCCTTTCAGAACTCCCCAGGCTCCCATTAAGCAAAAGGGAGAATTTCATCCACCCCCTTGCTGCCTTTTTTTCTCTTTAATCTTATTCCTCTATTCCTCTTTTTCCTTTACTCTCCCTCCTTCCTACCCACACTTATTGGCTGTGAATGAAGGATGATAGAGGTTCAGTATAAGGGTAAGGCAATAGCACTGACCCTAATGAAATGTATTTTACCCCTCCCATTGCCACTGCACATCAGCTTAGGAAGTTACACTTTCAAGGGGACATACTTGAATAAAGGAGACTGCTTGTGTACTCATTTAGCAATTTCTAGGGGGCTCCCACCAAAGAAAATGGCTTGATGCCTCAGCTCTGTGTTTGGAGGACTTTTTTTTGTAATGACTTCTAGATGTTCTGATCCCTAGCAACTTCATTAATATGGAACGAGAACTTAATTTAGCGCTTCTCAATTTGCTTCAAAGGGACTGATTGTTTGATTTAAAAACTATATTATGAATGGCCACAATTCCTCTACTCCTTTGATGACACATTATCTATAAAGGAGCTGATTCTTTCATTTATCTGTTATTATCCCTCTTTTGAATTCCTCTAGAGTGCTATTTGACATTTAGAATGTACTTTTTCACTTGTTTAATTTCTTCTTCAGTTTTGCATATCCACCTTGCGTTTCCATTCAAATTCTTACTTGTTTATTAGTGCTCTGGTTTTGGTTTGATTGTTCGTTTGATTGTGTTTTTGGTTGTTGATTGATAGCACAAGAAGAGTTCTCTGTTGCTGTGTGGTAGCCAGTTCAGGAGAGACATTACCGTGTGTTGGGTAGAGCACAGTGCTGGGAGCCATGTATCCTGAGTTCTGCTCCTGACGCTACACTGATTTGTGTTAGGTAAGCCATATAACATCTTTGTTGCTAAATTTTCCCAATTAGTAAATCAAGGATAAAAATACTAATCTTATAGAAAGCCTGGAAATATAAATTTGTTAATGTTTGCACAGTGCTTGAAAACTGTCACCATATTTAATACAAAAAGGCTCAGGATTCATCAAGGGTCATTAGTGACCCAACAGGCAGCTGCAGCTAAGTACAGCTGAATATTAGGATAAAGATTACTTCACTTCCATAGAAAAAAATTGGATACTTCTTACACCTTACCCACCAAATACATCTGAAATGATGACCTCAAGGTTAGTGCATTGATATTTTGGGATGAGATATTTAAATTGATAGGATCATGAGAAGCACAATACTGGACAGGATGCTTATGGCTTGATATTCAGAAATGGTCTGTGTTTTGTAAGTTGTGTTATTTTATATCTGCAATTAATTTGGGGTTCAGATTATTTTGTTGTGGCTGCTTTAAAAATCAGGATGAAATCTGATGACAATTGCTAGTTGAGATTTTTCCTCATGCTTCTAGTATCAGTAGCGAGATCTTGCAACTGTGCCTGTCCAGTCTCCAGGCAGCCTATGAGCACAGCTGAGCCACAGCAGGGCGACCTGATTGACTACTCCACCTGCTTGGTGCTGCTCTGAATCCCAACAGCAACATATGCACATGCCCATTGCTGCAATCTCTCCTGTGCCTGCCTTGTTCCCCGCCTTGCTTCTGATCTCCCCAGTGCCTCAGTAGGTCCAACCCTGCTTCACTTTTCCAGCTCTTACCCCTGGCTTTGATTCCTGACTCAGATTCCTAGGCCTTGGCTCTGGTTCTGACTTCCAATTCCTGACTCCTGCTCCAACTAGTAGGCCTGCATTCTGCTCCAACCATTAGGCATGACCACCCACATACTGGTTACTGACATCTAGGACCTCTGACCCCTAAGCTAAAACTCTACACAAGCTTGGACTTTGGAAATGCAGATTTAACATTTGATCTCTGCCCATTTCTAAAGATAAAATCTTGAATCAATACGTAATAAATCTGTGGAGTTGCAAAAGGCCAAAATGTTTTACTGAAGACCCACACACTAATGCCATTTAATGCAATAGGACACAGTCGTGCTACAAATGAAATCAGGAGGTAATGACACAGATGATGGAGATTGATTGGAACTGCAGTTTAAAGAGTTATTCTTATGATTCACCACCACTTTAGGTAAATGTGTAATAAATATAAGTTGATGACAGGCAGCCTCTCCAGCTTGTGCCCATTAAGAGTTCATTAAAAAGTAGAAGGAATTGTTTTCTACACATACATTGCACATGCTGGTGGAGAAGATGAGCATGTATTACCTGTGGTAAATGAGGACGAAGATAGGAGAATGTCACATTAATGTATAATCTAAACAGTTCAGTCATCTAGCAATCCAAGGAACATTAAAGAATCCAATTAAGGGATTTTGATAACAGTGGTGTATAATTACTTGCCTTTCCTTTCCAGTTGTTGCCAAGTGAAACAATATTGTGATCTGAAATTTGTTGTTTGTAATGTTGAAAAGTATGGTGATCAATGATGTAATTTTTAAAGACACAACATTAGACAACTAATCAGTAAGGAATTAATTACAGGAAATTAGCAAAAACAAATAAAAAGGAAGGCATGTGTGAGAGAGGAAAGGGGGAGTAAGCACCAGTGATAAATATTAGGTTTCCCTTTGTGGCTTTTACCATACCCAGAGAGTTAATCTGTTAGGATAAGCTCCTAACCATCAATATCCCCAAACCTTCCACATTACCATTAGCACTAATTGGCCCCCTTTACAGCAATCAGAGCAGAAAACTGGGTTGCCACAGCATAGAAACTAAACTGTCCTTTCAGTCATAAAATGGCCCTCAAGAACAGACTCGAGGCACACTAGGTGATGTGGGGTAACGTGTATAATTGCTACTCTGACTGTACCACTTTGAAAAGTTGACTTCAGTCTCTAGGGACTTGTCTACATTAGAAAGGGTTTGCTGGTATACCTATGCCAGCAAACACTCCTTACACCCCCACCCCCTGATAAAGACACAGCATATACCTTTAAAAATATTTCTTTTAGCTGGTATAATTTATACCAAACCTCAAATGAAATAAGCTATATCAGCAAAAGAACTCTTTTAGCTGATGTAACTGCATCTACACGGGGGCTTTTTTTCTGGTACAAAAGTGTCATAAAAGATCACACCCTTATGTGGTATTATCATATCATCAAAAGTTTCTTGTGTAGACCTGGCCTAAATCTATAAAACCAGCACCTCCACGTGGGTCTTGTGGATCCTCCCTCACAAGATCTTTGGTGAGCTCCGCCCACTGCCTTCTAGGATTCAAATAGACCAGCACCTTCAGAAGCACTAAACAGTCAAACTTTTAGAAAACTTCTCTGCCCATATGTTTTCTTTAATTTCAGATAGAGTTAATAGAAATAATGAAAATCTGTTTTAGGGAAAAAATTCAAGTTTTTGTTTTTGAAATTTTCAAAATGGACATCTTTTTCCCCAAAATGTTTCACAATGTTATGGCATTTAAAAGCTTTATTGAATGTTACTGAACTTTTTATGAATTATATTTGACTGAGGACTAGTGCTCAGTAAATGAAACATTTTGAAACCCTTTTTTGATAAATATTTTGAAAAAGATGTAAAAATTAGTATGTTATTTTGTGAAAATGAAATCTTTTTGACAATGATGACAAACTTTTGGGAAAGATGTTGTTGTCAGGGGCATTTTTTGATGAAAAACTTTTTTAAAACAAAGCTTGACCAGCTCTAATATTGAATAACTGAGTGGGGAGTTCCTGATGGTTTCAAAGATGAATAATTCCTCTTTCAGAAAAGTTTCCCTTTTCTTTATCACATACTGTCATTACCTCTCTGATGTATGTAAACCAATGTGAAAAATAAATGGATAGTTTTAGAGACATCCTAGTGTAAGCAATCACCATGCTTAATGACATACTAATATAGCAGAGAATTGAGTGCTAGAATGTGCTGAATAGGCCTTATTTTACTCCCTCTACTTCCCTCAATTTCCCTCAATCTGGAGAGAGGGAATGATACATCCACAGGATAAAATCCTAGGGCCCTGAAATCAAGGGCGTTTTGTGATAGACTTCAATGGTCCAAATTTCATTCATTAATTTTAGCTTTTGAAATTCCACCACAAGCTTAAACTTAAAGGGGGAATAGTCTCATTTAATATAAAATGTCATAACTCCATTGAATTGAACAGAGAAAACTTATATCCACTGATGATCTGCCCCATGGAACAACAAAGTACACATAGAGCCAGATCCGCATGTTTTTCATAAGGCAGCAAGGAACTCAGGAAAAAAAAGCAAGTAAAGGTTAGAAGAGACCGGTTGGCTCAGGTGATTAGCAACTGACTTTCATTGCCTTTCAGCTGTGGACAGACGGCATGAAGCCAGACCTGTGTTGGAAGCTTGCACAGTTACTGCCAATGCTGTACCTGTAGTATACAGTGGATGAACAGAAGATGTCAGTCTCCATTCATGCCTTTCATTAGCACTAAATTCATTTAGAAACATTTAAAATAAGATAAACACAGAAACTGAATTTTTTAAATTTCTTCAATGTTTTGGCAAGAGGAAGAAAGTAGAGACCACAAAGAAGGAATTTTTCAACAGGGGCCGTGCTCTAGGAAGGTAAACTAGAGCACGTATGTTAGCATTCATTTTACTGAGAGAAAATGTCTCACAATTCCTCCTGACTTTTTTCTTTATTGCATTCTACCAATGATATTAGCTATATTAATATCTTACTAAAGTAATTTTGCCAAGGTGAATGGCAGGTCCACTGTGGTGGGTGACAGAGAATAATGCTAGGACAAGACTTAACACAGCAGAGCATATTACTAGTAGCAAAAGATTCCATGTAATGCTGCTTGGGAATTAGGTCTATCAGAAAAAAATTATTATGGGCAATGCATAAAACCACATGCTATTCTTCTAAACCCTCTAGTGATGCTTGACTCTTGGGTTTCATAATCTTACTAATCACTGCAGTCTTCACTTGACATATCCTCTGATCTATGAGCAAGCAGTAATATTATCTGTCAAACATTCAGGACCTTTGATAACCTTCAGCATGATGCATATTGTGCTGCGAGACAAACATCTATTGCCACATGTGGAATAATTTGATTGTGTTGCAGCCTGAGTCTTTGAGAGTCTCAATGGCTTTTAATTCAGTTAAAATGGAACAGCATCAGACTACTTCTACTTGCGATACAGAATAAGGCAATGGGCTGCAAGTGGCTCTATGAGCTCATATTAGTGTCTGAAATGTCATTTGCATTTCCCTTTGTTGTATAAGTACTGTATAATGGTTTCCCTTTGCCAACAGCTAACACAAAGTGGTAGGAGGTACTACATTATTTCCCTATAGTTAGAATAGGCAAATGTAGGCTTCTAATGGGAATTACACTGATTACTGATTAACTATTTTGTCATTCCTTTTAATCACTGAAGAAGGTGTTGCTGTCCTTAGCTCCCCCTGCTAGAGGGCTACTCCTGTCTCTGTTGAGTTCAGGCTGGTAACTGATTTACACTTGCCCAAATGAGCCAGCAGATCATTTATATGAGCTGGTTACCACACCTGGTTACATACTGCAGCAAAACATAATCCTGTCACTCTTTTAAAGGTGGGGAAATTGGTTTGGATAATAAAATAATGACCTGTAGAAACATTTGCCCAGCCCTTAAAATGACCCCATGTGAATCTCTAAAGTTACTCAAATTTGAACTAACTTTTTCTGTTCTTCTGCACTTGTTTTGGCTGAAATACAATCTGAGACTATTATAGTTTCAACCAGGGCCAGCTCCAGGGTTTTGGCCGCCCCAAGCAGCCAAAAAAAAAAAAAAAAAAAAAAAAGCCGCGATCGCGATCTGCGGCGGCAATTCGGCGGGAGGTCCTTCGCTCCTAGCGGGAGTGAGGGACCGTCCGCTGAATTGCCGCGGAATAGCTGGACATGCCGCCCCTCTCCGGAGCGGCCGCCCCAAGCACCTGCTTGCCAGCCTGGTGCCTGGAGCCGGCCCTGGTTTCAACCTAACAAACAGGGAGTTCTAGAAATCTTAAGATGAATACATTTTTGAGCAAGAATTCAGTGCTGATTTTCTGCCATGACTGTTCTGCATTTTTTTCTTTTCTGGAAGGGGGAGGGATTAGTCGTTAAGTGCTGACAATATGCTCAACTCAGAACAAGACAAAATGAAGATAGGCCATGCTCCAAAGAGTTTACAATCATCGGTCCTGATCCTCAGTGGGGCTGAGATTCTTCAACTTTAAGTGAAGCCACCAGCAAGGTGTGAGAAACAGGTGGGAACACTTTCTTGGTCCTGCACTCAGCAGGAGTGCTGCCTAGAATAGTTGTGTAAAATATTATCGTCATTAACTAACTAACTGGAAGGTAAACTAGGAATTCTAAACTCATCAGTTAGTAACACTAATAAAGGAGTATTTGAAGGTAAATAATTATAGTCAATGTTAATAATTTGGATCTTATATTCTTGGAGCAGGACTAAAACCCAGGGGTCCCCTCCTCTCCCCCCAGTGAGTGTCCCAGCTACCATGCTATAGAGTCATTCCTATTTGTTCTTTCTCTGGCCCAGTCACTATTCAGGAATGCTATCCAAAGTGGAGCAGCTTCAACAGGAGAGACCAAGAGATACCCACCTTAGAATATAGACTTGTGCTTAGGGCACTCTTCTGGGAGCGGTATGAGCTGGATTCAAGTCCTTGCTCTAGATCGTGGATCTGAACATTGGTCTCTTGTAATCTAGGTGAATGCCCTAAACCCTGGGCTATTGGCTATAACAGGGGGTGCCTCTGCCTCCATTTTGTGAATGGTGCCTAAATCCCCCTGTGAATCTGACCCCCCCCCCCCCACACACACACACAAACACATGTCAAATGTAATGTTTTGGAGCTGTTAAAATATTTAGGCATTTCCAATTTTTGTTGTTTGGGCCAAATCCAAAATGTTGACCTGAATGTTCATTTTTCAGTGAAAAAGAGTTTTGGTTGAAAAATTTTGCCCAGCTCTAATTACAATTTGTCGATCACTATGGTATCTAAAAGTTTTGCACTCTGTTTTGTTTTTAAATCAGGATTTATATTCTATCTCTTTGTTCCATACAATTTAGCTGACAACCTTAGATGTTACAAGTTTGAGTCCTGGTGCTTTTCTTCACCTTTAGAGGAACCTCCTCTATCCATCTCATGACTTCTTGACTTCAACAACCTCATTTTAAATTCTAGAGGCACCATTTTATAATCCCGTGGTCTTTTCCTCCCAGACTCCCAAATATTATAATTTGTATAGGGTGAACCTGAATTTTATATGTCATCCTTCACTTGAAGCAGGGAGCAGCTTCGCATCTGGGAATCCTTCAATAATCATGTTGATTATTTTTTTAAGGAATCTGGGCATTATAATTAAAGATCTGAGGGCAAACGTTTTACTTAATGACTCTGAAGGAGCCCCTGATTAAAGATGCCCAGAGAAGATTAATGATTGGAGTGAATATATGACTTTATGGGATCTTATAAAACTACTCTTAAAATTTTAATGCAGTCCTAATAAATAGTAATTCTTTGCTATCAAATGGGTGATTCCACCTAAGTCACAGGCTCACTTGCATTATAATTGATGCTGTTTTTTTATTAAGTTGATTAAAAACATAATTGGATATATGATGAAGCATATGAGGAAGTCATCAGTAGGTGATATGTCAAGCTCATAAAGACAATTACCTTTTATTATAATGATAATTTCCACTGAGCCTTTTATGTGAGGATATCAAATCACTTTACAATGCTGAGTAAGTCTATATTATTAACCCCCTTTTTAGAGAGAAAATGAAAGATAGAGAGTGAGTCACATTTTCAAAGGTATTTAGGCACCTGGAGATGCAGATAGCCAACTAGTGGGATTTTCAAAAGTGCTTAAGCATGTTAAGCACTTAACTCCCATTGAAAGCAATAGAAAGCTCCTCATTGATTTCAATAGGGGTTGTATTGAATTCTAAGGCAAGAACAGAATCTTAGTGTCTTGACTTCCTTGTCTGGGCAATAGCATGAGTAGTCAAGAATCCTATTTCCAGATCTCAATCTGACTTGCATCTTTATAATGTGGCACACAAACCTAGAATCCAAAAGCTTTTGAACTTTCATAAAGTTGAGAGTATTCAGATTTAGCCACTATGAAGAGAGATTAAATTTATGAACTTCAATTCTAATCTAGAGCCAGGATTTTGGTTTCAATGGATCTATCCAAAGAATGAATGGTGACTAAAATCTGCATCTCTAAGGAAAAGAAAGGAACTATCCTCTCTAGGGGCCTAATCACCTCTTTTAGCTTAGTGTGTGGAAGTTCCGGCTGAGTGAAATTCACTGCTGTGTGAAGAGCCAGCACAGCACAAAGCCTAAGTAGTGCTTAAGAGAACTGATCGGAAAATGTCCCCCTCCCCCCCCAAGAAGTTTAACAGAAACAAAAATTTGTTTTCTTTGACCATTTTCTTTAAAAGTTTTCATGTTTTTGCTGAAAAACTGGAAACCTGAAAACAGAAAATGTCCAGCTGAAAACCATATTTTTGGCTGAATTTTTTTATTTGATTGTTAAAAACTGCAATAATTGATTATTGTCTGAAAATTCAGATTTTAAGTGTTTGGTTTTTCAATGAAAAAACAAAATATGTAATCAGAAACAGATGTTTCCAGTGGAAATTTCCTTTTTGACAAAAAAAGGCGTTTTTCATTGGATAAACATTTTAAATGAAACATTTTGACCAGCTACCACTTAAGTCCTTATAGAGGAATTTGATTAGTATCTAAGTCTTCCTTGAGTTTTCTGCACTGGGATATTAATAGACCCCACCAGGAGTATACGTGCACGCATATCTGAATTATGCTTTTATCTTATGGTTATGATCACATTTGACATACATTATACTTCAGAAACTGACTTACGCTTGCCAGATATTGCTTATGCTTTCAATATAGATTTTTTCCCCCTCAATGGAGATGAGTGGACCAAACGATGGGAAAAATAGGTCTTACAATGTATGAGGAATACAGCTTATAAGTAGAGTATAATTTTCTGAATCAATATTATACAGTAATTGAGCTTTGGTAATTAAGTTTCCACGATATTTATTTGCTTCTGTTCTTCTCTTTAAAATGTCTATAACGATCCGCAATCTTTGGGCTCTACATACTTATTCAGAATCCAAGAAGAGTCAATGTTTGGCAACTGTACGAGTCAGCTGGTGTCTTTAAACTTGCTTATAGTCATCTTGTGATGGGTTGGATTACAGAAACCCCCTTGGGAGCTGCCACCTGATGTTCCAAGACTACTGCTGCCCCTGCTTTCCTGCCCTGCCAGCTCGGGACCCCAGCACCCTGTCTTGCCGAGCCAGATACGCCCGTCTGCTCCAACACAGACCAAGGATCTGAACCAAGTGCCCCAAAGCTGCAGACTTAACTGAAAACAGCTTACAGAAGTGTGCTTGTCTCTAACACTCAATGCCCAACTCCCATTGGGGTCTAAACCCAAATAAATCCATTTTACCCTGTATAAAGCTTATGCAGGGTAAACTCATAAATTGTTTGCCCTCTATAACACTGATAGAGAGATATGCACAGCTGTTTGCCTCCCCAGGTATTAATACATACTCTGAGTTAATTAATAAGTAAAAAGTGATTTTATTAAATACAGAAAGTAGGATTTAAGTGGTTCCAAGTAGTAACAGACAGAACAAAGTAAGTCACCAACCAAAATAAACTAAAACACGCAAACTGAATACAGATAAGATCCTCACCAATTCCAGAATGCTCCCTTTTACAGACTAATCTCCTTTTAGCCTGGGTCCAGCAATCACTCACACCCCTTGCAGTCACTGTCCTTTGTTCCAGTTTCTTTCAGGTATCCGGGGCGGGGGGGGGGGGGGATGGAGAGGCTCTCTCTTTAGCCAGCTGAAGACCAAATGGAGGGGTCTCCCAGGGGTTTAAATAGACTTTCTCTTGTGGGTGGAGACTCCCTCCTCACTCCTATGCAAAGTCCAGCTCCAAGATGGAGTTTAGAAGTCACCTGGGCAAGTCACATGTCCATGCATGACTCTCAGTTTTTACAGGTAGCATCCATTGTTTACATGCTACCTTGAAGGTCCTCAAGTAGACTTCTTATGTGGATTGGAGCATTCCAAGATCCATTGTCCTTTAAGTGTTTCTTGATTAGGTCCTTAATTTCAACATTCTTTTCTCCAGGAACTGACCAAATGCTCTAAGGTTATTTAGCAATCAAGCCAGTACACAGCCAACATTCATAACTTTGAATACAAAAATGATACATGCATACAAATAGGATTAATACATTCAGTAGATCATAACCTTTACGGAGATATGTTACATGGCATATGTAGCATAAAACACATTCTAAGCATATTTCCATAAAGCCTTATGTGAGGTACCATCACACATCTCTTCTTTCGGTGATTTTTTCTCCTCTTTGTCTTGTACACCCTGTCAGGCATTTCATGTTACAAAATGAATCAACAAATAATCTACAGTGAGAGCTGGATATTTTATGATTAGGCACACATTCTCTGACTTGGTTTATAAATAAAAATGTAATTACAGATTTCTGGTTTCATGGGTGTAGATAATATACAGTGGGCCCGATTCTGCTCCCATAAAAGTCAAATTGAGTTTTAGTGGAAGATATGTGAGATAGAAAGAAGTGATGTCATTAGTTGCCTTTTAAATAAGGGAAGAGAAATCCAGATTATTTGGTAGTATTCCGGATATCAGAAATAACTTTTTCATATATAAAAATGGTGTGTCAGATTACAGAAATTGTGCATACAGATTAGGAGAGCCCTTTTCAAAAACTGAGTCCAGTACTGTCATATAAAGGCTCAATTTATCTTAAAAGTTTATTTTTCTTGTTCTTAGCATCAAGGTTTCCCAGAAGGCGCAAGTAGTCAAGAAAGACCATCTTGTGGTGGAGCAGGAGTATTTCTGCTTCATGTGGACAGGATTCATGGATCCGGTGTAAGTTGTAGTCCGATCCAGCAGCCCTCTTCCAATGTGTGGTTGAGTTTTAAAGGAAAGGGAACCACTAGTGAGGCTACTTTCAGCCCTGACAATGGATTGGTCACTGTGAAAGAGCTGACATTCAGTGGCCTGGTGGAGGATTTCTTCTTCCTTCTCGGTGGAGGAACTCTCCAGTTATACCTGGCTGCTCAAACTGGGTGAAATTCACCTCATGCAGAAGTGCAAGGCCTATGCATCAGTTAAGGTTAGTCTACACTAGGAGCTAGGGATCTGATTCCCCTGCTCACATACACATGCTCGCTCTAGCTCTCATTGAGGTAGAGTGAGTATATACACTGGTAGTGGCAGCGGAGCATGTCTAAGCCATGCCATGTACTAACCTGCCTGAAACTGGTGGATATACACTCAGCCCAGCACAACCATGCCTCCGCTGCCTCCCTTCTAACATCGTTTGGCAGCCTCCTGCTTTGTCCACTGCTTGCAGGAAGAGCAGCCCATTGGAGCTAGCTGGTGGGGGCTTGGAACCAGGGTGGACCGGCAGCCCCCCTATCAGCTCCCCGCTCCCTGTGCAGTAGCTGCCCAGCAGGCTATCAATTGCTGGGCAGTTCAGCTGTCCCTCCCGCCCTCCCCCACTGCCATGTGCTGCTCCTGCCCTCTGCCTTGGAGCTGCTCCCCGAGCCTCCTGCTTGCTGTGCATGTGGGGGGTGGGGGGAAGGGGTGGGCTAATGTCAGGGTATCCCCCTCCCCCCTGCTCCTACACCCCGCTTACACCTTCTCCATATAGAGCAGGGTGGGGACACGGACAGAGAGAGACAGAGAGAGCTTGGGGCAGCAGCTGCTGTCTCAACTTCCTGATCCACTTAAAAAGACAATGCACTTAAGAGTGGGTCAGCTTACTTAAAGGGGTCAGCTTACTTAAAGGGGCAGTGTGCATCTCCCTCTCTCTCCCACACACAAGGTGTGTGTCTGTCTCTGTCTGCTATGCTGTCTCTCCTCCCCTCCATTCCTGCTGCTTTGTAGAGTGAGAGGCTACATTAACAACAATGTGTTAACCCTTGAGGGCTCAGCCGAGTGCTAGTTCATCATTTAGCAGCAAGGCATTCCCTGGGAAATATCCCACCCTCTTCCACCCTCTAACTTCACCACCTCAACCAAGCTTCACAATCATGATAGCTGTGAACAGTATTAAATTGTTTGTTTAAAATTTATACTCTCTCTCTGTGTGTGTGTGTGTGTGTGTGTGTATATATATATATATATGGATATATATATATGGTGAAAAAAATTCCCTGGAAACTAAACCCTCCCCCCCCCATTTACATTAATTCTTATCAGGAAATTGGATTCGCTTAACATTGTTTCACTTAAAGTCACATTTTCCAGGAACATAACTACAACATTAAGCGAGGAGTTACTATAATGATATCACATGAGAAAGAGGTAAGAAATTAAACAGATTTTCCACTGCAATCTGTTGACAAAATGCAAATGATCTCTGAGCACCACAGGAAGCAAAGAACAAATATTCAGAGATGGAATTAAAAAGGAAGTGAAATGTGGACTGAGCATAATAGATGATGTACTATTTCAGGTATACAGACTCATTCACTTGGACACATTTCAGCACCTGCTTCATCCAAGTGGCGCTGTATTGTTCTGTCCCGTATGGTAGCAAAGGCAAAGAAACACAGCGGGCTGTTCATTAACCTCATTTGGCATGGCAACCACAGCCCAAGATACTGCTGAATGAGTGATTCGTACACTGGCAAAATGGAGGTCATGCTGCACTGCTTCACTGGCTTCGTTGTACTCCTTTGTAATCATATACATTTATTTAGAAGAATCTGATGGCATGGAGCCACAGAGCATGTTCCAGGTGCCTGCATTTGAAAGCTGCACAGACATTATAATAAAACACCTGTTATAATGCAAATCATTTTTGTAAAGCAGCAATCAATCTCTATAAACTTCCCATTGGCTCTAATTATCACTGCTATTTAATAATTGATTGTAAATATTCAGAATACTGGTTTAATTCCTTAGACATTCATGTACAGGTGGAGAGCACAGCCATTGGCAAGACAAGAACATAATTTGGAGATGCACATCTAGGTCCCTATTTTCCAAAAGAGATAAGAAGCTTTCTTTGCTTAAATGGAATATAAAAAGATACTCATGTTTTTCTCTATTAAACTTTGCATTTTCAACAGCTGGTGAGTGAGATGCTTTGAATTTCAGCAGTCAGGTGGGAGGAGACAGGCTGTTGGAAGGTATGGTCCAATTTGCATGCAATTTTATGTGTAAGATTACTTTTGACTCTAATCATAATACTTGGCACTCAACTAGCCTTTCATTTGTAGATTTAAAAGCACTTTATAAAATGGGTAAGTATCATTATCTTCACTTCATATTTGGAAAAACTAAGGTGATGAAAGTTAAAAGATTTGTCCAAGATAACACAATAAAATAGTTGGAGAGCCAAGGATAAAAATCAAGGTATCTTCTGTGACACTAAGTGTCCCTGTATTCACACCCTACACACTGTTGTAATGATCTTTGCATAAAATATGCCTTGCCAGTTTTCATCTGACAACTATAACTCAATGATAATTAATATTCTTCCGTGATGTACATATGTGAAGTGTATTAAGAATTATGAATATATGCTGGAATTATCATTAAGGTGTGTGTAAATCAAGTATGGCAGGGGGAGTTGTTAAATAGGTCTATCTTAGATAAAGGAATGTGTCTTTGATTCTCTGACCTGCCCAATATTCAGGCAAAGACAATGAAGGTCTGTATTTACATATAAACAGGACCAACAAGACAGCAAGGGAAGGAGATGGCAGGAAGTAGAACAATTTGCCTTTCAGCAAACAAGTGGGGGAAGAAAAAGCATGGAGCTTTCTTCACCACCAGACTCCATGTCTCCTTCCTTGTGGTTTGAACAAACTTGACTTTAAGGGGTAAACTTCAGAAGAATCCATTTCAAAGGTTTACTGGTCTATGAAGACAGGGGCTGAACCTCAAGTGATAAGCAATTGAATCAAATGATCATATACAATATTGCTGTTTTATAAGAATGCATAAGTGAGTTTTTTTTCTGAAAGCTAATGACAACTGGTAATTAATATAGTGAAATGTATGGATTAACATTCTATAATGAATTCTGGATACTCATTGATAATCGGATGTACAGTCCGCCCAGACAGGAGGAAATGTCATTGCTATCTTCTTGTCTTCTATGTAAAATAAGTATAGTGGAATCAGGAAAAAACTGGAACCCCATTTACATAGAAATCATACAGGAGGATGGGAAACCCACAAGAAGTGAAGAAATGTGTGAGGCCATTCTGCCTCTTGAAACAAGTTCATTGAACTTTGGAAGATATAAACTAGGACTGAAGCCATCTTTGGCATCCTTCAGTAGACAGACACAAGGTACAGAGCCCTTGCCTTCAGTTCCTAGCGATATCAACCCCTCCTTGGTTGAATATAGGTGAGAGACCTGCTTAGGCAAAGATTGTACCTTACTAGATTAAGTTTTAGAATTTTAGAAGTGTATTTTGTTTTGTTGTAACTCTTTCTATCTTCATTCCTTATACTTGAACTCACTTAATCCTATGTAAGTTTTGTTAATAAATTTATTTCATTTTTACCAATTCTCTGTTTGAAGGGAATTCTGTATTTACTCCCAGTCAAGTTAATATACTGTGGTGTGGTTTTATATCTTTACAGTAGCAACATACCTTATTTCTCTGAGCTGTCCAGGAGAGGGCTGGACCCTTCAAGGCACATGTTTCTGGGGAAATTTGGGACTGGGAGTGTGTTGGGGTTATCTTGCTGGTTGTAACCCAGGCTGGTGGGAGCCAGATGGTGACTGGTGTGTTGCTGGCAGGCTGCTGGGTCAGAGCTACTGGATCAGGGCTGCAACTATTTACAGATTCAGGGTGTGACCTGCATGCCTGTAGGCTGGTTGTGAGTAGCCCAGGTTGGGAGCTACAGCAGCAAAGCATTATGAGGCACCCAAGGTTACAGGGCAGATGTTGTCAACCCATCAGTGGTCTGGATTGCACCCTAGAATGTGACACCTTCCTGATCCATCTGAATACTCTACATTTCTTTACTGTTGTGTAAAGGATGAAGCCTATTTAAATAAGTGTGTGTGTGTGTGTGTGTGTGTGTATATTCCCCCCCGCCCCAAGATAGATGCATCAAAACACACCACCATGCGAATTGTAACTCAGACATGGGACCAAACTGAGCTCTGACTACAACCACATGGAGGTCAATAATATCACATGGGCTATACATCAAAATACCATATCAGAAGAACTGATGGGTGCAGTAGTACCATAAATCCATACATTGGATTCTTGGCTGTCATAAAAGAGCTATGGTGAAATCTCTGCAAGCTTAGGTCTAAAGTATACCTCACCAGGTCACTAGATGGAGCAAGAGAGTACTTGTGTTTTGATCCAGGGCAAATGCAACTCTTGTGTGGTTAAGCCTTGTTTTATTTGTGGCACATTAGTTGGATATAATTATGTTAACATAAAATGGTTTGGGTTTTAGTTCTTTATCTCTCTATCTGTTTAAAAGTTTGTCTAACATAAGTATAAACAAGAAGAGAACATTTACTATCTCTGATATCTGAAAGTGAAACCACAACATGAACTAAGAAGATTTGACAAGGAACGATTAACAACACATGACTAGAAACTAAGTCTAGTAAGCAAGAGCTACCAAATCCAAGAGAGGCAAAGAGCAGAGTCCAGTATGCACAGCTTTGAGATTCTCAATTACTGTATTTGGCAAGTAAGTGTTATGACAGTAGATGCCCTAGACACACCCAGGATAGAGTTGTTTAGAAGCTAATCAGAATAATTGCCTGTGTACCCCTCATTTACATACAGAGGCTATAACTTTTGGAGTGGAGAAGAACTGCAGGATTCAGGAACTGGAGAACTCTAGGCATGCTAAGTTCAGAAACTTGGAAGTACTGAAAACTGGAAGATTCTAGATACAGAGTGGCGACTACAAAGAAAACTAAGGAAATCTGTGAAAAGCTGGAAGTTTAAAGATGGGGCTGTATTATAAGCTTAGACTGACTGCAGTTGCTCTGATTAAGCGGTAATATAGCTTCATTATATTTCTTTGAGAGGATCAAGGATGAGTTTCATGTCTGCTAGAAGTCCTTTGTCAATTCTTGCTTACATGCACTCTGTATTCAAGCTAGTTTATGAATACTGGTGATCCAGTTCTTGTTCAGGTTGTGATTGTTCGGTGTCTGACTTCTAAAGCCCAGTGACTCTCTTCAGTCTTTCCTCACAAAGTCAAATTTAGATATTTTCTTAAATTAATTCATCTATATTGTAGATTGGTGTGAATGGGTTTACTCACAGCTGGCACCTACTTTTGGCCAGGCACGGCATAACCTCTCTCTCCCCACTGGGTGTCTCTTGCCGATGGCCACTCTGCCTGTGTGGTGACCAGCCTCTTCCTGTGACTTGGCTCTCCAGCCAGCTCATTTTAAAGACTCTCCCCTTCCAGCATAATCCATAAACAAAAAAGCAAGGGGAATTAACACAAATAAACTGTGTGACGCATGGCTAGAAAGGATTAAACATCCTGCAAAATAAATAACCCTCAAAAAACATGAGTTTGTGTTTTTGTGTATTTACATATGTATGAGTAGGGTGGACAATGTAATCAACAGTCCCTGTCTATGCTGTATTCTGATAATTCAGAGGTCAAAAGAAGATCCTAGCATTTAAATGAATTGTAAACATGGGATATCTCCATATTAATCTCTCTTTGAAATGTACTGTGAATGGTGGACGAAAAAGCAAAGAGCCTTATGTTAATTTGTAGAGCTAAGTACCGGTGATGGACCTCCTTCAAAGTCATCCTAATTACCTTTTGTTCCCTGAGGAACTCCAACTTGTCAAAAGACATGAAATTGTATAAAAGATCCTTGGGTCTTGATTCTGTCATATCAGATCTGCTTAGGCTTCATCAGGGGAAGTTTGAGTCGCAAGACTGAGGTCCCAGTTATGCTGGTACGCCCTGAATATGAGATTTGGACATTGAACTATAAACTATTAACTATTTCTGAAAGAACATTTTTCACTACGAAGCTCACCATCTCTGCTATGAATCCTCACCTCAATGAATTAAACTCATGTCTGTATGTATATTGATCTTTTAACCATACTCTCTCTCTTATGATTTTTAATAATTTTTAGTTCAGTTAATAAGAATTGGCTGTAGCGTGTATTTAGGTAAGATCTGAAACATTCATTAACCTGGGAGGTAATGTGTACGATCCTTTGGGATTGGTAGAACCTTTTCTTTTATATGATGAAATAAGCTTTACAGAAATTGAACCTTGCATAGCCCATGAAACACCACGAGAGATACCATTTATACATGTATTGAAAATGGTGGAGGTAGACATGTTTTTGATTATTAGATGGTGATTTCCTGTACACAGGTTGGACTATCATCTGCCTGGTGAGCCCCTGACAAGTCTCACAATCCTGCAATGATGTGAACAATATAGGGATGCCCATAATGGCAGGGGAAGAGACAGTTAAAAAAATCTGAATAATCTGTGGGTCAGCAAACATCCTTGTCTCTTTTGGATGAAACATACAACTTGTTCACATTAGGTAATTAAAAATATTAATGCTTTTTTTTTATTGTAAGAATAGAAGTATGAACCCTGGTGTCCTGCCAAATTCCAATCTGGGTAATTGTGTTTCCCTAAAGGCCCTTATGCACGAAGGAAACCCTATTCAAGACAGCATTTCTGTTCTATTCTATGTAGGTGCTTATATAATGCACATCACTCTAATATCTGAGAGCCTTCCAGTAGCGTATTAAACAACATGACTACCTATTTGTCATGTGTTGATTGTTTGCTCCTCCGGTCCCCATGGGAGAAGCATGTGCAGTGGAATGTCTTGTTTTAGTAGGGTGTTTATATACTCTTGCTCTATGGTTATGTTAGAGATGTCAAGGTCAAAGAAATGCACCTTGCACTTGGAGCAGAAAGGTGGTGAGATTTGTGACGGTCCTTAGTTCCTGGGGGAGTTCATTCCACAGTCTTAGACCAGCTCCTGAGAAAATTCTGTCTCCTGCCCAGAGGAGCATAAACACATGCTTCACTTTATACCCGCCTCACCCCACCAACTAATCCTAGCCATACAATACAACCCAGTACATCAACCCCAGCCACAGCACTCCCACCATTTTCAAAAGCATGTTATCATCATGCTTTTCTCTCCCCTCCTTCTGAGTAACTTTTATATGGTGCACATTTTCATGAATTTGATGTTGGCTTATGGTATGTGTGTAATGCTAAGTTTTGCCAACTCAGACTGTGAAATAGATTTTGAGAGTTTTATTGCCAGTAAGAGAATTACGAACAAATGTTTTAAAGCTTCATTCTCATTTATATTGAAGTCTCTTTACACAGTTCTGGCAGTGTGAATTGGATATAAATTACCCCCTGTAAGGCCCCTTTATATTGTCAAATAAGAATCAGACTTTTCATGTCTGTCTTTCTGCAAATGAAGTTCTAAATGTATTAAGTTTTGTAGTTCTCTGCTATGCATTGAGGGTATTTCTTACCAAGAAAATTAATCATCACATGAAAATATTTGTTTATTCTTCCCTTTCAAATATTCTTGAACTAAAAAATAAAGATTGATGTTTTTCATTTAATAATTGGATAATTTGGTATCACATTATGTATTTTATCAGCATGGAGAGTTAGAATCCAGCTTCAGCAATGTTTTCCCAATATTAATCAGTTATTTTGGAATGCAAAATGGTTTGTTATGGTCCCTATAATAATTATACTTGTGTGGTTCGGTCATTCATCATAAGTGCTTTGCTGTAAATCACAAAGTTGCGCTGCAGACTCTGTTTAGTGGGTAATTGCACTATCAGCCGGCCTTTTTTTCAGTTGAAAAATAATGGTTGCTGGCTGAATAAATCAATGATGATCACAGAAAGGATTTTTGAAAAACCTTATGCGAGTGCATGTCAGTTATTTTCATTTTATTAGATGAGTAATAGTAACTTACAATACTACTATGTTTGAATGAAATAACTTCCCTTACTTTTAGGTCTCAAACAATTTGGGGCCCAGTTCTAAAATCCTTAGGCAAAATTCAGGTCAGAAAGTTGAGTGTCAGCTATGCAACTGGATCTCTGTTGCTGGACCCTTTAGACTGCATTAAGCTCCATATAAGTCATCCTCCTCATCTTCCTTGGTCTATCCTCTGCTTCAGACGCAGTTGGATCATCTTCTCCTTATTGACATCTTGTCCTCACAGGGTTTTGGAAGACTGTCCTCTTGATTTATCTCTTCTCTTTCTGACTATTCCCATTTCCTTCTTCCTCCACTCTCCGTAGTTGTACCCAGGATCTGTCCTTGGTCCTCTGCTCATCCTCTTCTCCACCTTGTCTCTGGCAATTTCATTAGCACATGGGGCTTCAGCTATGTTTTCTATGCTGATGAATCACAAATTGATCTCTCCAGCACTGAGCTGTCTACTTGCATCTAACCCTGTATCTCAGTGTGTCTCTCTGATATCCCTTCTTGCATTCTTTGTTATCAACTTTTGTTTTACATGGTCAGACCAGACCCTCCCCAGCCTTCTCCTCCTCTCTTTATTACTGTTGACAACACTACTAACTTCCCTATCACTGTCTTATGTCAGTCTTCTCGGAGTTACCTTTGGCTCCCCCCTATTCCTGGCTCTACACATCCAGGTTACATCTAAATCCTGCTACTTTTTCCATCTCAAGATCTCCAGAGACCATCTTTCCCCCCCCCCCCCATCCTCACAGCTAAATATCTCATGTAGGCCCTCATCATCTGCTATTACAGGGGTCGGCAACGTTCGGCACACAGCTCGCCAGGGTAAGCACCCTAGCGAGCCGGGCCAGCTTATTTACCTGCTGACGCGGCAGGTTCAGCTGATCACGGCCCCCACTCACCGCAGTTCGCCGTCTCGGGCCAATGGGGGTGGCGGGAAGCGGCGCGGGCCAAGAGATGTGCTGGCCACGGCTTCCCGCCGCCCCCTTGGCCCGGGACTGCGAACCGCGGCCAGTGGGGGCCACGATCGGCCGAACCTGCCGCGTCAGCAGGTAAATAAACTGGCCCGGCCGGCTAGGGTGCTTACCCTGGCGAGCCGCGTGCCGAACGTTGCTGACCCCTGTGCTATTACAACATCCTGCTCCCCTGCCTCCCAGACATACCCTTTGTCCCCTTACGTCCATTCTAGATGTAACTGCTAAAGTCATTTTCCTCGCCCATCAGTTTGATTATTTCACTCTTCTATTTAAATCCATCCAATGACGCCATCCACATCGTATCAGAACTTCTTTTCCTGCAGGCTCAAAAGGTGTTAGACATTATGATGCTGAGTACCACAGCACGTAACTTTTAGCTGTCTGGAAAATCACTGTGATTCGCAAATCCTGGGTTAAGAACCTAAGTCTCTATACAATGAATGGGGAGAGATAGGCACCTTATACTGAGATTCACAAAAAGCAGCATGCTAGGTAGGGAGCCTCCTAAGCTAGCCAATAGGAGACGCTGATGAAAGGGCTGTGTGCTAAGACCCACTTTTCTATCTCTGCCTGTCTCTGCTTGTGATTCACAGTTGATTCACTCTCTAGAGTTAGGTGCCTATGCTATTTTGCAACAAGCTAGAAGAGGAGGCAGTGGTATCCACCTTATAACTTTTAGCCCAGAGGTAAGAGCACTTGCCTGGGTTGTGGGAGACCCAGGTTCAATTTCTGCCCCAGCCAAAGTGGGAGAGAGGATTTGAACAGGGTTCTTCCAATTCTCAGCGGAATATGATAAACTGTGGGGCTTGTTGAAACTGTTGCACTGTGGATAAATAATGAAAGAGCGATTGGAGCAGGGAAGACTAGACCCAGGGTCTCCCACCTCCCAGGTGGGTGCCTGAATCACTGGACTGCAGAGTCATTCTCTCTCTCTCTCTCAAAATGAATGACTATTTAAGTATTTTTTCCACAGTGGAATAGTCATTGGGCCAGAGGGGGAGAGAGTGAGAATAAATGGCTCTGTAGTCCAATGGTTCGGGCACCTCTGAGCATGCCTATTGCATCAGGCCCCACAAGCCACTTAGGCAGCCAAAGGCCTGGTTTGTGAATCACTCCAGGATTCTGGTAGGACACAGGCACCTGAGTGCTTAGAGGGAGGCTGCAATGCGCGTGTCTTAGAAGCAGAAACATAGGCACTGAAGGACCTTTTACTCCAAAAACTTAGGTGCTGAGTGAGTTAAGGCTCCCACAGGTGTTAGGCTTGAGTTTTGTGGTTTGTAATGGAGCCAAAACTGGGACTCAGGTGCCTTAGTCTGGGATTGAGGCACCTAAATACCTTTGTGCAGGGGTGAAAGTAACTGAGGACACTTACTGGTACGGGGGGGGGAGGGGCTCTTGCCCCCGGAAGGGGCGGGGCCTCGGGCAGAAGGGGCAGGGTTGGGGGGGTCAGCATCCCCCAGCCAGCCCTTGGCCCGTGCTGCCCGGGGCTCCCATGTTGATTTAAAGGGCCCGGAGCTCCAGATGCCACTGCTGCGGCAGCGGTGTCCGGAGCCCCAGGCCCTTTTAAATCACCAGCCCCAGGGCAGCTGCTCCCTTTGCCTCCCCCCCCCCCCCGGGGGGACGCAGCAACATTAAAGCACTGCCGCGGCCAAGGACCATCCTTAAAGCACTACCGCGGCAGCGCTTTAATGTCCCTGCCCCTTTTGCCTCCCCTGCCGGCGGCTCTGCCGGTACGGACCCTACCGGCAGGGCTGCCAACGGGAGGGGTAGGGGGAAGGGGCAGCAATGTTAAAGTGCTGCCGTGGCAAAGGAGTGTCCTTAAAGCACTGCCGCGGCAGCATTTTAATGTTGCTGCCCCTCCACACCCCCCCCGTCGCCACCGTCATCGGCCCTGCCGGTAGGGTGCGTACCGGCAGAGCCACCGACAGGGGAGGCAAAAGGGGCAGAGACATTAAAGCGCTGCGGCGGTAGTGCTTTAAGCGGCAGCGCTTTAATGTGGGCTGGGTATGGGCCGGTGCGGGTTCTTACCGGTACAAAGTACCAGCTCACTTTCACACCTGCCTTTGTGGATCCAGGCACTTGTCACTATCTTCAAAACGCTACATGACTGTTCTCCCTATTTATCTTTCTTGAGTTTTGTGTAGCCACCATTTCTGTCCCCTCTATTCCATTGTTGTTCCCTGAGTTTATCTACAAGGCCCCAAATCTGTCCACCTTTAGCCTCCTCTTGTTTCGGAGGTGCTGTTTATAGTGAATCAAGTTGACTTGTATATACAATGACAATTATTTTACCTCAATCTGTGTCTGCTTGTCTACCTGTCCTTTATACTGTGAACTCATCAGAATAGGGATTATCCCTTCTTGAATGTTTAAAAAATGCCTAGCACATAGTGAATGCTACAATTGTATCCACTACGTTTGTATCTCTATTCTTTGTGGTACTGCTGGGAATGAGGCTGATGATAAGCTGGCACAATGAGTGACGACATTCCCAAGATGCACTGGTTTACAGAAAGTGTTGTCTGCCTCTGCACTGTAGGAAAGAGGCTTCCTTGATCTGTTTGTTCAGTATTAAGAGCTTTGGCAGTATCCAGGATTTGGATAAGTTATCTTAGCGTCTCAGTGGATTAGTCTGCTAAATTGTTTTGACAGGCATCCTTGTATAATTTGCCCTCTTATTTCTTGTTATATATATATATATATATATATATATATATGTGGAATTGCAGGTCACTAATGTGTGTGTTTTCTTGCTCTTGCTGGTGCATCTGATCCTGTTTGTACTCCAGCTGCTGTCTTCTGGCCTGTAGTGTCACTGATGTCCCTAGAACACCTGAGCCTCTTTGTTTTTATTTCCACCTGCTGCTTGCCAGTGTTGTTTCACTCAAGAAAGCTTTCCTGCTGTCAGTAGCAGTAGAAGCTGTGATCAAAGCTGTAGGATGTGAGTTAGTGCCGTTGCAGTTAGTAGAGAGACACAATAAAACAAACAGGTTAAGGAGCTCTGGGGACATAGATAGAAGCTGATCAAGGCATAGTAGAGACTGAGGGTAAGTGTCTGTCAGAACCAGATATTCGGGCATAATGGTGGATTTGGTGGGTCTTGATTTCTGGCCCTTCATCAGTTTTCATATGATAGTCAGCACCCCTCTGGGTAGTTGTTGGGAAGTTATCATTTTTAAATGAGAGAGGAAGAAACTACTAGAAAAACTAAGTGAAGCTGTCAAACTGCAGAAAGGGAAAGGAGTTTAAATAAAGTTTTTAAGGGTGATTTGATTCATTAGTTTCCTCAGGCCCCAGTGTTGTTCTCCATGAAAGTGAATGGGAGTTTTGCTCAAATGGAAGCAGGATCAGGCCTTTCCTGGCATGATATTCCTCACTTCCCTATAGGTCAGCAAGGCAGTTGTCCTTTCTCCTTGAAGTTTATTCAGCCCAATTATTATTTTATAATTAGGAAGCATCCTCAAGATCTCATTACACTAGGGATTACTATTATTCTGTGTTTAAGGTATTTTTTCCAAGTTTAATATTATTTCCTATTGAAGTTAAAGCTGATAGTCTCTAGTAGTACATCCATCTCTATAGAAGTACCCTTATAATACAATTATTCTACTGCATCTAGAAATCTGCCCAGGGGAGATTGGTGAGCATGCCGGGTTTGATTCAATTTCCTGATGATTAACCAAGCCTGAGATAAATAGGAATAGATTTTTTTTCTCGGCCCACTTTCGGTGGCGGAGACTGACACTGTGGAATGTTTTGTTTCTGACTAAAACTCCTGAAGTGCAATATGTACCAGGCTGAGGTAGAAATCTTAACATTCCTGTGTGTCTTAACTCATCCATACAAATCTGCAGCATTTTAATAGATTGAAGAAAATTAATGGAAGGTATTTCATCTTAACAGTGGGCCAAATTCTTATGCGTTTTTTATTCATACTTCACTCAGGCAAAGGTCACATTCATTTTAATAGAGTCTGCTTGAGTAAGGAGTGAGTGAAAACTGAGTAAAGGCTTCAGGATTTGTTCTATTTTCTTTAACTTGATTATGAAATGGGATGGGGGGAGCAGGGAAAGGGGGCATGTATCCAAGAAAGAATTCCCCAAAGCAGAAGACACATTATTTAAAAACAAATTGCTTTAGCTAATTAACATATTTAAAGTATTATTCTACTGTATTATCGAGTGAAGGACTATTTATGAATTTAATCCTTATGTTTTTAGCTGTAAAGTATGACACAAAGAAAAGAATGTCAAAATGTCATATAATTCTCTCATTTCTGTGCTACAGGTGCATGGCTTGCAGTCCTGTCCTCTTTTAGTCATTTGTTGACTCTTGCAAAATAAAAATAAAAAAAAATCCCTTGCACTGCATTACAATTTTTCTTCTATAATAGGGCTTCTACTGCCAAAATGGAATGGTGATAGAATGGAGCTGGATTGGGGGTGGAGTGGAACCACTGATTCACCATGTAGCTCATGAAAGTCTGTGTCCTTGTATTTTAAATCTCAGTATAGGAGTGGGGCTTTGATAAAATTCAGACTGAAGCAAAATTCTGGATCTACATACCCTGAATTTTGGGCAAGTTTGGGTGGAAACTTGGACTTGGATTTGAATATTTTGATATGAACCCATTTTGAGATAAAATAATAATCTCCCCTCTTGACTCAATCAGAATCTGGTTTGAAAAAAACAACAGTTATTTTTCCTTTTTATTATATTTTGCAGTTTGGAAATTCTGTATTTCCTGGAAGAAGTATCAAAACATTGCAAGGAAATCTCTCCTCAAAATATTCAGCCCAGTTCAAATGGTTTAGATGAGGTAAAGATAAACACCCCCAAACATTTTGATATTTATCTGAACTTTCTGATATTCACCCTGTCATACGGTACTGAGCTAGCCCTGGGAATTTTCCCTCAGTATTTGGCTGGCTGGTTCTTGCTCACCTGATTAGGGTCAAACTGATCTTCATATATGGGGTAGGATAAGAATTTTCTCTCAGGTCAGACTGCTGTGACCTTGGGGTTTTTTACCTTCCTCTGCAGTGTGGGGTGCTTGCCAGGATAAGCTCTCTTTCACTTAATCAATTCTCTGCCATTGCAGGGAACTTTGATATTGTTCTCTGCCTGTCACACAATAATTTCATTTCCTGATGGCTGTAATACTTTGCTGTAATTTTGGTTGTTGGATTTAATGTGCAAGTCCTGGGTGGTGTTTAGAGGCCTGTGATAATCAGAAGATAAGACAAGATGATTTGCTGGTGCTTTCTGGCCCTAAAGTCTATGACTACAACAGAGACTAATTAGCGGGAGCCAGTCAGGCTTTTAAGTTGATTGGCTGATATCCATCTAGGTCCTCAAAGTTTTTTGGACCCACATTGCTTATCGACAGAAATGTGAGTCAGTATTTATTCTATAAATTTTAGTAAAACACTTAATTAAACAAAAATAAAATCAAGAAAATATATCACCAAAGCTAACCTACTATTAATTATATTGAACTAAACTAAATACAAAACAATACAACTATCAATTCAATATGAAATCAAGGTCAAATTAACAAGTTAGTCTCAATATTGGATTGGAGCTAAGTCATCACATAAATACCGTAATCCCCTTAATCCTAAAACTAATCAGTCCTTATAAATTCTAAAGAGGGTAGCCGTCTGGTTGGTTGTCCTAACTAAAGAATTTTACCAAAGTCAATCAAATGTACAGTTTGAATGATTAAATACAGTACCACTAAAAACCAAGTTATCTAATGTCTGAAACAACCTCAGAGCCAATAATAGAGCTTCCTCCCTAGATTTCAATTCTTGTGTGGCAGCTAACCCTTTCCCTCCCTCCTCCTCTCACCTCCCCCCCGCAAAAGATGGGAGATTATAATACAGACTCTAATAGAACTGTATTGACAAGCCCCCACCTGCACCTTTTAAAAAAAAAAAAAACACCAGAAATTTCAGATGGCAGTCTCAAATCTCTTAGGGCTTGTAACAGAGAACACAGAAGACACTCAATGTTGAGTAATTTTACAGACACTATTTAGGGCTGTTTAAACCTGGGGAACTTTTCTTTCAGGTGCCTTTCCTATGTGGAGTATATGGGTGGACGTACACACACACGCATGCACACACCCACACTTTCACTTCCAAACCCCAAAACTGAAAAGGCTAAATAGTCTCGGACATCTCCCAGCTAATCAAGACAAAAGACAAAAACAGAAAAAAGAAACTTAAGATAAAAGGGAGTTTGTGACCTCTTCAGCTCTCACCATCTTCTGGACCTATGTAGAGTAGGAACTGGAATTGCAGACAAGCCAGAGAGTAATGATCCGCTGGCACAGCTCTTCTCACTAATGGGACTCCTTCAGGCTCATAGAGAGGCTGGAGTGGCTTGGTGGTGCTTGTTGTGATTAGTCTTGGAGATTCTTCAGTGTCAGCCTCCCCTCAGGTGGCTTGTTGACCCAAAAGGCAAAGCTTATCAGTCTTGCTCCTGATTTTTATGGTTAGTGAACTGTGTTTACTCTAAAAAAGCAACAGAGGGTCCTCTGGCACCTTTAAGACTAACAGAAGTATTGGGAGCATAAGCTTTCGTGGGTAAGAACCTCACTTCTTCAGATGTGTTTACTCTGTCTCTCAGCACCTGCTTCCAAGGTCTCTGGACAAATCAGGAAAGAGGCCTATCTTGGAACCACACAACTTAATCCATTCAGGTTCAAATTAGGTCATTGTCAGTGAGTATCAGCTAGGAAAAGTTCCTATTTAAACCAATATTTTAAAAATATTTGGGGTCTTGCATACTACAGAGACTGTAAGTCTGTGAGCTCCCAAAACTATCAAAAATCTGGATGAGACCATTTTTGAGGAAACTGGGAAGGTCTTCTCCAGGTGAAAACATCTAGAGATACGTCACCAGTTCATGGAAAGTTTGATCCTATAGAAATAGCTGATTGCTAGGATTCTTTTTCAACGACCAGTCACTCAGCTGTCATCCATCAGCAAAATAATAAATTGTAACAACTTATTGCCAATACCATAATTTGTCTTGCAAACAAGACAACTTGCAATAAACTGTCTATGTGGAACCAGGGTATAAGTCAAACAGCTTATCTGGAATCTTCAGCTTCAGAGAGAAAGGTTATTTTAAAACCTGTCAAGATGAAACACCCTGAAAACATTAAAAAAAAATTATGTAAAGTATGTATTGCCTTAAAAACTATTGTGCTTACATCACTCAGTAGCAGTCATGAACTTGCAGATGTTATCAAGGGGGCATAGTGACACCACAGAATTTAAAACAATAAAAACACTTAGAAAATGTTCCCAACTTGAAATCGGAAAAGAGGGGGAAATAGAGTATGTTATATGGTCATATTCTGAGGTAAAATTAGTGATGGAGAAATGAGGCGCTGATACTGCTAATACTTAGGTCTCTGTAGCAGCCCCAGCTAATCTTTGGATTCACATCGTGAGGCATGGCACAATTGTAGCATGAAAAATGATTTTATTCCTGATTCCTTGGAAGGGTTAACATAGGCTAGGTCTACACTGCAGCGGGGGTCCGACCTAAGATATGCAACTTCAGCTACGTGAATACCGTAGCTGAAGTTGCGTATTTTAGGTCGGCTTACCTGGCGGTGAGGACGCGGGAAAGTCGACTGCTGCCGCGCTGCCGCCGACTCCGCTGCCGCCTCTTGCCGAGGTGGATTTCCGGAGTCGACGGCAGAGCGATCAGGGATCGATTTTACCGCGGCTTCACTAGACGCGGTAAGTCGATCCCCGAAAAACCGATTGCTACCCGCCGATCCGGCGGGTAGTGAAGACAAAGCCTCAGTGAATGTCCCTGGCCTCTCAGGGGGCACTACACAAAACAGTCTTTCAAGTCCAAAGTAGAATGAATACATCTCTAACTTTCTCTGCATTCTCTCTTGGCCCAGGACCCAGGGAGGGTCTGGGTTCCTCTCTGGAACAAAGGGCCCTTACATTATCTCCTGGATGCTTCCTTTTTAAAGGCCTGCATCTCTAATGAGGCCCAGATGCAGGTCCTTCCTGCCAACTGTGACAGCCTAGTTTGTATACACCTTTTGAGTTAGAACAAGTATTTCCCCTCCATTCAAGGGAAGATCCCCCGGCTGGGGAGTGGGATACATACACCATATTCCAGTCATGATATTTTCATTTGGTTTCTATATTTGCAACAAATGGATTCTACCACTGTTTTGGGGCTGGAGCAGTTTTCTGGAGTCAGTCTATACAGCCTCTGCCTTGCCAATTGGAAGAGCAGCTGGGAGTATTATCCAGCTCAGGAGGAAACAAAAATCAAAACCATACAACACAGCAGGGCTACATCCCCTTGAATGGCAGTTTCTTGTATTAGTGCAGAAACAAATCTTTGATCGTGCTGTGTATCTGAAGCTGGAGTTGTTGCTCTCGCTCTGTGTGTGTATGTGTATGTGTTTGTGTGTGAGAGAGAGAGAGAATTTAGTTTCTTGTCAGGGCAAGGTTTTCTAGTCTGTTAGATCCAAGTGAGATTTAAAAAAAAAATCAAATAATTCAAAGCTAAAGATTCAGTTAGTCTTAAGGGAGCAGCTGAGAAAAGCTGAAAGTGCAGCTCAGAAAAGTGTCAGACTGCTGGGAACTCCCACTATTCTAAAGGAGGAAGCAACCCTTTCTAAAGTATAAATCCTTTTTTGTCTTCCAGTGGCAATGAAAACTATATTTCTTCATTTTTTCTTTTTTCTTATGGTAGATATTTGTTTACGGGATATGTGTGCATGTATTGTGACAGGGCAAGGCCAGATGGCTATAGGAAAGTAGTAAAAAACAGCTATGTTAGCCCCAGGCTAAACAAATCTCTGTTACCATGGTAACCAAATGGCAGTAGCTCCAGGTTAATCAAGACACCTGGGGCTAATTAAGATCCTTCTAGAAAGCAGGGGAGACAGCTAGGTTGATTGGGACACCTGAAGCCAATCAAGAGCTGGCTGGAACTAGTTAAAAGCCTCCCAGTTAGCCAGTTGGGTGTGTATCAGGAGTTGTAGAAGGAAGCTGTGCTGCTGGAGAAACTGGGTAGAACAAACCCTAAGGAAGGAGGCTCTGAGGTAAGGGTGAAGTAGATGTTGAGGAAGTGGAGGCTGTTGTGGGGAAGTGGCCCAGGGAATTGTACTTGTCCTGTTTCAAAAAGTCAGCTACCAATAGCTGCTGCTATTAAGGTCCCTGGGCTGGAGCCTGGAGTAGAGGGGGGGACCTGGGTTCCCCCTTCCCCTGATTAATCACAGAGAGTGTGAGACAACAGAGACTGTGTGAGGGAGGGTTGCTTCTTCCCACCTCCCTTACTGGCTTATGATGAAAATGGCTCAGTAGGCTGTGACCCTTGCCTCTAGAGAGAGAAGGGCTATGTGGAGGGTCACAGTGAGACTCTGAGGCTAGTGTAATCCACCTGGAAGTGTGGGATCCATTGAGACAAGGTTGGAACTTTGCCACAGTATATATACGCATGTTTGCACACTTGCCAAATAAAGATGAATTTGTCCCTGGTATTACTTTCCCTCTTCTGCACACAAGCCTGTTCTTGACAGAGTTTTACCTCCTCCTCTTTCACACCTGCTGTTGCTCCAATATTCCACTAACTGTGCCAGATATGGAGATAATTATTGTATCTCTTTCATAGAGATTTACACTAGGTCTATATCTGTCCCACTGTTTACTTTTTAGAAATGTGAAGTTAAGGCACTCTAAAAAAATTAACTATGCCTTGTAGTGTTGTCATGAGGGGGGAAAAAATCAAATGTGTCTTTAGAAAATTAGTTTAATCTAATCTGGTACTACAAACTCTTATGCACTAATCAGAACCATGTGGTTATTGCATGGCATTATTGAGCAGAATTAAGGTCGCTTAAAGTCCCTTAACTATGCATTTCCATACCTTAAACAGTTTGGATTTCTTTTTAAAAAAATGATTCTGAATATCCTCAATACTCATTTTTGATATTTTTTGTGAACATCTTGTAATACTTTTACCCTTAAATTACTGATATGTACTCAACCTTAACTCTAATTTAATGTTTAATTCTAAAATATGGTTGCGAATCTATAATTATCTTTTTCTATCAGATTCCGTACTGCTTAATTAGAAGGGATACTTGCATGATAGTTTCATAGATTCATAGATTCTAGGACTGGAAGGGACCTCAAGAGGTCATCGAATCCAGTCCCCTGCCCGCATGGCAGGACCAAATACCAAATTCCATAAGATGTAGTTTTGTGGTGTGGAACCAGCTATTCATTTGGGAAATGACTGTATATAGGAAACTGCTTCTGAATCAAATCCTCTGATTTCCTCCAGTAGAACTTGTCACTCAGTCAGTTCAAAGTTTATACTTATCTTAAAGGAGAAATACAGCCCTATATCTTTTTTGCAAGTGTGGAAAAGGCTAATAATTAGTTAGTAACCTTTAGGAGACCCAGTCAGGGCCCCACTGTACTAACCATTGTATAGACATGTAACAACAAGGTGAATCCTCTCCAGCAGAGCTTACAGTCTAAATATTAGGTCAAGTCTGCACTAGAAACTTTTGCTGGTATTGTAATGTCAGTTAGGGGTGTGACTTTTTTTAAACAATGCAGGCTAAAGCCCAAGTGTAGACTCGTTATACCGGCATAAAAGTGCGGTTACCAGTTGTCACAGCCTTGGTTGAGCTCCCCCTGTTGGAGACTCACTAGGCTGCTGTGTTTGGAACCACATACTGGGCCCGTGTGCTTTTAAGCTTTCCTTGGTCTGACTCCAGCCTCTTTAGCACAATACTTGGGCACAGACTGTCTGTCTGATACCCCATCTGGAAGTGGGGCCCAGCAGCCCTAGTCCTGAACAATCCCAAGACTTCTCAATAGTTTAAGCTCACCCTTTCACAGAGCTCCACCCTGATGGGCACTTTGGTTTACATTTAGTCCTTAGGGACACATAATAGTTGAAGCAAATAGACACAGACTTTGCAGAAGGATTTCAAAAACAATCACTGTTTACTTTAGAGGGCACATGAGATATACAGATGTAGGTAAAATAAAAAACATCTATGCCATTCCCTGCCTCAATGTTCTTTGGGATTTGGATCAATGTCCTTTCAGGGTTCCAAGTCTCCTCCGCTGGATTGCACTCCTCCAGCTCATGATTTCTCCTCCAAATCATGGAGTATCTTTCTCTGACGCCTGCAGTCAGTGTCCTTCAACTGATCTATCACACATAAAGGTTCCCTCTTGCTCAGGAAACCTGTCCTTTTGAGTTCTTCTGTGAGTCCCTCCTCAACTTCTCAGCCTCTAAATCCCAGCTCTGACACACATGTTTCTTTGTTGCCTTCTGGGGATTGTCCATTCCTTAAAATCCTAGCTTTCTGCAGAAGAAACTGGAGAAAACTGGTTTCACCTAGAATGCAGCCACCCTGTTCTGTTTCTGCAAGATCTATTCATGTATTGCTTGTCTTTAATGACCATCTGTTCAGAGACACTCAGGTGCTCCTCCCTCATAGCACAAAGATAATCATAAAGTCTTAAACATACAGAGAGTTCATAGTTTCAAACAGAATTAATAAATTGTACATAGACAGATTTCCTGAAATTGTCTCACCAGTATAGTTTATTTTGGTTGGGGAACTGGTATATGCTATACCAGGAAACACACACTTTTCCCAGTATAAGATGGATCTATATTAGTACAAACTGGATCTATTTTAATATAGTCTAGGCCTAAAATGCGAGACAAAAGAAGCTGGTTCTTTTGACAATTCAGGGCATGGATCATCACTGTAAACCTCTTAATGCTGTGGTTCTCAACCTATTTACCATTCTGGGCACCAAATACAGCTCTCTGTGTTATGTGGGCCACATCCACACACACACACACACACTATATATATATATATATATATATATATATATATATATATATGCATACACACACACACACTACTGTATGGCCCTGAGGATGTCACACGGACCGTTGCCGTGTGCTGATTGGGCCACAAGCAGCCCGGAAGCCATGGGTTGAGAACCACTGCCGTAATGATAGGAATTGGGATAGGCAGAAGGACATGCTGTGACTGCTAGAACCAACAATTGTAAATGTTAGCACATTTTTAGCTTGTGTTCATTTTGAAAGAGCATCATTGCTTTTACTATTATGTTGACTAATGGTCTGCAAATGATGTTTGCACACTTACTATTGTGATACAATCAGTGGATAGTTGCTATTCTCCTGATGCACTTCTTTAGTTGCAAAACTTTTAAGTGAATTGTTCTTCTTTTGTAAACAAATTACTCAACACTCCTGGTGTATTACCACACTGACAGATAAACAGATGTGGCATGCTATCAGAGGAGGCTAATTTGAGGTTCCATTATTCTCCTATCCACAATGCCAATTAGCTTAGCCTAGTAGAAATGTGTGACTGAGAAATGTTTAGTTTTAAAACCGGCTTCTTGGGTATTGGGCCTCAGGAGCATATGTAAATCTTGATGATATAATCAATAACACTGCTTTCATTTCTTTCTTTCTTTTTTTTTTATTCCTGTTGCTGTTACTTAGATGGCTTGTGTGATTTATGTAGGGCTTCTAGTGCTGATGCAATTTAGCTTTGCTGCAGCCTGCCTCAAGGTCGTAGTTTTAGAAAAAATGTGAGGAGAATGGGGTGACAAGAAGAAGCCATTCTTCTTCATATGCCATTGCTTGTGTTTATAAACTATTCTATCCTGTCCCCTTCATTTCAGAGGGACTGGACTCAAACCCTGTCTCCAGATCTATTTAATACTCATCAACATAGTATCTGAACACCTCACAAACAGGGAGGTGGGATAGCTCAGTGGTTTGAGCAATGGCCTGCTAAACCCAGGGTTGTGAGCTCAATCCTTGAGGGGGCTACTTAGGGATCTGGGGCAAAAACAATACTTGATCCTGCTAGTGAAGGCAGGGGGCTGGATTCAATGACAAGGTCTTTTCCAGTTCTAGGAGATAGGATATCTCCATTAATTTAATTTATTTTATTTATAATTTATTTTAACACACCAAATGCTAGAATTAATCTAACAAGTAGGCTAGATTTCTCCTAGATTTCTCCTTAGGAGGTAGCTAAACTTTGAATTTTTTAAAAATTGTTTGTGTTTGTATGGCTCCTCTTCCTCGTATCTTCTCTCACTGATTATATTGTGGGAAAGCTTAAAGAAGTGTGTTTTGCACGTAGTTTGGAAAGTAATAAAATCTATAGTTATTCTCATTTCCTCTGGAAGGGAGGTCCATACTTTTGGGCCAGCAGTGTACAAACCCTCTCATGGTGCTGAGGGTTGAATTATTTCTGTGCTGAAACATGGCTGAAGGGGGAGCATGTGATCTCTAGGTGAAAGGTATTCTTTAGGTAGCTGGGCCAATGCCAAAAATAGCCTTAAAAAAAGAGGACTAAGACCTTGAAATTGACCTGGTTTTCTGTGGGGAGCCAGTGTAGTAAGTAGAGTGGCATTGTTTTCCACCTCTTAGAGTGCTCTGCTTAACAGAGATTTCATGCTGAAAGAAGTGAGACAACTATCAATCCAAGATATAAGAACGGCCATACTGGATCAGACTAGTGGTCCATCTAGCCCAGTATCCTGCCTTCTGACAGTGGCTGGTGCCAGATGCTTCAGAGGAAACAAACAGAACTGTGCAATTTTTGAGTGATCCATACCCTGTTGTCCAGTCCCACCTTCTGGCAGTCAGAGGCTTAGGGACACCCAGAGCATGGTTTTGCATCCCTGCCCATCCTGGCTAATAGCCATTGATGGACCTATCCTCCATGAACTTATCTAATTCCTTTTTGAACCCAGTTATACATTTGGTCTTCACAACATCCCCTGGCAATGAGTTTCACAAGTCGACTGTGTGGTGCATGAAGAAGTACTTCCCTATGTTTTTTTTAAACCTGCTGCTTATTAATTTCATTGGGTGACCCCTGGTTCTTGTGTTATGTGAAAGGGTATATAACACTTTTTCTCTCCAGTGTTCATGACTTTATAGAGCTCTATGATATTCCCCTTTAGTCATCTCTTTTCTTACCTGAACAATCCCAGTTTTTTTAATCGCTCCTCATATGGAATCTGTTCCATACCCCTAATAATTTGTTACCCTTCTTTGTACTTTGTCTAATTCTAATGCAGTATTCAAGATGTAGGCTTAAATGGATTTATATATTAATTATGATATTTTCTGTTTTATCTATCCCTTTCCTAATGGTTCCTAACATTCTGTTGGTTTTTCAACTGCTGCTACACATTGAACAGATATATTCAGAGAACTATCCAGAATGACTTCAAGATCTTTCTTGAGTGGTAACAGCTAACTTAGGCTCCATCATTTTTTATGTATAGTTGGGGTTATATTTTTCAGTGTGCATTGCTTAACACTTATCAAGATTGAATTTAATCTGTCATTTTGTCACCCAGTTTTGTGAGGTCCCTTTGTAACTCTTTGCAGTCAGCTTTGGACTGAATTATCTTGAGTAATTTATTGTCTGCAAACTTTGCCACCTCAGTGTTTCCTCCTTTTTCCAGATCATTTATGAATATGTTGAACAGCATTGGTCAGAGTACAAATCCTCGAGGGATCCTTCTGTTTATCTGTCTCTGCTGTGAAAACTGACCATTTAGTCCTACCCTTTGTTTTCTATCTTTTAACCAGGATAGCCTCTGGAGCCTTTTTTAAAAATGGGCATTACATTAGCTATCCTCCAATCATCTGGTACAGAGACTGATCTAAGCGATAGGTTACATACCACAGTTAGTAGTTCTGCAATTTCATATTTGAGTTCCTTCAGAACTCTTGGGGAATTACCATATGGTCCTGGAGACTTTATATTATTTAATTTATCAGTTTGTTCCAAAACCACCTCATTATCAGTGGCCACGGTTAAGACTGGGAGTGACTGTGATGATGTGTGGATGTTTGGTGAGCAAGTGCTGATGTATTATACAGAGTATGTGTATCTGTTTGTTTAGTCTTTTAGGCATATTGGGATTTAATGGTTTCTTTACTGGATTTTGAGGGTTTGTGTCAATGTTAATTGCATGTGAGCCACCTTAACCCTTATTTAACTAAGTTCATTGTGTGGTAATAGTATAGCAAGCAAACACATAACAACAAGGCTTTTAGTTTAGTTTTGTTTTTTCTCTGCTTTTTGAGACTATTCAGACAGAAAAAAATCACTGCCAGTTTTATGCACTCAGACTCAAGGATTGCATAGGATAGTGAAAAGAAACACACTATGGTCCAGATCCAAAGCCCATTGAATCCAATGGGAGTCTTTCTGATTTTTATAGACCTCTATGACTCCAGCAGACTTTGCATCAGGCCTTAAGGTTTTGTCTGACTTAGTCTGTTTCTTCAACTATGCCAGTGGCATACTGGTTCAAATAAGGGGATCTGATTGAGAAGTTGGCAATCTGAGCTCAGTGACAGACTTTGAAATCTATCTCCACAGAAACTTGCTTGTAGCAGAAGTTGACACATCAGTGTCACACCATTTGATTAACATGGGTGCTCCATTCTGAGAAGCATGGAATCACTGTTTACTGGACTGATTCTCAGAGGAGATGGTGGCCTCATGATAGATTATTCAGTCCCCCTACAGTTAGAGTGAGTGTTCTGAGGATGCATGTCAATCAGCTGGGTACAATGATTGACACCTGCTCCTTCTCCTCTTCAGTCCAGCTCTAGTAAGAATATCAAATCAGCAAAGCCCGAGTGTGATTGCACAGCTGAGCTAGTTTGGGGTCCTACACCTGAATCAGTCATCTCCTTAAATTTGGAGTGCTTAATAGCATATCAGTGGGGCTAATAAATTGGGAATTATGCCCATTGTCCTGGCATATTTGATGGGAGAGAATTGGGACATCTATTTTCTTTCAGATATTGGTATATTTTCATTATTTACAAGTTCCAAATTAATTGTTCATTTAAAAATGCAATTCTCCTTTACTGAGGGGGTTGGAAATATTTTGTAGGGCTGAGGACAGATTTGTGAAAAGATATTATATAGAAAATTCAGTATTCCACCTGTTCTGCTGCAAAGTGGAAAAGAGTCTTCAGGTGAACATTTTGGTGAGGTTGGCTGTAAAAGTACAGCAGAAAGAGATGGGGATTCATGTCATACAGAATTTGATTTAGAGTGGTTTCCTATAGGGTGTCTGGGGAGTTTGCTACTCTTGAGTTAAGCCTTTGTCCAGTCGGCCTGTGAGAAACCATGAAACTGGTATTTAATTAGGGCACCTTCTGAACTAAAGAGAGCTTAATTCCTCACAGAGCCATCAGGAGTTGATCCTGAGGGAGTGGAGGGGATGGACCCTCAGAAAGTCCAAGCCTATCCAAGACACTTAGCAGAACAATTCCATGCAAATTCTAATAGTGAGAGTGACATCATCATGAGCTAAAAAAAAAAATTCTTCTGATTGGAATTGCTCACAACCCATAATCTCACACGTGTAATGCAAAAGAGACTCCATATAACCATAATGGGTAGGGCTGAATAAAACCTCCTTCACATTGCCCATAAGAGTAACTGGTCGAGGCTTCCCCTTGGAACTAGTTGCTGCTTTGAATCTAGACAGCAGGACTCACCTTTTGGCGACTGTCCAGTCTATACCAGCAGGTCGATTATGAGGGGGAACAGGGCATACCCCGATGGAGGATAGACAGCAGCGCCTAGTCTCTCAGGGCAAGCAGCTAGAGAGTCACCATGCTGTGTACTATAAAGGATCTAGCCCTGTGATGTCCAAGTCACAGAAGAGTGGCAAAAGCTAGCTCTTTGTCTCTAAGAGCACCTTGGATTAATTCACTGAGTTGAAGAGGAGTGAAAGGAGAGAGGGCAGGGAGTCAAATCCAAAGAAATTCCTCCTGTGAGAGGAAAATCAATGTTTGATCTCATAAATGTGTCAAATAGCAATCCTCCCACTGACAGCTGAGTGACAGAGAAATATATCTGTCCCTGAGTTGGTAGACAGTCACAATTAAATTCCACTTTTGGGGAATGTGTATGATTCTGTAAATCATGTAGTGACAGGTTCTATTTGAAATTGGCGTTTGTATGAAATTATAAATTGCCAATAATTTGGAATAGTCTAAGGGGATAATTTCTTTTAAGGCATAAGCATAGGGAGGCAGAGGTAAATTTGAGCTGTCAGCCTTAAATCTGTATTACATGATGTAGTGAGGAGGCGTGGCCTCCCTCAGAGGTGGGTGGAACCAGGAGGGCCATGCCCCCATGCCAGAAGCAGAGGGGTGGGACAGGAAGAGGAAGTACAAAAGGCTGACCCAGCAGCTCAGTTGCGAGAGGGAGCTGCCAAAGGAGACAAATGCTTCTTCCCCGCTGCTGGAGTGGGACGCCAAGGAGAACTGCTGCTGCCCCGAGGACCTGCATGAGCTTCCAGAGAACTGTGCCACTCCTGACGCTGAGGGGCTGCCACTGCTATCCTTGGTGGTGTATCCCAGGGAGACTGAGGACAAGCCCTGGGTGCAGGTACACCTGAGGGCGAGAATAGGAAGCAGCCCAGAGGAACCAGACTACCGTCTGGCTGTGGTGCGACCAGAAACATGGTCAGTGTGTTGCAGGTGGATTCCTTGCTGACCCTGGGGTGGCAGTACACCCCCTCCATAGGCCAGGAGGCCTGTGCTCCTCAGTCATCCCTGCCTGAGCCCCATAGACTGCTTCGTGCTCATCCCTGCCTGATTGCAGGCCAGAGCCCTGACTGTTTGCTGCTCCACTCTGCTTGAAGGCTGGGGCACACTGAGTACCGCTAATTTGCCTTTTCTTTGTGAGAAGTACTCTAGCAGTACTGCGAGGAGGCATGGTCTACACCTGAGTACTAACTGCTTCATTTCTCAGTCTTCACTTGGCAATTAAACAAATTTGTGCCTGGAGTAGAAACAGCAGTATTGCAGCATTATTGTGATATGAGGAATTGCCAGCTAGAGCTGATTGGGTACTTTTAGACTAATTTTTTTTTTTGGTTGGTTGGAAAATGCTGATTTGTCAAAACCAAAACTTCTTCAGGTCCAGGATGGAATTTCTAGAGACAGAGGCCAAAATAGCTTATAGCCCAGTTGTAAGGCCACTCACCTGGAATGTGGGATATACCTAGAATCCCACAATATTTTCTAAAGTGACTTAGATACTTAGAGCTAGATTGTCAAAGGTGTTTAGATGCTTGAAGGTGCAGATATGTGACTGGTGGAATTTTCAAATAATTCTTAAATGATCCTAATGAGAGTTAAGTGCCTAACCTTACATAAGCCCTTTTGAAAATCCTGCTACGTGCTTATCTGCATATTTACATGCCTAAACACCTTTGAAAATCTGGCCTTTGGGAGTAAAGTGACTATATGTCCTGTTTTGGCCAGGACAGTCCCGTTTAAGTTCTGTCCTGGATGTCATGATGTTTTGGCAAAACTGGGCTTTGTCCAGAAGCCCAGTTTTGCCCCCCCAAAAAGTTGTGATGTCCATGCAGTGCTTAATATGTAATGAAAGAGGTTCCGGGGCTAAGCCCTAGCACAAATTAAGCACTGTCTGGGCGGCCGGAGAGCAGCAGTGACTACACCAGGCAACTCATATTCCCTCAGTGCAGAGGGGTGAGCAGAGGGCAAGGGATGAGGGAAATTGAAGCAGAGTGGGTCAGGGAGAAGGACAGAGGAGGGGATGGGGAAACCTTCTAGGGCAGAAGGGTTTATATCCACTCCGGGTGTCCTGTTTTCAGTGTAGGGAAATATGGTCACTCTACTTAGGATGCTAAGTCCCATTGATTGTCAATGAGTTAAGCTCCTAAGGGTCAAAGTCTTTCTTGAAAATGGGACTTAAGATAAATCACTTAGTGCTAGATCCACACAAGAACATAGCTCTCTAGCACTTGAGGTGTCTAAATCCAACATTTAGGAACCACTGACAGCATCAAAACCTCCACTTAGTTACCAACTAACTCAGTAGGTGTCTACATTTCCTCTGTGAAAGTCTCTTAGGAGCCTATGTTTTTGACATTGAACATGTGCACAGATGCTGTAGTCTAATGTAATAATTAAATATGAATTGGATTAAGAGGACTGGATTCTGGCTCTCCCCATTGGGTGCCCTAAAGAGTGAGCTATAGAGTCATTGTCATTCTCTCTCCAACCCATGCATGTTTAAATGTTTATACCATGTGGAACAGCTCTAACAGGCGAGATTGAGAGCCCAATTAGGATATTTCCTGGGACGAGAAGAGACCAAAGTTCAGATCCCTTCTCCACATTGGGGAGAGGTGATAACTGAACCTGGGTCTCTCATATCACACGTGAGTGCTCTAACCACTGGGCTAAACGTTATAAAGGGGAGGGCAGGTACGGGCACCACCTCTTTCTCCACCCTTTTTTTTTTTTTTTGGGCCAAAAACCAGCCTAGGGATTTATAGGTGTGAATCCCAAGTGGAAAGTCTGACTTGGACTTAGGCACCTAAGTCCCTTTGAGGGACAGGGCTTAGGACCCACCCTCCTCCTTGACATTTCCTACTGGCTAGCTTAGGTGGCTCCCGGCCCAGTGTGCTGGCTTTTGTGGATCCAATTCTTAGGTGACTCTCTCTCCTTATGCATTGTATAGGGAGGTTGGGTGCCTAACTCAGTCCTATGGATTCCACTGGGTTACTAGGCATGTAAAAGTTGGGCATAGCAAAGTCTAAGTCCCTTTGTGGTCTAGTTTTTAGACACTTTTCAAAATGCTTTATGAAAAGGAAATGTCTCTCAGATCAGTGGAAATATTTTAAGCTTGACTTCTGTAGCTGAGCTTTCATTGTGAAAGCATTAACCTGACTAAAGATCAATGTAGTTAATAGACAATGAAATTTCTTTATTGTATTAGTTATTTTTGAAATATTACATGAATATTGATGAATCAAAGGCTTCAAAAAAGTACCCTGCTACTAAACTATAAACAATAAAGAGCAACCAAACGAAAAATAATCTTATCAATTTTCATATAGTTCCTGATTCTGATCTTACTTATGCAGATGAAAATGAGTTTTAACTCCACTAAAATTAATGGAGTTACGATCCCAGGTCTTCAGCTGGTGTAAATCAGTGTAGGTCCATTAAAATAAATGATGCTAAATCAATTTGCACTGATGGAAGTTTAGGCCTACAGTATGGTAAAACCAGTATAAGTGAGGTCAGAATCAAGCCAATTATGTCTCAAGAAAAATGAGCAATGCAAGTATAACAACAACAAATAATACCAAAATTCTTTAAGACTTAAATTAAGCACAAACAGGGTTTAGCTCTCCTTTTAATTGTGGATAATCCATTATAAGAATTTTATCAACACTCAAGGATTCAAAAGCTGTGACTGAGTCTTTTCTCTTTAATGTTCTACCTTTTCTGTTTAGGAGAAATTGCACACAGTGGTTTGCTGTCCAAGTATCAAGTCTGAAATACATAGGGCCTGATTTTGATTTCAATTAACTCTGGATTGACAGAGTGTATCTTCACGAAAGGCAATGAAAATGTACTGCTATTAATCCAGTGCAAGTGAGACCAAGATCAGAACCCTTAATTCCATGGAACCAATTTTAATTCCTGCTGTTAATCCTCACAAAGTGATTAAACTGAGTTCCATGCAGGTCACTGGGTAGTGGTGGTGGTGGTGCTGGGGTCTTCTGGTTGAGACCTTCAAAACTTACATGGGCATTAGTTATGCTACAGCTCATTAGTGGGCTCTGAGGGCACGTGGAGGGGCCCAAAAAGCAGCACAGAAGGACAGGCCCTTCATTTAGTTGCACTTGTGGGATTTCCTTAGAGATTATTGCACATGTATAATTAGTCATGCTTTCTTCTCGTGAAATGTCCTCACAAATCTCTTCCTAAGAAGGGAAGATTTCTGAATGGAATTTCTGCAGCCTCAAAAACTATTGACATTTTGTCTCAATGTTACACCTCCCATAGCTTTTTTTCCACAAGAAGGGATGATTTAGTCCCTGTATATTAAATTATATAGAGAGAAGATTTGCAATTTTTATTTCTTTAAGCAGCACTCAGCAGAGAGAGGAGGAAAACGCAACAACCCAAGGCAGCCATCTAGTGCTTATTATTTATGTATTTAGATTTATAACAGGAACTTCCCTCCATTTGCTCTAGTCAGGGCCGGTTCCAGCATTTCTGCCGCCCCAAGCAAAAAAATTGCGATCGGCAGCAGCAATTGGGAGAAAGAAAGAAAAAAAAAAAAAAAAAAAGCCGCGATCAGCAGCGGCAGTTCAGCGGCAGGTCCTTCGCTCCTAGAGGGAGTGAGGGACCTGCCGCCCCGAATTGCCGCAGGTGCCGCCCCTCTCCCTTGGCCGCCCCAAGCACCTGCTTGTTAAGCTGGTGCCTGGAGCCGGCCCTGGCTCTAGTCACCCTTGACATAATTTACAATACAGTCCTCAAAATACCATTCATTGCTGCTCCAGCAATTCCATCTAATCCAACCATCAGCAACCAGGCATATTTAAGAGTGAAACAATCCCCTCTACCACTACTAACCGTTCGCATAATTCTCCTGCCTCTTCAAAAGCTTAGGGAGAGAAGATGGACTTTGCCGTTTACCTTTAAGATCAATAAACTGGGGCTATTTCAGACTACATAATACTGCCCAACCCCATCCCATTCTCAGAGATGGAATCAAAGGCACTGCACAACCATATGGTCACTCAGAGCCATGGCATTGGGTATGATATAAATACCAAGGCTGATTGATTGCTTCTAGGGGACAGTTACTACAGATAGCACTGATACTGCTCTAACTTGTGCCAGGGGCTGGAATCGCCCACAGGTATCATCCAGGGTCAGAAAGAAAGGTGGCAGAAAGTCACCTGTGCTATTCCATCACTTCAGGCTTGCTAAATTTAGGTTGGGGTTGTAACGGTGTAATGGAAACAGAATTTGGAACTGCAGGCTATATTTTAGCCTCAGTTGCACCCACGATGCTCTCTGAGGTCAATAGGGATGCACAGATGAAGGTAACAAAGAACAAATTTGTCCGTCAGGGCCTCAATCTACATTCCTTGCACACTCAATTTCTATTAACTTCAGTAGGAGAAAAATGTAGGTTCTTGTCCCTAGTGTAAATAAATAAAGGACCCAAGCCTAGAGCCACTGTTGCCTAAAGTGTACTCCTGATATCCCAATGCCTGGATCTTGTATTTAGCTCCGATATTTGTCAAACAGCACATGGCTCTGCCATGTGAACAAGAACTTTCATCAGTAAGCATTTTGGTATGAGAAGACCATCTTTGTCTCTCCCTTTGGGTGACCTATAATTCAGGGGAAGATGGTGGCTGATGACAGTAATCTAGCACTAGGAAAGCTTTCTGTGCGAGTGAAGTAAATTCCATCATTAAAAATCATAGTGTCAGTGTGTATAAACACTGTAGTTATAAAATTGATGAAGCTGTAGTGCAGAAGAAGCATTGTACAAAACACTTTATCTTGTGTTTTTCCGCACAAACTAATATCTGTGCTAGGCAAAGAGGTTTGGATAACAATTTGTATTTTCCAGTCACTTTTCTGTAAGTTATAACATATTGTGAAGTACTGAACATTTAATAAATCTTTAGCTGTAAATGCCATTGCTATAATAAGCACAGAGCAATGATCTACAAAGTGCATAACTTGTCAGCATGTGCAGGGTGAAGCATAATATTTGAACAGTCCCTTTAGCATTTTTAGTTTTCTGTTAAACAGATAAAATTCAGTAGCGCACACACCCCTTAGTGATGTCATTTATTTCACACAACTTCCTATTATAGCTATGTGACCACATTGGCACACTGTTGTCATGATATATACTCAAAAGGTGGCATTTAATATATTGCTGGAAAACTAATAACTCACTGATCATTAATATTCTTGTATGATGTATGTACAGTAAACCCAGAAAGGACTTTATAGACATGTGCTGGAAATATGTTCTTAAAATGTGTCGGACAGACAGTGCCTAAGCCATGCTAAATACATTCCAGACAAAGGAATGTGGTGGTTCCCCCTGCTTAAATGCATCGCTGATGTAAATTAAACTAGGTGTGACCAAAGACAAAGAAAAGCACATTTACATGCAATGTAAACAAAGCCATCAAGAGAGCAAGTGAGGAAAGTAATGTTGATGGGGGGGAAGGGGTGGAGACTGCACCTCCAGGAAGCCTTTCTGCTTCTTGAAGCAGGGCCAATGAACTTTGGGAAGATATAAGGAAAGAGGAAAAGCCATTTTGGCATCATTCACCTGAGGAAACAAAGGAGCTGAGCAGGGCCGGCTCCAGGCACCAGCGTAGCAAGCAGGTGCCTGGGGCGGCCAATGAAGAGGGGGGTGGCACGTCCAGCCGTTTGGCGGTAATTCGGTGGCAGGGCCGTCACTCCCTCTCGGAGCGAAGGACCTGCCGCCGAATTGCCGCCATAGAAGAAGCGGCAGTAGAGCTGCCACCAGATTGTCGCTGATTGCGATTGCGGCTTTTTTTTTTTCTTTTCCCCTGCTTGGGGTGGCAAAAATGCTAGAGCCGGCCCTGAACTGAGCATTTGAGCTCTGGGAAGGATCTTGGCTGGAGAGTCTGGTCAGCCAAGCTGGAAAAGATACTTGGTGAAAAACACTTCCTTGTATAAAAACGAGGAGTACTGGTGGCACCTTAGAGACTAACAAATTTATTTGGGCATAAGCTTTCGTGGGCTAAATCCCATTTCATTAGCTGCATGGAGTGAAAAATACAGTAGGCAGGTATAAATACACAGTACATGAAAAGATGGGAGTTGCCTTACCAAGTGGGGGGTCAGTGCTAACGAGACAAAGAGACTCTAGTTTGTTAAATCAGGTTTTAGTCTTAGGGTATGTCTACACTACGAAATTAGGTCGAATTTATAGAAGCCGGTTTTATAGAAATCGGTTGTATACAGCCGATTGTGTGTGTCCCCACATAAAATGCTCTAAGTGCTTTAGTCGGCGGACTGCGTCCACAGTACCGAGGCTAGCGTCAACTTCCGGAGCATTGCACTATGGGTAGCTATCCCACAGTTCCCGCAGTCTCTGCCGCCCATTGGAATTCTGGGTTGAGATCCCAATGCCCGAATGATGCAAAACAGTGTCGCGGGGGGTTCTGGGTACATGTCATCAGGCCCCTCCCCCTCCGTCAGAGCAACGGCAGACAATAGATTCGCCCCTTTTTACCTGGGTTACCTGTGCAGACATCATACCACGGCAAGCATGGAGCCCGCTCAGCTCAGCTCACTGTCACCATATGTCATCTGGGTGCCGGCAGACGTGGGATTGCATTGCTACACAGCAGCAGCAGCTAACTGCCTTTTGGCGGTAGACGGTGCAGCATGACTGATAGCTGTGGGGCTGGCAGCCGTAGGGCTGCATTGCACCAGCCCCTTGCCTTTTGGTAGAAGATGGTATATTACGATTGGTATCCATCGTCATCATACTGCAGTGGCTGTCGATCATGGGCACCTGGGCAGACATGCTCAGTCCTATTGAACTGTCTTGACGATGATGGCTATCAGTCGTAGTATGCTATTTTCTGCCAAGCGCCCAGTATTTTCTGCTAAGCACCCAGAAAAGGCCGAGGGCGATCTGGGTGCTGGCAGACATGGGGCTGGCAGACGTGGGGCTGCATTGCTACACAGCAGCAGCCCCTTGCCTTTTGGTAGAAGATGGTATATTACGACTGGTATCCATCGTCATCATACTGCAGTGGCTATCAGTCATGCTGCACCGTCGGCTGCCAGCTTAAGATGTAAAAAATAGATTTGTTCTGTATTCATTTGCTTCCCCCTCCCTCTGTCAAATCAACGGCCTGCTAAACCCAGGCTTTTGAGTTCAATCTTTGGGGGGGGCCATTCTGTGTGACAGTTGTTTGTGTTTCTCCCTGATGCACAGCCACCTTTGTTGATTTTAATTCCCTGTACCTGTACGCCATGTCGTCACTCGCCCCTCCCTCCCTCCTTCCCCTGGTCTGTCAGATACTAGTTTCGCGCCTTTTTTCAGACCAGACGCCATAGCTAGCACTGGGATCATGGAGCCCGCTCAGATCACCGCGGCAATTATGAGCACTATGAACACCACGCGCATTGTCCTGGAGTATATGCAGAGCCAGAACATGCCAAAGCAAAACCACGACCAGCCGAGGAGGCGATTGCAGCGCGGCGACGAGAGTGATGAGGAAATTGACATGGACATAGACCTCTCACAAGGCACAGGCCCCAGCAATGTGGAAATCATGGTGTTACTGGGGCAGGTTCATGCCGTGGAACGCCGATTCTGGGCCCGGGAAACAAGCACAGACTGGTGGGACCGCATCGTGCTGCAGGTGTGGGACGATTCCCAGTGGCTGCGAAACTTTCGCATGCGTAAGGGCACTTTCATGGAACTTTGTGACTTGCTTTCCCCTGCCCTGAAGTGCCAGAATACCAGGATGAGAGCAGCCCTCACAGTTGAGAAGCGAGTGGCGATAGCCCTGTGGAAGCTTGCAACGCCAGACAGCTACCGGTCAGTCGGGAATCAATTTGGAGTGGGCAAATCTACAGTGGGGGCTGCTGTGATCCAAGTTGCCAGGGCAGTGAAAGACCTGGTGATATCAAGGGTAGTGACTCTGGGAAACGTGCAGGCCATAGTGGATAGCTTTGCTGCAATGGGATTCCCAAACTGTGGTGGGGCCATAGACGGAACCCATATCCCTATCTTGGCACCGGAGCACCAAGCCACCGAGTACATAAACCGCAAGGGGTACTTTTCAATGCTGCTGCAAGCCCTGGTGGATCACAAGGGACGTTTCACCAACATCAACGTGGGATGGCTGGGAAAGGTACATGATGCTCGCGTCTTCAGGCACTCTGCTCTGTTTCGAAAGCTGGAGGAAGGGACTTGCTTCCCAGACCAGAAAATAACCGTTGGGGATGTTGAAATGCCTATCGTGATCCTTGGGGACCCAGCCTACCCCTTAATGCCATGGCTCATGAAGCCGTACACAGGCAGCCTGGACAGGAGTCAGGACCTGTTCAACTACAGGCTGAGCAAGTGCCGAATGGTGGTGGAATGTGCATTTGGACGTTTAAAAGCGCGCTGGCGCAGCTTACTGACTCGCTCAGACCTCAGCGAAAAGAATATCCCCATTGTTACTGCTGCTTGCTGTGCGCTCCACAATATCTGTGAGAGTAAGGGGGAGACATTTATGGCGGGGTGGGAGGTTGAGGCAAATCGCCTGGCCGCTGATTACGCGCAGCCAGACACCAGGGCGGTTAGAGGAGCACAGCAGGGCGCAGTGCGCATCAGAGAAGCTTTGAAAACCAGTTTTGTGACTGGCCAGGCTACGGTGTGAAACTTGTTTGTTTCTCCTTGATGAACCCTCCGCCCCCCCCACCCGGTTCACTCTACTTCCCTGTACACCAACCACCCCACCCTCCCCTCCCCCCTTCGAGCACCGCTTGCAGAGGCAATAAAGTCATTGTTACTTCACATTCATGCATTCTTTATTAATTCATCACACAACTAGGGGGATAATTGCCAAGGTAGCCCGGGATGGGTGGGGGAGGAGGGAAGGAAAAGGACACACTGCAGTTTAAAACTTTAACTCTTATTGAAGTCCAGCCTTCTGATGCTCGGGCAATCATCTGGGGTGGAGTGACTGGGTGGCCGGAGGCCCCCCCCACCGTGTTCTTGGGCGTCTGGATGAGGAGGCTATGGAACTTGGGGAGGAGGGCTGTTGGTTACACAGGGGCTGTAGCGGTGGTCTCTGCTCCTGCTGCCTTTCCTGCAGCTCAACCATACGCTGGAGCATATCAGTTTGATGCTCCAGCAGCCGGAGCATCGACTCTTGCCTTCTGTCTGCAAGCTGACGCCACCTATCATCTTCAGCCCGCAACGTGCTCTGTTCATCCTGCGATTCAGCCCACCACCTCTCCTCTCCTTCATATTGTGCTTTTCTGTAGTCTGACATTGACTGCCTCCACGCATTCTGCTGTGCTCTGTCAGCATGGGAGGACATCTGGAGTTCCGTGAACATATCGTCCCGCGTCCTCCGTTTTCTCTTTCTAATCTTCACTAGCCTCTGTGAAGGAGAAACATTTGCAGCTGGTGGAGGAGAAGGGAGAGGTGGTTAAAAAAGACATATTTTAGAGAACAATGGGTACACTCTTTCACGTTAAATTTTGCTGTTCACATTACACAGCACATGTGCTTTTGTTACAAGGTCACATTTTTCCTCTTATATTGAGGGCCTACCGGTTTGGTGTGAGAGATCACTCACGCAGTGCCAGGCAACAGATTTCGGCTTGCAGGCAGCCATGGTAAGACACAGTCTTTTGGCTTTTTTAATCCTCATAACATGTGGGAATGGTTTCAAACAGCAGCGCCCTCATTTCCCAGATCAAGCACCCATTGGGTTGGCCATTTAAAATGGGTTTGCAATGTAAAAGGAGGGGCTGCGGTTTCCGGGTTAACATGCAGCACAAACCAAACTAACCCCCCTCCCCCCCACACCCAATTCTCTGGGATGATCACTTCACCCCTCCCCCCCACCGCGTGGCTAACAGCGGGGAACATTTCTGTTCAGCAGAGCAGGAACGGGCACCTCTGAATGTCCCCTTAATAAAATCGCCCCATTTCAACCAGGTGACCGTGAATGATATCACTCTCCTGAGGATAACAAAGAGCGATAAGGAATGGATGTTGTCTGCATGCCAGCAAACACCGGGACCATACGCTGCCATGCTTTGTTATGCAATGATTCCAGACTACGTGCTACTGGCCTGGCGTGGTAAAGTGTCCTACCATGGCGGACGGGATAAGGCAGCCCTCCCCAGAAACCTTTTGCAAAGACTTTGGGAGTACATGAAGGAGAGCTTTCTGGAGATGTCCCTGGAGGATTTCCACTCCTCCCCATACACGTTAACAGACTTTTCCAGTAGCTGTACTGGCCGCGATTGCCAGGGCAAATTAATCATTAATCATTAAACACGCTTGCTTTTAAACCATGTGTAATATTTACAAAGGTACACTCACCAGAGGTCCCCTGTGTGCCCTCGGGGGATGGGAGCACGCCTTGGGTGAGTTCGGGGGTTACTGGTTCCAGGTCCAGGGTGATAAACATATCCTGGCTGTTGGGGAAACCGGTTTCTCCGCTTCCTTGCTGCTGTGAGCTATCTACATTATCTCCATCCTCATCTTCCTCGTACCCCGAACCCGCTTCCCTGTGTGTTTCTCCAGTGAGGGAGTCATAGCACACGGTTGGGGTAGTGGTGGCTGCACCCCCTAGAATGGCATGCAGCTCCGCGTAGAAGCGGCATGTTTGCGGCTCTGCCCCGGACCTTCCGTTTGCTTCTCTGGCTTTGTGGTAGGCTTGCCTTAGCTCCTTAATTTTCACGCGGCACTGCTGTGCGTCCCTGTTATGGCCTCTGTCCTTCATGGCCTTGGAGACCTTTTCTAATATTTTGCCATTTCGTTTACTGCTTCGGAGTTCAGCTAGAACTGATTCATCTCCCCATATGGCGAGCAGATCCCGTACCTCCCATTCGGTCCATGATGGAGCTCTTTTGCGATCCTGGGACTCCATCACGGTTACCTGTGCTGATGAGCTCTGCGTGGTCACCTGTGCTCTCCACGCTGAGCAAACAGGAAATGAAATTCAAACGTTCGCGGGGCTTTTCCTGTCTACCTGGTCAGTGCATCTGAGTTGAGAGTGATGTCCAGAGCGGTCACAATGAAGCACTGTGGGATAGCTCCCGGAGGCCAATAACGTCGAATTCCGTCCACAATACCCCAATTCCGAGCCCCTAAGGCCGATTTTTATCGCTAATCCCCTCATCAGAGGTGGAGTAAAGAAACCGGTTTAAAGGGCCCTTTAAGTCAAAAGAAAGGGCTTCGTCGTGTGAACGTGTCCAGGCTTAATTCGATTTAACGCTGCTAAAGTCCACCTAAACTCGTAGTGTAGACCAGGCCTTAGAAGCATATTTTTACTTTTGTTTGCTTGTAACCCTTTCTATCTTTATTTCTTTTACTTGGTATTGCTTAAATTTATGACTTTTTGTTTAATACACTTGTTTTACTCTTGAATAAAATTGAGTGTGTGTTAACCCCACTTAAAATAATTAGCTGCTGGGTTCTCTCTCTCTAAGGGAGCAGTGAACGTAATACCTTTTGTAAGTGTTCTGCAAGAGGGCAGGATACTACAGGGCAGATGGTTTTGGGGACATTTGGGACTGGGAGGGTGTTGGGATCATCCTGCAAACAGTAACGGGGTGGTGGAAGCCAGTGCCGTAACAAGGGCGAGGAGAGTGAGGCACTTGCCTCGGGCGCACAAAGCTGAGGGGCGCAGAAAAGCCCCGGAGTGTCCCTGTCAGAACGAAAGCTGCTGCTGCCTATGGCAACAGGATGCCAGCAGGCAGCTGGCTGAGGCAGCCAGCTGCTGCACGTCAGGAGGGGGAGGGAGGTGGAGGCACACACGTGCTACGCAGCCCTCCCCTCCCCTGGCACCCACCTGGTGGGAGACAGGATCATCTGCAGCAAGGGGCAGCCCCATCCCCCACCCCCAGTGAGGCTATGGCGAGGGGCAGCAGGGGAGGAAGGAAGCCACATGTAATGGCAGTCCTCTCCCCCCCCAGCACCCACCACCCCCTCCCAGAGCCCACACTCCCTCTCCGGAAGCCAAGGGGTGACCTGCATGCTTGTATGCTGGCTGTTGGTGTCAGGGCTGTGAGCCACTGAAGCATGGTATTTCAGGCACCCAGAGGTGCAGGGCAGGCAGTGACACAATCCCTTACTGGTCTGGGTTGTGACACACACATGAACTGCAACTTGCACATTGCAATGAATTGAAATAATTCTAGGCATTCATTCCTCTTCACTATATTCTTCTTCTTTATTATTTGTGTTATTGTAGCACCTCAGAGCCCCAGTCCTTGACCAGGACGCCATTGTGCTAGGTCTTGTGCAAACACAGAATAAAAAGATGATCCCTGCTCCCAAAGCGTTATAAACTGTTTAACTCTGTCCAAATTTAATAAAATAGTGGAAGCTTCTATATTAAGGAACAGAAAGAAATGCAAGGAGAAAAGCCCATGATGGGCCCGATTCTTCTTTTATTTACATCAGTTTTATACTAGTGTACCTCCATGAACTCCAATAGTTAGTTACTCCTCACTCACACTGTTGTGAGTGAGAAGAGAATCAGACTCTAAGAAGAAACTAGAGACAAAAAAAGGAAAAGAAAAGAAATCAGATTGAACAATGAGAATTCTCAGTGTTGCCTGTCAAGACTATAGTACTGTTCAGCAAAATAAGTATGCACGCGCCTAACTTTAAACACTTGAGTAGACTTCAATGGGACATAACAAGTACTTAAATGCCTTGATGAATCAGGGATTATATTATGTCAAGTAACTGCCATACCTTGCTATTTGCAATCCTATTAATATTTATAGGCTGATGTCAGGAAACAATATTGTTTATCTTCTCATAAAAAGGGATAAGTGCTCATTCTTTTCTATCAGGCCTATTGTGATTGTACCCACAGAGCTGTACAAACACTTTTTCATATTAGCAAGATACTTCACACTAAACACAGAAAGATAACAGAATATCACTGAGATCATATTTAAATTATCCTGAACCACCGTATCTTGTGGATCTAGTGTTGGTTTTCAGTCTTTTTTCAATCTTCACATTTCTTTAACTTATGCTGCCCCAGCTATTCTGGATGTCACCTGCAGTCACTGAATCACTACTTCTCTTCAAACCGACTTGAAAAAATAATTTTTAACTTTGGTTTTTTTCTCTCAGGTTTTTAGTAGACTGAAGCTTTTCAAGATCACCTACCTGTTTATCTCTCTCAAATTCATCCTCTCTACTGTATTTTTCCCCTTCCGTTTTCTAGCTCTTATTTGAATATGAGTTTCCTGTAACTTGTCATAGAGTTCCATAGTGTTCTTCAGATTTTTGCTTTGCCTACCTATTCATACATCCTGGTTGTGTCTGCTTTCTAAATCACTGCTCCACATTGAGCTGATGGTTTTTAAGTTTCTGTTCACACTCATGCCAGATTTCCTTTTCAGATCTAGCATCAATTTCTGACATAGTCGCTTTTGCTATTTTCAGTCATTAACAGGCTGCTCTAGCTATAGGCAAACTAAGCAGCTGCCTATGACAGCAGATTTCTGAGGATGGCAGTTTTCTGGGACTGTAGACTTGTGCCTTTAGGGCTGCCAATAGCTTGGTCTATGTTGTGAGCCCTATACCCAGCCTGTTGTCTGGGGCTGGCTTCCTGCTTTTGGGGCCCCTCAGCCTGGGCATAGGCTCCCTCCAGAGTTGATAATGGGGGGGGGGGGTTTACCCTGCTCTGGGCAGCATTATAGTTGCTGAAGTCTGGAGCTGGGATTGCACTGGGAATGACTGATGCCCATCACCACCCTATTGGGGCTCAGCCTGGCTTGGGGAAACCAGCACCAGCTCAGAGCCAGGTGCCCTGGCTTTCTCCACCCCCCACACCAGTTGAGCTTTCCTCCATGGCGGTGGGGGAAGAGGCTGGTGGGGCTGCCTGAGAGAGAGTTGCCATCCACCAGCTGGGGCTCTGAGGAGCAGGAAGCAGCTACCAGCCAGGCTTTAGGGGAAATGCTACTGCCCCTCCCCAGCTGCTCCCTGCCCCAGCATAGATAACATGGTGGCTGTGTGTGTGGCACAAGTGTCAAGCAACTTGGGACATGCATGAGACAGGCATAGAGTCAGGCCTGCTGACGGCGGGGGGAAAAGGGGGCAATTGCCATGGAGCCCAGGTGATTGAAAAGGGCCCGGGTGCCCCAGCCGTCACTGGCAGTGCAGCAGGGCTAAGGCAGGCTTTCTGCCCGCCCTAACCACTGGACCATCCCTCCGAACTCTTGAGACATCTAGGATCTGTTCTTTCTAACACCATGATCTTTGCAGAAGTGTTATGTTAATACGGTTTAAATTGTTTGTTGTATATCTAAGTCTGAAACATTACGCGATTTCAGTTCAAGTTGATTCTAGCCCCAGATTTTCCAATAGTGGCCACTAATTTTTGATTCCTCATTTCTGAGGAATTCAACCAGACAAACCCAGGGGCTGCCTTTGTGGATACAGATGGAATGAGCAAAGGGTGGGGCATCAGAGACGGGGCGGGACAGGGGTGTGGTCTCAGGGAGGGGGTGGGGCAAAGGTATTTGGGTTTGCACGATTAGACAGTTGGCAACCCTACTGGGCAGGCATGTGGAAGCCCTGGCAGTGCCGGAAGAGCTCACTGGGCACCAGCCAGCGCAGGCGCAGCACTGCCCAAATGTCAGGTGGACTGCAGGTGTGGCTTGTGCGTGCGTGGGGGCCCATTGACTGTTCTGCCCTGGGGCCTGGAATTGCTGTCAGCGGGCCTGCATAGAATCATAGGACTGGAAGGGACCTTGAGAGGTCATCTAGTCCAGTGTCCTGCACTCATGGCAGGACTAAGTATTATCTGACCATTCCTGACAGATGTTTGTCTAACCTGTACTTAAAAAATCTGCAATGGTGGGGATTCCACAATCTCCTCCAATTTATTCCAGTGCTTAACCACCCTGACAGGAAGTTTTTCCTGATGTCCAACCTAAACCTCCCTTGCTACAATTTAAGCCCATTGCTTCTTGTCCTGTCCTCAGCGGTTAAGAAAAACAATTCTTCTCCCTCCTCCTTGTAACAACTTTTTATGCACTTGAAAACTGTTATCATGTCTCTTCTCTTTTCCAGACTACCCAAACTCAATTTTTTCAATCTTCTGTTATAGGTCATGTTTTCTAGACCTTTAATCATTTTTCTTGTTGTTCTCTGGACTTTCTCCAATTTGTCCACATCTTTCCTGAAATGTGGTGCCCAGAACTGGACACAATATTCTAACTGACGCCTAATCAGCGCAGAGTAGAGCAGAAGAATTACTTCTCGTGTCTTGCTTACAACACTCCAGCTAATACATCCCAAAAGGATGTTCGCTTTTTTTGCAATAGCGTTACATTGTTGACTCATATTTAGCTTGTGGTCCACTATGGCCCCAGATCCCTTTCCGCAATAATCCTTCCTTGGCAGTCATTTCCCATTTTGTATGTGTGCAACTGATTGTTCTTCCTAAGTGTAGTACTTTGCATTTGTCCTTATTGAATTTCATCCTATTTCCTTGAGGCCATTTCTCCAGTTTGTCCAGATCATTTTGAATTTTAATCCTATCCGCCAAAGCACTTGCAACCTCTCCCAGCTTGGTGTCATCCGCAAATTTTATAAATCATTGCTGAAGATATTGAACAGAACCGGACCCAGAACTGATCCCTGTGGGACCCCACTCGTTATATCCTTCCAGCATGACAATGAACCACTGATAACTACTCTCTGGGAATGGTTTTCCAACCAGTTTTGCACCCACCTTGTAGTAGCTCCATCTAGGTTGCATTTCACATGCCGCTCCGCACCTGGCCCTTGCAAGCCCTGCTGCCTGGACAGACCTCGAACCCTGTCCCAGCTGTTAGTGCCCCCCTGGCCTGCAACTGCAGCTGCTGCTTCAACTCCACTGTGTCTGGGCTCTGGAGGCACTGCCACCACCCTGGCTATCACCAAGGAGCTCACCTGGAAAGGTGCAGTGGGGTGGACTGGGAGGTGCGGGTCTTGCTGAGGACCAGGCCAGGAGCAGGGGGCAGAATAGGTGGTATAAAGGCCATGGTGGTGCAAAGGCCGACATGTGAGGCTGAGCTGGGAGAGCCAGGTGCAAAGCCAGGCCGGAAGTGTGGGGGCTGAGGTCCGTTGACCCCCACTCTTCTACAGGAGCCTGCCCCTGTGTTTGGGGGATCAGTGACCTCAGCCTGGGTGGCTTTATGCCAGGTGAGGGGGTCTGTGCTGCCCATTAAATGGGCCTGACAGGCTGGGACCTGCCCCTTGCCAGTACCCAAGACCCATTGGGTTGAGCTGAGTGCCTCCCGAGGAAGGAACTACTGCTGTCCAGGGGTGCTGAGCTGGGGAGTGCTCCAATCTCGAGCTCTGGGCAGCTTGTGCCAGCTCTTCTGGAAAGGGTTATTGAGAAGGGCAGAAACAGCTGGGGGATTGCCCAATCAGGATGTGAGTCTCAGCAGCTGGCAAAGCCTAGTGCTGAGGCCCAGGGGACTTTCATCCTGGCCTGGCTCAGCCTGCTTGGGTTTCAGACTGTTCCCACTCCGGAGGCAGCGGGGAGTCTGTCACCAGGGCCCAGGGCCCTCTGCAGCCCCAGGCCCCTTTCTGTCCTGTCAGCCTCCAACCACCTGCACTTGGTCTGGGGGTGAGGGGGGTGGCAGCAGAAGTGCTGGGGTCTGCCGTTTACTTCTAAGGGCATAGGGGGAGATGGGACACTGAAATTTTGCCTAGGGCGGCAGATTGTCTTGAGCAGTCTTTGACCATTAGTTTAAACTTTATCTTATTATAAGCCTATTTTCCAACAGTCTCCATGATTTGTATAAAAAACATTACATTGTATCATTGGATTGTATATTAGGCAAATCTAGGCTCATGGTGAATAATGGCCATAAATGGCAGATTGTGAGTTTTAGACAGTTTAAACACATCTCCTGCATTTTAATAAGTACATGATCAAAATAGTTTTTTGAAAATATAGTTTACTGACCTGGTCATCTTTCATTCGGAGCTCATCTACTGTGTGAATGTGTTAAGGGGTGTTTTTAAAATTCAGTCGCTTGAGTCATCTAGCCCCTGCACTAATAAAGGTTAATAGACTTCAGGCCAGCAAAATGCAGTTTCACAGACTTTAAATAAAAGCCTTTCAGCCTATCATGAGGATTGATGTTGTCCATTAGTTGTGGTTTCTCTGTTTAATGCCTATCCTCCAATTCATGGCAGGAGTTGACCCACAGTCCAATACCTACAATAGCTTGTTCAAACTTAAATATTCTTCTCCACTAAAAGTAGTCCACATCCTTAAGAAGAACAAAACAAAAGACTAGCATGATGTTCCCCTCCCCTCTGTGTTGGCTGCAGTGGCCAGTTCCTTAATTGCATGGGTGTCATATAGTGTGTAAATTTCCATTCTGGTTTTTCTCTTTTGGTTTCCTCGGAATTTGGATGGAGTGTGCCGTGCACATACCTCATTTACTGATTTCTGTGAAGAAAAAAGTACTACTAAGTAAGTTCTCTCTGTTACTCTCAGGTTTTAGCAACACTCTTATTTAAGGAATAATACAGGATAACGAGTACAATTTTTGGAAGATTATAGCACACCTTGGATGGTGTTCAGTAATGTATGAAGTTAAGAGGACTATTTAATCAAAAATAGTTGTTCTGTCTGCACTTTCTTGTGCTTTATTCACAATTAATCTAATTCACTTCCTTTCTAATTCTACAGACTTCCATGGAATGAGACTGAGACTAGGATGAAGTAGGCCCATTGTGTTGGGGGACAATTGTAAATTATTAACACAATAAAACAGCAAAAACCATGATGTAACTAATGTGTTCTGCTTTGTGTGGTTATGCAGTTGACTATTTCTGCTGGGTTTTTATTAATTAAAATCCTCCTGCAGTCAGTGATCAAAGATAAAACGTGATTGTATTGTTTGACTGCTCTATTTAAAATTCAGCATCCGCTTCAGCTTTGCCCAATACCATTTCCTGTTTTGTTTATCCAACTACAAAAATTGCATTAAATACACCTTAGCTTGGCAACTATGCCAGCCTTTCAACTACAATTTTGCCACGTAGGGTGGAGTCAGCTGAAAGAGAGGAATTCCCCAAGGGCCTGAAATGAAGTGCCCTGATGTTGTAGTGCTGTTTGTTGTGATAGAGGTCAAATTCAATGTGAATATGATGGGGTGTATAAATCCCACATTGAGCAGGCAAGAGTTAATGAACTGCTCTGGGATCAAGCAGCCTCCCACCCTCCCCCGACACACACACACGCCTGCCTGCCTGCCTGCCTGCCTGCCTGCAAGGTGCTTCTAAAGGGCAGCTAGTCCAATAGACAGGGGGGGAGGAGTTGATGGAAACAGCATCAATACTCGGCCCCGGGAGGATACAGGATGGCAATAGGGGAACTATAAGGGAAAATAGAGACAGACAGGAGTTACAGCCGCAGGGAACAGAGCATAGATTGGTAGATTGCGCTGCCCCCAGGCAAAGGCAGGTTTATGTGATTGGGGACTCCTTACTGAGGAGGTTAGACAGGCCTGTGACCAGGGCGGACCCAGAAAACAGAAGGGTGTGCTGTCTGCCAGGCGCTAAGATACGGGATATGGACCTGCGGTTGAAAAGGATCCTAAAAGGAGCAGGTAAGAACCCCTTGATCGTCCTTCATGTAGGAACAAATGACACGGCTAGGTTCTCGCTAGAGAGAATCAAGGGAGATTATGGCAGGCTGGGGAAGACGCTTAAGGAAGTCGAGGCTCAGATTATCTTCAGTGGGATTCTGCCTGTTCCTAGAGAAGGACAGCAAAGGGCAGACAGAATTGTGAGGATAAATAGCTGGCTAAGGGAGTGGTGCTATAAGGAGGGCTTTGGGATGTATGGCCACTGGGAGGCTTTCGGGGACAGACAGCTGTTCTCACGGGATGGACTTCACCTGAGTAGGGAAGGAAATAGACTTCTGGGAGGGAGGCTGGCTCATCTCATCAAAAGGGCTTTAAACTAGGAACTTGGGGGAGACGGTTGGGAGATGTCCAGTTAATCTCCACGCCAGATTCCAACACTGAAAAAGAGGGCAAAGAGATAAGCACAGATATAGGTAGGGGTAGGGAATTGGACATAAGAAGGAGGGAGCGGATGGACACCACGGGGTCCGTACCAAAGTGCATAACTAATGGGAGAAAGGATAGACAGCATACGGTAAGATGTTTATACACAAATGCGAGAAGCCTAGGTAACAAAATGGAGGAATTGGAGCTCCTGGTCCAAGAAATGAAACCCGATATCGTAGGAATAACCGAAACGTGGTGGAATGGTAGTCATGACTGGAGTACAGGTATGGAAGGGTATGTGCTGTTTAGGAATGACCGGAAAAAAGGTAAAGGTGGGGGTGTGGCATTGTATGTCAATAATGAGCTAAAATGTAAAGAAATAATAAGTGATGGAATGGATAAGACGGAGTCTGTCTGGGCAATAATTACACTGGGTAAAAGAACTACTAGAGCCTCCCCTGAGATACTGCTTGGGGTGTGCTATAGACCGCCGGGATCTAGCCTGGATGTGGACAGAGAACTATTCAAAGTTTTTAAGGAAGTAAAAACTAATAAGAGCTGTGTGATCATGGGGGACTTTAACTTCCCAGACATAGATTGGGGAACAAATGCTAGTAACAATAATAGGGCTCAGATGTTCCTAGACGTGCTAGCAGATGAATTCCTTCATCAAGTAGTAGCTGAACCGACGAGGGAGGATGCCATTTTAGATTTGGTGCTGGTGAGTAGTGAGGACCTCACTTTAAATGATTGCTCTCTTTAAATATATCAAAGGGATTAATACCAAGGAGGGAGAGGAATTATTTCAGCTCAGTAGTAATGTGGACACGAGAACGAATGGATATAAACTGGCCGTGGGGAAGTTTAGGCTTGAAATTAGACGAAGGTTTCTAACCGTCAGAGGGGTGAAATTTTGGAACAGCCTTCCGAGGGAAACGGTGGGGGCGGAAGACCTCTCTGGCTTCAAGATTAGGCTTGATAAGTTTATGGAGGGAATGGTTTGATGGGATAACGTGATTTTAGTCAATTAGGCATTAACGTGCCATCGCGGGTAAAATGAGGGTCCGGCTGTAGAATCTTGCCTGTATGCTCGGGGTTCTACTGATCGCCACATTTGGGGTCGGGAAGGAATTTTCCTCCAGGGTAGATTGGCAGAGGCCCTGGAGGTTTTTCGCCTTCCTCCGCAGCATAGGGCAGGGGTCGCAGGCTGGAAGATTCTGTTGTGGGTGGGTCAGCTTTTGTGGCCTGCATCATGCGGGAGGTCAGACTAGATGACCATATTGGTCCCTTCTGACCTTAAAGTCTATGAGTCTATGAGTCTATAAAAAAACAGAATGGTTTAATAGACTGAGCTCATTTTGTGTCAAGAAGTCACTTAACTTGCTTTCCCATTTGCTTCAGTTTCCTCTTGTGACTATACTTCAGTGGTCAGCAAACTGCTTTCTGAACACAGGATGTAGTCTGTACAAGCAGTAAAGTAAGTAATTTAAGATCCACTTGGGTGAAAGGTGGTTGTTGTCGTCATGGAGGAAGCATTGCCTCACAAACAGTATGAATGAGAGAAAATGCATATATTTTCTTCTAACAGGAAAACCTCTGAGAGTGACACTGAAGTTATTACAGTAGGACAGCCTTTTGCTTATTTATGCTCAACCCCTTCATTTACCTGTCAACTGCTGTCCACTATGATGAGAGATCTATTTATAAAGCAGTGGCTAAGAGCCTGATCCAAAGGCTATTGAAGTCAATGGGAATCTTTCCACTGACGTAGTTGGGCTTTGGATCACTCCCTAAGCGAAGAGTTAGCTGATGTGGGTCCTACGGTTTTCTCCTAACTCTCCTTTGTTTAGGTATACTACTCTGTATGGATTTTTATACCTCACTGATCACTGTAGTATTTGATACATTGATTTAAAGAATTTTGGGTCCACCAAGTTCATCCTCTTCTATGTGGTAACGTTCCCGTTTCTCAGCAAATATAAACAACCTTTTCATCTTTATCTAGTCAAAATAATATTGGTAGATGAAAGTCTTTTTTGTACACAATAAATTGCCTAAGGTTTAAGTCGTGTGGAGTGGTAGGTGAAAAGGTTTTCACCTCTGTGAATCTCCTAATAGGACACAATGATAGCATTACTTAAGAAAGTTATCTAGTTTAGAACTGGTTCACTAAGATTTTTCTTCTAAAGGTGATTATGCACTCTTGCAACCATGTATCTGATATTCAATCAGTGGTGTGAAGGGGTTATGGGACAGGATGTTAATACTGTACAATTTATAGTAGATAATTTTTGAAAAAAAAGATATTGTAATGAAGATGATTGGCACAATAGCAGACATGCAAGTATATTCATTTTCAAGCTACTAATTCAGGCATCCATGATAGGCCAAAAGGTTTCCAGTGGTGTAAGGTATCAATTAAATTATGCAACAGTGGCATGTAATTATGGGAGATCTGAATCCCAAGGTATATTGTGGATGGATTGGCCTACATAAAATAAGAAAGTGTATAAACCCTTTGAAACCTAAAATGAATTCATTGTTCAAATGAATTTTGTAAAGGAATTAAAATATGGAACACACCAACTGGATTTGTGGGAAATTATTTTATCGGACATATGAGAATTGTCTGGAGGCCACCAGCCTCCTTTCTTGATTCTCTCTCCTCCTTCACTCACCCTCATGCATGGCAAATAGCCTCACAACCAGATTTTCAAAGGTATTTAGGCACCTAAAAATGCAGATAGGCACCTAGTGGGATTTTCAAATGTGCGTAGACAAAGATTTCAGTCTTTGATCTGCTTCTCTTTTCATGGAGCAGTGAATGGACCACGGCCTGTAAACCCAGTGGATCCACAGTAATACATATGGCAACCAAATGGCTCCAGTGACCTTCTGCACTGGTTGTATATCCCTCCTCCCCAATGGCAACATGGCTACTACAGGAGCCAGATTATTCTTGGCACTAAGGATACACACAATACCCCCAACATGGGGAAAACTATACAGGGAAACTAATGCAGTTTCTGGCAACATTAATTCTCCTGTGAAATTTCCAGTGGAAATCCAAGAAAGCAAGCCACAGAGAATTGTGCTGATCTCCAAGTGTGTCACCTTCCAATCTTTGTTGCCTCATCCCTCCCAAGTTGTGGTGTGTGTGTGTGTGGGGGGGGGGGGGGGGGGGGAGGGGAAGCTCTGAAAGCTCTTTGGAAGAGGAAAGGATGCAGCTGAGCTGCTGTGCTTCAACTTCTATGCTTGCCATGTGCAGTTTCATTGGTATTTTCTCATGTTTGCCTGACAGTGGGGAAAAGGCATCAGGCCTCATGCTATCAAAGGAAATATAAAGACGTTCTATAGGTGATCAAGCTCTGTATTGCCCACAAGACTGTAAAACTGTGGTCTAGTTGATATCTGGAAATTAAATACTCTCTGTAGGACGGATTACTGAATTCATAGATTCTTTTGTGATCAGACTTAGCTCTTTTTCTCAATCTCTGTATATTTATTTTATTTGCAATAGCTTAAAAATATTGCAAAAACTTAGAATATTTGAAATTATTATTAATTATTACAAATTATTATACCTCAAATTGGTCTTGATTTAGCAAAGCACTTAAGAGCATGTTTTAACTGCAACCATGAGAAATGAATGAGACTGCACACATGTTTGTTGGTAAGCATGTGCTTAAGTGCCATATTATCTTAACATAATGTGGTTGCCAAACTTAAACTAGTTAAAATCAAAATAAAATATGCTGGAGGAAAAAATCAAGGAGACTCAAAAAGTTACTTTATGCAGATGAATTTGTTAAATGTTCTTAGCTTTCATGTACTCGTATAACTTTGTTCTCCATATACCACTGAAACTTTTATTGATCTAGTTCAATCAATAAAACAGTGAGTTTAGTTTTTAGTTTTACAATGTCCATAAGTGGGCCAGAACAAATAGAACAAATAGTAAGTCAAAGTCAAGATTGTAAAGCCTTCACAATCTATAATTAAAGATAAAGAAGAGCCAGTAGAAATAATTTATCTGGACTTTCCAAAGTCTTTGATAAAGTCCTTCACAAGGCACTGTTAAAGGAATTTCATTAGTTATTGAGTATGTATACATATATTGTGATTGCATCTACATAGACAATCAAGGCAAGTGTGTTAGTCTAAATGTCCTAACCATTCAATAGCTGAGAGGAAAGCGTTATGCAGGTCAATGAGGGAATCAGGCAGCTCTTGCCAATGGGTGCAGCCTGAAAGTATGTGGCCCACATTTTCTAACTGGTCACAGCGGCGAAGAGGCAATTCACAAAAGCCCCATTTATAGTCCTTAGTGGCGCATCGGATCTCTCCACATCTGAAGCAATTGAACTTCACCCAAAGATGTGAAAAGTCAAAACCAGGAGTCTGGACTGTTGGATCTGTCACAAGATAGGCATTGACTATGCTTGTTCTTGCCACATGGTATGCCACCTGGCAGTGATATCAGGGTTCCTTAGGGGAATTGTTCAAAATGGGGTGCCTTGAGCTGAGACTGTGGCTCAGTAAATTAAACACATCTTTAAACATAGGTAGATGTGACATATCTTTCACTTTCAAGAGCAGATTCTGCAGGGCAGTTTGTCACCTGATGTCAGGAGGGGCAACATTGGATAGGATCAGCAGCCAGGACAGGTTGGTTGATCTCATGGTACCTGTTGTTATATGTATTGTTTCATTCAGCTGAATATCTACTAGCCCTGTGTGAAAAGAACTGAGCCACACTAGCTACAAAATAGCAGAAGGGAAACCCAGACTTACTTAGAGTATGTCGACCCTTGGAGCTAGGGATGTAATTCTCAGCTATAAGGAGACAGAACCATGCTAGCTCTCATTGAGCTAAAAGTAGAATGTAGCCACAGCAGCATCAGCTTGTGGGATGGGCTAGCCATGCCTAGAGTCTCTAACTGACACATACTTGGGGTGGCTAATTTGTCATGTTGCTGCAGCTACATTTTATTTGTAAGATACTAGTTTGATTAGAACTAGCTCAGGTATGTCTCCTCGAGCTGGGAATCACACCCTGAGTTCCAAGTGTAAACGCACCCTTAATGTCTACACATTGGTTCCCCAGATAGAACCAGCTGATTTGCTGATCAGGTTATTTTTGGTCTTTTATTTTCAGGAAGGTCTTAGTAAGGTGTTCCTTAAAAGTCAAGATACGGTCCAGTATAACATCTAGATACAGGCTTTGGGTCGTGGTCCAGCCTGTGTCCATTCTGGAATATGTTGAGCTGTTTATTTGCTTTTCTGTGGTATAGATGAAAGCAGCCAGAAACTGTCTTTTTGGTCTTAGGTTTAAGTCTACATGTTTGACGATAGTGAATACAATAGTCGTCTCTTTTTCATTTCAGAATTCAGAATCTCATCAAGGTGACTAATATTCTGGTCCTGTACTGCCAGACAGATGTCATCTGAATAGATAAAATGTTCAGCAATGGTGTTGGGAAGGATATTTGTGAAGAGATTAAGAAGTGTCAGTGCTAGAACCGAGCCTCCAGTAGACCATTGTTTTGGGACCTCTAGTAGCTGTTTTTCTGTCCAAGTAAAACTTGGAACTGGCAGCCTATCACCAATGGTTCCACAACAACAACCCACTTCAATAGCTTCAAAGACCGTTTTTACAGCAGGCCTGTGTGCCTGATTGCACCTTATTTAGCAGTAACATCTAGCACTAGTGCACACATCTTCTGCCTGGTCTGGAAACCATTCTCGCTGGTGGTAGTGAGGGCAATTCTCTGAAGGAAAAGACTTTCAAGTAATGTGTACAGGCATCTTAAGTCACTGAGTAAGGGTCATGGATTAAGAGCTGGTGAAGAGAAAGGGAAAACATAGAAGCAGTTTTTAAACATAGAAGCAGGTTAATAGTGGGTTACCCTTTTTCAGTACAAGAACTAGGGTACAACTAATGAAATTAATAGGCAACAAATGTAAGCCTGATTAAAGGAAATGGTTTTTTTCATGACACACAATTAACTTGCAAAAATCACTGCTACATATCATAAAGGCCAAGAGTTTAACAACATTTTAAAAGATTAGTCTTTGAGGTGGAAAATAATATTACAATTGCATTACCTAGATATAAAAATGTATTTATCAATCCTCATGCTTCAAGACATAAAGCATCAATTACTCTGGGTTAGGAAGTGCTTTCTGCCATAGGCAAGCTATTGCAAACTGAACGTTATGGGGGTTCACACCTTCTGAAACATGTTGTTTATATATCTATTATGGTAGAACCCAAATTGGGGCTCACTGGAAACTCCTTTGTGCTAGGAGATGTACAAATACATAGGTAGACACGAACACTGCTCTGAAAATCATTGTCAAAGACAAGGCACTGGTTTAAATGAACCACTGGTTTGATCTAGCCTGGCAAGTCTTCTGTTAATAAATCCATAGCTCCAAAATAAGGTAGTCACCATTACTGACACAATGATCAGTTACACAGCATTGGAAATGGCTTTCACATCAGCTCACCTATCACAAATGCTAACACCTGCCTTCAAAGATGTAAATTCTCATTCAGCCATCTCTTTTGGAACTCTACACTCTCTATAGAATTCATTGATACACTTACTTAATTACTTGCTGTTAATGGGCTATTGGTGTGATTTCAGGGATCAGCTGTTACATAAAGGAAATTATTAGTTGAACTGACCCTATTCAATAAGACCGTTTTAAATGATTTGTACTCAGAGGAGAGAAAAATTAAAATCCTGGTCCTCCTGCAAAGGCAGGGATTACTGCAGTCATTGCCAACAGTTAAGCCCAATGTTTGTGTGTAAAATGGCTAACATTAACCTTTCTTTTTTAAAAAAACTGGCCTTTTCAAGGAGATAACACTATCTTACTTTGTAGTTAGTGTAAGGAATACCTAGGGATTAAAGCACAGGGAGCTCTCCTTTCTCTCCCTGGCTTGGGTAAATTGCACTCGTGCACAGCTTAGTGTCCTCTATAGCTGGTGTAATGAGTACTTCCCCTCCAGCTTCAACCTATTTTAACCACTGAGACAACATATTACTAGAATAATGTTAATCACTTGCAAAGCCTCATTGCTCCCTTCATTTTCTTACCTCCATCTCATCTTCAGGTCTTTCTTTGCTGTCATCTATGCCCCAAAAGACCCCTATGCTCCAAATGACCACCTTAACATAACTCTCCAATCATTCACCCTCTCTTCATTTCAGAATCTCTGGGTGAAATTCTGACCCCACTGAATTCAATGACAAAACTTCCTATGTGTTGTCTAAGACCTGCAAATTCTAAGGGTTTGTCTACACTTGAACTACTATAGCTGCAGTGCTTCACTGTAGAGACTACCTATGCTGACAGGAGGGGTTCTCCCAACGAGATGGTATCTAGGTTGAAAGAAGAATTCTTCCGTTAACCTAATGCTGTCTCCACAAGGACTTAGATTAGCTCAACTACGTAGCTCAGGGGTGTGGATTTTTCACACCCCTGAGCAGTATAGGTAAATTGACAATTTTTTAGGGTAGACCAGGCCTAACTCAAATAAACGTAATTCTGTCACCACTCCCATGTATCTGTCAAAAGTTGACATTATCACCGTCCTTCGGTTTCTCTGATTCTTTTGATCCAGCTTTGTGTTTTAAATTGCAGGCTCCTGGAGGCAGGGTCATAACTTGTGCAGTGCACCTTCCCCACTCACCAACGCATTAGAGCAACTCAGATCCAAATGTTCAAGCTGTGCTCTGCTGCTCAGGATTTGAGCTTAAGTAGGATGCGAAGTTTTGCTTGGCTCCTCTGAACTGGAATTAATTTCATCCACAGCAAACTTGGATAGGGTGAAATTTTGTTTATAGAGAAGTAAAATGAGAATCTGGAATTATTTTAGGGTATGGCAATATGCAGATTACAATTCCGGTTATACTTTGTTTCCACTTATAATGAAATTGTTCTGTGAATATAGTGTAAGAGGATTTTCATGAAGTACCTTGCACCAGAGGTATGGAAAGTATTTTAAAACATTTAAGAAGACAATCCCTGCCTTGAAAAGAATGCAATGTAACTCAAACTAATACAGTACAAATGACAAAAGATCACAGGCAAGAGATGATGTAGGGTCAGAATTATTGAGGAGACCTATCTACTGAACATTTTCTATAAAGTACATTTAGAAAAGTACATGAAGATGACATAGATCCCTTTACTGACATGCTGAAGTTGGTGCTTGGAGTGCCCAATCCTGTAATATTTATTCAGGCTAAATTGTCTTTACAAATTGCCCTAAATTTGAATTCCCTCCGTATTTATTGTTATACTGCTACATTGAGTCTCCTAAACTAAGGAAGCAGGCTGAACTGTGTGGTGGCTATGGGGATTTTGGGAAAGCAGAGAGAGGCTCAGCTGGTCACCAATAGAGGAGCTGCAGTAGGTGCACAGCTGCTAACTGCACTCCTCCCGCAACTGAAGCTATAACTTTCACATATCCTCTCCAGACAAAACCAGGATCCAGAAAGGGGTGTGACAGATGATATCTAAGCCTTGGGGCTATTAATGCTCCTTCACACTGCCTCTCCCACTCGCAACCCAGCTGTGAAGCACAGGCTACAACTGCCACAATGGGGGAGCAGACAAGGCTCACAACTAGTAGTGCTTTGCAAATCCCTCAGACTGAAGGGGCAACTTGTGGACCAGGGCCAAGGTGGGTAGCAAGGAGCCCACGTTTGGGTGGGCAGAGGTGTGACCCAGTTCATTTGTGAAGAGAGAAAATTCCTTGGGGAGGGGAGGGGGGAGAAGAATTATGGGTTTGTGGGAGTGAAGGCCAGGAGGGAGCATGGTTAGAGGCCCATTGCTACTTATATAAATGCCCCCTATGCTCTGTGGGCTGCAAAGGGAACCCAAACCGGTATCAATTCATTGCTGCCACTGCACAACTCAGTATGTGAAGATCTCCATTCTCAGCAGTTGTGTTCCTAACTGCTCTTCCACTCCATCTTCTGGCGTAGTTCCACCTGTGTCAAAGATACTCATCGTGAACAGGAGGGCTGTGCATGCTAACCTGGGTGGCAGTGATGGCCACAAGAAGAACGCTTCTCATTTGAAGGAGATATCTGCTTTTCATTTTATCTGTTACATTTTCCTCTGAGATTTGTTTCTAAGGGAGGCCTACCTGCTTTAACGAAATAAGAACAATTATAGCCATGGAGAGAGAGAGATCCACATTTTCAAAACTGGTTTTTAATTCTGACTGCCTTAAATTTTGGGTGTTCACATGAAATAGGCATCAAAAGTTTGGCCATAGTTAATAAGGTTATTGATTTATTAGCACTGTCACTGGTCGAGAGGGAACTCATTTATTAGAACATATTGAAATTTTTTTGAACAGGTTTGTTTTTACTGAAAATAATGGGATTTTGATGATTTTTTTTTTTCACAGAATTTTTCAAGGAAAACTAGAAATGAAAAATTTCAAGAAAAATGCATTGTTTTTCAAAATGTTCAAAACTGTGGGGAAAAATCCCACTTTCTATGCCTTTTTACTTTTTAAAATATTTTTGTAGGGGGGAGGAAGGGGGAAATAAAAAAAATGAAATCAGAGGATTTTCTCCACCAAAATTTCATGAAACGTTTCATGAAAAATTTTGAACAAAATGGACAAAAAATATGAAAAAAAAAATAATGAAACATAATGTGAAGAAATTGGAAGATGACTAATAATTAATGAATATTATATGTTCTGTTTGTATATTTCTGTTTGTTATTAGTTTGCTACAGGATTACTAGGGATTAATTCAGACCTGGGTAGTTTTTGAATATCTGGCAAGTAACCAGACAATGGCTATAGATAACCCAAGCAGCAGTGCTCAAAAGGCAATATAGGTTTTAGTGTCTTTGAAGTTTAACCCCTATCCATGCTGGTTTCAGCAATCTGGCACAGCACAAGGTGGTGGCATTTGGGGCATTCCAGGTAGAAAAACTGAAACAAAGAGCTTTGAAACAGATAAAAATTCTGTTCCCAAAAACCTGGGAGAGGGACTTGGTGGGGGTGCTACCAGGAACGGCAGAAGGTCCCTAAAAGTGAGGGGGCCACTGGTACCTGAACCATGGCCCCTCCCACCAACTCTGGGTATTACTTGAGGAGAGCAGAGTGACACAGACACAGGCCCTGCTGTATGGATCCTAAGCAGCTAGACCTGCCTAAGTTTACAGGGAAATGCTAAGCTTTAGGTAGGAGATGCATATTGCCTAATATGTTAAAATCCTGTTTCTTGTTATGCTTTGTTCCTACTGCTAAGATTAAATAATATTTTATTTTGTGACTCAGAAGCTGTTCAAAGTTACCCCAGGCTCACTAGCCAAGGGAAGTCATGCAGGGGCAGCCAAATCCTATTGGGCCTGTTGATTTACCATGTTTGGTAAACAGGAGTGTTGTAACCTAGGGACTCAGTGTACGAAAGTGGGAAAATAGTGAGATTCCACACCAGGGCGGGTGAAGGTCAGAGCCTGATATCTTAGGAGGGTGCACTTCAAGACAGAGATGGGTCGAAGGTGCCGTCAATCCCATAACTGACACACACTTTTTTTGACCAGCTCAAGCTATTACCATGTGGTTCAGAGTATGACATAAATTTAGAAAATCTAAACAACCAAAATGATGGTTATATATCTAAATTGATATGTAATCCTAATGGTCAATGTGCTCTTTTAAAACATTATGAATGAAAGAGCCTGGATCACCAATCTGGATCAATAGCTAAAAAAATCAAAAAATATTGTTCCTTTCTGGGTTTAAATCAGATTCTCAAGATACTTAAATCTGGTTTAACTATGTTGCTTTTACATTAGTTGAACTATGGAGGAAACCCCCCCACAAAAGAACAAAGGAAAAGTGGTGACATGACAGAACTGAAGTCACAAAATTGACCACAAATGCAATTTCAAAACTGTTGCAGACTGTTTACATATGACAGACCTTTAAACATCCAGAGCAGTTGTTTGACTGGAGCTGTTACTCAGGTAAATGTATTATGGCAGGCTTTTTGAAACATGCATTATTCAATAGTCTAGAGCTTTTGGTTTGCATCGGTTTTAGACCATTTAAAAAAACAACACTTTAATGTAGAAAACATAATGGATATCAGATGAAATCTTGTATTTAGTATCTTATCAGACTCTAACATAGAGCCGTCACTAAAATTGTGGTTTTGCACAATAAATGTGACTGCTGCGTACACAGTAAACTGCTTTAAAACACTAATAAAGTGGCTTGGCAATTTTAAAAAGTTTAAATTGTCATCAGTTACATGCATGCAAATATACTGACTTAAATAGTATTGCCAAGGCATAACTGAGTCTAATTTGAATCTCTTTATTGGACTGAGTCTGAAACTAAATATTTAAATATAAAAAACATTTTAATGTGAGCTATGATTGCAACTAGTATGCATCAAGTTTAATTCCTTCCTTTCCATACATGCATTACAAATTGTCAAGTTGAATTTTCGTCAGATTTGATACAAATTAATATGGACCCGGTTGGAGACCTTGTACCCTAAGAAAAAATGACTTGGAAACAATAACTAAGTGAATGAGCCAAATCCGCAGCTGGCGTAAATTGGCATAGCACCTGGGAAGTCAATGGAGCTACATCATTTCAGAACAACTGAGCAGGCTCTGGATCCATAATTAACTCTTTGAAACTAAGTTTTTAATAAAATAAAATCCACTACCCAATGGAGGCAAATCTGAAAATGCTTGCTTAGAGCCAGGCTGCACCCACCCATTAAAAACTCACAGGAGAACAAAGTCCAGGGTGGAGGAAAACTGACAGGTTCCCCTGCATTGTTTCATTAGAATGGGCATGGTTTGTTTTAGACCTGAGATTCATGAGTGCTGTCTGACTTAAGTAAGGGTAGAGTGCAAGTTGATAATACAAAATATAAGGAGTATTGCTTTATGAGACACTGTTAGTTAGGATGATGCCCAGTCACACAACCCACTGTATCCAAGTTTTTTTATGAAATGTCAATCATATATTTTCATTTCAAAATCTAGACTGTGAAACAGCAACTTCCACTGAGTCAAGTCATGTATTTAATTTGCTAACAATATTTGTTTGAATGCTAAGAAATCAACTCAATAGATCATCTTTGATGCTGCTAAGCAGGTATTCTAAACTCCTTGATGTCTGGCAGATCCGCAAATAATGAATCCATTACAAAACAGAGTCCTACTTGAAACAGCATTTTTAAGATCCAGAGGTAGAATTGCATACATCAATTTTAAAAGCAAAAAAATCTATTATCTAAATCAGGGGTGGGCAAACTTTTTGGCCTGAGGGCCACATAGGGGTTCCGAAACTGTATGGAGGGCTGGGTAGGGAAGGCTGTGCCTCCCCAAACAGCCTGGCTCCCGCCCTCTATCCGCTCCCTCCCACTTCCTGCCCCCCTTAGAACTCCCGACCCATCCAACGCCCCCTGCTCCTTGTCCCGACTGCCCCCTCCCGAAACCCCCCACCCCTAACCACCCCCCAGAACCCCACCACCTATCCAACACCCCCACCCCCGCTCCCTGTCTCCTGACTGCCCTGACCCCTATCCACACCCCGCCCCCTGACAGGCCCCCTGGGGCCTGGTCTACACTACGTGTCTAGGTCGACTTTAGCAGCGTTAATTCGAATTAAGCCTGGACACGTTCACATGACGAAGCCCTTTCTTTTGACTTAAAGGGCCCTTTAAACCGGTTTCTTTACTCCACCTCCGACGAGGGGATTAGCGATAAAATCGGCCTTAGGGGGTCGGAATTGGGGTAGTGTGGACGGAATTCGACGTTATTGGCCTCCGGGAGTTATCCCACAGTGCTTCATTGTGACCGCTCTGGACAGCACTCTCAACTCAGATGCACTGGCCAGGTAGACAGGAAAAGCCCCGCGAACGTTTGAATTTCATTTCCTGTTTGCTCAGCGTGGAGAGCACAGGTGACCACGCAGAGCTCATCAGCACAGGTAACCGTGATGGAGTCCCAGGATCGCAAAAGAGCTCCATCATGGACAGAACGGGAGGTACGGGATCTGCTCGCCATATGGGGAGATGAATCAGTGCTAGCTGAACTCCGAAGCAGTAAACGAAATGGCAAAATATTAGAAAAGGTCTCCAAGGCCATGAAGGACAGAGGCCATAACAGGGACGCCCAGCAGTGCCGCGTGAAAATTAAGGAGCTACGGCAAGCCTACCACAAAGCCAGAGAAGCAAACAGAAGGTCCGGGGCAGAGCCGCAAACATGCCGCTTCTACGCGGAGCTGCATGCCATTCTAGGGGGTGCAGCCACCACTACCCCAACCGTGTGCTATGACTCCCTCACTGGAGAAACACACAGGGAAGCGGGTTCGGGGTACGAGGAAGATGAGGATGGAGATAATGTAGATAGCTCACAGCAGCAAGGAAGCGGAGAAACCGGTTTCCCCAACAGCCAGGATATGTTTATCACCCTGGACCTGGAACCAGTAACCCCCGAACTCACCCAAGGCGTGCTCCCATCCCCCGAGGGCACACAGGGGACCTCTGGTGAGTGTACCTTTGTAAATATTACACATGGTTTAAAAGCAAGCGTGTTTAATGTTTAATGATTAATTTGCCCTGGCAATCGCGGCCAGTACAGCTACTGGAAAAGTCTGTTAACGTGTATGGGGATGGAGCGGAAATCCTCCAGGGACATCTCCAGAAAACTCTCCTGGATGTACTCCCAAAGCCTTTGCAAAAGGTTTCTGGGGAGGGCTGCCTTATCCCGTCCGCCATGGTAGGACACTTTACCACGCCAGGCCAGTAGCACGTAGTCTGGAATCATTGCATAACAAAGCATGGCAGTGTATGGTCCCGGTGTTTGCTGGCATGCAGACAACATCCATTCCTTATCGCTCTTTGTTATCCTCAGGAGAGTGATATCATTCACGGTCACCTGGTTGAAATGGGGCGATTTTATTAAGGGGATATTCAGAGGTGCCCGTTCCTGCTCTGCTGAACAGAAATATTCCCCGCTTTTAGCCACGTGGTGGGGGGGAGGGGTGAAGTGATCATCCCAGAGAATTGGGTGTGGGGGGGAGGGGAGTTAGTTGGGTTTGTGCTGCATGTTAACCCTGAAACCGCAGCCCCTCCTTTTACATTGCAAACCCATTTCAAATGGCCAACCCAACGGGTGCTTGGTATGGGAAATGAGAGCGCTACTGTTTGAAACCATTCCCACATATTAAGAAGGTTAAAAAAGCCAAAAGACTGTGTCTTACCATGGCTGCCTGCAAGCCGAAATCTGTGGCCTGGCACTGCGTGAGTGATCTCTCACACCAAACCGGCAGGCCCTCAATATAAGAGGAAAAATGCGACCTTGTAACGAAAGCACATGTGCTGTGTAATGTGAACAGCAAAATTTAATGTGAACAGCAATATTTAACGTGAAAGAGTGTACCCATTGTTCTCTAAAATGTGTCTTTTTTAACCACCTCTCCCTTCTCCTCCACCAGCTGCAAATGTTTCTCCTTCACAGAGGCTAGTGAAGATTAGAAAGAGAAAAAGGAGGACGCGGGATGACATGTTCACAGAGCTCCAGATGTCCTCCCATGCTGACAGAGCACAGCAGAATGCGTGGAGGCAGTCAATGACTGATTACAGAAAAGCACAATATGAACGAGAGGAGAGGTGGCGTGCTGAATCGCGGGATGAACAGAGCACGTTGCGGGCTGAAGATGATAGGTGGCGTCAGCTTGCAGACAGAAGGCAAGAGTCGATGCTCCGGCTGCTGGAGCATCAAACTGATATGCTCCAGCGTATGGTTGAGCTGCAGGAAAGGCAGCAGGAGCAGAGACCGCCGCTACAGCCCCTGTGTAACCAACAGCCCTCCTCCCCATGTTCCATAGCCTCCTCACCCAGATGCCCAAGAACACGGTGGGGGGGCCTCCGGCCACCCAGTCACTCCACCCCAGATGATTGACCTAGCATCAGAAGGCTAGCCTTCAATAAGAGTTAAAGTTTTAAACTGCAGTGTGTCCTTTTCCTTCCCTCCTCCCCCACCCATCCCGGGCTACCTTGGCAATTATCCCCCTAGTTGTGTGATGAATTAATAAAGAATGCATGAATGTGAAGTAACAATGACTTTATTGCCTCTGCAAGCGGTGCTCGAAGGGGGGAGGGGAGGGTGGGGTGGTTGGCTTACAGGGAAGTAGAGTGAACCGGGTGGGGGGGGAGGGCGGAGGGTTCATCAAGGAGAAACAAACAGAAGTTTCACACCGTAGCCTGGCCAGTCACAAAACTCGTTTTCAAAGCTTCTCTGATGCTCACCGCGCCCTGCTGTGCTCCTCTAACCGCCCTGGTGTCTGGCTGCGCATAATCAGCGGCCAGGCGATTTGCCTCAACCTCCCACCCCGCCATAAATGTCTCCCCCTTACTCTCACAGATATTGTGGAGCGCACAGCAAGCAGCAATAACAATGGGGATATTCTTTTCGCTAAGGTCTGAGCGAGTCAGTAAGCTGCGCCAGCGCGCTTTTAAACGTCCAAATGCACATTCCACCACCATTCGGCACTTGCTCAGCCTGTAGTTGAACAGGTCCTGACTCCTGTCCAGGCTGCCTGTGTACGGCTTCATGAGCCATGGCATTAAGGGGTAGGCTGGGTCCCCAAGGATCACGATAGGCATTTCAACATCCCCAACGGTTATTTTCTGGTCCGGGAAGAAAGTCCCTTCCTCCAGCTTTCGAAACAGAGCAGAGTGCCTGAAGACGCGAGCATCATGTACCTTTCCCGGCCATCCCACGTTGATGTTGGTGAAACGTCCCTTGTGATCCACCAGGGCTTGCAGCAGCATTGAAAAGTACCCCTTGCGGTTTATGTACTCAGTGGCTTGGTGCTCCGGTGCCAAGATAGGGATATGGGTTCCGTCTATGGCCCCACCACAGTTTGGGAATCCCATTGCAGCAAAGCCATCCACTATGGCCTGCACGTTTCCCAGAGTCACTACCCTTGATATCACCAGGTCTTTCATTGCCCTGGCAACTTGGATCACAGCAGCCCCCACAGTAGATTTGCCCACTCCAAATTGATTCCCGACTGACCGGTAGCTGTCTGGCGTTGCAAGCTTCCACAGGGCTATCGCCACTCGCTTCTCAACTGTGAGGGCTGCTCTCATCCTGGTATTCTGGCGCTTCAGGGCAGGGGAAAGCAAGTCACAAAGTTCCATGAAAGTGCCCTTACGCATGCGAAAGTTTCGCAGCCACTGGGAATCGTCCCACACCTGCAGCACGATGCGGTCCCACCAGTCTGTGCTTGTTTCCCGGGCCCAGAATCGGCGTTCCACGGCATCGACCTGCCCCAGTAACACTATGATTTCCACATTGCTGGGGCCTGTGCCTTGTGAGAGGTCTATGTCCATGTCAATTTCCTCATCACTCTCGTCGCCGCACTGCAATCGCCTCCTCGGCTGGTCCTGGTTTTGCTTTGGCATGTCCTGGCTCTGCATATACTCCAGGACAATGCGTGTGGTGTTCATAGTGCTCATAATTGCCGCGGTGATCTGAGCGGGCTCCATGATCCCAGTGCTAGCTATGGCGCCTGGTCTGAAAAAAGGCGCGAAACTAGTATCTGATGGACCAGGGGAAGGAGGGAGGGAGGGAGGGAGGGGCGAGTGACGACATGGCGTACAGGTACAGGGAAATCAACAAAGGTGGCTGTGCATCAGGGAGAAACACAAACAACTGTCACACAGAATGGCCCCCCCCAAAGATTGAACTCAAAACCCTGGGTTTAGGAGGCCGTTGATTTCACGGCGGGAGGGGGAAGCTAATGAATACAGAACAAATCTATTTTTTACATCTTAAGATGACGGTGCAGCATGACTGATAGCCCTCGGCATCTTCTGGGTGCTTGGCAGAAAATACTGGGCGCTTGGCAGTTAGTGTACTAAGACTGATAGCCACTGCAGTATGACGACGATGGATACCAGTCGTAATATACTATCTACTGCCAAAAGGCAAGGGGCTGCTGCTGTGTAGCAATGTAGCCCCACGTCTGCCAACCCCACGTCTGCCAGCACCCAGATCGCCCTCAGCCTCTTCTGGGTGCTTAGCAGAAAATACTGGGCGCTTGGCAGAAAATAGCATACTACGACTGATAGCCATCATTGTCAAGACAGTTCGATAGGACTGAGCATGTCTGCCCAGGTGCCCATGATTGACAGCCACTGCAGTACGATGACGACGGTTACCAGTCGTAATAAACCATCTACTGCCAAAAGGCAAAAGGCAAGGGCTGGTGCAATGCAGCCCTACGGCTGCCAGCACCCAGATCGCCGATGAAGGCTACCAGTCATGCTGCACCGTCTACCGCCAAAAGGCAGTTAGCTGCTGCTGCTGTGTAGTAATGCAGTCCCACGTCTGCCGGCACCCAGATGACATATGGTGACGGTGAGCTGAGCTGAGCGGGCTCCATGCTTGCCGTGGTATGTTGTCTGCACAGGTAACCCAGGTAAAAAGGCGCAAATCTATTGTCTGCCGTTGCTCTGACGGAGGGGGAGGGGCCTGACGACATGTACCCAGAACCCCCCGCGACACTGTTTTGCATCATTCGGGCATTGGGATCTCAACCCAGAATTCCAATGGGCGGCGGAGACTGCGGGAACTGTGGGATAGCTACCCATAGTGCAATGCTCCGGAAGTCGACGCTAGCCTCAGTACTGTGGACGCGGTCCGCCGACTAGAGCACTTAGAGCATTTTATGTGGGGACACACACAATCGGCTGTATACAACCGATTTCTATAAAACCGGCTTCTATAAATTCGACCTAATTTCGTAGTGTAGACATACCCTGGGACTCCACGCTTATCCAATTGCTCCCTGTCCCCTGACTGCCCTCCGGGACCTCTGCCCCTTATCCAAACCCCTCGGTCCCCACCCCCTTACCATGCCGCTCAGAGCACCAGGACTGGTAGCCGTGCCGCCCGGCCGGAGCCTGCCACGCTGCCTGGCAGGAGCTTGCAGCCCCGCAGTCCGACCGGGAGCTCAAGGGCTGGACAGCATGGGCTTGTGTAGTTTGCCCACCTCTGATCTAAATGCTTACTCTAACGCTGGTTTTCCTTCATTTCAAAAGTATTAAAGTTTGAAATTAAATAAATCAATATTTTTTTAAAGCAGTTGTATTCATAGGATAAGTTAACTCGATATTTTTCTGCACTGAGTCATACGGTGGCAGTAATAAAGGTGTTAATAATGGTGGGCATAATACAATTTATGAACCTAATGGAACATTAAAAATGAAGTTCTACTTTTCTCATAGTAGTTAAAGATTCACACTTTTACCATGAATAGATTAATGGTCCAATTCTGCCCTCCGTTATCTTAATGAAATGGCAAGTGAAGTTTATGGGAATTAACTCCCATCTAACTGAAGACAGAACAGGGTCCTAATATATTAAACCATATTCATAGCAACATTTACTAAATTTTTAACCTTTAATTTTTCTCAAAACTAATTTTTTCTCTTCCTTTTTCTTTTTTAAACAACAGCAGTGACCTCCAGGTGAAGTATTTCCTGTAAATTAATGAGTGGCTGGGAAAAGGGCTCTTTACTTTACCTCGGTACATAAACGTATCTAGATGTTCATTAAGTTCCACAAATTGCCATGCTACTTTCTGATTAAGGGCACAATCATGATCCCCTTGAAGTCAATGTCAAAACTTCCACTGATTTCAATAGGTCTAGATAGGTCCCAGTGAATACGTTCAATCATGCAGTCAGTACAATTTGGCTCGTTTGAATAATCTCTTGAAATGCTCTTTTTCACTTGGTTGGAGTCAGGCAAGAGTTTTACACTTTGTGCATGTCAACTGAGAAGCCCTTATCAATGCCAGTAGTATCAGCCTGTGGGCCCATCACAGATGGTAGGATCTAAGGCTCAAATCCTCAAAGATTTAGGTGCCCAACCCCATTGATTTCAAGGTCCCAATCATCCAATGAGCTCTACAAAGGCGCAAGGGTCCTAGAACTGGTTTAATTTAGTTAAAGTGTGTGGGGGGGGGGGTTAGGGGGGGATTGAAATATGATCTTAAATCTTACTCCTTCAGTTCATTTCATGCAGATGCAGTGGTGCACCTGGGTGGAACCCTGGTTGACTTTCTATAATGGTGATGCAGCGACTTGCAAGATCAAAATCTTAAAGCTTTAAACAAGTCCCTTTAGTAGTATTTGGTGTGTTACATGATAAGTATACACCATAAACAAATATGACCACATTCTAATCACTGCTGAATATTTCTATTGACACTGGGCCAAGTTCTCATCTCATTTAAAGGGATGGACCAATATGAATTCAGTGAATCACTGAGTTTCTCAGAACCTTTTGAAGGCAGTGGGGTTGTGCCAGGGTAACTGAGAATATGGCAGCCCATAGCACTCTTGCTATCCACCAATCCTAGTGGCCAAAGAATACTTGTCAGTAAAAGGGAAATTTAGTTTGATATTAAACTATATTCTATTTTGGGAGAAGCAGAAAATCTCATTTCATTTAACTAATTTTTTAAATGTGAAATAGTTTCTTTCTAAAGAGACAAAAACACCAATAACTACTTAAACTAAGCTGGAGAGAGAGTTTGTGAATGGGGTGAGAGAAGAAGCAATTGGAAAGGAAGTATGTGAGATCAGGTAGTTGTTCTGGACTAGAAAGGACTGAGCTTTTAGTATGTCTGAATACTGAAAGAGATTGGGGGACCTAGAGAAGAAGTAAGGGTATTTGGTAGCTATCCACTTTGTCTATAGGAACAAAGAGACTAATAGAAATCTTCTGGATCTACAATTTTATGGCTTAATTCCCTTGGATTTTGGACTATAGTATTCTCATTATTTTAAGTAGTTTGTCATTCCTGTCATCACTTGCATGGAATTCTTGGCAACCCTCTTCTTTGAATTCCTAGCTAGTCAAGTTGAATATGATGTACATAAGTGCACTTTATCAAGCATATTATTAAGTGCAATGTTTTACATTTTAAGGTGATACCATTAATCTTATTTTAGCACTTCTGGACTCTAAAAGTATAATGGTTTCCAATTACTGCCCATATCCCATTTCTCCAATAGCTGATGTAGCATTCTTCTCCTGAATCACAACAAACTAAATGGCTCAGCCTTCATATTTTGAATACAGTTATTTAAATGACTTTCCGAAATGTTGCTTTGTGACTGTGAATGTACTGGTTAGAAAGCATTGGCTAAGTACAAGCTTCACTAATTTTGGGGGGGAAATCCAGAGAATATCATTATGATGTTGCTATTCTGACCTGTTTGGAAAATAAATTAATTAAACACTCTCTAGGTTCCTCAGAGGGACTTAACTATCTGTGTAAAGTTAAGCACATGCTTAAGTGATTTACTGAACAGGGAAAGCCTTACATATAGCTGAATTGAAGTCTCTACTATTTCTGCTACAAATGCTTTCTTCCTCTTGTCTATCTATGCCCATCCTAATCTTACAACACATTTAGCCTGTTTTCTGAAATTCTTCAGGATTGATGAAAACCTTTTGCAAGGACAAATTTGGATAACAGCTGGAGGCAGATTGTTTAGGGAACTGAGATTCAAATTGGCCAAGACATTAGATAATGAATGGATGTAATCTATGAGATACTATGGACCAGGCTTATTAAAATCCCCCACATAGGCACTGATTTGATAAACATCTGTGTGGGGATATCTCACACATTATATTAAAAATGCTGTTAATGAAAAATGAATATTACAGTGTCTTTTTGGCAGAGTGAAACAATCTGCTCGTCTTAATAATTAAAGTTAATCAAAATACCATTTTCCCCCAGAACAGAAAATTAAGAACATGACAGTACTGCCACATTTTACCTCTCTCCATACAACATATCTATCTTTTTCTCCCCAAATTTAATTTATAATGATGGAAAAGATTCTGGTTCTTTGGGAAAGAAGGATCTGTATTTGCTGAAGAGCTACAAGTTTAAAAGATTGCTTTTCTCTGATAAAGCTTATCCTATGATTTCTTCTTCTGATCTTCTATTGAGAAAATAAGAATTATAATGCCTACAATTGTGTTCAGAGATATTGGGGTGGGAATGTTTGGGGAAATGGAATTTAATGCTTGACTGGCAGCACTAAAAACGTACATCTCCCTATCCCAAAATAACAGGTAAATCACAGGCAGCAGCAGTGCAAGCTGTACTACTTGGCTCTAAAGAGGTCATCGCGCTGTAGGCATGACAGGATACCTCAGTTTCCATGTCGATTCATTCATTTGCCCTCTCTGTCCAGGCAGCCAACTTTGATGTTGTTTTTTGCAATGTGTAAATATGTCCAGTAGAAGGAACTGGCCTGAGACCAGAAGAGGATTTGTCCTGGGTAGATGATCTGTCACTTGAACTTGTGCCTGCTCACTAAATGCCTGATGTCCTATCTGTGTAATCCACGCTCTTGTCTCTTTAGACTTTCTGTTTTAACACAGGCAGGCTCTGGATCTTTTCCTCCCATATCCCAATCCCTCTGTCTTTGGAACAGGTTGGTGGCTGTCCCCCTTTTGCAGGGCAGATACTTCAAAGGGAAGCAGCCACTGTACCCCATGGGCAGATTTAACAGGCAGTGTGGCTGGAAAAGGCTGTAGCTGCTAATTTATGGCCAGAATATTAGATTTTTCTCAATTAGTCCTATATTAAATTCTGTGTTGCTATTGTTGCCCCTTTGCCCTGAGTAGTTAGCCAAGATTCAGGGCCCTGCAGGGTTGTTTCCATTAGGATGAAACCTTGGTGATATGAGTCAGGTATATTCTAGTGATCTTGGTCCTTTTGTTGGGAGAAGCACCTACCAGAAAGGTTACAAAGTTAATGAATATGTTTTTTAATGTTAGTTAAAATAGTAATAAAATTATATTGCAATTCATAACTATAGGAAATGTTATAAATTTAGTATTAGCAATTAAAAGCTTCAGCTTATTTTCTGTTGTGAAAATGTAAATAAATATTAATATTTTCTTTCCCCCTCCCCTTCACATGCAGAGTTTAGAGCAGGTAAAATGGCTTTGGTGCGATTTCTTTCTTTGCAAAACCTTTTCATAACTAATTATTTAAAAAAAAAATCAATATTATAATTGCTAGGCAAAAGACATCCCAAGTGTCACTCCATTGCAGCCAGTAGTTACCCAGGGATAAATTTGGCCTATTCATTTTATTTTAGTTATACCTTTTCTTTCTCCTCATCTCAAGACACTATAGTTTATATATTTGTGAAAATTGTCTCCCATTATTTTTTTCTGAACTTTTGATTTCAAGCTACATTGCTACATTTATCCTTATAGGCATGAATATTTCATTTTACTCCCTCCTTGCCACATAAACATAGAGCATCTACCCACCTATAAAATAGCAGCCACCATGTGTCTCACTGAATGATCACCACAGGTCTTCATGTTTCACTGAGATTTTGTGACCTGCTGTAGAAACTGTTAAAGAAAAACTTTGACACCTCTGAACACTCAGTCTTTTGGCACTCCAGAAGTTGCTTTAATTAAACTTTATTAGTATGGAACTGGGTTTCTTTCCATATTATTCACTAGTGCTTCTTATTTTCTTCAGGGTAAACAGGAAGAACATGCCTCTCAGTATCATAACAATTTTGTTGGATGATGGATGCACTTTTAGCAGTTTGGAACAGAAGTGATAGAGAGTGCCTCCAGACATAGATATCTATTTAAAAATTACTTTTGACATAAAAACCAAGCTCCTGACCTATCCAAGTCCATAATCATCTATTTTATTTCGCGCATCTCTATATATCACAAAGACACTATTATTCCTCCAAGAGGAAATAGCATCTTGTTTTATAGTGTGGAAGCGAGAAATGTATTTCCACTGTGTTTAGCATTTTTACAGCTCAAAAAGCCTTTACAAGGGTAAAAAACCTCCCAAGTATCATTTTCATACAATCAAAAATGAGTGTGATAATGGACACTGATTTTTTTTTTTTTTTTTTAAATTATAAAACAAAATTTTTAACTGCTCATTGGAGAACGATTGTCAGGACTCAGGCCTGCAGCACAGCCAGTCTCTGGGCAAGGGAATGAGCACAGCTGGTTTGTAGTAGACTGCCTGATTGGTGGGAAGAGTCAGCAGAGCAGCTCTTAAGCCCAGCAGCAGAAGTAGTTCGGTGGCTGCTCAAAGCATTTGACCACAGCTGAAATAGTTCCTGCTCCTGCCCTGGACCCAACCCTGCTCTAGCCTTGCCCCTGCCTTGCCTCACTCCAGCCTCCAGGTAACCCAGCTTTGACCCTCAGCTCCAATTCCTGACATCTGACTTTGGCTCTGCCCCTTGGCTCTGGCATCTGGCCTCTAGCTCTGTTTCTGACCATTGACTGTGATTCCTGGCTACTGATTCCTGCTCCAGTCGCTAGGCGTGACCACCCACATCCCAGTCTCTGACAACAATTAGTTGTTTTAATTTATTCTTTTCTTATGCACAAAATCAACCATCAATTAATTTTTTTTAACATGATGATGGCATTCACTTTTTCTTCATAAACTGTGTTGGGGGGGGGAAAGAATAAAAGTGTAAACACAAGAAGAAAAATTGAATATTCACCCTCCTCTATAAGGGCAAAATATTTATAACTTTAGAGACCTTGATTTCTTTCTGGTTATTAAGGATGACACATGTCGTATGAATTCACTGAAAAAAGCATAATTTCAGGACTCTTTCAGTTCACAACTTGAAACTTTTTGTCTAATTTACATAGAAATTACAGAATGGGAAGAACTACAATTACAATTGTGTTTTTTAGTGCAGATACCCCAGAGGAAGTCAAACAGTAAGTGGTTACGTAGTCCTGTAGAAACATCAGTCAAAACTTTCCCTCTCTATCTCTTTGAGGGGGTGAAAAGCTGAATTTATTCAGGGGTGTAACTGCATCCCTTGCACTCTAAAAACTCCCTCTGATTTCAGGCTTCTCAAGTCATAGTCATAAAGTTCTTTGTGATACTTGGATGAAAAACGATGTGCAGCTGTAAAATATGAGTGGTAGTTAAGAGCCGCACTAGGTGAAGAGCAAGATCATTTTTTTTCAGTAAATTTACTGTCAGCCACATATTTTTAACTGGTTTACTAAGATAAAAGTAGCAAATTCTGAGTTAGAACGATAACAATGCATGCTTTATGGTGCACGATAACCAAGATAGGTTAGACCAGCTGTCTTAAACGGATCATCAGGTTTTGGTATAAGTGTGTAGTGTGCTATATGTGGAGTATATATAATCTCTGTCTCTAGGAATGTATGTAATTCTATATTTGGGGGAAAGAGGGCAACACTTTTATGGCAGGGTTTTTCTAAATGGTCGCTTTTTGAAACTGCTCAGTGGGTTAGAATATTAGATATTAGAAATAGCTCTGAAGCAGATTGATTGGAGAGCAGAAGAAAACATGGTCAAAGGTGCATAATAAATACAGTTTATCACATGGCTGAGCAGTTTATTCCATGGATACTCTAGCCAATTTTATGGTGCATATACAACAAATATATCATCTTACAAATATATCATTTTCACACAAGACATCAGTTTCTGGACTACATTGCCACAGGAGGCCATCGAATCAAATACTTGAGCTTGATTTGAAGAAATGACTGAATAATTTTATTACCGGCAACATTATCCAGAGAAACATAAGGGAAATCAAATCTCATGCCTCAGGGCATAAGCTGAGGAGTTAGGAAAGAATCTCACTCTGGCAATCTAACGTGCTGATTAGGTGAATTATGTGGGAGGGAGTTAATAAACTTTTGTTGTTTTATCTAATCCAGTGTGTTTAAATTGACTCCATTTGGGGTAACAAATTGTGTGCATATTATTCCCTTAAAGAAGTAATGGACTTAATTATTTATACTGCCCAGGAGAACACTGGGCAGTACAGGACATACTTTCCTGGGGGAAAATCTGGGACTGGAAGTGTGTTTAAGGCTGGTAAGAGCCAAGGTATCATTGGCTGGCTACAGCACACATACAGACAAAGTTGGGATTGACTGACATGTTGGAAGCTGTTTGTGAGCAGTCCAGGTTGAAAGCTACAACAGCAAGGCACTGTGAAGGGCACCCCAGGTTACAGGGTAGGGGTGACACTCCTTACTCAGTCTGGTTTGTACACTCATATGTCACAACAGGTTAGAAGTGTATGGGAGCTATTTATAAGGGTGGAGACTGTCACTAAAAATGGTGACTGTGGTGTGTAGGGGTCAACGTGTGTGAGAAGATATCTTAATTGGGCATTTCTTGTTTGTTTAGGGGTTAGTATTGGTGGGTGTTTCCTTAAGCAAACTTAACAGTTTTGTACCTGCTTTTTACTTTTAGGAATCTACAAGTAGATTCCTAAAAGTGTATTTGTGTGGAATATGAAACTTAAATCTATTATGACTTGAGTTTGCAACCAACACTTTTAAATTAAGATTCCCCTTTCTGCTACAGAGGCACCTGCCATTCTGAGATCACACGTAGCTTTCTACAGAGGAGATTTACATTGTGGGCTCTCAGTATTGAAGACCTTACTTTTGTTATTTCTTGTTCTCTATATTAAATAAAGTTTGAAAGTACATGCCTGATTTTTGCATTTGGGAAAACCACAGCAATATGAAAGTCTTACTTTTAGGGCTTCTGATCTATGGGGAAAAATTCTTTTTCCATTTCTGTATAGCAAATCCCATCTAATGTTCTGCTCCATCAATGCATGGGACTTAACGGCATCATTAAACGTTTAGTTGGTTGATAGAATATTAAATTAACTGCCATGATGGTAGCTCACTGTACACATTGTAAAAATATTGAAGGGTTGCATTTCTTAAATTTTGGGAATGTAATGGTGCTATACTTTTGTGGACAGATATTTTTCTTCTTTTGCTAGAAGTGCTAGTTTCTTGCTTGGGTAAAATTTTCAAAATCTCCCGAGACTCTTAGATGCTTCTGAAAACTTTCCTCTTTGTCTCTAAAGCTGTACAGTTCTAGTTATTGAATGAGATTCTAGCCATTTGTATGAATTACTACTGAGGAATTTGATCTGAAGTATTAAGCATAGACACAAGAGGCTTAATTCTTCATTGCCTTGCAGCTCGTGTAGCTACTTACACCAGTACTATCAGTCTTGTATGGCAACGATTTATTCTCACTTTACATAGTTGTGACTTACAAGGTGAAAACCAGTAGAAAATCAGACCCTTTTAATGGCAGATCTTAAGAAGCCCACAAAACCTTTTTAGACTAATAGCTGTGAAGCCTTCCCCCCACCCCCAACAACTGTCATCCAGGCTCTGTGAACTGTAATGAAAATAAAGGTAAGATAATATAAAAAACAATGATGAGAAACTTAATAAAATGCATAGAAGACCACCTTTTCAAACAAGTTCAAATGATCATCCAGGATCCTGGTGCTGTAGTGGGTTTACCATTCTGAGATGGCCAATAACGTTTAAATCTTTTTAGAAACGCTAAGGCTAAAGTTCTGACCTCGATGATCATGTTGAAATGAAGACATTCTGCAAAATGAAAGCAAGGAGATGTGAAAGATCGGCAGTACAAAAGCGAGATCGTGCATCTATATTGTTATCTGTTGATTATATTACATCTAAGCAGTGAACCTTTTGTTTCCTGATTTTTAATAAAATAAAACAAGGCCCAGGTCTAGATTGTATCCTCCTGGAGAGAGACCCACAGGAGGAGTACAAGAAACTGCAAGGTTCATCTCTCAGAAATTTTCCTGCAAGTCCACCCCTCAGAGGAGTGAGTTTCCTTATCCTATTGATCCGCAAGAAGAAGGGCTGCTGAGTTCTGCAAAGGCTCTATTTAGTTAAATTATTTTTGATACTTCTTATTACTCATACTTCGCCTTGGTAGCTTTACACTATTTCTAAACTAGCTATCACACTTTTCATTGACCGCCCATGCAAATAACCAAACGGACTCAGCAAAATAAAATTACTACAAAGTTACTGAAACCTTCTTTGTCACCGGAAAAACTCTACCTGGTAAATGAGTGGAAGCAACATAACTTTACCAAGCTACCAACTACCTGGAACTGTTTCTTGGCATGAGCATTCTTGGATGCTATGGTAAAGGCAGAAAAACCTTGCGTAGCCTCCTGCACCATCTAGCTATAATATTTTGAAACCCCTCTTGGTGGTGCTGATGATCAGACTCAGCACAAGAGTTCCCCCATAGATATTGTAGCTATCTTTCCTGTTGCTTCTTTCACCCAGGTCATCACTGATACTTAAGGATGGTCCACACTGGGAACTTATATTGGCATAGCTGTCTCCACACCCCTGAGAGATGTAGCTATACCGACTTAACCCCCGGTGTACACAGCACTAGGTTGATGAAAGAATTCTTCCAATGACCTAGCTACCCCTTCTCGATGAGGTGTATTATTTATGCTGATGGGAGATCCCCTCCTATCGGCATAGGTAGTGTCTGCACTGAAGAGCTACAGCAGCACAGCTGCAGCAGTGCCTCTGTAGCATTTCAAGTGTAGACAAGCACTTAGTGAATGAAGAGAGCAATGCCAGGGAAAAGAGTATTTAAGGGCTATGGTACAGATGCCAAAAGATTATAAAATGTTACCGGACCACTGATAGAACAGCCAACCAGCCTAAAGGGTATCCTCCCTCAGAACCATCTGGAATTCCCAGGATGGCCCCTGCATAATTGATCCTTGTCTCCTTCCTGTTTTCCTCTTCTCCACTCCTCCTTCCCTGCATACCTGCTGAGTCTCCTCCTGTGCACAATACTTCTCTCAGAGATGGGTGCAAATGCGGTTAATGCCACTCTAAGAAGCATTCATTTTGGATGTGCTTACATTGCAATCCCAGGGATGTGACTGCAGCTTGTGTAGACAGACCTGAGCTAACTATCTAGCTATCTCGGCTACCAGTAAGAATGAAGCTGCACAATACAGGCTCAGTGCGGGTGGGCCACTCAAGTAATTTACCAGGCTTCCAGGTGGGCTTGTACAGCCTATATTGCGGAGTCCAGTACTTGAGCTAGGTAGATTAAAATTACTTTGCTTATGTCTACATGAACTGCAATCATACCTCCTATTGCAATGTAGACCCATGGATATCTTCTATCTAAATAAGGGTGAATTCTGTGAAGATCTGTTCTACCACCCCCCCCCCCCCCAAAACTCTGCAGAACTCTGACCCTGTGGCTTGCCAGCAGAAGGGATTTTGCAGGGTTATGGCAGGGCATGCGGAATCATGACACTGAAGTAGATAGAACCTCTCTTCCACTTTTGCAGCCCCAGCAAGATCTACCTGAGTGGCTTCCCTTACTTTCAAGGAAATAGAAGGGAATGAGTTAAGCTCAAAGTTTTATAGGGAAACTTTCATACTGAAATCTTGCTACAAGAAAATATCATTATAGAAAGTCATTTCCTCAGAGCAGTCATTGTTTCTATTCTGTTTGCTACTATGTCAGATGTTCAAGTTTTTAATAACTTTCTCCTTCACAGCCCAGCTGCCTCCGCTGCATGATCCTTCAATGAAAATCATCATTCTGCATTTGTGAGATCATGTGTTAGTAAAGCTGTGAATATAACATGATCAGTTCAGCTTTATGATTAGAGCAGGAGTTATTTTGTATATATTTTTTCTCATAGAGTGGACCACAAGTTAATGGACAAAATGTTTCATGGACATATCTCATCCAATTGACTCTCTATTGAACTAGGGTCCCTCACATTTATGTTCACATAACATTCCTATGAAGCTGCACCAATTGTTTCCATGGAAGATTAATAACTTTAAAATACAGATATAAATTTAATAAAACTTAATGCTTTTGGGACTTCCTTGAATGTGATTTAGCAGCTGGACATTGAGAAGCCAGCTTGCCAGGGACCACCAGCAAGTTCTCCCACAGGCACACAACTTGAGACCCCACTGCATTTGAGTGCTGTGAAACTCAGTGGTATATTGAAAAGGGAACTCAATAACGGCAGGAGTTTAACCACAGTTTTTGGAGCACTGACCATGCTTGTCTTTAAACTTGTAGCTACCAGTAAGACGAAGTGTCACCACACTAGTGTAGCACCCTGTAGTGAGGTCACTTAGAACTTTTAAAGGGAATTGAACCTGGGCAAGATGCATCTCTTTGTTCTGGCTTTCAAATAACCATGAAATCCTGGGAACGCAGCAGACTGGCCATGTCTTTCTTTAAAGCTGTGGCCTGCAGGGGAGTGTGGTGTGTCTACTCTTCTTACTTGGAAAAATGTTAATTGACCCAGCTTTAAGCCATGTAATGTGCAAGCAGATACATGGTGATAGCTGCGCTATCAATGTGTGCAACAAAGATAGCCTGAATGCATAATTTAAAGCTTTTTTAAAAATTTTATCTGGTTTTCTACAGTCAACAAAAACTATAGGGTTTAGCAATACCTCTGCCACAATCTTTGTAAAGATTTGGTGAATATTTTGATGTTTTATAGTTTACTATTAATTATTATTATATTGTGGTTAGATACCCAGTCATGTAATAAGTATTTGATAACATCCCTTTCTATAGATTTAAGATAACCTTCCTTAAGTTTCTCATAAACACTCAAATGTATGTATATCATTATTACTTAAAAAAATAAATCTGAGTGGGGAAAAAAAACATTCCTTTCTGGAGTTTAGTTTATGTGCCTCAAAAATGCATGGAGATTAGTGCACTTGGGTCTATTTCATCTTACTTTACACAAGATAATGATAGATGGTTAAATTCATGAACTGAATTGATAAATAGCTGGGCAAAAGTTGATGGTAAAGGGTCTCACGTCAGCAAAATGGGATTATTATCATAAGTGGTTATTTCAACATTTCTGAGATTGGTTCCTTCAAACTTAAGGCCACAGAGGTTTGTACTGAATCTACTGCTGCCAGCAGGCAAAATGTACCTGTAGACACTAGGTGCTTTGGGAAAGAAGGCACTTTTCATCTCTAATACTTAGCTCTTATGTAGCGCTTTTTATCGGTATCTCTCTAAGCACTTTACAGAGGAGGTTGCTATCATTATTCCCATTTTACAGATGGGGAAATTGAGGCACAGGAATTAGAAGTGATTGGTTTAATGTCATCCTGAAAACCAGTAGCAGAACTTGGACTAGAACCCAGGTTCTCTAAAGCTCAGGCCAGTGCTCTTTCCAGTGGGATGCACTGCCTCTAAGTGCTTTTAAGAGGTAAGTAGTGATATCCCCATTTCTTTAGATGGGGAAACTGAGCGCAGAGAAGTTAAATGAAATGGTGTCACAGTGATTCAGTGGCAGAATCACGAACAGAACCTAGTTCAGTTGTAGGGCAGGGCCCAATCCACTGGACTATGCTGCATTCCACCCACAGCAAGCTCCTCCCACCTGCTGATGTTTGTTCACCATGTGGGAGTGGCATGGGGAAGGAGTAGCCCTTGCTACAAGGAGTAGCCCTTGTAACGGGAGCAGCTGGAAAACATTAAAATAATAGGGGGTAGCCGTGTTAGTCTGTATCTACAAAAACAACAAGGAGTCTGGTGGCACCTTAAAGACTAACAGATTTATTTGGGCATAAGCTTTCGTGGGTAAAAACCTCACTTCTTCAGTGCACTCTATACATCTGAAGAAGTGAGGTTTTCACCCACGAAAGCTTATGCCCAAATAAATCTGTTAGTCTTTAAGGTGCCACCAGACTCCTTGTTGTTTTTATTAAAATGATAAAGCTTGTTAGATAAGCTTCTATTTGTGATGTCTCCCTCTTGCAACAGAAGGGTTAAAAGCAGCTCAGATCTGCTTAGCTCAATATCAAATAGACTTAATTGATGAGGACAATAGATACTTGAGAGATTAATGGGCCATTAGTAGCCAACACTTCAGCTCTTGTGTTTAAAAGTGAGGATAATTTGTCTTAAATTCAATGGTGTTTTGTTTAATGTTGGAGAACAGCCCTAGACAGGGAGAATGATGCACTTACCCTACTCACGGAGCTTTGGGCCACCAGCTCCAGTGGCCTCTTGCAAAATACATCATGCTCCCTTGCTACTGAAAAAAGGGCCAAGCACATACCTGTGGGTCAAAATATCCTAAGACTCTCTGCACGCTGATATCTTCCACCTACAAAATCCCCCTGCTGTGTTCAAGGTTATACCTAAAATTGAAAGTATTGGTTTTCCAGCACTAGAAAGATCTGTGGAGACATAAATATGTGCACAGGCAGAGAACCAGATTCCACCCCCGAATAAGCATATATTTGGAGATGATGCACCTTTCCACAACAGCCCATCGAAATAAAGGCACAGAACTTTCACAGCTTTGTCATGGTGGGTGGAATTAAATTACTAAGTAAGTGGAAAAGTCTTGGTCTGTAATGGCAAAGCAAGAGCAGACCTCCTAGGTTGATGAACCTTTAGCTCAGCAAAAGACAGCAGTGTGACTGACCATATGCTATTGAATTTAGAGCCTGATTCTCAAATGGGACTGAGCTTCACTTGCTAGGAGGGCAAGGGCGGTGGTGGCTTTTCCAGCAGCCAGGGATAACTAGAATACAGTTTGTCTCTTTCCGCGAACCCTACATATTCAGTTCCCCAAACAAATAATACATGTACACGGGAATGCCAGCAACAACGGCCGTTGAGCAGAAATGCATCTATTCTCCCATCCCACTCAACATACATAGGAAAATAATATTCAGCTCCTGGTGCCAGCTCATCCAAAACAGCAAATTCTGCCTTCACTTCAAAAATTAAATCCAAATGAAAACATCATTTCTTCGTCTTGGCAACACTAATCTCCAGACAAGCAGAGCAAATGATTCTACCCCTCTCTGCTTAAGCTACTATGCCCACATCTAAAATCCCAATATGAAAGGCAATAGGAGAAATAAATCAAAACCAGCAACAAGCTAGACTGTAAGGAACTGAGACATGACCAGACTACTTCATGCTGATGAACTGCACAAAGCTAAGGCAGATTTTTACCAAGCACAGAATCAGTGACGAAGAAGAAACTGGAGGCTTGTCTACAAGGGGGTCTCAGAAAAGTTCATCCAAATTAACTAAAGGGGTGAATTTAAAGTGTATTGGTTAAACCACATCAAATCCCTGGGTGGCTGCTCTGATTCAGAATTAAAGTGGCCTTAATTTGGTTTATCTCAAGTCACTTTGGAAATGAATCAAATTAAACTGAATAAAGGCCACTTTAATTCTGAATAAGGTCATGGCTACACTCAGTTGACACACGATATGTCAGCATAAGCCACCACAGTCAATGTATCGCTCGTGCACATGCATACTTGGCTCCTTGTGTTGCCGCTGAGCATACTCACCTGGAATGCTTGTGTTGATGCACAGTGCAGTGCACCATAGGTAGGTATCCCAGTGTGCAACTCGCCATGGTCTGATGTGCTGTCTTTTGGGAAATTGCGGTAATGCATGGTGGGCCAGAAACTAATTGCACGGGGAGTGACTGGGAGCCAGGGAAGAGTTCCCATTATGCAACTTTCTCCATCCCATAATGTCATCTACATCCCATTATTTTGTGCTTTTAAAAAAATAATCCGCTAAACCGCGTCTCATTTCTTGACGCCCGCCTTCTCTGACAGAAGCATGGAGCCCTCATGGCCTTACACTACTATCATGAGCATTGCAAACACTGGATGAACAATTTGCTGGGAGCTGCAGAGCTGCAAGAAGAACTGTAGCAGCAGCAGCAGGGGCCATGATGATTTGGTGGAGGGAACATTGCTGTGGAACACAATGAAAACCAATTCAAGATTGTTGGTGGCATTCATGCTGGGGCAACGGATTCTTCCTAAAAGGGGAGGGGGCATGAGGCCCCACCCCCTTCCCCCCGCCAAGCCAGAAGCTGGGTTGGGGAGCCTGGGCCCCTCCACCTGCCTGGGGTGGGGGTGCCCAACAGCAGCCCCCAGTCCATGTCCCCAGGCCTCCCACCCAGGGCAGGTGGAGGGTCCGTCGCTCCCCACAGCTGCCCGGGCTCTCTGGACACTCTTACCTGGGCCGGGCTCCCTGCTGCCAGCCTGGAAGGGGGGCTGGGGCTTTGGGGGGAAGAGGAGGGACAAGGGGCCAGGCCTGTGGCAAAAAATGGATGGGCCATGGCTCCTTGCCCCCTCCTGCCTCCCCATTCTGGCACCCCAATTCATACAGCAGCTGCAGACAGTGAAGTGCTGCTTCTGGGCCTGAGAAAAAAATTGCTGAATGGTAGGATTGCATCATAATGCAGGTTTGGGAGGACAAGCAATGGCTGCAGAACTTTCAAATGCTAATTCCTGGGTCTGCGCGCTGAGTTCGCCCTGCGGTCCTGCACAGGTACACCAGAATGAGAGCTGCACTGACAATTGAGAAGTGAGTGGTGATCACACAGTGGAACAGAAGTCCCCAATCTGTGGGGCAAACGTTTGGGGGAGGGGGGAAGGAGCATGGCTGGGGCCCGGGCCAGCCCCTAAGGGGGTCAGGGAGGGAGAACAGCCCAGCTCTGTTCCTGGCCCGGCCCCAGCCACCAGCCCTGCTCCCAGGACTCTGCTACTGGCCACAGCTGCTGGCCCCATGTGCGTGGCACCAGCTGCCGCCATTGGCCCCTGGCTGAGGCGAGGCTCCAGCTTTGGCTGCCTTACCCCTGTCTGTCTGCTCCCCCCCCCCGCCCCCAGAACTGTGGCCCTGCTCCTGGCCTCGGCTCCGGGGTAGGTGGGAGGCGGGGTGGACTGGGGTAAGGAGAGGGGTACAAGGTAAAAAGTTTGGGGACCACGTCTGTGGAAGCTTGTAACACCGGATTGCTAATGGTCACTGGGAAACCATTTTGGCATTGGAATATCCACAGTGAGGGCTGTTGTGATGCAAGTGTACAGGGTCATTAATCCTCTCCTGTTATACGGACTGTGACTCTTGGTAATGTGTGGGACATAGTGGATAGCTCTTCAGCTATGGAGTGCCCGAACTCTGGTGGGGCAATAGATGGCACACATCTCCTTATTTTGGCACCAGCCCATGTGTCACAGAGTACATCAACAGAAAGGCTATTTTTCTATGGTTATGCAAGTGTTGGTTGATCACCAGGGAAGCATCACCAACATTAATGTTGTCTGGTCAGGGAAGGTGCATGACATTTGTATATTTAAGAAAACAAGCCTGTTCAGAAAGCTGCAAGCAGGGATATTCTAAGCAGCAGATTCCCACTGATGATATTGAAATGCCAATAGTGATCTTGGGGGACCGAGCTTATTTCTTGTTCTCCTAGCCCATGAAGCCATATACCAGCCACCTCAACAGCACAAAGGAAAAATCCAACTATTTGCTCAGCAGGAGCAGAATATTGACAGTTGAATGTGCTTTTGGTGGATTGAAGGGATGCCGGCATTGCTTATTCACAACATTGGATCTCAGTGAGAAAAATATCCCATTGGTTATAGCTGCCTGTTGAGTCCTGCACAATATCTGTGAAGCAAAGGGGGGAAAGTGGCCACCCAGGTGGATCAAATCTCTGCTGAGTTTGAACAGCCAGATGCATGGGCTATTAGAAGAGCTGAACTTGGAGCTATGTGGCTGAGGGAGGCCTTGAAAGAGCACTTTGACAGACAAACACAGTAATGTGATGTGGCTGTTAGGAATTATGCATATTTATTATAACACTGTTTGTTATTGTACCTATTAATTTTGCAGTGTTCCCTGTACTTTTATAATTATTACACTGTGTTTGTCATTGATTGTATGAGTTCTCTTGCCCTGTGCAATAACAAATAGTGGCTACTTTCAGCAGCGGGGTGTGTGTGTGTGTGTGTGAGAGAGAGAGAGGGGGTGGTGGTGAATGAGGAGGGAATCATTTAATTGCATGAAACAATACAATTTTGGTCCCTATTTCCATGGCTATGAATGCAGGGCAATGGCCCTGAGTACAGGCACTATTTTCCACAGGCAGTGGTGATTTTAGTTGATATTTTGCTCTTGAGGGTAACAAAGGCACAGAGAGCAGAGCTGCTGCTGGTGTCCTGAAGCTGCCCGGGCCTGTATGCCACTAGCCTGTTTATAGTAATGGTGCCTGACAAAGTCATCAAACAGGGGTGTGGGAAAGTGTCGTACTGTGGAGGACAAAATAAGGCAGCCATCCCTAGAAAGCTTCGGGAGAGGATTCGGGAGAGTACCTCCATGTAAGTTTCATTGAGATCTTTCAGGGGTTGCAAGGGCCATCCCCTGTACATACATGCTCCCCACCCCATCTAACTCTAGAGGGGAATGAAAAGCAGATACCAACTCTACCTCTGTTTGTTGTACTGCTGCTACTTCTAGTATGAGTAAATTAATGAAAAGTTGCTACCTGTGTCCTGCTATGTTGGGTCAGGCTCCATCAGTACATGTAAACATTGCAATGGGAAATGCATTTACATACTTACCCGAGGTTTCTTCTCCTGCATCGGGCTTGCCCATGCTCAGCTTCCAGAACTGACTAGACTGCAGAAGAGTCTCGAAGAGGTCCTGGCTCATGGCATAGCTGGATCCCTTGTGTCACGTCTCCCATTTTCCTCCCATCCTGTGGGATGATGGTGAGGTCTCCACCAAGCATGGCATGCAGCTTGTAAAAGTGGCAGGTCTGTGGCTCAGCACCAGATCAACTATAGGCCTCCCTGGCCTTCTGATACACCTACCACAGTTCCTTTGCTTTCTTGCGGCCCTGCTGCTGCTTATCCCCTTTGCCTGCCTCTGCTCGCAGATGTCCACATTTCTACGACTGGCCCATAGCTGTACCTGTACAGCTTCTTCTCCCTGCAGACCCAGGAGATCCAATACCTCCTGTCTACTCCAGGCAAGAGGGCATCTGTAGCATGAAGCTGGCATCATTTGCTGGGCAGATGTTCACAACAAGGGAGAGCTGTGAGGTGTGCTCACCAAGCTGAGCAATCAGGAAAAGGCATTTCAAAAATACTTTGGGCTTTAAATGGGGATGTGTGATTTCCAGTCTGCATAACCCCTGGGCAGTGGAGTTCACAATTGTGACCTGAGTGGTCAATGTCCGGGATTGTGGGACAGCTGCTGGAGGATTGTTAGAGTCAACATAGGTCACGAAGTGTCTACACTTGCACTGCATCAACCTCAATGTGCTGACCGTGGCTCAGTGCCACTTGAGTTGGTATCACTATAATGGGGCACTTACATTGGAGGAGACAAATTTGAGTGTAGACACATGCCAAACTAGGTCAATGCAAAGTGACATGTTGAATTAACTTTGTAGTGTAGACCAGGCCTAAAAATGTCCACATGGGGCTTAATGTGGTTTACCTAACCCACTTTCAATTCCTACCATTAGTTAATTTGGATAAACTTTTCTGAATTACCCATGTAGACAAATTCTGGGAGACACAAAGCACAATTCAAACCCAGAAAACATGATTATGCCACCAATGTGATTGAAAAAAGAAAGAGACTTTATACTCCAATGACAGCAAGGAGAGGGAATGTGAGAAAAGTTTTTTTTTTTTTTTTTTTTTTTTTAAATGATCAGGAATGATGATAAAAGACTTTACTTCAAAAAGTGATGTGCCTAGCCGTGGGGTAAGAGAGATGTCTGTGATGGCATCCCACTATGGAGCAACCTCTCGCTCAATCAGGAATGGACAGTAATGAGAAATAAACAGGGGATTTAACTTCAAACACATTGTGAAGGTTGCCTCCCTTTGGGCAGGTAGCTAATGGTTCTGTCTCTTTCTTACACAATGGTAACACTGGTGCAGTTTGTTATACCAGGAGAGTATTACTGAATTGCATTCAACCTAGCTAGGTATATGTGTAGAGTATATTTTTGAGAGAACCACAAACAAATTCTTAAAAAGAAATTGTAATGCGTTTAGAGTGGAGTTAGAAGAGAGAGGTTTCTGTCATTTGGGAACTGTGTAGGTGTATATGATGAGCAGTCTGGCAGGGAGAGATGCTCCCTGCTGGAGCTCTAAAAGTAATATAAATTTTGAGTAAGTTGTGCAAAGTGTTTTTAGTGAACTGTGGCCAAAAATTTTAAACATAAATCCCTGAAGTTAGGCACCAGAATCCATACTTTGTTCTATGGTGATGCAAATAATTAATTAATAATAATAATAATGTGGACACCAAAATAAGTGGCTTGATTTTCAAAGGCAGTTTGAGCTTCCTCAACTCCCATTGTCTCCAATAGACTGTAGGTTTTTGGCCCTGTCCCCTGAAGCTTCGAACAGATCTTCTTCTTTGAAGAATGCAGGTAAGTGGCATAAGAACCCGTCACACAGACTATCTGCCAACTGGGGATGCTCTCACGCCAGGGGAATCTCCATGTAGTGAGGTCCAGCTGCTTTCTAGCCCCTTTGCAGTACTAGAGCAGAGCATGGGACATGGCACATGTAATGAGAGAACTCTAAATTGAGCAATTAGGATGTAAATGCAAAAATGAGATCATGCCTCCTATTTCTTTCGGTACTGCTCAGATTTGGTAGGCCCAACTATATTTGGAATATAGTGGGCTAGATCTTCAGCAGGTGGAAATCAGTGTAACGCCATTAACTTCAATGGAGCTGTTTGACTAACACCAGCTGAGGATCTGCCCTACAGTTTCTTCTTTAAGGGATTTTATGTTGCTGATTTTCTTGAGGTAAAACTAAACTCTGTTGGGGGTTTTTTTTGGTTTGTTTTTTCAGCGTGTGACTTTTTAAAAAACAATAGTCCCTGAAGCCTTGGCATATTAATATATGCAAAGAGTGATTTCCAGCTGGGACAAGCTTAAAGGAGCTCCTGGGGGACTTAACTGGGGGAAGAGTCCTTTTGGCTCATTCAATAGAATTCTTGCTTACGAGATCATGAAGGTCCCAGTTTGAGTTTGTCACCAGTAATGTTTATTCCAGCCACTGGTTTGGGATGGAGACTCCACTAATTAAACCTGTTCTAATGCCCAGCAGACACAGTGAGTTTCAATTGATTTGTAAGCTAGACCTTTCTGTTGAGAGACAGAGATTAATATTTTTTTTACACACATCTGGTCACGTGTACAGTATCTTGCAAGGCCTTTTAGAGTAGGGCAGGCCTCTCTCTGTGGTGCACCCAATTTGCGGGGGAGTGGGTGGGACCAGGGCTAATTCTTAGGTGGGCAGAAGAAAGATGTTAGCTCCTTTGTCCTCCCTCTTTCTGCAAAGCTGAGTAAGGGCCAGACATAACTGGCACTGGCCCTAAGGAAGGGGGCCCAGATCTACAAAGGGGCAGCACTCAGCATTGCAATGCCTAACGTTTTGGTGCTTTGACAATCACTGGAATCTTCAAAGTCTGAATTAGGCTCCCTATTTGTTGCCTGGGGAGAAATAGGTGACTAAGACCTTTCCTGGAGTCAGGTGGCTTAAGCACCTAGGCTTTGCTTGCAAGAAATTCCAGAGGAGGAGAAAGTGGTGGTATCAGTGCCTCCCTTCTAACTTTTATCCCAGTGGTTAGCGCATTCACCTGGAATGTGGGAGACCAAGTTTCAATTCCCCCCTCTGTCTGATGGGGAGAAAGGATTTAAACAGGGCTCTCCAACCTCTCAGTATGGAGTTGTAACCACTGAGCTGTGGGATATTCTGATGGGGGGCTCCCTCAGTCGCTCCTTTGAAGCTGTTCCCCTTTGGATTAAATATTTAAATAGTAATGGGACCAGAAAGAGAGAGTTTATGAGAATGACTCTGGCATGGTGGGTAGGGCACTCGCCTGAGAGGAGGGAAGCCCACATTCCAGATTCCCCATTCCCCTGTGCAAATGTTTGTTTAATTATTTATCCAAAGTGGAACAGCTTCAGCAGGAGAGACCAAGGGAGAGTTTAGGTACCTCCAGGGCTAGGCGGCAGCTGAATGGTGGTTTTGTGGGTCAGAATGTTGCCCTAAATCTGGGATTTAGGTGTAAAAATCCCTCTGTGGCTCTGGGTTGCAGTGTCGGCTTCTCTGCTTTTATTCTTCTGTTCCACAATTTCTAAATCCCTCCCCCACAAAAAAATCCCTGAGGTTTGTGTTACCTGATTTGGAGTGGGGCAAGAGGTCTCTGCAGAAGTGACCAAATGTATTCAGTTTTTAAAATGTGATTCTTCAACAACTTCAACAAGCTTGGTCCATCTGTGTTTTGGGAACTGACTCAAAGGCTTGATTATCCTCTAATTTACACCCCTGGAAATGTAGAGTAGCTCCACTGCAGTCAATGGAGTTACGCTGGTGTGAAATCAGAATTAGATATGAATGACAGATTGAAGTGTGGCCCTTGAGCCTGGCTTAGTTTGCTGATGAAGCAACTTTTTGCCCTATTATATCATTGACAGATCATCAGGACTCTGCTAATACCCTTCTGTTTGCCTCTGATGTCTTAAGAATATTATGTACATTTTGTAATATTTAACCACAGGAAGCCTCAACCTTTATAGCTATTTCTAGGGAGAGGAGAGGGTTGTGTGTGGGGTTGTTTTTTTTTTTTTTTAATCAAACATCTGTCAGGTATAAATCTTTGCTCAGTCTATCTAAGTCAATATCTTGATGCCTTTTGGGATGTTTCTGCAACAGTTTGATAACAAAATCTCTCACCGAGAAGAAATCTGATAAAAATAAATGAACTAGCTGGAGCTTCATTTATTGCCATCAGAGTCTCTAGGAAGACATGATGCTGCAACTTGGCAGCCTTCACACTGGACTCTTTTAGATGTAACTTGGTGTAGCTGTTATCTCATACACTCAGAGCCACTCTTAATTAGTGTAATTCATCCCCAACCTACCTCTTTCTCATTCTTATAAGCACAGTCAGATTGCAGTGGACATCCTCATTATACAGCCAACGGTGGCACATTTGAAGCTTAATCAAGTTTCCAGGTGTGTCACTCCTCATCATTTGGAACTTCCAAATAGCACAACCTTGAAATCTGATTGGACGAATTGTCTTTCCCCCCTCCCCCTCAGGAAGATCACCACTCCCTTTTTCTCCCTTTATTTTCACCTCATCCTCATCTTTAAAGGTCAGAGTAACGTGTTCTTCTGTCTCAGGAAGTCTAGATGTGGCATTTTCCAAAGCCCTAAAATGTTGCTCTTGAGTCTCTCTCCTAGGGGTCTCATTGTGTTGAGGATATTAAAGAATGCAAAAGTGAGTTAGTAAAATATTAAACTTCATTAAATTCCGATTCACTAGCCTACACTGAAACCGCATAAGCAAACTAGAGCAGTAGATTTTCTATTCTGTCTGCTTTCGCAGAAATTCCATCAGGAGATCAGTCAAGCAGGATTTGTTTGCTGTTGTTTATTAAATGAATTTATTGAGAGTATTGGAAAAAATGGTGTTTAATTACTTGGATATTTAAGGCATACACATTTTTTAAAATGTGTTTTTAAATGCATTTCAATATGGCTAATGCAAGTTTGTACATCTAGGAATCAAGAATGCAGGCCATACTTATAGGATCCTGGGAAGCAGTGACTCTGAAAAAGACTTGGAAGTCATGGTGGATAATCAGCTGAACATGAGCAACCAGTGTGGTCAAAAGGACTATGCAAACCTTGGATGTATAAACAGTGGATTATTTGAGTAGGGAAGTTATATTACCTCTGTGTTTTGGTACTGGTACAACTGCTACTTGACTACTGTGTCCAGTTCTGTGTCCACAACTCAACTGGAGAGAGTTCAGAGCCTGTGTTATGTAGGAGATTACACTAAACCATCAAAATCATCCCTTTGGGCCTTAAAAACTATGAATCTGTGAATGAAAAATAGTTGTCTCCAGGAAACATTGACCATATACATATACATTTGTCTAGTGAGATTTTAATATGTCTGTTAGGGGCAGAGGAAATGTTTATTTTATAGTGTCATTAACTGTACCTAACCTTTTTGGGGAAGATGGATGCTGGTAAATCCATGGGCCAGAACCCTGGGTTTGGGTGAACTGCACCTGGTGCACGTTCTAGGATGGGGAGGGAAAGGTGTCTTTAAGCTGCTTTTCCACATTCTTGATCCTTGGGCCAATGAGGGAGCTGAACTGAATCCCAAGAATAATTTAGAGCAGCCTAAGTGCTGCTCTAATTTACATTATTTAGAGTGTTCCCTTAGGGACTCCTCTGTGGGCTGGCAATAGGCAGAGTGCAGTGTGCTCTGGCTCCACCCCTGCTATTATACCCCTGCTTGCCTCAGACTGCTTCTGATTGGGTCACATAGAGCTGGCTAAGTCAATTTTATGCCACTGGGGATTCTGTTTGCATGAACTATGTTAGGGGAGCTCTCCAAATTCACAAAGGGGATGGAACCAGGATCTGATCTCACATCCTTTCCTTTACCGACTTAAAGTAAAGCAAAGCCCTGTTCTTTCAAAAAATGACCTGAACTGTTCTGTCAAGTCTGGAGGTAGAAAGAGGCACAGCAGTGATGCTCCTACAGGAAGCAAGAGCCTGCCAACTTCAAAACATGTTTAGAGTAAGTACAGCGGTAGCTGAATGAGGCTAAGAGAAAAATCCATTGCTACTCTGTGAAAGACACTGAGCTGTGATGTCTCACTGTGCTCCTTTCAACAAAGCTTAGAGCCATGTTTTAAGACAAAATAAAAGAAATTAATCTTTTCTGTAGTGCTGCAGTGAGGCTGACACAGTGCTCGAAATATGATGAATGAAGTCTCTCTCCTTTAAGTGGTCTCTCATGGAAAGGTTGGCACCACTCATTGCTATTTTCTAGTTAGGCAGAGGACAAAAAGGAATATTTGGATAAATAAAGGATTAAATTCAGCACTTCCATCTAAGGGTGAAATCAGTCAGGGAGGGCCGGGTCCTCCAAGGTGCCCTTGAAGTCTGTGATACTTAGGACAGAAGGTGACTTTGGCAACCCAGCACCAAAATAGCACTTCTGAATTATCTATTTATTCTTGGAAATTTCTTTATGGATTTCAATTTAATTAACCCTGTGCTGAATGTTTGGGGATTAGACCCTGAATCCAAGCCCTCCTTCTTGAAGTGTGGATACTAGAACTGGACACAGTATTCCAATAGATGTCACACTAGTACAATATTCAGAGTTTGGAAGACATGTTGGATGAGGAAAATGCAGGATTTCCCAAAAGGACACCCAGATAATCAGCCCTCTTCTCATTTGAGTGCAAGGACTGAACATGTGTGGAGAATGTGTGACTTTCTCACCAGCCAAGATTTCAAAAGGACAAAAAGGTGAAATCCCATAAGGTCAAAATATTTTGTTTTGACTACATTATTTTGATCTCTGTGTTATGTTATAATTTTTAAGACAGAAGGGTTGTTGGCAATTAGTGGGTGAGGGTGGTTTGTGGGATGCTGGTTGGAGTGACAGACGGGACAAGCTGCTGTTGGTTGAAGGAGTGCTGTGTAGAGAGGGATGGAGAAAGTGGTTGCTGCCAAGTGAGGAGATGGAAGGGGTCTCAGAGTAGTGAAGTACAGCTGGATGTAGGTTGCATCTGCTCATAGGCGCCGACTTCATGGGTGCTCCAGGGCTGGAGCACCCACGGAAAAAAATAGTGGGTGCTCAGCACCCACTAGCCACATGTGTTTAGCATCTCGGGGAGGTGGGGTTAAGGTGGGGCCTCAGGGTGGTGCGGGGATGGAGCAGCCCTGGGGAAAACTAGAAGCTGGTGCCTATGCATCTGCATCTCATTTCCTGCACCCACGGAATTTTTGCTTTAAACTGTTTTGCAGCTGGCTGATGCTGTGAGCAGCTAGTCCAGGCTGCCATCTTCATATGGTCCTGAAGTATCTTCTTCCTTAGTTGTGCAGGATGGGGGAATAAGAAGAGAAAAGCTGGGGGCAACCTTGTAGGACACATGTGTAACCTAAATGTCTACTATAAAATAAAGTGTCCCAATTTAACCTTTACTTGCAACAGTCCTGAATGGGATTTCCACTAAGCACTGTTTACCTCAGCCACACTTCTGCTGAGGACACATGCACCGATCATTATTATATTCCAAAGGAGGGAGGACTACCTTGTAAATTACAAACAGGACTGGCAATGAGGTGATCTGAAGTTTGTTCCTGCCTATCTCAAAGTGACATATAGCCCTGGGCAAGTCACCAGAACTCTGTGCCTGAGTTTTCCCTTCTGTAAAAGGGAGAGATACTTCCCTACCTCAGAGAAGTGTGATAAATATGTTTGAAAAATGCACAGATACTAGAGTGATGAGTGCCATAGCTACAAATAAAATGGTCTGGTGTCTCACTGTTGGTGAAACATAATTCCATTGGCCAAATCTTCCTGCTGTCAAAAGGTCTCACTAGCTCATAAATGCTTCATAATAGTATTTGTTATTCATTGCAAACTACTTACTTGGTATTCAAACAAATATCAAAAAGTAATTTTCATCACATTCTTAGACTACATCTAAATTAAATATTGTGCACAGTACAGATTAAAATTTCTGCAACAGGATTTATGAAAATTTCTGGACTATTACACCAACAAACATACTAACCTAGCTATTTTCTGAAAAATTAATAGATGAAAAAGTCTTCCTTAATATATAAAATAGCAATAGACCTGAAACAGGGCTGAGAAGGACACCAGGTCTTCCTAGTAACCTGGAGTTTCACTGTTCACGCATGGCACTTTCCCATCACCTCATCCAATAAGAAGAAAATGTACCAGGAACACCCTGGGGTATGTCTACACTGCAATAAAACACCCGTGCCTGGCCCGTGTCGGCTCACTTGGGCCTGTGGGGCTCTAGCTGCAGTGTAGACGCCAGAGCCTGGGCTTTGGGACCATCCCCACTCATGGGTTCCCAGAGCTCAGGTTCCAGTCTGAGCCTGGATGTCTACACTGCAATTCCATTGTCCCACGAGTCTGCTGACATGGGCCAGTCATGAGTGTTTTACTGCAGTGTAGACATACTCTTAGTGATTTAGGGAGACTCTCAACAGATCCCATCTGTGGTGTCTCTCTCCACCAAATCTCCTTTTCCTTGACAATTCAGTGTCGCTTTACAGGTATACTATACTGGCAAAGCTTATACTGCCAAAAACACAGTTTTAATCATAGAATCATAGAAGATTAGGGTTGGAAGAGACCTCAGGAGGTCAACTAGTCCAATCCCCTACTCAAAGCAGGACCAACCCCAACTAAATCATCCCAGCCAGGGCTTTGTCAAGCCGGGCCTTAAAAAGCTCTAAGGATGGAGATTCCACCACCTCCCTAGGTAACCCATTCCAGTGCTTCACCATCTTCCTAGTGAAATAGTGTTTCCTAATATCCAACCTAGACCTCTCCCACTGCAACTTGAGACCATTGCTCCTTGTTCTGTCATCTGCCACCACTGAGAACAGCCTAGCTCCATCCTCTTTGGAACCCCCCTTCAGGTAGTTGAAGGCTGCTGTCAAATCCCCCCTCACTCTTCTCTTCTGCAGACTAAATAATCCCAGTTCCCTCAGCCTCTCCTCGTAAGTCATGTGCCCCAGCCCCCTAATCATTTTTGTAGCCCTCCCCTGGACGCTCTTCAATTTGTCCACATCCCTTCTGTAGTGGGTGGGGCCAAAAATGGACACAATACTCCAGGTGGGGGGAGGGATAGCTCAGTGGTTTGAGCATTGGCCTGCTAAACCCAGGGTTATGAGTTCAATCCTTGAGGGGGCCACTTAGGGATCTGGGGCAAAAGCAGTACTTGGTCCTGCTAGTGAAGGCAGGGGACTGGAGTCGATGACTTTTTGGGGTCCCTTCCAGATCTAGGAGATAGGTATATCTCCATATATTATAAATTAGGTGTGGCCTCACCAGTGCCAAACAGAGGGGAATAATCGCTTCCCTCGATCTGCTGGCAATGGTCCTACTAATACAGCCCAATATGCCGTTGGCCTTCTTGGCAACAAGGGCACACTGCTGAAGGTATTTGTAGATATTTGTATGTGTATGTGTAGAGGCTGGTAGGGGCAGTGTGCTGGGAGAGAAGCTGAGCCCTGATTAGGGGGCGGGGCTTCTCTGACTAGGGGTCCGATAAAGGTAGCCAGCCAGTCAGGCAGCGTCACAGACAGCTGCAGCAGCACAGGAGCCAGCAAACAGAGCTGTAAACAGGGGAGTTTGAGTGGGAGTTTGCAAGGGGAGTTTGGGGGGAAGACTAAGAGAGGCAGGCAGAGGTACAGACAGGCTAGTGAAGGGAGTGTGTGGTGTTCTGGCAGTGTTTTGGTGCTCATTGGGGGTTTGTTTTGCTGTGGGTGGTGGTGTTTTGGTTTGGTTTGTGTTTCCTGGACTAACAGGATTTAGGTGGGAACGCCTATGACAGATACAGAGGCAGCAGTGGTAGTGACCCAAGCAGTGGGAGACAGAATGAAGATGACTGGATGTGGAAGCTGCAGCATGTACATGATCCTGGAGGGGGTACCTGAAAAGAGTTTCATCTGCATGAAGTGCCGCCTGATAGAGCTGATGGAAGTAAAGATCCGAGGATTGGGGATGCAGGTGGAAAGTCTGGTTGAGTTTAGAAAGGGTTTCGAGCAGATGATGGAGCAAAGACACAAGGAGGCTGAAGGGAAAAGCTCAAACTTGCAGATGGAAGCAGGACCAAAGAACTCTGAGGGGAGACTGTGGGTAAGGAAAGTGGACAGTGGAAGCACGTGACTAAGAGAACCAGGCAGAGGAAAAGATGGGCTAGTGAAGGAGAAATAGAGCTCAGGAACAGGTTTGCAGAGTTGGAAAATGAAGAAGGGGCACAGCAGGTGGTCACTGAAGGTGAGAGGGTAAGGAAGAAGAGAAAAGCAGCTAGTCCTATCGGAAGAGGGGAAGAGTCAATGGAGATAACACCAAACATGAGCCCCAGGAGGATACAGGATGGGTTGCAGAGGATTGCAAGGGAGAATAGGAATCGAGAGGACTTGCAGCCAGAGGGAACAGGGGATAGACCGGAGAATCGCACCATCACCAGGAAAAGACAGGTCTACATGATTGGGGACTCCTTACTGAGAAGAATAGACAGGCCTCTAACCAGAGCTGATCCAGAGAACAGAAGGGCGTGCTGTCTTCCGGGTGCTAAGATACGGGATGTGGACCTGAGGCTGAAGAGGATCCTAACAGGAGCGGGAAAGAATCCACTGATTGCCCTTCATGTGGGAACAAATGATACGGCTAGATTCTCACTGGAATGTATCAAGGGAGACTATGCCAAGCTGGGGAAGACGCTTAAGGAAATTGAGGCTCAGATGATCTTCAGTGGGATTCTGCCTGTTCCTAGAGAAGGGCAACAAAGGTGTGACAAGATTATGACGATCAACAGATGGCTCAGGCAGTGGTGGCAATGGGAGGCATTCATGGACAGAGGACTGTTCTCTTGGGATGGACTTCACCTGAGTAGGGAGGGAAATAGACTTCTAGGATGGAGGCTGGCACAACTGATTAAGAGAGCTTTAAACTAGGAATTTGGGGGAGATGGTTGGGAGATGTCCAGGTAATCTCCATGCTGGATTTTAACATTGAGAGGGAAGAAAACGAAGTAAGAAAGGATACTGCCGTGGGTAGGAGAATGGACATAAGGAGGAAGGGTAGTGTAGATACCAGTCTAATAGGTGATACTGGTGGTAGAATGTCTGTGCCTAATTGGGTAAAGAATGTGAGCGAAGCCAAACAGCAAAAATTAAGATGTTTTTACACCAATGCGAGGAGCCTAGGTAACAAAATGGAGGAACTAGAGTTACTGGTGCAGGAAGTGAAACCAGATATTATAGGGATAACCGAAACACGGTGGAAAAGTAGTCATGACTGGAGTACAGGTATTGAAGGGTATTTGCTGTTTAGGAAAGACAGAAATAAAGGCAAAGGTGGTGGAGTAGCATTGTATATTAATGATGAGGTAGACTGTAAAAAAATAAGACGTGATGGAATGGTTAAGACAGAAGCCTGCATCCCAAGAAAGGGGGAAAAATTCATAGACAGGACTTGTAGACCAAGCTGGATGAGCAAGCATCTCAGAGAGGTGATTAAGAAAAAGTAGAAAGCCTACAAGGAGTGGAAGATGGGAGGGATCTACCTTATTGAGGTCAGAACATGTAGGGATAAAGTGAGAAAGGCCAAAAGCCATGTAGAGTTGGACCTTGCAAAGGGAATTAAAACCAATAGTAAAAGGTTCTATAGCCATATAAATAAGAAGAAAATAAAGAAAGAAGAAGTGGGACCACTAAACAGTGAGGATGGAGTGGAGGTTAAGAATAATCTAGGCATGGCCCAATATCTAAACAAATACTTTGCCTCAGTCTTTAATGAGGCTAATGAGGAGCTTAGGGATAATGGTAGGATGACAAATGGGACTGAGGATATGCAGGTAGATATTACCACATCCGAGGTAGAAGCCAAACTCGAACAGCTTAATGGGACTAAATCGGGGGGCCCAGATAATCTTCATCCAAGAATATTAAAAGAACTGGCACATGACATTGCAAGCCCATTAGCAAGAATTTTTAATGAATCTGTAAACTCAGGGGTTGTACCGTATGACTGGAGAATTGCTAACATAGTTCCTATTTTTAAGAAAGGGAAAAAAGGTGATCCGGGTAACTACAAGCCTGTTAGTTTGACATCTGTAGTGTGCAAGGTCTTGGAAAAATTTTTGAAGGAGAAAGTAGTTAAGGACATTGAGGTCAATGGTAATAGGGACAAAATGCAACATGCTTTTACAAAAGGTAGATCGTGCCAAACCAACCTGATCTCCTTCTTTGAGAAGGTAATAGATTTTTTAGACAAAGGAAACGCAGTGGGTCCAATTTACCTCGATTTCAGTAAGGCATTTGATATGGTTCCACATGGGGAATTATTAGCTAAATTGGAGAAGATGGGGATCAATATGAAAATTGAAAGGTGGATAAGGAACTGGTTAAAGGGGAGACTACAACAGGCCATACTGAAAGGTGAATTGTCAGGCTGGAGGGAGGTTACTAGTGGAGTTCCTTAGGGATCGGTTTTGGGACCAATCTTATTTAATCTTTTTATTACTGACCTTGGCACAAAAAGTGGGAATGTGCTAATAAAGTTTGTGGATGACACAAAGCTGGGAGGTATTGCCAATACAGAGAAGGACTGTGATATCATACAGGAAAATCTGGATGACCGTGTAAACTGGAGTAATAGTAATAGGATGAAAATTAATAGTGAAAAGTGAAAGGTCATGCATTTAGGGATTAATAACAAGAATTTTTGTCATCAATTGGGGACTCATCAGTTAGAAGTAACAGAGGAGGAGAAGGACCTCGGAGTATGGATTGATCACAGGATGACTATGAACTGCCATTGTGATATGGCTGTGAAAAAAGCTAATGCGGTCTTGGGATGCATCAGGCGAGGTATTTCCAGTAGAGATAAGGAGGTGTTAGTACCGTTATACAAGGCACTGGTGAGATCTCATCTGGAATACTGTGTGTAATTCTGGTCTCCCATGATTAAGAAGGATGAATTCAAACTGGAACAGGTACAGAGAAGGGCTACTAGGATGATCCGAGGAATGGAAAACCTGTCTTATGAAAGGAGACTCAAAGAGCTTGGCTTGTTTAGCCTAACCAAAAGAAGGCTGAGGGGAGATATGATTGCTCTTATAAATATATCAGAGGGATAAATACCAAAGAGGGAGAGGAATTATTTAAGCTGAGTACCAATGTGGACACAAGAACAAATGGATATAAACTGGCCATCAGGAAGTTTAGACTTGAAATTAGACGAAGGTTTCTAACCATCAGAGGAGTGAAGTTCAGGGCCGGCTCTAACTTTTTTGCCGCCCCAGGCAAAAAAGAAGAATGCCGCCCCGCTGTAACACCCCCCCCCCCCCAGCGCTGCGCCGCCCAAATCCCCGGAGCGCTGGGCCGCCCAACCCCCCCCCCCAAGCGCCACGCCGGGCTGCCCCAACCCCCCCCCCCGAGCGCTGCGCTGGGCAGCCCAAACCCCCACCCCCACCCCCGAGCGCCGGGCCGGGCCGCCCAAACCCCCGAGCGCCGGGCCGCTCAAACCCCCGGAGTGCCGCGCCGCCCAAACCCCCGCTCCCCCCCCCGAGCGCCTCGCCTCGCTGCGCTGCCCAAACCCCCGAGCGCTGGGCCGCTCAAACCCCCGCCCCACGAGCGCCGCGCCCGGGAGCTGGGCTGCCCGAGCGCCGCCCCCCCCCCCCAGCGCCAGGCTGCGCCGCCGAAGCCCCCGCCCCCCCCAGCGCCGCGCTGCCGAAACACCCCCCTCGCTGCCCGGCCGAAACAAACAAAAAAAACACACAAAAAAACCCCTCGAGCGCCGCCCCACCGAACAACAAAAAAAACCCAAAAACACCGCGAGCGCCCCCCCCGCCACCCTAACATTGGATGCCCCTTCTAGGGTGCCGCCCCAAGCACGTGTTTGGTCGGCTGGTGCCTGGAGCCGGCCCTGGTGAAGTTCTGGAACAGTCTTCCAAGGGAAGCAGTGGGGGCAAAAGACTATCTGGCTTCAAGACTAAGCATGATAAGTTTATGAAGGGGATGGTATGATGGAATAGCCTAATTTTGGCAATTAATTGGTCTTTGACTACTAGTGGTAAATATGCCCAATGGCCTGTAATGGGATGTTAGATGGGGTGGGATCTGAGTTACTACAGATAATTCTTTCCTGGGTATCTGGCTGGTGAGTCTTGCCCACATGTTCAGGGTTTAGCTGATCGCCATATTTGGGGTCGTGAAGGAATTTTCCTGCAGGGCAGATTGGCAGAGGCCCTGGGGGTTTTTCGCCTTCCTCTGCAGCGTGGGGCAGGGGTCACTTGCTGGAGGATTCTCTGCACCTTGAAGTCCTTAAACCATGATTTGAGGACTTCAATAGCTCAGACATAGGTTAGGGGTTTGATACAGGAGTGGGTGGGTGAGATTCTGTGGCCTGTGTTTTGCAGGAGGTCAGATTAGACGATCATAATGGTCCCTTCTGACCTTAAAGTCTATGATTCTATAACTCATATCCAGATTCTCCTCCACTGTAATCCCCAGGTCTATTTCTGCAGAACTGCTGCTTAGCCAGTTGGTCCCCAGCCTGTTTTGTCAGTATAAGTGCTTGTATAGAAGGGGTTTTTGCTGGCACAGCTACATCAACCAGGAATCACACCTCATCCTATCACTGACCAAAACAAATATGCTGGCAAAAGTTTGTAGTGTAGACCTGGCCACAGACATTCTATGACGCACCCCTCATTCCCCGGGCTTAATGTTGTCTTCCTGGAGGGTAGGACTGAAAGTCTTCTGTCCTTTCAAGGTATCTTTGGTGGATGGTAGGCCCATCCCTTGGCTTCATTTGGAACACATTGCTGGGTGGGAGCAAGGAGTGGAGATCTTCCTGAGGACATGGAGTGCGTTCCGCCAGTCAGAATTCCTCAAGATATACTCTGGGATTTCCTCTGTCTGAGGAAATCCAACCAATACCCAATTTGCAACTCAAAAATACACCACTTAAAAGCTGAATTGACATTTTTATGATATCCAGTAATGAGAACAAATTTAGGTCCCAATCCTGCAACCACATCTGCATGAGTAGAACCCAGTTGCAGGATTATGGTCTTAGGGCTAGACCCACAATGAAACTTGGGTATTGCAATACCTACCTATTAGGTGCTCTGCCACTTAGGGGAATCCACAGCCCTGAGTAGGTGCTCAGGCTCCCTATATAGTGCGGGGGGAGAGATGCCAGCATGCTGACCAGGAAGCCGCCTAAGCTAGCCAGTTGGAAATGCTCAGGAGATGAGTGGGGCTTAAGCCTCCTTCTGCTTGGGATTCACAGCTGTGAATTCTCTCCTGGAGTTAGGTGCCTAAGCCAAGTCAGCTCTTTCTCACCAAAAAAGAAAAAAGAGGGAGAGACTGTGCAGCTGGGGGCAGACCCCTTACATCCTGTAGCCCAGTGGTTAGAACACTCATGTCAGATGTCGAAGGCCTGGGTTCAGCTCCCTGCTCCAAATCAGATGGAGTGGGGATTTGAACCAGGGTGTCCCAAATGTCCGGTGAGGGCCCTACACACTGGGCTATTGTGTATCAGGGCCAAAGGAAAGCATACTCCACCTTCCTTTGTAAAGAAAGACCAGATGTGTTCTGAGGCTGTTTGCTGGACCAAGCCCTGTAAGCAAGGTAGGATGGAAATGTTATTTTAAAAGAAAGGACTGATATTTTGAAATGTTCTAAGTAAATTCAGCTTGACCTTCTGTTCAATACCCAGAGGATGAACGTGCTTACAGTATCAAGAAGGCTAGGTGAGTCAAGTCAGTGAATGTACAGAACACTTGTGTGAACTCATTTCTACATTACATGAATAAACTATGAATACATAGTACAAAAAACTTCTAGCCTTGGTTACCAAATGGTTCCGGCTTCTCATTGTGTGCAATGTGTTCATAAGGAGAAAGAGAAATGATGGTTGGGGTAACAGGTTCTTACATTTCTTGACTGTAAAAGTTTTCTTCCACTTTTCTATGCAAGGTTCTTTATTGAAACAACATGTACCCTGACCTTCAGAAAGCTTTAACTGAAGGTAAGCGCTGAATCTGATTAGACCTCTGATTTGGGGTAGGCCTTGGTTATTATTTGAATATGCATCAAACATAAAATATTGTCTGGCATTAATCATGACCCTGTAAAGATACACTAGCTATTTCTAATATTTTTATGATTTCTCTCAGAGAGTTTTTCATTGAGTTGTTTGAAAGGCAGCTTTTAACTTCAGTCTTCAAAAGTTTTTTATGCCAAGTGTGTTAGCATTTCTTCTGACACACTATCTGGTGCTAATGCAACAAAACCTATTTTAGAAAAATAATATGTGTTGGAAGAAGGTTTACTATAAACCTCGCAAGAAACTTGTGAAATTTCTTATCTGTAGCATACCAATCTGTCATGGCTGGGCTAGACTGCTGTATTGGTAATTTGCTTAGGTAAAAGATAGCCATCTTGGGGGCACCAGTGGGGAAGGGGGATGAATGGGCATGTGGTTCAGGTGCTGGCCTGCCTGGGACACAGGAGATCTGGGTTTACCACTAGGCTCTTGCACAGATTTCCAATGTGGTATTGTGCAAGTCACTTTGGCCCACATTCTCAAAAGAAATCAGTGGGCATTAGGTGCCCAAATACCTCAGAGGATACAACCTTAGGCTTGAATTCTCATGTACTCCAAATGTCACTTTGCACTACTCATGCAGTGGAATGCAGTTTTAAAGTGGGTGTAAATGTAATTTACTCCCCCATTAAAGCGACTTTCCATTTCCAGAGTAGTGGAAAAGAAGGGCCTTGGTGTCCATGATAATCTGAGCCTGTGTCTCACTGATAAACCCTATTCTGTAAATTTGGGAAAATAATGATCCCTTTTCTTCTACCCTTGGTTTCTCTTTCTCTTTAGGTTTTTAGGGTGGTTTTTTTTGGCGATGCACTGTCTGTTATTGTGAGTATGTAGAGTGACTAGAACAATGGGGAATGATCTCAGATGGAGCCTCTGGATGCTACTGTAAAATAAACAGAAAATGTCAATGAGTAAACAGCATTAAGGTTCAGCTACTGATTTTTAGAATACTCCAGAAAGATATAATGTGTATCACAATTAAAGCTACTGATTTCATAGGTTTATGCAATTTATTCCACAGTGCTCTGAACAGGGAATCCTCTGATGATCTATAATTGTTATGTAATAGTTAAAAAAAATAGTGCAATAGTTACACAGGCAACGGACAAACAACTTTTGAGGGGCGCATATAACTTTCTGTACACATCCCTATGGATAAGAATATTTGATTACATAATATACCTTTCAACTCAGCTCTAATACAGCCCTTCCTTTTGTTATCTTATCACTTTTGCATTCTTCAGTTAAGTCTAATTACAAAAGAAATTTATGGACAAAGAATGCTTAACAACAAATTACCTCTGTGTGTGTGTGTCTCTCTCTCTCCTTAATAATGTCTCTCCTCATGCAGAAGCATTACTATTAGTGATGCCTGTAGCAAACAAAATCAGGGAAGCTGTGGAGTTCTGTTTGAGGCAAGAAAAATAGTAATAGGAGATTCTGAGGATCCTCAACTGGCAACTTTTGAAATTCCAAGTGCATGTTTTTAGGAATCTTAGACCAAAATATTATGGAAAAATCAAAAATAAAACCAGGAATTTTATTTGCTACTTATTTGTCATATTTAATCTGCGTTGCCAGTGCCATATTATGTTCTGTTAAAGGGATAATTCCAACTCTGTAATCACGTGGTGGTATTTAGAATGCTCTAAATTCTGTTGTTGCTAGTAGCACCTCAGTTTATGATACCTGAAAGAGGTTAGGAGGGTGATGAACTGGGGAATCTGTCTGTACAATTTGTGAATTCTGTATGAGATTATGAACTCTGTAAATATCTTTACCAAGCTGCATACTCTATTTTGAAAGTGCAGTCTTTTGTTTTCTGTTTTCTTTTCACCTGCATGTTGGACTAAAATTGCAACAGTGTTAGTGGCAAAGGCCTAACAATAGAGGTTATTAAATCATGATGGTCCTCTATTCAAGAAGGAAGCACCCTAGACAAAAGGCTAGCTTCTGCCCAGAGGAACTAGTTTGTCAGTGGAGAGGTCACTTAGCAATGAAGACACCTTGTAGAACTCTGTGGTCACCTGTTGAGGCTGACAAGGGATACACCTGACTGAGTGATTGGAAGGTTATAAAAGGGCAGAAGCTTCTGTATTTTCTCTTTTGGACATTTTCTACTGTGTTAAGATGAGATAAGATGCTACAGGAGCTGAATGAACCATGGCTGGGGGGAACCTACCCAAACACAGATGGTCCCCCAAGGACTCCCAACGGACGGGTGAGTACAGTGAAGGGAAATGCACCTAGGGTTTATTATTTTTTGTATGGATCTGTGTAATTTTCATGTGATTAAGTAACAAGCAAAGAATGTGTTAGACTCTGTGGAAAGTGTCCCTCTGTGTGTTATATGCTAAAACTCCCATGTGCCCCTTGAAAGAGATGAACTGAATCCAAAAGTCTCACTCTTTCAGTTGGATTCTGGGGAAGATTTTTTTTTTTAAGCTAGTAGGGTACTTTTGGGGTGAGTGCTGATCCTGGGGTCCCAAGGCCAGTTGGATAAGGGTGTCCATTTCAATGATGGGGTAGCTGATTGATTATTGGTGCCCAGGAAATATGCCAGAGAGGCCAAGGGATGAAAGAGTGCTGCAGTCTCCTGAGACCAAGGGAAGCTTAAAACACTTGTGGATCCAGAGGCTTGCATTTCCCCTCACAGCCGTCAGGTTGGTGACCAGCAGGGGGAGCCCAATCCAACTTGTGATAAGGAGACCTTATTTTCTCAGTTTGTTTACCTGGTGTATCTGACAGAACTTTGTGCATAGTCACTTTTGCTTTCCCCCTCCCACAGGGTCATTGGCTAGGCATTGCCTCCCTCAGTGCCACTCCATAAATATATGACACTGCAGGGAGCAGTCTGGGATTCCTCCTCTGGAGGAGCGATGGAGTTTGGGTAAGCACAGAGCCATGGCTGATGAGGAATCCTGTGCCCTCTGGCTATGTATCCTGCTCCATGGCAAGCTGAGGCAGGACATAGAGCTGTGGCCAGGCTCCATGCCCACAGAGAGAATGAGTAAGGATTTGGACCAATAAGAGTGTTTTATTGTAACATGGTTGGTTGAAAAATCGTTTCCATGCCTTAAAATATATAGAATTCAAGCCATAGCACCTTTTTGAGATTGAAAATAGCTTGATCCCATCAAAATCATGTGGAAAGAGACATGTTAATAGCTAAGCTGTGTAGATCTTTGCGGTCTTTGTCCAACTCCTTGAGATGTCTACATTAAGCTCAGTGTTTCCTGTCTCTGTTCTGTTACCTTGTTAGGTCCCACTGGGCTAAGTCTACTGCCCTTGGTGAAGAAGCTTTTGCCCTATTTTCATATATGTCTCTGTCATAAGAATCAATTTTATCCATGAAGTAGCTTCTCTGTTCACTTCACCACTCCACATCAGTCTTCTTAAAGTAGCAATGAACTCACTTGAGCTAAAAAATCAGAAGTGTTCATATTCCTGTTCTAGCGATACATTGAGTGGCCACATCATCATCCCCAAGAAGGAATTCTTGATAACCTGATTAAGATAAAAGTCAAGGACTGATAAAAGACAATGAAGAGTTTCAATCCTCTGGTAGTATTCCATTCTAAGCATGAAAGAAACCAAAGGAACTGGTATTCCAATAGTTCTAGAATGCATCAGATTAAGGGAGACCAGCTGTAGTTTGAAAAATCTATTTCTTTGAGAGCTATCAGAGCCAGCAGGTTCAAAGTCACTGGAATTACGAAGGTAATATCAGTGCACTAGCCTTTTTTTTTAAACAGGTTTAGCAACAAAGCATATAAAACCAACTGCTGATTATTATTTTATAAAGAAAGCAATCGCAGGTGTTGAGACTAAAATCAGGTCCAGGCTACAAGAGTAGGATCCAGACTTCGAATCCTACGAAATGTAGGGGTGTGTGAATCTTGGGTTTAGTTTAGCATATTTTAAAGTGAGAGCCTAGCTGCAAAATTCAGATCTGGATCCATGTTTGGATTCCAAATACCCTCAAAGTTTGGGAATATTCAGATTTTGATTTGTACCCTGATCTAGCTGTGTGTAAAGGAACAGTTCATCACAACCAACATATGGTTGGTTGTTGCAATAAAAATAAGTAACTGTTGGTAATGTAGTAAAAAGGATATGTATGAGATGTATACATGTATAAGATGCCATAGTGTATAATAAATTCTAAAGCAGAACAATAGTTTTCTTCTTTGTTGTCATGACACATTTACTGTTGGAGAGTATGTATTCTGATGAAAAGACTTCACTGTAGAGACCAGCTTGATTACTTTGCAATGGTCTCTTGCATTTGCTCTTCAGGCAATGTGATGCCCCATCTTCACAAGGCTTTCAAGTGAGTTTATCTGCTATGCTTATGCACAGTTTAAATTTTGTTGTGGCTAAATCAGTTTCTAACACAATTTGGCTGGCCAGGCTGAATGGGATTAAACCTTCCTAGAACACATTTTCTGTCTGCACTAGAGAATTTGAGTATTAAAACCCGCCATTGTAATTCCATGGTATGCCTGTAACACACTACATATAAACTCACAAAACTACCACCGAGAGTACAAAATGGGGCTATGATTTTACCCCAAATGTTTGCCACAGGAAAGAAAATGAAAACAAGCCATTGTGCCAGAGCAGTAATGGCTAAGTGTACTGTTTTGAAGCCCTGTGCTAGCAGGCCCATTATTGATGAAACACAGGTTATGGAAATATTTTGAGACTTCTTTCTCAGAGATTTGCCTGAATCAAAATTCCCGATTTGAATACTTCAAAAGCATACATTTTTGAAATTCACACCTATATTTTGCAGGTTTGAGCCCCTCTGTAGACTTTGCAGTTTAATCTACTGACCTCTGTATCTACTGTACAATTTAATACAATGATTCTTTAAAGAAATCCTCAGGAAGTCATTAAATGGTTGATCAAATTCCCACTGAAGTCAATGGGAATCTTTCCATTGAATTCAATGAGCACTGAATCAGGACTTAAAAGAATTAAATGATGTGAAACAGAATGCACACACAGGGTTAACTTTCTTCTTTGCTTAGGTGCCCTTTTATGCCATATAATAGATTGCTCATTGTTGAAACATCTGAGAGGGTAACATAACAGATGGAGGGTTTTTCTAATTGATTGGGATTTTATTTGAAAAAAATATGGACTGTTGAATATACATTTGTATCTGATTTGGTGACCTGAATTTCCTACTGCATCATTTGCTGAATTGTAAAAGAAGAGAACACACAAAAAGAGTAGACCAAAGCATTTTTATAACCAAAGGGTACTCAGTGAGCTCTGAAATTACCACAGTTTCCTCTGGTTATTGATTTGGAGAGGGAATACCTTTTTTCCCCCCCTAAGTGCAAGTTTGATGTATTTTTTGTGCAGAGGGTTTCATTTTTAAAGAATGGTAATACAGTGATGTGAGTGAGCAGAAAAATCTTAATAATGATTCTGTATTTAGGATTTCTGCCACTGTATTATTTCAACACCCCTAGAGCTGCATTCCTTCATTCAAAGAAAATTTTTAATGCCAAGATGGATAAGATCCCAAATGTTTTTTGATTCAAGCTGTGCTCAAAATGTAAGTTGTCAGCAAACCTGTGGGAAAGATCAACCTTTTCCTTTTATTTTATTTTATTTTATTTTATTTTGAAGTTATGTGATAATATGAGTAAATATAGCTCAACAGAAAGAAGACAGGCAGAGGAAATGTATTAAAAATAGGAATTGAAATTAAGAATTTTCTTGGTCAGTTATTGTAAGAAATTAACTAGCCTGCTAGGTGTACATTTAATCAAAGTATTTCATTTTGTACTAAATTGTTCATTGCAGGTGATAAAAAAGAATATAAAACAGTCAATGTTTCCCAAAGATGAAGTGAACCCAGAAACTGGACACATACTGACATTCATTTGCCAATTTAGTTTGAAGGCAAGATTTGTGGAATTTGGGTTGGATTACATTTCTTAGACAGATGACATATAACAGATGTTACCTAGTATCTAACTTCCTCTACCTCCTTGACTAAGGGATTAAGAGCTAGCTTTGTGTTTTGAATTATTTACTATGGCAAAAGCCAGGTCGATATGCAGAGTTTTACTATGGAGACATGAGCTTGGCTTTATATTTGTTTCTGTGTGGGCTGCTGTTGTCCTTATCTGCTTCTCTAATAGAATCTGTAAAATGGTTTTATTCATATTAACTTTGCCATCTTGAATAAATGAGAATAATGGATGGGATAACAACTGTACAGTTGTAAGGGTAACATAATATAATGACTGTAGTTATGCTATATTCACACTGAGTTTATTGGACCAAATATTCTGTCAGTGTAAATTGGTTTATTGTCTTAAATGGAACTTTACAATTTACATCTGTAGAGAGTTTGGTCCATTAAAAAGAAACCCGTATATTGACTTTTTTGTTTCAGGATATGTTACTAAGTACACATGTCAAACAGTATAACTTCAGAGTAATTACAATGTAATATATTAATTAGGATTTCAAACTAAGTTATTCAGTCATACAGTTAATCTCCTGCTAATATGAATTAGTGGCAATTACAAATATCCCAAAGCATAACAACTGTATAATTATGTTGTAATAGTAGTGTGTCAAACTACAGTGTGATTGCAATCAGAATCAACATTGTAAGTCTAAAAGTCAAAATAGGGGGAAAAAAGTTATATAAAGAAATAGCACTATTAGTATTAGGAGCATAGACTGTGGTAAAGGCTATTCTTTCACCACACATTGGGCATGGAACAGGATTTGTTTCTGTTCAGAGAATCGTTTTTGTTTTCTCAAGTGTGAAATGGAAGAAACTTTATTGACAAGAAAGGCAGCATCTCCTAGAAGGAAGTTCAACATATTTAGGGGGAAAAAAACATACATGAACTAAAGACTGTATTGTGCAACTCCATTTATTTTATTGAACATCTCAGTGTTGCCAGTTCTGGATGATTTATTGAGAGTCTTGTGATATTTGATGCTTCACTTAAAGCCCCAGCTCCTGGAATCGTGTGATTAGATGAGAATCTCATATTTTTGTGTAAGTTGCTCAGGTTTGAGGAGACTGAAAATATGACCCAAATGCACCCTAAAGGCTCAGCAGGCAAATCAAAAGAACTCAACATTTATTACTTTTTGAAAATCACATGATTTTTAGTCCATTCTCCTGGGTTTTGTGGGAGCCTGACTCATGATTTTTGAACATCCAGTGTGGGTAATACTGGCACTTACTCCCACTGACTTCTGTGAGGCTGCTTGCATGAGTAAATGTCATAAAGTGAGTAAAAGGGCCACATTCTAGCTCCAAATATTTCAAGGCATATACAGTTTTTCTTTATTTTAAGAGTTAGGTCTGAAATCAGAAACTACTTCAAAGAGGCTCTCTACTTGAGTATTACCCAGTGCATGAGCGGTCTAGAAAAGGGAGAAGGAGCAGCTTTATCTGGTGAAGAAAGCTGAATAGAATAATATGCTGAATTTTACTCCCTTTAAGGAAAACCCCCTGAAGCAACTAATATTTTCATGACTTTCCCTGATTATGTGAGAGCAATGCAGAGGCGCTCAGTCTGAGGGGGAGGGGAACCTTTCATCACTCAACAGTGGCTTCTCTGCCTGTCTTGGCACCATTATCAAACTTGGGTCTGCCTGTCAGATGCCCTCAGATGTCCCAAACTGCACTGTAAGTGGCCGTGTTTATACGTTAATATAAAAACCTCAATTGTCCTGTAATGATGAGTCTCCCTGATTTACTAGAAAAAACTCTCTCATCACTGTCCACAATGGCGCTAGCTCTCCAAACACTTTTTGCCAAGAGATCACTCAAATCAGTCCTAATGCCAGCAGAAATAGCCACTTGAAGCTTCCTTCGGTGTAGGCAAATCTGCCAATGGCATGGAATTAAAACACCCCAGGGAAACTCTGGGAGGGATTGTGACTCCTTTTGCCCTCTTTCTCCCCTGCACACTGTCATTAAGGATAGATGTAATCTGGCCTGTTATGAAAATCAGTCTCTTGTGGGTATTCACATGCCGTTATTATCATAAATTAATCTATGAAGAAGGACACATCCTTATTCTACAGATCTTCTTCCTGTTTGTAGTCCGGGTACCATCTGTTCAGTCTAAGGACAAAAACAAATTTGTATTACTTCTGCAGCCCTGAAGAGTCAGTACAGCTATAGAGGAGTGAGCTGGATTGCCTCCAATCTCTTGCATAGTCAAAGGAATTCTGAACTAATCCCCATAATGCAGAACTGTTATTATTGGTGCCTGTGTACCAGCCAGAAATGACAATGCTTGACTTTCATATGCCCGAGTGTGACTTTTCAGGGCTGAGAGTTACAAAAATCATAATTTTATTCATAACTGAAGAAATCAGATATGGAAGCTGCTGAGAGAAATTATTGATGCAATCCCACATTATGGCTATACTCTGAAGAATGACTGTAATATGTCACTTTAGATGGATGGTGCGGTTGTACTTGGTGCATGGTAGGTCTTAGACAAGTCTTTGAGTTGTATTCAATTTGGAGATATACACTGACATTTTGCATTGGTTTTAGTGAGGTTATACTGGTGCAGAGGAGAACTGCACTCAATTTGTGTTGGTTAATTCATTATTGTTTAATATGTGTTGGTTTTAACTTAATTGAGCAGTAAATCAGACAAGATTTCTACCCATTCTGAAATTTTATCTTAAGCATTATGGTGACATGGGGGTGTCACAATTCGTTGCTCCATATTTACATCAAAATGTTGTAATATCATGCTCAGATACTATGTCATGACATGAAGACCCAAATATGGCAACATTATTTGGCTTGAGAATCCCAAAGACTAAGCTCATACGAGACCTCTGAACTCTTAAAGGAAGCATTAGATTTAAACCATGCCATAGTAATATGTTAGAGAGAAGCAGGGGAGAGTCCTAGGAAAGACTTTGTGACTTAAGGAGGACGAGGATGTTGGTTCCCCCAATCATGAAAGTTTAACATGAGCTGGTTATACAGATCAGGAAGTAAAAGCTAGAGGGACAGGCTGAGAATTTGTGGGAATACATTGACAGGGATGACAGATAATTAAGAATTTAATACTGATACTCCCTCCAGAGTAAGAGAGTCTGTTTCAAGTTGTAAATGTCTGAATATGGAAGCTAATGAGCTACCCACATCCAGAAATGTACTGAAATACAAAATCCCTGAACAATTTATAAGTACTAAGAAATAGCTCTCCAATCAGTTCAGATCATCAGAGGAATTTGTAAAAGATGATGAAAATCTTCACATAGAAGGAAAAGATTATGCAAGTGTTCAGACTGAACTGAAATAAAACTCCTAGATATGACACAATACAGAGAGGATAAAGGATTGAAAGGGCAGTTTTCCAAGTGGGAAGAAAACTTTAGGCTCTGATCCTTACCAGCAGCTTTATACCATATTTGTACTACCCCAGTCTGGACTGGCTGTGCACTGCACGATTTCTCCTGAACTATTTAAAGCAGCCAATTCGTCCCATCACCAGAGGAAGATTGTGGATCAGCAAGAGGAAAGAACACATCAGGATGTGGAGAAATAAGCCAAAATCTAACAAGACCAAAGAGTGGTTTCATTTAGCTTCTCTTCTCTTCTCTCTTCTTGTTAAAATAGGAAAACTATGGGAAACAAGCATAATGACATCTAGGTTTCATATATAAACAATCTGGTTAATGAAGCTTGTGCATCCCTGAATGTATGCAATGCAGTGTCAGAATGGTGATTCAGAGACCTCAAGATGTGATGCTGTTTTAGATTGAGCTTTTCAGGTCACCCTAATAGCCTAGACATGACTAATAGAAAACTTAATATCTCACATGCAAAGTAGATACCAATTTGTGATTTACATAGGGGTAAATAATTTAAAACTCTTCTAGTCCTAAAACTTGCCTAGTAAATCCTCCTAATATAGCTAATCTTTATTACAAGGGTTTGAATATTAGAGCAGATCTGCATTACAGAATTACTCAGGTATAACTGCATTGCTCAGGGGTGTGAAAAATCCACACCCTTGTGTGATGTAGTTATACCAACCTAAGCACCGGCGTAGACAGTGCTATGTCAGAGGGAGAACTCCTCCTACCAACATAGCTACTACCTCTCAAGGAGGTGGATTAACTATGCTGATGGAAGAACCCGTCTTCATTAAAGCACTACAGTGGCACAGCACAGCTGCATCAATGAAGCATTTCAAGTGTAGACCTGCCCTTAGGCTCTATTTCCATTCCCTTGATTAGCAGGGGCTAGTATGTTACTGCTGGTTTGTACTATTCTGGTGGTACAAAACAGCTGTAAACCAAGTTTAACTCCTCAATAAAGCTAGGTTTAAAACTGTTTCACATTGCTGCAATAGAACAAAGCAATTGAAATGTCCCAGAAAATCTGGCCCAATGGGGGTTAAACTGGTATAAAATCAGCATAGATGAGAACAGAATCAGGCTCAAACTATTTAATTTACAACAGGGGTAGCTCAGATGACAGAACAACAACAAAAAATAGTTCTATAGGCCCATATTCTAACCTGGGATAATCATTTCTTACTACTGGGGAATGGGGAATGCACACAAAAGTCACAATAACTTTAAGGTCAGCTATGTTTATGACTAAACAAACAGTTGTCAAGCTTAATAAATGTTATATCAAATGAACACTGCTGCCGGCAAAAATAGACCCGTCTGTCTGAATTATAGCCTAGAAGCATTAAGAAATTCATGATATTAGAGTAGTATATGAATCAAGAAAAAAGGCTTTTCAATAAAAATGTGAAAAATTGTCAGGTACCTTGCTTAGACATACGCAGAGTATTCTGTGTTGTATACAATTCAAAGTGATCAAGAGAAAACTCTAAATATTCCATCTAAATAAATCATGCACAGTACATCAATAAGAGATCTTTATTATTTTGCATTGGAAATCATCATTACACAAACACAAGTGAAAAAAAAAGCCTTAGGGAAGGTTTGAGAATAATTAAATACTTTCCTACATTGAATTATAAATTCCTCTTTTTTAATTAGAGCCTTTCACAATAACTTCTCTTTGAGATGAGATTTTAACTATGGTACATAAAATAGTGTCAAAACATAGTGCTGAGACTTGTTTCTAGTCTCTTGTGTGAATTCCCACCAAATAAGCAAATGAATAAAGTTGGTTATTCAGCTTTTTCTGATGTCAGAGTCACAAAATCTCCATACCAATAAATAAATCTATTTGGCTACATTAACTTGCTGAGCTTCAGACAATACTGCTTCCAATCATCTTTTGTTCTGAAATTAAACTACGTTCACCACTACCAGATTAAAGGACTCAAACCACAGTGTGTGTGTGTGTGTGTGTGTGTGTGCGCGCATATGCATACATGTTCACAGAAGGCTAAATGAAATAATTTTGTCTAACTTGCCTTTCAAGTATTATAATGCTAATTCCTACATGGACTGAAAATTTAGATTGCAGCAGTGAAAGGGTTGAAACCAAAGTGCAGAGGATGTGTGACTTGGATACTGTGGGACAGATTCTCAGCGGCTGTAGATTGGTGTACCTTCATTGACTTCGGTACAACTATGCCTACTGACACCAGCTGGAAATCTGGTCCAGTGATTTCAGTGGAGTTGCAATTGCTTTCATCAGCTCTGAATTTGTCCCATTGACTTCTTTGGATTGACATGGGTGTAACTGAAGGTAGAATGTGACCATCAGAGTACAATATATATCATGTAACTGAAACATTTTGAATGTTGTTTTTCTATACTGTAGGTACAGTATTTTAAAAGTTTATATATTATATTTAAGGCCCTACTTCATTTGCGATATTGCGGAAATTGTGGCTCCTGCAATATTAGGCTTCCACCACAATTTTGATTATAAATAGCTTACATTGCACAGACTACAATTTTGCATACATTTTGAGTATGCAATTAGTACTGCATTAACATTCAATGCCTGTAAAATGAACAAGGCTAAAGTGACTGGACTCAATTTCTACAGCCATTGTGTTAAGACTTTTAGTCTTCTGAATTTTATATTGTAACCGTCATTTCCCCCCCACCCCCACCCAAATGAATGTAATATAGTTGCAGCAAAATGTCTGGTTATGAAAAAAAAATTAGCAGGCATAACATTATACTTGAGTGTTTATATTGTTCCAGCAATTTTTCATAAACAAAATAAATCTACTCTAGCTTTTCCAAATTACCACTATTAATAAAGCTCCATTATTACATTTCTGCAATTTTCCATGTCTTGTCTACAACTCACCCACAATTATTTTGAAGATCATCCCGCAATCCAAGTAGAGCCTTAATTATGATACATCAGAAGTCAGCTTAGCATCTATTTATCCTGCACTGAAATGAAAGTCTTTAGGGTTAAAAATTATGACTGTTGGATGGCCCTAAATGCTAAGAAATCCTCAGAGTGCAGAGGAATAAATGGTGAAGAAGCATAGGACCTAGAGGAGCAGATGCTATGTCCCATCACCTACACGCTGCCACAAAAGGAGGGGGAGAGAGCCAGTCAATCATCTCCCAGACCTGCTATTCAAGGGGAGGACTGGGGTGGATGACACCCCCACAAACCAACAATTTTCCAGGTGAGGTAGGGCAGGAGTAGTGAGATTGTAGAAGGGAGGGTGTGTGGAAGCCAGCAACTTGGGCCCAGTTGGGAGACTTAAAATGTTCCTAATAATTTGGGCCAACTTTGGAAAAACGTGCACTTTTGGATGTTTATCTAAACTGAACCTCCAAGCCTCTGATTCATTTTCTCCTTACCTCTCACCATAGTTAGAAATCTCAGGGATTCTGGGACACACTGATAGAATTATTGTTGGACTTCTGAAATTCTCAATTAGTGAGGAGTGCTGGCATGAATTAACCAGTGGGGGAGTCTAATTCACTTAAAGTTTTCCAGGTATCTTGAAACTCATATGTGGGGTGGGATGGTAGTTGTGTGGAAGCGCAGGGAAGTAAATTAATAACATATCATTGACTAGGACTGGGTGAATGGAGTGTATGATGAAAACTCACCATCTACCCAAACAAATTAAATTTGTGTTTATTAAGCCAAACTCAAAGTTCATATGTTCACGCTAAGGAGAACTACTACAGGAAGCAGAAAAGTGTTTAGAAATGATATTGCCTAGATGCAGAATCAACTAGCGGTGTTGATCACATAATGTAATCAGGGGTACAAATCAGTCAGACTCTCATTTAAGGGGAATGGGAAATTTGGGAGTGCTCGTTATTTTTTATAATGAAAGCTCTGATATTTTCTTTTCTTTAGGAGAAAAAAAGCATCAGCAGTTTGGAGAATTTTAATTATAAAACCTCCCACCTTGGAATGTTTCCTGAATACAGAGTCCTGTGATTAAAGAAGCCAGTTCAAAGAAAAGGTTTTTGCTGCAGGAAATGAAATAATTTTAAAATATAGAAAAGGGAAAAGAAACAAAGGTGTAATTTGAGATAGCTTAATCTATGGAGCCAGCACAGGCATACTCTCCTAAGAAATATAAAAGAGGAAACAACCAAAAGATGAACCTCTAATTGGGAGCACTGCATTTGCTCTTTCTCAGCCAACAGAATTCTTGTGCATGATAAAAATATTTCTGTATAGCAACTGAAACACAAGGAATGAGGAATTAATGTTGAAGAGGATAGGAGATTCAGTATGGATAAGTCCCCCAAAGTACCAATCATCAGCAACTTTGGTTCTTATATTGGTGCCCATCACTGTGTTCTCTAGGCACTTTCCAAATATTTAAAAATGACAGCAATAACACCCCATCCTTCCTTCCCACAGGTAGGAGTAAATACTTGAATAGAAATAAAGTTCTGTTGGTTTTCGTGTGTGTGTGTGTGTGTGTGTGAGAGAGAGAGAGAGAGAGAGAGAGAGAAAATAATTAGGGCTCAAATTTTTATAGACTATTTCCTGGAGCCCCAGGACTTGGGGCTTCAGCCCCACAGGGGGCACCAGGGCTGGGCTGAAGCCCTGCAAGTTTGAAAATATTTACCGGACAGCTTCAGCTGAATTTAAGCCCTGAAAGTAGTACCGGTACTTATTGTGAGAACGCTAGTTTGAAGAAATGAATTTTGCATTAGTTGTGAATGTGGTAAGGCTCATGGCAATTCTTACCTCGTCTGGTAGCAAGTTCCATCATAGTGTGGAATATAGCCATCACTGGAGACCGTTGTCCTGGAGGGAGAGTCAGTCTCTCAGGAAGCTGAAGCTAATCCCAGGAAAAAATTTGGCTATCAAGACAGGAACCTTGAAAGGGATTCTGTATTTACTATGGAGCCAGTGCAGAGGGAGGAGCATCAGAATGATGTTTTCACAGTGATTTTTCTGGTGACTACTGTGGGTCTGCTTTAAAATTTTCCGCTTGTTTGACATATTACCAGTTCTACTAGTACTTTTGGTGTGGGGAATACCTTTCAAGAAGGCAACAGTTTTCAGAGTGGATGGAACTTTTAAGGTGCAACTACTGTAGATGAGCTGCTGCATTTTGTACAAGCTAGTGTGGCCCATCAGTCCTAGGTATACTAAGCTGCAGTAATCAAATCTTGATGTCATAAATTTCATGGCTCTCCATGGCCAGATCTGTGTCCAACCAGAGACAGTGTCATCATTTGGCTGATCATAGATGGCAGCAGGCATTTTTTGTTGATATGACTGTCTGGGCAATCAGTAACACTGAGGAGTCCAATAAGATCTCAAGACTGCAGACTGACAAGCTGAGGGCAGATGGGCATTTAAGAGAGGAAGTGGGGTCTTCAAAATACAGTCCTCTTCCTACCAACATCACCTCAGTCTTTCCTGGATCCAGCTTTAGCCAGCTGCTCTTCATCCATGTGCTGATCTATACTAGGCACCAGAAACCTAGGAGATGGTGCTCTTTACATTCAACATAAAGGAGACATAAAACTGGGTGTCATCCAGGAACTACTGGCACTATAGTCTGTTATTGCCCCCCAAGTTTCCCAATGGCTTAATAAAGATCTTGAATACTGAGATTGGTGGGATTCTGTGAGGCCTGGCTTTGTTTATTTTTAGAAATTGTAAGAGGCACAGGTAGGATGGTGATGAGCTTGGTATAAATGTCTAGTTAGATATCCTTCAAGGCAGCAAACTTCAAGAGGTTACTCCAGTCTTCTTTATCCACGTTAGAATCCTTTCCTGAAACTCAATTCACATCATGTCATCAGGAGCCTGGGGATTCTCACAAGTTTATTCAGTGCTGCTCTACTTACAGGAGACTTCAGGCTGAATTTCAGATGATTTTTGTCAAGAAACGTTCTCCAGAGAATACAGCAGGGATCTCTGTCATTATTTTAAACTGAAGTGGCCATGTCAGGAACTATCTCTTGGACTGACTGATTACAGAAGAGACAGTAGCATATGTCATGTATACCAGGGTGTAGCATTAATTTTAAAAATGATTTAAACTGCATGTACTCATCTTTAACTGTGGCAGCCTGTATAAATGAAGGATATACTCTCCCATCAGCTTTTACTTCCTCTTCAAAGTATGCATTGATTTCCTCCATATTCTTCTCCCTGAATAAAAGAAAATACACATCCTTTTGGAAACCTATGTGAAATAAGTTGGTGATCTTGCTCCTGGTCCTCATGGATAAGTGTTCATCATGAAACTTCCATTGCATTGGTATCCTCCTCAGCAGAAAAGCCAATGGGCCATGGGGAGAGACCTGTCTTTTATCTAGAATTGGGGAGACATTAAGGCATAAAGATTTCCACACAATTCCAAAATGTCTTAAAATTCCATCTGTCCTGCAGGGGATTTTCTGTAGGGTGTATTCCACTGATCAACACTGAGTACGTATGAAAAAGAATATCCCTTCTTGGAGGACCAGAATTGGAGTATGGAGAAGCATGTGAGGAATACACAGTTCGGGGAAGTGTGTACTCTTACTAAACCTGATGTATTTTTTAGTAGTTAAAATGAAGATTTCAGTCTCTAGGGATATCCATATGGCACCCTTCTTGAGTCCTAAGTGACCATTAGAAAACTACTTCCGATTTTCAAATGGTCTCAGCAGGGGTTAAAAAAGCATCCATTGTTTCCATTTGCATCCATGATTGACTGTAAAAATTAACGAGTGCTGCTGACCGAGAGACAAATGGTGTGCCCACACTTTCAATACTGCATGCAGTTTGGTTGCCTCATCTCAAAAAAGATATATTATAATTGGAAAATGTCCAGAGAAGAGCAACAAAAATTATTAGGGGTATAGAACAACCTCCATATGAGGGAAGATTTAAAATATTGGGATTGTTCAGCTTACAAAAGAGATGACGAGGGTGGGGGAGGAGATATGATAGAGGACTATAACATCATGAATGATGTGGAGAAAGTGAATAAGGAATTGTTATTTACGCCTTCCCATAATACAAGAACCAGGGGTCACCCAATGAAATGAAAAGGCAGCAGGTTTACAACAAACAAAAGGAAGTATTTCTTTACACAACACACAGTCAACCTGTGAAACTTATTGCCATGGGATGTTGTAAACTGGTTGACACGTCGCTGCAGGTGGCACCTCCAAGTGGCTACATCTGGGGATTAGCTTTCTCGCAGTTTGCCCCCCCCCATCAGTTGCTCGCCCTGTGGTCTCCCTCCCTCCTTTTTCCTGGTTTGGCCCTCTGGCCTGGTCACTGTAGTCCTCACCTTCGAGTGTATCAAAGTCCCTCCCGACCAAATGTCCATACACCAGCCAAGGCTGTCCTCTGTGCCAATTCCCAGTCTGTGCTACTTCCCAGTAGCTGGCCGGGGAATCTGGGCCCATCCACTACTCTGGTTTCCAGCCCAGGGACCCAATCATCAGCCACCAAGGTCTATGCAGTCTTAACCATTCACTGCTCTTTCCCTGGGCTCCTTCCTACTCTGCCTTCCACAGGCTTTCTTCCCTGCAATGCCTCTGGGTAAACTCCTTCCATCAGGGACAGGCTCCCAGGGAATTTGCTCCCCCTGGGTTTCCTCCTACCCACCTCTCTGTGCCCAGAGAGCAACTGCAGATACTTTCCCTGGAGCACCTTTCTTTTTTTGTTAATATGGCAAAGCAGATTTGACTGAATAGTCTATAGCCACCACCAACTTCAATAATTAGCCGTTTATATCCTCTCACTCTGCCCTGTATCTTTCAGGTAATGTAACAACCCCTTTTTAATAATACCTCATTTCCCCAATGTTTTTACTGAATAACACAATGTATTTTTTTTTTTACCTTAAGACATTTGAATTCCTTAGAAAGCTTTTCCCTTTCTTTACCAAAGCCCTCACACACCTATACAAAGTGAACAATTGTTTCTTCCATGTTACAGGGTGTACATAGTCTAGCTTTGTGTCTGTTTATTAGAAAATGTTTTTTTAAGCCGCAATGGGCAGTTACTACTCTAAACCAAAGCACTTCATTCTTCCTACCCAGACCCTGAAGTATGTCATTATCCTCAACGGTAGGGCACAACTGAAAAAATCTCTCTCTTCTTTCATTAATCCTAATTTTTTGTCAGTCCTCTTTTACATTTTTCTGTGCTTGGCTTTTGAATTCCTGTTTACTCAAGGGTATTTCTGTGAAAACCCTTCCATTTCTTATAATGTTTTTAGCTGCTTTGTCCACCATTTCATTCCTTGTTATCCCAATATGCTCTGGGATCCAAGCTAATGCTATGTGTCCCTATCAGTACTAACTCTGTTATTAGAAATATCATTTCATTGATTAAATAACTTCTGCATATCGAGACACCCTTTTTTATTGCTATCAGGCCTGAGACTGAATCTAAAAAAATGACCCATGCTGCTGTGTGTATATCCCAGATCCAATTTAATTGTAGCATTATTGCTACAAGTTTGGCTGTCGTGACAGCTACATAATCAGATATTCTTTTAGATGTATTAATTCCCAGTTTTGGTATACAATATGTCATCACTAACTCTTTTTTTTTCTTTTTTGGATCCATTGGTATATATTTGGTCCTTTCATCATTGCAGTTCCCATTAACTTTGCTCAGAACGTAAGGTTCAGTAGTTTCATTTGTAGTATCACTGGCATTTCACTAGCAGCTATTTGTAGCACATATACGTGTTGTAATAAATGTACAATATGCAATTTGTAGTGCCTGGGCTTGTATTAAATCTAATTTTTTATGTTCTGATTTTGATGCTGACCCAAAGGCTTGGCATCCATAGTCAATAACTGGTCTGATTAAGGCTCTGTATACTATCAGCAGTTTTTTCTTATCTGCCTCTCACCCTCTTTAGTCTCAGCAAGGCTTTTATGCAGGTTAATCCTTCCTGAACATTTATCTTTAATGTAATTTATATGATCTTTCCAAAGTAATTTAGTATCAGATATTACCCCTAAGAATTTAAACCCTTGTCTATTTGTTCTCCATATAGATACAATTTGCATTTCTTTGTAACTCCCCTTTTTGTAAAGGCCTATCCTTTGGATTTAGCAATGGAGAGCTTGAAACCCCATGCATTTCCCCAGTCAGAGGTCTCTCCTAACACTTTGTTGATTTTTCCTTTCTGCCACGCAGTATTCCTACTCTGAACCCACAGATTACAATCACCTGGGAATTAGAGTGACTCCTAACTGATTTGTTTTGGGAGATCATTTACCACAATATTAGATAAGGTCAGGATGGTAGCACTTCCATGTGGTGCATCATTTTTAATATTATATATATTCAGCATAGCTTTCCCAACTCTCGCTTTCATGTTCTTTTACACAAAAATTCTCTAATCCATCCATCCATTCTTCCATTCTTTGTCCAACAAACCTTCCCTCCAGAGCATGTCATATGCCTTTTCAATATCTAGAATGTTAGTTATCACGAAACCTTTGTGCCTCCTACTTTTTTGCATTTCTATTTCTAATTTAATAATGTGGTGTATTGTGAAAGGACAAACACTCACACTGGTATGGAGAAGGCCAATGAGCTCCTCTGGGCCTGTTCTAAGCTAATGAGATGCACCTGCAAGGCTTGTTCAGCCTGGAGTGGGAGGAGATTAAAGGGGGAGGAACTTACCTGGTGAACAGGAAGAAGCTTGCTCTGCCCAGGGACTGCTGTCAACAGAGGGAGTCCAGCCAACAAGGAGACTGCTGTGAGATACACCACTCCTGAAACCGCCCTGACTGACAGTAAAGCAATATGCCCCAGGAAGAGGGGCTGAAGGTAAACCCCACAAAGGGGGGCAATAGACTCAGAGACTAAGCCCTGAGAGCTGACTCGCCGGGGGCTCTCTGAGAGACTGGTCCTTGTTCCAGCCAGACCCTCTCCTCTCGCAAAGGGGAGCAGGGGAAGAAGAGAAGCTGACCCCTGGTTTGTGGGCAGTAGCCCACAGAGAATTTCCCCAAAGGCTGCCAGCTGGGGAGAAAAGAGGGAAAATGATGGACAGTGGGAGCCCTGGTCTCTCCTAAATCCACTCTGCACCTTATCTATAGTGTCATTGTTTTCCAAATAGGCAACCAGTCTTTCATTCACCATTCTCTCTGTAATTTTACCCAGACAGGGTGTAAGGGCAATTAGTCTATAGGCATCCACTATGGTGGATAGTTTGCCTGATTTTCTTAATGGAGTTACTACTCCACGTTTCCACCCTAATGCTATGACTCCGTTTTCCTATATAATGTTATATAATTCCAAGAGAACCCTCAAACTGCTTTCAAGGAGATTTTAATATGGTGTCGCATATATTATTTTTACCTGCAGATATATTCTTGCTGATATCGATAGCTTTCTCAAGTTCTCACATACAAAACCATTCATTCAATATAGTAGCTTCACATTTATCCCAACTACCTAGTAGATTATGACTCTCTTCAATGAATTGCCTTTTAATCTGGTGGAAAAGTCACTTTGATTTCATCAAAAAGAACAGGAGTACTTGTGGCACCTTTTTGCGGATACAGACTAACACAGCTGCTACTCTGAAACCTTTGATTTCATCATTACTCACCCTTCAGAAAGTTTTTGCTAGAACTCCTGCTTTCTTATCAGAACTTCTAACTATGTTGTCATTCCCAAGAAGACCTAGGACTTGACTACTGTTAGTTTGAATTTCAGTCATTTTTTAAATTTGCTTGTATATTTCTGATGTCATGGTATCATTATTTATCCACTCATAGTACTTTCTCCAACTCTCTCTCTGATTTTTTTTTTTTTTTAAATAATTCTGTTATTCCTTACCACTTTTATATTTCATTATATCTTTGGTATTCATTGCATTTTTTTGCTTTTTTATAGGCTTTGTTCCTTTTTCTAATTGCCATTTTGCACACCTCATCCACCACGGAAGTGAGTTTTTTAGTTCTGGGGTACTTCAACATCTTAAGTATGGCTACAGTAGCTACTGCTATTAATCCTATTATTACATTATCACTGAAATTTTCTCTGTCATCACATGATTATTCAAAAATTCAGTACATTAACTTGTAAATAGCTCCCAGGTGGCTTTCTTAAAATTCCAGCTGGGTAATTTCCCATTACCTTATTGCCCTTGAAAAGTAATAAGTATAGGGAAATGATCACTCCTCATTCCTTTTTCCTTATATATGTTCGAGCTGCATTTACTTGCAACATCTGCTGTTATAATTCCCAGGTCTAAGCAGGAAAAAAATCTGTTGCATTAGATCTAGTTGGAGTGTTATCATTTAAAACCACTATATTTATTTTGTAAGCATGCACTATTTTAATCAGTTGTCTTACTTCACCACAATTTATTCCATTTTGGTCACCACATATAATATACGGTCTTTTAGCAGTCTTTCCTATTTCTTGTAGCTCCAAGATTTCTCAGTTCCCACATGGATTATAGATATTATAAATTCTTAAGGAAATATTTCTCTTCACTGGGAACTCAACAGCATTATATCCTAGGCTTACGTCTTCATGCTCTACTGCTATGTAGTTTAAAATTATCCTTATGAAAGTACAAATGCCTCCTCTTCTTCCTAAAGGCAATATCCCCTGGAATTTTAAAAGCAAGCTTTTCAACCAACCAAGTTTCCTGGATAAATATAACATCTGATTTGTTTTCATTTCCAAGATATTTTCTTTTAGTACTTGACCATGTGCTATCAAACTGTACACATTCCAGCAAAAGATTGTGATTCCCATACTAGTCATATTTCACCATTAACCTTATTAAAAATTGCATGAATACAGTTCATTGACAAATGGCTAACATACAAGTATTTTTCCACTGCCCTTGATATAATTTTCATTTTCTGATTTCCCCCCCCCCGTTTGTGATGTACAATGTATCACTGCTCTCATAAATGCAATAAACGTTTTTTCCACCACTAATATATTATTGCCTATTCCTTCCACAGTGTTTATCATATTCTTTATAGAATGAGAATCTGTGTGTGGTTCCATTTTTTTCTGTGCTGATTTTCTCGTCCTTCTCTCCTGATACTTTGAGAGTCACCTTACAACTTCCGCATAATATCTGTTAACAGTGTTTGTCTTTTATATCTCTTTAGCGTGTCTTTCTGCAATACACTATATATGCTGGACTTTGATTACCATCACAATTACTACATTTGACCTCTGTCCCTTCTGTACAATTTTCATAGGAATGCACTCCTTCACATTTACTGCATCTTGTTTTCCCTTTGCAAGCAGTAGCTACATATAACACCTTATGGGACGGATATATGGCTTGGTTCTGAACATCTGACACCCTAGTGTTCCTTTCCCAGGTAGAGTCCCTCCCTTAAATGTAATCAGCACTGCTACTGATGGCTAGCTTTCTCCTCCTTGTTTAGTTAGTTGCTTAGCTGCTAACACTTTATTTTCCTCCTATGCTTTTGGTTCTCTCATCATTGTTCCGTTCTAACAGCACTCCAAAGACTTCTCCTTTCATTTCCCTATGGTAGCTGGCAACTTATTTTAATTTGTCCTAGCGTTTTAATTTTTTAGCAGTTTATCAGCTTGCTGTTTGTTTTTATATTCAACTATAAGATTTTCATCTCGCAGCTTCATGGCTCTTACTATATCCCCTATGCTTTTTTTAATCCAGACTGTAATTTTCATAGGGTTAACGTCACTTAATCATGTTACTTTGACTAGTGATCTTACAATTATAATGTTTTGGTTTATTTCCTTCTTTGGCTTTGCTTTTTTTGCTGATATCATCATTTGAAGGTCAGAAAATCCTCCATTTTCACTCTAGCCAACCCAACCCAGCCCTTTCTGGGAAAAATTTCTTGGCTTTATACCTCAGCTTCTTGCCCAGCTGGACTTCATCTTCAATTAGGGTTTAGCAGTGATGCCTGTAAGGTTAATTGACCACTTCTGAGCCACCTTAAGCCCTTCAGGGCTGGTTTCTGGTGAACACCCCATCATAGATGTTGTGAAGGCCAAAAGTGTAAGTGGGTTCAGAAAAGAATCAGATAAGTCTATAGAAGATGGTCAGGGATCCAACTCCATGCATTGGGTGTCCCTAAACCTCTGACTGCCAGAAGCTGGGACTGAATGGCAGGGAATGGATCACTCCAAATTGCTTTGTTCTGTTCATTCCCTCTGGCCACTGTCAGAGGCAGGATACTAGGCAAGATGGACAATTGGTCTGAACTGGTTGGCCATGCTTAGAACATATATATAAGATAAGACAGGTGCTTGGAAAGAGACTATAAGAAGTTCTAGGTTGCTTTTTTAAATCCATCCTGCAATGGTAGTGACCAAAATTTATTACCATATGATTACCATTTTGGTGACTTACATGGAATGAGTTGGGAACTCAGTGCTGTTCGTTTGAGTACTTATCCCCTTCACAGAATTGCATCTATGACTGGCACAACTCAGTGCTGTTGTCACACATAGCTACGAGGAATTATGCTAACCCTGCAGATTGGGCCTTTTGGGTCCAGGATGAAAGATACTGGTAGATCATTTGAAGGAGACTTGTTTTGCTACTGCCCATGCTGTATAGATTCTGTAGATAATTTCCATGTCTCTCAATCGGGGAATTTTTAAACCAATACTAAGAATTTTCTTGTAAAAATCACTCATTAACACATTCGGATGGTACATGAAATCTATGTAAAATAACAAGATCCTTAGATGAGACTTCTTAATACTGTGTGTTTGAGAGAGATCACCCCTGGCAGACTATGCTGAAAGCAGGTTAGGTCAATTTTCCTGTGTGAATCATACTGTAGGGTGAATAATTCTTGTATCACTTAAATTCCCCAGGAAGCATTTTGATAGATGTGTGTGTTTTGACATCTTGCAATGTAGCCTCAAGAAAGAAAATGCTAAGAACACATTTGACACTCTATACTGTACATTCAGAAAGAGCATTTGTGATTCCCGTTGACCGCTGCAAACTTTATTTCTGAAAGCTTGGCACAAGTGTGCGCTTCATGTCACAAACAGCTGAGGCAGCCCTGTGAAGTGAGAACCATCTGGAGCTTGCTGGGTTTTGCAAAGTTACTGCCTTGATGCCACCTTCCTTGAGAATTTCATTCAGTCTTCTTTTCTTGTTCTTAATTAAGCTGAGTAACAATAGTAGCAGTCTGCTTTCCTTCCCCCTCCCCACCAAGTATTTTTGAATTTCACTGAAAGTTGCTGCGTCCCTACATGCTTCTGATGCCAACCTGTGTCCTAAATACTGTATATAGTGCCCAGGAGCCAGCTTATTTTTTTTCTTTTTGAAATTAACCAGCAGAGCCTGAATTACTATATAAGCACAACCGATGGCAAATTTATAGGTCCAGATTCCCCATTGCCTTGCAACAGTCATTGTTTACATCTGTGCAAAGTGGCTATAAAATGCTACTAAATCACAATGGTAGTGTGGTATACATGCTTTGCGCGGGGATAAGGGAACTCACAAGATGTAAGGCAATTGGTAATCAGGTCTTTAACTCATGTATGTGACACAACTGCATTGACACACCACAAATGGATTCTGCTTTACCCATCTGACAAACCTGATTTAGTAGCATACAATTCTCTGTGTGGTTTCACATTGTTAATATGAACAGTACAACATTCATTGGCCCTAGACACTTCTCAGCACATCTATTATTGGTCCGCTATCAAGGAGACTTGATCTGGATATCAATATTCTGTCATGCCCATATTTTTGGCATCCATGACTCACAAACAACATTCACAACTCCAGTATGACACAAGACACCATTTTTTATGGTTTGTTAGAAATAGGGTTTTTTAAATGCCATTGAAATGTTTGCATGATGATTTTAAAAAGTCAATGAAAATAAGTGTTCTTTACGTGGAGATTAAAATATTCATCTGCGGCTCCAGGGTGCTTGTGTGAGTGCTTGAGAACTGGAAAGGGAGGAACCAAATGGGGGGGGGGAGTTCATTAGCAAGGTTTAAGGGGGGATAACTTGGAATACTGAGATGAAATGCACAAAAGCAAAGTTTAGGCTAACTATTCACGACGGTGGGATCTGTTTGGCTGTGGAATAATCTTCAGGTGAGTAAGAGGCAGCACCATTGCTGGAGTCATTAAACTTAGACAACCCAAATATATAGGCTCAGATGGCTCCTGTTAGGTGCATGCATTAGCAGGATACCCTAGAGCTCCAGGAGCTATTCAGTGGAGAACCATTGCAGGATCTGAAGCACCAGGCTGATATATTTGTGGAAGCTTGTGATGCTTACTAGTTGGGTTAATACATTTTAAATTAATTGGAGCTTTTCATTGCCAGGTAGTGTGCATTACAATAGTGAAGCCTGAAGGTGACAAATGCACGGACCACCATGGCCAGATCCTTATGTGTCAGGTGAGTTTATAGCCTCCTGTCCTGCCATATGGAAGAAGACCTTTATAGCAGCGGTAGACATCTTGGTTACAGTATCAGTGAAGGATCTAGAAGGGCCTGTAGAGTGCGCTCAGTTTTGATAGTGGGTGGGTGTATCCCCTCAATATAATGCCTCCTGCAGTGCAGGGTGAGAGTGGCTGCACCCATACACTTTTTGAAAGGGTGCAGCAGACGATCCTCCATGTGTGTTGGCAGCTGTACTTTCCTCACCCACTCCTCCCCACCAGCTATTGTTATTGTGGGCGCTAGATTTGGGCACTGCTGGAATACAAGGAATGCAATTGTACCTGCCTTTATGCAGCAACAGAATCTGGGGGAAGGAGGTTACTTTTGTCTTTTTACTACATGCTAGCTCATGGTGTAGAGAGCCTTTGGAGTACAGGGTACACAAGATCAGTGGTACTCGGCACACAGGCTGTGATGTGGTCTGAGGGTAGTTATTGTTTGTTAAAGTCTCTATACTAAGGTCTCTTTACATTTCCAGAACAGTGTAAAGGAACATTAATGCAAATGGGAATCAGGCTCTTTAGTCTTTTTAAAATTGGCTCATGAAATCAAACCTTGTACAGTCACACAAGAAGATATTCATGTGAAGTCCTGAAGTCCTGTTTAATTCAGATAGCTACACTCATTGTAAGTAGCCTACACTAATGAAAATTACAAAGGTGATATTTGACTTCAAGTAGAGAAGAACTGGACTGATGCTGAGTCCTGTTGAAAATCTTACCCTAGATTTTTATAACTATTAGTAACACAGGAAATGAAATCTTATCTTTCGGTCTCTGTCCTTCCCTGCAAAATATATGATTTTTCATAATGGCAGTGCACCATTACATTTCTCAAATTGGAACAGGGCACAACCATTTAATGATTGCAAATTTAGTAGATTGCAAAACAAATGTCCACTCTGTCTTTGCCAAAGAGTAAATTGAATGCAACAGGGATACCTGAGCTCCTTCAACAGGGAAATCTTGCAGCTGCCTCAAAGGCATAATTCACTTATACTCTTAGTATAATTTAACTGAACAAAACCCAGCATTTTGTGATTTGGAATTTTTTGTATTCATGCCTTTACAAAGATTGAATATTGAAAACTGAATGTCATGCACATATTTGGGATAATAGTCAAATAACATGTAACCATTATTATTATTACTACTGCCTAGAGGTCCCAAACATGATCAGAACCCCATGGTATGCAAAATGTACACCTGTAGGAACACATAATAAGAGCAGTCCCTGCCATGAAGAGCTTTAAATGTAAATAGACTAGACAGAAAGTGTTGGAGAAAGAGAAGATTATGATCCCCATTTTACAGATGGGTAATGAAAGCACAGAAAAACTAATGCCCTGATGTTCAAAGGTAGGTGTGTGTGTGTGTGTGTGTGTGTGTGTGTGTATATACCCAAGATCCCAGTTAAATTCACTGGGAGCTGTGAAAATCAGGTCCTAAGTGACTTGCCCAAGGTCACACAGGGAGTTTGTGGCAGAGCTGAGAATTGAGTCCAAGCACTGTGTGTTAAACCACAAATTCTCCATTCCTCTTCAGCACTTTTATCTATTGGCCTCAAAATTACCATGATGCATAAGCAACACTATCCCCATTTTACTAGCCACAGGAAGTATAATGGCCTGATTTCCCACTGCTCCTTTTAAAATCAATTTGATACAATTAAAATCAGGCCATAAGTTATCAACCCACAGTTACATAGCAAGTCAGTGACAAAAGTGGAGACCAATTCAGTTCTCCTGATTCCCATTCCATGGCCTTCCTTCCAGTCACCACCCGTTTCCTCCCATCCCTTCTTTAAAGGGGAAAAATCCACCGTGTCACTTTTTAACATTTCCCTACTGGAAAGCGAAGGTGGGGTGGAGGGTGGGAGGGGGAGAAGTTTCTCCAAATTCTCTCAACTTTTGCAACCTTTTCCAGTGGAAAGGGGGGAGGGGAGTAAGAGCGGGTTTGTTCTCCTCCCCCCAGATCCCCCCCAAAAAAGTCCTGAGAATTTTTTCATTTGAAATTTCATCACAAAATAAAACCACTAAAAAGTGTGTTGCCAAAACCTCATTTTTGGCTGAAAATTTTACTTTGCGCCCCCCCCCCCCCCCCCCCCGCAAAAAAAAGTATGACCAGCTCTAGTTGCATGCTGTCATATGTGTGAAAGATCATGGTTCTCTTCCCTAATTCTCCCCCCCTCACTTCCTCTCCTCCTCCCCCCCCCCCCCCCAAAAACCTGGCTGCTGGCAATTACCATGTTACTGCTGACAGAAATCAAGCTCTTCTGTGCCCTGGATGTGAGGGGATCAGTGACGCTGGGATTCTTAGGGAAAATGTTCACCTGTGGCCCCAAAGTGCCACACTTTTCAGTGAATGGCAAAGTTTTCTCTTTGGTTCTGCCCCCACTATTTCTGTTCTGTGGTGTTCAGATAGCCACGTTAGCACTCTGTGTACTAAGCATTTGTTCTTGCCTTCTAGGGACCAAATATTGCTACGGAGTTGATGGTCCAAAAAGCAGAACCACCATTGCTATGGCTCTGCTGGGCAAATGAGGGAAAGACCAAAGAAGTTGACTTCCCTTGAACTGAGACCGCTGCTTCTTTTGAAGCTGAGCCCTATCTCATTCTGAAAAGGAGTATTAGAAACAGTAGTCACACTCCCTTTTTAGGCCTCCAGCCAGTAGGAAGCCAGGCTTTCTACTGGTGAGGGGCAGCTTTGTGTGCACTGATAGACCCTGAAGTGCTAATCATAAGAGGTTTTGCAAAAAATACAGGTTCACAAAATACTTTTGAGTAAATACCAATCCTCCTGCTCAGACAGGTGATCTCACAGACTGCTCATACCTCAGCCAAGGCATGATATCTGGGACATGACCAAGCATACACTAAAGGCTGCCTACTGCAGTCATGCATGCGTGGGAGAAAAGGAGTGTGACTGCCAGAGCTAATTTAAGTTTCTCCTTTAGTTCAAGTAATTGAGCTACTTCTTTTGCATATGGAGTCTCAGTTAAAGTCTCAGTATAAACAGACGTTATAGCACATAGTCTGGTTTAAAAATTTCCCCTCACCCGTTGTTTATCTCCTCCTATGATATGAAGATCTCTTGTTTGGTATTTTTGTGGTTTGTAGCCATGTCCATAGACATTTTTGTCTAATACCAGTCAGAGGGTTTGTGGGTTTTTTGACACATTTATTTATGTGGGCTTAGGATAAAATTTTGTAAAGTCCCTACATGAAGTCAATGGGACTAAGATGCTTAATTGTCCAAGTCACTTTTAAATATAAGACTTGGACTCCTACGTCATTTAGGCACTTTGGAAAATGTCACCTTTTGCCAATTAGCAAATGTTTCTGGATGAGCTTTCCTATTATGAAATGTATTTATCTAGGATAATCAGCTAAGAATGGCACATGGTGATTCCAGGGAGATTCTTCCTTTCTTTTAGTCAGATTTACCGCTAATTGAGGCATAAGGTGAATAAGTGATTCACCCAAGTGACACGAGTCAGTGATTCAGCTCAAGTTAGAAGTTCAGCCTGTATCTTCCTACCCACATATTTCCTTTAATTTACCAAGTAGCATGGCTCACTTTAACTCCACAAGTGTCAGAGGCCATCCTGGCTTTGACATGTTTCACAGACTCTGCCTGATTAAAGAGGCTTGAGAATATTCAGAGCACTCCTGGTCAAGGTTGGTTAAAATTGAAACAAAATAAAAATCTGTGTTGCATTTTTAGCAACATTTCCAGTGGAACTTGATGGCAAAGTCCTGAAGCATGGAATCTATGAAACTCTGGCTCAGAGTGCAGAGAACACGAGAGAGATGCATTTCTTCCACTGTTAACTCTTTAATTTAAAAATAATTAAACTAACACAAAAAAGAGAACCCAATTATTGAGGCAATCACTGAAAAGTGCAGAGTCTATTCATGCAGGTCCCTTGAGTCCTGCAGGGGGAGCTTCCTGCTGGGCAATATAATGTAGTGAAATAAAAATTCCCTCCAGATCTCCGAGGAACCAAGGAACTTGAAAATGGTCCTTGGTTCCTTGCTGCCATATTTCATGAATTATCACAAGTCTCATGATATTTGGTGCTTTGGTTAAAGGCCCCACTCCTGGAGGCATGTATTAAATGCTGAGAGTCTCGCATACTTTTTTTTTTTTTAAGTCAGTTTCTAGCCCTCTTAGCTGCAGAGATGTGACAGGGTATACAAACCCCGCTGTGGTAAAGAAGGGGTTAAGCAGTGTCTCTAAGACCAAGTGGCCCTGCCCTGACCACACCTGCAAAGCTTGGAGGAGGAGCTCGAAAGGAGAACAGGCCAGCACAATAGAGGAGCAGACAGTGGGGATGAACTGATCTACATGCTGAACGCCTGGGAAGGAGCACTGCAAGAGGTCCTGCTGCCCAAGGCTCTGGTTGCAGACACCTTACCAAACCTTTAGGGGAGAAACTCGTAACAGTCAGGTCAGTTATTGGTCATTAGTCTACCTGTTGGGAAAGAGGAGACTGGAGGCAAAGTGATCCAGGGGTTGTATATAGGGTTGCCAATTTTGGTTGGAGGTATTTCTGGAGATTTCATCACATGGCATAATCTTTAAAGATTAATCTTTAATTCCTGGAGACACCAGGCCAGTCCTGGAGGGTTGGCAACCTTAGCTGTATAACACTTTTTGTGCACAGGCCTTAGCTGTGTACCACTGGGCCCTGAATTGGAACTTGGTGGAGAGGGCAGGCCTGGGTTTTTCTACTAACTCTGAGGGAATGCAGAAAGCATAAACCCCACCCTTAACGGGAGAATCTGGGCAAGGGAAGACACAGATGGCTCATCACCTAACCAACGGGGCTACCCTATTACAGAACTCGCTGTATTACTGAAAGTGGTGGACAGAAAGGCATGACTTAGCCAGAGGACTGGGGCTCAAGGAGGCAAACCACTGCAGTGTAATGGTAGCTGCCACCAGGGGAGGTGCCAGAAAAGTGGCTCTGCTGTGTCTGACCACAAGGGGGAACTTGTGATGAGTATCCTCCTTTACCAGGAAATAGCCTGAAAATATGACCATTAAAAGCTCAAAAATCAGAAGGCAATAAAAAGAACTCACCAAATCACTGGTTTAAAAATCATCAGAGTTTTAAAAAAAAATCACGCTTTTTTTTTTTTTTTTTTTTAGGCTTGACTCAGATCTATGAATGCTTGGGGTTAGCAGTACTTTTTTCAGCAATGGATACTTTTCTTTATATAATTCTAGTTGATATTTGGAGACTCAGGGCTTACTGATGGCTCTGGTGAGTGTGAGACTCACCCCACCCCAGCAGAGGTGGCTGGAGGCATTCAAGAGAATTCACCACTGTGCTGAAGCACTTTTCTTCTTTTGCTAAGGCTGGGTCTGCACCCACCCAAACTTTTGCTGGTATAATAATATTGGGGTGTGACTTTGTTCGGGGTCAGACTCTTTTGTGACATTTCTATACCAGCAAATACACTAGCGTCGGCACAATTATGAGCAGGGCCGGCTCCCGCTTTTTTGCCGCTCCAAGCGGCGAAGGAAAAAAAAAAGAAAAAAAGAAAAACCCGATTGAGCTGCCGCCGAAGTGTCGCCGAAGAGGAAGGGAGGGAGTGAAGGACCTGCTGCCGAATTGCCGCCGAAGACTGAAGCGGAGCGATGGAGTTGCCGCCAAAGAGGAAGCGAGGGACTAAAGTACCCGCCGCCGAATTGCCGCCGGAGACCGGAACATGCCGCCCCAATAACAGACGGCATGCCGCCCCTTTCTATTGGCCACCCCAGGCACCTGCTTCCTTCACTGGTGCCTGGAGCCGGCCCTGGTTATAAGGACATAAAAGTGTTTTTGCCAGTATAGCTTCTTTTGATCACTGGATTGGTATAAGCTACACTGGCAAAAACACTTTTTTGCCCTTTGAAGCTGCATCTAGACAAGGAGAGTGTTGGTATAGCTATGCTGGCAAACCTTTTTAGTGTAGACCTGGCCAAAGTCATGGTCTTTTGTGACAGAAGCAAAAGCTAGTGCTGTAGCTGCTAGGACTGTCAGAGGACGGGGGGGAGGGGAAGGGGGAAGAGAGCTAGAAATACATTTGCACTCTGGTGCCTTATCTAAGCATTTTTGTGGAATCTTCCACTTTTGCAATACTACCAATGCAGTTTGTTTCACCCATGGTAGCAATGGTGATGAGGGCTAATGTGGACAGAGCACAGTCATATTTACTACCCTAGACGTGTGTAGATGCAGTCTGTATTGGGCGGAGACGGCTATCACAATGTGCTTGCACCTAAATTGTCTTGTTCTGTTTTATATTAAAATGTAATTGTTGATTTCTAGAATGGTGCTCATCATAATTCCATTCTTAAAGCATCTTGATGTAGTACAGTGTCCTGTTGTACGGACTGGGGACCACTATATAATCTTGCATATGTACAGTTTTTTTAAAAGCAATATAGATTAGTGCAAAATATGAAATGCAAAAGTATTCAATCTTCCCTCCCCCCAATTTATGGACTAGCATAAGTAATCACTTTTAGGGGCAAATTTTTTGAACAAAACGTGGAAGAACATTTTGGAAGTAAAACCATTTAAAAATTAACCTGTTTTCAAGTGAGGATTGCTTCATAGTTGGGGTGGAGGTGGTTACATTTTTCCTGTGTTTAACAATCAGGGTGAGGAAATTAAGGATAATGTAGAACGATGGTGCAAAATTGCCCAAGAAATAAAAATGTTGGCTCTCACACGTTTGTACAATGGGAGGATTGAGAGAGACATGAATGTACCATTTTGTGAGCTTTTGTCACAGTCTGCGTTATTTTGAGAGGTTTTTTATGGTAATGTAAAACAAATTCAGTCATTTTAAATCCTAGTAGGAAAATTTGCTCCCATTACAATTTCAAATGACACTGATAGTGATTGTGTATCTTCCTTTGATTTGATTGTGGTTCTTCAATTTCACTGGAAGTGTATTGGTTTTTCCTATTATCCATGGGTGACTGACATTATAGGCAGTAGCTGCTACATTCTATCACATCAGTGCCTATTATGGGAGTGTTTAATCCATAGATTTTAGACACTATGGTATAATAGCTCGAATGAAGCCCTTAGGGTGTATCCTGACAATGCCTACTTGGGGAGTCCTTAGACTGCAGTATGCTACATGATAATGGTTCCTTGGGTGCAGTTAGCGTATATTATGGTAATGTGAACCTGGGGATTCTTTAATTGACTGATCCAGGGGAGCAGTTAGTTGGCATATTAAGATAAAATTGTTGATTATGCCTGCGTTTATGCACAACTCCACCATTCACAATGGTATTAAGCCAGGGAGTTCAACCTTTCCAACTCTAATGTCCTAGCAGCACTCCCTTGAGCTGAGTTGCTGGGTCACTATGCTACTTAAAGAGTGTATTTGTTTTTTGGGTCCACCTCCTTTCTTTTTCTTCCTGTCTGTCTCTTCCTCTCTCTCTCTTTTTTCTCTTCTCTTAAGGACAGCACCAGACAAATATGTGATTTCCCTCTCTCCTCTCCCAGCTGCCATTCCACATCCATGATCCATCCATTCCTGTGTCTTCCTTACCTTAATAGAATTTGTCAGCCCTTCCTGATCCTTGGTGTGTCTTAATACCGTCTTTCTATTATCCCTGCTAGCTGCTTTTCCAAGCCCCCAGGGGATCAGATCCTCTTCCCTCCTTTCTCTCACTATTCACTGACTTTCCTGGTGTGCGGGAATCTTTCCCCTGCCTTTCTGGATCTCTAGAACACCTGACTTTGACTGTGTCCTTTCCCTTCCATCAGATTCTCTCCCGTGCCTTCTCTGGCTGTCCTCTTGACCCTTAGGTTTTGACAAGCTCTAATACTATTGAATGAAACATTTCCTTTTTCAAAAACAAACACTTTAAAAATGTTTGTCTTTAGAAAATTTCCATTCCTCCCCCAATGACCCCTTTCTCTCTCCCCTTTTCCTTTTTTTTAGTGACAAAATAGAAAACATGGGGGAGAGATAAGAGGAAAAAGGGGAAGATGAAAAGGAAAAACAGAAAACATTTTGTGAACATGTTCAAAATTGGCTCTTTGAGAACACTTTCAATTAGAAACTTTCAAAAAGTTTTCAAAAACATTTTTTCAAATTTTTGACTATTGCTATTTAGTCTCTTCAGCCCTTTCCTCTGTCCCTCTAGTTTCCAGGTGCATCCATTCTCTTCCCCACCCTGCTGCCAAGTCTTACTGATTTCCCTTTCCCCCCCGCCCCCTGTATGTCATATCCCCTAAGATACCAGGAAATGTGATGGATGTTCTGGCAATTAGAGCAGATGAGTTAAAAAGAGAGTTATCACATCCCTAACCTTTCAGGAGTTCATTTTCTTATATCTGCAAGCAGTACTCTTTATGACCAAGTTACATATGCCTTAAAATGGAGATTTATAGTGGACATTTAGCAGCTGCCAGATAACAGAAGAAGCTAATTTCCCCTTCACGGAACTAAGGCATTGAGCCTACATTTTCTTTCTTTCTTTCTTTCTTTCTTTCTTTCTTTCTTTCTTTCTTTCTTTCTTTCTTTCTTTCTCATTCTCCTGATTTTCCATTTACCAGACATCTTCAGCCTGTCTTCTCCAGACTTTGAGTGGAGGAATAGGAAAATGACTGATCCACTACAAATACTCTGAAAAGTGCGGGAGAAACGTGCACAAACAAGTAAATTGAGTGTGTCAACTCAGCAGTTGGCCATCCCGTACATGGATTCATCAAGTGCCATGCTAACATTTTTGGCCTGTCTGTGATGGCTCTGGCTTTATCTGTTAAACCACCACCACACATGGCTCCAGGTGGCAACCACAGGAATCAGACCGGGTGTAGTTGAAAACCAGTGGGTGGTGTGCCATAGGGAAAAGAAGTTGAAGGGATGAATAGAAGCAGCGAAGACTCATGAAGGAAGGTGCAGGGCAAGAACAACCTGATTTAGATCCAAAATAAACCGGATTGTGTGTGCAAAGTATTTGCACCACACTGATACGCAAGCCTATGATGCATGGCATGGAACACCCAAACAAGTTTGATTATTGTTGCATAATATACAGTATTATTTGTTTTATCATGGAAGTGCCTAGGAGCATCAGTCAGACGCAATGGTCTATGAGCTGTACAAACACTAAACAAAAAGATGGACTCTGTCCCAAACAGCTTACTATCTAGGTATGTGTGGATATAACAGTTGGTTCCAGATGCCCATTGTTGTCAGTCTGGATGAACCGCATTAAATCTATCCTCCATCTTTGACTACCTTATCCTGAAAGTCTTGTGTTTAGCATTGGCCATTAGGGTTTCTAAAACAGCAATAACTGTAGCTGTGGCCAGACATATACATCAGAGGCTAGAGCCTCACATAAATCAGCAGAGCTCCAATGGCTTCAAAAGAGCTAACCCCATTTATACCAGCTAAGGATATAACCTCAGAATGTGCACTGCTCTATGAAAACACAGACATGCATAGATAGGGCAACACTCTGTACCTTATATTTTAAGTTTCACTCTGAACTTTCAAAGATGCACTACAATAATCTGAGCTGGCAACTGAGCCTTGAAGAAAGTTGCCCTATGACTCATGAAAGCAAAGCCATTTTAATGTACTTACAGCATTCTGTTAGGCAGAGCAGGAAGTGGGCATTAAATGCATATTTCATGCCATAAAGAATGCAATAAGTGGCTTGCTTTTGAATTTGAGGAGGAACTGCCACTTTTACCCTTTTATTGAGGTTTTTCATACATTCAGTCCTTTCATGGCTTTATCATTTAGCTAGCTTTACACACATTGAGCATTTTGTGCTGTCTGTCAAACCTTTTCTAAAATCAGGTCACATTCCAACTCCAGTTTCTGTAAAAGTTCATTCTCTCCTCTCTGCTGGGCTTCTGGGCTGTACTACATCTCCCATGATGCACCATGGACTCCTCACTGTCCAAGTTGAGGGTCAGGTGACTGGTGCATCATGGGCAATATAGTCCAGCCAAGAAGTTGTAACTGAAAGGAAGAATGCAAGCATGAAGCACCTGAACTATAACTCCCTTAAGGCACTACAGCTCCCTAAGCAGATGCAGTTTAATCATGAACTGACCGGAAACACAAATATTTCAATTCAGTTCAACAAAACAAAATGAAAGGTTTCCATTCAAGAGTGTTGACATATTTTGTTTTGATCAAACAATGTTCTGACATTTCTGAATCAAAATTATTTGAAACTTTTTGTTCTGTGAAAATAACTGATATTTTGACTTTTCATAACTGTTTGGAATGAAAACAAATGTTGAAATATCAGAATTTCTCCTGGGATGAAAATTTTGACTTTTGCTCAGCTCTAGTCAGGCCTCCTGACTCCCAGTCTGGTTTTCTGTCCAAGAGTATATTCCCCATTCTCCTCACTCAGCTTCACATCAAGCCTGTCATGGATGATCTCCTGTTTCCAATCCCTCTAATCTCCAGGCTAACTGAAATCAAAGCACCGTAGGCAGCATATTTTAGCAGCCAAATATTCTATATTCCCCTATAATATCTTATTACTTCACTTTATTCTGTGTGTAATTCTGGCACTATATGGAGGTTTATGACAAAATTGGGATATATGAGATATAAATGTAAGCACTTTGTTGTGCGACGGGGGGAAAAAAACAGGGGAGACCCCAAAAACAAAGGAAACTGACTAACCAGCTGTACAGGGGAAAAAGCAAAGCTGGCACATAGCACTATCAATTTCACAAAGTAAGCAAATGGATAAATAAAGAAAATATTTTCTTCTAATAGTAAATTTAGCGGTCACTTGTAACAATAGTATGTAAAAAGTCATCAGACAGAGGTGTATTTCTTTGAAGATGTGTCCCTTTAATTACTAGTAACAAATTGTTACCAAGAAGCCCACTGTCAAAGGGTGAGCTGATTCTTCAAGGGGTTCAGGGTCAGTCATAGCTGCCACATGTTTTACTTATCTCTGCAGATGGGGAGGGGGGAAATGAGTACCAGAGTCATGTCACAGAAGGATCATGTGACAAAAACCAGGCCTCCTGGGAGACATAAGCCACACTCCCTTCCATTTCATCACTAAAGCACTTTTGGCTCAATCCAGTACCTGACCTGAGGTTATGGCATTTTGAGAAATTATTATTGCAAATATCAACGAATCTAGGCTGATCAATAGACTAAAAAACATAAAACAATGTAGCTGTTATGCTTCCCTGATACAAAGAACTTTCTTTAAAAAAATAAAAATCTCCATTTGAAAAAAAAATAAGAGGCCAGATCCTCAGCTGGTGTAAAGCAATGGCATAAACTATAGCATTTACATCAGCTGAGAACTCTGACCCAAAGTCTTTATGTACTAAAGCATAAATAAAATATAGAGGGCATTCTTCTATTAGGCTGACGTGGTGGGTCTGCTAATAAGCTTTATACGTGTCAGAAGACATGCATACATACAGAGAGCTTAAAAGAATCACACCAATCATAATGCCTACATTAAAATCTAGTAAGAAAAGGGCTTATTTTTATCATGTCTAGTTTTATGTTTGAGAGTGCTAAATCTTTTTACTAGAAATATTGACACAAAAAAATTAACAGCCGCATTTACTGGCACATTCCAGTTTCTTTTGCCACTCCAGAGATGCAAGCAACCATAAGCTTATTTAAATGCTTGCACTGGGTTAATGATTGCTTTGTGGCACAAAGCAGACAGAATGTAATTGTGAATCTGGCCTCATATTTTAGTTTACAATAAATATGAATTTGCTTTTGAAATCCTTGAAAGCAGTTCAAGTCGTTGGAAAAAACAACAACCACTAAAGTTGACTTAATTGGGACCGTTCTGTGCTTTAATCTGTGCTATGGATCTTTTCTAGTACACTTTCTGTTCTCCAGCTCACTGTGCAATTCCTATTGCCATCGATACACAGAATGCTGGGAGGGAAGTGCAGAACAAGCACTAGGGATATGCATGAATCTGAAGGGAAAAATTTACCCAAAATTTTTAATCCAGAACCAGATATTACAGTAAAGGGGTCAAATTAGCTCTTCTAATAAGTGAGCAAACTCTTAATGGGACCAGGTGTGTAAGGCTAGAATATGGCCCATTGATGTTTTGGGAAATAGGATTAATTAAGGATAAGGTTTTTTTCTGCTTAAAATTCAATAAATTAATCTATAAAGATTTAAGAAGTGTGTATGAGAGGCAGAGCACCCTCCCATTTATCAGAGACTTATAACTTTGTGAAATATGGGTGAATTTCCACAGGGAACACAATGGCAACCCTGTGCCAAACTTCAGAACCCTGTTCCAAAGCTGGGAGGCACTGGAGTTGTTCAGTGAAACAGTTGGAAGGTTTTTAGATGAGGGATAAACAGCATATTTTCTCTAACCTCATTCTCAGAAATGGCTGAACTATGTTAGTTGAAACATTCCACAAAAAATTCAGCCTTAGGCAGACTGCCCAGCATGCAAAGTTTTAGTCTAAATAGCTAAAATGTGGCAAAGTTATAAGCACTGAAAACAGAGTCTTATAATGAAGCGTCAGGAAATCTTAACTATAAGTAATGTTACCAGCTCTGACTATAATAAATAAACTCTGAAGCCCTGATTGCAGTAAAGAAAAAATACCTGGCAAAATAGTAATGCTACTCATAAAAACAGCTGAGCTGTTGCTAGACTTGTTCTCATGTTGTTTAGGATAATTTTGTATTCTGGCATCTACATAGCATTGGACAGATTATTAATTGTAATGAAACAGATATTTTCAAGTAGACTATGCCCAAAATTTAGATGTTGGGGATTATTTGTTGCTGTGTTTAAAGCTGTATCACATGTATTACAAATGTTTAAGGAAATTTTAAGTGATACATTTATTTTTTGGCTATGAGCAATCCCAGGAGTGTTTGCAACATCTCCCTACTGATGAGTACCAAGAGGCAAAATAGACTAAAAAGGGATTGTAGAAAAACCTCATGTACTAATTTGTTTTAATTGTTCTAGTGACATGAAATGTAAATGCAAACAGACAGAATTAATTGTGAAATATAAACCATTAAAAAATTTCCTACTGATTGATAGTCCAAGGTGGTATTTGTAACAGGTAAAAAATGCTAGTTTTCTTTATAAATGTATGGGGCAAGATTTTCAGCTCCTCTGAAGTCCCCTTTGTACTTCAGGGGATTTAAAGCTGCCTTAAATCAACAATTGAGGATTTCTTTTAGCATAGCAGAAACTTCAGATAGCTGACAAGCCCTCCCAGATGTGTCAGGGTTGTGAGGAGGTGGGGTTAGGTTGTGATGCATTCTGGTGATCTGGACCAGCCGAGTGGTTCCTTGGGAGCCTTTTTCTGGGACCCAAGAGACCTTAAGTCCTATTACCATAGAGTGTGCCAAGAGCTGCTCTGGTACACTTGGTCATCTAGCCTATGATTATTAATCAAACAATGGACCACATTCGGCTCTTGTACTGGTGTAATTGTGGAGTGACCCCCCATTGAATACATTTGGAGGCAGATTCACCATTATACTCTGGCTACTGTTCACTACTCTTATGAACAGAAAAGCTGCAAACCCATCTCATCTAGCCAGTTCAGTTATTTATTGAATATTATTGTAGCACCTAGAGGACTCATTCCAAGATCCTAGCTCTATTGTGCTAGCAGCTGTACAACCACACTTTGTGTCACTGGGACAACACAAAACAGACACAGATAACCAGAGAATATGATACATGGTCAATGGAATCACTTTAAATTTTCACCTGTGAAAGTGAGATCAGAATTTGGACCGGGAACATATTTAATCAAGTTTGAGCAAGTGGAAATACGGTATTTTTGTTACAAACTGTGACCAAATCCTACTTCAATGAAGATTCATATGGGCTATAGTTCCAAGGGCAAGGGGAAGGCAGCACTAGGACTATCCATCACATCAGAGCCACTTAGGATCTCAGTGTAGGACATTAGTTTATAGACCTCATGTTGACACTTTGCACAAGTGTGAATTTAACCCATAGGTGATTTTACCCATGAATAATCCCACTGAAGTCATAGGGACATTGGACTAGAAGGGACCTTTTGGGGCATCAAGTCCAGTCCCCTGTGATTGCAGGCAACCCTGTCATACAACCCTGTTCATTGTGTGATGTAAATAAGATAAGCAGGATTTTGTTATATTTACTCTTGTTGAAAGCTGAAGAAGCAGAGTGAAATTAATGTAGATAATGTTAATGATAGCCACACGCTGTAGGATTATTTATTTTCAGGGTTTTTTTTCAACTTTTAAAGCAATTAACCTGATAAATATGCCAAAGGCTGCTGATATGCCTCGTAGCACAGATGTTTCTCCTTAGTCCCATAACTCAGGAAGAACCTTCAGTAGAACAACCTCTTGGACTCTGCCCTATCTAAATGTGAAGCCTAGCTTGGGTGGGCCAGCACAGTTGCCAAGATCAGGAACTGCTCGATTTCATTCACCAGCACTTTCTATATGACATCCTAAGAAGGTGAGATTAGAGAAGGGACAGGAAATAGCAATTGTTAATTATGTGTTTTTTGAGAAACAGTCTATTTCATGCTGTGGGGTCACTAGGAGATTCCCTTTGAGGGAGGTATTTATACTCTCAGGTTGCATTGAAGTTCTTCACTCGCTTTTACCAGCCATTCAGGGTAAGGATCTAACTTGAAGTCATTTCAGATGTTAATCTTTCCAGTAGTAAAGTACAATGACAGCTCTTCACAGCAGGATGCACTTGGATCTGAGGTGGGTTGAAGGCAGGATGGGTTGACTGCAAATATTTGGAATAGCTCAGCCAATAATGATTCTGTGGTTCTTACTGAGGAAGAAGGTAGGAATATTTGGAGATTGTGCTTTCCTTTTGCTATTTTCATTCCTTTGCATCGGATTTTCTGTAAAATTTGAGACCCCAACCTATTCTGTTAATGAAGCTGTAGGACTCAGTAAGATTGGGGAAAACCACAATGTGTGAATGAGGCCTTTTTCCACCTAGATCTGTAAAAGTAAAGTTGATACATCATTCATAAATAGATCTGACACAGGGACTCCATTTCCAAAGGCTAAAGTAAAACAAGTCTCAGGACATAACGTGACTGAAAAGGTAGGGGGTGTGGCTTGTAGAACGGACAAGACAGCTGAGCTGTTTCTGATTCAGTCACATGACAGCCCAGAGGGAGGGAATCTCCTGGCTTTCAACACAAAGGCTTGAGGAGCCTGCCAAGAAGTTAAATACTGCTACAGAAAGAATTTCTTTCTTTCACAAGTTGAAATCCAAGTTCTCTGATAACCACCTGCATCCTCTGTGTAGCTTGGGAATTTGACCCAGCTGTATAAACATATATTTAGGGCCAAGTTCTGCCTTCAGTTGGAGATGTTCTATTGGTGTTATTCCCATTTACATTGTCATAACTGAGAGCAAAATTCTACCCTCCAGAATTTTTAATCTCCTTTCTGTGGGACAGAGTGTCAATATCTTTTGCAGTCTCCAAATAACCAACCAAACAAAAACTTTATAAATAATAATAGTATGACAAAAATGAACCCAGTGCATGGTGACTGCACAGCTTGAAGTTATCTGATTTTGAACTTGCTGGGCTACATTCTGCTTTCAGTTGTACTGGTATAAACTGGGAATTACTCCTGATTTATTCCAATGTAAATGAGAGCAGAATCTGGCCCACTAGAATCCTGGCATTTGATTTGCCATTGCCCTGCACCTTGTGTAGTCATTTATACATGTGCAAAGTGGATCTAAAGGCCTACTCAATCAGAATTAAAGCATTTAACACCCCTTCACTTTTCATCTGGTGTAGAACGCCTATGCAAGTTGCAAGGCAATGGAGTATCAGGGCTGATTTCAGCTCTCCTCTTTCATGCTGTGTAGTACCTCATTCCACATGTAGGGCCATTGAAATCATTGAGACTGCTTGAAGTTTTAAGTACTACTCAGTGTAAGTGTGGTAGAATCATTCCCAAAAGCATCATTTCCAAATTCTTCATACAGAATAGACAGGAAGGAAGTAACTGCTTGTCTACCCCACACAGAAAGTTAAAGCTTGGCAAAGTAAAATCTTCTGTATTGTGTCTGAATGCACTGGATAAATGGACAGCACTTAACAAATAATGATGCCTGTCCATTTTAATAGGCTGCAAGTGCTGGGAGCCAGAACTGAATGGTGCAGACAATATTATAAGTTCAAAAAAGGAAGGCAGGCTAGCAAAAGAAGCAAAAAAAAAAAAAAAACCACAACATGAAGGCAAAGGTGGGGGGAGGAAGAGAGCGAAAACAGAGCAGGTGAGTGGGAATGGAGAGCGAGAGACAGTAGTTCATGGGTAATAGTGCAAATTAGGTAACAGTGCACAGACTACAATAGAATGCAACTGATCTTGGTTGAATAACAGATTGACATAAAAAATCCTTCAGGGATACAGATTACCCTCCAGAGACCTCGTTAGGATTTACTCTACCATCCATCTAATCAAGAAAAGTATGCATCCCTGCCTTGTTTTTCAAGTCTGACAAGAATAACCTGCTACACTTGAAAAATTCAGGGGCCCCCTCAATGCTCAAAAGTGGAAATGAATCTTCAGAAATCCATGAGCTAAGCAAACTCAAATCTGTATACTACAGCTGGTTGAGAACCAGAATTTCTGTTCTGTGGGATAGTCTGACATTTTAAAAAAAGTCAACCTGAATTGGAATAAAAAGTCAAAATTTCAAAATGAAAATTCCCCAAAATTTCCATTTGGACCCATCAACTTGGCTTGTTTATTTAGTGTTGAAAATGTTTCATTTTGACTCTGTTTCAATTCATTTTTTCAATGTTTGCATTGTATTAAAATAATATAGTATAAACAGTATTAAATATAATATAAAGATCAAAATGAAATTAATTAAAACAATAAAGAAATGAAACACAAACTTTTCCTGTTGAAATTTTGTTTAAATCAATATATTTCTAGAAAACATTTTGATTTCGACCAAACTGCATTTTTTATGGAAAATTGTTCTGTCAATTTTTGTTCAATGGCTCCACTGTATACATCGTAGCTGAAATCAGAATGTATGAATAATCATAATTTTAAGTAGGAGGAATTTCTTCCAGTTTCTAGTTGTGGTGACAATAATGCCTTCCTTCTCTCTTCCTGCTTTCAGGCTGGTTTGGAGGAGATGGGGTGGGGGTGGAGGGTGGGGGGTTAGGATAAGAAAAATCAGCTTCCGAGCCAGAAGTGGATGTTGAAGTAACACTGAGTGCTTCCTCCTCCCCATGCTGAGGGTATGTCTACATTGCATTTCCAGTTGATGGGCTCGTGAGGCTTGGGCTGCGGGACTGTTTAATTGCAGTGTAGACTTCTGGGCTCAGGCTGGAGCCTGGGCTGTAGGACCATGGTAGGTGGGACAGTCTGAGCTCGGAAATCTACACTGCAATTAAAGAGCCCTGTAGTCCAAGCCCTGTGAGCCCAAGTCAGCTGGCACAGGCCAGCTGAGCCCACAGGTGTCAAATTGCTTAGCCAGCAGGGGGTTTTGGTTGGCAATGAGCAGTCATGCAATGATCTACTACCTACAATACCTAACCCTTGCTGTTCGTGACCGAGATTAATGCTGCTCTCCATAACAGTAGATTTCCAAAAACTCCTCCTTTGGAAATTCAGATTTTTCAAGTCCTTTTTTGCCAGAAGCCTGTCCAATGTTTTTGCATCCTGGATTCTGTTGTCTAAGTGTAGAAGAATCAGAGGTAGGATGTAGCAGCTCCTACTGAAGAGGGAATGCTTGTGAACGTAATGTTATGGAGACATAAATCCATGGGGACAACATAGCAAGAAGTTAGATGACAGCAAATTCTAAGAGGAGAAGTTAAAACTAAAGGAAAAAGAGGGAGTATCCTTTGTACTCCTTATACCTAATAATAATGAAAAAAATGATTTGAGGAAAATATGGTATACTAAACTATTTGCAGATCATGTGGGCAAGTTAATTTAGTTTGATTAACAGTAAAGCTGTAACCCAATAATGCTTCATTTAGATATGATAAGGCCTCATTATATGTTAATTACATAATCACTGAATGAGAGAAAACTCACTGAATTTTAATTACATGCTAGAAATCCATTTGCCAGTTGCTATGTTGTTAACTTAAAATTCCAGAAACACTAAACACAACAAATAATTACATACTTCATTCTATGCTACACACTTCATATGGGATAGAGAGAGTTCCAGTCATCTAAGACCACTAGTAGTAAATTGGATGGCAACTTCTCAAACTCCTAATTAACAATCAAAATCTATGTTAATGTCTTCTTGTGCTGGCTGTCTTTTTATGTAGCACTTAATGGTATTAAAAAGCTTGTTTTTTGTAGATCAAGAATGAATATACATATAAGAAACTATGAAAACTTGTATCAGGTATTTAAAATGTTTTTCATAGGATTGACCATACCACATAAGAACACTAGTCTTTGGATTTTCTATTGTGCCTGCAGCAGTGGGCTAAACCTAATGGTTCAGAGGAAGGTGAAACCTTTCCCATAGCGCACTAAACGTGGCTGTATAGGGGGTTTGGTTTGTCGGTAAAGTGATCCTTTGTTATTTAGGAAGGCCTGGGGAAGCATCAGATGAATTTTGGTCTTTTCTTACTTTCCTGGCTTCAGGCAAATAACTCCATCTTCTGCTGATGACATAGGATGAGCAAGGAGAGAACACAGAATGGCAATTCTGATTAATTTTACATAACAAAAGGGTGTTGTGTGTGGTCTGTCATCTCTCTTCTCCTCCAGAGACCTGCACCTTCTCCCCAGTGCAAGAGTGCAAGGCTGGGATCCTCATCCATTCTGGCCCTTGAATCTGCAGCTGAAATCAAGCTATTCTTCTTTAACCCCAAATATTGCAGTACTCCTAAACTCATGTGCATCACCAAATACACGGAGAGAGAGGACACTACCATCTATTTGTTATATAAAGAAGTTACCAAGGGTGAAAAAAATCCAGTTATTTTATCATCTTCCAAATATATCTGCAACAGTACAGTTAGCCTTATTTCTTATTTCTATACTCTACATAAACTATGATGATTTGAATTCATTTGTGATCTAGTCCTACTGAATAGGAGCACCTTCCCAGTGATTAGCACATTTCCAAACCTATCAAGTCCAAATGCAAACGAGAAAAGGACTCAGCAAGGAACAAAGCATTTAAAGTGCTTAGAAAACCTTCAGTACTCCAGATGTGTGTCTGTGATGTTGTTATACATGGTTACCATTCCCATGAAGCTATTAAGTTATATCTGTCAACCTAATTGAGCCCTATTGGAAATAGCTCATCTCCAGGGCATCATGATGTAAAATACTTGATGCAAAAGGAACAGCTCTATTAAAATGGTGCACTCTGTATGATGTTATTTTTTTTTCTCTTGTAGATGAAGACTGTGGTGGTGTTGGAAGCTTTAGCAGAACAACGAGAAGTCTTGTGGCACCTTAGAGACTAACAAATTTATTTGGGCATAAGCTTTTGTGGGCTAGAACCCACTTCATCAGATGCATGAAGTGAAAAATACAGGAGCAGGTATGAATACATGAAAGAATGGGGGTTGCTTTACCAAGTGTGAGGTAAGACTTGTTAGTCTCTAAGGTGCCACGAGGACTCCTCGTTGTTTTTGCTGATACAGACTAACACGGCTACCACTCTAAATTCCTATTGTGCATCTTCTTTTCTAGACATGGTCCCATTTATATAGGGTCAGCTCTTTGAGTTTTCTCCATTACAATCTGTCTTGAAGCTATTTCTCGGAAACTCTGCAGCTTGTCATATCCTTTTGTATGACATCCATCCCTCCATCCATCCATCTATCTAATTTTGGGTCTTCAAACCCTTCTCTTACGCTCTTCTCCAAGTTTAACATCCTGTATCTCATATATTCTTCTGATCTTCTCTTCACGTGCCCAAACCATCTAAGCCTGGGTTCCCTCAGCTTTTCTATAGTTGGTACCACCTTCACATTTTCCCTAATTTGTTCACTCCAAACATGATCTATCCCTGTAACTCCAAGCTTCCATCTTAAATTTTTCATTTTCCCTGTATTCAAGATCTCCTCCTGTCTCTTCCTGAGTGCCCAACATTTGAAGCCATACAAAAGTTCAAACCTATTTTACATATACTGTTCTTTTTAATTTTGTAAAATGAATTGGCAACATTAAATTATATTCATATATAACCAAGACCAAATATATGCAAATTTGTAGTACGATGGTGGTCTTTCTTCTCATTTGGGGGTATTAAAATTGTTGAGGCAAATAGAATTTCATAGAATCCAAAGCCAGAAGGGGCCCCTGTGAACATCTAGTCTGACTTCCTGTAAAGAACTTCCCTGAATTAATTCCTGTTTAAACTAGAGCATATTTAAAAAAACAAAAACCATCTAATCTTGATTTTAAAATTGCCAGTGATGGAGACTCTGCCACATTTCTTAATAAATTGTTCCAGTGGTTAATTATACCTCACTGTTAAGTATTTATGCCTTATTTCCAATCTGAATTTGTCTAGCTTCAGTATCCAGCCATTGGATCTTGTTATAGAGGTATGATTTTGGCCCTGTGTGTATTAGAGCAACTTGTATCATTCATGTCTTCTTGTTACTCTGGAGAGTTATCTGTTACTCTGGAGAGAAGACCCCTTTCCTAGGATGTGGTGAATTTCAAATGTTGGTGTGAGGGATGCTCACCTGATGCTTCAAAGGTCTTGTCTACGCGTTCGGCATTGTTTATAATACATGTAGCTATATGCAGTAATAAAAGGCAGGTTGAGTCCACGCTCATTGCCATCTGTAGCTACATATGGCAGTGAAAGGCTCTGACTGGGGGCAGGCATGGGAAGAAGGCCCAGCAGCTCCCCACTGCTGGAGTCTTTCCATACTACCTCCTCTCTTCCAGAGCCTTTCCCCGTTGCCAAAGTCTTTCATTGTGGCAGGAAAAGGCTCTCACAGACCCGAGACACTGAGACACTATAGTGCTAAAAGTAGCAGTGTAGATATGGGAGGCACTGCTTGGGTGTGCAGAGAGCCATCTAGGCCCTAGGGTACATACCCTCACATAGGCAGTGGCTTGCCATCTGCACTGCTATTTATACCTGTGTTAGCTGGGTGAGCAGTGTCTTTACTCTACACACTGCATAAGACCCACCCTACCCTAGGTCTAGCCTGCATAGACCTACCCTACCACATTGCATAGACCTACCGTTAAAGGTGCCAAACAATAACTCATATGTAGAAAAATACTGTAGTGTCAAATATTCTCGACAAATGAAAAAAAGTTACCTGTTCTCATTATGAAATATATCTTCCTTTTATTATGTTCTAGCTTTCTCTTTCTGTCTTTTTCTCTTTTCCTCCTATTCCAGGACAATAAATTGGCTTCCAAAAATTGGCAAATATTTTCCACTGTTTTTGGTTCTAATTTGACCCATTTTGTTCTTAATTTTAAATGTTCATGCAACTGTATGTGAAAAAGCTATTGTTTTTTTAAGTTGATTAAAGCCTCAGCATTGCTTCAGCATTTAATCAATCACAGCAGCTGTTTATTGCTTTGTTTACTACAAAGCCATAAAGATTAGAACTTAATTACAAAGTTAACTATGGTATAGTACATGCCTTATAAAATATACATTTATCACAGGAGGATTTTAAACCAAGACAGCCCTAGTGTATTCAACTTTTTTGCTCTTTTTTCCCCTTGAAATATGATTAATTTTTTGCATCTGATTAGAATTATAGCTCCTTATCATGGTGGGTGAAGCATCGCATATAAAACAGGAAAGGATCATGTCTTTAATTTCATGGGGTCAGAACTCTTTAATTTGTTTCTCAGCTCCCTTTCTCGGCTTTCTCTTTTCTTTGCATTGTCTATTTAAACTAAATGCTGCATTTGCCATTTATTTATTCTTTCTTGTAAAGCTGTAAAGCTTAATTTTTGAACATGAATGTTGACTGCATGAAAACCAAGCTGGAACGGAGGTGGCAATATGGGTATGATAGTACTGAGTTAACATAAATAAATGGAGCCCTTGCCCAAGAGGAGGAGGTTTGCATTTTTTTTGGTTTGGATCTTTATTTACCCCCAAAAGAAGGACTTTTGAGTTTGGCCTGAAAGCTAAACCACCCAAGAACAAGAGAAACTGAAGCACAGCGAGATGGGGAAACTGGGGAATAGGCCATTCCCAGTGAGGAGCTAAGCCACTGTGAAAGGTCTACAACCCTTTTTATTTTCCTGCAGTTTCTCTTGGCGCAAGTGCGGCTTCATGATCTTTTACAAGTTCATCCAATATCTCTGAGGAATTGCAGATATGCCATTTCTTTTCTCCTGACTTCTTTGGGTGGTGGCCAGCTGACCCATTTTCCCCAACACTCTCATTTTATCCCCTATCTTAGATCCACTTTGGAATTTCCTTCTTACCAAAAGCAGCAAACAGGAATGAAATACTGTTGTTCCCACTATTAACACTGGCCCTATAATTCTGGGGGTGGGTGTAGCAGATACCCCAGTATACACCGGGCAGCGTTTCCTTTCCACCCCTAATTCGCACTTTCAAGCTTCAAACACTTCTATTGCATCTACCTGCACATAATTGTATCATCGATCACTGTGTATCAGAGAAACCTGTTTCTGACCTTGCTCTCATTGACTCTAGTGGACCCCAGATTTACACTGGTATAAATGAGAGCAGGATCAATCCCAACAGATAATCTTAATTGTGTGTATAGTTCAGGCATATGTCTAAGTTTGTAGCTGCATGTACACATATAGTCCTTACTGTACGGTGCTGTATGTTTAATTTTGCACTATGAAACTTCAGGAAAACAAATTTTAAAAGGCAACTAAAAAGACCGCTTTTCACTGGTGTGCTTGTGTTTTTGAAAAGGGTTCTTTGCTTAGCAAAGAAGAAACCTGTGCATCAGAGCAGAGTTGAATGTTAAAGGGCCATTTGCTTACTGTGACATGTTTTCCTTGCTGACTCTTAACTATGTGATTAGTGGCACTTAAGACTCTCATCAGGGAGAGCTCACAGAGAAAGGTCAGGGGGAAGCTTCAGGTCAAACCTCTGAGAAATAGAAACAATGTGAATTAATTAGGGTAAATGGCTTAATTTGCATTTGTGTTTTTGTCAAATAAAAAAGTAACTCACTTTCTTTGATGAAGATAAGAAAAAGAAGTGTAGGAGTGTGACAGAGTAATGACTTGTACTATGTTTCCATAGTGCTCTTGAAGACAAAAAATAGGGCAAAAGGACAGAGAATGTTTATTAAGAGACAAAGGAGAGAGAAAAGCTAAAACTCAAGCCAAGTAAGTTTCTGTTGACAAATACTTGCAAACAGCTATTTACACCTGAAAGCTTCCTCTTAAAAATAAAAAAATAGAGCACATCCCGTGAAAGGTAACACATTGAAAGCAAGGACTTTTATACAATGTGTTGTAATTAAGCCATGGTACTGCTTGACATTAGATATTGAGGCCAAGTGTGTACTAGGCTTCAAAGAAAAGGATTAGGCCCCTTACTTAATTAAGGAACATCCACAGTTAAATTATATTGCACTAAAAACAATGACAAAATCAAACCTGTAAGTATAGAAGAGCATCCCTCATTCTTCAAGGCATAAACCAAATGCTAGTTTATGAAGGCTAGGAAGAAACTGCTCTATGGACAGGTCATTCTATATTTGTTCAAGACAAGGTTTCCTTGCATCTTCTTCTGAAGCATCTGGTACTATCCACTATCTGAGAGGGATCACTGACATCTGTTGTGTCCTCAGTCAGCAGAACATGCTTGTTGTCCATAAGGCATAGAAGACTGACAAAGGCTAGAGTACATTTTGGGGGGGGGGGGTTCCAATAAGTTAAAAAAATAATGGGGCAAACCATCCAGGTGATGGAGCTGATTTTTTAAGCCATTCGTAGTTGAGCATCCTGAGTGGCTTGTAGTTCTACTGGGATTATGAGATGAGGTTATAAAGCATCACAAAATGAATCCCTTTTCTCGTGTCACTGAGTGTTAAGAGAACAGAAAAAGTAACCTATTCTTGTTACAATCTGAAATGATAAATTCATTTCATTTAAACATTGTACTATAAGTTGCATTGATTTATGGATATATTGCAGTAGGGTTGAGAGAAAGCTCGTGAATGATCACCCCTTTCTGCCATTATGAGATTTTGGTTTCTGTGGAAGTGAGTTTTCTTGTGGTTCTAGCCATTTATAGATTGCAGATGATATTTGTGTCCACAGGGACATCTAACACATTCTCTCACAATGAAACAAAATACATGCAAGATGAGATAATGATGAGAAAATGTGGCTATCTGAGCCAAGCCCCTTCTTAAATCATTTCATTTATTTTATTTTCCTTAAAAGTGCTAATGATAGAAGAGGAAACAAGATGACCTAACTGGTCTTTTTCCATCTTTGAGTTAAATACAGACTTCTCTGACCCTGGGGTGAGAATACCTCAAATATCTTACTAATTAACATTATCCTACTATAATTTGAGTACTTGAAAACAAATGACTTACTATGGTTCTGTTACTAAAAGTTCATTGTTCTTATGACTTTTCTCTCTTGACTGCTCACCTCCCATCCATATTCTGACACCAACAGTTTTGTAGGTTGCAGGGTGCAGAGGCTAAGTGTTAGGTTGTGGGTGTTCCTCTTCATATGTTTTTTTGCTTCATATCATTTGGCAGGATTGGTGAAATAACAGACTACTTATGATCAAATTATTTTCCAAGTAGCTGCTTACACTAATGATGTTTTTATATATATATCGTCTTTTTTTTCCACTGGGGTTAATCATAGAGGGTGTGACGGGTTGGATCACAGAAACCCCCTGGCAGCTGCCACCTGATGTGCCAAGACTACCTCTGCTCCTGTTTTCCCTGCCAGCTCAGGACTCCAGCACCCTCTCTTGCTGAGCCAGACACTCCCGTCTGCTCCAACAAAGACCCAGGGTCTGAATTACTTGCCCCAAAGCTGCAGGTTTACCTGAAAACAGCTCACAGAAGTGTGCTTATCTTTAGCACTCAGATGCCCAACTCCCAATGGGGTCTAAACCCAAATAAATCCATTTTACCCTGTATAAAGCTTATGCAGGGTAAACTCATAAATTGTTCGCCCTCTATAACACTGATAGAGAGATATGCACAGTTTTTTGCTTCCCCAGGTATTAATACATACTCTGAGTTAATTAATAAGTTAAAAGTGATTTTATTAAATACAGAAAGTAGGATTTAAGTGGTTACAAGTAGTAACAGACAGAACAAAGTAAGTCACCAAGTAAAATAAAATAAAATGCGCACATCTATGTCTAATCAAACTGAATATAGATAATCTCACCCTCAGAGATGCTTCAGTACGTTTTTTCCTCAGACTGGACACCTTCCAGGCCTGGGCACAATTCTTTCCCCTGGTACAGCTCTTGTTCCAGCTCAGGTGGTAGCTAGGGGGTTCTTCATGATGGCTCATCTCTCTTCTTTGTTCTGTTCCACCCCTTTATATATCTTTTGCATAAGGCGGGAACCCTTTGTCCCTCTGGGTTTCCACCCCCCCCCCACTGGAAAAGCACCAGGTTAAAGATGGATTCCAGTTCAGGTGACATGATCACATGTCACTGCAAGAGTTCATTACCCACTTGCCAGCACACACATATACAGGAAGACTCACAGGTAAAAAACAGCCATCTGCAGACAATGGTCCTGGTTAATGGGAGTCATAAAGATTCCAAACCACCATTAATGGCCTACCCTTTGCATAATTACAATAGGCCCTCAGAGTTATATTTTATATTCCTAGTTTCAGATACAAGAGTGGTACATTTATACAGATAGGATGATCACACTCAGTAGATTATAAGCTTTGTAATGATACCTTACAAGAGACCTTTTGCATGAAGCATATCCCAGGTACGTTATATTCACGTATTATCATATTTTTATAAAACCATATAGACTGCACAACGTCACAGAAGGCATAAGAAGTATTGGAAGAATGGCTACCCATTGCTGTTCATAGAGTGTTTAAAATAAGAAATAAGGATCCTCGTGAAAAAATATCATCTCCACTCCCAAAGATAATAGAAGTGTGAGGGACTCCATTGGGTAAAACCATCTCCCTTTTTCCAATAAAAAGCTGTCTGATTGTTCATATAGTTTCTTTTGCTTAAGCAGTAAAGCCTTATAACTAGACTTGGTAGGATTTGATTTCAGTCAATAAATGTCAGTAAACAAATTTAAGCTGAAACGCTAAAATCAACCCCAAAAAATCAATCAGTAAGCATCAGTGCGCCTGCAGGGATCAGGTGTCACCAGTCCCACAGCAATGCAGGGAGCCCTCTGCAGCCCTACTGTCACAGGAGAGAGGGAAGGAGGGAGCGGGTCTGTGACAGCAGGCTGCAGAGGGCTCCCTGCACTGCTGCAGGCCTGGTGGCACCTGATCCCTGCAGGTACAAGTTATGGGGAACAGAGACTCCTGGCTAGAACTGCAAAGAAGAGGAGGAGCCCCTTGCCATGGAGGAGGGCATCCTGCTGCTGAACGGTTGCTGCCCAGAGACAGCGTGCGTACCCCAGTTGGCAAGTGAGCAAGCAGGTGCGTGACAGCAGGACTTAGGGTGACCCGATATAGCAAGTGTGAAAAATCAGGACAATTTTTGGGGGGGGGGGCAGGGAGGAGGAGGTATAGTTGCCTATATAAGACAATGCTGCTAATATCGGGACGGTCCCGATAATATTGGGACATCTGGTCACCCTAGAGGGACTGCAGAGGGCTCCCTGCACAGCCACAGGGCCAATGATACCCAATCCCTGCAGGTGCAAGGTGCGGTGGGGGCATGGTGAGGATGAGCCTCCAGCAGCGGGGTAGGTCACCCCGCTGCTGAATGGCTCCTGTGGCAGTGCAGGGAGCCCTATGCAGTCCCACTATTAGGGACCTACTCTCTCGCTCATCAGCTAAGAGTGCCAGAAGCCTCTGCTCTGCCCAGCCAGGACAGCAGCCTTCCCCTCACCTTGTGCCTGCAGGGATCAGATGTCATTGGCCCTCCGGGCGTGCAGGGAGCCCTATGCAGCTCCACTCACTCACCAGCCAAGAACTCTTCAGCAGCACCCCATGGCCAGGGGCTTGTTCTCCTCCTTGCAGCCATGGTGGGAGTCTCTGCTCTGCCGGGCCAAGACCACAGCCTGCCTTGCACATTGTGCCTGGCTTTCTTGGGCTCCTCAGCCATGCAGTGACCACCTTCTGTCAGAGCTGTCCTAACCTCAACCTGACTTCCCTATAATTTCCAGCAACTGGAAAATAAAAATAGTTAAAAATAGAAAAAAAATCTTAAAAATAAAAATCAATATTAATTGTTGCAATAAGAAAAGAAATCGAGTTCTGCCAAGCCTACTTATAACAAAGGGCTGTATTCATTCAAGAAGTCAATGGAACTACACCAGGTTAGATATGACCTTCTGTTGTACATTATGAGCATGATCCAAAACCTATTAAAGTCTATGGAAAGGAACCAATTCATTTTAGTGGGTTGGATTGGGTTTTATAGTATCCTTTACTTCATAAACACTGTTGTTTATAGCCAAGAACCATTAGTTATAGTATGTTAAGTACCTCTTCCAAATGAAGTAAATACATTGTATGTCTGCATGCTTATTATTGTTACTGGAGAAGCAGTGTGTGTTTTGGTTATCTACAGAGAACAGTAACGAGTTATATTCTAGTAGCTCTTGTCTGAGTTTACACCAGATTCAGTTTATTGACCCACAAAAATATCTTTGCTTTAAACCATGAAAAGAAGTCCAAGATTACAATAGGATTTATACATGATACAGTAATTTATTCAGTTGATCATAGACTTAGTTTCTTTTAGCAGTGATTCTGAAGCAAGCTCTTTTTTAAAGCCTTTAAACATAAAGTGATTTATTTCCAAATACAATAAGGAGTTTTTGTTCTAACAGTTTGTGACAATTCATATACCCAAATAGGAAATTATTACCTTTAAGGACTTAAGCTTCAATTACTCCTTTTGATGCAAGGAGCTAACCCAGTGCAGCTGCGCAGATGTAGTAGGGGATGTAAAGTAGCTCTTATTAACTCCCATTGTACTGAGGGAGTTGAGGGGCTTCAGGAGGCATTCTGCATTTTGCAGAATCAGGCCCTAGTTTTATGAGACATAATGTATGATGCAGATTCACCCTCTATTTTGCGCCAGAGTAGGAACCCCAAGATTCCAAATTAGGGAAGAAAACTCATGTATGCAGAGACTACTCAAATCAGGTGCATGAAAACAATAACAAAGCATCTATGTTCTACAAGTTGGGAGTCTCTAAACCTGATTCTCTTCTCCTTGACACTACTGTAAATCAGGACTGATACCCCTGAGTCCAATGGAGTTATGCAGTTGTCAAACCAGTGTAAGCAAGACCAGAATCACATCTAAATGGTTGTGTAAAATGGAATTACCACAAGCCAGGGGAAAGCTGCTTGAAAGGTAGATGAGCTTTATTTTTATAATGTCACAGTTCTGAAATGGCCTATTTCCCTTCCAGTCATTTTGTCCAACTCATCAGCTATGGGCAGATTGAACTGCATCACATAATGCAGTTTATGAACTGTGGTACATCACACACTGCAGCAGGGACTAGCAGGCTCAACCTGCAGGGCAGCAGCTCTCGTTCTTATTCCCAAGTGGTCTTTCTCCCCTGATCTCGCTCCTTCAAAGAAAGTGGATCATACACTGAAGCTGCAGTAACAAGAGTTTTATCCCTATTGCCTTACAGGCAAGGAGACAGCCAAGTTCATTTTTGCAAGAAAAAAGAAATCCTGTACAATCCCAAGAGGGAGGATGATTCATCGGGGACCCAGGTTAAAGAATCTGCTGAATAAAATTGCTGGAAGGACAGATTTGAAAAGAGCTCTTGCTTCATTTTCTTGTCATATTTGTGCAGAGCTGGAGCTTTTGGACATTTTTAAATGTAGTCAATGGTCCAAGTCCTCAGAGCCTTCCTCTGATACTTGGCCTCATGAGATCGCTCTTCAATAAGAGGTCCAATCTCGTGTGCAGGCAGGGGCCATAGATGAAGTCTCATTGTACATCGGTGGGAAGAACTTGAGTTCCTGCTAGTTCCTGATCTCCAATGCAAAAGCGGGTCTCAGGCCTATTTTGGACCTCAGATAGTTTAATGAATTCCTAAAGAAAATAAAACTCCACAATGTTAACCCTAGTTTCAATTATTTCTTCTCTGGACCGGAGGGACTGGTAGGCTGCCCTCGACTTAAAGGACTCTTACTTCCATGTCAGAATACACCACAACCATTGGAAGTATCTCAGATTCATGCTGAATGGCTGCCATTATCAGTTCACAGTGCTTCTGTTCGGTCTGTCAGCTCTCCTCAAGTGTTCACAAAGTTCATGACAGTCGTACTAGCTTATCTACAAAAATAATGTGTCCATGTGTTCCCATACCTAGATGACTGGTTGATCAGAGGTCAGTCTGAGGCTCAAGTCCTATCCAGCATATGAACTGTCCTGTCAACGTTTGACACACTGGGGCTCCCAGTAAATCGAGACAAATCAATTCTACAACTGGTACAGACAATATAATTCATTGGGGGCAGTCTTAGACTTCATGAAGGCCAAGGCCTTTCTACCACAAGTCAGGTTTGAAACTTTACAAGACTTAGTGATGTCACAACGGTATGCAGCTGCCTCAGTCTTCTCAGTCACGTAGCAGAATGTATTTATGTAGTTCAGCAGGTCAGATTACACCTCAGAAAACTGCGGGCCTGGCTAGCATCAATGTATGCCCTGAGTCATCACCAGTTAGACAAACTGGCTAGAGTGCCAATGTTAGTTTTGTCATCTCTAGACTGGTGGATGGACCCTCTGAAAGTTTGAGTGGAGGGTTCCCTTTCTCCTCCTGTTACCAACCCTCACTCTAGACACTGACACATCTTCTCTGGGCTTCTCCCACAACATAGTGGGGGGGAAAATTGTTAATTCTGACAATTCGACAACCATGTTTTACATAAACAAGGAGGGGCACAGTTGAACCAACTGTGCCAGGAGGCAATTCGCCATTGGGACTTCTGTATAGCTGACTCAGTGAATCTCAGAGCTGCTTACTTTCCAGGAAACAGAACACATTAGTGGTTAAGCTGAGCAGATCCTTCTCTGATCACCATAACTTGTCACTATGCCCAGACATAGGCAGGTCCATGTTTCAACTTTGGGGGACTCCCCAAGTGGACCTGTTTGCAATAAGAACCAACAAAAAATGTCATCAGTTCTGTTTCCGGGGATGGCTCAGCCCAGGCTCACTGACAGATGCCTGTTTCCTATCCTGGAAGAAATCCCTCCTGTACGCTTTCCCTCCGATTCCTTTATTTTCCAGAGTTGTCTTCAAAGTGAAACAAGACAATGCTCACCTCATTCTTATAGCACCGGCCTGGCCTCATCAACACTCGTACTTGACCCTGCTATCCTGGTTGGTCGAACCTCCCCTGTCTCTCCCGTTGGATCCAGATGTAATTTCTCAGGAACATGGGTGTCTGCTCCATCCCAACCTCCAAGCTCTCCGTTTGACAGCATGGATGCTTCATGGCTGTCAGCCTTTGAAAAGTCCTGTTTGCACTGTAGATGAATAAATACCATGCCGACTCTGAAAAGACAGGATGTTAAATAGTTCTGTTACTGCTCCAATAGATTTTAACTATATTGCAAGCTTGATCAATTAGGAGTAATCTAATATCCCATACAAGCTTTTAAAGACATTCCAGCAGCTAAGTTTGTGAAATGACAAACTTGCAGTAACTTTAAATAAACATTCAAAAAACAATTTTTTAAGTACCCATACCCACATCAAATGATGGTCAAAAAACGAAGCTCAAAATGGTATGGGAATCATTTTTTTTCTTAAAGAGCATTTCACTTCTCTGCTTCATGAGCCAGCACTACTGGTGTAAACATTTTACAGTAATAAAAAGGAAGTAAAACCAGACCTATGGGATGCTGTTACATTTGGGCTTGATCCCAAGCCAATTGAAGTCAGTGGAAAGATTCCCATTTACCTCAATTGGCTTTGTAATCAGCTTCAAAGTGATAAAGGCCTGTGAAAACTGTTTCCACATGAGTATAACTTTCAGTATCGCCAGCGTCTGATTAGACTGACTTAATGCTTTTATTACATCTCCAGACTGAGCTTAGAAATTCTGACTCTTTATCCCAATTCATGGATTCTAGGGGAAACAAAAGAAATCTTTCTGGGTATTATCTTATTCTCTGGGGTCATGAAAGGCCCAATCCTGTTCCCATTGAACTTTGTGAGGGACGCAGTACTGCCACCCTTATTCACTGTGAGTAGTACCTTGCTCTGCGTAGAGCCCATTGAAATCATTGGGACTTATAGCCGTCTCATGATCATGAGAGATTTGAGGCCAGATTCTGGCCCCTAATATTGCCCCTTTTCACAACTCTGGTGGAATAAAGAGGCCATAACTTGTCTTAACCAACCAGCTGAGTATGTACCCAGTACAGGCAAGTTCTCCAAGAGGTGTATGCCACTTCCTCCTCCCTTTGCATTGAAGTTGGCATGTTGGGGGCACGGCCAGGGAAGTGGATAGAGCTAGAATGCTGCTGTCCTCTGCTGATCACTGGCTGCTGAAAGATCCCTTGTGGAGGCTGTTGCCAACCAGTGCAGGTTGGTGCAGCCCTCATGTTGCTCCAATTTGAGCAAGGAGCGAAAGCAGCTGGCAGACAATCCCTGGATCACAATACAGACAATGTACCTTTGTTCCTGCCTTCCTGGGGTCCTGCACTAAGCAGAGCTCAGCCTGACCCAAGGATCAAGCACTTAGAAGTTCAGATGTTTAGCCACATTTATTCAAACCCCTCTGTAGTCTGCAAATTGCATAGGCCATGGGGCTGGTTGGGAAATTATTATTTTCCTCCCCGTGAAAAATGATGACCAAAATGAAATCTTTTTTTCTTTGAAATTTCAGGTTTTCATTAACCTCCTCCCTCCCCCAGGAATCAAAGATTTGTTTTTTCTGAAAAGAGAATTTTTCCCGATTAATTTTTTTTAAAGTCCCTTTCTGTTGAAAAGCACTAGTGACAGAAAATTTTTAACTTGCACTAATGGGCAATCTTGTGATATCTCTGTGACTTTCTACTCCAGTCAGGCTGGAAATACAGCATAAACAGGCTCCCTTCCACTCTTGGTCAGAACTGCAAAACAACAAGTTTTAAAATAGTCACAAATCTTGCACCAAATGCAGTTTGAGAGCAGGGAGGAGGACAGGGTTGGTTCTTATTTTCTCTGAACTGGTTGGCACATCACTGATTAGTACCCAAAATAGGTTTATAAGTTGTGCAAAATAAATAATACTCTGTAAAATAAATATTTATAAAGTTACTGAATAACATTTATAAAGCTGCTCAGTATCAAGCATTTTAAATTCTAACTTGATGCATTAAAAATGATTGACCATTACAACTCAATTGCTGTAAATGTCTTCAAACTGTATGTTGTTAATTTCCTATGCCTTTCAATAGGCAGCAGAGACTAATTGTTATAATTTAAGTTTCAGGGTTGTCAGTGGCTTTTCAAACCACCTCTAGTTTAATGCTCTGGCAAACTTCACAAAGATCATAGATGAATTTAAGCTTTTATAGTCACTCTACAGTTCTTTATATGGTGTATTTAACATCTCAAAGCTGTTCTCCACAGAGAACAAATTAAATTCAATACAGTTTAGAGCAATTCAGTAGATGCATCACTGGTGCATAACTTTGGTATTGTATAGAATGATGTTTAAAGCTCCATCATCCCCCACATACTTGTGCTCCACTACCTAGGGGAGGGTGTTCAGATAGGAAGGACTTCCTTATTTGATGGTGAGGACTGAAAAGGAATTCAAACTTGCTTGGTGCATCCATCCTATCACTTGCACTCTTGAGCAGAAGGGAGGAGTATAGGAGGAACTTGAACTTAATTCTTAGTGCAGAGTATGGCTCCTAGTATTTAAACTTACCTGATCCCATCCGCAGCCTCCAGTCATGCTTGCAGGATGTAGGCCACAGAGAGTAAGGTTATCTTTGATCTCCTTGAATTGTGAACAAAAAAATATGTATAGTGCCAGTGATGATGTGAGGCACAGAAAGGAAAACACTTCATTTCCAGATCTCAAGCTGAGTTTGCAGCAACAGCAGTTAGGAGAAATATTTTTATTTATTTATTTGTTACTTATAAACTGAGCAAATATCAGATGGAGTTACTGGAGATATAAGCAGGGAATCCCACAATGTAATATGTATGTAGTCTGTGAGAGAATAGTTTTATGGGAATACAGGCATTATATAACATGTAAAATTATACATTTTAAGTGAGTTTCATCTTGATATTAGAGAGACAAAGTGGGTGAGGTAATATCTTTTATTGGACCAACTTCTGTTGGTGAGAGAGACAAGCTTTTGAGCTTACGCATGTCAACAAGCCACCTGAGAGGAGACTGAAATTCCAGAACCTCCAAGACCAATCATCTTGGGGAGAGGAAGTCACAACAGCATCAGCGAGGCCATTCCAGCCTTTGACAATCTCTTTGCACATGAAGGAGACCCGTTAGCAAGAAGCATTGTGCTAGCAGATCATCACTGTCCGGTTGCATGATTGCAGTTCCAGCCCCTACTCTATAAATAAAGTTGAGGACACACCAAGAGCTGAAGAGTTTGGAAACCTCCTCTTCATATTTTTTGTCTTTTGTTTTTATTAACTGGGAGACCGCCCAGCACTTCTATCCTTTTTTAGTTTAAGGGTGTGGAAGTGAAAGTGTGGCTGTGAGCATGCACATGCATGTGTGAGTACCCATAAAGTCCACACAGGGAAGGCACTGGAGAGAAAAGTTCCCCAGGTTTAAGCAGCCCTAAATAGTGTCTCATGAAATTACTCAGAGAAAATTCTATGTCTGTGAGAAATTTGAGACTGTCATCTAATTTTTGGTAAATAAAAGTGTGTCTTAGTTCGGCTTATCAAGAGAGTTCTCTTAAAGTCTGTATTATAATATCTTGTTTGAGGAGTTGGGGGAAGGGTTAGCCACTCCATAAGAACAGAAATATTAGGCTGAAGTTCTGTAATTGGCTCTGAGGTTGTGGTTCAGACATAAGATAATGTTGTTTTACTATTAAGATATTTAACCATTCAAGTTACAGATTTGACTAACTTTGGTAAAATTCTTTAAATGGGATTTAGAACTAATTAGACAGCTGCCTTCTTTGAAACTATATAAGAACTAATTATTTTTCTACTAATTTGATGTTTTATCTTCAGTCCAATACTTTGATTTGACCTAAATTTGATAATGATTTGAGTTGTAGTGCTTTATTTTTAGTTTAGTTTAACATTATTAATAAGAGCTTAGCTTTGGTGATATATATTCTTTGCATTTTAATAAAATGTGTAACATAGATATTTAGTCACATTTCTTTCAATAAGCAATGTGGATCCAGAACTTTTGAAAATGTTAGTGCAGGGATCGGCAACCTTTGGCATGCAGCCCACCAGGGTGAGCACCCTGGCGGGCTGGGCCAGTTGTTTACCTGCTGCGTCTGCAGGTTCGGCCGATTGCGACTCCCACTGGCCGCGGTTCGCTGCTCCAGGCCAATGGGGGCTGCGGGAAGCGGCGCGGGCCGAGGGATGTACTGGCCACCTCTTCCCACCGCCCCCATTGGCCTGGAGCAGCGAACCACGGTCAGTGGCAGCCGCGATCGGCTGAACCTGTGGACGCAGCAGGTAAACAAACCGGCCCGGCCCGCCAGGGTGCTCACCCTGGCGGGCCGCGTGCCAAAGGTTGCCGATCCCTGCGTTAGTGGATACCAGCTAGTCAGTCTTGTAAGCCTGATCAGCTCTCTGTTTGGTTCTCACAAGCCACTTTAACATGGGAACATGTATAAACATACCTGTGATGGGCATCTCACCTGTTAACACTTTTTAAAAATGGCAGTCAGTGGGAGATAGAAGTGACCAGCAACCTACAGGTCTGAGCCCTTAATTCTGATTAGTGATAGACATAATAACATTCTGTGCCCTGGAGCCAGTGTATTAGCACAGAGAACCATTGAATATGTGGCCCTGGGCCCCTGGCAGATCCCAGTAATCTACAGAGATCTCTGCAAATTCAGGTGGGTAGGGGTTCCTGTATCCTTCATAGGTGGAACAAACCCCACATCCCTGATGGAAGGATTCAAGAGAAACTCTATGAGGGGGAAACCTAGAGCATTTTCCTCTCCAAAACCTTCACCTCTGGGTTTTTCCAAGGGAGTAGGGCATGCCCCAGCTTTCATCTGTGCTTTTCCCTCTTTCACACAAATAACCAACCCCATGACTGCAGGTTGCATAGCAAACATAACTTAGGACTTGTCCATATGGCCCCACAGTATGGACTGGGGGTGTATGACTTGCAGTGCACACTAAAGTTTTGAGCTGTAATGACCCCCTGTAAACCCTGCTAGTGTGAACTAAAAGGTATCTAGTTTGCATTAACGTAGTCTTGTTTTAAATGGGACTATGTTAATATGAATTAGGTATCCCTGTGCTAGCAGGGTCTACAGGGGGCAGTTATAGACCAATATCATAGTGTATGCTGCAACTCACACCCCTGTAGCCTGTGCTCTGGGGCCGTGGAGACAAGACCTTGCTTTCACCAGAGAACTACTGCTTCTGGGGGGAACCCCCCCCCACACCCTCAGAACATCGAACATTTGATATTAATTGATGTCTTCCAGGTTGGTCCCACTGTCCCTGTTATTTCTGCCATTAGTGTTCTGTCTTGTTGCACAAGAAACCTGTAGAACCTAGTAGAGTCCAATTTCTCATTCTCCCCAGAATAACATGGGCTAGTACATTCAGCCATTGCAAGAGGAAGTTCTTCTCTGGCAAATAAAAGAAAAAGGAAGGGAGTCCCATTTAATTTTCCTTGCCCAAAAGAAAGGGAGCCATGACCTAGATCTGGAAGGAGAGGAGTATATTGGGTAAAAATTGGGGGGGTGAGTTCCGTGATTTCCTATAGAGCTCTTGGTTTCCATTACAACACAAAATGCAAACAAAAACAGGTTTTGCATGTACTTACCAAATATATATATACCCCAGTACCACTTCAGCATGAATTAACCACTGGGTTTGCAATGGAGGGTACAACGTGTATCCCTTCTGGCCTTCCTGCTCCCCACGCACAAATCCTCTCCTGGGTCCAAGATCGGGGGTCAGTGCAGCAGCAGCAGTGGAGCCCCTTTTTCTCTTGTCACAGGAGACGCTCACACCGATGGTCCCTTCCTCTGGTGGCTCTTGAGGAGCAATGAAATTAGGCTCAGAGGACAGAAACAGAAGGCAACTCTTGCTGTCAACTGTCGACCTTCGTTTAATTGAGCACAATTCATTCGTACAGCTGGGCAATTTGAGTCTAAACTTTAAGGGTTGAACATATTTAATGAAGATCTGGGGCCTGCAGCAAGCAAGCTGTAACTTAGTGACCAGAGAGAACAGAGGACATCAAGGCTAAGTTATATCTACCTAAGGCTTGAGGGGAATGCCAAGCATATGTAAGACAATATGCCTATAGGGTTCTTTGTTGAATCTACTTTTCTAAGCGCTGTGTCCCATTTGGTTACATAAATTGCATCTTGTTTTGGAGAAACTGCTTCTGTGTCAATGCATGCTATTACTGAGCACAGGATCCCAAAGGGGGGAACTCTGGCAGGGTCCAAGCCCAGTTGGGACTGCTAGGTAACACTGTTGGCACCCAGGGAGATGTAGGCTGGGGACCCTGTCAGAGAGTGATTGGGTTGCAGGATACAACCCCAAAGAGATGTTGAGCCTGGCCCAGCCACTTGAGACGGGTGTACTCAAGGGCCTGGAACAGGGTCTTGGAAGGGGAAAGCTATCTGGGAACCATGACAGGAGCAAGCTGGCCAGGTACACAACTTGCAGCCATGGGACCAAGCTGATCTGCTATATGTAGATGCTGAGGATGGTAAACGTACCTGTGTGAGATAGCTAAATGGCATATCCTCCCCACCCCAATTACTCTCTTTGGGGCCTACTATTTCAAACCATAGGTGTCTGGAATCTGTTACTTTGGAAACATACTGATATTGGATTGGAGCAGAGTTAAGGTAGCTGATGGAGAATAGGAGAGAATATTGGGTTTCAGCAGACTTGGGTTCTGTTCCTAATGTACTGTTTGACCATGGGAATGTTACTTAATGCCCTGTGTCTCAGATTCCCTGCCTATAACATGTGGCTATTTATACTGACCTGTGTAAAATTCTCCAAGATTCTCAGATGAATAGCGCTAGACTATAAGGACCTAACTGAATTTCTCTTGATTTAAGAGCAGAATCAAACCCGACGGCCCAGTCTTTGGGTCTGTCCAAGCTGAACAAATGGGTCAAGGTGGCTTTACACCAGCTCTAGTGATCTCCAATGTAGGGCACCTTTGGCTGCCCACGTAGGGCAGCTTTCCCCTCTGCACCCCCAGAGCAACGGAAAATGGTATCAGGGCTGAGGCTCTGGATCAATAAATGCAAGTTCTCTTAAATTATTACTTACCATACATAATACTGTTATCTATTGGCCAAATGCGTTCGTGACACTTAAGATTTATTTTAACAATTTTTCTTACCATTTTTTTTTCTTATTCTAGTGTGTTAACAGCAATCAGCAGCTACCTGACAAATACTTGGCTACCAAACTTCCCTAGAGAGTGAATAATTTGCAGTGACATCAGGGAAATTCCTAATCATAATCGGTGAGATTTATTGATGCCACTAATGCGGTGATGTATGACCTTTTGGGAGAAGCCATTTGAAAAGATGTATATGCAGGTAGGTGGATGGAGGGGAAAAGAATGTTTAGAATCAGTTTAAGGCTCTATAGGTGCTATCGTGCAGGGTTTTGTATCTGTTGAACTGATTCTCAGTGCAGTGCCTGATACTGAGAGGGGCTCGAAGGAATGTGTGTAGCTTGAAACTGTACTGCATTTGATTTCTTTCTCTTGCTTCTTTACATTTTTAAGACCTCAGCCTGTCTGCAGAAACAGCACTCACTTTTTTCTCAGGGTGTGTAGAAGAGACACATTGTGCTCTCTCCCATTAGTTCTTTTTGCTAATGCTTAATCTAAAATTTTAAAAAACTAATTTTAGAATGAAAGTATAGACCACACCCAGAGCAGTGTTCATGAGCCAACTGTTCACTGGTCTTTTACGGCGGCTGTAGATTACTGGATTATGGTGCAAGGGATGCCCCGTGGCCCCTTTTCCTATGTACACATGGCTTATTTTGGTTGCAGAGATGGGGGTGTAGAATCCACTATGGTATCTCTACACTATCTGACAATGCTCCCTACACCAAGTGATATGATCAGGGGACCTAGGTTAGGGGACTTTGAGCTGCTGAAGTGGCACAAAGCAGTTGGTGCATGAACTAGGATTGGTCACAAAGTGTTTTTCTTTTTGTGCATGAAAAGATAATACTGAGCACCTGCAACTCCCACTGACATTGGAGAGTTGGCAGGGGGACAGGGTTTAGATGCTCTGCACATTTCAGGATCAGGCATTTAACTGTAAGTCACAACCCCATAAATCAAAAATCTATCCAAAATAAAAGTATAATGAAGATAGAAAAATTTTAACAAACATTTGAACCGGGAATGATTTCTTTTTGAATGAGGATAATCTGCTAGTCTGCATGTTGCAGTTATAATGAAACTGTGGCTAAACAATGCAACATGATTTATACCCTCTTATTGGTGTATAAAATGAATCACGCTAATCAATTTAATTTTCCTGAGCATAGCAAGATCTTACCTTTTCTTTTTCTTTTAAATGGAAGTCTGATCTTAAACCATGTAAACCAGATGCCAAGCAATCTCATCTCAAATCTCATGCCCCAAACGACCTTGATGTGTTTTATTCATTCTGTTAAAGTATAAGAACGGATTTAACGCAAACTGTCTCAAACTGCATCAGAGCTATTAACTTTAAAGCTGTAAGAACTGTTGCTTGCTAGAAATAGAAGTCTGCACTGTAGCACACATCTATGCATTTAAATGGAGTTGAAATAAAGTGTTGCCAGACACATTCTTCTTACATATTAAAATAATTTTGTTGATTCAGCTTGGTTATGAAGTATTACTGAAAGTATGTGGTTCTGCAAAAGTCTTTCATTAGCTATAGAAGATATTTTAATAATTTGGGGTTTTTTTTCCAAAGTGACAAAAAATCAGAAGCATTTGAGTTACCACAATACTCATTTAATCTTTATGAATTGACTTTTCAGTATCTGTTTTCTTCACTATCTCACACATGCCTCATGCTGAAAAGTCCCATATCTCATTCCCCAGTACTTGCAACAATTTCAGCATTTATTGAGCACAGCATGCATTCTTTATTGGATCAGTTTAGTTAGGCTGTGTGAAATGGCCAACACCTGTGTACTGAGGGAGCCAAGCAAGCCTTGGGGGCGGGGGGAAGCTCTCAAAGCAGCAGTGCAGGATAAGAGACCCCTTGAGGTCTGGAACTTAGCACCTTGGGATGTGTTGGTGTAGCTCACACTTGAGAACACATGATGCTATAGAGAAGAGAAGCAAGACTGGTTGGTACTAGGCAATAGTAATCATCATAATAAAATAATAATAATAATACTTTGTGCTTATATAGCACACTCAATCCCAGAAGCTCCAAATGCTTTTCAAATGTGGGTAAGCATCGTCTTGACAATGTGCTAGACCAGTAATCTTAAGACAGGAATCACCTAATAGGTCTCTGCAAAAATAACAGGAGTACTTGTGGCACCTTAGAGACTAACAAATTTATTAGAGCATAAGCTTTCGTGGGCTACAACCCACTTCTTCGGTGCCACAAGTACTCCTGTTATTTTTGCGGATACAGACTAACACGGCTGCTACTCTGAAACCTGTTAATAGGTCTCTCTCATTTCTGATTTTATTATTATGAAATACTAAGTAAGCTCAAGGGCCACCATTACATTTCTGAGAGCTGAAAAAGGCAAACACGCTGAGGTTTGCCACTGCTGTAACTATGGTTTCATATTGTGCTCCAGTGATTTGGAAATAGAGTTTATGGATCAACATATTCAGTTTGATTTGTGCATAAATCCAACAGCTGTAGTCAGATGTTAACAAATGGATTGCATGTTTGCTCTGATGTATACATTTGCTTACATAACACAGAAAGATGAAGTTGTGATCCTTATTCAATTATCTAGGCAGATTTTTTTCTCATTTAGCAACCGAAAGTGCAGCACCTAGATCAATATTTAGGCTCCTAAATAAATTATCTGAATTTTAAAGCTGCTGAATATCTGCAGCTCCCATTGATTGAAATGATACCCAAGTTGGAAGGTACTGGGATGAACCTAATTCTGGCCTCACACCGGTATAGATCAGGTGTAACTCATTGCAGTCAATTGGCCAGATCTTCAGCTGCATTCTGTATTCTCCCATTGCTGAGGCAGTGGAAAGCAGCTGGAAAGCTGCTCTAAAAGGCCAGTTGAGGATTCTCCTGACCTGAGGCAATCTCAGGCAGGTGAAATGACACTCTCACTAGGGCTCAATGGTGTGCTGCTCTCTCAATGACAATCAGAGGATCCCTGTCGTCTTTTCAAACAATAAGATTGACCTTTCTGTTATTGTTAAAGACCGAGTTATTTTCACTCTTCTCCAGTGATTTGAAAGGATTTTGCCAGAAAGCAGTGGAACTGAAAGGAGGCAATTCCAACCGAATGACCATTCGAGCACTCAGATGCAGATACAATGGGCAGAGAGAAATGTTCAACAGAATGGAACATATCAATTCCATCCAAACTTTTGACAGAAACCAGGCAGGGAGGCAGGCTGGCCAGCCAGCTTACCTACTTGTCTGATTTCCTGCTTTCCAACTATCTGGCTGGCAATTGGGTGGAATCCCAGCTTCCTGAAATCCCTTGCTCCCTGCCTGCCTGGCTCCCCACCCAGCGGTCTTCTAGGGAGCCAAGTATCCATAGGCTGACTAGCTAGCCAGTTGGCCAGCTCCCTGGGCTACTCTGTTTCTCAGCGAGCTGGATTCCTGGGCTACCCAGTATTTCTGATACAAAATAGCATGGAATTTCAATTCCATGAAGAAATTCGAGTTTGGCTTTATTTCCTAATTTGGGATGAAAATTTTTCAGGAAACTCAAAATGTTTGAGAAACTGAAATTATGCTTCCTGTCTAGCTCTATAATTATAGATCAAGAAAAATAGATGTTAATTGTGTCCTGAGGCCCCAGTAGTGGGGAAAACATTTATATTTATCCTTAAAACTTAGGATGTGTCAATAAAATTAATGAATTAGCCTAGCATGACTAATATTGGAAATTTCATATGTCAGGTGTGCAGAGTATGGGTGATCTTCACCCCTGTTATGTGCCTTTGCCCTACAACTTTTTTCATTGCGGAGGTTGTAGCCAAATGTCATGATTGTTTCACTAGGCTTAGACCTTTTCGCTGCGTTGGGTGGAGAGATTTTATTTATTTATAATGTACAGCCCTGGAGCCTTTGAATTCCTCCTTTCTTACAGGGTTTTGTCCAATGAAAAACATTAAGTTCCCATAAAAAAAAAACCACTCCCTTTCTGCAAGACAGACAGGTGAAATATGGTCCTAGAATTAAAATTCAGTTGATGTACATCACAATTTCTTTTCCTGGTTAAACACAATCCCAAAATTAAAACCTTTATTTTGATAAATATATACAAATCTGAGTAACCTTCCTTTATCACTCCCTTTATATTATTAACTGCTAGAATTTTAAGCATGAATGAGTGGACAAAAGCTAGCTATCTGTGAAAGTACTATCAGCAATTGAGTTCCGTACTGATTTGTGTGTGATAGTTTTAAGGATCACATTAATTCCAGCCCAGAACTCCTCTGCACAACCTGTATGATACAAACATAAATTTAAAAATTAATATTAAAGAAAGTTCACATCTGTAAGTCTTACTAAATTAGCGGAGGACCGAAAGAGTAGCCTAAATTACTGGCCTTGAAATATCAAGGCATTTTTCTTTCCTCAAAGACAGATGGCTAGTATTTCTCCCTCAGTGGCAAATAGCAAGACCATATTGTACATTTTACTCCTTGGTGTAATAACTTAAGTGGGTCCTTTTCCAATTCTGGGCCATCTGCAGCTGAAATTTCTTTGGCGGGGTACAGGAGCTAGCCTATTGTATCTTAGATTATGATTTTAGCAGTTCTAGATGTTTAAGTGTGCCAGATAGACACAGGGGTCTGTTACAATACGTTACAAACGCTCTTCTGATTTGAATACACTAAGTAATCAGGGATCATTTTCTTTGTGTGTGTGTGTGATCGCAGAATTTTTTTCCTGAGTGGAAGCTTTGAGTCAATAAAATGCTTGTGACACCAATAGAAAAACCAAGGCCTTCCTTGCTGGAGCAAAGTCTATGGTTGTCACAAAGCCAACTCCCTTGAGCAAGCAACTTTCTAAAACAGAGAAATAAGGAAGAAGCAATTGATGGGACTGATACAGCTCTGAGTTGCAGGGAGCAGGAAAAGTGGCCCAAATCCCAAAGAACAGGTGTGACGTTCCCCTGGTGTTATCTGGACCGGTGATCTGCTAGGCCACTCTAATCCTCGACTCTGGGAGCCAGCCTTACCCTGCTCTGCTGTGAGAACCACCACTCCCGGGCTGTTCACGCACATGTAAGCTGCTCCCAGCTACGTGAGTGAGCACTTTTGGCCAGCTGCTGCTTGGATTGTGCAACGGAATGACACTAGCCAATATCTCCGGGCCCAGACGCCACCCTAGGAACCTCTGTCTTGCAGTTATGTGTCCAGTTATGCCCGCTTGATGCTGCAAGCTTATATGAGTTCATCAATTTAACAACAAGTCAGATTTGGTCAAATGAAATAAAAGCAAAACACATTCTAAGTTGATCTTAACACTTTCAGTGCCCTTACAAACTTAGCTGCTTCTCACCACAGACTGGATGATTGCCCTTCAGCCAGGCTCTCCCCTTTGATCAACGCTTCAGTCACTTGGTGGTGGTGTCTGTAGATGGAAGTGGAAAAGAGAGAGAGCATGGCAAATGTGTCTCCCTTTTATCATTACTTTCTTCCCTCTTGGCTTTGCGCCCCCTCTTCAGAGTCAGTTGAGCATTACCTCATCGTAGTCCCAAACTGACCAAGGGAAGGGAAGTGACTCACTCAAGAGTCCAACAGATACTTTGTTGCTGCCTAGGCCAGTGTCCTTTGTTCCTGTGAGGCTGGGCTGGGTTTGTCCCATACATGCCCTGATGAGGTGTGAACTGCCCCTCTGCTCCTGGAGAGTTTTGCCTGCCCCTCTGCTCTTGGAGAATTTTTGCCTGGGCTTGTTTTAAGCCACGAGGACACATTTTCAGCCTCTTAACTATATATGTGATATTACAACCTATAACATTACTATAACAACAATGCAGAGCCTTCTGAAGACACCCAACATGACAAACTTTGCATTGGATACCGCACAATCATATTATAAAGGATGAACATGGGGGTGAAAGGTGTTCCCCCAAGGTACAGAGCGTCCCAAAAGGGAAAAGCTATTCCCCTTCATCCCTCCAGTTTTCATTGTTTTAAAGTTTCTCTCAAACTTAGGTTCCATTTCAAGTTCTCAATCCTATCCTTCTCTCTCTTTAGCTATCAGTCCATCATACACTCCTCCTCCTCCTATCATTTTGGCACCTCTATGAGATGGAGGAGGCTCTTAGGAGTCACTTGTTAAAATTTTAGCACCAAATTTGAAGGAATCATCAGGGATGTTCTCCCTGACTCTGACAGAGTCTTCCACCCTCTGGATCCTGCTAATTCACCCCCCACCCCAAGGCTCATTAAAATACTTCTGAGGAGCATTTGATTTTTCCTTTGGACCGGAATTGTACCATGCAGCAAAAACTTAACATAGAATCCATCTGGGGGTAGGATGCTTGTATAAGGTATTTCCCGTTCCACCCACCTCCTTTCTGAGAATTAGTCATAGCATTTAAGGACAGAAGAAACCATGAGAACATCTGGTCTGATTTCCTATACTGAGCCCCAAAACTTGTTTGACTAAAGCATAATTTGTCTTTTAGCTGAAGCATATCCTCCGGAAAGGCATCCGGTCGTGATTTGATTTTTTATAAGCAGGGCCGTCCCTAGCTGTTCTGGGGCCCTACAACAGCCCCCCCACCATGGGATGTGTGTGTGGGGCCCCAGGCCTCTGCAGGGGGGAATCAGGGGGGCTGGCCCCAGGCCTCCATGGGGGGGGGGGCTGGCTTGGGGGGCAAGGGGGAACCACCCCCCAGCACTCACCAGCAGCGTGGTTGGGGCGGAGTCGCTGCACTCCCGCTGCCGGTGAGTGCAGCCCTGGCCCTGCTGCAGAGCTCAGGGGAGTGGGGGCTGGGCAAGGGCGGGGGTGGGGCAGGGGCCCTGAGGAAGAGCTGGAACAGGGTCTGGAGCAGCACGCAGATGCGCAGGGCACCAGGAAATTTGGTGCCCCAAATTTCCTGGTGCCCTACGGAGCTGCATACTTTGCATATGGGTAAGGACGGCCCTGACATCAAGAGATGGAGAATGTACACCTTTATGCAGTAGATTATCCCCCATTCTTGCCTCTGATAAGCTTTTTGTGTAACTGTATCTTCCAGTGGGCTTTATGAATCACATTTAGTTGGCAAGTGGCTCTGTCCCTCTAACTCCAAGCCTCTCTGCGTACGTAGATTGCAAGAACAGCCTGTACATTCAATAGAACATGTTAGTAGTTGCACAACAAGAGACCTTTGGAGATTTCTAAAGAATCATTTATACACTGAGAGCTGCTCCCCTGCAGGTTTACAGAATGTGGCTCTGGTGTCGCAGTCATTATGTTCACAACTGCCCCTTGATATTAAAGCAGAAACACAGCTCAGTTGGTGGAACTAAACTGGGACAGGCAAGATCATTTGTGCCACCGCTACTGGTCCAGTTAGCCCTCATTGCAAAGTCACCTCTGCATTGCTGCTCCCAGGTCAGCCTAGTCCAGTCCCACAGAATCTCTCCACACAGGGTTCAGAATCTCCATGTGAGGAACCCAGAGCGAAATTGGATCCTTTGCCGGAGTCCATGAAATAGCATTCCTTGTGACTCGGACACAACACTCTATATCCCTCTTGGTAAGCTTGAATCCCATTTCTAAACCAGGATCTACTACCTGAACAGTCCTGGTGACCCACTTACTCCAAGGCACATCTTGCACAATTCCTATTGCCTTTTATGAGTGCATTCACAGTAACAATCCATTATTTATATCATAGGAACATAGATAAATTCCAACTAAAGACAGAATGTGAAACTATGGCTAAGCAATATTATAATTCATGTAAATTAAGCTGGCTAATGCTGGCCATTTCTCTTTTCCCCTATTGGGGGAGCAGAGAGTTCCATTCCTCTAAGACTTCTAGCTCTGGGAAGTACAGGAGCATACAGTGATATTCTGGAATATATCCTTATTCCTTAGTCAGAGAAATCTGTACATTAGCCGTGTTCCGGGGAGACTCATATATACTGTTGCCAGACACTAGTCCTTTTTGCATTGCCTCCCTCCCTGGGGTTTTTGGCTGCTGCAATATTGGTCATGTCCATGGACATCACTTTTAATTGTGCTCCACATGTGCTGGAGGAGCGCTGAGCACTTATACTTCAAGCATGAGTTACAGCTGTCTCAGCCTTCTTTACAGTGCATTCATTTAGCAATCTGGGCCTCAGAGATGAGTTGCAGAGCTGGACTAGGCATCATTAGGCATGATTACTATTAAGCTTACCAAGCTAACTTTCCAGCTTGTGTGCCTGTTGTGACGGTGCTGCCCATGGGAGCCAGCTGAGGTCACTCAATCAGAGTGAACTGCAAACAAAACGGGGCAGACAAACCCTAAAAGCTGGTGGTTATTCCAATACTTGGATTTACCAAGCCAGCACAAAACAGCTTCTATAGTACCTCACTGGTTACCCAGAAGTCCAAACAACGCAGTTCCCTTAAAGTGCCCAGCCTCAGGCCTCCGTCCAGACACACCTGTCAGATGTGATGATGATTACTGAAAATCTTATCTCATCATATAAAAGAAAAGGTTCTTCCAATCCCAAAGGATCAGCCACATACCCAGGTTCAATTATAACTTAGATCTTACCCAAAATACACGCTATAGTCAATTCTTATTAACTAAACTAAAATTTATTAAAAAGAAAAGAGAGAGTGTGTTGGTTAAAAGATCAATATACATACAGACTTGAATTCAATTCTTGAGGTTCAGATGCATAGCAGAGGTGAGCTTGTAGTTGCCAAAAGTCCTTTTAGATATAGTTCATAGGTTATAGTCCAATGTCCATATTCAGGGTGGCTCAAGTCAATGACTGGGGATCTCAATCCTTGTGGCTTAAGGTTTCCCCCTCTTGAAACCCAAAGCAGATCTGAGATGAAATAGGATCATGTCCCAGGGTTCTTATACATTTCCAGCAGCCTTTTGGCCTGAGAAAACAATAGGCTTAACTCTCCTTCTCTCAAACATCCTGGCAATTAGCACAGGGTAATCTATCCATTAAACAGTTCAGATTCAGGTTACCACAACCTTCAAAGAGACATATAGACAATAATACTATTTCACTCAAGTATCATCATAAATGTTAATATTCCTTTTTTGATCTTTGAATTAAAGTTATAGCAATAGACAAGACTTGTTTGCTTACATCACAAGACCTGAGCAACCATCTACCCTTGACATCTCTAACAATGCAGACTTGCATTTCAAAGCTCTATTCATTTACATATCTTCCTAACCAGTCCTTAAGGTTCTCCCATGAGTCAGGTCAGTCTGTTAGTTAATTAACTCTTTCTGGCCCTGTCATCTTTCAATGAGATATTATATTATACTCATAATGTCACACCTGTGAAGAGCCCAGCTGCCCTTCTGCCTTTCCTGTGCCACACATCTCCAGTGAAGAAGGTACCAGCCCACACATTTGGTGCAGATTATCTTGTTTTGGGACATGTAGTGCACAGCCTATATTTTTGGTTATTCTCACTTTACACCACCGTGAACTGACTGGTGTATGATAAGGAAAAACAAAGCAGAACTAAACACTTTGGGCCAATTTTTCCAAAGCTTGTCCGCATAAAGCCTCATGGGTGTATATCCTGGCATTCAAAGCAGAGTGGTATAAGGGGCCTGTATTAGGGGAGACTCTGGGCTTCCTCATGTGAGTATGTATTACTCCGTGTGGGAAACGTCTGCTTAGTAATGAAGAGTTTTGGTAAGGTGAGAAAATGCTACTGATTGTAAAACTCCAAACAGCCCTGCTTTGCCCATTTGACTTTCTTTGATGGTCTCAGACACACTGCACAAACACACACTGTGCATTCCTCTTAACTCCCAATGACTCTAGAGCCAGGTCTACACCACAGCCCTATATCGGCATCATTACATCTTTCAGGGGTATGAAAAATTCACTGTCACCACTGCAGTGCTGTTCATAAAGACAAGCCCTAGGTAGCTGCAGTTGCCTAATGAGTATCATTTAGGTTCTATTACATCTAATTTAATTGCATACAAATGCAGACTTTGAACAGACAATATAACCTGACAGTATAACAATCTGTACAATCGTTCTTTTCATGCCATATTTTAAAAATGTTAATTCCCAAAGGAACAAAAAAGCAACGTGACACATTCTTCTCCTCTAGGTTCATTTTGTCTCATTAAGGTTTGCCACAGCTCTTGGGATGATTAAGAGTTTGTCACTTTTACGCCTCATTAGTTTGGTGATTCACAGTGAGGGGTGCACTATCTAATGTCTAAAGAATAATTAATTAATTGAGGTCAAGCTCTGTTTATGTGTGTAAGGTTCACTGCATTGCTAGCTTAGCTGTCTGCCTGAATAGTGACACATCTCTGTTCTTTAGGATGTCATACATGTTAAACATGGCAGGTGAGAAAGAAGGGCCTTTTAAAAACTGCATTTGCCTTATAGTCCTTTGGACTATACTTGCTACTGACAATGGCTTTTGGGCTTCTAAAAGGGGACCAACCTCTGCAGTCCCTCTGGCAAAACTCCCACCAATTTCCAAGGCAGTTCCACAGAAGTGAGGACTGCAGGGTTTGACTAAATGTTCTTTAGCATTTAGAACTTCAAACATGACAAAGATTAAGTAAGTCATCTTCCCTACAGATAAGTAAATATTATTATCCCCATTTTACAGAGGGGAAGACTTTGTGTGGGTATTTAAGTGCCTTGCCCATAGCACAGAGTGTGAGTAATTGTGGGAGCTAGGATTAGAACAGGAGACACAGCTGCTTCTCTTGGGCTCAGGCCACCAGACTACTTATTTCGCACTATCATAGCAGTGCAAAGAAAATGATGTGTATTATACGAAAGAGATCACTGAGACTGTTTCAGAAATATTGTATGCATGCTGTATGCCTGGATTGTGTCCTGCCCTTGTGTCTGCATCTTCATTAGGAAAAAAAGGTGTGTTCTAACACATGGTAACTGATCTGCTCTCTCTTGCTCCTAGTCTTCAAGCTACTGGATTTCCAGATGCACACTGATCCTCTCCAACTGCAGCTGCATCTGCTCCAGCTACTGAGCTGTCCACCATTCCTATTTCAGTGATATGCTTGGTCTGGATGGAATATAATTGCTGCATCTGTCAACCTCTTTCCTGCTTCCCTCCAGGGCATTGGCTCCAAGACTTCCCTTGTGTGCTGGACTCTCAGACAGCCGTCTGGAGGTTCTTTGTGAACCTGGACCATCGTTTCTTGCAGGGCTTTGGAGCGGAGCCCAGAACTGGAGCGCGGAGCAGCTCCGGAGCAGTGGAGCTGCAGGGTTTTGCCTGGAGCTGGAGCGGAGCCGGAGCACAGCTCCAAAGCCCTGGTTTCTTGACTGGTTGTTCAAATACAGGAAGTTTACTAGCTGTGATTTTGTTCTATCCACAGGGCTGATCTGTCCTTCTCAGCATAACTCAACCACCTGATTTTAATTCAACTGGTCATAATTCATTTCCCCCTTTCCCTCTTTCTGCTATTTCCCCCCATAAACAGACTATCGAGGCTTTTTCCTTTGTGCTTTTCGGTCTACAGTACACTTTTTGCTGCTCTTGGCACTTATGCAATTCACACTGTTACAGATCCCACAAACTCTGCCACCATATATGTCACATTTCAAGGCAACTGCACCTGTATTTCCCCTCAGTGGTCCAGCAAGGGACACTCACTGCCAGGCTTCCAGCTCCCCAGCTGTTGCCTTGCTTGGGTGGAGACCTGTGACGCTCTCCCTTCTGACTGGGGTATTTCCAGGTTGCTCACGTCCCTGCCTTCACTGTGTTACTCCCGGCACAGACAGGTTACCCAAGCACACCTGCTTGCTTTCTCCTCAGAGATGGTTAACAAGTGTAATTGCTACAGTTATAAGTACCACACAGCACTTCCTATGCAAGCCTATTTTAGTCTTAAGGTAAAAAGCATTACAGAGAAAACAAATTAACAACAATAAAAGAACGTACACACATGCTAGTAAATTTACGAGAGATCACCCCAAACCTAACATGGGTCTGGCAGGAACAGCCTTTCAATATCCCAGCCTAGAAGCTTTGTTGTGGTTACAAGTTCAAGAGAGCTTCAACTGAGAACAAAACACAGTTTTAGTAGGCCCAGTCCTTCCAATCCTACCCTAGGGATTGGGGCCCTCAATGGACTAGGGGTCCTGTCCATTTGCTGGGTGAGAAAGAAGGCGCTGCGTCAATTTAAACCCAGGCTATTTTTCCAAAAATTTGTTCTTTGGCTGTTGGTCTCTGGAAAATCCAGTTTGAACTAGTATATGTATTTGTCCCCAGGGGTGTCTTCAAAGGGCTGATAACCCAAATAATTACATTACCATCCCCCTCCTACTAGAAAAGGTACATATAATGCCACAATAACACATATGTAATTACATTTTTAATACAATGTACCCCAAAGGTATTAAATCTAATTCAATAACATATAACTTAATTCAATAAAGTTCATCTTAATTTCATAAAATGTGTTCAGGATATTACAGGATGTTGTCAATCTGTCACACATATATGCCATTAGAAAAACTGGGGAGCAAAGAGCTTGTGTGTGCATTTCAGGAAAAAGAAGTTGAGAAATAACTACCAGCATTTTACTACAGAGGGATGAAAATTACCTGTTCTCTGTATTGTTGTCCATTCGACCTGTGTTTTTAGAGGTGGGCGTTTGTTTGTTAGCCAATAGAGAGAATATGTAAAGATTTTTTCCCCTTTTCTTTTTGAAAGTAAGAAATCCCTCAGAAATGTGGAAAAAAAGACCATAGATCATGCCAAGCTCATATGGCAAGAGGACTACTCATATGAGTAAAGTTTGCACAGACAGGCACAGAGCAATGATTGTTGTTTGAGCTGCTTTTAGACCACGAGGCGGTCAATTGCCGGTCTGTCACCGTGTTGATGTTATTGGTCTTGCTGGAGTACCTAACAGGGAAGACTGTGTGAAGGTTGCCACTCCTCAAGCACAGAGTGAGGAAGAGGAAATCTACTGATTTGCATGGGTGGCAGGTATAATAGGCTAGGGGAGGCTGTGCCTCCCCTACTGCAGCCATCCCTGCCGCCCGACACCTGGGCCGTGCCCCCCCCCCCCCCCCCCGCCCAAAGAGCTTGTGATTTAAGTGCCCAATCCTACTTCTGCTGAATAGAATTGGACTGGGCTCTAAAAACAGGTAAACTGTAACACTATAGAACAAAGACAGAATGGAATATTAACTACAGAGTATAGTTACTGTTACAAAGTGGGCTTCATTAAGGCATGAGAGTAGCATAGGAAGTTGTACCAACCGCCAGAGGTGAAAATGAGCCGGTACGCCATGCCTGCCCAGACCAGCTTCCCCAGGCTGGTGATTTAAAGGGCCCGGGGCTCCCTGCAGTGGCTGGAGCGCAGGGCCCTTTAAATCACCTCCCGAGCCCCCCTGGGGTAGCGGCAGCAGGGCTCCAGCAGTGATTTAAAGGGGCTGGTAGCTCCGGGGGTGATTTAAAGGCCTCAGGGCTCCCAGCCACAGCTGGAGCCCCGGGGCTTTTAAATCTTGATGTAAAGGCCCCGCCTCTTCTGGTTGAGGCCATGCCGCTGCTCAGGAGTCTGGCATACCGATAAGTCCTTTAACTTACTTTCACCCCTGCCAACCACAGATAGCATTGTACTTTCATTCGTCCATAGGTCTAGCTGATCAGGAAGAGCTTTATTCAGGCTCTGGATGGAAATCAGTCTAGTTCTTATAGGATAGCTATGACAACATGAAGACACAGGGCCAATTTCAAGCCAATATAATTGCCATGCTAGGGTCTGGAACTAATTAATGGTGGCTTAAAAACAGTGTAAGGCCTGGTCTACATTAAGGAAATTTGCATGTATGCAACAATCAATGTAGTTTGGGATGCACCAGTGTATCAAAGTAAGCTATAGCAGTGTAAGCTTCACTTTGCACCAGTGATGCATGTCTACGTTATGGTTTTGCACTGGTATAACTATACTGATATAGTTTCACAGGTGTGAATTTCTTTACTGTACATCAGACCTAAGCTACCTGTATGGTGTTAATGAGGAATCAAAAGGGTGTAGTGGTACAGCGACACGTAATTTGCAGAAACGTGGCATTCAGTGAGTGTGCTGGAATATAGCTAACTTACCCACAAGTATGTAAGATAAAGCACTCACATAAGACTGGTTTCAGAGTAGCAGCCGTGTTAGTCTGTATCCGCAAAAATAACAGGAGTACTTGTGGCACCTTAGAGACTAACAAATTTAAAAAAATTTCATGAAGTTGATGGATTTCCACTCCATACGGCTAAATGCAGTGCCTTGCATAATGACAGGTTTCAGAGTAGCAGCCGTGTTAGTCTGTATCCGCAAAAATAACAGTGTTGATGTTATTGGTCTTGCTAAATTTGTTAGTCTCTAAGGTGCCACAAGTACTCCTGTTATTTTCACATAAGACTGTATCTCTCACCCTCTTGATATTTTTAGTAATTAGTAACTGGGGTTTTTTTTTTGCAGGCAGCGACAATTGATGATATGTACACATGATTTGATTCAGAATCAGAATTTACTTTTGAAGTTAAAAAGCTTTGAGTGTAAGGTATGTTTTTCAGTTTCAGGATGAAACATGAGTGACAGAAAAACATGTAGTCGTGCACAGAACTATAGGCACAACTAGTGAAACAAAACAAAGGTACAATCGGCCTGATGGAAAATGCACAAAACTATACCCTAAATTTACCCAATTTAAAATGGAAAAATGCAATTCAAACAAAAAACCTGGCATGACTCATTGACCTGTAACACCCTTGATGCTTTATTTATATATACCTTCATACAGTACTAGGAAATAGTAGAATAGCCAGCACTTAATACTATAGCTCCCTTTACTTTTTTTAAATGTTATGATTGTGTTTCCATAGAAACAACATATTGCTAATGAGGCAAACTTTCTTGGGGATTTCATGTCCACCATATGTCCTTTCTGATAACGCTGCTGTTTTTGTTGTATAATTCAATGGCACCATTGTTGGGAATCAGCGTTCGAGTCCTAATGAAATGTGTGTATTCATTAGCATTTTATAGCTAATAGCTAATTCAGTATAGGGAACTAAGTTCCCACTGTGTATCATTTCCTTTATTACTGTGCTTATCCTCAGATTATCCAGTGTGATTTGTGGAATTAAATCTGATTTTCTTGTTGCAGGTACTGTAGCTATAACTAAATGCAAAAGAAATGAAGGCTTCATTTAATTTAGTTTTAATGAATTAAACTAGAGCTAGAAGATTTACATATTTGTATTCTTATTTTGCAACTGTAGTGATTATAATTGAAAAAGATCTTTCCTTATAGGTCAGGTTCTGTAAACCCTGTTTCGTTTTTGTTGTTCTCCTCTGGACTCTCTCCAATTTGTCCACATCTTTCCTAAAGTGCGGCGCTCAGAATTGGAAACAGGACTCCAGCTGAGGTCACAACAGTAACTAGTAGAGCGGGACAATTACCGCCCGTGTTTTATATACAACACTCTTGTTAATTCACACAGACTGATGTTAGCTTTTTTTTTCAACTGCATCACATTGTTGACTCATATTCAGTTTACGATCCACTATATACCCAGATCCTTTTCAGCAGTACTACCACTTAACAAATTATCCCCCATTTTGGAGTTGGGCATTTGATTTTTCCTTTTAAGTGAAGCACTTTGCACTTGTCTTTATTGAATTTCATCTTGTTGAATTCAGATCAATTCTCCAATTTGTCAAGGTCCTTTTAAATTCTAATCCTGTCCTGCAAAGTACTTGCAGCTCCTCCCAGCTAGGTGTTATCTGCAAAGTTAATTATTCAAGTAATTAATGAAAATATTGAATAGTACCAGATCCAGAACAGATCCTTGTGAGACTCCACTAGGAACATCCTCTCAGTTTGACATCAAACCATTGATTACTACTCTTTGACTATGGTCTTTCAACCAATTGTGCACATATCTTATAGTAACTTATCTAGACCACATTTCCCCAGTTTGCTTACGACAATGTCATGTGAGACTGTGTCAAAAGCCTTACTAAAATCAAGATATATCCTGTCTACTGCTTCCCCCCATACAGTAGCCCAGGAACACTGTCAAGGAAGGAAATTAGATTGGGTTGGCATAATTTATTCCTGACTAATCCATGCTGACTGTTCCTAATAACTTATTATTCTCTAGGTGTTTACAAATTGATTGTTTAATAACTTGTTCCAGTATCTTTCCAGGTATAAAAGTTAGACTGACTGGTTATGTCACAGAGGTCACAGAAGTCACGGAATCCATGACTTCCACTGACTTCCGTGACATTTTTTTCCCCCGGGCTGGACCTCTCAGCCAGCTCCCTTCCCCCGCTCTCCGCAGCTCCCAGCCCCCACACTGGTGGGGGAACCCTTTAGCCGTCCAGCCGGGAGCAGTGGGGACCCCCCGCAGCTGCCCAGACACGGCGGATAGTTGTGACTCCCCGAAGCTGCCCAGGCACGGCAGGCAGTTAGGGACCCTGCGAAGCTGCCCAGCTGCAGCAGGTAGGGAGGAGACCCCTCACAGCTGCCCAGCCATGGTGAGCGGGTGGGGGACCCCCATGAGGGCCAGCTGCCATGGGGGCAAGGGGACCCTGCAGCAGCCCAACCCTGTGGGCAGGAGGACCCTGCAGCTCCCATTCCCTACAGTGGCAGGGGGCTCCAGAGCTCCCACTGACCACAATGGTGGGGGATGCGGGAGCCCCAGGAGCAGTGGGTGCTGAACCCACCTCCCAGTTTTTTCAGGGATATATTTAGTGAAAGTCAGGGACAGGTCCCAGTAGGGTGACAAGACGTCCCGATTTTATCGGGACTGTCCCGATATTTGCTTGTTTGTCCCGCATCCTGACCGATGTTCGGTTGGGACACGGGACAAACAAGCAATTTTGCCCTCCGCTCCGGCGCACAGGCGGAGCCCAGAGGGGCTCTCACCCCCTCTGCCCCGACTCTGAGGGGCCGGGGCGACGGAGCCCGGGAGCGGCTGGGCTGGGAGCTGCAGGAGGGGCCTGGAGCGTGGCTCGGCTGCACAGCTCGGAGCCCAGGCTGGGCCCGGGAGCAAGGGGATGGGGGAGCTGGGGGTGTATTGGGGGTCAGAGCTGAAAGTTGGGTGGAGACGGGGCTGGCGGCGGTGGGGGGGGGGCACTCCGGCTTTTTTTTCCCCCCCTTCCCCCCTCTACCTCCCACCTCCCCCGCATTCCGATATTTCATCTTTGTCATCTGGTCACCCTAGGTCCCAAGCTTCCGTGAAATTTTGTGTATTGCCTGCGACCTGTCCCTGACTTTTACTAAACATATTTGTGACAAAAACTTAGCCTTATCTATAATTCCTGGGGACCTCTTTGTTTCCCTTGTTAAACATAGGTATTATGTTTGCCTTTCTCCAATCCTCTAGGACTTCACCCATCCTCCATGAGTTCTCAACAATAATTGCTAATAGTTCCAAGATTGCTTCAGAAAGTTTCTTAAGTACCCTAGGATGAATTACAATAGGGTCTGCTGACTTGAATACATCTAAATTATCTAAATATTCTTTAACAAGTTCTTTCTCTGTTTTGGCTTGTGTTCCTTCCCCCTTGCTGTGAATATTAATTATGTTGACTATCTGGTCACCATTATCCTTTTAATGAAGAATGAAGCAAAATAGGCATTAAACACCTGAGCCTCCTTGATGTCAAACGTTATTAGCTCTCCTTCCCTACACTTTCTTTCATCTTTCTCTTGCTCATAATGTATTTAAAGAATGTCTTCCTATTGCCTTTTATGTCTCTTGCTAGATGTAACTCATTTTGTTCCTTAGCCTTTCTGATTTTGCCTCTACAGGTTTGTTTTATTCTTTTACATTCCTCCTTTGCAATTCATCCATGTTTTTACTTTTTGTAGGATTCCTTTTAGATGTTCGGGTCATTAAAGAGCTTGTGATGGAGCCATATTCTTCCTAACCTTCAATCACACTGAGATAGTTTGTTAGTTGTGCAATTAATATTTTCTCCTTGAAGAACTGCCAGCTCTCCTGAACTACTTCATCCATTAGATTTTCTTCATATGAACATTTACCCACCAGTTTGTTGAAGTCTGTTGTTTTGAAGTCATTGTCCTTATTCTGCTGCTCTCACTCCTTCCTTTCCTAAGAATCATGAAATCTATTATGTCATGATCACTTTTACCCAAATTGCCTTCCACTTTCAGATTAGCAGCCAATTCTTCCTGTTGCTCAGAATGAAGTTTAAAATAGCTGTCTCCTGGCTACTTCCTCCACTTTCTGAAACAAAAAAGTTGTCTCCAATACTTTCCAAAAACTTTGGAAAATTTGTGGTTTGCCATATTACTTTTCTAACAGATATGTGGGTAAAGTCTGCCATTACTACCAGGTTTTGTGATTTGGATATTTCTGTTACCTGTTCTAGAAATGCCTCATCCACCCCCTCTTCCTGATTTGCTGGTCTAGAGTAGACCTCTACCATGATGTCACTCCTATTTTTTCCCCTTTTATCTTTACCCAGAGACTTTCAACTAGTCTGTCTCTCACCTCCTGCTGGACCTCAGAACAAGTGTATATATTCTTAATGTATAATGCAACATCTCCTCTCTTTTTTTCCCTGCCTGTCCTTCTTGAACAAGCTGTACCAATATTCAGTCATGAGGTTTATCCCACCAAGTTTCTCTGATGCTAATTAAGTCATAATTTAGCTTACATGCTAATACTGCCAGTTCTTCCTGTTTATTTCCCACATTCCTTGCATTTGTGTATAGACATCTAAGATGTTGAGCAGATTCTCCCATTGATTTCCCTCCTGTTGCTCCTATAGATTGGTTAGTCAGTGTGCTAAGATTCTCCTCCCCTCTCAGTTAGGTGGAACCCCATCAGACCTTCTTCCCAGAACAGCATCCATGTTCAAGAAAGACCAAGCCCTCAAGTTGGCACTGTCTGTGCAGCCATGCATTCATCTCCAGGATGTGTATGTCCCTGCCTGGGCCATTACCTTCAACCGGGAGGATGGACAACCAACTCCTTCATCCTCACTCCCTGTAGTTGATGCTGATCTGCTCAGGATCATAGTAGGCAGTATCATTATTGCCCATGTGGATGAGTAGTATGGGGTAGTGGTTCAGCCTCAGTAACCTTTCTGTAATACCTTAGATGTGGGCTCCAGGCAAGCAGCATACCCTCCAGGATATCATGTGAGTTCGGCAGATGGATGCTGCTGTTTCCCTCATAAGGGAATCCCTGACTATTAGCACCCTATGAGTCCTCCTCTTGGGTGTGGTGGCTGGGAGCCTATCAGCTTTTGGGGCAGACTGCTCCTCCTCGGCCACTGGGGTCTACTTCTGTGGCCAGGACAGCATACTGGTTCTTTACTGCCATGGACACTGGGCCGGCTCCAGGGTTTTGGCCACCCCAAGCAGCCAAACAAAAACAAAAAAACCCAAAAAACAAAAAAAGCCGCGATCGGGATCGCGATCTGCGGCGGCAATTCGGCGGGAGGTCCTTCGCTCCAAGCAGGAGTGAGGGACCGTCTGCCGAATTGCCGCCGAACAGCTGGACGTGCCGCCCCTCTCAGAAGTGGCCGCCCCAAGCACCTGCGTGGTAAGCTGGTGCCTGGAGCCGGCCCTGCATGGACAGGGGACCTGGGTGGGGGATGCTGCTGTGTCATCTGTAGTCAACTAGCATTCTCCAGCCCAGATGCTTCCTCATGTGTCCTGTTGATGAAGTCCTTGTGCTTCCAGATTACGCAGATAAGCCACCTCCTCCTGCAGCTCTCAACCCTGCTTCTTGAGCAACTCCACCAACAGATTACACTTGCACAAGGTGGTATCCCATATCTGGCTTTCATGCCCCCCCTTTTTACGGGCCCTAAGGGTGAGTGATGGGGGGAGGGGTCTTGGGGGGGAAGAGGCGGCATGGGAATGGGGCCTCGGGAGAAAGGGTGGCATGGGGGCGGGGGCTCAGGGAGAAGGGATGGCACCAAGGTGGGGGCTTGGAGAAAGAGGTGGTGCAGGGGGCAGGGGTTGGGGGGAATGGGCAGCGTGGGGGGAACCACAGTTCTGGTGCCGGTGGCCCCCCACATGCTTTTAGGAAGCTTTCGCCACTTCTGTCTAAGGAGAGACAGGCCTTATTCTCAGCCTCCAGGGTCAGGATGCCCCTGTCTGCCTAAGGGCCCCACAGGTGTAGGTAGAGGAAGAGCTAGCAGTGGTGCTGGCAACACATCATTTTTCTCCCATTGCAGGTTCTTCCTTGTGGAGTATCTGCAAGGTAAGGAAAGGAAAGGAAAAGAAAACAATACACATCCCAACTTCCTTGCCTTCTTCTGCTGGGAAACTCCCCCAGTCTCCCAGCTGCCTTTGTCTTACCAGAGAGTGGGAGCCTGAATGCTTTTTAAAGCCTGGGCCCCACACATGTGGAATGGGTGACCATCATCTTTGGCTGATGTAAATCGGCATAGCTGCATTGAAATCAATGGAACTGTGTTGATTCACACCAGCTGGGATCTGACCTTATTGTGTTAAATAACAATTTTTCTATCAGTTTTCTTAATGCATACTTGCATGTGTGTTTAAATATTGAGCCAGTCTTACCTTTCCAAGTGCCCAAACCCCACAGAATAAATAGGTTTAAGGGATACTATCATGTAGTTTGAACACTCTCATTTCCAAAACTTGATCTTTCTAATGTGATTTTCCAAGTTGGATGATATGTGAAAAAAGGAACAAACAAACCAAAAAAATCACATAAAATACTGTAAACTGGATTTTCAAAACGATTCTAAGGAGTTATGATTAGCACAGGTAAGACTTAGAACAAATCCCGTCACATAGAATCACATTAAAAGTGAGATATGTATCAAGTGAATTTGATATCCGCATGCTGACAAATTAATACAAATATTGATTGTGAATGCCAAAAGGTGCATCAGTGTAACAGAGGGTGGGCATCAGGTTTCACTGGGGATGCTGTGATAGGTATTAAGCCTCTGTGTTTTGTTTAATACCATCCAAATGAAAATGCCATGAGTTGGCAAACCATGAGAACATTAATAGCTCACAAAGGGAATAGCTCCAGTATATTTAGCAGAGGCAGACAGATTACTCTTAGAATGAAGCCTTGTTAATTTAGGTCCTATGAGGCCAAAATTAATCAGATCCCAAATTAATGAGGTCTTGTGAACTCCAGGAAAGACAGTGTGTCACATTCTGATCTCATTTACATCAGTATGCATCAGAAGTATCTCTGATGCAGTTAATGGAAATGAGAATCAGGCCCACAAACGTCCTAATTTTGTAATTACAACTGCATCATGTTGGTTTAAAAAAATCAGTTTATCCTGGTATACAATATTTTATTCTCACAGCGGTTTCCCTGGGTTTTCCCAACTACTTGTGTACCTGTAGAAATATAAAACTGGAAGTAGAATGTACAGCAAGCACAACTGGAGAAAGCAACGGATAGAAGACATATTTTGTTCTGTGCTAGCATGAAAAAACATATATCAATGTGTAAATGTAAAAATTGTGAAATAAATTGCACTTAGACACAATAAACTTCTGTTCTTTACCAATCCTAAAAATTCTGAATTCCTGTCATGTTGTTCAGGCAGTCTGGTAGTGATTAAAAAGCTATGTAACACTCACAGTTTGCTCATATGCCAGTGTGACTCTGTAGTAACTCCATTTACTTAAGTGGAGTTACTTCATATTTACAGCAAGGTAAATGACAGCAGAATTCTGAGCAGCATTTGCCTGTTTTGCTACAGTTGTGAAATTTTTCTCTGCTGTGTTGCATCTTGGGTAGTCATAGACACCTGTGCAAAGGAGGTAGAAAACTTTATCTAGTCAGAATGGTAGCATTTTATATCCCATTCATACACATTTCATTGTGTGTGGGGGTGGGGTGGCGGGTGTATGCCCTGGCTGTGGAAGCTCCTTTTGCCGCTCCAGTACTATGAGTTGCAATGTGTGAGCTTCCATTGGTCTCTGGCTTGCCTCTCTTCAAAAATACCTGCTGTGGTGTTTCAAAAGGGCCAGCATCTCCTGCCTTTGGGTGGGACTCAAACCCTCCCAAATCTTAATGCTCTCCAAAGGAGTCTCTTCCTTAGTGTTCCCTCATCAGCACAACAAATCATATTCACTACCATCTCCCTTTCATGGGAAGCTTTCAGTCTATTGATGTGTACTGTTTGCGCTTCTCCTCTGTCTGGAGTTGCTCAAGAGTGTGTATATCAACCTTAGGGCAGACTGTTACAAACCAGGGCGCAAACCACAAACTGATTCTGAGTGCCACACTTAGATTTCACCAACCAACCTTCATGTGTTAACTCCTCAAGCACTATAACAGTCTTAACTGGAGTCACAGACAGTCCCCTTGGGCTCTCCAGTCCATCTTGTCACACAGGTAATCTTGCATTTGTGTTAGATGGTCTCTTATACCGAAAATCACCACAATATTCAGGTTACTCCCGGTCCCAAAGGACCAGTCACCTACCCGCGGTCAATTGCACCTTCAATCCCAAACCAAAGATGACACTTGTAACAATCATGTATTAAACTAACTAAAGATTTATTAATTAAGAAAAAGTAATGAGTTATTTACAAGGTTAAAGCAGGTAAACAAGCACACACAAATGAGCTGCAATTTTATGTTCTAAAAGGTAACAGAAGTGTATCTAATAAGCAAGCTCTGAATGTCCTTTAGGGCTAACCAGCTGAGGATCTCTTGTTTATGTGTAAGCGGGGGAATGGTCCCGCTATTGTGGGGAACTTTCCTGGCTTCTGCACTACCCCGGTGAAGTGGGCTAGCGAAAGGATCTGAGTCCTCGCTCCCACTCCCTTTACCCAGAGGCCTCCCTGCCCTTGAGGACTCCCCTTACACTCTCCTGTCTGGCAGAGTCCTCGTAACCCCAACAAGGCTGGGCCCAGGATTCCTGGGGGGCTCAACCCCCAACCCTGCTGTGGTCACCTAGGACAGGGGCTAGGGTGTCCCCACTCCGGGGTACTCTCTCTGCACTGGGCACCTCCCTGACCCACTTATTATTATTATAATTATATGATTATTCCATACAATTTAAAACAAATACAAGTTGTTTAATTAACAATTAATCTAAAGAAAAGAATAAGGAAAAATGGGAAAGGTTAAAGGAAAACACATCACCCTGCTTTGTGGCAGGGAACATCACAAACAGTGTCTCTGGACATCAGGCACTTCACAGTCTGTTCCTTGTAGGTCCCAGATTTCCGTCTCAGGCCCTGGCTGTGCTGCAGGTATGCTGCGGGTTGGACACTTGCAATGGTGGTGGCCACACACCTCCGGGCTTTGAGTGGTGGGACCCTTCTTCCCAGCGTCAGCCCCCCGTCAGGTTACGGTCCCCCTCCCGGTCTGGCCTGCAAGGGCCCTTGTCTGGGGGTGTCTTTCTGTGCTGGGCCCTTTGCCCAAGGTCCCCCCTTGGCTGGCCCCACTTGCTCACCACACCTGGCTCTGTGGCTGCAGCTCTGCTCCCAGCACAGGATCTGCTCTCCCTGGCCTGCGTCTCTGGCTCTGTGGCTGCAGCTCTGCTCCCAGCACAGGATCTGCTCTCCCTGGCCTGCGTCTCTGGCTCTGTGGCTGCGCCTCTGGCCCCTCTGCTCTCCAGCTCAGCTTGGGCCCCTGCTTTCTCCTTAGCTCGGTCCCACTCAGTCTGACCCAGGCAATTCCAGCTCACACGGAGGACGGGACCTCCCTGGCCTCCTGACCCTCTGATTAGCCTGTCAATCAGGCTGATCTGGAGCATTGGCCTCTCCCCATTGTTCCTGGGGACTGTCAGTCTCAGGCTCCTGATTTGCCATCGACCCTTCCCCTTTTAGTGCTGGGAGCTAGCCAACCAAAACACCCCACTGAATGTTAGTAAGGGGGCAACAGTCCCCTTACATATGCGCCCCACAGAGTTCAAGCAGCATAAAAATGTAGTTTTTTTCTTGTCAGGGATTTTTATTTCCTTCCCCCAGAGTTCAAGCTGCTGGGACAAATCCCCTTGCGTGTCTCTTCTTCATCGGTGTGTGTGTGTGTGTGTGTGTGTGGGGGGGGGGGGGGGTTGGGGAGGAGAGAGGAGCCATCAAAAAAGTCTTTTGTTCTCTGATGTTCCACAATGGCTCATTTGGTTTCAGTGGGCCTTCTTGTGGGCAGGGCCTAACACCTTTTGTGGTAAAGTAGTATTTTGTACTTGGTAATGCTGCACTCCTGACTGTGGGGGTTTACAGTTTCAGAACAAACACTTTTACAATCATTAAGCAAACACTTACATATTAACTTATAACATGGGATACAGTGATTACAAGTGAGAGTAATTCATGCAGCAACTACACAAGCATTTCATACAGTCTAAACACTAAACACATTTTCAAAAACCTAATACCTATTTTAACAATACTAACACACAGGTGAGCCAGACTGGTTTCCAGATATGCATTTGTCAATGTTTAGTTGAGGCTTAGGGATCTTGGCATGCGCTGGCACCTGGTCTGCCAGTGTCACAATTTACACCTGTGCAAAGAAGGTATAAAACTTTATCTACTCAGAATAGTAGCATTTTATAACCTTTACACAAATTTTAATGACTGCACAAAGTGCAAGGCAGTGAAGAACTTAGCCTAAAATAAAAAGGTTAAATCACACAAAGGAAAGTTGGCCTCAGTTGATGTTATGGGTATCATTTTAAGACATTCTGCATTTTCTCTCTCTCAGTTCATTAGTCCTGGTGGTGTATCCATCAGAAGAACAAATCTTAAAGAACAGTTGAGAATTATTGCTACTTGGCAACTCAAGAAAACTACTGTCAGTTTACACCGGTGTAATTCCATTGACTTTAATGGAATTACTCTTGATCTGTGGCAGTGTAAGTGAGAGGGAAATTAGACCATTAGCTTTCAGCTACAGAAAGATGGGTCACCTGTCTTCCCACAACAAAGTTACATCCCCAACTATTGACTATTTTTACACCACAATTGCTTGGGTGTATTTTTTCCTCTTATTTAATATTGGCCAAAGGCAGATGGAGTTCTTGCCTAACTGCAAGTAGCTGCTGAAACTCTGAATATGCAATGATGAAAAATCCTACAGCGCAGCACTGAAATTAGAGAATCTTAGTACAGTTTTTGAATAGCACATATCACTGTGTTATCCAGACTGCAGGACATGAGAGCCAAGTAGTTTACCCTTTTCACTTTTGAGATAAAGGTTCTCCTATTTGAACCCAGAACTGCAGATCTCTTATCTGTAAGGTAGATTTCTGTTGTGTATTCTGAAACTTATTCTGCACAGAGAACTCCCAGGGTATGCCTACACCGCAAACCCCACCCCCATGGCAACAAGTCTCAGGGTATCTCTACACTGGCGGAGTTACAGCACCGTCAGTTACAGCGCCGCTCAGAGAGCGCTGTTGTGTGTTCACACTGTCAGCTGCATGCGCAATAGCGTGTTCACACTTGCGGCACTTGCAGTGATATTCAGAGTGGTACACTCTGGGAAGCTATCCCACAAAGCATCTCTTCCTCTTCTGCCGCTAAGAGTTGTGGGAAGGCAGAGAAGGTTGCAGGGCATCCTGGGTCCTGTCCCAATGCCCTGTGATGTATTGCTTCGCATGCCAGCAGTCCTTGTGCTTCCATCTGCATTTGGTGCCATCTTTCAACGGTTTGTGTACTGCGCACTCTGGCTCTTGGGTCTGCAGGAATGCATCCTGAACTGTTGACCAATATGCTGCTCACTCTCACTAACACGTCACGAGTGGCAGTGGAGTTAAAAGACAAGAGGAGTGCAATATTGATTTCACCACATGTACTAGCTACGGCATGAGATTGCTTGTGGCATTCACAGAGGTGCGGACCACAGTGGAAGTCACTTTTGAGCTCGGGAAACAAGCACTGAGAGGTGGGATCACATCGTGATGCACGTCTGGGATGACAGGCCCTGGCTACAGAACTTTCGGATGAGGAAAGCCACATTCATAGGACTGTGTGATGAGCTCACCCCAGCACTGCGGTGCAAGGACATGAGAATGAGAGCTGCCCTGCTGCTGGAGAAGTGCGTGGTGATTGCACTGTGGAAGCTGGCTACTCCAGACTGCTACCGACCGGTTGCTAACCAGTTTGGAGTGGGAAAGTCGATCGTTGGACTCGTGTTGACGGAAGTGTGCCGGGCCATTAATTGCATCCTGCTCCAAAAGACCATGACTCTGGGCAATGTGTGTGACATTGTGGATGGCTTTGCACAAATGGGCTTCCCTAACTATGCAGGGGCAATAGATGGCACACATATTCCAATTCTGGCACCAGATCACCTAGCCACCGAGTACATTAATCACAAGGGGTATTTCTCAATGGTTCTCCAGGTGCTTGTTGATCACCGTGGGCGTTTCACAGACATTAACACAGGCTGGTCTGAAAAGGTGCATGACGCACGCATCTTTCGGAACACTGGCCTGTACAGGAAACTGCAAGCAGGGACTTTCTTCCAGGACCAGAAGATCACCGTAGGGGAAGTTGAAATGCCCATTGTGATCCTGAGACCCTGCCTACCCCTTAATGCCGTGGCTTATGAAGCCATACACGGGGCAACTTGACAGCACTAAGGAGAGGTTCAACAACAGACTGAGCAAGTGCAGAATGACTGTTGAGTGTGCACTTGGCCATTTAAAGGCCTGTTGCCACTGCCTATATGGGAGGCTGGACCTGGCTGATGACAATATTCATATGCTTATAGCAGTGTGCTCTATGCTCCATAATATTTGTGAAGGGAAGGGTGAAAGCTTCACTCAGGGCTGGACCACTGAGGCTCAGCACCTGGAGGCTGAATTTGAACAGCCAGAGACCAGGGGTATTAGAGGGATGCAGTGCAGGGCCATAAGGATCAGGGATGCCGTAAGGCAGCAATTTGAAGCTGAAATCCACTACTATTTGTTGCTATGCTCAGGTTTGCAGTAATGCTAGGAGGTGATGGTGATTGGTGCAGACGGTGCATTATGAAGGTTTAAGAAAATTGCCTGCTGCTTTGCAGGGCTCTGTTTGCTTTCAATTAATGGAATAAAGATTGCTTTCAAATCAAAACAATTCTTTTATTAAAAAACAACAACCGGAGGAGAGACACAAACCAAAAAACACATCAGCACTGTGGTGGATGGGGGAAGGGAAGGTCCCAGGAGGAGGTGGGGTCCCGGGACGGTTAACGATTTGTGTATGTCCAGGTGTCATATACAGTCTTGTCCTTTGGAGGACAGTGCAGTGGGCACTGTACTTCAGCAGGTCTAAACTGCAGAGGGACGGGTGTTGAGTGCTGTGGGTACTGGGAGTCCGCAGGACTGGACTGTGAATGGGCAGAAGTGGAATGCAGCAGGTACAGACTAGAGCCAGGAGGTTGATAAGAGTGTGTTGGTGGTATCTGGGGGGAGCATGGGAAAGACTTTTTTGTGACAGCAGCTGCAGGGGAGGGCAGGAGCGAAGCTGCTCGGTTTGAAGAGCTAGTATCGCCTGGCGCACGTCTGCTTGGTGCTCCATAACATTTAAGAACTGCTCCGTGGCTTCATTCTGGCATGCAGCATTCTCCTTTCAGTCCCTCTTCTCGCTGTCCCGCCACTCCTTCAATTCCTGCTTATCGGACCCGGAGTGCATCATAACATCACGCAGAAAGTCCTCCTTAGTTCTTCGTAGCCACTTTCTAATTCTGCGCAGCCATTCAGCTGGCAATAACAAAGAGGGAGGCTGGCTCCCAAAGTCATATCTGTGAAGCCAAAATGCAACGTTTTACAGAAGCAGTATTGTTTGCAACACACAGAATCACATTCAGTGATTTAAAACACAGCCACTATTCACATACCTATCACTAACTGGCTGATTCCAGGTAAGCACACATGAGCCACAAGATCACCAGAATGGTGAGTAACCACAGGGGCAGGGGAAATCAGTGTTCCCAGACCCTATTCTACACTGGGCACGTGGCTCTTGAGGAGAGCCAGCACTGTAGGGGTGGCCTTATAATCATTACTCTCCCCATGTTTTCCACAGAATGTGTTTATTACGGAAAATATCTTGCTGCTGAGGGTGAGCAAGGAATCAAGGGAGGGTCTTCTCCAAGACTGTGGCTTCCACCATGCCCTTATGTGGCTCACCTGTGTGCAGCAATAGTCCACCCCCACCCCCCAGTGATGGCAGAGTGGCGCAGGAAAGTTACCGTCAAGAATTGGTCAAGAAACAATGCTGCTCTGCCAAAGATTCTGCAGCAGCAGATTGCCCAGTATCTCCATGAGAGTTTCCTGGAGATCTCTGAGGCAGATTCCCGTGAAGTGAGGGAGTCGATCAACAGCCTGTTCTGCTGCTCAGACTAGGCATGTGGTGGTATGCGCATCATACAGACACAAGCCTGCTTTCTGCAACCCTCCTGCCTCCAACAACTCGCTTCAGCGATTCCCAAAATCAAATCCACATACCAGGGGCCTCCTCTCCTGTTTGCGCTTCGCCAAGCTCCGACAGCTGTGACTGACTAGCCTCCTCTGGGGTAGAGAAGAGCTCCGGGGCGCATGCATCTGTGACCTCTGAGTCATCCTCTGCCTCTGGGTCCCCCTCCAGATCCTCATCCAAGATTTGCTCCTCCTGGCTCAGTCCACTCTTGACTGGAACGCGAGCCACCGAAGTATCCACAGTGGCCTTCGCAGTGGAGGTGGGGTCGCCACCAAGTATTGCGTCCAGCTCTTTGTAGAACTGGCAGCTCGTGGGTGCAGCACCGGAGCGGTGGTTTGCCTCCCGCGCCTTGTGGTAGGCGTTCCCAGCTCCTTCAGTTTGACCCTGCACTGCAGTGAGTCCCGGTCATGGTCACTTTCTGTCATGCATCGTGAAATCTGTCTGTAGGTATCATACAGTGCAGGAGTTGGGAGTAGGGGCACAGAAGCAGTGCAGAGGTTGGGGGCAGGGATTGGGGCAAAGGGGGCCACAGTGCAGGGTTTAGGGATGCAGGAGAGGGACAAGGGTTAAGGGCAAAGGGAGCATAGTGCAAGGGTTAGGGACAAAGGGAGCACAGTGCAGGGGTTAGTGGCACAGAAGGGGTGGTTAGGGGTAACAGGGGCACAGTGCAGGGGTTCGGGGCAGAGGTGAAGGGTGCAGGGGTTAGGGATGAAGAGGGTGTGGGGAGAGTGGGAAGCCAAAATGCACATTCACCCAGGGCACTATTTTCCCTAAGCCTGGCCCTGTACACGGGCATGCTTACGTGTTTACTAGACTCTGTGCATACTTGCATATGTTCTCTGCAAACAGAGGCGAATTAAGATTTATTGGGGCCCTAGGCACAAAGAGCATTTGGATCCCCTGCCCAATCCCCTGCCACAGGGCCCTGCTTCCTGCTCCTCCCCTTCCCCCATGGTCCCACCTCCTGGCCTGGTCGGAAGCGAGGCCGTGGTAAGAGCTGCCTGGGAAGCCTCCACTTGTGCTGGGGGGACAGGGACACGGGCCGGGGGCTGCTCTCGGGCATCCCACCCCTCCCCCCGCCCAGGGCAAGTGGAGGGTCCAGGGCACCGCACAGCTGCCCGGGCTCCCTGGGCAGCTCTTACCACAGCCTAGGGTGACCATACATTCTGTTTTGGCCAGGACAGTCCCCTTTTAAGTCCTGCCCTGGCTGTCCCGACTTTTGATGACAAAAACCAGGCATTTGTCCTGTGGATGAGCGCTGGCAGTCTGTGCCAACTGGATTTTCTGCTAATGGTCACCCCTCTATATATTGCTGAATTGAGGTGTTTGGTCAGCTACAAATGTGGACCAAGCATATTTGCACTGTTGTTAAACCTCATGACCCAGCTGGAATTTCTACTACATCAGAAGTTTGCTGAAATAGACTTACAAGCCTGGGAGGCAATTCAACTGGAATCATAGAATCAGACTCATCCGTCCCTTCCAGAACCTAACCTCTCCTCCATCTCAATCCAAATATCTTTGGCAATGTTGTCAGAGGCTCTGGTAGCCATTATTGTTGTGGCCCATAGCGTTGGACCCCCTTGAGGCTCAGTCTGACACTCTAGGAGCTGGAGAACTCCAAGTGGGGGTTACACAGAAATTCAGGGGTCTCATTTCTTTCCCACCTGATTGTCACTCATTAGTAATGAAAATTATGTAACCCTTTCATTATATTTGGATATACTACATTACAGAATGTGGGCTCAGTTATGGCCCTCTGCCTCACTGTGGAGCAGAAGGAATTGCACTTCCTGTATGTCATTGTCTGGAGGTATTAGGCCACGTCCTCAGTTGATGTAAACTGGCATAGCTCCCTTGACTTCCATTTAGACCAACTGAGGATTTTGCCCATTATGCCTCTGAAAAGTAGAAGCATTGTAGGAAAGTGATTAAAGAATCACCAAGAAATACCTTATAGAGTAAAAGGTGGCTGACTGGATAATATTGTACGTGTGAGATCTCCTTATTGTTTGGGAGGATCCCTTTGCCAGGAATCCCCAGGCAGTTACCACCTGGGTAGACCAGATAACACAGTGATGGGTTTAGCAAAGAACACAGAGAGGCAAATTGACTGAGCAGGAGTATTATACATTTGGCACTTTGGGTCCACTTTTAATTCAGCATCAAGATTATGGATAGTTTGTCACACTGGTCGCCCTTAACTCACTTTTTCTCTTTCTTGTTTGTTTGAAACCTGGCAAAGATTTAAAGCTTTAAGTCTGATTTTTCTAACGCTCTGTTTTTCAGATAGCTTGCTGGCTGTGTGCTTATATGTCTTACATAAAAGGACTATGTGTGGAGCTATTAGGCACAAAAAAGCACATGGAATGTTTAAAGCTATCCTGAGTAATTCCTTGGGCAAATCTTCCCACTGCTTTAAGGAGTTTAACTGGAAGAGCCTTTCCATCTCAGTCTCCGAAAATTCTACTTAAGCACTTAACTGGGCAGCTCATACCTGGGAACATGCTCAGAAGAGGCTGTACACAATTAGACATGCAACAATATACCATCATCACATCCATCATATTGGCTGCAGTCACTGGCTGTGTTGCATGACAGTCCTGTCTTCTCTAGAAAACGTTTTAGAAAATGCATTGCCCAATCTTCATAATTAGCCATTTTGATAGGTGATTAATGGCAAATTCTGCCCTCAGTGTCACTGATAGAACTCCACAGACTTCCATGGGGTTACACATGTGTAAAGGGGGTGAGTGTGGGAGCAGAATCTAGTCCTGAAATTATGTGAAAAGGGACAATATTCGGGTAGACATATGTGAAATAGTGTTGTATAAGGGCGTGAGCCCTTTGAACTTTATTTTTAATGTTTATTCATGGTGCCAGATAGACAGCAGTGAAAAATGATGCAAACTATTTATCCACAGAAGTGTCAAAGCAGGAGGAAAACCTTCCTGCACTTCTCTACTTAAATGCTGATCAGAAGCAGCCACTTCTAGAAAGGAGAAGGAACTTTCTTGCTTGTTAAATAATTCAATCTGTAAGAAGCATCTATTTGGCACAAGTTTACACCAAGTGAGGATCTGGCCTATTGGCTTTAGTCACAGATTTAAAAGTAGGCATGTTCAACTACTTTTTATTTAATTTCACACTTACTCACACAAGGTTCAAGTCAAACAGAATGTTATTATTGTTGGGTTCACTGTTCCTTTGGGATAACAAAATAAATAAATAAATAAAGCAGAAACTAAAAAAAAAAAAAAAACACCTCAAAAGGAGCATTTTTAAAAAAAAAGTAGAGAAAGGGAAAGAAAAAAAATCAAATAAAAAATCTCGTGTGTGTGTGGCTAAAAAGAGTTCAGTATCCAGCTCCCATTGTGACATTTAGGGCTAATTTAAAAAAAAAAATCTATTCCATAAAACACAAACTTGTGTCTGCCTAGCTTTTGCAGACTGTTCTTCTGTCCCTAACACTAGCACATAGTGAAGACTTCTCCTTAGTTAAATAAAATAACTAAAAAATAAAATGCGCTACATCTGGAGAAAAACATGGGTTGAAAAATTTCACTGACTTGAATGAAGCTAGTTTTGAAACATAAAAGTAACTAGCAAAACCTTGAACTTCAGGAGTCTCAACCCTGCCTGTTTCAAATACCTGTACATCCCATTTGGGCCTCTGTAGGTTACGAGATAAAAGAGCGATGGCAAACTGAGTACCCATCTAAACATCAAAAGGGAGCGTTCAGCATCTGGTAACATCTGCTGTATTTGGCGCTGGAACAGTTTCTTTCCTCTGATGCTGGTCCTATGAAAAACTGGCCCTTTTATCTGTGCTGAATCCTATCAGGGATGCTGGTCCTAGCAAATATGTATTTTTGGGAATATTGGCATGCCAGACTGATATGTGATGAGTAGCTATTAGTGGTTTTTCCCGGTTTCCTTGCTAGTGTACACTGTGTATCAGGGAGTGAATCTGGCTCCAATCATGCAAATACCTTCCTTTCCAGAAGTCCTAAAGTTCATCTTTTACACATGGAAGCTAATGGTTTTGTTTAAACACAAGCAACTGGGTGAAAGCCAGAATTTTAAAACACTGATGTCAATCAGCATTTTGATATCAAAGTTATCTAATTTTTTGCCAACTTCTTGCTTTGAGGAAACTGCTTTTTTATCTAAACCTGTAACCATATTTATAGGTAATCTTCAATTAATAACCTCCCATCCTTAAAAGAATAATTCAGGCTGGAGAGATTTCTAACTACTGTCTGGGAATTTTAAGAGTTCCCATTTTTAATGAACTCATCCTCTGATTTGTTCACAAGCTAACCAGCTCTGGATGATCAATGAATTCTCCTTCCATGTAAGCACTTCAGACCAGGGAGTTGGTTAATGCCGTAAGATTACTGCTATTGGGGGTGGTGGTTGATACATCTACTATTTCAGTCATTAATTGCAAATCAGTTTGAAATGAAATGTTATATTTCCCCCCCCCCCCCCTTCCTTCTTCTCCCCTTAGCATTGATTTTGGGCAGGGAAAAAAAAAAAAAAAAAAAAAGCTGGTATGGAAAGTTTGGGATTTTCCCCTGACAGACAAAGGAAACTAATCTGTCTCATCACATAGCCTTTTATATTTACTTAAGAATGCAGATCACAGATTAATCAATTCTTCTCTTTCATTCTTCATAGCATTTCACTGTCTGTCATTCAAACTTTTGAAATTAATTCCGATGGCCTTGACTGAACATATTTAATCCTCATAATTGATGCTCTTTGCATATTTCCTTCTTCCTCAAGATTTTTTAAGGTAAGCTCATTTGGCAATGAAGGCTGTCAGAAATGAGGAGAAATTTTAATTAGCTGATATGCAGTAGGTTTTTATCCCTCCATATTTTTCCCAATTTAAAAACATTCAGTTAGTATAGTGCTGTTGAATGTGATCACTTTGCAGACTTGTGGAAGAAAACAGAGTCTTCACTCTCAGGTTGGTTGCAACAAGTCAGAGACAGTTTATTTTCCTGACACTTGCAAGGGGAGAGTACACCCGGACAGGGTCTCCGTTAGATAAACAATTAGGGAAAGCATTTATACCTTTTGTTACAGACAATAATGATCAACAGCCGCATCTTGTTTATACATATTCCTTCTGATATCTTACTTTTCTCAGCAGTTCCTGCTACAGTCTGTATTCCATTCTTATCTAACACAAGGTCGAAAAACAGCATTTCTTACAGTTTTTTGTTCCACTCACTTTCCACTTGCCTAGGCCCTGCCTGAAATCTCACGTTATTAGAGCTAGTGTTAGCCTAACTCCTACTTTATTCCTAAAAGTTAAGATATCTGCGTTCAAATTCCCTTAATCCTTTTCTCTGCTTCCACGGACTGAAGTTCCATCAAACAATACCCATGTTTGTGCCACCTTCCTTTTGTGCCCCATCCAATATGGGATTCTTTTGTATAATCACATGTCCCCTGGAAATGTACCTTATTACATTATAAAGAAGAGTTATACTGGGGGCCATATAGTCAAATTGAATAGACGAAGTATAAAATCATAGAAGTTAAGAAAGAAAAGACGTATGCAACTGATCCTCTGGTCCAGGGTTTCTCAAATGTTTTCATAGTATGGACCATGGGCCAGACTTACACAGCTATTAAAAAAGCTATTGAAAGTCAATGGGAGTTAGGCACCTAACTCACTTAGGTGAATCTGTAAATCTCACTAGGTTTCTGAATCTTTAGGAACCCAAGTGCCTTTGTAAATCTGGCCCCACATTGTAACAGAGAGATTATCCTGTGGACACTTCCCCTGTCATTTGCAGTCAGGTGGACAATCTCTTCTTCCATTGACTTTCACATAGCTCTACTTTCCCTCTCATTCACAATCACCGACCATCCCTGGGGCAAGGACAGGCAATAGCTTACCTAGAACAACATCATGAGAGGAATGTATTTATGTATCTTTACCTACCTTTAATACAAGGCCAACAGTTTCACATTTAGGTACCTAAAATTCAGAAAATAAATCCATAATTAGATACTAAGATAAGTAGGCTGGTTTTCACAAATGTGGAGTGTCACAGATCCACAGGATTGGTGCTATGACCCCAGCTTCGGAACAGTCTCTAGGAAAGCGGTTCTCAACCTATTTACCATTGTGGGCCACATATGTGGTTCTCTGTATGTTATCTGGGCCGCATCTACACTATGTATATACTACCTGTACATCTACCAAAAAAAAAAAAAAAAAAAAAAAGGAAGTTTAGTATTTGTTATATGACAGGAATACGATTCAAATCAATATAGTACCTTTCATTTCAATGCTGGTAAATGTCTACCAAGAGCATTCTAAATTAGCAAAATAAATCAAAACATTTACTGCTAAAATTAATTAATTTACTGTAAGGGTGGCATGGCAGGGTGTATTGCCACCCTCACTTCTACATTACTGATGGCAGAGCAGCTGGGCTCAGTGCCCGGAGAGCGTGGCTGCGGAGTCTGTCTGCAAAGATGAGTCCCCAGGGACTGCCTCCCATGCACCCAGAACCCCTCCCCAGGGACTGCCCGCCAGCCCCTCCCCAGACTGCCCCCCAGCCAGAGACTGCCCCCCTTGTACCCAGACTCCCCCCAACCAAGGCCTGCCCCTCAACCCGTCACCAGACTGCCCTTCCCCCATCACCCACACCACCTGAGACTGCCCCCCTCCGCAACACTGGGCTGGAATACGTGCCTGCCTTGCAGAACCAGGGTGCCCCATACAGGGCAGAATGCACCCCCGCCCCCAGGAACTGCCCCCCCGGAACTGCCCCCTCCAGCATCCAGTCCCCTACCTATGGGCTACTCCCCATCCAGGGAATGCCCCCAGCCACCAGTCCCCCCATGCACCAGTTGCACCCTCCTCCCCACAGTCCTAACCACCTGCACCTCCCCTCCTCATGCCCGCTGGTCACCTACCTCAGCTGCACATAGCTCAGCTGTCCTAGTGCCAGGGAGCCTTCTCCAGCTGGGGTCACTGGACCCATGATCCTGCGGGGGGGGCGGGGGCACAGAGCACCCTGGCCTCCTGCAGATGTGCTGGGCCTGATCCTGCTGGGGGAAGGCTGATGCTGTTGGGCCTGATCCTGTGCCACCCCATTTTTGCACACCCACCTGGCTGGCTCTGCACCTGGAGCAAGTGCCCCTCCTGCCCTGCCCTAGTTATGACCCTGAGGGTGTCACATGAGCAGCATCTATGTGCTGACTGGGCGCAAGTAGCCTGTAGGTTGAGAGCCACTACTCTACGAAGAGCCCCTTCAGTGTGCCAGAGCCTTCCATGTGTCTCATGCTTCCTCTAAAGTAAGCCATGTTGTTTCACCGCCTCCTCAGAATGGACCTCTGGGCCTTCAATACTCTTGCTTCACACCATGAGCTCCCTTCAGTGAGTCTAACTGATAGTGTTGGATTTATTAGTCAACTAGAACACAGCACAGGAAGTCCTTATGTTAGCACAGAGAACTGAAGGTGAAAGCATAGTCCATTCTGGTTAGCCCAGAGCCATGCCAAACTGTAGCGAACCCCTTGGTTCAAGTTTTGTCTCCCCTCCTGGCCTCCTTTGTCAGACTCCAAGTGAGAGCCCCTCCTCTTTCCAGCAGCCAGCTCTTATCCCCCACCTCATACCCCTCCAGTCCTTTGAGCTCAAGCTGGGGATTGTTCAATGTCCTGGCAATTGGATTTGCCGTTGTCTTATGCTCCGCTGATATGGAGACTAAGGCCCAAACAGCTAGGCGACACCCACACCTATGTCTCTCAGCCTGCGAGAAAACAGTCCCCTTCCACTTATTGGGTAACAATGCAGCACATAGGGGAAACCGAGGCATAAACAGGACTCAAAGTATTCCCACTTAGTCAAAATAAGCACCCACAACGTGAAGTGAAATAAAATGGTTTTTGGAAGAAGAAGAAGAAAAAAAAAAAAGACATTACAGTGAGTCAGATCCTCACCTAATGTAAATCACAGTAGCTCCATTGAAGGCAGCATAGAAATCCTTGGCGCTATACAGATTTATACAAATGGAGGATCTGATGCAATGTCTATTTTTGCCCTTCATTCAGTCTCCCCACTTATTCCTCTCTCTAATCAGTGTAGGAGTGTTCTTTACAATATAGTGTATAGTACTCTGGCCTTGCAGCTTTAAGCGTCAAGCAATTAAACCTCCACCTCATATCTTGCAGGCACAGCTTAATAGTCCTCACAGTTAGAACATTTAGCTGTATGTTCAGCCAAACAGTCCTCTGTTTAATTTTATCCCATGACACTTAACTATACCCCTTTCACCACTCTAAGGGTATGTCTACACTGCTCATGTTATAGAGCTGCTGTGGCAGTGCTGTGATGTGGGCAGCGTAGTCACACTGTATCTCCAGGGGAGAGCTCTCCCGGCGATAAAACCCCCCCACCCCGAACGAGCAGTGGTAGTGGTCTATAGTGGAGCTTTTCAGCACTAAAACTTTTGTTGCTCAGGGGTGTGTTTTTTCACATCCCTGAATGACTAAAGTTTTAGCGCTGAAAGTGGCAGTGTAGACAGAGCCTAAGGCCCTGTCTACACTGGCAAGTTTCTGTGCAGTAAAGAAGCTTTGAGCGCTGTAACGCACGAGGTGTACACACTGCCAAGCCACTTAGTGCGCAGAAACTGCACAGTTGCAGCACTGTAAAAAACCCACCCCAATGAGAGGTGTACAGCAGGGATACAGCGCTGCGATGCCAGTGTAGACACCATGGCGATTACAGTGCTGTGATTGGCCTCCAGGAGGTGTCCCACAATGCCTGTTCTCACCTCTCTGGTCATCAGTTTGAACTCTCTCACCTGTCACAGGGCAGTAGAGTACTGGCTGTGTTTTAAATCACTGTTCTCTGTTGCAAACAATACTGTTTCTGTAAAATGTTGCATTTAAACTTCACAGAGATGACCTTGGGACCCCAGCCTCCCTCTTTGTTATCGGTGTCTGAACAGCTGCACAGAATTAGAAAGCGACCAAGAATACCTAAGGAGTAATGTTATGATGTCCCGCCACTCCTTCGATTCCAAGAAACTGGAATCGAAGGAGTGGCGGGACAGCGAGAAGAGGGACCGCTGCATGCCAGAATGAAGCCACGGAGTGGCTCTTAAAGGTTATGGAGCGCCAAGTGGACACGCTCCAGGCGATACTAGCTCTTCAAACTGAGCAGCTCCTCTCCCGCCCTTCTCTGCGGCCACTAGCACAAAAAACTCTTTCCCATGCTCCCCCCAGACACCGCCAACACATTCTTATCAACCTCCTGGCTCCAGTCTATACCCGCGGCATTCCACTCCTCCCCCCTCACAGTCCAGCAATGCTGACTCCCACTACTCACTGCACTCAACACCCATCCCTCTGCAGTTTGACCCTACTGAAGTACAATACCCGCTGCATTGTACTCCAAAGGAGAAGGTTGGATATGATCCCTGGACATACACAAATCTTTAGCCATCCTGGGACCCCTCCTCCTCCTGGGACCTTCCCTTCCCCCATCCCCCTGATTTTTTTTGGTTTGACTCTTTCCTCCGGTTGTTGTTTTTTAATAAAAGAATAAGACTGCTTTCAAACCAACACAATTCTATTAACTGAAAGCAAAAAGAGCCCTGCAAAGCAACATTTTATTATGTTAAAGCCACATGCTTCATCGTCTGCACCAATCACCTCCTAGCATTACAAGCACTATACTTACGAGCATAGCAACAAATATTAGTGGCTTTCAGCTTCAAATTGCTGCCTCAAGGCATCCCTGAATTTAATGCCCCCGCACTGTGTCCCTCTAAAAGCCCTGGTCTCTGGCTGTTCAAACTCAGTCTCCAGGCACTGAGCCTCAGTGGTCCAGCCCTGAGTGAAGCTTTTACCCTTCCCAAATATTATGGAGCGTACAGCACGCGGCTGTAAGTGCAGTCCAATAGGAGGAGCAAGGGTACACTTTCAGGTACAGCCTCCCTTCTTGATGAAGGTGAAGAGAAGCGCCCTTTTTTTGCGTTTTTTTGGGGGTGGGGGAGGTAAGGAAGTTTCTGTAATTTCAGCTGGTTCTGCAAGTCATAATTTCTTGTTATTTGTTGTCTGTTCTGCTTTATTGTTTTCCCTTCTGTCAGAAAAGAAAACTCACCTTGATGGCATTTGTCAGTTTATAACATGATGATTTTTGAATGCCACATCTTATCAATTCCAATATTTCAGGGACTGTTCTAGGCATCAGTGGGCAGAACTCTCTGATTGATGGCAGTCATTAACACTTTCTCACATCAAAGTAACCTCTCTGCCCCATTGGAGTTGACAGCAACAAGGGCCAGGTTCAATATCTAGGGGTTCCTTTTAACAATACAGAGCAGAACTGGCTCAAGCCCGCACCCAGTAATCTGGGAAAATTTACCACCCCAAGCACCTCTAAGAGCAATACTACCCCATTCACAAGCACTGAGTCTGCGTATAACAAAAGAGAACTTTTAATAAAAGGGAAAGGAAACCAAGCATTAGTCTGGGAAAACATCACAACCATATTCAAAAGCATGCAACCATAAGCAAAAACCCTACCCCACAACGTGTTGGGCAGTGTCCTTTGCCTCAGTTTCCCACCTTGTGGTGGCAAAGTCCAATGAACAAACTTTGCTTTAACATATCACTCTCCTCTTCCTCCGCTGCACCCCACTTACAGTTGGCTGTTCTTGTTTAGCAAAGACCCAGAGTTCAGAGATGTGTTTATAGGGGTTCATCTCCCACCCAAGAAGTGGGGGGACGGGGTATTGAGCAATGTCTCTGGGGTCACTACGCTTCTGCAATTGCTGTTTGCTGCTGCCTCCACTGCTTTTTCCTGCTGCTGCTGGTCAAAGACTGCCACTGTTGGACACTCACTGCTACTTCTGCGATGCCGTGTTCTAAAGTTCCACCACCGCTTAACCCAGGTCTTTAGTGATTTCAGCTCCTAATGATTTCACTGCATAGCAGAGAACCTCACTTCCAGTACAGCCTCCGCATTGTCTTTCATTTCACCCCTGTCCCTACACCAGGTCTAAGGCATAGCCCTGGGAGCTGCTTATCAGGGAGTCAGCTCTGGTAATCACTGAACAGAAACTATGACTCAGTTTAGTCTAATCAGCTCTGTCTTTAAACACTGTAGAGGGGAAAGACAAATGGTGTCCAGGCCTCTTTAGGCAGAATCCACATCACAAGGTAGGTATACATATACATGCCCATGCCCCTTCTCATCTTCACTGGGGCCCCCACAATCAAGGCATGCAAAGCACAGTTCTGCTGCCCTTTACTCATACAATAAAGATAACATTTCTTTAACTCTGCATTCGAATACTAGAGTGATTTGTAACTTGAGATCAGCCAGAATTGATCATTTTGGCAAAGGAGCTCCATCATGCTGTGCACCTAGGCAAAGTAGACACATCTATGCAAACATTGTCTGCTCCTAAATCTTTTCTCCCAGTGCATCACTGGAGAGCTCATTCAGACTCTGCTTACATAAAAATACCCTCCATCTCAGTTCTGCCCATCTTCGCAATAGTATTTAAAAATGCTGACACCAGGAAAGAGAGAGCGAAGCGAAAGAAAATTAGGAGGAACAGGGTGTGCACAGCTCCTAGCATAGGGGGAGAACTGGTGTGTGTGTGGCGGGGAGTTTCCAAACCAGATTCATTATTAACACCCGGAGACATGGTGATCTTTGTTTGCCACTATGGCAATTGGGAGCTTGGGGTTGTGATACTGCAGGGTAGTAACATTCACCAGAAGAGACCTGTGGTGTATGGGGGGAGGGATAGCTCAGTGGTGGGGGGAGGGATAGCTCAGTGGTTTGAGCATTGGCCTGCTAAACCCAGGGTTGTGAGTTCAATCCTTGAGGGGGCCACTTGGGGATCTGGGGCAAAATCAGTACTTGGTCCTGCTAGTGAAGGCAGGGGGCTGGACCTGATGACCTTTCAAGGTCCCTTCCAGTTCTAGGAGATGGGATATCTCCATTAATTATTATTATTTATGCTCCAAAGCTACTTGAGCCTTCTTAATGATGACGATGGTGTAGTGTTGGCTGGCTTAAGGTCCAAGCCAGGGGACAGGCCAGGATAGGTGGTATGGCTAAGTGAGTTCATAATCAGGCCAGAGAGAATCTTTGACTTTCCTTATTATCATTTGCAATAAGGTGCGTCCTATTCTTGGAAGCTCAGCTGCTGCAAGGACTATTCTTTGTTTTCTAGGGTTACTACTAAAGTCAGTACATTTGCACCCTATATGTCATTTTACTAACCCCCCCATGTGAGCATTGGCATCTTTGGCAATTTCAGCGTGAAGGGAAAAAAGGTTGTATTGATTTTGATGGTTTGTACACATTTCAGTGAGATTCCATACTGAAGTCCTGTCATGTTTCTGATGAGCTAACATTCACCTTGTAATTTAATTGCTTTCTGATTGTTCTCAGGAGGTGTGTGTTTTGACACAAGAACTGGGTTTGTTTTGAATTCAATTATAGTATACAAACAAGACTGGTTTCCTCGGGAGGATGTGGTGATATTAATTTAGAAAGGGAGGGGGGAAAAATAGTCACAATTTATATTCACTTCAAGGCAAGGTCAGTCTCTGGTTTAAGACAGAGAATTTCCTTTTTCCTGGCTGTTACACTGCCTAGATTGAATACTTTTCTCACAAAAGTGCTGGTATGAATCTAGTCACTGGGCGAGAGAGAGCGAGAGACAGAATGACTCTATAGCCCACCTGGGAGTTGGGAGAGCTAGGACCCAGTCCCTCTGCTCTAGTGAGTCTTTAATTAGTTATCCAAAGTAGAACAATGTCAACAGGAGAGATTGAGGAAGCCCTGAATCAGAATGTCCTGTAACTCAGTAAAAAGAACAGGAGTACTTGTGGAACCTTAGAGACTAACAAATTTATTTGAGCATAAGCTTTCGTGGTCTAAAACCCACTTCATTGGATGCATGCAGTGGAAAATACAGTAGGAAGATATATATACACACACACACACACACACACACACACACACACACACAGAACATGAAAAAATGGGTGTTGCCATACCAACAATAACGAGACTAATCAATTAAGGTGGGTTATTACCAGCAGGAGGAAAAAAAAAAAAAGAACGTTTGTAGTGATAATCAGGATGGCCCATTATCACTACAAAATCATTACAAAATTCTCCTGCTGATAATAGCCCACCTTAATTCATAGAATCATAGAATATCAGGGTTGGAAGGGACCTCAGGAGGTCATCTAGTCCAACCCCCTGCTCAAAGCAGGACCAATTCCCAACTAAATCATCCCAGCCAGGGCTTTGTCAAGCCGGGCCTTAAAAACCTCCAAGGAAGGAGATAGATTAGTCTCATTATAGTTGGTATGGCAACACCCAATTTTTCATGTTCTCTGTATATATATATCTATATATCTATCTTCCTACTGTATTTTCCACTGCATGCATCCAATGAAGTGGGTTTTAGCCCACGAAAGCTTATGCTCAAATAAATTTGTTAGTCTCTAAGGTGCCACAAGTACTCCTGTTCTTTTTGCTGATACAGACTAACACGGCTGCTACTCTGAAATCTATAACTCAGTAGTTAGAGCACTACCCTGTGAGATGGGAGAGCCCTGTTCAAATCCCTTCTCCCCGGGGGGAATTGAACCTGGATCTTCTACATCCCAGCTGAGTGCTTTGATTACTGGCTAAGAGTTAAAAGATAGGTACCTGCTTCACTCCACCCAAAAGTCAGCTGGAGGTGGTGCCCAACTAATTCTCATAAGATACACTTAAGCCATCTGGCCCCAAGAGAGGGGTTCCAGGCGGTGAATCACTAGCAGAGATGGGCCCCTCTCTGGACTTAGGCCCTATCTCTGTCAGAGGGGTGAGGCTTAGGACACCCCTCTGATCCTCATCTCACATTGGCTAGTTTAGGTAGTTGCCTGCTTAACTTGCTGGCTTTGATGAATCTGTCCCCATTCACTGTTGTTTCACTCTGACACACCCCAGAACAGCAATCCCAAAACACAAGGAAATTGAAGCAAGACGTGCAGGTAGGTGGTTAATCAAAACTTGCAATACACATAAACCAGTTAAGTCAGCAACACTCTGAACAAAACATAACAGTCCAAATGGCATTAGCAGCATGCTCCGAGTAACTGCCCACACCTAATGCTGCATACACACACACTGGAACGAAAACACGGTGTTCAGTAAGCAGGAAGGCACCACACACGCGCACACACCAGAAATGTATAACCTACATACCTACCTTGAAAATGTTGTTCCTGTGACTTTCAAGGTGCCCAAAAGTTAGGCTGAAATGCTCCCTTTGTGATTCTAGCCCTAAGTTACTTAGGAACATATGAACATAAGCCAAAGTTTCATGTAAAGTCAATGGAAATAACAATCCTAAATCACTTAGGCACATTTGAAAATTTTACCCCTGACCTGGAACCTCAAATCTCTTTAACCCCATTTCTAAATTAGTCTTCTCCTATCCTTTTCCAGGCACCACTAAATACTTAGTTTTCTTTTGCTCCTTCATTGGTAAATGTATACATATATGCACCACGTTTATCACGTGTATTGTATGTGCTTTATGTAAGATATACAATGCCCAAACAAGTATTTACAAAATGTTCAAGTGATGCCGGAAAGATAAATCTTTTTACATTAGCCAAATGTGTCATGTAGTAATGACATTGGTGAAGAATATATGCTAACAGGGAATTTTCTGTCATGTAAGCAATCTGGCAGTTATGGATCCATGAGAATCTCTGGGGATGAATGCTCTATATTAAGAATGAAAGGGTTCCATATTTCCTCACAGAACTTTAAAGAGAAAAGTATGCATGCATTGTTGCAAGGATAAGTGTCCCAAAAAGTTATTTGAAATAATCTTGTTTATGTTCTGAAATAAGCTGAATTTCCTGCATGGGCAAATGAAAATACAATGTATATTACTGTATGGATTTTTGCTGAAATAATAGTATTGTGTGGGAAAGGATTCTGCTAATGCGACTTCTCTATAGAACATTGATAGCTTTTAACAGACAAATAGGGTATTTGAGACTCTGATGTGTACAGGAAGTAATTGCTACCTTGAAATGTCAACCTTTTCCTTTACATTTTTGCTGAAAATATATTTCCATCATGTTAGTAATTTTTGGAATAAAGCTTTTCCCATTTGTATTGCATTTGTTAACTGAACAAAGAGAAACAGGATGTAATGATCTTCATTCACTTTTGTGTGATATTAAAACTAAAGTAATTTAAGTATAGGCACTTTGGGCTAAATCCTGCAGACTTGGGTAAGTCAATGGGAGTTTTGCCTGAATAAGGAATGAATAAAGGACTGCAGGACAGGATCTTTTATTTTTGATAAAAGCTACATTTATAAGGTCTGTAATAATTTTTCCTTTTCATATACACATTAGCAGCTACATGGATTAAATGTGGATTTGATTTTGCAGTCCAATTAGAAGTCAGTGGGCTTTTTCCCTGAGTTACATGAAAGACTTGTAGCCAATCCTATAGTAAACTATATAAAGATTTGTTAAATAGGAAAAGGAAATGAGAGTTATTTACAAGGTTAAAGCAGGCAACACACATACAAAAATGAATTACAATCTTAAATTTCAAAAAGTAATAGAAGCTTCTATAATAAGCAAGCTCTATATGTCCATAAGTACCTGAGGATCCCTTGCTTATGTCTAGAAACTTTGCCCCTCAGAGTCCAAGCAGCAGAGATACAGTTCCTTCTTAGCAATTTTATGCCCTTCCTCACTTGTGTTCTGACCTGATGGGAGGAATTTACTTGCATGACTCATCTTTACGGGGGATTGGGGAAGAGAGGAGGCAAAAGCAACAAACATCTTTTGTCCTCTATAGTGTTCCACAATAACCCATCTGGTGTCAACCGACCATCTCTTTTGGGCAGGAAATAACACCTTCTGTTGGAGCCCAGCAACTTACACAAGTTTAATGACTCTTTCCTGTCTGGTGATTTACAGTCAGAGATTCATAATACAAATGCTCAAATATTACCTTACAATATGGGATACAGATCGTATAAGTGAGATTAATGCATGCAGCCGCCCTGAAGCATTCAATAAACTCTAATATCTTTTAAACAATATTAAAAAAAGTGAGCTAGATAATTCCAGCTATGTATTTGTCAGTGTCCATTTGAGACATGGGGACCTTGGCATGAGCTGGCACCTGACCTGCCCATGTCACAGCAGGGTCAAGACATCCATGGTAAAAACTTTTTTGGGAAGGGTGCCTGAATTGGATAACGTTCAGGCTATACAGAAAGACATAGAAAAGACCTATTAGATCATTTAGCACCTCTCTGCCAATCCATTAGTTCTTCCTTACACATGGTACCCAATGAAATCAAGGTGTTTTTCCTGGCTGCAAGGTTGGGCCCCTATTCCATCTTGTACATTGACTAGTGTGGTCCAAGTTTTTTTCCTGAAATTTCCAAGTGGCAGCAGCTTCCACCCCTTTTCTTGGAAGACAGTTCCACAATTTAACAATTCTCATTAGCAGGAAGATTCTCTCATATTTAGGTTTCTTAATTCCATGCCTCTACTCCTAGTTACTTAAACCATCTCTGAGGCCATGTTATGCCATCATTTTTTAAATCAGAACTTCCCACTAAAAATCAGCGATGAAATATAATTAAAAATAGATTAACAATAATGTCCTTTGTCTTTATCGCCTTCGGATATTTGTTAAGGCATTTTCAAGGTATGAATAGGTCCGCTAAGCTGCACTAAAGACCTTGGGTATGCAAATAAATTGTTGGTCCAAATTCAGTAAAAAAAATTAAGTGTGACCCTTACCTTCTCAGTGTAACAATTTGCAATTAGACAAATAGATTATATGAAAAGAGAAAACAAGAATTTTGCTGCTCCAAATGCTTACAGAATGCGAATGAAGCTTGAATCAAACAACTTATTAGTCATCACACGTGGGTGTGGATAAAATATGAACTGTTCTCAAAGAGTCATAGCTTCATAGGGCTTAAAAACAGCATAGCTGAAGGTCACACACAAGAGAAGAGCTTGGACTTTAAGACAAAAAGGATGGAAATATAGGAAATAGATCTGACTTTGATGCTATGTCTGCATCCTTGAGTATAGTTCATAAAACAGGATAAACAAAGCTCACTTCCCCAGCCTAGAGAAATGTACATGACAAGTGAACAAAAGAAATCAGGGGTATTTACTAATACATGATTTAAGTCATAGAATCAATACCATGCAGCCAGCAATACTGCATTTATATGAACAGATTTGTTACTATATTTACGTGTACAAGGCTCCATTCTAACGCGTTTTTATCCTTCAATCAGATTTTGGATGAACTGCAATAGCCCAATGGTAGAATATCCTAGTATCTATCAGCTCAATCTTGGGAGGTTCTCAGCACCCTTCTACTGCTATGGCTTCCAAAACTTGAAGGATTGGGCCATAAATCATATGAAATCTATGTTCCCTTGTGAATTTGTTACACTGTAATTGGGATCAAATTATTTAAAAAAAAATATGGGTGCCCCAAAAACCATAGGTACCCATTTACGTGCAAGTATTTAAGGAAGAGATTCATAAACTTTTTTGCTGCATCCCCTTTTGGAGATTCATGTCCCATGTGCACCCCCCCGCCCCATCTCCCGGCCCTGTCCCCACCCTCCTGATTAGCTCCTCCTAGCCCCCTTTCTCTCATTCTACAAGCCTGTTGCCTCCTCATGCAGCCCCACTCTTCCCACAGCCAGGCCACAATCCCTATCAGGAACCTGCTGACTCCACTCATTAGCTCCAGTTGCTTCCTCTGTACTGCTGCTCCCTGTGCCACTATCTGCTGTCACCAGCCCAGTTTCCATGGCATGTGCAGATTCGGTGTGAGGGGACAAGGAAATAACAAGCACTTAGGCCAGGTCTACACCCAGCTGCTAGTTCGGCGGCTGGGAATCGAAGTTCTGGGTTCGATTTATCGCGTCTGGTCTGGACGCGATAAATCGATCCCGGAAGCGCTCGCCGTCGACTGCGGTACTCCAGCTCAGCGAGAGGAGTACCACGGAGTCGACGGGGAGCCTGCCTGCCGCGTGTGGACCGCGTCTGAACCGCGGTAAGTTCAAACTAAGGTATGTCGACTTCAGCTACGTTATTCACGTAGCTGAAGTTGCGTACCTTAGTTCGAATTTGGGGGTTAGTGTAGACCAGGCCTTAGGGGTGGGCTTGCTCTCCAATCCCTCCTTCTGGAGCCTCCCTTTGTGCTCTGGCTGTTGCCACTGCCTGCAGAAACGTGTTACCTCTGCTGATTCCTATTCCTCAGAAAGTAGCAAGGATGTAGGAATGTTCTAATTCACATCAGGTGCCTGTTCCCCCGATAACCTTATCGGGTCCCTGCATATATGCCCCACAATTTGAAAACCTATGATTTAAAGTAATTTAGGGCATGAAACTGCAGACCTTGTTACTCCTAGAAGATTAATCTTTTCTTGCTGGTTCTAACCATTTCTGTGACATTTTCTGCTTTTCCGTTTTGTTGACTAGTCTCAGCTATACTTATTCTCTCTCTCCTTGCTTTGAAAAGCAGAATCTCCTCTCCTGTCATTGCATCACTTTCAGAGTCACCTTATACACTGAATAAAATCAGATCATCCAGCGTTGCTAATAGAGTTTCAAGGGGGGGGGGGGGGAAATCCCTACAAAAAATAGTAAAGCCCCACAAAAGCCTGTGAAAGAAATGCTAAACATTACCCTCCAAAACCATGAAAGAAACTCCCAAAATACTAATGGAATTTCAATATGAATTGTCCTACCAGACTCTTCCCAAAGATGGTCATGTATCCCAGGCTGCAGTCCTTTCTCTGACTGCACTGATGCTTCCATAGTGGCTACTGCCATAGCACACTTCACACCCCCCTCCCACATGCTGCTTCCAGCCTCTACAACCATCTTTTCCCCCAGCAGAAGGGCTGCTTAGTAAATGAATGGGACTCATTTTACTCTGACTGGTCATGGGAATTCTGTGCTGTAATTAGGTTCTCCATTGCTCAGCTATCGTATATCAAAATCAGGCTCCTTTTCTATGCTCAGTTTTACTTCTTCTATTATGTTGCCTCCTACATTTGGAATGGCCTTCCTGACATCCACAAAGCATCCTTCCCTTGTAGGGAGGAAAGCTACCTTCTGCCCTGGAGAAGCCTTTCTCACTGCTACTATTAGCCCTACAGCAGCTTGTCTCTCCTCTTCCTATCTAAATGTGTGTGTGTGGAGGGTGTGTGTGTTAAAGATCCCAGGCAGCCCTTAATTGGACTCAGGTGTCCCTAGTTAATTGATCACTGTCTGGGTTAGTGCAGCTATTACCAAAATATGTGACAATTAGTTTTAGGAAGTAGTTAAAAGAGATGACTAGTGAGATACCAACTGAATTCTGAAAACTAGTCTTACAACAGGGTCACTTGATTGAATTTTTATTCATAGCACATAAAACATCACAATACAAATTGCTCTTACCACTAAGTACCAACGCCATACCTTTACTACAGCCACACAAGTCCAAAACCAGTTACTGTAGGATTGAGATTGCTCATTTTCCTTTTTTATATCTCAATCAACACTTGCAAAGTTGTTTCCTCTGCCAAGCTATTTGCAATTGTTAATTAATTTGGGGCAGACGGAAGAACACTTTAATTGGCGAGCAACTGAAAACTGCCAAGGACTTTAATAGGCCTACTCACAGGAGTATGAAATTCACCCCATGTGCTGAGAGCCAGCATAAGGCCCTGTATAGTGGTTGCATAGAAAGTCAGCCAGGTGAGCAGTCATGGAAAATCCTATGCTTGCCATGGAAATAGTTAAAAACCATTTTAGCTATGTACAAAAATACACTTTACATGCAGTTTTTTGGGGGGCTCTTTATATTCTGTAATGAGTAATTTATATACATTACTCTTTGCAGTAGTATATCCTGTAATGAATAATCTCTTTGTAATGTTCCCTAGTGAGCTTTAACATACAACTCTTTTCAACAGCACTATATGAAAGCGCACTAGGGAAACTTAAGGGGACACCAACAGGGTCTAAATGAACGAATCAATGTGCAAAATATTAGTGCACTTTAGAAATCACATCCCTGTCAGCTGCATTACTGCTTTGTGTACACAATCCCTTAGATATGGGTAACCATTTCAGGTGTTTATTAATTAAATGCCAATTTCATACTTTTTTGGTTTTGGGGGTGTTTTATTGGTATTTATCAGATTAAAAAAAAGTCCATATTTTATACATAGACATATATAGACATTATATATATATATAATTATACAAGAAATTAAATGGATATTTCAGTTATAGAGGCCTGTATTTACCCTTGGGTATCCTCAGAATTCCCAGTGCAGTAATTTCAGTTCTTTTGAAACAATTGTTCTGGCACCAGAGGTGATCACCATATAATGAGCATAACCCATATTAATTATTATGCTGGTAGCAGTAATAATATGCATGCATCCACCTATGAGGCTTTTGATTCTCCCGTCTACCCTATGTTTGACATAATTAAATTTTCACAGCTATTTATAACTATCTGATGAGTCCCAGGTTTTTAATTCTTACAGGCCATAAATAGAAGTAGGTAACTAAAGGGGAAGATAAGGCAGTGTCAAGATAGCTGTGAGTCAGATAGATTACATCACCTCCCAGTTTAGTGGCTTTGTTCTTATTTTTGTTGAGGTTTTTAGCTCCTCTTGTCCTGGAATGAATTCCTGGGTCATTATAACACCTGGATTTGGATTATGTGCCTGATCTATTTTATTCTGTTAAGTCTCCATCTTCTTCTCTGGCATGTTAAAGAAAAACCTAGCCCAGGTTGCTTAAGGGGGAGAGGCCAGTGGGAGCTTTAAGAGTGTGGCAAAGCCTTGTCTGTTCAAGTAGATCTGGATGCAGTTCCTAACAAATGGAGCTGCCCCAAACTGAACAATAGTGTAATTGGAAGATACATTTTCTTTTTTCCTAAATTTTGTTCTGCATGTAAATATTAAAAATGCTGTAAACCTCTGAGACAGATTTTGGCCTTACATCTTTCCAATGGAATTGAATACAATGTAAATCAGGACAGAATTTGTCCTTTAATTTCTATTCTAAAAGAAATTATAAATAAAATAACACCAAAGCAACATAAGAACATGTAGCATGATCATATCAGTGGAAATACTGGTACTTATCTAGCAATAAATTAAAATATTGATTGTTGGAATGTGATGACCTGAAAATTAATACGTGTTTTCTCTGAACTCTACCTAATGCACCAGCCTCAAAAGCATTTTCAAAATGTCTAAGTGAAATTGTTGCAATGAGGCTGATATGTATTGCAGAACACAAAACAGAGTCAAATCCTGATTTCACACCAGTGTAAATCAGGAGTTATTCCACTGAAGTCAGTGGAGTTCCACTGGTGAAAAGACTTGGGGAAGTGAGAGGAGTATCTGGCCCCATGACGTAGTTTAAATGTATATAAGGAATCAGTTTAAAAGATAAGCGGTGCAATTCAACTCTCCTGCAGAAGGCCAGAATAATCTGATTTTGGGAGGGACCCTCCACGGGCTGAGAGAATTTAATTCACTCCACCGTAACCTGTAAGCAGGATGCAGAGGTGTAGCACAGCCCATCCATATTTGCTGTTCCACACTGTAGTAGGGTTACCATATTTCAGCAAGCAAAAAAGAGGACGGGAGGAGCCCCACCCTAGCCCTGCCCCCGTCCTGCCCTAGCCCAGCCCCTGCCCCTCCTACTTCCCGCCCCTCAGAACACCCAACCCTCCCCCCACTCCTTGTCCCCTGACTGCCCCGTCCTGGGACCCCTGCCCCTAACTGCCCCCCAGGACTCCACCCCCTACCTAAGCCTCCCTGCCTCTTGTCCCCTGACTGCCTCCTCCTGAGACCCTCCCCCCATCCTAACTGGCCCCCTAGGACCCTACCCCCTATCTGTACCCTGACTGCCCCAACCCTTATCCACACCCCCACCCCCTGACAGCCCCCCCCGAACTCCCGACCCATCTAAACCCCTCTGCTCCCTGTCCCCTGACTGCTCCGATCCCTCTCCCCACTCCTGCCCCCTGACAGCCCCGCCCCCAGAACTCCCAACCCCCCCCCCGCTCCTTGTCCCCTGACTGCCCCCTCCTGGGACCCCTGCTCCTAACTGCCCCCTAGGACCCCACCCCCTATCTAAGCCTCCCTGTTCCTTGTCCCCTAACTGCCCCCTCCTAAGACCCCTCCCACCCTAACTGCCCCCTAGGTCCCTACCCCCTACCTGTACCCTGACTGCCCAAAACCTTATCCACCCCCCCCAGAAAGCCCCCCCCGAACTCCCGACCCCCCCCGTCTCTTGACTGCCCCCTCCAAAACCTCCCTGCCCCTTCTCCGACCCCCTGCCCCCCTTGTTGTTGGCCTTCGCCTAACGTCTCTGTGAACTTGCTCAGGAACGGCCTGAGCCGCTCGTCCCGGCACACTGGGCAGCAGTGGAGGAGGAGCGGGGGAGGAGCTCCAGACTGCCGGAGGCGATCTGCGAATGCAGGGAGGGAGGGAGTGATCTCTGCTGCAAGGGAAGAGAAGGAGGGGCTCTCTCTGGCTGTTGGAGCCCCATGTAAGTGGCACCATCCGGCCGGCTGCCCTGTTAGCCGCACGCGCTCTGCATTGGGGGGGGGGGGGGGAAGTCCGGACATTTACAAATTCCCCCCGGACGCTATTTTTAGCTCAAAAAGCCGGACATGTCCGGGGGAATCCGGACGAATGGTAACCCTACACTGTAGGCTGAAACAGTGGCTGCTGTCTCCTTGTGTCCCTTGAATGAGTATTTGTTGCCACTGGATCTCTTAGCCCCTCCTTTGGTGACCCTCCAGCCCCTCCGTCCCCCATGGCTCCATGAGTTATTGCCTTGCTGAGGCTTTCTATCATGGAATCCATCACTGCAGCCAGGAAAACACTCCCTCTGCCTAGTCACTCTGCCTGTATGCTCTCATGCTGGGGTACTGAGTGTGGCATATAAGAGGCCAAGAGCCTAATGTGGGCATCTGCATTTGGATAAGTTTCATCCCTACTGTATAGTGAAGTGCAGAAAATATTTGTAGGTGTATTGATAGGCTAGTACACAACCTTTTTATTTGGCTAATAAACATTATACATTATGAACAATATGCTGAGTCATAAAAATTGCTTCTTGGCCCCTTGAAAGCTTGTGTAATATAAATAAAGTGTTGTGATTGTGATGTACTATCATGAACAGTCTCTTTATAGTAAAGAAATACATTATATACAATACGCATAGGTTTGAGACTGAATGTCACCTTTTTGCCTAAAGGGTAATGAATGGTAAATTATTTATTGTAACATTCATGCAATCTGCCTTGTTGCTGAATTTGAAGGGGACCTCAACCCAGTCTCATGTTGCAACAGCAAGTAACTGTAAGTGCAAATAAAATTTGTTACAACGAATGCCATTTAGATGTCTGTCTACCTGGTTTAAGTTAGGTTTCTCCATATACAAAAAACGACACAGATATATCCACTCAGAAAATATTGTGAGTGCATGAAAGAACAGAAGCGATGGTTCTATGAAAGAAGCTGCTGTGTCTTCAGCTATTGCAGTCTGCAATGCACTGCACAAAATGGCTACCTGTCTTTGCAGACAGCAGAGTCCCTCGACATTTTGAGGTGTAGCACATAAAAGCAGACTCATAATAGTTACACACACCAAAAGACACCTTCAAATATACTGGTGAAGCATCTATATTATGAACTCCAGCCATATTTATTTGTACACACATTTAGTAGCAAGCACAACATGAGAGCCTGGCATCTAAAGAAATAAAAAAATAAAAAAAAAATCAGGCCCTATATATTTAAATATCACTTATTTGTGATTCCGTGTCTTTATTATTAAATTTGTGTGTAGTCATATTAAATCATTCAGATGCAAAATTCCCATTAGAGTCAATGGAGCTTCAGGAACAGATGATGGTTGAACTGAGACCCTGTTATCATAGTATGACCGTAAGAGCACCCCAGTGCCAGATGGCAAGAGGCACCCTCGCATGTAACAGTAAATCTCAGCTGGCCTGACCAGCTCAATACACTTCTCACACTTTTGTCATGATATTTATTTTAAAGGTCTTGTAATATATTATTTGGAAACTAACAACATGCTGGTCATGTAATGTGTGAAATGTATGTAACAACACTGTACATGAAATTATGGATAATATGTGATATTATGATTTGGAATCTGGAAACAGACACAGAAGGCAAAACAGGTTTTTTTCCCCCCCCAGACAAAGGAGAAAGACAAACACCTCTTTGGCTCAATTGCAAATCAAGCCAGGTGTGGCCAAGGACAGAGACAAAAGGTATTCATTTGCATCGGAGCCTGCAGAAAGATCATTTGCATTGTAAATCACAGGAGACTACAAAATTAACATGGTGTCAGCTCCATGGTGGATGCAGAAAGCTGAGCCCCCAGGAGGCCTTCCTCACTTTGAAGACAGAGATTAACTTTGGGGATATAAGAAATGGCTGAAAGACTTCGGGTTATGCATCGCCTGAGAGAACAAAGAAGCCAGTGCTTCCTATCTATAAAAGATGGTTCCTCCTGCAAAACAGGCAGGAGAATGCTAATAATTTGGTGTGAGTATGAAACTGTTAGGTAAAGCTATATCTTACTAGAATTGTGGACACTAGAAAGGGTGTTTTTTTTGTTTTGTTCGTAAACATATCTCTTTCACTCTTTATTGACAAAGAATATAGAGTTAAGTAATTTCAAGCAACTTATGCTTAGTTTTGCAATAAATCATCTAAGTACCATGGATTAAGGTGGAGAATCTAACCCCAGCTGACCATAGAGGCTCTTTGGACACAGCCAAACTAGTAATAACTTCTGTGAGTGGCCAGTGAGAGGGACTGGACACTGCAGAGGGAAGTCTCAAGGGAACTCAGGAATTGGGGTGCACTGATCATTACCTTGCAGAATCCTGAACAGTTTGCTGGCAGGGCAGATGAACAATTGTGTGTCAGGAAGCTGACACATAGCTTAGCAGCAGCAAAGCTCTCACTTGCTCAGGCTGAGAGGGGTAACAGAGTGGCTCATGGTTTTGGGTCCCCCATGCTGAGCATCACACAATTTCATTGATTGGATATTACTGAGTACTAGTGAGGGATCTGGGAGACTAGTGAAGAGTTAGTGGGCTGGCTGATTCTCCCTGGATCCATGCATGGAGATGGCCCTCTACACACAGATATCCTTTCTGTGTAATGGACACATAGGCAGTGCCCCCTTTGCATCATCACTACCCTTTTGCTTGCCGCATGGATCTATTTCCAGTAGAGATCAATGAGCACAGAGCACCACAGAATTCAGGGGAGGATGGAGAGAGCGATCAGAGGTGGGGAGCATAGGAGGTGAGCATTGTTGTACTGCCTCCTGTGCAGCCACATTATTTCCACGGGGAAATAAGCGCAGGAGGCAAAATTGCCGAGAGTTGTATTTCCAGCCTCTGGGTCCCTGCTATGGCCCCTATTGAGCATCAACAAGAGGACTGAGCACATTGCAGTATGAGAGTTACAGCTATGAGAGAAGACTAAAAAAGAAGGATGTTCCTGTCTTTAGGGCACTAGCCTAGTATGTGGAAAACTGGGTTTAAGTCCCTGCTCCACCACAGACTTCCTGTATGTCATTAGGCAAGTCTTAGTCTGTCTTTCCATTCCCCATCTGTAAAATGGGGATAGTAGGTACTTCCCTACTTCACAAGTGCACGATAAGGGTAAATACAATAAAGATTGTGAGGTGCTCAGACAGTATGGTAATGGGGGTCCATATAAATACCATATATATATTATGGGGTGAAATTAAGAAAGAAGAGTTTAGTTGAATTTCAGGAAAAGCTACCTGATACTATTAGGATATGGTATAATTTCCCATAAGATTTTGGGAATGGAAGGTCCATTACTTAGACTTTTAAGAACTAAACTGGATAAATCACTAAAAAAAAAAAAAAAAAAAAAAAAATGATGTAGCAGTGTTCCCTCTAATTTTTCCTACCCATGTGCAGAATGAATTTTGTTATGTGCACCAATATGGAGCTGATGTGGGACACATCACTGTCATATCAGTGCACATAACAAAATTCATGTGGTGGGGGTCAGGCCGAGGGTTCTTGTGGGAGGGGGCTCAGGGCTGGGGCAGAGGATTGGATGCAGGGGGTGAGGGCTCCGGCTGGGGGTGCGGGCTCTGGGGTAGAGCCAGGATGAGGGGCTTGGGGTGCAGGAGGGTGCTCCGGGGCTACTGCGGGGAGACAGGACTCCCCCCAGCACTCTCTCCCCGCAGCAACACCTGGGCTGGGTGGGAGAGGCGCGGGAGCTCTGGGGCTGGGGCTGCAGGATAAGTGCCCCACACCCGGTCCCAACAGGTTGGGGCCAGGGAAAGGCTGCCCAGGCCGTGCCTGGGGCTGGGCCACACCTGGGGCTGGGCCACTCTGGGGTCGGGCCACGCTGCCCCAGCTGGACCTGGGCCGCTCCAGGATTGGGCTGGGCCGTGCCGGGCCGCCCTGCCCCGGCCGGACCTGGGCCGCTCCAGGATTGGGCTGGGCCGTGCCGGGCCGCCCTGCCCCGGCCGTGCCGGGCCGCCCTGCCCCGGCCGTGCCGGGCCGCCCTGCCCCGGCCGTGCCTGAGGCCGCACCTGGGCCAGATCCGGCGATGGCTGATCCAGGCTGCATCAGGGGTGCCCCACCCTCGGCAGGTCCCTGGGCAGGTTCCCTAAGTGCCTGTGCAGTGCTAAATAGGCTGCTGTGCGGCCATGCACCTTATAGGAAACTTAGCTCTGTAGAACAAATTGCAGTGGCAGGAGATGGACTGAGTAATCTAGCACTGCTCTTCCATCTCTAATATCTCTGATTGTGAGAAGTGTGTATCCACCCATCGTCTAGTCCATTCATCTGAGCAAGGCTGAAACGCTATTCCCTACCCCATCCCCTAAAGTTTTTACTTGATAGCTTAGTTACTACTTGATACCAGACACCTCTGTGTTCTTGGGGAACCAGGGTGCAGTATCCAGCCTGACTCATGAAAGACACCCCCCCGTCCCCCCCAGCCTCTGCTTAAACCAAAACCCATCAGAGGAAGAAAACTTGCAGAGAGCAGTGAAGGGCGTTGGGAGACACACCTAGACCCCTCCTGACAAGGGTGACAAGATTAAGACATCTCCATTAGCATACAGAATGGAGAGCAGAGACAACTCCCCTAGCCTCATCTGCATGAAAGATGGGACAGGAAGATATCTCAGTTTACATACAGAATGGAGAACAGAGAACCACACTGAATTCTGGGACCAGAAAAAGCAGGGAAGCACTGCATCTTGGGAATCTCTGCTCCAGATGCTAATGAACCTACGCCTGCACACACACCCAGCTCAGCTGTTATCAGACCAATTCTAGTAATGAATCCTTAATTGATATCCAAATACTGAAGCAGCCTAGTTGTATTGTGAGCTCCCTGGAATAAAACACCACCCATAGCCAAGAGTGATCAGCTCCTATTGTCTAGTCTAAAGAAAACCTTTGAGTCATCAGTTTACCTATAAACAAATCTAGTGTTCTCCCTTGAACCATTGTATTTTCTCTACAAAAATCCCTACTCACCCTCTAGTCAGGGTTCTGATGCTTAGATCCAAACTATGCATCAGTTCCACTGGGACTCCATCTTCCGACTGATTGTGCTGGGGGCTCTGCCTGTCTCCAGCATTCAGGACCCTCAGCTACCACCATCACCTGGGAACCCCGACCAGTTCAAGCCTCATGGAGTGGGTGAGATCCCCCCCTCTTTCTCTCTCTCTGTTTTCCTTTCTACCTTAGGTATTAACCTTTAATCATGTATGTTAGGTTGGTTTAGTCCTCCTTGTGTAGTTATTACTATTATTCAATAAATAACTTCTATGGTTAAGTTAGTTGCTTCTCTCTTTCTTGCTGAACTTTACTCGTTTGTGTTTTTAGCTTCCCCCATTCAGTCTACAGCAACACTTCTTTTACCTAAGCTAAAGATCCCTTCAGCGCCCAAAATACTGTGGGGTTTGCTCATCGAGTAGGTTACTGCCAGTACAATTGTGTTGGGGGAGTGGGGATAGGGACGTGCTGAATCTGGGATGCATAAGGGTAACAGCTTGAAAGTGCTGCTTGACCCAGTCCATGGAGCCCAGGGGCATATAAGGAGAGACAGCTTGAAAGTGCTGCTTCCTCCAGCCCAGTGAGTCCAGAGACATATAAGGGGTCAGCTTGACAGTGCTGATTGACCCGGTCCGCTCAGACTTGCTGTGTTAATGTACGTGTGGGTGTGTGGGTGTTCATCCGGTTCTGGGGTGGGAGTAACCCAGCCCTAGGGACCCTAGGTCCTGCAGGATAGCTCCATTGGGAGGGGACTTGCAGAAGGGAGAAGTAGAGCTCCATATGTAAACACAAGTGACACAATCAGTACATTGACAGGATTACAGAACCCCCTTCCCCAGAGGAGTAACCCGAATAAGTGAGCATACCCCAAAGTAATGGGCACATCTGGTAACATACTATTAAAACAAACATAGAGTTGAAGTCAAGTCATCATAGGGCACATTTTGAGAACACTAATCCTGATCCTGACAGGAACAATGTTGTTCCCATGACATTACTCACCTGCGCAGGCAGGTGAGGCAGAGAGAAATGCAGAACTGTCTCATAAGTGAAAATGTTTGTCAAAGTTTGCCCTGAGCAGGTTTTCCAAGATCTGAATTTGTCATAGGAAAAAACCACTTCTCGGCAATGTCGGGAAAGAAGTGCAACAAACTGATGTTTGTTATGCATGTGACAGGTTTCCCCCCCGGGGTGCCACCTGGAACTGGGGTTTCACTGAGCCTTCTAACCCACCAGCCTGGGCTCCTTCTCTCACTGTGGTGCTGTGACAAGCTGCAGACTCGCTCCCAGTCCACACTTCCACCAGCTGCAGTTACATGCAGGCTCTCTGACCAGCCACTGCATGGGAACCAACCATACAGAGGGTACAGCCAAAATAACCACCAGCTTCCCAGCCTTGGACCCCAGAGCTGTACCGTCCTGCCTTGGTCCAAACCCCAACCAGTATGAATTTGTTATCCAGTTCACCTCCCCCTCTATGTGGAAAGGAATATGCATAAGCCTTTGCCCCTTGAGCTACGATTCCCATGCACTTCACTCCAAACTCACAGGTTTAGATTAAAACAAAATAAATTAACTACAAAAGATAGATTTTAAGTGATGGCAAAGAGATCAAAGCAGATTACCTAGCAAATAATCAAAAACGCAACCTGAGCCTAAGATATTAGAAACATAGGATAGAAATTAGCAAATTCTCACCCTGGCTGATGATACAAGCAGGCTACAGATTCTTAAGGGACAAGGTGCACTGGCTTTACATCTTGGAATTCCCAGGTCTTTCACACACAGAATAGAAATTCCTTTAGCCTGGGTTAAGTACTTCCTCCAGTTCAGTCTTTTTTCCTCAGGTGTTTCCAGGAGTCTTCTTGTGTGGGGAGTGAAGAACAACAGATGATGTCACTCCCTGCCTTATATAGCTTTAGCATATGGCAGGTACCCTTTGTTTCAAAACTTGGTTCCTAGACCAGTTTGTGGAAAAATACTGACATCCCAAGATGGAGTCTAGAATCATGTGGCCTGGTCACATGTCCTTGTATAGTCATAGCAGGCATTACTTACAGGCTGTCTGGAGTGTTCTCAGGAAGGCTCACCGGGTGAGAGATAAGCTTCTCCTAAGGCCTATTGTTTTCCCTAATGGCTCATTGCCCTGAATATGCCCTTCCCAACCAGCTATCTAGACTGAAAGCCTTTTGTCTAGTGGGCGTTTCCAAAGTGTAACTACATTTGAAGTACAGTTACATAGTCCATATTTCTAAATTCAGGTACAAAAATGAAACATGCATATAAATAGGATGATCATATTCAGCAAATCATAACTTTTCCCATGACACCTTACACAACCCGTATTGCATAAAATACATCATAATTATGCTATAATCATATCATAATATCACAATGAAGAATATGGGTGAGGTGTCACGCTGCAATTGTAGGCTAAGCTTACCATAATGAAATTTTCTTCATATCTGTTTATGTATGTTTTGTGGTCTATATTGCAAAGAATTTATGCTTGAATAGTAAACAACAGAATTTGCTTGATACACTAACACACTTGAGCAACTTCATCATGCAAACAGCCATACACCAAACACTGATTTATTTTAATCAGATCTATTTTGGTATGACTAAAAGTAAAGTGCATTGGCGGAAATACAATTAATGCTATTAATGACAGAAGGAATCTGTTTTCCTGTATTAAAACTGTACAAATGAGTCCAAAACCTATTTGGTTTTGTGCTGGGAAAATTGCCAGTGGCTGTAGCTTCTAGCAAAATGGTAAATACACTGTCTGATTATTTTCAGTTCAGCTGCTGTTTGCTGCTCTGATTTATTTCTGCAACAGTGAATTATTGCACTTAAACCTATTTCAGGCCAGATTTGCCATTAGAGTGTCTAGCTAAGCCAGGTTTGTGGCTACTTTGCATCACATACTGTTGAATCTGGTCTGTAATTTTTTCTTACTGAGGAAATACTAGTAGAGCCACAGAGAGCTCTATCCACAGCATCTGTTTAGCAGAAAGGAGCGAAGGTGCTTGGAACCTTCATGTAGGGAATTTGTGCTCTACATGTTGAGCCCACCCTAGCAAAAGGCTCCTCTCATGCTGATGTGGCGAGTCATTTTGAGGAGGGGGTAGGAACAAGCGTGGGTCCTGGTGGATGCAGGATTATGTGGATACACTGACCTTGTCCCCACCCCCCAAACAGAGTAATGCACAGCAGGACAGAAGCTACTGTAGCCTTATGGGTTGTAGAAGTGGCTGGAGCGGATTCCTCTCTTGAATCTTATAGAGTTCCTACCCCAAGGAGTGGGGCTCAGTCTATGAATACACTACATACTTGGTATAGCTGTGCCTGCAGATCAGGGGTGTGAGGAGGTGTGATCCCTGACGGACGTAGCTGTCCTGGGCCAGCAGAACCCTCTCCTGTAGATGCAGTTATGCTGGGAAAACTTCACTTTTACCAACATAGCATGTTCTCTCATGGGGAGTGGTTTTATTATACTGGTACAGCTGTGCTTACACTAGGAGATGTTTGCCAGTATAGTATGCTGGTATTCCTATACCGGTAAAATACTCCTAGTATAGACGTAGCTTCAGGCTTGGAACACAGGACAGGATATGCCCCACTGCGCCAACTTTTTTAACACAAGACAAATGAAAAAGCAGTTTCCATTTGTTTTTCATATAGAAAACAAGCACAGAATTTCTGGGATGCACTTGCGTGCAAGCAACACTTTAAGGCTCCTATCCTGCTCCCACGGAAGCCAATAGCAAAACTTTCATTAACTTCAAGAAAGCAGAATCAGACCATATATTCTTTGGCACAATCTGTTCTTGGAGATCACAAATGGCAGTAGATTTCTGTTGAAGAAAACTATAGGGGCTATTCACAAGTAATTGAAATGGTGGTGTTATTTGCACTCCCACTGTGTTACTTAATTATTGCTGCTTAATATCTGTTCTCTAAATAGGCTTTCAGTTTCCCTGAGATTACTTAAGTCACCTTTAACAAGGTTCGATGGTCCAGACAGAGATTATAATTTTGTTATCTACTAATTACTCTGTAAAGGAACCGACTCTCTTCAGCCATTTGAAATGCAGAGGCATAGCTATTTGTCTAAAGAACTGTCTTTTCACAACAAAGGGAGAATGACTTTCCCAAGTATTCTATAATGAAGTTCTAAAAATCATCTTGCTCTAATAAATTACTATGCCCCTTACATAATTCTCAGACCCTTCTTTCCTGTGTGTGGTATTTAACTGGTATATTTCTGCCACATGACCAGGCTTGTTGAATCCGCTGCTACATTTACATTTTTGTTCATTAATGATAATGCATGATATACAGGAATAGTCAAATACCTAAAGCTATGGAGTAAGGGCTGCAAAAATGTCTTAAGAAACAGTAAAATTATCTGTCATGCATTGCAAAGTTTGTTACAATAAAGTGTCAGATGGCTGGCAGATCTGTGAGTGTGTATTAGTTACTAACGTATTTAAAATTTAACTACTCAAACACTTATTTCAGAATCTGTAGAGGATATTGAGCAGTATAATGATCAACCTACCCAACTGGTGGGGTTTTTCCACAAGGTCTTTGGCTGCACACATTTGAAGACAGGAGAAGCCAAATATGGATGAAGATGTAAGGCTGCTTTCTAGTGGCTAGCCCACAGATTCAAAGGACCTATGAGTAGAGGACTGGACTGGGACTCAGGAGACCTGGATTATTTTACTAGCTCTGCCACTGGCCTGCTGGGTGATTTTCAGCATGTCACTTCACTTCTCTATGTCCATTTGTAAAATGGAGATGATAGGACTGACCTCTTTTATAAAGCTCTTTGAGATCTATTGATGAAAAGCACTATATAAGAGCTAGGTATTATTCTATTGTTATTACTACTAGCAGCTAGAGGCATCCTTTAGCTCAATTGGAAGATTTTTTCCCCCCTGGAGTTGAAGAACCAGTTCTAGCCATTGTTCTCCATGCGTGTTGATTTATATGCCATAGTAATTGCATTTGTTTTTGTTGTATTGCTCCTTCAGCTTTAAACAAGGCTTGTGATTTTGGATATATAAAGGTATGGAATTGATTCACAATGTGACAGGGTTGCAGTGTGTGTTTATAGAGATATATTCCTAAAACTAAGGGCTGCCTTTGCAAAGCACAGGTAACCTCCCACCTCCAAATCCCCCAAGCCCCCCTTCCATTATTTAAAATGTAAGGGTGATGTATAAAAATGTTAGAAATTGCTAGTTCATTTAAAAAAAATAATTGTCAAAATAGAGGGACGTAGACAAGAAAATACCAGGCCAGAGCTAAGAGGAGCTTTTGCTGCTGAACATTGTGGGATCTCTGTGCTCCACTCCCCTCATAGGCTGCCTTAGTGGAAGACAAATCGTTTGCACGAGCTGCGTGACTGCTGAGGCAAAGTACCAGAGTGGTATGAGAGGTGTTCATTGCTTCCCTTTCCCTAAGGCCTGGGGACGATCCACAGGACTCTCTCCCATTACACACTGATTAGACAATGGCTCTAAGGGGAATTGATTTTTTGCATCTCATTCCTGATGACTGGCAGAGCTTTATTTAAAGGGCGATGTTGAAACCACATTTTTCATGGCCTGACTCTAAACAGTTAGAGAATCTACAGAAGAGTCTGTCTTGCAGGTACCTACCATATGAAGACAATAGAGGAAGTTGATTTTAGCTCCCACATGGGCAAAACCCCATTTTGTTTTTCCCCTTATAAGGCTTCACCCTCTCTCCTCTTATCCCTTCCCACAACATTTTCTCTTTCTGAACTGGCAGCACATCCTGAATCTCTAGGGGATAGAATGATTGATTGGATTTGTCAGAGAGAAGTCCAAGGGAGGCATTTTTAATAGGTTGCTGTCTTTTTTTGCTTTGGTTTGAAGGACTGAGTTCTGCAATGATCTGATAGAATCTGAGACAGCAGGATTCTCATAAGCAAGAGACACCTTCTAGACTAAGTTGTTGGGCAAGAAAGAGCTACCGTATTTATTATTTATTTGTGTGAGTGTGGCACCCAGGAGCCCTAGTCATGGACTAAGACCCCATAGCCCCAGGTGCTGGACAAACTTTATTATTTACTCTGCCATCTCAACACATTTTATAATTACAAGAACAATACACAGGCCTGTTTACTCTCTTTTTGTAAAAAGGGGAAACTTACATGCAGGGTGTTTAACTCTGTAAAAGGCAGAGTTTTCACTTGCCTTCCAGGCCTCCCAGCCGTCATAAGGATTCCAAGGTGAGAAGGGCCAGCAAAATCTGCAGAAGCCAGGGAACTAACGATTTTTAGTTCCAAACCCCACAGATCCATAGTCATGCACAGTTGAGATACTCTCAGTCTGTGCTCCCATTCACTCCCTTCTTCTCATTAGCAATGGCAGTATGGCTAGGCCAGTTACCATGTGACCTAACTGAGAGGAAATGACCACATAGAGCTGTGGTGGTTGGGTAGAAACAGACCTCTTAGGGCCAGACTTTCCAAAGAGTTCAGACACAGATTTTTGGAAGTGCTCAGCATCCAAAAGCCCCCCATTATGCTGCAATCTTTTGGGAAAGAAGCACACTTTTTCTGGTGACTATCTTGCATCTAAGCTGTTTTGAAAGTCTGGTCCCCATTGGGTATGCCGTGTTCTTTTGAAAAGTATGCCCTGTGGTGTGCAGTGGAGAGTCTACTATCAGCACATTTGTAGCATTCTCAATGACAAAATGGGAAGATAAAAATCGGAGTGAAGTAGATCTATATGCCTTCATCCCACCACTTGCTCTAGGTCAAAATTCCTAGAGGAGAAAGTAAAAAAATATGGTTCCTTTCCTTACCACAGGCTGCATCCCTATTTGCTGCAGAAATGATGAACACTGATTTGTTGGCAGGGGAGGAAGCCAGTTCTAAGAGGAACATCCAATATATGGCCACTTTACTCCTTCCTTGTGGCTTCTCCCCTGCTTATGCTCTCCTCAGCACAGACCTTGCCTTTTAGTAATTTTTAGCTAACCTGCATTTGAGAGGAATGAAGTTTGAGCTAAGACAGTTTTGGGGCTCTATTCCTGACTTGAGCACTGGTTTGCTGTGTGACCTTTGGCAAATCAATGAAAAGCTCTGTGCCCGAGTTGCCTCCTCTGAAAAATGGACATGAAGATCACACTGCTTTTAAAAGATGGGTAAGTCCTCAAAGGAAAGACACTGTATGAATGTAAAGTATTACAGTTACTGTATACAGGGTTCCCACTTTGCCTAGTCTAGACTTTTGTGACCACGATGAGTCACTTAATCTCTCTGGCCTTCTATCAGCAAAGTATGTGAGTAGACCCATTGACTTCAATGGGATGACTCAAGCACGTTTCTGACTTATGCTTAAAGTACTTTGCTGAATCAGGAACTCCGTGTCTCAGTGTCAATAGAGGGATAATAACACTCTTATCTCATAGGGGTATAATGGTGATCAGGGAAGCGAGTAGGTAACTAGAGTAACTGGAGAGCAATCCATCTCAATACAGGGGCTCCAGCAAAAAAAGTTGGCAACCACTGTTCAACTTGCTGGCCTGGAACTGCCTTCTAGCTACAAAGACTTTTAGGGAACATAGGTGTGATTAAGACATTAATCTCAAATAGTTTTAAAGTATTTGAAGTTTGTCATGCCAAGTTCATGCATATTTAATTTAAAATCTTCACATGCATTATTCCTCTTGGAGAGCACCATTAGAGCTAGAACAAAGGAAATATTTTGAAGTGGAAAGTAGACTTTCAAACTGTTATTGTTATTAAATCACAATCAACCTGATGTGGTACAATAGATACTGTATGCATTTAACCAGATCTATATGATATCTAATCTTCCGTTTGTGACTCCAGCCTTGTCAACAACTATATCACAGGAAGTCAAAGTCATGACCCTTATTGTTTCATTTATCCAGTGCAACTGTACTGTGTAAACAAGACAATCAAGGGGATATTTTTAAACGTATGCTACTAAATGAGGTATTCAGCTGGAACATTTAATAGATGTCTATTAGAGCACATCCCAAAACTAATAATAAAATAAAAACACAAGGGAGAACAGTTGAAGGAAATTCATTTTCTGATTCCCCCTTCCCCCATATACATTGGAATTCTACCATGAAACATATTTATACAACAAATAAAAAAAACATGCAGGAAATATTAGTGGAGAAAAGGTTATTGCTAGGGATCTGCAAGCTAGTTTGGATAAATTAAAAGACTTCCAACCTTAAAAAAAAAAGTTCTGTTTGAGTTGTGGGAAAGATTCAAGACATTTCTGATTTTATCCAGAACCTTTCTGGAAGTTGAGAAATTGAGTAACACTTCCTTCTCCCCATTAGTTTTCATTTTCACATCACTGCACTTCCTAGCTTCAGCCAAGTGCCAGAAGTACTGACATACTGTGAGAAAGGCTGTTCTCCTGGCATTCACGATGTTACCAGAGGCAGGAAGGCTCACGAGTTAACCTACTTATTACGAAATTGCCAACACAATTATGCAGAGTGAAGAGGATCAGGAGTCCCATTGACTTCACTGGGATCAAAATTGGAGCCATGATTTCAGAAAAGGTCCGAGGTATTTATCTTAACTGAAAATGAGGTGCCAGAAACTCAGCTGGTGTAATCCACAAAACTCCACTGATTTCAGTGGAGCTATGCCAATTTACACTGATTTGGGATCTAACCAGAGTCCCCCCAATCACTAATAATTGCTACAGTTCAAGACCTGTCTGCTAAATATCAGTGAAGTACATATTGTCTCCCTAAAGATAATACTGTATTTCTATTAGGGTAGATCTTGGGAACCACCCTGTTGTGCCAGGCATTACATAGAAAATTTATGAAAGCTCAGTCCTTACCCCAAGAACTCACTAACTTCTGATCAGAAATAAGGCAACAGGTAGGCAAAGCAGACAGACTGGTCACCTGAAAAGATGAAGTAAAAATAAAATGAACTGTTTAGCACAAAAGCAGAAGTCACAGCTTACCACTTTCCTAACTAATGCCAGAAGGTAGTGATTTGTAGGCATCACAACAAAGGTAGGTTTTAAGCTGCAATTTAAGAGGATACAATGGAGGCTTTTATATTCTTTAGTTTATAAGAGTGAAAGCAAAGAGCATTTTACCTGGAACAAAATGCCCCAAACTCTTACATTATTCCTCCCCACTTCCCATAAATGGCTTGAGAGAGATAATTATGAAAGCAAGGAAATGTTGCATCTGCCTCTAGCAAAACACAGATGTTTTCTTTTAGGTGATGTTTTAGACAAATCACTTGCAAACATGTTTAAGAATTAATTTCCACTGTTCATATATTTTGGGACAGCAGAACTATATTAATTAAGTCATTTGGAGTACCAATGATTCCTTGACTGTGATTCTTTACAATTATATGGTAAAGCCTGTATAACACATAAAATTTACCTTTCAGCCAGCTTTGTTAATATAGGACCAGATCCTCAGATGGTGTAAATTACTGTAACATTGACTTAGATGGATTTATGAGGATTCACACCAGTGCTGAGTGTGCTCATAAGTACAAATAGGTGTTAAAAATCTTGTAATAATTAAAGAGTGTAAGTAGGGATCCACCTAGCAAGATCCCCCCCTCCCATTTGTACAGCTCATATCCAATTCTTATTTGTACATGTCTGAAGTATTACCCTGTTGTGGTTCCATAGAGTTCTGAACATTGCCTTCATCAGTAACTCCCATATTCTCTAAAACCAACTCCCTCCTATACTGGTATAATACTGATCACTAACAATCTTAGTGGCAATTTTCATTTTAACTCCCTTTTTCAGCTGCTGGTAACTTTCACAAATTTGTTTTGCGTTTAAATTTTCCTTATTTAAGATTAATCCAATTTTGGGATAATTGAAGACTAAATGTCATATGAGAAGATACCAGAATAAATTGATAAATTCACTGTTAACAACCAACACTAATGTGTGATATACATCCCAGTGTAATGAAGGAACTTAAGAAAGAAGTGACTATAAAAATCAGTTTCTGTTCTATAATTGAAGCTAAGTGTTTTATCTACCAGTCATTAAAGAGGCACTATGGATGATCCTAGGAATAACAGAGGAGTGAGCCTTATTTCTGTAGCCAAAAAGTTGTGGGACAGTTAAAAACAGCATTTTAAACAGCCTAGATAAAAACACTATGACTAGGACAATCAAGCATAGGATTCTGTAAAAGTAAATCATGCCTATCTAATTTACTAACATTCTTTGAGCATGACAACAAAAACATTGTAAAAGAAGCTGGTAAATAAAATTTAAAGCCTTTGACAAAGTACCTTACTAGAGGCTACGAAGGAAATTAAGTAGTCCTAGAAATAGAGATGAAGTTCTGTTATGGATTAGATACTGGCTAAGGGTATGTCTACACTAGAAATGCTACTATGGCACCACTGGAGTGTAGATAGTTACTACAGTAATGGAAAGGGTTCTTATGGCGCGGTAGTAAATCCATCTCTCCAAAAGGCGGCAACTAGGTCAATGGAAGAATTATTCTGTCAACCTAACAGCGTCTACACTGGGGCTTAAGCCAATTTTGTTATGTCATGAAATTTTTCATAGCCCTGAGCTATATATTTAAACTGACCTAACTTAGCAGTTTAGACTAGCCCTAAGAGACAGAAATCTAAGAGTAATAATGAAAATTGAACATGTATTCTGACAAAATGTTAACAGTAGGAAGCCATGAGGTTGCATACTAGGACAACTTGTTAAAGTATGTTTATTAGTGTTTAAGAAGGGGTGGACAGTGAGATGGCAAAATTTGCAGATGATAAAATTATTCAGGATAGTTAAGATAATGCTAGGCAATGAGGCATTATGACGGCAGATGAAATTTTGACAAATGAAAAGTAATACCTGGAATTGCTTCACAACTCACTTGATATGTACCCCATTGAACTGGGTGATAACCATTGAAAATATGTGCTTTATTCTGAAACATTTCCAATTTATGGGCACGATTTTGCCCCTACAATATCTGTACCTGTAATTTTATGCAAACAATTAATTGTTAATATAAATACTATCATTTGGATGCCTAACTACTTGAATGACTACACCTGCAGAAATGGAGATGCTTATCAAAATTAAGCCCTATGGTTGGTCTGAAGCAAAACTAACCAAAAAAAAACAAAAAAACAAAAAAGAGGTGCCAGTAAAGTCTACTCTACATTTCTGGGAGAGAGTGCTAATCTTAGAAAAATGAATACATACACTGAACAACTTCAGAAAAAGAAAAAGTGATTAAGAAAGCATGGCAGCTAACTTCTTCACAGTAATCAAGACCCATTGCCACACTAGCACATACAAGTTTGAAACATATGCAACTTAACAACCTCATGCAGCTTTTTCAATGGCACATGTAATGCATGATCATCACTAGTGTTTGCTGTAGTGGTCACCATTAAAGATTCAATATTTACTAACAATTAATACACAATATTACCTGAGATTCCATTGTTTAATATTCTAAATTGGGAAATATTGCTTATTAATAACCACTTTCACATTTTGTATATTACATTTTGACCTCTGTGAAGGGATTCACTCACCTCTGGTACCTCCTTCTGGCTGGGTGTAGCATTGCAGCTCCCCAGACTGGGTGTCTGCTGCCAATAGCTAATCTGTCTCTTCCTGTGATTGGCCCTCCATCCAGGTCACTTTTAAGTCTCTCCGTTTCCACAGTAGTCCACCAACAAAAAGAAAGGGGAATTAACATAAATAAACAAAGTCAATAGGAACCAGAGAGAACTGATTCCCTCTCAGGGAAAATTAAGGATCTGATCCTCCCTTCCCTCAGGGAGGGGCCTTTGGGCAGCACTTTCAGTCAGACTTTTCCTCAGGGGCTGAGGACTCATGATCTGTTCTCTTTCCAGCCTACTAACAAGTAAACTGCTGTGCTCCCCTTTTAAGCTCCTCCTCCAGTCTATGCATGCCTTGCAGCTGTGGTGGGCTGGAGCTTCCTGAGCCTAGAGCAGCCAGCCCATTAACCCCTTGTGGGGTTTATACATCCTAGCACACCGCACAGTCAGAAACACTGACTCCAAGCAGAATAGGAGAGAATGTGGCCTGAAAACTGTCATTCTTTTAAGGTTGTCAACATTATATGCCATATAAAAGGTGTCGGGGGAGACTTCCAAGTGCACAAGTGGGAATTAGGCATCTCACTCCCATTGACAATGAAACAACTCACAATTAATTGACCTTTGTGCCTTTGAAAATGTGTCCTGTAAACACAAATCACATATATATCGAAAAAAATCACTATATTATGAATAATGTAGTTTGCCCTTCAGTTGTGCTGTCAAGAGTCTGTGCAGGGTTCTACTTTCAGTCCTCCTGAGTTCTGAATGTGCCATAAAGAGGGGGAAAAATGTAACAAAGGGAATATCTCTACCCACTAAATTTGATCTGTGGGGTTCACATGTGGAAGAGGTGCATCTGAAGCACAGGATGAGGTCAGCAAGAGCAAAAGCCACCATCTGGTTTATGAGGGCTTATCTTTTCTGGTGATAATGGAGCCTGTAGTACTAATCTGGCTGAAATAATTTCAAAGTCAATCATGTGGTGAAGCTAAACAACTGCTGCTTTAAACTAAACCCTTAACATGGAGAGAATTCAGTATTGCATTATAGATTCCACATGAAAAGCTATATCATAATTGCTTTCTTAAGTATACTCATCTGTCATAGTGCTAGCACACCACCTGATGGGGATGATATTACATCATATATTTGTACTGCTAATCTTATCTTTCTCTATTTTTCAGAGAAAAATTGATGAGGGAATATAGGCCACTACACACACACACGCATAGAGTCATGTTCAATAGTACTTACTATAAAAATAAAGCTGGTCCCATTACAGTACTAATGAAAGATCAGAAGACATGGTCAAGAGGCTAGCAGAAGCTTAAATTTAATACTGCATGAGTTTATAATTACTGTATAGTTATCATGTTGCCCTCATTTTCTCATTACATTCTCCACTGGTCTGTTTTTTAAGCTATTAAATCATCATTATTCCACTCCCAGTATGGATTAAATACACACAAACATACCACATCTCAGCAAAACTTCTTCCTTCTTCCTTCTGCTGTCAGAAATGCTCACAATAACCACTAAAAATGTGGTTCTATTTTGTAACCCCTTTTGGAATTTGAAATGTCACCCACGATTCACTTATTTCCATAAATCTGCCTTGTTTTTTAAGTTTTTCTGTCATTTTAAAGGTCCTTAAATAAAGATATAGACTAGTAGCTGGAAAAAAACAACCAACAACAAATTCCACTTTGCAACTTTAAGTGTCAAAAGTTAGAAATGCAATGTAGCAACATACTCAGCCTGCTTTAGGAAGGCAATGCGGTCCAGTGGCTAGATCACTAGACTTGGAGTCAAGATAGCTGTGAGCTAATCCCAGCCCATAATTGTTGCATTTTACGTCACCTCTCTTTTCCCAACTATTCCCTACCTATTAAATTAGGACAGTGATGCTTATCCTCCTCAGTGAAGTGCCTTAAGCTCTACAGAAAATGAATTTAACATAAGAGTGCAATATTATGTTTAGAACATTCTTGTATATTGTGGATGTCTGCCATTTGGTGAAATCTGACCCACTCTAAGGGGGAAAAAATGCTCTTCAAAAGCACTTTTATGAGCTCCAGAGATAAGTCTCTTCTGGTGGGGTGATTTCACTGACTCTGATGAAGTTCACCATTTATGTATCTCTAAATCATTCCTGCAAGAGAGGATTTATCTCTGGAACATAAAAATATTTCAATTTGCTGGTGGAATTGAAAAAAGGAACTCCTAAGAACCTTCTCCAGCACATCTCTGCTATCCAGTGCTGAATACATTGTCTGAGGGCAAGTTTGGCTGGGTAGTTATAGCTGAAGTTACCTTTGGTCAACTTGTTTGTATGCATATTTTATAAATCTAAAAATAAATTGAAAAGTTGTGCCTTTCATCAATTAAATATTTGCATAGTTTTTCCAAACAAAACTTTGACCAGATGTAATCCATTGTTGTAGACTGGCCTTTCCAGTCACATGGTCTACACTCCATTCAAAAGTCTTACCCAGAATTCAGTAACTGTGATCTCCATGCTCGCTTATCTGCTTTAATGGCTATTAGAAGCTAATATTCCCGGACACTGGGCACTAGCTGTGTGTATTGATGTCTGCTAGGGGTCAGATTATGGCTCTAGTAGTCACTGCCAATAGGTGTGTGTGGCAGTGCAGTGCACCAGTGGCTGTGGCCTGGAGGCATAGGGGACAGGCAAGCAGAATGCTTCTGAGTGAACCGGGGGAGTGCACACAACCGCCACACACTGTAAGAGTGCAAGGTGTGCTTCCTCAAAGGTCAAGCCCAGGTCATTGGTTGCAATGGAGGGGAGGTGGGGCCACTGCACCACCTGCAACCCATCATACCTTTTACTGTCACAGGCCATGCTATGATTCCCCTGGCACTTGCAGCCTGGGACCATAATCACCAAAAATCTGAATGACTCTTGGAAAAAAATACAGTAGGAGAGTTCCTGATGACTTTCTCAGCCCCTTTTACACTTATACATGATCTGATCCTTGGACAGTAAACTCCCCAAAGCAAGGAGTCTCTACTTGTCTCTACTTGTTCCATACACCACCAAACACACTGTCAGCACTCAAATAATAGAGACTCATTCAGAGACAAAGCGTATTCTGCTCTGTGACCACCTCTCTTAATCAGATTGCTAGATTTAATCAGTGACTTAATGTCTACTAAGCAGTTCTGTGAGGCCTGTGTAAAAAGTCCAAACTCTGATGTATTGTGATCCTTAGCAATTTCTAATTTAGACAGAAGTGACTGGAATTATCAATTGGGAGGGCAAAAATCTCTCCAAAAAAATCTATTGTGTGTTTAGTTCAGATGAACAGTGCCCTGACAGCCCTGTAGTTTGAACTTCTCTGTTTATCCACATCTAATGTATAGGACAGGTTACAGCAGGGGTCGGCAACCTTTCAGAAGTGGTGTGCCGAGTCTTCATTTATTCACTCTAATTTAAGGTTTCACGTGCCAGTAATACATTTTAATGGTTTTAGAAGATATCTTTCTATAAGTCTATAACATATAGCTAAACTATTGTTGTATGTAAAGTAAATAAGGTTTTCAAAACGTTTAAGAAGCTTAATTTAAAATTAAATTAAAATGCAGAGCCCCCCGGACCGGTGGCCAGGACCCAGGCAGTGTGAGTGCCACTGAAAATCAGCTCGCGTGCCGCCTTTGGCACGCGTGCCATAGGTTGCCTACCCCTGGGTTACAGCAATGCAGAGATCCCTCTCTGTACACTTTCAATATATTCTCAACTCTATGCCCTGGAGGGGCACCTTGAAGGGTGAAAATTTAGTTCAGTCCTTGAGTTCTCTTCTGAGACTTCTGAAGTTCCAATAGGGATGCCAATTAGTGTCAATTGTGATGGTAGAGCATATGATGTAGAGAACTTTTCACTAGGGACCATACCAATTAATTTCACATATGCCATGAAACAGCCATCACATGATAACAGTTTTAGTCACAACCAATCTGTCAGCCAGTTTGAATTGTTGAACCACAGTGGTTATCAAAGGCTTTGTAGGCCAGCCCTTGTCCCCTGAGCCATCTAATTCTGTTCACAAAGTAGAAAAGGGCTTGTAGTGGTTCAGAGGCAAGAGAAGAGAATTCATAGAGAATCTTTCTGTAAGAAGAAATGTTTGGCTCATAAGTTATTTAATAGAGCTGTAAGGAGCACTTTAGCTAAAGGCCCAGTTCTCCAGTCAAAGCAGTTCTACACCAGTTCAACTGCATTGACATTAAAGGTATTATACCCTGTTTATGCTAGTGTACATAAGAGGACAACTGGGCCCTAGCTATTTAAAAATAGAGAGTTTGAATTGCATTGATTTTTCATTAAGATTGTTTAATCCAGGGGTTCATAACCTTTTGGTTCTGACGACCCCCCCAAATATTAAAAAAAATTCCAGGGCCAGGCAGGGAGGTCTCGAGGCTCCTGGCTTTGGTTGCCGTGTGTATGTGTATGGGGGTTAGGGGGGTTGGGGCTTCAGCTGGGGCAGAGGGCTCAGAGCTCCAGACTTCAGCCACCGGGTGTGTGTGGGGGAAATCGGGGCTTCTGCCCCACATGCGGGGGAGGGGGCAGGAATGGGGCGGCAGCTCGGGACTTCTGTAATCAACCATTTCAGGTCCAGCATTTCAGGTCAATTCCACAAAATGAAAATAAACCTTTTGATTTCCGAATGTCAAAATGTTTTATTTTAAATAAAAAATGTCAAAGTGAAACATGGACATTTTAAAATCCAAATTTGAGAAAAAAATAATTTGTTGGATATTTTGCTTAATACTTTCTCCCTAAATTGCTGTTTTGTTGGATTTATCAGTGATTAACTCCTAAACCAGACTCTACTAAATTAAACAATAATTAGTGAGTACTACCTACACATCAGAGATTAGCTTCCTCAGTTCAGAGATTGTTCTTAAATTCCTCTCCTATTTACTCACTATAATTCAACCAGAATGCATCATCTGTTGTTGATTTCTCTGCCCTCCCAGCATGAATAATTTTTTTTTGACAGCATGATCCAGCGGACAGGGCACAGCACTGGCTATCAGAGGGCTTGTGTGACTTCTGATCATATCATATGTTGCAGAATTCAGCCTGACCTCACTGCTGAATGTAATTTTTGTTTTAATAAATTAAAACTACATTTAATACTTATTTTAAAGTGTTATTAACCTATGCATTGCATGTACAAGTGCCATTGTGAGGCTGATACACCTATGCAAACTGCAGATATGTCTTGCTGTTTGTATCACAGTCAAGGCTTCAACCCTGCAAACACTTATGCACATGCTTAATTTTAGGCATGAAAACATTTCCATTGAGGTCTACGTGACATGAATAAAGCTAAGCATGTGTGTGAGAGTTTGCAAGATCTGGTCTATAGCGTGCTCTGGATGGCCACTCTCCAGGGCCGGCTCGGGGGGGGGGGGAGGGGGAGGGAGCGGGCAGGAGAGAGAGAGAAGGGGGCGACCAGGGCTACAGCAGGGGCGCTGCCACACGGCCCCTCGCGCTGCGCCGCCTCCTGCCGCCTGCTGCAACGGCTCCGCTCCAGTCGGCGGGGAGGGAAGGAAGAGGACTGCCCTGCAGGGCGCTCCGGTCCTCCGCGCCGCTGCCCCCTACAGGGCGGCCGGAACGGAACAAAAAAAAAAAAAAAAGCGGCCGTGCCGCCCTAGGATTGGGCAGAATGCCACCTTGAACAATCTGCCGCCCCAAGCACCAGCTTGCTCAGCTGGTGCCTGGAGCCGGCCCTGCCACTCTCTTATGTCTAGAGAACTTAAAGTAAGATGGACTGTTGTAAAATAATTTAGGCCCTGAACCTGCAAAGTGTTACACATGCTTAATTTTATGAACTAGAAGTAGTACCATTGACTTCAATTACAGTAATCACAAAGTATAAACCTAAGCGCATGTATATGTGTTTGCTGGATCAAGGCCTTCATATGAAATTAGACAAACATTTAAAATATAGTGAGACAATAACACAGACAGATAATAAGAATAACTCATTGAATTAATTCACTTCATTTAGCCCAGGATGTTGATTGAAGTATATTATTAACACCTATGAGAAACAGATAGTCACATGCCATTTATTTAATGCACAAAATGTTAAATTAGCCTCGTTATAGGGAAACATTCTGGCATGTATCAGCCCCATTATTACATTATTAGCTCTACTACAGCACTGAGCAAAACAAATATAAAAGTAAATTACACCAAAAGAAAAAATAATGAACGTTAAAAGTCAACTTTCATAATCGATGCTATTTTCATTTCCTTCTGCTAAATAACTCTTATGTCAATCATTATATATATTAAAATAGCTTAGTGGAATAAATTATATGAATTACAAAAGCAGCTCAAATATTAAATCGAGACAATAAAAATAATCCTCAACTACTTTACCAAAATGCGGTGAGTCACTTGTTCTACAATATGACATATTTAGTTACAGAAAGGAGTAGTCTTTTTGAATGATTTCTTATGTGTTTGATAACTTTTAAAAGAGTTACTGTTAAGCATGTAGGAACATTATTTACTATTTTAAAAAAATTTAGTTCATTGTTTCTATTCTTCTGCCCCAAAGTAATAATATTAATTGCAATGGTTCCAATAATTTAAAAAGTCAATTAAAGAGATGGTGTTAATATTTTTTTATTTAACGTTACCCTGTGCTGCTGGAAACACAGACAAAACCTTTTGTTATTACAACTAGCAATATGAGCCAGTTCTTCCTTTAATTTGCACTTGTGAAAGTCTGTGGTAACTCAATGACATTACTTCAGGTTTACACTGGTGTAAATGAGAGCAGAATTGGGCCCTACATTTTTATAATATACCCATAATCATAGCTGGCATAAACCTGGAGTAATGTGGTGTTGAATCAAACCTCTGTGCCTCTATGTCTTGTTGAACTCCTATAATTAAAAAGCATAATTTCTGTCTGAAAGTTTCATGCTCTCCATGCCTCCATCCTTACACCATTGATTTCTCAAGTGGATATTTTCTGCAGTTGTCCGTTTACCAGAGAAATGTGGTTGGTCCATTCTGCAGCTATTAGGGAAAGGCATATGTAGAGAGCTGGGTCTTACAGCACACCGCACATGAGAACCAGAAAGTGAAGCTATCCTAGTTATTTCACAGTCCAAAATGAGCCAAACTTACCCAAGAACAAGCAGTGTCAACGGTGAAAAGTAAATGAGTATTTGTAATGTTCTTTCATTTTCAGTAATATTGGCGGTATTAGTAAAGCTGTGGGAAGTATTCACAATGAAATTCCAAACTACATGAAACTTCTCTGGTGTGGGTTTCCCCCCAAAATCTCAGGCCAGATTCTTGAAATAGCAACAAAGCTGCAGCAGCACAGGGGGCTGCATGAATTTGTCCCATCCTCCCTACTGTCAGTGACTGGGTTGTGGGTGGTCATGCCTAGTGGTTAGAGCAGACATCACTAGCCAAGGGTCAGAAGTGAGGAATCAGATTTGAGGGCCAGAACTCAGTTACCTGGAATGGGGCAAGGCCGGGTCCAAGGCAGGAGCTATCTCAGCCACAGGCAAATGCTGTGAGCAGCCAGTGAACTGATGGTGTGCTTAATGGCTGGTCGGCCGAACCTTCTAACCAATCAGATGATATAGTCAATTAGGCAGCCTATTGCAAGCCAGTTGTGCTGGTTAGGTTGCCCAGAGACTGATTGTGTTGTAGACCCTGCTTCCGAACAGCTAGATCAAAGCTAGCTCAGGTATTGTCGGCACCTGCTGAAATCACACCTTCCAACTGCAGTGTAAACATGCCCATTGCAGCATGAGTGTGTCTGGTACAGTAAATCAATTCTTACTATACTGTGATATCTGGAATTCATTTGCTGGCAATCCCAGTTGAAGACCTCACCTCTTAACAACTGGCAGTTCCGATATGGAGGTGGTGCAGTTTTATTCTCCTCCAAGAAATAATCAACTCAGTACCAGCACAGCCTCAGGCCGCTCTTCATCGGATACTGTCATTCTGCATATTGCAGTGCTTTCAAAATAAGCTAGAAGTGGTAGCCAGGTCTAGTGGAGAGGGAACTGCACTGGGAGTCACGAGACTTAAATTTGATTTTTAATTCTGCCACTGACATGCAATCTGACTCTGGGTGGGTCACTTCACCTTTCTATACTTCTGTATCCCCTCTAACCATTTGTCTACTCTGTCTATATAGCTTGTAATCTCTTTCTAGCAAGGATTGTCTCTTACTATGTGTTTGAAGAGTGCCTAACACAACGGCTCCCCAAACTTCATTGGAGCCAGTGGATATTATCACATTCAAAATAAGAATTCACTCATCTCGCCCCTTTGGGACAGAATGCAGTCTACCAAGGGCAATTTTCTGGCCAGTACTTTCTGTTGAGAAAAAAAATCATATTTTGGCATGTTAATTGTATTTGTCTTTAGTGTTTTAAGGAGCTGTTGAACAGTTCCTGTCATTTGAACCTATAGGAATGTAATATAGTATTTTTGAATTAATTAACAACATCCTCTGGGTAATCTAAGAGAAACACAATAGATGTGCTCGATGGCCAACTTCAAGGCTTATGTGTTCATTTGAATAGAGTAATGGCCAAGCTGAGGTGATTTGATTAAAAAAAAAAGGGCACTAAGTACTGTATGCTTAAAAATAATATATAATGCTTAAATCTTATTTAGAACTATGCTAAGAGGGAATAAGAAAGCAGAGGCAAGTAGCCTTGTTGTTAACAGGAAGAACATATGAGAGAGGCAATTAAATGTTGGAAATCTGAAGACAAAATGACTTGAAAACAAGAGTTTTCTCTTATGGTTTTTAAGATGACTGGAGGGAAAACAGCTGTTAAACACAAAGTGCTAATTAGAATGTTTGGTTAAGAGGAATGCTAATCTGAGAAAGTTTAAAATAAGTTTTGGTAGATTATAGTTATTTAAATTGAATCACACAACGCTGGCGCTCAGCCAAACCAAGTTCATCTTGTTTGCAATAATCAGGGACGAAAACTACAAGGAACATCTTTCTAACATATTAAATCACAAAACACAAAAAGCTATTGATGCAGAAAACGGTCCTGCAAAAGGTCACTGATGTGAAAGTGTAATACATGCAATCACCTCCAAATGTGTTCAGATCCATCCCACATATATTCATATTATTGATCACTAGGTGGCAGAAGATAATGTTTCTGATCCTGATGAATACTGTATTGATACAATCAACGGTGCTCAAATAAGGAACGAGGCATGTACAAACTAAGCCCAGGTCTACACAACCGACCCACATCGGAATAACTACACTGCTCAGGGGTGTGGATTTTTCACACCCTTCACTGACGTAATTATACCGACCTAACCCCCCGTGTAGCTAGAGCTATGTCAATGGGAGAGCTTATCTCGTCGACAGAGCTACCGCCTCTCGGGGCGGTGGATTAACTATGCCGATGGGAGCAGCTGTCCTGTCGGTGTAGTGGCATCTTCACTAAATTGCTCCAGCAGCGCAGCTGCACTGGTCCAGCTGTGCCGCTGTACATGAAGACAAGCTCTAAGTATTTGCTGACATGTCAGTTGGCTCAGATACTCACATTCTTAGATTTAAACTTGATACGGTGCCCAAGCAAGCATTGTCAGAGAACTTATTCAAGTAATTCAGCCATCAAGTTCCAGTGCACAGTGGTAATGCCAGTCTGGCTACGGAGGTTAAGAGCTTAAAGTACATACAAGCTGGAAAACAGGTACAATTCAAGCTTTAGCTTGGTGTTTTCTATGTTGTGGTCAAAGATATGCGAAAATAAGGCATGTTTTATCATTAAAACTTTATAGCGTAGATCAGTAGTTACAGTAAAGAAAATGCAAATCCCAATTTGCTTATTAAATATACTGACATTTAAAAGCTATTCACACAAGGATGTTCCTGTTTCTTTTATCTTAAGCCAGCAGTCCACCCTGTTGTTCAGTTTCTGAGATTGAAATGAGGAAAATTGCCAATCTTGAGAAATTTTACAAAAGACAGAAATGTCATGGGTGTGAAATAGTGAAAAAGATACATACAAACGTTTTAACAAATTTTCACCAAGCTGTAATAATTAATTTAATGAGTACAAACACACTTCACAAAAGTTTTACTCCTTATGCCCAGTATACTCCAGCCCCCAAATTATTATTTTTTTCACTCATGTGTTTCAGCTTTTTCTCAACAAGTGATAGGGATATGCTATAATTACCTACACTCCAATTCAAACATTGGCTGATTAATCAGAGACCATTATTTCAAGTCTTACTCCACTGACCGCAGATTGAGTTCAAGATCGCAAAAGCACTTCATCATGCCACATCATTGAAACACAATTCTCTTGCCAAGAGTCTAAAGCCTACATTCTCTTTCACGTAAAACCAGTAAACTCTATTGACAGGTGATGTCAATAGATTTACTTGGATTCACACTATTATATGTACATTCAGAATCTGTCTCTAGGTCTTCACAGTTACTAGGCTCTTCGGTCTGAATGCACAAAAGGAGTTGTGCATTGGAATGCTGAGATCACCATGCCTAATTTTTAGGCACCTGGAAGATGCACTGGGATTCACAGAGCCTGGGTTTAGGTGCCCAAGCTCCTGTACAATGACTGGGGAGAAAGAGGCGCCTTAGACTGCAATTCACAAAAGCCAGCAAGCAAAACAGGGAACTGCCTAAGTTACCCAATGGGAGATGCTGACCAGTGGCGTGTCTGTGCTTAGCTCCGCCTTTCTCTTTGAGCAAGATACTCAAATCTGGGTGGCAAGAAGGCACTTATCTCTGCTTGGGATTCTCAGCTGCAAACCCTCTCTTGGTGTTAAGCACCTGCACCATTTCAGCAACAATCAGGGTGAAGAGAGGGAAGCAGGGAAGGGAGGCATCCCTCATATATGTAGCCCAGTGTTTAGGTTCCTCAACTGGGATGCGGGAGAGCCAGGTTTCAAGTCCCCCCCTTCATTTGAGAGAAGATGGGATTTGCCACCTTTCACATAAGTGCTCTAAGCACTGGGCTATGGGATAGTCTGATGTGGGACACTGTTAAAGAGTCACTTGGGCCACAGAGAAAGATGGAAATGACTCTATAGCCTGATGATTAGAGCACTCATCTAGGCAATGAAGGCCAAGGATCCAGTCCCCTGGTTCCAATTTCTCTGCCATTATTTATCCAAAAAGTGTAACAACTTCAACACAAGAGACCGAGGGAACTCCATATGGGACTATCCCATAGCCCAGTGGTTAGGGCACTCACCTGAGAGGTGTCAAATCATTCTCTGGGGGTGGAAGGACTTGAACCAGGAGTCTCCCTCATCCCATGTGAGTACACTAACAAATGGGCTAAGAGTTATGACAAAGTCCTCCCCCTACCTGTTTTGTGTGAGCTTTCCTGAGGGGCCTGATCTGGTAGGTTCCTCCCAAGAACACTTACTGGATCAGTAGAACCCTCCGTGTATACAAAATTAGTATCTGCATCTGATCCACAAACATGGTCCATGGATAACTGCAGATTTTCAGGGTTCTATAGATCAGGCCCCATAAGCAACCTAGGTGGTCAAATGCCTATCTATCCCCATTTTGTGACACACTCTGTGGCTTAGGCAGGAGATAGGTGACCGGGTGTCTAGGGAGGTAGCAGTAGCCCTGCCCAGAGGCAGAAACATAGGCACGTAGAGAATTTTACTGCAAAAACGTAGACACCTAGTACATTTAGCCACCTACCAGGCTCAGCGGGTGTGTGGTGTATCATAGTAGTCCCAAAACTGAGAGTTAGGTGCCTAAAGCAGGAGTTAGCTGCCTAACTCCTTTTGTGCTTCCAGGTCTCTCTCCCTTGTCAGACCAGTCAATATGTTTCCAGTGGGATGAAATTAATGAAACACTGTGGAGCAAAAAAATACTATGGAGTTTTTTAACCACAATGTTTCAATTATTTTTGCAAAACATCAGAAGAATGGAATTTCTTCACACTGAAAGATGCAAAACGGGGAAGACACTTTTGCTTGAAAATGTGCAGGACTGAATTTACACAATGATGACAGCTGGCCCCTAGAGGGCACCAGATCTTTTTGATGAAGCAGACAGCTAGAAGCCAGGAACTCCTGACTTATGTTCCTGCCTCTGTCAGGTACTTTTAAAATATTATTTAGCTTACTTGTCACAGTGCCTCTTTGAATTGGGTAAGTGTCGTTATCCCCACATAATGGCTTTACCATCGCAGAGCACCCCCTGGTGGCATTGTTATCCATCTCCTCCAGCCAGGTCCCCCTAGTGCCCTGTCCCTTCCAGGGTATCAAAGTCTTGAAAAATGTCCTTCACCAGTGTTAAAACACAGGTAGTGAACAACAACAAAAGTTTCTGCCCCACCTAGGGGATTTTACTTTTCTTCCTGTGTCTTCACCAAGTGACATCAAGCAAAAAAAAATACCATCATCTCACACCTGGGTCCTTCTTTAGCCTCTCCACTTAGAAGAAGATTTTTATCCTGTTTCTCTTCAGGATCTGCTCCATACAGAAAGGACACAGGACCTCCTTACCTCTGAATCTCCTCCTCGTACTGCTCTGAACTCCTTCCTTTATGGCAGTCACCCAGTCCTCCTCATTGGTATCTGATACTAAATTGAGCCTGACAAACCCTTCATGTGCAACAAAGTAAGGTAATGGGACTCCTGTTAACCCTTCTTTGTTGACCTATGTGGGATTTACACTGCATCACACCCCATTTAAAAAACGATATTTCAGTGACACGCTCAGTGTTGAACACCAACCTAATATCAGGACTGGGTTTAGAACCAAGGTATTCTGGCTAATAGGCTTATTCCCAAGACCACAAGGCAAGTGATTTAGCCTCACTAGGTTAGAGGTCTGTGAATAAAAGATTTTTAAATATGCTGGAAATTCTGGAGAAAAAAAATAGTTTTGGGTCAAATGGAAAATGGATTTTTTTAAAACATTTGGCAAATTGAAAAATAAAAAAAAATAGATTTGGGTAAAACAGTATTTTTTGTTCCAATTTTGAGCTTATTGTGTTATTTTTAAAAAATAAATGTGAAGAAAATTTCTAAACAAAAAGTCACTTTGAGCTGAAAAATTGGAACATTTCATCTTGAAACTGTCAAAACAAAATGTTTGGACATTTTTGAAATTTTGAGGAGTGCGGGTTCAACAGAAACAGTTTGGTCAAACTGATACAAAACTTTTTGGTGTAGCTGAATCTGCAATTTTTGCTGAAATAAATTTCAGACAAAAATTTTTGGCCAGCTGTATAGTGGTCCACTGTTTTCACAGCCACCACAAAAGACTTTTCGGGACTGGGATGGTATAAGATCCGCAGGTTGACCCTCAAGGCAAAAGATGGGTAGCAGAGACTAAGTGCATCCTGAAGATCCTGCGGAGCAAGAAAGGAGCCACCAACCCCGGAAGAAAGTAAATCAAAGTAGGAGGGGAAGTTACATATCTTTGAGAAACCTCCTCAGAAGATTTAAACCTGAGTCTGTTGGAAGGAGTGGAACACTGGGTTCAAGGTGAAGGAGTTTCATGTAGAGAGGAAGCTGTGGGGAAACAGGAACTCCTTTTACCACTTCCCACATTATTTGAAAGGAAATTTAACTCATATTTATAGTAGCTGCTGTGTATTACAATTACATAAGGTGTAAATATGTCCTTAGGCTCTTCTTATATCAAAACTAAAAGGAATATGTAGATTTCTAAGAAAATAATAGTAAACTATCAATTACTTTGCATATAAGATGATACCATAACATTCAGTACTTTGGGCAGTTAATTTAAATGCAGTCTAATTCATCAATGTGGAATATTTTTGGTAATTATGATGTTCCTGCTTAGCCATTTAAGAATAATACTTTGCGTCAATACAGTGCCTTTAATACAAGACCATCTCCAAGTGCTTTATCAATATTAGTTAAACCTCACGCCACTTTTGCAAGATAGATATTTTGTATTAGACCCATGCTACAGATGAGTATGCCGAGGTATAGAGAGGTCAAGCAACCTGCCAAGGTCACACAGTGAGTCAGGAATAGAATTCTGGCGTGCTGACTGCCAGACCAGTGCACTAACTTCAACACATGCCAGCTTGTGGCCATGGGCCTGGTTCCCCATTGATCTGTACCATATGAAGCTCAGCTGTTCACACCAATGGAAAGCGGGTGTAGAATGTTATCATATCTGAACAGTAGTGACCCACACCCACAGGTCAGACTAGACATGGTTCAAGGCAGTAGAGAATTAGGCCCTCTCTCTTTTTGTCACTCTGTCCTACCTAAAATAGACAGCCCTAGTCAGGTACAAGCAAATCCTGCCTAAATATAGATGAACAAAAGTCAGGGCTTCTGAAACAAGATGGTTTGTGTCACAGAGCTACCTGTACAGCTAGCTGTATGTCAGAGGCACCAACTTCCTAAGGTGCCGGGGGGTGCTCGACTCCTGCTCCGTCCCAGACCCCACCCCTACTGTACCCTTTCCCCCGAGGCCCCACCCCCGTGTCGCCCTATCTGTTTCAATCTCAGTGTTGCAGCAACATACACTAGTAGAGTATTTCAGTCGTGTACTGCTCTATTGCTTCCTGGTTTTTATTAGAATACTAAAGAATCACCTTTGTGAAACTTGTCTCAAGGGAAACATCTTTGTGAGGTGTGTGACAGCTAAAATAGACCGTAGCCTGGCCCTATAATTCTTACAGGATTATAATTTAATCACTACCCCATTCCCAAACTATCTGCAGTATTTATTAGAAGAGGCAGTATATTGGTTCCCATGCTCTGCATTAACATAACTTCAGCTGCCTGCTTGTAGAAGTTAACATAAAACATGACAGCAACTAAAAACAAAAGATGAGGCAGGGCATCAAAATAAATAAAAATCATATTCTTAAAAATAGATTTTTGGTGAATAAATATTTCAAGGAAAAAATCCAAGTCATGAAATCCTGCTGTCTGTCTACTCAGGCTGGGTTATATTCCTTTTGAACGTAGAAAATGTACTTTCAAAAAAATAAATGTTTCTTGCACATCACACTCATGAGAAAATTATAAGATTGTCAGATCTCCAGAAATGGAACTGTAAAGTGTGAGCTGTATATAATAGACCATATTGCAGGAGGGAGAAGAGCTCTCGAGTTAGGGATTTACCTTGCAGGTGATCATCCTTGGTGACTAAAGAACCTCAAACCTCTTCCCTTTTCTAGTGCCATTTCCTTCTCTCACTTGGTTTAGTTGTTCTGACATTCTGATCCATCTTGACTGTGTTCATTTATGTGGCAGACAGAGAAAAGGTAGGGCAAGCTTTCTAAATTACCTGTCAGTGTGAGGGAAAGAGGCAGCGTGTCAGGACTGAAAACAGAGATTGTCGCTCTTTTCAGGCAGAACCCTGAGTTCTTATGTTAACAAACAATATCAGCAGTTTAGAAAAATCAAAATATTTAGTCCCAGATTCTTCCCTGCACAGAAATTCACTCGACACAGTAGAGGGGGAGATTGATGGAGCAATCAGGGAACATAAACTGCCCAGGCCTGGCATAAATTAAAGCATCTGAAGTTTTGATCTAATTTGTGCCAGCTGGATATTGGTCCCACACAAGGGACCATATGCCATTGAGAACTGGTGCATCATGGGTACACTCTGCCCCACACCCTCCCATGAAATGCTCTCTCCTGCTTTTGACATGTTCCCTGGGCCATTGCGCGTATGGAGTTATCAGATGTAACTATGTGTGGCAGAATTTGAAATTTTCTTAATATAATTTTGACTGATAATGTTGCTGTTTATTTTTAAGCATTTTTTCTATTTTTATCAATTTACATTTTCACAGCTGTGCAAAATTATGAGTTGTAAACATTTTTAAAATGACTTGCATCTCTTTAAATTTTCAAATTATGGGGCTATCAGACAATGGGGAGGAGTCAGACAATAATTATTTAATGACAGATGTTGAGATTCAAAATGTTAAAGCTTTAGACTCTTTAAAACACAAACTGTCAACATCACATGTCAACATATACCAAGAAAATATCCTTAATCAAACTCTCATAAGTTCTCAAGCAGCTTTTTTCTTACTTTGCCTATCTGTAAATCTCAGTTATTATTGATGGGAATGTTTTTTCATTAGTTTGTGTGTGTACAGTGAAATCAATGTTTACTGGCATTTACCAATACAAATCTAGTCCTTCAAAGCATAGTGGTAATTTTTTTTAGAGCACACCAACACTGTGGACATTTACACCAGTTGGGGCCAGAGACCGGCCTCTCAGCACTGTCTAAGTGATGCATAGTGGCTGGAACAGGGGGTGAGAGCCTGGCCCCATAGATCAGAAAAGTTGGCCAGCAGGGGAAGGGTTGCTACTATAGACATTTTTTCTAGATTAAAAACGTAGGATTAAGATGCATATGCAAGTCACAAACAATTCTAGATTTGGCCACTATATAAACACTAATGATGGGCCCCATGCTACAAACCCTCCCTGTGTTGAAATCAATGCAATTTTCCCACCCCACAAGGGCCTGCATAACTGGGCCCAACAACGGGAGCTTTCCTTTTTAACACAGTAAAGGAAGGGGACATCTGAAAGCAGGAAGGCAAAAGTGACAGGTAAAAGTTTATGGCAATGACTAAGGATCTTATTGTATCTACTGATGATGTACTGGCAAAAGTTTAACAAGAGAATCCTCCAAACATTTCCCATCTCCAGTGATACATGTTACATCCCCCCTGTAAAATATTCCCCTCCCTTACTCCAAAAAAACATGTACTCCATAGTCTTTCTTCTCCAAAATTCCTCACCCTTTCCCACTGAACTCCTTTAGATTCACCAAGTTTCCTTCCCCAGCACCTGATGGAAGTTCCATTAGGTGTCCCCCTACCTTTTAATTGTTCCTCAAAGCAACAACAGGGATAGTCCATGGGTGTTTTGCAGCTTTTGCTGGCAATGGTGGATACAGGCTGATGTCCTCTGGTGTTTACACAGTAGTGACAAGCAGTTTATGCTGATGGGTTGGGAGGTCTGGAGGAAGTTGAATGGAGGGAGGAGGTAATTGAGATCGGAGGTGTGGGATGCTGAGTTGAGAAGGGAAGAGTAGTAACTGTTGATCCCAGCTTAGTCGGTGCCAGGTGGACACTGGATGAATTGTACTGTAGCAGGCAGGGTATGGGGCACTTTCCCTGTGCTGCAATGGAGTGGACGGCAGGTTGTGTGGGAGCTGCTGAGCTAGGCCCTGGCAGTGCAAAGCCTTCCGTGGCTTAGGCCAGCACAGCTGTAACAGGAGCTCCATGGCTGTATGTCCTGGACTGAGCAAACACCAAGAATTGATTTTTATTTTAGCCATCCCGACCTGGAGCCCAGGACTCTCCTGAAAACCAGCAGTTTCTCCTAAGCTGGAACAAATGATGGTTCCCCTAGGAATGAGGTTCACACTTTAAAAAAAGTGGGTGCAAGCAGTGTAATGATACCTAAAGTGTTAGATGATGGTAATTTTCAGAGTGTGGCGCTAGAGAAGAGAGTATAAATGCTGCCCATTAGCTGTAAGTAGTTAGGGTTTTGTTCTACATTGAAAACTAGGCTCATTTCAATTATTATCTACACTCTACGTTTTCAGCTGCTGGTACAATTATACAATCTTCTTTTAAAATATCAACTCTAAGTCTGGGAAAAATTACTATGCCAACAAAAATTTTTGAAAATATTTGTGTATCCAACACTTTAACTGTTTCTGTCCACTTTTTCTTTTATTGCTTGTATTCTATGCATTGTGGAAAATGAATCACCATTATGACTTAAAATACTATACAATTATAGAAATGTAATCCATAATCCTTAAATGTAAACCGAGCATTTATAATTCAACTTTAAGCAAATATGTCCGGCATACCTCCACATCATTTCTGCGTGGCCTTTGTGCCACTGTTGAATTATAAATGCTTGGTTTACATTTGAGGATTATGGATTACATGTCTATAATATTTGCATCTGTACATGAATGACCCTGCAATCCTTTCAAACAAGGTTAAAAATCAGACTCTCAAAAGAGAGTCCGATTTTTAAAAAAGCTCAGTATCCTACTGACTCATTTTAGACACTGAGGGCTAGATCCATGAAGAGATTTAGGGGCCTAACTGCCACTTTAGGCATTTAAGTCCAAAATTTAGATCTCAAAACCCCTTCTCAGCTGCCACCTTATACTGTAGGTACCTAAATTCCCTAGACACCAAAATTTCTGCCAGTGGGCATGTCTAAGTGTTGATGTCACTAAACTGCTCAGTGCCTAATATCTGCAAGGATCCTCCAGCTAGCTTCCTATCTCATCATCAGGGTCTGATCCAGGAGGCAGCCTCTGAGAATGTCTACAGGATTGGGCCCTGCAGGAGAGAAAGGTGCCAAACTCAGCCACAGAGGTGGTGGTGCTTTTTCACTTCCCCCTGCCGCTCCTTATGCCAGTAATTAGTGCACACACCCAGGATGTGGGAGAGCTGGGTTCAAGTCCTTCTAACATTTAAAAAAATATTTTTGTATTAATCAATTTGCTTTGAATTATATAGTATCTTACTCTATTGTCTTATTCTTGATTTCCATTACAAAATTAACTGTGGAAAGAATGAAACCTTTCCTCTAAAGAATTACATTTGATGCTATACAGGAATTGTTTAAAATACTCCTGCACCAATTGTCATCTGCACAGCTAACATTTTAGTGGTCCCCAGAGAGAAGATTATATATATATATATATATATATATATATATATATATATATATATATATATAGTGGCTACTTGTAATAGATGCTTTAGAATGCATGCCAGATGTCTGTCACAGTCTGCAATGGATGACTAATTTGAATCAGAGACATGCCATTCCGACACCCACAGAAATGCTGGGAAATGTGTAACTCAATATTTAGAAGACAGCCACCATACATCTTGATGAGAGGAACGCCAACTATGATATTGTTGTCCTGCTTTTATTTGTAAGAAATCTGTGATCCTGAATTGACCTTCGTCTTTTTGTTCTGTGTTGTGCAACACCTAGCATAATGGGATCCATGACTAGTGCTCCTAGGTGTTACGGTAATACAGATAATAAATAGTAATAATTTGAATGATTTGTACAGACTGTTTTATACATTGATGTATAGAAACCGTTTGAACTACAAAACACAAACTGCATGCAAATGTATTTCCCCCATGCTCATTTTTTATTTCTACATTAAATTCATGGTGTACCTCTCTAGAAACTGTGCAAACTAAACCATTATTTTTTCTTTTACTCTAAATTCTGTATAGTCTGCATCAGGATTTTACACACACACACACACACACACACACACACACACACACACACACACACACACACACACGAAAGCACATGACTTGTCTGTGCAAATATTTTTAAAATAAATTTAAGAATAAGGTCTTTAAATATTTAAGTTGACTTTTGATTTTCTATTGCTGAAGAATAAATTATGCAGCAATTTGTTTTTAACAGCTATCAAGATTTCTTTTGTATGCAAGGTCATCCTTCTTTAAATTATTAAGCACCATCTTTATTGAAAATGATAAGGGAGTCGCAGGTCACCCAGCGGCAGCATCAAGATCTCAGATCCAAACTCTTAACTTTGCATGTGTGTTAGAATATGGTTCAAGATACGGATCCAAATTACATTTTTTAAACCTCTCCTACTGGTTAATTTTCATGCTCCAATCCCATTAAAAATAGCAGCCCTTTCACATGTTCCTCTTCACATTGTATTTTGCTGCACTGCCCCAAGAATAGTACACAATGAATCCTCATGGTGCTAGTTCTTAATTTTATAAACACAACTCTTCTGTATCAAATGGTCAGACAGTAAAAAAATCTCCTGTACATTTTAAACAACAGTAGGATTAGGTACTGGAAGCCTCCAAAGATTTTGTTCAGTCCATAGCAGCAAAAACAAAACCAAAAAACAAGAAGCATTTAAAATATTTTTTCTGCAATCAACATATAGTTTTCAAATTAAAAACAAAACATCCCTCACATACAATTTTTATGCTAAAACCCAAGTTTTAATTAATGCTAAAACAACTTTGTACAAAAATGGATTATAATTATGAGCCAAACTATGTCTAACAATCCCTTTTCCTATGTGCATAAAACTTCCATGACTTTTATTGTTTGAATTATAGTCCACACATGCTGTTACTATATGGGAAGTATGCTGCTGTACAAGCACTTGTGGGTAATGAAATCAAGTGAGAGGCTAGGATTACTGTTCAAAGAATCAAAGAATTGGACACTATTTAGGTAAGCTAAACCAATGTTGAAAGTAACTGCTTGTGTGTGTCACTGCTTTTTAGAAATAAAAAAGATGCAGAAAGATACAAAGATGAGAAACTGTAGTGTAAGAGAAAGAACACAACAGTAGCAACAAAAGCAATAAAACAGGCAGTCATAATCATGTATGCTTCTTTTACTAGGTTTGCTGTGAAGTTTTAAACGTTTATATCTATCTATTTATCTATGTAGTAGGCCAATTCTACATACTTCACTCTGTTGACACTTCCATCAAACTCAAAGTTAATACTATGAGGAACTGGATAAGAGACCCTTGGTCTCACTACATTTTTGAATTATGGGGACACCTGAGATATTAGTCACTTAAAAGGTTTGGTTCATTTCTTAATTTACTTCGATAGATTTACCCATCCTAAGTCAAGCAAACAATGATATCCCACCACCATTTTCCACCATTGATAAAACCAATTCACCTGAGCTCTAGTACAGACAGGCTGCCAGATGCCAACATTGTTGTCATTATCATGTTGCATCACATCAATTCAATTTGCTCTGAACAGAGCCTTATTGTCATTAATTTCTAACCTCTGCTAACATTCTCCACTAACCTCCTCTCAACTTTATCCACCCTTTCATAAAGACAAAGGCCATAGTTCCCTTTCACCTCTATTCTGCCCCAACCTCACGCAAAGGCCTTTCATCCATTCTCCTTCCCTAGCAGCTGTAAGCACAATTTCTCAATTCCTTCCAAAGTTTAATATTTTAATTACATAAAATAGCAGCTTACCAGATGTTAAAAGTGAAGAAAAGGATTTGCAGTGCCTCAATCACATTTTCAGAGAGTAGTGAGGCTTGCAACATTACCTTCAAACTATGTCTTCCTCAAGCTAACCCACCCAGCTGCTGAAGCAACCCACCGATCAGCTCACACAGATGTTCTTTCCTTTCCAACTCTGCCCGGTCTCAGGAATACTCTGTCTCTCCCAAGAGATAACAAATCTGGGGGTTATGAGTAATATATTCAATAGGATTTTTCTTTTCTAACATCTGTAGTATCCAATCACAATGGATATAAGCACATTAAATAGTTATTTCTGCTACAATTATGAGCAGTATTGACATTTAAGTTAAATTCTCATTGAGATGAATATGCGAAGTTGGCATCTCTCTTTGAGTTATTGCTCCAGGCTCTCTGTCTACAGACAGGAAGGCACTATTACTGTTTTACACCTGGAAGATTTTTCAGAAACTCTAAAAGCTAGGAACTTAATGTTTCTTTAAAAAACAGCTTGAATTTTGCAGTCATTCTGGACCTCTCAGAATGTAATTCTGGGCCAATCCAGGGGGTTTGAGAAGCCTTCCCAAATGTGCATGATCTTTTCAGTGAAGTAGGATGACAATTCCTTGTAGTGCTTGATTCTCTTGTGGACTGTCGGTACTCAAGTGTAATCACCCTGGATGGCTCCTTAGGGCAGGATTGAACAGGTTCAATGGAGGCTAATAGGAAGGTTCTCTAGGCCTGTAATACAGCACCTCAGCATTGTCTTGGAGAAATTATTTATGCTTCAGCCTGCCTGTATAAAACTTTGTTTTCTGCCTTTGGTGCTCAAGTTTCTGACCCTCTCACTTCATCTGGTGCAGAGTGTAAGAAAACTAAGATCAATATCTTTTCTGTTATTACGTATGTATAGACCAGAAAGGCAATCTTTCTCCATCCCAACTTCTCACCATGATCAAAATCCCATGATATATTGCATATTCTTCTCCATTTGTAATCCAAAAAGAACACCATTCCTCCAATCACTATTAGAAAAATGACACTGACATTAGACTATGAGCTAAAAGGCCCAATCTACCCCATCCACTTTCCATATATAGGCTGGAAATCCCTGTGTAACTTCCCTGTTCACAATCCCAAAATAAGCTAGAGAACCCTGCCAAAAAAATTCCCTATTTTCTACTGATCATAGATTCATTAAACCATTGTGCACAGCATTTGGTAATCATTAATATAGCTAAAGCTCTGCTGAAGTACTTCTGCAAGGCCTTTTGTGCTAATTATCTAATTGTATTTAGGAGATTCTAAACATAAAACAGGACATAAAAATGGGCATGTCGTCCTGCTGGATCTTTATACTTCAGGACTAAAGGCATTTGAAGCACTAATCATCTTGACCCAGTAATTAAAATGAGTTCAAGCTATTATCTAAAGCATTTGCTAATCTATAATATTGCTAAATATTATTGTGGAAATCACACAATCACATTGGGGAAGGTGCAGATGGTGAAAGATGGACTTGGGGTCGCTGTTTCCTCTGAAGAAGCAAACACCTTTCTGATGCAGGTTTGAGAAAGGATTAAACATACTGTGACCAAGGTAAAATGTTTTGGTTCTGTCTTCATCACTGTTTAATTTTCACTCTGCAAATCGAGGCTGATGGAAAATGAGATCTTGTCTGGAATAACACACGATGACAATGGATCAAGATTCATTGGTATGCTCTGGCTGCTTTGTGCTGAGTCAGTGGCACACGCTCATAAACCTGGCTCAATTGGACAGTTAAACTGGGTTTACAGCTCATTTACATTGCCAGAGCACCTCAAAGCAAGCAGAGACTACGAGGGAATCTGACCCAATGTGTTGATGTGTACCGTATAATTTAAAAAAAGAAAAAAGAAATGCAAAGGCATTGCCTAAGATTACAAAGCGGACGCCTGTTCTACAGTTTACTTGACACACGACAAACTGACTTTTCAGGGGCTGATAGAGTTATTTAAAACCAAACTGCTCTAGAGTATAATTGCTATAACAAGTGTCCAGCCACGCGACATTCCCAGTGCTGTCACTCGCCATCTATCCGCAGGCAGAGAAAAAGGTTTCAATTAACCCGGAAAGTGCAGCTTTTCCATCAGAGTGACTTGAGTACAGCCAGAGGCAAGTATAGTTTGAGTCACTGCCAGTAGGTGATAATTTGGGTCCTTGGAATTCTAAAATTAACTTAGGGTCAGATTCTCTACTATTCTCTACTGATTAAATCCCTCTGTGCCACTTAGGGTTGCCAACACTGTATTTCAAAAATAAGAGACTGTTTTCTTTGCACCCCGCCCCACCCCTTCTCCTGATATCATTAATTATAATAAGCAGTACTCACATACATTTGCCAGGGGTATTTCTTGCTGCTTTTTGCAGCACTCAGCAACTCCTTGTCCTGTACAGAGATGACGAAATAAGGGATGTCCTTTGTAATAATGGACTGTTGTCAACCCTAGCCACTCAAGGGGTGCATAAGCAGCCAGCAAGGAATTCTCTTGGCATAGGGAAAACCCTGAATGGTACAAAACTGACAGAGGTGACACTGCCCATGGCAGACAGCTCCAAATGCTTCTGATGTACGGGGGGTTGGAGGGGGTCGGGGTCGGGTGCAGAGGATGTATTATATGATGTTTGGGGTGGGATGTGGCAGATGACAAAGCAGAGCTCCACTATACTTATCTTCCACTGGTGTAAGGATCCTACAATAATGGCTTACGTTAGAGCAGACATGCAGTTGCTCTAAGGGTATGTCTACACTGCATTTTACAACCCACGGCAGCGAGTCTCAGAGCCTGGGTCTACAGACTTGGACTCACGGGGTTTGTGCTACAGTTCGAAGAACAGCTGTGCAGTAATTCAGGCACAGGCTGGAGCTTGGGCTGTGAAACCCAGGAGGCTGTTTTGCATACATTTATTTCCCTTATTTTGTGTACATTGATAAGACTTGCTATAGAAAATCAATAATCTGTATTTTTAAGGACTTTTCTTCAGTCTACCCCTGTAACTTAGAAGAGAGACCGTGTGTTCTAGTGGATAGGGCACAGGACTGGGAGTCAGGAGACCTGGATTCTGTTTCTGACTCTGCTGCTGACTCGCTGTGTGACCTTCACCAAGTCACTTCACCTCTCTGTGTCTCTGTTTCCCCTCCCATCCTTTGTCTGTCTTGTCCATTTAAATTGGAAGCTCTTTGGTTCAGGACCTGTTTCTCATTATGTGTTTGTAGAGTGCCTAGCAACTACTCTCAGGTGAGGTCTCTAGGTGCTTACTGCAATGCAAATAAATAATAATGATACAATTCCAGTCATTCCAAGAAATATCCGTTTGCTGCTACTACACATTTGGGGCCTGATTCTCTGCTGCCTTGCACCCCGTGTATGAATGGATTTCTCTGCAAAGTGACTGCAAAATGCCACCAAATTAGAATTGTAGCATTTTAAACTTACTTTGCACTTATTTTGAAGAGGAGCCTGTGACTATCACAGTGATGAACAATCTAAATAGAAAGATAGCCCAGTCCTTTAACTACGAACTCCACTTTTTAATCAGAATAGCAAAAGATTTGATGCTTTTAATTTTGTCTGCTAACATCCATTTGTTTAGGGTTGGATCATGCAAGGTTCTGAATGCTTCCTGATAGATGCTGAGTGTCTCGGGCTCAGTTGGATGAGGGCTTTCCATTCATCTGTCAGGAGCAGGCCTTTAATTAGAAGGTGTAAGACTGGAGATCAGAAGATACAGTTCAGTTCATTCTTGAGAATAGTAACATGGTGTCTACACAGAAAGTGAAATGGATCAATATTTTCCAGTTATCAAAGACAGAAAAATCCCCCTGAGTCTTTGTTTATTTTTATTTTTTGGTTATTCAGTGGGAAGGAGAGGAGTGAACCGACTCACTGAAGTGTCAGATGTGCTCTTAGTAACTGAGGAAAGCTCAACATACCCAACAATTGTCTCTTATATTCAGGAATCCTTAAAGGCATAAAGCTTCTCCCACCATAACATGAGCAAGTTGGAAGAAAATAGCTTTTTATAAAAATACCTTTGAAATTGCTTTCAGACAGTTCTACTGGGAATTTGCTTGCATAATTGTATTTCATATAACCACTAAAATATTATGATGATGGTTTTATACCATGTATTGTACCGTACCACTAGGATGGCTCAGTGGTACCACAACCGGCAGCTATGTTCAGCTGATCACACTTTCAATTACATGTCAATCAGGGATTTATTAATTAGGTCTTTAAGAATCTAAATTGTGTGTTTACACTTAACAAGATAGTCAAAATTTCAAAGTTCTTACTAATTATTCTTTAGAGTTCATGCAAATAAGCATTACTCTACATAATACTGGTTTTGCTTGTATTCTAGGTTACACTTGGAGAAAATGAGTAGGTTTTTGAATTTTTTGTTTGTTTGTTTTGGTAACACAGCCTGCAGAAAGCAGCATGTAAAACTAAAATAGACCTGTTTTATTTGCCTTCACCACATGCTGCATCAGGGAATAGCGTTTATAGCCCAAACCTGTGGTGAAAATGAGCAAGTCTGAATCATGTGTTTTCAGTTTGTTTATTCTTTAGTGGATCTGGGAGATAAATTGACAGAAACATTTCACTCAGTGAAAAGCTCCGTCCAAAGAAAAGAGATGCAAATCTAGGAGTGCGAGATGAGGGGGGGTGGGGACAAAAAACATTTCCTGAAACAAAAATAACATTTGATATGCCTGTTCACTCAAATATACATGGGTCATTTTATATTTCAGGTGTCTTTTCCCCACCCCATTTTTTTATTGATAGGGATGGAAAAAGATTAAGAGCTAGGTCTTACCTTATGCTGCATGGATGGAGTGGGGAAAACAGGGTATAGAGATTCCTCTCTCCCCATTGAAAGACACAGGGCATGATCCCACTCTAATGCTCTAGAGAGTTCTCAGAGCTCAAATCCCTTGTTCGCCCATGAACCTTGATTCCAGGTTATATAATCTGCCAGGTTGGTGGCATGGTGGTAAGTTTACACACTCACAGATAGCCAGCTTGTATGCTGTGGTGCGCAGCATGTATTAGCCAGAGTACAAAGTAGCAGCAGAGTAAACAAAACCATTGCGCTTCCTCTGCCCCTTTCTGGCGCATGGAATCTTGCCCAGACAAGCAGGATTTGAGGAGCACAGTATGCATATGCCGGCACCCCAGCTTCCCCTAAAACTGCTTGCAAGGGTAAGATTTAGGGCTAAATTTTGTGCAAATGAGCATGTCATATTTTCAGTATGTAGAGGGATATGATGGAGCTAAACCCCAAGTTTCACATTTGTTCTGAGAAGCATAACCACCTGAAAACAGAACCTGCATTGGTCGTGCTGCTCCTGCTCAAGATCCATTTAAATAAAAATAATAGGCCAGATCCTCAGCGAATGTAAAATAGTGTAGCTCCAGTGAAGTCAATGCAGTGTAATATCTATTTTCATCATGCCACTGTGAGGCTAGGTCTCACCATTAGGGCCATGGTGGCATCATGCATTACTCCTCATCTCCCTGTTAGGCCTTGGCTACACTTGCAAGTTATAGCGCTGTAAAGCCTCCCCCAGCACTGTAACTCACTCCCCATCCACACTGGCAGGGCACTTACGGCGCTGTATCTCCCTGGGTACACCGCTGCAGGTACTCCACCTCCCCGAGAAGCATAAGAGATACAGCGGAGTGGCTACGACTCACGGGTGTGAGTGTAAACGCTTGCAGCGCTGTACTAATCACCTTGTCAAGTGGCCAATCCTCTCCATTGTTGTGACCGGCTGCAGGAATGTGGAAGTGCCGGTTTCAAAGCTCGTACCACAGAGAAAAAGCAAACAGTTTGCTGTTTGCTTTGAGTGAGTGAGTGAATGAATGAGCAGGGGGCCGGGAGTTCGGAACTTGCAAACTAGAGTGCTGACACGCTCCAAAAAGCACTCTCTCTCCCCCCACACTCCCTGTCACAATCCACTCCTCCCCCCCCCGTTTTGAAAAGCACGTTGCAGCCACATGAATGCTGGGATAGCTGCCCATAATGCACCGCTCCCAACACAGCTGCAAATGTTGCAACTGTGGCCATGCCACTGCGCTGGCAGCTGTCAGTGTGGACAGACTGCAGCGCTTTCCCTACTCAGCTGTACGAAGACAGGTTTACCTCACAGCGCTGTACAGCTGCAAGTGTAGCCAAGGCCTTAGAGGCATTTATCTGGCATCAGGGGAGAACTCCCAATGCAACATTGTCCTGTAGGCTTCCCACACATTTGGCTCTTCTCCTACCCTCATAAAAGTGTTGTGCTTTATTCAGGGTTTTTCTTGCAACTATTGCTGCTCTATGGGAGGACACAATCCCTGCATAACATTGTTCTCAAGTCCCTCACTATTAAAATTCCTCTAGTCTTCCTGACAACAGATGCCCAGTCCTGTTTCTTTGCTCTCCCCAAACTGCACTGCAACTGTGCCCCCAAATCTTAAAAAAAAACCAACGACAATATGTTAGGAACCTGGCTGTATCATGATTATAGTTACTTCCAGATATGTTACAGCTGCTGCTTCTGTGAGAGATCCCTTACCATTATCTGACAGCATAAGGGATGGTGGGAATACAGAAGATAAATTATCTGACCTTTTCATCTAGGCAGACAATAGATGGTAAAAATGCAGCGAGTGAATTAAGATCTTCATGATCCAAAGACTAGTAATGCCTTTCAGCAGAAACCTGATAGATATTCCCAGAAAATCTCTGTGTGAAATGTGCCTCTGAAAATTTTGCCTCAGCATGTATTCAATTCATTTCTCAGTATGTCATCTCTCTGGGCAAAGGCAGGGAGTCAGGCTTTACACTCCAGAATAGTCAGGAAAAGTGAAAGGAGGGAGAAGGAAAGTCCACAGGAGTCCACACTGTTTGGATGAAGGGGCCAGTCAAATTGTGTTTCTTGATTCATACTTTGCAGCAGCTTACTACTTTAGCCTTAACAATAGAAGCCACAAGTACATACTTGCTGTATATGCTTTGGATTATCCTACCAGGGCACCCACTGAAAGAGAACTATGAAAATAAAAATTGGAGGTACGTTTCTCATCTATTAATAACTCTTCACTGTGAAATTGCAAACAAATGGAAACAGAAAGAAGTACCAAGCATACTCTGCAACAGCATAGTCACCAACCAGAAGCTATGAACTCTTTGGATCAGATCCTCAGCTGGTGTGTACTGGTGTAGCGGTAATTACTGCAATGAAGCTATGCTGATTTATATCAGCTGAGAATTTGGCCTTACATTTTTTTCTAGAGAGAATACTAAGAGGGAAATAAATAATTCTGTAATAGTTACTTAACTAAGTCTGTACTATCAACCAATTAATAATACTTATATGAGATGCACTTGTTATATATAAAAAAGACTGAATTAGAGTGTTTTCTCCTCTTGCTTGAGTTGTTTCCTATTAAATTATAAACTTTTGGAAGATGAGGAAATCTGATTTTTATAAATAAATAAGTGCCTAAGTGGGTTATATGAGTAAGGATTTAAGTTCTGCATCAACTTGTTCATTATAAAAAGTAAGTGGAAGGCATGAGGACACTAGTGTGACAGGGTGGACTCAGTGTTTTGGGACTTAGCGGAGATGGCTTGAGTTTGTTTGCCTTCTTGAGGAGATTAGAATTAATTTGTTTTTATCACCGTGTCATCTAGATTTGCACATTGAGTTAATAAAGCCAAATAACGTGCACGAATATTAACTTAAAATGAATTAACCTTGGCCATTTTTACACCATTTGTGTTTGCTTCTGACAAAACATTCAACTCTTCTGGTTTTCTGACAGGATGTTCACAGAAAACAAATTTCAAAATGGATTTCAGTAATCAGTATAAAAATGCTTGCATGCGCCTTTCCTCAGGGAACTCAGACAAAACCATGTGACTAAGCTGATCAATTGCAATGAAGGGTGGGGGACTCTGTATTGGGAAGCAGTGGCTCTGAACAAAGATGTGGGGTATAATCAGCTGAGCATGAGCTCCCAGTGAAACGTTGTGGGCAAAAGGACTAATGCGATCCTTGGGTATATAAACAGGAGAATAGGAGTAGGGAAGTTATATTACTTCTGTATTTGGTCCTAATGTGACTGCTGTTGGATACTGCATCCATTTCTAGTGTCCATACTCCAAGACGGATGTTGAGAAATTTGAAAGGGTTCAGAAAAGAGCCACAAGAATGATTAAAGGATTGGAAAACATACCCTGTAGTGAAAGACACAAGGAGCTCAACCTATTTAGCATATCAGAGAGAAGGTTAAAGAGTGATTGATTACTGTTTATAAGTCCCTACGTTGGGGGACAGAAATTTGATAATAGAGGGCTCTTCAATCTAGGAAAGAAAGATATAACAAGAGCCTGGTAGTTGAAGCTAAACAAATTTATACTAGAAATAAGGCACACATTTTTAACAGTGATGGAATTAACCACTGGAATTGACCCATGGGTGTAGTGGATTCTCAGTCACTGGAAATATTGGATGTTTTGTCTAAAAGATATGCTCTAGTTCAAACAGGAATTAGTTCAGGGAAATCCTATGCCTGTGTTGTGGAGGAGGTTAGACTAGATGGTCACAAGGATACGTTTGGGTTTTATAGTCTTTGAACCTATTAATCTAGCTCAACATTAGAATATTCTGTGATTGATCCACAGATAAAGACTTTAAAAAGATAGATCAAATATGTTTCTCATTTGGATATCTGTGGCTATTCCATGAGCACAGCAACAAACTAAAAGCGATGACTAAATTATTCATTGTGCATTATTGCTCATCTCTAATTTCTGGTAGTACCTGCAGAGAAGCAGTCCCTGGGGTATGAATTTGATGGATATATGACTCTTTCCATATGTATAGTCCCATATATAAGAACGGGCTAAAACTCTTGAACTTTTTGAGATTAATACATTTTTAAATAAAAGACTGCTCTTGATGTATTATGTTTCTTAGTTTTATCCCTATTTCTTCCTTCTGTTTTGATAGTAACAGAACAACAGAGTAACACCAATTTATAGAGTCATGAGATGGCATGTCTGGGGAAAACGTCTCTGCAATGCTCTAACAATAAGATTTCTGCATTTAGGGTCTGATGTTGCTCCCCAGGAAGCCAATGGCAAAACTGCTATTGACTTAATGAGTGCAGGGTCAGGATTTTAGTTTCCATAAGCCTGAAGAGGCATTATATGCTTGGCTCAGTTGGTATACAGATTATAGGAACTGAAATATTTAGTTCTCCCAGAAGTACCATTAAAATTTAATGTTTGATCTGACATCTCAAATTGCAGGTCAAATGCAGGTCAAAACGTTTCTACCCAAATGTAATGTAGGCTCCTTCCCCTTCCCACGGATCCTTGCAATTTTCCTCTGAAACTCCACATTGAAATAAATGGGATTTTTACTTTATATGGAAAGAGGGAATGAGAGTTGTCAGAGATGCTAAATGGAATGAGAAAAGCATTTTATACTATTTGCCTGTATATTTAAAGGAAAACATATTTAAAGCCGAGGAAAACTTAGCAATTGACTCCGGCTCATATTGGTTCTTTGAAAGTTTTTTGGTAGTAGTTCAACCTCTGAGTTGCTCAATGCTTCAGCAAATGAAGGGTGGCACCCTACTAAAAAAATACTAAAGGAGGCTACTGAGAGAATTTTGCTGAGGGAATGTTGCTTTAGGGACTTATATGCCATAGGCAAACTAGAAAACGTCTGTCTTTCAATAGCCTGCAGTCACTCACACCAGCAACATTCATCAAACATGTAGCTGTCCCTAGACAATACAATATACTACATATACTAGAGTCAGTGGTTAAAGTAGATTGAAACAGGAGGAGGAACTTTTATTGTACCAGACAAGGAGGAGGGAAAGCTATAGGGGGTGCTGCTTGACAAAGCCAGGAACAGGATGATTCCCTTCTGCCTCCACACCACCCTTTAAGCACAGAGTAGAACCAGCTCTGAATCTGTCTGCAGGTAAACAACCAGCCCTATGTGTGGAGGAATTTGAATTACTCTGAATCAGTTTGGCCATCTTCATGAATCATGCAAAATTGCACTTACTAACATATATATTTATATACTAGTATAATACACACAGAGACACTATGTATCTGTTAAAAGGGTTTGTGACACATAGTATATGATAAAAGTAATGGATTTAGGATGGGCTATGGCTTTAAACAGGTCATTTGAGTTTAGAACCCCCCCAGGTCTGTACTTGCAAACTGAAGCCCACTTCTCCTCTTCCACCCTACTGCATTATCCCCACTGCTCATGTGGGAAAGTGTTGAAATTCCACTTCTCAGCATATAGCACACTAGACAATCACAGTTATATATTAAGACATAGTCCCAAGCTGATTTAACATTCTAATTATATCTCATGTTCCTAAACTTCTGATTCATTTATCATTTTTTTTTGCACCACCTCCTTTTAGGATTCCTTTTAATAAGTTCACCTAAGTCAGCTGGAAATGGAGCACATAGTTTTTAGCTCCATGCTCCTGATGTGTGTTTCTGGAATGGGTGCTTTATTTATCACTGCTTGTCTTTATGAAAATCTTGGCGTTCGTAGCAAATATTGATGTATTACTCAAGTAACTGAAGCTGAAGTAAAATGTATAGTCCATTATTGCAATAATAGTCCAGAGGGATAATGCAGTGCTGATGCCATAAATAACAGGAGATTGTTATTGTTCTGTGTCATCATAGCAATGCTGAAGTTCATTTGCTATAGCTGTGTTTATAGTCATATTTATCTCTCTTTCTAGCTTGCTATCCAATTACTAAGTAGCAATTGTAATAAAATGAGAAAAAGAAAATTCTCCAAAGTACATGTCACACTATTCTCCAGCTTTTACTGGGAAGAAAATGAAATGAGGAGATATTAAAACAGTAGTATTTTTTTCGTGTCACTCAGTGGTGATAATTTTTTTCCCTGGCTCTGTTGTGTGATAAACTCTAGGAAACTTTTGTTGTTCTCTTATCATTTATAATTGCAAGCACCACCATCTCCCACTTGTGACTGCAAAACATCTGTATGCCATCAACAGTAACGGCTCACACAAATGAGTAATATTAAGAGAGCGTTTAATGGATTTATTGCTGTCTTCTAAAGCCTGCCCTCCTCCCCTGTGCAGGGAAACGCACAAAGTCTGTTGCCAGAACACCATCCACAGCGGTAGAGGCAGGTGCAGCAGTTAGAGGGGCAGCCAGATTATACGTTATATCTATTTGATCATCACTACAGCCTTGCTGCCAGGAAGTCATGATGAACAACATTCCCTAGAAGAGAATGCTTATGAATTTATGAAAGTTGTCACTGGTGAGGTGATCTCTGATTTTCTGCCAGTAAAATGCTTAAACTCTATCAACTATTACATGTTCAGGCTTGGATCAATAAATATTACAATTCTTAGCATGACTTTGTCCTACCCTTGTCTGAAATGTAAAACTTTGAAATTGGGACAAAAAGAAACAAATTCTGTGCTGGTGGATAACATCCACACAATCAGACCTTGTCTACACTAGAGAAATATACAATTCAAAGATCAGTTCTATTCCCCCTCACAACCACATACCGTAACTCCTCACTTAACATTGTAGTTATGTTCCTGAAAAATGCGACTTTAAGCAAAACAATGTTAAGCGAATCCAATTTCCCCATAAGAATTAATGTAAATGGTGGGGTTAGGTTCCAGGGAAATTTTTTTCACCAGACAAAAAACTATATATTATATAGATATACACACAGTATACATTTTAAACAAACAATTTAATACTGTTCACAGCTATGATGATTGTGAAGCTTGGTTGAGGAGGTGAAGTTAGAGGGTAGAAGAGGGTGGGATATTTCCCAGGGAATGCCTTGCTGCTAATGATGAACTAGCACTTGGCTGAGCCCTCAAGGGTTAACACATTGTTGTTAATGTAGCCTCTCACTCCACAAGGCAGCAGGAATGGAGGGGAGGGAAGATAGCATACAGACAGAGACAGACACACACCTTGTGTGTGGGAGACAGAGAAATGCACACTGCCCCTTTAAGTAAGCTGACCCACTCTTAAGCGCATTGTCTTGGATCAGGAAGTTGAGACAGCAGCTGCTGCCCCAGGCTCTCTCTGTCTCTCTCCGTCTGTGTCCCCACCCTGCTCTATATGGAGAAGAAGGGGTAAGCAGGGTGTAGGAGAAGGGGGACACCCTGATACTAGCTCCCCTCCCGCTCCCCCCCACCCTCTGCACAGCAAGCAGGAGGCTCTGGGAGCAGCTCCAAGGCAGAGGGCAGGAGCAGCACATGTCAGTGGGGGGAGGGACAGCTGCAATTGCTAGACTGCTGGGCGACTGCAGCACAGGGAACTTAGGGGAGCGGGGAGCTGATAGGGGGACCTGATAGGGGGGCTGCCGGTCCACCCTGGTTCCAAGCCCCCACCAGCTAGCTGCAACAGGCTGCTCTTCCTGCAAGCAGTAGACAAAGCAGGCGGCTGCCAAAAGACATTAGAAAGGAGCCTTGCGCAACTTTAAACGAGCATGTTCCCTAATTGATCAGCAACGTAACAACGAAGCAACGTTAACCGGGACGACTTTAAGTGAGGAGTTACTGTACAAATATACCTCCAATGGTTTACATGCATGCTGTATACTAGTTTGACTGGATTTTATTTCAGTAGGACTAAATACCAGTAAGAACTGTTTCAGCCTGCCCTGGTTTAGTGTCAGTGTGGACAGGTTGTAGCTGTCATAATAGCACAAACAGTTCCAGACGTCCTCCCAGGGATATCCCAGAATGTTCTGGCCCATTCTTCAGTGGCAACTGGGACAGCTCAGAATACTGGCTCTGTCACCTGTCAGGCTAGCTGCATGCAGGACCCAGAGCCGATTTCTGCCCTCCTGTCCCCTAAAGTACCCCATTCAAGCCAGGCCCAAGAGCAACTGACATGGAGCTCAGCTGTTCCTGGCTCTACCCAATCCTTTACCCTCTGAACATGAATTCCTGTGCAATGAAGATAGGGCTTCTGCTTTTCAGTTTTAACTAGTAAACACTGATAAAACAACCCTGATACAAAACAAACAAACAAACAAAAAACAAAAAAGAAATCTGTGTTTATCCAGTAAACACCAGAAAAACAACAGAAATGGTTACTGGTATCTAAGGGCTTGTCTCCACAGAGCAGTAATGCTGACTACGGGGGTATGATTTGTAAAGCACACTAACACATTGAGCATTAATTGCTCTGTGTAGACTATGCTGCTGCACACTAAAGGTTCTCTAGTGTGCTTTAACATAGTTCTGTTTGAAACAAAGAGATTACTCATTACAGTAAAAGAATGACCATACTGGGTCAGGCCAATGGTCCATCGAGACCAGCATTCTGTCTTCTGACAGTAGCCAGTGCCAGATGCTTCAGAGGAAAAAACAGAACAGGGCAATTAGCAAGTGATTCATCCCATGTTATCCGGTCCCAGCTTTCGGCAGTAAGAGGTTTAGGGATGCCCAGAGCATGGGGTTTCATCCCTGACCATCTTGTCTAATAGCCATTGATGAACCTATCCTCCATGAACTTATCCAATTCTTTTTTAAACTCAGTTATACTTTTGGCCTTCACAACATCTGCTGGCACCGAGTTCCACTGGTTGACTGTTCATTGTGTGAAGTACTACCTTCTTTTGTTTGCTTTAAATGTGCTGCCTATTCATTTGAGTGACACCTGATTCTTGTGTTGTGTAAGGGGTTAATAATACTTCCCAGTTCACTTTCTCCACATCATTCATGATTTTATAGACCTCTATCATATCTCCCCTTAGTCAACTCTTTTCTAAACTGAACAGTCCCAGCATTTTTAATCTCTCCTCGGATAGAAGGTGTTCCATACCTGTAAGCACTTTTGTTGCCCTTCTTTGTATCTTTTCTAATTCTAACATATTTTTTGGAGATGGGGCAACAAGAACTGTATGCAGTAGTCAAAGTGTGGGCGTACCATGGATTTACATAGGGGTGTTATGATATTTTTTGTCTAATTATCTATCCCTTTCCTAATGGTTCCTAACATTATGTTTGCTTTTTTGACTGCTGCTGCACGTTGAGCTGATATTTTCAGAGAACTATCCATGATGACTCCAAGATCTCATCCTTGAGTGGTAACAGCTAATTTAGACCCCATCATTTTCTATGTATAGTTGGGATTACGTTGTCCATGTGCATTACTTTGCATTTATCAACATTGAATTTCATCTGATATCTTGTTGCCCAGTCACCTAGTTTAGTAACTCTTTGTAACTTTTCACAGTCTGCTTTGGATTAACTATCTTGTGTAATTTTGTATCATCAGCAAATATTGCACCTCATTATTCACCCCCCTTTTCCAGATCATTAATGAATACGTTGAACAGCAGTGGTCCCAGTACAGATCTTTGAGGGACCCTGCTATTTACCTCTCTCCACTGTGAACACTGACCACTTATTCCTCTCTTTGTTTCCTGTCTTTTAACCAGCTACTGATCCATAAGAGGACCTTCTGTCTTATCCCATGACTGCTTATTTGCTTAAGCGTCTTTGGTGTGGGGCCCTGTCAAAAGCTTTCAGAAAGTCCAAGTACACTATGTCAACTGGAACAAACTTGTCCATGTGTTTGTTGATGCCCTCAGAGAATTCTAATAGCTTGGTGAGGTGGTGAGCCATGTCAACTCTTCCCCAACATATCATGTTCATCTATGTGTCTGATAAGTCTGTTCTTTACCATAGTTTCAACTACTTTGCCTGGTATTGAAGTTAGGCTTATAGGCCTTTATTGCCAGGACCACCTCTGGAGCCTTTTTAAAAAAATCGGTGTTACATTAGCTGTCCTTCAGTCATCTGGTACAGAGGCTGATTTAAATGATAGGTTACATACCATAGTTAGTAGTTCTGCAATTTCATATCTGAGTTCCTTCAGAACTCTTGGTTGAATACCGTCTGGTCCTGATGACTTATTACTGTTTATCAATTTGTTCTAAAACCTCCTCTTCTGCCACCTCGATGTGGGACAGTCCTTCAGATTTGTGACCTAAAAAGAATGGCTCAAGTGTGGGAATCTCCCTCACATTCTCTTCAGTGAAGATCAATGCAAAGAATTAATTTAGCTTCTCTGCAACAGTAGGGTTATCATATGTCCGGATTTTCCCAGACATGTCCGGCTTTTTGGTCCTCAAATCCCCGTCCGAGGGGAATTGCCAAAAAGCCGAACATGTCCGGGAAAATACTCCCAGCTTTGTTTTGCCAGCATCCCTGCCCCAGTCCCCTGCTTACCTTAGAGCGGCTCCGGCAGGCTGCGAGCTGCAGGCGGATTTCCCTGCAGCGGCGGCAGCAGCTGCTGCTGCTCCCCCCAGACACCTCAGCTTTGTGTAGCTGAAGAGCCGAGCTGCCCGAGTGCTACTGGCTTCACGGTTTGCCGGGCAGCCCCCAGACCTCCAGACCCTGCGCCCCCAGCCGGGCGCTTCCCCAGCGCAGCCGGAGCCTGGGAGGGGAAGCGCCCGGCCAGAGGCGCAGGGTCTGGAGGTCTGGGGGCTGCCCGGCAAACCGTGAAGCCGGTAGCACTCGGGCAGCTGTTTCGCATGGCTGGGAGGGAGGAGGGGGAATGCGGGGCGCTCAGGGGAGGGGGCGGAGTTGGGGCGGGGACTTTGGGGAAGGGGCAGAGTTGGGGCGGGGCCGGGGGCAGGGAAGTGGTGGGGCCAGGGCCCGTGGAGTGTCCTCTTTTTTTAATGTTTAAATATGGTAACCCTATGCAACAGCCTTGTCTTCTTTGAGAGCTTCTTTAAAACCTTGATTGTCCAGTGGAATCACTGATTGTTTGGTAGGCTTCTTGCTTCTGAAGTACTTTAAAAAATTGCTATTACTTTTTGTATCTTTTGCTAGTTGCTCTTCAAATTCTTTTATGGCCTGTGTAAGTATATGCTAATTATATACTACTGCAATGAGAAATGTATATAATACAGAAACAGAAACCCCTGAAAATCACTGATTTTTGGACATCTACATAAAACTCAAAAATTACTCACAATAACCCCCTCCCAAAAATGAAATTAATAAAGCCCCCTAAACAGAGGCCCTAAGTAAAGAGGGCAACAACATAACTGTGAAATAATTTTAAAACTTTTTTAGTTAGGATCCTACAGGGGATCATCTGGAAAATACAAACAGCAACAACAAAAGGTGGTTAATTCATGGACATGCTGATGCACTCATGTAGACCAGCACACATACACATGCATAAAGACAGTCATTCCCACCCAAATGGGAATGACTTTACTCGGGGTTGCCCTGGAGACTCAGACCCTTTCTGAGCAGTATCTCCTACTCTCCAGAGTGCTGAAAAAGAGAGAGAGAAAAAAATCCCAAAGCAGGATAATCAATGGGCATCACAGCAATGCTTCTCTCTCTCCCCAAGTGAATCTACTTTCCCATATTGCACCAGCACTCATGTGTTGCCCCTCTTCATTTCTCCAGGACTGATATCAGGGTTCTGCCAAAATAGATAGGGGAAGGAAAGCGAGTAGAACTATATGGTTCACATGGAGGGGCCTGGAGGGATGCATTCTGAGCAGATCTGGACTCAGGCGACTCCCCAGTCTGACTCTGAGGAGGGTACACAAGTGAGAAAAGATCAGTTAGATCAGCTAAAAAACCAAGCATCCATAAGCAGAACTAGCAAAGACAATAAAAGAGAACAACATGAAAAAACAAAAATATAGACTGAGTGAAAAATGATAAAATCAGACTCTTCCCCTTCTGGCAGGATGTGCTCTTCATAATATATTTAGCTCCAGAGTTGGTCCAGCAGGAGATCTAAGGGATCCACTGTCCCTTGTGTAGGGCATGCCCCCTCCCCTTCATAATGCAAGTATGGCTCCTTGTGCTGGACCAAGCCATTTAAAGTAGGCAAAAAACAAACTTAGAACAATAAAGTGTGAACAGATGCAAATGTGCACTATGTACCATAGAAACTATACATCTGCTTCAGGGACCAATGCCAGGAAATTTGAGAAAGGTGCTCATATCGCATCTGAAACAGCTTGGAATGGCACCAATGGTGAGGTGGGACAAACCTGCAGTGGTTCAGAACATGAATCATCAGGGTTAGTATGGACACAATGAACTATTTCTATCCCACTGGTTCAGTTAGGAATCATTCAATTCTCTGTTGAAGAGACAGTTTCAGAGACTACAGCTAGTAAAGGAGGTTAGTCAAAAACGAGCAAGTGATAACAGGACAAATGAAACCAAGCTAATTTCTTTTAGTCTGTGGGTTCTTTTCCATTTCATGCTGCATTTATTATTGTGTAGCTAATTAATTCAGAAGGTATTATTAAGAGGTATGGAAAAACTTGCTCTGTTTTGGAACTGAGCTATGTACATATTCAATGGGAACATAAACACCTTGTTTCAATGAGATTCCACATGTTTTCACTACAGAGCTCTCCTGCCGTCTCTCACAAGGAAGCTTTTCAAAGGAATTCACTTAGATTTCCCTGTAATCAAGACAGACACATGATATTTGTTTCATGCTACTCATGTCCTTGACTCACACATGGAGTTAATTTATTCACAAGCAGTAGCAAATCTTGCAGGGCTTTACTGCAGAGGATCAGCAGAAGAGGTTAACTAAGTCAGTGACAAGAACTGTGGCCATATTCATTTTGGGGGGCGAGAAGGGGAAGAAAAGGAGGGAAACATTTCATAGGATGTTCAAATTAACTAATGGTTATCAGCCTTCCTATTTTTAATTAGACGTATATAAAAAGCGTCTCTTGTGGGACTACCTTACAATATAAAAGCGTACTCAGTACATCTGAAAGCGGTGTGTTGAAGTTCAAGTAAGCTGTGCTAAGGTATATGGAAACCTATCATAAATTGTCAGTTTTGCAGAATTAATTTTCTTTCACCATTATAAAACTTTACTGTAATCAGTGCAAATATTTTAAATCAAATAATTAAATTTCCCCCCTCTGCATTAAGGCCAGTTTGTGAGCCTCTTACTCATGTTGAATAGTTCCATGGGCCATGAGTTGTCGCATTGAAGTCAAGGAAAGGACTTATGAAGTAAGGTGAAGAAGGGTATCACAATCTGTAATTGTGATAATTTGTAATGCTGAATACATGTGCTGCCCCCACTGAGATAATTAATTGTGGTAATTAAATCTAATTTGTCTGTTTTGTTCATCTATCACATTTTATCTGTCTTATCTGCAGCCTGTAAACTAAGCCAGGGGTTGTCTCTATTGTGACTTGTTTGTACAATGCCCAGCACAATGATTCTGGATTGAAAGTTCCTAGGTGCTACCACAATCCCAATAAATAATAATTCATGGGATTAATTTGAAATAATTGCAGAAAACCACTGGTGTTTTTTCTGCTACTCAATTTTCCTTCTCATTAAGAAACCATGTATTCACTTAAATTGTGCAGTCCAAATTATGGCCTCATTCCAGCAAGGCACTTAAACAGATGCTTAACTTGGGTGTTTTGGCTCTAGGGCTATTAAATAAAAGTTTTTGTTTCAAAACTCTTTTCTTGTGGTGAAAAACAGCTCAACTTTTTTTGCTTAAAGTTAAAAGGGAAAAACTCTTCAGATAGAAACTACACCTGGAATATTTCAGCATACAGGATGAAATGTTAGATAAATTATGAGTGACTCAAAAATCCTCAATTGCTGGAGACGGGACACTAGATGGGGAGGGCTCTGAGTTACTACACAGAATTCTTTCCTAGGTATCTGCCGGAGGTCTTGCCCACATGCTCAGGGTCTAACTTATCACCATATTTGGGATTGGGAAGGAATTTCCCCCCAGGTCAGATTGGCTGAGACTCTGGGGATTTTTGTCTTCCTCTGCAGCATGGGTCACAGATCATTTGCAGATTTATGTCTTTAATCCATGATTTGAGGATTTCAGTAACTCAGCCAGAGGTTAGGGGTCTATTTCAGGAGTGGGTAGGTGAGGTTCTGTCACCTGCAATGTGCAGGAGGTCAGACTAGATAATCACAATGGTCCCTTCTAACCTTAAAGTCTACAAGTCTATGAGATTGTAAACAGAGGTTACAATAGAAGATGTTTTGCAATTTTATGTATAGCACCTGCAACTGGTGCCCAATTATAATAAGCAAAATTATGATGATAATGTATGGACATAAGATATTGCAGCACTGTTGTTGATCACTGCTTAATATCTATTTGCTCTCTACTGTGGATTACTGAGAGATAGTGACAGCATTGCTTCAGCGTGTTCCTTCCAAAACCAAAAAAGGCAGAAGAAATATTTTAGTATAAATTAGCATCAGTCAGACACCAAAGATGCATGATGCTCCAATCTGCTTCAAATGTTCAGGTTGGACAGCTGCCATTTCACATGATAGCAGATGTCCCAGCTGACACACACACCAAACCCTCCCCCCAAAAAACTTTAAACTGAGGAATTATGCCACATATTGTCATTACATTAACCAGCATAGAATTGCATAGATTTTAAAATCAGATACCACTCTTCATACACACAGATACCTCTTCAGCAGAAGACTCATTTTATTAAAGAAATAGAAATGTTTGCTGGCAAGACGTTGGGATTTTGTTGATTTTCTGATAAGGTCTGGGAAATATGATAATCTGGGTCATCAGTATTTTGTCTTTTTTGTTTTTTTTGTTTCTAACGCTCTCTGTTGAATGCAGCTGCCCAACTTTTTTTTTTCTCTCTCTTTTTTTTTGGTATTTCCAGACACAGTAAATATATTTGTGCTTTTTTCAGTTCTGTAGACAGCCTATTGAGTACATTCATACTTAGGATCTGTAACTTATTTTAGATTTTTACTTATCTCCATCTTTCAACATTTTGATTTTATCTCAAGATATTATAATAATACTGATACCACAAAGGCATAAACATGAAACTGAGGTTATAGAAAAGGCTTTTGTCTGTATGCTATAGTAATCCCACATCATTCTGGGACTTCCGCTTTATTAGCTTTTTAGGTCCCTCTCATTTTGACCCCAATTCTGTGAAGCATTTAAGTATGTGTTTAAGTCCCATTGGCTTCAATGGGACTTAAGCACATGCTTAGCTGCTTTCCTGAATAGGACCCTTTGTCTTTTCCTCCTTATGTTCTTCAACATTTGAACCTTAATATGTTGCAATGTGTTTGTATATTATTTTGTGTGAAGAACATTAACTCTTCTAAGGGTACCTGGAGAAAGTGGAATTTCATATTTGTTTTTGCATTTCTAATCCTAAATTTTAAGTTTGCTTTGCTTTTTACTTTTAGTCCAGTCTCAAAATCACTTCTTTTCTAGTTGACACCAATTTATTGGCCATTTAGGAATAATATATCATCACTGGGCCAAATTCTGCCTACAGCTGTATGTACATACAACTCCCACATACTTTAATGAGAATTACATGTTCATAACTGACTGAAGAATTTGGTGTAGTTTCCTCATCAGTATTGATGGGTAAGCAAAGTATTTGGAGGAGAAAGGAAGATACTCACAGAATATCAACATCCCCAGTTTATACAATTTCTAGAACCCTCTTAAATTATAAAATACTATCTTTTACATCATGTTCCAAGTAGTTACTTAGGACAACCTCACAAACCATCTTTCCAAGGGAATTTCCATTCAATTGTACAACTGACAATTCTGCCATCACAGACCATATATTCCAGTCCTTACGCAGGCAAAAGTTCCACCGAAGCTAATATTCGTTGAACCTGATACTATAAACATATCAGAGGGAAGAGAGGAACAGCTGTCATTTGGTTCTTTTTCTCTCATCAAGTTCTTTGTGAAAACAAAACCTAGAATTCTGATGGTCGTTTTAAGTCACAGCTTCTGTTCCAAAAAGTGTGTTCTGGTTTTATAGGGCAAAAGGTAAATCTTTTTGAGAAGATTTTACAAAATGTAGCAGCCTGGCTGCTGTATTTGTTTGTTACAGACTGTGGATGTAATAGAATCAAATTATCTTTCAAGCGTACTTTCTTCATAACATACACCTACCCCTAAGCAATCAGAATTATAATGCCTTATGTTTAACTGTCCACATGAATATCAAATACCTTTATTAACATTGTTGGCAGGTTGTTAAACAGAACAGATTCACTGAATACACACTTTCAGTTTATTCTTAGCCAAACAGCTCTACATAAAAGCATATATTCATAACTTAAAGTGATTTAAGTCACTCAGCAAAAAACTTTTATAAAAAATATTTAATTACTTTTTATAATATGTCATTTATCCATGACAGAATTCAATAAAAACACTTGCGCTGCTAGTGAGGAGAAAAAGTGTGAATAACAATTTGATTTGTGCTTACAAACGCACTGATGCCTCTAGGAAACCTGGAGAACCAGACTATTTAGAAAGAATTTGGCTTAGATACATAAATATGTTTTCCAGTGGGGTGGATCTATTCCTCATTCTGAATTATTAAATCTATGTGCATGAAAACAGACTATTTGATGCTTAAAATTGTAATTAGAGGCGACATAAGAGGTAAAATATAAACATTTAAAAATAAGTAAAATCCAATAAAGCAATAAAACAATCTTGCTCTTAAAAAAAAAAAGTCAATGGTGATAACACTATATATTATTTTAAACTCCAAAAACGTGTGTTAGATAAAGCCGGTCAAAATTTTCCATTAAAAGCTTTTCTTCCCCTTTCAAATAGAATATGGCCTTTAGACAAAATAGAAACGTTTGGAAAAAAAAAATCAAAAATCAATTTTTGTAAAAATAAATCTTCTGGTTTTTGGTTGACAAAGCCACATAAAGTCATTTCCCAACCAGTTTGAGTGCTGTACATCAGACCTGAAAAGCCTATCCCCTATCCCAGAAAGATTACTGTCCAGGACTCTGACACTGCAGTCTCGTCCAAGTGGGAAGACACTTACACCTATGCAGGCTCCGTGAAGTCAATGGAGCAGGACCTACATTTTAGATGTGACACAATTAGTATGTGTGGCAAAGACAAGGGGGAAAAAGCTAGGAGGATGAGGTTTGCAGTAATGTGATCACATGGTTAATCAGTTTTGGGTATGCATGTTTTGGTGGTTCTGGAAGATTTTTTTTTTTTTTTTTTAAACAACAACAAAGTAACTAAGATGAGAGTGAGAGAGAGTTTTAACAACTAATCTATGGTGGCCAGCACTGCAGAAATGAGGAAGGATTTAAATGACATAAGGGTTATTGCTTGGCTGACCAGAGTAAATAGAGCTTTCTCTAAATCAGGGAGTGGATGAAAAAAGGCTGCAAAGATTCCTGTAGGAAAAATGGAATATTAAAATTAATGGTTTGTTTGCATTTTCCATCCTGCAAGGGAAGTGGGAGAGGGAGAGAGAGCTGCAACAATATCTCCTTTCTTCCACTGGGTGTTATACAGAGAGGAAAGCGTGATGAAGCTGACCTCTGCTGTTCAGGTAACTAACCTTCTTCCCTGCATCCACTGTAGGGGGAAGAGAGCAACCTGGTAATGAGTTGGGTAAGGGAGACATGAGGTCTCCTGAGAAACTAAAGGCTTTTCTACACAGAGAAATTGACCAAAATAGCTATTCTGGAATAACTATTCCACTAGAGCTGGTCAGGAATAACTTCTGTAATGGGGTCTAAAAAACCCATACTGAGCATAGACAGATAGAGAAGGAGAACCTCTTGTGTTTACAAGCAAGCAGTTTGACCACACCCCCACACAGTTGCCAGTCAAGGAGACAGGCACCCACAACTATAACCAATAGAGGGAACAAGGCTTGCTATAAAGGGGAGAATAGACAAAAGAAAGGGGAGGCACAAAGGCCTGGGACAGCAAAGGGGAGGCAGCCTCCAGGAAAGTAACCAAGAAACAGAAGCGGACTGTAAGCCTAAAACTGAAGGACTTCTAGCCTTAATTAGAGGGAGGGTCCAGGAATTGACCTGATTGAAGACAAGCTAAGGAGGGTCAGTCAGGAAAAGCTGGGGCCCCTCAAAAGCACACACCAAGGGACCATGACACTCCCCATATGGACACTCTTATTAAGGGATAAGAGACAGTGTCTGCACATGGAATTATTCTGAAATAGCTATAATGCTTTAAATTTACTCCCTATCGTCTTCTGTAATAACTTTCCCATGTAGACAAACTGTGTTGAGTGCACTTAAGACAGAAACAGGGGAGTAAGGTTTTCAAAAGCACTTATGTGATTTAGGAGCCCAAATTCAATAGACTTTCAAAGTAACTATTGCTCCTAAATTACCTAGGTGCTTTTGAAAATCCCATACATAAAATTTAGCTTCATGAAGAGCAGAAAAGAAGTCCAAATTTCTTGCTCAAGGTATAGTCAAGGTCCATACTCCAGAGAAAATAACAACAACAACAACAACATTAAGTAAATAAAAAGATTTTGGGATCCGTTCAAAAGTGTCTGGCAGTCCGGATTTGGCCCATAGTCCGCCTATTGACTCCTCCTCTTATGGTAATGCTAAACCTGTAGATCCATTTGAGTCACAGGCCTTCAGTGAAGTCTTTTTTAAGTTCTGCCTGATGAAAATTATGTAGCATGAGGAGATCTGACTCTGAACACTGTGGTGAGATGACTGAGCGAAGATAAGAGTTTTGCTGAGGTATGGCAATTGGTGCTTCCATGCAGACTAACTGGTGAAGGCTTAAGGACTGTGATAAGACTGAGGTAATGTTGAATGGGTTAGGAAAAGCAACCAGAAGAGTTATGAAGATTATAACAGTGCATCTGACAGAAGGAGTACTTCCACCATTTGTGATGCATGTGGGAAACTTAACATAATGTGGGAAACTTATTCAATCGTTGGCCAATCCTCGATGCTAACACAGCAGCTCTGGCCTGGAGTGGTGTTTATCATCAGCACCTGAAAGAGGAATGCCAATTTTTCTATCAGATATTTACCTGATACAGTTATCCACACATTTGCCACCTTGAGACTAGGCTACTGCAACTGTTCACATGGAGCAACACTAAGAATCCAGAATCTTAATTTAATGCAGAATGTGGCTGCTCATTAATTAAACAGTACTTTATGTAAAGGGCTCTAATCTGAACAGGCTGCTTATTCATTTCAAGGTGTAGGATAGGAAATTGGTTATAATTTATAAAACTCTAAAAGATTTAGGACTTGTCTACCTAACATTTGCAAGTTCCTCTCACTCAATATGACAGAGTCATAACTGCAGTTAGTGGAGGCGTCCCCAGCTAGCAGCTCTCTAGTTAAAAAGGAAAGGAAATGACAGGATATTTTCTATGAGTCGTTCTTGCCTCTGGAATGTATTCCCCTCCTTAGTCCATCAGCGCCTAGATTTATTAACCTTTCAAGGGATGATGCAAAGCTCACATATTTAGAATGGTTTATATTTTGGTAACTATACATTAGTTGCTATATAGAGCCTACACCAGTATATAGAGGTATGGATAGGGGCTTCAAGCAAAATAAATATGAAAGAATATCTTGCTAGTTAAATGGCAGGTAATGCAAAGGAGTTTATTGCAACTAGAGCTGGCCAAACTGTTTATTATTAATAAAATTAACTAGTATTGCTTGAAAGATGTTTTTGGTTCCCCCCTCAAAAAAAATTGATGAAAAATTTTGTGTCAAAATTCTTTAAAAGTTTTTGGAATTTCACTTAAAATCCAATAACCAAAATTTCAGTTTTGGTTTTATTTTATTGACAAAAACTCACAAAATGTATCCAAAGACAGACATTTTCCAATAAAATGTTCATTTTGACAAATAAGCCATTTTTTTTTATCAAAAAAGATTTGAAATGAAAAATGTTGACCATCTCAAATACTAACTCCTCTTTGTTTAGTGAAGTGTTCATAACTTGATCCTGATTTTCTTCAGGTTTATTTGTTACTTATAAGTATTTGCCAAATGAGTTGGACAAATAACCTTCAGACAATGGGTTGTTCACAAATGATTCACTCTTCATTATTTGCATTATGTGGTTGGTCATGGAGGGCCAGGTTCTGTTTTGTTCAAGACCCTTTAAGTTCAAAGGCAGTGGAAAACAGCCAGATCTGACTCTGAATATATCACCAGCGTAGGAGATGGCTCAGATGGCATATGTACAGGGCTCCTAGCATAGGGGATATGTTGGGGATGGGGCGTGGCTGAGCTATGCTCTACTCTGGTTCTTCCCAGCAGGCACGTGTTTTCTTCTAGAACACTGTCAGGTGGCATAAATTACAATAGCCCCTGTGCTGCTTTAATCGACTCCAGGGTAAAGACTGGGAGGCATAAAAGGCTATCTAAAGTCTCCCACTGCTCCTTGCACCACTGAGCAGAACCCCGATACTATGACTGCTTCTTACCTCAGTGACTGGAATGTCAATGCACTTTTCTGGTACAATTTTCCAGACCAATAATCATGTGTTTAAATTTGTGAAACTTTCAGCCTCCAGACAGTGTTCATGAACCCCGTCGGATAGCAGGGTGCTTGAAACTAACAACTAATATGACCCCATGAAGCATAGCTAGTCAAATGTGGCACTTTTTTGGCAAGGTGGAGTTGATTCAATATTTTTAGTATTCAGCCACCTCTGTTTGCACAGGCATTTATATCTTAGGAATGAACATGACCATACAGTCTTGGACTAAATTTTTTAGGTAACACTTACCCCTTTATGAACTCTCCCAAGTAAAATGGTAATTTGAAATGGCTGTTCCTACTGAAATTTAATCTGCTACTCTTAATATTTTTTAAAATTATTTCTATTGTGGTAGTGCTGAAGGATGCCAAATAGGGACCAGAGCCCCATTGTCAAAGCAAATAACACAAACCCCATCTCTCCTGCAGAGTGGTCCCAATCTAGGGTTTACACAATACACAACAGGTGAAACCAATGTCAAATAATGGAGGACAAGGGAAAATAAAGTAACAGTAAAACTTATAATAATACTGAATAATAGAAATTGCTGAGGAACCTCTTTCTTGAGAAGCCAGAGGATATTCAGTGCATGCCTGTAATAGGGTCCTCGGTCGGCTAAGTGGCCTAATAGCTAGCACGTACCCAGTAGTAGGGGCAGTGGTAGGGGAGCCCAAGCCCACCCACTCCACCTGGCTACAACCCAGAGCCCTAGGATGGGCAACAGCATTTGGCCTCCAAGGAGGCGCTCTGAGTTACCCTCCCTGGATCAAACTTCCTACCGTTCCTTTCTTTCTTCAGCTTCTGCTCCCATATAAGGGAAAAAGAGAAAGAAACAGAATGCAAGCCTCAGTCCAAACTGCACTCAACAGACAGTCCTGTTCCCTCAGGGGGCTTCTCCAGCCCCATCCAGGAATAGATCTGTACTCCTCCCCGGCTACCCCCTTCTGAGCTGGGTTGCTCCCTTTCCAGCCCTGTCCCCAGTCAGAGCATACTCAGAAGGGCTGGAGGGGCAGAGCTACCTGGGCCCATTACTGACCTTTAACCCTTTCTGGCCCAATGTGGGGTTTGTATACCCCATCACAATGCCTTTAACTTTTCTCACTTGCCATGGATATATTGCATCACAAGCTGAATAAATACAGCTGAAAGGGCATCTCCCCGCAAACACAGTACTTGACTATTACAGAAAGACATGTAAAAGACAAATTGGGCTTTTGCACATCCCTCTTAAAAATGTTTGTTTTGACTGTTTGAAAACCAGAATGTTCTACAGTCTGGTCCAGTATACAGGGATATTTATGTAGATGCAGAGGAGCCAGAGGGTCAAGGAAAGATTTGAAAAACAATGTGTTGACATGATTGAAAAGAGTAATGCAGAGGCAAACTGCTTGTACATTTTCCCCCTACAAATAACCTTTCCCTCCCATTGGCACAGAAAAGGCACACTGCTGAATAAAAGCCTGTCATGCTTTCCCGATTGATTTCTTTGCTATGTCACATTCCAAAGACATGGTGGAAAGTTTTAACATTGGAAACAGGAGAAGGGAAGTAGGCATTCTGAAAATGAGATCCATGCTCTCTCAATCTCTTTTTCTATTCTCCTCATTGTGTATTTTTCAGCATTTTTATTTTCTCTCTCATTTCTCTGTTTAATTTTATTATTCATGTCAATATAGAAAAAATGAGATTTCAGACCTGACTCTCAAGTCCACTGCGTTGACTTCAGTGGCACTCTGTGCAAACACAGGCTTGTGTCTGCATGGAGCATATTGCAAGTTGGAGGACTATACAGAGCAAAAAAGCATGTTTGGAAATGTTCTTTCAGTAAAGGATTAGCAACTCAAGTGCCTATGAAAGATACTTTATCTTAACCAGGAAATCAGTGGCTACTGAGATCAGCCTTGCTCTGCCGTCTGCTTCTTAGTGTTCTGTTCTACTTGAGGTGACAGGGGAAGAAGAGAGATTTGTGAAGATGCATTCAGCCTGACTGAACAGACCTTGTAAAAATTCTGCTGTGATCCACAGGACAGGAAGAGGAAAAGAAAATAGCAACCAGCTAAAACCGCGTAATGAAGAACAGAGGAAAGAGCAAATGCACTTTCGTTCATTTCCGCATATGGATTTTTAATATTAAAATAGCAGGGTGAGCTTTTCTGCAAAGTGATTTCACTTGGAAGTCTTCTCCATTCATTGCTTTAGAAAAGCTTTGGTGTGCATCATGAAAGATAGTGGCTGTAACTTATGTATTTGGAAATGAAGCGTTAACTGGTTTATTACTGGTTGAACGGCATAGGCTTATTTTGGATGTTATGATTCAATAAGGTACTTAAGCATGTGCCTGAACTTCAAGCCCCTAAATTTAAGGCAATGGGACAACTCAGGTGCTTAAAATCATTGTTGCCTCTTTCCACAATACCATCTGTGCATGGTCAGGATCCACAGTGGGGAAAAAGAACTGGAAGTGGGGATGATTACTGTATGCAGGATTGTAGCTGGAAAGTTAATGAATCAAAGAATATCAGGGTTGGAAGGGACCTCAGGAGGTCATCTAGTCCAACCCCCTGCTCAAAGCAGGACCAATCCCCAGCTAAATCATCCCAGCCAGGGCTTTGTCAAGCCTGACCTTAAAAACCTCCAAGGAAGGAGATTCCACCACCTCCCTAGGTAACCCATTCCAGTGCTTCACCATCCTCCTAGTGAAAAAGGTTTTTCTAATATCCAACCTAAACCTCCCCCACTGCAACTTGAGACCATTACGCCTTATTCTGTCATCTGCTACCACTGAGAACAGTCTAGATCCATCCTCTTTGGAACCCCCTTTCAGGTAGTTGAAAGCAGCTATCAAATTCCCCCTCATTCTTCTCTTCTGCAGACTAAACAATCCCAGTTCCCTCAGCCTCTCTTCGTAAGTCATGTGCTCCAGCTCCCTAATCATTTTTGTTGCCCTCCGCTGGACTCTTTCCAATTTTTCCACATCCTTCTTGTAGTGTGGGGCACAAAACTGGACACAGTACTGGACAGACAGTAGGTAATTTAAGGCTATCTCCATGTGGGAGACCCCCATGAGAAGGATGGCTGGGGAGAAATGGGTGGTAGGACAACTTGTAACAACATGGCTGCTGGAGGAATCACACTAAGGAAAATGGTGAGCAAATACAAAAAGGGAACACTGTACATCTGTGTTTCATAAACTATAAAAATACACAAAACAAATAAAGTAAAAAAAGAGCTTCTGTTTCTGCTTGAATTGCCCATAAAGTTAGACGAAGTATAGAGTTATGTATGTAAAGAAGCAGGCTGAGAAACTGAAATAATAGTTTTAGAACGTCACTAAGCACACAGATTATTATTGCTTTGCTAATAAAACACCCACCCCATTTCAAATGATACAGCTTAGTGTTAAACATGATTACAAAGCAAAAAGCTGCATGAACCATTTGGTTCTTAAGGTATATGGAAATTAAGGATGCTTAAAAGTACGATAAACAGATGGGTATGCCACTTGCCTTTCCATGCACTGGATGTGTTTTAAGATTAAAAATACTAACGTACCTGGAAGCCAAAACATGTTTTCATGTTGTATGGAAATTGCCAACTTCAGGCCCTGAACTACAGAAGACTTTAAATTAGTTTGCATCATAAGAATTTAGCTTTATAATGAGCTTAGATGTACTATGCAGCTTTGTTAGTTCCTGTCATTTCTAAGGAAATACCCTACAAATTTTGAAAACTCATTTCTGTGGTAAATATATACATATATTGTTCACCCTCACCTGCATTTTATACAACTCAGAGTTTATGTAAAAGGTTTTCTACACAGCAATTTATGGCTCATAACTACGCTATTTTATGCTACTATTAAATTGTTCTGAGATTGTTTAAATATCTATAGCCTGATGAACTACTGCTTTTGGGTACTTAACTGTTTTCAGAAGAAGCACAAAGTCTTTGTATATTTCTGTTACCTAATAACCTATCCAAGAAACCTTGCTTGAAGAATGAACATCATTGGAAGAGCATCTTAAAGAAATTCACTTCAGAGAAGGGAATTTATAACTCATGAGGTTCTTCCTTCTTACTTTGCCCATCAAAATGAAAGATCAGTTCCATCAATGCTGCCTTTCAGGCAGACTTTTATTATATCAGATTCAAGGTGAGAGAGCTGAGCTTTTAGAACAGACAACTGCTTGAAGGGAAGTGCAGGTGTAAACACCTGGGTCTCAGGATATTTCAGTATTGTAGCTAACAAAATAATTGTATTTGGCTAGCCCTTGTGAAAAATAAAACTAGGTCTCCAAGCTACCCATAACAATCAGGTTTCATTATCTGGTGCTGCAAATCCATGAATTTCAGCTGCTATAGAGTTTTCTATGGGGGGAAAGGGCATTTTAGGTACACTACCATTCAGGTCATCACTTGTACACCCTCTGTTTCACTCAAGTTTTGATAGCATTCAGTAAATCTGTAGGCATGGTTGGAATGGACATTGTGGGACTCAGATACCATGGGTAAAGGGTGTGGTGAAAGAATCTGTGTGCACCTGAGAGCAGCATTTGAACAATAATATATGATCCGATTTATTTAAGCTGTTGGACATTCATCGCGTGTACATTACTTGAATAGACATTAAACTATTAGAGTATCCACACTGGCCGTTCTCTTTATAGTAGTACATAAAAACAATGAATTAAAAGAATGTTAGGCTTGCAAAGTCAAGCACTCAAAAGTTAGGAAATGCCAAAATTAAGGTTACATCCCGCTCCCACACCCAAATTTGCTCACCCCTCTGCATTCCAGCCAGGCAGCTTCCTGAATTTTCACTCCCTGGGTTCGAGCAGGGAGAGCATTAAGAGCACAGAAGAGCCCGGCTTCTTCCTCACAGTTTCAGTGACCAGCATTACAGCTTCCTCTGGCAGTCTTGAGGAACAATTGCAGGGAAAGTTCCACTCAGTCCCTGCACACTTGGGCTGGAGCATGCTCAGTGCAGATGGACTCTTAAGAATTTGGCAGCTAAATTCTCCAAAAAGTCTCTACTGAACATATGAGAACTGAGCTTTTCAGTCTTATAACTTGGCTAAATGGGCAAGTTTTTATGGGGATGGCAAAAGGAGCAGATCTTGGATACCCAGGTGACATCACCCACCACCAAATTTAGAGATTTTGCTCCACGGAATGGAGGCAGTGGAGTTTCTCAATTAAATGATTGTATTTTTTTTTAACATGGGCAAGATTATGTATTTTTTGCCAGTCTCATTCTCAGAAAATGCTGAATCATTTTAGTTGAAATATTCCCAACAAATTCAGCATGGAAAATTTCAAGCCAAACTGTCAATGCTTGTCAAGGTTATAAGCACACAAAAACAGGGTCTTATAATGGAAAATGTAAGGCAATCTTAACTGTGTTTATAATATATTGGTGATAATAGGTGCATGTTTAATATTTTAATATGCAGTATCTGATTTGAATGTCTAATGATTTATTCTGTAAATTACATCAGGATTTCTAGCAGCTGAACACACTGCCACACCTTGGTTATGACATTATCTTTTAAAATGTGAGCATTATTTAAGATTTGGTGATCTGATTTTTTCTCTACACCCGGTATTCTCTGGCATTCCACCTCTTTTATTTGTAAGACTATATCTTAATGGATTATTTGATGTTCTAAAGCATGCCAACCTGAAAAGTATTGCCAAGGCTTTGTATGCATGCTGATTGCTTACATATAAAATTGGATGGAAGGCATTAAATCATGAAAAATATTAAAACAAAAAGACATTGGTAATATTTAATTTTAAATGAATCCTTAAACCTTAATAGTGGAAGATGATTTTATACAAATTTCCTGTGGCCCCCTTCATGCACAGAACTCCTGAAATCAGAGAAACTTCAAGCAGCATGTAGGATCAGGCCAATATTAAAACCAAAAATGTACAGATTTGAAGGATTATTGTAAAGCTCCTATGAATACTCAACCAAGCAGATTGCTTGACTGACTGATCATTCTGACACTTGTTTTTGTCCATAGAGATGTCATCTCATTATATGATGAGAGTATCTAGCACAGCGGTTTTCAATCTTTTTTAATTTGTGGAATCCTAAAAAAATGTGGAATGGAGTTGCTGACCTTTGGAAATCTTAGACATAGTCTGTGGTCCCCCAGGGGTCTGTGGACCAGAGACTGAAAACCACTGATCTAGCAGACTGGTCCTTTGCACCACAGACACTGGCTTTCTCTGGGCCCCAAGGGTGCTCAAGCCCCCCGTTCACCCAGGCCCTGCCCCCACCCCACCCCTTCTCCCAAGCCCCCACCCCCATCCGGCCTCTTCTTGCCCCCGCTCAGCCTCTTCCTGCCCAGTTCTGCCTCCTCCCCCAAAACGCCCCGTCCCTGCTCATCCCCCTCCCCTCCAGCACCTCTTTCACACCATGGAACAGCTGATCCACAGCGGGTGGGAGGTGCTGGGAGAGAGGGGGAGGAGTTGATTGGTGAGGCCACCGGCCAATAGGAGGTGCTGGGAGGGAAGAAGGGAGCTGGCTGCCAGTAGGTGCTAAGCACCCACTAATATTTTCCGTGGGTGCTCCAGCCCTGGAGCACCCACAGAGTCCACGCCTATGCTTTGCACTGTTGGAGTGCTGCAGCTTTTATTTCTAGTTTAAAACTCAAATAAGTTGCTCTGCTGGCTGAAGGACAAGTGTACTCTTTCACTAGACCCTTGGGGCCAAAACCTGATGGGTGGTAGGTGCTTACAACTCCCACTCAAATCAAGAGGTAATAAAAATCTGCCCATAGACCTCACCGTCTTTCATGCAATAAGTCTCTTCACTTTCAGTAACTAACAATTTGAAACCAACTAATAAATCTCAGCTATGCACTAGTCCTCACTGAGGCCTAACTAGTATGTGTACTCTGAACTTTCTATACTGCTGCAGAGTGAATAGTAATATATATATATATATGAGCATTTTCATTCTTTCTAACTTGGTTTTTAAGTGGGCTAAGCCTTTTGATCTGTATTCCTGTGAAATTCATGAAAGTGTGTTTGATTGTAGAAATGGTGGAGAATAGCTATTCGACATGAAAACACATGTGCACTACTTATCCCAGAAGTGCTGACTTTCTGTTCATATAATTTCAATCATCCAGTCAAAGAGCAAAAACGGTACCATGTCAGAGAGAGGACCAGTACACCCCAATAAGTTAATAGCTAGTAACTGAAGACACATAGCAGATGAAACTACTAGTTCATGAACCATACACTGAAATGTGCTTGCACAGAGAGCGTGAACAATTTAGGATAACAAATTCATAAAGATCAAAATCTGTTCATGGATAATTTTTGAACAGAAAGAAGAGCTACAACCATCGGATAAATAGTTTGCTCTGAATAACTCATTCAGCTCCATTCCAGATCACACTAATTACATGGTATGGATGTGAAAGAACTATTTTTGAAAAGTGGAAAAATGTAATTTTTCTATGTTATGTACATCAAAAATTACTTTTCAGATTTGTGTCAAACTTTCTCTGGCCTGTGAGTAAACATGAGATAGCAGACCTCTTAGCCTGAACTATTTTTAAAGGTAGGTGTTCCCAGTGTGATATACAATAAAAGCTTTGAACCAAACTCAGGCGAAGCATAAGAACATGTACCTGTTAACTGAAGAGCTAAATTTGATCCTGTGTTTCAACATGATCTATAGAAGTACTACCAGGCTTCCATGATTGCAGAAAGAAGCAGGATGGGAACATTTATTAATATATAATGCAAGGAGCTGAGGAAGAGAGCATAGGCAGACTTCAAAGTCAAATCTAGGTACAATGACAACAGTTCAGTCAGCAGTCACAATGTGGAACCATTTAACCGACTATATTAAGTAAGTGGACACAGCCAAGAAATTTAAAATGCATTGAAACTATATTTATATAACTCACTGTCCTTGAATTCATTACATGCAGAATTCAGTTGTACAGTTTCATTTTTAATACCACAAGCACCATATGACATTAATGTTGTATTGTCTTGGAGACCATGACCTCTGATGTCAGAAAAATTTCTCCTTCACAGATAAATTCAGACAGATAATGCACATACCAAGTGGTGGGATATTGATGTATTTAGAGGAAAAGTGAGATTGGAAGTTGGTTTTCTAGAGGGAAGCCAGTTTCTGATAGATAACCTGAGCACTCTCAGCTCTCATACAAGTAAGTAAGTGGGGAAGGCACTCAAGATCCAGATCCCCAGCAGTATTCAGGTACCTGACTCCCAGGACAGTATCTGGGTCTCAGCACCTTTCACGACTGGAACAGCTATGAACCGATCCATATGAACCGATCCATACTGCTATATATTTTCTTTACATTTAGAACTCTGGTTCTAAAAGAAACAAGTATACAAGTTGTTAATTAATACACTTTCAACTGTTGACAGTCAATGGGAGTCAGGCACCTACAGCCTTGGGTACACTAGAAAGTTGTATTGCTTTAACTATACCAGTGTATTTAAAGTGGTACAACCTCCTTGGGTGCACACAGTTATAGTGGTATAAAAGTGCTTTATACTGGTATAGGTATTTCACTATGGGAAAGAAGTAACTATACCAATATAAGCCACCTTTTATACTGGCATAACTGTGTCCACACTAAGGGTTTTATTAGTATAATTAAAAAAAAAGTTCACATCCCTAATCAAAACAGTCATAGCGCTAAAAATTTCAAGTGTGCCTACCTCCATTACACCCCTTTGAAAATCCTGGCCCCAATTCAGCAAGACACTCAAGCACATGGGTAATCCTGTTAACTTTAATGGGACTATTCAATATGCAGAAGCACCTTGCTAATCAGGGCCTGAAATATCAAGGGTAAAAATAGCACTTTTAGATTAACTGAAATGCTGCTATTACAACCCTATTGTTGGGTAGTATAAAACTTGCAGCTCTTCAGTTGGTGTAAAACAATATGGACATGATGGAACTATAGCTGAGGATCTGGTCCATATAGTTTAAAGGTGTATCAAAAATGAAAGTAAACCCTCAAAAAGAAGAATGTAGTCAAATGTTTACTTGGAAAATACACTTTTCAGACAATAAAATGTTCAATTTTTTGTTCAGGGAGTAAGAGATTAAATAAATGTTACAGGTTAATAGAATTCACAGCCTTTCTGATGGAAAGCATTTGACACTCAAGATTAATGCTAGATTTATCCAAATTTGCAGGCTGAAGGTCAGATGAATTTCAACCTCGTCAGCAATGCTCTCGAGTCTATTTTTGGCTGGTGCTTTTGTAGGGATTCATTCCTTGTAGATGCTGATGTCTGAAATTAGAGCAACCAGTTGTACTATTGCAGTTTAGAGGGCTTGAGAATGCACCAGCTGGGGAGGAACAAGCTCCTTTGATTCTCCTTCCCAGCCCCACAATACAAAGAAAAGAAGGTGATTATTCAGCTGTTTGATTTAAGGAGACCCGGATCTGAGCCAAAGGAAAAACAAGGACACAGATAAGCAAACATAATCAAAGATAAGAACAATAGATAAGAGGAGAAAAGCTTCTTACCGATTAATTTTTCTCTGAATTTTCTTTTTAATAGAGTCTTCTCCTAATTCATGCTTGTCTGTGTTTGGAAGGAGAGCTATGTAAAACTTGATGGTTTCAGTCCACAAGGTTTTCTTCAAGCCTTTCCCACCGCCTTTATTTCATGTGGGGTCACAATTTTTGTAGGTTCCCAATGAGTTTCCAATCCAAAGGAACACAATCTATGTAAAACTTGACTATAATAATATATTAGATGCATCGTTGGTCTGTTCCAGCAGAGCAATTCTATGTTCTTTTCACAGAGTTCCAATAGGTTTGAAGGACACATTTGTCCACTTTATAGAGCTTAAAAGGTCCTGAAAGAAGAAATTCACTGCATTCCTGTAAAGCTTTTCATTCTTATGCATTGATATTATCAGTATATTTGATGTTTCTGAAATGGTGTTTTACTAGTATTAGTTTTGGACATTATTAATGTACTATGGGCTTGTTCACTTTTTAGTTTGTTCTGTCACATCATTATCTGGATTCATCTTTGGTCCTCTAACTCCATAGAATCCCCCCCCCCTTTTTTTTTCTTTGTTTAAATTCAGCCATTGACTCTCTACCATACTTATTTGCTTTACTGTAACATCTGAAGAAATTGCTGCCAACTAAAACAAGTGAAAAAAGCCTTTCCGTTTCCTTCAGAAGGTAATTTGATCAAGCAAATTCAAAACAATTTCAAGGCAAGACTTGTATCAATCAAATTGCACCAAAATAGAGCAATGCAAGCAAGTCTCATTGAGGTTATGATGAATTAGTATACAAATTATTAATGACTGTTAAAATTGAGTCTAGTCTCTTCAGAGTTGTTTGGTTTAAAATTTAAGTTCTCTAGATAATTCCCCATGTTTTGGCTCTCAAATGATGGGAGTATATTAGAAAGAAAAAAGGAAGATTCAAGGAATGTACATATTCCACTTAAATAAAAAACAAAACCAGAACAAGCTGATAATACGTTTGGCAGAAGGAATATATCAAAGGACTTTGGTCACAGATTCAGCAGAACACCTAAGAATATATTTAACTTTAAGCATGTGAATAATCCTATTGACTTCAGTAGGATTTAAGTGCATGCTTTAGTGCTATTTAGCTGCTAAGTTTGTCATGATCTTCAGCTATTGATAAATCCTTGTGCTTTCTTCTTTTGTCCTTACACCCCAGGTATTTTTACTAATCCCAACAGTTCAGAATTGTGTAGAGTACAGTAGTTGTAGAGCACTTCAAAATAAACAGATTGTGGTACTCAACGTTTCAAGTGTTGGTTTGTGAAAAGAAGTGAATGTGTGTATGCAGGAGGGGTACATAAAGCTTAAAGCTTATCCACAAGGCCTAACTGTGTTTCTGAAGAAACAAAACCAATCATGGAAGTATGGCAAGGTAGGAGGAGATATGATTCTTAAGAGCTAGAAAAGTATGTTTCTGGAATGAGACTACTGAATGCACATAAGAAATCTTCTATAATTATTTATATTGGCAGATTAAAATACAACCCTGCAACAAATGCAATATGGAATTCTGAATATTCTCAATAAAGTTCTATTTGCACCATTGACATATGCCAAAGGTTGTACTCCAGGGGGTTGTCTACACTGGCACGCAAAAATTGGCGCTGCTGCAATCAATGCAGCGGCATCAATTTAGTGGGTCTGGTGAAGATGCAATAAGTTGATGGCAGACACTGCATTAGGTCAATATAAGCTACGTCGCTCAGGGAGATGATTTTTTCACCCCCCGGAGTGATGTAATTTACATCAACTTAAGCGGTAGTGTAGACCAGGCCTAAGGCCCCAAACTTGGGCCATTCCCTGGGTGCTTTGCACTTCTCCAATCCTGGGCCAACTTCTGGAAGATCTCCTTTCTGTTGGGCATTCTTTGGGTGGTGTGGAGCTGCTGTAGTGGTTCCTACATCGCCACCTCCTGGCTGCCAGTTTGAGGTGTGTGGCTAGGAAAACGGAGCATGATCATGGCCCACATTTTCCCCAGTAATCCAGGCTGCTATAATGGCTCCTTGGGACCTCTGGCACCTGGCACAGTTTAGAGCAGCTGTCAGACTGCTCTATCCTGCACTAGGATACTGGCCCCATGCAGAGCAGCCCCAGGATTGGAGAAATGCAAAGAGCATATTTGCATCTCTCCTCCTCTGCTGTGTCAATATGAAGACCAAGTAGTATCATACGCAAGGTCTTGTGTACTATGTAACAAGGTGGATTCAAATTCTGTGGCAATGCCCCTGATTGCTGTGGCACTTCAGTGTTGAGTTCTGAGGCAGCTTCAGGTACATTTACATTCATAAATGGGAAGTTTTGCTGAATATGAAAATGCAGTAGCAAAAACAAAAATTTGGTTAGACAATTAGGGCTGCCTTAGGATGTACCACACCTACCCCCAGTTAAGGGAAAAGTCTCAAGAATTCCTTGCCACTTTCACAATTCCTACAATATTGTCAGTTACACACTCCATAAGACATTCACTTCCATCCTTCCAACAGAGGCCAAAAAACAATACAGGACCCAGCTTAATGAACCTTGTGCTCTCCTACAAAACCTTAATGGCAACCTCATACTTTCCTGTGTTGATCTGTTAATACAAGAGAGTATAAAGTCACTATTAAAATTTTGCCTTATATCGCTTGATCCTACATGGTTTTTTGAACAGTGGGAGGTTTGCTATTGACTTCGGTGAGAACAGGAGCAAGCCATTTGATAATAGATAACTGCTCTTCTACCTCCCGATTAGTTCATATTGCATTGAAACCATTGAGAAAGTTAGGTATTTTCAATTGTAAGAGCTAACAACATTTTCCACTGAAAACTGAAATGCTGCAGCAAGTGTTTTAGCCACAAGATATGTAGCTTTACTTACAGACTGTCCTTAGAATAGCAGCCACAGAGCTCTTTGTCTGAACACGATATCAGCAAATCACAATTACTAGTGTTTTCACATCCTCCCGGCTTTTAAATAATGTACCCATGCTTATGCCACAGAGTGACTCCTGATACTGAGCAGAATCTTATTTATTTAAGAAGAATAAAAGCATAAAAAATACCATTCGTATTTGAGGATTAAACAAGTTATTTCCCCACCAATATCACTGTTCAGAGTTTGGATCCTGCACTTGCGACATTTCTACTAATTGCCTTCCCTATTGCTGAAAAGCATCAGAAGAAAGCTTGGCAACATTGTCCTTTCTCAGAATTTGTATTCTTTCCGCAAGGTTGATTACAAAGGTATGTGAGGGTGGGCGAGAGAGACACACAGAAACTGTTGCCTTATTGCTTCAGTTATGCACTTCTTTTGATATTTTTCAGATACATATTTAAAAAGTGCAAAACTAATCTATCCCTTTGAGATGAAAGGGCACATAAGTGAATGAATCTAAACAAAAAAACAAGTAAACACAAAGTCAGTTGGTGCACTTCTGGCCACTCGTTTCTGTCTTGCTATAAAAACTTGGCCCGTTTTTATTAAGATGCAACATTTGAGATGTTGCACATACGTTCTTTTTGTGGGGAGAGGGTATATCTATTTTCCTCACATAGTCCAGCTGATTTGCAGGAGGCAAGTGTAAATATGGAGAAGGAATCATCTCTCGTATAAGAACATTGAATAATTAATTGAAAATTCTTGGGCCACTAGAAATCCACTAGCTCCACAAACACACAGTCGACCTGTACATCTGGTTGTTATCAGGTTGTTCAGAGATCAGTGAAATGTTGCTTACTGTGCAAACTGACTCTGGCAATGGAGGGCTCCTGGATTCATTCAGATAAACAACTGGCACATGCCACATAAGTACAATGGCTACCATTAAAAATTGAGCATTTGCCAACCGTTACCACAAATGCTTTCTATTCGAGGGCCAGAAAAAGATGGTTTTATCTTAGATACCTCTATTTGGCAACTGGTGACAAATTCTCACATTTTAATTGTGAACACTATTATTATGATAAGGACTTGTCAAGAGATGGACACCCTATGGTCGATGTACTATGATCACTGGTTTTATTGGGCTGCAATGAAGATGTGAGGAAGTTAATTCTGCAATGTCACTGTTGTGCGTGGAACTCTTGGAACTATTTTATAGTAGTGATTGGTGAAGCCCAAAAGTTCTGGACGAGGAGTTCAGGTGAACACCACAAAGTATGGCTGTATATAAACATCCCAAGATTCCCAAAACAGGCAGAAGAATTTGCCAAAACAGGCTCTTTTATGATGACATGTCCATTTCAGACAGAAACAAGGAACTGCATTGGGAAACAAGACAAAACAATAAAACTTAACTGAACTTTATCAAGTTTGAAAATAATTAATTTCAGGTTCAGTTTCAGTTTGGGGCAGAAATTGGGTTTGGCTTCTAACAAGGGCCCTAAGTTTCCCTACTTCATAGGCTCGATTCACATCCACACCTTACATTCTGTGTAAGTGCTTTGAATTCACTCCATGCATCTGATGAAGTGGGTTTTAGCCCATGAAAGCTTACGCCCAAATAAATTTGTTAGTCTCTAAGGTGCCACAAGGACTCCTCGTTGTTTTTGCTGATGCAGACTAACATGGCTACCACTCTGAAACCTAAGACACAAGGTTAGTGGTAGTCAGCAGCTCTAGGCAACAAAGAGAGAAAGGCTCACAATGCTTTGCAGAGAAGATTAATTGTGATTTGTCAGCATACTATCACCCTGCTAACACAGAAACATAAAAGCTGACTGGTACAACAGAAAAGCTGATACCTGAAAGAAGTCAAAGCTATTGAAGCATTCTAGGCAAACCAGTGCAAAGGCATTTAATTACTTATGTGGCTTGTCAAGAAAATAATAAACACGTTTTGTGTTTTTCAACCAGTTTCCAACAAGAAATGCAGCCAAAGCATGACAGCCTGACTGTGTTTGAATGGGACGCCTCAGTTTTTTTTATTAGTACTGTCACATTTTATTTTGCCATCTTTTACCAGAACAAATGTATATGAAATCACTTTTGACATTTCCTAGATATCACACAGTAGATTATGTAGAAGATACATATCCCCTCAGCTTTCCATATGCAAAATGCTCATTGTGGAACTTTGTAGCATGACAATTCTTTTTTATAGGAGAATGTCAGATTTCATTGAATGAAAATCAGCACAATGGGTAATATTCATGTCTAAAGAGATTAATACATCCACAATAAAAATGTTTTATTCCTGTAATGGGATCTCTAGGATGGACTGTAGGGAAAACATAATGCTATTTTGAATGTCTTCTTGCATTACTGATAAAACCCCCTGAATTCCCTGATGCTAAAAATGATAATTTCCCTATGTGGATTCCTTTCTTGATAATAGCTGTTTTGTGGGCCTGAGGTGCCATCATTAATCATTAGCCCATTAAGGGTCTTGGGGAAGAGAATCCTACACACTCTGCTTCCTAATTTTTTCTCTTTAGTGGCAAAAACTTCCTAGGAAAAGAGTCGGGTAAACAGTTTGAAAAAGTATCCCAATTCAAAAGCAGGTTTTGATTTTATTATATTGCCAACACTTTCACATTTGCTTTCCACAAGCCATTAAGTGCTTGGATTTACTAGCATGAAATCTTATGAAAAGCTAATTTTAAGCTCAAACATTTGCAGAAAGCAAATTTCAAATTGTATGCTCAGCTATCAACTTCACAGTTTGCACTGTGGTGATTAGTTACGAAAGCCATTCCATCTGGGAACAGAAACAGCACCACCTAATGCAATTAATCTGAACCAAGGAGCAACAATGAGAACATTTGGTCCTCTCCCCCTTTACTTGGGGATAACGACATACACTTAAAAAAAACATATACAACATTAATTCAGTGTTAAGGCAGGTGCTTAGCTTCCACATTAAATCACCCTGTGTACTTTGTTCTCTGTGGTTTACCTCATCCAGCATCATGTGTCTGTTGCCTCAATTTGCCCTCCTCCTGGATAGTTTATGTCTTATAGTTGGATCAGTTACTTTAGCTCACTGACTAAATTAAGGAACCTCCATCTTTCTGGGGTAACTACTGTCCAAAATAAATCATAGCTCCAACCAACCTTTCATCACCTGCTGGGCCACAGTTTTCCCTCACAGGTGTGAGCAGCTTCCCCCTTTGATTCAGGTGAGTGAAGGGGGCCTCCTGCCAAGTCTTCTTGGAAGCCTCAGCTCAGGCACCTGCTTGTTGTTTAAGGGTTGTATTCTAGGCCACCAGCAGCAGGAGCACTGCCTTCCACTGCACAGCAGATCTGGGATCTCTCTCACTACCCGTTTCCCAACATGCATTAAAGCCAAGTCTACAGCTTTCCAAGAGCTTACTCTTTTGGACAGGGACTTTGGCCCAGATCCTCATAGGCAGTTTTGCTCCTAACTTCCATTGAAATCCATGGAAGTTAGGCACCTAAATACTTTTGTGGATCTGGGCCATTGTCTTTAAATCTTTTAACACACTTTCGGTGCTAAATAGCAATAAACAAACAACAACAATAATAATTAATAATTAACAATAAATAATCTAATTGAATGTTTTAGCTTTTCAGATCAACCTAGACAGCTGTTCCAAAGTGTCAAACCCTGAACAGAGGAGCATATGTCATAGTGTTATAAGGTGACTGGCCCCTTTAAGAGGGAATAGGTCCAATTCACCTTTGACTAATTAGTTGCCTCCTGATAGAGTGTACTTGTTCTCTATAAAGACCCAAGCAGTGGATGAGAAAGGGAGGAAGGCGGTCAGAAGGAGCAGTAGAGAGTTGGTGGGGGTTGCTTGGAGAGAGCTGCATGAGAGAACAGAAGTTGAGAATTGTGGGAGCAGAGAACCAATGCAGAGAGAGAACTGATGAGCACTGTTGAGAGCTGCATATGCGAGCTGTTGGGAAAGAACTGGTCAGACCTGGGGAACCCTGCTGAGAAGTAGGCTCTTACAGAGGCCCCCTAGGAAAAGGGAGAGAATCAGCTCAGTCAGGGCAAGCCAAGCCCAGAAAACAAGAGAGTTGATTCTGGAGGGAGGTTCCCGTGAGAAGGAGCTCAGCAGGGGTATCACCCACAGGAGAATAGAACACTGTGGGTTCTATTCTCTAACAGAAGCCCTGAATTGAGGGCTGTTGGAGACGAGTTGCAAGAAGCATGGAGAATTGCTAGAAGTATGGAAGCCCTGGAAGAGTGGCACAGACATTGAAGAAGGGGGACTGTTAGCTCTCAGGTAGATGGCCTGGAGAGTGGGGCCCTGGAATAGGGGTGGAGGAACCGGGGAATGGAGTAGTTGTTGACTCTGGCATTGGTGGCCTGAAGATGATGACTTTGTAGTGGGGATAGAGAACTGCTGCATTTTAACCTGTATTACTCTGTGGGTTTGAGATTTATCTTACTTTGAGGGATCTGCTGATGGTTGTACTTATATTAATAAACTGCCCCCAAAAGCAGGGCTTGAAGTGGACTCTGAGGGGGACAACATTCCTTCCTCTGATCTGTGCTGGAGAAAATTGGCAATTTGGTCAGCCCTGGGGACAGTTCACTGTTTGATTATGAACTACTTTTGTGGGTGAGTAAAATGACATTGCTCTGTGACAGAATCATAGTTTTACTGCCTCACTGGAGAAATGTGATTCTATGCCTATATGTTCCTGGTTGAACTTTAAACAGGCAAAAAATAACCTTTCATCTGGCAGACATGGAATTGTTCAATGCTAAGGGCCAAAGAATTGTTTTAATATATAAGTAATGGACAGAAATTGACACCAATGCCTACAAACACACAAAAAACATTAGTTTAATTCGAGCTGTGAACCTTTCATTACCACTTTTAAGCTGCTTAACCGGTACAACGTAAGTAATCTGTTTATGCACTTATACAACACTAGTGGCTTCTTGCATCTGTCTATGTTGGAGGTGGGACTGACCATACAATTTGCAGTGCACTGTGACTCAAACCATAGAGCATGTTCCACTGGGTTATACTGAGTCACATGGCACAGAATGAAGTCTGACAATATGGACATGAAGTGTTATGTCTTGCTAAATGAAATATTTCAATACATGAAGGTTCTTTCACATCAGAGTGCAGCAGCCTGCAAACAACACAGTCTGTGGGTGAAACAGCAAGTATGGGATCCTTACTAGTTACAACTATCCCTGACAAGCAGTTGGCAAGGTAAAATGCAATCTTGAAGATAGAGAGCAAGGTGTTTGGAGGAATCCGAGAGAGACAAAATACACTGAGAGGGTAAAATTTTCAAAAGTGCCTAGGTGACTGAGGAGCCTAAACTTCATTTACTTTTAGTTGGATGTAGGCTCTGAAATCACCTGTGAATTCCATACAGAATGTCCACTTATGTAATGAGCCATTTCCACAGATGTATTCCTTATTTTCTTTTCCTGACTTATCAATATCTGTAGGATCTTGTTAAGAATTACCTATGTTTAAATAAAATATCACCCACTGAAACTGTACTAGACCTTCTCTCTCTCTCCCATGTACATGGACCTTAATCATCCTGCTGTTTTATTTTGATCTAGTGCTCAGATTCCAGACTCTTTGTCCTTTCCACTAGTACAAACTGTGCAATCTTTTCATAGCAGGGTTAAAATAGTTCCCTTTTAAGACATAAAATAAGTTAAGAATTGAGACGAAACACTTTGAGAGAACTGCATCTAATTTGAAAATAACATTCCTAGAACAAACCTTTGAAAGCCTGGAAATATTTGGTCAAGGTTTAGCAAGTAATCCTAACTTCTACTTTTTTGGCCAAATAATACAAATCAGGATTGAAGTTTTAAGCTGTGTGTTGAAGGTAGACAGACACAAACTTATTGTACCTAGAGACATAGAACCAGACATGCTCACTACCACAGTTGCATTTTCATGCTATTCTTCCCTATCCATCAAGTGGAAATACTTTGTTCTTGCTATATACTGTATCTTTAATCCCAGGACATCAACATGCTATACAAAACAACTAACCTTCACAATACCCTAGCAATCAGTAAATATTATATGTATGGAAGGGTACATTGAGGCACAGAAAAGTTAAGAGACACATAGTTCTTTTAAATTGTTTTTATAATTCTACATTCTTTTAAATACTAGACAATCAGGCTCTGGCCGCTTTGATGCTACCACACTGCTGAAACTTTCAAAGATGCATCCTTCCTATGGTCATTGGGTGTATGCAAATGTTTCCTGTTGCATGCCTAGCATGTTGACGTGTATTACATCAAAAAAGAGAGTGGCTTCTGAAGCAAAGGAACACATTTTGTTCTTTAGAGATCTTCCCTATTCTCATGCATTTTCCTGTTGTTCTGTCACATAATAATTAGCATCTCATTTTTATTTTGGTTTCTAAAATTAACCCAGTCCACACTCTGGAATCATCCCACAGCACAGTAACGTTTAGTTTTGTAGGCAACTACCTGAACTAGCCATGCATGCTCATGAAACACTAACTTTTTAAAAAGATCTTCTTTTGCCTGATGCTTCCATTCATTTCTAGTTTTAAGTCTGAAAATAACTAAAGATCAGAGGCTGGATCCAGAATGTGGTGCATTCCCAAATCTCCTATTAAAGGTGCTGAGTGATTTGACCTGGGCAGAACTGGGTTATAGATTTGGTTTCTGTGGTCCTGCCCAAGCAAAGCACTTAAGCACGTTGTACATACTTTTGAGCACCTGAGTAGTACTGTTAACTTAGAAGTGACTTCTTGTGTTCTTGAAGTTTTTCCGTATACTTAAGTTCTTTGCTGGATTGGGGCTAATGTGAATACAAATAAAAGGCCCAGTCCTTCAGCCTTGACTCAGGCAAAATTGCCAGTGAACGCAAGAGGAGTTTTGTCTGAGTCAAGGACTGCCATCTTATTTCAGTCTTTGCTTCTAGTCAGGTGCGATTATTTGTTTGTGTATTGCTTGGTACTGCAGTTTTATCATTTTTTTTCTATGCCATCCAAACACTAGATTCCCCCACCCCATGTAGGATATTCTTTGCATCACAGGCACAACAGAAGTAACCATTAAGTTTTCAACTTCCACTTTAGAACTGTTACATTATGAGTGACAAAAGTTAACCTAGTGAGTCTAGGTCATTCACTGAATCAGGCCAATGCTTGGTGCAATGCTCAAAAGCAGGAAAACAGTAGGTTTATAACAACTTTACACCTCTCATATTCTTGGGTCATCTGCAGGGCCGGCTCCAGGCACCAGCTTAACAAGCAGGTGCTTGGGGCGCCCAAGGGAGAGGGGCGGCACCTGCGGCAATTCGGGGGCGGCAGGTCCCTCACTCCCTCTAGGAGCGAAGGACCTGCCGCTGAACAGCTGCCGCCGATCGCGGCTTTTTTTTTTTTTTCCAATTGCTGCCGCCAATCGCGATCGCGGCGCTTTTTTGTTGTTGTTGTTGCTTGGGGCGGCAGAAATGCTGGAGCCGGCCCTGGTCATCTGGTGGGTGATTCAACCCCAAGCATATGTTTTAGAGCTGGCTAGGGATGCCTTAACACCATGCTTTTTGATATTGCTTGCTGCCTTCCTAAACTGTGTCAGGGAGATCTCAGGGACCGGCGCCGGTCCACAGACTGGTTGTTGAGAAACATTTTACATTCAGCTGCCCATAGCTCTAAGTGCCCATGCTGGCAGGCAACAATAACCAGTTGACTGACAATCCAGGTATACCACCTTTTCCCAAGACACACCAGCTACATCAGAAGGCTGGGCAAAATATTCATCACAATTTCTTTGGTATGGAATTTGCTAATTTTCCAATATATGAAATATCCAAACAGTTGGAGACATTTTACTACATTTCTTGAGAAAATTTCTTGAAAAATATTTTAAAGGCTGTTTCTGTGAATCTCAAAAAGCCATGTTGCTTGAAAATTCTCCCTTGTGAATTTTGAAAAGAAGTATTGGGGTTGCTGGTTTATAAAATCTGATACTCAAGTAGATTAAGATCATGGCTGAGAGCCATTTGGTCCATAGTTTTATTCCACTTTTACTACTGACTGACTTTAAATAATACTTTCAATTTGCATAATACCTTGCAAACAATAGTTATAAAATAGCATCATTATCCCCATTCTATAAATGAAAAAAGTCTAAGGTTGAACTATTTACCTAGACGGGCACTCTAATCCAATGAATTAATCATGGCTTTAGTAGTTAGACAATCTGATTTCTAATCCTGGTGGAGACAGGTTTGCTGTACCAGTAGTTTTAAATATGGGTGCCTAAAATTAAGCACTTAAATCTATAGACAAATATGGCCAAGTTTATATAAGGCTAAACAAAATGGCAAATGTAGCCAGAATTTTCACTTTTTTTAACAACCAGTTTTGGCCAAGTCTGCTTATTATCACAATCTGTGCATTATCAATTAACTCTCATTCAAATAATATGTGATCATGTAATTAAAGAAGGTATCATAATGCTTATGCACAAAAGTGGCCAAAGTGGTTGCACAGGCAACCTCCATTCTGGCACTTCCCACGTTTGGAGTGGTTTGACTTTATAATCTTAATAATGTCCTTTAATGTAATTTTGTATATTAAATATTTATATTGGGCCTACACCTTAGCAGAAAATGAACACTCCATATAATCCTTCAGATGACAGAGTTGTTAGAGACATTTACCACACAATCAAATAAAACAGCAGGTGGTGTCATTTTGAATGACCGCCGTACTGAGCAGGTAACTGCAAATACAACTAACAGTCATACTAACATTTAAGCACATGCTTAAAGGCAATCATGTGAGTAGTCCCTTTTGACTACAGTGGGACTATTCCCACACAAAGTTAAGCACATGCATAAGTGTTTGGAAGACTGAGGTCTAGGTTGCGTTAATATTGTTTGGAATTATTATTCCCCATGTATAACTAACAAATACTTTCATATGGAAATGACCAAATTTCATAAAAAGTAATCTGTTCGTAAGTATCTTTTTTCACTCTGACAGGAATACATAGTTTAATTAAAATAGCATTTATTTCAGAAATGAGATCCTACAGTGTGGTGACAGAAAAAACTCACTAAAATGCTTTGACCACATGAACAATCGGTGTACTTTGTTAGCATTCAAGATATACATGATATCATAAATCAAGCTTATGTTGCCACTGGCCATTGCAGACAAGAGAGAGGATTAAAAAAAAAGTTAAATAAATATTGTATGTAAATGGTGCAAGAAAGTTAGTGGCTCATAGAAATGCACTGTGTATAGTAGGAACATTTGATCCAATGTGTACCCTGTGGCTTCTGTCATTTAAAAACGCAGCTGAGATTTTGTACCTGTTGACAGATAGCTTCCTACATTTAGGTGACCCTAGTGTACTATTATGTCACCCATGATCTTTTTTTACTGATAGTGGATTGGGTAATGAGAATTGTCATGCAAAAAGAAACACCAATTACATTTTCTGGGACTCACATAGAAGAGGTCCTATACACTGTAAGCACAACAGGTGAAACAGATAAAGACATTGAAGCCAGAATAGCAAAAACCGGACATGCCTTTGTAACTCTAAAGCCAATCTGGAGATACGGAAATCTTGCTTTCCAAAATAATCTTTGAATATTTAACACGGTTGTAAAGTTGGTCTTAACTATATGGCACTGAAACTTGGAGCCTCATTAAGAAATTATCTAAACTCCATGTTTTCATAAACAGCTGCCTTAGACAAACCCTCAATATCAGATGGCTGGAAAAAAATCACAAGCGAAGCATTCTTGAGGAGGACAAAACAGAAACTGATACAGCAAGAAATTACAGAACACAAATGGAGATGGCTAGGACATACACGGAGGAAAGACCCAAATAACATAGCAAGATAGGCATAAGACTGGATCCCCTAAGGCAAGAGATGACACGGTAGACCAAGGATAATATGGAAATGCACATTTTTGTTTGCTATTTCAAAATACTGAGAGTATTTTCCACACTGTTATTTGTAATTAATTTATCTAAAGAAATGAGGAACAGATCTTGGGACATCACAGACATTTGACCCACCAAGCACATAAGCATAACTGGAAAACAATTTTAAGAAATTGTAAATGTTAGAGTTCACCTTGTCAAAAATCGGCACACAAATTGGATACTCACGTATTTGAAAATCCTAGTATTTGTGTTCCCTCTTGTTATGAAAATCAAGTTGACAGGATCAAAGTTGCAGCAGGCATTATGTGTTTTCCATTTAAACTTTACCTTTCAATACAATTGTTCTTTGAAGAATTGTTCTGTAGTTTTGTCACCAGGTACAGTATATGTTATCAAGATGCCATGTGATAGTATAGCTCCATGACAGCGTATTACTTTATCCAAGTAAGGTATCAGTTACTTCAGAGTTGAAATACGGTAATCTTCTATTTGAGTGAGTCTTAAAATACATAGAATACAGGGAGAGCTCCTGATGTTGCTCCCTTTGAATTCAGTGGAAGTGTTCCCATTGACTGATTGAAGAAGGAGCAGGCCCCAAAAGTGAATGATACTGACATTAAAGGACATAATGTATTGACTTCAGAGAAGGTGTCTAATTGCTAGCCTGAGCGCAATGTAGGCAAGTGTAATAAATACGGGGTGAAGAATCGTATGTTTTGGCTGATCATTTCTAAGAAATCTTCAAAAAAATTCAGATGTGTACTGTCGTTCTTTTCACAGAAGCAGATGTTTAACAGGATGTCAGGTATGCCTTTGATACTTAGTACAAAATGGTAAAGATATTATGCACAAACAGTAAATACAAACGCTGAAATCTGTAATGCGAATTCACTCAGCACTGCTTTTAGTGCTACTGCTCTGCTTCTTTGTAAATATGTGCATATTAAAAGTTAATAAGATTCCATCTTCTGACCTGCTTGTTGGCATAATGCACTTAACGAGTATTAATGAGACTACCTGATGTGTGCACTGCCACCTCACCAAAGCACACTATAATGGATAGAAGGGAAAGAAAACTTCAGCAAAATATGGCTGCCATCAGGATGGGTATTTTTAAAAACTGTTCAGTGCCCTATTGGGTAAAGTTTGGGGGTGTTTATGACTCCAAATAAGACACTGACAATAAAAGGCCATAGTCATCTCTAGTTGGCAAGCATACAACTTCGTCCATCTGCTGATCACTCAATTATCCAAGCTTCACAAAATGTGCCATTCAGCACTGCCTACCTTGTCAATGTAGGGTCAAATTGTGTCCTTAGTGACAATCAGGTGATTCCTTTGATCTACTCTAATCATGTATGGCTACCTCAGCTATCCCCTTTCTTCCCTGGTCTCTCTTTGGTGTTCTTTTTGAACCTCCATGTATTTTGCCGACTTATTTCTTTTCCAAGTATATGTAGTGACTTCATTTCCAAGCACTGCCCTCCTTGTCATTTGAAGAGGCAGGCACAGTACCAGGGGTGCCGGAACAGGGGGGACAGGAGGCCATGGCCCCATCACTCTTTACCGGCCATAAGGGTGAGTGATGGAACGGGGAGGCAGGGTTTTGGAAGGAAGGGGCGGCGCAAGGGCTGAGCCTTGGGGGAAGGGACAGTGTGAGGGCAGGGTCTCAGGGGGAAGGGGTAGCATGGGGGCAGAGCCTTGGGGAGAAGGGGTGGTGTACTGGGGCAGGGCCACGGTTCAGACACCAGTGACTCCCCACTTTTAGGGAGCTTCCATCGCCCCTGTACAGTGCCCTTCAAAGTGACATGGAGATAACTGTCACATTCTGCCTCCAATACTCCAAGCCACTCCTCCAGTGCTCTCTGGTGTACGTGTCAATTACATTTGTTCAAACAAGTCATTACATATCTGGAGGGGTGGTGAGGGTAGGTGAAAAATGCAAAGACATTTTGGAGCTGGTGCTAAGCATACAGAATCCCAGCTGAAACAAGTAGTCTTTACTTAGTTGCCAAACTCAGAGTTCAATATGTCCCCTACTACAATTGTCATCACTAACAGCTAGAGTGCCCTGAACAAAGATCCTTTCTCTGTATTGAGTAATATTAATCTAATCAACTGTCTGTTTGCCTTTACAAAGTGCCATGTTCCCTCCCCCCTTCTGCCCTACTGTTTTGTGTAAATGTTGATTCCTGGGCTGGGACTCCAAGTTTCAACTGGAGCAAATTTATGACTGAATTAACAACCCCTGAACATAGAAACATTAACTCAGCCTTTGTGACTGGTGCAAGTTTTGGTCTGCAAACTGAACCCTGTATGTTCATACGCAGAGGGTTTGGCAATTAATCTATATATTCAATCCCAATGGATCTTAATCTCCAAAAGAAATTTTGCCCCCCTCCCCCCAACAAATTGCCCAGCTTCCTCCTTCTTATTAGACTGTGGGCAACCTCCCTTCCAACTTCCCTTTGATGTCTGCAGGAGGACGCCCTTTGTACCCTCTTGTTCGGCCGTTGGGACTGAATGGCTCTCATTGCACATCCCCCATAATCACCCGCATGCTGTTGTTAGGAACCTGTTAAACAAGATTCCATAGCTAATGCTAGAGAGATTATATGGAGTCTGTTAGCCCCTGCTTAGCCAGGGGTGTTTCTCAGCTCCCTGCTGTACTATGCAGTAGAAGGAACGGACACATCTTGACCTCCAGAAGATTCTTCTTAAGTAGTGAGGGGAAGAATCAGCCCTTATTAAGCAGCCTCCTGAGGATCATAGAATATCAGGGTTGGAAGGGACCTCAGGAGGTCATCTAGTCCAACCCCCTGCTCAAAGCAGGAACAATCCCCAACTAAATCATCCCAGCCAGGGCTTCGTCAAGCCGGACCTTAAAAACCTCTAAGGAAGGAGATTCCACCACCTCCTTAGGTAACCCAATCCAGTGCTTCACCACCCTCCTAGTGAAAAAGTTTTTCCCAGTATCCAACGTAAACCTCCACCACTGCAACTTGATACCATTACTCCTTGTTCTGTCATCTGGTACCACTGAAAACAGTCTAGATCCAATAAAAAACGAGTTATTAGTTTTCAAATGATACCCCACAAGGCATATTTTGTACAAAGTTTATTACAATAGTGCGTATGGCATGAATACACGTTCATTCCATCGAAATAGGTACTAAGGCAAAGGCCGCACTGACTTACTCCCCCATGCAATCCTATTAAGTCAATGTAAAAATTAGCCCCAATCAAAATTTTGTTAGAAACATTTTCCATACAAAAATTTCATTTTAATTAAAATCTTTTATTTCCAATTAAATTTCAAAAATTAAAAAAAAATAAATCAAGAATTTGTTTAAAAATCGTTTCAAAATAGTGGAAAAAATCCCACTCTCTTGCTTTTATTCATTATTTGTGTTTGTATTTAAAAAAAATAAAAGGAAAAAAAACCTTAAATAAACCATCCAGGCAAGACACAGAAAAATAAATAATTATATTTGTTCATAAATTACCTCATATGTATTCATCTATTTTTCTAAAGCATCTTTGTGCCATGGATATAAGACTTCACTCTTACATACAGCTTTTCCATTCACAGATCTCAAAACACTTTACAGTGGCAAATAAGCATCATTATCCCCATTCTTCATAGCCTCAGATCCCCAATTCCCTGTCAGCATTTGTACTATCTCCCAGGTGTACTATATTCCTGCGGTGAATATCTGTGTATGTTGCTGTCCTTACCACAGCCCCACCATCTGCAGCCCAATTCTGACTCTCTGATTAATACACTGTCTTCAGTTTAGTGTTAATTCAGCTAATCCTCTGACTGGCCACACCAGTTCCTAAATGACATCTCTTTTGCCTGTGCAGGATTGCTTTATTCCGTTATTTTACTTATGTGCTCTTGCCTCCTCAACCTAATTGATTGTTCCATGAAATTTCTTCAGTTGCTCTGTTCTATATTACTAGTTTGCGCCTATCAACCACACTGTTGCTCTCACTTAACAATGCTTTGCCATTATTAGTCCTTTGCTCTCACTTCACCTCTCCTATGCATCACTGTCTTTTTTCTTCCCCATTGCCCCTTTCCAGTTTCCCCTCCCTAACTGTTCCCACCAGGTGTACCATCTAGATGCTTCCTTTCCCACTCCCATTCTCCAGCGCAAATCCACATCTCATCATCACTTACTCTACCTCCTCACTGCTGGTATGACATCAGCCCTGTCCATGGCTCTCCCTTCAGCCTCAGTTTCCAACTCATTAATCTGCCCATAAGATTGTACAACCATCCCCATCTTTCCCTCCCCTGCCTCCTGCTCCGCTGTAATGCCTATTTCCTCTCAGAAACAATTGCTGCTAGCCACAAACTCTTCATCTTTCACATGCTCCATCTCCTGACACTTGCTAAGACTTGGATCTCCTTCTTTGACACTGCCCCTGCAGTGACTGCCTGCAAATACAGCTTCCCATTCATTCATACCACTCATCTGACATTATCCCTAAAGGGATGAGGTGGGGGAGTCCAGCTTTCTTCTTCTATGCTCCCCACCCTTCCTTATGCCATCGTCTCACTCCTCTGACTATAACCAAAACATCCATCCAACTCTTCTTCTCTCTGTCCATGTGACTGTCACATACTGCTTCCCTGATCATTTCCTTTCTGAGCTGACACCAGGCTGACCCACTTTCTCTTCACAATCCCTCATTCTCATACTTAGCAATGTCAACTTCTACCTCAATGTCCTCACTGACTCATGAGCCATTCATCTCCTTGCCCTCACCTCCTTGTTTGATCGCAGTTGTAGCAGATCACAGACTCACGGCCATGGCGCCTCCTGCTGGTCAGTCTGGGAATTAGCTCTTTTCCAGCACTTGGAGTGCCTCCTGTTGGCCGGTGTCTCGCCTGCCTCAGGCCCCATGTCCCTCCCGGACCCTGGTGCCCCTTACCCTTGGGGGTCTGCTAACAGCAGTACTCCCACACTTTGGGTCTCCCTCTCCAGGGGTACCCCCAACCCTCTAAGCCCACCTTGCCTCAGTGGATACTTCCAGTCATCATCTAGCCCCCTTTCTCTGGGGCAGACTGCAGTCTGTAATGGCCACTCATCACTGGCAAGGGGGTTGGACCAGCTGCCCCTGCCTATCCCCGGACTGCACCTCTGCAGCCCCAGTACCTCCTTGGGCCTTTAACAAGGCCTCAGCCTGGGGAGTTGCCAGGCTAGAGCTCCCCAGCTGCTCTTGCCCTTCCCCAGCCGTGCTCCCGCTACCCTGTGGTCCTAGGCAGCTAGGTCCTTCTCACTCCAAGCTGGAGTAAGACTGTGTCTGCCGTCTGGCCCTGCAGCTCTTTTATAGGGCCCAGCCTGGCCCTGATTGGCTGCCTCCCAGCTTTTCCTATTGGCTCTCAGCCCCAGCCCTCTCCCAGGACTAGCTTTAACCCTTTCAGGGCCGGAGCGGGATGACCGCCCCGCTACAGCAGTCTATAGAGCAACCATCTCATTCATCAAAATGGGCATTCATTTAGCACTGCATTCACTAAACACTATTCCTTCTCTAACCTTTCAGTTCCAACATTCCTTTCCTCTGACCAACACCTCATCTCCTTCATCATCATGACCCTGTCCTCTCTCTGATCTTCAGTCCAGCTATGTCCATGTCTTCTCTGCCCCTCTCAGCCCCCTCCTTCCTCTCTCTCCCTGACTCTGAACTTTTTTACCTTCTTTCTCCTTCTGAAAAGTCCATCCTTCCAATCCCCAAAGCTAGCTCATTCCCAACATTTGCTTCCTCTACCTGCATGCCACTGAAGCTTTCCAGAGAGCTTCCTATGATCACATGGACTCCTACCATCTGCAAGAGTATTCTCCTCTCTTTAGGCCAGAGGTCCCCAAACTGTGGGGTGAGCTCCCACAAGGGGGATGTGGAGGAATGTTCAGGGGCACGGCTGGGGCCTGGGCCAGCACCTGGGTCCCGGCTGTCAGACCCCGGCCTCAGCTCCACTCCTGGCCCCATGCCTGCTCCCAGGTGTGGCCCCAGCCCCAGCCCTCTTGCACCTGTCTGTGTGTCTGTGTCCCCCCTTCCCAGAGACGCAGCCCCACTCCCAGCCCTGGCTCAGGGTGTGTGTGTGTGGGGGGGAAGGCATAAAGGGGGCACAAGATAAAAAGTTTGGGGACCACTGCCTTAGGATCTGCCATATTCCCTATCATACAGCACTGTTTCTCTGGCCTCATTTACTTCTATGACCACAACCGTAGGTACTGACTGAGAGTCCCTCTCAAAAAACGCCCTTCTTTTGCCTAAAGCCCTTGCTTCTGCAACCTGGTACAAAATTCATTGACTTCTTCAGAGAAAAGATGAGGAAGATCTGCCATGATCTCCCTTCTCTCCTTCCCCTCATTTCTTCAATACCTTCTTATTCCCGTCACTGATGCTGGGGCTTCTCATTTGCTCTCTACCTCCAATCTCTCCATATGCCATCTGCATTCCCTTCAATCCAGCTTCCATTTTCCCACACCACTGAAACTGCTCTCACCAAGGTTTCTAAAGACCTTTTGCTGGGTAAATCTCAGGGCCTTTACTTCATCCTCATTTTCCTGAACCTCTTTGCCATTTCTGACTGTTGCTCACTCCCTCCTTGAAATCTTGTCCTCTCTTGACTTTTGTGCCTCAGTCTTCTCCTTGTTCTTCTCTTACCATTACTTCTGTGATTATTCATTCATAGTCTTATTCAGTGGCTACTCGTCCTCCCTTCTCCCAGAAATAGTATGGTCCCAAGAATCATAACAAATGGAACTAAATACTTTTTAAATTTGTTTAAATATACATGAACCAAGAGATTGTTTTTACCATTATACCAAATGTGTATAATCTTTATAAAAATGGTACATATTTTCCCCACTCTATATATGTTGCTTGTCTCCTTAGACTGCAAACTCTTCACACCAAGGACTATATGTGTCCTGTAATTTCTCTGTCTGTGTTAATAATATAGTGGGCACTACCAGAATACAAACAATAATAGTTAAGATGTTGGGATTTATTTGGCATGTTGCACTCATCCTTAAGGACCTGGGGTTTAAAAAATCAAACAGACCTGCAACAATAAGGTTTTAAAAAAAAAATTGCTGAACTCACTAATGCTTTTGAAAATAACCTACATTCATATAACTTCAGTGCCAAATAGCTTTGAAAATGAGTGTACTGATTAACAATAACCACATGACAGTTTGTTGACCCTAAGCAAGTCAATTATAATTAGAGACCTCTGATTGTAACATTATTTTGTATAGAAAGGAACTGATTTCCCTTATATTAGTTATGCAAATACCATGAAAACAGAATTTGTTTTGAATCAAATCATTATAGAGTAGAAGGCTCTATCATGTCTTTTAGGCACAGTGCCACAGTGGGGGCAGTGTGGAATCACTAGACGACATAATACCAGCTGAATTTCCCAGAGATGAAGGATGGTCTCACATGCTGTCAGTACATTGATCTGGATGCAGGAGATCTCAATCTCTCGTTCTGCTACAGACTTCCATGAGGCAAATCAATCTCTCTCTTCCGTTTTTCATCTGTAAAAGGGAGACAGTGTTTCCTTGCCTCACACAGGAGTTGTGAGGAAAATTCATTAATGTTTGCGCGATGCTGAGATACTACAGTGAAGGGGGGCATCTCATTACCTAGATAGATAGCAGTTCAGCCACAGTGGTACCCCCAAAGATAGTGCAGCATGTGCTCTGCTCGGGTGCAAAGGGAGGGGCATGGTGGTTCTGTCTCCTCTCTGCCCCCTAGGGATGTTACAACAGATGCAACCCTTCCACTCAGGACAGTTCAGTGATTGAACACTCTCTGGCCCCTGTGAGAGACTGCAGTGGGGGAAATACTGTGTGCACTCATCCAAGGACAGAACATTATCTAGCCTATAAAAATAACCATTTGGCTCAATTTTTACTACTCTTTTCCTATACTTACCTGATAAATAGATAACCACATTTTGCTATTGTGAATTCTTGATGAGGGGAGTTGCCTGAAACAGTCAGGATTTTATTTTTTTATGTGCATCTTTGGCCACAGCAAGCTGCCTATCTGTGGCAGACTTGAGCAATGGCTACTCAAAAACCATGGCATTTTTACTGAAACAACTTTTAAATGACAGCATTTTTAGAGAATGTAGAACTGCAGACTTACAAGGTTAGAATAGCTACTTCGTTACTCTGACAGACCCAATCTAGTGCACGCTGCTTGACACAAATAAAGGGCCAAGTCAAACCTACTCAAAGGCTGCATTAGCTATTTCACTGTTGTGTTGTACAGGTAGTTTTCCCAAGTTCTCTCTTATTATTTACCTCTAGTCCTTCTATTTTCAAAGACTATCCTTTCAGCCAAGGTGAGATGTCAAAGTACTCAGCAGAGCCCATCAATTTGCACTACTGGGAAGAATGAAGCTGGTCACTTGAGAGCAATGAGATGCCCTCCCTCTAGGGATGCAGCATTCCCTTTCCCAGCAGACATCTCAGGACACTAAGGCTCAGATCCACAAAGGAACGTAGGCATTGGAACCCTGAGAATTGCAACACCTAACTTTTAGGTGTCTAGAAAAATCACAGGAACAATATTGCCATCCACACAGCTTTAGTTAGGTGCCTAGGCTCCTATACAATACATGGGGAGAGACAGGCACCTAAGAATGGGATTCACAAAAGCCAGCACTCTAGGCTACCTAAGTGAGCCAGTGGGAGATGCCATTGTCACAGAGATAGGTGACTAACTCCAGGCTGCAGCATGGCACCTATCTCTGCTTGTGATCCATGAACTGGGAATCCCTCTCCTGGAAGCATGTGGCTTAGGTCCCTAACTCATTTCTTGTGAGAATGAATTAGCACCTGCATCATGCCGCACAAAATGGACAGAGGAGGAAGTGGTAGTGGTGACAACCACCTTAAAACTTTTAGCCCAGCAGTTCCACTGTGTGTAAATAATTATTAATTATAATTAAAGAGTCATTGTACTGTATCCTGCATTTCCCACCTGGGTGCATTAATCACCAGGCTATAGAATCATTTTCACTCACACAGTCTCTCTCTCTCTCTCTCTCTGATACAATAACTCTTTAAGTGTTATCCAGAGTGTAACAGCGTCAACAGGAGAAACTGAATAAGCCCACCTCCAAACTACAATATCCCATAGTTGAGTGACTATAACACTCTTCTGAGATATATGGGAGACTCCTGTCTCCCTTACAGACAGAGGGAGCAATTAAACCTGGGTTTCTGACATCCCAGGTGAGTTCTCAAACCATTGAGATAAAAGTTATCAGGTGGGCACCACCACAGATGTTGAATGAGACCTGATTTGGTAGCTGGCTTCTGAACAAACCTAGGAGATCGGGCACCATGGGTGAGATAGGCACTTCTCCACCTGCCTTCCCCTGGTTTGCGGGTTACGCTGGGGTTTAAGCTATAGATAGGTGTCTGGACACCTAGAGTGAGGCAGTAGTGTGCATGTCCAGAAGGAGAAACTTAGGTGCTTGGGAACTTTTACCCTGAAAATTTAGTCACTGAATGAGTTTAGGCACCTACAGGGTTAGGCAGCTAAGTGGGGGTTTTGTGGATCACAGTGGAGCCTAAAACTGAGAGTTAGGGGTGCCTACGTCTGGGGTTTAGGCACCTAAGCACCTTTGTGGAGTGGGCCTTACCCCCCAGGTCACATTTATAGTATCCCTTTCCTTGTGTACTTTGAAGGACCTTAAATAATTGACAGTCACTCAACACTAATTAAGTCTAAATTAACAAATGCATGGTTAGATCCACACAGGCGAATTGATTTCAGTTCACTCTGTGTATCCATTAGATAAAATTATTGCAAAATTGGCCCTCAAATTAAGTCAACTTTGTACAGACTCGGGCAATTAGGCAGCATCTGTCTCTTCAGCTCATAAAAATGTGAAAATGCAACATTTATTTCTGTCACCAGATCTTGTGTTTTACTTGCGAAACAATTTTTGCAGAATATATATTTAAGGTTCATTGGGAGTTGAGTATCTGCTAAATATGTATGTTCCCCATGTCCTTAAAACACAAATATATGAATTAAGGGCCTAATCTTGAGAGGTGCAAGGCATCCAAAACTCCCATTTAAGTCGATAGACGTTGAAGATGCTCAACATGTCAGGAAGGGATTTTAGAAGAGGTAGAGGAAAGATTTACCCAAACATTCTGGCTTTAGTTTTTGATTTGGGGTGACATTTGGGCCAGTTTATTCATTCTGAGCTGGTTTGCCCATCCCTAATTAGTTATCTGGCCTAGATTGTGAGACAGAGCAATATTCTCCAATTCCCTTTGTTTGTATTGTCTCTATTGGAGACATATGGCACTTGAGCTTTACACTTTTCTCCCCTGTGGGCACTGGAGATATTTAAATCTCCCAGCCCAGGGAGAGGCTATGCAACTGCCTGGGAGGCCACAACACAGAATGTGGGTGCTATTGCAGTGCGTGAGCAGTGGTAGAAGTTGTTGCTCCTTCACAACCCTAAAGAGGTGTCTCTGGCCACTGGATCCATGTTCATGCAGATCCAGCCCTTCCCTTCTCCCACCCAATGCTTCTGTCTATGCTGTCTTATTCAGAGTTGGCACAAAGCCCACAGCCTACTATGTGAATGTGCCTAGGCCCATGTACTGCCTCTCCATCTGTACTGTACCCTTGTACAGGGGGACTGTGGATGTTGTAAGGGCCTTCCACCAATAAGTGAATTTCTCTGATTAGAAATTCACAGTTCCTGGAATCAATGGCTGAACAAAAAGAAAAAAAACCCAAACATTGTTTTCTCTCTCTCTTTGGCCTCCTACAACATATTCAGTTTTATATTTTTGTCCCAGCTCACAACTAAGTTTAGATTTAGGAGGCATTCTCATCCTTTTTCAAACAAAACTATCCCAAAATGTATGCAAAACAATGCACAGGGTAGTCTATTCTTTTTTGTTATATACAGGTTCTTATATCACCCTCATTACTGTAATATCTGAGGGCTACTAGGGCACCTAAGTTTTGGTTTTAGGAGCTTTTATCCCAGTACTGACTCCAGTGCGAGCCATAAAATTCTTACTAAGCTCGCTAGTTGCCTAAACTCACTCAGCACCTACATTTTCAGGATAAAAGCTCCCTAGGTGCCTAAGTTTCTTCCCCTGGACATGCACACCCCTGCCTCCCTGTAGGTGTTTGGAGGCCTATCTCCTGCCTATGCCCCAGAGTGATAGACAAACCAGAGGAAGACAGGCATTCAGCTACCTAAATCACATGTGGGATCTGATCTGGTAGACTTGCTCAGAGGATGCCTGCCAGATTGGGTCCCCTTCAAAATCAGGTTGGCAGAGAAGGAAGTGGTGGTGCCCATGTAATGAGTTTTATCCCAGTGGTTAGAACACTTGACTGAGATGTAGGAGACCTCATCTCTGCCAGAGTCTTTGAACAGGGGTCTCCCACCTCTGAGGTGAGTGCTCTAACCACTGAGATATGGGATATTTTGATGTGGGGCTCCCTCAGTCTCTCCAGTTGAAGCTTTTGCACTGTGGATCAATAAATAAAGAGTGACTGGAGCAGGTGAACTGGCCCTGGAGTCTCCCCTGCCCCACCAGATGGACTACAGAGTCATCCTCTCTTTCTCTATCTCTCTGGCCCAATGACTGATCCTATGTGGATGAATACTTCAATAGTCAGACAGCGAGAGAGCATGAGTAAGGTTATCAGAATCTGGCCAGCTGGTTTAAAATCTGGCCCTTGATGTTCGCCCATCATAACTAATACTCCCAAACCGATACTCTGTTTCATTACAACAGTGTTATATTTATGGTGGTGGTAATTGTTAGTAGAGCCACAAATGTTTCTCTCGTAAAACTCTTCTGTCATTGGAGTAAATTTTAATTGGGTACAGGGTCATCTAAGAAGAAAGATTGTGCTGCTGCCCACTAATTAAAACACCTTTGGAAATCTGATCCACCACAAGTAATCCATGACTTTCAGCATACAAGAGTAGCATGGATAAATGAAATGACTTTTTAAAATCTATTTTTACATCCTTTATATTCATTTTTTTATTCTTCCACTTTTCCTGAGGCACAATAGCAACGCTTTCCCTTTGCCAATATGTGACCTTTATTTAATATACATCAATTTCCCCACAGTGCCCAAAATGAACGTCTCACAGTCTTTCTGACATTACATTAGAATTACTTGTTTGCACAGGAATAAAAATATTTGTCACTGTTTATTTTTTCCTTAGTTCCCTTACTTTGCTATTTGCCTGTTCATGTTGCCAGGGGTCAGAGTGAATTACTACCAGAGCTTAACACAGGTGCGACCCTCTTTGAAGAGGTGATATGTGAGCTAATAGTCAAGGGCCACAAAAAAACAAAACAAAAATAAAACGCCCAGAAGTGATGCTCTCTCTCTCTGTGGATCTCGCTTTTCCCCATGTGAAAAGGGGCTCAGTTGTTTCCATGACAGCATTCACCCACTTCTCCTGCATAGGACTCCTTAGAGGCCCAGGGATCTATGTTAGGGTATGGGGCAGGAAGTGTGCAGGCCATAATGGAATGCACATCATTCCCCCATGAGCTCGGTGAAAATTTTCCCCAGGGACAATACACTTTTGACATTGTAACTCTGACATTTCCTTTTTAAATATTCTGATAAATGAGCAACTTCAAATGCTAAAGCACTCTGCTAATAAATGATTTGTTTGTTTTTCTTCCTGACCCCAAATTATAACCAGTTTATGCCCTGAAATATTTGGATTATATTTATTTCCCATTTTAAATAGATAAATACGTATTCAATGGGAGGAGATTATTATTCATTCATTTAACATACTATTTAGTCTTCCAGTTCTCTCTTGCTTTGGTATACAAGCACTCTTTATTGAAGTTTTATTGTCCAGATCCCAGATAAACTTTAGGAAAACTTTGACCTTTATGACAGATATACACCAGCATTAAATTAACCCTATTAATTAATTTCATTTTTCTGGGTAGTTTAATCAATGACGTTTAATCAACCTGTACATTCTTTGCTGCATTTAATTGGAAAAGCCTCACACACGTTAGTACAAAGTCATTTGTAAGTCCTCTAAATAAATCACTAAGTGGAACATTTCACTCTTTTTAATGACGCTGAGGCGCTAAATCTATCTAAATCCAAGGGATAATGAGGTCAGAGTGAAAAGGTACAAGATAACCCTGTTTCACCAGTTCCTGATGATTGTTTGCATTCATCCTGACAAATTGTGTCTATTTAACCTTGCAATTAAATAACTGTTTTGCAAATAGTTTGCAATATCATTAAAATGGTAATTTGTAATATAATTTGAAGCATAGAGGGCACAGAAACATAAAGAAAGAAGAGATGAGAAGATCTTAATGAGACCTGGTTTCTATTCCTAGCTCAGCCAAGGGCCTGGTCGGTGACCTTGGAGAAGTTACTTTACCTCCCTGTGCCTCAGTTTCACAGTCTGTAAAAATGTGGATAATGATGCATACCTTCTTTGTAAAGCAATTTGATGTAAAGGTCTATATAAAACCTAGGCATTGTTTTATTATTACTGATGTATGATCCCTGCTCATTCCTCTAGATTAAAGCTGTTAAAATAACATCCTTGAATAGTTTAGTGATTCCCTTCATCCCACCCCTTCATCTGATGAATAAGTGTACTTGAGTAATTTGTCCATTATCCTGCATGTCCACAGATGGTTAGACAATTATTTTTCTAACAATTTGCTGACCTTTTCCAAGAGATGAAATATATTCACAAATAGTCTTTTTCTACTATTTGAGCAGTTGTGCTCAAGAAGATAATGCAAACTCCTCCTTTGTATCCTAACATTTCCTAACAGTATGCTCATGGGTTGGCAGGGAATTCATCCTGCCTCTGTGTGTGGCTCATGTTAACCCTATGCCTGGCAGCAAGCATCATGATGTGCCGAGATTACTATCACAGTAGGAAGAATGGGATAATTGTTCAAGCACAGGCCTTCAAGTTAAGGGTTCTGCCTCCTATTCCTGACTATACAACAAGTTTGTGTGAGCATTTGATCAAGTAATTTAACCTCTCTGTGCCTTGGTTTATATCTGTGGAAAAACAGGGGGTGAAATTCTGGTCCCATTGAAATCAGTCTCCCAGAGATTACAAATATCTACCTCACAGGTAGAGCCAGTCATGAATTCTCCATTGAAATGATTTTTTTTTGACAGAAAATGCAGTTTCTATAAAAATCAGCATTTTCCACCAGAAGATTTTGATTTTGGTGAAGTTTTTCAATTTTCTTTTGGGAAAAATTTAATCAAAATATTTTGTTTGAGCAGATTTGAAATATTTCTATGTCTTGAAAAGACCTTATATTTTTATTTCAGGTCAATTCAATATTAAATTGCATTTCCCTATAGGGCCACATTGCCTCATGGGCATCGTAATTCAGATGTCTCATGTCGTGATTCTTATGGGCCAAACTACATCTCCCTTGATGCAACGCAGTATCCCCTCTGATCAAGCTGCATGGTACATCATGGGAGTCACATGACTGCTGGTACATAATGAGAAACATAGTCTGGGTCGGGAGCCTGGATGCTATGGAAGAATGGAGGGATCAGGGACCCAACTACAATGCCCCTGAGGCAATATAACACTACAGGAAAATGCAGTGTAATGTTGAGCTGACTAAAACTTAAAAGTTTGGGATCAGTTCAACAAATTGAATTGAAATTTTTTGAATCAGGAATACTGAGATATTTCATTTCGACTGAAAATAGCAAAATGAAATGTTTTGCTATTTCCAAATCAAATTTTTTCTGATCTTTTCTTTACGTGAAAAAATATTTTTTCAACTTTTTGTCCTGGTTCAGACAAAAATATTGAAATATTGGCAATAGCTACAGGATGGAAATTCTGATTTTCACTCAGTTCTACTCACAGGTATGCTGTGAGCTTTAATTTATATTTGTATAATTAGAGACCAACAAGTCGAAGGCAGAATAGTAATGCAAGCTTCATTATTTAAACATAACTCCCATTTATTACTTTAGAGGGCAATGAGGACTAAATAACTGTCCATTTAAAAACAAATAGATATGGGTGGTTGAAACTACAAAATCTGGATCGTGGAGTCATTACAAGACTTGTTATTTAATTAAAATGGTGCTTTATTGAAAAAAACCCTCTCCTTTAATGAAGAAATTTTAGTTTCTTTATTAATGGAAAAGCTGCCCTTTTGGTTAGAGCCCAATAGGGGAATTCACTAAGTGATTGATGCCATTCTTCTAAATGATCAGCAAGGTGTTTTCATAACTGAAAATAACTGAGACAAGATATTCTTGTAGTTAAGTGCTAGACTAGGATATAGGAGATATGGGATTACTACCTGATTTAGCCACAGATTTTCCATGTGAACATGGGCAAAAAGACAATTAAGGGCCAGATTTTCCAAAGAGCTCAACTCCGATTTGAACACCAAAATAAGTGGCCAGATTTTTAGAAGAGCTCAGCATGTTTAAAACTAAGCTGTTTTGAAAATGTGTCACATTGTTACAACAGGAGCTGTTGTGTGCCAAATATTTTGTCTAAATATATGAGCAGACTTCTTTTGTTGAGCCTCACTACAGAAATGGATGCAGTTGGCCATTCAGATTTATTAGCTTCCTTCTCCAAAAAAGTTTGTATAAAGACTGAATCTCACCTTAACTCAAAGTTCATTTTTTTATTCAAGTTAATGGCTTAATCCATCTACTTGAAATTTGAGTAAATGAGTTTCTTAAACATCTATTTTTGAGCCTTGTGTACTTTATTATTTACATGTTCCCTTCTGAGCAATTTATAAACATTGTGTATTTTTCAAATTCCATTTTTAGATTAATGAATTCAAAATTCCATTTTTTCTTTAAACTTTCTCATGCATATGTATGTGGGAGTTCCAAATTACTTTTTTTTTCTGTTTGAACATTGAATATCACAATAGAAACTGTCATTCCTGTTTATACAAATGTTTTCCAGAGAGTAAAATTCATTTCATTCGCATAAAGAAGTATAATCAGGATTTATGCTGAGAAAGTTGTGACTGTCTGGGGCATTTGTCTGTGTCAACTTGTACCTCCATTTTGTTTTGTGGATGCCATTTTGCTTGTAACCTTGCCTGTAACCCTCACCTTTAATTGTAATTAGAGCTGAGCAAATAATTGATTTTTTTTGGTTTGGTGGCTGAATCAAACAATAATAAATAATAAAAATAGAACTGGTTAATTTAAATTTGAAACTGATTTTTTAAAAACAATTTCTTGCCAAAATGAAAAAGAAAATTTGAGTTAAATAAAACATTTCAAAGTTGTTTTGAAATGATGTTTTCAAAACAAAATGTCAATTCAAAATGACATTTTCAGGTTCCAAAGGGCCTGGGAGAGGGGGAGACTGCCACCCGTGAGTTGGGTGTCAGGGGCACGCAGGACCTCCCACTTCACTGCGTCCCAGCCTGGGGCCCTAGCAGCGGCAGAAGACCCGCTGCTGTGTCAGTGGGGATCCTGGCCACAACACACTGACATGGGTTCTGGCAGTGCTGCAGCCGGACTAGGGTCGGCTGCCCCTGGTCTACTTCCAGATTCCCCCTCTTGAGGTACCTGGGTCAGGGTGGTGTCCTCAGGGGGGTCCAGCACCATGGGTTCCTCAGGATAGCTGGTGCGGGGCAGGCTCGGCAATTCCTCCAGATAGCTGGCACAGGGCAGGCTCGGCAGCTCCTCCGGGTAGCTGGCATGGGGCAGGTCGGGCCAGTCCTCGGGTTTACTGCAGGCCGCTGGGATTTCCCAATTGCGAGCTAGACCAGAGGCGTCTGGCCTCCCTGGCGGCTGCTCTCTCAGTGAGCCCTGAGGTCGGGCCTTTATACTTCCGGGGCAATGCCTGACTCTCTGAGGCACAGGATCAGAGCTCCCTGGCTCTGCCCACTCTGGTGTCCAGAGGGACTCGTCTCTCTCCGCGGCAGTGGGGAACCACACCGCCTCACTACAGCAAGATGGGTCATGTGAGGTATCATTGAAAAGATTATGATTTGCTGAATGTGATTATCCAATTTGTATGCATGTATCAGTTCTGTATCTGAAGTTAGGACTATTGACTATATAACAATTACAACTGTGTGTGTACTTGGGGAATGCCCACCAGACAGTAAGCAATCAGCCTGAATGGGAAATTAGGAAAGACAATCAAATGGGTCTGTGAAAGTGCTGATCTCTAATCTTCCTTGTCTTATGGTGGCTTTAACACTGCAAAGTCATGTGATAATGTCACTTGGTACGGAGTACCACCTTGGACACTGCTGGTATTTTTCCACGGGAAAGAAAGGATTCCCGCTTTATGTAAATCCTATTTAAGGATGGGAAGTGAGTCAATCAGGGCTTTTCTCCATTGCCTCCCCGCCCAAGAAGGAAGACTACTGAAAGCACCTGAAGAAACAAAGGAATTAAGTTTGGGAAAGGCAAAGGCTGAGTCCAGGCTGAGATGGGGTCTAGCCTGTGAAGAGAAATAACTGGAACTCTACTCTGCAGAAACTCTGAAACCTGCCTAAAACAACATTTAGGATAAGAAATTACTATTTGTAACCTGTTTCTTTAGTGAATTAAGTTTAGGTTGTGTGTTTTGTTTTATTTGCTCAGTAATCTGCTTTGTTCTGTTTGCTATCTCTTATAATCACTTAAAATTTACCTTTTGTAATTAATCAATTATTTGTTGTTTATTCCAAAACCCAGTTGGTTTGGAATAAACAAGGGGGTGGGGGCAAAGAGCTGTGCATATCTCCCTCCACATTGAGGGAGGGGGTGATTTTTATGAGCTTACGCTATGTAGATCTCTATACAGCACAAGACAATATAATTTTGGGTTTACACTCCAGAGGGTGTGTGCACAGGAGAGCTGGTCATTCCCCTAGCTAAGCCCTCCCATAGACAGCGAATCACAAACTCTGTGTTCTTCTACAGCTGGGTGTGTCCCTGCCTGTGTGTGTGCTGGAAAGGGGCTTGAGAGGCTGTCACAGCAGTACAGAGTAAGGGAAACCCAGACTTGTAGGACAGGCAGGCTCAATGGGACCCCAGCACATCCAATGGCATCCTGGAAAGGGGGATCCAACCTGTCACAAGGTGATTATGAGAAACTCAGCTTTCATTTGGAAAAAATAAAATAAATTTCCTTATCGTTGCAGACAAAAGCTTGAAAACATGACCCCTTACGGCTCAAAATGAGAAGGCAAATTGAAAAGAACATAAAGGGTTTATTATTTTTTAAATCTATTTTTTTAAAACCAGTCTCATGATTTTTGAACTCTGGGGGTTGGCAATACCACCGGTCAGAAGAAAGGAAGACACACCAGTCATCGAAATTGACTGTGCACACTAAGCCCTTAGATCAAAGACAAATGATCTAGAGCTTTAATAATTAAAGCACTGCATTTTCAGGAGAAGGAGCAAGTTTTGAGAGAAGTAAGAAAAAGGAGCACTTTGTTTTTCAAGACCGGTAAGATCTTTTATCCTGACCTAACTGCGGAGACTTCAAGAGGCCTGTGGGAATGGGACTGTTACAGAGATCAGTTAAGGAAGAAAGACATCAGACTGACTGTTTGGTATCCTGTAAAATTCACTTTTTGATGATTTTAAACATTCCTATTCTGAGTTTTAATCCTTTCTCCAGGCTCAGAGGGACTTGATAAAACATTTCTCTCATTCTCCCTAGAAGCCCTCAGAAGCCCAGGAGGTTAAAAATAAAAGAGAGAGACAAAAAAAATCAAAACCCTCTATTTCAAGATTACTTTTTTTCCCAACTTGCTAATGCCAGAGTATTGTGTTATTGTTCTGTTGTGTTATTATTCTCATCACTTCATGTCTGGTGAGAAACTTAAGAAAAGTTTTGTTATATTTTGAACAATTATCATCATCGTAGCCAGCATTTTTACTGCTGTGACCTTAGTATATTTTAAGAATGTGTTAGCGGTTGTTTTTTTTAGTGTTTATCAGCTCAATCACACACACACACACCCAACACACATGCTATAATTGGCCATTTGCACTAAATTAAAAAGAGCACCAAAGGCTGGAATGCAGAGAAGCAAGCAACTAAACTTCCTCTATATTTTTTCCATGCTCCCCCATGCTACATTTTGACAAAATTATTGCATATTTGCTGTCCTCCATTTAGAGTTACCATCATCCTTGATCAAAATCCCATTTAACTCAATGGGCAGGTGGCGGTGGGGGGAAACAAAAACCAAAACTACCTTCAATAGGGAACAGAAAAATAGAATGTGACCAAAGTATCCAATCAAAACAGCTCAAATTTCAAATAAATAATCACTATGAACAAGCTACAGACCAACAAATAATGAATAAAACGAAAAACCATGGCCTGGTTGCCAGCAATCTATTAAGTCCACAAATTGTTCAGTAGATTATAAATTACCAGTTATTTAGTCATGTCTAACCAATGGTGTGGGAATTACTTGTGTAACCTATGCTTTCTGACCTCAGTCCCCACTGCTGATAACCTGCCTATGGGCATGGCATTACAAGTGGCTGCTCATGAGTAGATTTGAGCAAGGTGGAGGCATCACATGCAAAGAAGCCAGGGCCCATTAATTCTAAAGTGGGTTACTGAGGAGGCAAGAATAAGGGAACCTACCAACCTTGGGATCAAAGTTGCCCCAGGAGGGAGGCTATGCTTGATAGCAGTAACCTCAAATGCAGGAATTACCTCATAATGTAAGCTGATTGTGTGAAGAAGTGCCAAGTCCTCAGGTATAACAAAAAGAAAAAAAGAACCAATTTACAGCTTACCATTTTTAAAGAAGGATGGTGCAGGCAACAGCAATCAGGTACAAAATGGCTACCTTTGTACTGCATCTGCTTGTCTTTTCCACATTTAAAGGACCAACTACTGGAGGAGCATGAATTTGGTGGCAAACAGGCAGTCACAGAGGAAAAGGCTGAATTCCTACCTTTATGACAGCCAGGGATCTGGGTGGAAAATATCTGGAGTATTCAGAACAGTAGCCTGGTGTGTTTGAGTTTGCTATGCCCTCATGTTGTCCTTTGGCACTATGGTTCTATAATAAAAGTCTAGATGCTCTCTTGAAATCAGTTGCTGCTTGAGATTACATTTTAACATTGCTGAATGACAAGTTTTTTAAAAAGCACCTATTTATCGCGAGGGTTAATTTTGCACTGTAAAAGTGCTTTACATAGAACCCAACTTCATCCGCATTATAACTATAATGTATCCACAGATATGTATGTGCATAATAATTAGTATATTCAAGTTTTAGAATAAATGCAATGAAAATTAGATTCCATATAGTAAGTTAATGTCCAGTTACTATATTTGGCCTAATAAAGTGATAAGCAAAGGAGATATAACTGTGAATTAAGACAATCAAGATCAAAACTGTTGTCTGTGGTTACATCTTTAGGCAAGAATTTCAATATATAAAAAAGTTGTCAATTTATAGTACATACATTTAACCCCATCTGAGGAAGGATGAAGTACATGACCGGAAGTCAGAATTTCTTGATTCTATGTCCAGCTCTGTCACTGACTCCCAGTGTGACTATGCAGTGTGAAACCATTCTGGTGTTTGGGGTCAAGGTGACATATGGAATTGATGAGGTAGATAAATATCATTATCCCATTTTTACAGGTGGGAAAACTAAGGAGGTGTGAGTGATGCCAAAAACTTCTGGCACATGGAACACAAACCAGGAATGTAGTCTACTGGCCTGATTCTGATCTAGCATCAGTTGTATGCCTCTTTACCTCCTGTGAGAAATCGAGGAAATGTTTGTATTATTTTTATTAATATCATGTATGATCCTGTTTCCCTGTTCAGTTTGGGATTGTTACTTGCCTAAATGTAAACAGCCAAATCAAAGGAGGTTGTAGAAATGGCGTTGCTAAGGAACTCAAGAAGGGTAAAACAATGACATACATAAGACAACCTTTCAGGTACGCTGCTTCAAAGAAGTTAAGCCAACAAAGGCTGAGCCATCAGTTGTGGGAAGAGACTACCTAGCTGGCACCATTTAGATTAAGATGTTTTTCTTTTCCAAGGCTAATTCTGAGATGAAAAGACCCCGAAGGGGTCTGCCAGAGTGGTCAAGGCAGAAAAGGAAAGAGGAAAGTGTCAGCAGGCCGTGAGACTGAAACACAAGCAGGCTGACTGAGAACCAGGGTCTGCAGCAAGCTTGGTGCCCAGAGAGAAGGAAGAGGAGGGGAGGGAGACACTAAGGTTAAGTCATGGCTACCTAAGGCTTGTCGGGAAGTCAAGAAGCATATAGGGCTCTTTGTTATTTTTAAATCCACTTCTCTAAGCTCTGTATACCATGTGGGCAAATAAATCATATGTTGTATTGGAGAAACTGTTTCTATGTAACTATCCACTCTTACTGACCACAGGCTCCTGAAGGGGCCACTCTGGCAGGGTCCAAGCCCAGTTTGGCCTGCTAGGTAACACAGTTGGCACCCAGGGAGGAATAACTCTGAGATCTTTTTGGAGAGTGGGTGGATTGTGGGATCCCACTCCGAAGAGAAGCAAGGGTATAGGCTGCCACGTGAAAGAGGCACGCTTGGGTGACTGGAAAAGGTCTCAGCCTACCAACGAACCATGACACCTCGGATGACATCAGCAGAGTTAATTCTAATTAGACCTGGTTGAATGATTTAAAAAAATGATTTGTGAATAAACTCCTGAGTTTAGCTCACTATGATTTGAAGGGATCATATTATTCATTATTCACAATTATTTGGTCAACTTTTGGCTATTTTTGAATATGTTATGAAAGTTTCACAGATTTTGTCTTCAATGACTATTTGTCCATAATGGTACCTGAAGTACATTGTCCCTTATTTCATGTCTGTCATTCTCCTGTTTTTTAAAAAAACATTATCATGCATCTTAGGTTACCAAACACACAACTCAAATACCAAATGGCAAGTAATCAAAGTAAACACCCACAGGCTCATAATTATTCATCTAAACTAATCAATTAATACTTATTAATAATGAATACATACAAAGAAAATCAGGAATGGCTTGTGAGCAAATCATGTATTAAAAAGGGATTACAGTCATAATCTAGATTATATAATCAATAGTTTGACCAGCTCTACATCTGTTTTATACTGGCATAAGAAGATCAGAATCGAGCCCCAGACTCTCCTGATTGCCAGTCTTGTCTATGCCTTTAAAAATGAGACCATCCTTCCATTAAGTCTATTCTGTTTCTATATTTTATTTATCAGATCAAAATTTTAAAATACAAGTAAGGCTCCCATCCAGTGTTCTGGGCAACTATCCTATCAATTTAACAATCACAGTGTAAATATAAACAAATGGTGTTGTATCATTATATACAGCAGTGGCAGCACAAGTGAACTGGGATTAATAGAGAGGTTGCAAGCTTTGCTATGTGGCTGGTCTTTAGTCATCTAGTAAAATACTATGAAGTTGCTTTATTTCTACTTCCTAGATATAATTTCAGGCCTACTTAAGTAAGTAGTTATCTAGATAAAATGTAGATAAAGGAGGCCCACTAGCTATTATTATTCTAATATAAATTGGGGGGGAAATTCTAAGTGTAATTATGCACTCGTTAGAGGTCTAATGTGTTTTTAGATTGAATAAACTTGTCCCATTGTACGCCTCTGGTGTCAGTGAAACTGTTATTGTTGTAAAGTATCCACAAATGAACCTTGTGTTTTGCATACGTCTAATTAATACAGTGACTAGTAATACAATTATAGCTGTATCCTTTTCACACATTTGTTTTGAATGACAAAAGGGTTTTTGTGCTTTGGAGTAGCCTTCCTCAGCTGGAAGAAGAACAGGAGTACTTGTGGCGCCATCTTCGGATGCAAAGAATGGAACATATATTGAGGAGATATATATACACACATTGAATCTATCTCCCCTTGTAAGTATTCTCACACTTCTTATCAAACTGTCTGTACTGGGCTATCTTGATTATCACTTCAAAAGTTTTTTTCTCTTACTTAATTGGCCTCTCAGAGTTGGTAAGACAACTCCCATCCGTTCATGCTCTCTGTATGTGTGTATATATATCTCCTCAATATATGTTCCATTCTATGCATCCGAAGAAGGGGGCTGTAACCCACGAAAGCTTATGCTCTAATAAATTTGTTAGTCTCTAAGGTGCCACAAGTACTCCTCTTCTTTTTGCGGATACAGACTAACACGGCTGCTACTCTGAAACCCGTCAGCTGGAAGACTGTCCTGCAACAGGCACTGGGTGGATGTGGGCTAAAGCTGGAATCTATTGCACACTCATAGAGCACCTTTTATCCCCCAATTCTTTACAAACTATGGGTCAAAAAAGCAGTTCTTAATCAGGTAAATCTCCCATTGACTTTAGGGGCAGAAGGAATGAACCAAGGAGAAGCCAAGATAACCCATTCCAGTGAAATAGGTTTTCCTAATATCCAACCTAGACCTCCCTCACTGCAACTTGAGACCATTGTAGTAGTAGGATTTTATGCTTGTATGATTTAGAAGGAAGGATAAAGAATAATGAGATAATAATGTAGCATGTATTAAATGTATTGGTGTGTGATTTGATCATATCCTGCCAGCCACTCTTTTTGAATAGCAGAAAGGAATGGCCTAATGGGCCATTTGGTAAAGATGGAATCTGTGTCTGGGCTGATTATAAGGCAGTAACAGACGTTTTAAGGTCACTATTTTCTTGTAGGTTTAGCATTTTAAAAGAACGCAATGATTGTTTTTCTTTTGCATTGCAATTTGATGTTCCTGTTCAAAATGTTCTGTGTAAATTAATTCTGTTTTGTGTGTGAATGAGGAATGTATGTGTAAAGAGATAAGCGTGAAGGCCATCACTGAGCCAGATGGTCTAGGGAGGAACCAGAAACAGATACAAGGGTGCCAGGAGGCTGCAACACGCCCCTATTGAAATGTCAGAGGAGGGCAGATTGACGACTCTAAAGATGAGACAGGCACCTATCAATGGGGACAAGATACCTGTGATAAAAAATAAGGACAATTTAAGAAAACAAGCACTCATCAAACAACAATTGATTACAGCATGACGATGCAAAACTCATTGGTCCCAATGAAGGAAGATCACTATACAAAAGAGGGTGCCTTGCCATGAAACTTTGGGTTTGTCCTGCCAAGACTTCCCCGGAGCATCATGTCACGACCAACGGAACCCAGCTCCTCCCTACCTGTGATCAACCTAGCTGGCCACTAGATTGATCCGGACTCTGGACTGGTAACTATACCATTGACTGGTGGGACAGTGTGTGTGTGTGGTGTGATTGAATGCATATGCTAATTGTATCTTCAATAAACGCGGCGTATTGCCTTTCCCCCTGAAAAAGATCCTGTGTGCTTCTTATAAGCATAACACCGTTGCTTCTTGTTCTGTCATCTGCCACCACTGAGAACAGCCTAGTTCTATCTTCTTTGGAACCCCCGTTCAGGAAGTTGAAGGCTGCTATCAAATCTCCCCTCACTCTTCTCTTCTGCAGACCTAAAAAGCCCAGTTCCCTCAGCCTCTCCTCATAAGTCATGTGCCCCAGCCCTCTAATCATTTTTGTTGCCCTCCGCTGGACTCTCTCCAATTTGTCCACATCCTTTCAGTAGTGGGGGGCCCAAAACTAGACGCAATACTCCAGATGCGGCCTCACCAGTGCTGAACAGAGGGGAATAATTGCTTCCCTCGATCTGCTGGCAATGCTCGTACTAATGCAGCCCAATATGCCATTAGCCTTCTTGGCAACAAGGGCACACTGTTGACTCATATCCAACTTCTCGTCCATTGTAATCCGCAGGTCCTTTTCTACAGAACTGCCGCTTCACCAATTGGTCCCCAGCCTGTAGTGGTGCATGGGATTTTTCTGTCCTAAGTGCAGGACTCTGCACTTGTCCTTGTTGAACCTCATCAAATTTCTTTTGGCCCAATCCTACAATTTCTCTAGGTCACTCTGGACCCTATCCCTACCCTCCAACGTATCTACCTCTCCTCCCAGCTTAGTGTCATCTGCAAATTTGCTGAGGGTGCAATCCATCCCATCATCCAGATCGTTAATGAAGATGTTGAACAAAACCAGACTCAGGACCAACCCCTGGGGCACTCTGCTTGATACCGGCTCCCAACTAGACATCGAGCTGTTGATTACTACCCATTTAGGCCGACGATGTAGCCAGCTTTCTATCCACCTTATAGTCTATTCATCCAATCCATACTTTTTTAACTTGCTGGCAAGAATACTGTGGGAGACTGTAACAGGGTGCTGGCCAGGAGGTCCTGAGCCAGGCCCCTGTTAGCCCAGCTCCAATTAAGAAGTATTAATTGGGGCTGGCTGAGTATGCCATTCCTAATTGCTGGAAGAGAAGCACCTGTGGGCCTCATTAGCTAGGGGGCTATATAAGGCTGGCTGGCAGGAAGGAAGTGAAGGGGGGGAGGGGACGGGGAAGAGAAAGGAAAGGGGGGAACCAAAGGCTGTGCATCCCTGCTGGCTGGAGAAGCTAGCTATCTCCCCCCAGGTTGCTGGTTTGGAGCAGACAGTAAATACAAGGTGGTAGGAACTGACACTGAAAATAAAACATACTAGTGATTGCACTCAGAAGAGGTCTCTGGCTGATTTGTTGCGAGGGCAAGCGAACGCCTCGTTACACGTGGGGGCTTGTCCGGGATCCAAGAGCCAGTGAACGTGGTTGGCAGCCCAGATATGGAGGAGACCCTGCAATGGCTGGTCAAACAGCAGGAGCAGCAGCAGCAGGCCCTGCAAAGTTTTCAGCAGTCCCACCAGGCTGAGAGACAGGCCTTACTGACCCGGCAAGAGCAACAGCAGAGTCTGCGAGAGTTCATACGGGAGCTGACTAGTGTGCAACAGCAGCTCCTGCAACGAGTGGTGAGTCCTGCGGTAGGGGAGGGCACCCGACCGCCAGGCTAGGGACTTTGTAAAATGAGCCTGGTGGACGATCCGGATGCCTTTCTCGTGACCTTTGAGCGGGTAGCCACGGGTGCTGGGTGAGAGAGGGTAACCTGGGCCCTTCGACTGGTTCCATACCTGACGGGAGAAGCTCAAGCAGCTTATATGGCCTTGAGCAATGAGCAAGCCCAGAACTATGAGGCCATTCTAGACTGGGTGAGCCTGTCGACGGAGCGGTACCACCAAAAGTTCCGGGCGGCCTGATGGACGGTGGGCGTGCGGCCCCGGGCGTACGCTCAGAGACTAATGGACTGGGCCATCCGCTGGCTGAGGCTGGAGACGTGCACGGTGGGAGAAATGATGGACACATTGGTCCTAGAACAGTTGCTGCAGAGCCTCCCCGAGAACATATGCGTCTGGGTGAGGCGTCACCAGCCTGTCACCGTTGAGGCAGCGGTCAGGTAGACCGAGGACTATATCGAGGCAGAGGATCCCCGGAGGGAGGACCAACCCCGGAAAGACAAGGAGGCGGGGAAGAAACTGGCAGAACCTTTTTCTGGGAAAGGCCCAGAGAGAAAGGGGGAGCCCCAAGGAGCACCCGAGAGGCCCGCCAAGCTTGTTTGCTGGCAGTGTGGGAGACCGGGACACACAAAACATGACTGCCCTGATATGGAATGTGGGTGGGCTGAGTTTTGTAGTTGGACTCAAGTTGGAGGGCAAAAAGAGGGGCAGAAACTGTCCACCATCCCAGTGAGGATTGGGAGGAACCCCCAAACAGGCCTGATAGATACTGTTCTCTTGTACAGGGGGGGCTGGTGAAGCCGCACTGGCTGATCGCAGGGGCAAGGATGGCCCTCGAATGTATCCATGGGGACAAGAGGTCCTTCCCGGTGGCCCAAGTGCCCCTCAAAGTGAGGGGCCGCTTCAAATAGAAGTGGGTTGGGGTGCTAAAAGGGCTACCATACCCAGTGGTGTTAGGTAGGGACTGAGGCCCCCTACCTAGAAAGAAGCGGAGGGGTGCCCCAAAGGCAGGGGCAGCTATCCCTAAACCGAGGATCCCAAGTGGGGAAGATGAGCAAAGTCCCAGAAATAACAAAGAAGAGAACCCTAGACAACAGAGCCCAGAGCAAGCAGACCTGTGGGAAGGGTGTATGGGGGAGCCGAGCAGCCTGAGCCCCTTGGAAGAGAAGAGGGGGCAATTGGAGCACCCCACAACACCGCTCCCCAGGGAGGGGACCCAGAACCCGCTGGGTGGTGCGGGGGAAACTGAGGCATGGAGGGCCCCGCAGGACAGTGGGATGGATCCTGACCTCCTACCAAAAGAAAAGGGAGAACAGGGGACAGGACGCCTGCCGGGGTGCGACTGGTGTGACGACCTATGGGCAGAGGCGGAACTATGGGGGCAGCCACTCCCCGAGCAGTGTACGTTTTGCGGGAGGGGGATGGAGAAAATCCCAGGAGAGGATGCCGGGGATCGCCTGGCCAAGAGCGGGGAACATCCCCAGAGGAGCCCCCCGGGCACAGGGCGGAGGGACTGAGGTCGGCTGGACCTTGCGGTTCTTAAGGGAGGAGGCGTGTAACAGGGTGCTGGCCAGCCTAATTGCTAGAAGAGAAGCACCTGCGGGCCTCATTAGCCAGGGGGCTATATAAGGCTGGCAGGTGGGAAGGGAAGGGAGGAGCCAAAGGCTGTGCATCCCTGCTGGCTGGAGAAGCTACCTGTCCCCCAGGTTGCTGGTATGGAGCAGACTGTAAATAGAAGGTGGTGGGAACTGACATTGAAAATAAAAAGTACAGGTCTCTGGATGATTTGTTGCGAGGGCAAGCGAACGCCTCGTGACAGAGACCATATCAAAAGCTTTGCTAAAGTCAAGGTATATCATGTCCACTGCTTTCCCCATATCCACAGAGCCAGTTATCTCATCATAGAAGGCAATCAAGTTTGTCAGGAGTGACTTGCCCTTGGTGAATCCATGTTGCATGTTCCTGATCACTTTCTTCTTCTCCAAGTGCTTCAAAGTGGATTCCTTGATGACCTGCTCCATGATTTTTCCAGGGACTGAGGTGAGGCTGTGTCTGTAGTTCCCTAGATTCTCCTTCTTCCCTTTTTAAAAGATGGGCACTATATTTGCCTTTTCCCAATCATCCAGGACCTCCCCCTATCGCCTCCAGTTTTGAAAGATAATGGCCAATGGCACTGCAATCACATCAGCCAACTCCCTCAGCACCCTCGGGTGCATTAGATTTGGAGCCACAGATTTCTGCATGTCCAGCTTTTCTAAATAGTCCTTAACCTGTTCTTTCACCACTGAGGGCTGCTCACCTCCTCCCCATACTGTGCTGCCCAGTGCAGCAGTCTGGGAGTTGACCTGGTCTGTGAAGACCAAGGCAAAAAGAGCATTGAGTACTTCAGCTTTTTCCACATCATCTGTCACTAGGTTGCCTCCTCCATTCAGTAAGGGTCACACACTTTCCCTGACTTTCTTCTTGTTGCTAACATACCTGTACAAACCCTTCTTGTTACCCTTCACATCCCTTGCTAGCTGCAACTCCAATTGTGTTTTGGCCTTCCTGATTACACCTCTGCATGCTCGAGCAATATTTTTATACTCCTCTGTAGTCATCTGTCCAAGTTTTCACTTCTTGTAAGCTTCCTTTTTGTGTTTAAGCCCACCAAAGATTTCTCTGTTAAGCCAAGCTGGTTGCCTGACATATTTATTATTCTTTCTGCACATTGGGGTGGTTTGTTCCTGTGCCCTCAATAAGGCTTCTTTAAAATACAGCCAGCTCTCCTGGACTCCTTTCCCCCTCATATTAGTCTTCCAGGGGATCCTGCCCATCAGTTCCCTGAGGAGTCAACGTCTGCTTTTCTGAAGTCCAGGGTCTATATTCTGCTGCTCTCCTTTCTTCCTTTTGTCAGGATCCTGAACTCAACCATCTCATGGTCACCACTGCCCAGGTTGCCACCCTCTTCTACTTGCCCTACCAATGAAGATTAGTTACTGGAAGCTAGTTAGCCAGATATCCCAATATTATTGGGACTGTCCCAGTATTAGGGGCTTTGTGTTATATGCACAATTATATCCTCCCCCAGAAAAGTATCCTGATTTTTCACACTTGGTATCTGGTCACCCTAGAGTTAGTGTTTGTATAGTATATTAAAGATATAAAGAAGTATGATATGATAAGCACTGTTACTATTTTGATGAATTTATCAGAATTTAAATGGACATTTTTTGTCCTCCGTTGGGTTAATGAACAATAGTTTACAGGGCCATAACTATTTTATATGTTCTTTGATGCAAAACTAATAGGTGGTTATGTACTCTAGGGAAAGAAGCATGCAATATGTGGATCAACATTCATTCCAGTATTTTCACTGAAAAACTTGTTGAATTATACACACACTATTATTTATCCTAGATTCAGGTGCACCCAGGATTCCTGCTGTTAAGGATAACTTATTATTTCCCATTGGCAGAATAAAATTACTGACAGAGCAACTGTAGCTGAAGAAGACTTGGGTTTGTAGGATGCCAATTGCTATTTGGTTAAACAAAACCGGGAGGACCAACCCCACACAATCTGTGAACCAGAACTTTATTTGTTTGTCAAATTTAAGCTTAAATTTTACCAAGCAAAAAAACTCCTAAAGCTTTTTATCTGAGGGCTTAGGTGAGACTTACATGGTGCATGGGTTTTGTCTCCTTGATATTTATATATTGACAGGTATAATTCATTCCACTGTTCTGGCTGCTGTAAGCAAGTTAAAAACAACTCATTAGCTCAGAAGGACATCCTCGCATCCACCCTACAAAATGTTATTCCCCACATTCAGCTCTTTCCCAATCTCAATCTCACCCAACCTGTCCCGGGAAAATACTAGGAGAATAAATGCAGCTAGTAGCATGACCTGAAGGTCACCAAATCCTGGCTTTGTTTCAATATTTTGGACCCTGGAGCCATCACTATGTACACCCTGTCACCACCCTCGTTCCATTTAAATCAGGATCTGTTAGCTTGAATGGCTCCCCGGTCATACATGATGTAATGTCACAGGAGCAGAGAGATGGTTGGTAACCAGGATCAAAATGATTTAGGACTTTGTAAATCCTTAAAATTAAGTTGGTAATGCAGCCAGTGCAGATAATGGAGCACTGGGATGCTAATGTGCTCCCTATTACAAAAACCACTTAATGAGTAGGCATCCATATTCAGCAATTTCATAATAGTTTTAAGATGAAGCTCCATGTAGAGCACATTAAAGTAATTCAGTCTCTAGGCTGTAGGCAGATAACTGTAGCAAGGTCTGCAGCTGTTAAAAAAAGATTACAACCTTCTTGCCAGGTGCAAATGCTAAAAGTGGTCTTTCCAACCATTGCTACTTGGAAATCTTAGCTAGAGATTTAAGTCCCCCAAACTGCAAACAAGTAACAAGTGATGGGCAGACAACTCCAATCAAGGGTGAAAATATAATCACCACTGTTTGTCAGGCTGTCTGGAGTGGCTCATGACCATAAGTTCCTATCTCAGGGCAGACTTTCAAAAGCAGGACAGACACCCCAAACTGGTGGTATGTTCTATAATTAGATTTCACCAACTCAGTACCAAATGTGAACTCCCAAAGTACTGCAATAGTCTTATACGGGGTCACCCGGGGGGGAAAGGGGGGGCAAGTGGGGCAATTTGCCCCAGGCTCTGGGCCCCGCAGGGGCCCCCACGAGAGTTTTTCGGGGCCCCTGGAGCGGGGTCCTTCACTTGCTCCAGGGGCCCCGGAAAACTCTCCCGGGGCCCGGGCCCCCGGAGCTTCTTCCGCTCTGGGTCTTCGGCGGCAATTCGGCGGCGGGGGGTCCTTCCGCTCTGGGACCCGCCACCGAAGTGCCCTGAAGACCCGCGGCGGGGGGGTCCTTCCACCCCGGGACCCGCCGCCGAAGTGCTGGGTCTTCGGCGGGGGGCCCCCCGCTGCCGAAGACCCCAGGCCGCCTGAATCCTCTGGGCGGCCCTGGTCTTACAATGGAGTCATCGACAGTCCCCTTAGACACTCCAGTCTATCTTGTCGTGCAGGCAAGCTGGACTATGTGATAGTCACTCCACAAATCATAAAATATTCAGTCCCAAGAGACCAGTCACTCACCCAGCTCAATTTGCATTCTAGATCTCACTTCAAATATAGCCAATTCTACAGTAAAATAAGTAAAGGGTTATTATCTAAGAAAAAGGAATGATAATTACTGAGAGGTGAAAGCTGGTAAAAATATATATCCAAGTGAGTCACAGTCTATAATTTCAAAAGGTAGCAGAGATGTAGTAATCTGCCTGTTTCCCAAAAGTCTTTTAGGTCTATCCAGAGTAACTCTGGGGAACTCCTTATTCTCATTGGATTATTCTGCCCTGTTAGAACAGTCCAGAGATGAAGAATTTTTCCTTGTATCCATATTTATAGCTTGTTCTCACAGAACCCAATTTGACAGCAACAGTTCCCATATAGGTCCCTTCTTCATGGAGGGGAGGAAGAGGAAAGCACTTAATAAAGTCTTTGATCTTTGATTTTGCACAATGGCTTATTTGTGTTTAATGAAAAGGATTGAACATCTTCTTGTAAGAGACCATCATTTGCAAATGCAAATGTTTGCTTTTACATTATAACATGGGATATAATTGAATGAGAACAATACATGCAGTATCCTACAAGCATTTTATAAAAAACTAAATACATTCTTATCAGCTTAACATTCAATATTTATTTTGATAATGCTAACATACAGTTAAGCAAGACTGGTGTCTTGTAAGTGTTCAGTGAGGCCTGGAGCCTTCGCATGAGCTGGCACCTGGTCTGCTAGTGTCACACTGTTTTCTTCTGTTTGCCTTCCCCAAACTACAAGTATGAATTCAGTCTTCTCTGGGTTCAGTTTCAGACAGTTAGCATTAATCTATGTTCCATTCTCCATAGATACTGGCTAGGTCTTTTGTATTCATACATGTTAAAATTACACTTCATAGTAGCATAAATATTAGATCTGGAGACACTATGTGGATATTGTTTCAGAAGAATTTGTTGCAAATCTGAAAAATTCACACTTCCACCTTTATTTCTGTGGCACTGTCTTGCTGTTATGTTATACAAAACTTTATTCATTTGGAGGTTTGGTTGATAGTCTTCTCCTCTCCCTAAGTCACTTCTAAAATGTGGATCATTTCTTTAAATTAGAATGATCAGATCTTCATAACTATCTCCAGTTGCAGTAATAGCTTCACAATAATGCTGACTAGGAAAATATACATCAACCAAAGTTCAAATTTGGAACTGAGTTGAGAAGACTTAGACAACATGGAAGAACTAAACAACTAATGGCAAGATATTATACAACCTTAAACAATAAAGAAACAGACAAGTCACTGTCTGAACAAGAGAAATAGGAATTAGACTTCCAAAGTCTTGCAGAAGACAACAGGTGGGACAAATATCTTCCAAATGGTTCACACCACCACTTCCTCTCCTTCTTCAGGAAAATTCCTCTGGATATTAATCATGCATTTCTTCTACACAGTTATCCGAAACAAAATGAATCCAACACCCCTCTCCTCCAATCTCTGCTGGAGAGGCTGCAGACTATAAATTAGCAACCCACATATATTTTGGGGGACTGCCCTCAGATCCAAAATTTCTGCTCACACATACACAGTAGTCTATAAACACATTTTACCACACAGGCTGACAAATATCTAATCTATTATATTCTGGGCAATATAGCTCACAGCCTTTAAAATAATTCAGAACACCCACTCAAAAATGTAATGGTAGCTGCAAGGAAATGTATCACCATATGACAGTCCTTCATTTAAAATATAGCTAGAGAAGATACAAGATGTGGAACAAATTACAGCACGACTCTGATAACCCCAGGAATGGTATGATGAAAGATGGACCTACTCCTAAGACCACAGGAAAGAACACACACACACACACACAAGCTGGGACCCAAACTAAAATATTAAAACAGCAAGTCATAATGAATCAGGCTTTCCAGGGAATAATGGCACATCCACATCAAAAGCCTTAAATGCCTACTCATATGACTGATGCCACGCTCTCTTTATAGAAAGGCTCACTTACATGTCTGCCTGTTTCTTGTTTACAAAGGGAAGTATTATATACCAGCTCAACATTAACATACCAGTGTGTACTGTGCTACTTCCTCTTTACATCATTTGCCTGTATAACTTCATGTGTAGTCTATGTACCTATTTACATGTTACCTGTAAAACCTTAGGTATATTCTCTGTGCCTTCATGTAACTTTCCTTTCAAATCACTAATAAAGGGTTGTGGAAAACTGCACACAGAAATCTGAAGGGCAGATTAGACCCCCCCCCATGGGAGAGATTTCTGGGGGAGGGAATCACCATAAAGGACCCCTCAAGAAGATTCACCTATATTGTGTTTACTGTGTTAGGGCTCAATCCTGAGCTTCCAAGTGAGAGTTTTGCCTGAGTAAGGAGGGCAAGATAGAGCCGTATGCTAGAAATAAAACTTCGCCATCAGGCAAGGAACAGCTTCATCAATAAAACTAATTGTGGTCGCCCCAAAATAAGTCATGCATCAGTCCTGTGCTTTTTAGTTCCATCACTGCACTTTATACTATCTTATTCAAAACATTACATTTTTATATATAGACCACTTCTGTGAAGTTAATACAGTATCCTGTTACACCTGAAAATCATAAAACTTGCTTATTTCCTACAAAGCATCACTTCCTTTTGATGTGAACCATCTGTCAAATCTATAACTGAACATCCCTCAGTTATTCCCATGAGTGATGCAACTTCAAAAAGAGGCAAAGTTCACAGACTGAGACTTATTTAGATGCAGGATTAAAAAATAGCAGAAGCAGCAAACTCACACAGAAAGGTGCATGCATCTGCAGTCCTTGGGAAAGTCATTGATGTATTAAGGCTGAAATTCATTCCTGTGTAAAGGGGCAGCACAAGAACTATCCACCACTTAACATGAAAGTTTAAGTGGAACTTACATGGTGCATAGAGGTAATTCTTTCTTTCTTGTCCTGTCATTTTATGGTGCATCAGCATCAGCATGTGAAGTTATGACCACCACCTACCACTATTTTCACATAATCAAAATCTATATCCTCTCATCTTGCCCTGTATCCTTAAAAAAATGCAGTCATGCTTTTTTAATGCTACCCCACTTCCCTGGTACTTTCACCCTACCTCTCAGACCATATTCTTATACCTTGAGGCATCTCAGTTCTTCATAAAGAATCTTTCTTTCTGTAGAATTGTCTCTGTATTGCCATAACAGATGACCGTCTGTTTCTTTAACTTTGCATGTTTTGCACAACCCATCTTGGCCCATCCCATTTGGGCTTCGCTTCTTTTGTCATAGTGTGAAGTATGACATTATCCTCAAGCTTAGAACATATTTCATAGAACCTTTGTCCTCTTTTCTCTTTGGCCCATATTTCCTTTCATTCTTTCTTAAGTTCTCTCTTAACCAAACTTTTGAAGTTCTGTGCACTCAGTGGGATCTTTATATCAACCTCCTCATTTATTAAGGCATTTTTCGCTGCTTTATCTGCCAGTATACTGCCAGATATCCTGACATGTGTTGGAATCCATGCTATTACTATATGTATACCTAGTTGTACTATTTGCATAGTCAGGAGCAATATTTTATTAATTAAGTCATTCCTGCTTATCGAGCTTCTATTTCTGATCACCATTATACCCAACAAAGAGTCAGATAGTATAGCAGCTGTAGTTGGGCGTACATCCCTTATCCAGGTCAGTGCCAACAGCATGTCCACCAATTTGTCTGTTAAAATGGTCACAAAATTGGATAGTCTGATAGATCTCCTAATTCCAAATTCAGGGATACAAAAGGCCATTCCCGCTTTACCTGTCTCGTCATCTTTAGATCGCTCAGTGTAGATTTGGCAATGCTGACCCAATTTGCCATGTATAAACTCAGACATTTTTATCCATCATATTTGATGGTCCTGCTCTTCCCTTTGTTTTATGGTATAATTGTAAACCCGCAATTGGAGAGACAACTGTCCAGCTATAATTTGATTTCCCATGACTAAAGATTTTAATCTCTTCCAGTTCTGCCTTTTTACTCAAGTCTTTTACTCACCTTTTGACCTTAATAGCATGTGGGAGTTTGTGGCATCCAGTTACATCTTGCGTACTTAATTCCCAATAGTCCTTGTACATTTGTTTAGTACTCTTGTCTTCATTATTTCCATTTACCTTAGCCCAAAAGGTTAAATCTAATAATTTCATTTTTAAATGTATAGGCATTTCTCTGGTTGCTACCTGCATCACACAGAACGGTGTCATAATACTCATACGACCTGTGATTCTCAGAGTTTGGGTTTGGATCAGCTCTAATTTTTTGAGTGTTGATTTAGAGGCTGAGTTAAAGGCTTAGCATCCATAATCTATAACTGGTTTTATTAGTCCCCTATACAGCATCATCAAGATGTTTTTATCTGCATATCAATTGTTCTCAGCAATACTTTTAAGTCCATACATGTTTGGGACATCCCTGCTCTTTTAACAAGGCTATTTGGCACTTACTATTCATGTTTGTTCTCCCATTTAAAAAGGTATGATGTTCAATCAGGGAGAATAACTAATGTCATGTGATTTAAGTGAACAATCACGCATCATGAATACGGAACCGCAACTGGATGAAGCTAACAGTTCATAAGCAATCCCTAGGCTCAACTTTTTCAAGTGAACAGTCAAACATTTCTGAATAGTGAGTAGATGATTAAAAATTGATCTATTTGTGAAGAATTTATAAATGGGGGGGGGAAAAGGCTAAATTAGTGGGATGATTTATTTGGAACCAAAATTGAGTGAATTTACCTCGGTGCATCTAAATTTCAAAGCTGAAAATCTAATGAGAGTAAACACCCAATACTATCTTGATTGCCAGAGAAATAAGCTTTTGATCATGGCAATCAATCAATTAAATATTTCAGAAATAATTTTTTCTGCTTTTTTAAAAAAAAAAAAGCAGGAAGAGGAAGGATTGCTGTCTTGATAAAGCACTGGATTGGAATTCAGGAGCTCTGCAACGCACTATCTGCATGACCTTTAGCAAGTCTGGAGGATAGACTTTAACCAAACAAGTTATTGGACTTAAGTTACTCCTGTAACTGGGTGAAATGTAATGGCCTGTGATGTACAGGAGGTCAGATTAGATGATGTAAAGCTCCATTTCTGGCCTTAAACTCTATGAAACTCCTGTAAGCATCTGTAAAATGAGGATAGGATTCTACTCTTTATCTTCTCTATTTAACTTGAGAACTTAAGTGGGACCTCAGTGGAGCATAGGCCTGGTCAGGGCTGTAACTAAGGCAGGGCGAGAGGGGCTGCCGCCCAGGGCACAGAGCCGGCAGAGGTGCAAAAATGGGGAAGCATAGAATTGGGCCCAGCGGTCTCACACACCCTGCAGGACTGGGCTCAGCAGTGTTGGCCGGAGTCCATGGGCATAGTTTGTGGGGGCATTGCCCCCTCTCCCCTCAAGCAAAGGCCTGGGCTGGAAGCAGAGGGGGATGGGCTGGAGCTGCTTCTCCTGCAGGTACTTGCTGCCTCTGCAGCTGAACGCCACCTCCTAACTCTTCCTTCTGTTAGCATATGCTGCATCAACACCGGGGGGGCATGTCAGCATAGGCTCTGTAATGTAGCTATGGCTTTAGTGTGTGTTATGCTATAGATATGCATGAATTACTCTGTAACAGTACCACTTTTGCTGAATACTACAGTACATGCTCTAAAAGAAATGCAAGTTGCTATCTGTAAAATGTATATTTCTCTTTTGTGGCAAGTGTTCTGAAAACAACAGGATTTATCATTGAAAAGTCTTTGAGGCACCTGCCTTTTCTGAGTTAAAGAAACCCTGGAAAAAGGAAGAAGAAATGGTTGCTAGCACTGCACTAACACAAAATGGGTGTTTACTCCTGAACCAAGGATAAAATAAAAAAAAAATGCAGTGGTATTTTCTACAGCAATTATGAAACAGATCATAACTGATTAACTCAAATTTCCTGAGGAAATATGGTACCTTTGTAGGAATAAATGGATCCAAAATATAGCTTGTTGTCTGAAGTGATACTCAGAGTTTCCCGATGAAATCTGAGTTGCTTGTCAGATTCAGTGAACAGAAAAGGCTGTACAATTAAAAAAAGGCAAGGTTAACATTCATTTTTAGTTTCTTCAGCCTTTGTTTGATCAGTATGAATATTAAAACTGTATCTTATGCTCCATAGCACAGCCAGCCAGAGTAATCAGGCATGAAGTGTCAAGTCCAGGAAGTTCAAAGAGACACAGAGTAGTTTACCACAGCCAAAGATCTAAAAAACCCAGACAGGGTCAATCCTATTTTTGAGGAGTCTGTTAAGTGACTGCAGGGCTCAGAGGCTATCACAAGACAATCACTTTCTTGAATAGACCACTGCTTCAATGGTGAGGGCTCTCCCAGCTCTTAAGCCCCTACTCCTGGTTAGTTCATTAAGGATAATAGATCTCATTCAAATTCCAGAACATGTTAATAAAGAATAACACCTACAGATCCATAAATTAAGAATCTGATGAACCATCATCATCATACACCAGCCACAACTATTTACATAGTGTCCTCCAAAAAGCCTCTTCCTCCTCTTCACCCATGCATATCTTCTTAATTTTCAGACCGCTTGAACTAGATCTGCTAGCTTCCTCCTTTTCCTTTACACCCACAACTCTTTTCTGGCAGCCATTTGTTGCCTTCTGGCTCCTTTCACATCTATTTCTATTACAGATAAAATGGGAGCAAAAAATTCCTAATTTATCTTTCACATTTAAAAATGAGTTGAAAATCGCCATTGAGTCATAAAGTGTCATTGAGAGAGCAGCCAGGTTCCTTAGTTGGATGATATTTTGCATGATGCACTTTGAACCGTGGTCAGAAGGGAGGCCTCAATGCATAATGGGATATGCAGTCCAGACAAGGGACCTGGCCCATAGGACAGAATGGGGGCATTAAGCATCAAATTACAACTCCCGTGAAGCACCATGGCACTTTAGACACATGTAATTTAATGTTAAACTGACTCAAAAGGAAACACTTTGGATTTTCCCCTATGGAAAACTGAAAAATTTCAGCAAAATTGAAATCTTCCTGTGGAAAATCTGCAGTTTACAGAAACTGCATTTTCTATTGAAAAATCATTTAGTCTAATCATTAATTGATCTAATCCCTGATTAGATCAATTAGAATTATATTACAAAATTTAGATTGAAAGGCGTTAACAATCACCTGTACTATATGATCTAGTACTATAAGATTTCCAGTTCTTGAATGGCTTTTCACAATAGCCATTCCTTCCCTCTCCCCACAAAAAATGTTATTGGCTTCAATTTATTCTTTGGGAACAAATATATATGGTCTATACTCTACTGACTGAAAAGGCCAGAATAAGAGATGTAAACATCCTTCCCCACATAGTCATACCAAACCATGGGGAGTAAGGAATCCTGATCTGACATTCATTGCTCAGACCCAAGCATATCTTAAATAACAGGTTGTGCCTTAATAGGTTTCTGGTTGTTAGCTCATCCTGTTAAATCCACTCTAGTGTCAAGTTTTCTGGCCACCAGTTAACAGACACAACAGAAGCTTTGAATAACCTTGCCCACTTGTACAGGGGGACTAAACAGTTAACAATAAACCCTATTGATAATGAGAAGGGAAATCCAAATTGAAGATTGTTGTAGGGTGTGCACTAAAATACATGTGGTTTCATGGAGCTCCAGCTTTTATTTCCAAACAGGTGAACTTATTTTACACTGGAAATGAACTCTTTAAGCAATAATGATGATCATACAGATTAATGACCCTGTAAACTAGATGTGAAATATAGCTGAAAACACTTTAACACCAATAGGTCATTAATCCAAGGAAATGCCTGGCGATAATAACTACTGTTTGGATGACCTGAATATTAAAAAAATGAATAATTACAATTAGGAATAAATTTTTAAACGGGCTCCAGAGGTGATCCCGGCAATTACAGGCCAGTAAGCCTGACTTCAGTACCGGGCAAGCTGGTTGAAACTATAGTAAAGAACAAAATTTTCAGACACACAGATGAACATAATTTGTTGGGGGAAGAATCAACATGGTTTTTGTAAAGGAAAGTAATGCCTCATCAATCTACTAGAATTCTTTGAGGGGGGTCAACAAGCATGTGGACCGAGGGGACCGAGTGGATATAGTGTACTTAGATTTTCAGAAAGCCTTTGACAAGGTCCCTCACCAAAGGCTCTTAAGCAAAGTAAGCTGTCATGGGGTAAGAGGGAAGGTTCTCTCGTGGATTGGTAACTGGTTAAAAGATAGGAAACAAAGGGTAGGAATAAATGGTCAGTTTCAGAATGGAGAGAGGTAAATAGTGGTTTCCCCCAGGGGTCCATACTGGGACCAGTTCTGTTCAACATATTCATAAATGATCTGGAAAAAGGGGTAAACAGTGAGGTGGCAAAATTTGAAGATGATACAAAACTACTCAAGATAGTTAAGTCCCAAGCAGACTGCGAAGAGTTACAAAGGGATCTCACAAAACTGGGTGACTGGGCAACAAAATGGCAGATGAAATTCAATGTTGATAAATGTAAAGTAATGTACATTGGAAAACATAATCCCAACTATACATATAAAACAATGGGGTCTAAATTGGCTGTTACTACTCAAGAATGAGATCTTGGAGTCATTGTGCAGCAGCAGTCAAAAAAGCTAACAGAATGTTGGGAATCATTACGAAAAGGATAGATAATAAGACAGAAAATAGCATATTGCCTCTCTATAAATCCATGGTACGGCTCACATCTTGAATACTGTGTGAAGATGTGGTCGCCCCATCCCAAAAGAGATATATTGGAATTGGAAAAGGTTTAGAAAAGGGCAAAAAAAATTATTAGGGATCTGGAATGGCTTCCAAATGAGGAGCGATTAATAAGACTGGGACTTTTCAGCTTGGAAAAGAGACGACTAAGGGGTGATATGATAGAGGTCTATAAAATCATGACTCGTGTGGAGAAAGTAAATAAGGAAGCATTATTTACTCCTTCTCATAACACAAGAACTAGAGGTCACCAAATGAAATTAATAGGCAAAAGGTTTAAAACAAACAAAAGGAAGTATTTTTTCTTACAACGCACAGCTAACCTGTGAAACTCCTTGCCAGAGGATGTTGTGACGGCCAAGGCTATAACAGGATTCAAAAAGAACTCGATAAGTTCATGGAGGATAGTTCCATCAATGGCTATTAGCCAGGATGGGCAGGGATGGTGTCCCTAGCATCTGTTTGCCAGAAGCTGGGAATGGGCAATAGGGGATGGATCACTTGATGATTACCCGTTCTGTTCATTCCCTCTGTTGCCCCTGGCATTGGCCACTGTCGGAAGGCAGGATACTGGGCTAGATGGACCTTTGGTCTGACCCAGTATGGCTGTTCTTATGTTCTTATGTTCTAATGAATCAGATGTCTGTTAAATAATGTATGTGACAGTCTCTATTACAAAGTACTAACTAAATTACTAGAATATGTATATTTCATAATGTAGATGTTTTAATTAAATATTTATCTATATTGTTTATCTGGTAGAAAGGAAGGAAATATAATAAAGTTATTTTATTATAATTAATTTTGGACCTTGATTTTTTGGCATATTCTGTGACATCAGTGGTGCATGTAGTAATATGTGAACACAGCAAAATTCACTGCAAAGGGCTAGCACAAGGCATATGCACCACTTAATTTGCATAAAATTACTCACATTTGCTACTATTGTCAGGATCTGAACCTACAGGTACAAGTGGGTGTTGCACAGGAATGACTCTCACTCTACTGTGTTAATTTCCTCTATCTGTAGGTCTAATTACAGCACTTTTTATTAGAGAAATATGCTTAGTGGACTACATACCAGAAATCCTTAACAGACAGCATGATGTGCCTGTGTTGGAAGAGGAAGAATCAAGCCCCACTCAGGATTGGGACTCCATTGTGCTAAGTGCTACAAAAAGACTTAGGGCTTGTCTACACTTAAAACGCTGCAGCAGCACAGCTGCGCCACTGTTGTGCTTCATTGTGGACACTACCCACGCCGACAGGAGGGGTTCTAATTCTAAGAATTCTTCTGTCAACCTAGCGCTGTTTACGTGGGCACTTTGGTCAGCTTGACTATGTCACTTAAGGGTGTGGATTTTTCACACCCCTGAGCATCTTAGTTATGCCAACCTAATTTTCTCATGTAGACCAGGCCTTATTAAGTCGTGGTACCTGCCATGAGGATTTTACAATCTGGGCCAGAATCCTGGAAAAAGAACAGTTCAGGGTGACCTTTGTGTCTACCTAAGACAAGACCCAACAAGCAAGTGTAAAGGACTTGGGAAAGGGCAAGGATAATGAGGTTAACAGTGATATGAATACGAACTTACATAGTCCAGTGGTGTGCGTAGCCTGAATACAGACTTAACAGGCAAGTTTGCAAAGGAACTTTTCAGCCATTATAAAAATCAGATGATGAATTATCTAGACTAACTATCCCTGTAAACAGATTAAATAAATTGTTTTGTTTTCATCCTCGCCTCATCCCCAGCTCATGGGAGCTCTCACAGACGCATTTTAAAGCCAAATTTGTGTGGTAGACAGCATGATTCCCTCAAAGTGATATTAAGGAAAGCTAAATTTAGGGCATAATCCTGGTTCTTGCTTATAGCATTCTGCAAGAGAGTCCCACTGGTACATGGCCGGAGTGTGAATCTTCCCTACTCCAGGCTTCTGAGCAATGGTGCAAAAACTCTGCACCTGTTGCTGCAGCCTCATGGAAACAGTAAGGTAGGGTTACCATATTTCAGCAAGCAAAAAAGAGGACGGGAGGAGCCCCACCCTAGCCCCGCCCCTGTCCTGCCCTAGCCCCACCCCATCATGCCCTAGCCCCGCCCCTCCCACTTCCCCCCCCTCAGAACCCCCAACCCTCCCCCCGCTCCTTGTCCCCTGACTGCCCCCTCCTGGGACCCCTGCCCCTAACTGCCCCCCAGGACTCCACCCCCTACCTAAGCCTCCCTGCCTCTTGTCCCCTGACTGCCCCCTCCTGAGACCCTCCCCCCATCCTAACTGGCCCCCTAGGACTCTACCCCCTACCTGTACCCTGACTGCCCCAACCCTTATCCACCCCCCCACCCCCAGACAGACCCCTGGGACTCCCACGCCCCATCCAACCACTCTCCACCCCCTGACAGCCACCCCCCAGAACTCCCAACCCATCTAAACCCCTCTGCTCCCTGTCCCCTGACTGCTCCGATCCCTCTCCCCACCCCTGCCACCTGACAGCCCCCCCCCCCAGAATTCCCAAACACCCCCCCCCGCTCCTTGTCCCCTGACTGCCCCCTCCTGGGACCCCTGCTCCTAACTGCCCTCCAGAACCCCACCCCCTATTTATGTACAGGCGTGACTACCTGCCCTTTCCTGGTTATTATACGCGGCCAGTCCGCATCCACATCCAGTAATTAAATAAACTAATAATTTAAATTGGAATTTCATCCATTAATAAGTATTTATTATATAATTAAAACCATTCTATTGAAGGACAGATATTAAATAACACTAAATAAATTAATGTTCAAAACAATATTAAAAATTTGAAAATTTAGAGCATGGAAACCAAAATAGCTAAAATTTAGTTTTGGCAAGATACACGGAATGGAAACTCCGGGATCTTTACCTGTCACTGAATATAGCCATCATACCAATAGTGGAATATAAAACAAGTCTACATATACTCTCCTTAAAATTTTTACTTCTGTCCATTCCCAATAATTGTAACAAATCATTATTACCTTCACTCCACTTGCCACGCGCCCCAAGCACAAAACCAAAGAAGTGAATATTTTTACCTCCCGTTAAGTTTTTAATTTCTTCCTCTAACTCAAGATAATAAGCCACCTTCTCACTGTGGGCTTGTTCCAAACTTCCGGCATTATCCTCCCATCGCACTGTAACATCAACCACCACTGCTGTATCTCCTTTTATAAATATAATATCCGGCTTTCTTAACTCACCCTTACTATTTCTCAAATGGGGCTCTATCATTGCCTTCCACCCTAATTTACCAACCTTATCTACAACTGCAGACACTACTCTATTATGCCTTTTTATCCTAGCATTCTTAGTCTTATAACATTGTCCTGAGATATGGGGAACAGTCTCCTGCACTTTACCGCACCATCTACAAAGAGCATTCATACCTCCTCTTCCTCTTGCTAATGTCTCCCTAGTAGGATAAATATTTGCCCTAAGCTGCAATGCTGCGATATACGCTGACGATTTAACTTTACTAGAGTTTCTAAAAATCGAATTACTAATTAAATCATTTTTAAAATATTTTATCCCTATTCCCTGACATCTCAGTTCCGACCATCTTAAAAATTCCTCTTCCCTCCATTTCTTGGGATGAGATGTTACTGCACTAAATGACAATATTTTATCCACAAGATTTTCTCCTGCATATAGATAAGATAGGTCCATCCAATCATCTCTCGAGACAATATGTCTCCTCCATTTACGAATTAACATATTTGGGATTTGCACACTAAACTTAGTGAGAGCTAAACCACCATCCCTACCTCTAGAATAAAATATCCCATCTGTGGTACACTGAGGTAAATGTAAAATCTCTTTAACTATTTTTCTAACTAACACATCAAGATCGTCTAAAAGATTAAAAGGGGGTTCTATTAAAAGAAGATTATAAAATAGCTTCGGTAAAATATATGTCTGTAAAATTAATATTTTTGGGCCGGTTTTAATGGGGCCTTAATTAAATTCTCACTCCAATCTTTCAATTTTTCTTTAAGTACTGGTCCCCCTACACCTATCCAGGGATCTATTCTAGCTCCTAAATATTTTTCAAAATCCCCTGGTTGAACATATTCAATCTCCTCTGACCCTATCTGCCAATTATCCTTAGGATTAACTACATAGGTTTTATGTTTAGTTAAAATATGAAAGCCTTTCGTTTTCTTCACATTAACAGAGAGATTAGTATTTTTACAAAACTCCTCTAAGATACCCAAAATTTTAATCATTCCTTTATATGAGCTACTTAAAATTGCCACATCATCGGCAAAAGCCAATGACGTGACACCATTGCCCTTAACATAAAAACCACTTCCTTCTACTTCTAATCTAGTTAAAAGGGGATCCATAGCAATATTAAACAAAATTGGGGACAACGGGTCACCCTGCTTGACCCCCCCTCCTAATTAAAATAGACTCAGTAACTTCATCACCCACCCATACCCTAGTTGTGCAATTATCATAAAGGTCCCTAATAATATCTATAAAATGTTCATCTATACCAAATCTTCTCAACCCGGCTATTATATGTCCGTGTCCCACAGAATCAAAAGCTTTAGCCAGATCTACGAACACTATTGCAATTTCATTCCCATTTCGTTTAGCCCCTTTAATCAAATTATCTAATATAGCAATATTTTCCTCACACCCAGGGGCGGATATAAACCCTTTTTGTCTACTACATATCTTAACTGTTTCCACCAGTCTTTTTGCTAATATTTTGGTATAGATTCTAATCCAAACTGACCCAATTGTCAATGGTCTCCAAGATGTTAACTTCTTCATTTCCTCCTCATCTTGTGTCTTTGGTATTAAAATCGTTCTATTTTTCTTAAATTCATCTGGTACCTGTCTATTTAGAAACCATATATTAAAATTTTTTGTAAGTATTAAGGAGTCTAAATTAAAAATATCCCACAAATTGCTCACTTTTACTTTATCTGGGCCAGGAGCACTATCTTTTCTTATTTCTCTTAAAGCTATTCTAATCTCATCCACAGAGATCGGACTCATTAATATATCATTATCCGCATTCTCTGTGGATGATGGCCACCCTATCATATTACCATGTCCAATTGTTCCCAAAATATTCACATAGTATTCCTCAATTTCTTTCATAGGGATAGCACACTTAGCCTTATCTGGCTCTCCCATTATAATGCGAGTCAATCTTCTTCTATCCTTATCAAATAACACTGCTCTACAGCCAAAATGCTTCTGAAATAAATGTAGTCAAACTTTACTAATTCTAGGTCACTGAGAACGAAAATGATGCTTAAAATTGTTGATTGGCTCTAGTTTTCAAGATATGCTATTGGGTCAGTATATACGACCCTTGACTTGGGAATGGCGGAGGATAAGTGAGTTATAAAGGGAAGGGATCACAATTTAAACCAGAAATGACTAAAATACATCTTTGACTGGATCTATGAATAAATCTATGACTGGGTTTGGACAGTACTTGCTTTTTAGGCAAAACAATGAATGATGCAATCTGAAGCTGGTATTGCGTCATACATGATATGAATTGCATCATGTTATTCCTAGAAGTCATGGATGATGCAATCATAATGAAGCTTACATCACTCTGCTGAACAAATTGCCCTATATCAGCTCTAGAAATCATACAGTGTCATGCTCTCTTATTTGTCAGTGTTTGATTTTGCAAAGGGACACATTTCTGTTTAGCCAAAGTGAGCAGAGATGCCTCGAACTTGTGTGAACAGTGCAGATAACTTCTGCTATGTTTGTGGTGAAGTGACTTTTGCATCACAAAAGCGCAGTATAACCACAATGGTTAAGAAAGCCTATCACCTTTATTTTGGCTGCAAAATTGGAGATCAGGACAAGAGGTGGGCCCCACACATATGCTGCAACACTTGTGCAACAAATCTTCGCCAGTGGTTGAACAGGAAAAGGAAATCTATGCCTTTTACAGTGCCAATGATTTGGAGAGAGCCAACAGATCATACCAGCAATTGTTACTTCTGCATGGTGCCTCCAGTTGGGAAAGGTGTGTCAAAGAAGAAAAAGTGGACTGTGCATTATCCAAACATTCCATCAGCTATACGCCCAGTACCCCACGGAGAAGGACTGCCGGTTCCTGATGCACCAGAATCATTCTCACTTGAGTCAGACGAGGAAGAGGAAGAGGATGAAACTTCTGGTCCTGAACCATCAATGTCACAGGACCCACATTTTCTCCCATCCTCCTCCTCTGAACCACACCTCATAACACAAGGTGAACTGAATGACCTTGTCAGGGATTTGGAACTACCCAAGAGTAAGGCAGAGCTGTTGGGCTCCAGACTACAGCAGTGGAATCTCCTGGCAGGTGATGTTATGGTTTCCATGTTCCGTGACCGTCAAAAGGATCTTGTCCCATTCTTCTTCATGGAAGGTGATCTTGTAGCCTGCAACAACATCGATGGTGTGATGGCAGCCCTCAACATCGTTCACGATCCAGATGAGTGGAGACTGTTCATTGATTCATCGAAGACGAGTCTTAAAGCTGTTTTACTGCATAATGGCAATGTTTTGCCATCAATTCCAGTTGGTCATGCAGTCCATATGAAGGAAACCTATGACAACATGAAACAACTTTTGAGGTGCCTAAACTATGACCAACATCAGTGGCAGCTTTGTGGCGATTTGAAGGTTGTTGCTCTCTTGCTTGGTCTGCAGACTGGATACACAAAGTACTGCTGTTTTCTCTGCGAATGGGATAGTTGTGCAAGAGATTCCCACTACATCAAGAAAGATTGGCCACTCCGACAGTCATTGGAGCCTGGGAGGAAAAGTGTTCAGCATCCACCACTTGTTGAATCAAGGAAGATTTTGTTACCACCCTTACACATCAAGCTGGGTCTGATGAAGAACTTTGTCAAGGCCATTGACAAAACACAAGCAGCTTTCAAGTACCTCCGTGGAAAATTTCCAAGGTTAAGTGAAGCTAAGATAAAGGAAGGTGTCTTTGTTGGTCCTCAGATTCGTGAACTTCTTCGAGATGATGCATTTGACTATGCACTGCGTGGCAAGGAAAAGATGGCATGGAAAGCCTTCCAGTTAGTGGTAATAAATTTTCTCGGAAACAACAAGGCAGACAACTACAGTTTGTTGGTGGAAAACCTCCTCAAGGCATACAAAAGCCTTGGTTGCAACATGTCACTAAAGATACATTTTTTGCACTCTCATCTAGATTTTTTTCCACCAAACTGCGGAGCAGTGAGCGACGAGCACGGCGAGTGATTTCACCAGGACATTGCAACAATGGAGAAACGCTATCAGGGCAAATGGAGCCCATCAATGCTTGCAGACTATTGCTGGACAGTGACAAGAGATGCTCCATTTAATGAATACAAGAGACAAGCCAAGAAGCGCCGAGTAGATACTGAATAGGACTAAACTATGTACAGAATAGTTTTTTGCCTTTTGTTTCATAATAAATTTTATTTATATAACCCTTTTGCTGATTTTTAAAGTGTTACCTAAACAGGACAGGTGAAATATTATCATGTAAAGCAACCATAAACACATGAAAAGACCTAGGTTTACAATTTATGATTAAAACTCTACTATCTACACAATATACATAGACATAAAATGTAAAAACTTAAATATCTTAGAAACAGTAGCCAATCAGTTGTTTTAATTGTCATATTTGAATTCAGCACATCAAAATACATAATAAATAGCACATTTTATCTCTGAAGCAGACGACTTCTCAAAAATTGTAGACCAGTGTAATTGTTGATAGAATTTATACTTAGCTTTCTTTGTAGCATATCTCCTAATTGCATTAAATTGCTTCCTTCTCCCCTCCTTTCTCATCTTCCCTTTTCCTTTATTCCTCAACTCTATTTGACTTTCATTTCTAGGGTCCTTTCCCTCTACTAATGAATAACATAATTTTTCCAACATTGCCCATCCGAGAGCTTTTGTTAAATCCTCCTTTAATAATCCTTCAATTTCCCCTAAACTATTTATTATTTCTCTTCCCTCCCTACTTTGTTTTCCCCGTTTACATATTTTCTCCACTAAATCCACTTCTGGATGTCCTTTTAGTGGGAAAATCCTCTCTCTTGGGGGCGGAATTTCTAATATATTTACTCTAATGTCCTCTACCTCAGTCACTTCCTCCCTATCTCCTGTTACCACTAACTTCTTCTTTGCTAATTCTCGTCTTTTATCTGATATTTGTTTATTCGTTTTGGTCCTCATCTCGCTCTCAATACATTTATTTATATTCCTTTTCCCAATATATTTCCTTTCCAACTGTATAAGCTGCGCAACCTCATCTTTGGTCCATATACGAGATCTAGTCGATCCCTCTTTGATCTTACTTTTAGCAGCCATATCTTCTTTTCTTTGCTCATTCCTTACAGCAGGGTGTCTATGTCTACAGTGTTGGCTCAATCCAGATCTAGTATGAAAACCAAGCCCACAGACCGAGCACGTATGGCTCTTCATTGGGGTATCCTCCTTCTTGGGTATGCACTTGGGGTAGTGGCAAGCTATATTATGATATTGAGAAGATTTTCCACATTTACTACATACAACTCGTATGGCTTTACTTTTATGAACCACATTAATGTGTTTGGCCCATTTACCAAATGTTGGTAATATCTGGGGACATATTGGACAATTAAAACTATCAACGGGATACTCTAAATAAAAAACCCCATCCTTCCACGAACTACTTTCTAATATATTTATATTACTACCAGTACTGTTAAGATCCTTATTACGATCCCTATTAAAATCAGTACTTGGTCTAAAACTATTTAATAAACTAGACCCATTAACTAAATGAGCATTAAGATATCCCGATTCACTAACATATGGATCATCAAATGTACTTAAATACTTAAAATCTGGATTAAAACTTTCCATAGTTAAATCATTAAAAGTGTCCCTTGTAAAAACCATCGGTAAGATAGATAAAATCTCCTCACCATGATCATCACAAACAGTCTCCTCTACCTCCTCTCCATGCTCCACTGGGAGGACTTGATTCTCACTCTCATGCTCATGAGACTTCATTATAGTCCACACCATTTTATCCATTGGTCCAGCGACCCTAATCACACCCCTAATATATTTAACACTGTCAGCCGGGGCATCAAAGCCAACAGCGGGGGCGTTATTAACCCGGTCCAGCGCCAATCCGGTATAAAAATATAAATTACTTTTTTCCATAGCTAAAAGATTTACCCTTCTCAGGGGGAAACTAACCCTTTCCAGGGGGAAACTAACCCGTACCTGGGGGAAACTAACCCGTGCCTGGGGGAGACTACCCTTACCAGGGGGAATCTAACCCTTACCAGGGGGAATCTAACCCTTACCAGGGGGAGGCTACCCTTACCAGGGGGGCATCCATGTGGCACCATATGGGGCTGCCCAACCCCGTCCCACACCCCACTGAATGTGGGATGTGGGTTCGTCCTCCGCAATCCGCCTGGCTATCCAAGCCAGTTACCGACTCTCACCACGAGGAGGTAGCGGTTGGACTTGCAATCCAGAGGCTTTCCTCGAAGAGGGGTCCCAAACAGCATAATGTCGAGCTCTAACGGGCGTGTGAGAAAAGGCTCAGATCTTGGTAGGGGTTGCCCCTATTGACCTCTCTGTTCCTTGTCCCCTAACTGCCCCCTCCTAAGACCCTCCCCAATGTCCCCCAGCACCCTACCCCCTACCTGTACCCTGACTGCCCAAAACCTTATCCACACCCCCACCCCCAGAAAGCCCCCCCCGAACTCCCCCCCCGGTCTCTTGACTGCCCCCTCCAGAACCTCCCTGTCCCTTCTCCGACCCCCTGGCCCCCTTGTTGTTGGCCTTCGCCTAATGTCTCTGTGAGCTTGCTCAGGAACGGCCTGAGCCGTTCGTCCCGGCACGCTGGGCAGCAGGAGCGGGGGAGGAGCTCCAGACTGCCGTAGGCGATCTGCGAATGCAGGGAGGGAGGGATCTCTGCTGCAGGGGAAGTGGAGGAGGGGCTCTCTCTGGCTGTCGGAGCCCCATGTAAGTGGCACCATCCGGCCGGCTGCCCTGTTAGCCGCACGTGCTCTGCATGCGGGGGGGGGGGGGAAGTCCGGACATTTACAAATTCCCCCCGGACGCTATTTTTAGCTCAAAAAGCCGGACATGTCCGGGGGAATCCGGATGTATGGTAACCCTAAGTAAGGTCTCCAGCCATTGGTGTGGAGGTGGGAGAAGGCATTGCAAACGTTGTAAGGAAGGTCTCAAGCAGCTGGACCTTGTAGTTGCATTACCCCCCAAACACCTCTCTGTGCTGCAAAATGTGCAGCATGCCGAGGGTGCTGATCCCACGCATTCTGCCCCTCTCTCCACGCAGCAGAACTGCAGGATTTGACTGTCCATTGGGCCTTATGGACCCATAGAAGAAGAATAGGATTGGTCAGGTAAGGAAGTCTGTGGGAGTTGTGATTGCACAAAAAAATACAGAATTAGGACCTTATAATGCAAAGACAATAAACACACGTGGAACAAAACTGAGCATCAAACCCTCATCTTTTAAACACTTTCCTCTTAAGGGATGTGTATTTTAGTATCTCCTTGCTTTTGCTGACAATGCTTCATGCACAAGTTTAGGAGACCTAATTTTATTCACATTTATTGGACCAGATTCCAATCCTCTTTATAGTGGTGCAAATCCAGAGTGTGGCTCTTCTGATTACAATGGAATGCTCTGCTTTTAAAGTACTGTGAGTGAGTCTGGAATTTGGTCTACAGATTTTGCTCTATTTCTCTTCCATTTATATTACAGAAATGTTCATGAAAACTGCTCCTTCCTTTTCTACAGTCCACCTGATTCTTTCATTTAATAACTCATTAAAGTCACATTTGTGACATTGTGGTCTGTTGATATGGAGGGAAAAGTAATCATATTAGGGGAGGAATAAGCAGCATGAGCACACTGAATCTTATGAAACAAAGCTGTGGTGCTGTTGACCCTAGCATTAAAAATAAGGAAAAGAAGAATGGCTAAAAATATAAAATAGGCTGAAATACCTCTAAATACAACTGATTTCTCATTTTCCATTTACAGTCAACAGCTTTTTTAAAATGATGGAGCACTAATAAATATACACATATTGAAATGATATAAAATATCTGTTTCGCACTGAAATTTCTAAACTCCACGCAATACAATCTGTTTTATTTAAATGTATTTATGGTTAATATTGAAATTAGCAGGACATTTTGAATCAGAAGGACTGCTAATTAGAATTCTTCTATAATATAGATATTAAAATTCAAAAATTACATAAGTGATATTAAATATTTATCTTCCAGATTTTAATAATGTAAAGCTGTCATTTCTATAACCTCCCCCAAGCCCCTCCCCCCATTACACCCACTTTCTCATATCAGTTATTTCCTCAGGATATAAATCTGAGAATACACTTTATTTTCAAGGTCTCAGTCCAAAACTATTTAATCCATAAAATGCATTTGTGCATATTTAAGTGGGAAGTTTATAATATGCTGAAGCTAGAAAAAAGAAAGAGATTCATAAATGATATCTGGAAGATTACCTTGTTTGTTTGGCTATTTTTAAGTTCACTTTCATTTATGTTAGCCATAATAATGACCACTTGTGGGAGAGTCATCAATGGTAGGATAGTAACTGTAGGGAAGGAACTGATCTTGCCCTATTAAAATCAATTGAAGTTTGCCATTGGTTTCTGTGAAAGCAAAGACTGACCCGAACAGACCAAATCTGCAAACTATTATGAGCCCAACAACTTGTGTTTGACTAAAGCATATCTTCTATAAAGGCATCCAGTTTTGATTTGAAGATTTCAAGAGAAATCTGAAGAATCCACCACTTCCCTTGGCAGTTTATTTCAATGGTTAATCACCCTCACTGTTTAACAGCTTGTACTTTATTTCTAATTTCCATTTGTCTTCCTTTAACTTGCAGGCATTGGTTCTTGTTATGCCTTTCTCCAATAGATTAAAGAGTCCCATGGAGGCACACTTAATCCCCACCCTATTCCTATTCACGACATTACTCCCCTGTTTATACATCTAAGGATCACATTAGCCCTTTTTGCCACAGTTGTTTGTTCACTATGACCCCTAACTCCTTTTCAGAGCCACTGTTTTTTAAGATAAGAAACAGTCCCCCATTCTGTTGTTATGGCCTGCATAAAGTTGTTTCTTTGACAAGATCTGGGCTCCATAAATCATGTTGATTGGCATTAATTATATTACCATCTTTTAATTCTTTATTGATTGACTGCTATATCAAGTTTTCCATTCATTTGCCCAGGATTTATATCAGGCTAATTAGCCTACAATAAACCAGGTCATTTTGTTTGACTTTTCTGAATGCGGGTATGATATTCTTATAAACAAGTTCTTATTTACATTAAAAATCTAGTGCAATTATAAATAAGTTTACTCTCTCTCTCGCTCTCTCTCTCTCTGCCATAAGGATTTTTCTGGAAATACTTGTTAATGTGTAATTCAGTACTTAAAAAAGGAGAAAACGGGTATTTCCCATGGCACAAAACCAGTTAGTGAAGGAAGCTTCAGTATATTCTGTTAGGCTATTTTCAAGTTAAGGCGTTTGATTTTCTCTCTCTATAGAATCATAGATGATTAGGGTTGGAAGAGACCTCAGGAGGTCATCTAGTCCAACCCCCTGCTCAAAGCAGGACCAACCCCCACTAAATCATCCCAGCCAGGGCTTTGTCAAGCCAGGCCTTAAAAACCTCCAACGATGGAGATTCCACCACCTGCCTGGATAACCCATTCCAGCGCTTCACCACCCTCCTAGTGAAATAGTTTTTCCTAATATCAAACCTAGACCTCCCTCACTACAACTTGAGACCATTGCTCCTTGTTCTGTCATCTGCCACCACTGAGAACAGCCTAGCTCCAGCCTCTTTGGAACCCTACCCCCTTCAGGTAGTTGAAGGCTGCTATCAAATCAGGGCTGGCTCCAGGCACCAGACGAGAAAGCACGTGCCTGGGGCAGCACATTGTAAGGGGCGGCATTCCGGCCAATCTTGGGGTGGCACAGTCCGGCCACCCTGCCATGGTTCTTCTTTTTTTTTTTGCTTTGGCAGCCCGGTCCGCAGCTCCGGAGCCCCCGGCCGGCTCCTCACGCTCCGCCAGTCCCAGCCCAGCCCTGCACAGGGGCATGGACCCCGGCCCGAAGGGGCAGGAACTAGCGATCCCCGCCACTCATCGTGCCGCCGGGCTCCCCAGGACACGCCATTCCCTGCCGCCTGCACTGGCCTCCGCCTCCCGCGCCGCTCTGAGCCCGGCCAGGCCGAGCCGCCTTTAAAGGGGTGGCTGAGCCAGCACCTCCTGCAGCCCCCGGGGGCCCTGCCTGCCCGGCCGGGAGAGGCACCCCAAGGCCGGAGGGGGGAGCCCCTCTTGCCCAGCTGCGAGCGGGCCCTGTATCAAATCCCCCCTTCTCCAGACAAGTAGATATGTGAGGTTCTGGAACATGTTGCTAGCTAGTTGTCTCTAGCTATATTTATTGTTTGCATATGTGCTCTGGGAATTGTTAGAAATACAGACGGGGTTAAGGTGGCTGTACTTTCCAGGAGATAAAATGAGTGTTGTTTATCTAATAGCTTCCTGGAAATGTGAACAGTAAGTTCTAAAGGAAGCAGTAAACACTGTGGATGAGTCTAGAAAGGAAACTGCTGCAGGGACCTTGCATATATTGGCTGATTGTCTTACTTATCCTTGCAACTGCTTAGCATATCCAGAAGGTATCACAATTTTTGACCCCTGTTCAGGAAGCACTTAAGCACACACTTAAATCCCATTGACTTGGGTGACATTCAATCATGCTCTTAAATGCTTCCCTGAATAGGGATACTTTCCTGAATTAGGGCATTTGTCAGAATGTTTTTGGCACATTCATACACAGAATGACTTATAACCAAAACTGTTTTACAAGGAAATCTCACAACTCTTTGCATATCAGAGTTTGAAATGGACCCATTTTATGTCTTTGTGCAGACGTTTCTGCAGCATTTTTATCAATACCTTTCATCAACATTTTTATTTTAATGGTTATTTAATATTTTTGTTAACCACAAACTACATGTTCTCTATGCCTCTCCCATTCTCTGTCCTGTTGACAGACTGCCTGGCCTCTAGCATAACCTGAAGCAGCCTTTGGGCTTCTCAAACTTCTACTCAGCTGCCTGTGATGCGCGGGGGTGGGGGTGGGGGGGCAGCTGGAAAATGGGACTAACTGAACCACAGCATGCTCCTCCCACACCTCCTCCCTCCCCTGAAACAACCCAGCAGTGAGAGAGGTCGGGGGTGAGAGCTGTTATGGCAGCTTTACACCAACCATAGAACCCAAAAGGTGTACCATTTCCAGCCCCTTTGTCATCTCTTTATGCCTTCTGAGTGGCATCAAGGGTCGGAGACAGAAATAAGAGTTTCTTAGTCACAACCTACCTATGAGGAGAGCACCATCTCTGCAAAGAGCAAATCTATAGGGTCAACAATCCGAAATAAGCACCTAATGATCTGTTTATTCTTGCTGCTGTTTTTGATGCCTCATTACACGCTCATCATCACTTAGCAACAAATGCTGTTTTGTATAAAGTCGATTACACAGGGATGGTCACTACACCAGCTTAATTTAGTATTTAAAACTGGCAAAGGACCAGAAAAAGGAAAAAGAGAAGAAAAACAGATGAATAAGTATATAATTAGAAAAGGTCTTTTAAAACTAAAATTTAACAAACACAAAACCGCACAAAACATCATTAGGAGTACATTTTATTTTTATTTTAACACTTGGAAAATAGAATGAGAATCAGTGGCAAAAATCAACACTGAGTATTTTAACTTTATTGTGCAACATTTCTTTTTAAGGATATGCCAGATGTGAAATGGAAGATAGGTACTCTACATGGTTCTGTCATTTACCAAAATGCTCTAGTACCAGTCACAGTGCTCTGCTCTAATGCAATGTCTTATTACATATTCTACATCACTAAGCAATAAACAGGTTTGGGATTTAATCTGGCTGCCAGCGAGGCTCACAATGATATACTGTAGCTTCAAATGGCAAGGGCAGAAACAGCAGATGTATAAACTCTGTGTAATAATTATAAAAGTTTTAATTAGGCTACTGACATTTAGAAAACAGACAATGCAAATACCTGTAAGTGGCATGCATTGTTTAAAAATCTCAACGTCATATCGGATATCCAAGCACCATCTCCCCAGTGTGGCTAGTTTGGTAACTTCAAAAAGTTTAGGAAACACTGTAGAAACAACACATTTGTTCCTAAAATGTGTTCTGGAAGCCATATCAAAAGGGGGAGTCTTTTGATGTTAAACTCTTCCACAAGTACAGCTTTAATTCTGTTCCAAGAGGAGATTTCAAAACTGAAAGTTGTGTACAACAATAGAACTGTTTGTTCACAGGGCTGAAGTTGTCAGTAACTTTCATTGTTTTCAGGCTCTTCGGGATTTTTCTGACAGTCACATACAATTTTCTTTTGTCTGAAACTTAGCATGCAAAGCTACCATTTAGAGGCATGTGTCTGTCTTAAATGGAAAAATACATTTGGTTTATAATTGAGTTTATCACCCACCAACACTTAAGTGTTTTAGTGCCCACTGAAGACAATGGAAAGACTCCCATTGACTTCAGGATGTTGGATCAAGATTCAGACCTTACATAGCTCAGGTCAATTTTTCATCCTTATGGACTTCAGTTAAACAGGTAAATTTGACATAGGAGACTGCATTGCTGAGAGGATTGGTAATGGGATAGGGGACCTTTATCTCATTGGCTCAAATTAGCCCAGGTTGGTACTGCTGACCCAAATCACTACTGACTCAAAGTAGTTGAGACTGTGAGAGTTGAGTTGGTAGTTTCAGTCCAGTTTTTGAACCAATGTCCAAACGACAAGATAAAATAAATTGATTAATAATAAACACAGATGCTAATACAAATACTATTATAACTATTAATATATTTGTATTAATTAATTCAGGTATGTATTAAATTTCAGCAAAATCAGTGTCAAAGTTCAGGACAAATGCACTGGTATTCCTCCTCAGCAAGGGCACCTGCTCTCCGGCTTCTGGCTCCCCTGGCTATCACCTCTCTTGAGTGGAGATGTGCATCTCTTTACCTTCTGACTGGTGTATCTCCAGGCTGCACAAGTCCTGCCTTCACTTGCTATTCCCTGCAGACACAAGTTGCCCAAGCACACCTGTTTGCTACCTCTTCAGAGATGGGTAACAAGGGTAATTGCTACCGATATAAATACCAAACAGCACTTCCTATTAAGGTAAAAGAACTACAGGGAAAACATATTAAAAGAATATACACACAGGTTAAACAGCTTACCAGACTTCACCCCAACCCTAACATGGATTCTGGCAGGAACAATCCTTCAAAAGCCCACCCCAGAAAAATCCTTTTGTTCAAAATTCATAATAGATTCAGTTCAGAACAAGCACCCATTCTTGTGACGCCTCAGTAGGCCCAGTACTTCCAACCCTTTCAAAAGCATTGAGGTCTTACATGAAACAGGCATCCTGGCCATTTGCTGGATCAGGAAGAAGGCCATGAGCCAATTAAAAACCAGGCTATTTATCCAAAATATGGTATCATTGTCTGTTGGTCCCTGGAGAAATGTGTGTGTGTCTGTGTGTGTGTTTCCCTCCCTCCCTCCCGGGTGACTTCAAAGGGCTGGTAACAGAGGAAGAACATTAGCATACCCCTCCCTACTAGAAAAGTACATACAGTGCCATAATAATGCATACATAACAGCATTTTTATGTACCCCAAAGGCATTCACCCTAATTCAATAAGGTATAATGTCAGTTTGTCACAGACAGAACAAGAGACTGACTCTATAGCAGTGGTCCCCAAACTGTGGGATGTGCCCCCTTAGGGGGGGCATGGAGGAACATCCGGTGGGGGTATGGTGGGGCCACCCTGCTCTGCTCACAGCTCCACTCCAACCTCACCCCTGTCCCCAACCCCAGCCGCAGCCCCAGCTGCGCTCCCGATCCCCCCGCTCCTGGCTCCTGGTCCCCAGTCTGGCTGCAACTCCACTCCTGGACTGGGCGGGGGAGGGGGGGCGGGAGAGTGGGGAAAGGCATGGATACATTCCATTACTGGTAAGGGGAGCATGAGAAGAAAAGTATGGGGACTACAGCTCTATAGCTTGGTGGTTAGGTCACTAACCTGAGATGGGGGAGACCCAAGTTCACATCCTTATTCTACCTGCCTTATTTAGAATGTCTGTGATGAAAAACTCTGCTCTGAATAAGGAAGACCAGATCTTGAATCTCCCAAGGTGAGTGCTCTAACACACACTTCCATGAAACAGAATTGTTGTTCTCTGGCCAGGTCTCAAAGACAGTAATTGTCCTGAATACTATGTAGTTTAAATTAAGACAAGATACAACAAGCAGGTATGACAGGCAATTGGAGCGGTGAGGGAAAAACTCTAGGGTAATGAGAGGAAAATATAGTTCTATATCCTAGTTATGTAACAATTAGCAGGTAACATAAGTAATACTTGATGTCAACTTCTGTAGGAGGGACCAAGGAATGGGGGCAGCATTTAATGAATCACCATTTAACAAATGTGATTTCCATACAAACATAATGACCATTTTGCAATTTATAATTATTTAATATCATTTCAGGCAGTGTCTTAATATTTTATGTGGTTATATTACCACTGTTTTAACTTACAGGGTGAGGTTTTTTTATTAAATAACTTTGAAACATGTTGCATTATTAAACATCTGATTAAATATTATTAATTTTATACACATTTTTGCATGTACAGTCTGATAGTAGCTGGTGAGTGACCATTTTCTTTGCCTCCCTTACATTTAAGTTTTGGATTTTTTTCGTATAACTAAATACATCTGGAACATCTACCCATTTTGGGTCTCATCCTCTTCTCAGTGAAGTCAGTGGGAGCTTTCCTATTGACTTCAGGGAGAACAGAAGCAGGCCCTTAATGCACTGAATATGTTATAAAGTTGTATTATTCTTGATTTGCAGTTCCTACTCTGTTGGTTAGCTATGTAAGTCATCAAGCCTGGGAATAATCATTACCATGTGACTAATCCTCTATCCAACACAATGCGAATTTTGAATTCGTGAGTATACACTTTGGCAAGCACAATATTCAAGTGCTGGAGCTAAAAACCAGCTTTTCTGTAACTTGTATTTAGTAACATTTGAGTGTGCTATGTTTGCAGAAAGTGAACTTGAACAGATGACATCTGTTCCCACAACAGGCTCCAACACCCCTCAACCTGCCATTCTGTATGAGAAAGCGATCTTCCTGATCCAACCAGCTGGCCCATTCTCATCACTCTTCAGTCTGCTCTTTCCTTCAGGGAACAGCCCAATGTCCTGATTCTACACTCTCCACTGGGGATCTTCTTCTGGGGATAGCCAGGTAGCCCAGTACTTACTTTTGTCTTCACCACCTAACCAACCCGAAAGATAATCTACGTGATCACTGATGTTTATTAATACAGCATCTTAGCCATAGGCCATTGCATATAATACAATAAATAAATACAAATTTTAAATTGACAACTCAAAAACAAACAGGAAAAAAAAATAAATTTTAAGAAAAAGTGAAAAACAAGATGAATCCTTCTCTAAAATCAGTTACACCTTTAAAATCACCACTTCTAAAATGATATAAAAAATAATGGTCAAAAGTAGCCCCTCCTTCATATACTTCTTTCTTATTTTTATGGCTGACCAGGGAAATAGGACAACAGTCCATATAAATGAAACATTTTTACTATGTAGCAAGTATTTTAATTTCTGAGGTGGTCTGGTAAAAGACGTCTGGGACAGGAATGGAGGTAAACATTTATATATTGGGTGGCAGTACAAAACAATAAATAATCTGGCTGGACCCACGTAGACAAAGAAAATTGTATCTCAATACCATCATTTCTCCCTTCCAAATAGGCTGTCTGCCTAGTTTGGAAACTGAGACCTGTAAAGGACCGTCTTAACATACAATCCAATTATTTCCTATAACCATGGACATTCTTTAAGTCAGAAAGCCAAGGAAACATATTTGCTGTATGAACATCTGCCATATCCAGTTGTTTGCAGCTATCTTGTGCTCTGAGCTTAATTAACATTTTCATACTTTTACCTACAGTCCTACCCAAGTCAATTTCTGAAAAGCCCAAAGAATGGTGGAACAGTATACTTGCAAAAGCCAAGGGGACTTTAGGGTATATATCTTATTGAGCTGTTCCTCCAGACATAACCTTGGAAGGTGCTGTTGATTCATATGCCAAATATGAAGTCACTAATTAATATAAAGGCATTGGGCCTTGTTTGTACTAGCACAATCCCCTATCTCTGTCCTGAATAAAACTGCTGTATAATTTAGGAGGCTGAGCATTCTCCTTAATAGATTTGTTTTGCACAACCTCTAACTTGCTAAAATACTTCCAGCCCCAAATTTCTGCACCATGTAGTATTTGGACACAGACTTTATCTTTGAAAATTTAAGAGCCTGAGTGATTAGATTACCCCCCATGGATCTGAGTGAAACAGAGCACTACTTCCATAGAATTTAAGGCTTTCTTCTTTACTGCCTCTATATAATTATCCCACTAGCTATTACATATACAAGAAATTCACACATGGGGGGGGGGGGAAATTACCTGTTCAATATAATGGCCATCAATCATCCATTTATACAGCCTTAGTCTGCAGCCAAAGACAATTACTTAAGTTTTCTGATAGTTTATGGTCAGGTAAAAAGAGCTAAAGTCCTTTAAGATGCTTCAAGCCCAGGGGAGTTGAGGACAGCAAAACCATTTTGTCTGCATAAAGAAAGGTCGACACAAATGGGTTCAGAAATTTGGGAGGGAATCACGCACCCCTTCTAAAGCTGTCACTGCCTCATTAGTATAAAGATTAAAAAAGAAAAGTTGTAGTAGTAAGAAACCCTGATGGACAGGGTCCATTAGCATATTTTTCTGTCCTATCCTAACTTTAGCTACCATTTGATTATGAAGGGTTCTCAGGATACAAAGTAGCTGAGGGTCTATGCCAGCCCCTTGCAAATTTCTCCCAGAGATGACCTTTGTCAGTAGAATCAAATGCCATTTTCATGTCAAGAAAGGCTGCATACAATTTCCCCTGCTTAGGAGAACAATATTTATGAATCAAATGAGAGAGGACAAAACAGTTATCAATGATAGGGCGGCCATTCCAGAAACCAGCTTATTCCTTGGCAAATAAATTACAATTCTGTGCCCAATAACGTACATGATCATTGTGTCTGCCAATAATAGAATGATTTACACGTATATAATATCTTTCTTTTGTCAGAGATCTCAAAGTACATATTAACTTTAAGTATTAGTAACCCCATTTTCCAAATGGGAATCTGAGATACAGAAGGATGAATCTCCTAACTTCCAGTGCTGTTCTTTAACCACAACACAGTCAATATGAATGTTATACGTCATTTGGATATTTCTTTCTATAATTTGGGCAAACATTCGTCTCAGAAAACCTCTGAGGACTAAATTGCAGCTTAGAATACACAAAAATGAGAGTATATTTTGTTTGTTTTACTAGTTTGTCTGCAACTGTTTGTAAGCAAGAATAATATAGGAATGACAGGATTGCTCTTACAGAAGGTAAAAAACTCTCACTCTAATATGAGAGGCTTGTTAAATAGATATTTTGTGAATAAGGCACAATAATTAGGGATGGTGAAAAATTTCTGTCAAAATTGTTCAACTGAAAAAAAAATTTTTTACATAAATTTTATTTAGTCAAGTGTCTGTCTGCAGAAAATTTCAACTTTACATTTTAAAAAAAGCTCCAAATACAAAAAGATATGCCACTGCGCAGCCTCATAGGGATTGTATTTGGTTGTCTCCTCTAAGGGCCAGGCTCCCCAGCCAGACTTTGTCTCTCATGAGGCACCATGGTTATGGGACTCCCAAGACACACCACCTCCTTTCACCAAGAGAGGAGAGAGTGGTGCATCATGGGAGATGTTGCCCAATCAGGGAGGCTGGCCCATAAAGGAGAATGAGAACTTTAGGCACTAAACTATACCTCCCATGAGGCACTATGGCAGTATTCCCAAATGGAAATACTTCGGCCCCAAACCAAACATATCAAAATAATTTGGTTTTCCATGTTTCACTGAAAAGTCAATTTTTCATGGTAAAAATAATCAATTTTTCTGATGAGTTCTAGCAATCCAATTTACTGCAATACAGTTATTGCAGGATTTTTAAAGCAACTTTTCCCTCCAACCAGCTGAGATTATAAGGGATAAAAAGAAATTGTCCAAGGATTATTTCAAATTCAGAATGTGAGCTGTCACTATCATAGTGATGCAAGTTAAGTTCCCATGTCGGAGAGTTATATAAGTGTTACAAATTTGCTTTCATTGTGCATTATTATATGAGGAGGCCAACCTCACTAATCCTTCTGGGACTGAAGCTTTCATTCTCTCTGCTGCTGGAGATGTTATTACAGGCAGCCAAAAGAATGAGAAAAGAAATGGATTTTGATAGCTGATATCACATGGGATCATTTCCAAATTACATTTTTAGATTGCCATTACAATGGTAATTGTTTAAGTTTCCACTTGAAGACTTTAGAAGTTCAACTGTTTGGTTTGACTGTTTATGCCAAAACAATCCACAGCCCATTTAAATCAATAAATAGATTCAGATTGATTTCCAAGGGCTTTGGATCAGGTCTTTAAAGAGCTTGGTAAAGGAGTTTGGGTTTCTAAGTTGTGTCTGAGAGTAGTCAGTTGCTAGTATTCAATATTCTTTCATTTTAATCCAAGTTGTGTGGGTGAGTTTTGATTGGACGTATAGGTCACATGGTATGTTTCTGCTCCCTGATGAAATAAGCTTAACTCTTAGAATCCAGTCATCTAGTGTAAATATTCATGTTTACAAGTTCAACATTTAGTCTATGAATATTCTCCAATATTTGCTTAAAATTCTCTTTCTGCAAGCATTTTTGCCATTAAACACATTTGTTTGAAGACTCACAGAAGGCAAACAGAAAAGACATGAACACAGTCAAAGTGAACTTGTTTACAAATGCCAGTGAATATTTGTAAGAACTTATTGCAGTATTCACACAGCCTCACTATTCCTTTGTGACCATGCTGATCAAGCCAAACTGGTTAAATTATTAGAGACAGCCATGGCAGAGCCCTGAGAAGCAGGAAACTGATGCCAGCTATTATTAGTGATGCTACCTCTGAGCAATGTTTACTGATGAATTTAGCAATGAAAGGAAAGTGAGAAGAAAAAGCTAAGAACTGTGTTTTTAAAACCTTGTTTTCCTTACTACTTAATTAGTTTTTACAACTTTCAGCAAATCCATGGTTCCATAATTTTATACATTGAGAAGAATCTGGTACTGGAGAGTTCTGGCAAGATGTAAAACTGAGCAGTGGATAGTGACACCTTTTAAATACCTGCGTTGTTGTCTTTTTGTTTATGCAGATGTGTAATTTGTCTGATGGCTTCTTTATGACAACTATGCTGCTTACCAAGGCTGTACTGGCCTCTACAGGTGCTATGATACCCGTGCTTTGCAGACTTTCAAGTTTCTTGCATATTGGATTATGTAGTGCCACTGAAATTTTCCTTCTTGGTCAACACAGTTTCCACTGTGATGTCTATTTCCAGTCACAGTTTTCCTCTGAGGCACCTGTTGCATTTGAAAACATCCCCATATTACTTTAAAATTGTCTTCATAGTCCATGGGACTCTCCCTTTTGTATCTTACACTTCAGCTGTAAAATTCTGATTCTGCACCCTGATCAGATCCAAGGCTGCATGGCTGTATTCCCTAAATGGGATATGTGGTGCTTATCACCCACCACCACAAATTTCAATTGATACCATCTGTTAACTTTCGGGTTAGTTACTGTGAGGTCACATTTTCCTATAGGCGGCATTATGCACTCATTGTCCATTATTAGACTGCATTTGCTCTTTAATAAGTGTGTTGAAGTCCAATTCACACAGAGGAATCTCAGCTCTGCTACTCAGCTGAAATCACACAGGATGTTTCCCTGCACGGAGGTAGGTATTGTCCCTTGCTGCTTTCCTGTCTGGACAGCCTGAACCTGAAATGCTCTTAAGATGAGAATCATGATGTCGTCACCACTGTCTGATGTGCCCTCCCCCTTTGTACAAGTCTGACTGAATTTTTTTGAGTCCTTCTTTTGCTCGTGCTGCTAAAATGATTCAACATGCCTTATAATGCATCCTGTGCAGGGCACTTCTTTACACACTCATGCTGTCTCCCACAGTAAATGCATCTCACTATGGGTAGGGAACCCTGGCCTCCTGCTTTCCTGTGCTGCTGTCTCACTGTATATACTTCTGTGCGTGTTGTGACTCCTTTCTCTGGAGGCTTCTGCTGCACACCCCATGACTAAGCATCTGTCTAATGTGAGATCACCTTCCCAGAGCAGCTGCTCCTGCAGGTGGTGATCCCAAGTGCCACAGACTATCCTATCCAGAATTAGTGAGTCTGTCAAGTCCCCAAAACTGCATGTAGCAGCCAACGTGCATCAGGCACCAACATCGGTCTATCCCTTCCACTTCAGATTGGTCTGTAGTGAAAAATCTGTCACTCTAGCTTTTCTCTGGTTTTGGGCACAATAGGACTCCAAGGACTGCCGTGAGGCTTGAGGCAGTGGTGAGATTCAGACTGCTGCAGACCTCTCTGCCTTGTCCCCCGATAAAGTAGAATAATAGTTTTACTTTCCTGCTGTTGTTATCATCGTTTGTCGTCATCATTGTCCTGCATAGCCAGGTCTGTGTACACCTCAAACTTCTCCTTCCATGGGATCCATCTCTCGGCTTGGTTTGTATCTGCAAAATGCAGGGCTCTGATGGACTTCAGATATAGTTCCATGGCTCACACTGCCAGCAGAGCACGAGCAACAAAAGGTACATGTACACTTATGGCAGCATGTGGAGTACGGACACTGCATGCCCAGCTAGCACGGGTGTAAATAGCAGTGTAGACTGTAAGGCTCAATGTAGTTAAGTAGAGTAGTGTGCCTACAACCCTGAACCCTCAGGGTATATACATGGGCTCTCTATGTGCTCAAGCAGTGCCTCCCCTGTCTACACTGCTAAAAACAGTAGTGTAGTGTCTCACTGCCTCCCCACACTTCTTTGCCCATGTGGCTGAGTTGCTTCCAGCCTAACTGCCCACACTTCCTGTTCTGCTGGCGTCTCCTTGATTACAGTCCCTTCAGGGAGCATGAGCCCTCTGGCTCCAGTTCCACTGAGCATGATACAAATCTAACCAAGTTTGGACTATATATGAAACTTAAACCAGGTGGATTTTCCCCAGTCTTAGAAAACAGTAAGATAAGCTGAGAACAAGTGCCAACTAGAATTTTGTGGTTCATTTAAGTTGTATCACATCATGCCAGACACTACTAACAGAATGTTAAGTCTTTTTCACACCTTCTGCAGAAAGTGTCCCACACTTAGGCCTTTTTAATATGCTTGATATTTATATGTAATGTCTCTAATTTCTGTACAGAAATGTGAAACATTATAGGATAAAGCTCATAGCAGCATATTGAAAACAAATCCAACACATTCACCTTGAATCTCAAAACAGATCTACAACGTATATACTCTGCATTTCTTTATGCCACACCATAGTGACAATTTCCATAAGATTGTTTTTTTAATTTTTGTTCTGTTCCTGTACTTATACATTTTATTAGCATAGTTGATTTAAATATTTTTATCCTTTATCCATAGTGGAAGCCTTGCCATAATGTTAATTAACAGCTGTATTTTTATATTACTATTGTATGCTTGGCATATGCTGTTAAATGTATAATACCATAACTTCCAATTATCTTTATCAGCATCCAAATGCAAATGAAAAGGTTGTGTATATCTTAATGTCAGATATCCATGCAAGCGAAATAGGAGTCAGCTCGAGAGAAAAACTGACACACAGCACTGAACTTTCTACATAAATAGAGAGAAAGCCTTAAAATGTTATCACTCACATAAACACAATGGGCCAAATTCTGCTTTCATTCACATCTGTTTAAATCCAGAATGCTCGGATTACTCTCATGGAGTTATTCTGGATTTACAATGATAAAACTGTGAGCAAATATGAGTTCATACTTGTAATTCCATTAACATTCATGAAGTTACAGCTGCTTTACAATAGTGCCAGTGAGAAGACAATCAGCCCCACAGAGTTTAAATGATTTATTTTTCAAAAAGCTGTTTCATAAGAAATTGAGTATCAGAGGGGTAGCAGTGTTAGTCTGTAGCCACAAAAACGAGGAGTCCAGTGGCACCTTAAATACTAACAGATTTATTTGGGCATAAACTTTTGTGGGTAAAAATTCCGGACTCCTCATTGTTTTCATAAGAAATTGGATCAATACAATCAAATATGCTCTTATTTACACTAAGGGTAAATGCAGAGTGTGATGGGTTGGACCCCCCTTCTGGGATGCCACCTGATGTACTGGGATTTCACTGAGCCTCCCCTGCTCAGTCAGCCTGGGTTCCCTCTCCCTGCTTTGCTGAATTAGGCTCTCCGGCCTCTTGCAGCACACACACACAAGTACAGCCACGTCCCGCTGCAGACACAGACTGAAGTCAGCTCTGGCTGAGAGGACTCCCTCCCCCAGCACTCATGTGCTCACCCCTTTTTGGGAGATAAATCCAAAATAATACTGTCTTATGCTGTATAGAAAAATCTGCACAGCTCAAGCTCATAAAAATACACCCTCTTCCTCAATGTGAAGAGAGATGTGCACACTTCTTGCCCTGCCCCCCCAGTTAGAAATTGCATAAACTGGGTTTTATTATAAACAAGAAATAAGTTTATTAATCACCAAAGGTGGATTTTAAGTGAATATAAGAGATAACAGACAGAACAAAGCAGATTACTAAGCAAATGAAACCAAACACGCAATCTAAGCTAGTTTCACTAAAGAAATTGGTTAAAAATGTATCAGAGAGCTAGCCGTGTTAGTCTGTATCCACAAAAACAACGAGGAGTCCGGTAGCACCTTAAAGACTAACAGATTTATTTGAGCATAAGCTTTCGTGGGTAAAAAACCCACTTCTTCAGATGCATGGAGTGAAAATTACAGATACAGCTATAAATATATATTGGCACACAAAGAGAAGGGAGTTAACTTAGAAGTGGAAAACCAGTGTTGAAGGCCAATTCAGTCAGGGTGGTTCTGGTCCATTCCCAATAATTTATGGGGCGGTGTCAATACCAAAAGAGGGAAAATTGCTTTTGTAGTGAGCCAGCCACTCCCAGTCCCTATTCAAGCCCAAATTGATGGTGTTAAGTTTGCAAATGAATTGTAGCTCTTCAGTTTCTCTTTGAAGTCTGTTTTTGAAGGTTTTTTTTGTTGAAGAATGGCTACTTTTAAATCTGTTATTGAATGTCCAGGGAGATTGAAGTGTTCTCCTACTGGCTTTTGTATGTTACCATTCCTGATGTCTGATTTGTGTCCATTAGCCTTTTATGTAGAGACTGTGTAGTTTGGCCAATGAACATGGCAGAGGGGCATTGCTGGCATTGCTGGATGAGCATTGTGGGACACCACCTGAAGGCCAATTAAGTCGAATTACACAACGCTGAGTCTGCACTGCCTCGCAGTTGGCCCATGAAAATCGAACTAAGCACTATGCCTCTCACAGAGGTATATTACAGAAGTCTACATCAGAGGCGACTTAGGTCGACGTAAAGTACCCAGTAGTGTAGACACATACATTAACAGGTCGACTTAAGGCGGCTTCCTTCAATCTAACTCTGTAGTGTAGACCAGGCCTGATTCTTAACTTCCACCCCTGTAGAAGGTTGGAGTACCTCCAATGTGATGAGGTACTCACCCTATCACAGTCTCATCCAGTTGGCCAACAGATTGCATCCTTTCTCCTCACATGTGGACCTAACCAAAGTTATCCATGCCTAATGCCTTCATTCTTTAAAGGCTACTTGAGGCCACCCCAATCATCTCAGCTACTGAGGAGGGCAGATGTTTGCCTTTTAAGTAGTGCAGAACAAACAACAACTGAGTTCCCTATTCTGAAGTGGCTACCTATTTTCTGATTGAATTTCAACACCCTGAAGTTCACCAGAGCACTAAATAATCTGTATCCTAGTTATCTCAGAACACACATCTTTCTGTGACCCACCTGCAGGAAGTAAGAAAGCTTTCACTGTCTACTTCAAGGGTGGACCACCAGGGTTCCAGAAGGAGGTCATTGTAAATGGTGGGTCATGCCATAACATGCATCTGTTTCAATGTTCCACTAAAAGAAATTCTGGTGTCCCCTGTTTTGAGTCAACAGGTTGGGATTCTCATCTAATTATGTAAAATATGTCCAGACATTATGGTGACTTATAAATGTACAAAATAAATAATTAACTGACTGTTTTTAGACAAAATTCTTACCCCCACCCTCTGCCCACCTTCCTTTTGCACTTTGATTCAATTAACCTCTGGCTTTTCTTGCATTCAAATGTACTGTAATTGCAGCTGCTCTTTCCTAGTTTGTCTAGTTCCACTGTGGTGGTGGCACCATACAGCGGTCTCATATTGGTATCAGCTCGTAAGAAGTTCAGAGAGAGGAGAATGGAAGGGTGAATCCCCGGACATGGGGGATCTATGACTAAATCATTGGGACAGAGGAAGACTGAACAACTTAGGCCCTGGATAACATTGGGGAGCTTTATTTTTTACTTGGGAATTCTGTTTAAATAATGTGACTACAAAGTGTGCATTTTCCAATACCTGAATGTCTGAGTCACTCTTCGTTGCTGGCTCATGACAATAGGATAGAGATGAATAGTTTATGAAACATGTGAAACAAAGACAGAGAATAACATATGCTCAATATCTCCACTACAGCAGAAGCATGCAGGGCATTACTCCAGTAGCACACAGCATGGTTCAATGGGTTTGAGATTGCTTGGACTCTGTTATTTCTTCCCTCTTCTTCAGCAGCTTAGAAAAAAAGCTACTCATAAGCCTGCTGTGCCCATTCATGATTTAATGTGCTGATTGAAGCATCATCCTACCTCAGCAGTATGTGGCAGTAATGGAGCAGGCTTTTAACAGAAATGCCTTGGTGTTAGAGCAGTTTCACCATATCCAGGCTTTAAAGCAGGCTAGCTCGTGTATATTTTCTACCAACTATTTCAAACACAATGGAAAACTTTAGAAAGGATATTTATAATTATTTATGTTATAGTAAACCTACCGCTTTTTCAGAAGAACCCAATTCATACACAGTCAGTCAATCTGAGGGATTCTACAGCTCATTTTAATGCAGTGGATGTTAAAGTGCATGTTCTGGCTTGGATCACACACAGAAGAGTGAAGCGGGGGAAAGAGAGACTTTTCGACTTATAAACAAGATGACAAGTTTTATTATTTCCTTTCGGGGTCTGAAAATAGCCTTGCATTCTATTTAATAGCTGGACTGTTGGCATTTGTGGACTTTGATTTTGGTGTCTTGCATTTCACTATGGATTGCTGCATAGCAGTGGTTTCAGTGATTAATGAGACTCTTATAACATTTATCTGAATTTTTCTTCTTAATCAAAACATTTGTTTAACAGACAGAGGAATCTAGCTATAATATGGATGGTTCTGGTTGGCTTGAACTGACAATTTCCCTCCTGTTTTCCACCTCTGAAAAAGTAGTTTTAAAAACCAGTACAGCTGGCTTTTCTACCTACAGAATATATTGCTCCCTGTGCCACTCCTGCTTCATATAAGATTCATACCAGTTTGTGTCTCCATGCTTAATCTTGCATTTACATCATTAAAACAATAAAGGGTGACTGTCTCCTATTTAAAACAGCCCTGCTAGTCAGCACACGTAAGTTCTTGTCCCTACGTTGCCACAGATCTCTTATGTGTGACCTTGGGTAAGTTCCTTAACCCCTCCCTTGTGTTTATATCCGTAATATATGGATAATAGTGGCAAAACCCTCTGTTTATTAATGCCAGCATTCTTCAATTTCTTTTCAGGTGTGAAAGGGGGGAAATCTATAGAAGCTGGGGAGGTGTGGTGTATTTGTTACCCGGGGTTTTCAGAACCCACAACAGGGGCAACTATTTCACTCCAGGTGATGTAAGGAATAAATCAACAGGAACACAGCAATTCCATCTGATAAGATTCATCCAAGTAAGCATTCTCTTGTCGAACACTGCAGTTTATTAGATTTAAGCACACACAAACATAAACAATAGGTTTAGAACATCCCAGATATTTATCTAACATCAAGAAAAAGGCTGAGAACCTCTGGCGTAGAGGAAGCAAGAAAGGGGCAACCTGCAGTGCAGTGCTTTACTGGAGATTCAGGTGCAAGCTGACAGTCCAAGGTAACTCCTCGAGATTCGCTATGGCTGGATTAAGGCAATCTGGAGCTTTAGGCAAAGCCCTACATGGGCCTGCTTCTGTGGCCCATACCCCCTGATCGCAGTGGTCTGGGTGGCAGGTACCACGCACAGAAAAGCCCTTGGTAGGGTGCTGGGGAGCCTGTCAGCACTCCTCTCCTGGTGACATGGACACTCTCTTCTTTCTGACATTTAACTGATGTTTTTCAAGTAGCAGGAAGACAGAGTTCTTTGAATACCTGCCCTAAAGGGATTACAAAAGCACCTGGCTCCCTTGAGTGCATAATTGGTAATATTTCATTCCACTTTTCCTGTAAAGCATCAGTGCAATTTATAGGGAAGTATCCAAAGCCCTTATTTATTATGCGCCTTGCCAATGTGATTGATCTGAGAGCGGCCAAGCCAACTTTAACGGATATACCGTAACATTCCCTGTTCCAGCTTATTTTTCTTGGGAGAACCCAAGTATAAGCAGATCCCATCAAACAGAGTCAATGTGGGACAATTCCAGAACCAGGCCTGAAACTGACATGCAACAGGACATCCAGTATGCATTTATCCAGGGAAAGCTTTCACTGTCCTGCAAAGGCATTCAGAAAACTGTAAGTACTGACTTTGGATATTGCTCTCGCACAGACTTCCTGTAGTGTGTCCCTCTCAGGTCATGGTCATACTATACAGTATTTTAAAACTGACCAAAGGGACACCAAACATTTCCCTGCCTGTTATTTTTGAAGCTCTAACAAAATGGGTATTTGAGTTTATGGCACATAATAAATACAGTAAAGCTTATGGCATATAATAAAATAAAGCATTGCTGCCGAAGAATGTACATAGACCATCTGGGAGTTGTCACAGTTGAAAAGAACTACTGTGGCTTGCAAACTCTGCACTAGTGTCAAACAAGTATAATTGTGTTCACTCTGTTAATTCACCTTGCAGACTGTAAGGAGTGACCTGTGACTGACTTCTTAGTCCACTGGAAATGTAACTCTAGGAATGCCTATGCTTTGACAGAAGGTTGCTGTTTCTGACCTCAAGTTCAATGCCTCCTAGCATCTCAGTGACTTTCCACAATCCTGTCAGTTCCATCAGTCACAGCACAATCACATAGGTTAATTGACCAGTCATTTACCTGAAAGCATAATTGTGATCTAACTGTGCTCTCACTATCCCTATTAACACGAGCTTTTCATTCCGTCCCATTGGGCTCTGTTTGAGAGTTTACATATTTTTGTGTAGTATTTAAGGGTCTGACTATTTGCATTATGTAAGACTTTTTGCTGCCTCAGTAACTGATGCCTTTGGCTGCTGAAAAGCAGAACCTGAAATTTAACAGCCAAACGTTTTTTTAATTTTCTTCTAGGGGAGAGCTTGTATTTCAATTAAAAGTAAACATGACAAAAATGGATGCAAAAATAGGAACTAGTAAATATTAATCTCTTTTACTTCTGGTAGTTTTAAGTGCTGCATTTGTTTGCATATCTATATATTTACACTGCAAGTGCTGTCCAAGAAGATGAATCGAATGCCATATTGTCCTGAAGAGAAAACAATTTGTAGTAACTGACAGTGACTATGGCTACACCCATTGAAGTATGGACACCTTGCTGGGAAAGATACATGTGCATAACTTGCACCAGTTTTGGTTTACCTGGCCCTACTGGATTTGTCTGATGCCACTGTTTCATGGGCGTAACCAATGGGGACATTCTGAGAAGCTGCTTATTTGCTATAAGTGACTGATTTAATTTTAGAATGGGTAGGAATGCTACTTTTTATGGAATGTTACATTGCAAACTTAACAAAACTGGTGTTCTTAGACTACCTGAGCCTGTTTTCCCTGCCAGCTTGGGACTTCAGTGCCCTGCCTGGTTTGAGCCAGACATGCTAGCCTGCTACAAACACAGATCCAGGTCTGAACTACGTCCCCCAAAAGCTGCAGGCTTAACTGAAAACAGCTTAAGAAGTGCTCCTGTCTCCAGCACTCAGATACCCAACTCCCAATGTGGTCCAAACCCCAAATAAATCCGTTATACAGGGTAAACTCATAAATTGTTCGCCCTCTATAACACTGATAGAGAGATATGCACAGCTGTTCCCCCCTCCCGCACAGGTATTAATACATGCTCTGGGTTAATTAATAAGTAAAAAGTGATTTTATTAAATACAAAAAATAGGATTTAAGTGTTTCCAAGTAATAACAGACTGAACAAAGTGAATTACCAAGCAAAATAAAATAAAATACACAAGTCTAAGCCTAATACAGTAAGAAAGTGATTACAGATCAAATCTCACCCTCAGAGATGTTCCAGTAAGCGTCTTTTACAGACTAGCCTCCTTCTAGTCTGGGTCCAGCAATCACTCACACCCCTGTAGTTACTGTCCTTTGTTCCGGTTTCTTTCAGGTATCCTTTGGGGTGGAGACGCTATCTCTTGAGCCAGATGAAGCTCAAATGGAGGGGCTTAAATAGACTCTCTCTGGTGGGTGGAAACCCCTTCCCCTCTCCTATGCAGAATCCAGCTGCAAGATGGAGTTTCGGAGCCACATGGGCACGTCACATGTCCATGCATGACTCAGAACTTTACAGGCTGAGCTACATTCCCAGGAAAGCTCAGATGTGGACTGGCGTCTCTCAATGTTCATTGTTAGCTTAAGAGTTTCTTGATCGGGCACTTACTGAGAATAGTCTTTTCTCAAGAAGCTGACCAACTGCTTCACTGAGGCTACTTAAAATCAAACAAGTACATAGCCAATATTCACAACTTCCAATACAAAAATGATACATGCATGCAAATAGGATGGATATATACAGTAGATCATAACCTTTGCAGAGATATGTTACATGGCATATCTAGCATAAAACATATTCCAGTTATGTCATATTTATACTCATAAGCATATTTGTATAAAGCATTATGGGGTGCAACGTCACAGTAATAGTGTCATATAAACTGCCCAGCTTCTGCAAGATCTTGCTAGTGGTCACTTTATTGTGTCTCACTATCTCTGTTTATAGTACCTAGTGGCATTTCATCTCCCTAAAATGGAGCCAATGATTTGAATTACTCAGCACTATTTTGCAGTGCGCAACACTGCTATAGCTACATTGGGTGATTAGGCCTTCCACATGAGGCCATCCTCCCCAGATTCCTGACCTAGTAACTGGAACAACTGAAGAAGACACTGCTCCATAGAATCAATCCTAAATTTTACACCTTGTCCAGTGCATGCTGGAATAGATCTTTATCAATAGTCAATGTTGTAGATATTTTTACATCATAGGCAATTCAGTAAAGCTCATAGTTAGGTATTTTACCAGCAACTCAATAGTCTGATGTAAAGAGCTTCCACTAGCAAGGGCTCACAAGAGTTTAGAGACAACAGATTGTGTAGGGCAATACTGACAATGATGTGTGATGTTTAAACATGTAGCCTATGGATTCTTTAGAAAAAATATTTTAAAAAGAAGTTTTTCCAGTTTTGCATATCAATGTCATTCTAATTATATACAGCCATCTCTTGAATCAATTACCATAATCGTTTTGTGGACAGGATGCCAGCACAGGCATGAGAGAAAGATGGTCTTGGGCATCAAACAGGTAATTGTGATGTTACTGCAAAGACCATGCCATGCTACTCTTTATGATCTTGGGCAAATCACTTAGGCCAAAATGTTCACATCTGTGATCATAAATACAGGCCCATATATCCATATTTAGACATGGTCTGATTTTCAGGAGGGCTGACCATTAGCAACTATTAAATTCAATAGTAATTCAGAGAGGTTCAGCATCTCTCGACACTAGGCCACTTATTTAGGAACCTAAATATGGATTTAGGTAGCTGATCTTAGACAACCAAGTGTGAAAATATTGACATTAATCTTTTGGTGCCTCAGTTTCCACCTCTACAAAACTGGGATAATAGTATCTACCATAAAGGGGTATTATGAAGATTACTTTATTAGTATTTCTGAAGTGTCTGCGATTGAAAGCACTATGGAAGTGCAAATAATTGTCACTGTAGCCACAGTTATCCACTAACTTAAAGAATCCTTGTAAATAAACATTATGAGTCATATTTATTTTACTAGACTGTTAAATGTATCTGATACTTTTGGGTTCTTTTGTATAGTACGATATTGCATAAAATCTACTGTGTTACAGTGTAATTCTGAAGACCTACTCCTGCGTAGATTAGTATTTTTCAGGATAAGAATTTATAGGTTAGTCCATTCTCGCCCACTAATCTTACTGCCGAATCAAAAGCTTAGTACAAATAATTTTAATACTAATTATGCAGTAACTGTCCTAATAACAGCATTTGTGAATAGAAGAGAAAACAAACAAAACAAAACAGAAAAAAATACTCATTTGGCTGTAGAGCCAGAATAGAAGATGGCAAAAAATTCATTATTGATCTCCCCTGAAACTTGTAATCCCATGACCTTCGTCTGTATGCTGCAGCTGAGAAGAACATCTGCAGGATTTTCTGCTGTTCATTCAGCCATCAAGTGGCTCATTGCTTCAATAAATATGCCTGCTTCTTAGGGACAATGCTAGTCTTAAGGGACATGTTGTTTCTTTCCAAGCTCAGCTGAGAATTGGAAATCAGGTGTTGAAATAAGATTCATTTCAATTTCCTGTTCCAGGTTTTACACTGGGCTTCTCTGGAACAGATGATGCACCATGTACAATTATCAGTCCATGTAGTCATTGTGGATTTTTCTGCTTGTTCCAATCAACCTTTTTTCTATATTACTATTGGGCCATATCCTGGAATCCTTACAGTGTTTTTACTCAGTACTTTTTTTTTGGGGGGGGGGGGTGTTTGTTTTTATTGAGTAAGAACTAAGGGCCTGTGTGACGGGTTGGATCACAGAAATCCCCTTGGGACTGCCAACTGATGTGCTGAGACTACTTCTAACCCATTTTCCCTGCCAGCTTGGGATTCCAGAACCTTGCCTGTTTGAGCCAGACACACTAGCCTGCTACAAACCCAGACCCAGGTCTGAACAACATCCCCCAAAAGCTGCAGCTTAACTGAAAACAGCTTAAGAAGTGTTCCTGTCTCCAACACTCAGATGCCCAGCTCCCAATGGGGTCCAAACCCCAAATCAATCCGTTTTACCCTGTATAAAGCTTATACAGGATAAACTCATAAATTGATTGCCCTGTATAACACTGATAGAGAGATATGCACAGCTGTTTGCCCCCCTGCCCCCCAGATATTAATACATACTCTGGGTTAATTAATAAGTAAAAACTGATTTTATTAAATACAAAAAGTAGGATTTAAGTGGTTCCAAGTAATAACAGACAGAACAAAGTGAATTACCAAGCAAAATAAAATAAAACACTCAAGTCTAAGCCTAGTACAGTAAGAAAACTGAATACAGATAAAATCTCACCCTCAGATGTTTCAATAAGCTTCTATCACAGACTGGACACCTTCCTAGTCTGGGCACAATCCTTTCCCCGGTACAGCCCTTGTTCCAGCTCAGGTGGTAGCTAGGGGATTTCTCATGATTGCACCATCCTTTGTTCTGTTCCACCTCCTTATATAACTTTGCACAAGGCGGGAATCCTTTGTCCCTCTCTGGGTTCCCACCCCTCCTTCTAAATGGAAAAGCACCAGGTTAAAGATGGATTCCAGTTCAGGTGACATGATCACATGTCACTGTAAGACTCCAAGCTTTCATTCCTCCCAGCCTGACTCACAGGAAAGCCTGCAAGCAAACAGAGCCATCCACAGTCAATTGTCCTGGTTGATGGGAGCCATCAAGATTCCAAACCAGCATTAATGGCCCACACTCTGCATAATTACAATAGGCCCTCAGAGTTATATTTCATATTTCTAGTTTCAGATACAAGAATGTTACATACATACAAATAGGATTACTACACTCAGTAGATTATAAGATTTGTAATGATACCTTACAAGAGACCTTTTGCATGAAGCATATTCCAGTTACATTATATTCACACTCATTAGCATATTTTTCATAAAATCATATAGAGTGCAACGCCACAGCCTGATTCTGCTTCCCATTCTCTGGTTGAATAGTACCCTGCATGTAATACAGAAACAGGCCCTTTGTAAAGAATTGAGGATTTGACTCATTGAGACTTAAATATATTTAATCTAAGTCTAACATTTACAGGAAGAGAAGGGGAGTGCAGGGGGAAATGTGGTGTACTCTAATTCTGACCCCAAGAATCATTACATTTTTATAGCAATATAAAAGGCCTCAGATATGCAGATGTGGAGACTGACATCTGTCCGCATAAGTGATACAGCATAGGAAGCAGAACTACAAGTTTCACTTACTGTCCCCCACTGTGTTTCTATAATGACCCACAGGGGCTACCTGTAGGAGAGAGAGGAGAGTTAAGGCATTATCTCTACTACAGTTTTTAGTCATTGGCTTAGCTAGACAAATGTAAATTCCTAGTGCAGACCTTTCAAGAGGGAGGTAAGCTGATTGGCACAAATCACAGTTGTCCAGGTATTGTAGAGGATTGCACCAGTTCAATGCCATCAGCATACTCTGGTGGAATACTAGAAAAAGTGAACTGAACATTGTACAGTTAGAGCTGGTTGGGAAATGAATTTAATTTTCTTTTGGTTTGAGTTTTTTTGATGAAAACCTGAACAATTTCAACAAAAGAAATTTTAGTGAAATAGTTTCCATTTTGTCAAAAAGGCATTTTTGGTGAAAAAAATTGGCCAGTTCTACCCCCAAGGCTTTCCTGGTGAGCAAGATTAAAAAATAGATCACTGTATTGTGTAGCACTAGTAAAATAATTTTAAATGTACAATGTCTAGAAAAGATTTAATGTAATATCATTCTGATTCAAAGAATCAGATTTCAATTTGCTGAAAGACCTGAAGTACTTTTTTTAAGTGAGGTCCACATAGGTAATTAACTGTAGAATTAGTAATCAGTTACTGGCAAGTATAACAAATTGCTTTTACTTTAAAAAAGTACAAAACATAGCATTTGGTTCTGTTTGAATACATACATCTAGTAGTATGCTATTAAAATACTTACATGAGGCCATGAAAGTCTATGTGACATTGGAACAAAAATATACAGGAAAAAGCTTACATGAGTGAACTCAGATACTTGAGTAGCTGTGACTGTAGGAGCCTTCCAAATTATCATTAAATGCATTGCCAACAACTTCCCAAGTGTACATCTCACAAACAGCTGAAAATGAGATTGAGGAGTGAGCAATGTTTTCCCCAGGACATTCATCTATCTGTTGTATGTTTAGGATTTGTTTCCCTCTCTCAATGTTTATGTGTATGATTTTATTGTTTGGGAAAAATGCTGGAATGGAGCACTGGAAACTGAAGCTCTCAGATTATCCATAAAGCAGGTGTTCAGATTTCAGAAATTTGGGGAATATTGGCATAAAGAATGTGGATATATCCGCTAGGAACTGCATTAAGAATATTGTATTCAGTCCCCGTAGGCCTGTGAACAGCCCTAGCTTTTCATCACTACTGACTATGGCAGCCTGTGAACCAATGTCTTACAGATAAGAGCTCTTTTACCCAATATAAATCTGCAAAGCCTTTCAGTCTCCATTAGTCTGCTTTCTAGCAGCTGGATAGATAAGCAAATGATCCACCTGCTCCCTTACTCTGAAGGAAAAGTGAATATAAGTCTGTAACACGGCACAAAGAAAGAGAGGATGCTCATATATTTACCACAGCTCAAAGTTGTGACCACCATAGACCTGTGATGGTTAATGGGTGAACCACGCCTTAGACCCCTTTTTGGCCCTCTCAGTTGCACCTCTCAGGTTATATGCCTGCCTTTCTCCAGCTCACTCTGGGTGGAATCACACAGTTTAGTCACTCCAGGACAAGATCTCTGGGCCAAAGCCTCCATCTCCTTATTTCCCAAGTGTGTTAATGTGACAGGCCCTGCGTTTGGCACCTGTAAGCCTTTACACCCAGGAACCTGTGACAACAACTGATTGGGGACTGAAAACCAGCTTCTTCAAAACAAAGCACTATGTATTCTTTCACCCAAAGGTACAAAGCAGGCAGAGCAAAGGGTTAAAACAGCAAAACATCCTATACACATTACCTACACCTCACTCTTTCCTTGCAAGCATTTACAAGTTCCCCCCAACCCAGCTAACCCCCATCTCTGGATGGGAGAAGCAGAGCAGTCCTGCTCAGGCTCTCTGCCCTGCATGGACCTCAGCCAGTCTAGGTGTCAGGCTCCATCTGAGGATAACCTGCCCCTCTTCTTTATGCCCCCATCTTTAAAGTTTTAGTATTCCCTTTAATCCTGGGCTTTTGGTCTGGGATGAAGACACCTTGCCAGACTAGCTGAATGCAGACAGGGTGTATTCCCCCAGTGAATGGTTTCCCCATTGTTTCCTCATGGACTCTTGCCAAACTTTATTATCTTATGTTTGCCATTGTTTCATTTTCTGTTGGTTCCTCCCTTAAGGCTCCTTTGAATTAATTCTGTGCATTCAGGCAGGATATCACCCAGGTAACCATATGATATTTGTTAAAAATTCTACACATAACTACTTCGGTCTCCAGATGAGCTGTGAAAATAGATTGCCAGCTTTGCACATGTCACTAGGAAAAGGATGAGATAGCTCTGTGAAAATGATACATGACTTATAGATATTTATGTCAATTCATTATTTGGTCTTAAAAAATTAGAATTAGATTTGATCTCAAAAAGTTATTTTTTCCATTGGAAGTGGTGAAATATTGACTTCATTTAAGTTGGTAAACAAATAAAATTAATGTAATTAATAGCTGACACATAGAAGTCAATTGGACTTTCTGCCTGAAAAAAGGTGGTGACTGCTGGATTTGGCCCAGACATTCTTAAATGCTTGAAAAGTTCAGGAGACAAAAGAACCATCAGAATGGTGATTGTGAGGCAGAGAATAAACAAACTACATTTTTCTATGGGTCACAGGATGGATAGATACAGTTACAATCAAGCCATTATAAATTACCTCATTTATCTTTGCCAGAGATCCAGCAGGTTTGAGATCATAAATTGATTATAATTAGAGAGGTGAGGAGGAGGCATGACAGAAGATTATACCATTGTGATCAATTCTATTCTTACTGCTCTATCTGAATTTCATTTTATTTTAGATGTGAACATAACCAAATAAAGGGTATGTTGGGCCATATTTTGCTCTCATTCGGTATAACCCCATAAGTCAGTGTGGTTGCATATGAACAACTGAGGATCGTGGTTCTTTTTTTCTTTTTCTCTCTCTCTTTATTTATTTATTTATTATTGCTCATTGTCACTTTAGTGGTTGATTTCCTCAGAAAATATTTCTTGGATATTAGATAGGGGATTGGACTAGGAATCAGGAGACCTGAAGTAAAATTTCTGGCGCCATTTTACCACTGGTTTCTGTTCTTGTTTCTGCCAGTGACCTGCTATATGATAGTGAGCAAGTGACTTCATCTCACATGCTTCACCGTCTCTGTCCGCAAAATGGGGGATAGACATTTACCCTCCTTGAGATAGCACGTTGGGTTCTATGGATGAAAAGTGCTATGTAAGAGGAAGGTATCGTGAGGATTTTCTTTAATTCTTTTTGCATTCTGGGAAACACTTTGAAACCAGGTCATTAAAACTATATAAAGTATACCATCATGCTTCCTCGGCAATCTTAATGCAGCACAGCACAGTTTGGAAGAAAATGGCTTCTATAATATGGTTATTTTACTATTTTACCATTTCAATTTATTTCTGTTTTCCTTGCAAAGAAATTCAATAATAGGAACTGTAGTAATTGGAGCAGTTTCTAATATCCTTTGATCAGCAAAGACAATGAAAACTAGTCTGGGATAGTTTGCACATGGAAAAACATCTTGAGATCAGTGCTTTTAGGAATAAATAAAATTCTGGAAACCAGTAGGCTTGTGATTTAAAATGGCAGAGCTCTGAGGGCATTTGCTTCACAGTCATGGCTGCCCAACTTTCTTTTCAAAATGCAAACTTTCCTATATATTTAAGAAACTCAACTTGAGCAATGATAAATTCTGGTTCCAATTACATTAACATCATAGCAACTGGAGTCAGTAGGATTTGAACTTCCTATCCTTGCTACAGATGCAAAATTAATAGCAAAAGGAGCAGAACTACTTAGTGAGCCAGCCAATGGTAGCATTTAGATATTTGTCTATCTAGAAACCAAAAACTCATTAGGCAATAATTGATTAAAGTGTGCATCATTGATGTCTTCCTAACACACAGAAAATGTATTAGATTTTCCACAGACTAATTCTTCTACTTCCATTTTTTTTTTCAAAATATGAAAGTCTGGAAATGAACAGGTAAGAGATGCAGCCTCTTCCCTCAATCTGTATATCCCTTCTTCACTTTCACTTCTTCACCCTATGACAGTACAATTCCCCAGCCAATCTTAATGCTGCCTCCTTGCTGTGTTCTGTGTTGGATAGATATAGAAAGAATTATATTTATCCAGCTAGGTTTTTATAAGATCACCCATCACTGTTGTATCTGAGAACTTTCCGTGACAAGTAAACACAATAATGACATTTATTTCATTATACAAAAAAAGATTTAAAGGCAAAATAAGTCCCAGGCTATATTAGCATATATCAGAGCTCCATAGTTTTCTTTTTCCTAATTGGTTTTCATTGAGTAGTAATTTGTTTTAGTGCTAGTTTGTCCCTTGGCTTGTGTGCCTGCACCAGGAGGTAAGGGGGAGAAAGAATCCCCTCTCACCCTTACACCTCTGCACATGCTGCCCCCAGAGCAGGTGTGTGGGGAATGGGCAGAGTCCAGGCTCCTCTCCACCAACATCCCAGCCGGCAGAGCTGAGTCAGCAATGGGGACAGGGGCAGTAATTTGTTGCTGGTATAAGCCAGCAGCAAATCACTACTCCCCTGCAGCAAGAAGGGGATGATGGGGGGCCTGGGGAGAGATCAGGTATCTGTGATTTTCGGAGCCACAAAGCCTTCCCTTGGATGCTCCTGGACATATGCAACAATGTACCACCTTTTACTGTGGGCTGGGTCCTAGGACACAATCTAACCCTTAATGAAAGGAAAGGGAAACATTATTATATCTGGGGATATGGAATGTTTTGTGCATCTCATGCATTTTTAATTTGTGTATGTGTAGCGGTAGACCTTGCTGATAAGAATGTTTACCTATAATGTTTACTAGCTGTACTTTTATTTATTTAAATAAGTAATGGTGTCCTATATGTTTCCATTATACCACATTGGAAACAGGCCCATTGCTACAGAAGGGGGATTTTAAAATGACAAGTTTGGCTGTCAGTGGCATCACAACATGGAAGCCATTTGCAAGAACACCATAGATTACATGGTGACTGACCCTATAGATGAATTCTTCCCTGTGCAGAGGGCAAGTGCAAGGCCTGTGTATCTCAAGTCTATGCATGGCTTAATTGTGACATCAGGCCTGCCTAGGACTTGTGCTGTCTCTCTGCGTAGTAGTGAATTTTACACTATATAAAAGCTGCAATTCTTTGATCCTCTGGATATGTCTACACTGCAACGTAAACCCAGGTTTGGAACTTAGGCTCAAGCCTAACACCACACCCCTCCTTCCATCCACACACAAATAGTGCTAAGCCATGGCTCAGACCCAGAGTCCCAGGACCGCACAGGGATGGAGGGTATGAGCCTGAATCAAGCCAGGACCCAGGGCTCAAGCCTTATTGCTTTGCAATGTAGACATAGCCCATCACCGTACCTTAGTGGGTCACATCTGAGACTACCATATTCAGGACAAATAGCTGAGAAATAGAATAACCACTAGTTTGGGGGTGATCTGCCCTATCATTAGATATATTAAGCCAGTAACAAAAATAAACTTCTATTTCACCACACTAGTTAACAAAAAGTTGGATATGCAGTCATCTTAGGCATTCCAGTCCTTATCTCACCACCCAGACACTGGACTTTATGATGAGTGGTTATTGAAAACCAATTTAATCACATATAGGATCCTTCTAATCTCAAGAGATCATCCACATAGCCAGGTCAATATATAACTCAGATCTTACCCAATAATCATACTGGTACCAATCCTTTAGTAACTAAAAGCTAAAGGTTTACTAATAAAAGAAATGAATAAGGGAGTTAAAATGGTTAATAGATCATATACATACAATAATTGCAATATCCTTATATGAGGTTTGCAGCAGTGATATGATAGACTGCTGGCTTATAAAGTCTCTCTGGCAACTTCCATAAGATTGGGAGGGCCTCAGTCCATAGTTCAATATGCTCCTTTCAGTTGTAAATTCACAGTCCAGAGAATCAGGGCAGGAAAGAGATAAAATGGAGTCACCCCAAAGCTCTTTTATATCCTTTGCCATGTGTTTGGAAATTTTCTGTTTCAAACAAAGCTCACAGCCCAGTTTGTGGAAAGTTACTGGCACAAGATGGAGTCCAGGGTCACATGAGCATCTTATATGCCCTTATATGGCTTGATGACTCACAGGCGGTAGCCACTGGCCGCTTGGAGGCTGAGGCATCTGAAATAAGATCTATCTGGGTGGAATAAGTTTCTTCTATGGCCCATTGTGAGAGCTAAGTGTCTATCCTTGATGTAAATCTTATCTGGTGGGTGTTACAGTACATACGTAAGATACCAGTGCAGAGCCAATATTCATATTCATAACTTCAGATACAAAAATGATACATGCATATAAACAGGATAATCATACTTAGCAAACCATAACTTTTCCATTGACTCCTTACATGAGATGCTTTTTACAAGATTGGTTGCAATTGTTTACCGGTAGCAATATTAATGGTATCAATGGTCATATTTTAGTCATATAGAATCACACGGCCACACTGGACTTGTGCTCCAGCAGTCTGCCAAAAGTATTCCACAATCCCATGGGACAACTTTCTTTGTCCTCTGAGGACAGACAGATTTGATGAATAGTCAAGTTTTATCACCCTCCCCATGAACAAAGGGCTAGAGCAGCCACATTTTGAGCCAGAGCTAGGAAGTCTGGGATATGGGTGGTTGAATTCTGGCCTGCACAATGCAGTGTAGATGCTGGGGGTCCCAGGTTGGGACCCAGGTTTCAACAATTTCTAACCTGGGGTTACAAGTGAGTGTAGATGCTCAAGCTCTAGATTAACAAACGCAGCATCTGCTAACTTGAGTTCTACTAACCCTGGCCTTACACAGCAGTGTATACATACCCTCAGTGCACAGGTGGAGCTAATGCTGCTTGGAAGGCACTTTTAATGTTGTAGCTTATGTGCAATATTAGCTGCCAGCTAAAGTTTACTACATGGGAAAAGCCAGGTTAATGTGGAAAATAGGATAGAAAACAATAAATGTAAACATTTTAGAATAGATTTTTTAGATTTTTATGAAAGGTTTTGATAATGACGAATTGGTAAAGAGAAGACTGTGGAAAGCTAATATTCTGGGGATTTTGTTCAGTATTCCCTTAATACGGAAGGTGCAAACATAATTACATGGAATGTCAGAGACTTGAACAATCCCATTAAAAGAAAAAGAGGTTATGAAATATTTATGTAAAGCTAACTGCAAAATGCTTCTATTCAAAGAGAATTATTACTCAAAAACAGAGCATGAAAGTCTAAATCAGAATTGGACAGGACAATTCTTCTAATAGAAAGGGGAAGAAAGTACGGTGGTATAGATACACACAGGAAACCTTTATGGAAAATGATATAGTTTCCACAGGCTCTTTGTAAAACAATCAAACAAAAGAAATCATACCCCTGGTCAAAAATCCTACAGAAAGGAGCACATCCTCTATTAACTCCTATAGATTTTTAGATTAATGTCTATAGAACCCTCTTGGTTTCATCCCTGTTAAATTCTATAGGACTCTTCCATGAGGAGATCTACAAACTGCTCCCCCACACGGATTGATAGTGAAAGATGAAAGTTTTTGATACAATTTGAGTTGTAAGGACAAACAGTAAAAATGGTTCTAATATTCCAATTTACTAGAGAATGTGTGAGATACTGAGCACCCTCAAGTCCCATGGCGTTGGAGAACTGGGTCCTATAAAAGCCCAGTGCCACATCCGACGAAGTGGGCGTTCACCCACAAAAGCTTATGCTCCAATACATCTGTTAGTCTTAAAGGTGCCACAGGACTCTCTGTTGCTTTTTACAGATCCAGACTAACATGGCTACCCCTCTGATATTTGGCACTGTGTATACTTAAGGTCATATTTTCAAATAAGAAAAACCTCTCTTTTTTAAATAGCCTTATTTCTTTCTAATTGAAAAACAAACAAACAAAAAAGCCCTTTCAATGTATTACTTAGGCACAACATATGGGTGGTAAATCACTTATCCTCAGCTTCTTCACCCAAATAGGGACAATATTACTTCCGTCCCTCAGGAGGGTGGGTCTGAGGCTTAGTTTGGTAATATTTGTAAAGCACTTTGAAAACCTCAGCATTTTAGAGGTGTATATGTGTTCAGTTATACATTCATATTTCACCACTTGGCCAACCATTTAAATCCCCATTAATATATATTAATCTAAATGTAAATTGCGTGCTCATTAATTGGAGTGCAAAGGTGAAAGAATGGATAAGGGATCCTTCTTATGATGTAACCAAACTCACCAATAGGCATATGGAATTATCTTTGGTAAGCGTATAATGTGTAAACTTTACCAGAAATTAGATTAAATTATGAAATTAATTATACTCTGCAGAAGGTATTGGACATTAAGTTTTCATGCATATTGATAAGTGATGCTTTTAGTACCCTATCTCATCCAAGTTAATGGAAGAAGGTGCAAATACTGTATCTGAGAAAGAGCTAAGTAATCGTAATTAGTTAATCCTGAAATTTTTAGAGGATCTATGTCAGAATTATCTTTTGAATTATGAAATAAGACAAAAGGTGAACTGCAAAATTTTAGTAAAAAACCTGAAAACTAATACCATCAGTGGAATGTGTTGACTTTAAAAATAAGTTCACTTGCATTACTTACTACTGTGCTGAGTTTTTCCATTCAACTTTAAAAGAAATAATACACTTAAAAGAATTAATTTCTACTGTGCCAAAAAGGTAATTACAATAGAAAGTGAGCCAGTACAGTCAAGGAATCTGTTCTAAATCAATTTTTCCCATTGCCAGTATTCTGCAGTCGATGAAGATGTTACATGTTACTTTCTTTACAGTGGGGGTTATATTTTAATAGTCTCCTACATGAATGAATGGAAAAAATGAAAATCTGACCTTCATTGTGCGCTATGAAGAGTGTTGTATGGAATATGCTGATTTTTCTTGGTGAATTTCACAGCAAAATCAATTCTTTTCATGAAAATTCAAAAAATGTCTGCACTATGGAAGTCCACTAAATTGGGTAAATTTCCATGGAAATTAATGTATAGGCAGACTTCAAAGAGAGTGCATCCAGTATTTTTACAATGCAGTGTAGCAAAGAAGAGAAAGGCCTTTCAGAATTTTTATTTACTATCTCTGGATTGCTTCTATTTCTGCTATGCCGTACATTTTTTTGTTCTTGTTTTAGATAGGGCCAGAGATAATGCATGGAGGGGGGAAAGTGGGGTCATGTGCCCCCAACATGTCACTTCTGGCCCCATCTAAAACAAAAATAAAACAGTTATGCATTGTCTCTGGATGAGGCAGTCAGAACTCCTCAGAGTATTCAAAGTGAAGGTGTTACATCAGGTTACCTGATTCTCAGGTTAGTTCTATGCCAGGGGCTGCTGTATCCTATGCCACCTGATAATGGCCCCCAAGGGACCATCCATCAGCTGAGAATAGCTAGGACATGGTAGTTTTCCAGCCCACATCATTCTGCCAGGCACACCATTTACATGGGAAAGGACATAGAAATGAGCTATACTGATTCTGTCATCTGAGGACTTCTCCATGTTGGTGAATTCTCACATGGCAAGATTTGCTCAGTTACTGGCCTCTTTGCATTGCTGAAAATGCATCAAAGGACCAAACTTGTCCCCATTAAGCAAATAAGTATATGCATAATTGGCCAGACTCTGTTCTCAGTTAAACTGGTATAAATCTGGATTATTCCCATTAAATCCAATGAAGTTACTCTGCATTACCCTGGTCCAATATGTGTGTGTGTGTACAGATATGCACACACTCACAGTTTCCTAATGATAGTTTATAAAAGAGCCTCTATCCAAAGAAACACTTTTCTGGGAATAACACTTGTTTTCAACATCCTTTGAATTTCCATGCCCATCTGCTGAACTGTCAGTCTTGAGGTGTCAGCTAAATCCAGCAGTGCAGAAAAAAATCTAGTTTTTCCCCCCCTTCCTTTGCTATTTAACGTTAGTAATTCAGCTGAATGCGGAATAAGAGACACAGGTTTGGACCATAAACTAAGCTGGCAAAGGAGTTTTCCCTTTTGCTAATAAATTAGTCCTTCACCAAGGGGCTTGATTTGCAACCATAGGTTTTCCTTCTTTGAAAATCTCCTAGCATACACCAGAAAGAGCCTGAGAGACCACACACACACACACACACACACACACACACACACACACACACACACACACACACACACACAAAAGGGACAGTATATTTTAAAACGTCATCAACATGGTGAATTTCTCATGCATTGGTACATGTTTGTACATGCCTCTAAACTTGATTGGGGCCTCTTTGAATTATTGAATGGTAAATGTGAAATAATAATGTAGCTACGACTCCTTTTCTGTGTAGTTTGCCTTTAAAATCTCTTAAGAGCTCTGCTGCTTACAGTGACTGGAAGTCATTTAATATTCACATCAGGACAGATTGTAAGACAAGAGACTTACACTGTGCTTTCTCATGGTGTCAAGGCTGTATCCCTACTTTGAACTTTAGGGTACAAATGTAGGGGCCTGCATGAAGACTTTTAAGCTTAACTACCAGCTTAGTTCTGGTCCGCTGCCACCATCCCAAAGCTAATTCCCTTTCCTGGGTAGCTTTGAGAGACCTTCACCAATTCCCTGGTGAATACAGATCCAAACACCTTGGATCTTAAATGAGGAGAAATTGACCCTTCCCCCCTCCTTCCTTTCACCAACTCCTGGTGAATACAGATCCAAACCCCTTTTAGATCTTAAAACAAGGAGAAATTGACCCTTCCCCCCTCTTTCCTTTCACCAACTCCTGGTGAATACAGATCCAAACCCCCTTCGGATCTTAAAACAAGGAGAAATCAATCAGGTTCTTAAAAAGAAGGCTTTTAATTAAAGAAAAAGGTAAAAATCATCTCTGTAAAATCAGTATGGAAAATAACTTTACAGGGTAATCAAACTTAAAGAGCTCAGAGGACCCCCCTCTTCTGTCTTAGGTTCAAAGTACAGCAAACAAAAAATAAACACTCTGGTAAAAGGTACATTTACAAGTTGAGAAAACAAAGTAAATCTAAGACGCCTTGCCTGGCTTTTACTTACAATTTTGAAATAAGAGAGACTTGTTTAGAAAGATGGGGAGAACCTGGATTGATGTCTGGTCCCTCTCAGTCCCAAGAGCGAACAACCCCTTAAACAAAGGACACACACAAAAGCCTTTCCCCCCCCCCAAGATTTGAAAGTATCTTGTCCCCTTATTGGTCCTTGGGGTCAGGTGTCAGCCAGGTTACCCGAGCTTCTTAACCCTTTACAGGTAAAAGGATTTGGAGTCTCTGGCTAGGAGGGATTCCATAGCATTGTACACAGGAGAGCTGTCACCCTTCCCTTTATAGTTATGACACATGGAGATTTGACTTTTGACTTTTGTATTTTCCTGTTTAGTGATTCTCTTAATCTTAACCAAAAAAAAAAAAAGAAGTTTTCACATCTATTTCTTTTAACTCCCACAAGAATGATACTGTGAATAAGAATCTTTGTTTATACATATTGGGCCAGATTTGCTACTTTATTATTCCAGTTTTAAACACCATTCGGGAGCTGATATAACGCCTTTTGCAATATGACCTCTTCTACACTACTCTAGGGCATTGGTTCAATACAATAGTATCAACTCAGGGAAAGAATGCCACCGTGAGCTACCAAATTACCCAAAACATTTCTGACAGCACTAAGGTTTTCCTTAGAAATATGTTTTCAAAACTCTTGACTCAGCCCAACCCTGCTCATTTTATGGCATCTTGAATTCTTAATATTTTCAAAACTTTGACCTATTTTCTCATTTTTGGGTGTGACTGTGAAAGTTGCCAAGTACTAACACCTCCTACTGACTTCAACGGGAGATTCTCATCACCTCTCAACTTCTGGCGTGTTAAGCATGTTTATAAATCTGAGTGTTTTGTTCATGTGCACGCTCTCTCTCTCCCCTCAGCCTACACCCCGCCCCCCAACACTTCCTAAGGGCATGTCTACACTATAGCCCTAAGTCGACCTATGATAGGTCATCTTACAGCCACGGCAGTAATTACGGTGGTGGCTGATGTCCACACTACCCTCCTTCTGTTGGTGGTGCGCGTCCTTACCAGGAGCAGTTCCACCGACTGAAGAGGGGCAGTGGGGGGGGGGGAGAAGGGCGGAGGCTGAGAGCCCTCCCTGTGGGAGTCCAGCTGTCCCCCAACCCCAGCTCTCAGCTCCCCCCTCCCAGCTGGGCGTGGGGGGCAGCCGCCCGGGCTTCTCCATGAAAGGGAGTGGAGAGCCTCCAGGCAACAGCCCCACTGGGAGCAAGGAGCCCAGGGCAGCCAGACCGTAGCTGCCTGGCTTTCTTGTCACAGACACTGCATTGCCCTAACTATGCTGACCTAAGCCTTATGCCTCTTGTGGAGGTGGAGTTACTATGTCAGTATAGTAGGGCACTTACATCGGTGGGACAAGGCTGTAGTGTGTACACTGACATAATTAGGTTGATGTAAGCTGCCTTATGTTGACCTAACTATGTAGTGTAGACCAGGCCTTAGCTGGTGGACTTTTGGAAAATTCTAAATCCTATTAATGGGGCACTATCCTACACTAAATAGGTGAAATAAATCCAGAAAGATATCTCCATTTCGAATACTCCAGAACTCTTCAATTTTGGTACACAAAGGAATGTCAATGGGAGTCGTACAGTCTTACAGAAAAGTAAATAAACCCCTGAGGAATTTCCAAGATGTTGAGGCATTTCATTATATCTGGGTTTGTTGTATTTTGGTCTAATATATTAATGTTTAAGTTAAACACACATACAGTAAGTGTTCATGAATCCATTTATCTATCTAGGTATTTAAATTATCCACACCACAATAGCACCTAAGCTTCGAACATATGCTTACAGCATACAGTCTATGACCTCCAACCTGAACACAGGATTTCTTATGGAAAAGCAGCTATTTCACAATAGTGGTGCATAAGACTCAATGCCTCGCATTGATGCCATAGCATCTAAAGACAGTAAAACACCATGCCTGATTTGAAATAAACAAAATAAATACAAGTCTCCAGCTTTGGATTCATTTGAATAGTCTACATGAGGAGATATGCTATTGTTGAAGAATCTGCCTACAAGTAATTTTATGTAAATCCCATTCAAGCTTCTTTTGTCACAAAATTAACTCTTTTCAATAAATTTTTGTTACATTTCCCACAGGTGAAGTAAGGCTTTGGTGTATTATTTTGGGCATAGTTTAGGTATTCAAATAAGCCTTTTCTTATTCATAGTAATGTCCTTTTACATTAAGGCCCCTTTACACCACTTTGGGAGTGTAAAATAGCCTTAAAGTGGGTATGCATTGCATTTAAACTCACTTTAAGGCCGCTTTACACTGGTAAAATGGTGTAGAGAGTTTTAGTGTAAATGAGAATTAGGCCCTAAATGTTTAAGGTTACGGCCTCAATTCCAAATCCTGCTAAATGAATGGGACTAATCATATAAGTATGGCGTATATGATTTGTAGGACTGAACACTAACAGAGCTACATTCCTCATTTTTATGTTTTACAGTTAGCACATTCTTGTGTCTTACTGTGTAATCAAAGGAAAAGAAGTTGCATCAGAGATAAAAAAGTTAATATATGCCACTGGTTTGGCTTTTCTTTTCTTTTCTTTTCTTTTCTTTTCTTTTCTTTTCTAGACAAACTGAAATAAGACATTTCTTTCTTAGGACATTTATAAGCAAAGCCACTGAAAATTATTTTATCCCTAGGAGAAAATTATTATACTTACAATAATTTTACCCAGCCTTTTTTAAATAATTTCTCTATTATTCTGATAGATTTTGTCTTATCCCAGTTTTCCTTCTCTGGTATTTTTGTCAAGCCAATTTCTGGTGTATTGAAATATCTTGTGCCTTCCATGAACTAGCAAAGTTGCCATTAAGAATATATTCTAATTAATACAATTCTGTCCCCAATTATCTTTAGCTTGGTTATGGGATTTTGAAGGCCAAATTCTGCTCTCATTTGCACAAGTGTAAATTTTGAGTAACACCACTGAGAGTAGAACTGCGTGAAATTTTCAGAAAAATATTTTATTCACTGAAAAATACAGTTTTGCTCAACCTGAAACTATTTCTGAACTCATATTGAATTTGTCAGATAGTTTTGGCTTAAATTATTTTGGGGTAGGGCCTAGATTCATAAGGGGACTTTACTGCTGTTAAGGGAGAAGGAAGTGCCCTCTTTTTACCCAATAGCCCAATAGTTAGAGAACTCACCCCAGCTGTGGGCAGGGACTGGACCCCAGGTGAGTGTCCTAACCACCTTTCCCCCTCCGCCCCCCAGGCCAATGAATTAGTATTTATACAAAGTGGAAAAACCTGAACAGTCCCAGAATACCCAATAGGCCAGTGGTTAGGGCCCGCTCCTGGGTTATGGGAGATCTGTGTTCAAGTCCTTGCTTTACATCAGGCAGAGGAGGGACTACAAAAAATGATAAAAGGTTTAGCAAACATGACCGATGAGGAGAGGTTAAAAAAATTGGGGATGTTTAGTCTTCAGAAAAGAAGACTGAAGGGGAACCTGATAATAACCTCAAATATGTTAAGAGCTGTTATATAGAGGAATTGTTCTCCAAGTCCACTGAAGGTAGGACAAGAAGCTATGGGCTTAATCTGCAGCAAGGAAAATTTAGGTTAGCTATGAGGAAAAATCTTTCAGTTATCAGGGTAGTTAAGCACTGGAAATAGGCTTCCAGGGCCGGTTGTGAAATCCCCATCACTGGAGGCTTTTAAAAACAAGTTGGAAAAACACCAATAAGGGATGATCTAGGTTTACTTGGTCCTGCCTTAGTGCAGGGGATTGGACTAGAGGACTGCTTGAGGTCCTTTCCGGCCCTACATTTTTATGATTCCTATGCACTGAATTTTCAGGAACATGTTACAAAGAAGGATTTGAGAATATAGGGCTAGTGTTGAAATAGTAGATCAACATGGATAGGGCACTGGATTGTGAGACCTAGGGATTTGGTCCTGGCTATAGAAGTGAGAGAGACCTTGGGCAAGTCGCTTTACTTCTATGTGCCTCATTTTTCCTCACGTGTAAAATGGAGATAATGGTACTTGGCCTCTCTTGTAAATTGAGAGAGCTACAGATAGAAAGCACTGGACAAGATCTAATATTATTATTTTATTTTGACCTACATTTCAGATATAGGTAAAGCGTTCACATATTGTGCATTGCTATTTTATAATCATTGATGCAACAAGCTTTTTTGAATCTTGTATTGCTCCTTAACTTGTAACACTGTCAAATTGGTAAGGGATAGATACAGTTGCTGTTATCTATATGCTTTTTGTGGTTTTTCTTTTTCTTTGAATATATTGGTCTCAAAAATTGCTTTCTGATTGAAAAATTTCACCTCACTGCAGCACTGACTGGTCTTCTTGTATTGGTACAATTAGGGGGTTAATAGTGTAGGAAAATGTTGGACACGTCAATCTCACTAAATTTGGCTTTCTTATCATCTATAACGTACATCAGGTGTTCCAGGGATGCTATTTCTACCATTCACCAATAAGATTATTCAGTAAAATATAGAATGTTGCCCTAAAACTTTAAACAGATAATATTGAAATGGAATAAAAATTGTTTTATGAGAGCAAGTGGACACAATGAAATTAAAAGGCACCAAATTTAAAAATGATAAAAAAAAATAGATATTTTGCCCAGTAAGATAAATAGCCTTGGAAATTCACTGACAGAAGATATTGTCAAAAACCTTAGAGATTTATATGACTAATTGTAATATATATAATTACACTAGCTAAGCTAAAATGTATAATGGATATCAGCACTCACGCTTCAGGATCAAACATAAGCTAACCACTAAGTGCTTCGGGTAGGAAGAAACTTTCCTGATAGGCATGGGATTGCATAATTGTCAAATATACATTCATAAAGTCACAGATTTTAAGGCCAGCAGGGCCATTATGATCATCTTGTCTGACCTCCTGCATAACACACCCCATAGAATTCAACCAAGTAATTCCTGCATCAAGCCCATAACTTCTGGATGAAATAAAGCATGTATTTTAGAAAGACATCCAGTCTTCATTTAAATACTTCAAGTGATGGAAAATCTACCACATCCCAGTTAATGTTTCAATGGTTAATTACCCTCACTGTAAAAATAATAATAAATACACCTCTACCCCGATATAAAGCGACCCGATGTAACACGAATTCGAATATAACGTGGTAAAGCAGTGCTCCGGGGGGGCGGGGCTGCGCACTCCGGTGGATCAAAGCAAGTTCGATATAACGCGGTTTCATCGATAACACAGTAAGATTTTTTGGCTCCTGAGGACAGTAATAATGCAGCTTATTTCTAGTCTAAATTTGTCTAGCTTCAGCTTCCAGCCATTGGATCTTGTTATGTCTTTGTCTACTAGATTAAAGAGACCTCTACTACTATCAAAACTTTTCTCCCCAGGTACTAATGGGCTGTGATCCACTCACTTCTTACTTTCTCTTTGTAAAGCTAAACAAAATAGTCTGAGCTTCTTTAGTCTTTCACTATAAGGCATGTTTTCCAGTCCTCCAGTTATTCTTGTAGCTCTTCTCTGAACCTTCTCCAGTTTGTCAACATCCTATTGAAAGTTTGGACACCAGAACTGAACACAATATTCCAGTAATGGTCTCACTAATGCTGTGGAAAGTGGTAACAACACCTCTCTAATTTTCTACTCTAAATTCCCTTCCTTATACATCCAAGGATAGCATTTGATCTCTGAGCCCGATCTACACTACAGAATTACTGTAGTAGAACTATGCCACTCAAATGTGTGAATAATTCACATCCCTGAGAAATGTCGTTATACTGACCTCAGTGCTGGTGTAGACAGTGCTATGTCGGTGGGAGACATAACTACCGCCTCTCATGGAGGTGGAGTTATTAAGACAACAGGAGAGCTTTTTACCATCAGCTTAAAGCGTCTTCACCAGAAGCACTACAGCGGCGCAGCTGCATCGGTGCCGATGCAAGTTTCTAGTGTAGACAAGCCCTTAGCCATTACATTGGATTGTGAACTGCTGTTCAGTTCAATGAGAGGGTTTAACATCTTACTTTCAAGCATGAGGCAGAGAGTAGGACACCAGACTAATTGCCAGAGTAGGAGGATTATGATCTGGTATGATTTCCTGTGTTTTTGTGGAAAGCATTTTATCAGCTAATCAGGGAGGAGTTAGTCTCAGAAACATAGATTCAGAAACATCCCTCTGAAAATATCAGTGGACTGATCATTCTTATCTTTATTTGTTCAAAAGAGTTATTTTAATATATTCAAATAATGGCAGCTTTTAACGAAACATTTGTTTTCCAGTTGTGTAATCTCTGATTTAACACTGTAAAGCATCTTCATAATGTTTAACAGGGGTTCTCAGTGCTTAAAATAGACTGGGAAATAATCAAAAAAACTCTTCCTGTTCCTCCTTATGTGATGAAAAAAAAAGGAGACTCTCAAAAATGGTGCTAGGAAGTGATATCAAAGTTTTACGGGTTTCCTGTTCTTAGAAGTCTTATTTTAGAATCAGAGTTTGTCACACAAGAAAATCAGATATATTTTTACACATCTGAGAGAAAATATGCTATTATGATATAATTAGCATTTCTTTAACTATAATTAAGATTGTGTCAGGACTCAGGGGCTTAAAAGTGACAAGCAATTATTCACTGCAGACTGGAACTTGACAAGCAACAGCATCTCATCTAAAATATATTTGAAAAACCACTTCAGAAAAAAGAAAACAATACGTATTCAGATACTTCCTCATACTGAAAGGTCTCCGGGTCCCTATCACAAAGTCAGAAATAAAATGTAGAATTATTTTTAAAAGCAGAAATTGTGCATATAAATCAATTAGCTTTTTGGCAATGGGCCAGATTTTTAAAAGGTATTTAGGCACCTAAAGATGCATGTAGATGCCTCATGCAATTTTCAGAAGCACCAGGATTTCACCTGTTATTTTTAGGTCTTTGGCTATTCAATTTTTTATTTCCCATTGATCCTTCCTAATTTCAATTTAATCTTCTACAGCTTATGTGCTTTTCTCTTGGCTTCACCTGGACCAATTTCCACTTTTAAACTGAGTACTTCTTAGTCTGAATAAGCTCACACACCTTGCTATTTAACAGTGTTGGACATCATCATTTTTGTTTGCTTACCCAAAAGTCTTAGGACTGCAGAATTGGGCTGGAAGTGCCAGGAGACTAGTTCTCTCGTGTGTTATTTGGGTTCTTGGCTGCAATTTGGACAATTGAAAAATATATTTGAACATTTTAAATCTTCATAAAGATTTGGTTCCAGAAATGGTTGAAAGTTTTTGAATATACCAGTGCAGTTCTTATTTCTTTCCAAACCGGTACACGTGTTCTTATTTAGTATCAACACTCTTTCTAGAACTCCTTACCCACAGAGATGTTAAAGAAGTTTCCACTTTCATTCTTCATATAAAACTGAAGACCCAGTTGTTTCCCCTCTACTTTCAACTGTCAGCTTTTCATTGCAAACTGTGTTATTAAATAGTTGTACATCTTTTGTAAAGCACCTTAAGACGGCTTGACATGATAGAGCACTATGTAATTTCAAATTGTTGTAAGAGTTCACTTTACAGAGGGAGCTCTTAGTGGAGTGATCTTTCACTGAATGTGACTTCTCTCTTGAGTACCTGCAACTGGCTTCCCTGGCCTAATGATGAGGATTTAAACATTTCTTTTGCAAACTTTCTATTTAAAGTGCATCTAACAGATTGCTCCGGGCTCAACAGGAAAACAGAATAAACAATTTGGTACAGACAAACAAAAGCATATGCTAATGTAATGCAACAGATTACTTTAACTTCTCATTGGTAAGAAATTCAGAGTCAGGTCGAAAGCGGTAAGTGATCTGGGCTATTGTAGATGTTATCTGTGAATTATCGTACAGATGTACACGCTATTTACATAAGTTTTGTATAGGGAATATCCAAGAGAAGGAAAAACAGCAAACAGCAGCTGAGAAGTTGAGGCACTTGACCAATGCCTGTTTCACAAGGTGAGAGGAGCCTCAGACCCTTCATCCTAGGAATGCAATGCATGTGCAAAACACCTTGGACTTCTCCCCTCAGTTTCCACCCATTGCTTGGATGCTAGATTTTGGTGTTCAAACTTGGTTCACCAGTCTGGATGGTGCCACTGTGAGAGCTAAAGTCAAAGAAGAGTAATAAATAATCAAGTTGTTTGGAATTGCTGAGACGTTGGGATGAGCTGTAGCTTTGAGGGTTTGTTGATTTTCTTTTATTGACATTAATATACCACTGTTTTCTCTGCCTCTTTTTTTTAAATTCAGTAGTACTCAGAGCTGTGCAATTATATTCATGACAAAACTCCGAAGGCCCAATTCATCTCTTTAGTTATACCTGAGGAGAAACCCATGCAAACACACACAAAACATGCTTGCTAGGTTTCTTTACAGAACACAGAATGGGAGCTCACTAAACAGAATGGGAACTTGCACACCAGATCTTCTAGAGTTTAAAAACCTTTTGTTGAGCAAAACATATATATTTCCTACTTCATCTTTCATCTACTAAAAGGTTCCATTTGCCTGCTCTCTTTAGGAACTAACAAGCAAACTTCATTGATTCTTCTCATCACCTTTCCCATATTTGTTTTGGATTTTCTCTCCCTCCTCCATAGTCTCTTTCCTCCTGAATTTTCTTTGTAACAAAACAAACAAAATCTTTCTTACTTGCCCTTCAATGTATCTATCAATTTTTGTTGTAGTAAGAATTTCTTTAATATTACAGTTATGTGCTCCCAATGCTACTGATCAGGCAAGTCTCTCTCTCACTTCACACATTGAGTGAAAGACTAAAAGAGAACAAACTTGAAAATCCCTTTTTGGGGAGGGGATGAGGGAAGGGCTTTTTTTCTATTTTGAACCAGATTAATACACAAATACTAACAGGTATAAATATATATTATATATATATATACCTGAGCTAGATTCAAAATCTAAATTATCCCAGACTTGTTAACAGCCTAAACAGAGCAGTATCCCCCAATATCATTTAAGTGCATTAAAAATGCCCTGTAACCCCTGAACATCTTAAACCTTGATTACCCAAGTGTATTGAGGGTAGCTATGATATTCAAAGTAAGAGTAAATATAGCATATAAAAATAGCTGATATTCACAACTAAAAAAAGACAAAAAGGGAACTCAGAAATAAGAAATCTTTTGACCTTACTCTCCTATAAGGCAACGAGGCACAATCTGACCTATTAGACATCTGAATCTGAGTCCTTCCCATGCCATCAGGGCATGAACAAGTCTCCAAATTCCCTGTCTATCATGCCTGAATGCCTACATTGTTGTGTTTCTATGACAGTTTTTTTATGAGGATAGGTTGGTGGCCTATTGCTCAAACCCTAATCTGAAGGGTGAGTGGACTGTTTTTTGTCTGGTCCCTGTTCTTTGACCTGTCTGGCTTGGGTGGCCCTATCAGGAACTAAATTCCCCTGGGCAGAGCTCTCAGGGTCATTGGAACAGGAAAGCCTTCCCAACATGTCAAGGTGCAATCCTCAAGAAAGGACTGGTTGGATGACATATATATCTATATAAAGATTTTTTTTTCATCCTGTATTGCCTAGCTTCTGCTTCCCTGAGATTTTCAAATGAAATATTTCCCAGGAGATTACTCTTGATAGCTGTCTGTTTACATCTGTGTATCCTCTAATTGTTTGCATGATGCCTGCTGCTTTTCACTGCACTCAATTCCCCACAGCTGGGATGCACCAATATTTAAAAACAAACATCTGCTTTTTCATGGAATTCTCATCTGTAACCTCTTCAAAGATTAACTTTTTAAATTACATTTTTATTTGTATTAAAATAGCTTAGCAACGACAAGAGTTTTTAAAGAAGAAACCATATAGATGGCCAGAAAGGAGAAAAGAAAAATCTGTTTGAAAGGCTGTCCAAAAGAAATCTTTGCTATCAAGTTGTTGAAAAGACAGTTAAAAGACTGAGAGAGACGTTTTGAAAAGGCCCCTCATTTCTAACAACAGCTAGGTCCAAGACAATTCAATTTGAGGTTGAATTAAAATAATATGGGAAGTTAAATTAAAAGGGTATTGTTCCACTAACCCTTGTCAATATCACAGACTTGGGCCAATTATACCTTATAGAGAGACAGAGAAATTGCCACATGTAACTCACGTAATTGAATAATAAACTCACTTCTTCTTGGAGTTTATCATCTAAAGCCCTGATGCTGCATCAGCCAAAGCATAGCCAGGAGCAGCGCCAGGGTTTTTGGCACCCTAGGCGGGGGTCTTTCCGTGCTCCCGGTCGTCGTCGGCAATTCTGCGGCGGGGAGGTCCTTCCATGCTCCCGGTCTTCGGGGCACTTCAGCGGCGGGTCCCGGAGCGAGTGAAGGACCCGCTGCAGAACTGCCGCCGAAGACCCGGAGCGCAGAAGGACCCCCCGCCGCCGAATTGCTGCTGAGGGAGGCAAAATGCCGCCCCCCCAAATCCTGGCGCCCTAGGCGATCGCCAGGGTTGCCTAAATGGAAGCGCCGGCCCTGAGCATAGCTAGTGTTTAGTTTTGCAGACTTGCTCCTACCATCACCCACAGAATATTGTAGGATTTTACTAAGAAATCCACAAACTTCTGAGTAGGAACCCATGCCTTTTTCACTGATGGTATCTATAGGGTTCACAACCTTTCCAAATACAGGAAAGCTCAGAAAATCTGCACTTCTTTCAGCGGCAGAGACTGCACAACCTGGCTGATCTTGATAGCATCAATTCATCCATGAAAATAAGCACTCAAGACTTCTCAAAACATACCTACCTAAACTCAAAGAGGCTCAAAACCAGTAGAGATTATTTAGTCCCTGTGTTTTTGAAAAGATAATACATCATACATCTTTGTTTGGAAGCCACGGCTTTAAATTCAGTTTTGTTTCTTCCCTTGTGGCTTTAAATCAAAGGCAGCCTCAAAACAAGTGCAGTTTCCATTACATTGAACGAATGACCTTCCCTTCTGGATCACATGGTAAATTAGGAAAGTTGATAAGGATTAGATTCTGATTCAAACTGTATGTCTTGTCTTTGCACCTCTGGAGACTCCAGTCTTTGCACAGGCCCCTGGCATTTGGGAGTAAGCAGGGCTTCCCATCCACTTACTCCCTCCCCAAAGCAGACCCCCCATCACCACATATGCAAACATTTACTAGTCAGAGGGAGATCACTGCTAAATTACTATCTTGGGAGCAAGGCGAGCATGAGGAATAAAGTGAGAGTTGGAGGTTTCTCTGAGTCACAGTGCTTCCCGCAGCTGTACCTGGGTTAATGGAACTTACATATCATGCCTTGCTCGGGGCTGTGCCTAAAGTCAGAATCCAGCACTAGCTGAGGATGACTTCTGCACAGAGTTGTGTGGCTATCCCTGTGTTTGGGAGGACAGTCACATTTCTGAGTCCCTAGTGTACCCAGACCACAGTGCAGTGTGGCAATGCATTAATTCTTTAACTGCTAGTTTTTAAAATATAGACAATGTTCCCCAAGCCCTTTTTCCTTGACAAGAAAAAGCATTGCAGAGGAGGGAAGTGGTGGTGGGTGGATAAGGGTAGCGAATTGTGAACTCGCTGCAAACTGTTGAGTCTTTGATGAGGAAGAAAGAGTCTCTCCCTGTGCAGTTTACCCCTCAAGTGGTGTTTGAAGAATTGAGGATTCCCTTGTGATTTTAAAATATTGGAGATGGTGCTGGAGCTTAGGAAGGAATTTTGCCTCTGGACAGGCACAATGTCTCCCAGAGTCAACAAGTGTACTAACTTTTTAGAGGTTGCAGCATGTGCTTACCTCTGAGCCCAACCAGCTGCTCCAATCAGGGCAAGAAAGGATGGAACAGTGACCCTGCCTTCTTCCCACCCATTTGATGGAGGCCAGTCAAGAACATTCCTTATGCTCAGGGAAGTGCATACAAATTCTGTGCAGCTGTGTTAAGAAGGGAGCTCCTTTCACTCTTCCCTTTGCAGAGCAGAGCAGTCTGGCCCTGAATGTTTTTTGCCCAAATGTCTGTGGCATTCAGATCCTAAACAATTAGTGCCTGATCCAAAGTTTGCTGAAGGAAAATGAAAAAAAATCCCATTAAATTCATTGGACTTGGAGCATGCAGGATCATTAGCCTTTTCCTAAATTACTTTAATTATGGATTCTCCCTATGTACGATTTAGAACCACGTTTTCCATTACACATTGTTTAAAAGTCAGCTGTCCTATATTTTCAAAGGTGAGTACTGATTTTGAGTGCCCAATTTGAGACCTTGTGAAAGGGCATGATTTTCAGACACACAGCGCTTGGCACTTTCTGAAAAAGCAGGGCCCCTTTATGGTGTTCCAAGCTGGCATCCCAAAAACTGAATTGCCCAAAATCACTAGTCACTTTACAAAGTGTCAGGTTGAGATCAATTATTTATATTTCAGACACATCATGTATTCCAAATGCTGTTAAATGGCAGCCACTTTGTACTGCGATTTCATTAATTTTTATAGATTCCCTCATTTCGCACCTTGAAAAGGAAAAAAAAAAAAAAGAGAAAGAGAGAGAGAGAAAAGAATAGTCTACTGAAAAAAAGGAGAACATTTTAATTTAAAACAATTCTCTTGAGCGGAATGCAATATTTATACCATCAAGACCAACCCTATCCCTTTAAAATGGTGTGTGAGTTTTTACAGTGCACACAAAATGGCTGTTGTAACGCAGAAATCCTTTCAGATATCTGGGTTTAGACACTGTGCAATACAATAAGTGCCTCCACAAAGCTGAAGGATTTTCAGTGTGCAGAAATTCAAGCTTATAGGTTTTATCATTTGAGCTCTAATTTGGAGATGCATTCAACTTTTTTCCCCTTGTGTCAAAGACGATTGTTATAGACCAATCACACAGCAGAAATAGAATAGCGGTAAGAGACCAATTCTCTTACGAGTCTCTGCTGTAGGGCTGAGGGTGGGGGCTATGTATAATGAACCTGCTAGCTCATTATTGGACTCTTTGTTAATCCCCGGAGTGACATGCAGCTGGCCAGGTGCTCCATAATCCATCCAGTAAAGGAAAGGGAAGTACTGCTAGCGGGGACTTGGTTCAGGAGGGAGCTGGAGGCCATGTAAGAATAGGAGAAGTAGCCAGGAGGCAGCAGCCATGGAACTGGCTGTGGAGAGAAGGCTGGGCAGTTTGGGAGCTTGAAAGGTCAAGAGCCAGGCTGGAAATCAGCTTCGAGCTGGCAAAGGGGTCAGTGGTAACCATTACAGATGGATACTTGGGAGTGGCCTGCAAACAAGAGGACCCTGAGGACAGATCTGAGGACCATGAGATAGAAAGGATGGGGCTCTGGCTGGGGGATCTGCAGGCCAGGTCGTGATTGCCTCTGGGAGAGGGGTGGCTTGGAGCAAGTATCCCTAGCAGCAGGTTGGATGACCTCCCCCCCCTCCATACGTTGTACAGCACTGCCCCTAATGGCTGAGTGAGGAACTGTTGGTTGATCTTTTGTTCATAATTTAAGGCCATCATGCCGAGGGTAACTGCAATGTTTACTTCTGGCAGCCCTAGTGAAGCAGCCCTTTCTTGTTCATTGGACTGAAAGTTTAGGGGGATCCACTGAGAGCTGGAGCCTGAGGGCCGAGCGCTGGGAGCACTACAGCACTTGACTCTGAGCATTTGTTACACCTAGCACACTATCAAGCATCTAGCAGGGTGTTGTAGCACAGCACACAAAGCAACACCCGTAGGTGGGTTCAGTTACAGTGCTATGATTTTTGCTAATTTGGAAACCTTGGTTGGGTGAAGAGGTGTCATGATTTATGTATTTGGTAAGATCTGTAATATGTTTATCGTACATGGGACTGGAGTCAGAGTAGGTTACCATGTGGCCAGTATTTGACTGGCTCGGCCAGGTTTTTTTAAAATGGATTTGCCAGTTGCCAGAAAAATAATTTAATTTGTGCAGTTTTTTTATGTGGGTCTAAAGATTTGCATTATTTTCACAATACATTGGGATATCTAATTTTTAAAGTTTCTGTGTCCAGCTAAAGATGCTCCCACGGTGTTCCCACTTCCGCAGTTTAAGCGATAACAGATCAAAACTGTTGAAAATACAGCAGCTGTCTGCCCAACAACACCCAAGAGCACCACATGTGTGAGAGAGGGTTTGAGTCATGCACAAGAGAGGAAATGTGCGAGGTGATGGTGGGAGTGATCCTACTACTACGCCAGAAAAAAAAAAAAGAAAAAAGCTTACATCAGAAACTGCACATTCAATGACAACTGGCTAAAGGAAACAGACTACAAAGATTGGCTGGCAAAATGTGCTGATAAAACAAACGCCCATTTGTTATCAATGATGTTATCAATCTTATCGGTATGTGTTCTCTCTCTCTAGATACCGTAAGTGGTCATTTAGGGGGAGTTGCCAAGTTGCCTTCTGGTTGGAGTTGCAGTGAGGCTGCCGTTGAGGCAGGAGCATGTACCGGGTTTTATTTTTGCATTTCAAAGGTGGTAACCCTAAATCAGGGGTGGATGCACCTATTATAAATGTAAGGATAGTAGTGAGGGAGATGCCTCTGCTTTCCCTTGAATACAGGGGCAATTCTGCTCAGCCACTACACAGTTCCAAAGTCCCTTCCTCCACACTGCTCACTCATTTAAGAAGATCCAGGCAGAATCCATTAAATAAACAAGCTACTTGTAATGGTGGAAAGTCAGATGCTAGTCTAAGTCAGCCAAAATACACAGCAGTTGATTTACAAGAGGAAGTGAAGAACAGCTTCTCCAGTTGAGACTACAAAGGGTTGAAGTTTAAATATTAGAAGGCATTATGTCATTACACAAGCTGGAGTCTGGCCAGGACAGTGGGACACTAAGAGAATGGGGAATTATTCCTTGTAGCTTTAAAGTGTTATAAAAAGTAGCCTGGAGAGCATAGCTTAAACATAAATAGTAACTGTTTTAAATTCCATCTTTTCCAGAATTTCAAAATAAATTAATCCACACTGAAGGACCACCAGACTGGAAAATGTAAGTTTGAAAGAAAAGGGAGCTTTAAATGTTGCAGCAACAAACAACAACAACAAAAATCTCATCTAAAGCCTAGGAAAATGTGAGAGGGAGGTTTACAGAAAAACAGCTTAAGGCATTTATGCAAACTTCAGCCCAGCATGATTTGAAAGATATAAACCTCTGAAATTATGCTATGCATACTGAATCAATAGTCATATCATACACTATATAATTATGCCATATAACTTCCACCACCAGCAACATGATCTTGAGGAAGCAACACAGATATGATAATTTTGTCCTTATTTTCTATCTCCATTCTTGCTGGTTCTGCTTATTTTTTTGCTAGTCTATTCTTCTGCTGGGCTCTCAATCGGCTTTGTCGTCTTGTGTACTTTTTCTTGCTGCATAATTGCTTTTATCTATCCCACTAACCTTGTCCTATGACCTTTCAAGGATTATTTCATTGCCAGGATCTATTTCTTTACAATCACTCAGTCCTCTCTGATCTCCTCCTACTCAAGCTTCCCCTCCTCCTCTCACTCTATCAAACCTCTCCACATTCACCTTTCTTTTGCTACAGGATCATTAGCTTTCCCCCGCCATTGTTCTTTTAGTAATGCTTGACACTTCCCTAGCACAGCACATTTTCAAAGTGCTGCACAAACGTTAACCAGTAAATCATCAGTAACTAAGGAATCCTTACAAAACCGCTGTGCAGCAGGTACAGAACATTTAAGACACAGAATCTAAGAATTTTCAAAGGCTGTGGTTGAGGGGAGTTTCCATCTCCTCTCTCTCTGCCTCTTATTCCCAGGGGCCTTTGGGGCTTTCATTGTCTTTTTTCTCAGGGTCTTCCTCTCCATTTCCCTCCTGCTCTCTCTGCTTCCTAATGTCTCCCCCTTCCCCCACTCCCAGCTGATGTGGAATTCCATTCCCCTTTCTTCTCTTTGGTAGATGAATCTCTCTTCCCTAGCAGCCTGTGCATCTACCCCTCCCCCCATATACACTCCTTTCCTCTTCCCCCAGCTCCTCTCTTTTCTTTTCTTTTCCTGCCAGTGGCACTCCCCACTTTACTCCTCACCACTTCATCTAAGGCAGGTAATTCCCTTATACGTAGCAGGGTAACTATTTCTTCTCTCATCTTCCATTCCAACACATCCCATCCATTGACTCATGCCCTCCTAAGCAAGCACCTGGCTCCCTTTTCACCCCTCCTCAATGGAAGGGTCCACCTCCTTCTGCTCCTCTTCTCCCCCCAGCCTCATGTAATAGCTCCCTGGGCTTCTCTTCTCTCTCCAACCTCCAGCAAGGAATCTCGCTGCTTCCCTCCAAGCCCCTTCCCCGGGTAGGGGTCCCTATTCCCTTTCTCAACCCCTCTCACTCTACTCTCACTGCTCAGGGCAAGCAGGGACCTTCCTGCTCTCTCTTAGGCTCCTCCCCCCATTAATTCCTTTTCTTGTAGCAGGAGGGTTCCCTGCTCTCTCCTCCATTTGGTAGGGCCACAACCCTTGTGGACAAGGGCCCCTTCTTCATTAGCCTCAGTTCATGGGCAGATCCATTCAGGGCTGATGTTAGGCAGGAGTGAGAGGGAGCCTGCCTGATCTACCAGGCAGGAGAACAGCCATTGGTGCAGTGTGAAGAAGCTAGTTAAGACAGGCTCTCCTTGATCAAAAGCTTTGCAGTTAGGGTGACCAGATGTCCCGATTTTTCACACTTGCTATCTGGTCACCCTACTTGCGGTACAGCAGACTGATTTTTTGTTTTGTTTTTTGGCAATTTTTGGGAGTGGACCACATCCACCCTGACTGAATTAGCCTTGTTAACACTGGTTCTCGACTTGTAAGGTAATTCCCTTCTCTTCATGTGCCAGCATATTTATGACTGTATCTGTAATTTTCATTCCATGCATCTGAAGAAGTGGGTGTTTTACGCACGAAAGCTTATGCCCAAATAAATCGGTTAGTCTTTAAGGTGCCACCGGACTCCTCGTTGTTTTTGAGGATACAGACTAACACGGCTACCCCCCGATACTTAGTTTCAATTTAAGGTGGGGGGGAGAAGCAAAGGAGGGCTAGTTTAACAAAACAGCCATCGGAAGGAGGAGAACTCCCTCATAACCTTTAGCCCAGTCTTTAGAGAATTCACTTAGGATGTAGGAGGCCTGTGTAGGGTTTCCAGCTGCCTAATCACACAAACCCAAACACCCTTGCCTGCCCCCTTCCCCGCCCCACCCCTTCTCCGAGGTCCCATCCTGCTCACTCCATTCCCCCTCCCTCCATCGCTAGCTCTCCCCCCTCAACTGGGGCAGTGGTTTGCGGTGAGGGATGGGGTGCAGGCTCTGAGCTGGGGCCGAGGGCTTCGGAGTGTGGGAGGTGGCTGAGCCTTTGGCAGGGAGTTGGGGTGCAGGAAGGGCTGCGCGAGTGCAAGCTTTGGGGGGGAATTTGGGTGCAGGAGGGGGCTTAGGGCTGGGGAAGGGGATTGGGTGTGGGAGGGGGTGAAAGGTGCAGGCTCTGGGAGGGAGTTTGGGTGCAGGAGGGGGATCCGGGCTGGGATAGAGGGTTGGGGTGCAGGAGGGGGTGTGGGGTGCATGCTCTGGCCGGGAGGCGCTTACCTTGGGCGGCTCTCAGTTGTTGGCACAGCAGGGCTAAGGCAGGGAGATGCAGAGTCAATGCTTGGAGACCCCCCGCCCCGCATAGTGCAGGGATGTGCCAGCCACTCCCGGGAGTGGCACGGGGCCAGGGCAGGCAGGGAGCCTGCCTTAGCCCTGCTGCACTGCCAGACTTTTAGCACCTAAAATTAGTAGCCTCTGGGAGATAGGGACTGTTTCCAAGAGTCTCCTGGAAAAACTGGGAGGACTGGCAATCCTAGGCCTGGGTTCAAATTTTCCTTCTGCCTGATGAGGAGAAGGGATTTGAATAGGAGTTTCCCAACTTTAACATGTGTGCCTTGAACCACGGAATATTAACATATATGTTTCTCCTTCAATTTCTCCTATTTAAGCTGTTCCACTTTTTATAAATAATTAATATTCTTGCATTTGGGATTCCAGCATCCTAGGTGAGTGCCCTCACGACCAGGCTAGAGAAAATTCACGCTCTCTTTTCCTGACCCAAGGATTATTCATTGTTATAATGAGTGACTGTGAATTGCCACAATGAATCACAATAGATAGTTCAAATCTCTTCTCCACATCAGGCAGAGGGGAGATTTGGATAGTGGGTCTCCCACATCCCATGTGACTACCCTAACCTCTGGGCTAAATGTTATGAGGGAAGCATCTGATGCTTAACAAACCCGTTGGTCACAGACCAGGTTGCAGGCAGATTGAACAATCAGCGTTTGCTGACTTTACTACCACTGGTAATTAGATTTTAAGGCCTCAAGGATCCAGTATGAACATACAGTATGACTCTTAGATCTGACCCTGGTCCCTTTGGTATTCATCTTGTGCTGTTTTTAAAATGTGCTATTCTTTGTCAAGCTTTCCTTTCTTATCTACTCTGTTGAGGCCCCTCTCTTTCCGTTTGCTTTATCCATTTCCTCCTTTTCTTCCCTTCCAACCTGGTCTAAATATCCCCTCCTAGAAACTCTTGTTCTATGCTTTATTCAAGTTGACAATTTCTTTTGCATGGTACTTTATTCAAACACATCATTAATTGACCCTACACCAGCATTTTACTTTCATCTCATGCATTCCAGAGCAGTTCCTCTTTACAATATTAGGAGCCTGATTCTGATGTCACACTGGCTTTACAACAATGTAACTTTATTGATTTCTAAGGAGTTACTCCTGATATATATTGGTGTGAAGCCAGAGTCTGGAATTATGAATACATCTATATATGCACTCTTTCATTTTCTATTAAATATGCCATAGTAGCAGCTGAAGTAGTTCTGCTAGTTCTTGTGGCATTTTGCAATGGAAAAATAAGAGATTACAAGTACTTTCAAGGTTTGTTAAAACTCATTTTAATCCATGCCCTTTCAAAGGGGATCAAATTAACTACATGAATTTGACCATCACTACTCCAAAGTGCACAGGCTTTGATGTCACAGGGGTAGGCGCATACGTATAGCTAGGTTTTTGATCCTCCAAGTGCTGTTACAACCAAAACCAGCAATTATAAGATAACCTGAGAACCTCTGGATATCAGCATCTCAACCTTGTGATCCACTTGGAATGTCGGCGGAACTGATTGCCTCTAATTATTGTCTTTGTGCTTCGGTTGTGCACACACAGATACCTTTCACTCACCCACTGTAATCTTTTCCTTTGGTAAAGTTAACTTTGGATCTTAGCTTGAGCAAATTAGAAAATATTAAGTCTGGTGAGTATGTGCCGAAGGCCTTAGGCAGAAGTAATTTCAAGCATAACAAAAAGTTTACTAAATTTCATTTAATGCAGATAAGTTTTATTAAGAGTCTGGGTCCACTGCTGCTGGGAGAGAGTCTCCCAGCTCAGGTAGACAGACTTGTGCTAGCATGCTAAAAAATAGCCGTGTAGATGTTGCGGCATTGGCGGAGGCTCGGGCTAGCCACCTGAGCTCAGAGGCAGGGGATAAGATGAGCCTGAATTCAGGTGGCTAACCCAAGCCTCCACTGGTGTTGCAATGTCCACATATTTCAGAGTAGCAGCCGTGTTAGTCTGTATCCGCAAAAAGAACAGGAGTACTTGTGGCACCTTAGAGACTAACAAATTTATTAGAGCATAAGCTTTCGTGGGCTACAGCCCACTTCTTCGGATGCATATAGAATGGAACATATATTGAGGAGATATATATACACACATACAGAGAGCATGAACAGGTGGGACTTGTCTTACCAAGTCTGAGAGGCCAATTAAGTAAGAGAAAAAAAACTTTTGAAGTGATAATCAAGATAGCCCAGTACGGACAGTTTGATAACAAGTGTGAGAATACTTACAAGGGGAGATAGATTCAATGTTTGTAGTGGCTCAGCCATTCCCAGTCCTTATTCAATCCTAAATTGATTGTATTTAGTTTGCATATCAATTCCAGCTCAGCAGTCTCTCGTTGGAGTCTGTTTTTGAAGTTTTTCTGTTGTAAAATAGCCACCCGCAGGTCTGTCATTGAATGACCAGACAGGTTAAAGTGTTCTCCCACTGGTTTTTGAGTATTATGATTCCTGATGTCAGATTTGTGTCCATTAATTCTTTTGCGTAGAGACTGTCCGTTTTGGCCAATGTACATGGCAGAGGGGCATTGCTGGCACATGATGGCATATATCACATTGGTAGATGTGCAGGTGAGTATTTGCTTTAGGTTGGGGGGTTGTCTGTAAGCGAGGACAGGTCTGTCTCCCAAAATCTGTGAGAGTGAGGGATCATCTTTCAGGATCGGTTGTAGTTCTTTGATGATGCGCTGGAGAGGTTTTAGTTGGGGGCTGAAGGTGACAGCTAGTGGTGTTCTGTTATTTTCTTTGTTGGGCCTGTCTTGTAGGAGGTGACTTCTGGGTACTCGTCTGGCTCTGTCAATCTGTTTTTTCACTTCAGCAGGTGGATATTGTAGTTTTAAGAATGCTTGATAGAGATCTTGTAGGTGCTTGTCTCTGTCTGAGGGATTGGAGCAAATGCGGTTATATCTTAGAGCTTGGCTGTAGACAATGGATCGTGTGGTGTGTCCTGGATGGAAGCTGGAGGCATGTAGGTAAGTGTAGCGGTCAGTAGGTTTCCGGTATAGGGTGGTATTTATGTGACCATCGCTTATTAGCACAGTAGTGTCCAGGAAATGGACCGCTTGTGTGGATTGATCTAGGCTGAGGTTGATGATGGGATGGAAATTATTGAAATCATGGTGGAATTCCTCAAGGGCTTCTTTTCCATGGGTCCAGATGATGAAGATGTCATCAATGTAGCGCAAGTAGAGTAGGGGCGTTTAGGTAATCCTCAATTGGATCATTACCCTCAGTGGTATCATTATCCTCAGTGGGGCCATTATCCTCTGATCCCACTGAGGATTACCTAAAGAAACTACACCATCTGCTAAAAAAACTCCCTGACAAAGCACAGGAACAAATCTGTACAGACACATGCCTAGAACCCCGACCAGGGGTATTCTATTTGATACCCAAGATCCATAAACCTGGAAATCCTGGACACCCCATCATCTCAGGCATTGGCACCCTAACATCAGGCTTGTCTGGTTATGTGGACTCTCTCCTCAGGCCCTATGCTACCAGCACTCCCAGCTATCTTCGAGACACCACTGACTTCCTGAGGAAACTACAATCCATCGGTGATCTTCCAGAAAACACCATCCTGGCCTCTATGGACGTAGAAGCCCTCTACACCAATATTCCACACAAAGATGGACTACAAGCTATCAGGAACAGTATCACCGATAATGTCACAGCTAACCTGGTGGCTGAACTTTGTGACTTTGTCCTCACCCACAACTATTTCACATTTGGGGACAATATATACCTTCAAGTCAGTGGCACTGCTATGGGTACCTGCATGGCCCCACATTATGCCAACATTTTTATGGCTGACTTAGAACAACGCTTCCTTAGCTCTCGTCCCCTAACGCGATAATTTATGATCAAACCGAGACATTTTCCAATACAGGGGACTTGAAAAGCTTTCAGAACATTTGAAACTAAACTAATAGCCCCTCATCCAAGGAAAACCACTTGCAGTGAATTAATATGTAACGTATTTCAGGGCAGAGTGATGTATAATGGAAATCCCAAGCTGTTTCAATCAGGAATCTGATTAGAACAAAAGGAGTCAGGAGTAGTTCCTCCCACAATCTTAGGGCAGGTAGAGGTTTCTGCTAAAATAATCAGCAGTAAAATGGTAAACAACACTGACATTTTAAGTGTTGTAATTAGGCTTCAGAGTCACCATTCCTTTGAGATAAATGGAAGCTGTTCGGTTTTCCTTTAGACCTATTAGTGCATTTATCTGTAGAACTCAGTATGACAACTCTGCATTGGAAAGTTTTCTTCAGAAACATAAGAAACATCAAACACTATTTTTTCCTGTGTCTGATCTCTGCTCAGTGCAAAAGGGAGGGTGTGAAGTTGTCAGGGAGCCAATACAGCCCCTTGATCCTGAGGGCTGGACCACTGGGTATTCTCAATAGAGAATCTAATCCTTGATATTTAAAAAATATGAAAGGCTATCCACAAAGTACTGTTATGCAACACCATTGAGTATCAGCCAAATTGAACTCCTGGTGTTTATGCTTCCTTTTGTGCAGACTGCATTTTGGACTGAGTAATCCTCTACTTAGAGTGAAGTTGTACATGAAAAATGATTTTGTTATAGGAGTAACCATAGCAGAGAATCTACCATAAGAATCAGATTGACATAAGAATCAGAAGGGTACCCAGAAGTCACCTACTACAGGACAGGCCCAACAAAGAAAGTAACAGAACGCCACTAGCCATCACCTATAGCCCCCAACTAAAACCTCTCCAGCGCATCATCAAGGATCTACAACCTATCCTAAAGGACGATCCCTCACTCTCACAGACCTTGGGAGACAGGCCAGTCCTCGCTTACAGACCTGAAGCAAATACTCACCAGCAACTACACACCACACAACAAAAACATTAACCCAGGAACCAATCCCTGCAACAAACCCTGTTGCCAACTCTGTCCGCATATTTATTCAAGGGACACCATCATAGGACCTAACCACATCAGCCAAACCATCAGGGGATCATTCACCTGCACATCTACCAATGTGATATATGCCACCATGTGCCAGCAATGCCCCTCTGCCATGTACATTGACCAGACCAGACAGTCTCTATGGAAAAGAATAAATGGACACAAATCAGACATCAAGAATTGTAACATTCCAAAACCAGTAGGAGAACACTTCAATCTCCCTGGACACTCAGTAACAGACTTAAAAGTGGCCATTCTTCTGGGGAAGCAGGAAAAAAAAGAGAGGGTTTAAGTGGAGCCATTTAAGGGTCAGAGACAGAACAACTGTTGAACTAAGTCTTAGCTTAATATCACGAGACCTGTAGAAGCAGGGCTCACATCAAAAGCGAGTGGAAAACAGCAGAATAGTCAGTGTGACCTAGCCTTAAAATAAATTTTTTTAAAGTTAAAAAATACTAAAATAAATAGCAAATAGTCTAAATAAAATGCAAATGTTTTTAATTAATGCACATCACAAAAAGACAGGTTGCCTAAACAGGCTTTTTTCACCTTCTCTTCAGAGACGGTACACAGTGTAATTGCCACAGGTATAAGTTACCACACATCTCTTTCTAAGCAAGCACATTTTAGTCTCAAGGTAAAAGCATTACAGAGAAAATTTATTTAAACAATAGAAGAGCCTACATGCATGCTATTAAACTTAACAGAGAACACCCCAACTCCAGCATGAGCTCTAGCAGGTGAAGAGTCCTTCAAAACCCCCACAGGGATTTGGTTTCATGTTCATAAATAGCCTTTGCCCAGAACAGGAATGCCCATGGGTTTGTGAGACCTTGTATAGGTAATCAGCCAGACAATAGATTTCTACTCAAGGTACAGCTTCAAAAAGAAGGACTCATAGGTGGGTCATTTCCATTCCCCTCACCTCAAGTATTTCCTAGGAAATCCACTTCAGACGTATTATCCAAAAAATCCTTTGAAGTTCCTAATACTTCCCAGAGATCATATTAGTCATGTCTCCTAAACAAGTTCCATATAATTGCACAATAATATAAACAATACTATTTGGGATATGATGGATCCCAAAAGTATTAAACTGAATTAAATCACATTTAACTTAATTCCATAAGGTTTGTCCAGGACATTGCCGCATATTATCATATCTGATACCCTTGAGCTCCCTCTTTGAATGTATAGTGCCTCTTTACTTTTATTTATGCAGCTATAGGCCATTTTCCTGTTTGCCCTGATGTATTTTGACAGCGATAAAGTACGATTACATGAATAGTATACTATAGCTAATTCAGCCAATGTAAGTTAATCTCTCTTCCTGACTTCTCTTATCTTACTCTAGTGTTCTACACTGTGCATTGCACTTAACCACTCTTCTGTTCACTTAGCAGTAGATAACACTCGACTTTTTGGAATGGGGAACTATGCCTCAGGACTTAAAGTACCACTTCAGTGATGACAATGGGATTGCATAGGTGTATGAGATTGCATGAATGCAGTTTGTCCTGTTGTGCGTACTTACTTAGGGCAGATCTATAATACCGCTTAAGTTGATCTAATTTACGTCACTCAGGGGTGTGAAAAAGACCCTGCATTGGTGGAATGTAGCACTTCTAGTGTAGACCTGCCCTTATATTCAAAGAGGGTTCGGTCTCCAAGCTTTGCAACCTCTCTCCCCAGTTTAGGTTTCTCCTGCTTGGGTGAATTTCTATGACTTCAGTAAAACAGACAAATGTAGACATTAAAAAGAGCCTATCAAACAAGGTGCTCATGGGCCATTATAATTGTGTAAGTGAGTTCTTAAAAGTTCAGGATTAAATCATTCAACCAGGTGAGAACATTCTCTCTTGAATCAGATTGTTATCCTGCCATAATACACTCCTCCCAGAGTATTTGATACCGTAGGGAAGAACAATGAAGGGATACAGTCAGATGCTGTTGGCTCCCAGTCATTTTGTTTATTGAGCTATGATTGACCATTTCACAGTTCAATATTTTTATTTGGAACTGAAAAATATAACTTGATTAATAGCATTCCTCAGAGTTATGAACAGCTGTGCAGAGCAGATGCTTACGTTTCAAGCTGGAGTCAGTGCAGGGATGTAGTGGGTTGAATGGGCATAGCAAGAATGTCTTATACCATTGACCTAAAGGAACTGATGCATTTTGGAAGCATTTGCTGCTTTCAGAAAACTTTTCATATCTATAAAAGCATTCATTCTGCATGTTTTCACTACCCAATGATCAACCTACTGTGTAGATTATTGTTACTATACAGAAGTTAATCTTGATTTATTCTTTAACAATAAAATTATCAGTCAAAAACAATCTTTGACTTTAGATAATGGTGGTACAAAACAAATTAAAAGGGGGACATCATCTGCTAGCTGCAATATTTACAACATGTTTTGACACAATCGACAATAAAAAAAAGTAAATGGTGCTTACACCAGCATAATGATGGTGAGAGTTGGTCATATTACTTGTTACAATAATCATTACAAATTTAGACCCTTGTTGGCTAGCAAATTGTCCATCAACCAGTCCCAGTTCCTGCAAATGAACATATAATTCATATGAATTTCACTGAATAATGTGGACAAGTAATGTGCCTATTGGTTGTCTGTGGGCTGCTTGTTTTGAATATTTATTAAACCTCATGTTGTGTGATTGGTCACCTAAGTCACGTGGAGCAGTTTCTGCTACGAGTTTGATGACTAATTAGAGAGCCAAAATCTGTCCTTCTATGGGGAAATTCCTATTGAAGTCAGTGGAACTTACACCCATGTAAAAATGAAAGCAGGATTTGTACCAATGTGCTGCTGTTGTGTAACTCAAATACATTGCATCACAAGTGCGGTGTTACATCATGCAAAACAATTCCCGAGGAAGCCAGGCTCCTTCTTATAAATCATTTAAGGCCAGTTCATTCTGCTAGTTCACAGTCACCATGCTGAGAACAGGTAGGCTGTTGCAGGGGGTTTGCAAACACACAAACAAAACCCAACAACAACCAAAGCTGCATACAGTTTCCTGACGCACATTTCATTGGGTGTATGTTCTGTAAAGAGATAGCAAGATTGACAATGTTACCATCAGTAATTACATACTTCATTGTGCAGAACTGCTGAAAAATTCTTTGAACTTGAAAACTGCCTAGTAAAGCAAACATGCTTCAGAATAAAACTCTGACTCTAGTAATTACTTACTGAAAGCTAAATTTTGCTGAAATCCTAAGGTAAGTTTTCATGTTAACTGCACACTAGAGTAATTGCACAGTTAGCATTTAATTAGAAAAATAGAAAAATCATCAAAATTTGTTTTATTCAGTGTTGGTTTGTTTAACTCAATTTTGTTTTAGTGTATAGAGGGGGAACTGTCAACTTGTTAACTGTTGCCCATGATTGTTTTATGGATCTATGGAAACATCAGAACAGTGATTCTCAACTTTTTCACCGCAACGTTCCCCATGCCTGGAAGCCCTCCCCATCTAGCTAGGATCTCCCACCCATTTAGCAATGTGGGAAGGGCAGGATGGTCACAATCTCCTGACAGCTGTTTCTGACCCTCAGGTTGAGAAACCCTGCTCTAGAGACTTGAAACTACAAGATCTTCACTTGTGCTTTGTGAGAAACTTTCACAGTAAAACCACACAGAAAGTGAATGTGCTCCATGGACGCCCCTGAGGGCAGAGGGGGTGCTTGGCCCCTGCTTGGAAATCACTAACTTTGTGATTTCCCTGGGGGTGCTTGGCCCCTGCTGTGCCCCAGACACTGCCCCCACTCCACCCCTTCCTTCAACCCCCCCTGCCCTTGTCCCACCCCCGCTCTGCCCCTCCCGTGCCTCTTTCTGCCCCCACTCCTCCCCTTCCCCTACAGTGTCTCCTTCACGCCGCTGAACACCTGACTGCGGCCAGCGGGAGATGCTGTCGGGGAGGTGGAGGAGCTGATCGGCAGGGCTCACCAGCGGGCAGGAGGCACTGGGGGGGGGGGGAGAAGAGGGAGGAGCTGATCAGCAGGGCTGCTGGTGGGTGCTGAGCACCCACAATTTTTTTCTGTGGGTGCTCCAGCCCTGGAGCACCCACGGAGTTGGCACCTATGCCTGAGGGGACCCAGGAGAAATTAATACAGCTTTGTGCTGTTTTAACACCCAGCTGGATTTTCACATGGAAATGTGGTGGGACTGTGAGACACAATGCCAGCAGCTCCTTGACCTCCATTTCTGCCTTTTATTTACCCTCAGTATTATGCAGGGCACCTTCTGCATATAGTGTCCATGGGATGGTAGGGATGACACTCTGGACATGACACTGGCCCCTGCCACCTTTCTTAGCTAGGAGAAGATCTAGCCTGTTGGCATGTAGATTCCTGGGTAACAATCTAGATCACTCACATTTTCCTCATGTTTTAATTCAATGGAATTAACATGTATATTGCTTTGGTGATTAAAATAATCCATAAACACCTTACCATGAAGGATGTTAACATTTCAGCAAAGCTCTGGGAAGAAGGTATTTTATTAATGTGTGCTCTCTGCAATGGGATGACTGGCTCTGGAACAACCAGGTACTGAACAGACATGCCAAACCCGCCAAAAAAACAAACAAACAAACAAAAACACCACAGAAATTGGGCTTTTTTTTGGCTTAATTGGCTTGTGAGTTGCTTGTTGGGCTTGCAGCTTGTTTCATCTTCTTTTTTTTTTTTTTTGATTGGCTCCCAGCAAGCAGGGGCAAGGGGTGGGCGCGCAGGGGCAACTAGGGGAGAGAGTCGGGGGTGCACAGCGGGCCCACCACAGTCCCAGACTGCACGCTGAGGGGATCTAGTCACATAGAGTGTTGGGGTTCTTAGGGATTGGCTTGTTTCAGCCTTGTTTTGAAATGGGATTAGCTTGATTTTTGGCTTATTGTGAAAGTCGGGGTGTTTATTTACCGCATGAAAGTTGGCAACTGTGGTACTGAAGATGATCAGTCATATATAAATAGTGATTATCTCTTTTCTTATCTATTATGGAAAATGAATGGAAGAAATATAGCAGCTTTGGGCAGCTTTAACATTTGAAAACCCTATTTGTTTTGTTTTTACCTTGATCACAGTAATTGACAATGAAAGTTTCAGAGAGAGCAAGGAAGAAAGTAGTCACAGTACCTGGTTTATTCTTTAGCTCCAGAGCTGACCTGAAGGCACCTGGAAAACAATTGTTATAGTACTGTTTAAAATGAACAAACAAACAAAAATCCACATGTGCACAAAATAGTATGCAACAGAAAATGGCTGATGTTTTGCCACACATATTATTTGAAGGAAGATCATAAAAAAATATTTTAAAAAGCCAAAGTGTCACAAAGAAATAACCAAATATTGCATTAAGGTTTTTTAGGCATCATTCCAGAAAGTATTCAAATAGCCCCCGAGTTGGATCACCAGCTAAACTACAAAGGCCAAGAATTGCATTTTATATACTTTCCTGTTTCAGATGATTCACAATGCTTTACTTTCTTTTAAAACTCCCACCACAAGGGAAATGCTGTGCTTTTCATCCTCCTGCCGAGCACTCTGACAGCATGGATATATAGACATGAAAAGAACTCAGCAGAAACACAACGGAATCAAGAAGCAAAGAATAAATTCTTAGGCCTTAGTTCTCCTGAGCAGTGTAGGCTTTAAGATTGAAGCTATCACATTCATTCAATATGGCAGTCGTACTTGATACAATAGTGATCTATGTCTTTATTCCTGATTTGAGGCTGAGTCTGGAGATAACCTGGAGGATGCAATGATAATAAGGTTTCTTTGTTCCAAAAAGAAACCTAATACTGTAAATACATTTATTTCAATGTAGATCAGTTTTACAAGATTGTATGTATTTTATACTATACACATACAACACAGGGCAGAGTATAAAAGTAAATGCATACACTGTCTTGGGCACTGCAGGAAGAAATACAAGATACCAGGAAAGTGGTTTAATTAGGCTTCAGCTTTATTAAATAACACATCTGGGAAACTATGAGGAAATAACATGTTCCTGGTAGGTCACCAGTTAATTTCCACAAAGCCTAGAACTGCAAACTGGCCCAAAAGGCTGACAGTGCAACAGCTGCTATGCCAATTCACATTTAGCAACCCTAGCAGTTCACCACCTTAGATTTATTTGTGACAGACTTCTAGGGCCAGATTATAACAGGTTTGTGCACAGAAGGAGCACATGGGGAGCCTCTCCCTGCCTTCTTCAGCCTGCAAAGGTCTGTTGCAATTGCAGACACTGCAACCAGGGAGTGCAAGACTGTTCCCTTGATGCTAACTGAGGGGCAGAGAGGAGTCATGGCCATGGAACCCTACACCCCAGCCTAGAGGGCACAGAGGTACCAAGCTGTACCAAGATGGTAGCGCCTGCTCAGGGCGGGGCAGTTGTGTAACACCACCACATTCTTACGTTAATGCCACTGTTTGGCCCCTAGCTTTTAAGACAACATCTTCTGACAAAACCATAGACAGCACCCCTCTGATAGTCTGTCATCTACATCAAACAGAGCCCTGACACCAGGAGGCAAAGCTGAATGTTAGTCACATTGAAATATTCTCACCCTGAGTCTCTGGGGAATATAAGTTGTAAGTAATAAACACTGGACAGTGGAAGTACCCGTTTTGTGCTCAGTACTGACTAAGGGAGAGGTAATCATTAATTCAAGACTCAAATTATTTTGGAATGAATATGAAGGAAGCAATGCCACCTGAAATTTATGGGACTTTTTCAAGCAGAAGGCCACTCATAGACACATGAATCAGTTCTCAAGAAATAACAGGAAAAATCTGGCCTATTGGTTTCCACAAATGCTAACATAAGGACTATCAGAGTAGCTTGGGGGCAAACAGTATCCCCAATGCAGAAGAAAAGCCTAATTCATATGCATGGTTTTCTCTCTTTGGGAAAAAAGAGAATCAGAAGAGCTCAATATACTGTCCAGTGATAGCTAGAGATACTGGATTGTTTGGTTCGGGGGGAAAAAAAACCACAAGAACTGCAGATCAGAAAACAAAAAACAAGATCTGAAAAAGAATTTTTCAAGCCATGAAATATATAGATTCATGATTCATGCCTGTGAATAAAGAAACAGTGTCTGCTTTGTAAAAATAGCTGTGTCCCTGTTCAGAACAGAAATTAAACACAGTCATAATTTACTGTCTTTCAAATATTAAATTTGGAAACCTTTTTCTAGCATAGAAAATGTAAATAGCACTGATAACACTGGAACATAATGGGCTTAAAAGTATTCAAATGGATGCCCTTGTGTTTGGCAATTACATTCTTGGAGGTCATGCTATTGCACTTGCATGTACAACAACATTTTTAACAGGTGATGCTTAAGGGCAATGAAATTGTTCACATGCCTAAATGCAAGCACAATAGTTGGATGGGTCTCAGCATGGAGTTGAAATGTTTACATAATTAGAATGTCTACTTACTAACTGTATGTGCCTAAACTTAGCTTTTGTATTTCTTCAGGTATGCTCAAATATTACAGTGAAGGGGGTCATGGATGTAGATAGAATAGTATTGTTTAGGGCAGAGCTATGTAGGTGCCCAGCTATGTAAAACTGAGCTATGTAGGTGCCCAGCTCCTATTGAAATGCAATGAGAGTTTTGTGTCTTAAGCCCCCTTGAAAATCCTATCCTGAATTATTAATTATCATTATTATTAATAATGAAGGACACGTTGCACTTCTAACACAATTTCCACCTGTGGAGCTCAGTGCACTTTTCAAACACCTAACTAACTAACTCTTGCAATGCCCCTATAACGCAGCAAGGTATTATAGAAAAAAATACATTGTACAGCTTTTTTGCATTTATTTGTAATCATCATCTACTACTTTGTTCTCAACATGTCTCACAATGTTTTGCTGCTGCAACTCCCAGACGGGGATGCTTACAGCCAGCCTACCAGCATGCAGGTCACACCCTGAGTATTAGTGCTAGACAGCCCTGGCTGAGTAGTTCTGACCCCAGCAGCCTGTCTACAGCCCCACATCCCCAGTCTGGCTTCCTTTATTACGACATGCAGAGTGACCCCAAGCCTTTATTATGACATGCAGAGTGACACCAACACACTTCCAGTCCCGGATTTTTAAGTTCCAGCCCTTCCCTGGACAGTTCAGAGAAGTAATAAGGTTTGTTTGTTCCTTTAGAGACACAAAAACACATCACAGCTTATTAACTTGAGTTAACTTAATTTAATACTGTGTTTGAAGGGAAAGGTGTTGAGCTGTAAAAAGCAACAGAGGGTCCTGTGGCACCTTTAAGACTAACAGAAGTATTGGGAGCATAAGCTTTCGTGGGTAAGAACCTCACTTCTTCAGATGCAAGTAATGGAAATCTCCAGAGGCAGGTATAAATCAGTATGGAGATAACGAGGTTAGTTCAATCAGGGAGGGTGAGGTGCTCTGCTAGCAGTTGAGGTGTGAACACCAAGGGAGGAGAAACTGCTTCTGTAGTTGGATAGCCATTCACAGTCTTTGTTTAATCCTGATCTGATGGTGTCAAATTTGCAAATGAACTGGAGCTCAGCAGTTTCTCTTTGGAGTCTGGTCCTGAAGTTTTTTTGCTGTAAGATGGCTACCTTTACATCTGCTATTGTGTGGCCAGGGAGGTTGAAGTGTTCTCCTACAGGTTTTTGTATATTGCCATTCCTGATATCTGACTTGTGTCCATTTATCCTCTTGCGTAGTGACTGTCCAGTTTGGCCAATGTACATAGCAGAGGGGCATTGCTGGCATATGATGGCATATATAACATTGGTGGACATGCAGGTGAATGAGCCGGTGATGTTGTAGCTGATCTGGTTAGGTCCCGTGATGGTGTTGCTGGTGTAGATATGTGGGCAGAGTTGGCATCGAGGTTTGTTGCATGGGTTGGTTCCTGAGTTAGAGTTGTTATGGTGCGGTGCGTGGTTGCTGGTGAGAATATGCTTAAGGTTGGCGGGTTGTCTGTGGGCGAGGACTGGCCTGCCTCCCAAGGTCTGTGAAAGTGAGGGATCATTGTCCAGGATGGGTTGTAGATCACTGATGATGCGTTGGAGAGGTTTAAGCTGAGGACTGTAGGTGATGGCCAGTGGAGTTCTGGTTGGTGTTGAGCTGGTTATAGTAAAAATAAAACAAAATTTATTAACAATAGGACATAGCTTAAGTGATACCACATAAAAGGAATGAAGTTAGAAAGGGTTACAAGCAAATAAAAGTGAAAACATGCATCTAAAAGTCTAAAATTTAATCAAGGTAAAAGCTTTGGTCAAGATGGTTTCTCACCTCTATTCAGTTTCCAGAGACTTCAACCCCTGTTTGGTTGAAGGACACATCTTTCAGCTTGCAAGAGCTCTGGTCCCTCATGTCTGGCTAGTGATTGATGCCAAAGATAGCTTCTGTCTTTGATTATTTCTTCCAAAGTTCAGTGACTTTGCTTCAAGAAGCAGATGACCCCCTCCTGAGCTTCCCATCCCCCAGTATGTTTCGATGCCACCATGCTTAGTTTAGATAGAGGACAGGAAAATAGCTGCCCTCTCTCTGCCCTGTCTGGGAGGGAACATGCTTCTCACTGTTTGGTCACAGATTTTAAAGCATAATATCATTAAGTACCCATATTTCCTCATATAGTGCTAATACATGCATTTCACAATACTATTAATCACCACTGTGTCATTTGCTTTCAGAAAAGACCTCAAGATATACACTCTTATCATACAGTGATATTGTATACAATCGGTTGATTCAATTGCTTACCACTTGAGGTTCAGATTCCCTGTCTTCATAGACCAGTTATCCTTTAAAATGGATTCTTCTGAAGTTTACCCCTCAAGGTAAAGTTCATTCAAGCAGTAAGGAAGGTGACAAGGAGTTGGGTGGTGAAGGAAGCTCCATGCTCTTTCTTCCCCAACTTGTTAGCTTAGTAGCTTTGTTTACCTAATATGTAAAAATGGACCTTCATTGTCTTTGACGGAAAATTAGATTGGTCAGAAAATCAAATATATATTCCTTTGTCTAAAGCAGACCTGTTTACCAAATCCCCCGACATGCCTGGTTTAAACACACTTTAGTCGTAATTTCAGCATCTATCCATAAACTCTTAATATCGACTGTATGCATACATCATGCGAGAATATATATGAATAATGATCAGTGAGTTATTAGTTTTCAAATGCTGCCTCACAAGGCATATTTTGTTCAAAGACTATTACAATAATGTGTACAGTGTGAATACAGACATGCTTAGGGTCACACGTATCAGAGAGCTGTGAAGTTTAGTTATTTAGGTCTTGATCCCAAGCCCATTGAAGTCAATGAGTGTGTCTCCACTCACTTCAGTGGACTGTGGATTAGGCCTGCAGTGCTTTGAACAGGGAAGAGGCTATGCAAATACCAGTTAAGTATTAATACATGCTAAATTTATACAAATGTGGACACACACCTCCCAACCCCGACCCCCTCCAACCTCCCGCACACACAGATGAAATACAGATAAAAAGATGAAATACAACACAACACCAGCAACCAGTTCTGCAGAACTGTCCTCCTCTTCCACATTGAGGATATGACCCTCAGTTTGTCCAGTGTTTATTTTTGTGTATCTTCCTGTGCTTGACATGGATTGTTGGAATGGATCAGCCAGAAGCCAGGGCCACTGTTTCTTGCAGACAGGCCAAAATGTAAGGGAATAATAGACTCCAGTACAAGTGATCTTGGCCTATATTTGATTCCTTCCCTCTCTGCTCCCACCCCCCCAGGTTTCCTACAGAAGTAGCAGCATGATTTTTTCCCCATAATGTGCTCTCATAGTCTAAACCCTCCAATTTCCCTCATGTCCCCTCTGCAAAGAAAAAGAAAGTGCGTGGTCCAGCAGACAGTTTATTAGACCAACCTCCAGAGACCTAAGTTCTGTTCCTGGGTCCATCACTGATTTGTTGTGTGTGACCTTGGGTAAGTCACTTCTCTTCGCTTTGGCCTTTGCCTATTTAGATTGCAAGTGCTTTGGGGTAGAGATCATCTCATACTTTGTATTTGTACAGAGCCTAGCACAATGGAAATGAGATCTCAGACTAGCACATTTAGGAACCTATTATCTGCAAATAAGAACAAGAACAACAACTTGAGGAGATATTATATCTAGTCAGAGCAGCAGAGTAACTGAACATTGGTAAGTATTAGTAGAGGTACAATACATTTACACATGTAAAGTGCCATTTTTTTCTGACTTGTTACCACTGAAATCTGTCTTGTTAACATGGTGGTCCACTCAAATGCCACTTCATGGCCAGGGGTGCCTCTGCAGTGCCCTGCCCAGTTTTCCCCTTCTTCAGGTTAGTTAAGCAAAGTTCCACATAGTCTTGTTCATCCACTCACAACCCTTCTTGGGATCTGGTTTCTTTATTAACACAAAGTTTAAAAAAAAAAAAATAATCAAGCACAAAAACAAACCTTCCACCCAGCCTTAACCTGGGCACAATTCCTCCTCCCTCAGCTGCTATCCCACCCTGCTCTCAGAGCACCTGGAGAAGATGCAAGGCCTAGCCTGCTTGGCCTACCTTCTTCAAAGGAAAACAAAACTTTCAGCTGGCTCGTCTTATGCAGCCCTAACTCCCTTCCTCAGGAACAACAGGAGTCTCTCTCCCTACAGCTTCGCTCTACCGGTGCTCTTATAGCTTAGCACTCGCTGAACTCCCTCTGACCCTTAATAGCCCAGGTGTAGCCCTTGCCCCCTTAACTGGAGCCACTGCTCTGGCACAGAGCCAGCCACACTGTGACAATAATCTTTTCAGAGCAGGCTGACCGAGTATGTAAAATATGAATACAGCACAGTGTGCTGAGTTATATTTAAGTAACTAGTCTTTATTGAAAGTTAGGGCAACTTAATATTCAAGGGCAGGATCAGCTAATCATCCCTTGTTTCAAATGATATAATTTAACTCACTTTGAAAGGCTGCAGATGTATATACCTAGTCTCTACATTAATGATTAAAGTGGGCTTCTCTTATGAGTCTCTCCTGCAAAACATTATTATTCCAATCACATCAAATCCATGGATTTGTATTTAAGCACAAGGAAAAAATATTTCTGAAGACTGTTGCCTCTTTTACAAGTATAAGAGTTAATGAAATCAGGGAAGAGGGAGAGCAATTCAAGGAACTTGCACTGGGCATCTCAAAGGCTCACTTTAATGTTTCACAAAGGAAGAGGGTCACTTTAAAGTTAGATGGGACAGGACAGTGTAACATAGTGTCTGGGTACAGAGGCATTCCAGAGCACATCTTTGTGCTGTTCCAAAAAGAAATGGTGTGTGCCCTCTAGATCTTCTTGCTAACCACATCCTGTGCATTAAACTTGCTTGTAGTGGTTTGCAGGATTAGGCACCAGCTGACTTATCATAAAGAAAACAATTAAAAGACAAAAAAGTTAATTAAACTTTTTTAGATTTTACTGCAAACATTGAAACCATTCTGTGCCATGAAAAAATCCCATCTGCTCAGCAGGGAGTTTCCTGATTGTAAGGGGCTGACCATTGACTATCATGGTGTTCCTATTCAAGTGAAACATTTTCTGCAGGACATAAATAATTTTAAAGCACTAGGAGGGCACTATAAGCATCCTGGATGTCTATACTACAATAAATTTGTTAGTCTCTAAGGTGCCACAAGTACTCCTGTTCTGTATGTGTCTCTAGTTACTAATCCCTATCTTTAATATGAACAAACTGATTGGATGTTGTAGTGACGCGGGACTCACCCCTGGGGCAGACTTCACTATAAGCCACTCAACACAGGCAAGGTTGGGTTTGGACCTGCTGCCTTTGCCTACCTGTGGGCTGCCCTCTGCAACCCCCAGTACCTATTAGCCTTATGCTAGGCCGCAGCCTGGGGCTTTCCAGGCTGGAGCTCCCCAGCTCCTCTGCCTTTCCCCAGCCCTGCTCCACTCAGGTACCCTGTCTCTAGCTTGCTGCAGCCAGGCCAATCTCCCTTTAGAGAAAGACTGTTGAGCTCCTTGCTCCCAGCCTCTTATATAGGGGCCAGCTGGGCTCTGTTTGGGGCATGGCCGCAGCTCCGCCTGCTTCCCCCAATCAGCCCAGTGACTGTTTTCTCCTGCCACAGCCCTTTCCTAGGGCAGGAGTGGGTGTCCACCCCGCTACAGATGTATTCTGTGAATTAAAATAAAATAAATATGGAAACATATGGATCTGAAAAATGCTGATAGTTTTTATTTCACACCATCCAGTTAGCAGAATAAAGCATGAAAAATCTACCATTCCTGAACAAAGCATGTCTTAAATCAAGATGTTGTAGTGAAAATTAATGCTTCTTTACATTTCTTGTTTTAGAAAAAAAATGATCAAGGCAGATTTTTATTTAAAGAAATCTATTTTTGCAATATTCAGAATACCGCACACAGCTGTTAGATTTCCAATTCTTTTGTGTTTCTTTAGTGAGTCTTTAAAGACCTCACTTAACCATCTCGATTGATCATTCATCTGATTTAGTACTGTTGAAATAATTCATAGTCTTCCTTTCAGTGATCTGTCAGTTAAAACTGCTTACCCTGTCTGTGGTTTTAAAGGTTGCCTGGTCCCTTAAGAATAGCTGCTGTATGAGCACCTGTATGTCACACTGTGTTTTAAGATGAAAGAACTTGTTGGCCAACGTATCTTGCACTCCCACAGAGTCAGGCATATGTCTCTGTTGATTGCTCCACAGGGTAGGATATAAAAGGTGCATCACTTTAAAGCAGCTTGGTATTTTTGCTAGTACTGGATGACAAGAATTTCCACCTCTGTACGGACTGAGAAACAAATAGAAGCATAAGGGGGAAGATGTGAGGAGAGGGAAGCAGATACTAAATTAGCCACAGGTTGTAATTATCTGCTCATAAATGACCCATTTTCAGTGACTGTATGCTGTGTTGTAGCTGTATCAGTTCTAGGATATTAGAAAGACCTGGTGGGTGAGGTAATATCTTTATTGAACTAACTTCTGTTTTTGAGATAGACAAGCTTTCGAGCTTACACAGAGCTCTTCTTCAGGTCTGGGAAATGTACTCAGAATGTCACAGCTAAATACAAGGTGGAACAGATGGTTTAGCACAGGGGTAGGCAACCTATGGCACGTGTGCCAAAGGCGGCACGCGAGCTGATTTTCAGTGGCACTCACACCGGTCAGGGGGGCTCTGCATTTTAATTTAATTTTAAATGAAGCTTCTTAAACATTTTAAAAACCTTATTTACTTTACATACAACAATAGTTTAGTTATATATTATAGACTTATAGAAAGAGACCGTCTAAAAATGTTAAAATGTATTACTGGCACAAGAAACCTTAAATTAGAGTGAATAAATGAAGACTCGGCGCACCACTTCTGAAAGGTTGCCAACCCCTGGTTTAGCATGTTAGTGGTTTTCAATCTATGGTCTGGGGACCACGTGGGGTCTGCAGACTATGTCTAAGATTTCCAGAGGAGTCCACACCTCCATTTGAAATTTTGTAGGAGTCCGCAAATGAAAAAAAAAGGTTGAAAACCACTGAAATAAGTAGTTAACACATATTTCAAGGGACCATTTTAGGTGAAGAGGCCCATTAACACCCCTCCAATCATAGGGGTGAGGGGAGAAAGCAGCTGTGGGAGTTGTTAGTAGTTTATAGATTGTTGTAATAAGTAAGGCTAAGATTTTGGCATTGTACTTTTACTAAAAGTCATGCACAGGACATGGGCAATAAACAATAAATCATGGAAGCCCGAGCCCCACTGCCCAGGGCTGAAGTCACAGAGATCATGCAAAATCATGGCATCTGTGACCTCTCCGACTGACTCATAGCTTTAGTAAAAATCCATAAATCCAGTGTCTCTATTCAGTCCATGATTTTTAGTGTCTAGCAAAGTTATGAATTTAAGCTCATAGGCTTGTCTTTTAAAAGTGTTGTGCAGGTTTCCTTTGAGGACAAGGACTGATAAGTCAGATATCAGTGATCGCTTTGTGAAAACTGTTCATGCACAGGTGATATGGTGTTTTTTTCTTTAATAATCTTCCTGTGTGAATCTGTCTGAATAGAGATTGAATTTATGGCTTATTACAAACAAACAATCTATAACCCACTAACAACACCCCCTCACCAGTTTCTCCCTTTCCTCCCTCCTCCCCCCTCCCCACCCTGCTCCTTTTCTCCCTATGACTGGAGGGGCGTTAAAAGGCTACTTCACCTTGACTAGTCCCTTGAAATATATGTTAACTACTTATGCTAAACAATCTGCTTCATCTTGTATTTAGCTGTGACACTCTGAATAAGGGCATGGCTACACTTGCGAGTTAGAGCTCATTAAAGCAGCCCCATGCGCTCTAACTCACAATGCGTCCACACTGGCAAGGCACATAGAGCGCTCTGACTCCGCAGCTGAGCCACTCCTGGTACTCCACCTCCATGAGAGGCATAACGCTTGGTACGCCCTGGCTGGGACACCCTGGTCTGTTAGTGCGCTCTGATCAGCCTCCAGAAGTGTCCCACAATGCCTGTTCTTGCCACTCTGGTCATCACTTTGAACTCTACTGCCCTGCCCTCAGGTGACCAACAGTCAGACCTGCCCTTTAAGTTCTCTGGGAATTTTGAAAATCCCCTTCCTGTTTGCTCAGCCAGGCATGGAGTGCTCTCAGCAAATCTTTCCAGGTGACCATGCCTCCATGTGCCAGGCGATCCCCCGTATGGAGCAATGGTGAGGTGCTGGACCTCATTAGTGTTTGGGGGGAGGAAGCTGTCCAGTCCCAGCTGCGCTTCAGCCGTCAGAATTACGATACCTTCGGGCAGATATCAAGGGACATGATGGAAAGGGGCCATTACTGGGGCGCACTGCAGTGCAGGGTTAAAGTGAAGGAGCTGTGGAATGCCTACCGCAAAGCCCGGGAGGCAAACCGCCACTCCGGTGCTGCCCCCGCAACCTGCCGTTTCTACAAAGAGCTGGATGCAATACTGGGGAGTGACCTCACCTCCACTCCAAGGACCACCATGGACACTTCAGAGCTCAGTTCAACAAGCAAGGAGGAGGAGGAAAGTGGGACCGAGGGTGCTGAGGAGGAGGAAGACACCCCGGCATCCCTAGATGCATGCAGCCAGGAGCTGTTCTCAAGCCAGGAGGATGGTAGCCCGTCGCAGCGGCCGGTGCTTGGGAAAGGACAAACTCCAGAGGACGTGCCTGGTAAGCGGCTTTTATTTTGGGAAAGAAGTTATTCGGTGTGGGCTCTTGGGGCAAGGAGGATTAGGACTGCATTCATGCCTAGATGTGGAATAGGGCGTTGATGTGCTCACTCACATCACGGTAATCGGCCTCAGTGATCTCTTCAAAGGTCTCATCCAGAAGCTGTGCAATGTGCTTGCGCAGGTTCCTTGGGAGCACTACTGTGGTCCTTGTCCCAGTAAGGCTAACATGTCCGCGCCATGGTGCCGTGACGGGCGGGGGGACCATTGGGCAAGCTGCGTATGGGCCAGGGCGGAAGCCGCATTGTAGTAGAAGACCCTCTCTTGCTTCCCAGGTCACCCTCATCAGCGAGATATCTTCTAGGATGAACTCCTGTGGAAAATGTGGGAACAGTGTTCAGTATAGGGGCCCCCTGCCACTGTTGGCTCTACCCAAGGCACAGAAACCCAGAGGACAGTATGGCAGTGAAACAATCAGTCCCCCTTGACCCTGTGCTTACTCACCATTTTGGGGCTCCTGTGAGTTATGTGCACTCGCTTTAGGATGGGCAAATTCTGCTATTGTGTAGCCTGTGCTTGTCTTTAAGTACGGGGGAATCATTGCTCTGTCTGGTGTGAACAATGCTGCCTCTGTTAAGTGTTGCATTTTGCCTTTACAGATGCAACCTTGAGATCTCAACCGTCCGTGTTATCACCATCCGAAAGACTCCAAAGAATTAGGAAGAGGCCACGTAGAAGCAAAGAAGACATGCTGCATGAAGTAATGTTGCAGTCCCCTCATGAAAATTAAAAAGCGCAGGAGTGAAGGGAGAGTGAAAGGAGGTTCTGCCAGCAGAATGTGGAGCGCCAGCACCAAAGCACGGAGCAGCTGATAAGCATTATGGAGCACCAAGCGGACTCGATCCAGGCGCTCGTAGCCATGCAGGCGGAGCACTACCACACCCCCGCTCCCTGCAGCTGGTTTAACTCACAGCACTCTACATCTGCAAGTGTAGCCATGCCCTGAGTTTCCCAGACCTAAAGAAGAGCTCTGTGTAGTTTGAAAAACTCTCTCAATAACAGAAGCTGGTCCAATAAAAGATATTACCTCACCCACCTTGTATGTCCATTATCAGTGAATAACTTTTGCTAATCATCTTCCAGACATATTTTCTGTATGGCCCATATTGTTGGCCCAATGTCTCACACTAAATATTGCCTGTTTTTAATGCAAGATAACATGTTATTGGATGTAACCCAAACTGAGGAATAAGGAGTTTGAAGCAAACCATTCCTTCCGTGTCTGATTGCTGAAATTATTTGCATTGTGTCTAATTTAAATGTACTGTGGGAGACAGAAGCTTAGCATATGAGTAACTGAACTGGGTGATGCTCTGCACTGTATCATTAGGCAACTAAATTCTTTCCACAGATGGTTTAGCACATCTCTGGTGTAACACTCCATAAACATGAGCTCTATATACATCCCCCTTTTAGCTCTCATTACCTTAATTGTTTTCTTCTGACATCTCAGAGTACTGTAGCAAAGGAGGAAGTCAACATGTTTCTTGTGGGTATTTTCGGCTTCAGATGAATATCATTCACAAGAAAAGGAACAATGTGTACACTGTGGAGGAACAGAAAAATTCTCACAGCAGAAGTTGTAACATGCATACACAAAATGGACAGATATAATTATAAGCATAATTTTTCACAGAATATTGACACATGAAAATACTATATATAGATGTATCTTAGTTAGAAATCCATTTTCTTGACTCCTACTTTGGGAATATCCATTAAGCATATGTAACCAGTACTAATGGGAAGGGGGAAAACCAGTTCAATGCAGGTGACATGCCAAAAAGCCAGCATTCATGGGGGGGAAAAAACAAACTTTGCTCATTGTTAACTAAGTGAACAGAAAAAATATGAAAGACTAATCTGGTAAATAAGTTATTTGATGCACATATTTAACCCAGCCCTATATCATTTTGCTGTGAGTATTAGTCTGCTTATCCTAATGTTATGGTGGGAGGAAAGATAGTTTGATTCTTATGGCACAGGATTGCTAGCCAGAAGAGCTGTGTTCTATTCCTGCTTCTGGCACAGATTTCCTGTGTGACCTTCAATAAGTGATTTAGGGTATATCAATACTGTGATAAAAGACCTCCCAGGTGAGCTGATTCAGGCTGGTGGGCAACAAAATTGCTATGAACATTCTTCAGGGTTTCAGGCTGCAGTGCTGTTAATTTGCTGTGTAGAAGTTCAGGTTGGGCTGGAGCCCAGGCTCTTGGGACCTCCACCCCCGGGTTCTCAGAGCCAAGGCTTCAGCTCAAACCCAAAAGTCTACAGTACAGTTTTATAGCCCCGCAGCCCGAGCCTGGAAAGCCAGAGTCAGCTGACAGGGGCCAACCACAGGTCTTTTATTGTATTGTAGACATACCTTTAGTGTCATAGAGTTTAAGGCCAGAAGGAACCACTAGATCGTCTAGTCTGCCCCCCTGTACATCATCACCACCAGCTCACCCAGCACCTGCACACTAAACCCAACAACTGACATTAGACCAAAGAATTATAGCCCAAAGGAGACTAAACTATTACATGTCACAGGAAGAGAATAGGAGGGACCGAGGAGCAGCGGTGAACTCTGTGCCAAAAACTTCTCCTGCAGAATGTAATTATTGGTACTTATGAGGATGTTGTGAGACTTGATTTCACAAACATTTCTAAGGCTTCTTGAGAACCTCTGATGCATTGTGCTATGAATATAAAGTATTATTTAATACATTTGATTAAATCTACATTCTGTACACACAGGAGACACAGAGCTTGATCATTTAACACCAGCAGAGGGAGCACAGCAGCAGAAATTAAAAGCATGGTTGCACAGAATCTTTCCTTTCTCCATGTGCAGGTACTAGAAAAAATGGGGAACCTTCAAAACTAAGGAAAGAGCCAGCAGAAGGTGCAACAAAGGATGTAATCTTGGATATAGATCCATTCAGAGAGCTGTGTCAGAAGGTCAGGGACCTGAGAAGTCTCAGGGATCAAGTGTAGGTGGGCAGCAGTAGAAAAGGGTTGGAAAGTGGAAGAGAACAGAGAATGTGGGGGAGGGTCAGAGATTGGACTGGGGTCTTTCAGCGGGAAACAGCAGGAGAAGTATCTGACAACATCATAAGGTGGGCAGTGAAGGCCAGAGACTTGGATAAGCAGCAGAAAATATTAAATTTTGGTGAGGCCTGGGAGGATACCATGCAGAGTCAAGCACAAAGATTTGTAGTTCTGCTAGTTCATTGAATTATATAAATGTAGGTCTGGAAGGGACCTTGATACATTATCTTTCCCAGTTCCCTGCACTGAAGCAGTCCTAAGTATTATCCAGACCAGGGGTGGGCAAAATTTTTGGCCCGAGGGCCACATCTGGGTATGGAAATTGTATGGCAGGCCATGAATGCTCATGAAATTGGGGATTGGAGTGCGGGAGGGTTCTGGCTGGGGATGCGGGCTCTGGTATGGGGCTGGGGATGAGGGGCTGGGGGTGCAGAAGGGTCTCCGGGTTGGGACCGAGGGGTTCGAGGCTGGGCGGCGAGATTGGTCCCAAAACTGATCCCTGAGGAACTCCAATAGTAACCTCCCTCCAGCCTGACAGTTCACTTTTCAGTATGACCCGTTGTAGTCTCCCCTTTAACCAGTTCCTTACCCACTTTTCAATTTTCATATTGATCCCCATCTTTTCCAATTTAACTAATAATTCCCCTTGTGGAACCATATCAAATGCCTTACTGAAATCGAGGTAAATTAGATCCGCTGCATTTCCTTTGTCTAAAAAACCTGTTACCTTCTCAAAGAAGGAGATCAGGTTGGTTTGGCATGATCTACCTTTTGTAAAATCATGTTGTATTTTGTCCCAGTTACCATTGACCTCAATGTCCTTAACTACTTTCTCCTTCAAATTTTTTCCTAAGACCTTGCATACTACAGATGTCAAACTAACAGGCCTGTAGTTACCCGGATCACTTTTTTTCCCTTTCTTAAAAACAGGAACTATGTTAACAATTCTCCAGTCATATGGTACAACCCCTGAGTTTACAGATTCATTAAAAATTCTTGCTAATGGGTTTGCAATTTCATGTGCCAGTTCCTTTAATATTCTTGGATGAAGATTATCTGGGCCCCCCAATTTAGTCCCATTAAGCTGTTCGACTTTGGCTTCTACCTCGGATGTGGTAATATCTACCTCCATATCCTCATTCCCATGTGTCATCCTGCCATTATCCCTAAGCTCCTCATTAGCCTCACTAAAGACTGAGGCAAAGTATTTGTTTAGATATTGGGCCATGCCTAGATTATCCTTAACCTCCACTTCATCCTCAGTGTTTAGCGGTCCCACTTCTTCTTTCTTTATTTTCTTCTTATTTATATGGCTATAGAACCTTTTACTATTAGTTTTAATTCCCTTTGCAAGGTCCAACTCTACATGGATTTTGGCATTTAAACTGCAGTTCCCAGTCAATGGGAGTTGTGGGGGTGGTGCTTGGGGCAGGGGCAGCATGCAGAGCCCCTTGGCTGCCCCTGTGCATAGGAGCCAGAGTGGGGACATACTGCTGCTTCCGGGAGCCATGCAGAGTGGGGTGAGACCCTGACCCAGCTCCACGGCTGGAGCACCGGAGCGGGGAAAGCTTCCTGGCGAGAGCTCGAGGGCCTGATTAAAATGTCTGGAGGGCCGTATGTTTGCCCACCCCTGATCTAGGCCATCTCTGACAGGTGTTTGTCTAACCTGTTCTTAAAAATCTCCAGCAACAGAGATTCTACATCCTCCCTAGGCAATTTATTCCAGTCATTAACTACCCTTACAGTTAGGAAGTTTTTCCTAACGTCTAACCTAAATATCCCTTGCTGCTATTTAACTCCATTACCTCTTGTCCTGTCCTCAGTGGATAAGGAGAACAATTTATCACACTCTTCTTTATTGTTGTCATGCCTCCCCCCAGTCTTCTCTTCTCCAGACTAAACAAGCCCAGTTTTTTTTTTTCAATCTTTCCTCATAGGTCATGTTTTCTAGACTTTTAATCATTTTTTTTTTGTTCTCCTCTGGACTTTCTCCAATTTTTCCACATTTTTCCCAAAGTGTGATGCCAAGAACTGGACACAGTGCTCCAGCTGAGGTGTTATCAGTTCCAAGTGGAGCAGAAGAATTACTTCCTATGTCTTGCTTACGACACTCCTGCTAATACACTCCAGAATTATGTTAGGGGTTGTTGGTTTTTTTTCTTTTTTTGCAACAGTATTATATTGTTGACTCATATTTAGTTTGTGATCCACTATAAATCCCAGATCCTTTTCTGCATTACTCCTTCCTAGGCAGTCATTTCTCATTTTGTATTTGAACAGTCGGCTATTCCTTCCGAAGTGGAGTACTTTGCATTTGTCCCTATTGAATTTCATCCTATTTATTTCAGACCATTTCTCCAGTTTGTCAAGATCATTTTGAATTCTATTTCTGTCCTCCAATAGACTTGCAACCTCTCCCGGCTTGATATCATCTGCAAACTTTATAAGTGTACTCTCTATGCCATTATACAAATCATTTATGAAGAACAGGACCCAGAACAGAACCCCATGGGACACCACATGATATGCCCTTCCAGCTTCACTGTGAACCATTTATAATTACTCTCTGGATATGATTTTCCAACCAGTTGTACACCCACCTTATAGCATGTTCATCTAGGCTATATTTCCTTAGTTGCTTATGAGAAGGTCATATGAGACAGTATCAAAAGCCTCACTAAGATCTACTACTTCCCCCCATCCACTAGGCTTGTTACCATGTCAAAGAAGGATATTAGGTTGTTTTGACATTATTGGTTTTTGACAAATCCATGTTCTTCTACGTGCTTACAAATTGATTGCTTGATTATTTTCTGCATTATCTTTCTGGATACTGAAGTTAAGATGACTGATCTATAAATCCCTGGGTGTTCCTTATTCCCTTTTTATAGATAGGTAGTATATTTGCCCTGTTCCAGTACTCTGAGATGTCTCCCATCCTCCACGATTATCTCAGAGATAATCACTACTGGCTCATAGATGTCTTCAGCTAGTTCCTTAAGTATTCAAAGAAGTATTTCATTAGGCCTTGCTGACTTGAAAACATCTAACTTGTCTAAATAATTCTTAACTTGTTCTTTTCCTATTTTAGACTCAAATCCTACTCCATTTACACTGATGTTCACTATGCTAATTGTCCAATCACTGCTAATCTTTTTGGTGAAATCTGAAGCAAAAAGGGCATTTAACACTTCAGCCATTACTGTGTTCTCTGTTATTGTCTTTCCCGCCTCCTCCACATTAAGTAATGGGCCTACTCTATCCTTGGTCTTCCTTTTGCTTCTAATGTATTTGTAAAATGTTTTCTTGTTACCCTTTTCATACCTAGCTAGTTTAATCTCGTTTTGTGCTGGGCCTTTCCAATTGTCCTTGCATGCTTTTGTTGTTTTTTAGATATTCGTTACTTGTAATTTGAGCTAGTTTCCACTTTGTGTATGACTCTTTTTTGAGTTTCAGGTCATTCAAAAATCTCCTAGTTAAAACAGATGGTCTCTTATACTTCCTATCTTTCTTATGCATTGGGGTAGTGTGATCTTTTGCTCTTAATAATGTTTCTTTTAAAAAAAATTGCCAATTCTCCTGAACATTTTTTCCCCTTAGACTTATTTCCCACAGTGTCTTACCTACCAAATCTCAGAGTTTGCTAAAGTCTGCCTTCTTGAAGTCCATTGTTTTTATTCTGCTGTTTTCCCTCCTACCAGTCCTTAGAAACATGGGCTCTATCATTTTGTGATCACTTACCCAAGCTGCCTTCCACCTTCCAAATATCAACCAGTTCCTCCCTATTTATCAGAATCATATCTAGACCAGCCTCTCCCCTTTCACCACCTTCTTCAAGAAAAAGTTGTCTTCATTGCATTCCAAGAACTTGTTGGATAATCTGTGCCTTGCTGTATTATTTTCCCAACAGATGTCTGCTCAGCTGAATTCCACCATCACCATCAAGTCTTGTGCTTTGGATGATTTTGTTAGTTGTTCAGAAAAAGCCTCATCCATCTCTTCTTGGTTAGGTGGTCTGTAGTTAGACCCCTACCATGACATTACCCTGTTTTTTTACCCATTTTGCTGTTACCTATAGACTTTCAACAGGTCTGCCTCCACTCCTATCTCAACCTCAGTGCAAGTGTTTAGTCCAGTTACAATCCATATAATCCAATTACATCCATATTTCAATTTTGACTACAAGGTTTTGCTCGGGGTGATGATGAAAGTTAAAGCTGTGTTAAAATGAATGAAAGGAAACTAGTAAAGCTGTTTTGCTAGGGAAGAGTTCAAGGATCTGGGTTATACTACCTAATGAAAGTGCCCCAGAGAAAATGGCAGCAGCAGATTTACTAGTATTGCCATGCTGTGATTAAACCTCAAGAGAACACACACAGTAGGGAGTCATATCTACCTCTAATGTGAGCACTAATTTTGGAATTGCCCTGGGGAGAAAGCTAGGCTTCCACAGTTGCTGTTCCTAGTGCCTCCTTGAACTTGTTAAACAAAGCACTGTAGCCAACAGAGACAAATATTCACTGACATCCCTTGAGAGTCCACTGTTCCACTATTGCAGAAAGCTGTAATTGGTGACACTGTGGAGCTTGAGATTCTGACATTATAAAGATTGGTTTGCAATGAAAATGACTCCTAGGGGGACTAGGGGATGATTCCTAATCCAAACATCCTTCAACTGTAATCTACTTTGTTCACTTCTTACAATACAAGTTTTTTCAGGCATTAAGAACAATTATTTGTGAGCTGTTCATGTAATTGTGTACATTTGTGTTTTGGCCAGTAGCACCAACAAACTAACCAGTGTTGCAGTTACTAACAGCCACTTTGAGACAAAGCAAGTAATAAAAGAGACCCCTAATCCCCCCAAATAAATAGCCACCCTCCCTCACCAAGCCTCATGCTTCCACAAACAGCTATGCAAAGAAATAGTCTTTGCAGAATGCCCAAATTGTCAATTATTTTGTACCAAGGCCAGGAGTAATTTGAGAGGCCCTCACAGAGCATACCTTTCCAGCTGCTCCCTTTCTTATAAACCAAGGGAACTCCAGTTTGACCATCTTTGCAGATCTCAACTGTGACAGAATCTCACTGAGAGAGGCAGTCACTCAAACAAGCAAGTTTGTAGGTAAAAATTAGAGTTGTCCAGAGAACAATAATTCCATTTTGCAGCAACTTTCAACATTTCTAATGTTTTCACCAAAAGGGAATTTTGTCAAAATGTTCATTTTTGGATCAAAACCCGAGGTTTTTGATTTGGGAAGTTGTTTTGGGTCCATGGTCCATGGCTCTCTGGTTAAAAGTCACAAGAGAAACACACTAGATAGCCTGGTGCCAAGTGTGACAGGATACATCTTCGTGTTCACACTCTACATGCTATTGTAATAATCTTTGTACAAAATATGGCTTGTGAGGTATCATTTGAAAACTCAATTTGATGGTCAGTATTGTCTTGTAAAATATGTTGGCAACATTGTAAACATGAAGTTATTCAATTCCCCGGTACGCATGTTCCAAACCTCACAGCCCTGCCCAAACATAAGTTGACAAACGAGTCTGCCCTAAGCAAAGGAATGTGTGCTCTGCTTAATTTGCATTTAAGTAGTAAACAGAGTCATCAAGCAGGAAGGAAGACAAAGGAAGTTCAAACAGCTGAAAAAAACAGCAGGGAACATCCTTCCACATAGACTCTGTGGCTCCCGGTTCTCAGCTGGAAATGTTTTTCAAGAGGGGGACTGAAACTATAAAAAGGAGGGACAAACATCCCAGGGCACCCTTCTCTCTCTCTCTGCCTATCACAATAACTGAACCTGAAGAGACAAAAGAAGCAGGCATTAGACTCCAGGGGAAGGGCCCTGATCTCAGAGTTTGGTCAGTAATCTGCTGGAGCATGTGGTGAAAAACTGTGCTTGAATCTAATATAGTTAGATATTAGTAAACATTTTATCTTTACTTTTCTTCTAACTATTTATGACGTTTATGCCTCATTACTTGTCATGTACTAGTAAAATCTAGCTCCTTGTAGTTAATACATGTGTTTTACTGTTTTATCTAATCCAGTATATTCAAGTTGAAATATCTGGGTAACTCCATTTGGGGTAACAAATTGGGTGCATATTATTCCCTTAAAGGAATAACAGACTCAATATATTTGCACTGACCAGGAGAGGGCTGGGCAGTACAGGACATACATTTCTGGGGGGAAATCTGAGATTGGGAGTGTGTTGGGGTCACTGTATGGTAAACTTTAAGGCTGGTTAGAGCCAAGGTGTGGCTGGCGAGCTGCAGCACACACAGACAGACAGAGCTCAGAGTGACTTACACAGGAGAGGCTGTTTGTGAGCAGCAAAGTATTGTAAAGGATGCCCCAGGTTAGAGGGCAGGGGTGACATAGCTACTCATTGGTCTGGATTGTACCCTGGTATGTCACACCAGGTTCAAGTCCCTGCTCTGCCTGATTTGGATAGAGATTTTCTCAACCTAGATCATTCTGAATCAAACAGAATCTGAGTCTCTAACATACCAGGCTCGCGCCCTAACCACCAGGTTAGAGAGAATCACTCTCTTATTCTGTCATGGCTTCAAGGCTCTCTGGTCAGAAGCGAAGAAAAACCCTAATCTCCCAAATTAGTAAGAAGTGTTCCAACCTGATTTGGTCAGAACTAATAGGCAGGCAGCACAGATTCCAGGGCACTAGAATAAGAACATATAGATTGCCATACTGGATCAGACCTGACATCCATCTAGTCCAGTATATTTGCTCCAACCGTGGCCAGCACCACATGCTTCAGAATTCCACAGCCGGCAAAGATGGGATAATCTGCCTCTTGTGAGGTCTCATCCTGACTTCTAACAGTTAGTGGGTATCTTAAATCCTGAAGCATGAAGTTTTGCAACATTTCCAAAACCCTTTTAACATTAAATAATTAACTCTGACTATTCTTGTTATCAATATAAATGTCCAGTTGCTCTTTAAATCTAAACTCTTGGCCTTAATGGTTTCACGTGGCAATGAGTTCCATAGTCTAATTATGCATCGAATGAAAAAATATTTCCTCTTATCAAATTTGAATTTACCACTTTTTAATTTCATTGAATGTCACCTGGTTCTTGTGTAATGACACTGGTCAAACAGAAGTTCCTAATCCACCTGTGCTATACCATTCATTATTTTATATACTTTTATCGTGTCCCCTCTTATTTATCTCCTTTCTAAATAAAGAATCCCAACCTTTTCAATTTTTCATATAGAAGTTTGTCATGATCTAATCCTTCTTGTTGTCCTTCTCTCAGCTTCTGCAATATCCTTTTTAAGATGGGCTAACCAGTATGGCACAGGCTATTTTAAAATGAAGGCAAATCACTACTTTATAATGGCATTACAATATTTTCCATATTATTCTCTATCCTGCACCCTAACACAGTTTGCACTTTTGATTGCAGCTGCACATTGAGCAGAAGCCTTCATTGAGCTTCCCAGACCTTTTCCTGAGCTGATACTGGTGATTCCACATTTTACAGGGGTTCTAAATTATGTGTTCACTGCAACATATGCTGCTTTCAGCATCGGCTTCAGTTTGAGTGGATTTAATTTGCCACTGCATGTAGACAGAATTGCAATAGTCTTATCTTGAAGGGACAAAGTCTTAATAGTAGCAAGATTTGCATCAGAAATGGTAACAACAACCTCCTGACTAGATGCAGTTAGGAAAAAAAATGCTGTTTTGGTCACTGCTGCATTAGATCATCAAAACCAGCAGCTAGAAGTCCAACAAACCCGCTTAGTGACAAATGGCAGGCACTTAATCAGAGGGACCTATAAAAATCTCTGCCTTTGCCCAATCTACCATATCAACCAAACCTCAGGTTTTTCTGCGACGAATGTCAGTCAGCTTGCTCTCATCTAGGCCTACACTGCTGACACAGATTGTGAGAGATGCACCAGTGCACCCTCCAGGTCATACATAAAGGTGAGATAGAGCTGGATGGCATCAGTTTATTGTAAACACTAATCCATGCCTTCTTGGTGACCCTCCAAAGAGCTCCATGTGCACCTGGAACAACTAAAAAGCGACAAAGAGTCCTGTGGCACCTTATAGACTAACAGACGTATTGGAGCATAAGCTTTCGTGGGTGAATATACACTTCGTCAGATGAATGCTACCCCTCTGATACTTGGAACAACTAACACAGCTTTATTTAGAGGGCCATGACAGCGCAACCATAGTACTATTTGTGGCACTTTTATAAAGACAGAGATTTTGGCTACATGTAGGTTTCCATGCAGCTTCTTAAAAAAGTATTGTGGGCTCTATTTTCAAGTGATTAATGATTTTAGGTCCCCATCTTCAGATACCTTAGAGTGGCATGCTTATCAGAAAATGTTAAGCACCTGCCCCCAAATCACTAGAAACTTTTGAAAATGTAGGCCTGAGTGATTATTTTGTTTCTACAGAGCAACCTGAAAGTCTATTTTCTTACATTTTGCTTCTAGTTTTGCAGTTACGTGACCATGTACATGTCACGCTTTAAATTAGATGTACAGGTTGTAAGAAGACAATAGAGACATAGTATGTTATGTTGTCCCTCAGGGAACATTCAGTCACTGAGGTCTGAATGAACTTAGATCAAAAGTCTTATAGCACACTGTACTGATGCTTATGAAGGAAATGAAAAAACCTCAACAACAAAGGAGTTAATTAAAAAAAAAAGGTAGACAATCCTTGAGCTGAACTGTTTTATAAATGCCGTGGAGTTCTGATTAATTAAAAAAAAACCTAAAAGATTTTTCCCTTTAAAGCAGATTTATGTAACTTCATTTTTTATATTTTCCAGCCAGTATAAAATTTTCTAGTTTATTGAATGAGCCAAAAGGACACATAATTTATTATGCATTCTATCAACAAGAAAATGTTGCAAATGCATCCTTCTCAAAATGCAGGTTGTTTTAGAACTTCTATTTTTTAGGCCACACCTACACTACAAACTTTTGCTGACACAAGTTACGTCGGTATAAAGACGCCGCAGTTAATCTATTGCTTACACGTGTGCATTTTGGGCTCCTTGCATCGGCTCTGCTCATATTCACCAGAAGTGCTTGTATTGATGCACGGTGCAGTACACCCTGTATCCCCGTGTTCAACCTGTCACCTTCCAGCACATTGTCTTTTGGTAAGTTTTGACAATGCATGGTGGGGCAGAAGCGAGCTGTGCTGGGATGACTGGGACTGTGAGGTCACGTTTCCAAAGACCTTTCTCCATAATGCCATCCCTAGCGTATAATTTTTGAAGCTACTTGTAAAATCCCAATAACCCACAGGGGACTTGACTTTGCCTGAAGCATGGATCCTGCACAGCACTGCACTAGTGTCACGACTGTTGCAAGTACAGGCTGCACAATCCACTGGTAGTTGCAGAGCCACAAGAAGAGCCATAGGGAACGTGACGATTTCCTGGAGGACTGATTTCTGTGGGATATAGCAAGAACCAAGTGAAAGTTGTTGGTGTTCACCGAGCATCAGCAGATGGTGGAGCGTCACTTCTGGGCCCAAGACCACCTTGCCCCAGAATATATCAGCAGAAAGGGCTATTTTTCTAGGGTTATACGAGCCTTGGTGGATTACCAGGGACACTTCACCAATATCAATATTGGCTGGTAAGGAAAAGTGCACGATGCTTGAATCTTTAAGAATACAGGACTGTTCAGAAAGCTACAAGCCAGGACTTTCTTTCCCAACTGGCAGATTGCCATTGGCAATGTTGAAATTCCAATAATGATCTTGGGGGACCCAGCCTGCCCCTTGCTCATGAAGCTGTACACCAGCCACTTCAACAGTACCAAGGGAAGATTTGAATGTGCTTTTGGTAGATTAAATAACACGATTAGATCTCTATGAGAAAAATATCCCAGTGGTTATAGCTGCCTGCTGTGTCCTGTGCGTAGCAAAGGCAGGAAAGGTGCTGCCGGGGTAGAGGGCAGAAGTGGAGCAGATGAGTTTGATCAGCCAGACTCAAAGGCTATTAGGAGAGCTCAACCTGGAGTTACACGACTCAGTGAAGCTCTGAAAGAGCACTTAAATAGTGACCCACTGTAGTGAACAGCGGCATACTGAGCTCTACCTGGCCCTGCAGTTTGGAGGCCTGTTAGCAAATGTGTGGTGCTTGGTGTACAGCTACGAATATAACCCTGGCAAAGCACCTATTAATTGTGTAGTGCTTGCTGTACATTTATGATTATTACACTGTCACTGATCCTACAAGTTGTGTCACACTGTATAATAACAAGAGGTGGGTGCTTTCACTACCACTAGTCAGTGTGAATCATATGTTATGAACTAATAAATATGAATTATTTTCCAAACAAAATATTTTTGGGTTTTAATAACAAAAACCCTAAAAAATTTGTGCAAGTTAAAAGCAAATACATTACAACCTTAATCAATGTATGGGACAGAACTTAAAGGAGGGAAAAGAATGTTCATGTCCATTTTAGCTGCACATACATTAACTGTGACTCTCACATGTCAGTGTATGTGTAGCTGTGATTGTCCTTAATGTCCCATGGGGTAGAGTGATGGGGCGCTGTGTTGGGAGGTACTGCAGTGGAATTCTCCATGGACGGCAAAGGGAGGTGAGCCCAGGATTGCAGAACATGTATGTCCACAAGAGTCTGCAGCATCAGTGTTTGCTGCCAGAGGAGCCCCTTTATGCTCTGGTGCATGTCCCTTTTCTTTTCCTGCTAGGCCTTTCTCCTATCCGCTCCTTCCTTCTCCATACAGTCTGCAGTGTTCTCTCTTCAGGCTCTCTGCTCATGGTCCAATGCAGCACTGGTTTGCAGGATCTCGCTGAACATGTCCTCCCGAGTCCTCTTCTTTCTCCTCATCTGGCTCATCTATTGTGTGGTGTGTGGAGGGGGAATCTCTCAAGGCCACAATGGCAGCAGTTGCAGATAAAACACACAGACATACCACTGTCAGAATAGTCACAATGAACAGTGAAAGTTAAGCTTCAGAACTCCCTTCCCTTGCTCCCCTATAGTTTTAAACAAGACATGCTTCTTGACACTTCTGCTCCACACCTGCGCTTGGAAAGCCTCTTCTCCCCACAGGCTCAGGAGATCAAATATTTCCTATCTACTCCTAGACAGAGTGTGTCTGGAGCATATAGCTGGCATGGTCAGCTGGGCAGGAGCGCACAACAATGGAGGGCTGCTAGGTGTGCACACCACACTAGACAATCAGGAAAAGGCATTTCAAAAATAAACAGCGTTTTAAAAGGGGGGAGGCTTCCAGTTTCTGGGCAGCAGGGTTCACAGCTGCGACCAAAGCAGTCAGAGTTGGGCATCGTGGGATAGCTTCTAGAGAATTGTTTGGGCCAATATAGGTAACACAGTGTCTACATCTGTGTTGTGTCGACCTCAATACATCGATCATGGCTCAGCACCACTCAGGGAGGTGGTGTTAATATGTTAGAGTAATGGAGCATTTACATCGGTGGGAAACAAATTTAACCGTAGACACATGCACAACTAGGTGAATGCAAGGATGTTTACATCGACCTAACTTTGTAAAGTAGACCAGGCCTCAGTCATGTTTTTTAAAGACATGTTTTAACAGTAACAGTCAGTACATTACTACCTTAAGTGATTTGCTCAAATCTATCAGTAATCCAGTGACAAAAGCAATAATAAATAAAAACCAGCCATCCTGATGCCAGTTCCTTTGCTCTGACCACTAGGCAGCACCACCTCCTTTACCAAGAAAGCCATGTAGGTGGGCAAAATTTAAATCCATTCTTTTGCCTGTCATTTTCACAGGTGAAAGATGTAGAATTAATACCTTGTTCAGTGGATGAAGAACACAAAAGACAGAAGAAAACTTTCTATAGAACCCAACTACTTTTGCATCACACCACAATTATATTATATCCCTCCAAATCAAATAGCAGTCTGCCATTATCTTTTCAAACAAATTCCCTGAGTTTCAGCTTTAGAGTACAAACTTTTGGTTTCCTGGAAGCATTTTACTTTTGAAGTCAAAGGTGCTATGGTGATTTACACCAGTTGAGGATCCGGCCATTATTAAAACAAGAGCTTTCAATCAAATTCACAAGAACCTGAACCGAATTCCTGTGCCACCCAAAATAGATTCCAGTTGCACTCCTTTCCACTCTTAGCAGGTAGGAGCAAATATTTCATATCTGGCACTGAACAAATTAAGGGTAGGTTAGAAAAATGTCTCAGTTAATCACCAATTTTGTCAAAAATATAATATGCATTATAGTGGCAAGTAATTTTGGGAGTTTTCCTGATTGTATTGTAAAAATAAATACATTTAAAAAGCCTTCATATTTCCTTTAGTTTGCACAGGCCTTACAGATGCATTCTGTTGGATCCCTGTTCCACCACCTTTCTTGCAGTATCAATTTGATTCTTTTATGCTGGATGCAATCTTGTGATTGGATTTCTACTACCATATTCAGAAGAGCCAAAGAGCTGATTGAAAATCTGACTTTTCCTTATCAAAAGCAGATAGCAGCATTCAAAATGCCATTGTTCACTTCTTCTCATAGCTCCAACCTCAGCTGCAAAGTAATTGCACCCAGACCTGGTCACAAAGGAGAAAATATTGCATAAACTTTTATCTGCCTGTATTATCACCCCAACAGATTGAGGTGATTTACTGATTGAATCATTGGGTCCTCAAACATCTTTCTTAGTCAAAGACCTTCATTGGTGTCTCAGTTAATTGATCTGGGCAGGTGTTCTGTGGCTGCTAAGCATTTCCATTTTCTTGAAGCTAATGCATTTTGTTCATTTTACCTGCTGTTGTCATCCAGACTTGAGTAGCTCTGTAATCCAACCATTCTTGTTTTCCCTTACAATAACACTGATTTCCTGTTTGATGCTAATCTTGATAGGTTGTTTCCTTGTGCCATTAAATAGTTCAGTGGCAGCCTATCACAATGTGAGCTCCTTTCTTCATTTATTTCTAAAGTGACTCCTTTTATTTCTGCACTGATCTTATCAGGTGGCATGAGGCTTTTCCTGAATGACAAATTAGAGATGACCAAAGACCAGCTGCATTTATTTTCATTTCACTGTTTGAAATTCCTCAGTTTACATAGTCTTTCTCCCCACCCACAAACACTACAAAGAAATAAGACTGGGGTCCGTGGGAGAAGAGGGAATGCAAGTATTCCAATGGAGCTGCAGAAAGAAAAGCAGTGTTCAAAAGATGCACACACCTGCGCTAGAAACATTCCATTTGGTAATCAGAGACCCCCTCTTTAAATGGACAATAGCTTGGGTATTCAGCAGGGCTGTAGCAGGCCCAAATTCAAATCCCCGCTCTGCCTGATTCAGATCACAGAATGGAACCTGGGTCTGCTATATCCCAACGAGTGCCCAAACCACCAGGCTAGTGTCTATTCTAGGGTGGGAGGGACTCGCTCTGTAATTCTATCCTGGACCTGAATATGATTTGGTAAAACCAAAACATTTCAGTTTTGACAAATCAGCATTTTCTGCTGAAAAAAAAATTAATCAAAAAATTCTAACCAGCTCTGTCTATATAACTGCAAACTATTATCAATGTGAGTAGTTTTATTTTATGTGAAATTCAGAGGCTGAAAATTACAGTTGAATAAAACTGAAGTATTGTCTGGATCATTTACCAGATCAGAGTGACCCGTATGATTATCTACTTCTAACATCTCATCTTAAAATTTGCCCTTTCTCTTTAGCTTATGATTGGTGCATTTTGTGACACAGTGCGGAAAGGATCCTCTTCACTTCAACTTGTGTTGAATAATGAATGCTGAATAATTTGTAAAGCTACTGAAATAAAAGCTCTGCGCACTGTTAGCTTCCCACACAGTTGAATGCAGCACATGGGAGCTGCGAGCACAGAGGGATGGCTAGATACATATTATCTATTTACAATGGCCTCCATTGCTACAGCAACTGCGCACCTCACTATCTTTAATGTTATCCCCACAACACCCCTCCTGAGGAAGGCAGGTACGAGTAGCCCCATTTTACACATTGGGAACAGAGGCACAGAGAGACTGAGTGAATTACCAAAGATGCTACAGGAAGCCTAGGACAGAGCAGAGAATTCAACTGAATCTGAGGCCAGTACCTTAACAATTAAAATATCCTCCCTTTCTTGACAGCAGACACCTTAATTACCAATGGAAGGCAGTGGCTAGCCTTTAGAATACATTGCAACAAACTACGCATGCCAATTAAAGGCTCAGGTTCTGGGTTACACTGCAGCCACTTTGCAAACCAACCCTGCTTCACAAAGTCAGCAACTGATAGTATAGAGATGACATATGGGGCATGGCTTGGGAAAAGGGGTGTGGCCAGGGCATCTTCATGCACAGTACCTTGAGACCATTGCCAACTGATGCAAATTAGAGAAGACTTTGAAAGTCAAAAAACTAAATAAAAAACCCAGTCAAAATCACCAAGTGTGTCTGGTTTCAACACTGAGATGCACAATATTTCTACAGGAAGTCATAAAACAGCCCATTCTGACTTAAAATCTGGTCTTCGTTTGCCTGCATGTCCTTTGAACCATTTGGTAAGCCTGAATCAAGTTTCAGGTTGGTAATGAAACCCAAAGCAAGTGAAACATGTTTCGGAGTTATTTAGTCAAGTTCCTCACACATCTCTACTATCAGTTTCATGGCTTACTATGTTAAAATCGAAATACAATTGCTGAGATTCTATACACTTTTATAGCATTCTTCTACTCCCTTTCACACAATTCTCTGCAGTCAATTCTACTTTTCTCCCTGAAGTGGTTCAGTCTGGCTTTTCAAATTTCCTGATTGATTCATTTTTTCCCCACTGAATTAAAATTTATGAAGGGTGTCAAAGGGGCCCTATATATCATTCAGCGCAGACATCTCCTTTTTGTGTGATGTACTTCATTAATTTTTGTCTTGATTCGCAAGATTGATATTTATCTTGGCATTTGACAATTTGAGATGCTTCACTGGAATCCTAGACCTGACAAATTTATCGCTGCTTATTATTAATTGTCATTTCATTCTAAAAGTCAGAGCCTTGGGACATTTGTCTGTTTGCTGCCACAATTTCCTCCTTTACAGATTTGTAACTGAACCAAATTCATCTTATTTATGGTGTAAATGTCCTTCAGTAATGCACAATAATAGTAACGAATACCTAGCTCTTATATCATGCTTTTCCTAGTAGATCTCAAAGTACATCACAATCTGTAATGCATTTATCCTCCCCAAACTCCTGTGAGGTGGGGAAGTGCTACTATCCCCATTTTTACAGATTGGGAACTGAGGCACCAAGAGGCAATGCTTACATTTATTCTATAGTATTTCAATGGAAAATGAAAGAGGAATGTCAGTTGAGGTTATTTCTTCTTCTCAAGGTAATTTTGATAAAAATACAATCAATGACTTTTTCCTAAATATTTTAACAATTCATACTTAATAAATGACTGATTTACACATTTGTCAGTTTGAGTCATAGTAAACAAAAAACTTTAGGGAGGCTGCATAACTAGGGGATGATTTTTTTTTAGTAAATGTATGTATTCTGGCTCAATGGTATTATCTTTCTGAGGAACTGAACTGTTTGGGTTCACTTTCAATTCACCCAAAGTTACAAGGCAGGCATTGACAGAATGCCTCATTGGTCAGGGTGATCCAAAAAATGTCACAGAGATACATAATATTTATTTATTACAGTGGCATGAATAATAGTAAAGGATTTTGAAGATAAAAAGCACAGTAGAAGTGCTAAATATTATTATTTGGAAGATATAATCTAAAAGCTAATACCACTGATTATCTTATTAAAAAGCTGTGGTCATTAATGCTGGTGTGTTACTGCAATATGTATGTGATAATTTTGTTTGTTTGGCTGGAACAGCATAAGCTTTATGAAGTTAAACATTTTGATAAACACCAAGTATATAGGGACAGACTCTGCTCTCTCATTTCTTGGTGTACATGTGTCAAGGCTGCTTCCCCACTCTGAACTTTAGGGTACAAATGTGGGGGCCTGCATGAAAACTTCTAAGCTTAACTACCAGCTTAGATCTGGTCCGCTGCCACCATTCCCAAAGCTAATTCCCTTCCCTGGGAAGCCTTGAGAAACTTTTCACCAATTCCCTGGTGAATACAGATCCAACCCCCTTGGATCTAAAAACAAGGAAAAATCAATCAGGTTCTTAAAAAGAAGGCTTTTAATTAAAGAAAAAGGTAAAAATCATCTCTGTAAAATCAGGATGGAAAATAACTTTACAGGGTAATCAAACTTAAAGAGCTCATAGGACCCCCCTCTAGCCTTAGGTTCAAAGTACAGCAAACAGAGATAAACACTCTAGTAAAAGGTACATTTACAAGTTGAGAAAACAAAGATAAACTAACACGCCTTGCCTGGCTGTTTACTTACAAGTTTGAAATATGAGAGACTTGTTCAGAAAGATGTGGAGAACCTGGATTGATGTCTGGTCCCTCTCAGTCCCAAGAGCGAACAACCCCCAAAACAAAGAGCACAAACAAAAGCCTTTCCCCCCCCCCAAGATTTGAAAGTATCTTGTCCCCTTATTGGTCCTTTGGGTCAGGTGTCAGCCAGGTTACCTGAGCTTCTTAACCCTTTAGAGGTAAAAGGATTTTGGAGTCTCTGGCCAGGAGGGATTTTATAGTACTGTACACAGGAGAGCTGTTACCCTTCCCTTTATAGTTATGACACGCCCCCCAAATCACAGATAGTGTTGGACAGCCGGTTCCACACTGGCTGTGATTTCTTCCTGGAGCTCTAGGAGAAAACAGAGTTAATTAGACACATGCACCTTTAGACATACTACTGATTATATAAAAACTAACAATATGTTCCACATTCCAAGAACAATTTTTAACCAGTTGATTCTGGAAAACTTTCCCGGGAGAGTGCATCAGCCACTTCGTTAGAAGCCCCTGAAATGTGTTGTATTTCAAAATCAAAATCTTGGAGAGCTAAACTCCACCGAAGAAGCTTTTTGTTATTCCCCTTGGCAGTATGAAGCCACTGTAGCGCAGCATGGTCTGTTTGTAGTTGGAAACGCCGTCCCCAAACATATGGGCGTAGCTTTTCCAGCGCGTATACAATGGCGTAGCATTCCTTTTCGCTGATTGACCAGTGGCTTTCCCTCTCAGACAGCTTCTTGCTGAGAAACACGACAGGATGGAATTCTTGATCCGGTCCTTCCTGCATTAAAACTGCTCCCACGCCCCGCTCAGACGCATCTGTGGTTACTAGGAATGGTTTGTCAAAGTCTGGGGCCCTTAGCACAGGGTCAGACATGAGTGTCGCCTTAAGCTGGTTAAAGGCCTTTTGACACTCGTCAGTCCACTGAACTGCATTTGGCTGTTTCTTTCTGGTTAGGTCTGTCAGCGGGGCGGCGATTTGGCTGTAGTGTGGTACAAATCGCCTATAATATCCGGCCAAGCCTAAGAAGGATTGGACCTGTTTCTTTGACTTTGGAACTGGCCACCTTTGGATAGCATCCACTTTGGCCTGTAGGGGATTTATAGTTCCTTGACCCACCTGGTGCCCCAGGTAAGTCACTCTGTTTTGGCCTATTTGACACTTTTTAGCCTTAACAGTTAGTCCTGCCTGCCGGATGCGCTCAAATACTTTTTCCAGGTGCTCCAGGTGTTCTGTCCATGAATCAGAAAAAATGGCCACATCATCGAGGTAGGCAACTGCAGATTCTCCCAATCCCGCTAGGAGACCATCTACAAGTCTTTGGAAGGTGGCGGGTGCATTTCGCAACCCGAAAGGGAGTACATTGAATTCATACACCCCTGCCTGGGTGACAAAGGCTGACCTTTCTTTAGCGGGTTCATCTAGTGGTACTTGCCAGTACCCTTTGGTTAAGTCTAAAGTAGAGATGAATTGGGCATGTCCCAATTTCTCCAATAGCTCATCTGTGCGTGGCATTGGATAGTTGTCAGGATGAGTTACAGCATTTAGCTTACGGTAGTCCACGCAAAAGCGTATTTCCCCATCTGGTTTGGGAACTAGAACCACTGGAGATGCCCATGCACTGTTAGAGGGGCGGATTATACCCATCTGTAGCATGTCCTGGATCTCCCTTTGTATAGCAGTTTGGGCATGAGGTGACTCCCGGTAGGGTGGGGTTCTAATTGGGTGAGCATTACCTGTGTCAATGGAGTGGTATGCCCGTTTGGTCCATCCTGGAGTGGCTGAGAAAATTGGTGCAAAGCTTGTGCACAGCTCCTTGATCTGCTGTCGCTGCAGATGTCCAAGGGTCGCGGAGAGGTTCACCTCTTCCACGCCACCATCACTTTTTCCTTCGTAGTAGACACCTTCAGGCCACTCCGCGTCATCTGTTTCCTGGGCTGTAAACTGGGAAACCTTTAATTCTCTGGAATAAAAGGGCTTAAGAGAATTAACATGGTATACCTTAGGCTTTATGTTGGAGGTGGGGGATGCTATGAGATAGTTAACAGCTCCTAGGTGCTCCTGGACCGTGAATGGTCCTTCCCACGACGCTTCCATTTTATGGGCCTGGAGCGCCTTTAAGACCATGACTTGGTCTCCTACTTTGAAGGACCGTTCTCGGGAATGTTTATCATACCAGGACTTTTGGTCTTCCTGAGCATCCTTTAGGTTTTCTTTAGCAAGGGCTAAAGAGTGTCGGAGGGTGCTTTGTAGGTTGCTTACAAAGTCTAGAATGTTAGTTCCTGGAGAAGTTCAAATGGTGAAAACCCTAAACTGGGATGTGGTACAGCCCTGTAGGCAAAAAGCAACTGCGGGTGACTATTCCCACCATCTTGGAGGGCTATTCCCACAGGAGAGCTGTTACCCTTCCCTTTATAGTTATGACAACATGCATCGTAATTGCACTGAAGTCTATGGAGTTGTTCTAGCTGTACACCGGTGTGACTGAAAGCTGAGTGTAGCCCATAGTAGGGGTTTTTTTTTAGTATATTTTTGGTTTTACACATTGGGATGAGGCATGCCCACATCCCAGTCAGGAGAAGACTAATGAGCTCCTCTGGGCTCAACCAATACTAAATAGGCACACCTGCAGGAGGAAGGCAACTTAAAAAGGAGAGCTTCTTACAGAAAGGAGTTGGAAAAGAAACAGTTGATTACCTGATATAGAATGTTCCCAGGAAAGACAGGGTCTTTATGAAGAATTCAGATGCTTTAAGGTGACAAAATATACCAAGAGGGATTCAGTGAGAGTATCGGGAAAGTAAGGTAACATTTGAAAAGCTCTACTATGTTTTTTAAAGAATATAGAACAGGGTAAGAGAGCATGAATGTACAAGGAATATAGTAGGTGGTGGTTACTCAGTAGATGAATATAATTCACCATAAAGCATAAGAAGAAGAAGAATGAAGAGTTGGCAACCAGAAGGAAAGCTTGTTGTGCTTGAGAAGGAGTTGACTCTTGCTACAGAGCCGCCAAGAAAGAAACAGCTAGCAAGCCTCTGCCACCCACAGGCCTTAACAGATCTAGGACAAGATGGTCACCATAGCCAGGGATCGAAGATAAACCACAACCTGGGGTCCAGCCGTGACGGACTGTCATAAGCAAACCAGACCTTTATAGACAACTCAGAAATGGAACAGTCCCACACTTGAGAACCCAGAAAGGCTAGAGTAAGTTTCCCAAGCAGGGAAAGGACTTTGGAAGGTGAAGAGACTCTGAAACTGCCTGAGCGTGATCCCAGAGAAAGGCCCAGCCTATCACTCACACTCACACACACACAAAATACACAGGGAATATGCACAATATGGCTCTAATTCTCCTCTGTTATAATCTTTTTATGGTGATATAACTCTACTGACTTCAGTGATGTCCCATCAGTGTAAAATCATTACAACTGAGGGGCAGAGCAGGCTCTTTACTTTTGGGATCTGATCAGGTCTGATTCTGATGTGACTTTTACAATGGTGTAAAGCAAGAGGAGCTCGATTTAAATCAGTGGAATTACACTAGAATAAAACCAGTATGAGTGGATGAGAATCAAGCTCTAAATCAGAAAGGGTCAAAACCTCAGCTGGGCTGAGTTCACACTCCCTTGAATCTGGAGCTAACAGATGCAAAGGGCTGCTCTAAATCATACCACATAAAGCAATCTCACCTCCTCAATGACCATTATAAGGAAGGGAAGATTGAGTGTCAGCTATCTCTGGGAATCCTTTCCAGCTGCTTTGTGCTGTCTAGGCCTAGGGTATGTCTACACTGGCAAGTTTCTGCGCCACAAGTTATACCACTTTTATTAAACCACTGGAATTAAACCGCTGTTGCTTGTCCACACTGTGGTCCTTGTGACACTGGAACGCATCCACGTTAGCAGCTCTTGCAACGGCAAAGACCCACTGTGCATCTGGCCGCAGGGTGCTTTGGGAAGGATTTGCAATGCCTCATGGGGCAGGCATAGCATCACAGGATGCAGGTTTCCCAATCCCATTTTTCCATGGGCATCCTACTACATTGCCAGCTGCTTTTCAACTGAAGTGCAGGGTGGCAGATTGTGTGTCAGGGAGTGTGTGTGTGCGTATGGAGGAGGGGAGGAAAGACAGTATGTTTTGGGGGACAGAGAGTGTGTCAGCATGCTGGCTTGTAAGTTCAGACAGTGGCAGGACAAAACCAGTCCTGAGGCAGGGGGAAACCCCAACATCAGCTCCCCCTCCATCCCTGGGCTCTCTGCACAGCAATCTCTTTGTATCCCAGAGCAAATCAGAACAGCACAGAAGGGCTATCAGAAATGGAGCAATAGAGCGCTGGACCCTCCGTGCAAATAGCTTTACAACTCTCATTGAGGTTGGTTTTTTGCAGCGCTGCAACTGAGGAGTTTCTGCGCACAAAGTGGCTTGGCAGTGTGTACACGTCTGCAGTTTGAGCGCAAAAAGCTGCTTTACTGTGCAGAAACTTGCCAGTCTAGACAAGCCCCTAGTCTACCTTTAAAAGTTTTACTGATATATCAGTTAGTGTGTGATTTTTTTTTTACTGATATCATTATATTGGTACAAGTTATACTCTAGCATGGATGCAGTTATATTTGTATAAATGCGCCTTCTACCATATAGCTTATTCTCCTTCCTGAATGGAAATAGTTATACTCGTATAAGGTGCTTTCATACTAGTATAACCGCATCCACACTGGGGCCAGGTGGGGCTAGGGGTTGTACCACTGTAACTATACTGGTACAACTCTGTAAAGAAGACAAGGCCTAAGCAGCTGGAAATAGGGACTGATAATCTGGCCCTAAATCTGCTTTGTAGCTCCGCTGGAACAGAACCTCTCTGTGTCTATATCTAAAGCCTTCTCTTAGTGGAAGTGATTCAGAAGCCAGTCGTGATGATTTAATTTTCAAGTGATAGTATGGAATATGCTACAAATTCCACATCATTTATCTGTGCTGCCAAGAATATATGTTTGATCTCGGTCAGTGTTTTCAATATGTAAATGAAGTACTCCACTAAGCTTCTAGAGTTATGTGCTTCAGGATGGACAACTTATATTACATTATACATAGCAATATTCAGAACATTCCCTGTAACCATATTACTAAATGTTGATTTATGTAATCTAATGCACAGACTAATTACTTAAATTCTAACTCATTTATACTGTGAGCACAAGGTACAAGGCTTTGCAACTGGGTTATCTCTTTCCATTCAAGGCTCCAAGTTCCAGGAAGACTCATTAAAATACATGAGCTATTTATTGAGTAATAGGCCTGTACTTATATTCCAGAAACAAAACTGGCTCAATGTGCCTTGTCTAGGTATTGCATGATTCAAACTGAGGTTACTATTGTGGTTATGACTGTAGCTGTGGAAGACACACACACCTCCAGGATAATTTGGGTTTGTATTTTTACCCCAGAGGGAACATGGATATACCTGCCCCACTGAATATATTACCTATGAAGAAAATGCTGGGATCTTTGCCCAGAAATGTGGTACTTCTGAGAATTATATTGTATGTCAGTATTGATGATGTGGTCATATTTTGTGACTACCCCTGGTTGGATCTGTATAACCATAAAGAGATTCTAAATTAAGGCCTCACAAATAGTTTGAATTACAGTTTTGCATTCCCAACATAAAATACCCGATGTCCATCACTGAATATGGTTTTACCAGGGGTTTGTAAAAGGATTAACTGGAAATCTTGTTTTCACAGACAAGTCGTTCTGTGTCTGTTGCTGCTTGCTTTTCAGCAAGTATAACAAGACATATTACACATCAAGGTAATATAGACTCAGTCATTGCCTTCATGATACTAACATTCCAAAGAAAGATCAAAAGAGAAAAACAAAATGAAAGTGACACTTCTTTTGTCACCTTTCTCATTTCAACTTTCTTGTTCTAGTTCAGCCATGTGCAACTGAAATAAAGGTGAGAGTAAAGCCAACCAATTCTGAGGTAAGTTCCTTTCAGGTTGGCAGTTATTTCTCTCTCTGTCCCAAGTGAACTAAGCTAAGAGAATGCTTTACACGTATAAAACTAGTGCAGACTTCCTATCTGTTGTATCTGGATCAAGTGCTCTTTTGCACCACAGTTATTTTGAGTAACATTTAACACAATGATGTTGCAATAGTTGTCCAAGGGACAACACCATTATCCATGTCAGTTACCACGTTGCCCATACTACTGAGCCAGCTAAATACTGCCATTCCTGAAGTCAATGCTCAAAAGTTATTTGACAGACTTGTTTTTTTATCATTCATCCAGTGACTATGAGACAGAACCTCTAACTTCTAGTTCAATTAATCTGCTACAGTCATAGGTAAATCTAGTTTGGTTTTGTGCCCACCAGAAATACATGTTGACATCACTTCTGCACATCGAGTTCATTTTTTTTCAGGTCGGAGGTCTCAAGTCAGAAAGCACCAACAGAGGTTTTTCATCTCAGGGTGGGCACCGAAGCTCAGTCTGTGAAATTTACTGTACCTTCAGAATGTTAAATGGGAAGGGTGTAAATTAATGCTGCATAGCCATAGTGACATGCCAAAGACACAGACTGCTTTTGGCCATGACCTACAGCTGCACAGTATGCTCCCCTGGATGGCACATGAACAGAGAAAGTAGAAGGAGTATACAATATGAAGCTACCACAGACAAAATCAAGAACGCTGTTCGTAGCACACACAACTGTTATAGTAAAAGAGGGATGTAGGCCATGGCAAATATAGGTGAATCTAGGCTATGCTGAGGCACTCATACCATCATCTTGTCCCATTATGGAGATGCCACTCTTTGGGCTGTTGTCAGCATAATCAAGCACTCTTAGCCAGTCATGCATTTTTTGTGGGATGTGTGAGAAATGTGTTAGAAGAGTAATGCTATGTGGTTTACTGTTTTTCCCTTCTAATACACTTGATGGGTTACATCCTGGCCCCCAGGTCTGGATTCACACACAGACTTAGCAGTTGCAATGCCAAGCATTATAATGCCTAACTTTTAGATGCCTAGAAAATCACAGGAACAACAATGCCCTCCACAAAGCCTGAGTTAGGTGCCTAGGATCCCTATACAATGAATGGGGAGAAATTGGCACCTAAGAATGGGATCCACAAAAGCCAGGATGCTAGGTTGGGAGCCACCTAAGCTAACCAATGGAAATGCTAAGGAGAGGAGTGTGTCCTAAGCTCTGCCTCTCTCAAAGAGTTCAGCATCTATCTCCACTTGAAATCCATGAACCAGGTGAAGATGACTTCTCAGGCAAGTGCTCCAACCTCCCTTGCTGTTTCATTTCTTGTTTCCTTGTCCTCCTCTTGTCCTGGGATTTGTTGAAGGTGTCCCTTATTCTATCTATACATCAGTCCCTCAGGAGTTGGGACCTCGTAGGACCTAGGAGCCACTTTGTGAGAGACCACTGCTTTTTGTGACCAAATATTTTCATCATATATATGTACATAATCATGTTGCTGTAAAGGCTCAAGTTTTCATGATCCTCTGTCCAAATAAACTTTTTGTTTATCTTTTGTCAGTTTTCTTATACATTTTTTTGTTTGTTACATCAATCTCTACAAAATTAGGCATTTTTGTTTGTAGGTTTCCACTGAACTCAACCTCTGCTGGTGACAACCTGTGCTTTATGGGCAGAGCCCTATAATTCAGCAATGCTAAGTAATGGTACAAGTTAGACTCCTCTGCATTTTTAAGCAGCCTTTTGATTATCTTTACACCATTTTCCACTAAGCCATTAGACTGTGGATATCTAGTATGAGATGTAATACGTTTAAATGCATATTTGTTAGCAAATTGTCTCAACTCATATCCATCAAATTGTGGTCCATTATCTGATAACCACTTTTGGTATCTAGCAAAAATGGACTTTATGCACATAATTACATTTTTTGCAGTAGTGTCTTCTAGCAATGCTATTTCTCAAAAGTGCAATAAATAATCCAAACCCAGTGCATAGTTTCCCTCTCCCCCCCGCCCAGCATATGTGAACAAATCAATGCCTACTTTATACCGCAGAGCTAAAGTCTGCTGAGTAATCATCATGGGCTCCTTTGCTTAACTAGGTCTGTATTTCTGACGTTTAAAAAACCTCTAATGGTTTCTTCTGTGTCTGCACTCATTTGAGGCTGCTATAAAACATCTTTTGCATTTTTCCATCCCCAAGTGTTCTTCGTGTATCCTATTTAGCGTATCTCCCTGTAATGCTTTTGGAACAATTAGTCATGTGCCCTTGAATCCCATCCAGTATAGAAACTTCTCCTTTAAACTGATCGTAAGGATGAGGTAGGTAGCCCAGGCCACATTGCGCATATAGCTTGGATGACTCTTTGCAATATCTCATCCTCAGCTGTGGCTTCAGCAATTACAGTCCACATTTTGTCTGAGACTGGACATGTTTTTCCTATGATATTCCCATGCACAATATCCAAATCAAGATTTTGTTCCTCTACAGTTCTATCAAAAGGTCTGGAAAATGTGTCTGCCACAAGGTCTTTTCCAAGCCTGTATACTATGTGTAAATCATGTAACTGAAAGAATAATCTCTTGTATCCCAGGGGGAGTGTCGAATGTCTGCTAACCCATTGTTTGCTACAGCTACTAGTGGCTTGTGATCTGTTTCTGCTATTATCAGTTTCCCATAATAAAAACATGAAACTTTTATATCCATGAACCAAGGCTATGGCCTCCTTTCTATCTGAGCATATTGAAACTCTGTTTTTGTTAGTGTCTTGGAAGAATATGCCGCAGGTCTCAATTGTTCACCATACCTTTGCATAAGTGCTGTTCCAATGCCTTCCTTGGAGGCATCTGTATACATCATCATCAAGTGGTTAGTTCATAATAGCTAAGGAGTAGAGCCTCCTTTAGTTACTTTTTTCAGGTTTTCAAACTTCTTATTATGATTGGCCTCCTATGTCCATTGGGCATTTTTACACAGAGGGACTCTCATGTTACTGATTTTATCTGCACATTTGGGTACAAATTTCCCTACAAAATTTACTATTCGTAGGAATTTTTGTACCCCTTCTTTGTTGTACCCCTCTGTTGGGGCCAGCATATTTGTAATCACATGTATGCTTCTGGGGTCAATCTGAACCCCTTGTTCCATCAAGCTTTCTCCCAGGTATGTTATTTCTCTGGCCATAAATTTACGTTTTTGTTGATTTAGCTACAGCCCTGCTGAATGAGTCCTTTCGAGCACACCTTGGAGCAGAACATAACCCAAAACGTAGTCTGCAAAAGCAGTATCTCCTAAAGGACGTGCGAAAAGTGTACAAACATGTGCTCCTTTTTTCGAAGGGAACCTGCCAAAATCCAGCTGATGCATCTAGTGTGAATAAACATTTGGCATCAGCCATTTCTCCAAAGATTTCTTCTTTTGTAGGTATAGGAAAATATTCCCTTTCTACATACTGATTAAGCTGCTTAGCATCTAGACATAAACAAATGGTTCCATCTTTCTTTTCAACAGTTACTAACGAATGGATCAACTCTGTCGATTCTTCTACTTTCTCTATGATGTCTAGGATAACTAACTTGTTCAACTCTTCTTTGAATTTCTGCTTAAGGACAAGAGGTACATTCCTAGGGAAATGTATAGTGGGATTATTGGGCTCAGTCAACTCTACCTTATAGTCTGTTGACAGGCTTTCCAGTCTCTTTAAAGACATCTTGAAACTGGTCCTCAGTGTATGTGATCTCTTGCCCTTCTAAAGAACACACTCTCTGTGTAAGTCCCAGCCTGACATGTTTTCAACCTAGTATCGGTACTTTTTTTCCCCTTTCACAATTACAAACATTATCCTTGTCACACTGTGTTTTACCTTTACTTCAAGCTCACAATATCAAGAGTTGGAATCAGCTCCCCACTGTTAGCTCTGAGCTTTACCTCTTTTCCCCCCAGTGTACTTTGTTTTTTTCTTTGATTTCTGTATAATAGATTCTGGCACCACATTTCCTTGTGCACCTGTGTCCAATTTAAAAGGCCCAGAGGTTACTTTAGAAACTAATGGAATAGTACAGTCACTTGGTGCTACTGTTTCATGTATTGTTTCTATGATGAAATCTTCTTTATGGGTGCTTGTATTGTTCTCTTCATGGTACAGGGTGTGCGCACTTTGTTTCTGTTTGAGCCCATGTTGCCCTGCTTGCAAACTCTTACAAAGTGGTTAAGACTTTTGCAATTGTTGCGTCATTTTTCCAAAAGCAGGACATTGCTGCAGCTCATGTACAACAATTGTGCTGCCTTCTGGAAGTTCATTCTGATTTTTTTTTCAGATTTCTCTTTAGATCTTTCAAATCTATTTTCCTCTGTACTTTTCTGTAGCTTACAGGTAATCCTGTCCACTTCTTCAGTGTATTGTTTTCCCTCCAACAGCTTCCATCTGGCCTGAGTAGTGTCAGATGCCTGGCAAATTCTGATTGCCTTTCTAAATTCAAGTCTGGATTTTCCAGTGGTCTCTTTCTGGGCTTTGTCTCTGATCCCCATAAAAATCTGGTCTCTAGTTAGGGAATATGTGAGCTTTCAATAATTACAGATTGGACGAGCAGCCTGAGATCAGTCACAAATTCCTCTAAAGTTTCTCCCTCCTTTTGAGTTCCCATATATAAGTTGTGTCTTTCAAAAATCTCATGCTTTCTGGGAGTTCGGGACTTCTCCAATTTTTGTGGCACTATCTCATAAGTAGTTTCCTCTTCCTGGCTTAACACTATTCTATACGTCTAGTGCTTCCGGACCAGGTATATTAAGGTAAATAGCTACCTTTTGTTTATCTTCCTTCTCAGTGGCTCCATTTGCCAGCGTGGAGAGCCTGAATAGCTGTTTGAAACTCCTCCATTTGTCTGCTGCATTGGTGGTGAATCTGAGCTCTGGTTGGGCTCTGAGATGCTACATTTCCAGTCTTGGTCCTCTTCACCTGATTCCTGGAACAATGTAGCATCCATGAGTTCTTATGAAGGCATCCCATCTAGATTTAAAAATTTCAAATGAAGGTGAATTTATCACACCCTGTGGTAATCTGTACCTATGATTAACTATCCTCACTGTGAAAGGTATACAGCTGGTTGTAGTTTACTTGCATCCCTACAGCACAGGAGCCTGGCCACAGTGGAGTAGGCTCTGGCAATCTTCAGATGGCATAATGGCCTCTAAACAACCATTCTAACTGGCATAATTTAAAGCAGGCTTTAGTTAAGCTGGGGGCCAGTTTTGCTTGTAGTCAACCCCAGGATCAAGAAATGAGAAAGGTGGATTATATTCAACTCTTTTTCTCTTCCCCCAGGATTCTGCTTAGAGTGCAGCTCAGCCAGAACTAAGGATCTGGCCTGACGTCATACCACCTGGCTTTATGCACTTGTTGTCATTCCCCCAAACCCCTCCAGGTATTTGCTGGAGAACAGTCACTGTTGCTGTATTAGCTTGTGTCTGGCCAGTTGTGGTAACTGGCCTTCTAAACCATTTCAATCCTGAATCCTTCCTGCTTCACACTCTCCATAACCATCCTGCTCCTTCTCTGTGCCGCATTTTCAGCCACCTAATTATGGCTATTAACAACCAAATCTTCACCATTCCGTGTGTGCCATTCTCCCTCCTGCTTTTTGTTCTTAGCTAAAAGCCCTGGTTATTTCACTGGACACTTCCCACCCCTGAAAGTATTACCTCCTGCCATGTATACATGCCTTGTCATGGCATTTCCATCAACAGTTCTGTTACCTTATATGGCCATAGAACCATCGGCTGGACTCCTTCCGTTGATGGAAATATGTTGGCAGTGTACAATTTTCAATTTGAAGGCCTTGTGCTAGTTTCATGGGGCAACAGCTGTACATTTTCAGCTCATCTTTTATTTTTGTGTCCTCTGTGCACAAAAGGTTATCAGGGCCAGAGATGGTTGAATAATATGAAAAAAAGTGAATATTTTTGTGAATAAAAGCAGCAAGTTCTATTTGCATAATAGGACATCCTAAATCACAGTATTGTTCATGAGTATTTAGACACCAGTTGGTCATAAAAATGGTTGTGAACCCCGAAAGTTTCACAGATTTTAGCATTTAGAATGAATATTTGTTACTTGTCATTTGCTTGTATGAACTATTCAGCAGCTACTTACAAATAACTAATCAGGATCACTACATGAAGTTTTCAGATGCAGAAAAAAAGGATTAAATTCACAAGTGGTATTCAAAATGTGTATCACCAATTCAGAGGGCTGATTTGTACGCAGTTGATAAGTGAGAGAGACATGTATGAATCCTCTCATGAATATTTACTGAACATAGAAGCTGTTGCAATAAATGTTTGAATAGAAATGAGTCCAAGCTGCAGAGTTCAGATCCAGATTCAAAACTCCAACAAAGTTCAGAAATAATTGGATTCAGGGGTTTGATTCAGACTCAGTTAGAGAGCACAAAATTGTCGTCTTCTTTTTTTTTTTTTTTTTTTTTTGGAACTCTTGCTAAAAGTCAGACATTACATTTGAGCTCTGTCATAGACTAGATATAAACACTAGAAGTGATTGTTTTGTGGCTTGGCTTATTGCTCTCAGACTTGTAAGGGATACAGCTGCCACCTAAGGTGTTGCAATGGTATCAAAAGAGATGTCATCTTGAATAATAACAGTTAGTAAATATTTGCTATAAAAAGTACTCAAGAGAAGATCCTAGCCATGTGTTAATCTCAGTGGAATACACAAGAACATGTTAGCAAGCACATAAACAGATATCCCAACCACCCAGTCGTTGTCTACATGAGCCCATTTAAAGATCTGTTTTATTCATAGGGAAGGAATATATTAAATGTACAGTGAGAATTCAAACTTCAAACTTGTGCCATGATCCCTTAATTCTGAAATCTTGTCGAATTAAAATAAAAAAGGAAAAATGATGATCTTGCATTTATATAGCTCTTTTCATCCACACCGCTTCTAATGCACTTTGCAAACTTTACTAAGGGCTTGTCTACATGGTGCATTAGGCCGCACTAGGGGGGTGTAAATTCTAGGGGGCACTAGTGTGTTGCACACTAGCTGACCCGTGTGGACCCTGATGTCATATACTAAAAGTTCTCTAGTGTGCGTTAATGTAGTCCTATTTACTACATTAATGTGCAGTAGGGAATTTTTAGTGTGGGCCAGCAAGTTTCACACGGACCAGTTACACTAGTGTTTACTAGAGTTTACACCCTTCTACTGCAGATTAATGCACTGTGTAGAGAAGAAGCCCTATGTGACTATGCAAACTTCACACATATGAATCCCATTTCTCAGCACTGAAGTGCAGTCACCAATGTGATAAAACTTGACAACCGTTTAATAGCACATAAATGCACAAAAGAGTTTAGGAGAGAAAATGAAAGTTATTTTATTGAAAATGCAAGGGGAATTGAAATAAGAATGAAATTACCCAATTAGGAATACACTGACGTTAACACCTCTACACCTTGACAAGTGCCATAGGATCTTTAATGGACTGAACTGCCCAAGTCCTTGGTATTACATCTTATCCAAAATGCAGCAACACAGTGTCCTCTACCACCGTGATGGGGCACTGGCTCAGTGCTGACTCAGAGGGCAGAATGATTAGAAGCACTCCCTACAGTGTCCCTCCCCCAGAGTATTTCACAGTGACCCTCCCATTCAAGTGTTAACCTGGCCCGACCAATCCCATCTGTCCCTAGTTGAGAGAAAATTTAATGCAGTCTCATCAAGCTGTGTGGGGAGGCAGATTTTCTGCTGTTTCTGGCTACTATTTAACCTCCAGCATGGCGGGAGTCTTGTTAGATTAAAGAAACCTCACAGCACAGGTAAAATTCTGATAATTGTTTTTGTTCTTCCATTCTGCCACAGAATTCTTGCCAAGCCATTAGTATTTAAATCAGCTCATAAATATGTTGCTCGAAATTGAGGCTTAATTAGAGCGTACATCTGGTCATTGTAATGATGTACTTTTGTGTCTAATTTAAGGCTTAATTATTTTTTTTAGCTTGCTATTAAGCCAAACAATTTTGTAAGGTGGGATGGTGGTTCTGTGTGTGTGTTTAATCAGGTTACCAATGCCAACCAAGGGAAGAGCAAGTGTAACATTGAGAGAGACTTAGCTTGAAAGTATGTTAAATATCTATCGGAGGTGTAATACTGATATTGAAAAGAGTGTTTGGATTCTGTCGGAGACTATTTAACATGTAGAATTTTACTATTATATATTATCAGTCTTCGGAATATATCAAATGTTTGTGTGTTGGGGGGGAGTTATGTATGTTTTATTTTACTAACAATTTAAGGACTTGTAGGTGGGTGGTTCTGTCTTTACCACTTCTGCATAATGGATGACTTTCTCAAATTGTATCAGGAAAATAATGTGCCGTGGGAAGTCTATATGTGTGTGGATCCACTCTGAGTTTCCAGGGTTGTGTCATGTCTCTGCCAGGCCAGCTCAGCATTCAAAAATCCTCTATTCAAAGTAAAGCACCTTGGGACAATAGGTTTGCTCTAGCTGGGAGACCATACTTCCTCTTCTTGTCTGGAATGATGGGGGTTTGGGAGTAATGGAGGAGAACGAAAGAAGCAGATGGGTCTATATAGCAGGAGTCTATACAGGGACTCACAGTCAGGAACTGGAGAGAGAGCCGTTTTGCACCAGATTACTATGAGGGAGCCTGCTGCATGGGCGTAGTAGGGAAGGGGCAGAGGACCCTGCCTGAGTGCCTGACAGAACACAAATGATCCCCAGGGACTCAAGGGAAGGACGTTTTTAGGAAGTTTTATTGTTTTGTGTGATCTGTGCTCTTAGGTGCTTTACATGATTAAATATAAAGTGCATAAAAGTGTTAGCCTATACAAGGTGTGCATGTGTGTTGACTGCTTCACAACTGCTGCATGCCCCTGAGGAAGTTAAACTGTAAACCAGAAGCTTCATGCCTTCGGGTGGAGCTGGGGTGGAGCTCGGGGGAAGAAGGCTGTGTTGGGGAGTCTGAAGAGTCAGTGGTGCACCTACAGGGGCTAAGCAGCTGGACAGCGAGTGTGACAAACTGCCAATATCCTGCAATGTCTTGAACAAATTGTATGGAATTAAGATAAACATAATTATGATAAATCTCTTTACTTCCAGATTTTGCCTTGGACCCAAACACCCTTAAAAAGCACCCGAACTGTAAGAAGATGCTAAAAACTCTGCTCCGGGGGTACTTCTTATGAAACTACAAGCAGGAAATGATAGCCACATAATGAGAGAACGTGCTTTCATAAGACATCCAAATGTATTTTTGAGGTAATCTGTCAGAAACCAGGCATTGTTTTTCATCTTTAAAACTATTAGGTCTTATGTTTTCAAAATAAATTCAGAAAGCTTTGCCTCCTGTTGAACGGAAACAGAATATATACTTTAACTTTGCAATCTTAGTTCAGATCAAAGATATAAAATGAAGGCTGTGCTTTGTGTCTGGATTCTTATTAATTTATTTGAAATTATTCAACTCTGTTAGAGAACAGAAAAATAAGGGATGAACTTTGTTAAATAAACTGCTACAGATAACTCATTTGGCTCCATTTATCAGCATGAAAATCTTTTAAATTGTAAATGCTAGAGCTCAGTGTGATATTTACGGTCATTTTCCAACACCACAAAACAAATAAACCTGTGTCATGGTGATTGAGCTACTGACCCTATTCATTCAATGAACGATTTGTTTCAGCTTATTTTAAAGAAAACTATTACATATTTCTTCACCTGTGGCTGGGAATAAGATTGGGAGGCTGGCTGAAAAAAATAAATTTGATCAGTGGTAATTCTATCTTTTTAATTGTATTAATTACATTTACAGGAGCATCACTGTAGTGAGATAATGCTTGGATGGGTTGTGAAATAACTATCTGCACTCATGGAATACAAGCATATGCTCCTTAGATTACATTGTCTCTTAGCTAGTGCCAGAACATGTGACTTAGTTTTCATTTGTATTTAATAATAATTAAAAGCTCAATGCCAAATCCTTCTGAGTTCTATTCAAATGGCTCCAAAGTAAAAACAGTTTTTTGGCTCTTCTAAATATTTAACTTAACTATTTTCCCTTCTGATCAGAAATTATGTCACATACTAACCTGGCATCTACACTCTTTGCATCCAAATACTGTTTCCTAGTTGGCACGCACACACGTATACACACACACACACACATTCAACAGTGCTTTAGAAAAGAGCTCCCTTTCTATGCATTTTGGCTGAGAGATGGCATATTAGATGTGTCAAGAATGGGTTCTGTACCTCCTTGAAATCTTGTCAAAAATCTAGCATCTGAGCAGCTTCAAGTCAAATGACAACAGTGACAAAAGGGCCAGCTAGCTGCTTGCAGCTGCCTGACTGGCATGCTGTCACTTCACTGTCAGAAAGTAATCAAATTGATGAGCCTTGTCACTCAGGAACAGAAGTGATTATGGAGAAAAAACAACAAACAAAACCAGTCTTGGAGCAAAGTAATCAATGTCTCTAAGATTTTAAATTAGTGTCAGATTTTGGCATCACACCTTATTATATGCATTAAATTATGTGCAGCAACACCCACTCAGTGTTCAGACCTAACCAAGGGCTGCCTTTCCAATGGATATTCATGGCCGAGGGTCAGAATCATGCCTCAGTTACATATTGCAGAGAAGAGTAAGGGTCTGATTCTTTACTGCGTTGGGGGTCACTTACTAAAGCAAACATGCAGAGGATGTAAATTACAACCAGATGAAATTGCATAAGTGTGATGGCTTATCCAGGTGCAAGGCAGTGGAGAATCAGAACCCTAAATGTGTGAAAACAAACATAAGAGGAGGAGAAAAATGAATACACTGCATGCTCACCTCTCCCCCACCCTGAGCCATTAGAAACTCTCCCTGTCACTGTATATTTCCACAGACAATGAGCAAAAGTACTTTCTCTCTGGATGACTTAATTTAGATGACAGCAAGTTAAGAAAAGAGCAAATATAGAGTCTACATGAAGGATCTCTGTAATAGCCATCTTGGACTAACTCACAGGGAGTGCCCCTGAAGATGGACTAAGAGCCCACATTACTTTTTAAAGAGTCACTAAATATTCTCATGGTTCCAGTGGCTTGTATCATATATGTGAACATTTGTTATGTTAGGACTCCGTGGGAATCAGAAAGCACAGACAGAGATACATCACAGCAACTCTGCACATTATGTCCCCCAAGGAAGCAAGAAGCCTTTCTAGGAGCCAAATCAGCAGAAGTTAATGTTACTGCCACTCCATTGTCTTCTACCCCACTCACTGGGGCCAGGAGAATTCATTCCCTGGGAGACAGCCGAAGGCAGCATGGCTTTGGAGTGAGCCATGCAGTGGCTGCCAGAGGGATGTGGCCGTGGGAGCAGAGCAGTGTGGCATGCATTGGGCTCCATGGGGTTAGAGCTAGATTTTTTTCATGGATCTTCTGAGCAAGAAGAACCTCTCTGCCTCCTCTACATGGTCTCCAATCTGTCACTCATAGGACAAAATGAGTAATGAGTTGAGTAAAAAAATTGACAGACAGCAAAGCTTGAAATGTGCACTGTTGATTAAACAGCTATTAAAGCAAATAAAATGTGTTGCTGAAACCAGAGGCGCCAACTTTCTGAGTTCCCAAGGGGGTGCTCAACCCCTGCTCTGCCTCAGGCCCCACCCACACTCCACCCCTTGCCCCAAGCTCCTACCCCCCACCCTGCCTCTTCCTGACCCCATTTTACCCCCTCCCCTGAGCATGCCCTGCCCTCCCCCCACCTGTTATCACCCCCACTGCTCCCCCAACCCTCCCAGCACCTCCTGCATGCCGCTGAACAGCTGATCACCGGCAGCCAGGAGGCACTGAGAGGGAGGCAAAGGAACTGATCGTTGGGGCCTGCTGGCGGGTGGGACATACTGGGGAGAAGGTTAAGGAGCTGATCGTCGGGGCTGCCAGTGGGTGTTGAGCACCTACTACATTTTTTCCATGTGTGCTACAATTCAGAATTTTGTCAGGGGGTTAAAAAACTCTGTTTGTAGCCATGTGCAGTTTGGTGTTCCCATTTCCTTTTATTTCAGTTTTATTGTGTGTTTATGCAGTGGGCCAGATCTTTTGCAAGACAGAATATTTTATTGCTATCTAATAAATAGTGTCACAGTATAGAGCTTATTTTCTCTATCAGTTTCTCTAAAAAACCAAACCAATCCCTAAGAAATTAAATCAGAAATAAACAACTTATACTGAAGAATAGGAAGATTGCAAAGTGAAACATTCAAAAACCAGGAAAGTCTAAAGTTAAGACTGCCTAGGTAACGTTAGTTCTGTCCAGTTGTGAGTAGTTATTCTGATACAATCTTTCATTACAATATTTTATACTATTCTTTTCCCTCAGAAACCCAGCCTCACTCATTGTGCAGATTGGAGATTATACAGTGGATGAGAAAGGGATAGATAGTGAATGAGTTAGTAGGGGGAAACCATGGAAGAATAATGTTATTACATAAAATAACTAAAGACTGTGGGTATGATTACTGCATTTGTAGGCTGATGTAACTTCACTGAATCTGGGGTGAATCAGGCCCCAAATTATAATTCATAAACATGAGGGGATCATCTTGCATTAACATTCTTTTTTAAAAAGGGAATTTCTGAAAAGAAAGTGATACAAAAAAGAAATTATATAAAGTGGAACTATATGATAGAAAACAGCAGAACAATGACTTGCCCAACTTAAGAGCAGTGCATTTCCCTGAGTGCAGGGCTGGACCCCAAATGATGGATCTTGAAGTTTTCAACCAATATATAATAATTTCCCCCTTTTGTATTTGTAATTAATTTATAAAAAATAAGTCTTTCTTAGAACAGTCTGAGATATCATAAGCAAAAGCCAAATATCCTGGACTTGCGGTCCATAAAGAATAGGCCATGCCAACAAAACTGAGCATAAAATAATTATTTTGCAAAGAGGAGAAGCCAGTAAAAATAGTGGAAGAAAACATATTCCTATGTGGTAAAGTTTTGGAATCTATTCTGCTAAGCAACAGCTGCAGTACTCAATGGGTTTACAGCTGATATCCCACAAACCTATCCCTCTATGGCTCTATCAACATATGTCAGACATCCTTATGTTCGTTTGAAATGATTGAAAATAGATTAAAATAATTCAGTCCCTGATTGAACAGTAGGTCTCAGCACTCAAGGGCTTATAGGAGTTAATCAATAATATTCCTGTAGTGATAGGTTGAGTCCTTGAGCTGCAAACTCCAACAAAGCATTTGATTCACCTGAGAGCAGCATTTTTTACATCCAATGAATCTCAAATGGGGTCATGAACACTGGGTCAGTCACGGTGCATTCAATTATCCATCCAAGTTTTTTTTTTTTTTCTCCCCACTCTCACCCCAGGGCCTTGTATTGCAAGCCAAGAATCAGGCTCTTTTGTTTGATAAAGTAAATCTAGTCAGAAATCTATACCCCGTACTTGAGCCTATTCCATTTGTTAAAAGTTCTGTTCGCTGGCTGAGATGCTTGTCAATAAAATGGTTGATACTAGTAAAACAAACTATTGGCTTTTTTTATAGTCAAAGTGCGTCACAAACATAACTAATCAATCCTCACAATATCACTGTGACTTTGTAAATATGGTTTTATCTCCATTTTACAACTGAGGAATTAGGGCACAGACATGTTAAGCAACTTGCTCATAATTACAGAGGAAATAATTGTCAGAGCTAGAAGATAGGAATTACTGGATCCCAATCCTGTAGTCAGTAGATCACATGTGATTTATCTGAATATATTTACACACTCATATGCAAACACTGATCCTTCTTTCCCTGCAATGTGGACCACTGGGGTGAGGGAGGATTTGGTGAGCTATACCAATATCAATTGTCACTGACATCCACAGAGCAGGAGCATAGGTGTAGCAGTACTAAGGGTTACAGCAGGCTTGGGCTGCAAGAATAGCTGTGAAGTGTGTCTCCTACCACTTCACAGCCTGAGTGGGTTGGATTCCTTCTCTCTGCCTGTAATATTTGGGCTTGATGCAGGGGAAAATATTTGATCTTCATTGGGTTTTCTTTCCACTTCAGTAAAATCATATCAAATTATGTCAACCCCTTATGCTCCCAAACTGATAGGACCTACCGGATATAAAAGGTGTATTTTATTTTTTAAACTACTTCAATTTCTATTAGGATTAGGCTATTGCATGGAATTGGTAGTGCTTCCTGCATTATCTTCAGAGATGTGACCTAATTAATATATGTACACAAACTATGAGGATGAAAGACAATGGGTTTAGATTTCTGCCTTATAATTCTGTGCGGAACAGGACAGGAGCGCCATGTAACTAAATAATATTGTAGAATATTTTCCCTTATGGATTACAAGGAAAATATTTTAGATTGCCTACATGGTCCAGCATTCAATATTAAGTTTTGATGGCCTTTTAACAAAACAGATCTCTAAGAGGAAACTGAATTTATCTGTAGTTAATTCTAACAGCACATCTCCAATATTTATGAGGCTCTGAAGTTTTATTAAAAGCAGGCACTTGTTGCTGACATACCCTTAATAATAGATGTTGGGCAAAGCCTAATTCTACTCTGCTAATCGCATCCAGGAAGCTTTGGATACATTAGAGCAAATTCAAAAGTTCATGTAATACATTACAGGATTTTATTATTATTATTATTATTAATTTATTAATTAATTAATTTATTTATTCACATGCTATTTCCATCAGCCTGCATGAAGACAAGGAAATGCAAATATCTTTCTTAATAATAGTACATGCTGACTCTAGGGTTTCTTTTATTGTGAATTCATATCAGTTTCCTTTTGATAGTGGATGATGTGTTTACTAAAAGAGAGGTGATACTGGGGGTTTTCAGAAGTCTAAAATCTGGTTCATCTAAAACAGTTGTATCTTCATACATAAAAAACACCTCTGTTTTGACTACAGCTGAATTTAAAAGAATTATACAGATATACTAACCACTACAGAATTTGCCTTTTCATTGATCTGAGGTGAAAAGAATTTGTTTTGCCTGCTGGAATTTTGTAAGCTATAAGAATTACTCAGCTGTGCATTGTAACACACAAATCAATTTAGATCTCTATTTGCTGCACCCCCATGGTTTTAATCTGAAATTTTCCTTTGCAATCAGCTGAGCCCACACACACAATGAGAACATTTAAGTGGTGATACATAAAGAGAGACAGATGTTCTATCCTCCGGCTGAACCAATAAGTAAGAGGATTCAGATAAACTGGGGCTCTGTAGGCCACTTGGATCCCAGCCAGGTGGTGTGTGTATTTAGATGAATTTCAAGACAAGTATAGCGATTTGCAAACATTATCTACCTCATCATGGTGATTTTTACCTCCGTATACATCATTGGTGAAACCAATGCAGGGATGCTGCTGTTGCCATATAGGCTTATAGCTCCCAGCATCCCCCACGGTTGTGACAAGAGGAACTGAAAAGAGTACGTAACTCTGAGCATATTAACTTATATAAGACATGCCCTTAAAGGGAATGGAAATATACCAAGGGCATGATGGATATTTGCAGCTGTATAGGGCAATTTAACCACATAACCAAGTATTGTAATATAATTGGAGGAACTGAGTTAGATACCAAACCTGAACTAGAGTCCCATGAAACTTTGCAGCTATGTTAAGTATAGGAAATTACCAGTGTGGTGTATGTGCAACCAAGTACTGTGCCAGAAAGGACAAATAAGGAATGTGGTTGTTAGGCCATTTCCTGGATGGGTAATGTATTAACCTTTCTGCATGGTGCTGTTTAATATTGTTTAATAAACTGATTGAGCCTGGTTATCTGACATCTCAAATCATTGATCACAATCGAACCTGTCACACTATATACAGTTCTGGTGTCCACATATTAACAAGGATGTTTGAAAATTGGAGAGGGTACAGAAAAAAGCCACAAAAGTGTTTGGAGCATTTGAGAAAATGGCCTTACAGGGAGACACTAAAGAACTCCTTTGGTTTATCTTATCAAAAAGAAGATTGCGAGGTGACTTGATTACAGTATTTAAATACCTTCATGTGGAGAAAATACCAGGTAATAAAGTGGAGAAAGGCATAACAAGAAGCCATGGGTGGAACCTGAAGCCTGACATATTCAAATTAGAAATAAAACACTTAAAAAAAACCTGAGGGTGATTAATGGTAACCATTGGAACAAGAGAAGTGGTGAGTTCTCCATCTCTTGATATCATCACATGAAGACTGAATGCCTTTCTAGAAGATATGCTTTAGTCAGACACAAGTTATTGGACTTGCTATGAAGGCAACTGGGTGAAATTCTAATGGCCTTTGATACCGGAGATCAGACTAGATAATCTCATGGTCCCTTCTGGCCTTAAAATCTATTAATCCCAACCTCCAGCTGTTAGGTAAGGAAGTGTTGTTATTCCCCTTTTATGGATTGGGAAGCTAAGACAGAAAGGCTGTGATTTGATAATGGATCCAGAGGGAGTCAGTGTTAGAGCTGGGATTAGAATGCCTGAGCTTGTTGAGTCAACTAAGAGGTCACATTGGCTGTTTTAGCAGGGGAGCTGTCTCAGCCACTTGTGGCCGCTGTTTTCACAGATTCAAATGTCATGCCTGAGAGGCTGGCGATGGGGGCGGGGAAACCGTGGTCTTCAGAAAAAATCAGTTGCAACTTTTCAACCCAGTGCTGGGTTTACACCAGTTTACTGTATATTGACAAGGCTATTTCACACGGGTTTTATATGGAAACTGGGTTTCTCTGGACATTTGTAATAACAACAATAATAGCTCAGTTCTAATGTAGCTCTTTTCTTCCAGACATCTCAAAGCACTGCACAGAGTAGGTATATATCATTGTCCCTATTTTACAGAGGGGAACACTGAGGCCCTGAAAGGTGAAGTGCCTTGCAGGCCAGTGTGAGAGCCGGTAATGGAACCAAGATCTCCTAAGTCTTAGTCCAGTACCCTGTCCACGGAGCCATGATGTCTCATAGACCAGGGACACCCATGTCCATGGATTTTTCAGGCTGGAATGGCTGCTCTTCTTAATATGATAATTAAGGAACCCACTGATGACATTTGCCAATGTAGGACTGAATTTGAACTGGTGATCTAGAAATGAAGAGCTCTATGCCTCATTGCTGGTCACATATACCACATGAAGGGGATGTCCATAAAACTATGTCCATAAAAATAAAGAGTATGTCACTTGATGATGATGTGTTGATTCCTTTAATAGATGGACTTTCTTTTCCTGGTAAAGGGCTCTACAAATGCCTCCTAGGTCAGTTTAGCCAGCCTAGTTTTAAATATCATAAGTGATTTGGCTTCTTCCATTTCCCATTTACAGGCTATTGCACATTTACAATTTATTTTTAATACAGAATAAGCTTGTAGGCCTGAGTCAATGCCTAGTGAAAGTCACGGGAGGGTCTCCCATTAACTTCAATGGGCACTGGATCAAGACCTTAAACTAGAGTATAAGGCTGGTATTTTCAAAATAGCCTAAGGAAGTTAGGCACTCATATTGTCCACTTGAAATTCAATGGGATTTGGGTATCTAACTCCCTTGGGCTCTTCTGACTACTCTAGTCCAAATTAATAGAGGCCATTGCCCAATCACCTGGAATATTTTATCTTCCTTCTATCTTGTATTCATTCTCTTTTTCTCTGTCTTTCTAAGGTGTTATCCTCCCTTTTATTCTTTGTTTTTCTTTAATGTTCTTGGTTAGAATCCATATATTCAAAGTATATTTTATACTCCATTCATGTCCTTCAACTGTATTTCAAATAATCTTTATTTACAGTTCTCTCTCTAATTTGATTACCAATGTTGTCCTCTAGTATGTATGTCTCTTGTGTATTTAGCTATTTTTTTTCTGCTGCTTTAAAGCCTCTGACGTTTCTATACAGAATAAGCTTGTAGGCCTGAGTCAATGCCTAGTGAAAGTCACGGGAGGGTCTCCCATTAACTTCAATGGGCACTGGATCAAGACCTTAAACTAGAGTATAAGGCTGGTATTTTCAAAATAGCCTAAGGAAGTTAGGCACTCATCTTGTCCACTTGAAATTCAATGGGATTTGGGTATCTAACTCCCTTGGGCTCTTCTGACTACTCTAGTCCAAATTAATAGAGGCCATTGCCCAATCACCTGGAATATTTTATCTTCCTTCTATCTTGTATTCATTCTCTTTTTCTCTGTCTTTCTAAGGTGTTATCCTCCCTTTTATTCTTTGTTTTTCTTTAATGTTCTTGGTTAGAATCCATATATTCAAAGTATATTTTATACTCCATTCATGTCCTTCAACTGTATTTCAAATAATCTTTATTTACAGTTCTCTCTCTAATTTGATTACCAATGTTGTCCTCTAGTATGTATGTCTCTTGTGTATTTAGCTATTTGTTTTCTGCTGCTTTAAAGCCTCTGACGTTTCTATATTTCTCTCCATCTTTTTCATGATGCGTCCTACTCCAGCAACTAACTTTTTCATGCAAATTTGAGAATGTTTCCTTCCCAAAATATATCCACTTTCCCCTTCCCCCAAACCCTGTTATTCTTGTTTTGTTTTTCTTTCAGTGCTTTCCCGTATACATTTTTTCCAATTACAATGGTTTCTGGCTCATTTCAGAAAAGTTATGTGGACAAGGCAGACAAAATTCTTTATTTAGTCATTAGATTTATTAGCAGTTATTAAGAGGAGGCAATTTATCATAATGTTTCATACGTTGGCAGAGCACTAACTAATGAAAAATTGATAATCAAAGTTTGTTCCCTAGATTAGAAAATATCTATTGCCAGCCTACATGTAACTGGCAGACTTAAAATTCCACATGCTCTACATAGTGTCATTTCATAACACTAAGCTACTGTGCAAAGGCACTTCCTTATTGAAAGTATTGTGGCATTGTAAGGTTAAAGTACCATCTGCCAACGCATCAACACTAGTAAGCATCCCAGAACTTTAAAAAAAGGCATAATAAGAGCCATTTTTTGGAAATTAAAGCCAGATAAATTTAAATTAGAAACAAGACACTTTTTTTAAAGTAGTGAGGGTGATTAACCATTAAAACAAATTACCGAAAGAAGTGGTGGATTTTTCATGTCTTCAGATCAAGACTGGATGCCTTTTTAGAACTTTTTGCTCTGGTCAGGCACAAGATACTGAGCTCACTACCAGTGTAAATAGATGAAATTATATGGCCTGTGATATACAGGATGTCAGACTAGATGTTCTGATGGCTCCTTGTGGCTTGAAAAATGTATGAATCTGCAGATGATCGAATGAAGGTCATTTTTTACGGTTCTAGCTATCTTCTCCAAAACACAAATTCTGCCTTGAGATATGTCCCCACAGATTCCCTTGAACTGAAAACTACTGAAGCTAAGGAGAGTTGTGCAGGCATATCTGAGCACAGAGTTTGGTATGAAACTTGAACTGCTGACCCCCACCATCTCCAAAGAGCTTTCACAGAGGCCTCAAAGGATAAGAAAGGCTTCTTGGCCTGCAGATATATTTGTATATATTTGCTATCAGATTTTAACACCAGATTATATCTAGTCAAATACACAATATTCACCATTTAGTAATATTAACAACTAAATGGAGACGATATATTCATTTTGAGTCTCATCATAGTGATTGACACTTACTGCCATTTTAAAGTATTTATAAAGACTCTAGGTTTATTATTTATTGAGTTATGTATTTATTGAAAATTAGGGGGATTAATTACTAGCCACCTGCTTTCATTTGAATATTGCTTATGATTATGATAGGCAGTGAAAGGCATGCTGTATCTGTGAGACAGTGGTGTCTATTGTCAACTCCCAAATTATTGTTTTTTTAGGCTGCCAGTAAATAGAGTACCTTGAAGTAACCAAATGAATCAATAATGGTCTCCTCTTTTTTCTTATGGAGTCAAGAAATTTTGCACTGATTGAGTTAAAGTTTCTACTGAACAAAATTATACAGGGTGAAGCTACTTTATCATAATTTTCAAGGCTATTTCATATGAAATTCCCAGTGGCAAGCGTAGTAGACAAAATATAGCATTAGTTTCTATAGCCTTATCTGGATCAAACCCTTATAACAGATGCAGAAAAGTTCATTTTCAACAATACATTATCCACACAATATATTATCTGAGAGATAAGGATTCTAAAGATTCTAAATGAAGTACAATCCAATGTAATTTATATTCTGTGTAGCTACATGGTCTTTTGTGCAGTGTCAATAATACATTCTCATCCTTTTGAAAACTACACATGAACCAGAATAGAAATTCCTATTAGTACCACTGGTCACCCACAGAATAGAAGAAATCTGAGAAAACAGGGCTTGTAAGAATTACATCCGAATTCCAGCTAATCAGTGCCTTCATTCAGCAAATATTCCTGTGTAGGAACAGTTTTAATATAAATGATGTCAATGGCCCATCGCCACCAACTGCAACATAGAACAAGTAGGGATTAGTGATTTATTTGTAAGAAAAACCAGGAAAGTTTTTCTTTTTTAAACTATCTGCTCCCAGGCTCTGAATATCATTTAAGGCTCAATTATACCAAAAAAGCACTGTCCAAAGTAAGGGGCAGTATGGACCAACATTGCTGAAAGAGAGCACTATGGCAAGAATTTGCAGAAAGAAGTAAAGAATGTGCTCCTTTTGATGAATAGCAAGCTCTACTTGATGTGTAGAGAATCCTGTTACACCTATTCTCATATTTATTATTTATTAGACCCATCTGAAATTCATGATCATACAATGCCTGTAAATGGTATCTCAGAATACCATCAAGTCTAACATTAGACTCTTCTGCTAACTTTGAAAAGTCCATCAGAGAACTTTCAACTTTCATAGTAGCTCCCTCCATTAAGGGCATCTGCCCTTCAATCATCAGGTTGATCTTCTGCTTTGGGGGACTTTCTGAAATCCTCACAGCTGTGTAGCACTCACATTACTGTGGCTGCTAAAAAGAGCTATTTCTGTCTATGGAGGATCAGAAAACTCTGTCCCTTCCTATCAAATTTGGACATAGGATGGTGATCCATACTCTTGTAACCTTCAGGCTTGGATTTCATTATAATTAGGAGTCAACTCACCAAATCTGAAAAACCTGCAATTGGTTGAAAACTCAGTGATTCACTGAGCAACACAGATAGTCTTGATCACATTAAGCCAGTCCACATTAAACTCTGTGGACTGGCTCCAATGTCAATGAGTCAGGTTTAAGGTTTTGGTCCTATTCTTCAAAGTCCTCCATGGGTTTGAATCAAGCTATATGACCATACCTCCTAAAACAGCTGTGTTCCTCAGGAACAGTGGAACTGTCAACCACAAGGCTGAGGCTCACGAGTGCAAGAGAGAGTATTTTCAGCAGCTGATCCAAGATTGTGGATCTCACCTCTGTCAAGCTGTCTGGAGTGGCTCACAAGTGTACCAACCACAGGACAGACTGAAGAAGCAAGACACAACCCCCAAACTGGTTGTGAATTCTATACTTAGATTTCACCATGTATCAAGTGTGAACTTCTGAAGCACTATAACAGCCTGAACATAGTCACAGACAATTCTCTTGGGTATTCTGATCTATCTTGCCACCTAGGCAAGCTTGCCTTTGTCATAGATGGTCCCTTACACCAAAAATCATAACAATGTTCAGTTACTCCCAGCCCCAAAGGGCCAGTCACTTACCCCAGGTCAATTTCATCTTAGAATCTACACCAAAGACAATGCTTGTAGCCAATCCTATAATAAGTTAACTAAGAAAAAGTAATGAGAGTTATTGACAAGGTTTAAGCAGATAAACATACACACACAAATGACTTACAGTCTTAGGTTCCAAAAGAGCAATAGAAGTTGCTGTAATATGAAAGCTCTAAGTCCTCTAAAGCTAACCCAGGCCAAACAGCTGGGGATCCCTTGCTTATGCTTAGAAATCTTCACCCCTCAGTGTTCAAGCAGCATAGAGATTCAGTTCCTGCTTGTCAGGGATTTTTATACCCTTCCCCCAGAGTTCAAAGCTGATGGGACGAGCCCACCTTCATGTTTTCTTTCATGGGCTGGGAGAGGGGGTTGAAATCAACAAAGTCTTTGTTCTTTAATGTTCTATAATGGCTCATTCAGTTTCAATGGGCCTTCTGTTGGGCAGGACCTAACACCTTCTCTAAGAACCCAGCATTTCAAGATTAATTAATTCTCCTTAACTGTTTGATGACTTTCACAATTATGGAGGATTACAATGTAAACACTTTATATAAGTGTTTAACATGGGGTACAGATGTTATAAGGAAGAAGATTAATATATGCAGCATCCTACAAGCATTTCATAAAGTCTAAACACTAAATACATTCTTATAAACTTAGCATTTGTTTTAACAATTCAAATGCACAGGTGAACCAGACTGGTTTCCAGCTATGCATCTGTCAGTATTCAGTGAGGCCTAGGGGCTTTGGCATGAGCTGACACCTGGTCTGCCAGGGTCACAACCTCCACAAGAGAACAGTTGACCAACCTCACTGCCTTACTAACAAAGTGCAAACTCATCTTTTCAGCCGAGTTTTCCTACAACAATAACCAAAAAAAAAAAAAAAAAAAAATGGAGGAGGACAATGAGACATACTAGGATCCTAACAGTAAGTAAAGGAGGAAGAGGAAGTTAGATAGATAGATAGATAGATAGATAGATAGATAGATAGATAGATAGATAGATAGATAGATAGATAGATAGATAGATATCTTTTAAACTTTAAAAGTTGAAAGGTGCTTAGATAACATGTGTGTTTATACCATGCTTACTACCACTTCTGATCTTCAAATCCATGAGTGGGTTAGGCTCCTGATACATCAGTGACCACATCTACATCTATGACTTATTATGACTTACACAATTATGGACTTTACAGTGGATCAGATTCAATGTCTTTGACTTATATCTATCTACTGGTCTCCCATGTCTTGTCATCTTTAAATAGTGCCCCATTCTTCCTTGATGTCTTTATTTATACTAATAACCACACCTCAGAACATTAATTATCAATCAATGACCAGTCTAATAGGATGGGTTTTACTCACTCTAGGCAAGAACAATTCTTAAAGGCAATTAGCATTACTTTTTTACTTGTGTATGTGACAAGATTTTTTGAACTTTTCAGTTCTCAGCTCTAAGGCAGAATGTTTAATGGTGCTCATACTGCAAATATCAAAATTTTAAATACAAATACACCTCTACCCCGATATAACGCGACCCGATATAACATGAATTCAGATATAACGCGGTAAAGCAGTGCTCCGGAGGGGCGGGGCTGCGCTCTCCGGTAGATCAAAGCAAGTTCGATATAACGCAGTTTCACCTATAACGTGGTAAGATTTTTTGGCTCCCGAGGACACCGTTATATTGAGGTAGAGGTGTACAACTGAATCAATTAAGTGTACTTGTGTTATGATGACAACTGTAATAGACATACATTTTGTAAATACATTGAGGTTAACCTTTCCTCTTGACTTAGAGAATTTACTAAAATAGAAGTATTCTAATGGCAGGAGACCAGTGAAACTAAAATAATGAACCAATTTATAGCATTATGAATTGCTAATCAACAGATACTTTGCAAAAAATATAGTTGAACATTTTACATGCTAATTATTAAATTGATAAGCTATATATTTGAGGCAGAGAGGTGACTCACAGGCTCTATATACATGAACCACTTTCAAATACTTATAAGTTATGAGATAGTTTCACAACTTTGCTAATGATTCAGGATTGCGACAGATCCTTGATATTCTATTCTTATCTTTTCCATGTTAGTACTTTTGTATTTTTTTCCTTTCCAGCATAACAATTTTTATCTAGCCAGAGAGCCTGAAGGCTTGCAAAGTTTAATAGTCGTGGCAAAACTAGATTTTTTTTTTAAGAACTCATTAGTATAGTTGAAGCAGTACTAGTGTTGTAATGCAAATCCTATAACTTCCCTTTTTCAGTTGTTCATAACTTTCTCAGACAAATTCCTTTTGCTGAGTCTTCCATGATATATGGAATTTTTCAGTAAAATCCACTTTGAACAAGGATTTTTTAAATGGGTGAGTCTTTTCATTTATCATATGTTCTGAACATTTTATTTTGGTGTTTTAATTTAACTGGAGAGACTGAAATGTCTTAGTGGAAAGCCAGCAGACTGAAGTGTGTGAATGTGTGTCTAGAGTTTCAACATAGTGGCTTACATGGCAGTCAATAAATAGGTACAAAACTGGGTGAAATACCATGCAAAATGCAAAGGACAAATTATCCAAAGTACCCTCAAAAATTCACAGACATTGTAAGGAACAATTCTATTTTTTTGTTTTTCCGAACAAATGTGAGGGGGCTAGAGAAGTGGAAAACTGTGATAGCACTTTTACTATGGATCCAATACCAAATTTCAATAATGTGTATATTCTATCATTTAAAAAAGAAACTGAAGCTTAGCTTTATGAAATGATTGTAGACTGTATTTTTGCCACTTTATATACGTTATGGTATAGTTAACAGTGAAAAAATCATGATATGCCTGTGTACATTCAGGAAAACAGTAAAAGGTGATGTCAGAGTGCTTCTTTATCAAAAAGATGGATTATTTGCTTTGTGCAAACTATCATCCATTTAAAGCTTCAGTGATTTCTTTCCTGCGCTATTAGTTATTCCATTTGCTTAGTAAAATATGATGTAATATTCATGGCTCATAAATCTTTTCTCAAATGTTAACTATGAAATTTATCAGTACTTCATTTCCTTCTCCCATGTGACTCTAGTTCAGTCAACTTGATATGGAGTCATGATTTTTAAAGTATTGTAACACTTATCTTTATCGTACTGTCATTAACTGTGACCTTGAGTTTACACAAATCCATACAAAAGAAAGGCTCTATATATTTTTGAATGTGCGTTATTTTGATTCCTACTTTATAATATAAATTATCTTTTTTATATAAGACAAGAGCACCTTAACAAGAAAAAAAATTATTGAACTACATTGAGGCCTTGTGGAAGTGTATTTCCTTCAGGAGAGATACACCATGGATGAACTAGGCCATATTTTACATTTTGTTACTTCATTGTAAATCTGCAGTGGAGATTGACATTAGTGGAGTGAGAGTGGATTTTCAGAACCACCAGAATGTGGCCCAATGTGTTTATAAAATGGCAGTGTGCCAATTTGGTCCCCAAAGGAGCATAAAGACTGCCATAAGTTACTTGAGCCACGAACTTCGCCGAGGAACTGAAACAGCAGCCAGATATTGGCAATGAATAGGGAAGCCACAGTCTGGGCCTGCTCCATAAACTGGCAATTGGGAGTGGGAAGAAGGAAGTCATTACACTGGCTCTACACCATAAAAGATTGCCCATGCTGGAATGATCCTATCAGCACCAGTTACATTGGCTACGTGGCCAGATTTCACCAGCCGTGCAGTACAAAGCTGCCACGCTGCACCCCAGAACCTGACCACACAGGTTCACAGAAGTTCCCTGAACTCAGAGCCTCAAAAACATGAGTTTTAGTTGAAAAATTAAGCTTTTAATTTCAGTGTGTGACCTTTGAGATTTATTTTCAAAGTCATATATATATTCATAACAACTTAAGATCATAAGGATGGTCATCCTTGGTCAGAGCAATGATCCATCTAGCCCAGTATCCTGTCCCTGACAGTGGCCAATACCAGATGCTTTTGGCAGTTGGAGATTTAGGGACACCCAGAGCATGGGGTTGCGTCCCTGACCATCTTGACTTGATGGACCTGTACTCCAGGAACTTATCTAGTTCTTTTTTTGAACCCAGTTATACTTTTGGCTTCCACAACATCCAATGGCAATGAGTGCCACAGGTTGACTGTGCTATGGGTGAAAAAGTACTTCCCTTTTGTCTGTTTTAAACTTGCTGCCGATTAATTTCATTGGGTATTCCTTAGTTTGTGTGTTCTGTGACTGGGTAAATAACACTTCCTAATTCACTTTCTCTGTACTATTTGTGGTTGTATAGATCTCTCAGTCTCCCTTAGTCACTAATCCTAAAATGAACAGCCCCAGCCTTTCTCCTCATATGGAAGCGGTTCCATCCTCCTAATACTTTTTAACAGACTAATCTGTTAGTCGTTAACGTGCCACCGGACTCCCTTGTTGTTTTTGTGGATACAGACTAACACGGCTACCCCTCTGATACCTAATACTTTTTGTTGTCTTTCTCCATATCTTTTCCAATTCTAATCTCTCTTTTGAGATAGAGCGACTAGAACTGTATATGGTATTCAAGTGTGGGAGTCCCATTAATTTATAGAGTGGCATTATGATATTTTGTGCCACATCATCTATCCCTTTCCTAAGGCTCCTAACATTCTGTTAGCTTTTTTGACTGCCACTGCACATTGAGCAGAGAACTATCCATGATGACTCTAAGATCTCTTTCTTGAGTGGTAACAGCTAATTTAAAACACATCATTTTGCATGTATAGTTGGGATTGTGTTTTCCAGTGTGCATTACTTTGTACTCATCAACATTGATTTCATCTGCCATTTGTTGTCCAGTCATTCAATTTAGTGAGATCCCTTTGTAACTCTTCACAGTGATCTTTGGACTTAACTGTCTTGAGTAATTTTGTATCCTCTGCAAATTTTGCCACCTCACTGTTCACCCCCTTTTCCAGATCATTTATGAATATGATGAACAATACTGGTCCCTGTACAGATCCTTGGGGGACCCCACTATTTACCTCTCTTCATTGTGAAAACTGACTATTTATTCCTACCCTTTGTTTCCTATCTTTTAACCAATTACTGATCCACAATAGGACCTTCCCTCTTGTCCCTTGACTGCTTACTTTGCTTCAAAGTCTTTGATGAAGGACCTTGTCAAAAGCTTTCTGAAAGTCTCAGTACACTATATCCACTGGATCACTCTTGTCCACATGCCTGTTGACTCTCTCAAAGAATTCTAATAAACTGGTGAGGCATAATTTCCCTTTTCAAAAGCTACGTTGACTCTTCCCATAAGAATTGCAAATTAGGGAGGTTAAATTATGAAGGGCAACTCTTAAATATAGTGATCTGATTATTTATATTATATCTGTAGTAATGAATCAATATCTGACTCAACAGATAGGAAACAAATAAATTGATTCTAGGTTACAATATAGACATTCAAAAATACATATTGTGATGGGGCAAGGCCAGATGGCTACAGTAAAGTAGTGAGGAACAGGTATGTTAGCCCCAGGCTAAACAAATCCCTGGTACCATGGTAACCAAATGGCAGTTGCTCCAGGTTAATCAATTAAGGGCCAATTAAGATCCTTCTAGAAGGCAGGAGAGACAGCTAGATTGATTGGGACACCTGAAGCCAATCAAGGACTGTCTGGAACTAGTTAAAAGCCTCCCAGTTAGTCAGTGCGGTCTGGGTGTGAGGAGCTATAGGAGAGAGCTGTGCTGTTGGAGGAACGAAGTAGTATGAATCCATATCAGGTGCAAGGAAGGAGGCCCTGAGGTAATTGTGAAGAAGATATTGAGTGGGGGCTGCTGTGGGGAAGTAGCCCAGGGAATTGTACACACCCTATTTCCAAAAAGTCAGCTTCCATAGCTGCTAAGTTTAGGGTCCCTGGGCTGGAGCCCAGAGTAGAGGGCAGGCCCGGGCTCCCCCTTCTCCTCCCTGATTAATCACTGATACTGGGAGACAACAGAGACTGTGTGAGGGAGGGTTGTTTCTCCTCACCTCCCTTGCTGGTTTATGATGTAAATGACTCAGTAGACTGTGACCCTTGCCTCTAGAGAGAGAAGGGCTATGTGGAGGGTCACAGTGAGCCTCTGAGGCTAGCAAAATCCGTCAGGAAATGCAGGACCCACAGAGTCAAGGACAGAACTTTGTCACAATATTTGTTTATTGCAGAGTGTATTATCACGGTATCTCTTACTCAACTAGGAAGAAATTATCAGATATGGCATTGGATATCTTTGCTGCTCTGAGACTTTAACAGTTTTGTTAATGAGAATTAAAGGACCCTATTTTGTAAATAATTACACCCACAGTTTTGCAGGTGCAAACAGCTTTGAGCACTTTCTAAAGCTCACAGGTATCTACCTGTCTGAATGTGCCTGCCAATGACCTTTATATTAAAATTTTAGACAAAAAAATTGGAGAGTGAATTGATTCCCTTTTAAAAGTCAAGGTCAAAATATACTCTCATTGGGCACAAAACCACGTTTGTTCTGGAACTGATTCCATAGTGAATACTACATCTCTAATGAATTTACTTTATTGGGGCACATTATCATTCCCATGTTATTCCATGACCAAATATAATGAAGATTTTACTACAGGAGTCAGGTTACTGAAATTGTGAGCTTATCACAAGAATATATTCTACATGCTGTACTACCAAGTTGTTAAATGTCAGTCAAAAACAATGTCATCGGTATAGCATCAGTTGCTTACCTGAGGCAATACTTACTTGTTCATTTGCAACTGTTTTATTAGCTTACATATTTCTTGTTGTTTAAAGGAATTCAGTCTGTATTTCTGTATTACTTGCTTATAAGAAGATTGCTGCAAATGGTATGTGTGACAAGGTTGGGGCTCACCACCGCGGCGCCTCCTACTGGTCGTCTCAGGGAATTGGTTTGATCCAGTAGAGCGCCCCCTTCTGGTGGTGTCCCGTCTGTCGTCCTGCCTTTGGTTGGCGTGTGGACCCGCGTTGCTCCCGACGCACGGTGTCCTCTTCTGGAACACTGCCCTCCGACAGTGTCCCTTTGTTCATTCACACCCCCTTCCGGGGCTGGATGATCAACAGTCCTACACCTCCAAGTCCGATCCCTACAGCCCAGGATCTGGTGTAGTTTCTGCTCGCCGCTCCCTGAGGCCTATGGCTGGGTGTACTGCCAAGGGGAAAAAGGGGGGGGGGGACCCAGGCCCGCCCACTACTCTGAGTCCCGGTCCAGAGGCCCTCTAGCGACAGCCTCGCTGTCCTCCTTCTCCTTCCTCCTCTGTCTGTTCCTCTGGACCGCTTCCCCAATGGCCCTTCTTCCCACTAGGCCCTTTCCTTCAAGGCCTGCCGCCGGGCAGACTATGGAGTAGGACCTTCTCCCGCTCTCCAAGGCTGGCCTGCACTGTGCTGTCCATGGTGCTGGCCTCCTAGGTCTGGAGACACACCTTCCCCTCTGAAGGCCTGGGACAGACTGACCGCTCTCTCCCTGAGCAGTCTTTTATATGGCTAAGCTTGGCCCTGATTGGCTGTCCCCAATCTGGGCTCTGATTGGCTCGCAACAAGCCCTTCTCTTATTGGCTGCCGGGCTATGCAGGCACCCGGGCCTGCCGCAGCCCACACTCTCCGGGCGTGGGGCAGCCACCCCACCACACACCCTCCCCCTTAATAACCCTCCCTGGGGGGTTCTGATCGGCCTAGTGGCCTAGAACCAGGAAGATAGCCCTCGTCCCAGGGCAACACGGCCTACTGGCCAAAGTCTAAGAAATTAGCCCTCGTCCCAGGGCAACACGGCCTATGGGCCAAAGTCTAGAGAATTAGCCCTCATCACAGGGCAACACGACCTAGTCACTGTCTCAGCGGTCCCACCGAAACATGCTGAGGCTTACCGGGTCCGACGTACCAGTCCATCACTCCCCTCGGGTTGCTTACTACTAGTTCGGACGCTGGGGTATCCCACAGGTCTCCTGATTCTCCGCAGGGCTCGAGGTCCGCTGCCTCTTCTGGTTCCTCTCACAGTGAGGCTCCACCCCGACCTGGAGAAGTCTCGGTTCCTGGCGGCTTCAGGAGTGTGGGCTGGTCCTCCACCGGAGCTTCCCGGATAGGTCCTTCTCCTATGGCTGCCTGCCTAGGCTGGGCTACTCTCTCTCCCTTCATACTCTCTGTGCACTTGGAGCATACCCAGTACGAGTGGGACGAGTCCTCCACCGTCAGGGCTACCTGCCTGGTGCCGCTGGAGTTGGGGTGGGGCATGGCTGCCCCGTCGCAGACCTCCCCCTTTACTAAGGATCCCCCGTATCAGTCCGTTTCCTCGCCCTCCTCCCCCGGCCTGGAGAAGAAATCTGCATTAGCATGGGCCTTACCCGGGCGATGGAACACGCGGAAGTCGTAAGGCTGGAGGGAGAGGTACCACCGCATAATTCTAGGGTTTGTGTCCTTCATACTGTGGATCCATCGTAAGGGTGCGTGGTCTGTGATCAACTTAAAACTATTCCCCAGCAGGTAGTAACGTAGGGCGTCGATGGTCCACTGTACCGCTAGGGCCTCTTTCTCTATCGTCGAATAATATCTCTCCCGGGGGAACAGCTTACGACTTAGGAATAGTACTGGATGTTCTTTCCCGTCTATTTCTTGGGATAGCACTGCGCCCAAGCCCGCTTCGGATGCGTCTGTTTGAAGTATAAATTCCTTCGTGAAGTCCGGGTGTTGTAGGACAGGTTCTCGAGTGAGCCGTTCCTTTAGTGTTGCAAAGGCTCTCTCGCATTGTTCGGATCACTGTACCTGTTGAGGCGGAGAGTTCTTTGTCAGGTCTGATAGGGGGGCGGCTATGGATGCAAAATCTGGCACGAAACGGTGGTAATACCCAGCCAATCCTAAAAACTGACGCACTTGCTTCTTTGTCTTGGGTATGGGTACGTCTTTGAGTGCTTGCACCATGCTAATCAGGGGTGTTAGCTTCCCCCCTCCTACCGTGTATCCCAGGTATGTCACTTCTTCTTGCCCTAGGTGGCATTTTGCCGGGTTAGCCGTAAGGCCGGCCGCTGTGAGGGCCTGTAACACCCCTGCCAGGTGGTGTAGGTGGCTCTCCCAGTTGAGGCTGTAAATCACAATATCATCTATATAGGCCGCCGCATATTGGTTGTGGGGTTGGAGGACCTTGTTCATCAAGCGTTGGAATGTAGCCGCTGCTCCGTGTAACCCGAATGGCATGGTTATGAATTGGAAGAGTCCGAAAAGGGTAGGGAAGGCCGTCTTCGCATGGGAGTTTGGCGTGAGGGGGATCTGCCAGTATCCTTTAGTTAGATCTATGGTTGACAGATACCTGGCTCCCCCGAGCCGCTCCAACAATTCGTCCACCCTTGGCATTGGGTATGCATCAAAGCGGGAGATGGCGTTGACCTTTCTGAAGTCGATGCAAAACCGGGTAGTCCCATCTGGCTTCGGGACTAAGACGATAGGGCTGCGCCACTCACTCGTCGATTCTTCCACCACCCCCATCTCCAGCATCGTCTCTAATTCCTGCCAGACAGTATCCCACATTTTCTTGGGTAACGGTCGGTGATTGTCTCTCACCCTCTTCCCGGGGTCGGTGGCAATATGATGACTCAGAGTCGTTCGGCCCGGACGGGCAGATAAAACATCCGGGAATTCCTCCACTAATCGTTGTAAGAGTTCTCGCTGTCTGGGGTTGAGGCCTGACCCCAACATGGCCGGCCTTGGGTCGGGAGTAGCTCCCGCTAGGGGTCCGAGTTTGGGGTGGACAGGCCAATGAACAGGGCTTCCCGAGTTTTCCAGGCCTTCAGAAGATTGATGCGAGTCTCCTTACGGCGCCCTGGTAGTCTGACTTTGTAGTCAACCGGCCCCACTCGTCGGATTGCTTCGTAGGGGCCCTGCCATTTGGCCAGGAGTTTCGACTCCGCTGAGGGCAGTAAGAGCAGCACCCGATCACCTGGGCCGAATTTCCTCCCTCTAGTCCCGCGGTTATAGAGGCGTTCCTGGCATGCCTGGGCCCGTTCCAAGTTCTCCCGGGCGAAGGCCCCTAATGTTTGGAGTCGTTCCCGGAGGTGTAACACATATTGTGTGGTCCCGAGGACCCGCGTCTGCTGGGCTTCCCACTCCTCCTTCAGGAGGTCCAAGATCCCCCTGGGCTGCCTCCCGTATAAGAGCTCGACGGGCGAGAACCCCGTTGAGGCCTGTGGTATCTCTCTTATGGCGAATAATAAGGCTGGCAACAAGGCATCCCAATGCGAAGGGTCCTCCTCTACAAACTTCCGCAGCATAGCTTTTAGAGTGCCATTGAAACGTTCTACCAGGCCATCGGTCTGCGGATGGTACACCGATGTCTGGAGTGTTCGTATGTGGAGGAGGCGACACAGCTCTGCTATTAATTTGGAGGACACGTTCGTACCCTGTTCAGTCAATATTTCCCCGGGTATCCCAACCCGGGCGAAAATCTTTAATAATTCATTCGCAATAGTCGGCGCTGTCGCCGTCTTTAGGGGAACGGCTTTGGGATAGCGTGTTGCATAATCCACCACCACTAGGATAAAGCGGTTCCCCGTCCTACTCCTTTCGAGGCGGCCGACGAGGTCCATCCCAATCTGCTCGAAGGGTACACCCAATCTGCTCGAAGGGTACAACGACCGGCATGGGTACCAGGGGCGCGCGGGCTACCCCTTTCGGCCCGGCTCGCTGGCATTCTGGGCAAGATGCGCAATAGTCCCTCACCTCTCGGTGTATATCCGGCCAGAAGAATCGGTGAGCCACCCTCTGTAGGGTCTTCTCGCTCCCCAGGTGTCCTGCCCAAGGGTTTGCATGGGCTAGTTGGAGGAGGCCGAACTGCAGTCTCCGGGGCACCAACAGCTGATGGAACGTCTCTTGTGTCTGGGGTTCCTGCACTATGCGATACAGGCGGTCCCGCCATATTTCAAAGCGGGGGCCCTGTGGAGGCCGTGGCGTCAGATCCCCCTCGGTATCCAGGTTGGTGGCCTGCTCCCAGGCTCTGCTTAGGGTTGGGTCTTCTCGCTGTTCCTGTAAGAAGTCCCCATCCCGCTCTAGTTCTGCTTGGGCGTCCTCCACTGAACGGGGCCTGTCTCCGGGGTGATCCGCGGGGGCCTCCTGGGTTGCGGAGGTCCCCTCGCCGGGGTCACTCCGTGGTCTGCGCCCGAGCAGTCCCGCTCTAGGCGCCTTAGTCCTGTCTGGTCGGGGTTCGGGCGGCTGGTACTTCAGGAGAACCTCCCCGAAGCCCGGAAAATCCCATTCCAGCACCACCGGGTAGGCCAGCCTGGGGGCCACTCCCACCCGGAGACCCTCCTCTCGGCAGCCTTCTTCTATTTTCACCCAGGCTGTGGGGTATGGGCGGATGTCCCCATGTACACACCGTAGGTGGATCAGGGGCCCCGAAAGATTAAGGTTCAGGACCAGCCCCTCCCGTATGAGGGTTTGACTGCACCCCGAGTCCACGAAGGTGTTTGTGGGGGTCACCTCTACCCGGACAGGGACCACCAGCTTTCCTATCCCTCTCCTCCGGGCCCTTCGTCCGGCCACCCAGGCTTGCCCATATCTGCAGTCTATGAAAGGGCAATCCCGTTGAAAATGTCCTTCTTGTCCGCAACCCCAGCATCTCTCTCAAGTCTCGGCCGGCCCTGGGCCTCCCCCAAGGGGGCCTGCTCGCTCCTGGGGCTGATGCTCCCTCTGAGCCATCACCTGGGGTGTCTTGTGTCTGGGCTCAGGGTTGGGAGGCCTCGGAGGCGCATGCCGGGTGCCCGCCGACAGTTTGGGGGGTCCCAACCCGTGGAGATTCCCCTTTTCTGTCCCGCCCTTGCGACCAAGGTTCCCTGCCGCTCGGGGTGGTGCCTCAGCCCCCTCGGCAGATAAGTAGTCCTCCATCAAGGCCACCGCTGCTGACAAGGTAGCTGCTCGATGTCATCGCACCCAGGCCCTTCCTCCCGGGGGCAGGATCTGGGTGAACTGTTCTAGGGCCACCATCTCCACCACCTGGGGGCCCGTCAAGCCCTCCGGATTCAACCACTTCCAGCAGTGGTCTCGGATGCGTTGGGCCACGGCGCGGGGTCGGGCCCCATGGGGGTACTGTTCCTTGCGGAGGCGCTGGTAGTAGGTTTCCGGGCTAATGCCGGTATGATCCAAGATGGCCGCCTTCACTCGGGCGTACTCAAGGGCTTCCCGGGGGTCGAGGCTACAGTAGGCGGCCTGAGCCTGTCCCGTCAAATAGGGGGCTAGCAAGGTGGCCACCGGGCAGCCGTCGCTACCCGCTCGAATGTCACCAAGAATGCTTCTGGGTCGTCTTCAGGCCCCATCTTAGTGAGGTGTACCGGTAGTGCCCCCAAAGTATCCCCATGTCCGGTCCCCATGGGTGTGGCAGGGGTGACTCCTGCCGGGTGTAATAGCGCAGCCATCTGCTGTACCAGGTGTTCCTGCTGCGCCTGCTGCTGGGCGGCCAACTCCCGGAGGAGCTGCTGCTGGTGCTCTTGGTGCTGAGTCATCAGCAGTTGCTGTTGGCTAGTCATCTGTTGCAGCATTTGTACCTGCTGCTGTTGCTGCTGGGCCGACTGCTCCTGTTGCTTTTCCAGCATCCACTTCAGGAGCTTCTCGGCCTCCATCTTGGGGGTCAGCGGGGTACTCCCGATTCAACCCCCACACTCTGGACCCTTTAACAGGTCCGGATCAATGCCCACATTCTCCACCACATGTGACAAGGTTGGGGCTCACCACCGCGGTGCCTCCTACTGGTCGTCTCGGGGAATTGGTTTGATCCAGTAGAGCGCCCCTTCTGGTGGTGTCCCGTCTGTTGTCCCGCCTTTGGTTGGCGTGTGGACCCGCGTTGCTCCCGATGCACGGTGTCCTCTTCTGGAACACTGCCCTCCGACAGTGTCCCTTTGTCCATTCACACCCCCTTCCGGGGCTGGATGATCAACAGTCCTACACCTCCAAGTCCGATCCCTACAGCCCAGGATCTGGTGTAGTTTCTGCTGGCTGCTCCCTGCGGCCTATGGCTGGGTGTACTGACCAGGGGAAAAAGGGGGGGGGGGGGGACCCAGGCCCGCCCACTACTCTGAGTCCCGGTCCAGAGGCCCTCTAGCGACAGCCTCGCTGTCCTCCTTCTCCTTCCTCCTCTGTCTGTTCCTCTGGACCGCTTCCCCAATGGCCCTTATTCCCACTAGGCCCTTTCCTTCAAGGCCTGCCGCCGGGCAGACTACGGAGTAGGACCTTCTCCCGCTCTCCAAGGCTGGCCTGCACTGCGCTGTCTGTGGTGCTGGCCTCCCAGCTCTGGAGACAGACCTTCCCCTCTGAAGGCCTGGGACAGACTGACCGCTCTCTCCCTGAGCAGTCTTTTATATGGCTAAGCTTGGCCCTGATTGGCTGTCCCCAATCTGGGCTCTGATTGGCTCGCAACAAGCCCTTCTCTTATTGGCTGCCGGGATATGCAGGCACCCGGGCCTGCCGCAGCCCACACTCTCCGGGCGTGGGGCAACCGCCCCACCACAGCATGGTTGCTATTGAAATCTGACAATGTGCTTCAAAAATCACCATCTGTATCATTTGGACTGCCTGATCCTGACATCATAAGTGACTTATGATCATTACAATACAGGAAAAAGATTACTTGTGATACTATAATGAGAAAACAATTTCTGTACAAGACTAAGAGGAACCAGTGCTGTTGCTGATGTAAAAAGCAGTGTGAGAATATAACTAATTCATTGCAATTTTTAGTGAAAGCAGTGATGTATAACTGAAGTCATGTAAGTTTTGCCACCAGTACAAAGTAAATTATAGAAAAATGCACCCTTGTTAAAAAGATGAAAACTTCAGAGTTCTCATGTGATCTATTAAAATCACAAACACTACCAGTGTGAAGTATGGTTCTATTGAAACATGACTGTAAAAATACAATAATGGAGTTCCATACTTCTTGTCTCTCACTGACTTCCAGATCAAATTTCTTCTTTTTTTATGTAAAAGGATGTTTTCCCCTCCCCCCCGATTCTGAGCCTTGGGGCCTCAACTTTGGATCTGAGAGTCAATCTGTGCTTTTTCCTGCCCACAAATCACCACTAGCCACACTGAGTCAATGAGGTAACCTATAGCACAGAGAGGTTATTTATGCAAGGTCAACTCAAGTCAGTTGCAGGTCCAAATATGAAACCCAGATTGTCTACTACTCTGCTTTATCCATCAGCCAATGCTTCCTCTCCTTAAACTTTGACGTGGTGGACACACGCCACAGGGCAAAGCTGAAGTTACTTCACAACCCATAATGTTTTAAACTGTACTCAGGTGGAAATGAACAATCAGGTGGAAAAGGGAACAGGGAGGAGATCTCCCACATTAATTAACATTAATCAATTTAAATGATAATTTTCTTTAAAACAACTGAAGCAATTTTCTTTATGGTTCTCTTTCAAACTTATAAAGTCAAACCAAGTCTGAAGAATGTATTCACTCTATTGCAACTTAGTGTAAGGTTATATAACAAATTCCATTCGCTATTATGCTGCATATATGAAAAATATGGTCAAGTCCAGCTAAACTCATGCAAAAAGTGACCTTGTTTTAAGTCACAAGCCTGAGGGATCTAAGATATGGCTGAACTTTCAACTTGTACCTCGGCATTTCCCAGCTACAACGTGCTTTATTTGCAACCTAAATATTTTATTAATATTAGGGGGTTTATTGCATGGTATGTCCTTTGAACATTTTTGTTGTCTGGATGGTCCAGAAATTAGTGCAAGAAAAAGAAACAAATTACCTACGTATGTTGAAAATTCCTTGACACGGAGGTCTTTGTTTGTCTTTATACTTCTGGAGCCCTGCTGCATTTGACAAAGGCTTCAGCATCTCACCTATGCCAAAATTTAGACCACCTCAAAGAAGAGAGAAATCCAAAGTTAAACTATGTGACAGTGTCCCCTTAATTTTAAAGTGCTCTTCTTTATATGATAAAAACCCTAATCCCTGTAAAAGCAAATTGTATTAAGCAATGTGTGAAATCTACCAATTTAAACACTTAAAACTGTCAAACCAATGAACTATTATTTTGCAGACTTACATTTGCTTATTTTTTGGATTTCAAAGAGATTAAAAAAAGAAGCCAAGTTTACAGTTATATCTGCAAATGTGTTTGAGTCATGTTTTTTCACCCCAACACAATTCAAAAGTGACTTAAGTGGTTTTGGTGAACCATTCCAACTAAATTTCACCTCAGAGCTGAGATCAAGCATAGAAAATTTCAGCCAAAAAAGGATTAGTCTGAGAAAGTTATGAGCAAGTGGAAAAAGTACACTAGAACTCAAGTTGTTCTCCCCTAACTATAACATGTACAACTATTGCCTGCTGTAATATATTCTTCACATTATTTTACTGTTATTCAAATTATTATTACTTCTTCCTATTGAAGTTCTGTAAAGTAGTATATCTGTCTACTTCTGATGGATGATGAGCTGTCAAAATTTCATGATATCCACTCCCATTCTTGATCGTTATGGATAATATTCATATATGGTATGTTAATTTGGAGGATGATGATGCATTTCAGGACCCACTGTTCATATAATATATTTCATTATCCTGCCTGGTTCACTATGTTCTCCCAGTGTATGCATCACCTATTAATGTTGTTATATTCTTGCCTCTGAACTTGATATAATCTGCTTTCATGAAACTGTAATTGACAAAACCAATAAAAATGTTAATTCAAAAAGTGGTTTGAATCTATAGTATAAATATTCACAAGCTTGAAGTTGAAAACCAGTGGAAAAAATGTTCTCAACTAATTGTTTTCTCTCAGATAACTTTTTAAATCAAAACTTTTTATGAGCAGACTCAATCTTTTATGTGGATTTTTTTTAAACTACAAGAGTGTTTCTGTTTCACAGGAGTGGAAATTAAGTTTTTATGCAGTGCTTTTTATGTGATAAGCAATAACACTCTCAAAAGTAAAGCTGTAATAATGAAGGCCAGATTAAAAAAGACAAAACTTATGAAGTACATTTGCAAAAATGCATGTGCTTTTATCCACCTACATTTACATGGAAAATTGCAATAATTGCATGTGGAAATGTACTGTAAGTGTGCAAATGCTTAGGTATTGTTGCATGAAGATTATAGATCTTGAATATATATTTTAGTAGAAGGTTTATATATGGAGGAAAACATATTCAGATGTTAAGCTCCCAACTTTGCCATGACACATATATGTTGTCAAATCACTTAAAAGCCTCTTGTTGAAAGTATGTTTATTGCATGTGTGTGTTACTGTGCCTGTAAAATAGACAGTACTTGACAAGGGGTGAGATAAATGAGGAGGCAATACCCCTAGTCCCTGAGTGAAAGTAGTGCCTAAAATCACCTTCAAGCTATCCTTACCGTTCTCATTTCAATGGAGGAAAAGTCTACACAATGTGATACACTGAAGGCAGAGGCCACTCTAGCTATAAGCAAGCTAGGCAGCTGCCTAGGGTGATAGATTTTGGGACCTCTCCCACTTTCTTCAATGAGTGGCAGGGGACCATGGGCAGTGGGGTATTAGGCTGGAGGGACTGTCCAGGACAGGGAGCAGCTGCCAGCTGAGGCTCCAAGGAGCAGAAAGTGACACAATGCAGTGCTACTGGGGAAAGGCTCCATTTCCCAGCCCAGATGCTCCCTGCCTCCAGTTTGGGTAAGATTGCAGCCAGGGCTCAGGCACTGAGTGGCCGGGGTTCTGGTGGTAGTACTGAGTGTTGTTGAGGTTTTGGCCACAAATGGAATGACCCGCCCAGCTTCATATTGCACAGGGATTTGTTCTTGGCCCTGCACTATTTAATATTTTTATTAATGACCTGGAAGAAAACATACAATAACCACTGACAAAGTTTGTACAAAACTTGGGGGAGTAGTAAATAATGAAGAGGACAGGTCACTGATCCAGGGTGATCACACTTGCCTGGTAAACTGGGCACAAGCAAATGGTTTGAGTTTTAATACGGCTAAATGTAAATGTATACATTTAGGAACAAAAAATGTGGGACATACTTACACAATGGAGGACTCTAGCTGAAATGTGTAAAGTGAAAATGCTGGGAGAATTTGCTTCCCAGAAGCAGGGTATGTATACTTCTTTTTTGTATTCTGCTTTGTCTTTAGACAATAAATTTGGCTAAGTTTGGTTATTTGGTCTTTGATCATTTTTAAGAACGAACTGAAAGTGTAGTCAAATAATTGGCTACACCTTTAAGTCAATAAGATTGTATGTTTTTTCTTGGAAATATGCACTAGGAATTATTTTGGGAAAATTCTATGGCCTATGTTATACAGGAGGTCAGATTAGATGATCACAGTGGTCCATGCTCTTAGATTCACAGACTTTAAGGGACCATCATGATCATCATGCTTCCGAGGACTGTGAAAACTCCCCATGGTCTCTGCCAATCTGACCTGGGGGGAAATTCCTTCCTGGTCCCAAATATGGCGATCAGTTAGAACCTGAGCATGGACATGCCAGCCAAACACCTGGGAAAGAATTCTCTATAGTAACTCAGAGCCCTCCCCATCTAATGTCCCATCTCTGGCTGTTGGAGATATTTGCTTAAAGCAGTCCTGGATGGGCTGTATGCCATTAGAGGCACTCTCATCCATACAATCCCCTCCATAAACTTATTAAGATCAGTCTTAAAACAAGTTAGATTTTTTTTCTCCCTCTACTCCCTTGGAATGCTGTCCAGAACTTTACTCCTCTGATGGTTAGAAACCTTCATTTAATTTATAGGCTAAATTTATTGATGGCCAGTTTATATTCATTTGTTCTTCTGCCAGCATTGGCCTTTAACTTAAACAACTCCTCTCTCTCCCTAGTGTTTATCCCTCTGATGTATTTATAAGGAGTAATCATATCTCCCTTTAGATTTTATTTAGTTAAGCTAAACAAGCCAAGCTCTTTAAGTCTCCTCTCATAAGATAAGTTTTCCATTCTTTTGATCATCCTAATAGCCCTTTTCTGCATCTGTTCCAGTTTGAATGAATCTTTCTTCAACATGGGAGACCAAAATTACACACAATATTCCAGATGAGGTCTCACCAGTGCCTTGAATAATGATAATAACACTTTCCTATCTTTTCTGGAAATACCTTGCCTGATAAATCCTAGAATTTCATTAGCCTTTTTCATGGCCATATCAGAACGGCAGCTGATAAACATCCTTTGATCAACCAATACACCCAGGTCTTTCTCCTCCTCTGTCACTTCCAACTGATATGTCCTCAGCTTAAAGCAAAAACTCTTGTTGTTAGTCTCTAAGTGCATGATTTTGCCCTTTGCATTATTGAATTTTATCCCATTTATTTTACTCCAGTTTTCAGGGTCCTCCAGATATTCTTTTATGGTATTCCAGTCTTCCTCCATATTGGCAATACCTCCCAACTTTATGTCATCTGCAAATTTTATTAACACATTTCCACTTTTTGTGCCCAGATATTAAGAAAAATGTTAAATAAGATTGGTCCCTAGACTGATCCCTTAGGAACTCCACTGGTAACCTTCCTCCAGCTTGTCAGTTCAACTTTCAGTATGACCCAGTGTAATCTCTCCTTTAACCTGTTCCTTATCTACCTTTCGATTCTCATATTAATCCCCATATTTTCCAATTTAACTAATGATTTCCCATGTGGAATTGTATCACAGTGGTTCCTGCTGGCCTTGGAATTTATGAATCTATGAATGTCCATGTCTGGACCACATGGACCCTGCTACCCAAGCAGCTCCAGACCCCTGCCCAGACTGCTACCTTGGACTCACAATGTGGGTGGCCCAAGCTACTAGTCCAACAGTGAAGAACTTTGCTGGAAAGGTGCAGAAGGTAGGGTGAGGAGTTGATGGAGGATGGGCAGGGGTAGTGTGGACTGGAATCAGCTGGGGGTGCAGAGTGTATGGGGCCAGGTGGGAGGTACAGGGTGGGGATGCAGAGTGTGGGGGTCTGGGTGGAGGATGTCCTGGTCCCTTTGTGATTGAGCTATCTCCAGGAAAAAGGAAGGGTAGATGGCCAGGGGTGTGTGTGGGAGGCTAGGGGAGGGCTGCAGGGGGTTGATGGGGAGAAGGTGCTCGGTCCTGGGGGATGGAGCAGGCTGGGGAGGGTTGCAGGAGGTAGATAGGGAATGTATCCTTGACACAAACTTCTAAAGGATTAGGTGGGGCAGCTTACTGAAATTTTGCCTAGGGAAGCATATTGGCTTGATCAGCCTCGAGCTGGACGGATGACATTGGACAATACCAACCTCCAACAAGGGTTTGAAGAAGGTAGAAATGCCCTTGAAATTTCTGTGGATAAAAGCTGAACTCTTTTGTGATGAACCTGCTGGCCTGTTACTTGGTTCCTCCCCCCAAACACAAATAAGATGGAGGGAAAGAATTGTGACAATAGAAAGCTCTGTTCTATTCACTTCAGTATCTTGCCCTAAAGGACTCTGTAATATCTAGAAAACAGGAAAAGGAAATAACCTGAGGTCAGAGGACATCAGGCTCATGAGACAGCAGGAACATCATACTGGATGCTGCAGCCTAGATGCTGGTTGCGGAGAGAAGGATGGGCAAAAAGCAGCTTGAGAGAGGGTCAGCAAAAATGAATCTGTTTGGTACTGAGTAAAGGTACATCCTATCCATTTGATTCTTGTGTTCAGTTTCCATCTGACACCAGCTGTAACTGACTGAGACCTGAGAAGTGTTTTGAACCTTTCCCTTCAGAATGTTCCAGACCTTAGAGGACCATAATGACTGACAGTTATTGTAGCATTGCCCAAAGTAACAGGGCACTTGGGATGATCCTGAGCACATAAAACTGGACTGCTGGCAGTGTGTACTAAGCACCTGTTCAGATTTCCCAGGACAGCTACCTCAAAAATAAATAAATAATAATAAATAAAAGACACTCCTGAGAAAATCTGGAGAGGTGGCAACCCTAAATCAGCACCAGATCTTAAAGCTCCACATCTCATTTTACTGGGGGATGGGATTTACTATTTTCTGCTTTGGCTTTCTCTGGTTCAGCCATGGATTCCAAGAACATTTGTGCCTCCTTGGGTGTTGTATAAGTGCAATGTGTGGTGTACGGAGCTTTAAGAACTGTGGCAATAGAGTTATCACTCCATCTTCAAGGTCTGGAAAATGCATAGGTTGCTATAAAAAGTCTATTTCCATTTTTTCGTAACTACTTAGAAATAAGAATATGCTTTAAACTTCATATTACTTCACTATGTGTATTAGTTATTTGTTTTTATATTTATATTTTACTTCATTGTATGTATCTCTTTCATAATATTAGGAATTTGATATATTCCTCCCATAATTCTTTTACCTCTGCTAGAATAGAATTTAATTTACTTTAACAATGAAAGCTCCATTTCTTGTATTGATGGATTACAGCTACGGTTTCTCACATAGCTACATTTAGCTTCATTGGACTTGTTTGGTTTAGGTCTATACTACTTTATTCCCTGAACTGTTCCAAAACTTTGTATATAGAAGGCAGTGATCAGACTCTGCCGGACCTGGAACAAATTCTACAAAATTCTCTCAATTTAAGGATAAATTATGCACCTCCTCAGTTTCTCCCTATATAGGGAGAATTATGAGCCCGGATGTGAGCCTGGACAGGGGAGTTAAAGGGCACAAGGAGTTTCCTTACTCCCCATGTGTGAGCTATCCACATTATTGGGGTCTGTGCAGTGGGGAGAGCAGCTGCTGATGGGCTGTTATGTAGGTGGGCAAGCAGGGCCCTCCAAGACAGCCAACACACCAGCACCAGTGCAGAGGGGGAAGTCATCTTCCTCAACAAAAGGGTTTATCAGTCTGGATTTTAGGGTTACAATTCAGGCCTGGGCAAGCATTAGTTTAAGAATGCTGGAAAAAGTTGCCTTCATAAGCAATATCCTGAAGGTCCACTATCCAAATGTGTTGTGCATATGTATCACCTTTGCCCTCAGGTAGTAGACTGTCACCCATTTAGACAGGTGTCAATGTTTGAAAGGGACATTCACCGGGTGTGTGCACATATCAAGTTGTGCACACACAAATGGGCAACACTTTGTGAACACTTGACCCTTCTTAATTATTATTATTTTATTTTTTTGCGCAAGGGGAGATCCATAACTTTCTGTTACATGGCTTCAAGTAACTGAATCGAAGTAATGTGATACACCTCAGAATGCTCAATTGCAATAGATGTTCAAGTATAAGTCCAGGCTGCAGTTTTGAATAGAAGGTGGGATTTTCCTCCTGCCAGGCCCTGTCTGTGAATGTTATCATTTGTGGAAGATGGTGGCTGGACAGCCCTAACTCATGAAGATTTTTGTTTATCTACTGAAAAAAAGATATAGCACTGCCGATGGCTCTTCCAGCTTTCCTATCCTACCAATGTTTTTCAGCTTGACTTTGGTGGGACTACATTTAAGGAAAAAGGGTATTTCATTCTCATTGACTAGTCTTTGGCCTCCTTGCTAAGAATGAGGTACCTCTATTGGGCTGAAAGAAGCAACAAGTACAGGGGGTACTTCAATGGGCTTTGGACTGGGCCAAAAGAAACCACTCCTTGTTCCTTAACACTAGATCTTAATACATGGGGAAGTGTTTTCCCCATGTGCATTGTTGAAATCTTTGCGGATATATATCCTGCGTGCCAGTCTACCTCTAATCTGTTTCAATAGCAGTCTGAGCTTTATATAATTCTTCTTTTGACTTCAAAGAGTTCTGACCTTTCAGTTCAAATAAGAATCTGGAGTCTCCCACATTTACCATAGCTGTGTGTTAAAAGGCAAACTGGAGAAAATCTATTTTATCTGCAAGTAAGACTAGTGGAAAATAAATGTCAATTATCTGCCAGGAAAGCATGAAATTTGCTCACTTTCACCCATGATAACTTAATTTGTCTATTGAATCTATGGAGACAGCTAGATATTCTTAGGGCTAAAATCCCACAGTGTAATACCAGAATGTGTTCTGGCTGTAACATATATTTTGTTTTCCTAGTGAGTGGATAGCAAATGATATTCACATAAAGTGAGCATCAGTCAGTGAAAAATCAAACAGTCTGAGCTGCAAGCAAAACAGTTTAGGGTACCAAACCTTCCCATTAAATGAGACCTTCCATAATACAATGTTGTATCTGCATCTGTGTCTGTGGGTTGATTGATGGCTATCTGGGAGGGGGAAATATTTGTTTTCGGTGTTTCCTACTTGCCTCACACAGTGTTAAAATATCCTATGGAGTTAGAGAGCTGGGAAATGCGAAGTTCTGCTTCAGCAGAACAGGGAAATAATTAAATGTCAGTCAACTAGTGATGAAGATTACCCTCATTTGCTATGGTATAAAATTAGTGTAATTGGATGGTATCTCAATGTTGGTGAGCTGTGGAACTCCCTAAAGTATTTTCCCAAAAGAAGCAGATTGACACAGTGAGGGTGGAGAGAACATATGGTATTCAGCTAACTCTTCCAATATTTACAGACAGCTTCTCTAAACTCAGGAAATGGAAACTAAGGTCATCTAACCACTGGTTCTAGTATCTGTGCTTTTCCAAAAAAAAAAAAATTTTTTTTAAAAAGTGTTTGTGTGAATCGTCAAAAACTAGGTTTGTGAAATGTTCCTAACCAGTTCTAATTTTGAGCAGCTCCATTGGCTGCTTAATAAACTGGCCTAATAAAAGAAGGCAATGGGCACAGTTACAATGTGATCAACCCACCGGTGGCACACATCCTGCACTGAGATACACTGAGGCACAGCAGGTACAGCAAAGATGCAGTGGTGCCTTCACACTTGCACCAGAGAAAGAATCTCCACGCGAGTCCAATGTAGGCCAGCATCGAAGGCAAGAGGAGGTATGCTGGGCAGAGACCAGATGATTAATATTTATACAGTGTAAGTCTCCTAGATACCCTGCACAAATGACACAGAGGATATGCTGCCATTGTCCTAGCCCACTGGCTGAAATATTGACTAAGGTGGAGCTGCCCAGTCGTCTTGTGCCCTGGCTCTGGATTGAGGCTGGATATCATCCCCCCCAACCCCACTGCCAACAAATGTGTTTGTTATCTCAGCATGGATCACACTGAACTGGGAGAAATTCCATCAGAGAGAACTGATACATTCTGGAGTTGTGGGTTGTTGTATGTTGTGCTTGTTGAATGGGCAGGGACTGTCTTTGTTCTGTGCAGTGCCTAACACAATGGGTCCTGGTCCATGACTAGGGCTCCTAGACACTATGGTAATACAAATAAATAATAAGAAGAACAACATACTTGGAGGTAGAGCATGGCAAACAGAGGGAGGGAGAGAGAGAGAGAGAGAGAACATCATTTGCTGAAAACATTTGAAATTTTGAATTTGTTCCTGTTTGGCAGGGTCCGTTTTCAGGGCCACCCAGAGGATTCAGGGGGCCTGGGGCAAAGTAATTTTGGGGGGCCCTTCCATAAAAAAAAGTTGCAATACTATAGTAACATGTATTTGGAAATGTAAAAAATAACTAGTGAAATACATTCAAAAATTAATTTGTAATAATTTGAAAATACACTAAATACATTATTTAAAAACATTAAATGCTTTAATGGTATGTATACATTTGCCATTACATAATGGGCTGTTGCTGGGTGATGGTGATGGTTGGTGTCAATGGGCTATCGCTGCCTGGGGGTGGTGCTGCTGTTGCCCAGGGCTGGGTGGGGAGCTGGGCTCTGGTTTGGGGGGTGCCCGGCTCACAGGGGCTGGACTCAAGGCCTGAGCTCCCGCCGCCCTTACCCAGGGCCGGCTCTAGGCACCAGCAAAACAAGCAGATGCTTGGGGCGGCACATTTGCAGGGGGCGGCATTCGGGCCATCCTTTTTTTTTTACTCACTTCCTCCCCTCTCACAACCCTGCAGAAGTGGAGCCACGGAGCAGCTGGGGATCCAGCATGGGAGCTGAGAACCCACTGGACCCTGGGAGATGTAGTTCCTTGGCCAGCTCTCTGCCTAGAGAGCCAGCCCTGGAGCAGGTAAAGAACTACATTTCCCAGCAATCCCTTGGCAGCTATCAACAGGAAAGGGAGGGGTAGGGAGTGAGGTAGCTGAGCCATGCTGCAGCTTGCTGTGAGTTGAAAGGGGTGGCACTGTGAATGGGGAACAAGTGTGCCCAAGGAGTAGAAGGCTTTGCCCCAGATATCCCCTTCAGAAGACTTCCCCAGACTGGATTAGGGATACTGGTGTGACCTCACCTTGCAGCCCCCAAAGAAGGAATTGGGTGGACTAAATGGACAGTGCCCCTCTCTATCTGAAGCCTAACAAGGGAGGTACATGGATCCCACTAGAATTTAAAATGAAAAGTAAGAGAGGGGAGGCTCTGGACCTGGGCAGCTTTAGATACAGTACCAGGCATTTAGGAGGATTTCCACTTCTGAGCCATGGAAGCAGAAATTGACTTTTCCTTTCCAGATATAGCTAATATTCAGAAAGGGAATCTAGCACCTGCCTTCCAGATTTGAACACCCTCAAAATTCAGGAGTGGTCAAGCTCAATTCGGGCAGCTGTTACTTCATTTCTCCCAAATCAAATATACTCATAGACGATCAGGGTTGGAAGAGACCTCAGGAGGTCATCTAGCCCAACCCCCTGCTCAAAGCAGGACCAACCCCAACTAAATCATCCCAGCCAGGGCTTTGTCAAGCCGGGCCTTAAAAACCTCTAAGGATGGAGATTTCACCACCTCCCTAGGTAACCCATTCCAGTGCTTCACCACCCTCCTAGTGAAATAGTTTTTCCTAATATCCAATAGACCTCCCCCACTGCAACTTTAGACCATTACTGCTTGTTCTATCATCTGCCACCACTGAGAACAGCCTAGCTCCATCCTCTTTGGAACCCCCCCTTTAGATAGTTGAAGGCTGCTATTAAATCCCCCCTCACTCCTCTCCTCTGCAGACTAAATAAGCCCAATTCCCTAAGCCTCTCCTCATAAGTTATGTGCCCTAGCCCCCTAATAATTTTCTTTGCCCTCCACTGAACTCTCTCCAATTTGTCCACATCCTTTCTGTAGTTGGGGGCCCCAAACTGGACACAATATTCCAGATGTGGCCTCACCAGTGCCGAATAGAGGGTAATAATCACTTCCCTCGATCTACTGGCAATGCTCCTACTAATGCAGCCCAATATGCCATTAGCCTTCTTGGCAACAAGGGCACACTGTTGACTCATATCCAGCTTTTATAATCCCCAGGTCATTTTCTGCAGAACTGCCACTTAGCCAGTAGCTCTCCAGCCTGTAGCAGTGCATGGGATTCTTCCGTCCTAAGTGCAGGACTCTGCACTTGTCCTTGTTGAACCTCATCAGATTTCTTTTGGGCCAATGCTCCAATTTGTCTATGTGACTCTGGACCCTATCCCTACCCTCCAGTGTATCTACCTCTCCCCCCAGCTTAGTGTCATCCACATAAATGAAGATGTTGAACAAAACTGGCCCCAGGACTGACCCCTGGGGCGCTCCGCTTGATACCGGCTGCCAACTAGACATCGAGCCATTGATCACTACCCATTGAACCTGACAATCTAGCCAGCTTTCTGTCCACCTTATAGTCCATTCATCCAATCCATATTGTTTTAACTTGCTGGCAAGAATACGGTGGGAGACCGTATCAAAAGCTTTGCGAAAGTCAAGATATATCACATCCACCACTTTCCCCATATCCACAGAGCTAACTATCTCATCATAGAAGGCAATCAGGTTGGTCAGGCATGACTTGCCCTTGGTGAAGATCCCAGCAGGGCATCCCATTACCACCACAGGGAAGCTAAACCAAAGGAGCCCTGGAGAGTTTAAGGATCATGGTGTGTTTGAACCTCACTTGTGGAGAGTACAGCCTGAGGACCCCAGCAGAACATATACAATTCAATATCTGCACAATCTACTGCAAGTGGCACTCTATATTGACATCTCAGGTAAGCAGAGTTTGCCTTGTAGGAGAAGTTTGGGAGATTATAACTACTTTTTGCCCCCTCTCCCTCCCCCCAGCTTGAATCCTGAGTCTCAGTCCTCTTCCTACTGGCAAAGTTTCCCTGCAATAAAAAACACAATCTCCCATCAGACACTGTCATTGGCAATCTCTGCAGAAGCATGAACAGTAATCTCTCTTACCCCTATAGATGTTCAACCCAGAGCACAAATGAAGGGAAGTTTGCACTGCCAATGCTCATTCTATTCTTGTTTCATGGATAATCAAAGAATTCAGTTCTCTAGGGCACTCAGTCCAGTCTGTTTCCTCAGCCTTAAATTCACTAAAATCAAACAAACACACACATACCCCTTTACCAGTACATTTGTATGTGTAATGAAAAGAACCAAGGCAATATGTGAACAATGCCTGATTGTCAAAGTGGAAGCTGGAAATGGAGCATTTGAAAACAGTATCACTCTTTAATTAACTTAAATAAAACAAAATTGACTTTTTATAGGTGTTTGGTAATATTTACAAATAATAGCACATTAATTAAAGATGCATTATGAAGAAACCTCCTTCGGAAGTGCAAATTATATCAAAACCTAATACCCCATTAGGTTCACTATGATTAAAATTCTTTTCTCTTCGATCCTGCCAACCACAAAGACTGTTAATTAAACTGACTGATTTACACACACTTCTCTTTCCTTGTTTGGGAACACTGACTACAGTTATAATGGAGCTTAAGTTAAGCTGATGAAAACTTTGACTCTTCTTTTGCTGGTGAAGTAGAACCTCCAATACCTCATAATAGCTAACAATTAATACTTAAATGTTATCACTTAATGCACACTAGAGAACAGAGTCCTGTCAATTTTATTTTTTAAAGGACCGAGTTACCTTGCAAGTGAGCAGTATTTTGTTACCATTGCATAATCTGTTTCCTGTTTTGGAAATGTATTATTTATTATATGTGTGTAAGATAAATTATTAATTCCCATTTTTCTAGCTGTAAACAGTTTCATAGCTAGTGATTCTTAGACTAATACATCAGTGTTTTGAGATAGCATAAAGCTAATAGTTTTGAGCAGATAAATAACTGGTTGGTGAATAGCCTGTTATCCAGTGTTCATGGAGTCTTAAATCTATAATATTCAAATTTTCTGATTATTTCTTTGTGGAATAACAGAAGCAGGGTGGTATTTCTCTACCTTGGATAGATTTCTTGATGTTGCATCTCCATAATATTTTCCAAGCTGATAGGCAGTGTGCAGGAAAACTGTCGGACGTGGCTCACTTGAGAGAAGAAATATGCAGCTCCTTTTGGTGAGGAAATATGTTAAAAGATCTTGGATCGCTCTCTCTAATTGGTAGTCATTTGTGCAGAAAGAAAACTAAATCTGTGGCTGTGAGACAAAGCACAGAGAAATAGCATATTCAAGAGCAGAACATCTCTAGACAGTTATTCACTGATTAGCAAAATATTCAGGATTTATATTTCCCTTAAATCTCTAAGATGTGTGCATATGTGCGCATACACACACACACCACACACACACACACAAACTAGTTTATTTACTTTTACTCAACCAGCAGGAGTACATAATCACTTAAAAAAAGAAACAAAACTAGCAACTTTCCTGTGACTGCCAGTGCTTGACGAAATATATGAATATATATGAATTAGGACATAACAATAAATGTGTTCTACCTCATTACTCATCAGTCCAGTTTACCCCAATATAGGATATGAATTATGCATTTTTAAGCATCGCAGGAAAACATTCCCTGTGTTTAATGGCCTAAGTGGGAATTTACAGTTAAAGACTTGGGAACCTGGTCCAGCCTAATGAGAAACATGATATAGGGCAACTGAGTGTCATACATGGAAAATAGTCATTGTTTCTTTTCCAGTGTCTGGCACCATGAGGTCATAAAACTAAACTGTCATATCTTAGACTACCATGCAAAAGACATCAGAGAAAATTAAACACAGATTATTGATTTTTTCTTCTCCATGGGCTTGTCTTCACTGCATGTTTGCCTCGAGGTATAACTCGAGTCCTCCCCCTCATCTGACTTCTGCTCACCCACAAAAATGTCTAGCTGGAGGCAACTGGAGCTTTAAGCTGGCAATAGATAGCCTGGCGGGGCGAGGGGCCAAGGGGATGAGGAGGGCTAGCGCTTGAGTGCTGCTGAAGCTTGAGTTAGTAATGAAGTTGGGATTCAGTTTAAGAGGCAATAAATGAAGGCCATACACAAATTAACCCCGCACCTACTGAGCCATATTGGGTATATACTTAACCAGTAATAAGAGATTTAAATAAGAGAATAAAAACAGAGATTTTAAAAAATGAATACACTTGGAAAATCCAGATAAAGTTTCAAGGTCATAAAATTCACTGCCTAATGCCGTCTGTAGTTATAGCTTAATAATATTGCAAGTTCAGGAATGGCTAAGTCACCGGAAGAAGGGATCAATGGTTTCACTCCTGTGTAGAAAGTGGTACCCTTATCCGGCTGGTCTGTACGAGATGATGTTCTCCAGAATACTCTATGGGCCTGATTCTACAATTTTAACTCGTGTGGGCAAGCGCTTACTCACAGGATTAGTCCCAATGATGTTCTAGTTCTGGCGGGAAAGCCAGGTGCACTAATCATTCTTTTTCCCATTGACAGTACATTTTTCAGTTGGTATTGATCTTTTGTCATGTAGTTATGCTTCAGATAATTTACAATTCTAAATATCAATTCATGCACTAATTTTGTGCAATACTAATTTATATATTGCCTTGATATTGTCCCTAGTCAATGACATAGGGCCTGCCTCACGATAAAGTTCTGAATTTTGAGGGCCAGCTCAGGAACCAAAATGCAAATAAAAGTATATCATAATCCTTCTCTGCTTACAGTTCATGTTTTGGGGGCAAGAAATAAGACTTCTTCCTCTCAGTATATGTTAGCAGGCAATGAAACCTATAGAAATTAGTAGGTGCAGGTAGTCATACAATCAAATGCTAGATTTTAAAAACAACTGAATAATGCTTTGTAGTTATGTATGCTATGATAATCTCATGCTTCTGGGCATAAACTGTTTGCTGCAGGGGTCAGAAAGGGTTTTTCTTCATATACAACACTGCAATACTGTATATGATGGCTTTTATTTTCATACTTGATAATTCCACCTAAAAGAAGTTAGTGGAAATTGCCCAATAAATCAAAGTGTAGGGTTTGGCCCAGAGTTTCCATTCTGCTGGCATATTTCATTGCTAATAATTAGGATTGGTTGGGAAAAATAAATGAGGTCTTTGTTTTCCAATAAAATGTGGATTGTCAAAATCAAAATGCTACGTGAACTCATTGATTTTTTTTTTTTAATTCATTTTGGAGAAAAAACAGAAAAAAGTTCTAAATGTCAAAACATCTTTGGAATGAAACATTTTTATTTGTCATTTTGAATTTTGATTTTTATTATATTATATACGAACAAGGACGTCAAAATGAAACATTTGAGTTTGCCTAAATGAAACTTTTTGGTCAGTCCAAAGCTACCTTTTTTCAGAATTTTCCTTCACAGAGATTTTCAAAATTACGGGCTTTTAATATAAATCAGAATGAAAAATTTCAAAATCCTGTGCAAAATAGCCTTTCCATATGCTATACAGCTCTACTAATGTGCCATCTGTATTGTGAAATTCATTAGCTCATACTGTTGCAAGTACCCAGCTCAATTGAATCCATCGCTCTTTTGTAAAGGCCATATGTTGCCTTCCCATCAGTTTCCATATACTTCAGTTCTTACTATTAAAATTATTAACAGTGGGATTTTCAAAAATGCTTAATTTAGGAGCGTAAGTACCTTGTTCTTAAGTCAGTTAAACTCTTTGAAATCCCTCTCAATGCTTTCGGCTGCTCATATTTGATGTAACATTTGTTGCCATATACCGTGGGACATCAACAAAACTGGGAAAAGGTACATGTTACTTACGAAGGCTGGAACAAAGATGCTCATCTCCTTTTTGCAGAAGCAATCCATATATTTCTGGGGAGCTTAAGCTTGAAGACATAAATTCTTACCACTTAGAAGTTAGAGAATTCACATTTGTGCAGAAATGGCAGCTGACTCTCCTGTTAAATTATAGATAGTTTTGATGGGGAAGAAAATATATGTTCAATGACTAGACTGAGTTTTGAATTAGAAAAAGAAGAGAGTACTTTGTAGAAAGTTATTCAAAAAGGTGGATTTAATAGGATATTTGTTACTGCATATTATTGAATTAGGTATTATTACTAATAGAAGGACAAATTCTCCCACCAATACTTGTGCTGAGTAGTCCATGGATAGTCCCATTAATGTCAGTGAGACTATAGTCTGGTACTAATCAATGTGAATAAACATGGCTGAATCTGGACCCCTGATTCTTTTCTCTGTATTTAAAGGGTCTGTTCACTAATGTGCTTTCTATATTCTTTTATTTCCATTTTACTCATTATTTTTATTTAGTTTTTTCTAATATGGAAGAACTTAAAATCTGGCAACAAACTGTGATTTCCAGCCTATTGATTAATGAGCCTTTCTATACCAAATGACCTTCATTTTTTCTTAATTATCTTAAGAGCGACAAAAGTTTCCCTTTTGTGCTCTCCCTCTGATAATGTTACCATTACAGTACTGTTAGAGCTTAATTTTATGCCCAAACTGAAGACATTTGGAAAAGTGGTAGAGTAGGATTTAGAAACGATGAGTTTTTTCCATCTCTTTGGTACCATAGTTGCAACACTTTTCCTCACATGATTCAAAACATGACCATTTCCCCCTCCAGTAATCTCACATCATAGAATCATCAGAAGAGACACCATTTCATTGTCATTTTTATAGGAAGTAGAACAAAGTTCTCTCTTTTTGCTGACTACTCCAACACTGTATCTATCCCTTTAAGGCCCTGATTCAGCAAATAGTTAAGCACAGGCTCTGCAAGTTGGTAATCCCTGTTCAGAAAAGCATTTAATTACTTGTTTGACTTTAAGCATGTGCTTATGTCCCACTGACTTCACATGCTTAAATGATTTGCTGAATAGAGATGGAATTACTCATGTGTTTTGCTGAATGGGGGTATAAGGCAGGAGGGAATGTGTGCAGCAGAAAAGATTGAAGTGGGCTATTGGGTCACAGAACTGAGCATAGCCCAATGCCATAGAAATTTGCCTGTGGGCTACTTGCAGCCTCCTTTTGTATGTACGGTCCCTTTCTCCATTTTTTGAGAAAGTGAGAGAGATTAATTTACTTAAATTTATCTAGAATTTCAATCTACTGACCTAGAAAACTTCTGCAGAACACATTATCTCACTTGGCCATCTTTATAATGGTCACGATCATACCCATGACCTCTTTATTATTTTCTTTTATCATTTTTTACATCTTTTCAAAAATGAATAAGCATCTACATGAATTATAGCTTGACAGAAAGACATTAAGACACTTGAACAACAGTAGATTTCTTTAAATTTGCAAAACAATTTTTATTCTATTTACAAAAGAATTAAAGAGATTATGAACTCCTTTGTATAACAGGAAAAAACCCCATTAATTGTGATATTCAGAATATTATGACTGGAGACAGTCATAGCACATATTATCCTCCAGGTTAAGCAGTTGGTAGCTGAGACAAGATAGCAGCAACTGAATGAACTAACACATAAATAGCTATAAATTATGGAGGTTTCAAAAGCAACTATATCTAGCAATCTGTCAAAGAGGGCGAGATGCTGCAGGCTGAAACTTTTTTGGTAATGTGTTAATCTTCTGTGCTTACCTCGTTGTAGCAACAGGCTCCAAAACAGCTCTGCAGTATTTTCATCGTGAAACCTGAGAGCAGGCCAAGCTTTCCTTGCTTTGGGTTTTGCTACAAATCTGAAACTGAGGCAAGTGTAACCCTTGAAATATGCATGCAAGGGAGAATCCCTAAATCAGGGTGCATTTTATCCACTCCTTTAGACTATAGCTAGCCAGTTGGGTCCAAAGGAGTACCACTAATAATCCAGACCTCACTGAGCTCCAGAGAATGTGGTGACCACATACTCTTTTTATCAGAGAGAGAGCGAACAAGGTACCAATATTTACAATGTCTTGAACTATTAATGCAAAAAGTAAAAATGTACATGTTATTCATGGAAAGGATGTGCACATTTATCCTATTAATGCACTAAAACACATTAGCGCTATGGGTTTAGTTCAAAATGTCATAAGAAACTGACACTTGCTGCTTGAGGATTCAACCCTTCTGCCACTGCACTCCATGAGTTTTGCCCACTGTCTTCAAATGAAGTAAGAATGGACTCTGAAGATGCACATTCCACATTCACAGTGAGAGTTAGCACTTAAATCTCAGGGCCCAACTGCAGGTTCTGCTGTGGCCGCCAGGGAATATCACTGGCATAAGAGCGATGCAGGAAATTCTTTGGTGTACATGCAGAACCATGCACAGAAATCGCTGTACTGCAGCTATTCTCGGCAGTAGAGCTGTGGGCATCAACTGTAAGTTAGAGCAGCCATTCTTAGGGAATAGATCAACCCAGAATCCTGTGTGCAACATTTTTGTAATGAAATCTGAGAGCAGGCCAACCCCCCTCCCCCCCGGGTTGCACCTGTTAAGAAGCATAGCACAGAATCAGGGCTTCAGTCTTTCTGGTGGACAGAAAGACTCACATATCACTAATGGAGGTTATATTAGTGTTGCCTCAGATTGATTCTCTGCTCTGTTAGGTCAATCTTAACAGAACAGAGGCTCTGTGGTTTGGACAACAGATCTTGACTCCACCATGAAAACAAGACATTCCCGGCTTGACAGGAGCCAAGAAGGAGCTGAGCACACTAATATGACTATAAAACAGATCAGGAACCAAAGTGTGGCTGGAATTGCTCTTTGCCAAATTTCTTAGAGCCTCACATACATCTCAGTCCATGTGCTTCCCCTATTGGATGACTGCTCATGAACTAAGAGGTAACACGGCATAGGAAGTGCTTAGGGGAGTATACAGAACTGAAAGATAAAGCATAGTGCATACTGGTTAGCCCAGAGCCCATCCAAGCTATAGTGAACTCCTTTGTTCAAGGACTGACTCTCATCTGACCTCTTTTGTCAGAGTCCAGGTAAAGGCCCTGACTCCTTCCAGAAGCCAACACTTATTCCCACACCTCACACCTTCCCTGTCCTTTGTTCTCCATGTGGGAAATGTTGCTCAACTTCTTTGATGAGAGGTGGGAAAAACTATATCCCTCTAAGCCTTTGGATGCTAGGTGTCCATGTCTGGGTGATTAGGTTTGCCTTTGTCTTCTCAAATACTCAACTGAAGGCTATACAGCTAAATGACACCCACACCTATGTCTGTTAGCCTAGCTGAGAGCAAACAGTCCTTTCCCACCCATTGGATAACAATGCAGCATATAGGGGAAACTGAGGCACAAACAGGACTCAAAAATATTACAAAAAAAAAATCCAACTTCATCACACATCCTTATCAAGTTTGTGGAATCTCTTGGGGCATCCCATGCAAAATTATTGAACTTACTCCTACTCCCGGATCATAACATACACTTCCAAATATACTGAATCTGTTCCCAATTTCGGTTACACTGAAATTAACGTGGAGAACTATCCTACAGAATTTCAGAAATTAGCAAAACCACCTAGTCATAGCTATACAAGAGATAGATATTTTTTGTGCTCTGTTCTCATTGAAAGTCTCTTTTGTGACTCACAGCCAAAGGCTACTCCTCCATAACAAAACTTTTAAACATATTTAAAAAAAGACTAAATGAAAAATGAGACCACACCCATCACCTCGAGTCAGATCGCCTTCAGATTCTGTACCAAAGGTTAGTCAGATACACTGTTGCTTCTACTTCTATAACTGTTCATCCATTAACCCAGTGTCATTAGGGTAATATGTAGCAAAACATTCCCTGAAGAAGAATATTGCAGTACTCTTAAACAGCCTGAGAAAACTAGTTATACTTATTAATGGCAGAAGGTTTTCTTCTCTTCCAGCTTTCCGGGTAAGGAAAATGGTGAAAGACCAAAACCAAGTGTCATAGCATGGCAGCCTCCAGGGTGTCCCCTCATGGCCTCAGGGTGACCCTGCAAGTGGCTTTCTGCCTCAAGTTCCCTCTTCTGGAGTCTCACTAACCCCGTGCAAGCCTTTTTCAAGGTTATTTTATAAAAAAGCCACACAACCATAGTCCAGAATCCCCCAGCATAGTTCAAAGAGTACATTCAATCCTTCAAGTCCCACCCGTCCACTTACATACCACGTACTGCTCTAACATCTCACCATATTTCACACCTTAGGTACGGCTCCAGCATCGCTCAGGTCTTATCTCAGCCCCACTAGCTAGGGTGTTTCTCCACCCTGTTTCGTCCTCAGGTCTGGTTCTAGCTCTCACCTTGAGAGATCAGAGGGATCACCCCTCCATCATTCCCCAGTCTTAGTCCTCTCCGGCCATCTGGCTTCAGCGCTCCAGTTCAGAGAGCCAGCAAGCATCTGCCTCTTTTGCTCTCAGCCTTTATTCCTCACTAGCCTTTTCTGGCCATTGCTCTCTAGCCTGGGGAAAATTGTAGGTAACCCCTGACTGCCTTTTGCTTGCACCAGCCTGACCCGGTTCTACTGCTAAACTCAGGAACTCTCACTGTTTCCTCTTTCAGGGGTGTCCCTTCCCTGAAGCTCTCAACAAAATTCTGCTCTTCTTCTGGGTGCTTTAACTCATTTTTGCCTTTGGGCTACCTCTCATTTCCTTCCCATTACACCACCACACCAGCACTGGAACAGGAGAGCTGAGCTTTGTTTCATTTAAGGGGCCAACTACTCTGTCACGTCAAGAAAAAGCAACAAGCAAAGAATTAGTGCATGTTAAATGCAGAGCTTCTTGACATTACATTAACTGCACTTGACCACCCACAAATCTTTCACTTCCTTGCAAAGGGGGATGAGAACGGAACAATTCAATAGATACTCACTGTTGAAAGTTACGGCTCAAACACCAATCCATGAGAGAGGGGTTAATGGATTGGCAGAGAAGGGGTTGTCCTAATTCTTCTGCCACAGCTGGAGGCATCCACAACTGTAAAAAGTCTGCCTGCTGGTAATGAACTGCTAAATAAAAGAATACATGCTACTCTATGACTTAATCCTGGCTGATCATAGAATTATAGAATCGTAGGACTGGAAGGGACCTTGAGAGATCAACTAGTCCAGTCCCCTGCACTCATGGAAGGACTAATATTATCTAGACCATCCCTGACAGGTGTTTGTCTAACCTGCTCTTAAAAATCTCCAATGATGGAGATTCCACAACCTCCCTGAGTATTGTTCAGCCTACTCACACAATAGAAAGCCTCGCAGCCAGCAACATGAATGAATAGTTGAAGTTGGCAGCTCCAATTCTCCCCCCTCTAAAAAGTATCTGAGATTTTTAACTATGTTCTGAGAGATTGCCCAGCTGGGCCACCTCCACTGACTTTGTTAAGGTGCAAACCAAGGCATTGCCAAGGAAGTAATGGGTGTGATTTACATGTATGTATATGCAGCCTCCCAGATAAAGAAATGGGCCCCACATACAATTTTCATTCAAATTATTCCTTGTCTGTGGGAATTTTATAGGAATGTGAGGTGGGCTAGCCAGAATTTGGCCTATACTCTATATTTGTATGTGGTCCTGCATATTTCTGCACCAGTTTATATCCAGTTAACTCCAGTATTTGGAGTTAATTTGACTTATCCAAAAGAATCTTAACAAAAGCTTAGACCTTGTGCATGATTACATTGGCTTCCTCTAATATTATAGACAGTATATATATATAAACTTTTCAATTCCCATATAACTGGGAATTACTCTCTGTCAATCCTTCTAATATAAAAGGAGATTATACTTTCAAAGTGGTTAATCATTAAATGTATTGGCAAGCATAACTTCATGGAAGAAGCACATTTAAATGCATTGACTTATTTATTCTTGCTTGACAACACTGAGAAGTCACAGTGAGTGAACAGAGTTTTAATTTTCTTTGAGAGAGTGGGAAGTAAACAATAACTTCAAGTTCAGTAGCCTTATTTAAAGGCTTTTTAGGGGTACAGTATTTGTGCATGCTCATTCTACCATTGGGAATCTATGAACTAGGCCTCTACCACCAAGCGACCAGAACCTGCTCCAGTTCAAGTCAAAGGCCAGCTCCCACTGGATTCAGTTGGAAGAAGGTCTAGGATCATGCAACAAAGATTTCCTTCTGAGGGGAGTGTTGCCTTGTAAAGCTGAGACTGTAATACTGTAATATGAGGCATAGAAATGTCAAATACTTCAAAATATAAATAATTTACCTGGCATTAATAACAGATGGATTTTAAGAGGTTACTAGAGATTACTCAAGGGTAGAATAGGCCTCTGCAGGGTAATGGGCCTTATTCTTCATGGCTTTGGAACTTGTGGTGTCAACAGGTGGCCAGTGAGCTGTCTTTCCAGCTGATTTGTGCTGCCAGAGTAGCACAAAGCAGCCAGAGCAGAGTCTATAATAAGATGAGAAATATCTATCACTAACACTACTAATATCAATGCTAACTAGGGAGTTATAAGAAAATAACAGATATTAGGCCACTGCCTGCCAGAGTGGAACAACCAAACAGTAGAGAAGGGTTGGAATGTTATCTTTTGTTTCTGTTTATACTCAAGACTAACAGACAAAAAAAATGCATTATGAACACCATATCTCCATTCAAGAAACTGGGTGAAAAGTTCTTTAACCATTCTGATCATGGGAGATTAATCTGCTCAGTTAATCAGAGACCACCAAAAAACACCTTGTGTCTTCCACCAAGTGTCCAACCCAATCTGAAATTCTAAATACATTGCATTAAAGTCAGTGCCATGCCAAGGATGCTCTGAGCTGGTTCAAAGACTTAAATCTGTTCCTCTGGGCCTCAAAACTTCCTCTCCCCTCAAAAAAGAACAACACAACAAGCAATTACCACAAAGTACTTTTACAAAGGGACCTTCTTAGCCTTCTCTGAAACAATTTCATTCATTAGCTCATCTTGGTCTATCTGCCTTACTTCCAAGTTCTCTATAGAACTGCCAGATTGCTTGACGTTTCCTACCCTATGGACATTCCCAGATATGTCTTGATTAATTTCAGTTTGCTGAAACTCCTTTCATTAGCAGCCATGGTTACAGGAAGACAGCAAAAAATATGCTGTGCTGTTTCTGTGTCAGGGAAACACACAGCTAAAGATCTTTGTGAATGTATTTAAGGAGATCAATGGGCATAGCACTTTCATTTCCAAGTCATCCTGACAAATTTACTTGCAAAAACTGGCAAACAGCTAAGTCTCGTTCTCAAAACTTTCAAATTTTAATCCTTAAGCTAGCTGCTTGCTAAGTTTAGAGTGTGAATCTTTAGGTCTTTGCTGCTGAGACTTTTCAGTTTCTCAACCATCATAAAAGCAAACCTTTCTCTGACTCCTCATACTTACACATCCTATTGTCCAATTGTGTTTCTAATGTGTTTTAAGATGGGGTTGAGAACTTCTTCAGAAACTTTGTTGGGATCTGATGACCTTTTGTCCTTTGCAAGTTCGCTTGGCATTACGTTCCTTCTTTGAGATCCTCTCTCTTTGAACTGCATGGATATTCCTAATATTTCAGCCTGTAGCAGCAGCTTCCTTACATGCAATGAACCCAGGAGACTGTAATTCTGATAAAGTGTCTTGAAGGCCACTAAATAAACCATGAACCATTTGAATGTCAAGATCTAGACTCTACAATTTTTTGCTCACAATGTTACTTTTGGATAAGATAATATATCATATTTTGGCCAAAACAAGACATGAAAACTCTGAAATGTTTGCAAGCTATCAGCTTCCAACTTAAATTCTGGTGTAAGATTGTGTGAAACCTTGCTATTGTTTAAAGTGTCAAGAACACCCTCCACCTCATTTTGTATTGAATGGATTTCCTCTAGCCTTGCTGAACTTCTCAGAGCTAAACATCTCTCACCTAAGTATTGCAAAATATCCAAGAGACAATGCAAAATACTGTGCCAAATGTCTTTCTGCATCTGGTAGCAGGGTTGTATACCTTCATCAGTTCTCCAATCCTTTACAACCATTCTACAGGTTCCATCCAGTGAGCAATTGCCTCCAATCATTCCTTCAAATGTTTGTATTGGCATACTCACTCACTCACTAAAGTGGACAAAGTTCACGAATCCTATTTTACAGTTTGCAAAGGACGATGAGGAGTTTGGGTGGAAAAGCAAACAAGCAAACTAATAAAGGAGGCAAGAGTGAGTCAGACTAAGATTGCTGGCATAACTCCCCATTAGGAGTTTTGACAAAGAACCACAATTTTAATACTTATCTTCCTTTGCATTCATTAGGGGAAAAGGCTTGCTCTAAATTAACAGGACAGTTTTTTACCAAAAAACAACAAACAGAATCCATCACTAGCGTCCAAGTAGCCAGATCTGCCTTTGTTATAGTCAAAGTTCTGCCAAGTCTTTCAATAATCAGACCAATTCCAGCAGCCACATCCATAACAATAATGTAGCAAACAACTGATAGCTTTTTGTCCCCGAATCAGAGACTGTGGCACCCAACAAGCCTGACAAACTCAAATCAATATCCTCACTAGGTAGGGGTTAGTGTGAGAAGATCTAACTAATATCTCTGTGAAACTCTAAGAGATATTAGGTGAAAGGACAGAATATCTTGTGAAATTCAGGGCTATATCAGGAGAACAGCTCAGGAATAAGGTCGATCAAGGTCAAGTGAAGGGAGTAGTTACAGCGAAGGCGAGGGTCCCATGACAAAAGACGAGAGGAAGAAGTAAAAAATGTAAAAAAAAAATGTTGGGGTGTGGTTGTTATGGGCCTCTGATGGGCCTGGTTTCATTGGAACCCTTTGAACCCCCAACACCATTTCATATGGCTCTGATTAAAACTCCTTCAGGTTTTTACTTATCTCCTATGATGCCAAATGGCAGATAAAGTTTAGAACAAAAAATAGGAGAAAATTTGAATACCTGTGAATCGTTAGCTTAAGATCTCTCCGAGCTCTAAAGTCACCAAGGCCAACATTTTCAGGAACAGAACACTAATTCTGGGTGCTTCAGTTTTTGAATGCCCAGCTGAAGATACCTAGGAGTGCCAAACAAGAAACTCAAAATTAGTGGCCTTCTATTGAACATTTTGACTTCAGGACTTTCGAATTTTCTAGACCTTCAAATTAAATATAGCATTTCTCACAGCCTTCTCTCTTCCACAAGTCAGAAATTTTGAACCGCACAGTACACTGTATCACACATTAAATGTAAGCCACATTCTTTTGGAACTAATAACGATGGAAAAGAGCACTTTGAATAAAAATATTTAATTTAAAAATGGATATTAATATATTTTTAGGAATATCAAATGTCACATAATACTTGCTTCAATTTATTAATTTTCATTAAGCTTCCTTGACTTCAGATCACTTTCATGATTTTTTCCCCTACCGGGCACACCTGCCAAGTTTCATTCATTTGGAGGAAGACCTCTTCCGTTTGGATTAATTTTAAGATCGTTTTAAAAGCATCATGCTCTTAAAATGAACTGCATAAGGGAAATAATGAACATAATATATTTGGGTATCAATAAAGTATTGATGCAGAGTCTCACAAAAGATTATATATATAATCTAAATAATCTAATATAAAAAATCTAAATAATTCAAATAATCTTTGATATAAACATTCTCTTATGGACTGAAATCTGGTGAAGGACTGTAAGCAAAAGATAATGATAAACAGCAAAGAATAATTTCATTAAACTGAATTGACAGCCTCCTATATGTTAAAATGGGGGTCATCTGTGTCTTACTGATCCTGGCTCATGCTGGAAGGGCAGCAGAGTCACCCCACCCCAAGGGGACCTCCCTACAAGTCCCACATGCTGATTTAGGTGGGTTTTAACTCATTTAATCATAATATTTTGCTCTTTTGGAGCTCTGAAGAGCTACAAGCCCTTTACAAACATAAAGCCATACAACAGCCAAGTGAGGTAGGCTGTGCTATACCTAGTGACAAGAAACTTGCCTAAGGCCAGAAGTCAGTCTCAGAATCAAGAACAGAAGCCTTGAGTCATAGCTTTTGGTCCCCAGGTGTAACCACCACAGAATATTGCCTGATTATGTCTCTCTGTTGTAAGGCCCAGATCCTACAACAATTTGTGAACATGCTTAACATTAAGCATTTGAGTAGGCTCATTGAGATGAAGCTGAGAAGGAGATTTGTTTTGCTTTCTTGACTACTATACTATTTGTCTGTCAAGTTATCTCACTGGGCTGATTGGGATTTGTGCAAGAACTGTTCTGACCTTTTGCCTTCACACTCTGGTGTAATTCCGTGGTGAACCAAAGTGATCTGCGGGAATGATGTAGGAAAAGAGGTCACTCTGCTATTAATATAGCATTAGTCTCATTCAACAGTTAGTCATCATAGTATCCAAAAACGCACTTAGGGCCACAATTTTAAAGGTATTAGGTGCGCAAAGATGCAACTAGGCACTTAGTGGGATTTTTCAAAAGCACCTAAAAAACTAAGTCCCATTGATTAGGTGCTTATCTTCATCTTTAGGCATCTAAAACCTTTAAAAATCTGGCTCTAAACTACGGTGCCACTGGGCTTATTTCCTTCTCCCTTTCTCTAAGCACTTCCTAGGGAGGCAGTGTGGCCTAGCTGATAGATCATTAGACGGGGACTTAAAAGAGGTGGGTTCTATTACTGGCTCTGCCTCTGGTTGCCCTTGTGATCTTGGAAGAGTTACTTCCCTGCCCGTGCCTCAGTTTCCCCATCTGTAAAATGGCCATAATGATATTGACATTCTTTGAGATCTACTGATATTATTATTTGGGTTACTGAAAGAACTACTGCCATCATCTTGTTCCTCTCCAGAATAGAATATTTGCTGAATAGATTGAAGGGCTCAAAAGATGTTTGTCATTTGCACTTCCAGCTACACTTCCCCGTTGCTGCATTCTTCCATCTTGTTCCTCTATAACAATCTACGGTCTCAGCCTGTAATGTCTCTGACTGTTACCCTGTATTCTGTCTAATAGGACTTCCTTGGTTTTTCCCAGTGACTTCAACTGTGAATATCAACTGTTTGAGCTCCTGCTGCTTCTCCTCCAGAAATGAAGTCGGCTCACCCTTCATGTAGCTCACCTTTCATTCAGGAAAGGGAACAGCACATAACTTTGAATTACCTTGGTTCCTTTGGTATCCATTCTGTTATCCCATTGTTTCATGAGTCTTCAATTGCTTGACCTTGTCAGTGACCCAACGCTTCTGTTTCTCCCTCTTAGAGCCTCCTGAGGGAACTATGTCAGTACTTGCCTGTTTGTTGCACACAGAGTTTGCATATTCAAATATCTTCCAGAGCTATTCAGCCCTTGGTATCAACAATGAGTCACAGTCTCTGTCAGTCACAATCCCCATGCTATGCAGAATTTTCAAATACAGAAATCCTGCCTCCACTCAACAGACCACAAAGCAGTTCTTATCAGTCTCTCCCCAATCTCGGCAGTGGTTTCTGTAGTCCCACTGGATCACTGCTTTTAACTTCTCTCTTCCAGTTCATTGGTCTCTTTCTTCCTGCTCAGTATTCCGCCAAACTAAGTGCTATTCTTGACAACCACATTCTGGGAAAAGGAAGCAGTTGTCTGGCTTTTGGAAAAGACCAAAATAGAGAATTCTCCCAGGGATAGTGACATATCCTGAAGAGTGAGTATTCTTTGTGCCAGTGTAAATAGCCTGGGAGGATCTATATAAATGTAACAAAGCATACATAAGGAAATAAAGTTTTTATTTTTACAGAGTATAAAATTCTTCTTTAATGACACTGGTTAGTCAGGTCAGAACAGCTGATTAGTTGTTGCTATGTTTTACCATTTTGCAATGCTGTATTTAGCTTTCTCTTCTTAATCCAGTTTTTTTGTTTTCTTTGCATGAAACAAAAGTGGTCGTGTCGGTTGATTTGTTCATTAAGCTGAAGGACAAAGGCCATGACTGTTTAACTGAATAGAAAATTGCATGCATTCTGCACAGTTGGCACAATTTTCTTCTGCAGACAAGAAGGGGACCAAACTTGAATAGTGGAGCAGAACTTTCTTTTCTTTAGGAAAGTCCAGAGCTGTGTTTGAACTTTGTGATTCATCCTTCTCTGTATAATGGATCTGAACCAGAAACCTTAGTTCTTCCTAACAGGTGAAAGTACCAATCCAAAGTATATAGCCTGAGTTCTAGTCTCATTAGTGGTACATGGATGCTGTGAGACTTAGTTAATTTACTAAGGTTTATAAAAACACTGAGATTCTGAATGATCAAAATGTTAGGCAGTTGATTGGTTTGGCAGAGAATAAAATTGGCAAATAGACTAAGGTATTCTTTCACTTCTGGAAGTGATCATTTCAGAGTAGTAGTAGGATAGCTGAAATTAGTATGTCTTTATAACATTTTATATGCTGTGTAGTTGTAGCCGTGTTGATCCCAGGATATTAGAGAGACAAGATGGGTGAGTGTGACATTACCCAGTGTTCAGTCTGGACTAATGGACAGCTATGTCCCCTTAATTCACCAACCTGGGTTGCCTCTTTACACTGCTTTACTGTGACAGCAACCACTCCTGGTCTGCTCACACACAGCCTCCAGCATGTAATTCACTCCCAGCTATATCTTATAAGTGTTATAGGCAGGCACTCATGAATTACATTACAGGGTAACACCAACAAACTCCCAGTCCCAGACTTTCCACCAGAAATGTGCATCTTGTACTGTCCAGCACCCTTCTGGACAATACAAGCTCATATAAAGTCCATCATTTCATTAATAGAAAATGATATGCACAAATCCTGTTATCTCAAATGGAGTTTCCCAAACACTTCAGTCCAAGCACACTGGTTTAGATAAAAAAGTTTATTAACTACAGAAAGATAGTTTTTAAGTGATTACAAGTAATGAGACATAAAAGTGAGAATTGGTTGCAAATAAATAAAAGGTAAAACACAAGTAATATCTAACTTAACAAGCTAAATGAATTCAAAGCGAAGGTTTCTCTCACCACATACTGGCTGGCTTCCTTTCAGCCAGGACCCCTACCCCAGTTCAGTGTTAATTTCCTTGTCCCTTAGGTGTTGTTGATGCTATGGGCAGGGAGAAAGGGAGGAGTATTTTGGGGCATCTCTTCCCCTTTCTTATAGTTCCCTTTTTCTTTGAAAATGACCTCCAGCTGAGGTTCAGGAGACAGAAGGTCTGGGGGAGTGGGAACCTCCAGCTGTTTGTTTACCAAAATGTAGATTTCTCACTTACACCCTTTTTCCTGCCAAAGAATGGCCACTTAACCAGGAGATAGTCCATTTGATTCTGTTGACACCTGGCTGAGGCATCAGTTTGCCATTTGTCTTTGAGTAACTGGTTTGTGCCTGCTTTTCTAAACTTAGAACATGTCTCAGTAATATTATACAGTAGAATCTTATAATTTTATGTGAAATGTTGCCACACATATTTTACCGGGACAATAATGATCAGCAAATTTTGAGTTTTCAAATTATACCTCAGAAGACATACTTTGTACAAAATTAATTATAGTGAGGTAATATCTTTGGACCAACTAGGCACTTAGTGGGATTTTTCAAAAGCACCTAAACAACTAAGTCCCATTGATTAGGTGCTTATCTTCATCTTTAGGCACCTAAAACCTGTAAAAATCTGGCTCTAAACTATGGTGCTACTGGGTTTATTTCCTTCTGTTGGTGAGAGAGAGACAAGCTTTCAAGCCACACAGAGGTCTTCTTCAGGTCTGGAAAACGTACTCCCACCATTACAGCAAAATGCAAGATAGAATAGATTGCTTAGCAGAAATAATTAGCACTTATTGTAAGGGATCATTCAAGGTAGAGTGGCCAATTAACACCTCTGCAGTCATATGACAAAAAGAGGAGGTTAGTGGGTTACAGATTGTTGTAGTAAGCAATAAATCCAGTGTCTCTGTTCAGTCTATGATTTTTAGTGTCTAGCAGAGTAATGAATTTAAGCTCCCAGGTTCGTCTTTAAAAATGTTAAACTCCCCCATAGATTCCACAACTTCAACAAGCACCACCCATCCTTTACATTTTCTCTGGAACACTCCCACACTGGCATCAACTTCTTGAACACCACAATCAGCTTCAACAATGGAACCCTACGGACAACTATATACAAGAAACCCATGGATCACTACACCTACCTTCACAGTAACCACCCCAAGCACACCAAGAAATCTGTTTTCTACAGCCAGGCACTCAGATACCACGGAATATGCTCCATGGAGAAAGTCTGGGATATATAGTTTAACACAAATAAGACTGCCTTCACTAAAAAGGACACTCAACCAGAGAAGTAGATAATGGAACAGGCCTCCAAATACCCCAAGAGAACCTGCTTCAGTATAGAAATAAACTCCGCTCTGACTGCAGACCCCTAGTTGTCATCTACCACCCCACAGTGGAGCACCTACGGGTATCATCAAATAACTCACACTTGATGGGGATGCCATCTTGAAAAAAATCTTTCCTGAACCCCCACTTCTGGCCTTCCAACAAGCTCTGTGTGGCTTAAAAGCTTGTCTCTCTAGCCAACAGAAGTTGGGCCAATCAAAGATATTACCTCACCCGCCTTGTCTCTCTATCCTGGGATTGACATGGCTACAACTACACTGTCTCTGTTATAGAGACATACTAATTCCAGCTACCCTGCTGCTGCTTTGGAATGATCACTTCCAGAAGTCACAGGACAGCTCAGTCTATATATCAATTTTTTTCTCTGTCAAACCCATCAATTGAAGTAGGATGTTCATGAAAGCTAATAAAGTTGGTGGTTTGTATACCACAGATAAACAACACATTGCATATAAACTATCAAACAGCTGCCAGATGTAACAACTTTTGGTCACTTATGATTCAAATCTGTGGACCTGGAGGTGAAAGGCTCCATATCCTCTCTATACCAAGCCTCTACTTCAGTCATCTAGTGCTAATATCACATCAAAAGACAATGTAACAATGCAAACCATTATCTATGGCTAAATGTACCCTTCCCCTCAAAATAACTAATTAGTTTCACAAAAGGTAAAAGGAAAGAAAAAAATTGCTACTAAATATTTATGACCTATTGAAACATTAATGTCAGAAATGTGCAAGCGTTGCTTCATGTAAGACTGACACTAAGTAATTTAACACATATTACGTTTCCCAGGAAAATCCTCTTTAAGCTAATGGTGGCAAGTGAAAGTGCACGATGGTGTCTGCACTTACTAATTTAGAGCAGTAGCACATTATATGCTTGGAGAGATTTAATTATGGCTTGATAATGGTCATTGGGATAATCAAAAATTTATTCCTCTGAGAGAAGATTTTTTTCAATTTCCTTTTCATCTGTTGGACCTTAATGCTGATTGATACAAACTTTTCCTACCCCTGAATCTCAAATCAGATTCAAATGCTTCCAAAATCCTTGCCTAAGCCCTCCCCTAGTTCAGGATTAACAGAATATGGATTTATTAAAGTCTGAATAAAAGGGAATTGCCAGCTTGAATTAATATCCCTTTGTGAAATATTTGAAGGTTTTCCTTTTCTGCTAGGAGAAAGATTTTAATACAACCATTATATATCAAATTGGCGGGAAAATGTATCCATTTAATTAATGTAATTTCCCTCCTACTGAGATAGTGTTTAAAACCTTTAAAGTAAAACTAAATAAGAATTTCTGAACCTTTTATCACTATGTACACCCTCAATGTAAGAACTAGAAAATACTGAATGATTAGTAATAGAGAATACTAGTGCAACAATGCTCTGTACAAAATCCTTATATCTTTTATAGACTTTTTTATTGAAATATAAAGCAAAATGTTAGAATTTATTTGATACATGGTTTTCAGATAAGGGAAATATTTTTCAAAAATAGGAGTCTAAAAGGTAGACCACTACATTTATATTTATGCAGCTAAATTATTGCCTGATTTTCAAAAGTTCTGAGCATGCAACAGCTCCCATTGAATTCAATGGAGGCTGCTTGGTGCTCAGCAATTTTAAAAACAAATCCATTGATTCAGATGTCTAAATATGGACTAAGGAGCCTAACTTGAGGATCCTACATTTCATAGTTTCATAGATTCTAGGACTGGAAGGGACCTCGAGAGGTCATCGAGTCCAGTCCCCCGCCCTCATGGCAGGACCAAATACTGTCTAGACCATCCCAGATAGACATTTATCTAACCTACTCTTAAATATCTCCAGAGATGGAGATCCCACAACCTCCCTAGGCAGTTTATTCCAGTGTTTAACCACCCTGACAGTTAGGAACTTTTTCCTAATGTCCAACCTAAACCTCCCTTGCTGCAGTTTAAGCCCATTGCTTCTTGTTCTAAACTTAGAGGCTAAGGTGAACAAGTTTTCTCCCTCCTCCTTATGACACCCTTTTAGATACCTGAAAACTGCTATCATGTCCTCTCTCAGTCTTCTCTTTTCCAAACTAAAAAAACCCAATTCTTTCAGCCTTCCTTCATAGGTCATCTTCTCAAGACCTTTAATCATTCTTGTTGCTCTTCTCTGGACCCTCTCCAATTTCTCTACATCTTTCTTGAAATGCGGTGCCCAGAACTGGACACAATACTCCAGTTGAGGCCTAACCAGAGCAGAGTAGAGAAGAAGAATGACTTCTCGTGTCTTGCTCACAACCTTTTAAAAGAATTTATTTTTCAGTTCACATGGTATTCCTGGAAATGGTCATTTTCAGATAAGATGAGTTTGGATAAAAGTTGTTTTACATATATTCAGTGTAATGATAGTTTATTTGGGTTTTTTGTTGGTTTTTTTAAACTTTTTTTCCTAATGATTTTATTTTATTTCCAGGGACTGTTTTACACCTTCCTAACTCATCAGTACCAATGTGATAGATTCATCAATTTTAAGGGTCGAAGGGAGCTGTCACAGGGTAGCTGGTCCCTGTGAATAGACCAGCCCCAGCGTCCCTGTGTCCAAGCAGCTAGGACAAGTTGAGCCAATGGAAGGGGACAGTGCTACATGTGGGGTTATAAGGGTCTATCAGAGAACAGGAAGGGAAAGAGTGAATGGGGCAAACTGTGCTTCAAAATGAGGCTACAGAGGAGTGGAGATAACTCCTGAGGTGGGGCCCTGGAACTCAGGGAGGCAGCCCTGGGGCTGGTGTTCCAGAAGGAAAAGGGAGCTGGCTGAGAAACTGCTTGTGTTTGGTTTGCTTTGCTTACATTTGAAACATAAATCTATTTAAAGGAGACGGTGTGGATCAGTGTGTGTTTGGAAGTTGGAGAGAAGCCCTGCCCTGCAACAGGACCATTATGATCATCGTTTCTGACCTGCTGCCTAACACAGGCCAGAGAATCTCGCCTAGTAATCATTCATCAAGCCCATAACATACCACAACTACAGCCTCTTCACCAGCACTTTTCAGTAATTTGTCTGTCTGGTGGGAGCCACCAACTTTGCATATGGCAGGCAAATCACCAAATCTTACCCATCTATCAGGATTTCTAGTGAATGACTCCCCTGTCTCCACAACCTATATATTATCACTGTGTTCCCATCTGGAGGTGCTTCTCTCGTAAGAGAGTTTTGTCTCTTTTTTTTGCGACCCCCCCCTCCCACCCGTAATGAGACCAGCTTCCTCAGTTGGAGAATTGAGGCAGCCATTTTTAAGGTGGGTCTTATGATCTCTATAAATAATTTTATCTCTCTCTCACTCTCTCTGTGCTCTTCTAGTTGAGCTGCTCTGCTCTCAGGATGCATTACCTGAGTTGTGAGGACCACAGGCTGCTTTTACTGTTGCTTGTCTTTTAGCTCTATTGGTTTTCTTCACTCTGTAATTGGACATTAGGCAGATCAAGTTTTTTATCTTGTTGTAGATGCTGAGGTTATTTACTTATTAAATTTATTTAACAGATTTTCTTTGCTTTAGTCTCTTAACAACTCATTTAGAAGCCTATTACCCTCAGTGCTAAAATTCCTCTAATTCCTGACTCCCTTGTGCTCACTCTGTCACTGCCTCTCACTCCATCTGGGATCTCTCTCATCTTGAAATATTGTTTCTGTTCCCTGACTGGATGAGTGATCAAGCATTCCCAGCACAAACACTCGTGCATGCAAATTTAAAATGCATTGTCAATGAATAGTCATTCATGTGACTTGGACATTCTCTTTTTGTGAACATTTGTGCTTGTAAAATTCAATCACATGAGTAGTCACAGGAAGCTAACACAAAAGATCCCTGATAACGAGTGGAACAAATTCACTTCGAAATTAAAATGAATATTCATGGGAAAAAATGTTTTTATTGTTTTCACCCAGTTCTAATACACACTGCTGAATATAAAAATCTGTGGTAAGGCAGTATTAAAGTAGGATAGTTCAAATGACAAAAAAGTCAGAAAATGCTAAAAAGCTGAAGTCCCAATAGCAATGTTAATTCAGCAGCACTTAACATCCTGTATAATTCATGGCATACATTTGATGAGAAACAGCAATATTTTGAAATACACATTTAGCCAGAAAAGAGGAGCAGAAAATACTACCTATATGCAATACAGCCCAGTTAACATTGCTGTTGGAATCGTAAGCATTTCCTGATTTTTTTGTGATTTTGAATAATCTGCAACCCTAAGACTATATTTAATATAGTTGTATTTCATCTTTTTATAGAAAATATTTATTACATTTTAAAGAAAAAAAAATTAGGAAAAAATAGGTAATGTTAGAACTGAATTATCACGATTACCCTTGTAAATACTCAAGTATAGATAAAGGCATTTTCCACAAACTTTCCAAAATCATTCACCTTTGAGGTGAAGACAAAGCATGGAAAATGTCAGCGCCAAAAGTAGAAGGTTATGAGCCCATGAAAATGGAAGGTTATAATGGAAGCTATTTTGCAGTCTTAACTTTGGTGAACACACTGTCATACATTCACTAGCAATCGTATATATGCACTATAAATACACATGTTAATTATACCCATGTTAATTATACTACATGCTGTTTCTGGCATGGCAACCCCAAGTCACTCTTTTCAGGGGAGTAGGTTTCTGTGGGTGACCTCTCTGAATGATCTTCTCAGTTGTGCTATGGATAATTAGCTAGACCTAGCCTGATGTGCTTCAGCTTCTGCTCAGGCTCTCTGTCTCAGAGCCAGCCTCTCTCATTCCCTTCATCCCTCAACTCCTTTGTTGTTTTCACAAATGGGACTACAGATGGCCATTGTCCAAAAATAAAAGTTCTTCTGCATTTGTGACAGCGTAGACCTGGGAGTTCTGGCTTCAGCCCCTGACACTCTCCCCATCTCAGTGAATGGAAAGCAAAGAATGCTGGGATGTTACAAATCTGTTGTGCTACTTGAGAACACCCTAAATTGACTTGGCAACTATGTACCTCCTCTTTTCTCTCTCTCTAAGTCCTGGCAAACTGGTCCTGATAGAGACCAGCAGTCATTAGCAACACTGCCATATGGAGAAGAGCTAACACTGGGCACAGATGTCATGTTTGAAAATTGAGCTTGGCATTTGACCTGTTTACATTCTTCCTTTGGATTTGTTCAGAAGGCTTTGACTGAACAAATCCTGGGGTTTGTTTTGACTAAAGAGACTTGCTGTTGATCAAGTTCCCTACCAACTTCTCTCCTCCATATGTTCTGTCTGAAGCACTCTGTTAGCATAAGCAATTGCTAGTTAACACGAGACCCTACCATCACTAGCTGTATGAATCTATGCACACTGTACAAGAACAAAAAGCTGCTATGTTTTGACACACACTGACTTCCAAAAAAATGCATCATCTATACAATGCAACATTTTAGCAGGTCTAATTCCATCCAGCATATATACTACATAAGAAACTATGGGACTGATCCTTCTTGCATTGAAGTTAATATAAAAATTCCATGTGAACAGGATTAGGTAGCATATTACACATCAGTCTCAGTGTATGTATGCATTTAGTTACAGCAAAAATACATTTTATTTCACCTTTCATGTATGACATATTTTTGTTGCAATAAGAACTATGATGCCAATTGCCAGTAGAGCTACAGAAAAGGATGTGAATAATAGTAAGCTAGACACAGGAAAACAGCCAGAGTGGCTAGTCATCAGAGGGTAATGGGACTAAGCTCTGCCAGTAACGTCACAGCAATTTGGCTGATGTACTGCAGGCCGCTGTACTATCTTCTGCCAGTGGGGGATATCTGGCGGAGCTGGAGTTATCCCAGCCTCCGGAGGTTGCAGTACAACTGACTGCCATCAGCGGATTTCAGGCCTTGCAGCACAGGCTGCAGGTAGCAGAGGAAGGAGTCACACAGCCTTTAGCAGGGCTAGCCCTACAGTCACAGAATATAGGACTGTCTGCAGGTACTTACTGCATCCTCCAGCCTTTGGAGTCCTTACAAAGCATGGACTGAGCAAGGAAAACAGCCTTTTATGGGCTATTTTGGATCACAAGCACATACTCCCTGATGCCTCTAGTTCCTGCACCTCCATACCCAGCAACAAGCTAGGTAGGGGCTGGAAGAAGGGGATTCTGAATCTGGTAATTTTGGGTGTCAGGGAGGAGGAAGAGGTCTGGGGATGAGTTTTGTGAGCCTGCATTGTGTGGGAGCGGGGGGTGGGAGGGTGTATTCCGAGCAGGGAGTGTTGGGTTGGAGAGAGTTCAGAACTGTGAAGAGCAGCTGCCACTTAGTGTATGTGCCAGTCACCAATGACCGTAGTCACTGTTACATACAGTGGAACCAACTGCATTTCTTTGTCTCTTCCTATAAACAATTCACAACTGAAGTACAAATGTTGATCCAGTACACAACATTTTTGCCATATTAAGTTTGTTTTAATAGTGAAAAATATGGTTACAAAAACTTGCAGGTGGCTCTTTCTTGAAACGATCATAAACAAAATTATTTATTATTTAGGGGGTGAGGGTTTGTAAACTTTAAAGCCTTTAGACAATTCCAATTTGAACAACAGAGAATTTAATCCACTGATTGATCTCTAGTTTTAATGATTGTTTTTCAAGTTACTCAATCATTTTTATATCCATTGTTAAATAGTATATAGCTTAACACATTTCATAATATTAAGGTTCATTCTTATCAGGATGAGCTAAGAGATTAAGAACAAAATAAGGAAAGTGCTCAAGAAATAAAGTGCTATGTAAATAGGAATCTGCACAGTTTCTTCCATGACATCTATAGTTTCCTGCAAAAATTCAGCCCACAGTTCTCCACAATCGGGAGAGCAGGAAGCAATAGCACTGAAGTAGAAGCACTTACCACCTAGGTAGCACTATTCATCTATAGATTTCAAATTTCTTTACAAAAGGGAGTAAGTGTCATTACTGTACTTGATAAAACATGAGACAAGTTAAGTGACCTGCATGAGGTGACACTCCAAATCATTGGTAAGACTGGGAATAAAATCCAGGTCTTCTCACTCCCATTCTTATAATCTGTCCTATGGCCCATGCTGTAACTGGCCTGTCAGAATGATGGGCCCAATATGGAAGTCTGTCACTAGGAGACATTGTTAGAGAATTGGGTACGAGGAGGTGGGTGGGGAAAGGTTTTTTGTTTTGTTTTTTTGAAAAATGGGTGTTCTGTTAATTAGAGCTGGTGGGGGAAAATCCACCTTTTTTTTTTATTTGTTTAATGAAAAAAAAGTTTTTGTTTGTTTTTGGCAAAAGAAATTCCCATTTTTTTAACCATCTCTAATTTTAAAGAAGAGGGAAATAGTAAAAAAGGAATAATATAGCTAAGTGAAGAATTAGGTTGAATTTGAAGACAGGAGTGAAAAGGAAGCAACCTGGACAAAGCAAGAAGCATAGAAAGAGACCTAACACATTTGGATATGTATCTAATTTTTTATGCGCCCTGCTGAAGATCCTTTGAGGTTGATCAGTCACTGTTAAAAAAATAGTTGGTTTTCTCATCAATGTTGCCAATGTAAAGAGATTCTTGATTTCATGTTTTCCTACTTCCGTTACCATTGTTGTAGGGTGGACGTAATCAAGTGGAAAATGGATTCCTAATAAAACTATTGTCATTTTATCCTTCAAATACGCATGTTTTTTACAAAACACATTTTACATTTTCTTAAATTTTATTTTCAGCTTTAACAGAGATTCCTGAAGTATTTATTATGAATTTTATTATATACTACATTATCACACAATTTAAATTATATTGTATTGCTGCTGAATTTCTACTAGTCGTATTTATAACCACTTTTTAAATTCAATTTCCTTCTTTACCAAAATTCAGTCTCACTCAGATTTGGACTGAAAAAGGAGAGAAGTTTACATATATTGTGCACCCTAGAGAGTTGTTAATCATGTTGTGAAAGAGACTGAACCTAGAGCTTCTAAATCATGACTGTTATAAGAAATACAAGACTTTGGAGCTCTAATTAAAGAATAGTAGATACAGTTTTTTCCTTCCATGGCTTTCATCATACTACACAGGAAAAGAAGTTATACAGCTTGTTTCTCTGATGGTAAACAAACAAACAAACAAAGGCTGTTATTCATCAATATGCGTTCCTGAGCATACATACTGTATATTTACCCTTACTGTGCTTCTGGTTAGAACTAGGGACTAGGAATCAGGACTCCTAGGCTCAGCTTCTGGCTCTGCCACTGGTCCTGGGAGTAAGTCATTTAACCTCTCTGTACCTCAGTTTATAAAATGGGTATAGAACTACTCTCCTACCTGATAGGGAGATGTTGATTATTAATTAATTGGTTGTAAAGTGCCTTGAGAGTCTTGTAAAAGATGTACAAATGTGAAAAGCACTATTATTATTACATGGTAAAGTAGAACAGTAATGGAGATGGAAAGGACGAAAGCTCTAAGTACTGAGTTGTATATGTGTGTACTGAATCACTACTGCTGTCTACAGGATGGGAAACAACTTATTCACTTTATGATCCTCTAATTCTGGAAATCAAAAGGAGGAAGTAAAACCAAAGAATAGAGAAAGATCCTTCAACACCAAGGGTAGATGACAATGTCATTGTAGCAGAAAATCATGAGTCCTCCTCTCTATGATAAACACCTGTAGTAAGCTGATTACTACAGTGTACATGTGCATGCACTTTGTACATGGATCATGCAAAGTATATAAAAAAAAATCCCAAGCCAATGATTTAGAATAAACACAATTAGGTAAGATAAGATTCCATTTTCCAAGTAAAAAAAATAAAATAAAATACCTGAAGGTGCAGTTCCTAAACACTGGACATGTTAAATTTCCCTTTGATAAAGGATAGCATATTGCTATATTTGATTGTACTATGTGCTAATGCTCTACTTACTGTATAATGTTAAATTACTTGGTCCTAACAATAATCACTGGACTACATTAAAGCCAGATTTTGGAGAGGTGAGTAACAGATGGTTCTATGGCACATTAAGGAGGATAGATATTGGGTATCCTCAACCACCTCTTTTTCAATAAATTCCCAGGGCATTTGGGCATCTAGCTTTGGAGGATGACTTCGCTTTCCAAAACCTGGACAAATATAGTTGCATTTTCTAAGAAAAACATCTTTTGAATTTTATAAGAAAACACCAGCATCTTTAAGAAAGGCCTTGCCTACATTAACAAAAATACAACCATGTCAGGGTGCTCCATTTCAACCAGTGTTCTTTGTCCCCCATTTCATGCTGCGTCCCCTCAGCCTACTTTCATTTGGTTCCGATTTGTGGAAGAAGAGAAATTACAAAACACAGGTAAAGTCCAGATATGAAGACATCGCTATGTGTGAAGGATGGGAACTATGTGTTGACTAACCCTAAAGAGACAGTAGAGTAGGGGAAAAACAGTTTCAAAGGGTGTTAAATGAGAAGAGAGTTGCAAATGAAAGTACCACCAACAATTACGGGAAAGCCTCAACAGCTCTCAATCTCTGGAGAGGAGGCAGAAGAAGCACTGAATAAGATGAAGAATGGTAAAGCAGGTGGTGAAGATGAGAGAACTGTTGATATGATCAATGCAGTTGGAGATACTGAATAAAGTGGTGTCATAGATTACCATGTGTTTGCTGGGATCAAGCAAGGACACCCAATGACTGGAGAATGGACTTCATTGTGCCTCTTTGGAAGTGTAAGCATGATGCAAATGATCCAAACACTTATTGGGGTATCACCCTGTTAAGTCAGCCTTTCAAAGTCCCTTGGAGAGTTTTGAAGTTAAGGTTGAGGTGCAGAATGGTGGAGAGGAGAGGAGCAACATGATTTTAGGAATCAAGTATAAGGGGGTAGCCGTGTTAGTCTGTATCTACAAAAACAACAAGGAGTCTGGTGGCACCTTAAAGACTAACAGATTTATTGGGGCATAAGCTTTCATGGGTAAAAACCTCACTTCTTCGGATGCATAGAGTGAAAGTTACAGATGCAGGCATTATATACTGACACATGGAGAGCAGGGAGTTACTTCGCAAGTGGAGAACCAGTGCCTCCAGCTTCCATCCAAGACACATCACACGATCCATTGTCTACAGCCAAGCCCTAAGATACAACCGAATTTGCTCCAACCCCTCAGACAGAGACAAACACCTACAAGATCTTTATCAAGCATTCGTAAAACTACAATACCCACCTGGGGAAGTGAGGAAACAGATTGACAGAGCAAGACGGGTACCCAGAAATCACCTACTACAGGACAGGCCCAACAAGGACAATAACAGAACACCACTTGCCATCACATACAGCCCCCAGCTAAAACCTCTACAGCGCATTATCCACGATCTACAACCTATCCTGGAAAATGATCCTTCACTCTCACAGACCTTGGGAGGCAGGCCAGTCCTCGCTTACAGACAACCCCCCAACCTGAAGCAAATACTCACCAGCAACTACACACCACACCACAGAAACACCAACCCAGGAACCAATCCCTGTAGCAAACCTCGTTGCCTACTCTGTCCCCATATCTACTCTGGCGACACCGTCAGAGGACCCAACCACATCAGCCACACCATCAAGGGCTCATTCACCTGCACATCCACTAATATTATATATGCCATCATGTGCCAGCAATACCCCTCTGCCATGTACATTGGCCAAACCGGACAGTCCCTCCGCAAAAGAATAAATGGACACAAATCGGACATCAGGAATGGTAACATACATAAGCCAGTAAGTGAACACTTCAATCTCCCTGGTCATTCTATTACAGATTTAAAAGTCACTATCATTGAACAAAAAAACTTCAGAAACAGACTTCAAAGAGAAACAGCAGAACTAAAATTCATTTGCAAATTTAACACCATTAATCTGGGCTTGAATAGGGACTGGGAGTGGCTGGCTCATTACAGAAGCAGCTTTTCCTCTCCTGGAATTGACACCTCCTCAACTATTATTGGGAGTGGACTACATCCACCCTGATTGAATTGACCCTGTCAACACTGGTTCTCCACTTGCGAAGTAACTCCCATGACACTCCATGTGTCAGTATATAATGCCTGCATCTGTAACTTTCACTCTATGCATCCGAAGAAGTGAGGTTTTTACCCACGAAAGCTTATGCCCAAATAAATCTGTTAGTCTTTAAGGTGCTACCAGACTCCTTGTTGTTTATGATTTTAGGAAGGGAGGGAGTACTGTAGATACAGTATTTGCAATAAGACAGATGTTTGAAAGAATGATAAGTAGAGGGCATAAGTGCTACATAGCGTTTCTTAACCTTGAGAAAGCATATGACTTGTTTCTGTGCGCACTGGTGTTTGGAGTATTGAGATGGATGGGACGGGGACTTATAGAAGTGGAGATGTTAGAGGAGCTATTTCAAGGGTCAAAAGCTAAGTTGGTAACAATACATGGAATTTCAGAGAGTTTTGAGGTGACAGTGAGATTGAGACAAGGCAGTATGCTGATTGCAGGTCTCTTCATCCTAGTTATAGAGTTAATTAGCAGGAGAACCAAGCCTGTGGAGACACAGAGAAAACTAATGTAGACTGATGATCTGGCCCTTTTGGCTGAGAGCAAAGAGGAATTGGTAAATATGGTATCAGAGTGAGCATATGTGTTTGAAGACCATGGTTTGAAGTTATGTAACACACATAAAGTGAAGTTATGCAAGTATGGAAGGTATACCAAGAGCTGTTGATTGACGTTTCAGGAGAGAAGCTGAAGCAGAAGAAAGAATTTGTGTACTTGGGAAAAGCGACAAAGAGTCCTGTGGCACCTTATAGACTAACAGACGTATTGGAGCATTAGCTTTCGTGGGTGAATACCCACTTCGTCATTACGTATTCACCCACGAAAGCTTATGCTCCAATACGTCTGTTAGTCTATAAGGTGCCACAGGACTCTTTGTCACTTTTTACAGATCCAGACTAACACGGCTACCCCTCTGATACTTGTACTTGGGAAGTACACTTAGTGCCATCAGCGAGAGATCTGGAGAATTGAAAAGTAAAAGCCAGTGTGCATGGGCAGCCCTGAAAAAGGTGGCAGGAGTAATTAAGTGGCAAATCGAAAGAAGAAGTGTATGCTGCATGTGTTTGATCCTGCCTGCTCTATGGTTTGGAAATGGTGGGTGTTACAGAGATGGAAGAAAAGGATACAGGGAGTAGAAAATAATATATTGAGGAGAATGGCAGACAAGCCCAGCGCTCAGCAACAGCCTGGGAGTTTGCAATAGCAATGTGAGACGACAGGACAACTTTAAAAACCAGGACAAGATGCAGGATGTCCCACAACATGTGGGACATTTGAAAGATATGCCAATTCCTCAGGGAACCCAACCACTCTGAAACTATTTCTTGTAAACTAGCCTTCCAGATCATTAATTCTATCTTGTAGCTTTTGGATCAGACATTCATCTGTAGTGATCCTAACAGAGCCTACGTTGTCATCTAAAGTGGAGTTTCTGCCTCAGTAATCATGGAGGATAGCCCCTGCAAAATAACCTGGTCATTACTTTAATTTCAGAGATATGCGGTGATATTTTCCTAAACAGGATCTGTTTTTTTGATATCTGCTTTAGTATTTTATGGGCTTGATGCAAGCCTATCACAGGCTCTTTCTCAAATGGTGGCACTCTGTCCTGCACAGTCAGAACTTCTTCATAATTTGTGGGGAATCAGGGAGGAAAGAGGGTTCAAAACTGGGTCCACATGCTACTAAGATGTTAAAGAACAGGATGGGTCACCCAGAGACAAAAACTTTGGCATTAGGATGTTGGCAGATTTTAGTAGGGTCAAGCTGGAGCTTTAGTTGTAGACAGTCATTTTCCCCAGTTGGCTCCTGGAAGTGAAAATAACTACTGTATTTAAAAGGTTTGTAGAATTAATAGACAAGCAATATGGGGTTTGTTTTTGTGTCATTAAAAGAAAAACTTGGTCATGGTGACACAACAAGCAGAACAGCTCAGGTCATCAAGTAGTTTGGTGCAGATAATACAGACAGTCTATTTTCAGACTACAGTTTATGATTTCAGTGGAACCATTTTCCCACAAGGAAATAACAGGAATATTTATAGGTGTCAAATAATAAAATGTGGCCCACTACTGATCCCAATACTATTTAACTTATGTAATAGCTTTGGGCAAATTTCTAGTTTCAAAATTAATTATAAAACAGAAGATTCAATTACTTCTACTTTTCAGTCTGTTAAAAACACGTTACCTGATTCTTTTGTACTCCAGTGGGAAAAGTCATTTATGAAGGATTTGGGTGTTCAAAAAGAACCACAGATCAAATCCCTAACCTTTACAAATAGAAGTATGCCCCATCATCACAAAATACTGAGGAGGTTTTAGACAGATGGAAGTCTGTTTATTTCTTGCCTCACCAGCATAACTGTTCTGAAAATGAACATTAGCCAGATTCTATTTCTGTCAAGAATTAACTCTGTTTTATTACCCAAATGTGTGTGTTTTAAAACAAAATTAACTAAGCTGGGTACAGACTGTATTTGGTTAATTAAACATCCAAAATCTTGTAGAGAGTACCTATACCAGACCAAAATAGTGGAGTTGCACCCTCATAAGACTTATTACTTTTCTGCTCAGACTTACTAGATTGCTACAGCTGAAAATACTCAGCTCAACAGCGCTGGGCTGTAACAGAACTCTCAATTTTTTCAGCCTTAGACATATCTCATTTACGCTTAAGGAAGATTTTCCTTTATACTGAGTAGACAAGCCCTTATACCTATTCCCACACCACACCTTTGTTAAAGGTTTCAAGGGTAGATCAGTGGTTTGACTAAGTATTGGGTGAAATCCCGACCTTACTGAAATCAATGGGAGATTTGCCACTGACTTCAATCGAGCCAGGATTTATCCACCAACTTTCAAGAATGTTAATATTAGAAACACAGGAAATTCAAGAGTTAAGATTAAACTTCACAAAAACCCAAGTCTCTAAACACAATGTGAGTTTGTTTATCTCAATTTGAAGAGAATAAAGGCCTATATTTTGGGTAACAGACTCATATATTGGAGTCACAATGATAGAATAAGCAACTTTGATCCTATATTGTGCAAATGTTCTATTCGGGAATAATTTTGGAGGAGGTATGTTTCACAGTTACAAACTTTTTGAGGAATAAATCAACTTCACTTTACTGTCTGGTAAGGATGATCTAGATCCATTGATTCTTGGTCCTGGAATGAATCAGCTTCTTCTTGCATCTGGAAGGAAAATCTTTAAATAATATTCCTACTAATAAAATTACTTGATAAGTTCTGGGATGTGTCATTTATGGCAAAATATACATGTATCGAAAAGGGTACCTATACCATTTACATTCAGCCATAACATCCTGTATTAGGTACATGGAAAATACCAATAAAACTTTGCTACTTCTTTCCTTAACTCTTTTATTTGGATATATAATTGAAAATATTTGTGGTAAAAATATTCTTTACTAAAGTGATTTTAAAAACACAATGAAGTAGCTGTTGCTTATACTATATACACCTGTCTTGATTTACCGCTCATAGGTCTTATCTAAGTTGAGAATAGAGGTTGTGACTGACATCCTAGCTAGCATGACTTTATCCCTCGTATAGACAGAGGTTAACAACTTTTAATAAATGTTAGCTGGTCCTGGTGAACCTAGGTTCTCCCCTAACATGATGCCAACTACAACTTTTTCCCCAATCAAGACAAAGCCACAGTGGTTATACAGTTTGGTCTGCCAGGGGTCGGGAATGCGTGAAGGGAACTTTTTCCTCTTTGCAGGGAAGATGGGGGGGAAAGCTGTTCAGTAGTGAATCTTCCAGCCATGTGAGGAGCAATGCTCACGGACTCCAATGTGAATAACATTCAGTCCTTTGCATCTAGAAGAACAGCAGTGAAAACAAAGGCCTTCAAAGGCTGGTAAGAGGTATAAAGAGGGGAAGAAGTAGAGATACAGAGGGTTTACAGTGCCCAGCATAATAGGGTCCTGTTTTCACTTGGGCCCTAGGCACTAATGCAATAAACATGATTAAGAATAGAGATTTAAAAAAAAATACTCTCATGAGAGTGGTAAGTGATTATTAAGATAAGAAGCAAGTAAAGTTTGTTTTAGGTGCCAGATGTGTGTGTATATAGGCTAAAGCAGTGTTTCCCAAACTTGGGACGCCACTTGTGTAGGGAAAGCCCCTGGCGGGCTGGGCAGGTTTGTGTACCTGCCGCGTCCGCAGGTCTGGCCGCGGTTCGCTGCTCCAGGCCAATGGGAGCTGCTGGAAGTGGCGGCCAGTACATCCCTCGGCCTGCGTCACTTTCAGCAGCTCCCATTGGCCTGGAGAAACGAACCGCGGCCAATGGGAGCCGCGATCGGCCGGACCTGCGGACGCGGTAGGTACACAGACCTGCCCAGCCCGCAAGGGGCTTTCCCTACACAAGCAGCGTCCCAAGTTTGGGAAACACTGGGCTAAAGAGATGCTCAAAATGAGCAGGGCTTTATAACCCGCCCTGCGAATCCTGTCACTGCCACAACCTTGCTCCTATGTCAAGCTTCAGTATTTCATAACACTTCCACATGTAAACTACAATAGAACCTCAGAGTTACGAACTGTCTGGTCAACCACACACCTCATTTGGAACTGGAAGTACACAATCAGGCAGCAGCAGCAGCAGACCAAAAATATATATATATATATATATAGTACTGTGTTAAATGTAAACTACTAAAAAGATAAAGCGAAAGTTTAAAATAAAAGATTTGACAAGGTAAGGAAACTGTTTCTGTGCATGTTTCATTTAAATTAAGATGGTTAATAGCAGCACGTGTCTTCTGCTTAATAAAGTTTCAAATTTGTATTAAGTCAATGTTCAGTTGTAAACATTTGAAAGAAGAACCATAACATTTTGTTCAGAGTTACAAACATTTCAGAGTTATGAATAACCTCCATTCCTTAAGTGTTCGAAACTGAGGTTCTACTGTATGTCTTTTCCTCTCCACATTTTTATTTACATATGTGTACACACACACATCCCCACACACATACACAAACACACACACATGTGCACGATCAAAATGCCAATTTCCCCCTTCCCATACTAGTCTCTTTTTTATTTGACTGGTGTCTTGAGAATCATCTAAAAAATTAACAGTTCAACACAATCAGAGAGAGAGAGAACAAAAGCTCAAGAAATCATTCGTTATGAAACTTGCTAGTTGTCATAGAATATCTATCAACTTTACTCTACAGACCAGAGAAGAAACAAAGTCAAGAAGATATTTCCCACTTTAGCCATGTCACTGATAAATACAACACCCCAGAAAGAAAAAAAGAGTGTTTGCAAAGACCACACATCAGTAGTAATAGCAGCCTGTTCAACAACCAGCAATTTTTAATCTCTCGCTCTGCTGAATATGTTCAATGCTGGAAGCAGCCTCTTCAAGGAAGCTTGAAGATTCAAATCCTCATCCCCCTGATGTCCTTTCTGAGGACAGGACAGTCTGCAGCCCCAAAGAAGCAGCTGCGTCTTCAAAGGACTGAGCTTTTGTTTTAATTACCATCACCTCTTACATCATCTGGAGGGACTGTGGAAGTTGGAGATGCAGGAAACAGAGCTGGCCTTTGAACATGAGTGTGTGTGTGTGTGCACGCATGGGGGAGGAGGGGATTTTAACACTTTCTACCCTATCATCATCTTTCAATGTGGGTGACCCAGAAAGTAGCAGTAGCTGCAATCTCACCAGCAACAGTATGAAGAGAGGTGGTAAAAGCAGAAAAGGCCAGGAGCCAGAGGAGGAAGAAGAGTGCTGTTAATACTCCTCCATTCCTTCCTATAGAGTATTCAAACACTAAACAGTTATTAATGCTGTACTGCTTTTGTAACCTGATCCCTGATTTGGAGCCAAATTTCCTACCTGCCATACCTGGCCTGGACTAAGAGCAGCAGCCAATACAGCAAGCGTATGTTTGTGTGTGCCTGTGATCATTCCGAAGCATAAACACAATGCCTTCAGCTAGGTAGACTGGCTGCGTTTGGAAGCAACAACAGCAGCAGTTAGTGTATCCATGAGGAGAGCCGCTTATACTGCCCCACTCCTCCAAAATCAGAACCCACTGAAAAATGTGAGTGGTATGGAAAGTCCCAGGAGCAGCAGCTGTGCCTATTAAAAAGAACATCCTTGTACACAGAATGCATTTATGTAATACCTAGAAATCTCTCCATCCCATTTGTAATGGAGACAGAACTTATTTCCTCCAGACAAACATAACATTAATTCCAGTATGTGTATTTTGAAGCATATTCACCAGATTTTGCAGGAGCAACAAATTTGTTTTTTGTCAGGTATAAAATTACTGGCAGATGTTCAGCAAACTGTCCTTCCTCATTATTTATATCTTAAATTTGGAGTCATTCTTCATAGACAAAGCTTCTGTTCTAAATAAAAAAATAAATCTTACTGTTCCAAAAAAAAAAAAAAAATCATACCAACAGCTTCTTTAAAATAGAGTGATTTAAAGGTGAAGTGTTTTTTTTTAAAACAACACATTTTAAAATCTATTTAGAATCTATAATCACAAAGATGTATATAGTAATTCAGTGAAACATGCCTGTAATTCTCAAACCTAAATGTTCAAAACTCATGAGTCATACCACCAACAGTTATCATGGATTGGGTTAAAAATCATCAGATTTAAAAGAATAATAAATGTGGGGTTATTTATAAACACCTTCCGGGTTTTTTACTTTTGGGATACACTCGTGTCTGCAGTAGTACTAAGCAGAAGATGGAAATGCCTTTTTGTGAAGGATGTAAAGACTGAAATGTTGCTTCATTCCAATTTGAAACAACACTGAAAAATGTTGAAGCTCTCTGCCAAAGAAAATTCTGAACTTTTGTTTGTTTATTTCAGCTCCATCTAAATGTTTTATATTGATAAAGTCATTTTGTTTCAATTTTGATTTTATAATTCTAAAATAAAAAATTATATTAAAAAAGTCATTTCAAAACAATCAAAACATTTCATTCCAAAAAATATCAAATAGGAGATTTAGACTTTTCAGAATCTTTTCCAGCTTTTTCTCCTAACCCAAATTTTGGCACAATCAATATGATTTGGAGAAGTATTTTTATTTTTATAGAACTGCACTTTCTGATGCAAAATGGTTCAGACAACTTTTTTTTTCAACCAGATCTATTCTTCAGGCTTTCTGCTGCAACTATGAAGACCAAAACCATACTTTAATATATTAAAGCTGAAATTCTCACAACATAATTTATTTCCAAGAGTGAAAGCTTAAAGAAAAAAATATTGCAATGAAATATTGTGATGAAATCATGAGAGCCGGCAACAGTGCATGTATGAGATTCTCCCCCCTCTTCCCCCACGCACAAATCTCCAATCTTACAATGTTTAATTCTGTTTAAATGTTATTAGATAGTTACCTGTACTAAAGGTTGTTGTTTTTTTGTTTTTAAATTGGGCTTATGCCTTTTATTGCTTCTTTACATGTATAAGAAACTTTTCTGAGCTGCTCGTCTGCTCTCACTAGAGGACTTCTGGGGGCCCAAAGTATGTTTATCGTGCAGCTCATTTCTTAGGCCTTGTCTGAATGGTGATATTTAAAATTTTGACTGAAATTACTTGTCCAATGCAACATATTAACTGTGTAACAAAGCCCGGAAAAGAACCCAGGAGTCCTGATTGCGCCTTCCAAATTTAATTGTTTGACACACTTCCCCTTAATTAAATGGAATTAAACTAAATATTTGGGTGTGGGAGGACAGAATTCACATTTAAGTATAGTTATGACACTATAGGAAAACTACAGTCTTTTTGCAGAGCTACTTGCAAGAAATGCACAACTAGACCATACTTCTTTCCCTCCACATTGGGTATACCGTGACACAATGAAGGAGAATGTCACTCCCCTGGGCAAGGACCCACCCACAAAACAAAGTTTGTCTTGAAAAATTAAAGACAAAGATGATAATTGGAGATGCATCAAAAAGGGATACTGAAAGTTCAGCTATTTGAAAACTCTCTATAAAATCTGATAACCAGAACAACGGAAGTGTCTCAATGTCTACGTTTATGGCGGGATGTAGAGTACAGATGCAGCAGGCTCCCCCTATCAGGGGTATAGATCACAGCGTAGACAGTGAGGGACTACATAGGAGAGTAGAGTGAAGATTCACCTGAACCCTAATTATATACTCGAAACAGCTGTCTGCATGCCCAAGCAGTGTTTCCCACGTCTACACTACTATTTTTAGCAGTGTAGTGTCCTGCTGCCTCCTTGCTGCCGGAGCCTTTCCCTGAGACAGACTCAGGCAGTGGGGAAAGGCTCTGGCGGCCCCCTACTATCCAAGCATTTCCCTGCTACCTCTCCACTGCCAGAGCCTTTCACTGTGGCATGTAGCTACTTGTACCCTACACACCACCACCGGTGTACATAAGGCCAATGAATGAGAAGGATGATACAGAAAATATTAAATCTACTGTGGAAAATTCCAAGAAAAAAAATCGTCTACATTCAGAAAATGATTAGCTGTAGAAAATAGATCAAGACAAAATAATGCTGTAAGTTTAGGATTCCCAGAAGATGTAGGAAAAAGCAATTCAATTACGTCAATAGACAACACACTTAGAAAACGACTTTAATATGCCAACTGAATGTCTTCCTTTAGAAAACTGAGTGAGCACAATGCCAGAGTCTGGTCAGTCTTCAACTGACCAGAAATCACAACCCTTTCTGGTGAAATTGCAAAGGGAGTTGTTGGTGTCACTAGGCATAGCTACCAGGTAACTCAGGAGAGTGGAAGGCCAGAAGTGCCGATGAAGCTCTTCTGCTCTGGGTCTAAATGAGCCACAGTGACTCCATCTTGGGAACATTAACCAGCCTAAAGTGCTGACAGCCTAAAAAGCAAAATATGTGATGGTCAGCTTTTCTAGCAGACAGCTGCTGTTTTGCTCACTCTCAAACAGTAGAGATAAGACGGGGGAAGACTGCTGCACAGGCCTTGCAAGGCCATAGATAAGCATGTGAATGGGAAAGTTTCTAACATGCACAATGTGTACCTGCTGTAACTGTTGTCTGGAAGGGAGGGGTAAGAGTAAAATAGACAAAGGCTTGCACAGAAACTGCTTGGAATATAAAAGGGAAAATTTGTTTGTATGTGCGGCACTTGATTTGAGATATGTTGGTCTCCTAGTGCCTATTCAGAGATCTCGAATAAATTTGCTTTGTTTCTCCACCTCGGTGTCTTTATTGGTGCAAAGCACACCGGGCAACGAACCTCGCTGTTTGCCTCCTCGGGCCCTTTTAGGCTGGCAACAGAGTTAAGAAAGGAGGAAGCAGTGCAATTGGCAAAGTGGGGATAAATCAAATTACCCTAGGGAAAGATGACAAAGGAGCCAATTTTCCAAGATTTTATTAAGGAAGTTAAAAAGTTAAAAAGAAGGAAAAAAGATTTCAAGAACTAAACTTGAACTAAATTTGACATTCTGTGTTATTTTCTCAGCTAAGCTTAAAATCAAGTAGGAAGATAAAATTCATTAGCCTTTTTTTGGCCCAGAGGAATTTCAAATGTTATTGGTCTACAAGTTGCAGAACTTGAATGAATCTCTCCACTCACACATACAGCTTGCAACTCCACTGAGCAGCAAAATGTTCTTCCCTTCTGAAACATTTGTGTTCTTGGAGGCTCATTTCTAGGCAGAACAAAGTGCTAGATGTTTCTTGGGTCTCATCCTTTGAAACATTAAAGGTGAGCAGCAAAAAGATTTTTTTTTTAAATGGACTTACTATTGCTTCTTTAGGATGCAATGAATGCATAGATTCCCTCCTCTCTCCAAATTATTTTCTGCTTGTTGATTTTTACTTTAGAAATGTCAGGAATGTCAAGTCTGGCATTCTCATTTCTTTACTGGTCACCTTTAATAAAGAAATTATATAAAGGAACAATCCAGTTATAACTGTACATACCTTAGACATGTTTGAAGCAATGCCTTCAGTTTCTTCGATGAGTAGTAGAAAAGTACATATGAATTCATAGTCTGGAGCCCTCTCCAATGATTTCTTTCATTCAGGTTTTGACATTCAGAAGTAATTTGGCTTTCCTCTTGTTTTACATACTTCAGCAAGAAAAATTGCCCTGTGGACTAGTTGTTATATAGTTATCTAGATTCAGGAGCTGTAGGTGCATGGGATTTCCATTTCTGTGATTTTGAGGAAGAATTGATAAAGTATTAGGCTAATATTTATTTAGAAACATTCTGACCATGGCATATGAAATTTCACTAATGTTAGGTAGAGGAATAAAGAGCCTTCTGGAATGGTGATCAGTGCTTCAAATTTTGTTTATTTTGTATTGGTTGGGGGTATTCACCATTTTTCCAGTGATTTAACTGAAGTGACATTAAAAAAGGTTAAGTGTTAATATAAAACTCTTCCTCAACCTAGCTAATATAATGCAGCATAGAAATGAAATTCAGAATGATTTGACTGGATGCTGAAAGAGTGCTTCATAAAGTCATTTGCAGTTACCTTTTTATTATATTCACTAAGTTTGGGTTCTAAGCCAATTTTTACAAATGGTTCAAATTATCATATGTAAGCACAGAAGCAGCTGTTATCTGTAACGTCTGAAAGAATTGTTTAAGACAATTCCCCTCTGAATAGCAGCACAAGAAAAGGATGCTTATTGTCTTCCCTTATTTTTGACATTAGTACTGAGCTCCTAGCAACTGGAATAAGACAAAAAAACATCAATATAAAAATACAGATGGAGAAAAAGAATGGAAGGGAGTAATATTTGCTGATGGCACTTGCTTCCTAGTCAGTAATCCATATTTTACTATTCCAGCAAAACTTGAATGAACTGACTAGTTTACCATGAATATTCCAACTAAGATCCTGCTCCTGCAGTCATGAAAATAAAGTTACTCACATGCATTGACCTTGCTGTGCAGAAAGAAAAACTAGACACAACGGATGTGCTTTAATTGGAGTGCGACCCTATTCACTTAAAATATCTTTACCAGCAATAAATCATACCACGCAGGTCATTTTTTCCTTCATCATTTACACATATTTTGGAGGGCTGTCATCAGTCCTTACCCTTTCCATCCTGGTCCCAGAAGCTGATTGTTGAGACCCCATCTCCCTCCCCTCATATGAGGGTTAAGGGGGGGACTGGAAAAAGGGAAGCAATTGTCCCTCTACTTTATCAGACATTCAGAGTCCAAATCCTCTTTTTTCTCCAATTTTCTGAGAGGATGCCTCTCCCCAAACTCCTTTCCAACTCCTGTTTATCTGTGAACCATATCCCTTCTGTAACAAATGCCTTCATGGGACATCAGTCAAACTTGTTACCTATTGTGACATTTCTGACCTAACAGCAGTCCCTATTTCCACTGGGTCACTGACCAGCTATGGGGAAGGTGAAAAACAAACAAACACCCCTTCTGGCAGGGCATGAAAAATTTCTTCCCACCCCCAAAGGAACAAGGGAACCAGCATAATACCCACATCTAACCCCAGAAACCCGGTCCTACTCTGATTCCATCGGTTGGCAGGTTGGTGCTGCTGGCCCAAGGTAGAAAGAGAGAATTCCTCCCATGTTGCATGGGGTATAAAAATACCTCTGCCAAGCTCATGTTGTGCAAGTGTTTCCCCATACCTTGTCCTGCTGCTTCCCTTTCCTCCCTGATTCTGTTCAGGTGAGTTCCTCTTAGAACTCCTTTGAGTGCAGCTCCCTATATTGTCCCCACCTTCTTTCTTTTTGTAACCAGGCAAGGAGTAACTGCATTCAGTTGCAGTGAGCACACTTGCAGGATTGAGACCTATAAGTGGGTGAAATATGCATTTAGAAAAATGCACAACTGCTTGAAATCCAAGTTACCATAGATTTCATATTAAAGTGGAAAATAAGTCCATATATGCAGAAAATTTCACTAAGCATAAATGGGTTCATCTATGAGCAAAAAATTGTGAAAATTAGTACTTTTTGAGCAAGTGTGCTTTTTGCATTACGTACATGGACAAAAATTGCCTGAGAGTTTCACTGTCCTATCTTGCACAGTGGCAAGCACTAGATGCTTCAATGAAAAGTGCAAAAACCACTACTATAGGCAGATGTGCACATGATGTACCTGCTGTGGAGATGAAACAGAGTTGGTGTTGTCTGTAGTACCCCGTCTCATGGAAATTGGAAGATGTGTAGTGAATGAAGCATGGGATTGCAGGAAGAGAAATTTTCCTGGATGCTGGGCAAGTCACTTAAACCAAAATGTTCACAGATGAGCATGTTGCGCAGAGGACCGTGCAGTAAGTTGTTTATAAAAAGTCAACAAAAAATTAAAAGCAGGAAGACTGGATTAGTTGAAACAAAAAGGCCTACAGATATCACCCAAGGTCTCAAGATCATGTTTGGTAGAGCTGGGCAAATTTTTTTGTCCAAAACTTTTTTAGATTCAGTTATAACAAAATATTCCATGAATTTGTGTTGATTTTGCCAATTGTTTCAGTTGAAAATAAATGTCAATATTTTTGTAATTGTTTAGGGTTTCATTTTGACATTTTCAAAACAAAATGTTTATATATTTTTTAAATCCTAAACAACTTTTAGTCTCAAGATTTCCTTTGATTTTATTTCTTTAAATCAAAAATAAAAGTCTCATTTTGAGCAGAACAAACTTTTTCAACTTTTCAATTTGCCAAACATTTCAAAAGTTTATTTACAGTTCAACCCCAAATGGAATTTTTTCTCGTTTTTTTGGGATTGACAGAAAACCAAAAAAACTTTTATTTGTACAGCTCAAGTGACTGGTAAACAAAAGAATACAATCAATGGACGAAAACTGGTGGATAAAATAATGAGGCAATGGGCTATTCCAATCATTGCCCCCTTTTGGGGTCCTTAATAAAAGACTTGGGGTGGAGATCAAAATGATGGGACAGGTAGAGTAATAGCTGTTACCTCCCAACCCATATATCCCAAACCTAGGATCCAGCATGACACCACTGCACCTTCCTTGTCCTGATCCTGAGAGAGATCCTGACTAGATCAGGCCAGGGTTCCCTAAAACAACCTACCTTAATCCAAATTAATTTTCAAGTGTAGTACAAATGTATAGTACAGTTGATGGTATTTTTGCATCTTAGCCAGAACATCATAGATTCTAACCCCCCCTTATGTCTATATTGCAATTATGCTAACCCAGGGCTCAGACTCAGGGTCCCAAGACCCTGCAGGCCTGGAGGGTCTGAGCTCAAGTTAAGCTGCAGTGGAAACACAGCCCCGCTTGACCCAGGGGCCCAGGAGTCATCCGGAAGTATCCCACAATTCCTTGAGACAACTTTCTTAGTCCTCTCTATCCCAACAATCTGCTCTATTGAAAATGGAAACCAGCCCTTTTCAGAATGGCAGCAGCTTAGGTTAGCGTTAACCCATTCTCTTCTGATCAACAATCTGCAAGCTCACTATGAGACAGCCTCCTGGGTTTGCAATGGAGAGCAAATGATCAAGCCTTTTGCAAAGTGAGCTGTTTCCTGGTAATGTGCAAGGCGGGCAGAAAAGTTTTCCCACAGAGCACCACAGTCCTAGGGCTACAGTGGCCACATTTTTGGGTGGGAGGGGAATACGGACCCTGGGATATGGTTGCTTTGGGACATGGCTTGTTCCCTAATACAGGTCAGCTGATTCAAGTCCCACTAACCCTGGGCTTAAGTTTCAGTGTATACATATCCAGTGTGGCAAATAAAAGTATGTGCTGTGCCAGGGTCTTTCCAGTAGTGAGGTTGCAAGCAAGTATCAGCACCAGAGACAGAAACTTCATTTTCTATCTGTGCTGTTCTTTTCTTTCCCCTTTTGCATGTGTTTGCCTGATTTTGTCTTTAAGAAAACGGGATCAGGCCTTAATAGCAATGCCAGCTCCAACCCAGAGCTAACATGCTCTCTTTTCCCAACAACTGACAGTTATTACCACCTATAAAACTGCCAAACAGGGAAGAGGGGGGAGAGAGAAAGGGCTCCCTATAAACCTCTCTACACTTAAAGGGAAAGAAGAATATTGTAAAACTAAAAGCTTTACGTAATACTTTCCATTTTAAATGTTTTTTAACTTTTGACTATAGCTTTAATAAAAGATTTAAAATATTGTTAACGGTGATTGTTGCCATGGAACTAAGCAGGCTGAGGCCTCTGTACTTGAAACCCTGAACCATGTTTAACTGTTTAGTGGTTTCTCATTCCAGTGCTCCTCATAAAATTCACCCATACTATCCCCTTAAGGGATCCTCTATCCTCTGGCATATGTCTTTAATGCAGAATCTAGTGAAATAATTGCCATTAGATGGGCAGGACATTAGTCATATGGGTATAGTGCCATCTAATGCCTCTGGGGATTCAGTAGTCACGGGAATTACCACCTTCAACACTGGAAGGAGTTACGGGAAAGAAAACCTTAAATGGTCACTAGAAAATCCACACGATAACTCCTTGCAAAATATTACTGTACTATCCAGTGTCTAATATACATGATTTTCTTTTACAAAGGCATGGAAAAGACTATCTTGAAGATAGATAACATTTTAAGAACCCTTCAGTACAGTTTAGTGATAACTAGGTAAAAATCTAATGAGGATCAACAAGGACAAGTGCAGAGTCCTGCACTTAGGACGGAAGAATCCCATGCACTGCTACAGACTAGGGACCGAATGGCTAGGTAGCAGTTCTGCAGAAAAGGACCTAGGGGTTACAGTGGACGAAAAGCTGGATATGAGTTGACAGTGTGCCCTTGTTGCCAAGAAGGCTAACGGCATTTTGGGCTGTATAAGTGGGGCATTGCCAGCAGATCGAGAGATCATTCCCCTCTATTCGGCATTGGTGAGGCCTCATCTGGAGTACTGTGTCCAGTTTTGGGCCCCACACTACAAGAAGGATGTGGAAAAATTAGAAAGAGTCCAGCGGAGGGCAACAAAAATGATTAGGGGGCTGGAGCACATGACTTATGAGGAGAGGCTGAGGGAACTGTGATTGTTTAGTCTGCAGAAGAAAAGAATGAGGGGGGATTTGATAGCTGCTTTCAACTACCTGAAAGGGGGTTCCAAAGAGGATGGATCTAGACTGTTCTCAGTGGTACCAGATGACAGAACAAGGAGTAATGGTCTCAAGTTGCAGTGGGGGAGATTTAGGTTGGATATTAGGAAAAACTTTTTCACTAGCAGGGTGATGAAGCACTGGAATGGGTTACCTAGAGAGGTGGTGGAATCTCCTTCCTTAGAGGTTTTTAAGGTCAGGCTTGACAAAGCCCTGGCTGGGATGATTTAGTTGGGGATTGGTCCTGCTTTGAGCAGGGGGTTGGACTAGATGACCTCCTGAGGTCCCTTCCAACCCTGATATTCTATGATTCTGTGATTCTATAAAAAGAATCACTGCTTTTATGTGAAAGTAACGATTTTGATAAACCAAATGAGAGTTAGAGGGATCTTTAAACAGAAATCTCTGCAGAATAGCCAGAAAGAAACAGCTGAAGTGACCAGAGGATATTGCCATAGTAAGACATACATCACTCTCTTTTTCCAAATAGATTTTAAAATATGATGGCTTTCAGGCTAAAATTGCCTGTGCACTGTTTATGCCTCTTAGTTTTTTGATTATTCCTTCTGCAAAAAAATCATCTTGAATATATTTTTCTGCTCCATTTGTATTCAGAATATTTCTACCTTTCTGGCTTTTTTCATTGAATCATTCTTCCCTCCGTTTTCTGCATAGTATTATTTTCATGTTCATTTTCACTGATATTTTCCCCTTAATATACCTGGATGACAATCATATCCATCTTTTAATATGTCACCGTCTCCGTCATGCTATTTGGCTTCACAGCAGATTTCCACAGTAGCATCTTAACAGAGTAGGAAGTTTTTAAGGCTACCTATATTTTCTCATGAAGAAATAGAATAAAATTGACTATCACGTGGAGTATGATTGGTTCACATAAGCATGTACGTCTTTCAAATGTCCTATTCCTTTGCCTCAGCCCAATGATTGGTATCTTCACAACTCTTTCCCACAACACACACACTAATTTGTGTCTAAGCTGCTGTGATTCAAAGCAAAAGATTTCTTGTCAATGACTTGACAGAAGCTTTCTTGTCAACAGCACAATGGTGGTTTACCAAATATGGTACGTTATTTCAGCTGCCCTGGAATTCAAACTGATTGGAAGTTTGGGCAGCACAATGTACACATGGAATTTCATTGACTAAGTGTTTGCCTTCTGTTGAGAGTTAGTTATAATATTGGAGGCATGATACCAAACTAGAGAAAACAGTAATCTGATCTAATTCATTCCCCCTGAATCCCTTTAGCAATATACAGATATAAAGGCCAATCAGGGTTAGTTACTCCATACCAGTACCCTGTTATGCTACCGAATGGTTGAGGGGATCAGGATGACACAGGTAGCAACTATTGGGAATAGTTTCAAAAGACGGCCTATACTTTATTTTATTTGTATAGAAGAATGTAACCTATCTCCTGTCTTAAAAATCATAATTTAAACCTTGCAAAACATCAACCTACTGGTCCTTTGTATCTTATATCTCCCATACAGTCAAGGTTTATTGCCTCATGCCTGAGCTGTAGTTGGTCAGAGAAAATGAAAAATGAAGTGAGAGTCCTCCACAGCTACCAGGCCTTGTATTGTGCCTTGAACTGCTCTCTCTGTGTGCACAATATATTTAAATTTAAAGCTTTAATTTGAATATATTAATATATATATGCCGACATCTGTACTGTACTCAAAGAGCTTATACAAACTATTAACCTTACAAATTTAAAAGATGAGTATATCTTCAATTCATGCTGGATACACTGATGAGCCATGTACATCAAGCTTTATTGCATCTCCACTCTTACTAGAATACTACGATATTCTTCACTAATGCTCCAAGACACATCTTAGATTAGTAATGCTGCCATTTCAGGGGGCAATTACTCGTATTGTATTTAGTTTTAAAATGAACAGTACAATGTAGATCTTTGATAATGTATGTCCTTATTTGCTTTTATAAAGAAAAAATCCCATGAAGTGTTGATCCAGTAGTGCTTATTTTACCCTCTACTTCTGGGTTCCGTGCCTGTTAGAGGAACTGTCATCCCCTAACTGACATACCCCATTTGTCATCTTTCTCAGGACTCCTTATCAGACTGCTGGTGAAGAGCATCTGTGTGTATCTTCGGAAATAGTCATGATGACAGATTTACATTCATATATAGCTTCTTACCCAGAAGAATCCAGAAATGTTATACAGCATATAGTTATCATTACAGTGGAATCACTTTATCCACTGCAATGTGGTGCAACATGGCAGCTGCTTTTAGTAGCTAACTGCACCACTAATACAAATGTTTATGTCCTATTGAAACATGGAGAATTTGAGAGGTGGAATGTAATTGGCCAGGACACCAGGACTAATTCACACACTCTTCCAGAAAATACCTTAAGATTTTTAGTGACTACCAGTCAGCACAAATGATCAAGATATCCATGTGAAAAAAATAAATCGAAACCAGCACAGTATCCTCTAATATGTTACAGAAATATTCATTCACTACTGACTCAGAGACAAGAGTGACACCTACCAAATCACTACCACTACTTCCTGGCCCATATGTTTTTTATTAGAAGTCTCCTATCCAAGTACAGACCACAGCCCAAAATGATTTTTTACCTGTGATGTTAGTGAATAGGTATCCTTTAGGGGGAACTTTACAGCTAAATTGTAGGAAAATTCTTACTTTTATTGAAACAATAATATCAAATATGAACAATATTAAATCTAACTTCCATGAAATTTAAGAAGGCTATAGATCTTGGTGTGAACAAAGACATTATTTGTATGATATTAACTTTATATTCAGTATCATTATTTTCTTGCCAATCTTCTGTATTAACTGAATATCATGGTAGCAAAAACAGTACTTTTATATAACCATTGCCTTTAAACAAAGACTGGGTGAAATCCATGTGCTGGCAGGAGGGGAATAGAGATAGTCCTCCTCCAATTAAAGTCCTTCTATAAACCAGAGACCAAATATATCTGGATGGAAACCCGCCAGCCCTCCCCTCAGTCTCTGAAACCTGTGGAGTCCAAAAATCCTTAATAAGTAATCAAGAGCTCACAGCCTTCCTTATCCACCATACAGTTATTGATATAAAAGCCCCATCTACCTCCTCCACTCAGCCTATACTGGAGCACTCATGAGTTTCTAGCATTTAGGAGAAGTTTTGTTTGTTAAGGCAGTATAGTCTCAACTTTACATTTTTTAGAAGCTCTTTGGGACAGTGACAGTGATTAACTATAATTATGCGCTAGCACAATGGAATCCTGACCTTGCTGAGGCCTTTAGGTGAGAACGATGATTAAATAATAGAGAAGATCTGCACACAGAGGGAGTTCTACACATACTGATCTTCCCTGGGTTCATGAGGAAGCAGGATGGAGGGAGAATGCTGCCTCTGATCCATGCTGCCTACTTTCTTACAGCTATATAGAAGCATCCCTTTAGGAACCTCAGAGGGTTTGTTCTCTATGGGTTTCAAAGGACTGGAAGGCCTCCAGCCGACACCCAGTGGCTAGACACACAGGAAAGCTAGAATAAAGTACAGCAGACTTCTTATGTAACTTACACCATTTCCATTTCTTTGATCTGAAAAAACACCCTCTTTGTGGGAGGGAGGGAGGGAGGAGGTCATGGAGCAGCCAGCTCTCGGGGAGGCTCTGGAAGCATGGCTCCTCCACAAGCAGTACTGCAGCAAGAGGAGATGGGATATGGCTGAGCAACAAAGGAGTTGCCTCAAGTGCACCCCCAGAGATCTTTAGGGTGGAATTCTCGGCCTCCTCCATAAGAGGCAGAAAAATGTCATGAGTTAAAACTTGCAGTTTTCATTCTCCCACACGCACTTCTCTTGTGTAAGGGAAAATTATGCCCTTAAATTTTTTGTCTGGAAATAGTGATCTGTAATCGGAATGCTTAGCGTAGAACATAGCTACTCATCCTCTGATTTCAAAATGATTCAGTAACCAGTCTTTGCCATGGCTGTTGCATTCTTTTTTTACTCACACAGCTCTATATATATCAATAAGCTCCAAGAGGAAACAATTGTTCATATGAATAATGTGAGCATTTCAAATGAGGGTGGATCCAGAGCTTGTCTCGTGAACTGATGGAAAGAGTAAATCTGAACCCATGAGCAGTTCATTTGGATGGTATCATTGGACTGACACAGTAATGCCACACCACAAATAAAGGTTTTCTTACTGCATTACCACGGTCTACTGCACTACTATTGTAGGCTCTACAAGCTATGGATACAGAACCTGAGTGGTGCTGAGAACCTGCTGAGTCCCTAAAACTCCCACCCACTCTCTCAAGATTAGCTCCTTTATTTCTGGACATTTTTAAATTACTTCCACATAATGAGTCCATTGCATACTTAGATGAAGCACAGAGAAAGGAATTGTATCTCAGACGTGGATCCCTAACTGATAGAAATAGTCATTCCCCGCCCCCCCCCCCCAAATACTGGTTTAACCCATTCTTCTTATAACTCTTTCTTCCTGTAACAAATGTGAAGAGATATCTTCTCCTACTGTGATTCCTATTACAATAGTAGTGCTTCTATAAGTCTCCCCAGGCACCATGCACAGTATGATCAGCTTTTCATGTTGTGCCCTTTCATTGATCTCCTGTCTGAGAAATTTCAACAGCTCGTTGTTGAAGCATTTCAGGAGATGATCCACATGCTCTATGTGTGGGAAAGCATTATTTTAAAGCAGCGTAGACCCATGAACCGTGCCCAGCATAGGGGAAGTGGGAGGAGGGAAGGAGACAGTCAAACTGTACAAGAGTTTTGAGAATTCTATTGGGGACATACATGGCTTCAGGATATAGACTAACAAAAGCTACAATTTTCATGTGCTATATGTAAACTTGAATGTGACAACTGTGAGTAGAAGGATGCTTCACTCAATTAAGCCCCAGTCCACGACTTATTGTTTCCTCTCCTATTGCATTTCATAGCATTAATAAGATGATTTTATTTTATTAATATTATTTAAATCTACACAGATAATAAAGTCTTTATACAACAGAAATCCGAATATAGTAAAAATATGATCATGATAGTTTTACCTGAATTATTAAAAAATGTGAAAAGGCTAACATTTACCCTATATACATGAAATTAACTCCTTTTCAAATAAAAATATGGATATCTTTGCTTTTGTGTTTGAAAATGCAAGGCTCATTAACTTCAACGTGGCCTAAGCTGGGTCACCCTTGTAAGATTCTGGAAAAATATGATTATAACTTCAAGTATTAAACTCTCTCTTCATACGGTAGGATCATGCTTCTATTGGAGTTAATAGGATTTTTTTTTTTTAATGGGGAAGGGAGATCAGGACCATAATTTATAAAATGTGATCTTTATCAAAGCATCACAGGAAGTATGCTTATGGCACCATTAGGTACATTTTGGGGGGGGGAATGTCATCATCCAGAGATGGACCCTGAGTTGTAACAGAGGGACTAAGTGTTTGAAATGCCCGCTGCATCATATTACACTGTCCGTATAACTATAATAAAAATGGTGCAATGATTAGGGAACTACTCTGGGAGTTGGGAGACCTGGCTTTAATTCCCTATTGTGCCATGCACTTCCTATGTGACTTGGGGCAAGTCAATGAATCTCTCTATGCCTCAGGTCCCCCATCTGTAAAAGGGGTATAATAGCACTTCCTTGCCTCACAGTGGTATTCCAGTACATTAAAAGATAGTGGGATGCAAGATACTATAGTAATGAAGACCATATGTGCATTTCAACAGATTATTTAACAACGAAAGGTTCTGTACCTCAGTAATTAAGTATCAGAATTGGGTGAAATACTTTTCACAAAATATTTTTGTACACATGTCCCTGTTTTATGTTTTTAAATGTGCCTTTCAACTTCCTCTAATCAAAGAGGCCTTAAACAAAAGCAAAGTGGTTGGCCTTAATTTAAAAACAAATAGGAGCCTTTTTTTGGTCTTTCCAAGTTCTTCCTTTCTTTTCCCTCACTCATTCTTTGAGCTACACATATTTTTAGATAAAGAAAATTGAAAACAGGAGAAAGAACAGCAGCAGCAGAAAAAAGCAACTACAAACACACAGAGACATGGCACAGTACTTGGCATCAATCACAAATACTTTTGTTTTAATTAATTCTGCCTTTAATAACTGCATTGCTTTATTTAAACAATGTTTTCACAGTAAGATAAATGTACAAGGGAAACTTCCTTACAAAGCTCATGTATTGCTTTTCAGACGGTTTAGTACTTGTAAAAGATGCTAAACTTTAAGCAAAATCCTTCTAGTATCCACCACTGACATCAGCACAAGATTCTTCACAATTGTCCCCCAATGAGCCACAACACCAGAAGGTTAATTTCTATACATATTCAGTCCTTGGTCTTCCTGCTGATACTGCCAATCAAGGTCCCATTTAGTTCCAGTTAGAGTAGTGTTATTGCACAAGGTTGCACAAGATATTAGATCCAAAGGCATGCACTGCATAAGAGACTATTTAGCAAATGTACAATTTCCTTTCAAGATGAGATCAATAACAAACACCCTAAGGCTGTGCTGTACCATACAATCACATACAGGAAAGGATAAATCAAAATGTTAGATGACATTAAACTATAGGTTATCATAGAAAATACTCACAAAAGAAACCTAGAGAAAAGGCAGCACAATGACAGCATTGCTGTATTTTCTTACAATAATGTAGCTATATGAACACTAAACCAAGGTTAGCTGGTTTGATCTAAGTCCCAAGTTCTACCACACATCTAGTATTAGACCTGGGCAGGAAATGGATTTCTTTTTCTTTCTTTTTTTCGGGTTCAGCAACGGAACAAAACTGACCTCTTGAAAATTTTTGTGGAAAAACAAGAGATCATCCCAGTGGTTATAGAACTCACATGAAGTTCAATCAGTTGAATCTATGGTGACCAGACAGCAAATGTGAAAAATCGGGACAGGAGTGGGGGGTAATAGGAGTCTGTATAAGATAAAGACCCAAAAATCGGGACTGTCCCTATAAAATCGGGACATCTGGTCACCCTAGTTGAATCAGGCTGAGTTCCCGAACCATATATCTATTTTGGGGTCTCTCTCAGTCACTCACCAGAAATTCCATATTGAACTCAAGAAACTTTCCCAACAAAAGTTTCATCGAAACTGATACATTTCCATAATAAGTTTTGGTGTCAATGAATTGGCTTTTTCTGACAAAGCCTTTTCATAAAATAATTCCTGATCAGAGCTATCCACTACATGTACCCCAAAATTTTCCTGACTGTCAAAACTTCCATTTGTCTGCACATTTTTGATGATGCTCAAGCATTTCAAAGAAATGAAGTAATTTTCAGTGTACTGTATGAACGTGTTTATGAAAGTCAGTGTTTGGAAAGCTTACTGTCATTTCCAGGCTCACCCAAATAAAAAAAGTCCGTGCACAGAATTCTATTTTTAATTTTACCTGAACTATGATAAACATTCAAACATTTTTTTTTTTACCTATACAGGAAGAAAAAATATTTTTCATGGAATAACAAGCTTCATAAATCAGGGATTAGTTCCTAATTTCCACAATACTATCATAAATTAGCCTTGGGGAAAAGATCATTGATTGGATCTGTGGCTAAGATGAAAACTATTCTGCATTCCTTAACACCCCAATATCCCACTAATTTTAATGGGAGTTTTGGGTATGACCAGCCAAGGGGACCAACCAACATGACCTACATCCAGGAAACAATGCATCTGATTTACAGCCTTTGCACTATAAACTACTATACTAGAAGTTTGAGAAAGGCCTAAGATCCTTTGACTCAGAAGAGCCTAATGCATGCTAGGAATCTTACAAAAGTGAAATTTAAAGAATATATTTCAGACAGTTTAGAAAATAAAAGTAACATATAGACACAACGTACAACAGGAATCCAGGACTGGCCAGAAAGGGCATTTCTGCTTTTGTGCTGCAGGAAGCCAAAGCATTCATTTGTTGGGTTGCTACCATGCAACTCTAGTCTAATATTAATTTTGGAAAAAAGTAAGTTGAAAACAAAAAAAGTAAGACTGAGATTTTCTTGCCAGAAAATGGTATTTTAAACCTCCCAGGGGTTTTCATTTCCCCAGACGTACCATTGACTTGCTAATGACTTTGCAGGTGTAATGTTTCTAAGTGTAGAATTGCTTCAAGCTAAATAAGTGGAAGCTGCATCTTAGCTCTCAAAGAGAAATGTCACAAAAATTCTTTTTCCTATTCAAAGGCAATTTTCTCCCATCTTCAACTTTCTTCCCAAATTAAATAATATGGTAAAATAGAGGTACTCTGTAGAGATGTAAGGTAGGATCATAAATTATGCATATTTTCACAGCAAAGTCTCATTTAGGAAGAGTGCGTTGAAAGCAAATCATTGCACTAAATATTGGAAAGAACTCTGAATCAAGAATGTGCAGTCCATCCCTCCCGTATTAATGCAATGCAGCGCAAGGAGAGAGAGGTTACAACTGACAAAGAGGTTTATATATAGTCTATAGCCACCCATTACCTGCATTTAAACTTTGAGATCTGTGGACTGTGATGTGTACCATCCATGTACATTATGGCAGACTGAAAAAACAGAAAAAGTAGCTGAAATTACATGAAGGGTACAGTCCTGGGAGATGTTTCAATGGGAACCAGCACCTCATAGGATCAGACTCCAAGGGGTCAGTAAGAATGTTGCTGACATTGATCTTGAGTATTTTTTAGAGGTACTCTCATATATGATAAACAAGTTTAAAGTGCACATTTTGTTTAGCAAAGCTTTATAAGCCAGACTGCCAATCAGCTGTGTGGAAATCCCTAGATGATGAAAGGTTAATGCCCTGACTGCCTCTGGGGAGAACAGACAGTTTCTATAAGTTTCTAAGTGGCAAAACAATTTGAGGAAGCTTGTATTATTTATGTTCATAAATTTCCTATTCCATTCGGAAAAAGCAGCCAGACCCATGGGACTATGCAGCAGCAGTCACTTGTTCAACTGCTAGCAGGACACTATCATGGCTAATGAGAGGGAATCACACATCCTGCTCTGCGTACGGTGATAAGTCGTTGCAAGTTTGTTTAAAAAGTCTTTGGACAGAAATTACTACTTTTTGCTAATGGATTTTCTCTATTCTTCTGCCTGTCGACCAAGAGGCAGGGCTGAGAAAGGGCCCAAGATGGAGAATCTTACAGACAGACAGAGATACTCTGCTTTCTTTCTCATGGAAATCATATATTTGTTCTTTGTATGTCTGTTGTTTCCCTTAGAATCTAGAACAAAAGTCAGCTTTTGTTTTATCTAGAATGTGATTGTTGTTTTATCTAGAATAAAAGTCAGCTAGAAATAGTGTACGAGTTTTTGTATTTGTGTAGGGAAAACAGAAGAGCCACAAAAAGATCAAATGTCAGATGTTTTTAAAAAACATGAAAACCAAAGAATCCATGACTTCTATGACAAACATTACAGTCTTAACTCCTATAATTCAGGATTCTTCCACACTACATCTAATTTTTTTCCAGTGGGATATGTTGTTGGATTCTTGTATGTGGTTTTCAGGGATGCATATGTTTACTTGATTGTATTCAATTATTTAAAGGGAAAGGGAGGAAATAGCTGATACATTTCTGTACTGTTATGCATAGCAGACATTCAAATAAAACTTTATATAGTTTATTACAATGAAATTAGTTTTGTTGAATGTCATTATGAGGAAATGCAATATTATCTTTTTTCCTCCATAATATAGCTTTTATTAGGGTACATTCAAATAAATAATACTAAAGTAGTGAATTCAAAATAACAGAAGTTTGAAAAAAGAAATCAAACTGAACTTAATGTTTTCAAATCAAATTGGAAAACTTTAAAACTGTTTAGCCTCCTTTTATAAAGTACATGGCAAAACAACCTCAAACTTTGCACATGAAGAGAAATAGATGGAAAATCTAAACTGAATCTGAATTAAAATTAGTTCTGTATTTTGAAAAAAGTCAAGAGCTTGTGAAAGTTGGGAGTGTCAAGTGTAAATGGAGTGGTGGATTCTTCTGCAACTATATAATTGTTTCTTAATCTACAATATCAGTAATAGGTATTCTGAGACAGGATAGGTTTGTTATTTTCTAATTTCCCTCCTTAGAGCCTGTGCTGTGCTAATTTGATATTCTGAATTTTTGTTTAAATTCTGTCTGACACATATGGACTTGGAGCATTCTGACAAAAGAAAAGCTAAAAGTGCAAGATCATTACACTAGCTGAATGTATCTTGGAAATAGGCATTATTGGTCTAAGTCAGTGGTTCTTAATCTTTACTGCAGCCTGCACCCCTTTGGTTCTCAAAATATGTTCTCGCATCCCTTATCAAAAATCAAAATATGTTCTCGCATCCCTTATCAAAAATTGTTGAAGTAGGTCAGTTCTTTAAACCTAGATATATTTTTTGTTTGTATATTACAGTAAACGTTAATAAATGTATAATGTTAATAAATACATAGGTTTGATGAAACAAAGTACACCTCTACCTTGATATAATGCTGTCCTCGGGAGCCAAAAAATCTTACTGTGTTATAGGTGAAACCACGCTATATTGAACTTGCTTTGATCCACTGGAGTGCGCAGCCCCGCCCCCCCAGAGCACTGCTTTACCGCGTTATATCCGAATTCGTGTTATATCGGGTCACGTTATATTGGGGTAGAGGTGTAGTTGTACTTACGTGCCTGTGCTTAATTTGTGTTTTCGATGATTTACCTTCTAAAAAAATCTGGCATGTCTCGCATCCCCAGAAAGGGCATCTCGCACTCCCAGGAGGTGCGTGCACCCCAGATTAAGAACCACTTATATTCACTGAAAGACAAAGGTCCTTCTCCCCGGTTGCACGTGGATTATGAGTAAACTATCAGGAAAAATATCTAAGCCTCAATGACAAAAACCATACCCTGGCTTCTCCAAGGTAGACTGAAGGAGGTGGAATGGGAAGTGCCCGGGATGCATTTGCTCTGTGGAGATCTATGTTGCTGCAAAAAGTAGTGTCTGCTGCCTACTACAATTTGAAAGAAGGCTCCCAAAAAGTTGACCATCCATCCTTGAAGCCAGGGAGTGATGATAGTTGAGTGAGCTTCCCCGGGGATTTTATACCTTTCCCCAAACTCTCCCAGCAGTGTTTCTCACTCTCAATGACCAACACAGTCATACAAGGAGGGTAGTATTTTTTGCCTATTATGTGCCAGATCCCTCAGCTAGTATAAATCAGCAAAGTTCCATTGACTTCAGTGGAAGTATATTGATCCTCGCGTATCCAGCATGTGTGCTCAGGAAGGCAGGGGTCCTGTGGAAATAATAGTATGGGATCATATAATTAAAGACTGTATCATAATGGGGCAAAGAGACAGAGGAACAAATCATTTCCTAACTTTCAAGTGTTTGACTTTGTACCCCAAATAATGTTCTTTTAAATTAGGGGATGGGGAGTTTATGTAATTTTGCTTTTTTTTTTAAGAAGTTAAAAATAAATTTTATAAAACTGTAAAAAACAACACATCATCATCAAGGTTTGAACCCTAAGCACTTCAGCACAAATTGCTACCACAGGAACTACAGGACCGATTGCCTTAACTATCCCCTACTCTGGGCCGTTAGTCTGGCTCTGGCCAAAAGGGCAAATGCAACCCTGGGATGCATAAACAGGGCAAACTCAAGTAGGAGGAGAGAGATTATTTTGCCTATATTTTTGGCACTGGTGCAACCACTGCTGAAATACTGTGTCCAGTTCTGGTACCCACAATTCAGGAAGAATGTTGATTAATTGAAGAGGTTTCAGAGAAGTAGAAGAAGATTAGAAAGTAAGATTTATAGTGACAAAATCAAAGAGAGCCATCTATTTTGTTTAACAAAGAGACGGTTAAGGGGTGACTTGAATACTGTCTATAAGTATCTGCATGTGGAACAAATATTTAATAATGGGCTCTTCAATAGAGCAGAGAAAGGTATAATGACTGGTAGTTGAAGCTAGACAATGACTGGTCTAATGACTGGTAGTTGAAGCTAGACAAATTCAGACTGAAAATAAGGCATACATTTTTAACCATGAGTGTAATTAATCATTGGAACAATTTACCAAGGGTCATAGAGGAGTCTCCATTACTGACAGTTTTTAAATCAGGATTGAAAATTTTTTAAAAGATCTGCTCTAGGAATGGTTTTGGGGGTGTTCTATGCCGTGTGTTATGCAGGAGGTCAGATTAGACTAGCACAATGGCCCTTTCTGGCCTTGGAATCTTAGATATATTTATTCAAGGAGAAAGACACCCTGTCCTGAATATAGTATAGAGAAGTTAGACAAGATAATCTGAGTGAGCCATCACAACTTACTCAGTGATTCACTATCCTCAGCAGTCCTAGGTCAATGGTAAATTTAAAAACAGTCACATATGCATTTCTGAATAACACATTGCTCAAACCCTACTTTGCTTCTTTCTTTCAAGTTATCTTTTTATATCTTAGGAGTATGTATTGCATTTATGGGACATTTGGTCATACAACATTCATAAAAATCAAACGGATGTGTAGTGATGAATTAACTTTTTCTTTTGCCAGAGAGTAAAAGTGTTGTACCCTCCACCAAACTGTCAGCCCATGAGAAGTTTAAAAACAAAACAGCTTTCCTCCACTTGCAGGCTACCTAGGATACAACAGTGCTGTGTTAATGTGCCCTTTCCTCAGGATCAGACAAGAAAAACAGAAAAAAAAAAAAAAAGCTCCTTCCACAAGGACGAGGGTACAGCAACTGCCTATAACATAGTCACTTTAGGGCTGCAGTTATGTGTCTCTGCCCAGTTTAAAGGGACAGCTCTTCCTCCCCTCTTCCCCCATGCTGTGAAAAAAGTTCCTATAAGAGGGCAAAACTGCTGTTTTATATCCATCAAGGAAGTTTGTTCTTTGTGTTACATTGTAATAGGGTGGCTCCCATCTCTCACAAACACCCCTTTCTGGTCAGGTGCATGTGCATGTCATTCTGTTTTGGGTGACCCCCGTCAGTGGTTTCTCAGGTGGGTCTTCAGTGACTCAGCCCTCCAGCCAAGTCACACACAGTCTGACCTTCTGGTGTATACAGTCCTCCAGGGGCCTATCCCAGTAGTCCTCTGTTGGTTTCTCTGTAGCTCTCCTCAGGCTCAGTCTTTAAATAGCCCCATCCCTAGTATAGTACCATACCACCCGGGCTTTCTCCTTGATGTTACTGTCTTCCTGCAGCCCTCCCTGGGCTCAGTCCTTATTCAATCCCAGCAGCCAGGCAAGAGATTCTTCTTGCTTCCCCCCAGTCCCTGCCAGCAACTGATCTGTCCTTTAATCAGTCAGTCAATCAGCCAGGAACACAAATCCTCATTCCTCCATCTACAGGCAGCAACTGACTGATTCTGGCCCTGCAACTCCTTTTATGTGAGTCTTCTGGGTCCTGATTGGCTGCTCCCTGCAGCCTCCCTCATTGGCTGCTTCCGCTTGGAGGATGTCTCTTCTGCTCCTCTTTGGGATGGATGTGGCAGGACCCTGAGGCCTCCAGCATAAAGCTAAATCTGGCAAGCAGGTAAGATTTAATGTAGATTCAAATGTATATTGCAACCAGTATCTTCAGTGATTCCAGAGCCTGGCATAATTAAGTTGTAGAAAAACAAATTACTAAGTGACAGAAAATGATACAGTTTTCAGAAACATCATCTGTGTATCCTTATTCTCTGCACATAACTACTGGATGTTGCCATTCACCTAGGCTAGATTGTGCCTGGCACTTGTGATGTGGTGGGAATAAATTCAAGGATCCTTCCCATTCCTAATTTATATCCTTCCTCCAAGCCTGAGCAAGCTGATAATCACATACTGAACTGAGTACAAGGTCTCCTTCCCTACTTCTCCAAGGGTTGGGTGCAAGCCCTGAGCCCCTCTCTGCACTGACTAATGGTGCTTTCCAGCCTCAGAGAAGTGAGGCAATGTAAGAAAGCTATATGCAAACTTCCCTGGATTTTCTTGAATTACCGTACAGCCGCACTTTCCCGTGGCATTGTGCATATCATTTCTGCCACATGCAAGCCTGTGTCATGCCCTTCAAATCATTGCTGTAAAGTTTGGCACATGATATACATGTTACTGTGTGTGTAATTAACAGCATGGCTTGCCATTTTGGGTCCAGAGGACTGGGCCCAGCCAAGTCTGATAACTGAAGAGGCACCCCTGAGAGAGATCAGCTATTTCCCTATGAAGGGCAGCAGGAAGCACAGGAGTCTGTAGAGACATAGAAAGGATCCTGCAGGGAAGACCCTGAAGCTAAGGGAGAGGCTACAACTAGGAAGGCCTGTTAAAGTGAGGGGAGACCCTGAGCCACAGGGGAGTGTGGGGCTGTGCTCAGCTTAAAGCTGAAGGGGAGACTTGTTGACTTTTGTATTTTAAGTTAAACCAGCACCTAAGGAGGGCTGCTGTTGTTGGACTTGTCAAAGCCTCTTTTCTGAGTTTGAGGGGCCACTTGCAGGGCTTCCTTGTGGCCAAGAGGGGATGGCCAGGACGAAGCCGCACAGACTAATTTGTGGTTTTGTGAGCAGTGTCACCCAGGCTGTTACGGATGGCACTACAGCCAACACAAACTCTCTTAGCTAGCTGGCTAAGCAGAACAGGCTTGTAGTTTTCTGAGTCAGGAGGGGCAGCTCAGTCAATACAGTGGGAGGTCTAGTGAACTAAACAAGGGATTTCTGAATTATAAAACTGTTTTTTCTGACACCGACTTCACGGTGGCCTTAATCAAGTCACTTAACCTTTCTGCCTTAGTTCTCTGAACTTCCAGTCAGACTTAAATATGGTGGTGCTCCAAAGAGGCTACATACTGACTCTCACATGACTGCCAAAGCTGGCCCTGTTCACTGTGGCAAGGTCAATATGGACAGGGAGTTACTTATGTTTGGAGAAATACTCTTATTTTACCAAGAAAGTCAACAACTATGCAATGGTGGCTTTTGCTGATGTTTTTTGTTTTATTTTGATTTTATTTTTTATTTCCCTCCCCTCAAACTATTGAACTTATTTGTGTAATGCTAGTTGCTAAATGAAAATGAAATTGGATTTTTGTTTTAGATGAAAGGTTTTGATTGACTGTAGAAATAAGAGTAGAATAAACAGAAGAAAATCAACAACTGCAGACTGGATTAGGCAAACTAATCAACTGGGGATAAATAAAGATGCTTTACAGAAAGATACTACTGTATCTGAAGACAACTCTACAAATGTCTGTATTAAAACCATGGAATATTTTGTTTATCAGAGTCATTAACAAAGTGCTGTGATTTCTACTGCTTTCTTAGGAACCCAAACTCTTGGCAACAGAAGCATGACTTAACAGGGAATTCAACACAGAAATTAGGTATTATTTCACTCCGGTGTAATTGTCTTTTGAAGTCTGTCTTTTAGACTAGGAATCCTAGACTTTTGTTCATATGAACTAAGAACCCAAGGGGGGAAAGAACATTAAACATTTAAACATGTGCAATATTCAGACTATTCAGTTTTGCAAAATTCCACCTCAACATTTTTGCCTATTTGATGCTAAATGTTCCTACCTCCAAAAGTGAACTTCATTCAGAAATGTCACTGAAAAACATGGGTTCCCATCTTTTTGATGTGAAGACATATTTGCTTGAAAATGACCCACATTCACAAGAAACTGAGACCATTTGCACCATTTGAAAATTGAATCATAGCTGTTTGAAAAATGCATATAGCTCAAGCCCTTTTCTTGAAAAACTGAGTTAATAAAGTAATGAGAAACACTCTTTTCTTAGAGTTTTACAGCTAATGAATGCTTCTAACTCATCTAGTAACAAATAATAATTAATATAACTTCTCTTTTTTTCTTAAGGTTGCTGTGTACAGGAAGGTCAGGGGGATAAGGGGAACATCACACAATGTATTCCATTAAGGACAGAACAGCACCTACACTCCCTCTGTAGTCATGGGGCAGATCCTCAGCTGGTGTAAACTGTCATAGTTCTATTTGGAACCTGAGCCTCTGCTTCGATAGAGGCAGGATTCAGCACATCACTTAAGCACATGCTTAACATTCAAATTATGCCTAAATCCATTAACTTCAATGGAACTTAGGCACATGTTTAAGCGCTTTGCTGAATTGGAGCCCTGGAGCATTTTTTCTGCTTGATACACTGATTTTTCAGTTTGCCGTAGTTGCCAAAAAAGTTTCAGTTCAGGTCAAACTAAATCCCAAAACCCTGAAAAGTTTTCATAAAACAAATAAATACATTTTGGGTCAAAGGAAACATGTTGAACATTCCTCTCATCCTCCCCCCACCCAGACCCTGGGGTGGAACTCTCAAGCTCTTTCACTTTGTATAAACAAACATTCATTGGAGCAGGGACTTCCACTTGGAGCTCCCATCTCCCAGGTGAGTGCCTTAACTACTGGATTATAAAGTATTCTGGGGTAGGCCTCTCACTCTATCCTGTTGAAGCTGTCTCCTTTTGTATAAAATACTTGCATAGTCATTGGGCCCAAGGGAGAGTATGATTGTGATAGTCTGGTGGTTTGGGTTCTCACCTAGGAGTGGTGAGACCTAAGTGCAAGTCCTGTTGTGATCATTGGGCCTACAAGTTTACCCTATTTGTGAGTTCAACTGTAAAAGGTATATGAAAGTAAGATGTCACAATAACTGATAACAACAAATGTTGCTGGGAGAAGATACAAAAGGGAGACAGAAAGACTGAATTAGTCCAAACAAACAGACTTACTGATATAATTCAAAGACTGTATTAAAATCAACGTTGGTAGACAATTAAAGTGTGGAACCAGAAATCAATTAATCAAAATTGTTGTACCAGAAATTAGGCCTAATTGGTGGACAAAATAATGAGAGAATGGGCTATTCTGCTCACTACTCCCTTTGTAGGTCCTTAAAAAAGGACTTTGGGGGAGAAAAGTGAGTTTCACCATCGCGGCTTCCACTCTGGGCCTTTGTCATCCTAATCCTAAGAAATGGCCTGACTGGACTGTGCCAAAGAGAGGGATCCAGCTGACATTGCCACTTTTACTGGCTCTGGCTGAATCCTGACCACCACCTAGGATGAAACAGCATTGGACTTTAAAAGCAACAGCTCCAGCCCATCTCAATTAACTTCTTTCCTTTCTCCAACAGGACAGTTATTACAAAAACTTTAATACCATCTAAGAGACTCAAACAAGGGTTGTTGGGGTTTTTTTTCCTTCTACGAACTCTCTTCACCTAGAGGGAAAGGGAACAAGGGATGCTGAAATGAAAGCCTTACTTAATTCTTTACATTTCAAATGTGTTAACTTGTTATCCTTCTTTTCTTTATATTTAATAAAAGATTAAAATGATTTTAATGGTGTGTTTGCCATTGTACTAAGCAAGCTGAAGTCACTTTATACCAAACCCTGAACCTTGTGAAATGTTTTTTAACATTGGACAGTGACTGGGTCATAGTAATACCTTTAGCCCATCTAAATTAATAGATTTGCTACTTCAATGACTATTTAGTTATTCATACAAAGTGGAACAGCTTCAACATGAGAGATTGAGAGAATTCCAACCCAAAATGGCTAGTACCCTTGTGGTTAGGGCACTCATGTGCACGGGAGATCTGGGTTCCAATCCCTGTTCCAGAGCAGCAATTTGAACTTGCATCTTCCACCTCCCAAATGAGTGCAACAACCACATAGTGGACCAATAGTGGTAATAGAGACACCACCACATCCCTTTCCCTGTTTTGTGAATGGCCCCTAACTCCTGAATATTTTTCTGTCTGGCCAAAATTGTTTAGCAAACTTGTATCAAATTAGCAAATAATTTTGGGTTGCATTTTTTAGCAAAGTTTCTGAAATATTTTGCCTAGCTCTGCTCCCAGGGCTCCCACACTGAAGCAGTGGATTTCCACACCTTCCCTTGTTCTAAGCTGAGTCTTAAAGGCTCACCTGAGCCATAAGGCTACAGCATGTTAGTTGTTATATATCATGCCATAACTAGCATTAGCAGTCATTATAAAGTGAATTTATGCTAGTAATGATGCAACTAAATTCCACATGTGCACTTCCATTATTTACATCTAGGGCTAAATTACCATGTTCTACATATTATAAAGAAGAACATTATATAGGTTATAAAAAACAAAAACAAAATAATCTGGCTCCAGCTGTTTAGTTTGTGTTTCTTTAATAAAAATCACCCACTTTAAAGCAAGTTGAATTTCTCTCTCATCAGTCACTCTACCATGTCAGTGGGAAAAAGTCATAGCTGTTCGTTGATAGTTAAATCCACAGAACATGTGTGGGTGTAATGGGGTCTACAAACCCCATACTGAGCATAGACAGAGAGGGGGAAGGAGAGTGTCTCCTGTTGACAAGCAAGCAGCTTGATCACACCCCCACGCAGCTGCCAGAGCTGCCAATCATGGAGACAGGCTCCCACAGCTACAACCAACAGAGAAACAAGTGCTGCTATAAAGGGGAGAGTAACAGAGAAGGAAGGAGAGGCGGAAAGGCGTGGGATGGCAAAGGGGACACAGCCCTGTACCGGGGTGCCTCTAAGAAAAGAGACAGCAGTCTGCAAGCTCTAAAATTGAAGGGCTGATGGACTTAACTGAAGATGAGGGTCTAAGAACTGACCTGGAAAAGCTGAGACCCTTCCAAAGACCACACCAACAGATGGTGAAAGTGGGTCATATGAATAAGATCATATGCAGTCAGATTCAGACTTCGTGCCAGGAGGCGTAATTTAATTGACCTCAGTAGAAGTGCACCAACTGACCTCAGCCCTGAATTCAGCCCACTGCTTTGTTGAATTACAAGAAAGTGTAAAAAAAAAAAAAAAAAAAAGGTGGACTGTTTTCTTTCTGGCTCATGAGATCAGCCTCAAGCAGGTTTATAACGTGCTATGGATTACTTGATCAGCCCAACATCTATTTGTTTACTCCTGTGTTATTTCTGGCACAGAGATGCTGGAAACGAACCAAGGAAGAATCTTTGCATTAGTAAAACTCTTTGTAGCTAGACCCTGTCAAATGAAGCAGATTGAAATGAAATTAAAAAAAAAAGGAGAAAAAGAAATGCAAACAGAGCAGATACATTATTAATAAGTGTGGAGATGTATATTTCATAGGGAAAATACACATTTGTTTCTCCATATGTTTCCACTTTCTATCTATATCCATATAGGAGGAAGGAGAGGAATGGAGGTGAAACATATGTTTAACAAAACCTGTTCTTAGATATAACTGTTCACACACACACACACACACACACACACACACACACACACACACACACACCTTCCCCCCTTCTCCCCAAAACTAGCTCAATGTGACTTGTACTGAAAATATCTTATTGTACAGTACTGGTGTTTTGGGCCCCAATTCAGCAACGCTCTTAAGCACATGCTTGCATTCCATTGATTTGAATGGTACAAGCACATGCTTAAAGTTAAGTACACTCTTGGAATGCTTTGCCAAATAGAGATTGCTTTATGCATACGCTTAAGTACTTTGCTGAATCAGGGCCTTACTGCTGAGCCTTGAAAACATGAACTATCTTCACAACAAAAAAGGTAAAGACTTTTGGTTCTAAATGAAAGGTGATGTTTGCCTTCACACTTGGAAATTGGGGGTCCTGTAACCGTGAGCTTTGCAAGCCCTGAAGACCAACTCTGGTAGTGAAAATGTTTGTTCACTGTGCTCAAAATGGAAAGGTCTCTGAGTGCTTAAAAATAAAAATCACAAAAATCCAAATATGCATATTGCCCCAGGGATCTAGGATAAATTTTTAAAAAATGCCTAAGTTCCATTTTCAGAAATGCTGTAGGCATTCAGGAATGTACTACCCCTTTGAGGAACAGGTTGGAGCATACAATTAAGACAGCCTGGGTGCAGTCAAGGAGGCCTCTGCTTAGCCCTGGGCCTGGGCTATATAAGCAGGAACAGGAAGCTAAGCAAGGGAGAGGGGACTAGAGACTATGCAGGGGGGGGCGTCTCTCTTAGAGACAAGACATGACATACCAGACTCAAGTAGTGTAGACATTGTTTGGCTGCTCTGAATCAGGGTCCTGAGGTAAGGTCCTTATGAAACAGCACAATTGCTCCTTCCTAGAGCCCTTATTAAAGGGGGGCATGCTATTGCGTTTACAGGGTTTGGGCTTCTCCTTATCCAGATAGTTTGAACTGAAACTACTGATGCCCAGTCAGGGAAATTAAGGTGGGGTATACCCACAGGGCTGCATTGGCTGGAAAGGGGTTTGTGGGGATGGCATGTGCCTTTTCTAAGGAGCCTAAGTCACTTTTGAAAATGGGACTTATACACTCCCGAAAATTTGTGTGTTGTAGCCACGAGAACATACTGGGTCAGACCAATGTTCCATCTGGCCTAGCATACTGTCTTCCAACAGTGGCTGGTGCCAGCTAATTCAGGGCAACTAGCAAGTGACCCAGCCCCTGTCATCCAGTCCCAGTATCTGGCAGTCAGAGGTTTAGGGACACATAGAGCATGGGGTTGCATCCTTCACCATCTTGACTAACAGCCGTCGATGGATCTATCCTCCATGAACGTATCTATTTCTTTTTTGAACCCAGCTATACTTTTGGCCTCCACAATGTCCCCTAGCAAAGAGTTCCACAGGTTGACTGTGCATTGCATGAAGAAATACTTATTTTTGTTTTAAACCTTCTGCCTATTAATTTCATTGGGTGACCCTGGTTCTTGTGTTATGAGAAGGGGAAAATAATACCTCCTTATTCACTTTTTCCATAGCATTTATGATTTTATAGACTTCTATCATATCCCCCTTTAGTCATCTCTTTTCTATGATCCCAGTCTTTGTAATCTCTCCTCATATTTAAGTAAGTAGGATTAAAAAGCAAGGCCTACAGGCTGAGGCAATATCACCCACTAGTACATTTCCCCCTGTAAACTGGTGGCATAGGGTCATTTTTTGGTAACTTATGTCAAAAAAATTAATAGTAAGAATAATTTTTTGCTTACAAAATACTTGGTAGTCATATTTTTCTAACATATATCCTAAACTCAGAGTGCACTATGTGCATAAATGCTAATGAGGGAAAGTCAAAATCACATTATAAAAAGAGGGTGCCAAGATTAAGGAAACTGAGCTCCCTCCCTATGGGAAACTCCAGCAGGAACCATCACTCTACTGATAATCAATCCATAAAAAACCCACCAGACACTAACACTATCTAGGAGGATGTAAGTATAACCATATTTGTGAATAAATCTGTATCAAATTTCTATATGCTTGGGTAATCATAACTTTAATTGTAAGTTTAATAAAACTTGTAAAACAAACTAAGCCTTGTACTTGTGAGTGTATGTGTTTTTTATGTGTTCCTAAAGACTCTAAATCTGAAGCAAGTAGCAAAGGTGACTTTCACTCTGTTAAGCTTAAAACTGTAGCCACCAAAGCTGAACCAATGATGGTGTAATACCACATTACAAAATTCACTTTACATAAAATAAAAGGCTACATAATGGTTCCTAACATTCTGTAAGCTTTTATTATTTCTGCCATACATTGAGCAGATATTTTCAGAGCACAATCCACAATGACTCCAAGATCTTTTTTCTTGCGTGGTAACAGTTTATTTAGACACCATCATTTTGTATGTATAGATGACATTATGTTTTCCAACATTCATTGCTTTGCATTTATCAGCATTGAATGTCATCTTCTATTTTGTTGCACAGTCACCTAGTTTTGTGAGGTCCCTTTCTAACTCTGAGCAGACAGTGTTGGACCTAATTATCTTGAGTAATTTCATGTTGTCTACAAACTTTGCCATCTCACTGTTTACCCTTTTTCTGGATCATTTATGAATATGTTGAACACCACTGGCCCCCAGTACAGATCCTTGGGGAACCTTGCTAATTAACCCCTCCCTCCACTGTGAAAATTGACCATTTGTTCCCACCTTTTGTTTCCTATCTTTTACTGATCCATAAAAAGACCTTCCTTCTTATCCCATGACTGCTTACTTTGCTTAAAACTCTTTGGTGAGGGACCTTGTCAAAAGCTTTCTGAAAGTCCAAGTACACTATATCAACTGGATCACCCTGGTCCATGTGCTTGTTGTCACCCTCAAGAATTCTAGTAGATTGGTGGTGAGGCATGATTTTCATTTACAAAAGCTGTGCTGACTCTTCCCCAACATATCACATTCATCGGTGCCATAGACACCTATATATAAAAACAAGGTGTCGATGGGGGGGACCCAAACAAAATAAAATAAAAATAAATCCCTTAAAGTTTCTCACATACTTGGCACCCAAGCTTCTGGTTTGGCCATATCTTTAAGGGCCCAATCCAGTTAGTATTGAAGTCAAATGAAAAAAAAAAAACTTTCTTTTGCCTGAATGGGAGCTGATTGGGTCCTGTGACAAAATATATGTGACCTCAAGTGCTTCTGTATTGCCTATTTTTATGTGTATCCAAGAATGCTGTGTGCTTGATCTCTAATCTTGTTTGTTAGACATACAAGAGGATCTCAGACACCCCACTTATTCAAACAGTTTCAACAACCTCCCTCATGGAGAAGACACAACCACAAGGACAGTGAATACAATTCACCAGGAGTAAATGAATCCAATCACCTAAACAATGGAGCAGTCAAGACTGGGATATTTTCCTTAATAGGCTTTCATCAGGGCCTATTGTGAGGTTGTTTGGGGGGAACAAACAACCAAACACCCTACAGTCTGAGGCACACGGATTCCATCTGGGCCCTGAAACAAAGAAACTTATTGATCAACATGGTAATCAATTCCCACTGGAACGGAAGGGACGATCTACCTGGGGACAGCAGGGCATGCTGGCAACTGCGAGACTGGCTCAGAGGAAATGATATCAATTCGTTCAGTTCTGTTCCTGTAACTAAAGAAGAAAGCCTATCTAACCCAGCCTGTAATGAGAAATTTAAGATTAAAAGCGACTGAATGTGCATCTAGGTTTTTTGTTTTTTTTATAAAGTCCTCTAATGCTTTATTCCACCTGCTACATAAAAATGTGTTTTTTTTTAAGAGGCTGAGTGACTGGAAATTGTTCCATCTTTGAAGAGAATCACTTAATCACCCTAGCTAAAGAGACCTACAATGTAACACGTGTGAATACTGGGACATTCACCATTATTTTGGTTTGGAAGAGCCTGGAATGTTGAAGTCCACATAGTACTAGGATTTTTCCTCATACGAAAGACTCAAGCGAAGGTGTGGTGTGAGGAGAAAGACATGACTCAGACTCACATTAACTGGTTATACTTTGACTCAGTTCCGTAGATATTTGGATTTATAAATAAGGTGCTGTTCCTAATAAAGCATTACATTGGATCCTAACGTATAGTAGTTTTATTCACTACCTTTAGAGAAGAAACAACTAAGTGTCACAGCTCAAACATGAAAGAAAGGAGAGGAAGTCCCATATTGGGAAGGACTACACGGAATGACAACTCATTTTGACTAGGGTTTAACACCACCTTGCAACATTGTGCAATTGGTTTCATTTTCCTGAAGGGGGGACTCAACTTACAGAAGTTTAGGAAAGCTTAGCATAAGGAATGAATAAAAACTGAATGAGGCACCCTATCAGTAAATGGCTCAGTATTTATACATATATACATAGGGTGACCAGATGTCCCGATTTTATAGGGACAGTCCCGATTTTGTGGTTTTTTTCTTATATAGGCACCTATTACCCCCCACCCTCTGTCCCAATTTTTCACACTTGCCATCTGGTCACCCTATATGTACAACTCAAAGTTTCTTTTCAATTTAATAAAATCGGTTAGAAAAAAGACGTGATTTTAACTATCCCAGATAACATAATTAATGGGTCCATCACTTACCTACTAATGTGCATACCCTTGATACTATGGTCCACATTTGTCCCTTCCGGACTTCCACTAAAATCAATGGATTTATACTAAGGATGAATTTGACCATTTGTATATTGTTTATTGGAGATGTGACTTGCAGTACTTTTCCTAGCACTCATAAGCCAAAAAATTGTATTACGATGTAGGATATTTCTCAAATATGTTCATAGCTTAGTTCCTCAGGCTTTTTCTTTTTTATTCCAAAAGTATGTGCCATTGGCTATTGGTTATGAGGCATGAAATTAATATTTTTATGCTACAGCAAGTGACTGTTTGTTTCCATGTAACAGCCCTGGTTGCACATTCGGAGGTAAATGGTAGTAAGACTGCATGTAGTCCTCTGATTCCACTCCTCCAGAAAAGGGTGGAGGGAGGGGGAGATCCTCTATTGGTGTAAATGGTCATTGCAGTCAACGGAGCTAAGACAATTTACATCAGTAGAGGACCTGCTCCAGGAAGATATTCCAGACCTCCAGGGAAGCATATTTTTAGTTTCTCTGTTCTTCGTAGATATACCTGTAACTCACTGAGCGATCATAACATCACATGCCTTAGAGATAGGACAGATCACTTAGATTATTCTGTCTGTCTCCCTGCAAATGCAGGAATATTCCATCCAGTACTTAGACAAGGCTATATGTGGAAATAGTTCCAATATAATAAGGTAAGGACACACTTTATTTTTGAGCCTGCAAACGTTTATGAATTGAAGTCAAGGGACTGCTCACAGGAGTCAAGTTATGCACATGTACCAGTGTTGCCAAAATTACGTCCTATATTTGAATTTTACTTTGTATTTTCTATGGTTCATTAAAATTCAAATATTCTCCTGAATTAAATTTTGTCTTGAAGAGGAAGTAAACCTGCAAACTTGGTACTATTAGCAGCATAAAATAACCAACCAGTTTTGCAGCTCACCAAACAAACCAATGATATCAGCAGCTACTATTGGGAATATAAAATTTTATCTAGCAAAGTGTACCATATGTTCCAAATCCTACCATAATTTACACCCTATATAATCCCATGTGTTAATGGGGAATAAATTTGGGGCAAAAATTTGTTGTAATTAGGATATTCCAACTTTGATATTTTCTATTCATGTACCTGCATTTTTATTTTAAAAATACTCATGTGTAATATATTTTAGTAATATTTTACAATTTTATAATTCACTTGATTTCTATCAAAAGCATACACCTAAAAACTCAGCTGCCTTCCAAATGCACTGAAACCTCCACTGACATCCAGAATTTGAAAAATATTGCTTGTGCCTTTTTACTGATATGTTTTACAAACAAAAAAAAGGAAAGAAAAAAGAAAATTGTACAAATACTACATTTGCAGACATGTCAGGAATAAGAAAACAAGTCTATTTCATAAAAATACACAAACATTCTGTCTTCTTTATGGAAATGTTCTAAAGACTCAAATAGGAAATAGATTAAAAAAACAATGGAAAGGTTATCTTGTAACATTTGACAGAGAATTTTATCAATGTTATAGAATTCTGTAGGATAGTTAATAAAACCTTATGATTCTATAGATCTGTGAGAAAAATGTCTATAGAATCCATTTGGATCCTTCCCTCTTCTGTTCAACAGGACTTTTCCCCATTTTTTTAATGTGTTCTTGTTTTCAGAATCTTTTGTGATAACTCCCATCTCACAATGCTAATGAACAATGATTCATATTTTTTACGTTTGTTGCATCACACACTCCATAGTCAAGGGAGGCATTTACATTTAATTACATATACATTTCAGATTTCTAAAAAACAACTTTATATAATTTAATTGTAATTGAACATTTCATTAACTGTGCATTCCTCAATGCTATGTATTCAATACACCTAATTACAGAAGCTAACTATATTCTGAAGGTTCATTATGCAATCATAAGGGCTATACAAATGATTGCTTTAAAAATAAATTAGATTATGTAGATTATGTAGCCACCACCACCGAGAAAAATGTGTGCACGATCTACCTTGGAATGTGTGGTGACAAAATTTAGTCCCCAGTAAAGAAGGGGTTAACTTCAACCTCCTTTTCCCTCCCATGAGCAAAGGGATGATCAATAAGATGTGCTGTTGGGGAGACAGGAGGAGAATGTCTATGGAAAGATATGCTCCCTCCACAAGCAAGTATGGGAAGTTTTTGTTTGTAGCCCTTTTGGCTCATGTTACCTTGTTTGGCTTGTGTTTGTAAGGACTTTCTCCAAATGAAGAGACCTTGCCACCTGTTTCTGACCAGTCATCCCACCAGTTTATTGTGTCTTGATGCTACAGCTGAAAATTGCTTAGCTGGAGAATGGAGAAAAGAAGCTTCTGACATGCGTCAGATAAGTATCTTATATAGTTTAAATTGCAGAAACTTGCCCAAGGATTAGGATCCCAGTCTCCAGACTGCCAGAACTATGTCTAATCCACTAGAGTATTGTTTCTTTAATGCCCAAATTTTCAATAGAGGCCATTTTTGGGGGGTGCCTCAGCTTTCGAGTTCCTGACTTGAAATATCTTGTTTGTTCTTCAGAGGTTCTGAGCACCGGAAGCTCCCACTGACTTTATTTGGGGTGATGTGGGCTCAGTGCTTCTGAAAAATCAGGCACAAGATGCCTCAAAATCCAAGGCTCCCAAAACCAATGGCCACTACTGGAAAGTTTGGCTATAATTAACTTCTCTTAAAGCCTGCCTCCATCTGTAAAATGGTGATGAAGCTTGTCTCCCTCCACAGGTGACTGTGAGGAATAATAGTTAATGTTTGTTCAGAGCTTTGAAAAAGTGAAGCACTATGTAAGTATTTCGCTTTGCACCAGTATTCTCTCTTTGCACCAATATTCACTTTGCCTGCACCAGACAAAGAGGCTGTAAATTGGTAGTGAAGGTAAAGGAAGCCAAGGATAGAGTTTATTTTAGTACCAAACTCAAGGTGGCAACCCAGTAGTGCATACATATTGACCTCATGGAGAAAATTTAGAGGAATAACTGACTAGGTCTTATGATATACCACAGCATCTGTTACAGCTTACACATGTTAGTTTTGGAGGGCCACTGGGCATAGAAGTTGGTGAAACAAGCCGCTACTTTATTATTTGGACTACACCAGTACCTAGAGGTTTCAATTAGGAATTGTGGCCCATATCCTCAAAAGGTATTTACGTACATAGTTCTCATTGAAATCAATCCCTAAATATCTTTGAGGATCTGGACCCCATTTCCCCATTGTACAGACATTAAGTAAAAGAGACAAATTCCCTGCCCCAGAGAGCTTACAATATTAATCAAGACACAGAAAAGGATGACAAGGAGAAGGAGAGAAGGAACGGATGACTAGGTAACACTGAAACAGTCTTGTTTCACACAGTAAACAAGAGTCTGTCCACGTGCCTGCCCTGGTCACCTGCAAGGAATTATAAGCATCATGACAAAGGTGATTTTTGAGAAGGGATTTGCAGGATAAGGTTGCAGCCAGTGTTGTCAGGGATTTTCCCATTCGTAAGAGGTAACGAGGGAGAAAACAAAAGGGTGTGTGAGTGAGGAGAAGCTGAAATGTAGGTAGTGAAGACTAGGAACACTGGCAGAATGAAGGCAACGATTGCTGAGTTAATAGAACTAGGGATAGACACAAACTTTTGATGTGATAGATGGAGAAGGGGCAACAGGTGAAGTGATGAAAGAGGAAGCGGCACCAGACATGGTCAGAGCAATGAGCCAAAAGCAGCATTTTTGAATAGGTTTTGAGATGATCTGGGTTTCATCAATCAATGTCTAGAAGGAGGAGCTTAAAATAGTCAAGAAACAATACAAGGTTCTGGATGAAAGTTTTGGTGGCGAGAACAGTAAAAAGAATAAAATCTTGGAGATGTCTTATAGAAGAAGTGATGTAATTTGGATATGGCATGATGTCCAGGTCTAGAGAGAGAATTAAGTGAGGGATGACACCAAGATAAAAGGCTTTGTAAGTGAGAGGATGATAGTTTTGTCCACAATGATAGAGCAAGTGAAGAGAAATGAGAGCTAGATGCAGAGGTGAGGAGGTCAGAAGCTCAGTTTTGGCTATGTTAAATTTCAGTTGTGGCTGGCCATCCACAACAGGATAACAAAGACAGGCCTTCCCGGTCCTTGACACAGTACCACAGTTGGGATGATCTAGTCCCAAGATCTTGCACTTGTGAAAGATATCGAGTCTCTGGAAATTTCAGAAAAGAAAGTTGGGGTATGCCAGATGAAATGTCAAAAAAAGTGTCACATGAATTTTCATGATATTTGTTTGACTAGTTTTACATAGATACATTTTAGCCTCTGAATGATAAAAACCTCAGGCTAGTTTTAAATCCTCTCAAATTAAAGAAACCTGAGTTGTGAATCTTGTACTTAGGACATCTGACATTTGAACTGATTACAGTGTTATATTTAAAATATATATATATAACCTCTTAGGCTCATTGTGGCCAGTGCAGATCAAGATTGAAGTCAATGTACGTCCACTGATGTGATACCAGAATAAGTGATAGAAGAATTAGGCCCTATGTCTGAATCTCCCCATACATCAGAGAAGTTCATATTTGATACATAGCTGTATCCAAACCCTGCATATCAGGCCCATTTTTACTCATCATTCTCACCAAGATTCCACATGGCCAGACCACAGTCACATTCATGTGAAGATGTGACATCTCTGATGAAAGCTTTGCCACTTAATTTTTGTAAAATTATTACACACTTGATTGTCAACTGATATTTCAATCTCCCATATTTTCCCACCCACATATTGAACCTTGCACTGCAAAAACAGAAGTGCATGTTAGTCAGAATGTCAAACTGTCAGCAATCAAAAGAACCCTTCAATGTTTTCTGTGTTGTACAAAGGAACTTTAATATCCTTTGACATTCGGGATATCCTCTAGCTCAACTGTGTCACCAGCACTCTGTGAAGTGAATTATGGGGTGGGGAGAGAGGCTTAGTTTAACTTGAACTATCTCTAGGAGGTTCTTTGTTTGCTTTTTTAAACACCATATCACTGTATGATATTTAAAATAAATCAAGTAAGCTTTGCCTTACATATCCTGCAGCAAAAGATGTCACTGGGGTACAATAATCTGGATTAAGTTGGCAAAAGTGAATCTAGTCAAGAATTGCTAAAGACATGTCTACATTGGGACACTCAGGAAAGTTAAGGCATCAGTTGAAAGTATAAAGTCAATGTGCTTAAGTTAAAGCACATTAACCCCTCTTGTGAATGTTCTCATTGAGGAGTAAAGTGGTTTTATATTGCTGAAATTTAATCTTCCCTGGACAAGCCTAAATTTCCAATATCTGATCACCAAGTACAGCATTGATCTGATATTGTGTTGAAAGGCTTGGGCCAAATTCTCCTTTTACACTGACTTCAATGAAGTTATTCCTGATCTACACTTATCTGAGAAGAGAATTAGGTCTATAGAATTAAAAGTCCCAACTTCCACAGCCCTGGGCTTTGGTCTTTTCCAGACAACTTCGCCCAGCTGTTTGAAGGCCTCCCAGGACATGAATTTGTGACATAGCTCATCACAATGTTTCTGAATTTGTATTCAGACTAAGCAGAAACCCAGAGCTATTTACTCATTATGCTGTGCTTTGAGCCAGCATAGAAAGTGAAGGTTAGACATTCTTATAGTTTCACTAGCTCAGTTGTTGTTAAACTCTTTGCTTCTTAATTATGCAGCTTGAAAATAGCAGGAATGTGACATTTCAGCTCAGTTTAATCTCTACGAATGGTGCTTTGCCTTTAGCTTACTTAAAATCAGTCTGTGTCTGCCTGACTCTAAAAGAATGAGGGATTTATAGATAATACATGAATGGTTTAAGTGTTTAATATCAACACTTGAGAAACTAAAATAAAACTTTCCTCCTAACCCCCAGATATTAGAAAACAAGTAATAGAAGTCAATGGGAATTTTGTGTTGATCTTAAGGAGAGCAGGATCAGGCTTGAATGCTGTTTTTCTCTCTTGAAAAGGGAAATTGAAATTTGTTTTGCCAATTCCCTACTACTAATCTAATTTCCTCTTATCTCACTCTCCTCTCTAGGGATTTTATGAACACATTACTGGGTGTGAGTTGGATAGCTGTACAAAGAAGGTGCTAAGGCATGTTTAACATGCCCTGGGTCCCCCTGGCTTGGTACTGCACCAAGAAGAGCTTCTACAGGGAGCTTTTGCTATTGTACATTTTAATTTATGATAGACTGTCTCACACAGGCAGATGCTTTTACATAAACTATTCTCATGAAGGCCTAAGAATTCTGAAACACTATTCAGGAACCTCTCCCCCCCCCCCCTTCTGTGCTTATTATAAAAAGGAAATACTTGTAATATTTTGAACTGAGGGCAGTGTGATCTAGTGATTAGAGCACTGGACAGGCCATTAGGAGACCTAGATTCTAATCCTAGCTCTGTTACTGACTTGATGAGTTATATTGGGCAAGTCATTTCACCTCTTCCCCCCCCCCCACCCCATCTATGTCGTCTGTTAGCTTTTCACATCAAGGATTGTCTCTCATTATGTGTACGTACAATACTTACCACACAGGGGGCCCAGTACTGGGTGGGTCCTTTAGGTGCTTCTGTAATACAAATAGAAAATAAAAACTCGTGTTCTAAGAAACCTGACTGACTCAATGGTCACAATGGGGACTTCCAGAACCCAAAGGTCACACACAAACCTTGATCTTGCAATCAAAACCATGCAGGTGGACCCTTGCTCCTGTGTGGAGCTGAGTCAATGGGCGCAATATAGCAGCAGGAGTCCCAGTGCATGCATTTGTGCACATATGCATGAAAACAAAGCATGTAGCTTATTTCCAAAGCTATTTCTCATTATACTAGAATGAGGTCTTCTGCAAACTGAGACCAACTCTTGTACATTTGCTGCTGGTTTATTTGCATTATTAATTCTAATCTTTCACAAAAGGAAACTAATCAATTACACAACACCAGTTAAATTGAAAAGCAAACAGAGCAACCTAAAACACAGTAGAAACAGTGATCAAATATTACTTTTCTCCCAACTGATATATGTGAAATATTGAATCTGCTTTTACATCATAGCTTACTATAGTTTTTAGCTTTCATTTCCAAACTTATTACATTAGAGTTTGAGGATCCAGTCATTTCCATAAGCATGCGTGTGTGTGTGTGCATACACACATTCTTTCATAGTGCAAAGCGCCAGTCACATCATAATGAACAGTAAACACAACACATGGGAGTCATTGGCCAGCGATCTTCCTCCAGATTTTATGGTCTACACGGAGCCTTGAGAAGTTTGCCATACCATATCCTGTCCACTCAGCTATATCATTGAACCACATTCACTGGGGTGCCCCCCTTCCCTTTGAACCTGGCATCAGTCCCTGAAAAAACTTCAGCAATCTTCCTCTACTCATCTGACCCACATGACCCACAAACTCAAGTTTTCCTTCTCTGATCATATTGATGATATCAGATATCACTCCAATCATACCATAATTTAGGATGATTATTTCCACGTTAGTTCTGTGAGAGATACAGCTAACATACAACAATTACCTGTAATTCCTAATTTGAAGGCAGAAAGTCTCAATGCCCTGTTTCCTTAGCATCTGCTTCTCGCAAGTATATAGCAAGATACTGAAGACAAGCGATTGAAGCAATTTCATCTTACATTTCATGGTAACACCTTTGCTTTCACCAAATGTGGCTGGGTGTCGCAAGGGCAGCAGTCACAAATCCAATTGTATTTTGGATCTCTACGTGATATTTAGCATCCCTTGTAGTAATACTACCCAGGTATTCCACTGTCTCCTAGCCACTTCAGGGGCTTTATTACTCTTCAGTGTCCACACTGCATCCTCAACTTCTTCAATCGCGGGAGGAGATTCACTGGGATAAGTCGAACTTCTCATATAAATCTTCTCTGCTTTTTCACTTCCAACTTTGAGTTCATTTCTCTCATACAGTTTTTAGCAATACTTACCAAGTGTTGGGTGAAATGGTATTTATGCTGCCAGGGAAATAGTTTTAAAGAGTCTTGAAGGTTTGGCAGTGGTATTTGCTGCAAAGGAGTTCTATTTACAGAAGCACTGTTGTTCATACCAATCTTCGTTTGCCACTTTAATCAGTGCATCTACTTCTCATATCATATGGGAATGTTGCTTTCTTGCAGTAGCATCCATCTTTCTTTGTTATCTTAATTTCCTTCATTGATCACACACATAACTCAATCTTCTCCTTGATCTAAGGTTTCTTCTTTAGGATCCACTTCCCCAGGAGTTCATCCATGATCTCAGTAATGCTGCTCTCTATCAGATCTATGCTACTCAGGGAGAGGTCAGCAGCTTGCAGCTTTTGTTCAGTTGTCTTCTTAAATTCCATTGAAGTTTGTCGATGTTACAACAAATTCTGAAGGTACCTGCTGGTCATTTCTTGCTTCACAGTTTGAGCTCTGTGTTGGCTATTACTAAGTTATGATCAGATCGTATGTGGGCCTTCTTGAAGGATTGACTCCCCATCACACCAGAATGCCAGCTCTTCATGATCATGATGAACTTGATCTGGTTCTCAGTTCGCAAATCCAGTGATGTCCAGGTCTGCGCCTTGATGGTTTTGCTTGAAGAAACTGTTCATTAATTCTAAGACTTTACCATTTGCAATTTGCATGAGGTGCAGTCCTCTGTTCTTTGTCTTGCCATACCCAAACTTCCCAACACATCTGTGCCATCCCGGGTAACTCTCGGGGCTAGTTTATGTGTTTGTCACCTTGTACAATTAAGATGTCTCTGGTGAACAGCTGTTAACTCCTTCTTGATGTTACCACAGAATTCCTCAACCTCTTCATCATAACAGTCTCTCGTAGAGGTGTAGAACTGTAAACCAGTTATGTTATAAGAATGGGATGTCAATATGAGGGTCATCAACCTGCTGCTGACCAGTTTGTAGGCCATTAGGTAGGGGCTGGTCTGATTCCTGATGAGCAGCACAACTCCATGCTTTCTTATTCTGTCATCACCACTCCATATCAGAATGTTTTCTTCCATGGTAATCCTCATTCCATTCCCAGTCCATCTAGACTTTCACAAACTGTCAGTCCTGGGCGCCAGCAGTCCGGCTCAATGGTTAGAACTGGGCTGAGGGGGCTGGAAACCAGAGCCGGAGTCAGGAACCACAGCCAAAAGTCAGAGCTGGAGTCAGGAATCAGGAGCAAGGCCTGAGAAGGTCCTAGCGGGATGAGAACAAGGCAGGAGCTGGCGCTGATTCAGGACAGGAGCAAGTCATGAGTAAGAGTGATCTCAGCTGCAGGCTGAAATGTTGCACAGCCAGCGACCTGCTGCTGAGCTTAAAAGCAGGACTTCTGGCTTCTCTCAGTCCTACCACAACCCAGCTGAGCTCATTAATCTGCCTAGAAGATGGGCTGGCTAGTCCTCACACTTAGCTAAAAGTGTTCAATCCTGACACAAACCAATGATATCCCATTTATATGACAAGAGCTCATTTTGTATTAGCTAGAGGGTAACTGGCTTCCATAGTATGCACATTCATTGTGCTGATGGAGAACGCTTGCTTAACCAATTTAATTTGCTCAGAATCCAGTCACCCCTTCTCGAATACCCCACTGGAATTACCTAGTGCAAATGTGTCCGTTTCCCCTGAACACAGTAGCCAATGCTGAAGTCTCTCTATGTCATCATGAGTGATTATGGACAATACTACTAGTGTTGTCCATCTCCTCTCAAGCATCCGCTGCCATTGCATCCAACCATGATCATCCACTTTGAGGGGTATAGCACCCAGTTTGAATGAGGAATTCCTTTTCCTAGACAGACTATCTAGCAAGGCTGAAGAGCCTTGCCTGCCCTGAGTAGTCTGGCTTCTTTTAAAGGGTACCAGACACACCTTTCACACCCCCACATTTAGTAGAAACAGCTCTGCATGTAAACAAGTGATGTGCCACATGAAAGCAAGTCAGCCCCCTGTAAAGGGAGCCAAGTGGAGTGGGCAAAGCTCCTTGTGAACTGTCCTCCCACTTTGCACGCCAAAACAGAAAAACCACAATGTGGTACATTAAAGGTCCTTGAAACCAAGTCACCCAAGCAAAATGACATACTCTAACCATGACCTGAAATCTTATGTGAAAATACTTTTCTAAGACAGAATTCATACATAGAATGAAAAAGAACAAGAGTCTCTTCAGAGATCGTCCCTGTACACTTCTCCCCCCCCCCTCTCTTCACATTTGCTCTCTGGCTTAGCTTGTTGCTCTGGTTTCTATCCCTTTTTCCCAGAAGGCAGGCCTTGTTCTCATTCATACAGAGCACACTTGGTGTGCTGGACAGTTGTTGGGGGGGTGGAGGGAAGAGTACACTACAGTATTTCTGTAATTAACAGGTTTATTGGCTGACCTCACATTTCTCAAGACACCGAGGAAGCCACTAAAGAGGAAAAGAATGAAGACAAACACTAATTAAATATGCTCTCTCCATTCCAGATTAATTAACAAGTAGAGATTAGGCCCTGGAGAATTTAAAGTATTGAATAAAGTGTACAGCAGTGAAAGTTTAATTGACAAATGCAATGAAGAAACAAAAACAGACTCTTCAGTTCCCTTATTTGGAAATATATTTATCCTTGTTGCAGGTTCATGCAGTCCGAAGTTTTGGTTTATATTTCAGGCTGCAAAAAACAAAGCAAAACAAAAGTCATAGAGTTTCCTTTGGTTTCACATTGACACCAATGATACTGGAAAACATCCCAGGTTCATTGAAAGGTTTGTGATCCTTAGTTAGTGATTCACATGTAATGGTTATCACTTCTGTTTTACATATAGAAGAGCCTGCATTCAAGTCCTGAGTGGAAACAGCAGCTCCTTATTTGTGGAGTAGACCACTGGACTGGGACTCAGGGACTATTCTTAGCTCTGCCACTTATGCACTGTGGCCTGGGGCAAGCCACTTAACTTCTGTGCCTCAGTTTCTCAATATGTAAAACAGAGATTATGACTAGATCTCAATATGCTTTAGAAAGGAAGGTATAGATGGAAGGTGTTAAGAGCTAGTTATTATTAAATGACTATTTTAACATTTCAGATTTGTATAGAAACCTTTTTGCATAGTTTTAAGTTTTACTGACTACAGTTTCCACAAGTCAGTGACCAATTCTGAAGCACTTAGAGGAGAGGAAAGTGATCAGGAACAGTCAGCATGGATTCACCAGGGGCAAGTCATGCCTGACTAACCTAATTGCCTTCTATGACGAGATAACTGACTCTTTGGATGAGGGAAAAGCAGTGGATGTGTTATTCCTTGACTTTAGCAAAGCTTTTGATACGGTCTCCCACAGTATTCTTGCCAGCAAATTGAAGAAGTATAGGCTGGATGAATGGACTGTAAGGTGGCTAGAAAGCTGGCTAGTTTGTCGAGCTCAATGGGTAGTTAACAATGGCTCCATGTCTAGTTGGCAGCCCGTATCAAGTGGAGTGCCCCAAGGGTCGGTCCTGGGGCCGGTTTTGTTCAATATCTTCATTAATGATCTGGGGATGGCGTGGACTACACCCTCAGCAAGTTTGCAGATGACACTAAACTGGGAGGAATGGTAGATACACTCGAGGGTAGAGATAGGATACAGAGTGACCTAGACAAATTAGAGGATTGGGCCAAAAGAAATCTGATCAGGTTCAACAAGGACAAGTGCAGAGTCCTGCACTTAGGAAGCAAGAATCCCATGCACTGCTACAGACTAGGGACCGAATGGCTAGGCAGCAGTTCTGCAGAAAAGGACCTAGGGGTTACAGTGGATGAAAAGCTGGATATGAGTGCCCTTGTTGCCAAGAAGGCTAACGGCATTTTGGGCTGTATAAGTAAGGGCCTTGCCAGCAGATCGAGGGATGTGATCATTCCCCTATATTCGGCATTGGTGAGGCCTCATCTGGAGTACTGTGTCCACTTTTGGGCCCCACACTACAAGAAGGATGTAGAAAAATTAGAAAGAGTCCAGCGGAGGGAAACAAAAATTATTAGGGGGCTGGAGCACATGATTTATGAGGAGAGGCTGAGGGAACTGGGATTGTTTAGTCTGCAGAAGAAAAGAATGAGGGGGGATTTGATAGCTGCTTTCAACTATCTGAAAGGGGGTTCCAAAGAGGATGGATCTAGACTGTTCTCAGTGGTACCAGATGACAGAACAAGGAGTAATGGTCTCAAGTTGCAGTGGGGGAGATTTAGGTTGGATATTAGGAAAAACTTTTTCACTAGCAGGGTGATGAAGCACTGGAATGGGTTACCTAGGGAGGTGGTTGAATCTTCTTCCTTAGAGGTTTTTAAGGTCAGGCTTGACAAAGCCCTGGCTGGGATGATTTAGTTGGGGATTGGTCCTGCTTTGAGCAGGGGGTTGGACTAGATGACCTCCTGAGGTCCCTTCCAACCCTGATATTCTATGATTCTATGAATGTGGATAGTTATGTCCAGTGGTTAGAGCAGGAGTTGGTAGCCAGGAATCTGAGCCAAGGATCAGAGTCAGAGGCCATGTGCTGGAGCCAGGGATCAGGAACAGGCTACTTGGAATGAGGCAAGGCTGGGGTAAGGCTCAGGTCAGGTCAAGGCAGTGGCAGGGCTAGGATTGGGTGAGAGCAAGGCTGAGAACAAGCAGGCACAGGCGCTAATCCAGCTAGGGGCAAATGCTTTGAGTGGCCACTGAACTGCAGCTGCAGCTGCTGCTGGGCTTAAGAGCAAGTCTGCTGACCCTTCCAGCCAATCAAGTAGTGTAGTCAATCAGGCAGCCTATTACAGGCCAGCTGGACGTGTCAGGTTGGCCAGAGACTGGCTCTGCTACAGTCCCTGCTTCCTGACACCACAGCTCTCCCATGCGCATGGACACACATTTTTTGTTTGCCCTGTTGATATTGCAATAGCAGCAAACAGACTTCACACAACTTCATTGTATTTCATAATGGAGATTGGTATTTGCAGTCTTACTTCACCATCACTTATCATGTTTACCCACTACCCTGAGGAACATTCCCTGTGCTCTGCATTTCTGTTTGACTGTGTTACATTTTTTGTACACAATGAAAAGTGGCTTGCATGTGCACAGTGATTAGTGATTTTTTGGATGCGTCAATTCTGCGCACCTGTTTTGATGAAAATCAGGTGTCTCAAGCTGGGCACCCAAAATCACTAGTCATTTTTGAAAGGTAGATTTTTCTTCAGATTTTTTTTGTTTTGTTTAAACCAAGGAATAAAAAAATGAACAAACGTCAAGTCTCCATAAAATAATATGCATGTTTCCTCTAACATGCTGCTCTGAACTGAACACAAAGCAGCCACCCTAAACAGACTCCTATAAAAGGTGAAATACACAGAAAATCATAATGGCTACATACATCAGATTTTATCCCCCTATATGTATAATAGATGGGCTCTCACATATACCCTGGGTGTGAGAAAGCTTTGTCAAAAAAACAACGTTTCCACAAAGTCTTGGTTTTAACAAATCTTCATTTTCTATTATAAATGTAATTGAAAAATTCCCAGTCAGCTCTATCTATGCCTTGGGAATATATCTCAAGATCTTGGGACTTTAGCTCCTAAAAGCCCATGGTGTTGGAGGCTTTCAGTGTAGGATCTGTCTGCTTCCTTTCCTCCAAAAAGATCTAGCTGTCTTCCTCTTCACAGACAGGAGCCAGACAGGTATGCATAGGGTCCATTGTTCTGGCCCAACTGCATTTGAGATACCAGTGTAGATGTTACCCCTAATGCTCTGACACCTGGCTTCTTTCCTCTTAAAAGGCCAGTGCCCCTCCTGTAACATTCCAGTAATAGGGGATTTGCAAAACCTAGAAAGATAGTTTTCAGTACTGATGACTGAATTAGTTTGGAGAATCATTCCAAAGTTCTGAACCTCGTTATGTAGGAAAAGATCTGTGATTCACCAGCAAATGACTCCTCAGCCACATATACAGTTTATTCGCCACATTCATAGCATTTCCATAATTTACTGAACTTTAAGAAGGGCAATCACAGTGGCAGCTGAGTGGGAAAGCAGCAATTCATAAGCAATTGCCATTTAGGCAAGAGGCATAAAATGTTTGATTAGGCAATTCAGGCATTGTTTAAACTGAAGTTGCAATTAGGTAACCTTCACTTACTCAATATATCATCATTAATTTTAATCAGCCATATTAGTTGGTATTTCCAACATTGAAAAAAAGCTAATTAAATTCTAATTCAACATTTACATCTATATCTTGATGCACAGAGCCAGCTGAAGTGTTGCTTTCATGAAAATATCTGTCTCTTTCTCTTGACATTGTATTAATGAAATGACCCTAGTTGACTTTGTCTGTAAAGCTGTAGTTGACATACATAGCATAATGATGCTGAATTTTACATTTCACTCTTAAACTACTAAGGAAGACACTATCAGAAATCTGTTTTGAATATTCAATTATGCAGGTTTACACTAGACCAGTTTGGATCACTTATTCAAAATTATTCAAATAACTTCTGTGAATAGTTCTTGAGCAATCTGTTGCAAGTATTAAAGTTGTGAAAATGTTCCTTTTTGGTAGGACATAGTTCACATGACCTATTTCCATTCCCAAATTGGATGTGCAAACCTTTTATCTGGTGGAAATACCTGCAAAAAATCAGCATTTTGTTTTCTGTGCATAGACTCCAATATTCACATAAAAGATTCTTTCTGAGACTGTTAATGTTGGTAAAAGAAGTTTACCAGAATATTCACAAAGTGGAGACACAAAAAGATGTGTGACAATGTAGACAAAGTCAACGCTGGTGGTGTTTGAAATCTACACCAAGATCTATATCAAATGTAACTAATGGCCTCCATTGTTAGACTAGTCTGAACCAGAGCCCCAAAATGCAAACACACCTAAATTTTGGTGACATGAAATTTAGTTCTGTTTTAGATTTCAATTGAGTTTATTTTTAATTTAATTAAATAATATTTACCCTCTGGTCTCAGTCAAAGAAAGAGATGAATATATTAATCAAATTCGGATACTGGTAAACTTCTGAATATTACTAACCTTGGTGCTCCTAATAAGTCAGATGTTTTGTTGGTCAACCTTTTTTAAAAAAAATATTAAGGTCCATAATTCTATCCTTGTGTGTATATGTGGCACTCACTAATTTTATGGGAGGCACATACACATCTGAAAACAGAATTAAGTTTTAAATCTGCTCTAGTATCTGCAATGATGCTGGTTTTAAAACATATGAATTCAGATTGCAATTGTACAGTATTAAGTTAAAGACAACAAATAAATGTGTTTAAAAGGACCAGCATTGAGTAGCTGGGTCACTAAGTGGAGACAGTTAAAAGTCCCTCTTCTGCCTGAATATGAAAAAGCTCTGCTTGGAATTAAGCAAAGCAGGGACTAGAACCTGGGTTCCTCATATCTCAAGCCAGTGCCTTAACAAGTATGACACATGCTCTCTTGGACACTTTGACAAGCACACTTTTGCAAAAATGTTTGCAAGCTTTTGTTTTCATTAAAATGCAATTAAAACAAACTTTGAAACCACAAAAGGTGCTGCAAAACAGAATTGCTATCCTCCATCAGCTCTATTTAAAAGACCACCTTCATAAGACTGTTAAGGAGCAGATGGCCTAGCATGATGTGTAACTAGTTGTCTAACTCTGGGTTTGGGAACATGTACTTGAAGCCTTATTGTTCGAGACCACCCTTCTTAAGCACTGTGGTGAAGACATGGAAGTCTTTGTTAAAGTTAATAGTTTAGATAATTACAAAAGTTCTAGATTGCTCTTTAATTTCATAGGTGATTTAGAAGATTAAGGACGCTAAAAATCACTAGTGATAACATAGAACCCTTCCAAAGAGGTGTTTTATAAATCCATGGTATGCCCACATATTGAATACTGCTTACAGATGTGGTCGCCCCATCTCAAAAAAAGATATATTGGAATTGGAAAAGATTCAGAAAGGGGCAACAAAAATGATTAGGGGAATGGAACGGCTGCCATATGAGGAGAGATTAGTAAGACTGGGACTTTTCAGCATGGAAAAGAGACCACTAAGGGGGGATATGATAGAGGTCTATAAAATCTGGTGTGGAGAAAGTAAATAAGGAATGTTATTTACTCCTTCTCATAACACAAGAACTAGGGGTCACCAAATGAAATTAATAGGCAGCACATTGAAAACAAACAAAAGGAAGTATTTTTTCACACAATGCACAGTCAACCTGTGGAACTCCTTGCCAGAGGATGTTGTGATGGCCAAGACTGTAACAGGATTCAAAAAGAACGAGATAAGTTCATGGAGGATAGGTCCATCAATGGCTATTAGCCAGGATGGACAGGGATGGTGTCCTTAGCTTCTGTTTGCCAGAAGCTGGGAATGGACGACAGGATAGATCACTTGATGATTACCTGTTCTGTTCATTCCCTCTGGGGCACCTGACATTGGCCACTGTCAGAAGACAGGATACTGGGCTAGATGGACCTTTGGTCTGACCCAGTAGGGCCATTCTTATGTTCTCTCTCTCTCTCTGTGCTTCACTTCACTTCACTTTGGTATTTTCTACTGAAATGACTGAATTGGAAACATCTTTGAAATAACAGACTTCCTTTGTCTGGGGAGAGTCTCATCTTTTCTGAATGAATAGAGTATTGTCATGGAGGTGGATCAATATCGTCCCATGATGACTGTTTTTGTGATCTGGGAACAGTATGCATAATTAAGAATTGCCAGTCAATTTCAAGCACATTCAGATGTACAAGATTTAAGAGGCAATTTAAGATGAGAGAAATTTTAAAATATTCAGACATTTTTATGATGGCTTTGTATTTAGACCTCTATCAGGAAGAGAAAAATGAATTTCTCAGATGTCTATGAAATATTTTTTATTATAGATTATCTAATAATTTCATCATAATTTCAGATTTACAATTGTATTGTTGTTGCTTCTGCTGAGGTTTAATTTCAGTCATAGCTGTCTAACTGAACCCTGACAGCCTGTGCAGCTTGTCACTTCCTGCCTCTTAGAAGTATCATTCACTATGTTGGATTGAAATTCAAGTATGTGTGCCTATAGTTTATAGACCTATGTTTAGTTCAAGGTTGAGTAACATCTTCTAACCTGTAGGCACTGGAAGTAGCATTCATGAATACCTCAGAATGCTTGATCCAGTTCTCCTTGGCTACTGGGTGGGTAACAGGAAGATGTCTGATTATTGATTGCCATTGGTGGGGTAGTTAATAATGAACCCTTGTGCTTCACTAGGTAAATCAAACATACAGTTACAGAATTGGGACTAGAATGCTGGTCCTTGAGCTGTCTTTAAAACACACAACTATAGGCCAGTGCCACTTGAGCTAAAGGCACTTCCCCTTGATAACTAGAAGCCCTTATCCTATGTACACAAAGCCAGCCAATTACAAGTTTATGGGTGTGTTATAACACCAAAACCAAACTCAAGATTTATCAGAGCTGTGTACTTTCAACATTATTTTATAGTTCAGAATGCTGGGGAATGAGAAAGTATGACATGTCCAAACTGTCTTCATTCCATACAACCTGCTTAGAAAAATCTTCCATATCTTTTGGCCCAGAACAATCCGAAACCAAGATCTATTGACACAGTGCAGCCAAGAGGATATGAGCACCATCATTGCCAGGAGGCATTGGAGATAGATTAACCATGTGCTTCGGATGGAAACTGATTCTATCACCAGAGTAGCAATGAGATGGACACCTGAAGGCAAGCGAAAATGAGGCCACCCGAAAACAACATGGTGAAGAGCTATGGAAGCCAAGCTGAAAAACCTGGGGCACAGCTGGGGAACCACTGACAGACTTGCCAGAAACAGACAGGAGTGGAGAAGCTTCGTCGCTGCCCTAAATGCCAGAGGCGTCATGGGAACATGATGATGATGATATTAGCATCTGTAAACAAACAAGTGAAGTTGAACCACTGTACTTCACACCTAAACTAATATGCAGTTCAGTGATTAGGGTACTCCCACCTTATCACAGTCACCTTTCTTTGGCTGAAATATCAGTGGATTTCAGCCCAGTTCAGTTTTGTTTATCATGCCACATACTTTTTTCAGAGTATTTAGTTAATACACCACCTTTCCGGAGTTTACCTTCTCACAATGTTCATTCAATTCTCCTAGCCTTCTCACATGGTCCCTAGAGAGTCAGATATTCAAAGCATAGCTGTACACTGCTATTTTGCAGGGAGATAACAAAACAAAGTGGTACGGTTTGAAAGCCCTTTGAGATGCATATTTCTGTGAAGCACCAAAGTAGTATGTTTCAATGTACACTATATACATTCTGTCTGACATTGATCCAAATCATTTTGGACATTCCATTAGTAATGGTGTAAAAGGGAAAAAAAGAAAAGCTGGCAATTCTGATGAATTCTTGTGTCCAGCCTGTGTTGCCCCAGGCTGGGTGGGCTGACACTTTGGACTTTCAATCCCTTTTAGTCATTGGCCTGAGAGTGGGCAGGCAGGCTGAATTCACGGAGAGTTGTTTTTTTTTAATATTCTAAGAATTTCGAACTGAAATATCTTCAAGTCCAGTCCCCTGCTATCACAGGCAACCCTGTTATATAATCCCATTAATAAATTTACAAATTGTAATCCCTACCATATTCTTACCGGGTCAGATTGTTCCCTCAAGGGAGGAAAGTAGGATTTTTACCTTGCAGTATGAGCCATGGGTCTTGCCCCCAAAATTTGTGAAGGTGAAAGGATCCTTACGTAGCCTTTCACCTGCCTTAGTAGGGCCCTTGCAGGGTTGATGACACAAACTCCTGTGCTGGTGATTTCCCCCAACATCTGAAGGGAAGGAGGGGAACATGACTCCCTCCCAATCACCTGGGCAACCCTTCTCCCCCAATCACTGGGAAGAAGGGAGACAACAGTAGTCACTAGCAGCCTGTTAGAGGACAGCCAAGCAGCACTGCAAGCAGTCTCTGACCCTGTGCAGAGCCTTGGATGCCCAGGGAAGTAGGAGGGAGGCTGGGAATAGCCCAGCTTTCACTGCATGTGGCAGAGACCAGCTGGGGAGCATAAGGGAGTGAAGGTCACTTCACAGCCTGCCAGCAAAGCACTTCCAGGCCCAGCAACTGGATTGGCTTTTCCTTCAGCCTACCCAAAACCTGCTTGTGTCTGATTTCATGGGTTCCAGTCCCTAAAGACTGTCAGCACAGTTCCAGAGGGGAGCGGATGTAGTCCCTATCCATAAATCCTCTCCCCTGGAAGACTTGCTTTCCTGAACCAAACTCCTGACCACTCAGCCAGAAAAGGAACCTGAGTGAGAACCTTATATTATAGTTAGACAATTAGTTAACATTAATTTTGCATTACTACGGCATCTGTGCAAGGACTTTTCATCTGCCTAAATCATCAAGACCTGCACTGCCATTTCCAAGTACAATTGAATTAAGGGTGTTTATAACAGCAACTTCTTATATGCCTGCAACATGTCTCCACCTGTATCACCTGGGTACCTATCCTCCATGAACTTATCTAATTCTTTTTTTAACCCAATTATAGTTTTGGTCTTCACAACATCCCCTGGCAATGAGTTCCACAGGCTGACTGCATTTTTTTTAAAAAGTACTTACTTCCTTTTGTTGGTTTTAAACCTGCTGCCTATTCATTTCATTGGGTGACCCCTGGTTCTTGGATTATGTGAAGGGGTAAACAACACTTCCTTATTCACTTTCTCCACACCATTCATTATTTCAGAGACCACTATCATAATTGCTCCCTAGTCATTTCTTTTCCAAGCTGAAAAGTCCCAGTCTTTTTCATCTCTTATAATATGGAAGCTGTTCCACACCCCTAATCATTTTCATTGCCCTTCTCTGTACCTTTTCCAATTCTAACATATCTTTCTTGAGATGGGGTGACCAGAACTACACACAATATTCAAGATGTCGGCATATAATTGATTTATATAGTGGCGTGATGACATTTGCTATCTTATCATCTATGCCTTTCCTAATGGTTCCTACTATTCTGTTAACTTTTATGACTGCCACTTCACATTGAGCTCATGATTTCAGAGAACTATCCACATAGACTTCAAGATTTTCTTTTTTGAGTGTAACAGCTAATTTAGCACTGTGTATGTATAGCTCGGATTATGTTTTCCAATGTGCATTACTTTGCATTTATCAACACTGAATTTCATCTGCCATTGTGTTCCCAGTCACCCAGTTTTTTGAGATCCCTTTGTAACTCTTTGCAGTCTGCTTTGGACTTAACTCTCTTGAGTAATTTTGTATCAGCTGCAAATTTTGCCACCTCATTGTTTACCCCTTTTTCCAGATCATGTATGAATATGTTGAACAGCATAGGTCCCAGTACAGATTCTTGGGGGACACCACTATTTACCTCTCTCCACTGTGAAAACTGATAATTTATTCCTGCTTTTTGTTCATGTCTTTTAATCAGTTACTGATCCATAGGAGGACCTTCCCTCCTATCCCATGTTTTCTTACTTTGCTTAAGAGCCTTTAGTGAGGGACCTTGCCAAAGGCTTTCCGAAAGTCCAAGTACACTATATCCACTGGATCACCCTTGTCCATGTTTGTTGACCCCCCTCAAAGAATTCTAATAGATTAGTGAAGCATGATTTTCCTTTACAAAAGCTGTGTTGACTCTTCCCCCAACATATTGTGTTCATCTATGAGTCTGATAACTCTGTTCTTTATTATAGTTTCAACTGCTTTGCCTGGTACTGAAGTTAGGGTTACTGGTCTTTAATTGCCAGGATCGCCTCTGGAGCCTTTAAAAAAAAGTTACATTAGCTGTCCTCCAGTCATCTGATACAGAGGCTGATCTAAGTGTTAGGTTACATTCCACAGTTAGTAGTTCTGCAATTTCATATTTGATTTCCTTCAGAACTCTTGGGTGAATACTTATTATTGTTTACCTCCTCTATTGACACCTCAATCTGGGACAGAGCCTCAGATTTATCACCTAAAAAGAATGGCTCAGATGTGGGAATCTCTGTCATGTCCTCTGCAGTGAAGACCAATGCAAAAATAAATAAATAAATAATTCAGTTTCTCCACAATGGCCTTGTCTTCCTTGAGTGCTCCTTTAGCACCTCAATCATTCAGTGGCCCCAGTGATTGTTTGTCAGGCTTCCTGCTTCTGATGCACTTAAAAATTGTTTTGCTGTTAGTTTTTTTTTTTTACTTTTGCTAGTTACTCTTCAAATTCTTTTTTTGGAGAGGGGGCTGCCAAATTATACTTTTACACTTCATTTGTCAGAGTTCATGCTCCTTTCTAACTTAACTGGATACCACCTGGTGGAAGATGGAAAAGAGGAAAACCATTGAGAAGGATGTCAGGGTCATGGAGCAAGAAACGTGACATTAGACAGATGGAGGTGGAAACAGTGGGTTGCCTTATGTCACAAGGCATGGGAGCATCTACTATAATCCTTTTCCTACAGGTAGGTGTAAATAACTTCACAAAGCTAAAGGCGGTGGAGCATTAAGCCCCAGGGGGGTTGTAGAAAAAGTATCAGAAACTACTTGATTCTCCTGGGAGACAGCTGTGTTTCTGTTGGAAGTCTGAAGGTGAATTTACCAATGTGCAGTTTTCTTCTTGCTTATGCTATCTTTGTTCAAAGTGAACAGGAACGGTGTATATATTCAGCATCAGTGTTAGGCCAGTCTGGGGATTGAGGGGAGGTGGCATGCACTTCCCAGATCTCAGTATTACAGGCAGTTGTTTGCTCCCCACTCTCACACTGCCATAGTCCTTATGAGTATTATGATAAATGTATCAAAAGTAGGATGCTATGGCTTGACTTGCTTTAAAACATAATCTCTGCTCACATAAAGCTGATCAAAATAAAACATAACTGGGACTAACACTGAGTTTTAAATCTTTTGCTATTCTGGAGATGAACTCACCATACAGAACATAATTTCACAGTCTATGGTCAGTGAAAGCCTGGGCTGAGCCAACACTGAGATACTGGATTAGGTTTCATTCAGGGCTGCAGGACACGGACATATCATATGCTGCATTAGAGGAGTGCCCAATTGGGTATTGTTTCTTTAAATAAGGTCAAGGCAGAGGGAACAGATTAAGTGCCAGGCCGCTGTTGAGTATAAGGTTGTAATAGTGAAGATGCTAACAGATTTCCAGAATAAGTCCCCTTCAGGGACTTTGGAAGATAGAATCTCCTAGTTGTAAAGAGCTTGATTCTCCTGTGCCTTGAACTTTGAAGTTGATGAATAACACAAGCTCTGAAATGGATGTAAAATGCTACCAAATCAGAACTCTTGCATTCACGGGCTGACAATGTTTTAGCCTCACTTTGCACAAGTGTAAGTTACACCAGGTGTAGTCTGAAATTGGTCTTTGGTCTCATCTCAGGACCCACAATAAGTAACAGTAGTTCGTCTGTCAAACTTGATGGGAGATTCCATCATCAATCATCATCATCAGGGCAGTGGAGAATCAGGCCCTACCTGAAAATGTACAGATGGGAGTTGAGAGAGGAGTCTGAATGAGGAAAGTGATAACTGGATTGCGATAGATTCACAGATATACCGAACACCAGGATCTGTGGTGCACTATATTGTTACAATAGCATAAAACATGTCTTGTATTGTGCTTGTTAAATCACATCGGACCTACCATCTCATTTCATTTTTTCCCTGGAGCCACTTCAATCTTAACAACCTGCAGTAGACAGCTTGATGCTCTTCGGGTGCCAGTTTTCATGAATTGTAGACAAACTGTTATATGTATGGAGCAAGGATTGGGGCAGCAAAATGTCTTCAAACCTCAGTAAAGTTGGAATTCTGTAATTTTAGATCAAATAATCACTGTTCTTGCATGATTTCAGACACATACAAACTACAACCAGGAATGGGCCCCTTCTACTTCTCAACCCAAACTTAAATCAAGGATTCAAATCTGAAACATATTGAAATTTGAATGGGTACAAATTTAGAGTTCTGCCTTGGTCCCTCTCTAATTACCATATTTGCATTCATATTTAGTGGTTTTTGCAATAAGTGAGGATTATGTCTCAGTAAGGAAGCAGGGAATTTATATAAAAACCTCTAAAAATTAAAAAGAACTCTGGCCAAAAACAATACAAAAACAATTGACTATCGCACAGCTGAACTCCATTGTCATCCAATTTATATCACAAGTTAGCATTAAAGTTCCAACCTTCAAGTTCACTCCTCGTACCACAGTTCTACTTGCTCCCAGCAATCCACAAGATTGACTAGAAAAGGCTTTCAATACCTGTTCTACTTAGGTCTCTTTATAGGAAGAGATTGTCTATAATTTCTCCACCTCCCACACAGGAAAGACCAAAATTAAAAAAAAAAATTATTTGTGATGCAAACATACTAGGCGATTCTTGCTCAATATCCTTTAAATAGGCACCTGAATTACATATTCTGTGAAGCACCCGTGGCTGGATTTCAGAATTAAAATATTTTGAGTTTGGGGCATTCAGGCTTTTGAGGGGGAAAAAAATCTAAGTCCTCCTCAAAAAGCAAACGTGAAAAAAAATGTTTAATCAAAAACCCAATTTTCTGTCAAAAACCAGTTTTGATGAAAAACTTTTGACCAGCAATATCTCTTACCTTGCATGTTGCCCTAGGATACTGCAAAATCAAGAGGAAAATGCTTATTGGAGAGAAAATAGACCAAGAAAGCCATTCATGTATAATCCACACACATAGTGCCTGTGCCTTGCATTTCCTATTTCATATATTTCTATCCACCTCTGAATCTCAGGATAAATCTCACACAAAGGATTGCTTGCTTGCTGGCTGGAGCCTCAAAGTAATGTGAAATCTTCTGCAGCATTTTGATATATTGTTCTTCAGCTAGTGTCGTCTTAGCACCTAATGTTACTAATTAATCTGTTTCCTCAAACAAAACAGAGCTCCAATCCTGATTGGGGCCTGCAGGTGTTGTTGTAAACATACACAAAACCCCCTCCCCTATAGCCATGTACTGCACTTGGCCCATAGATAACTCCCACAGCTGTCAATGTGTCAAGCAGTCCATTCATAAATGCAAAAAATGTCTTTAATGTGAAAAATGTTCATCGCTCACCATTAAAATTTCAGTATCAGCAAATAGTTACTACAAAACAGCATGATACCACAGGTTCTCCCTTTACTTAAAACTGCAGCTTCTTGGATATGACCATGACTATTCAAGTGTCAGTGTTGGTAAACTGTAGTTACTGTTACATACGTGGGAAAAGGAGGAGGGGGACATAGTCGTCAGATCCCAAATATGCTAGGTTTCTGCCAGTTTAGACCAGTGAGAGGGAGAGGTTTTCATGGGAACCTGAACTGAATGGGATGATACAGTTTCTTTAAACATAAATGCAACAGATGAATGAACATCTACTTACTATATCTTGTTCACTCCCCAGTCACAAAGCCAAATGTGATAGTTGTCTTTTTGACAGCAGAATACCAAATGCTAGGAGCCCATATCTAATAAAATGCATTTGCCTGTGTGGTTGCACTATGAAATTCCATCACTTAGGAGAGAATAATTTAAATGTGGAAAGCAAAATCAGGATGCTACTTCACTGGGAAATCAGAGATAAGATGATGTTTGCTGTAAAATATTTACTGTAGCTCTCTCTCTTGCTTGACTCCCATACATAGCCCGAGGAATGTTTCATTCACTGTGTCTTTTAAAAAAATAGTCAATATATCATTTTAGCATCAATAGATATTTGGAGAGTTACATTCTTAAATCTGTTTTTTTTTTTTAATGGAAATAAATAAGAGTTTCAATTCCTTCCTCTGGGATGTGAAGACAATAAGTTAGCATTTCTAAAATGCCAGCAGATACTAGCTGGCTAGAATGAAAAATGTTTCATGGGGGGAGGGGAGAGAACAATATCATTATTATGTTCTGTGGGCCTAATGGATCTTTTCAGATGGAAGCTTAATTCAGGCAATAGAAACAAAGTATTTGTCATTGTGACAGTCTGTGTTGTGTTTCCCATAGTGTATTGTCAGGGAGAAGAATTTGGAGGATTTCTGTATTCAATTTAAAACAGGTTTTCACCGATTTTGTCACTGTAAAAGTAGCTGTCTTTCAAAAAGCACTAAGGTGCTACTGAAGTGGAAACAACAGAAGTAGGATGGAATGCTGAGTTCAGAGTCTGTTCTAAACATCAGTGGTATTGTGCAAAAGTAGAACAGTTTGTTGCTTACAAAACTGCCTGTTATGATAAAAAAATAAAATAAATGCAATGATAAAACAAGAGCTTGATAGACATAAACTGGGCTACTGGAGTTGTAATTCCTTCCTTCCTTCCTTCCTGATTCATGTATTTCCTTTCACAATCATCAAATGCTATAGTTATAGCTATGGGGTTAGGCTAGGAGCAGCCCTGTGCAGCTGAGGAGGGGGATGGAAGAAGCTGTGGTCCGCCTCTGATGAGGTTGTGCAAGAGCCACACACAATAGTAACTTTGTGTTCTGGGGAGCCCAGAGAATTCTTGCGTCAACTCCTCGCCACAGGGTCAAGAGGCTAAAGAGGGGCAAAGCCGTAGTCCCAGCCAGCCCCTTGCACCAGCCCACAGAGCAGGGATAGTGCATTGGGGAGTGCGGTGTGCTCAGTTTTAATGGATGGAATGGACTGTGCATCCCCCTACATGCAAGGAGGAAGTGGGGTAACAAGGTAACTCAGTCCTGAGTACCGTGAGAACCATCACAACGCTATAGAGGGCAGTGGTGTAAATACCATGATCAAGCCCAGAGGGCAGAATCCTGCTCACCAGGCTCTCATTTGGACACCTAACTGGATACCTTATTGCATCTAAAACTGGACCTGTCATCACCCATTGATTAAAGCCCATTGGTTTCTTCATCACGTCCAAGCTTTAAACCAAGATTGGATATCTTTCTAAAAAATGTGCTCTAGCTCAGATGGAAATTATGGGCTCGTTGTAGAAATTGCTGGGTGAAAATTTGTGTCCTGTGTATGCAGGAAGTCAGATGATTATAACAGTTTCTTCTAGTCTTACAACGTAGCGACACTATTCTGTAGAGACTATTTCTACATTAGAGGGATGGACAAGATGACCTAACAGGTCTTTGCCATCTCTCAATTATATGATTCTGTAGGTTATATTACTATTCCCAGAAAGTACAGTAGGTAGCTGATGATCGTTCCAGGAATTACATTGTTTAGAGCATTAGAAACTCTGAATTGCTGGCACTGTAATGTTATTTCCTGAAGTCAGAGACAGTATTTCTGGAAATGTCATTATACTTTGACAGAGAGGAAAACATAAATTTGTGGGAGGAGATGCCTGAAGTTAGATATAGGCATTGTGTAATAAATTACATGTCTCTCTAAGGCTAAAACTGAGGCAGTCAAGTAATTTCTTCCTATTAAAGGCTATGGAGCTGTTCAGATACTGCAGTTGGGTATTCACAAATATTCATTCTAAAAATGAGAAGTTCACTTTGCACCCCTTTTTATTTATTTGTTGCAGACATTGCTCCCAGAGAAGTAGAATGGTCTAGTGGCCAGGGTGCTAGCCTAGGTTCTACTTATTGCTCCATCACCCACTTCCCATGTGACCTCGGGTCAGTAGAAGTTAGCAGTCTGGGCCTTTGGGCTTCAGTTCACCATGTGTAATAATGGGGATGATAGTACTTCCCTGCCTCACAGGGGTGTTGTGAAGATAAATTCAAGATTGTGAGGCTCTTGGATACTATGATAATGGAGGCCATATAAGTACTTTGTAGAGCTATATGCATGTAATGGGTAAGAACATTCTCAGTGAAGCTACCACCCCTGTGTTGCTTCTGAAATTCCAGTCCCTCAGTCGAGCACGAGCAGTGGGAGTAACACTGCATTCCCTCTTGAGTTGAATCCCATCCCACTGAGGTACAAGATGTTTTGCTGGCACAGAAAGGTATAATTTACTAATTCTTTTGCCTTCTCATATTTAGTTCAAGTATACTTGGAATGCAATGTTGTGCCTCTTCCAGTTAATGATAAACATCCAGATGAAAGCACATAAAAGGAAAGAACTTCTTAATGCTACATCTAGAAGGAAAACTGACATTTGGGAAGTTTAGCCCTTCTCAGCTTCCATCTACTCCCCCTTTTCAGCATCTCTTTGACCTTTAATACTGTATCTGTTTATATTGTGGAGGAGCAATGTAATATAGGAATTCTACAACTTTTTATTCTGCAATGCAGTGTGTATATTTGATTTAAAGTTTATAGTGTACTGATTACTGTGGAATCTGCTTCATCAAACACAAAAGCAAAGATCAACCTGGAACAGCCCACAATGGGCAGCAATACTAATCTTGCTCCCCTAACTTAATTATCCACTCATTAGTGGGGGGGGGGGAGACAGCATCTTATTTCAGAGCCATCTGACACATGCTCAGCTGAAAAACAGAGTCTTGTTCCTTCGGAACCTCTGTTGGGTCAGAGCATTTAAATCTCCACAGCATAGAACACGTTCCACAGATGGAGTCAGGGGTGCTGGAACAAATTGTATGGTGGGGGTGCTGAGAGCCATTGAACCAAAATGTAACCCTGTATTTGATGAAATCACTTCAAGCCAGGGGGTGGGGCAGCACCCCTAGCATGCCTAGTTCCAGCACCTCTGGATGGAATCGTGTCACTCCTCAAAGGGACACAACTACAGACTATCATGAAAAGCAACTCCTCAGATCTTGGCAGTTTGTGCTGTAGTGTGCCTAGTCTCTTTTTTTCGATACAAGTGAAAAATAGCCAGCACAGTTCCAAATCACCTTACACCAGTGGTGGGCAACCTGAGGCCCACGGGTCGCACGCAGCCCATCAGTGTAATCTGCTGGCGGGCCGCCAGACAGTTTGTTTACATTAACTGTCTGCAGGTACGGGTGCCCACAGCTCCCAGTGGCCACGGTTCACCGTTCCTGGCCAATGGGAGCTGCTGGAAGCCACGTGGGTTGCAGGTTGCCCACCACTGCCTTACACTCCTCACCAGAAATGCTCCATATGGTTTATGTGCATGCCAGCTTCCATTTGGATTAGGTTTGCTCTCAGCAGGTATGAGCATGGACAAGGGACTGGAACCCAGCTACAAATGCCCAGCAGAGAATTCCTCGGTTGATGTGGACCACCCTGCTGGCAAATCCGCACTGTAGCCAGGCCCTGTTCCTCCATACTCTCTCTGCCTGGCATAGAGGGTATGTTGTGGGAAAAGGGGGGCATTTATGGTATTAGCAGGAGGTGCCACTGCAATCTTGCAATTACACAAGGTCCATTAAGGACTCTCAGCTGATAGCACAATTTAAAGCTGCATGTCCTAGAGAATCAGGGAGTCAGGATTGGCTGCTTGATACCCTTACCAACCTCCACACTCAGCAAAGCTTGGGACAGGAGAGAATTAGCCCTTAGCCAGAACCATTTCAGTCTGAACATATTAGTACCAAATATTCCTCCCACTGTCGCACAGTTCACTAGAGGCCCTTCAGAATCTCCCATAATCCACTGCTTCTAGGAGTGCCAGGAGCTATGCTGGAGATACCCAGAGGACATTATGACTGAACCAGTTTAGAACAACATTAATATAGCCGTGGGGCAAAGCTGCAATGGTTCAGAACATAAATCAACATAGCTCCTGCTGGTCTATTTGTGCTTAAACAGTTTCTACCTCACCAGTTCACTTAGGAAGCATTCTGTTCTCTAGAGTTCAAATGGCATAAATGACTGGCTCGCAAGCTATATGCCACCAATAGCAGTGAGTCTTAGTCCACATGAGTTCCTCTGGATACTTCATTCTAGTGATTTCATTGGTCTAAGTTTTATCAGGGCAGGTAATTTTAGCTTACTGAGAGGAATTTGTGGGGAGTTACTGTGGAAATATTAGGAAAGGTAACTTTACCTAATGAAAAGTGAAGGCAGGTGACATTACTGGTTCATGAAATGCCAGGAGATACGTTTTTGATTTGTTGCACAATTTTTTTTTTTAGTTATAACTCAGTGAGTTCTATGTGGTAGCACAACTGAGTGCAATGGCATTATCATTCAGCATATTTACCCTTTTGTTTTAAGTTAACTCCCAAATGATTTTAACCCATTCTGAGATCTAACTGAAATAACAGCAGCAGCAGTTCCCTGCTCTATGTTTTGAGCTTGCCCTTTTACATGTGGCCTAGTGGATAGGCCTGGGACTAGGAGTCAGGAGATCTGGAGTCTGTTCCTGACTCTACCACTGACCTGCTGTGTGTCCCTGGGCAAGTCACTTAACCTCTCTTTTACCTCCCATACAATGTCTATTTAGACTGTAAACTCTTCAGAACAGAAATTGTCTTGTTCTATTTTCTGTCCATTCTCTAGCATAACAACAGTCTGATCATGGATGAAGACTCTAGCTGCTACTGTAATACAATATTTTTATACATATGATAAATACAAACAAGAAAAAATTCAATTTTTAAGGGCCAAATCCCAATTTAGCAGGCAGCAGGTGCAGTAGGGTTATGGGCCAGGCTTCTCCACAGAAGATCTTCTCTCCACCAGGCTACAGAACAGCAATAGAGCACACACGGCTGCTGCTTCAACCTCAGATGTGCAGTATCCCAGCAGATGGCACACCCACACTCCGCAGGGGCAAAATGACTGATGTATGCACTGGACCACTCCTCCCCTTACCTCCAGAGATCTTAATGCTTGGAACTCTGGGAGTCCCAATGATAGAGAACTCTGTGATACACAGAGGGTGAAGAGCCCTGGTAAGTGATCATCAAATCCTTCTCCCTCCCCACCCCTGATTCCCTCTTTCAAGGTTAATTTATGAATAGGATTGTTTGTAAATATTTCATACAAATATAATCTAGATGTTTATATACAGGACTGGAAGTTTTGACTCTTGTAGTTAAATCCCAGCTCGATTATTGATGGTCTGTGTGATCTTGGACAAGTTATACAACCTCTTTGCCTCCGTTTCCCCACCTGGAAAATGCTAGTAATACTTGCCTACCTCTTGGGGGAGGGGGGGAGGGGGGGAAGGCAGAGGGAATGCTGGTGATGTTTCTAAAGTACTTTGAGATCAACAGAGGAACATCTCTGTGGGTGAAATCCTGACCCCAATGAAGTAAGTGGCAAGACTTCCATTGGCAGTGATTGGACCAGGATTTCACCCTATGTGTATAAATATAAAATTAGTACATTAAATTAGTTAAGAATTCTATTTCCCCTTCCCTTTGGGCTCCTTGTGACATCTAACATACATGACCACAGCTGCCTGCATCTTATACAATATTATTTTTTACCCCATATGAAGAAACTCTCTAACATAGTAAGTTTTAAAGCTAGTCAAAACTCAGAATTTCTGTTCTGCAGGAACTTGACATTTCAAAAATATTTTCCATTCTGAAATGGAATAAAAACAATTTTTTGAATTTCCTCACAAAACTGCAATTTAGAAAAAAATCCATTTGAGAAGAAAGTATTTCAGAAAAAAAGCACATTTTTTTTGTTTTGAAACAATTTTCATTTCAAAATTTAGTTTTATAAATTATGTTATTATATTATTTCATTACTTAGTAATAGAGCAGAGTAGTCAAAATATCATTTTATTATTATATTCTTAATCATTAAGGGCAATTGCTACATAGTGAAGATGGAAACATCTTATCCTATTCTAGATCACTATCTCCTGTTTGTGTTGTACTGAACCTGATACTGTTATTTAGAAAATAAGATGAGCACTCGGAATACTATTAGAGGAACAGATAATTTCTATATCCATGTGTTAGCCTGGAATATTAAAAACAGCTGCTCCCCTAATTAGTACACAAAATGCTTATCTTATGTTTGACATTACGATCTAAAAAAATCTCATCACATAATGTATTCACCAGGAGTTGGTGAAAGGAAGGAGGGGGGAAGGGTCAATTTCTCCTTGTTTTAAGATCCAAGGGGGTTTGGATCTGTATCCACCAGGAGTTGGTGAAAGGAAGGAGGGGGGAAGGGTCAATTTCTCCTTGTTTTAAGATCCAAGGAGTTTGGATCTGTATTCACCAGGGAATTGGTGAGAGGTTTCTAAAAGCTTCCCAGGGTAGGGAATGGTGGCAGCAGACCAGAACTAAGCTGGTAGTTAAGCTTAGAAGTCCTCATGCAGGCCCCCACACTTGTACCCTAAAGTTCAAAGTGGGGATACAGCCTTGACATGGTTTTTTTTCTCTTACTTAAGTTTTTTTTCTCTTACTTAATTGGCCTCTCAGAGTTGGTAAGACAACTCCCACCTGTTCATGCTCTCTGTATGGGTGTGTATATATATCTCCTCAATATATGTTTCACTCTATATGCATCCGAAGAAGTGGGTTGTAGCCCATGAAAGCTTATGCTCTGATAAATTTGTTAGTCTCTAAGGTGCCACAAGTACTCCTGTTCTTTTTGCGGATACAGACTAACACGGCTGCTACTCTGAAACTTGTCATCACATAATGACATGTTTTGACGTGATGCATTTTGGTCTTCTACTACTGTCATGTAATAATGTAAAAATAATAAGTGAAACAATTGAAATGTAAATTGTTTTAGAATGCATTTTTTTTCCAAAACAAAATGTTTGGAAATAATATTTTCATTTTGTTTGTTTGTTTTTCCCCACATGGAAATTTAGTTGAAATGATATTTCTCTAAAACTTTCAGTTTTGTCAAAACAGAATTTTCCAGTGGAAACCTTTAGATGCAGATTTTTCAACCAATTACAGTTACCATCCTTTACACTAGAGATAAAATGTTCTCCCACCTTTTTGATACTCCCTTATATCTCTGTGCCTGCCAAGCAGTTGAGCCATCAACCTGGGTACATTGTTTGTTTAATGCTGTAGCAGTACATTCTCTCCTCCATCTCTAAAATAAGCATTTTGGAGGCTTGGGAAATACTTTACATCTTTTCCTCATTTGTTTCTCTGAATTGCAATTGTGACCCCAGGCCCAGTTTTATAAAATAGCTCCATTCCTGCTGTCAGAAAACTGTTTTTCCTTTCCTGCCTTGTTACTTTCAATAAAAGGTGGAAATGTGCTGTTTTAAAAGATAGTGTGAGGGGGAGGTGAGGGAGGGGTTTCCCCAGAAGGATTTTTGTTTGTCCGTTTGTTTAGGAATTCCTAATTGTTTGCTGAAGTGATTATACTTTAGTAAAAAAAAAAAAAAAAGTGCTAAAAGTGGGAGTGAATCCAAAACAAACTATGCTAATGTGAGAGATCTTATTTAAAAATATATAACAGAGTGGTGGGGGGGGGGCGAAGGGTTAAAGGGAATGTAAAGTTAAAGATGGGTCCACAAGGCTCGGTCCATGAATAGTGGATGTGTGTAAACATTTCTAGGGGTCTGAAAGATTCTGTCATATTCAGTTCTATTCCCTGTGTCTCTACTGGGGAAATCTGATGGCATTTTTTCCAACTGTTACTCAAATCCTATGGAGAATACAGTAAAGGGAGCAGACAGCTGCCAACCCCCCTTCAGAAATGCTTTATTTACCTTGGTGGTATAGTTCAGTACCTATTATCCCATTCCCAACAGACCTACAGCAAGATCCCCCAGTCCTGAGAAGTGCCTCTTGGGACTAGTCAGGCATTTAAAATTAAGCACACATATAAGTGTTTGCAAAATCAGAGCCCAGATCAATAGTACCATGTCTGGACTCTTGGATGAGTTTTCCTGTCCCCAAGTGTCCCTATCTCAGTGCCATATTGTGACTTAAGAATTATTGCCACCAAATCCCTGGGAACTAGTAGTTAAATGCTATAGAACGTTTTTCCACTCTCTGTGAGTGTTTTACCAGAATAGGCTTCTGCAAGTATCAGTAAGTCTAGATATCTTTGTACCATTATATCTCTTCTGTGAGGCCTCACATCCTTAGTTCCTTGGGGTTGTGCAGACATCACAAAAAAAAATCTATAAGGAAATCTTAACCTTTTATGCCAGTCACACATCTGGTTGAGCACCTCCTCTTGGCCACTCACTGGATTTCTGTGAGGGGAAATCCAGCCTCTGGGTCCCCAGCTGTTTTAAGCCTGCAGATTCTGAATGGACTCCAAGCACTTCCCAGTCTTGGGGTCCCTAGGCATTCTCTTGAAGTACAGACCCTCTAACATTCCCTTCTGTAAGCTGTGAACGCACAGTCCCTGCCCTGCCCAGAACCTGTAACGAGTGCTGACCCTTCAGACTCCTCCAGAGCTTACATGCACCCTCTATTGTTAGGCCTTTGCCACTCCCTCTCTTGATTTTCAGTCCAACATGGAGGCGAAAGGACAGCAGAGGACAAATGACCACACATTCAAAATGGAGTTTGCAGCTCTGTAAAGATACGTACAGAGTTCATAATCTCACACAATTCATAAATAGTACAGACAGATCCACGAATCATCACAATGCCCTACTAGATTTCTTCTCCCTTTCCTGTTTTCCAGCTTGTCCTCAAAGTCAGTGATAGGATAAACCACTCTACAGAAGCACTTTGCTAGAACTGGTAGCTATGAAGGAAAATAAATGCAGCACAGCTTACTACAAAATACAGCATCCTTTTTAAAAACTGGCTTTTCTTATTTCTAAGTCCACATGCACAATCCTTTTTTACAAGTATCAAAATAAGAGTAGATACATCCAAAATCAAGTTAACATTTATCACTCTTGTCCTAGAAAGGACAAACAGCTGCACAACACTATTAAATTGACCCTCTACAGGAGGGTTGCCTCTAACATTTTATTTTTAATATTTAGTCAGAAAAAAATCCAAGCAAAATATTTTGATTAGTCTGTGATTTTAAACGGTATATCTAGCCATTGGCAAGAGGCTCCATATGGGGAGACTGCTATGCCAAGCCTGGCCATTAGAAGGTGCTCCTGTGGTGAGTGACAACACTATATATCAATTTGTAATCAACATTTACAAATAGACAAAGTAAGAAAAATGATGCTTACAAACTTCTTCGACTTTGATTTAAGGATATTTACCTGATATATTTGACATGTGATATTGACAATTTGTGTTTTAATGGTTATAAAGCTTTAATTTTTGAATCTCAGCATCTAATGTCATTAGATAATTATTTCCAGCCCCAACAATATTTTCCCACATCTGGGGAAATTTAAACTGATAAACAAAAAATGCTCAAAACCCATAATTTCATGTGACTGCGAACATTTAAATAGATAAAAATGGGGGAAGGAAAAGCTTAAAAATATCCATTGAAATTATAAAAAATAAAAACCTCATTTTTCCAAGGCTATCTATTAAGAGTGCAGGAGAAGCTTCATAGAGTCTGAATTCTCTAATCGGAAAAAGGCCAGTGACAAATATGAGAGGCACCAAGCTTCTTTGTGTCATCATGAAGCAACTGATAGGCTTCAAAAGACCACGAAGATTGTGGTTGACATAAGTTTTCAGTACTCTCAGAAGAAAGAAGAAAAGAGGAGATCCAAAAGAAATAACCAATTATAAATTATTTTGTCGGCCAATGCAATGCAAGGCTACTACACTGTACAATCTGAAAATACACCTTTAAGTGGAGAGGATGACTGCAACTTTATTCAACTACTTTGTTTGTAGGTGGAATCTGATCCTAGTATTTCAAAGTGTCTGAAAAAGAGTCAAGAAAAAAAATCACAAATCCAGTTATTCAAAATGAGATAATGATTCTTAGAGTCATGAGGGATATTTTCTGAGACTTTCTGGAAAGTGGTATACGGACTTCTCCAGAAAAGAGCAAAATAGATGTTGATGCCTATGATATAGATGTTGACATGAAGAGTCAATTGGATTGTACAATATAACCTGTACATCAGCAGAGTTAATCATATAAATTAAAGAAAATTTATTGCATCTAAATCTGAGGATCAGCAACTATCCCAGACAATGATATGTTGGTGCCACTAATATAGCATGCTTAGTTTCAGCTATAGCAACTAGACTGTAAAAGGAGGGTCCATGGACTAGATACTCATTGCTATGGGTGCACTTTGAATTTGGCATGTTAGGTCACTATTAAAAATACCGTGCTAAGAGATGGTCTTGAAACTGTTACCGAAATCACAAAATCAAGTCACCCATATGAGACGCTATATTTCAGGACCTGAACTACGTAGTGTTACATACACCACTAGGGACTCTGCCCTTTGTCCCAAATGGACTCCACGTGCAGAAGCACTGGCTTAAATTTTTGAGGACTACCTTGTAGTATGTGCAGCTTGGGAGGTTGCAAAGGATGCAATTAAGGAACCTGAAATGAGAGCTTGAATTGATAGCATAACAGTTCAAATGCCTCTCCAAACCCCTGTTGTTTATGCTTATGCTATATATACTCTCATTGGGTCAAATCTGCTACTGGTATAAGTAGGTGCAACTCCATTTAATCTATTTCCACTCCACTTCAATGGAGTGTGTTCATAATTACCAAGACTGACTCCCACACCATCTCTTACTCCTGGCAGTGGCCAATGCTATGCTAGATCAGGCCTTTTAAAGCTAGCCTTTCCTGTTACTGATGGTGGCAATTTCGTGGAGTAAAGATGGAGAAGTAGTTGGGAACTACAGAAGGAAGATTTCTAATTGTTGTAAAGCCAGTACTGAACTGCTACCAGAAAATTTGTTGTACTGGAAAGTTATTGCCACTGCAGTTAGGAAGGAAAAAATAGTGTGACTCAAGCAAAACATGACTCAGCCAATTCCCTAAATTTTTGCCAATACCAAAGGCACAGCCAGATAACAACAGTTGAGTGAATTGATTGAGATAAATGAGAACTGATTCAAACATTCATCTAAAATCTAAACTATGCCTGAATGAATTTGAATTTATCATGTGATATACATGCTTTCATAGTTGGTATTTGGCCAAAACCAGAGTAAGAGGCTATTCTTGAGGTAGTTCTGATGTGGTCACCATCAAATTGCTGAAAAGCCTGCTTGTCTTGCCTGATCTGGTCTTCCTTTGCAATTGGAGAAATCTATTGAATGGATTTTGCTTTCAGTTGTTTTTGCAAACTGCTTATGAGCAATTTATTATGTATATGTATTGTGGCAGAGTCTATGAGACCTAGTCATGGACCAGGACCCAGTTGTGCTAAGACCTGTACAAACACAGAACAAAAAGATGCTCCCTGTCCCCAAAGATCTTACAATCTAGGTATTGCAAAATTCTTGAATTTATTAGTTATTTGACATAATTTGTAAATTCCCTCAGGGAATAAGTCTTGCCCTGTAGATTGTCCATGAAAAATGTACTGCTCTTGCTCATGACTTGCATTGTTGATTAGTGACTATAGTCACAATTAACCACAGGATTTAAGCATGTACTTAACTTTAAGCATATAAGTAATCTCATAGAGGTCAATAGGACTACTCATGTGTTAAAGATGGGCACATACTTATGCCCCTTGCTGAATAAGGGGCTAAGTCATGTGGTATTGTTTCTTGCTTGAATGACTTATTTAACTAACCAACACAATTTGAACTGTGAAATTTACAACTGAACATACACTTTGAAATTTTAGTTTGGGCGAATATTCAAGTTAAAATGTATTTTTCATGGTGATTCATACATGTGAAGTAAAGTGCTCAAATGTGTCCAGAAAGACACAATGAGACTAAGGCCATGGTCAAGATATCATTCCCTTTTGAATTCAAATGGATATTCCTGGATACTCCACCCATAGTCAGAGATTTCATGATAAGACTAGAAGCTGCTTCTGTCCTTACTCCAGTATTCTGAAATTCAATCCGGGGGCACTATATCAAACCACCAGGGCCTCCAGCATGCACGCCATCCCTTAACAATTTTTTTCAGAAAAAATGCATAACAAGGAATGATGAGCAGTTCATGTGATGTGATGAGCATTTCCTATTCCCAAAGGCGGCAGTGGGCACCGAGGGCATTCAGCACCTCACAGGATCAGGCTCCAGATAGGTGCATCATGTCATTATTAAAACATAGGTCAATTAAACTACAGAAATGTATACGTTAAATAGTGTTAAGAAGCTGACAGACTTGCAAAAACAAGGAAATTCAGAATTAACTTACAAATCTAGGCTTTCATTAAGGATAGATGGACCGGCCTAAATAAAAGAACTGACCATAGTTGTCACTGAAAACTTAAACCAAACCTTTTCATTTGTCAAATAACTAGCTAGCTTTAGCTTATTTATTTTTAAATTTTCACATGACTGACTACAACTTTTTTCTCCTGGTGTTTCCAGTCACCCTGAAAGAACAGGAAATTTCATGAAAGAGCCTCTTTTTGCAAGATTTCCAGCCAAACTTTCAGACCCATGTGATTGATTAATTTGGCTGTACATATTACATTTGAACTTCCATTAGAAATGAACTGAAACATCAAACATCACTGTTTATCCATCACTGTTTGTCTTAACATTAGCATGTGGGACCATTTGATCCAAAGTCTTGCCAAGATGGTTCACAAGATTTTGGCACTGCATAATACAGGTGGGATTTTCAAAGTCACTTTACATAGGCCTAACTTTGCTTCCACTGTTGCCCATGATAAAACTCCCACTGATTTTAATGGAAGCAAATTTAGGCCACTGCCAAGTGCTCTTGAAAATCCCATGCTATGACTTTAGATCCTAACCATCATTTGGACTCAGTCTGATTCCTAGCCTACTCCAGAGCTGAACATGGCCTCTTTAAGTATAATACCATTACCTGGAAAAGGTAAGGTCACATATTAGGAACAAAATATTCAAAATGTACACTAAACTTTTTGTCAAGACTTGGTGTTGTTCAAAGTGTCTAAGAAATATAAAAGTGCAACTACACCAGAGAGTTAAATCTAAGTGAACACCACAAAAATCACTCACATCATGTTGCTGGTCTGGAGCGCTAGATTTAGCTGAAATATAGCCAGAGGTTTCATTGCTAGCAATTTAAATTATCTAAAGAGATTTTCTCCTCTAGCACCAATGTCTTAAAATCAGCTTTGACCAGAGCTGACCAAAAAATTATTCTTATCAAATTTCTCTAAGTGAAGAATTATAAGTTAAATAGCCCCAGCTCTGATTTTTTTTTAGAAAAGGCTGTTAACACCACAAAGCCTGCACACATTTAGCATATATTAGTGAATGGATTTTGTCAAGAGGCCAAGGGCTAAGCACACTTGGAGAGCGACTTCTCTGTTATAAGGGCTGAAATGTGAAATAAAATGGCAGAACAAAGCTGAATAGAATATATACTGTTTTCACCCAGCTCTACTTTCTCTTTTTACAGTCACCCCTGAAAAGGAAACTTAATAGGGCAGGGATTGTAGCAGAAGGCTTGAAAAATGGGACAGGCTTTGGGCCAAACTTCAACTGGTATAAATATGGAAAGATATGAGTTACACCAGCAGAAAATCTGGCCCCTTGTTTGCCCAAAAGGAGAGAGAAGTCTTGGTTGGAGAACGAGAAGATAGACCTATGACAAATATACTCCTCTTCAGAATCATATCAGAAAACTGAGGATAAGTAAATTTGTGCTCTACTCTAAGGGTTAAGAGACAGATTTTTTTTTTCAGAAGTACTGAGCACCTACAATTCCAGCAGAAATCAATGGGAGCTGCTGCCTTGTACCTCTGAAGATCAGATCCTGAACTGCTTTGGCATCCCTACCCCCACAATGGCTCTGTTTATTACCTTATGTTGAGGAGTACCTTACTCCACAAGAAGTTATATGTAAAAGAATCCTGGGATTGCCAAGGGGGTGGAGAGGAGAGAGAGTGAACAAATGCATGTAGTGTGCCAACACTGAGATTATGTTTTCAGTCTTTTTATACAAATATGACCAAGTGCTGTTTTGGAAGTGAAAGATACAATATTTGCATATGAACAAAGACTAAAGGCTCTGCTCTAAGGAGAATTTGAAGTTTTAAAAATTGTCAAATTAAAATATATAGTGCAACATTTCACATGAACTGCATAAATCTTGGCTAAAAATTTCAATCTATCGCTACACCGCTTATTAGCCACACAAGCAGATGCTGTGTCACCTGATTTCTTCTGGAACCTTGGGAGACTGTTAATACTGTTGTTGTCAAAATAAAATAATAAGTCCCTTCTGCGTCAGTGTAAATCAAGATGACTTTTTACCAGGATACTCAGAGGTTCTCCTCATGATAGACTATTTCCCTCTCAAATTTCATCTTTCTATCCCCATTCCTTTCAGTGTTAGAGCAGTTTAGAAAAGATAACAAGAACATGTTTTTAATAATGACTAAATTACTTTCCTCCCCTTTGCTCTGTTCCTATTTAGTTATACCATTTTTGCTCCACCCTTCAGCACAATTCATCTTTGGGCAGAGATGATGAAGCCTGGAAAATCTCAGTCCAAAAGGTGGACATGTTAGAATAATACAAGCAGCTGAAAATGGGATTATAGAAATGCATAGGCAACCTTAACTATAGTTATTGCTATTTCTCCCTGTAACTATTGTATCTGTCTAAGCATTATGGATGCGAATAAGGGACAGGCCCCTCTTTATTACTAAGAATTAGTGCTCCCCTCCTTCCCCTAATAAAAAATGAATACCCAGTACAATAGAAACAGTGATTTCCCAGAACAAAACAGGTCACACAGGTTTTGTGACCTAGGCTTGGTCCACACTGGGGCGGGGGATCGATCCAGGAAACGCAACTTCAGCTACGAGAATAGCGTAGCTGAAGTCGATGTTTCCTAGATCGAACTAAGTTTACTTACTGCGGGTCCACGCGGCACAGGCAAGCTCCCCCGTCGACAGCGCTTCCTCCTCTCGGCGAGCAGGAGTTCCGCAGTCGACGGGGGAGCGCTTCTGGGATCAATTTATCGCGTCCAGATGAGACGCGATAAATCGATCCCAGAAGATCGATCTCTACCCGCCGAATCAGGCAGGTAGTGTGGACCTAGCCCTAGTTGAAAAGAGATTTCTCTCTATGTGAAATTGGCTCCATTAACTGAATTTACAGTAGTGGCACTGTAATGCTGAGAAGCATATTTACCTTAATTTGCTACTTTATTGGTGTGTAGATTATTCTTCTCTGTCACACACATATTCTCTGACTACTACAGACCTTTTAAACTTGCAGCTACTGTAAACTGATATCTCATGTCCAACCAAACAACCATGCAAATATTTCAAAGCTAGCTCTGAGCTACTGCCATAAACTACAAACCTACTTTGGTGACAAACCTTGTTTGGTTATGTCCTCCCTGGGACATGATGGCAGTGTGGCCTTGCTGCTGATTAATTCCAGCAGAGGAAGAGAGAGATACAAAGCCCAAGACATAGGCTGAAGCAACAGCAGTGAGATCTCTTAAATATGAGAAGAAAGTGCTAACGCTTAATTAACAAATACAATACAATATAAAATAGGTAATGAGATAGGAGAATGAAAATTAATCTGAGGTGTCATTATTGTAAATCTTTGGTACAATCTGCTTAACAGAGCTCTTGTACTTCTATTAACATATACAAAATACAGTATTTCATTTCATGCATTTGTCCTTCATCTCAAGGGCAAGTGCCTTTTTCCTAAATGGTAATGTAATTGTTACAGATGAACTGTTTTCTGTGCCAGCTTATTTATGTATTTATTTATTTAGCGGGGCAGTGGACAAGATGACTAGATAGAAAAGTTTCTATCAATTTCATCTTGCCTTTGAAGCCTTGATAAATCTTTTATGAAGCTGATAAAAAAAAAATCTGGTCATTCACATGTCCATTTTCAACAGAGAAAAGGTGATACTCCAGCAAGCAACAATTTTTCAGAGCTAGCTCACCTTTGCTCAGATTTCATGTTGTGTGGTTTTTAGCTGGGTAACAGATTTATAGATTATATTAAATATCAGTACCAGTTGCTTTTCTTTTCTTTTTTTTGTTTCCAGCCTACTTCTGTAAGACAATAGAAAAGCTGACTTACTCCTCTCTCATACATCTCAAAGATTTCTTAATTCAAGTAATAGCTCATTCTACAGGTTAGAATCACAGCTGTTTCTTTAATTCATTTCAGAAGTTTCATCGTTAAACAATCATACTAGAAAGTACATTTGGTTAACAATGAAGGATTACTAAGGGATTATTGTTAACACAACTACTGTATAGCTTAGAAATAAACTGAACGGTGGAAATAATTTAAGAACTCTTAAGCAAGAAGCCTTTTCAGAGCCTTGTGGATAGTTAGACAAATCAAAAAAAAACCAAAAACCTTCCCTTCCGTTGCTCCTCCCTTCCTGCCTGAACTTTTGCTCACAATCTAAACTGAACTCTTTTTGAGCACTGAATTGTAGATTTCTGTTTTAGCAGAAGTAGAAGCGCCAAAACACCAGGCAAGAGGCTGTTCTAGTCCAAATGGAAAAAAGAAGTGAGGTTCAGGTAGTCTTCCCTGTCCTTGAATAAAATTTGCAGTGGGACTTGCTTACTGCACTACTGGAATGTGCTTGAATACGATGATGATGATGATGAATGCAGTATAAAAACCTGTAAGGAATAGAGTTTGAATTTTTCAATAGTAATAAACATGTGAGTTTAAAAGAGGGGAGATGTTCCAGTAGGCATTATTAATTGAATGTCTTATTACACCCATAAATAATTCTACCTCTGCTGTATCACTTCAAGGGATCTTTAATAAAGCACTTTCACTTGTTGAAACCACATGTACCACTGTGTGCTTCTGTGTACACAACATGTCAGGAAGCCCTGTACTTCCTGGTCTCAAGATTTTCAGCTCAATTTTGCAATGTGTGTAAAGCTGCCTTCAGTGTATTGCGAGGTTAAGTACTAACCTCGGGGCAGATTGTTAGGAACTACAGCACAAAACCTGAATTGGTTGTGAATTCTACACTTAGTTTTCACCGATCAATTACCATGTGTAAACTCCTTAGGCACTATAACAGCCTAAGCATGGAATCATAGACAGTCCCCTTGGGTATTCCAGTCTATTTGCCACCCAAGTGAGCCTACTTTTGTGACAGATGGCCCCTTATACCAAGGATCACAGCAATATTTAGGTTACTCCCAGTCCCAAAGGACCAGTTACTTACCCCAGGTCAATTTTACCTTAGATCCCACACTAAAGACAATGCTTGTAGCTAGTCCTATAATAAACTATATAAAGATGTATTTAGTAGGAAAAGGAAATTAAAGAGTTATTTACCAGGAGAGTTAAAGCAGGTAAACATATATGCACAAATGTGTTATAGTCTTAAGTTTCAAAAAGTAATAGATGCATCTATAGTAAACAAGCTTTAGAAGACTGATAGGGCTAACCCAGGAAAAACAGTGGAGACCTCTTGCTTATGCCTCATAAACCTTGCCTCCCTCCCCCTGACCTCAATGTCCAAGCAGCACAGAGATACAGTTCCTTCTTGCTAGGGGTTTTCATTCCCCTCCTCCCTTGTGCTCTGAGCTGTAAACTCAGCTGACAGGAGGAATCCACTTGTATGCCTCATCTTCACACTGGAGCGGGCAAACTAACAAACTTCTTTATCAAGCCACAATAGTCCATCTGGTGTTGACCAGCATGTAACATCTTCTTCACACTAGTTAATGTCTCTCTCCAGTATTGTGATTTACACAGTCATAGAGGCTTACAATACAACTATTACCCCACAGTATGGAATACAGATGTTATAAGTGAGATTAATACATGCAGCATCTCACAAGCATTCAATAAAGTCTAAACATATTCTTATAATCCTAATGCCTCTTAACAATACTAACACAGTGAGCCAGATTGATTCCAACTACGCATTTCCCAGGACATGAGGACCTTGGCATGAGCTGGCATCTGGTCTGCCAGCTTTACACTTAGGTTGTTCAAATAGGTTTGATAAACATAAGTATCTAAACTTCGGGGAACTTATCTAAAACAAAGCAGATCTCTGAGATTAGTAACTTTCCTACCACAAGTGCTTAACTATATTAATATACTGTCTGTAAACCTTACAAAGTTTTGAGGCTCATTCCTCCAAAAATGTTTTTTTCAGGAGATTGAGGCCAGGAATGACACTGCTGAAGCAGAGATGCAAACATGTCACCTTTGACATTAGGCCTGAAACTCCAGCCTCTGTATTGTGATACATGTACAATGACACGCAGCACCCAGAGTGCCTCCGCCCCCTGCCCCGTGTCGATGATGCAGGTGTCCTGGAGACTGACTTTACACCCAAGGAAGTGATGGCCAGACTCTCAAAAACAAAAAACACAGCTCCTAGGAAAACCTGCATCCCCTACAGCCTCCTGAAAAAGCAATACCCCGGCTGCCTGGTCCTCGCCATGCTTGTCAACCAGTGCAAGCGATTCTGCTGGACTCCCAGCTCCTGGAAGAAGGCCATGACGGTGCTGGTGTACAAGAAAGGTGAGCGGGACCACCCTAGCAACTGGATGCCCATCTCCCTCTGCTCCACGATATACAAGCTGCATGCCAGCTGCCTGGCATTGAGGATCACGCAGTGGTCGGTGAGCGGGGGAGCCATCAGCTCCATCCAGAAAGGCTTCATGTCCTGCAAGGGCTGCTACGAACACAACTTCGTCTTCCATGTCCTTCTGGCCATTTGGATGGTGGTTTGGAGGCAGTGCACGGTAGCGTGGCTTGACCTGGCTAATGCCTTTGGGTCCATGCCCTACCACCACATCTTTGCCATGCTCCAGGAGTTGCCAGAGAACTCTTAGGATGCCAGAGAACTTCTTTCATGTGATCTGAGAACTGTAAGAGGGATGCAGCACCACCATCCACTCTGTCGAAGGGGAGACCGCTGAGATCCTGATCTGGAGTGGAGTAAAGCAGAGCTGTCCCTTCAGCCCCATCATCTTTAACCTCGCCATGGAGCTGTGGCTGCGAGCGATCTCCAACGTCACAGATGGCTTCAACCTCCACGGTGAGAGGGTGAGCGTCCTGGCTTATGCGGACGACCTGGTCCTGACCACGGATGACCCAGAGAGCCTCCAACGTATGCTAGACGCCACCAGTCGAGCTGCCGACTGGATGGGACTCCATTTCAATGCAAAGAAGTGCACAACTCTCCACATTGACGGCAGCAAAAGGGACTCAGTGCAAGCGACGGGGTTCCAGATCCAGGGCAAGCCCGTCATCCCCCTGGCAGAGGGGCAGGTGTACCAGCACCTTGGCATGCTGACGGGTTTCTGTGTCCAGAAGACACCCAAGGACACCATCCAGGAGATCTTGCAGGATGCCGCCAAGATCGACACCTCCCTGCTGGCACCGTGGTAGAAGATAAACGCCCTGAACACCTTCCTGATCCCCCACTTCTCATTCGTCCAAGGAAATCCGCTGTGGCAAAGGTGCCCCTCAACAAGGCAGACAAGATCATCTCGCAGCTGGTAAAGAAGTAGCTGTTCCCTCCCCAGAGAGCCAGCAATGAGCTGATCTACATCACCCACAGGCATGGCGGCGCCAACGTCCCCCACATGGGCGACCTGTGCGATGTCGCGGTGATCACCCATGCCTTCTGCCTGCTGAAGTGTCCCGACGCCACAGTAAGGAACGCCCTGCATTGCATGATAAAGAAGTGGATCGGCAGAGCCCCCTCCAACCAAGACATTGCCACCTTCCTGAGCGGCTCCTTGGATGGCAAATTCAGATGGGACTGGGGCGATATCGCTTCACTGTGGTCCCGCGCTCACAATGCCACACGTCGCCTGGGGAAGCGTGTTGGCTGCTGCTGGGAGTGGTGTGAGGAGCACCAGGAGCTGGGAGTCCTGGTGCCGCAGATCAGGTCCGACGACACTATTGTCGCCCAGAGTGCCAGGGGCATGCTGGAGAGGACCCTGAAGGCTGCCGTCCACTCCCTGTACGTGGAAACCCTGAAGTGTAAACCGGAGCAGGGTAAAGCCTTAGAGTTGACCAGCAAGTGGGATGCCAGCAACCACTTCCTTGCCGGGGTGGCTTCACCCTTTCACCGACTGGTGGTTCATCCATCGTGCCTGGCTCAACTGTGTCCCACTCAATGGAGCCATCCACCACGGGAACCGAGACAAGCATTGCAGGAAGTGCGGCTACACCCAACGAAACCCTGCCCCATATCTTATGCAGCTCCAAGCCCCAGTCCAGAGCCTGGCAGCTGCACCACAATGCCATCAGAACCACCTGGTGAAAGCCATCGTACCATGCCTGGGGGAGGTTGCTATGAACTGCACCATCCCCGGTACCAACAGCCAGCTGCGACTTGACGTCGTCATCAGCAACAAGGCCCAGAAAAAGATAATCCTCGTCGACGTCATGGTCTCCTTTGAGAACAGGACCCGGGCCTTTCGCGAAGCCCGAGCTCGTAAGCTGGAAAAAGTTCACTCCACTGGCCGACACCCTGAGAGCGAAGGGCTATGACGTGCAGATGGACGCCCTGATCGTTGGAGCCCTGGGCACCTGGGACGCCTGCAAAGAACGTGTGCTGCAGACCTGCGGGATTGGTCAATGCTACACACGGCTCATGCAGGATCTCATCGTCTCAGACACCATCCGATGGTCCAGGGACATCTACATTGAACACATCACTGGCCACCAACAGTACCAGGAGGCGTGAGCCAGAGTGACATCATGCATCGACTATGAGAAAGGGACCGAGAGACTTTGTCCATTGGACCATATGAACTAGAACCATAAACTCACTGCACGTTAAATCTCACCAACTGAGGGTCAATCCATCCTCATCATCGTATCCACTCATACTTCACACCTGAACATTGCCATTATATGAACAACATACCCTCATATCTCAATGTCTGTACTTTGACCTGTTAACCTTTTACCCCCTATCAGCGATATTGCAGCTTATGTATTCCTTTTGCCATCCGATCTTAAACCGAACTTCGCACCCCTTGATAATCTATACGTTATTCCCTGATAACCAGAAACTTCTATGCTTAAACTCTGTACCGTTCACTTTTTTTTTTAACTTCATCTTAATAAAAATTTTAAATCTGTTCTTATCAAACCTGAAGACATCTTCATTCTGGCCCTGAAGTTTGGTGAACCCAACATAATGGTGTAAATGTCATCACATCATAATTCCAGTTCAACAGATCAGGCAAGAGACACCTGCATGGTTCACCGGTTAGCCTTCTCCTTTTCCCAGGCTCTGAGGATAGGCTGCTAGGACACAAGCTATTCACTGTAGGTGCTAAAATGAAGTAATGCAAGAGTAATTTGATCATGTTTCAACAGCACCCCCTGATGAAGGCTGAGCCTGTTGAACTCAAACCCTTGGGTGTTCAGATTTAATTCTCACTGCCCAAATTTAGTTCCACTGACTTACAAGACTATGCTAAGAAATCCTATATATTCTTCCCCTAACCAGTCACTCTCAGTATCATCCAAAGCCCACTGATTTCAATAAGCTATGGATCATTCTTTTTTCTCTTATCACAATGGTTCAGAATTCCTGTAGGGTAGCTTGGAGGTAGTTGTTTCTTTCTTCAGTATGCATATTACAATGTTGTCACTGATCTCAGTGGATTTTGGATCAACCCTCTGATGCAAACATCACTACATAATGGAGAAGGGAAGTTTTGGCTAAAGACATTGAGCCAAATACCTATTCCTATTAAAAAGTGGGATGAGATGTTTAATATATATTAGAGAGAGAGAGAGAGAGCACACATGCAGATATAATCTTGGGGTTCAAAGTTTCATGTAAGAAAACATGTGAGAAGAGACATGATACTTAATCTATGCACCTAAGAGAGATGAAGGAATAATGGGCAATATTAGAGATGGGCAGACATGATTTGAGAGAAAAATAAATCCTGCATGCATAATTACAAAATTTTCCTCGTACAGAAAGTGAACCAGGTAGAGAAAGACTAGGTTATTTAGAAATAAATTTAATTGATGCCTTGCTTGGCCATTTAGTCACTCATCATCATCATTTTTCAATTAGGTCTATTTAAGTAAAGCTGTGTGAAACCAACGAATTTCACAAAACATCTGCTAGCTTTCTGTTGCAAAGTTCTCTCAGAAGAAAATATAGTTTTTAAAAAATTGAATACTTTGCTTTTCAGAAGTGTCCCCTTATCTTAAGTTAAAAGTGCCAGGTGGGACAAGATTAAAGAGAGGATTGTGCTTTAAATCAGCCTGGGTTCATGACATTGGCACAACAGTAATACTCTTGAGACTGGAGGAGCACTACCCAGCAGGTGAAATCCTGACTCCATTAAAAGTTAATGGAAGGTTTTCCATTGACTTCAATGGAGCCAGGATTTCACCCCAACAGTGTAATTCAACAGGTAGGGCACAATTCTACCACCTTCCTCATGCTCAATTCTACCTTATTTTGAGAATGATCCCACTGAAATTAATGGGATTTTCTTATTTCTGAAGAGATGGCATATTTTCATAGAATGGTTTGCAAAATTCAGTTCTGCATCTGGACTCAGATTTCAAATACACCTGCAATTTAGGAGAGTTTGGATCTAGAGTCCCAGTTTGGGCTCATCTTTAACTCCATAAGTTTCATAGCTTTAATGAATGAAGGCACAGGAGGCTGTGGGTGATTCTTCTATTTTTTAAAGACAAGCTGCATCCCTAAGTTTACTATACCATATAAGTAAAACGCTTCTATAACTGGAAACACTACTACATTCTCATGACCTAACATTCTGTGAGATTAGTTAACAAAAGTCATAAGCTTCCCTAAGATTAAGAGGACAAGACAGATGAAATGATCTCCCTTTCTATGTGTATTTACAGTGCTTTGGCTAGAAATTCATCAAGTAGGGAATGATAAGATTATAATATAACGCCTTGTCATAGCTAAAACTGAAGTCTGGACTGTAGGTAAACTTAGTTTTAATACCCAGAGAGTCATTCTTCCCCGTCTACTACTAACATATAGAATCATATCTTTTGAGCCAGATCCTGTATAATTATTGGAGTAGGTCAACTTCCAGGGCATGTTCATAAGGCCTTATGGTTTTCCTTATTGGGGCAAAAGCTGTTCACCGCAGAGTGGTAAAGAGTGAAATTAAATGAGTTTGGTGATATATTCTCAGCAATTAATAGATAGTAGGCCACAAAATCATATGAAAATCATTTTATATTATCAGCAGGTCACTCTTCGGGGGGGACTAGCATTGAGAAGGCATCAGAACTGAATTCCTGCTTATCCTTCCAAATAGCAATTAGAAACAACTTCAAAATGGTGGGAAAGCCTGCATGGAAGCCACAGGGATAAAACAACTGCACAGTACCTTAGCAGCAGCAAATAAATGATAAAAGTCCATTTCCCAGTTTGAAAATAATCCTTGAGTATTAGCTGGTTCTCATCCTTTCTTTCCTTTCAGAAACATGAAATGTGTGGTATCAAGCACATCTGTCGTCATAAAACATGACAAAAGATAATATACTATCTTTTAAAATAATTTTATACAGTGTCCAACTTGTAAAAGGCAATAGCTGGTCCTCTTAAAAAAAAATAATAATCATGTTGGATGAAAATAAGATGTAAAGGCATCACTTTTGCAGGTTCTCATACCATTTTATGTTGGTTTCTAGAGAGAAAGGCAGACAATTTCCACAGACCAAAAAAGTCCTGCAGTTTTGTTACCAAAGAATTCAATCTGAATGCAAAAATAGCACGATTACTAGCACAGTGATAATTGTTAACTTCCCACAGCACATAGCAAAGTGAGCTGGATGTGATCCAAGGCCAAGCAATATGACAACTACATGTCACCATAATATTTTGACTATTGACTGTCGTGACATTTTGTGAAGATAATTGAAAAAGAAATGGAATGGAGATGCTATTGGTGAAATTGGACTGTGGGAACAAGGTTTCACACTTATATGGTGCCCATAACATCTTATCTTCTCTTTGGTTTATTAGTACACTCTGTTTTCCCTGGTTTGAAATACCAATAACAATTATAGATATTCATAAATTGCAACAGTTGTTTCATAGTTAAAATTACAACTGAATTTCTGCTGTAAGTCTGATTTGACCCCACACCTAATTCTATAACAAAGTCCTAACAATGTTGCAATTGGTCAGTTATTAGGCCTGGGGCTGAGGTAATAGAGGTGCTCCAAGTTCAAAAAAGCCTTTAATAGTCTAACAAATAAAAAGAAAGCCGGACTGAAATAAGACAGTTTTCTGGAACCCCTTCGTCTGAGTTATAGTACTCAAGACCAAAGGCACTAAGCAAGCTTGCAATTACCTGTTATTTTAAACCTGCAAATTCCCTCTGTCATTCCACACCAGAATGCTGACCTTGCAAAACTGTTTGCTTTTGTGATATGAAGAATGCTCCAATCCTGAAATGAATCGCATGCAGTCAGACCCCCTGCATCCTCATGGAACCTCTTTAAAATAAATGGGGGACATCCCATTCAAGAACTCATTGCAGGATCAGGCTAAAAAGCTTACAATAAACAAGGATTAAAAACATGTCCTATAGCAGTAAGATACAAAAGCAGTCTTTTCCTTTGTGATGCTTTGTCTCAATTGGCTCTCCCTACAGTACTGTTGTCCTTACATGACATTTTTCCCAGTACGCCTTTCTGTGGGCTGGCCTTTTAAATGTGTCAGAGACAAACAGCTGTAGACCTAAAATAGCCATTATGCAACTGGCTGCTGCTTTTTGCATTTTCTACTCTTCCAGCTGGTAAGCTACTCTTGGTATATATTCATTTAGGGTTTGTTTGTTTTTCATATTGCTGAGGAGATGGTGCATTCTCACAGGACAACCATGATGAGTTGAATTTAGGTTCTCTCAAGTGAAAAACAAATGACCTAACCCATCTAGTGCCTTCTCATCCTTTAGAGATACAAAAGGGTAACTCTTTCTTTTCTGTTTTCTGCCCCAAAACTCACTACTCCTTTCAGTCGGTCTCCTTTTGTTTGTGTCTCCTGTTACTAATAAGTTATACAATGAGGGATATAGAAGAGATTGAAACCAGCAGGCTTCATTGTGGCTAAAAGCTATGGCAGTATAAAAGGGTGGGGTGGGTTGCAACATACTTCTGGCAGTTTCCTAAAACTTTGCAGTATACCTTCCGAGGTGATACAGGACTGCACATGGGACCAGTAACAGCTACACATTTTCAAAGGATTAATCAAGTGTACTATTCTTCCCTGTCACAGTGCTGGCCTAAGGTGACTAGCTCCCAACCCAGCAAGCCACAACCCCTGTAGGGCATCTGAATGAATGAATTAATGAATGAAGCCACTTGGGGTATGAATCCTAGAGGCTACATGCTCTAATTATGGCATGTTATGCAAAACAAGAAGGGATATTCTTACTATACTGTCTTGATAACTTGTGCACGATGCATGATGAATTTATTTTTTCCTTTTTTTCACATTTGCTAATTATATAAAATATCTGTGAATGATCTTAACATGTCTTGCAATCCAGGTGATTCAGGTGCTAATATTGTGTGGCCAGGCATTCCTCCAATGGTGCTGTTTATTAATGAACTGATAAAGCAAAGGAAGGTGACATTGAATTAATCATAATTAGTTCAGAGCTACAGCATTGTACAAGTTGCTTAAATAATTGGTAATGAATGAACTGGGGGAAATGAACTGCAAGAAAAGGGAGTATTCATTATGAAGCGGTGCCCTTTATTTGCTTCCGAACCTTTAAATATTTTCATAAATATTCTACAGAATTGCCTGTAAAAGGGACAATCCTGAGAGGTGCTGAGCAGTTCAAGGATTAAATTCAACAGAATCTGGGGTTGCTCACCATGTCTGTGGATTATGATTAAATTATTTTATTACAGTAGCACCTACAGCTCCAGTCAAGATTAGAGCACTAGGGTGGTACACCTCTACCCCGATATAATGTGACCCGATATTAAACGAATTAGGATATAACGCGGTAAAGCAGTGCTCCGGGGGGGCGGGGTTGCGCACTCCAGTGGATTAAAGCAAGTTCGATATAACGCGGTTTCACCTATAACGCGGTAAGATTTTTTTGGCTCCCGAGGACAGCGTTATATCGAGGTAGAGGTGTACATGTTGTACAAGTATATAATAAGAGACTGTCTCTGGTTTGAAGTTTTTATAATCTAACTTTGAAACAAGAGACCACAAGCAGGTTTAACAAGAGAAGGAGGAAGGATGGACAAGGTTAACATGGAGAAGATTATGTGGATCCACGGGCTGGAGAGTTTTTATAATCTAACTTTGAAACAAGCGACCACAAGCAGGTTTAACAAACAAGAGAAGGAGGAAGGATGGACATGGTTAACACGGAGAAGATCATGTGGCTCCACAGGCTGGCTAGTGCATAACATGGCATATACCCCTTCCCCCCTCTGCCCCCGATCTAGATCTATAACCGTCTGTTTTCCTCTATCTCCAATTTTTATAAGGCTGTATTCATATTATTAAACCAAAATGATAAACCAGAAATGTAGAAAGGAGTTAAATGGTCACAGCCTTGAAGATAGTTCTCATCTTCAAGGCTGTGACCATTTAACTCCTTTCTACATTTCTGGTCTCCTAACTCAGCAAATCTGATTTCCTATCTCACCCCCTTTGCTCTGCTAATGAGCCTCTATCTGTCTCTTGTCCATTCCTCCCATAAGCACCTTCATGTCTTCTTCCACACTGCCACTTATGCAAGAAACAGCTCCCCAAAATGATGAGCATAGCATATCTTCAAATTCCTTTTTAAGAACCACCTCTACTGTGCCGCACATGAAAAATAGCCTAATGAAAATGGTTAGGTAGGTGACCTGTTATTGATTCATTAATCTCTTGTTCATTTAGCCTAATTAATTAAAAAAACCTATGAAGCCAGTAAATTCTACACTTAGCTAATACATGCAACTGTGTGTTCCTATTGCTGTCATTCTTGCTTCCCCCATGCTTCCTTCATTGTGCACTACAACCACCTTTCTCATCTTGTCCATATTTAGGCCCAAATCCTGCAGTGCTGGCATAACTCCTGCATCCGTGTGGATCCCATTGACTTCATATGGGCTGCACGTGGATACATGGGTCCACCCATCATGGGCATCAAGTGGGAGCACTGGGGACTTTGAAAGGTATTTGGGGTAGGGACTATTCTGTTATGTTTGGATGGAACTTGGCTCCTGATCAGAGCCTTTGGGCAAATACAATAATACAAATAATCACAGGCAGCAGGTGAATAGGGCTAGAGGGGCTCAGCTGCCCCAAATCTGTCTATCAGCTCACCAACTGCCACCCCGCACACATGCTTTGCTTGGCAGGCAAAGCCCCATGTTGGGGTTGCCAGGTGTCCAGTTTTCAACCGAACACCCGGTCGAAAAGGGACCCTCCCCAGCCCGGTAAAAGTGAGCGAGTGAATGAGGGTGGGGGAGAGCGAGTGAATGAGGGAGGGAGAGAGGTGGGAGGAAGCGGGGAGGGAGCGGGGAGGGGCCTCAGAGAAGGGGAGGGCAAGGGTTTTCGGTTTTGTTTGGTCAGAAAGTTGGCAACACTACCGATGTCCGGTGGTACCAGGGACAGAAAAAGGGGGGCAGGGAATCGCAGCGAGAGGGCCTCTCCTGCTTGTGGATGCATTCATCGCGTGAGGCCGTGGCAGGATCCCCTGAGCAGGGAGCCAGGCCCAGCCTGTGGGACAGGAGCCACCACTGTCCAGGTGAGTACAGAACAGACTCGCTCTCCAACCCCTTCCCTCCTCCCCGGGGCCTCCCCTCTGTACCAGACCGGGAGAGTCTACACAGTGATCCCCACACACCAAAGAGTCGGACCCCCCCACCCAAGAGAGTGGGATCCTCCCTGATGCACCCGGGGATGGAGAGTGGCACCTGACTACACTCCGCACTAAGGAGCCCATCTCCACAGAGCTGGGAGCCTGGTTGCTCCTCCCACCCTGATAGACACCTGCCCTCATAATGAGTGGAGCCCTGCCAGGTCCCCCCACCCCCGTAGGCAGGTGTCAGGGCAGCTCCTCAGCCTCAAGGGTCCCAGGCTGCATCTTGCACCTCATGTTTCACTACTGAAGGCCGTAGCTGTATGTACCAAGGGCAGACATCTCCTTTAGCCAGTGTAGTTTCTCCTGCTTCTTCCCTATATCAGACGCAGGGGTCAGGTGGGCTTGGATTTGCAGCATCTACACTGGTGAGCTAGTGTGAGTCTGTCATTGCCTGTTAACCATAAGTTGGGGGCCCAGCCATATTTCCATCCCTCGCTATTCTACGGCTCGCACTGCTGCTATACTGCTTAGTATGCTTTAGGTATGTCTCCTGTTCACACTTTCATTCAAACATATAAAGGATTTGTACAGAGACTGTTAGCTACACTGGTCAACAAAAAATGGTGGTAGATATAAGAAGTTTTTATAAACCAAGACAGTCAAGTTTAAATACAAAAACAGCTCAAAAGCGAATTTGGCCAATATTAATTTTAGAAAGTGGTTCGGAAAATAGAAGCATTCAATGTGGAAATGGACAGCCCTCTTGAAACAGTGCACAAAATAAAGGTAGTGGGTAAGAGTGTGGACGGTAGTGAGACTTGTGAATAATACTCTCGTGGTGATGAGGGATTGGAAAAATATTGGTGAGAAACTGAACAGACATACCAACTGTAATATTCACTTACAGTGTATGGGAAAGTGGAGAGATTATCCAGCAGTTAGTAAATCGGCCTCAGTTGTATGTCTTCTTTCAAATTCTCACAAGATCACTGTTCAGGAAAACAGAGAATATGTAAGAAAAAAATTACTTATTTGTTGCTTTACCTTTCATTCCAAGGACTGACCCTTGGGGGCAGTGATGAAACACAAACATTGGAAAGCAAGGATAATTTTCCGGAGGTGTGGTCTCTTTTTTGCAAAATATGATGAGTGATTTGATTGAGAACTGCATGGTACATTTAATTTAACAAGGCATAAAATTCAAAATGAGTTGCTGCACATTGCAGCTGACCTGGTGAAGAAACGCATAGCCGAGAATGTACGAAATGTTGGAGTTTATTGCTGATGAAGGGGGCGCTTTTAAACAAGAGCAACTCTCCGTCTGTGTTTGTTATGCAGCACTGATTCAAATGCACACAAGCCATTTCTCCTGTTTAGAGACTGTTCTGGATCACAAAATGCACAGAGAATTTACAACAGTCTCAAAGAAGAAACAGAAACAGCTGGATTAAGTGCCATTACTATAGTGGCTCAGGTTTATGATGGGGCGAATGTTATGTCAAGTGTCACTAATGGGGTACAGCGAAAAATTAGAAATAACCACTCCCGACCATCTACACCCATTGTATGCCTCACAAACTTGTTCTTGTAGATGCTTGTAAAACAAATAGAACGGTGTCAGGATTTTTCAGCATTTTGGAATCACTATATTGCTATTTCTCCACACTTGAGCACCATGGACTTTTCCATGATGTATAGAAACTACTAGGAATCAAGCCCATTGAATTGAGTAGTCTGAGTGATATACAGTAGGCATGTAGGTGAAGAAATGTCAGTACATGAAAATCCAACTTGAAAGCTACCATCCAGTATCGACATGAGCTCAGTGAGCCTGGGAAGTAATCAAAGCTTTGTTGAAGCACGTGGTTTACTGCAGCAAGTGCAAAATATTTTATTATACATTTTGTTGTTTTTTGATAATCTACTGTCATTAATTCAAGTTGCCCACAAGACACTGCAAGCCAAACGGCCATACTGTCCTCAGCAGCAAAAGTAGTTAGTAGCACCACCTCAACTTTGGAGACCATGAGAAATAAAAAATCACGGAAGCATATTTGGGCCAATGCCTTGCAATATGCTGAAAAAGTTGGAATTTCTATTGAGGGAGAGAAAGATGCAGGTGTTTGGTGACCAATGAGGATTTAAAATGGAGCAAATTTAAAACTCGAGCTCTGGAGAGAAAGAACATCTTCCAGCTGAACCACACAACCATGAGCAAAAGTGGTGTCAACAACTTTTTTCCCCGCCAGTTATTAATGCATTAAGTGGGGAAACTAAGGTTTTCCAAGGAAATGTTAGTGCTTGCAAGAAGTATGGATGCCATTCTGGCTTCTGAACCTGTTGTAGTTGAATGCTGGAAATCTATGGGAAGATTACAGGAATCAATGCCAGTTTGGCAAAATCTGATATACAGATTGCATGTACTAATACTGAATATCATGGACAGGTTGTAACATTAGAAAATCTGAGATCCACTCTGACAGCCTTGGAATACCCTCGTTTCTTTTAGCTGGTTCATTTAGCACTTCAGCTGCTTGTTGGCTCAGTAAAGTCTGCAACTTCCTTCTCAGTGATGCACTGAATTAACATATGCTTGAGAACAACAATGAATCAAGAAAAGTTTTCAGCTTTGGTTATCCTGAACATTGAATCGGACATTAAAGACATTGATCCCGCAGAAACTATGGCCTGGTCTACACTAGGAGTTTATGTCGAATTTAGCGCCGTTACATCGAATTAACTCTGCACCCGTCCACACCACGAAGCTATTTAGTTCGACATAGAGGTCTCTTAAATTCGACTTCTGTACTCCTCCCCAACGAGGGGAGTAGCGCTAAATTCGACATGGCCATGTCGAATTAGGCTAGGTGTGGATGGAAATCGATGCTAATAGCTCCGGGAGCTATCCCACAGTGCACCACTCTGTTGACGCTCTGGACAGCAGTCCGAGCTCGGATGCTCTGACCAGCCACACAGGAAAAGCCCCGGGAAAATTTGAATTCCTTTTCCTGTCTGGGCAGTTTGAATCTCATTTCCTGTTTGGACATCGTGGCGAGCTCAGCAGCACTGGCAACGATGCAGAGCTCTCCAGCAGAGATGGCCATGCAATCTCAGAATAGAAAGAGGGCCCCAGCATGGACTGATCGGGAAGTCTTGGATCTGATCGCTGTGTGGGGCGATGAGTCCATACTTTCCGAGCTGCGATCGAAAAGACGGAACGCAAAGATCTACGAGAAGATCTCTAAAGCCATGGCAGAGAGAGGATACAGCCGGGATGCAACGCAGTGCCGTGTGAAAATCAAGGAGCTGAGACAAGGCTACCAGAAGACCAAAGAGGCAAACGGACGCTCCGGATCCCAGCCCCAGACATCCCGTTTCTACGAGGCACTGCATTCCATCCTAGGTGCGGCCGCCACCACTGACCGTGGACTCTGAGGATGGGATATTGTCGACAGCCGCTTCCTCGGACATGTTAGCGGACGGGGAAGATGAGGAAGGAGATGAGGAGGACGAGGCAGTCGACAGCGCTTACAACGCTGATTTCCCCGACAGCCAGGATCTCTTCATCACCCTTACAGAGATCCCCTACCAACCGTCCCCAGCCGTTAACCCGGACACAGAATCAGGGGAAGGATCAGTCAGTAAGTGTTTAAAACATCTAAACATTTATTTTTAACAGAACAGAAATATTAACAATATTAACAATGGGTTTTGCATGATTACTTTGCCCTAGGCGCTTAACGGTTCAGTCCCTGGCAGTGCAACTACTGAAAAAAATCTAACAATGTCCGGTTTTGCATGATTGTTCTGCCCAAGCCGCTCTACCGTTTAGTCCCTGCCAGTGCAGCTACAGTAAAATCCGGTCTATATGTCCGGGGATAGAGCTGAAATCCTCCATGGACATCTCCACGAAGTTCTCCTGGAGGTAATTGGAAAGCCTTTGCATCAGGTTCCTGGGGAGAGCGGCCTTATTGGGTCCTCCGTAGTAGGAAACATTTCCGCGCCAGGAGACAAGCAAGTACTCCGGGATCATTGCCCTGCAGAGCATGGCGGCATATGGCCCTGGTCTTTGCAGGCTTTCCCGAAGCATCCTTTCTTTTTCCGTCTCTGAAATCCTCATCAGAGTGATGTCGCTCATGGTGACCTGCTTTGAATTAGGTAGGGGAATGTTAGTATTGGGACTGCTTGCCTGTTCCTTTACAGAAATGTAACCGGCGGTTTACAGCCACGCGGTGGAGGCGGGAGAGGGGCAGCATACAGGGATCTTTCCCTGGGACAGCCGCGAGGAGGTGGGACAGGGGCAGAGTTCATGCTTGCCGGATTGCTGGCAGCAGGGACTGGCATTGCTTTCAATGTGAAAGGAGGCCAGTGCTACTATTAAAGTTTTAAGCAGCCACAAGTCTACGGCTTACCATGTCGGCCTGCTACACAAATTCCGGTGTCCTGCCCCGCTTCTCTGATCTGCACTGCAAGACCCCAGGCACTGAATGTGAAGGCCGAAAATTCGACCTTGTCCTGAGTGCGCATGTGATAGGTGCTGTGCATGGTCTTGTTCACAGAGAAAGACTATGTTCTTTGTTCACAACGAAATTTATCTTTCTGAGGAATTCACTCCCTTTTTCCCATTCCCACAGCTGCGACTGTCTCCCAACGTAGCCTGGCATCACACTCCCAGAGGCTAGCGCAGATTAGGCGTAGGAAGAAGAGGACACGGGAGGACATGTTCTCGGAACTTATGGGCTGCTCCCGAGCCCAGGCAGCCCAGCAGACACAGTGGAGGGAGAACTTGTCCCAAATGCACCAATCACACATGGAACGGGAGGAGAGGTGGCGGCAGGAAGACCAGCAGGCGACTCAAACGCTGCTTAGACTAATGAGGGAGCAAACGGACACGCTCCGGCGCCTTGTGGATGTTCTGCAGGACCGGAGGCAGGAGGACAGAGCCCCGCTGCAGTCTATCTGTAACTGCCCTCCCCCGCCACCAAGTCCCATACCCCCCTCACCCAAAGTCCAAAGAAGGAGGGGCGGCAGAGTCCGTGAAAACTCTCACTCCACCCCTGCAGACTGCTCTAGTACTAGAAGGCTCTCATTCCCCAAAATTTGACAAGTCCTTTCCTTCCCGCCTCACCCAAGCCCCCGTCCAAGTTTCACCCCCCAGTTTCATGTGTAGTTGCTAATAAAAAATACGTTTCTGTTAATTACTGTTTCCATCATGTTCTTTTAGAGGAGAGTCTGTCTGAAGGGGGGGAAGGGGGTTGGTAATTGGACAGGACAGTCACCTTTACCAGGGTACAGAGGCGGGGGCAGGTTCAGCAGCAGGGCACACACACATTGCAGTCACTAGTTACCCTGGTCAGTCTGGGAGGTGGTTTTAGTGTTCTGTGGGGGGTGGGGGGGGGCTCTGTGACTTTGTGGCGGGGGAGGGCAGTTAGAGATCTTATGCAGCGGTCCTTATCCTGGATCACAGAGCCACGCAGCAGGGGATCTGTAACCGTCCTCCCCCTGCCACAAAGTCACATAGCCCCCCCACACACAGAGTCCCGAACAGGAGGGGTGGCAGGCTCCATTGAAACCACCAGTCCAACACTGCGGAGCCTGTCATTCCTGGAGTTTAGAAGCGTAATTTGCATCACTACACTACACCCGCTCCCCACCACAGTCTGCGTCCCAGGTTCAACACTTTCCCGCGAAAACAGTAATAAAGAAAACGGTGTTCATTAACAAAATTCAAGTGATTTTATTTTTAAATGTGTGTTGGAAGGGGGGGAACGGGGTATGTAACTGGAGAGGATACAGAACATTTAGTGGGTAAAGAAACGGGGGCAGGTTCAGCTTCTCTGTACACAAACTTAAAAGTCACAGGTTACCCTGCTCACTCAGGAACCTAGCTTTCAAAGCCTCCCGGATGCACAGCGCGTCCCGCTGGGCTCTTCTAATCGCCCGGCTGTCTGGCTGGGCGTAATCAGCAGCCAGGCTATTTGCCTCAACCTCCCACCCCGCCATAAAGGTCTCCCCCTTGCTCTCACAGAGATTGTGGAGCACACAGCAAGCTGCAATAACAATGGGGATATTGGTTTCGCTGAGATCACAGCGAGTCAGTAAGCTTCTCCATCTCCCCTTGAGACGGCCAAAAGCACACTCCACCACCATTCTGCACTTGCTCAGCCGGTAGTTGAAGAGTTCTTTTTCAGTGTCCAAGGCACCAGTATAGGGCTTCATGAGCCAGGGCATTAGCGGGTAGGCTGGGTCCCCGAGGATGACTATAGGCATCTCCACATCCCCAAGAGTTATTTTGTGGTCCGGGAAGTAAATACCTTCCTGCAGCCGTCTAAACAGACCAGAGTTCCTGAAAACACGAGCGTCATGAACCTTGCCCGGCCATCCGACGTTGATGTTGGTAAAATGTCCCCTATGGTCCACCAGTGCTTGCAGCACCATTGAAAAGTAGCCCTTTCGGTTGATGTACTGGCTGGCCTGGTGGTCCGGTCCCAGGATAGGGATGTGAGTTCCATTTATAGCCCCACCGCAGTTTGGGAATCCCATCGTGGCGAAGCCATCTATGATGACCTGCGCGTTTCCCAGGGTCACTACCTTTGAAAGCAGTACCTCAACGATTGCGTTGGCTACTTGCATGACAACAACCCCCACTGTAGATTTGCCCACGCCAAAGTGGTTCGCGACTGACCGGTAGCTGTCTGGCCTTGCAAGCTTCCAGAGGGCTATGGCTACTCGCTTCTGGACAGTCAGGGCTGCTCGCATCCGGGTGTCCTTGCGCTTCAGGGCAGGGGACAGCAACTCACAAAGTTCCATGAAAGTCCCCTTCCGCATGCGAAAGTTTCGCAGCCACTGTGATTCATCCCAGACCTGCAGCACTATGCGGTCCCACCAGTCCGTGCTTGTTTCCCGGGCCCAGAATCGCCATTCCACAACATCAACATGACCCATTGCCACTGTGATGTCCTCGGCGCGGGGTCCCGTGCTTTCTGACAGGTCTGTGCTACTCTCAGACTTCAGGTCCTCACCACGGTGCCGTAGCCTCCTCGCCTGATTTCTCTGCATCTGCCTCTGGGAAAGGTGGATGATAAGCTGCGAGGTGTTGACAACGGCCACAACTGCAGCGATGGTCGCAGCAGGCTCCATGCTCGCAGTGCTGTGGCGTCCGCGCTGTCACTGACCAGAAAAGTGCGCGAACTGATTTCCCGCCGGTGCTTTCAGGGAGGGAGGGCGGTAGTGACGGACGGATGACGACAGTTACCCAAAAGCACCCTTGACACATTTTTTTACCCAGAAGGCATTGGCGGCTCGACCCAGAATTCCAGTGGGCAGCGGGGACTGCGGGAACTGTGGGATAGCTGCCCACAGTGCACCGCTTCCAATGTCGACGCTTTCCCCGTTAGTGTGGACTCACAAAGTCGAATTACTGTCCTTAGTGTGGACACACACGTTCGATTTTGTAATATCGATTCCACATATTCGATTTAAGTAAAATCGAACTACTCTCGTAGTGTAGACATACCTTATGAAAATGTATGCTTCCAAAGGAAACAGTTTACTTATACTGGAACAAGAAAGTAAGAGGAAGGTTTTTTATTATTCATGTTCTTACAAGCTGAATGTGATTTACTGGTGATTTAAGTGGACTGAAACAAGATAAACAGATTAGCCACTAGGTTGTGACAAATATTGTATGCAGTAAACATGAAACGGTTTTATTATTTATTATTATTATTATTATTTACTAGTGGTCCCTTGGTTTAATGTGCACCTTAACTATCTACAATATTACACACCATTGCAGATAAAACCACTGCTGTAACTATGACTCACACAATTCTGAATGGCTATTAAGTTTTACCTAGCCCCCACCAAGAATATTTTCACCCTCTGTCTATGCAAATGATACATAAGATTTTAATAGCCTTCTCTATTTGATTTTCGCTTTTACTCTTTTAACATAATCTGTCCTCAGCTGCCCATTTATCAAGCCATTGTTATTGCCTGTTCTGGCAGCTGCCTCACTATGATTCAGGCTTCTGTAGGGGTGGTTTATACCTATGTGGTTCCTGAGATATCCTCTTGATGCTGGTGTCTGGGGAAGAGTTTTTCTGGTTAAAAGGTTTCAGCCCTAGTCTAATCAGAGAGCACAGTCTAAAACCTCAACATCAAAGCCCTGTCGCGGAAGTCATTGGGTCCAGGGGTTGTCAGGGCTATCTGTAGTAGTTGTTGCTGCCTTTGCTGTAGTGCGTAAGGGCTGGCTGGCTCCAATGCTGGGAATGTTGACCCTCTCTGAGACCATGTGGAAGGGGCAACATGTTTTCTATGGGCCAGATGATTTCAAATTTACATCCAAAATTTTACTCTGAATTTTGCCTTTGGAAATTTCATTTGTAGTTTCTCTAAGTCTGATTCTAAGCCTAAGTCTGCTCAGCACTTTGAAAGATCTAGTCCTGTTATCCTTTTTCTCATCCAGTTTTATAGCATGGGCTCATTCCTGAAAGCTTCTGAGTTTCTTGGGAGTTGAGTCCTTAGTATGTCATAGGAGCATTCTGCATCTTCCACGATCAGGATTGGTAACATTCTTAAATGAAATGTTTCCATTACTTTGCGGTGGCAGATGCTTGGAAAACTTCTATTTTGTTTGATCTTACTGTATTTTTAATCTGGCCAATCTTTCTATTTACCATAGCTTTTGCACCTTTCAAATGTTATTAGTTTGTCCCTGTGGCATGTTCATTCTTGATGCTCTTATCTTAGCTGTTTTAGTATATCCATTTTCAAATTCTTAGTAAATATCTCCCATTCCCCACAGATTTCTTTTTGAACAAGTAATTGACTTTAATCAGAGAATGAATGTTTTCATGCAGCTGCAGATTCATGTCTGCCACAAACTTTTTATTATGAACAAAAAAACCAAAACATTTTTTTGGCCAGGGATTATTCCAGGAAGGGATGTTGCAATTCCAAACAGGGTATTAGATCAGTGTAGGCTGGACTCTGGTATGATCGCAATGAGTACAAGGATGTGTCCAGTCATATATTACCACATTGAAAATCACGCGATCAGTGTGAACTATATTAGAAGAAAATACCATAGAAGAAAGAAGGAAAATGGGATTAAAATAGATTCCATTTTTAAAGGGTTTTGAAAAATTAGATTATAAAAAAGGTGAGGCCACTTCAATATTTTTTTAAATTATGAACTGGGCCGCCCGGGGGGGGGGGGGGCAAGTGGAGCAATTTGCCCCAGGCCCTGCAGGGGCCCCCACGAGAGTTTTTTGGGGCCCCTGGAGCGGGGTCCTTCACTCACTCCGAGGGCCCTGGAAAACTCTCGCGGGTCCCGGGCCCCCGGAGCTTCTTCCACTCCGGGTCTTCGGCGGCAATTCGGCGGCGGGGGGTCCTTCCACTCCGGGACCCACCGCCAAAGTGCCCTGAAGACCCACGGCAGGGGGTCCTTCCGCCCCGGGACCCGCCGCAGAAGTGCCGGGTCTTCGGCGGCAATTCCAGACCCCAGGCCTCCTGAATCCTCTGGGCGGCCGTGATTATGAAAATATTTTAAAACCTTTTTAAAAGCAGTCCACATCACCACCATGTGCTCATGTTTACTCACTCACTTCCCTTTCATTTAGCTTTTACAGCATGTGTGATGATTCTCGGTGCATGATTAAATGGGTGGCAATCACTTGTATTAGTGTTAGTATCATGCACTAGCCTAAATAGATGCAGACAAAAATCCTGTGTCTACTAAAATACATTTGGCATGGACCCAACTATATCTTTATTTAAACCTATTTAGTATTTAAATAGGGAAAAATCACAATTATTATCCTGAATGCAATATTAATATTGTTTAAAATGGCCACTGCATTTTCCAAGCACTATACTAACATTAACTACTCTACCCAACACTCTTTTGAAATAGGTAAATAGTCTCATTTTACAGATGGAGAAACTGATATAATAGGAGATTATAGATTGTGCAAAACCACATAACGAGCTAGTGGGAGAGTTAGGTTTATATATTTGTATTCACTCCGTCTATCCTAAAACTTACATTAAAAACAATGTCTCTAACTAACTTATTAAAAATGGGATATCCAACAAAGCCAACACCCATAGATTATAAACAACTTCTACAATATCTTCACAACACAAAACAGCTCCCAGGAATTTCTAGTCACTTGTTCAATCCACTAGAACATGCTGCCTCTTACTAATGAGAGAGGACCTGTCCAGTAGGTTTTCCATTCCTCTCATAGCATGTTACGATAAAACAGCTTTCCATTTTCTTGTATGTATTCCAGTGGTGGGCAACCTGCAGCCTATGGGCCACACGCGGCCCATCAGGGTAATCTGCTGGCAGGCCACAAGACAGTTTGTTTACATTGACCGTCCGCAGGCACAGCCACTTGCTGCTTCCAATGGCCGTGGTTCGCCGTTCCCGGCCAATGGGAGCTGCGGGAAGTGGCGGCCAGCACATCCCTGCAGCCCATGCCACTTCCCACAGCTCCCATTGGCTGGGAATGGTGAATCACGGCCACTGGGAGCTGCAGGGGGTTGTGCCTGTGGACTGTGAATGTAAACAAACTATATAGCAGCCCCAGAGGATTACCCTGTTGCCCACCACTGAAATGGATCTTTACTGGCTCCCAGTGGAGTAGATTACTGTCATACCAGTGAAAAAGGTCCACAGTAATTGTCTTCAATACACAGCAGTTTATTGAGAAGGAATTATACAAGCAGTAAAGGGTATCAAGCACATAACTCCTAAATTAGACATTAAAAGCTATACATTATGAGCTATACTTTCCCCTTAACGAGTCTCTCTTTCACAAACGTGCACAAACAGGCCCTGTGCTGGCCCCATGCAGTTCTTGCTTGGCAAACAGAGAAGGTGGTTACCAATACTTTAGACAGCTTCTTTTCTCCTTGTCTGTTCTTCTCAGCCCTATGGTTTATCTCGGATTCCCCCAAAGCAAGGCTTCGGTTACCTTGAGACCCCTCTGGTTCACAGTCCTACTTGAGCCCACGTAGCAGAGTGATTAGCTACTCTCTCTAGCAGTGTTGCAAGCTTCTTCCAGTATCAATTAAGGAATCCCAACCAAGAAATTTAATTTGCTTGATTTTTATACTTTTTATTCCTCAAAGGAGTCACATGTCTTAAAAGCATGCCCAATGGGTGAGTGGTTACTAATTTTTACCTAATTAATACTTTAGACAGAGACTGAAGAGTGGTGACAACTGAAAATCACCCCACATTCACTCCCTTATCAATCATTCACTTCATCCCCCTGCGTGATGTCCTTCAATAGGGTTGAGATGCCCCGGTCAGCCCATGCTCCACTCAAGATGTTCTACACGTGTTGTTTGCTTTCAAGTGGACATATTTGCTGACTCAAATATCAGTATTGATCATACACGCAGCATGGAGCCAGTCAGTTTCACCTCTGGCATCTGCCTGATGCTAAGAGAAGGATTCTTCTCCCAGAATCCTCTTTCGCAGTTCAGTCATGTCAAGCCATGTTCTCACACCATTCATTCAATATGGTCACACCAATTTGGCACCATCCCAACAGTCAGTAGTGAATGCTGTGGTTGTTTCATCTCCATCCCTACTACTATGATCTATCTTCAAATTGGCCTGCTGTCTAAATGTCCTGTAATGACACTTTCCACAAAACCCTCAGGAACATTTCAAATTTGCTAATGTTATGATCATACTCTGAACACTAGCCAGCTTCAATCTTATTTATTTTACCTGGCGTGGTTCCTAGGACTATGTCCAGAACGTCCTTTGGTCTTGTTAGTTTGTCAAATAGCCATATACAGTCAATAAACAATCTTGTACTCCTCTCTCTCCCGAAGTTATTACTTCTTAACATCAATGCCTCACAGCTGTCCCTCATTATATATTCAAATTTCCACTGTTCCACACTATTACTTTTGTTATTGTAAACTATTGATATAAAAGAGTCTAATCATGAATCTGCGGCTATTGGCACTCTTGATATATTAAGAAAAAGAATCCCATATGAGCTAACGTTTCCTCCTTTCAGATCTCTGGTTCATTAACTCTCCATTGCCTTTCAAATTGCATCTTAAAACATGATTTTTCTCTCTTGCCTAGTGGTGTTGGTGTGATGATGCAAGGTTTTAATTTATGTCTCACACAATGAGGTGCTGAGCATTTTCAGTTTCTGTTGAGGTCAGTGGGAGCTGAGGGGCATCTGGTTGTTCAGAATTTCACAGGAGGCACTCAGCATCTGGTAGGATTAGTCCCTATTTATTACCTCAGTTTAGCCTTGCCTGTTTGCAGGCATTTTGAGAACCTGGATAGCCAAATCCTGTGCTCAAGTGAGTTTCTGGTTTTCCCTTTCATGGCTATTATTTTCTCTGCTGCAAGAGCCTCTTCACCAATTGTTAGGTTTTTTCTAAAGTGAGTGCTTGGTAAATTTATTTTTACATTTCTTTGTTTCCTTTCCTTGTGTGTCACACATGACTGTTGGCATTAATGCACTTGTCCACTTATCTGTGGGAGTCATCTCCTGATTAAAAGGGCCAATTAACCATTCAGAATATCTTCTGCCTCTGGGATCTGGCATTACCCCTTTCCTTGCCCGCTTTGAGGTGCCCCATTCTCTTCCTCCTGAAAACTGAGTTAAACCATGGAGGTTTTAGTCCGTTTATTACTATGATTATTTGTAATACATACTAAAGAAGTACCTAGAAGCCCAAATGAGCATGATGCCCCATTGTGCTAGGTGCTTTACAGACACAAAGTAAGAGAGATTAAAAGCTGTTTGAGGCAGAGACTAAGTGGTAAATCAACTTGTAAAAATATTTTTTCCCCCTCAAAAGAAATTTCAAACTGAAAATTTTCATTCAAAATTTTTCAGTCACAAAAGTTTGTTGTTCCCATGAATAATTCAAATGGATTCAATGTGGTTGGTTTGGTTGTTTCAAATGAACACTTTTGAAATGAAAATTTGTTTTAGTTCAACTTAAACAACATTAATTCAAAACAAAAACTTTCCTTTTCGAATCAACATTTTGAAATGAAAGTTTTTTTGTTCTTCATTTTTCCTTGAAGCCATATTTATTTTCAGCAGGAAATATTTCTGCATGGGAGACTTTGAACAGCTCTACTAAGTAGACAAAATAGAGAGGGGAGTGAAAACAAAGGCACAGAAGGATAAAGTGATTTGCCTGTGGTCACATAGAAAGTCACCAACAGAGCTAGGAATAGAACCTGGGTCCCCATCCAGTGCCCTATCCATTGGACCACACTGCCCCTTGTGGCTCTTGCCTTTACAGCCCTTGCCTTTGTGCACATGACAATATGTTTTAAAATATTATATACACTCACACATATATGCACGCACACACACCACCCACACACCTGTTTGTCTATCAACATCTAGCTCGTTCGTATTCTAAAAGGAATAAATAACAACCAACTTATAGTTTAGTCAAACATATTTCTGAATGGGAGAAAACTTTACTTCAGATACTTAGGGGAAGAAGGTTTCTTCCATAATTCCCTTACATCTAGCTAAACAGGAGATGTTGAGCTGGAAGGTGAGGGATTTCATATTCTTGCAGTCAAGATTATCGAAGCACAGCTCATGACTGGCAACTATATTCATCTTCTCTCACTGTGAGTGAGCCCATATACAGCGTAACATAGGCACATAATCTGGAGCTTCTAAAAGAGCCAGACAACACTTCTGTAAAGCATAATATATTACTCTGAAAGAACAATGTCATGGCTCAGAGCAGCCAAGGACTTGGCCTCCAAACTTTTTTGGGTAGCAGGTATATTTAACACTCTTTCCCTGGTACCATCTGCCTTTCTGCTACCTTTTTCTGTATGTGAGTAGTGCAGATAACTTAAAGAACCTTGCGCTCCTATGTAAATGAAGATCTAGTAGCCTGGCAAATAACAAATGAAAAGATTTTTATTTTTATTTAGTTATTTTTGCTTTTTAAGAAGATGATCTACAGATCAGGTTAGAAGCCTATAGTTACTAAGATTTTAAAACTATCCACGTCTGTATGTATCACTGAACTTAACAATTGCTTAATCACAGATGTTTACCTTGATCTAACTGATTTTGTTTTACTTTTAGCCAAATGGTGTCCATTTAAAATACAACAAAAAAGTGTTGATAGGTTAAAAATAAAAACAAATAACAAAAAGATGATTAAATAAATAATCAAAAGATGATTACACATGAAAAGCAAAATTATTGATATTAATACACAATTATGCTTGAATTTATACAAATACTTTTTTTTTTCACATTTTTTCCCAGAAATGTTGAGGACATATTTCATTATGACTTGAATTCAAATATTGGATGACTCAGAGTGAGTGCCTAATATAGTCTTCTTTCATATCACTTTTGAAAAAAAATCTGTACAAATGCAAGCACAACTGTATGTAACTGTGTTCAATAAATATGTTTTCATGTTTTACAGTCTCTACTTTTATATATTTTCCTGCACAGATTAGGTAGGAGTGAATTCCTAAGTGCTGACTTGAGTTTGTATATCAAGCTGTTTTTGTGCTGATGGTATGCAAAAATAAATCTTAGGGTTTTGTTGTATAAGAATAAAAGGTATTTTTTCCATTCTCGCATAATTCAGAAACAAGAAGGGATTTTACTCAAACTTTCCACAAACATCCATTTCCAAAGTTAGCTGTGCTTGTAAGCATGCTAAGCTGAAATACTCAAGGCATTTTTCTTTTTGTCTCTTTTCATTGGGGGAAAAAAAGAGAACACAGTGCTAACCTTGAGAAATTAGTAGTGGGATTTTAACAAGAGCTCAATGCTCATCTAACTCTACACCCACTGAAATGGATTTCACTGGGAGCAGACTTAGCCTGGTGCTCAGCACTTTTGAAAATCCTACCGTAAGCACTTGAAATTGAGGCATTTCCCCAAATTAAGGTTGTTCCCACAATCTTAACTGAGCCATGCTGTGCATATGTACTCCCAGTTTCTTATTCAATATAAACCTCTTACCAGCTCCCGTGACATTGCTGCCAGGCTCTGGGGAGGTAGGTTAGAATTCTAGAGGCTGGGGTTGGTGGCTTTTAAGAAATGTTTTAGAGTTCATACATTCAAGAAAGCTAGTGCCAGGCACCATACTGCACCACTGAAATTAACAGTAGATTTGTCATTTGCTTCAATGGGATCAGTATCAGGAATATAGTGAGAGCGTGGACAGTACAAGCTTCCCTTCTAATGTACTCTTTCTAATCTAAGGTGTTTCTAGGATGCCTGTCACTGTGGTCATATCGCAGTCTATCGTAGCTGCTGCTATTCTAGTTCTGAGCCTTTGAGTTGTGGCTTCTCTTTTGAATTGCATGAGGACTATAAAATTATAAGCCATATCCACCAGAGTAGGTTGAGTCATACCATTACACATTTTGAATTGTAATTTAAGCCATGTCTCAACCATGATCTCTAGAGGTCTCTATTACATTAACATATTGTGACACCTAGTTCTTGCTATAGCACTTTTTGCTTGTGGGCCTGCTACGTATACCCCATGAGAAGCTGTCCAATTATGTACTGCCACTTTGACAATCAGGTTGTCAGCGTGAAATATACAGAAATATAAGAAAATACTATGGAAGAAATTATATGATTTTTGAATGTTATTTCAGTCCTTCCTTGTCAATACTTGACAGATTATAAAAATCCAGACTTCATCATTAGAGGAGAAACTGAAATGAACGTCTACAAGTAAAGGACTTCTCATAAAAGCTGAGGGTTTCCTATTGCCATATAATGAAAAATACTTTAACCAGTAATGGACATAAGATGGGGTTTTGTCCAATAATGTGAGCATCATATGGATTCAGATAACCTGGGTCCAGTTGTCCAATTTGTCTAGTTTACTGTGCGTGCTGGATTTTACAGCACAAAATAAAATAAGCTCCTAAAGACACTGAAGTGTGAGTCAGTATGTAATGCATACTAATAGAAAAGGCCATTAGAATATTTTGTCAGCAGTATACATTTTATGCAAGATTGTTGACGGGTCATTCAGATCCTTATCTATTTTATATAGCTCTTGAATTTAAAGGTGCAAACTCTGACTCTCACATTTTTACTACTTTAATACACAGATTGTATTAAACATTGATATTTAATAAAATGAAATTGCCAAATGCAGGTGTTATCTGGCAAATTGCCAGATCAGCAATTATTGAAGCAAAATAACCTTTTCCAAAATAGTCAAAAGGTCCCTGGCAGCTCCTGAAAGGAGGGTGTTGGTAGAGAAGCAGTGGTAACCCATATTTCATTCACCTTCATTGGCCTCCCATCATTTCTAGCTAAACAATGTATGTATCAATGTATACAGCATATCGTCATTTGATTTAATCTATTACCCATTCCAGGATGTTTTCTCTCTTCTTTTTCTTCCTTCTCCCTTTTATCTCTTATTTGCTCTTATCTTCTCTGTTAGATATTGACATTGCTGGGGTGAAAAGGTAGATAGTCCATTTTCATCTGAATATGAACAGGTTGGGACTCAGTCTGACTTCATCTAGCAAGGAGTTTCACAGCGGCCATCACACTCTTGAGAAGTCTGTGCCTCCAGCAACCAAAAGTCTAAACCTGGGTTTCTTCTGCTGCATTGTCTCTGTGGAATGCAGCTGTTCTGAAAGGTTTTGGATGGTGAAGCAACCCCTAATATGACAGAGTCTGAACCCATTTAAAGTCTTGCTCAGTAAGACCAGACCGTTGTATTCATCCCAAAAGTGAAGAGGAAGCCATTGGTGTATATGGATTCCCAGGGTGATATGCTCACATGGATCTTTGTTGCAGTAGCCCTTTCTCAAGCTTGCAGTAGAAGCAGTGGAGACAGCGGTGGTGTGGGAGTGCTGTCATGGAGGGGAAGGAGTCATTCATGGCCAACCTGTGCTGTGATTGTCAATAAGCCCATTCTGCTCTCTCCGGCTATAGGTTCTGAGGTGAGAGTACAAGGAGCAGGATGGGCTGGAACTCCTCTTTCCCCACAGAAGTGGAGGGGAACGTAAACAAATCAAATAGGTCCCAGCTAATGTCTGAGACTGAGACAGCACGGTAGAATAGGAATTGCAGTTCATTGTGGAGACCAGTTTCGGGGGAAGATTTTTTTAATATAAAAACAGTCCTTCTAACAGCTCAAGCGAAAGCTATGAGAGGTAAGGTTGGAAAAGGGGAGGTTGTACAGCAGTCTACATGAAGGAGGTCAAAGAGAGGATCTTGGCACCCCGGCAGCTCAAGCTTCTATTATGCCCTTAACACAGAGTAACCTCCATCTTCCTCTTCCTGTAAATACTTTAGTATGTTTGTGTATCTACAGTTGTGTAAATTATGGACTGTTGTGTTTGTGGTGTCTCTGGGTATAATGGATCCCTTTTTATTTTTTACCCACCAAGAAACCTCATCTTAAATTATTTTTTCCTTACTATGCAGAAGTCCGTAGAAATATTGAGAGAGGCCAGCCAATAAGATATTATGCTGACATTCATGCCCAAGCTTACATCTTCAGAGAAGAAGCTGAGCAACTCCATCTCTGGGGCATGCTGATAAGACACAATATGCATACTTCGATACTGTCTGTAGTCGGTAGGGTGCTGAAGATAACAGCGCTCCAGATCAATGATTCCTTTGGGTATGAAAGGTGGTTTATACACAATAATATTTATTCTTTGGCAACATTCAGCAGGATGATTCTAAGAAGTAGAGGGTAGAGAAAATAATGTCACTAAAAGTTGCAATTCCTCCAAGTTTTTTTTTTTAAACAAAACAGGGAATAAAGTAGCAATTAGAAATTCGAGTGCTGGCTACTTCTTATGGTATCCTTACAGTATTTCCAAAGCCCTCCCAAATATATGCCTTAGATTTTTGATTGAGAATCCACTGGGGAATTCCAAAGAGGACTGAGAGATAGATAAATAGGAACCGTTACCTTTGAAATAGGCGATTTGCTATGCTGTCACATACTTTCCCTTTCTCTGGCACCACCACTTTTGTCAGCAAGCAAGCACTTAATGCTGCCCAATGTGTTTGGTGCTCCCATGAGCATAACTGCAGACACGTGCAACTGCCTTTCTGACAGGCCTAAAAAAACTGCCCTTCTTCAGGTTCTGCAATTGACATAGGGAGCCTGCTGGCTGTGTGCAGAAAGCAGTCAGACTTGGCAGCTGTCATGTCAGTCCCAAACTGGATACTTATCTGCCCCCAAACTCCCTTCCAAGAATACACTGCTTTCCTGAGATACGCTACCCTGATCAAACAGAGACACCTGGCCAGCTAACCAATCCACCAGAACACTTCCCACTGTAGTGTCTTTCATTGAAGGATATCAGTTAAGATATAGTACCTCTGGTAAATTTCCAAAGGTTACTAATAAACAGTAAGTAGCTGGCTTTATAAAAACAACAAGGAGTCTGGTGGCACCTTAAAGACTAACAGATTTATTTGGGCATAAGCTTTCGTGGGTAAAAACCTCACTTCTTCGGATGCATGTTTTTACCCACGAAAGCTTATGCCCAAATAAATCTGTTAGTCTTTAAGGTGCCACCAGACTCCTTGTTGTTTTTGTAGATACAGACTAACACGGCTACCCCCGATAGCTGGCTTTATAAATCAGAGGCAAGTTAGATGAGAAACTTGAAGTAGTTCAGGTTTTCATGCTTATACTTCAAGTGTCCTTGTATCTTTTTAAGGTTAATCAAAGCTAAACCAGCTGAACTTGTAAAATCTGATGAATCTCCCAACTTTACATTAAGAAGAGATACAAAAAAATTGAGAAATGTTTTCCTATTTAAAAAAAAAAAAAAGAGAGATTGTTTTAGTGGTTAAGGGGAAAGATGTTTTTAGTTTTGAATGTCACTGCCTAATTAATAGCTGTCTAGAATGCAACTTTGTAGTCATAATGCACTGTTTCATAGTTATTGCCTGTAGCTAAATTTCTGAATCTTTACTCATCTCAATTCTGTCATGCCTGACTAAATAATAGGATTAAACCCAGAGTGCTGTAAATGTAGCCATGAAAATGTTGAGATGTGTGTTCTCAGCCAAGTACTTCCTTTTAAGTATTACATTCCAAAGAAACATCATTCAAGGAAAAAAAGATATTCTCTTGATAATGGAATAATGCAGTATTAAAATTTTAAAACTTGCATATTCTAATAAATTTGGGAAGCAAATCTACAAGAGAAGAGTTAAAATTGCTGCCATAAATATTACATTGATGTATTCTCCAGTAAAGAGAACTGGCCAGATTCAGTGCTGGTGTTATCAGGTGCAATCCCACAACAGTCATATGTATTAGGTTCTCCACATTGCCTCTTTTGATCGGATGGACATTCATAATGTTATGACACTTATGTACCCTGAAGTGCTGAGTTGGAAAACAAATACTATCAATTTTTCCTTCCCAAATCATATAGGTTCAGGACAACAAGGGAGTGGAAATGGGGATTCAGCATGAGCAAATGACCAGAGTACAATCCAGGACTGCTAGTTTTAAAACTTGATTCTGGCACTGGCTTGGCGCATGACCTTGAACAAGTTTAATCCTTTCCTTGCTTGTTTCCTGACTGTAAGTGTAAGTTCTGTCCTCAAGTGTGCCCCTTCATAGGTGCTGGAACTGGGGATGCTACCACACCCCCTGGCTTGAAGTGGTTTCCATTATATACAGGGTCTGCAGTTTGGTTCAATGGCTCTCAGCACCCCCACTATGAAAATTGCTCCTGCACCCCTTTGCAACTAGCCACAGCATTGTAGGGAACTTTACCCCTCTTAGAACCCCCCTTACAGGTCAGTTCTTTGGCCTGCAATTCCTTCCTCAGTCTCATCTATCAAAGTCTAAACATCTTCTGGGGTAGCACATACAAGTCTTCAAATTAACAACCCTTCCACCCCATCAGGCTTCACTATAGTTCCCTTGTGGTATCCTGCCTACTAAGCCCAGGGCTTGTCTTCTTCAGAAAAACCTATCTCCTATACAGTCTCTCCCCACATGAGCTCCCTCAGTCTACTTTTATGGCTTAGCTCCACCTCCTTTATCCAGGCAGCAATTAGTTACTCCCCTAGCTGCAGAGCATGACTAATTAGGTCCTTTCCCTTGCCTTGCAGGTGATGGGAGTTAAGCCCCATCATACTGGCCTATAAATGGGGATACTTTACTTGCATTTTAACATCTTCAGATAGAAAGTACTATATAACTGTAAAGTATTGTTATGCCTAAAGGCAAACTTCAATACTTGTGACTATCTGATGCTTTCCAATCCACCAATTTAAGGCATAAGGCGTTATATGCCTTATATATATGCATTATATATATATACATTAAAAATGCACATATATACCACATTCAAACAAAAGCAACCCAGTACACTCAATACCTAGCATGTAGTAAAAATGTCATGAAGCTAACTTAAAACAAATGTTTGAATATCTGAACTATTTCCCCATATTTAATATGTAGATCCCACAGTAAACACAGGTAGCATGGGAAAGTCCTATTTTACCATAGTTCTCCACTGAGAACCAGTGATAGAAATCCCCCTTTTTCCCTCCAGGAAGTGGAAAGTTGGAAACAAATATGTTTCATAGTGTTCCATTGTATTGACTAACACAGTAACTGTTCATTGGGCACATAAGATAGGATTTTCAAAAGTGCCTAAGTGACTTAGGAGTACAAGTGATATTTAAATAGACATGTACAAAGCTGATAGTGTCAAATTCAAACTGCTAATAGAATATCAAGTTCTGACAGACAGAACAAGACACAATGTTTGGAATCCATTTCATCCTCTGTGCTGGAATAGAAACAAAGGTAGCCCCTGGCAGAAAGATTCTGTTTGCCAAAGCAGCTGGAAGTGAATTGAATATGAGTAGATATCAGACCACAGTCATATTGTCTTTGTCAGAAGTACTTCAGGAAATAGCAGTTAGCCAATGTGTTCCAGGCATGCTAAGAAAGCCTGTCTAATGTTAACCTGTAGATTATCAATTTAGGGCCCAATTCAATTCCATAGCATGGCACAACTCCCATTGCATTCCCGGGGAGATTTGCTGAGGAAAAGACTACAGGATTAAGCTCCAAGATCTCCAAGATCAGCTCTCCATTTCAAAGACTTTTTTTTTTTTTAATCTGTCATTGGAACCATTGCCCAATTCATTAAATGTGAATATGATTGTTTTATTTTTTATCATGTAAAACATCTATATAAGGAACTTCCCTACATTAGTGGTGTCATATTTCTATTTAATAAACCGTGTAGTGATACTAACATAAATCTATTATCCTCTCTTTCAACTTGTATGGTCATTCACATAAATGTGATATTGCTTTGCTAACACAGCTGTGCCAAAACTTGCTGATTTGGGGTTTGCACTAAATTGTTTTTGTTAGTTTTACTTTTGGACCCCTTGAATTTTGCATTCAGGTTCAGTTTGAAAGAAAATATAGAAAACCCGAAACTTAAAACCCAAATACTTCAGGACGTATTCACAGCATGCATGTCCAGTAGGGTTCAGAATAGTTAGGCCTTGCAAACATTAGAGCTGGCTTGTGATTCCAAAGACCCAATGATTCTTAGACTGGGAAGTAGCATGGTGCAGTGGACATAGGGTGACCAGATGTCCCGATTTTATAGGGACAGTCTCGATTTTTGGGTCTTTTTTCTTATATAGGCTCCTATTACCCCCACCGCCGTCCCGATTTTTCACACCTGCTGTCTGGTCACCCTAAGTGGACAGGGCACATGAGTCTGGAGACTTGGGCCATGATTCTCTGGTACAGCTGAGAACTACCTAGTGCACGTTCTGATGGGGGGTGAAAAGATTGTCTTTAGGCTCCCCAGACCAGTCCTTGGTGTACATAACAGCAGCTGTCAATGACCCCTGGAGGTTGTCATGACAGCTAGGGATCAACCGGGTATAGGCAGGGGGGCTTTAGCAATTCTCTCTGGGCCAGTGGAAATCAATGGGAGTTGGGCATGTAAGCACTTCTGAAAATCCCATTAGGCACCTATCTGCATCTTTAGGGGCCTAAATAACTTTAGAAATCTGGCTCTTTGAAATCAATGAAAAGTCTCACGTATGAGAACTATCGTTATTTAAATATTCAAATTATTTTAATATGACTGTGTTTATTATTTTTAAACAGAACTGTTGAAGGAGTAAGTCTCCAGAGCGTGATTGGGAAAATATCTCTACTAGGAAAATGCTATGGTTCAAACCATGTTTAAGTTAAATCTGTTACTTACCAGGGGTTGTACAGGTCTGCTACATTTCTTGCTGGTATGTTTGAATTCTTATGACATGGCATTTGTGTGCACACAAATTCTAATATATGGGCCCCTTCACTCGGAAGTGTTTGCATCAGATTAGAGCCATTCTCTCACTTTTGAACTAATCTGTTCTCCTTTACATTTACAGCCAAATAATCCAGCGTTTCATTAATTCCACTGTTCTGGTAATGTCAATTAGGTCAAGGTTTTCTTTCATTGCTGGGCATTCTAGTTCACCTACTTTACTTTTAAGCTTCTTGTGTTGGTATATAGACATTTATAGATTTTTTGAGGGGCTGTCTGCCTATTTTTAACTTAGTTTGACACCCTATTACTTTTCTAAAATTTATCTTTGAGATTTTTAACCTGTTCCTCCTCCCAGGTCAAATGTAATGTTTGTCTTGTCTATTCCTGGAAACAGAGAAATCTTTATATTACTGTCATCCCAGATATCTTTGCCTGACCTGAGTGCTCTTCAAATTTTACTGCTAAATTCATTGCAATAGCTTAATAATCACTGATAACTATAATCAAAATAAACTACATGTTCCCTTGGTAAATTACACAATTCTTTTCAGTAATTAACACAGAGGGTGATAAATGACTTAGACAGTGCTATCAATGGTGTACCCACCAAAGACAAAATAATTTGGCAAGAACTTAAACCCAGTAGAAAGCTAATACAGCATATATCAGGCAAGAAAAGTAGTCACTTATGGAAACATAATCATGAACACATTGGTAAAGAAATAGAGGGCACCTGTACGCACAAGTAAATCTCTGCTAAAAGTACATAGACCTTCAGGATAAAGAACTGTATGGCTAGTATACAATTCCTCCGCACCTCAGAGATCCCTGACACCATAATGCTGACCTATATCAAGTTAAACAGATCAGCCTCCTAGAACTTGGAGAGCCAGGAGGGGAGAAACAGCTGACTTTTCCAGACCTACTCCCAACTGGAACAGGAGAACAAAATCACAGCAGAGAAACTGAGTAAGCCAAATCAGAACACCATGTCTCTTAATTATACTTGCAATATCTATTTCATTCACTAAAGACCATAAACTGAACATGGGATCAGGAAGTATCAAGATAACACACACTCTAAAACTTAGTCACAGTCTTTGGCATATTACAGTGAAATAATTACTACAGTGTTAAAAAAATAAAGATCAGTATTTAGAAATCAGTCTAGACAACTGTGTGGGTGCCCTGTCAACTGATACACAACTGGCCCCAACAGGAGCTGTAAAGAAAATCCACCTGTATACAGTGCCAGGTGGGGGGGGGGAATCTTTGCTCTCTCTCTGTATATTTTCAAAGAATCAACACAAGCCTATCAAGTTGTGAATGGGAGTGGGATCAGTGCCAGAGGGACAACCCACCTTGTCTAAGGGTTTCTTTTTCCTTCAGGAAAACCTGAGAGCTTCTCCCATTGACCAAGCTTGTAAAACAGTGTATACTCTATAAACAGGGAAAAGGCCCTGCCAGCTTATCTCCTGGCTTTCCCTCCCCCCAGGGAGACATGAACAATCTTCCTGTTCACCAAGGAGAACCATCTGTAGCCTCAGTTTCCCTTCCCCTCAGGGAGAGTCCTTTGCTCCTTCTATCTCTTTCAGGCAAGCTTTAGTTCTCAGGCCTCTAAAATCCAGTTCCTTCTCAGGACATGACATAACATACCTTTAGGCTCCCCTAAATACTTGCCCTCATCCCTGCAGGAATCTCAGGCATCCAGCATAGGTGCAGGGACTTGCCCTAGCCACCGTGGGCTGCTGTGGTGCTGGCATAGCCCGTCTCTCCAGCACCCTGGATGCTTCCCCTGCTGGTGGCCAGTCTGCTTGGAGCTGGTGCAAAAGTAAGTCGGTGGCAGGGGATGCAAAACTCAAGGGGGATGGGGTCAGAAGGAACAGCCTGGGGGAGGTTAGAGGGAGGAGGCAGAATAGGAGTGTTTAATGTGAAGCAGATGTGGAATGGAGGAGGCTGCCCCAGGCCTTCCTCCCACAGGACACCAAGCTCCCATTTCTACAGTCTCTCCAGGCTGCCTCTCTCTCCTACCTTAAGCTACCTCCCCCAGCTGCTATCCCTGACTCCCTCTAAAATGGTGTCACACAACCACTCTGGCTCCTTCCAGCCCTTTTCTCCCCCACCCCCTTTTGCTTTTGTGGAGTGCATGGGATAAGGTCTGGCTTCTCTTCCCACCTGTCCCACTATGTCAGGGTGCCCTGAGAGAGAAATCAGTGAGTATTTCTCACTGGTTAAAAGATACATGGAACTATCCTCAGCTTCCTCCATTACTATCATGGCAGACTAGCACAGGCACTCAGTTTGTGACTGAGAACTCACTGACATTAGCTAGGTACAAGACTTCAGCGAGGCATATGCAGTTTATTCCGACCTTCCTGAGCCAACTGCTGTTCTAGTCCCAACCTGCTTAGCCAGAACAGAAGGGTGATAGGAGCAGAAAAGCCCAGCCTGGGTGCTGCTAGCAATTCATCAGGGTGGTGGTAAGGCACTAAGCAGCTGGAGTAACTGCTTCTTTCCCCCATGAATGAGGCAGCAAGCGGAGTGTCCTCTGAGCTGGCCTTTCTCAAGAAGTGAGAGAGTCAGGTACAAAGGGGAAGCTAGAAAACTAAGGCTCTTCTGTATCCCCAAGAGAGAATCAGACATGGGACAGAAGCATTAGAGAAGCCTCCAAACAGGTAAGGGGGGGAGATCTGCATTAAGTAACTTTAAGGGGGAAACGGAGAATTGATTTTCAGAGAGGTAGCAGCATTAATTGCTTTGGGAGGGAAGAATGTATTTGTAGCAGGATGGATAGTTGATTTTAGGGAAGGATATCTTCATTTGGGAAGAAGAGGGGGCAAAGAGAATTTGGGGAGGAAAAAAATTCAGAATGTGGCTAGAAGAAAGGATTCAGAGAAAAGGAAAATAAAGGAAGATGAAGGAGAACCTGGGGGAGGAGGCTAAAGAAAACTGGGGTGGGGAAATTTAGGGCTACCACAGAAGTGGGAGCCCAGCTCAGTTTTGGTAGCCTGGAGAACTTGCATTTTCTCCTCTCTGGACTTCGATGTAAACAAGACTTCAGGACTTTTCTCTGCATCAACATGTAGAGACTTAAAAAAACAGGACAGTCCAAATACCACAGCACATTTTGCATCCTTTCGAGGTGTGGGTTCAGGAGGATAAATCATGAATGCAACCTCACTTTTCCCATAGCCTGCTCACTCTGATCCTGGAAGCCTCAGATGCAAAACTGATATTTAGAATGAGAGTCACAAGGATCAAATGCAAGGATCAAATACTTAGGGAGATATCTTTCTTTACCATCCTCAGCATCCTGCTGTAGCACTTTTACTGTTTGCAAACTCTAGAGCAAAATTCTTAATTTCCATGTCCAATAATAACAAATCGCATAAGATACATGCAATTCTGCAGCTAAAAGAGGATATAACATCTCGTGCTTCAGGATGTATGTTAAAGCTGCATGTTGGTGTGAGTGCATGGCGCTCAGGCTGTGGGAAGAGATTGGAAAAGTACCTTGATTCTTTTTTTTCCTTCCCAACTTTCTGGGGGCTAGATATATATCAGCTTGCATTACAAAGAATTAAAAATTCACACTTTGGGGCCTTGCAACAACTCTGCTGAGGAATCCTTGACTTGTAAATTTTGGAGTACCCACATGAAGAATCTTTTCCATAGAGAATGTGGAGCATATGAGGTGGCTGACATCCTAATAGGAACATCCCTGCATGGGAAGTGAAAAGGAATGTTACACAAATATCAACAAAACCAAAATGAATTCAGACTGCTAAAATATCTAAGTCATTCATGAACCTGAACCAAACAATTCTGACAGCACTGAACTGTTAATATCAAGCATGATTGACACCTACTATCCCAAAAGATCAGAAGAATTAAAGACTGGTCGCTCTACTGTGGTTTGACTACAACACAGAAATACCTCAGAACAGAGAGCAAGGACACTGTCCATTTAAGGAAAAGGGAAATCACTGTGGCATTTTAATCAAATGGTAAAAATGTTTAATTAATCATCAGAAATGACATTATTTGGCACCCCAAAGGAGAATTCTCTAGTACTTCGTGCTTCTGTTTGATTTCAAACTCTTGAGATGAAACAGTTTAAAAGATTGGTCTCTCTGCAAGGAGTGGTGGGTATCTTGCACACAGAGGTCAGACATATACATCGGAATAACGAACATCTACACAGAACAGTTGTGGTAAGAAACAGAAATGCATGTAGTTTTTACAACATGCAGTATCTCATGTTCCAAAAGGTTTTCCAGACAATAATGCACAAACATTACAAGTGGAAAACTGATCCTTTTGAGAACAGGTCACAATTGCGAATGTGGAAGTGGCCCTGCAAAATGTCAGGCAACCTGTAAAACATCTCCCCAGACACTGGAGCAGCTTACTGTAATTTCAAGCAGGGATAAGATTCACCAGAGCAAACAGCAGCATTGGGTACCTACACAGGGGATTTACACAAGTGGCTGTCCACCACTGTTTGTAATTGGGGTAAGACAAAGCCAAGGCCATCCAATCACACTAGAAAATATCAGCCCGGTGCAGCCACAACTCCAGAATAAAAAAAAAGTCTCCACTCAATCAGTGGATATGCAAGAACTGTTTCCTAATTAAAACCATGGCAACGTATGTAGAACTATAACTCATCCACTTCCTGCACCACTGCTGCACCAATCTGGACTTACAAAAGAAAAGAATCACTCTTCATTATCTCCTAATGTTACCAGTTGAGCATGATAAATAAGTAGAATACAGAAAACTTTCAGGAGGCATAGTGGTAAAACTTTAAAAATAAACACTTTTTTTATAAAGAAAATGTTAATGGTGGATGAATTTAGTGTGGTTTCCAATCTGATGCTGGCCTTCATTCACCAAGGTTCATTAGAAATGAAAAAAATCAGGAGACAATAGTTTGTTTTTTAAATAAACAGAGCCTCTGCAACACACTCATGTCAATGGAAACCCCACTTTTCAATTATATAATCTGACAGTTGGAAACATAGGTAATGTTAATCTGTGACAAAACTTCACGTCTGATTGATTGACTAGTGATATTTGTCCCTGTGGAAAATCTAAAATACTTGTTCACTGATGAGTCGGAGGGAGGCTGTCTGATGACTGGAAGTTAGGGAGGCATGTGGATTATATATGTGCTGTTGAGGGAATGAATTATGTACTTAACTGTTGATTTTCGTGTCTTCTGTTGGCTGCATGCATGCCTCTGCAACTTTCATTCATATTGAACCAAGCTTTTGTGTGGGCAGTATAGATAAACTGTGAGAATTAGTCAGTTATTTATGGCTAGATTATGTCCTGGTTTAACCATGGCTGTGCAGAGGAGAATGAGGATGTAAAGCCCTTACATGGCCTCCCTGCATTAGCACTCTTTAGGCGGTCAGCGCTGAGGGGAGAGTAGAGACTGTGTCTAGGATGCCAATAGGATTTGAGTGGGGAAAAACAATGGCTCTGTGTCCCTTCTGCTTCTCTTCCTCCCCCTTCTCACCCCAATATGCACTGGCCAGTAGAGTTGGATGGATGTGGAAGGGATTACTCACCTCCAGTGCATCATGAAACCCTGGAGGACTTGTGCCTCAGAAGGGATGTGTCTGAGGCACTGGGCTTCTCACTACTTCCCCTTAGGCAATTCAGAAGCAGCGTTGCCCTTTGCTGAAGTCTGTGCTTAAAGACACAACCTTCCCTCCCTCAGGGGAATATTCCCTGTCTTCATTAGCACTACTGCACCTGTCTGCATCACAGAGGTCCTATTAATGTAGTACCTATAGGATTAATAATCTATTCTGAGTTTGGATATTGGTAATGTGTGTATATCTACTGCTATTCAGTGTGTATAATGTTTAGTAACATCTGTTAGATTTATTAACTATATCATAATCTAGTTGAACCTTGTATTTTTTTTCCAGTATAAAATTGGTGACATTTCACACGTCTCCTTGAGTTTTCTTTCTAAGGGGTACCTGATGGAGTTGAGAACATGTGCTCTACTCAGGATTAAACTATTTATTAAAATAAGTATATCAAGTGGTATACTGTATATAATTATCCCTCCGGAAGGCTACTTTGAAAGTAGTGTCTGGTTGTTCTTTACATTACATTATGTGATGATTTAGTATTTATTTTGATGAATAGATGTTATTTGTTATCTTAAAACTCTAGGTTAGAGACGAATAATAAAACCAGCAGCTAACCCCAAACAAGACTTCTACAAAACTTCCAACCACGGCACACGCCTCAGCCCTGATCAGACTCCTCCCTCTTTCAAAGCCCTCAAGGCTGGCCTACCTGTGTTATTAAAATCAGTGGTGAAACTCTCATACACCTAACTCTGCTGCATGCCCTAAAGGTCAATAGATCTAGTTGTATTTCAGAAGGGCAGGGACTTTGGTTGCAAAGCTGAGGGCAGACACTCCACTGCTGGACACTTCTCTGAAATTGAGATAGACCCGGTTTGAGTGTCTCACTGATTGTGACTGAGGCAGTTGCTCAAGCAGGAGTCCCAAGCCATTTAAGGCTTTATCAGTCAAAACAAACCCCTTAAAATCCACTTGGCAAAGAGTGGACAGCCAGTAAAGATCATGGAGCATGGGTGTCAAGTGCTGCCATCACCTGTCAGAATTTAAGTTTCCAGGGCATCGAAGCTACAGTCCCATAAAGAATGCAGTGCAGGCTTGAGGTGGCTAAAGCACTAATTGCAGTATTAAGCTTCACATATGAAGGAAACAATTACAACCTCCTAGCCAGATACAGATGTGAGGGCGATAGAGTGGGAACCTTCCTGGCCGCTGCTGTTATGATTGTACAACAGTAGGTGGGGATCCAACAAACGCCAGTCCCCAGATTGTGAACAAAAAGATAGGTGTGACAGGCACATATTCTTAAGTATAAGGAGATCATCCTTATGCTATCTTCTGTTTGCTTTCCCAAATGTTCTAGCATGACCTCAGGCTTAACTGTATTGACCTTCAGCCAGTGCCTCTCACCACAGAGCCCACTACTGTGCCCAACCACAGAGCCCACAACTCAGGAGCATAAGCTGGATCATGTATAACCGATTTAACTTTCCCTTCTAAGTATGGGGGAAGTGGTATGACTAATTTATAGAGATTAAAAGCTTCCCCTTTTTTTGTCAGCTCCTGACTTTTGATACTTGGTGGTGCATAAGTACTATTAGATTATGATTTTCTGTGAATACACACAGATCTCAGACAGCTGCACTACATTATGTAATTACATTATCCTATACTATGACATTATATTCACTAACAAATTTGGAAACGTGATTTTGAATCCCAGTGGTGCATTTTTCCCTCCCAATTAAAAAGATTTTCTAAACACTTCAACCACTTTTCCCCTTGTAAAATATTAAAGGGATGTACATAATTCCAGCTGATAACCCTATTTTAGTTTTGTTAGCTAGCATGTTTATTATTTCCCACTTAAGAGTATTTGTACACCATAACATATATAAGTTGGTAATTATAAATCCAAATGGCTTTTCCTCTATTTGTTTAGCAGATGAAAGTTGATAAAAGGTCAGACTCCTACTCTGAATACTAAATTAGGTATTGCATATAAATGTGAACAGAAAATTAATCTAATAATTAATTAAATAAGGTCTGAAAAATAGATAAAACATAATATCTTCATCTGAGAAATAGGGAAAACAGCACAGCTCTATTTGTCAGCTTTATAGTTGCCTTATTGATGACAACTATGGCCTTGTCTACACTACGAGAGTACTTCGATTTTAGTTAATTCGACTATGTGGAATCGATATTACTAAGTCGAACGTGTGTGTCCACACTAAGGACAGTAATTCGACTTTGTGAGACTTTGTGAGTCCACACTAACGGGGCAAGCGTCGACATTGGAAGCGGTGCACTGTGGGCAGCTATACCACAGTTCCCGCAGTCCCCCCTGCCCATTGGAATTCTGGGTCGAGCCCCAAATGCCTTCTGGGTAAAAAAATGTGTCGAGGGTGCTTTTGGGCGCCTGTCGTCATCCGTCCGTCACTCAAGCCCTCCCTCCCTCCCTCCCTGAAAGCGCCGGCGGGAAATCAGTTCGCGCGCTTTTCTGATTACTGACAGCGCGGACGCCACAGCAGTGCGAGCATGGATCCCGCTGCGACCATCGCTGCAGTTGTGGCAGTTCTCAACGCCTCGCAGCTTCTCCTCCACCTGTACCAGAGGCAGCTGCAGATCAATCATGAGAGGAGGCTACGGCACTACCGTGACGGCATGAAGTCGGACACTAGCTCCGACCTCTCTGAGAACATGAGACCCAGTGCCCAGGACATCTCGCTGTCACTGGGTCTTGTTGATACTGTTGAACGGCGATTCTGGGCCCGTGAAACCAGCACGGAATGGTGGGACCGCATAGTGCTGCAGGTCTGGGATGAATCCCAGTGGCTGTGCAACTTTCGCATGCGGAAGGGGACTTTCCTCGAACTGTGTGAGTTGCTGTCCCCTGCCCTGAAGCGAAAGGACACCCGGATGCGGGCAGCCCTGACTGTCCAGAAGCGAGTGGCCATAGCCCTCTGGAAGCTCGCAACGCCAGACAGCTACCGGTCCGTCGCTAACCAGTTTGGCGTGGGCAAGTCTACCGTGGGGGTTGCTGTTATGCAAGTAGCCAGGGCAATCGTCAAGCTACTGCTATCTAAGGTAGTGACCCTGGGAAACGTGGAGCTCATCAGAGATGGCTTTGCCGAGATGGGATTCCCAAACTGCGGTGGGGCTATAGATGGGACTCACATCCCTATCCTGGCACCGGACCACCAGGCTAGCCAGTACATCAACCGGAAGGGCTACTTTTCCATGGTGCTGCAAGCACTGGTGGACCATCGGGGACGTTTTACCAATATCTACGTTGGATGGCCTGGCAAGGTTCATGACGCTAGGGTGTTCAGGAACTCTGGTCTGTGTAGACGGCTGCAGGAAGGTATTTACTTCCCGGACCACAAAGTAACTGTTGGGGATGTGGAGATGCCTACAGTCATCCTCGGGGACCCTGCATACCCGCTAATGCCCTGGCTCATGAAGCCCTACACTGGCGCACTGGACTCAGGGAAAGAACTATTCAACTACCGGCTCAGCAAGTGCAGAATGGTGGTGGAGTGTGCTTTTGGCCGTCTCAAGGGCAGATGGAGAAGCCTACTCACTCGCTGTGATCTCAGCGAGACCAATATCCCCATTGTGATAGCTGCTTGCTGTGTGCTCCACAATTTGTGTGAGAGCAAGGGGGAGACCTATATGTCGGGGTGGGAGGTTGAGGCAAATAGCCTGGCTTCTGATTACGTCCAGCCAGACAGCAGGGCGATTAGAAGATCACAGCGGGACGCACTGTGCATCAGGGAGGCTTTGAAAGCCAGGTTCCTGACTGAACAGGGTCTCCAGTGACTTTTTACTTTGTGGACACAGATGCTGAACCTGCCCCCGTTTCTTTACCCAGTTACTGTTGACTATCCTTCCAAGTTACATACCCCCTTCCCCACCTTCCCAACAAATAAAATCTGTTCTGTTCTGTTAATGAACAAGGTTCTCTTTTTTACTGTTTTCGCGGGAATGTTTTAAACCGGGGACGCAGACTGTGGCGGGGGGCGGGCTTACTGTTTTGATGCAAATGATGCTTCTAAAGTCCGGGAATGACAGGCTCCGCAGTGCTGCATTGGTTGTTTCAACGCAGCCTGCCAGCAGTCCTGGGCGGGACTGGATGTATGTGTCGGCCAAGTGACTTTCTGGCAGGGGGCGGAGGGTAACAGATCCCCTGCTGCGTGGCTCTGTGATCCAGGATAAGGACCGCGGCATAGGATCTCTAACTGCCCTCCCCCGACACAAAGTCACAGATCAATCCCCCTCGCACCCCAGAACAAGAAAACCGCCTCCCAGACTGACCAGGGTAACTGGTGACTGTGCTGTGTATGTGTCCTGATGCTGGACCTGCCCCCGCCTCTGTAGCCTGCTACAGGTGACTGTCCTGTCCAAGTAACAAACCCCTTCCCCCCCTTCAGACAGAATCCCCTCCAAAAGACACTCTCGGAAACAGTACTTAACAGAAACCGATGTTTTATTACGAACCGCACATGAAAAGGGGGGGGGGAAGGAAACTTGGACATGGGCTAGTGTGAGATGGGTAGGAAAGGACTTTTCAAACTTTGGAACGAGAGCCTTCCATTGCTGCAGCAGTGTGCAGTGGCCGACTGACAGTTTTAACGGCCCTTGCCGCCCCTCCTTCTTTGTACTTTTGGTGAGGGGGGTGTGGGACTTGGTGGCGGGGGAGGGCGGTTAGAGATAGACAGCAGCAGTGCTCTGTCCTCCTGCCTCCGGTCTTGCAGAACATCCACTAGGCGCCGGAGCGTCTCCGTTTGCTCCCTCATTAGTCCAAGCAGGGTTTGAGTAGCCTGCTGGTCCTCCTGGCGCCACCTCTCCTCCCGTTCCATGACTGCTCTGTGCATTTGTGACAAGTTCTCCCTCCACTGTGTCGTCTGGGCTGCCTGCTCTCGTGAGCACTCCATAAGTTCATAAAACATGTCTTCACGAGTTTTTCTCTTCCTTCTTCTAATCTGCGCTAGCCTCTGGGAGTGTGATGCCAGGCTGGGTTGGGAGACAGTCGCAGATGTGTCTGTTGGAATGGGAAAAAGGGAGTAAATTCCTGAGACAGATAAATGAAGTTGCTAACAAAGAGCATAGTCTTTCTCTGTGAACAACACCATGCACTGCACCTTTCACATGCGCACTCAGGACAAGGTCGAATTTTCGGCCCTCGCCTTATGTGTCTGGGGTCCTGCAGTTGCGATCAGAGAAGCGTTGCAGGACACCTCTACTTCTGCTGCGGGAAAACATGGTAAGCCGTAGACTTGTGGCAGCTTAAACATGTAATAGTAGCACTGGGCTCCTTTCGCACTGAATGCAAGGCCACTCTCTGCTGGCAGCAATCAGGGAAGCATGAGCTCTGCCCCTGTCCCACCACCTCGCGGCTGTCCCCGGGAAAGATCCCTGTATGCTGCCCCTCTGCCGCCTCCACCGCGTGGCTGTAAAGCAGTCCAAATACTAACATTCCCCTCCCTAATTTAAAGCAGGGCGTCATGTGTGACATAACCCTCATGAGGATCTCGGAGACCGAGAGGGGAAGGATGCTGCGTGAATGCATGCAGAGGCCTGGGCCATATGCCGCCATGCTGTGCCGCGCACTGATCCCCGACTACCTCATGGACTCATGGCGTGGGAACGTGTGCTACCACGGGGGACCAAACAAGATTGCCCTGCCGTTGAACCTCGTGCGCATGCTGGAGCGGTACCTCCAGGAGAGCTATGCGGAGCTATCACAGGACTGTCTGTCCATTCCCGGGCACATTGACCGCCTTTTCCTTTAAGTTGAGCATAACGGACTACAGAGTGGAGGGGCCGTGTTGTGGACTAATCATGAATATCCGGACAGTACTTGATTTTCTATACATAGTTAGTAGAAAAAAGTTTACTAAGCCAACTAAATCATGAACAACAAATTACTGATATAGTTATTATTCCTGTTTTGTTATTAATAAAAGTTTCTATGTTTACCTGAGTGACTGAAAAGCCCATTCTTAACAATATAAATATTCCACTTATGTTAAATTGAAATGTTTAGATGTTTAAAGCACTCACTGCTTGATCCTTCCCCTGATTCGGTGTCCGGGGTAAGGGCTGTGGACGGTTGGTAGGGGATCTCGGTAAGGGTGATGAAGAGCTCCTGGCTGTCGTTGAAATCAGCGGTGCAAGCGCTGTCGACTGCCTCGTCCTCCTCATCTCCTTCCTCATCTTCCCCGTCACCTAACATTTCCGAGGAGGAACCGGCCGTGGACAATATCCCATCCTCGGAGTCCACGGTCACTGGTGGGGTAGTGGTGGCGGCCGCACCTAGGATGGAATGCAGTGCCTCGTAGAAACGTGATGTGTGGGGCTGGGATCCGGAGCGTCGGTTTGCCTCTTTGGTTTTTTGGTAGCCTTGTCTCAGCTCCTTGATTTTCACGCGGCACTGCGTTGCATCCCGGCTGTATCCTCTCTCTGCCATGGCTTTAGAGATCTTCTCATAGATCTTTGCATTCCTTCTTTTGGAGCGCAGCTCTGAAAGCACGGACTCATCGCCCCACACAGCGATGAGATCCAAGACCTCCCGATCAGTCCATGCTGGGGCCCTCTTTCTATTAGATTGCACGGCCAACTCTGCTGGAGAGCTCTGCATCGTTGCTAGTGCTGCTGAGCTCTCCACGCTGTCCAAACAGAAAATGAGATTCAAAGTGGCCAGACAGGAAAAGGAATTCAAATTTTCCCGGGGCTTTTCCTGTGTGGCTGGTCAGAGCATCCGAGCTCAGACTGCTGTCCAGAGCGTCAACAGAGTGGTGCACTGTGGGACAGCTCCCGGAGCTATTACCGTCGATTTCCATCCACACCTAGCCTAATTCGATATTGCCATTTCGAATTTAGTGCTACTCCTCTCGTTTTCGAGGATTACAGAAGTCGAATTTAAAAGAGCTCTATTTCGAACTAAGTAGCTTCCTGGTGTGGACGGGTGCAGGGTTAATTCGATGTAACGGCGCTAAATTCGATATAAGCTTCTAGTGTAGACCAGGCCTATTATGTTTCATGCATTTAGAAATGAACATGCATTCAGTGTTGCCAATTCTCATGATTTTATTGCAAGTTTTGTGGCATATGATGCTTTTCTTAAAGCTCCTGGATTTATCTGATCACTTGAGAATCTTATCACTTTTCTTTTAAATGAAAGTTTCTCTCTCTAGTGATTGCACAGAAATGCTTCAAAATTCCAAAGATTCCAACACCAGAAGTCACCTAAGAATCCAAAATGATTCTTTTTAAAATCTCATGAGGTTTTTAGGATGCGAGTTCTGGTTTTTGAATGCTTACCCTTGAGACTTACAGATACTCATTCTGCCATGGAGTTATACAAGAACAGAGTTTAAGATGATTTGGAATTTGGTATTTAATCTAGTATCCACATTCATGCTAATATCATTGGATGTACTGATGACCTGCAGCAAGGTCCTTCTTTAAAGAAACAGCCCCCTCCCCACACACAAAATCTTAATCTAGAAAGCCATTGGTTGTTGGTAAATCAAGGTCAGATCACACAGAAATATTTTACCACTTGGTAAAGTGGTAAGTAGTTATCTGGACTGGGACATAGGCAGTCTGACCTTGTGGTCAAAGTGGGAATCAGGCCAGGTCCAATACTGGGAGGTCAGCAACCAAGGCAAGCCAGAGGGTAAATTGAGAGTTGAGTGGCAGGAGGCAGGCAGGGTCAAGTTACCAGAAAACAGGCTTGAGAGCAGACTCATGGATTGCTAACTAGTCAGGCCAGGTCAGGATAGCTGGGGGATGGGGAAAGGGCGTGGGATCAGGAAGCATAAAGCACACAGTCCAGAGCACAGTGGATCCCAGTTGCATGGGCTATTCTTCGTGTTCCTCTGCTGGGTTTATATAGAAGCTGTGGAGCAGTCAGGACTGCCAGCCTTCTGCCAATCAGATTCCCGAACTGGAGTCCTCTGGGGTTCAGCTACTGCCGAAGCCACTGTTGGCTGGTTGACACTTATTAGCTCCTGTAGACCTCGCTTCCAGACCCCAGGTCCCTGATAGTGGACATGAGAAGCAAGCGATTTTAGAACTGCGAGGAATGCTGGGAGGTAGGTTTTTCATAAGCACATAGTGGTGGCCTAAGTCTGCCCTTATTGAAGTTAATGGCAAAATTCTCATTGACTTCAGCAGACCAGTGGATTCCCTAGCAAATTGTACATCTGCAAAACACAGTGGGCTCTGTTTATAAAATGGGTCAAAAAACCTGTAAAGATTATCACGTTCTATCAAATTCTATAGAACCTTGTTGGTTTAAATACTATAAATGACATAGGATGTTTTCATAAGGACCAATAATGGGGAGAAAGTGTATCCGTGATAATTGGGGAGACCCACCACCCTGCAAAAAGGAGGCTATTCCACCTATCAAATATAAATCAGAGTTCCACCCTACCTCAGGGATGTGCACTGACCTTGCAGGAAATAAAAGAAAAAGCTGCAAAGGAAATCAGAAGACCCCAACAACTTTCAACTTGATTTGTGTTTCAGTCCATCCTTGGCTTGTTTACTTATATTATTCCCTATGTCAAAAAAGCTGTTTTCTGCATGCAGCAAAGGGGGCCTTTAAATCTATTTTAATAGTCTTAAGAACCAGAACATGATTTGAATGTTCACCTATTGCAGAAAGTCTAGATAATTCCCACCTCCACGTCTCAGTGTTTAATCAGGGCATAGGCAAGTATTGCAACCAGCAACATTAGTTTGGCTTGTCCATACTCCTATACTGTCAATCAGCAGAGCTGCACTAGAATAGGGTGGGAAAGAAGTTCAGGCAACACATTTGTTGGCAGCTTTTTTTGTTTTGTTTTTAAGGAATATAAACTGTTAGTCACCATGCTCTCCCCAGTGGCCCCGGATACATTATGACTTGAGCATTGTTTATGGAGGTATTATGTTTAAGTATTAGAGATGCTTTCCTTGTTGCCCCCCCCCACCCCCCCCACACACACACCCTACTGCACTGGTTCACAAGACTATAATCTGGCCCTGAGCATCTAAAGATGGATGATCTCATTTTGAAAGCAAATGAGAAATTTGCGAGAGTAAATCCCATGTGAAGGATGTTTTTCATTCTCCAAAGACCCTGGTGAACAACTCCCAAATTCCCTGCTCGTTTGAGGAGGTGGTGGCCTTAAAACTTAGAAGAATTACAAGCAAAACCCAGACATTTCACACTGCCACCTCTGCACTGCAGTCCCCACGCAGTGTCAACTGGAAATATGCCTTAACTCTCTGCATCTGATGCTGATATGCTGTGAGATGAAGCCAGAGCAGCAGTCAGTGTGAAGGGCTAGCTTTCCAATTATCTGACCTGCATTTCTGACATCTGGCTGAATTGTAGACAGCCTGAATCAATGTGAATGTCAAAGCACAGGGGACCTTTTTCCTCCTGCTCCCAGGAGCAGCAAGCAGTGGCATTTTAATAAGACTGAGAAGGCTTTTTCAACCTGTCAAGTGTGTCAGTCTTCCGTGCAAAGTGGGAGTTTAGCCGTTGCTGTATAAATCATTCTGAGAAATAATACTAAAGAGTTCTTTTCCCACTTTGATTTCAATGTCAAAAGCAAGCCATCACTATCATCTTAGCTATTATTTTTATTAAATTAACAAATTTGAGTTTACTCAAACATTACTCTAAAAAAATTGAAATGCAAATAATTTCAGTGTTACTTTAATTGTTTATAAACATTTATCAACATTCTCTTTCCAGATAGTGGCTTTAGTTGATCCTTTCCTGCACACTTAATTATACTATCACCATCTGAGTATTCATGGTTGGAGTTTGCCTGGCCCTTGCATGGGAGAAGGGGTGGAGAAGCGGTGCAGGAAGCCTTTTTCCACACATATTCTTGACTTATAAGAATTAGGTAGAACTGCAGCTTCTGAACTCAAGACTGCAGAGGCTGCTCCCTCCCTAATCTCCTAGATACACACGAATACCTCAAGAGGGTGAGGAGGAGGGGACATGGCTCTGCCACCTAATCCCTTTCTTCCTCCCATCTGCACCATTTAATGGAGGGAATTATGCTGCACCCAGGGCTGGTGCTACCATTTAGGCAAACTAGGCGGTTGCCTAGGGTGCCAAGATTTGGGGGCGCCAAAAAGCGGTGCCCCCAATTTTTTTTTACAGCGTTTCTATGCCCCCTCCCCGAGCGCGCGGTCGCCGCTCCACTTCTCCCGCCTCCCAGGCTTGCAGTGCCAATCAGCTGTTTGGCGCCACAAGCTTGGGAGGGGAGGAGAATTAGAGCGGGGGCGGCGTACTCGGGGAGGAGGCAGAGCAGAGGTGAGCTGGGGTGGGGAGCTGCCGCACGGCTCCCCGGGGGGGGGAGCTGCTGCGGGGGAGGGCGCCTCAGGGCGGGGGGGGAGCTGCCGCTGGGGGCGCCTCAGGGCAGGGGGGGGTGGGGAGCTGCTGCAGGGCTGGGGGGGGGGCGCAAGGTGGAAGTTTCACCTAGGGTGCGAAACTTCCTTGCACCGGCCCTGGCTGCACCCCCTAAGAGGCAGAGTAGTGGCCATGCAGTCTCTGTACACCCAGGAAGTCTGGAAGTCCCTCTGTAGAACTCTGGCACCGTGTGGCTCAGCACCATCCCTTACTGTACCCTAAATGATACAATTGCACCCTTGCCTTTGAAAATATCATCAGATAGGTATAAGCACAGGTCATTTTAATATCTTGGTTTAATTAGTTATTTAACCAAAGGTTGGAAACAACTAACTCTGCAGTCTTGTTGACAATTTCATGTGAGATCAGAACATGTGTTTTTTAAATGACCCATCTATCTTGAATTTCAGAAATTCTCATCTTAGTATGCGTCACAACCAATCTGGAAAAAGGAATCCATGAAATTGTATTAGACCAGATCAATGTAAAAAAACCAAGAAAACGTGACCAAGCAATTGCTCTCTTTCTTACAGATAGAGCTACCTCCTAATACAGAAATTCTGATCTTGGTTACACATGTATATTTTTAGAGTAACTCCACTGACATGAATGTACAGATGTACACTCTAACTGAGGTAGAATTTACGCATGCATTTCCTTATATTTCTGAAGAAAAGAGATTATACAATGTGTATAAGTTATTTCAAACATGTTCATTAATCCCCAGTTGCCAGTCAATCCTGCTATTTGAAAGAAAAAGGTTTAGGGGACTATACTTGCTGTTGCTAAAATTGCTTGGTTATTCTCAACAGATTGAATTGTTTTAGAGTTCGAGCTAAATATGAATTTCCAATAAAGCCTTATTCTAACATTATGCTAACTTTACTGTATGTTCTTGCTGCTAGCCTACAGCGTTAATACATTAAAACATTCCCTAGCAGTATTTCAAAATTAGTTCTGTGATGCACATGGGCAACAAACATTATACCAATATGTGTAATTTTAAGAAATGTATAGTATACTAGGGTTGAATTGAGGGAAGATACTAATTAAATCACCACTGTAAAGTGTTTTCACTCCTTTTTAAAATTTAGAGGTAGTGCATTGTTATTGACTTTCAAACTGACAGCTTTAAAAGCTATGGATTTTCACGTCTGTAGTTAGTTTAAATTTTTGGATGCCAACCATGTTACCATAGGAGGCCCAGATGATTATGCAGTAGGACAAGCCAAATGTGCCCTTTTGTAAGCTTGCTGGAAAATAACTTTCAGAACAATGATGAAGGTGGGAGCATGAGTGCTGATTTGTCAGATCACTTTTCTGTAATATACTATAAGGACATCTCCTCTGAAACCACAAAAGAGTATTTAGCAAGATTTTGGAGAGCAGGGATAATCTCTACTTTTTTTTCTCGTAGGATGTTGGTGGTGGGATCTGAGTATCTGAGAGGAATAAAAAGGAAAAGTGTGTTTAAATATGTATAATGAGAGGATTCTGTGTATATGTACTGAACACAGCAAAACTAATTGCATTGCACACTCGATGAGAATCATATCTTTGAAGTTATGCAAAATTTTGCAATACAATTTCTCACTAGTTTTGCACAGCGTATACATGCACAGAGTACTGGAATCATGATAATATTAGGATATTTGGTTTGTCAAATCATTTAAGTCCTTTCTGAGCCACTGCAAGAAAATAAACCAGTAATGCTAGTGAGAAGTTCAAAACAATGTCCTGAATCATACAAAGCCTCAGGCAAATGACTAACTCAATTTTTCTGTTGACTTTAGAAATATAATGTTCAGCATTTCAGATTGTTTTTTAAATATTCATTTGGGGAGAAGGGGGAATTTTAGCAATTCTGTAAAATAAAAAAAAGGTGTAGTATCACCTTAGTTCAAATCGGTATAGGTTTGATTAATTCAGTCCAGAATTAAAAAAAAAAATCCTGACTGATCCAAACTTCATGTTCTCATATTTCACTGTCTCTTGGGCCGTTAACACTAGCTCTGATGTTTATATCAAACAACTCTGGCTGCTTTGATGGGCCTTTGAAATCACTTTGAGTCTAGTTGTTCAGGTGCCATAAGGATATCTAGAAAGAATGTAGAAACAAAAGTAAATGCACTGTTTTCTAAAGCAGATATTTGGAATATGGACCCAAATCAGAAAGATGTGAAAGTTCATACAGTCTAATCATTTAGAATTCCATAGATAAATTTCAAAAACTTCCCCTGTAGCACAAAACACTTAAATTTTCAAATGCACATACAGTAAGTATAATGCAGTTCATTGCGCAGAAACTCTTCTTAGTTTCATTAAAATATGTGTTTCTTTTTCAGTGCGTTTAGGCTTCAGGTCTTTTCCTCTATTATAGCAGAAAGACCTAGAAAATAGGATATGTTCATGCAAATCCAGGATTACAGATTTTTTTCAAAAAAGGAAGACAAACTAAGTGTTGCGAGAAGATGATAGTCATTAAAATTAGGACTTTCAATTAATCACAGTTAACTCATGCGATTAACTTACAAAAATTAATTGCGATTAAAAAAGTTAATCACGATTAATCACACTTATAACAATAGAATACCAATTGAAATTTATTAAATATTTTTGGATGTTTTTCTACATTTTCAATATTGATTTCAATTACAACACAGAATACAAAGTGCACAGTGCTCACTTTATATTATTTTTTATTACAAATGTATGCACTGTAAAAATGATAAACAAAAGAAATAGTATTTTTCAATTCACCTCATACAAGTACTGAAGATGCAATTTTTTTATTATGAAAGTGTAACTTACAAATGCGGATTTTTTTTGTTTACATAACTGCACTCAAAAACAAAACAATGTAAAACTTTAGAGCCTACAAGTCTACTCAGTTCTACTTCTTGTTCAGCCAATCGCTCAGACAAAGAAGTTTGTTTACATTGACGGGAGATAATGCTGCCCTCTTCTTATTTACAACGTCACCTGAAAGTGAGAACAGGCGTTCTCATGGCACTTTTGTAGCCCTCATTGCAAGGTCTCTACATGCCAAATATGCTAAACATTTGTACACCTCTTCATGCTTCGGCCATGATACCAGAGGACATGCTTCCATGCTGATGATGCTCGTGAAAAAAATAATGCATCAATTAAATTTGTGACTGTACTCCTTGGGGAGACAATTGTATGTCTCGTGCTCTGTTTTACCCACATCCTGCATATATTTCATGTTATAGCAGTCTCGGATGATGACCCAGCACATATTTGTTTTAAGAACACTTTCACAGCAGATTTGACAAAACGCAAAGAAGGTACCAAGGTGAGATTTCTAAAAATAGCTACAGAACTCGATCCAAGGTTTAAGAATCTGAAGTGCCATCCAAAATCTGAGAGGGACGAGGTGTGGAACATGCTTTTAGAAGTCTTAAAAGAGAGGCACTCTGAAGCGAAAACTACAGAACCCAAACCACCAAAAATGAAAATCAACCTTCTGCTGGTGGCATCTGACTCAGATGATGAAAATGAACATGCATCAGTCCTCATTGCTTTGGCTCATTATCAGGTAGAACCCATCATCAGCATGGACTCATGTCCTCTGGAATGGTAGTTGAAGCATGAAGGGACATATGAATCTTTAGCACATCTGGCACGTAAACATCTTGCAATGCCAGCTACCACAGTGCCATGCAAACGCCTGTTCTCACATTCAGGTGACATTGTAAACAAGAAGCAGGCAGCATTATCTCCCGTCAATGTAAACAAACTTCTTTGTCTGAGTGATTGGCTGACCAAGAAGTAGGACTGAGTGGACTTGTAGGCACTTAAGTTTTACATTGTTTTGTTTTTGAATGCAGTTTTTTTGTACATAATTCTACATTTGTAAGTTCAGCTTTCATGATAAAGAAATTGCACTACAGTACTTGTACGAGGTGAATTGAAAAATATTTTTTTTGTTTTTACAGTGCAAATATTTGTAATCAAAAATAAATATAAAATGAGCACTGTACACTTTATGTTCTGTGTTGTAATTGAAATTAATATATTTGAAAATGTAGTAAACATCCAAAAATATTTGAAATAAATGGTATTCTATTGTTGTTTAACAGCACAATTAATCATGATTAATTTTTTTAATCGCTTGAGAGCCCTAATTAAAATCTTTTTATAATTTGAGAAGTCCGATGCTTCCACATGCAATTTGGCTGTTAACTGTGTTATGGTTATTTTGCAATAAACAATACTATAGTAGTTGTGCTGGAAGGCACTGAAAGAATTAGCACTACGGTCTCCCTATATCGAAAAGTGCAATGCTAGAGCAGAGTCTTCTAGGTAATTTACAAATCATCACTAATAATAAAGCCAATACCTCTCTTAAAACCACATGTATGCCTTGTAGAGCAGGCTGAAGCATGATCATAGTGATCACAAATAGCCACATTTCCACACATCTTCTAAGGTGCACCTGATTTGTCCCAACACTTTGAATGTCTTTACATTGCCTTCCCTTTCAATGTTGTGGGTATTATTTTTACATCAGTTCTTTTTGCTATCATGGAACTGCTGTTTCCTTCTCTAAGATAAATTCAGTCTTCATTAACAAAAACATGGTGGATATCTGATCAGCCTTTTACTTGAGTGTATGGATAAATATCAGATGGGCTTCATTTGCAACTTCTTCTTAGTCCCATATGGTCTATGGCTAAGAGCTCTATTCCTTGGAAAACTTCTAACAAGGATTGAATGGTTGGAATCTGATGACATTTGCATCTGTTTCCCATCCAGTCCTTCAAGTTGATGCTTTGGCAAGCAGCAGTATCTTCTGAACAGAGATTGAATTTATTTCCTTTTCTTGGAGGGCCGTATTGTAAAGATGACTTTCTCGGTGACTAGCTGGCTTCCAAACATAATATCCTATTTGTATCTCCTAGAATGTTTCTGGATTGCTGATCAGTTGTATGCATGTGATTCTATATGTATGTTTGACCATGGTGAAAGTGACAGGGGCTTGTGGCCTGATCTTCTTCACTCACACCAATCTGATACCACTTGTACCAGTGTAACACAATTGACTTCAGTAAAGTTACTCCAAATGTTACATGAATGTTAGGAGAGTCAGGTCTTTTGTGTGTGGGGATGAAAGAGATGGAAACAGCTAAACTTGCTAACTTGGGCAGGGTCTGATGTGGAATATCCTGGAGAAAAGGGGTAAATAGGTTTCTGTAAGCTGGAGTTGGTGAAAGATAAACTGCTCATGTGATTTTAATGTAGTTGAAACCCCCTTACCAGTAATGTGCTGAAGGAGACTATGGGAAACTTGCAGGAGTGGAGTCCTTACTTAAAATCTGCCACCAACTGGCAGAGAGAATTGGGATAACTTTTCTATCCTTGTTGGGCATTCACTTGTCCATATGTTGCTGAATTGTACCCACCAATGCTGACTTGCTGCTAAGGCCCATAAGCACATTTCTGTAGAATAAATTCATCGCAGTTGTAACGTAGCATCCAACAAACACACATTCTTCAAATGACCCAAACAGAATCTGATGCTTGATATATTTTTTCAAGAACAAACAAACATTTCCAGCATGTGCACTTAACAGAAGATTGGTGTGTTGCTGCTGCCTCCCATTGTGGTTAAAATTACAAGAAGGTATTATTGTTGAAATGAATAAACAAATTAATAGATTTCCCAATGCCTCCCCATGCCTACAGTCTGCCCTCTCCTCTTCCACCCCCCCATAAACCTGCTTGCCACACGGGGCACGACACAGGCTAAAGAAGAATGTTTTTGTGACTGTCCCTTGGTAAAATACTGTTTGCACAGCAATGTGTTTTACATAATTGTGTGGTCTGCGTAAGATTAATGGTTTGACTGTAAGAATTCTTTTCAAACTAATGACTGGACAGCAACAATAATCTGGGTGAGGTAGCCAGGCTAGGGTCTCCTAAAAGATGGTACAGTGTGTTTCTGAATCCTGAGCTACATAGATCCCTAGTAGGGATGCTACGTCCTGAAAACAAAGGTTTTCCTGAGCTAGTGTGGCTCTACCCATGCCTCTTACTCAGCACTGTACGTCAGGGGACATTTCATGAAAGAAGAATAGCTTACCATAGTAAAAGGCAATATTTAGGAGTGATGGGATGAAACTATGAAAGGGAAAGTATGAGGCCAGATGGCAGCCAGTGCTGCTATGCCCTCTGAGAATATGGAGTGTGGCCTTTAAAAGTTTACCTAGCTCAGGGGTCGGCAACCTCTGGCACGCGGCTCGCCAGGGTAAGCACCCTGGCAAGCCGGGCCAGTTTGTTTACCTGCCACGTAGGCAGGTTTGGCCAATCGCGGCTCCCACTGGCCGCGGTTCGCCGTCCCAGGCCAATGGGGGCAGCGGGAAGCAGCACGGGTGAGGGATGTGCTGGCCACAGCTTCCCGCCGCTCCCATTGGCCTGGGACGGCGAACTGCGGCCAGTGGAAGCCGCGATCGGCCGAACCTGCTGACGTGGCAGGTAAACAAACTGGTCCGGCCCACCAGGGTGCTTACCTGGCGAGCCGCGTGCCAGAGGTTGCCGACCCCTGACCTAGCTCTTTCATCAGGAGATCTCAATGCATATCACAAAGGTGGGGGTCAGTATCACCCCCCCCCCATTTTTTAAAAGAGATGCAGAAACACAGACACAAAAATGACTCCACTAAGGTCACACAGCAGGCTAGCAACAGAGTCAGGAATACAAACCAGGTCACCCTGAGTCACAGTCCAGTGCTCTATTCACTAGGCCACACTACATCCCTTGTTAGACTTTGTAATAGTCCTCTCCCCACAAGAAATGCCAAAAGCCCCATTGCTTGGGCCATTTAAATGGACTGGACAAAGCACTTGTGAATATACAAATACATTGGCATGGAGATGGACATAATGACATGATGATAGTCTCCATGTCTAGATAATTCCTGTGAAGATCTGCAGATAGGCCATGCATCCATTTTTCCTGTGGTCAAGATAAAGCTACAAAGTCTTTACAACGTATTTCTTATAGAGGAAAAACATGATTTACTGCTGCCTCAGGAAACAGTAAGGTGCTATTGTCGGCTAGCCACTCTGCCAGTGGACATTGGATTTCAAAGTATACTATCTCCTAATCAATGGGTTTGGGGTATTCGTGACATGCTCTGAAATTATATACTTGCCCCGTTCTCCATTTGCAGGCAAATACGAAGAAATGCAGTACTTTGTTTTATCCCAAATGCAGGATATGTGTGTTCTCAGCTGGTTTGATCAGCTAAGCCCCATGTAGTTTTGCTGACCCAATGACATGCAATGTTGCAATTACTTTGCCTACGTCTCCTACATTTTTGTGCATTTATGCCCCTTTCATGCTCCTCCCCTCCCCACCACTCTGCAAGAGAAGAACAATGTGGCCCTATACAGGTCAGGGGACAATAGAGGCTTCTGCTTGGTGATGCAGGGCTTGTTGCCTATTTGAATAAATGATAATACAGGTACAATAGTATTGATGGCTGGAATTCACAAAGATATTTAAGTATCTAACTTCCCTTGATTTCAATAGGAGTTAGACACTTAAATTTAAATACCCTAGTGAATCCCATCCAATGTAATCATTAAAAGTGCATCTGATTTATACTGAAGCTCAGGAAACTGAAAACAAAATACAGGAAGAATAAGCAGTTGGTATCCACTCTACCAAGATTGACTGCAGTTTCTCTGTATCACCCCCCCCCTACCCCCAACACACACACGCTGGATTCACTTTAAAATATATATGTAGGCATATCTGTGCACATCCAACGTCATACTGAAAGCATTGGAACTTGTAATTTAGTGGCGCATATAGAAGCTGCTTTAATAATTTTTATTTCAAGACTGCTGTAGATAGCCTAAATTGAGAATGATCATATAAAAATTGACACATTCAGGAGGAAGTTCACTGCTGGAAACAGGGTCCACAGATACCTCAGCAAGTACTCACCAGTCTGCCCTGGGGATAGAAGAGAGGCTATAATAGCTCAAGTTAGCAGTCTTTTTTATATTGGATCCAAATGTCTTCCAGCAAAGTGATATGTTGTAATGAACTAAACAAATGGAAATTAAAGTGAAAAAATTATCCAAAAACATTCATCAATAGACATTCAGTTTAAATAGGTTTCAAAGTGATTTCTTTTTACTGAGTTTTAGCAATTTGGATAAGTAAATATGCTTTGATTTATTCAATGTGCATTATGTGAGGCTTCTTTATAACTCTATTGTGAAGATTACTGGCTAGAATAATGCAATGGGAAACCCCACAAAAGGAATAGGAAATGCTAACACAAGGAAAGAAAGCCCTGGTAATCTTCCTTCCCTTAGAAAACGTGTTTTTTTTTAAGTAAATGTAGTACTTGAATGTGCCAGAGCATTGAATCTTCTGTTTAATTAGAAAGATGTAAAAAAGTTGTGGTTTGGGTTTCATTCCTAATTACTGTGTTGTTCTTGCACTGTTTCTTTAACTGGATCATCACTCACTGCAAAACTGGGGAGGGTGGAGTGGGTTGTGTGTGTATATATATCAAATGTGTCCCTTTTATGGTCCAAATCTCATTATTTATTTATTTATTTACAGGATCTATAGCTGGCCAAAAAGAACCCCAAAACCCCTACAGAATGCTTTTTTCTCCCCACAAAATGTTTCGCTAAAAAAATCCATCAGTTTTTCCATCAAAAAAACCAACAAAACTGGAAAAGATCAATTAGCTCTAGTTATCAAAACAACACCCCTTTCCATCCTTTTAAAATAAGGTAGTGGCTAAGATTTACAAAACGAGGAGCCTAACATGAGGGTCCTAAATCAATATTTAGGCACTTAAATGAATTATCTGATTTTATTTTTTTCAGAAGTGCTGAGCAGTCCACAGCTCTCATTAAAGTCCATAGGAACTGTGGTGTGCTCAGCACTTCTGAAAATAAGGCCAGTTATAATATAATAGGCTTTTAAATCCATAGTTCTAACTTCAGGCTCTTATTTTTAGAAGATTTGGCTAGTGTTTATCAGATAGTAAGAGTAAAGCTAAATAAAAACAAAGCATGTGTCTTGATCTTCACTCTTTCTCCCCCCACCCCCAAGGGGTTACTGAGTAGCTGGCCCCTGAAGAGGTCAAACACCCAGCCTATCTCTGACAGGCTCTTTTAAAAAGAACAAGCCAACCCAGATCCACCTCTGTGTAGTTAATTGCCTAGGTGGCTAGGCAGCAGTAAATCAACTAAGGAACACCTGGACCTAATAAAGGATTCTGAGGGCTTAGTCAGGAGGTTCCAGAAGGCAGGAAGCTCCTGAGGGGGACTCCTCAAGGGACTGGCTGGGAAAAGAGGAAACTTAGGAAAGGTGCTCTGGAGAGAGGCACTTGTGAAAGGGAAGAACTAGGAGTGCCAATTCCCTAGGGAGAACTGGCCCTACCAGAAGGACTTTACCAGACTCTGACAGATGGTTGAGAGTGTAGAGGAGCTATATACCATTCTGGAGGAGAGCTGTAGCATTTTGATCTCTTCAGGAGCCTGGAGTCTAGAGAAGAACCCTTCTTCTGGAGGATGGTAAGATGGGGAGAAGATAAATGGATTTATGTGGGATAGACTGACTAAATTCACCCCCCAGGAAGGATACTGGGGTGAAATCTTGGTTATGTACCCTGGTCTGCCTTTGGTTAAATAAATTTGACTCTCTGAAGTAGCACTGTTCACTACATAAAAGCCTCAATGAACTCTGATAGACTATTAGGGGACACAGAGGTAGGGATATGCCCTCCATGACAAAAGAAAGAAAAAAATATTAAATAGCTAGATTGCCTGCAACTCATAACTTTTTGTTTGTATTTATTCCCTTATAACTGTAGTAATTCAAAATATATCCTCTCTGAGTTCTACCAGTTATGTAATCTAAATACTAACAATTGCATTGGTTAGACTGAGTCAGCAAGAAAATGTTTCCATGACAGTTATACCTTTTTATTTTTTAGGCTAAACTTGTGGTTGGGGTTTTGTTTTTTTTTTTTTTGTATTTTTGTTGTTGTGGGTTTTTTTTTTTTTTTTTTTTTTTTTTTTTTTGCTGACAAGTAGTTTTGCTGGAGAAAATTGGCAGACAAGGCCTGAATTCAATTTAACTTGTACCTTTAAGGACCTGATGCAATGCCCATTGAAACTAATGGGAAGACTTCTAGGTTTCAGTGCATGGTGGATCAGACCCTAAATCGGGAATTAAGTCATGTGGTTAAACAAGTGTCAAACTGTTTAAGATCAGAATCTGGCCCAATGGTGCTTTTATTTTATTACCTTTTTTTACTTAAACCAGTGAAACTCCAGTGGTTTTAACTTATGAAATGATTGTACAATTCTGTTTTTTGTAGCTGGCAGGAAAAAGACAGAGTTGCCCAACTCATTGCAAAATATTGGAATTCTGGATTAAGGAAATAATTTCATATTCATATCTTTCTATTTTCTGTTTGCATTGAAAATTAGCCTAATGAATAAGCTTATTCAACACTCAGATTTATCCTGGGAATAGAAATAATAAAAGAATAAATCATTTTCCTTGATTGCTGTTTTCAGTCTTAATTGCTAGTCCACAGTTGAGAAATACAATATATCTCTTTAGATTTCACATTTTATTTTAAGTTCTGATTAAGGTTCTTCAAAGGGATTAGACTAAAACACTTTAAAATGTTGTGAACTATAATTTCCAAATCACATTCTTATTGCTACTTGAATTCTATTTCATGAGTCTTTCTAGCACACAAGTTGTTAGAGCAAAAATGGCACCCTGTAAAATTGACTTATTTAAGCACTTACTGCTGGAATGCTGCTTTATTGTCTGAATTCTCCTCAGACTGGTAGTAACTGTGAAAGTAATTAACACTGGAGGTATGTTCAATAGCTTATGTGAAAAGTTATGCTTTAAGCAGTGCTGGACTTGTGTGTACACATGGATGGAAGGGATCACAGAACAGGGGTAGCCAATATAAAGATGCCCTGGCAGCACTGATAATCACCATGCAAGTCCTCCGATGCAATAGGAAGTCCACCTGCTGCTGTAGTCTAACAGGGCTCCAGATGTAATACAGAGTTCTGCTGAACACTGACTGATATGCGTAGTCCTGGTCTTCATTGGAGATAACTGAATTCCACCTGACTTTTATTTATTGGTCGAGAGCCCCTCCCGTTTCTGTGCTGCTATATTTCCATGAGGATAGTGTGTTGCAATGGTAAGACCACAAAGTGTTTTTACATTTTGGTAAGTGATTTTTCCCACCCTTTCTGCATGGTTTTTATGGGATGGAGAATCACCTTTAAATTTCTCCATGTTCAATGTTGGCATAAGTTGACTAGATATTGGAGCTGCACGTGCATAAGGAGAAGAGACTAGGTTGTTATGTAACATGCATACATACAGTTGTATGTGGTGATAAGTTAGCTAACTGCTATAGTAATGTTGCTGGAGCATTTGCAGTTGACTAAAAGTTTGTGTTGTATCTGTTCAGCTGCTCTCATAATGAAAGCATCTTGGTGACACCTGTAGCTCCTCTCCCATTTACACTTTGTTGTGCCTTTTTTGCCTTGCCCTAGTGCTTGTTCCTTTCTTATGATCGAAAACCATCCCATTAATAGCAAGAATATGATCTCCAGATGTCTGTATTAGCATAGTTTGCTTCTAAAGCTGTGTCTGCTTCATGCAATTCTTTTTCCCTGACAAGTTGTTAGTCCTTGTCGCTTCGACTTCAATTAAAGAAATGTTTCATGTTTAAAGCAAATGTGTGGTGTTTGAATAATAAAATGCCAATGTGCCCAGCAAGTGCTCTGCTGACAGATCTTGCTGCACATCAGCAAGAATAGGGCATCTGTATTCCTAGTGGAGAAGGACAGGACTTAGGAAGAGAACTTATGTCTTCATGACTCCATTACTGACTCCCTGTGTGATTATTGGGCAAGAGAATTAACTTCTGTTGTGTATCAGTTTGCCTCACTGTAAAATGGAGATAATGTACTGGAGATCTGTGGATGAAAAACACTATACAAATAATATTGCTTTACAAATGTTATACCAGTTCCAAGGATAAGTCTGATTAGATTATTTCAGACCACCTAATGTGAAATAGCAATACAAGGCAGGTGTGGATGATTACAGCTTGAATCAGCGCTAACCTTACAGCAAGCTGTATTTATTTATAGCCAAACTGGGACTCTTTCAGTAAAGGCTAAAATTATGCTATAGGGAGCTTCAGGTCATGGCAGAGCAAATTCCAGACTGCCATTGGAGTGGCAGCGTATATTATGGTAAAGGAAGTACAGTCCATAACGCTAGTAAACCCCTATATATCTCTGTGCTCTCCAGTAAGTCAATCAAAGTAATGCTTCTATTGTGGATAGTATTGAATATAGTCAAGCAGAGGAGCCAAATTCTCAAATGTCAGTGGAATGACCCCACTCCATGCCAGGAGAGAATTTGATCCAGGATGCCTTTCAAAAGGCTTGCAGTGTCATGAGGGGGGAAATGCCATTTGTCCAGCACCTTAGCACAATGGGGTCCTTGTCCAGGACTAGGACCCCTAATGTTCGGTGGCAAAACAAATAACTAATAAATGCAAGCTAGCTCACTAATGAATAGCGTGCACATAACCACACCAGATCAGGTACATGATGTCCTGGATGTTACTGCCTTGTGTAGATAATTACAGTTCACCTCACTCTGTTCATAAACTACTTTGCTATTGTTGACATTTCCACCTTCAGGAAGAGAGGCAAAAACTATTCAGGCTAGATAAACATGTTCTGGAAGAATGGACACTGCTGAATCATTATTTGCAGTGTTTTAAGTTTTTACAGTACTGAACACTATAGTTAGTGACTTATGTGAAGAAACCAGTCCCTGTTTCGCTTAATATACAAGTGATGCACAAACAGTTGGGCTAAGCTGTTTAAAAGGGATTTGGGTGTCAAAGTTCCATAGGCTCCTTTGAAAATGCATGCCTCACTGTATACCTGCCGATTGTATGTAGGGAGAACTCTCCTGTATTTTTGATATGGACCATTTTACTGCTTTTAAGCCTACTATTGTTTACCACTTTGCAACAGACACTGACAGATTTTTTTTTTCTCTCCCTTTAAGAGGAGCTGTGCCCAAAGAGTTACAAAAATAAGAAAATCAGCCAAAACAACATGACTCCTTAGGTGTCTCTAGTTGTCATTATAGAAAATGTCATGTTCTCTCCCCCCCCCTCCCCTCCCACGTGTACAGCTGTGTGAGTTTTAACAAAGCAATTTTGATTGACAACATTCCTTACCACACAGCAAAGTAGTGGCACTGAATGTGTTCATTGTTGAGATTTGCAGACTACATATTACAAGACACTATTTTGTTTTGTGTATGGTTCCTCCCCCCCCCAAAAAAGTCAAGATCGAGGTGTGGTGTCTTTTGTTTTTGTTTTTTGTTTTAACCTTAAGGACTAGCATCCCTAACTAGTACTGCTTTCAAGAGGATAATGTCATTTACCTTGAAAGACTTATCTGAAGTCCATTGTTGTTTGAGGCCCTTTATAACAAAAAATGTAAGAACACTAGGCACAGCATGGTGAAAACTTGAGAGCTGTGCTTGAATGAATATAGATTCTCTGCTTCATAAGGCCAGTGTAACCAGGGCCGGCTCCAGGCATCAGCTGAGCAAGCTGGTGCTTGGGGCGGCATTCGGCCCAATCCTAGGGCGGCACGGCCGCGTTTTGTTTTGTTTTGTTCCGCTCCGGCCACCCTGTGTCTGTGTTTTTGCTTGGGGCGGCCAAAAAGCCAGAGCCAGCCCTGAGTGTAACTCTATTGTAGTCCTTGGAATTGTCAACATAAAACTGCTGTAAGAGTGGAGAACAGAGCATTGAATCTTACCAAATGCCACTTAATTTTCACATGGAATGGACAGCAACAGGAGCAAAGGGGAGATGTCATGATCTCAAAGCACATGGACCACATTGTATGAGTCTTCTTGGCATCCAAACCTGTAGGTATGACTTTTTTTTGTTCTTCTTCTTCTGGGACTTCATGCTATGCCAAGCATATTTCAAGTTGTGTAACTTCTGCATGAGTCCCATGGCAGTTCTAGGGGAACTCTAGTTCTTTCTGGACAAATACTGTTTAATATAATTTAGGATAAGTTAAAGATTTTTATTGCTGAAATCACAGGTCTTTGCTTGTTCCTGCTTTACCTGCAATCATAAATGCACATACTTCCAACTGCAGGTTGGGGATTGAGCTCACTTAGCTCCATGTAGAGAAATCCAAAAGGACAAATGTCCTTTACATCAAAGACACCTGAGGTCAACTGGAAATATTTCATTATAGCAAATGAATCCCTTGCCTAAATCTGGAACTGATTAAAATGGCACATCAAACTTTAGGGATATAGATATTTTACAAGACTGATCTCAAACCACTGGTTTATGAAGGACTCTGGGATTACATAAAGGTCAGTCTACTTACTGTCCTTTCCACATGAGGTGAGAAAATATTGCTGCAGGCTGCTGTAACTTACCTTTTACAAAAAAACTTATCTACCTGGAAGATTATGTTGGAAAGACATTATATACTACAGAAATTGTGAGATTTCCTAATCAGACAGTGATCAAAACATGCAAAATATATAAACACATGGATGTTTGTCGTCCTCTTGTATCTGTAGTTTTAGTGCTATGTGATATGTTCTCGTGTGTGTGTGTGTGGTCGGGGGGGGGGGTGCTCTTTACACAACAAAATATGAAGAAACAACCTGGGCACAGTTGGCTTCCAAATAACCATGGTTACTAAATACACACATATGCAAGGCATATAACATAAGCACTGCTGCTATAACTGGGTTAATAGAACACCAGAAACACAGAATACAATGAGTACCACTAGCAGGCTCTCTCCCTATTTAGGGGGATGCTACCCTATTCTTATTATTATGAGCTTGGTTAAACTGCCTTCTGGGTTGAGTTGAAACTGATAAGTGTGAACATGCACTTGAATTAAGATATTGGGACAAGACCCTTAAGCCTCATTTTAGGTGGGGCCCCTTAATAGAGTGCCAAAAAGTTAGCACTGTGAGGGTAGAAGGTTCCACTGGGTATTATTCTGACTGTGTGCATGTGTGTGTCTTATAAAAAGACAAGCTGGGGTGGGCGGGGGGAGAGACAGACAAGAGACTGAAGCCTGGTTTACACTACACAGTTAAGTTAATGTAAGCTGCCTTGTGTCAACCTGGCTGTGGAAGTGTCTTTACTCAGATTTGGCTCCTGCCAATGCAAGCTCCTCTTTACGCTGATTTTTAGTAACACTATCTCCCCAAGTGGCATAGTCTTAGTTGATGTAATTAGGCTGAGTGTCAGTGCAGACACTGTATTGCTTAGGTTGACTGTCAGTGGCCTGCAGGAGCCATCCCATAATGCCCCACACCAACAATACAATTGACATAAGAACTTCTAGTGAGTACGTGCCCCACCGGTGCAAGGAGCCATGTGTGCAAGCACCATTATTAAATCACTTGTGTATGATGACTTAAGTTAGGCCAACAAAATTTTTGTAGTGTAGACGTGGCCTGAGAGACTCAGCAGGAGAGCACAGAAGTTGTGCAGAATCCTGTAAGCATGATGTGGCATAGAGAATGCTTTTTGGGACTGGTGCTGGCTAAAGAAGCTTGGGGCTATAAGCAAAGATAATATCCCCTGTTTTTTGGTTCCTCCTGATTCAGAGAAGAAGGACCTTTGTCCAGGCTTCGTAAATAAGGAAGATTATGTTCCTGTTGCATTGAAAGAGATATCGGATTCTATTAACTTCTTCACCCAACTGGAGCATACCCAGAGCCCAGAACTTTGACTAGCTGCTTGTGTCAAAAAGGAGCAGTGCTGGACATTATATGTTCATCTTTGACTCTAAACCTATAGTAGTTCCTATTAGGTGCTAACATTCATTCACCTTGCAAAGGAAGCTGAGAGCTGTCTGAACAAAACAAGGTTTAGAGATGACTACTGGTGTTTAGTTATGGATTCAAAAGAGCATGATATAAAATCTCATTACTTGCTACAAACCTAATAAAACAATTGTAACAAGCATTGCTCACTTGAACTCAATTTTGCTGGAGGAAAACATTGCAATTGTTCAGTAGGACCTTTGGAAACCGCACCAGACAACTTACATTATGCTAATACCATAACTAACCATTTCATCAAATAATCAAAGATGGGCTTTATTTCTCAGATTAATTCGACAATAATTAAGTTCTTAAGAACAACTTTCAGTTATCTGACATCTGAAAAAAAATTAGCATTGAAAATGGACTTTGGTTTTCAGTGGCAGAATTCTAAGAATCTCTAAAGGAGAGAAATATAATGAACACACATTCTTCTGTTTGGCCTTAAACCAATAGGGCAATAGGATATTTTTAACTGAGTTATGAAAAGCTGTTTAACTTGTGACACTGGCCTCAATCCTATCAAGACTCCTACATGTGGGTCATTCTGTGGAGTTCATTGGGATGACTCATGTGCATACTTACATGTAAGCATAAGTCTACAAACACATATGCATGTTTTAACTAATGCACCACAGGTAAATGTCTTGAATCATAAGGATACACTCAACTGTATGTTCACATGTCTCTGTGTGACTGGTCTGTTTGTTTTTGTAGGGTTAGGGCTTTAAAAGAGAATTTCTGGAAAACGTGCCAGATATCACGCAGAATAATCTAGCATGCAATAACCTAGGCTTCTCCTATAGAATTACTGCATGGAAGGAGAGCATGCAGATCATGTTAAATGTCTGTCAGTCACAATATTTTCCTTTAAAAGTGCAAAAAAAGGAAGTCAATGCAGTGTGTAAAGTTAAGTATGTGCCTAACCATTTGTAGAATAGGGATCTATGTTCAGGGATCTACTCAGACGGTGGTACAGGACTGTCTACATATTTTCTCTCACGAGAAACATGGAATGCTATACAACCTGCTGATGCTTGTCTGAAACAGAGGATGTATGCTCCTGACTCTCTTCTGGGCTGGACTATGGCGTTTCTTTAGATGAATAAATGTTCTTCAGCAAAATAATGCCAAATTACCATAGAACTAGAACAGAAATATAACCCATGTCGGTCTGAAGTTGTGACAAAGTCATGTGAATAACTTTATTTTTCTTTCCCAGTTCAGTGGCCAAAAAATAAAATTTAGAGGATTTTTTTTTCCCCCCCAGTGAAACACATGACTAAATTTAGTTCAACCTGAAAATAAATGCTTCGTTTCTGAGGTTTAACATTTTCAGTTTTTTTAAAATAACTTTCCAAAATGATGTCAAAATGCCTAAATGAAACTACTTGACACTTCCAAATTTGTATTTAACTAAAAACAATTCACTAATTTGAGGTGAATTGTTTGTTAACCTAAATCTTCACTTTTAGCTAAATGTGACTTGCACAAAAAACTCTCCCAGCTCTAGACATGCATGTAAACACATGAACGGTTTGCTTCACTACGATTGTATTTGCTCTATTGTAGTATGGTTCAGTAAGAAACCATTACCTTGGTTCATTTGCACCTATCTATTTTTATGACAACTGTAAACAATACAACAGTTATGATGGAGTTTTATTTCTGCTAATAAAAGATATTGCATAGGTGGGGAACTGTATAGTGACTTGAGGTACCTTGATGGTACCAGATGGTGCTAGAGCATTCTTGTATATGTGATTGGTTTGTTTTGTTTGTTTGCTAGAAAACTGTAAACTCATAGGTGCAGGGACTGTCTTACTATGTGTGTTCAGTGCCTGATATAATAATAATCCTAGTTGAGGCCTGGCCTTCAACCACTGTATTTCCATAATACAAATAATGGTTTCCTAGACTAGGGAAAAACTCTCTAGCTGTTCTCTCCATTACGGTGTGCAAAGTGTAACTTTTTGTCTTGTTTCTGTCAACAACCAAGTCTCCTTTCTATAATGATGGGGAGGTGACGCCTGCTTCTTGTGTTCTGTCAGAAGTGTTTTTAAAAGGGAAAAAGTTGTTGCTAAAGACACCATCCTGATTGGTGCAGAAGTTGTAATACTGTCTATCCTGCTAAACTTAATGTAGCTCTGGATGCACAAAATATATATTGTTCAATTTTGCTGACGGCAAGAAATTCTTTCAGGGGAAAAACTGGCAGCCTTCCATGAAGCAAAGGATAAAGCAAGCAATCTAGTGGAGCAGGAGAGACTAAAAAGCTCCTGTCTTACTATTTTTTTTTTTTTTTTTTAATTTAACTTCAGTATTTCTTTCTCTTTAGCCGTCTTGCTTTAACTCTAACTGGCTTAGTAAGAACTGCAAAAATACTTGTTTTTTAACTTTTTTTTTTTAATTTTGGTTTTTAAAATTTTAAAAACCTAATATAAAACAAAGTTGCTAAGTGGATCTCTAGATTCTTGAGTCTAACTGCCAGATTTAAAGCACTCAGTACCCATTGTTGAGGCCTGACTTTACCTGTTGTCAAAATGGGAGAAAATACTACTTGATTGCCAGGTTTTTCAAAAAGGCTCAGTATCCAATGTATGCTGAGATGTTTTGAAAAACGATCCACTTATTTAGGCACCTAAATGTAGATGAGCTCCTCTGAAACTTTATTCCCTGGTGGATATCTAAATGTCTACATAGGCAAAAGCAATATTGACCTTTTTTTCACTCACACTATGGAGACCAAACGTAGTATCCTGTATGGTGCCCAACTTACTCTTATGAAAGGTCCCCAAATAGGTTTTCTCCTTAGGCGCTAGCTTTCTCACTTCACTTGATCAGATATGACCTTATTTTAAAACAGAACCCAACACTCAAATTCACTTGGTGAAATCCTGTCCCCATCAAAGACCATGGGAGTTTTACCACTATGTACTTTATAGACTGTATATACAGATTGTGGATTTTGTTTGGTTTAGATGTGAATCTCTTGCATGCCATTTTTAATGCCTATTCTCTCTAAACTTCAGCTGATTATTATTTTAGGTTTATAAAGAAAAAAGTTAATCTATCCGCTTTTACTTGATGGGGAACTGGGAATGATCAGAAACCTTGTTGGTGGTCCTTGGGAGTTCAGCTCTAAGAACCAATGTCAGGCCATTCTCTGGAAGTTTCTCTTTGAACCGACCTCGGGACCTGAATGTAGTGCAGTAAGGCTCATTCCATTGTTTTAACACTGAGTTAATGGGTCCTGGTTCAAGTTCTAGTATTTTGTTGAGTGTGCTATAGCTCTCTAGTTTATCTGTCACTGATGCTTACAATTGTGGCAGCAATAGTTTCTCAGAGTTTATCTACACCTTTTGAGTATAGTACCTGTATTTTAAATGCTTGTAACTGAAGCACCTTCTAGCAATAGAAAACTAATACACAAGTAAAAGTAAGAAAAGCATGGGGGAGGGGGATATCCGGGTTCTATTGGTCAGGCAAAAGAATACTATAAAAACTTACAGCTGTTCACCTCAATCTAGAGAGACAAAGTAGAAAAATACAGCTTAGATTAACCTGCTATAAGGTTGAGTGCACAATTGGTTGGAAAACCATACTGTGAGTAGTTGGCAATGGTTCACTCTCAAGCTGGAAGGGCATATCAAGTGGGGTCCCACAGGGATCTGTCCTGGGTCCAATTCTATTCAGTATCTTCAGAGATTTGGATAATGGCAGAGTACTTCCCAGCTTGGTAGTGTAAACAAAGTGTGGAGGGGTTGCAATGCTTTGGAGGACAAAATTAGATTCAAAATGATCTTGACAAACTGGAGAAATGGTTTGAAATAGGATGAAATTCAATAGAGACAAATGCAAAGTACTACACTAAGGAAGGAATACTCAATTGCACAAATACGAAATTGGAAACAACTGCCTAGGAAGGAGTTCTGGAGAAAATAACCTGGAGGTTATAGTGGATCACAAACTATATAAGAATCAACAATATAATACTGTTGCCAAACCCACCTCACCCCATCACTCTGGGACTTATTGGCAAGAATGTCCTAAGCAAGACGTGAGAAGTAATTCTTCCACCCTACTCAACATTGAAAAGGCCTCAACTGGAGTATTGTGTCCAATTCCGGACACCACACTTTGGGAAACATCTGGAGAAAGTCTATAGGAGAGCACAAAAATGATTAAAGGTCTAGAAAACATGACCTCTGAGGGAAGATTGGGTGGTTGGGACAAGGGGAAGTGGGTTTGTTTAGTCTGGAGAAGAGAAGGCTAAAGGGGAGATGTAAGTCTTCAAGTATGTAAAAAGTTGTCTCGGAGTACTATGATAAATTGTTCTCAGTGGCTAAAGAGAACACGATAAGAAGTAATATAGGCTTAAATTGCAGCAAGGGAGATTTTAAGTTGCACATTAGGGGGAAACTTCCTAATTGTCAGGGTAGTTAAGCACTGGAACACTGCCTAGGGAGGTTGTGGACTCTGTCATTGCAGGTTTTGGAGGTTTTTGAGAAGAGGTTAGACAAACACCTGTCAGGGAAGGTCTGGATAATACTTAGTCCCCTGCACTGAGGTAGGAATGAATTAGATAACCTATCAAGGTCTCTTCCAGTCCTGCATTTCTAGATTCCTAGGCCTTCCATTTAATAGTGTATTCCTACTCCTGTGGAACTGGCTGTTCTCTATTATAAATTTTTGAATGGAACATTGCAAAAATAACTGAGATGGGGGAAAAATAGGTACCTCTATATTAATCACAAGTGGTCTCCTTCAATGTCTCTTTCTACTAGTTTAGGACCTCTTACCAGTACTTTCTATCATAGAAACAAACTTTAGAAAAGGGATAGGTGACCTAAAAGATTTCTTCCCTCTTCTTACCAATACAGGATTACTCACATCATCACTATTGTATGTTTTACTAGAGCTTTCAATGGTCAGTCTTTAAGTGTTCCACGATGTTAGCTCTCCCCCCGCGGAAAATTGCACATTTTAAAGGACACTTTCTCAGATATATGGTGGTTATGTTCCCTCTCACAACTCCACCACATCCCTCCTCCATGTGTGGTGTTGACATCTTAAATATAACGATTGTGGTCCCTTCTGAGCCTTTAATATTTAACTCTTAATCCTTCCCCATAAATCAATCCCTCTGATCATTGCAGCGTTCTCTGAACTTCCATTTTGCTTGCATCTTTCTGGTAACAAGTGAAACATTCCAGGTGAGGCAGCAGAGAAGGAACTGTTATCTCACTGCTTCATACTAAGATGCCTCTACATAATGTAGCTCAATTGCATTGACCTTTTTTACTTCCCTGTTCCATCACAACATTGAGTAGCTCTGTAATGCCATCTTAAAGTGCTCATGATGTAAACCTATTCCTATGGGGCACCACTTACATTATTACAAGACAATTAAAACTGGTGCTTGATAATCTTTGATTCCATCTCTGCCTGTTTTGACTCCACCTCTCCAACTGGACAAGTTTGGGGATTATTGTTCTCTTATTAAAAACAATTCCTCTCAGAACTAAGGGCATTTCAGGTCTATATGTTCCCCATCACTCCCAATTCACCTCACAGGAGAGGACTTCCCTTTGCAAAAGGTACAATATGTCACTAGGTTGCTACTGTGACAACTCTAATGTGCATTTCTTTCTTTTTGAGAACAAAAGAAACAAGGGGAAATGGGATGCTAAACACACTAGCACTACTTCTTTCTCTTACCCCCACCCCTCCACATTGCCTTTTCTGGATCTGCCTAGAAGTACCATGTTATCTTCATGTAGGGAGGTGGTGGTAATCAATTGCTTACACATGGGATTGTGTGTCTGGCATGAACTAAACCCAAAATGTGAGGCAGCACACAGCTGCTCCTTCCCACCAGTAGCAGCTCTTGGGATGAAGGAATTGTGCCCCAGGGAGGCTCAGTTCCTCCCCACTTCCTTCTTGCCCCAGGAGGGGTGCAGCTCACTCCCCCTCACATGTTCAGATAGCTACAATGGTGGGTGAGTAAGAGGGGAAACAGCCCCCCAACTACTCACCCATTTTCTTGAAGCAAGGAGTACGTGACAGGCAGTCACCGCTCTTCCCCTTGCATCCAATGCTGCAATCTGAGTAACTGTCACTTAGCTGAGCAGAGGATGATGGATGATCCAATGGTTAGGGTGATAGCCTGGGACATGGGAGACCAGCCTTCAATTTCCTCCTTTGCCATAGACATCCTGAGTAACTTTGGAGAAATAATTTTGTCTCTGTGCCTCACTTTCCCACCTGTAAAATTAGGACAACGGCCCCTCCTATTGAGGATTAAAAATTGTGAGGGGCTCATATCCTACACTAATGGGGGCCATATAAGTAAGGGACACCTTATTCCTTTGTATGTCCCACTAAGGGCTAGGGCCTGGATCTGCAAAGTGACTTGAACCTTGCAATGCTTAACTTCTAGGTGCCTAGTAAAATCACAACCACAAAGTCTCCTTCAGGAACATAAGCTCCCTATAGAATGAATGGGGTGGGGGCTTGGAATGTGGTTCCAAAAGTGTGTGTGTGTGTCCCTGCCCCTTCCACAGTGTTTAGAACCTATCTCTGCTTGTGTTCCACATCCTGGACACCCCTCTCATGGAATGAGGTGGCTTAGGCCCCACAGTAGGTGGCTGTGACAATGATTTAGGCATCTGCCTCGCTCCATACAGAATAGCGGGAGGAGGAAGTGGTGCCTGCCTTCACTTTTAGCCTAGTGACTAGGGCATTTGCCTGGAATGGAAGACCCAGGTTCAGTTCCCCTTCTCTACCTGAGTGCGGGAGAAAAATTTTGAAGCGATGTCTCTCCTCTCAGGAGACTGCTCTAACTGCTGAGTCTTGGGGTATTCTGGCATGGGGCTTCCTCAGTTTTTCTGCTGAAGCTGTTGTACTCTGGATTAAATAAAGAGTCATTGGGCCTCAGAGTGACAATGACACTATTACAGTGGTTAGGATACCCACCTGGGAAGTAGGAGACCAAGGGTCTGGTCACCTGCTCTAATGACTTTCATTATTTATCCACAGTGGAACAGCTTCAACAGGAGATATTGGTGAAGTGGCATATCGGAATTCTCTATAGCCCCATGAGAGGATTTGAATGGGGGTGGAGGGGAAAATGAACCTGGATTTCTCATATCCCAAGAATGTGCCCTAACCACTGAGCTAAAAGTTAAGATAGTCGTCATCCTGGTCCTTCTCCTGAATGAGAGCTCATTTGGTAGGCAGTCCTTGAGCACACCTACTGAATCAGGCATGCAAGTTAAGCAGGCAAATGCCTCTTTCTACACCTGGTGGATTGCGCTAGGCTAGTTTTCTAGAGAGGCAGAAGTGCACATGCTCAAAAGCAAAAACTTCAGCATCTAGGGAAATTTTACTGCAGAAACTCAGGAGCCAGGTGAGTTTAGGTTACACAGGGTTAGGCGACAGCCAAGCAGGAGTTTTGTAAATCGGAGCAGAGCCAAAAACTGGGACTGGGTGCCTAAATACATTTGTGGATCTGGGTTTAGGTCCCTTGACCGCTGGGGGATAAAACAATACTTTAACAAACAATATATCAACTGTTTCAAACAGTAGGTCAAAGCACACTATGGCCCTATCACACTGCAGCAGGATCCACGCCGCCACTATGGGTATGTCTACACTGCAGTTAAACCCATGCAGTTGGCTTGCAGGGCTCAGATTATGGGGCTGTTTAATTGCAGTGCAGGTGATCAGACTTGAGCCTGGACTCTGGGATTTCCCCCGCCTCCATGGGGTCTCAGAGCCTGGGCTCCAGCTTTAGCCTGAACAGCTACACCTCCGTTAATAGCCCTGCTGACATGGGCCAGGCCAGCTGTGGGTGTTTAATTGCAGTGTAGACATAACCTGAGCATTTGGCATGCTAGTGTACTGTAGATAGTGCATGTCAAGCCAGGGTGTGTAAGTCTCTGTTTAGACAAACCCACAGACAGATGAATTAGCCTGATTTCAAATGACTGTTTGGAGCCTCAACAAGAGCATTCAATGCCATTTACTAGTTTCACAACAGACGCACCTAGCTAGTCTCATGAATGTAAACAAAATCTTTGAAGGGATCAAATCTTTAACACGACTGATTTTACTAGTGCATTGGTCCATGTTTAGATAATGTAGTTAATCTAAAACACAATTCTGACTTGTACACATGGAACTATAGATTGGCTTCTAAGGGATTTCTTTGTTTTTTCTTAGTCATCTGAGATTTTCTTTCTCCTCCTGAGGATGGAGGGAAAGGTAGATTAAGGGCTCATCTACATGAACATTTAGTTCCAGTTAAACTGGGGTGTGGCTCTACTGCATGCTAACTGTATGGGTTCTCACTAGGGTTGCCAACTCTGACTGATGCTATTCCGGGAAATCTTTCTTTCCCCCGCCCCCCCCCCCCCCCTTAAAATATCCTATTAAAATCTCCAGGATTGCTTTCAATAGTCACTGGGAGATTGATGCCAATTCCGGGAGACTCCAGGCCAATCCTGGAGGGTTGGCAACTCTAGTTCTCACAGGCACTAGCAACACACTAGTGTTATGGCCTCCATTTTGAAACAAATAGGTTAGAGCACACTAAGGAACTATTAGTGAGCATCACCAGGGTTCATGTGCGCTTAGTGTGTGGCAGGCTAATGTGAGGTAGATCCACACCCCAGCTTGCTGCAAACTAAATGTTTGTGTAGACAGGCCCATAGGCAATCCCTTAGCTAGTTTAACTCAGTCATATTTCAGGTAACCCTTTCCTCAGGTGCCAACAGGTAAACAGTGTTCTGCATCCTCAGTCTTGGTTCTAGCCGTGTTTCATGCAAGCTCTTTGTTTCTCTGACATATCCTAAGCAGGAAATTAAAAATGTACATGTGATTGGAAAAAGTCAAAATTATTTTTATTTGATTATTTTTGCAGAATTTTAGGGGGGGGTCATCAAATAAACTTTTGCAAGAAAGTTTCCAGTTTAATTTAAAATTCAGGTTATTTCTTTAAAAAGGTCTTAAAGTGGTATCAATTTTCAAACCACTCTGCTAAATGTCTGCAATAGAGTGGGAGTGATATTTTCCATCTACATGCAGTAAATGTCTCTGGAGTGGCAGCAGGGGCTGAAAGGTTGAGTACAAGATGTGGCATCAAAATCTCTATATTCTAGTCCAAGCTTTGCCACTGAACTGCTGTATGACCTTGGCCAAGTCTTGTGATGTGTAAAATGAGGATAAGGCCTACCTTGGTGGTGGTGGTTTTTGTTTGAGGGTTCAAACAAGATCTCCTGATATCCGGGCCGGCTCCAGGCACCAGCTTAACAAGCAGGTGCTTGGGGCGGCCAAGGGAGAGGGGCGGCACCTGCGGCAATTCGGGGCAGCAGATCCTTCACTCCCTCTAGGAGCAAAGGACCTGCCGCTGAACTGCCGCCGCCGCCAATCGCGCCTTTTTTTTTTTTTTTTTTTTTTTGCTTGGGGCGGCAGAAATGCTGGAGCCGGCCCTGCCTGATATGAATAGGAATTGAGAGCTGTCTCAGCATGACACTGTATCTTTTTAGTCTTGCATTACACTTACAGAACACAGACCATATCTTTCCTTTTTATGGTGGCATGGAAGTTCTTCAATATGAACACTTCTTTTCCCTCCCATGATCTTGTAAGACTGATCAAAAAGCAGAGGGGAGATGCAGTCATGCCTTTCCATTCAGAAAAAATCTCTCTGCATCAGTGAATAGTTACAAAACAATGTAGCTGCTACCTCCTGTGGTGGAGGCTGCCTGCTTACCAGTTTGCTTTCCTAGCTTAAAAGCTGTGAATCAAAAATTGCTAACAATAAGTGTCCTGCTACTTTCTTCTTCCAGGCAATGGCTGGGTGACTCATCCTATTTTTTTCACAGCAAAAGCTGCATTTCTAGTCTGACTAATGGTGACCATGCACTTGCCTCCATAGTTGGTGGTTGAAACATCTCATTTTCCATTGGCCTGATCAGATAGAAATGGTGTAATAGGTTTAGTTAAGCTTTTTAATTTTCTTGTAAAAGCAGCATTTATAGGATTCGACACTATCAAGATTCAGGCATAAGTTATGGTCTCTTTGAAACTCCTTGACAAAATGATGTAACATCAGAGGTAGTATGAGCATCTAAACCTTAGCATCAGAGGTAGAAGGTGATGCTAACTCCTTAGACACTGCCACTTATTGGCTTACAAAATTGTGAGGTCAATTTGCTAAATTCTGTGGTGTGTGGCTTTGCTAGCTATTTAAGCAACCAGTGAGTCCACCAGCTATCTGGTAATCTGAAGAGAATTGGGCCCTGCTCAAATGAAGATAAATATCATGAACAAAAATCAGAGGTCAAAGTTGGGGCATCAGATTCAATCAAAGATATACTGTAGCTATAATTGGATACACTCAGGAATAAACCAACTATTTAATCTACAAAAGCTGCATGCATCTTTCAAAAATGAAAGGTTTGGTACAAAAGGATAAAGTCTTTACACTACAGCAGAAATGTTTTTAATAGTTATACACTGACATTTGAGATCTATTTTATATTTTCTACCACGTCACCTGAAAAACTAAACTAGGCAACATTCTTTTGCCAGTCAGAGCATAGCAATTCATGTTTAATCTTTGCAGTTAGTAATTTCATTCCTGAAAAAAGGTGTTACATAGACTTTAAGGGTTTCTCTATGTGGGGATATTCAGGAAAGTGTAGTGGGGTGGGTGTGTGTGTGTGTGTGTGTTTGTTTTTTTGTTTTCTTAAATCTGAATTAACTAAAGGAGTGGATTTCAGGTGTATTAGTTTAAACGACATTAAATGTCTGTGGGGACACTCATTTAAAAAAAAAAATATTAAGGCCACTTTAATTCTGAATGAGTGTCCCCACAGATGTTTAGTGCAGTTTATCCAATCCATCTTAAATCAACACCTTTTAGTTAAATCAGATTGAAGTTTCCTGAGTGTCCCTTTGTAGACCAGCCCCTTTTTAAATGCTATGGATCTTCCGAACTACAGCACTGCAAAGATAATCCAGGCATTAAATTTTGTGACAGGAGCATCAGTATGTCCTATTTACAATACAATTTTTTTTTTTTTATACCTATTGTACCCAGAGCCCTCGACTCAGGTTTTATCTGCACTATAGCCATAGCTCTTCTCCCCTCCCCCCCCCCCCCCCCATATTCTTCCATCAGCTTGCCTCAACTTTGGAGTGACCAGCTCTGTGGGGGGGAGGGAAGGATAATTGAGTTTCTCTGGCCCATTCAGTGTCAGTTTCAGAGTGGCCAGAGAATGTCCTCCATAATGGAGGATTTAGTATATCCCTTTGGCCATTAGGAATGGTATGTATACCATTTCACTTTGCACAGGCCAGCAAATAGTAATTATATGGTGATTAAGTAAAATTATCACATTGGCCAGATTTGAACTGGTGACCTACAGGTAAAATTTTCTATTTCTTCTCAATCCCCTGAGCTATTAAAGGCAGAGAGAACCAAAATGTCTACCCCTTCTGGTTCTTCCTCAGGTGCTGAGACTAAGCACAAAAAGGATTCTGAGTAACAAATATAAGTCAAATTTTGGTGCTCATGATCCATCCCTTTGTGTTTAGGCAGTATAACAGACTGAGAAAGGTAGAAATGAAAAGGAGCAGAGAAGAAATGGAAGGAGCAGCAATTTCCTAGGGATGAGGAGAGGCAGAAACAAAGTCAGGGTGTCTCTCCTCCCTCCCCCAAGATAAGAAGGCAAGTGTTTTGGACAACCCCTAATTTTGCTCCATTTTTATTCCCCACCCCAGGGACTCCAGCAGCTGCTGCATCTCTATCCTTCTGCATCTATTTCATGCTGCTTTTTCCTTTGTTTGCATTGCTCCCTGTCTTAGTAAGCAAATATGTGTGGCACTTCACTGCATTCACCAGCTCTCGCCTATGCATCACTTCAAGTGGAATGTAAAATTCAACAACTCTAAAATCAAAACCACCTTAAACACTGCTTCTGATGTGTTAATTTCTGCTTTCTTTGTCAGGGAAGATGACTAGAAATCATCACTTGCTTCATAGATGAGAAACCGAGCGAGAATAGCCTGGAGAAGATGCAGAATAGCAAACTGAGGAAACCTGAATGTCTAAAACAATAAGGACAATTTTGCAAGTAGTATTTTGATGGAAATAAAGTAAAATATCCACTGCAGATGAATAAGAACATTGACAATCATTCTAATTCTGCCACAAGAGTAAAAAATGGAGATAAATATTTCAGTGATATTTCAAATAATTAGCACTCATTAGTGCAATTATTATGCAATAGGAGTATCAGTTTCCAAAAATCTAGCTTACAGCTGTGCCCTGGTTCTTAAAATGAACACCTTGTAGAAAACATTCAAAACAGCATTCAGTCCTTAAAACCTTGCTACATACTTAATATTTGCATTAATTAAGAATACAAAGCCAATGCTAGCTGCAGCACAAGGGTAAGAAGCTGACTACCCTCCACTCCTACTGATGTCAATGGGGGTCAAGGATGCAAAGCACCTTGCCTTATTTTAGCTATGTAGAATCCCAAATTGCAAAACATTTGATGGGGTGTGGGTTTTTTCCCCCCCTCAATTATTTTAATGGTGGGACCTATATTCTGTTCCCATTGCTCCAACCTAAGTCAGAGTTAGGCTAAGCAAAGGATTTGGGATGGGGAATCCCATGCTAATTTTTTATTTAACTTGCTCTGCTATAAAAAACAAGTGTTGGAGACAATTATTTTTCATTAAGAATAGTCCTGGCTAGATTCTGCCACCCTTCCTCATAGATTCATAGATTCTAGGACTGGAAGGGACCTCGAGAGGTCATCGAGTCCAGTCCCCTGCCCGCTTGGCAGGACCAAATACTGTCTAGACCATCCCTGATAGACATTTATCTAACCTACTCTTAAATATCTCCAGAGATGGAGATTCCACAACCTCCCTAGGCAATTTATTCCAGTGTTTAACCACCCTGACAGTTAGGAACTTTTTCCTAATGTCCAACCTAGACCTCCCTTGCTGCAGTTTAAGCCCATTGCTTCTTGTTCTATCCTCAGAGGCTAAGGTGAACAAGTTTTCTCCCTCCTCCTTATGACACCCTTTTAGATACCTGAAAACTGCTATCATGTCCCCTCTGTCTTCTCTTTTCCAAACTAAACAAACCCAATTCTTTCAGCCTTCCTTCATAGGTCATGTTCTCAAGACCTTTAATCATTCTTGTTGCTCTTCTCTGGACCCTTTCCAATTTCTCCCCATCTTTCTTGAAATGCGGTGCCCAGAACTGGACACAATACTCCAGCTGAGGCCTAACCAGAGTAGAGCGGAAGAATGACTTCTCGTGTCTTGATCACAACACGCCTGTTAATACATCCCAGAATCATGTTTGCTTTTTTTGCATCAGCATCACACTGTTGACTCATATTTAGCTTGTGGTCCACTATAACCCCTAGATCCCTTTCTGCCGTACTCCTTCCTAGACAGTCTCTCTTCCCATTCTGTATGTGTGAAACTGATTTTTTTCTTCCTAAGTGGAGCACTTTGCATTTGTCTTTGTTAAACTTCATCCTGTTTAACTCAGACCATTTCTCCAATTTGTCCAGATCATTTTGAATTATGCAAATTATACTCATGCAGAGTAGCACCTTACTACTTTAGCAGTCCTACTGATTTTTGAAGAGGTGTGTTTGGGGTCTGTCTACATATAAATAAGGGCTCCAAATCTGGATTACTCAAAGAGGAAGCTATTACTCAGCATGAGTCCTAGAAAGAGGTGGCTTAGGGAATGTTGAGAGCTCATGTCCACCTATCTCCTCCCTGCTGAGGCAGGACCAAATATTCCTAGACTTTCCCTGATGGGTGTCTGCCCCTCTGTTTGTATCCTTCACAGCAGATATATAATTGATACTACCCTATTTAATGTGTCCATTTTTTTAAAATAAAAACATGAAACTTGAATACAGCTGCTGTTCTTGAAGTTAGCTGGATAAGGTTGAGAAAAGCCCAACTAGCTTTTTTCTTTTGTTCTTTTCTTTTGGATTTTTAAGTAACAGTGAAGATGTGGCAATCTCTTGATGCAAAAGGAAGAAATGGTGTTCCTCCAAACTTCAGGTGACAATATGCAACTGTCAGCACTAAGTAGTTGAGCTGCTTAGGCCTGGTCTACACTACGACTTTAATTCGGATTTAGCTGCCTTAATTCGAATTAACGCTTGACCCGTCCACACAACGAAGCCATTTAATTCGAATTAAAGGGCCCTTTAATTCGATTTCTGTACTCCACCCCGACGAGCGGAGTAGCGCCAAAATCGAATTTGTCAATTCGAATTAGCGTTAGTGTGGCCGCAATTCGATGTTATTGGCCTCCAGGAGCTATCCCACAGTGCACCATTGTGACCGCTCTGGCCAGCAATCTGAACTCGCATGCACTGGCCAGGTGGACAGGAAAAGCCCCGGGAACATTTGAATTTCATTTCCTGTTTGCACAGCGTGGAGAGCACAGGTGACCACAGAGAGCTCATCAGCACAGGTAACCATGCAGGCTGATAATCGAAAAAGAGCACCAGCATGGACCGTACAGGAGGTACTGGATTTGATCTCTATATGGGGAGAGGATTCAGTGCTAGCTGAACTGCGTTCGAAAAGACGAAATGCCAAAACTTATGAAAAAATTTCCAAGGGCATGATGGAGAGAGGCCACAATAGGGACACAGATCAGTGCCGCGTGAAAGTCAAGGAGCTCAGACAAGCCTATCAAAAAGCAAAGGAGGCAAACGGTCGCTCCGGGTCAGAGCCGCGGACATGCCGCTTCTACGCTGAGCTAAATGCATTTCTAGGGGGGGCCGCCACCACTACCCCACCTCTGACTGTGGATTCCGAGCTGGGGATAATCTCATCAGGTACACCTGATGATTCCGTGGAAGGGGAAGAGGAGGAGGAGGAGGAGGACGAGCTGGCAGAGAGCACCCAGCTCTCCGTTCTCCCCAACAGCCAGGAACTGTTTCTCACCCTGACTGAAGTACCCTCCCAAGCCTCCCAAGCCAGCACCCAAGACCATGACCCCATGGAAGGGACCTCAGGTGAGTTTACCTTTTAAAATATAAAACATGGTTTAAAAGCAAGCATTTTTAATGATTAATTTGCCCTGAGCACTTGGGATGCATTCGCAGCCAGTACAGCTACTGGAAAAGTCTGTTAACATGTCTGGGGATGGAGCGGAAATCCTCCAGGGACATCTCCATGAAGCTCTCCTGGAGGTACTCCAAAAGCCTTGCCACAAGGTTTCTGGGCAGTGCAGCCTTATTCCGTTCTCCATGGTAGGACACTTGACCACGCCATGCTAGTAGCAAGTAATCTGGTATCATTGCCTGACAGAGCCTGGCAGCGTATGGTCCCGGTGTTTGCTGGCATTCAAGCAACATCCGTTCTTTATCTTGCTGTGTAATCCTCAGGAGAGTGATATCGCTTAGGGTAACCTGGTTGAAATAAGGGAATTTAATTAAGGGGACTGAGGTGGCCGTTCCTACTGGGCTGTTTGCCTGTGGCTGAAAAGAAATCCTTCCCTGCATTTAGCCAAGTGCAAAGGGGGGGGGAGGATTGGCCCAGAGCTTTTCGCGTTTTGCTAGCAGGGATCTTCCCTGATACCAGCCAGGCGGTGGGGGGAGGGAGAAAGCACTCATCCCAGAGAATTCTTGGCGGGTGGGGGGGGGGGGGTGTTAGTTTGGTTCCTGCAGGGATCTTCCCTGATACCAGCCACGCGGTGGGGGGAGGGAGAAAGCACTCATCCCAGAGAATTCATGGCGGGTGGGGGGGGGGGTGTTAGTTTGGTTCCTGCAGGGATCTTCCCTGATACCAGCCACGCGGTGGGGGGAGGGAGAAAGCACTCATCCCAGAGAATTCATGGCGGGTGGGGGGGGGGGTGGTGTTAGTTTGGTTCCTGCAGGGATCTTCCCTGATACCAGCCACGCGGTGGGGGGAGGGAGAAAGCACTCATCCCAGAGAATTGGATGGGGGGGGGGGGTGTTAACCTTCAGCAGCAGAAAACAAGCTAACAGGAAAACTGCAGCACAACGGGCTTTGCTTGGTATGTGGGAAAGCAGGGCGCAGAAGCCTAAAGACAGTGGCTTACCATGGCAGCATGCAAGGTGAATTCTGTTGCCCCGACCTGCGTCTGTGATCTCTAGCAGCAAAGCCACAGGCACTCAATATTAAGAGGCAAAATGCGACCTTGCACAGAAATCACATGTGCTATGTAATGTGAATAGTATACACCGTGAAAGAGTATAAGCATTGTTCTGAAAAATGTATCTTTTAAAAAAATTCTCTCCTTTTTTCACTCCCTCCAGCAGGTGCAAATGTTTCAAGCCTCCCTCCTCCTTCCCGAAGGCTATCCCAGATAAGGCGTCGTAAAAAAAAGACGAGAGAGGAGATGTTTTCCGAAATCATGCAATCCACCAGGAATGAAAGAGCTCATCTGAATGAGTGGAAGGAGACGGTTTGCAAGTATAGGAAAGAAGCCAGTGACCGTGAGGACAGAAGGGACCAACGTGAGGAGAGGAGAGACGCTCGAGATGAGAGGTGGCGGCAGGAAGATCAGAGGAGTCGGGAAGCAACGCTGGGGCTGCTGCGTGAGCAAACAGACATGCTCCGGCGTCTGGTGGAGCTTCAGGAACGGCTGCTGGAGAACAGAGTGCCGCTACAGCCCCTGTATAACCCCCTACCTCCTCACCATGTCCCATAGCCTCCACACCCAGACGTGTAAGAACACGGGGGGGGGAGGCTCCGTACACCCTCCCATTCCACCCCAGTGGACAGCCCAAGCAAAAGGCTGCCATTTTTTTAACCTTTTTTTACTGGGCTTTTCCTTCCCGCAGATCCTCCTCCCAAACCCCACTCAGGTTCTGTGCCGCTACAGCCCCTGTATAACCCCCCTACCTCCTCACCATGTTCCATAGCCTCCACACCCAGACGTGTAAGAACACGGGGGGGGGAGGCTCCGTACACCCTCCCATTCCACCCCAGTGGACAGCCCAAGCAAAAGGCTGCCATTTCTTTAACCTTTTTTTACTGGGCTTTTCCTTCCCGCAGATCCTCCTCCCAAACCCCACTCAGGTTCTCTCCCTCTTTTTATAATCAATTAATAAAGAATAAATGATTTTTAAACAATGGTGACTTTATTTCCTTTGAAAGCAAGCTGGGGGAAGGGGGAGGGTGGGTTCCTTACAGAGAATGAGTCAATAAAGGGGGCGGGTTTTCAGGAAGGATAAACAAACATAAATTTCACACTGTAGCCTGGCCAGTCATGAAACTGGTTTTCAAAGCTTCCCTAATGCGCAGCGCTTCATCGTGTGCTCTTCTAATCGCCCTGGTGTCTGGCTGCGAGTAATCAGCAGCCAGGCGATTTGCCTCAGCCTCCCACCCTGCCATAAAGGTCTCCCCCTTGCTCTCACAGAGATTGTGAAGCACACAGCAAGCAGTAATAACAATGGGGATATTGGTTTGGCTGAGGTCTGAGCGAGTCAATAAGGATCGCCAGCGACCTTTTAAACGGCCAAATGCACATTCTACCACCATTCTGCACTTGCTCAGCCTGTAGTTGAACAACTCCTGACTCCTGTCCAGGCTGCCTGTGTATGGCTTCATGAGCCATGGCATTAAGGGGTAGGCTGGGTCCCCAAGAATAACAATTGGCATTTCAACATCCCCCACGGTTATTTTCTGGTCCGGAAAGTAAGTCCCTTGCTGCAGCCGTTTAAACAGATTGGTGTTCCTGAAGACGCGAGCGTCATGAACCCTTCCCGGCCAGCCCACATGGATGTTGGTGAAACGTCCCTTGTGATCCACAAGTGCTTGCAGCACCATTGAGAAGTACCCCTTGCGGTTTATGTACTGGGTACCCTGGTGCTCCGGTGCCAAGATAGGAATATGGGTTCCATCTATTGCCCCACCACAGTTAGGGAATCCCATTGCAGCAAAGCCATCCACTATGACCTGCACATTTCCCAGAGTCACTACCTTTCGTAGCAGCACCTCCGTGATTGCTTTGGCTACTTGCATCACAGCAGCCCCCACAGTAGATTTGCCCACTCCAAATTGATTCCCGACTGACCGGTAGCTGTCTGGCGTTGCAAGCTTCCACAGGGCTATCGCCACTCGCTTCTCAACTGTGAGGGCTGCTCTCATCTTGGTATTCTGGCGCTTCAGGGCAGGGGAAAGCAAGTCACAAAGTTCCATGAAAGTGCCCTTACGCATGCGAAAGTTTCTCAGCCACTGGGAATCGTCCCACACCTGCAACACTATGCGGTCCCACCAGTCTGTGCTTGTTTCCCGGGCCCAGAATCGGCGTTCCAAGCCTATAACCTGGCCCGTTAACATCATAATCTCCAAAGCACCGGGGCCCGCGGTCTCAGAGAATTCTGTGTCCGTGTCCATGTCCTCATCACGCTGGTCGCTGCGCTGCAATCGCCGCCTCCTCCTCCTCGCCTCTTTTTTCTGGTCCTGTGTAAGCATAAACTCCACGAGAAAGCGCGAGGTGTTTATAATGTTCAAGACTGCGTTCTGGAGCACAACGGGATCCATGCTTGATGCAGAATGGAGTCTGCAGAGTTCACTCAGGAAAAAAGGCGCGAAATGGTTGTCTGCCGTTGCTTTCAGGGAGGGAGGGGGAGGCTGTACCCAGAACTACCTGCGACAATGTTTTTTGCCCCATCATGCACTGGGGTCTCAACCCAGAATTCCAAGGGGGGTGGAGACTGCGGGAACTATGGGATAGCTATGTAAAAGCTACCCACAATGCCACGCTCTGGAAATCGATGCTACTATGGTAGCTTGGACGCAAACCACCGAATTAATGGTGCCTAGTGTGGCCGAATACATTCGAATTTATAAAATCGGTTTCCTAAATTCGAATTATATAAATTCGAATTAATCCTGTAGTGTAGACATACCCTTAGGTTTTAAAAGTATCTGATGCTGACCCAGAGTTAGACACACAGGCTAGCATACTCAATGAAATTTTACATGCGTGGTCACCCAGAAACAGAAGAGTGACAGTTCTGAAACATATATTGCACAGCATTTCACATTTCTTAAACATGCTTGACAATGCAAAAAGCTGGTGCAAATCTTTAAGGAGTTATGCACAAGTGGAAAACCTTCAAACGTACTATTTTTATTAAAACTAGAGCTGGCTGAAATAGTCAATGCAAATTCAGTGGGTATTTTAATTTTCCTGTTTTCAAGTGATTTGTGTTCACATTGAATTGGAAACTGTTACTTGATTAGCAGTTTGAACACATTTCAAAATATGAATTGTTCATGAACTGCATCCATATAGATGAACCATTGTGCCCTCACAGAATGGATGATATTTCATTTTGGAAATGAATATTTTTGCATATCCTTGCACTTCTTTGTGGTCAGTGCTATGCAGCTGCAGATTGTGGGATGGGATGCAGTCTCTGCATGAGGAATAACCATTCACCAAATACTTGTGCAAATTAAAACATGTCCAGGAAGATGTCTGGATTTTAAAAAAACAAAACCTTTTGGACAATGTTTCTTTTTAATTTGATTGTGGTGCAAAACCAACATCTAAATCTTCTATGAAGTGAAAGCTAGTCAGTGACTGCCAGTGGTGACTGTAATTTTGTGACTAATGGCCTCCCATGCATTAGGCAGTGGGGACTTTAGTCAAGCTTGGTGGAGAGTTGTGCTGCCCCTTTAAAGAAGGCTAGCAAACCAGTGAGTTAAATACAATGTGGAGGCAGAGCCATCCCAGGTTGGCCTGGGGACCCTAACCCATCTGTCTCCACCAGGTGACTGGAAGAGAGGGGGACTGACTACATGTGCCCAGAGCGGGGCAGTAAAACCTTCCCCCCCCCCCCCCTCAGACGGCACAGCAGCAACTCCTGTATCCACATAACAGGCTCATGGGAAGAGGGAAGGAGTGGTGAGCATGCACATGCACACCTTTCCAGCCTGCAGTGGCAGAAGCAGGTGTTTTGTAACACAAGGGGAGGGAATTCTGTACAACTGTATCCGCTGGGTACTCCCATACACTTAAGAATAAAATTGAGGCCTAATTAAGCCACATCCAGTGTCCCCTATCTGTCTTCTGGCATAGCCAGACACTTACAATCAATGACTTCTTTTTTTCAAGACATTATGTTGCAAATAGACCTGCTCTGGCACCTGTTCAGAGTAATGATTCTGATTGACTAGCCAGTTAACTCAGAATATAAAGCTAGGCAATGAATTGTAGTGAACCTCCCAAAACTTTCCACGCATTGCCAGATTTAGCAGCATAATAGAACCTTACTCTATACGAGAGACTGAGCTGCACTTCTAAAACCTTTTGAAGTTTATGTGCTGAAGTTTTCCTTGGTTCATTGCTTCACTAACCACTATCTAGCTTGGAATTGCTTCTGCATATTCCCTGCTCCCCCTCCCCCATGGACTGCGAGCAATAATTATTGAAAGTATCTAATCTGAAGACTGACACACCATTGGCATAGTATGTAGTTTGTGTGGTGCATCCTGTGGTCCCTACACCATTGACTGCTATGCACCTGCTGTAGATGCCAAGGATTAGGAACTATGCTGACCAAATATCTAAAAAATTTTGAAGTCCTATATTACTAAAATGTTAAAGTGCAGTAGCCACATTGAACATTCAATTCAGGAACTCGGAATATTAATTTTGCAGTCACGTCCTTAGCTTTGCCTCCAATAGTCTAATTACATGATCAAATTATTTCCCAAATAATGCAACATAATATACAATATTTAACCTTCAAGCTGGATACACATGTAGAATCTTGTATGCCAAAAATGAGTCCATTAGAGTAATTTATATGAAGAGTGCACAGTAAACTGCCTACACAATCTGTTAAAGATAATAGCTGTGTAAGGAGCAATTTCCAATGGGTTGTCCTATGTAATTTTTCTTTTGATTGACTAGCCTTGGCAATCTGTTAAATATATTGCCAGACCCCTCTCTCCCCCTTCTTATAAGGCAAACATTGAAACTTAGCAGAATTAGAATTCTCCACTCCTCCCTGTGCCTTGAGATTTTGCACTTCAGGTGCAATAACTCCCTCAAGTCCATCAGGCTAACCTATAGCAGTGGCTCTCCTAGGACAGGAAAAGTAGCCAAAATTGATCTGCCCTGGGGATGACCACATCCTTCAGAAGTGGGGCAAGAACTAAAACCACCAGATCTGAATTCAATAAGAACAAGAGCTTGTGCTTAAATGCTTTGCTGAATAAGGCTCTATTTAACTTTAAGCATGTGCTAAGTAGTTTGAGAAATTGAAGCCTCAGGAAGGAAAAATGTAGAATGTTACTTCTGAGAAGCAGAGATGCTGTGCCTCCCCTTTGTCTGTACCATCATTTAGCTGAAACATAAAAACAAAGTCCTCCTGGTGGCTTGGAGCCATTAACAGCTCTTTGTATTTTTAATGAAGTGGATTGCTAACTAGAATTGTGCATGTCTTTCATAGTAATCCCAAAGCAGGCAAAACTTACCTGTTTTCTGGCTTTATTATCAGCCTAAAACTTGGCCCATGTTCTTGGAAAGATTTGCTGAAGTTTACAAACCTGTTGGTGAAGCCATTAGAGTTGGGACAAACCTGAACAGTGTAGGGATGTGCCCTTTATTTACATTAGATTCCTCTTCCCAAGACCAGGTTGGTTAACAACTTCTCTTCTGGCACAATGGAACTCACTCCACTCAGGACAAAGCTAGTCTGTGTGGGTGACAAAGGGGCTGGCTGGAACTTCCACAGGCACTAAAAACCCTCACAAACCTCGCTCTCTACTCCAAGTGCAAGGTACATTTTTCTTTGGCCTTGCAATCTCTAAACATCTAACATGGGTTTTGGTTTAAATATTCTACCAAAAAAACACTCCACTAGACTTGTTTATACCTCTGGGGAGAGGATGAAAACAACATCTGACAGTTTGTTATATTGCTTAATGTTACTTGAAGGTCCTATCTACTATGGTAATGTGCTATAAGACCCCATATACAATAGAATAGGTTTTCCCCCTTACTACTTTTTTTACTGTCTTCTAATAGGATGTGGTCATGGCCTGTGAACTCCTCTCAGTGTTTCTGTGGTGGTCACTCTTTCAATTCCCTTCTCAGTCATTGACTGGCCTTAATACTTGGCACATATGAAGAACCTTAGAGAGAGTGTGCAAATCCTGGCCTCCTTCAAGTCTCTGGGAGTTTTGCCATACTTCAGTGGGGCTAGGATTTAATCCTTATTTTCATTTCTCTCAAGGAGGTGACCCAATAGGGTGACTTCAGTATCCAAAACAAACTGACTCTCTTTATATAGCCTCTGAGGAGAAGAAGAGGGGGAAAGAAGTGAATAAGAATGGAGATTAAAAGGCAGAATTTAGAAGTGCATCATTAGAAATAGAGGGAAGCTTATATAGTGGGGAAAACTAATTACAAAGGTGTTAACTAACAGTAAAATAAACTACAGATGACATGGCAACAATAAAATTAATAGTGGCAGCACTGAATTAAAGCAGAAAAGAACTAACAAAATGACAGAGAGATGGTAGGAGTCAAACTAAATGTGGTATGGCAGATGATCTACTGCATTCATAAGCAGTCTGAGAGGAAGACAGTTGGAGAAGCTACGGAATCTTTTCCTGGATGTGGCTTAATATCTTGTCTGAAAGCCTGGTGAGAGCAGGAGCTACTAATGCCCTGCTGATCACTGAGGGATCTGCAACCCAGAGCAGGAGCAGTGAAAAAGTCAGTGGCTGTGCAATGAGGTAAGGGTCAAGTGGAAGCTGCCCCTTGAAAGTGGCAATCTGATTACCACAGGGTGTGGTTATCCTACAATGGCCATCAGTTTGTCACAATTGTCTCACTAGAAACTGTTGGATGCTGGTAATAGTGTACTGCTTCTCATACCATTACCAGTTCTCTGGTTACTCTACCTGTTCTTTGCCTTAGGTTGGTGACAAACTCCAGATGGATTTTCTTGGTGATTTTTTTTTTTTTTTCTCAAGCTGTAGAATTGCTTTTCATTCCATCTTCTTCTTCTTTCTTTTAATGCACTGCTTCCTGTGCTTTTTTCCATCTGATATTTATCTGAGTTAATTAACCCAAGGTGAATGCAATTAAGTCTTCTCAGTGATGCTCCCATCTCTGTTGATCTCTACATATTACTCCATATATTTGTTTTAAACATTATTCATCCAGGTCTTAGTTGTGGAGAGGAGTCATTTATATAACTGGAAGTAATTTTGATTGTGGAAAGTCCAGTTACCTCCATAGTTGACATAATTTCCAATTAAATATTATTGGATGACACCTCAGCTGTATGCATCCCACAAAGAATAATTACTGTTATTTTATTAATCATACATAAAATTCACAGCCTGGGTAGCAAATAAAATATGAAAAATCAACTGCATAAGTGACTTTACCCATGAATAGAGATCCTCGTATAACCAAATAGTCCTGGAGAGACCGATTTTGTGTTCTGTGGGTAATCTAAAGTACTTGGCCAATTTTGCTGTGTTCTATGTGGACAGTCTGGATAAAGGTCCATTTAGCCATATGGGACAGGTTACTTCTAGGGCTGGTATTGGGGATAGGTTACATAAGTGGCAGACTAGAGAGCCTAATTTTTAAAGAAGTGGTTCCTACCTGGCACTCTTTCAAAGGCCAAGACAGTTTTGAGGAGATCTGTACTTTTTAAGGGGGGCCTTCTTGCCTGCCAAATGTAGCAGCAGTGGTCAGAGCCAGGAACTGTCACAATAACATGACTCTAGCCTGCTCCACCAACCAGGCAAGGCACATATGATAGGACAGCAGTGGTTTAGGCCTCAATCTGTCAAGTATTAGCCCTGGTTACTTGTGTTTGTGCAGGATAAGAAAGCACTATACCTTCAGTTAAATATCTTGGTATGTTAACACTGCAGTATGATCAGTTATGACAGCTGCCCACCTGATGTGATCTGAGTTAAAGGCAGAGAGGAAAAAAGTCAAAATAGGTATTATCAAAGCTTCCCACTTATCTCTCACTGCTCTAGGACAACAATGCTAGCAAACAAATATTTACTGTCCAATATTTTCAAAAGTGACTAATGATTTTGGGTGCACAATTGATGCACCTTAAAGGGTGGTGGTGTGTGTGTGGTTTTTTTGGGGGGGGGGAGGGGAGGGAAGCATTCATTGCTACATGAAATTTGGTCCCCTTTAATGTGTATTAGTTTGGACACTCAAGTGGAAGCCCTCAATCACAAGTCACTTCTGGAAAAATCTTGGACATTGTTTTTGATTTGTTATGGCATATGGTTCCATAGCTCTCTGGAACTGTTTCTAATTTGTGATGTGTTTTCTTAATGCCTCATGAAGCTCAAGGAAACCCAACATTTTCCATTAGCTTTTAACTTAGGTCAACATGGTTCATTCCATTCAGTCTAGTCAGTATTGTAGTTCGTTCTCTCTCTCTTCTCTCCCCCACCCCCAAGGAAGCTAAAGCCAGAGTGATACCCAACGGAAAACTCTTAGAGCATTTCACTGTATTCAAAAATAATTCTGCATGCATATCATGCACTGTACTTTCTGGTTCTTTTTTCTTTCTCTATTTTTATTAGAGATATTTGTGTGAAAGCAAAAACTTTGTTTTTGAGTGCATCTTTTTTTTTTTTTTTTTTTGTTCCCTTTCTCTTTGTATTCCTTGCTTGGAGTCAAACCTCTGTGAAATCCCAGCTAGTGAAATGTATATTTTTGGCTACTTTATGCCTTATCTCGTGAGCGCCATTGTTGCCTTAGAACAGATATGTCAGAGAGGCTCAGGAAAATGTCTGGATGCCTCAACCATGTTCACTATAATGACTGAAGGAAAGGGATAGACTAAGAACCTGTCTTCCACTGGAGGATATCTCTGTATTGGGGTGTGTGACGTTCTGTACCTCATGGGAACACCCTGCACCCCATGTTCATCCTTATAAAATGATTGTGTTGTATCCAATGCAAAGTTTGTCATGTCAGGTGTCTTTGGAAGGCTCATGATGCACTGAGCATTGTTGTTATACATGGTAATTTCATGTATATAGTTATGAGGCTGAAAATGTGTCCTCATGGCTTAAAACAAGCCCAGGCAAAACTCTCCAGGAACAGAAGGGCAGTTCACACCTCATCCAGGCATGTATGGGACAAGCCAAGCCCAGCCCAGCCTCACAGGAACAAAGGACACTGGCCTGGGCAGTAAGGATCTGTTGGGCTCTCGAGTGAGTCACCCCCCTTCCCTTGGACAGTTTGGGACTATGATGCTGTAATGCTCACCTGACCCTGAAGGGCGGGGCCAAAGCCAAGGGGGGGGGGAAGAACATGATAAAAGGAAGACACGTTTGCCATGTTCTTCCTCTTTCCTCCACCTCCATCTACAGACACCACACCAAGTGACTGAAGCGCTGATCAAAGGGGAGAGCCTGGCTGAAGAGCAACCATCCAGCCTGTGGTGAGAAGCCCCTAAGTTTGTAAGGGCACTGAAAGTCCTCACACACATGTTAGAGGCTGTGTGTGAACAGCCAAGGAGTGGGGGCTCTCACAGCAGAGCAGGGTAAGGCTGGCTCCCAAAGTCAAGGATTGGAGTGACCTAGCAGATCACAGGTCCAGATAACACCAGGGGAATGTCACAGGGTGATTCCCAGTTTCTGGTAGATTCTTATAGAGGGTCTATTGATTCTTCTGTAAGTGGCTCTCAATCTCTGTTAAAGGCCCTGAAGAGTTTAAAAGTCTGACATATACTGTAGCTGTGAAGTCGTGTCTGTTAGAGAGACTGTGTATCAATGTTACTATTGAATGACTAATTTCTTGGTTGACTATTCAGCACTATGAGTTGGGATTTGTATTAGGGTGTGTGAGGAGGCTATAGCAAGGTTAAGTAGCCCATTAGAGGTATATAATAGTGTCTTATTGTGGAGAGATGTCTAGAAAACATAAGTTCTTCTAGGTCTCTTCCATTCATTAATTCTTCTTTTGTAAGTGGAGTTTGTGGGGCACAATGACAAGTGTCCTGAAATGATCCTGCAATCTTGGTGAAAGAAACATTAGCACTGTTTCTGATCACAAGGAGTCACTTAACTAAATTATTTACACTGGTCTGAGCTCAGCTACCCATCTGGTGGCTCAACAATGCAGTAGCTGATAGATTCAGCAAGAATGTGGTCACTAACTCAGTCCTCTATCCAGAGGTCCCCTCTGCCCCAAACACACAGAGCTGTCTGCAACCAATTGAGTGGTACGAGGGGGGGGGGGGGAGAAGGAGGCATCCTCTCTCCTCTTTCCCAGATCACAACTGTTAGAAGATCCAACTGGAGAAGATGCCATTTTAGTCTTCTCTATTATGTTCTCCTTATGTCATGCCTCAGTCCTCTAGCTCAAATGGCAGGGCATGTGCTGTGCTGAACGTTCTGGCTTGTTTTCTACAGAATGAGGAATTGTATATATGTAGTTGTGGCTCATTTTTGTGTGGGTGTAGAAAATTTGAGCAAAATCTCTGAGACTGGTGAGGGTAAGGGCAGAAGAAGAAGCACTTCTCCCATTGGTGGTAATTCTACTCCATAATTTTTAAGCAAGATTTTTTTTTTTTCTGTTCAAACGTATGTAAATGAAACAGTTGGAGAACACCTTTTGTTGAAGACTCCTCAGTTAAGGGCTAAGATAGCTCATAATCTACATTTGAGTTATCCAATAAATCCTCTACTGTGTATTTTTTTTAAAGAGATTTGAATTTCCTGTTACCTGCATTTTAGCACCTTTAATAATAATAATAATAATAATAAAAAAAAAAGGGGTGGGGGTAGGGGAGAGAGACAAGATTTTCAGCCCTCTTTCTACATTCTAGGCAGCATAGATAGCAATGCTGGCAGTTAAGGTTGTCTGATGCTTTCCATTTTAAAACCCTGTCTTCAGTTCATATCTTTACCACACTTTAACTAATTGGGTTGAAATTTTCCATGCTGGGTGTCTGCCCTAGGGCTTATTTTTGCTGAAAATAAAAAATAAGTCCTGTTATTTCTCAGAATGTGGCTTTAGCAGAACAACCTACCTTTCTATGTTTAATAATAAACCCCTGGCAACCATTTAGTTGAAATTCTAGAATCTCTGTAGTCTGGTACAGGGACTCAAATTTGGGGAGGGGGTCACCCTTGTTTCAGGGATATGCCTTTAGACTGCCTGTCAGGGGTGAAAATACCTACATTTATAATTATCAGCCTCTGAGACTTATTAGGAATTGGCAGCTGAATTCCTGGAAGACTTCATCTGCATTGAACATGCCGCAGTGGATAAGCAGGACTTTGTCTACAATTACTCCTCCCCACTGCCAAGGGGCTTATGTCCTATACCCTGTGCCACAGTAGATAAAAGACACTGTCCTGCACTCTTGATGCTCTCCATGCTGGTTTCCTTACTTGAATGCAGAAGGATAAGGAGCCAGGAGTAGAGGATTGTTAAAGTGGTGGGGTGTAAAAGGAACTGGGACTATGTGGAAGGGCTTTGGGTAGGGCAACTGGGATATGGAGTTGGGTTGTGGGGGCAGAAAATGGAGTGGGATGTGAAGCAAAGGATGGACTGTTCTTACCCCACTCCCAATCTGGAGAAGACTGTGGTAGAAGGATGGTCCAGGGGTTACGGAATTAGTCTTGGACTTGGAAGACATGGGTCCAATTCCCTGCTCTGCGCCAAACTTCCTGGGGAGCTGGGCAAGCCATTTAGCCACACTGTGCCTCCACTCCCAGTTTGTAAGATGGGGATAATAGTACCTCCTTAACTCATTAGTTGTTGGGAGGATAAATACATTAGCAATTGCAAGATGCTCACATATTATGGCAATTACCCTAAATAGAGAGTGGTCTCCAACCATTAGACTACACTCTCCTCAGAGCCTGGAATAGAATCTCAGTATCTTGTGCTGTCAACAAATAGCTGTGAAAGCCACAATATGCGCCTCATCTGTCTTTACTGACTGACCTATATATAGGATAACAACCTACTACTCTTGTCAGTTACTCTTTGTGTAAGTGACAGAAATCTGTGCTCTGGATCTAAAGCTTCTAACCCACATCAGTCAATATGGTTCAAGAAATGAATCAACATTATCCATTAAGGGTCTGATACTGCACTCATTGACTTCAGTGGGGCAGGATGAAGTACTTAAAGAGGGGATTGTCTGTAGGACCTCTGCCCCAGATGTTGGAAGGTGTGTAACGAATGAAACCAGAGACTGCAGGAAGAGAGGATGGTCTTGTGGTTTAGGGACTTGAATGCTGCCCTGGAAAACTGGATTCCATTCCTGGCTCTTCCAGAGTTTTTGTGTGATGCTGGGCAAGTCTCTTAAACCATACTTTCCCCAGGAGATCATGAATTGTGAGTTTCTCATTTTCTGGGTGCTCCTCTTGAGACCCTGGGGTCTAGTCTACAGAAGCCCTGAGTGCACTCAGCTGCAACTGATGTCAGTGGGAGTTGTGTGTATAAAGAGTCATAGAATGCCAACTCCTCTGAAAAATCGGGCCTGTGGTATCACACATTTGGCACCCAGAAAATGAGAAACACAGGTAGTGGTCACCTGTGGAAAATTTGGTTTTTAAGTGATGCTTAACTTTAGTGGACACTTTCTACATTTTCTCTATGCCTCAGTTATCCATCTGTTGAAAAGGGTTAATAATACCCCTCAACTCACTGGGCTGTTGTGAAAATTAAAGTTTGTGTAATGCTCAGATACTATTAGCATCATGGAAAGCACATAATAAAATTAATAATTTTCTATTCAGAACAATTTGAGAAGTTTGTAGTAAAGCATCACATTGAATTAAAAAAATGAAATATTGAATAGCTGCTCATTCAATGAGCACCACCTGCTTTCAGACGAGGTGTTTGTCCCGTAGAAAAAAATAGTATGTGTCCATGTAGATTATATCATAATGCATATGCACAAGGGAGTTGAATTAAGGTTACACAGGCAATCTGCATCCTAGCATTTCCTAACTTTTGAATTCTTCACTTTGCAACCCTGATCATCATCTTTGTTTTCTCTACAATATTAGATTTAAAACCACCACCAAAAAAAAAAAAAAAAGTAACCAACCCATTCTTATTTCCCTTGCTGGTAAATCTAATTAAGGTTTTAAAAGTAGTTGAGGATCTCCCAGAAAAGGACTGTTATGCCAAAGTATTGCTTCAGAATTCCCTCCCTGTCCAATCTCAAAGTTAACTTATCACCAAAAGCATTGATATGTAATTCTCCTGGCTCAGAAAACTCAAAAATCATAATGTAAACTATGCCAAAGTTCTCAGCCTCCTCACCATTCCCTGTCATGTATCTGAAGGCAAAAAGGAAAACTGCATTTAGAACCCAGGTCATGATGCAACAGAGGATCTCATGCTAAATGCTGGGCTCAGTTTTTAGCAGCACAGTTAGTATTTCTTCTTCTTCCAAGATGACTGATGCTTACAGCAGTTTGAATTTCTCTGCAGGTTTGATATAACTTCTGGCAGATTTCAGACTCAATTTTTGGTGTGCCCAACCGGAGAAAACTAATGTGTTCTGGTGTCTCTCCTACAAAATATGCAGGGAGAGACTTTTTTTCACAAGTTATGAACCATTTGATTCTCCCTTTATGATCAGGGTTGAATAATTCTTATACCACACTCCTCAACTGTAGAGTACAAATTGCTTTTCATATGCAGGTAAGCATTGTCTCCATTTTACAGATGAGAAAATGGAGGCCCAGTGAGATGAGGTGACTTACATAACGGCCGTACTGGGTCAGACCAAAGGTCCATCTAGCCCAGTATCCTGTCTACTGACAGTGGCCAATGCCAGGTGCCCCAGAGGGAGTGAACCTAACAGATAATGAAGTGATCTCTCTCCTGCCATCCATCTCCACCCTCTGACAAACAGCATCTAGGGACACCATTCCTTACCCATTCTGGCTAATAGCCATTAATGGACTTAACTGGATAAATTCATGGAGGTTCTCTTTTAAACACTGTTATAGTCCTAGCCTTCACAGCCTCCTCAGGTAAGGAGTTCCACAAGTTGACTGTGTGCTGTGTGAAGAAGAACTTCCTTTTATTTGACTTGCCCAAGAATGGTGACAGAATGCCGTGAATAGAATGCATGTTTCCTGACTCCTAGTCCAGTGCCACTAGACCATGCTGCTTCTCTCCAACAAATGGGGTAAAGAGGTTTAATATGGTAAGACGGAAAACCCTATATTGTTCAAAATGCACAGTACTCCTTGAGTAGATCAGTTAACTTCAGTGGGACAATGTGAGGACTGAAGTACTCCTTAAATCATAAGATGGCCTCCGAATTTGTTGCAAAAGTTTCTCACACATTAAATATTTCTCTGCAACAGCCAACTTCCTAGAGTTCAGGGAAAAACTATGCGTAATGGGTACCCTTTCTGATCATTATCTCTGCAAGGAAACAGTGGAATATTCAAGCTCTGTTTTGAATGCTAGACACTTCTCTGAAAAGGTCACTCAAAAAGATACAAGCTCTCAAAACAGAGCAATGTGTGATGGAGTGGCAACTGCACCCTTTTTGACCCCTGCACCTCAAGACACCTGTTGACACTGGCAACTCTCCAGAGAGCATGTTCTGCCCTCACTTGAATAAGATATCTATCTTGTCATTTTGAGGGAGTTATAACTAAGATGTGGCCAAAGGCCTGTTCTTGCAACCTTTCCTTTTGGAAGTTGTCATCCCTTACAGCTGAAGCCAATGGGATTACTTGTAGGAGTAAAGTTCTTTCACATAGGTAAGAACCAGAGTGTTGGGTCCTACATCCTGCTCACTTTACCCACATGAATAGTCTAATTGGCTTCATTAGAACCAGAGTGACTAGAGGAAAATAAACAAATAAAAGCTGCACTCAACAATGACCTATCCTCATGGGTTACTCTCTAACAAGAAAGTAAGGAGAAATATATCTTCCCAAACTACAGTTCAATCCAGTCCTGTGATCTTAAGTACACTGGCCAGTATTGCCAAAGACAATCCTCTCCTCCTGCCTCCCAAACAACCACTCTTTCCTGTGGAAAGGAGAGCTGAGCTGGAGTTTTTCCCTTGTTCACATTGTTATGGAGTTTATGGAGACAACTCCATATGTGTAAGAAATTACATCATGAATAAATACTTTAAATGGAAACTGCAAAAGTAGGTGAGTGATAGCTTATGAGTCTAGAGCTGAATTAGCCAACCCTTTGACACCTCCTCTAGGGTGAAAGGAAAGGTTAAGGCTCTGGTATGGGATTGGGAGGCCTGGCTTCAATTATCTCATCCACCCCACTACTTATGTGACCTTGGGCAAGTCATTTATACTTTACCTTCAATCCCATCCATAAAATAGGGATAATAGAAATCTGCCTCATGGGGTGTCTTCAGGATAAACCCATTAAAGATTGTGAGGCTCTCAGATACAGCAATAATGAAGGTCATAAGTATGAGATCTCCAATTCTAAATTCTCTATGTATCACTGGCATAGCTGTGTGTATATATAAAGTTAACTTTTTTAGTGTGTATATTTGTTTTCAGTAAACAACAATGAGGCTTTGTGTTAAGGTAAGAATGATGTGCGTATTCTCAGCTAGTTTAAATAGGTAGCACTTCATTGCCATCAATGGAGCTATGCTGGTTTATACCACTTGATGAACCTAACACATAGCCCAAAAAATTCATGGTAATTCATAAATATGACAAACTAATACTAAGCTCTTTGAAAATCATTTTCTCATTAGCTGCTGATACTCTATCTTTTTCTGCCACCTGAAGTACGAAAGCTACAAAGAAAGTGTAATTAAATTTTATTAAAAGAAATAAAATGTGCAATCCTGTGCATTACCTTTTAGTTAATACAAACCATGCCTACATGTGCATGATTGTGCCCTATCTAAAATGGACCTGATCCACAACTGCCATATACCTAGTGTAGTCATGAGTGCAAAGTGGGTGTAAAATAACAAGTCAGAATGATAGCTTCTTATGCCCACTTTGCAGAGATGTAAATGACTACACAAGGTGCAAGGCAGCAGAGAATCAAGCCCAAGATATCAATCAGAATCAAGTTTGAACTCTTCTCATGTCTTCCGAACTCTGCCTAGCTCCAACACTGAGATCTTGGGCTTGATTCTCCATTACTTTAGTCCAGGTTTTTGCTACTGTTGCTCCACTGAAATAGTGAATCAGGGTCTTTGTCCCTTATCAGGACTCTGCCCACTTCCCCACTCTGACAGTGAAACTAGCCTCTGTGTGCCCTATTTTTTTTTCAGTCCTGGGATGACTTGCAGTATGTAATTTCTGCAGGGCCGCCTTTTGTATCACCTTTGGGTCAGAGGCTGTCTTTATTTTATTGTCTTGTCCAGTGCCAAACCCCTTTTAACAAAAAGCAACTAATCTGAATACATAAGTGAAATAACTTTTCTCATAGGTTTTGTGACTGTACAATCTCTTGTTATATAAATTCTCTATCAAAAATAGTTCTAATCTATAAAATAAAGCAAGAGCTAATAAATTGCAACAGAAGCTTAAAGTGGCATTTAGACCTCTTAATCTTGGCTGCTGTAGCTGGCAGCGTGTTAAGCTTCTATACTTCGGCGCAGAAGTATATGAACAGAAGAATTAGAACTGAGCAATCTGGGAGCTGAAGGTTTTTTTTTTTTTTTTTTTTTTTTTTCCCCATAAACAAAACTGTGAATCAGGTTGGGAGGAAAGAACCTAGTCCCTTACCTTCAAAGACACCCACTCAGTCAGTTGGCAGTGATTAAGTCTTTGTTGATTTAAAAATAAATCTCTGAACTTCCTGTATAAGCATATCTATTAAACCTCTGAAAAGAGGGGGTGGAGGGGGGGGGGTCCAGATTCATAGCTATCATCTAACTAAAAGTGGTGGTTGAAGATATAAAAATTCTACCACCATTAGTGTAATTATCATTTTTTTTTTAAATACATGTAACAATTGTCACTGGTATTATATTTTTTCCATTCTAAAAAAATGTTAAATTCAACAAAAATAGCTTGGTAGCTGCACATTTTTGCATACAATTATGATAAATGTAATGTATTTTCATGGGACAGTTTAGACAAACTATTGATCACATTGGGATATTCCACTCTAGTGTTATAATTCCATAGTGTTGAAAACTAGCTCAGAATAAACTCTCCACTTAAAATTTGCCACTTTGTTCTTACACTACTAAAGCCACTTTGGGAGGGGATGGCAATTTCCCCTCACTTGCTGAATCTAATGCTTATGGTTCCCATCGCCTGCTTGTCATTACTGGCTCCCTAACAGCCTTCTTCCTCCCCCTCATCTTTTGTGCCTAAACCTTGGTAACTTCAATGAAAAGATTGGCGCAATCCAATGTGACCTTGTATCACCCTCCCTTCCTTTTCTCCTGCCACTGACTGAAATCTCCTGCTTACTGCTCATCTCCACGTACCTCTTTGATCCCTTCTCCTTCTGACTACGAACTACATTTGCACTTACTCTCTGTCCCTCCATTAACCTCACCCCCAGTCTTCCCTCTTAAAATCCTTTCCACAGAACAGTATTTCTTCTGTTTTTGCCTACAAGGAGTGAGTGAATTGACCTTTTTCCTTTCTATGCTCATCCTCCAGATTGTTTGTCTAAAATTAGGATTTATGCTCTTCTGGACCAGGAACTGTATCTTTTTATTTGTTCTGTAAAGCCCTGATACCGTAAAAAGTGTATAATTAATAAGCAGAGCTGATTTCTTGGAATTCTGAAATTATTTTGAATTTTACTTCATGGATTTCACTTTTCTTTTACATTATTTCACAACTTGTCAATAGTAACAGTGTATAGTGCAATTGCTATTGACATTAGGGGGGAGTGATAGCTCAGTGGTTTGAGCATTGGCCTGCTAAACTCAGGGTTGTGAGAGTTCAATCCTTGAGGGGGCCATTTAGGGATCTGGGTCAAAAATCTGTCTGGGTATTGGTCCTGCTTTGAGCAGCGGGTTGGACTAGATGACCTCCTGAAGTCCCTTCCAACCCTGATATTCTATGTCATAGTTGAAATACTTTTTTTAAAAATCAAGGGCAGCAACTGATTGTAAGATCAAGAGCAGATGCTATTTAAGCTATTTCAAATAAATAGAATATAATATTCCAAACTATTATACCATCAACTATTATCACTAGAGCTGTGTGAATAATGGAATTTTATAGCTTTCTGTCAATTCAAAAAAATGATTTCAGGTCACATTTAATTTTGTCCAAAAAAAAAGTTTACTGATTTTTAATTTCAACTGAAAATTTGAAAATGTTCAGTGTGTTTAGGTTTTTTTTGTTTTGTTAAAAAAAAAAAAAAAAAAACCAAAGCAATTTGGCCTAATGGACACCAACTTGAAAATTTTCAATGTCACCAAACTTGCATTTTCAGCAAAAAAAATTATTTCCAAAATTTCACCAATTCATGTAAAACTGCTACATGAATTTTGCAATTCCAAAACAATGTCAAAATTCCAATTTTTCCCCCCACATGGCAGTGATTATAGCTGACACTCTTTTTTAATTGAAATTAAAACTTTGCCAAAAAGGCAGAAATTTCTCCTCAAAACATTTTTCAAATTAAAAAAAAAATGACCAGCTTTGTTAATATATTTAAACTGTCCTTAGGCAGTGATTCTCAATTTTATATTTATTTATTTATTTATTTTAATGACTATGTGCATCCAGAAGTAGAGTAAGGGCCTTTCCTTTTGGGAACTGTTTTTGTTCTCCTTTGTAATTAATTGGAAATGATAGTTGGCTCTCTAGTTGATCTTGGTTGGCTGATCTGAGGTCGGACTTAAAAGCTGCAATAGTGAAAAGAGCCAGAGAGAGGTGGGCACCCATTTTGCACTGAAACTCAATGGGAGTTGGCTCCTTAGTTTCCAGAGCTGTTTGTGAAACTCTAAGAATATGTTTCATGACTTCAATGCTCTAGTAAGAATTAAGAAGAAACTGAATAACTCTTGTTTAATTTTGAGTAACTTATACTTAACCATCCACATGCCTCAAAATACTCTTGGAACTGTTACTGTCAGACTGAACAACCAAAATAAAATTGGAATTTCTACACCACATCAGACTGAAATAAGATGTTCCCAGGGTCGGCGCTTCCATTTAGGCGACCTAGGCGGTCACCTAGAGCACCAGGATTTGGGGGGGGGGCATTTTGCGGCCCTTGGTGGCAATTCGGCGGCAGGGGGGTCCTTCTGCACTCCGGGTCTTCGGCAATTCTGCGGCGGGTCCTTCACTCGAGCCGGGACCCGCCGCGGAAGTGTCCCGAAGACCGGGAGCGCGGAAGGACCCCCGCCTAGGGCGCCAAAAACCCTGGCGCCGCTCCTGGATGTTCCAAAAGGAAAACATTTTTCCAAGAAAATGGGGGGGAGGGGGGGTAAATGATCACCAAAATGCCGTGTTTCACTAATCTGAAACATTTACTTTGCCAGAGGAATATTTTAAAAAAAATACATCTCAAGCAGAAATTATTTTGTGTGTGAGAGACAGAATAATTACTGCAATAAGGCTTCCATTACAATAACTATGGTGACACTAATTTATGTCTTCAATTTAACACTTTGATACAAGTTAATGTCATATTAGCCTTTTCTGCTGCTGGACCAAAAATCTAAATGTTGGATCTACCAATACACAATGGAAATGTATTTAACCATTTCACTTCACTAGATTATATACACCCAACATTAATTCTTAAGAGGCAGAGAAGAGAGAAATCCAATGATTCAGCCTCTCCTAGGCCTTTGAATATTAACAAAGATTATATATATTTTTTAAATCATCATTTGCTCTCCATAGACCATTCTCATCCTTTCCCAATTATCTACTTGGCTGTACCCTACAGAACCATTTTAATTACATTCAAAACATATGCTTTCCACAAACACTAAAAGAACCTAAAAATATATTTTATAATTACTTCACAAAAATCCATCTATAACCCATTCTAATAAAAGCTATAGAAAAGATGAGATTCCAAACTCTAAAAAGACTATCTACTATGAGAATATGGAATTTTCTAATCCTCTAGGGAGATATTAGAGTAGTAGAATGAGAGAGGCAAAAAATGCAAAACCTTTTTAATATGAATTAAGAAATTGATGTAAATATTTGCTCACAGCCCAAAGGATCAAAACTTTTGAGAAAACAAAATAAATATCTGGGCTTCTAAACCTCCCCCTGAAAAATCCCCAACCACCACTGCTTCCTAGCAGCCATGGACTTTGGCTATTGATTTTAAGGAAGGGATAGAGATTTTGCTTATAAAAACAGTTTCTGATTATTTGCATTATAGGAGCATATTTAAGTCGCCCTTCTGGTCATCTTAAAACATTTGAGAACCCTTACTTAAAGGTCTGTAAATGTACCCAGATTGTTTCCACACCATCATACATTATAGGACACTAAAACTATTAGTATCTTTAGGTTGGGGACATCACTTTATATTTAAGGCATTAAAGTCCAGACTTGCAAACAATAATTGCATATGTGTAGTAGCACCTGTAGGCTCACTTTTAAGGCCCATAGTCAAAAACTCTGTGGGCAGAGGGCAAGTTGAAAATTAGATCCAATAAGGTTTTATCATGATTTTTAAAACTTATGAATTAAAGATCTACTTCAATGTATACTTCAGCCACTGTGTGTGGTTTCTTCTTTCTCCTCCCCCCCGGAAACTTTTAGATCCATTCTCAAGTTTCATAAATTTGATAAGTTTAAGCTTTTTATAGTTTTTTTCTTTGTGTCTGCTAGGAGGAGGTAAATTCATTTTGCTACCATAAAGGGAAATCAAATGGATCTGGGCCCATTAGTGTGTTATAGGGAGGTGAGAAACTATTATACAGCTACAACTTGGGAAGGGAGCAGGGATACTATTGGAGGGTCATGTGGGGCGGGAGGAAGAGGAAAGAAGCCTCACGCTTCTGGATACTTTTAGGATCTATCTACATTTGAAAAATAATTTGGATTAAGGTAGGTGTGACTTTAAAGTAGATTACGCTAAATAGAACAGGGCACTCTTGCTCTAGAATTAGTGTGTCTATATATGGAGTTGTTCTTGAATAGTTGTGCCGGAATAACTCCGGGTATAGATGAGCACACCCAGCAACTTAAGACTCACGTAGCTAACGCTTCTCGCGATCTTAGCCAGTATTCAACCGGCACCAACAGATTTGACTAGAATATGATTTTTTACACTTATGGATGTACATGAGTAGAGAATTTTATGTTGGTATGATTCCATTGACTTCTTTGGAGTTGCTTCTAAATTACAGCAGTGCAAATGAGAAGAGGGTTATGCCCAGTATTTCTTTAATTTTCATATTCAAAGTAAGAAAGCAGCAGTCCATGTTTTGAAAAATAGTTTTTTGTTTTTGTTTTTTTTTTGTTTAAACTATTCTATTAGGAAGAATAACTAGTTTTGAAATCCTTGTTATGTTAATATCAGACAAAACTACAATAATTATAACTAAGTTTTTTGCATGGATTATACTGTATATAGATTCATAGAATTTATTAATCTATATAATCTGATCTCTGTCAGGGTATTACAATACTATAGCATTAGAATCTTTATGCTACTCGTGATGTCATGAGAAATGTATGTTAACTTTATCATTTCATTTTCTCTAGTACCATGCCAATAAATGATAAACAAAAGCAGTGACTGGACTAGATGACTTAAGGTCCCTTCCAGTCCTATGATTCTATGAATTAATGTTTAGAGCTGTGTAGAAAAAGGATAATTTTGTTTTTGCAGAGGATTTTGAAATTTAGCTACCTTCTGACTTGGAACAAAACTCAAAATTAAAAATCTAAGTCTCCTGCCATAGGAAGTAGAACTCCAATTTTGGGGCAGTCTACCTGGATGGCAGCTACAGACCTCAGAAGCCCTGGAGTTGCAATTTCAAGGGAAGTTCCTCTGGTAGACTTCTCCATAGCTGTGGACCCTGGAAGCCATGGCCAAATACCTTTGTGGATTTCGTTCATAAATTCTGTTTGTTTTCCAATCTGTAGAAGCAGAAAAATAACACTTAGGTTAGTAACCATCTCACTGGAGTGTTTTGAGGATATGTTAATGATTGCATAGTGTTTGGAAACCTGTATTGTCTTTTACAAGTTCCAAATTTTATTTTACTTTAATTTATGCAGAAGTCATACCATATTAAGGAACAGATTTTATACCTTGTGCACTTTTTACCTCTATTTCTAGGCAACCATTTTTATTACCATATTCAGATTGTACACTTACCTTATTTGCAATTCTGTATCACTGTCTGTCCTTGCTATGACCTACAGGCCTCTTTATTCATTGCCAACCTACCACTTCCTAACAACCAAGGTTTCTGATCCTGTTTTCTTGGAGAACATGCCATCTCTTGAACAGGTTTAGTAGTGCATTACTAAGTGGTCCCTATGCACATGTATCATTGCCCCAGCTTATAAGCACTTATAAATTACAGTTAAAAAAAAGATTGAATTTTTATGGTGATCATCTGGTCTTACACATCATTGTTTTCATGTTGCATTGTGATTTAATGTGCAGTTTAATATCTGATAATGCTAACAGCTACAAAGCCAGCATATACTTAATCTCTTCTCAAAATGTCATGTCACAGTGCTCTGTGAACCATTTAGTCCATCCTGAACTAATAAACAGATAAATATAGATATGAGAATGGGCAGTAGAACTTGTTCATGAGCATATTTTGAGACCCAGGGCCCAGTCCAGCATTCAAGTATGCGCTTATCTTTTTATCTTTAGTAATTTTTTTTTTTTTTTTTTTTTTTTTTTTTATGAAGGAGGAACTAAATGAGTTGTGAATTTCTAATTAAGACTATATGTGGAACGAGCTAAACAGGCGGCATGGTAGTCTTGCATTTTTTTATTTTTTTTTGGTGTGGAGTAAAAGGCCAGTAGAATAATATGTGAAGTATGCAGTGGCATACATTCAAATTATGTGTGAGCAAAAAGGATGGCTTGTGGCTGAATTCTCCCCCACCCCCCCCCCTTTTTTTTTTTGATGGGTGAGGGGGGATTTAATTACCAATGTTGGCAAATGCTACCTTAGGTTTAAAAATGGTAATTTTAAGACTTTTCCCCCCCACATAACTTGGTCAAAGATTAACTGCAGTTCACTTACATTTTAGGGACAAATATCATTATAATGCTGGCAAACTCATGAAAATAATATTTTCAAACCTATTGTGACAAGATTCGGCTGAATGCTTATGCCCTTCTGTTATGTGGAACTTTTTTTCAACATTAACAATGAATTGCACAAGTACGTTAATTGCAAACTGTCAGACACATTAGACTTGTTTGTGACAATAGTTGCAGCCGATTGTAGGATCAGCTTTCAATGTTTAAGATTCTCTGAAACGTGTGAAGGTGATTAAGGTATGCTTTATATCGTGAAGGTTTTTTTCTTACTGACTGTGCCAGGACTTAAGGGTCATAGTGGACAAGCAACTCAACACAAGTTCCTGGTACAGTGCTGTGTCACAATGTGATTATATATCTAATGTGATCCTTAGATGTATAAACAGGAGAGCAGGAGTAGGGAGCTGATTTTACCCCTTATACATCATTGGTGAAATGGATACTGGAATAAAGCATTCAGTTCTGGTGCCTACATTTAAAATTGCCAAAAATTTGGAGAGGGTGTAAAAGAGGCTGACTCAAGGGTTCAAGACCTAAAGGGCTTAATCTGTTTAGTTTATCAACAGAGATTGAGAGGTAACTTGATTAGTGTACAAATACCTTCACAGGGAGAAAATGCCAAGTACTAAAGGGTTCTCTATGCTAGTGAAGAAAAACATAATGAGAACTAATGGCTGGAAGCTGAAAGCAGAGTGTCAAATTGTAAATAAGACACACTTATTTAAATAACAGTGAGCTGATTAACCACTGCAACAAACTACAAAGAGAAATGGTGCATTCTCCATCTCTTGATGTCTTCAAATCGAGACTGGATGCCTTTCTGAAAAATATCTGCTTTAGCCCAACATAAGTTATTGGGCTCACTACAGAGATAAGTGGGTGAAATATAATGGCCTGTGATGCATAGGAAGTCCTGCTAAATGATCTAATTCAGAAGATCCCTATTCTGGCCTTAAACTCTGAGAATTTAATCTGTTTAACAACAATTTATGAAGTCCAGAGTTAGAAGTTTGTTCCTGCACATTCCTACAGGGGAGCATAATGCTTCCTGAAATTTCTTGGTATGCAGAAACTGTACACCCATATCTTGTTAACAAACATCCCCCAAAGCTGATCATTAGCTTTTGCTAGCAAGTTCATCAACCCCCATCCATCCACTCCTCGCTGTTCTCTTTGGGGGCATCATATGCTTCTGGGGGAGTAGGGAAGGAACCAGCCCCTTGTTCTTCTCCAAGAGCACAAGCAGAGCAGTTCTTCAGCAAGGTGGCCAAGTGGAAGGGGGAGATTCTTTGTGTGTTCTCTCTCTCTCTCTCTCTCTCTCTCTCTCTCTCTCTCTCTCTCTCTCACCCATTTAACCACCAAGAGGAATCCAGTCCTACATTAATAGAGCTTTCAAGAGGAGGATAATTCCATTTTGCAGCAACTTCCAAGATTTTGAAATCTGAATGAAAATAAAACCTTTCTAATGTTTTGCATGAAAAACAGAATTGTCAAACTGTATTTTTCAGTCCAAGGCTCTTTCAAATCTGAAAGAGGCATTAAAATATCTAGGAGGGGTCTGAGAGAGAAGTGGGAACAATAGACTTGAACCTGGGTCTTCAGCTGTCTACTATGTCCTCACCATCTGGCTACTGAATATCTGTCTCAAGCTCCCATAACTTTTTTTTTTTTTTTTTTACTAAATAGAAATTTGACTAGTTCTATTCATTAATATGCATACGTGTTTGATCTAGAGCATTTGTTCTGGAGAGTCTTAGAGTCCATCTGATAATTTGGGGAATCCATCCATACTAATTCTAATTGATACTGTGAAGTTGTCCTTATGAAAATTACCGTATCCTGGAATGCCACTGTCTGTGTATCCACCAGGGGCTAATGTAACCCACATGCCTCCTGTGTGTGGTATTCTGTTGCCTCTAGTGGCACTGAGACCACTTACAGATTAATGAGTCTGTTACAGCCTTAGCTCTTAGCTAAGAGCCACATGGCTTTTTAGCTCATGCAGTAGAGGCACATGCATTTAGTTCCAGAGGTTTGATCCTGCCCACTGATGACTGGGGTCTCTGTGTTATACTAACAATCTACAGTAAGTACACACCTGACTAGGGACAATGGAGAATAGTTGACCATAATGACCATACTTAAGCTATGTCTACACGGGCAATTGAATGATAACTTTTTCCAGAGGTATTCTCTTTCTCCTTCCCCCCCCCCCCGCCCCCCAAAAGACACAAGTTTTGCTATGACAAGTGCCAGTGTGAACAGCGCATTGTCAGCAGGAGTGGCTTCCTACCAACAAAAACACCGGTAATTTGGGGTAGAAGTTTGTCAGCTCTCCTGCTGACAAAACCACAGCTACACTGCATGACTTTTAGCAGCACGGCTGTGGCGACAGCCATGTTGCTAAAAGCTGTGTAGTGTAGACATAACCTTAGACTGGTCAATAGATATGTGAAAGAGGTCTGCAATAGATGTGCTAAGGAACTGGCAGGAGCTACTTCCTCCTACTTGTGTGTAGGGGACTGAATTTGGAGAGTAAAAAAATTCCCAAATAAGACACGGAATCAAAAGAGGAGCTTAAAAAGAACTTTAAGGGGAAGATGTGAGAGAGCCACACAGGAAATGAAAGGCAAGAGGGGAAGAGACAGGTATATTTTCATAGTGATGAAGGCTGGGGGGAGAAGTTCAGCTACAGGACTAAGCAAGCTGGTCTTGATGGATTGTACAGTCCCAGAGGGGAGTGGCCCCATGGTGGTTCAGAAGTCAAACCATTAGCTGAAACAGAAGGGTTCTGTGCACTCCCAGAGGACCTGAACTCTAGCCCAAAGACTACACCAGAGTGATAAAGAAACTGAGGCAGGGAAATGTGCAGGGTCTTATTTTTGCATAGATATGTGTATTTTGTGTGCTCTTAAAGAAGGCACAATGGTGTCTTAGAATCAAGTGCAAAGTCTAGCTGTATGTGTCTTTGTTAATTTATCACATCCTCCATGAGAGAAACTGTGGGCCCAGGATGCCCATATGGCTAGAGTGGTGAGGGAGAGTGTGTGTTAACATTGTTGACTCCTGGCATAAGCTTAACAGGCTAGGCAGAGGGGTTGTACAGTCCCAGATCTCAGAAGGGGGTGCTAGAGGAAATACACCGCGGATATGCCTATGGGACCCCGAGCCAGGACTCTGTTCAGACTATGGAGGCTTAAAGCACATGGCGCAAGAAGTCTGATCCCCTCACACTAGTCTAGTAAGTGGCCAAGCAGGGTCATTCCATTGGATCGGTGTCCACAAGCGACTATGGTAACTAGAAATGAGAACACATGGTCACATTCCCATATGTTACCATGTCATCTTAAATCCAGATCTCCACTTGGAGCTTCTTAACATTCCCTCCTCCATGTCCAGAGGTCTGTGTGTTATCCAGAAACCCCTAAGCTCCCATGGATTTCTACTGACCTGGTAGGGCCTCTCCAACCAGACCTAAAACAGAAACACATTAGAAGCCCTTCACTGGACACACTGTCCACATCTTTGGGGTGGGTGTCATTCTACTATCTTTTCCCCTCTGACATTCTACCTGCCTCTTCCCTGTTTACACACAAAGGATTGCACATCCAGCCCAGAATTTGTCCCACTAGCATTGTCTTGATTATTAAAGTTCATTTCATCTCAATCTTTTATTCCCAAGTACAAGTTGAGTACCTTACTAATTATCCAAAAAGTAAAATTAATGAGCAGAGGAAAACTTAAGTTATGCAAAATTCCTCATTAGTGGTGTAGTGACTTAAATATGAAACCAAAAAAAAAAATCTGCTATAGTTTGTTTTGGGGAAGATTCTAAACAATGAAAGCTACCTGAGGTATATCTACATTGCAATTACAACTGCAGCTGAGTCAGGCTCACAGAGCTTGGCCTAAGGGGCCATTTAATTGCAGTGTAGATGTTCGGGGTCTCCGAGCTTAGTCTGCAGCCCAACCCCAAACCTCTACATTGTGTTCTCCCATCGACCTAATGGCGTCTACCAGGGGTTAGGTCAGATTAATTGTATTGCTCAGGTGTGGATTCATCACACCCCAGAGCAACATTGGTATACTGACCTAATTTCTGAATGTAGACCAGCCATGCATACATTTTCCAGACCAAAGGAAGAGCTCTGTGTAAGCTTGAAAGCTTGCCTCTTACCAACAGAAGTTGGTCCAATAAGAGTACCTCACGCACCTTCTCTCTAAACTGGGAATAGGCAGGTAGGATGCCAGTGGAAAAGATGTTAGAATGATACACCGAAGGTCTGAATAGTGTCCAGTGAAAGGCTTTAATGTTTCTATTTTTAGGTGTGGCTTGAGAAGCCCTACCAGGTCAGTAGAAACCAAACATCTACAGCGCAATTAAATAGCCCAAGCCTGTGAGGCCAAGTCAGCTATCACGGGCCAGCTGCAGGCTTTTAATTCCAGTGTAGACATACCCCTGGAGACAAAGGTCTTATACCCAGTGTATAGAAATGTAATGAGAAAAAGGAGTTTGAGTACGTAATTACCTATATTGATCAATATCCCTTAGTGTTTATGTAGGTTCCCACCACTGCAATTTTGGAGTGGCAGTTATGGTGCTTTTAGTGTGACTGAGTTAAAGTTGCACTTTCCCAAGAAGCCAGAATTTTCTGAGATTTACCCTTTATTTAAAACTCTTAACATTCTTAAAAGGTAACACATACCTCAAACAGGTGTGTGCCTAAAACCTTAACTTTGTGTCATTGTGTCATCTGTCTTCCCCCCCCCCCCCCCCCACACACACACCAGTAGGGATTTCCTACAGCTTCCTAATAGCACCTACTATCAGATGGAAAGGACTCTAGTGGTATGTCTACGCAGCCTGCTGAAGTGAGCCTTCAGGCTGGGTCGATATCTCCTCTTCCCTCCTCTCCCCCCACCCCCCCCCCCCGAAGGGATGGGAAGGGGCAGAAAACTGAGTCCAGGGGACAACCTATGGATGTAGGGCTTGAGGAGGTACTGTGGCTTATTGGCTAGGGGCCAGATTTTTAAAGGTACTTGGGTGCCTAGTGAGATTTTTCAGAAGTGCTTATCTGCATGTTTAGGGGTCCATCTGTGTCTTTAGGCACCTAAACATGGCCTAAGGTCACTGGATTGGGAGCCAAAAGACCTGGGCCCTATTCCTGGCTCTGACAAGTCACTTTCCCCCTTTGTCTGCCTTGTCTGTTTAGATTGGAAGCTCTGTGGGGCAGGGACTGTCTCTCCTTCTCTCTGTATACAGCCTAGCACAATGTGGCCCCCAATTTCAGTTTGGGCCTTGAGGTAATAAGTAGCACATACCAAGCTTTATGAAGTGCAAGTCAAAACACATACTGTGTGGTTCACTCAGGCAAATTTATTCCTTGAACATAACGGCATACACATTGTCCACAACAGAAACCTTGTAGTTCTGTAACTAAAACACAAGAGGCCTGATTTTCATTTACGTCTAGGGGCCTTTACACTAGTGCTGCGAGAACCACTAATGTACATGTTCCCCATGCCCTGTAGTTTCAGAGGTGGGGAGACTTTGCTTGGGCCAGCAGGGGAAAGAAAGCCCTTGGCTGCTGTGTTGAGCTGGGCACTATTTGTATTTTTTATGAATGTGGTTCATGTGGGCCTGTGCGTTTTGATGGGTTACTTGCTATGGAGTGAGATCAAAAGGGGTTGTAAAAGGAACCAAGCAGGAAAAGTAAATGGCCTAGCTAAGGAGCATCCAAACAAACACTCAGGGCTTGTCTTCGCTACAGCACTAAATTGGTGCCGCTGCGATCGATGCAGTGGCATCAACTTACCTGGTCTGGTGAAGATGCGATAAGTCAACAGAGCATCTCTCACCAGCTTAGTGTGGTGTAGACACTGCTCAAGTCAATGTAAGTTACATCACTCAGAGGGGTGGGTGTTTTACACCTGAGTGACATAACTTACATTGACTTAAGCCTTAGACACTATAGCTATGAAGAGGAGATTCCTTAGCCCCAACTCTGGTGAGAAGACTGAGAAAAGAAGGTTCAAAGGACCTGGGCCTAGAAAAGGGAGGGAGTGTCCATGGAAGGTGACCAGGCTGACAAGGGGATACAGAGAGCCTGCTGTGAGGACGACCATATATTTCTCCCAGTCAGTGATGTGGTGGGTTAGCTGGGATGAGGGGAATTCACAAAACCTGGCAAGGAAAAATTAAAGTGTAAAACCTATGTAGCTAGGCCTTTTATTGATTATGTTGTTGTTGTTGTTGCCCTTTGTATCTTTGGGGGAAGAACTAAATGCTACTGTGTTTTTGAATATGTTGTTTTGGAGTCTCCTTAGTCAACTTGCTGGTCACAGGTACCCGACATTAAAGGGGTTACAGGTGCCAAACTCAGTTGGGTCTGTTGCATTAACACAAAGGGTATGTCTACACTGTGAAATTAGGTCGAATTTATAGAAGCCGGTTTTATAGAAATCGGCTGTATACAGCCGATTGTGTGTCCCCACATAAAATGCTCTAAGTACTCTAGTCGGCAGCCCGCGTCCACAGTATCGAGGCTAGTGTCGACTTCCGGAGCATTGCATTATGGGTAGCTATCCCACAGTTCCCGCAGTCTCCGCCGCCCATTGGAATTCTGGGTTGAGATCCCAATGCCCGAATGATGCAAAACAGTGTCGCGGGGGGTTCTGGGTACATGTCGTCAGGCCCCTCCCCCTCCGTCAGAGCAACGGCAGACAATAGATTCGCGCCTTTTTACCTGGGTTACCTGTGCAGACAACATACCACGGCAAGCATGGAGCCCGCTCAGCTCAGCTTACAGTCACCAAATGTCATCTGGGTGCCGGCAGACGTGGGACTGCATTGCTACACAGCAGCAGCAGCTAACTGCCTTTTGGTGGTAAACGGTGCAGCATGACTGGTAGCCATGGGGCTGGCAGCCGTAGGGCTGCATTGCACCAGCCCCTTGCCTTTTGGTAGAAGATGGTATATTACGACTGGTATCCATCGTCATCGTACTGCAGTGCCTGTCGATCATGGGCACCTGGGCAGACATGCTCAGTCCTATTGAACTATCTTGACGATGATGGCTATCAGTCGTAGTATGCTATTTTCTGCCAAGCGCCCAGTATTTTCTGCTAAGCACCCAGAAGAGGCCGAGGGCGATCTGGGTGCTGGCAGACGTGGGGCTGCATTGCTACACAGCAGCAGCCCCTTGCCTTTTGGTAGAAGACGGTATATTACGACTGGTATCCATCGTCATCATACTGCAGTGGCTATCAGTCATGCTGCACCGTCGGCTGCCAGCTTAAGATGTAAAAAATAGATTTGTTCTGTATTCATTAGCTTCCCCCTCCCTCCGTGAAATCAACAGCCTGCTAAACCCAGGCTTTTGAGTTCAATCTTTGGGGGGGGCCATTCCGTGTGACAGTTGTTTGTGTTTCTCCCTGATGCACAGCCACCTTTGTTGATTTTAATTCCCTGTACCTGTACGCCATGTCGTCACTCGCCCCTCCCTCCCTCCCTCCTTCCCCTGGTCTGTCAGATACTAGTTTCGCGCCTTTTTTCAGACCAGGCGCCATAGCTAGCACTGGGATCATGGAGCCCGCTCAGATCACCGCGGCAATTATGAGCACTATGAACACCACGCGCATTGTCCTGGAGTATATGCAGAGCCAGGACTTGCCAAAGCAAAACCAGGACCAGACGAGGAGGCGATTGCAGCGCGGCGACGAGAGTGATGAGGAAATGGACATGGACATAGACCTCTCACAAGGCAAAGGCCCCAGCAATGTGGAAATCATGGTGTTACTGGGGCAGGTTCATGCCATGGAACGCCGATTCTGGGCCCGGGAAACAAGCACAGACTGGTGGGACCGCATCGTGCTGCAGGTGTGGGACAATTCCCAGTGGCTGCGAAACTTTCGCATGCGTAAGGGCACTTTCATGGAACTTTGTGACTTGCTTTCCCCTGCCCTGAAGCGCCAGAATACCAGGATGAGAGCAGCCCTCACAGTTGAGAAGCGAGTGGCGATAGCCCTGTGGAAGCTTGCAACGCCAGACAGCTACTGGTCAGTCGGGAATCAATTTGGAGTGGGCAAATCTACTGTGGGGGCTGCTGTGATCCAAGTTGCCAGGGCAATCAAAGACCTGCTGATATCAAGGGTAGTGACTCTGGGAAACGTGCAGGCCATAGTGGATGGCTTTGCTGCAATGGGATTCCCAAACTGTGGTGGGGCCATAGACGGAACCCATATCCCTATCTTGGCACCGGAGCACCAAGCCACCGAGTACATAAACCGCAAGGGGTACTTTTCAATGCTGCTGCAAGCCCTGGTGGATCACAAGGGACGTTTCACCAACATCAACGTGGGATGGCCGGGAAAGGTACATGATGCTCGCGTCTTCAGGCACTGTGCTCTGTTTCGAAAGCTGGAGGAAGGGACTTTCTTCCCGGACCAGAAAGTAACCGTTGGGGATGTTGAAATGCCTATCGTGATCCTTGGGGACCCAGCCTACCCCTTAATGCCATGGCTCATGAAGCTGTACACAGGCAGCCTGGACAGGAGTCAGGACCTGTTCAACTACAGGCTGAGCAAGTGCCGAATGGTGGTGGAATGTGCATTTGGACGTTTAAAAGCGCGCTGGCGCAGCTTACTGACTCGCTCAGACCTCAGTGAAAAGAATATCCCCATTGTTATTGCTGCTTGCTGTGCGCTCCACAATATCTGTGAGAGTAAGGAGGAGACATTTATGGCGGGGTGGGAGGTTGAGGCAAATCGCCTGGCCGCTGATTACACGCAGCCAGACACCAGGGCGGTTAGAGGAGCACAGCAGGGTGCAGTGCGCATCAGAGAAGCTTTGAAAACTAGTTTTGTGACTGGCCAGGCTACGGTGTGAAACTTCTGTTTGTTTGTTTCTCCTTGATGAACCCTCCGCCCCCCCCCCCCACCCGGTTCACTCTACTTCCCTGTAAGCCAACCACCCCACCCTCCCCTCCCCCTTTCGAGCACCGCTTGCAGAGGCAATAAAGTCATTCTAACTTCACATTCATGCATGCTTTATTAATTCATCACACAACTAGGGGGATAATTGCCAAGGTAGCCCGGGATGGGTGGGGGAGGAGGGAAGGAAAAGGACACACTGCAGTTTAAAACTTTAACTCTTATTGAAGGCCAGCCTTCTGATGCTAGGGCAGTCATCTGGGGTGGAGTGACTGGGTGGCCGGAGGCCCCCCACCGTGTTCTTGGGTGTCTGGGTGAGGAGGCTATGGAACTTGGGGAGGAGGGCTGTTGGTTACACAGGGGCTGTAGCGGCGGTCTCTGCTCCTGCTGCCTTTCCTGCAGCTCAACCATACGCTGGAGCATATCAGTTTGATGCTCCAGCAGCCGGAGCATCGACTCTTGCCTTCTGTCTGCAAGCTGACACCACCTATCATCTTCAGCCCACCACTTGCTCTGTTCATCCCGCGATTCAGCCCGCCACCTCTCCTCTCGTTCATATTGTGCTTTTCTGTAGTCTGACATTGACTGCCTCCACGCATTCTGCTGTGCTCTGTCAGCGTGGGAGGACATTTGGAGTTCCGTGAACATATCATCCCGCGTCCTCAGTTTTCTCTTTCTAATCTTCACTAGCCTCTGTGAAGGAGAAACATTTGCAGCTGGTGGAGGAGAAGGGAGAAGTGGTTAAAAGACACATTTTAGAGAACAATGGGTACACTCTTTCACGTTAAATTTTGCTGTTCACATTACACAGCACATGTGCTTTCGTTACAAGGTCGCATTTTTCCTCTTATATTGAGGGCCTGCCGGTTTGGTGTGAGAGATCACTCACGCAGTGCCAGGCCACAGATTTCAGGTTGCAGGCAGCCATGGTAAGCCACAGTCTTTTGGCTTTTTTTAACCTTCTTAACATGTGGGAATGGTTTCAAACAGTAGCGCTCTCATTTCCCATACCAAGCACCCGTTGGGTTGGCCATTTAAAATGGGTTTGCAATGTAAAATGAGGGGCTGCGGTTTCAGGGTTAACATGCAGCACATACCCAACTAACTCCCCTCCCCCCCCACACCCAATTCTCTGGGATGATCACTTCACCCCTCCCCCCCACCGCGTGGCTAACAGCGGGGAATATTTCTGTTCAGCAGAGCAGGAACAGGCACCTCTGAATGTCCCCCCCCCTTAATAAAATCGCCCCATTTCAACCAGGTGACCGTGAATGATATCACTCTCCTGAGGATAACAAAGAGAGATAAGGAATGGATGTTGTCTGCATGCCAGCAAACACCGGGACCGTATGCTGCCATGCTTTGTTATGCAATGATTCCAGACTACGTGCTACTGGCGTGGCGTGGTAAAGTGTCCTACCATGGCGGACGGGATAAGGCAGCCCTCCCCAGAAACCTTTTGCAAAGGCTTTGGGAGTACATGAAGGAGAGTTTGCTGGAGATGTCCCTGGAGGATTTCTGCTCCATCCCCATACACATTAACAGACTTTTCCAGTAGCTGTACTGGCCGCGATTGCCAGGGCAAATTAATCATTAATCATTAAACACGCTTGCTTTTAAACCGTGTGTAATATTTACAAAGGTACACTCACCAGAGGTCCCCTGTGCGCCCTCAGGGTCTGGGAGCACGCCTTGGGTGAGTTCGGGGGTTACTGGTTCCAGGTCCAGGGTGATAAACATATCCTGGCTGTTGGGGAAACAGGTTTCTCCGCTTCCTTGCTGCTGTGAGCTATCTACATTATCTTCATCCTCATCTTCCTCGTACCCCGAACCCGCTTCCCGGTGTGTTTCTCCAGTGAGGGAGTCATAGCACACGGTTGGGGTAGTGGTGGCTGCACCCCCTAGAATGGCATGCAGCTCCGCGTAGAAGCGGCATGTTTGCGGCTCTGCCCTGGACCTTCCGTTTGCTTCTCTGGCTTTGTGGTAGGCTTGCCTTAGCTCCTTAATTTTCACGCGGCACTGCTGTGCGTCCCTGTTATGGCCTCTGTCCTTCATGGCCTTGGAGACCTTTTCTAATATTTTGCCATTTTGTTTACTGCTACGGAGTTCAGCTAGCACTGATTCGTCTCCCCATATGGCGAGCAGATCCCATACCTCCCGTTCGGTCCAGCTCTTTTGCGATCCTGGGACTCCATCACGGTTACCTGTGCTGATGAGCTCTGCGTGGTCACCTGTGCTCTTCACGCTGAGCAAACAGGAAATGAAATTCAAACATTTGCGGGGCTTTTCCTGTCTACCTGGTCAGTGCATCTGAGTTGAGAGTGCTGTCCAGAGCGGTCACAATGAAGCACTGTGGGATAGCTCCCGGAGGCCAATAACCTCGAATTCCGTCCACACTACCCCAATTCCGACCCGCTAAGGCCGATTTTATCGCTAATCCCCTCGTCGGAGGTGGAGTAAAGAAACCGGTTTAAAGGGCCCTTTAAGTCGAAAGAAAGGGCTTCGTCGTGTGAACGTGTCCAGGCTTAATTCGATTTAACGCTGCTAAAGTCTACCTAAACTCGTATTGTAGACCAGGCCTTAGTTCCTGTCAAGTGCACTCCCTCAAAGGACACAAATGTGCAGTAAACCCTACACCCATGACAGCCCCATGAACTCTCCTTGTGAGTTTGAGAAGAGGGGCTCTGTGGCTGACAAGCTGGGCAGAAGGGTGCAGCATAAACCTACTTGGCATACCACCTGTCACCCTGCCTGGATATACCATTTTATGCTGCTAGGGGGTGGGGAAAAAGCTTCCTCCTCCCCTTGAGACTAGTTTAAGACATATGTTTTGGGATCTGCTGCTGGCATCACACTACTTGCCTTTTCATTTTGTTGCAACTTGGCAGGTGCATATGGCAGGTGTTTCCTGGTCAATAGGGTGGACTGTTTCCTGGATAAACTGGAATGGGAAGCAGATTAGGAGACCTCACCTAAAGAAATTGGGGGAATGAGGTTGGGGCTCCTAATCTTTGACAAAATCCTAAAACAACCCCCACTTCCCCACTCCCTTCATATGAGGAGTGGGCTATTGGGTCCCAGACATGGGAGTGGAAAATGAAGGAGGGAAGAGGGTTGATGGCGGATGGATGGATTACAGAAGGGATGATAACCTGCACAGGCTGAGTTATTGCCAGATAGTTCAAGTGTGTTACTAAATAAAGTTCCAGCTTAATTAAACCATATTCCTGGTGTTTTTTGCTTTTCCTTCTGTAGTGTCCAGGACAATATGAACCAGGCCTGAGATTACAAATAAATGAGTCCCCAGTTTAATAGCTATTTAGGCCTATTACACTCTTTCCTGTACTTAGCTATTGATACTCTTACAAATAACTTTGATTTACCTGTACACCTTGCTTATTACAGAGTTTCAACCAAACCAATCTGTGTTAACATTTAACATTTGAGTTTGCTGGAAAGGCATATGCAAGGTTGTTGGTTTCGTTAATTTCTTTAAAAAAATACTCCGTTCACCTGTCCTGTTTTCTGTAACTTTACCCCGAGAATTTCCATCACTTTGATGTAACAAACTCTGATACAGCCTGCTTCTCAATATAGCTATGTTGTAGATGGAGAGATTTTCAATTTTACAGCCTAGACTAGGAAGAAGGAACTCAATTATGCGTTCCATCTTCCACATATCAGTCTCACTTACTGTGCTGAGCTCAATAGTATCCTTCTGTATTTTGGATTAGTCATGTTGGCCAAGATGTGCAATGGTTTCATATCTTCTCTAAATGTTTATTACTATTACGTCATTGGAGGAAGCCAGATTTGTTGACAGTTGTCTCTAAATTAGGCTAAAATTTATATTTAGAAAAAAATTATTAGCTTCCAGTTTTACTAGGGTTTTAAAACATACAAGTGTAAACACCCTACAGTTCATCTTGACCAGCTAACTTGCATTAAAATACAAGTTGTCCTGGGAACACTAGGGTTTTTAAAAGTTTTATTAAAGTATGCTGGCTAACAAATTTGATGGAGGAAAGGGAATGAGGACTTCTATCCTATTTTAGTCATAACATGAAGGATTGACTTCACAAGACATTCTTGCCTTGTGTGAGACTGATAGATCTGTATATGAAAAATGAACCCCAGTACTGTACTGTCAATTTTTTTTTTAAATCAACGAGAGGACTTTTTTTACTGTGAGTTGAAGTCTAACTATTCACCCCAATCCTGTGTATCAGTAATGTTGTTGTTCAAAGTTGCATTTGAGTACCAAACTATAAAAGGGGATTGTTAATGTGACGACTCACTGGCGTGGTGCCTCCTGCTGGTCGTCCTGGGAATTAGCTCTTGTCCAGCCCAGAGCACCCTCTGCAGGCTGCTGTCTCATCTGGCTCTGGCCCTGTGTGCCTCCCGGACCCCAGTGCCCTTTACCTCAGGGTCTGCCTCAGCAGTACTCCCCTTGCTCTGGGTCTCCCCTCCCAGGGGAACCCCCAACCCTCTAAGCCCACCTTGCCTCAGTGGCTACTGCCAGTCCTCATCTAACCCCCAATTGTGGGGCAAACTGCAGTCTGTCATGGCCACTCCTCATTGGCAAGGAGGTTGGACCAGCTGCCTCTGGCTAACCCCGGGCTGCACCTCTGCAACCCCTCTACCAGCTTTGGCCTTTAGCAAAGTCTACAGCCTGGAGATTTGCCAGGCTAGAGCTCCCCAGTTCCTGTTACCTTCCACAGCCCTGCTCCACTTCTAGCTGCTTGGGAGCAAGGTACCTGAACTTCACACTTCACGGCTAGAGTGAGCTCCTTCAGCTCCTGGCCCCCAGCCCTCTTATCAGGGCCAGCTGAGCCCTAATTGAGCTGGCCACACCTGTGGTCAGCTACTCAAGTGCTTTCACTCCTTTTCCCAGCCACAGCCCTCCACAGGGCTGCTTTTACTATTGGCTCCACAGGGCTGTTTTAACTCCTTCAGGGCCAGAGCGGGGTGACCACCCCACTACAGTCAACTGTTCTGTGTGCAGTTTTGCTTTCTGTGTCACAACTTTCACCAAACTGGTTCTCCTGTGTTCAGCTCAAATTAGCCCAGTCCATAAAATTTATCGCAGCCCTTAAGATCCAGGGCTTACAGTCTTTCTACCTCCCTATTGATTCCATGGAGGTAGTCAGGGCCGCCCAGGAGGGGGGTAAGTGGGGCAATTTGCCCCAGGCCCCGCAGGGGCCCCCCACGAGAATGTCGGAGGCTCCCCCCGCCTCCGCCTTCCCCCATCCCCCGGCACCTCAGCGCGCCGTGTCCAGGAGCGGTCCTGGATAGAGCTGCAGCGGCGTGGCTCAGGCGGGCCTGAGGTCCTCCCGCTCGGAGCCGTGTGGTAAGGGGGCGGGGCTGCGAGCTCCAGCAGGCCGAGCTGCAGGCTCTCCTGGACGCGGCTCGCTGAGGCTCTGGGAGAGGCGGGGGTAAGCGGCATGGTAAGCCCCTCTGAGCCGGGCACCCTCCCAGCCCTGACCCCCCAGATCCAAGCCCAGCCCCTCTGAGCCGGGCATCCCCCGACCCAGAGCCCAGCTCCCCACCCAGCCCTGGGCAACAGTAGCGCCACCCCCTGGCATCGACAGCCCATTGGCACCAACCATCACCCAGCAACAGCCCATTATGTAATTGCAAATGTATACATACCATTAAAGCATTTAATGTTTTTAAATGTATTTTGTGTATTTTCAAATTATTAAAAATTAATTTTGAATGTATTTCATTAGTTAATTTTTACATTTCTAAATACATGTTACTATAGTATTGCAACTTTTTTTATGGAAAGGGCCCCCAAAATTGTTTGCTCCAGGCCCCCTGAATCCTCTGGGCGGCCCTGGAGGTAGTTGGGCATGGAGCTATTTTCCCTCCATCATCCCAGAGCCTTTTGCCTCAATGCACTCCTTCCTTTATAGCTGGGCTTGTTTTCTTTATTGGTCTCGGCTGTTGGTGCTGTCTCCATGATGGATAATTGTTCTGGGGTGTGGTCAGCCTAGCTTCCTGTAAGTGGGGAAAGCTCTCCTCTCTCACTTCTACTTATGTTCTATAAGGGGGTTTACAAACCCCTTAACAGGGATGCTATAAGCATGTGTCAGTAGAACAGGAACAGTTAAAAAATAAAGAATTATTCTTCTGTTCATGGCTGAGTGAGTATATGATCAGTGTCTTTTAGGATTTCAGTTCCAACTCTTTGTTAGCTTTGTATTTTTAAGATTATTTTTGAGCTGGCAATGTTGTAGAAATGTTGAGGCAATGTCTGACCCATGACCTCAAATTTCTCAAAATACCTATGGGCCTGCTGACTGAATTGGGTATCTTTTTGGATCTATGGACCTTTAAAGTCTAAAATTAATAGAATGGGTGGGTTTTTTGTTTTGTTTGCACAAAGATGACCCAATCAAACCCCATTAGTTGATGCCAGTGACCTTAGAAGTGGAGTGTTCCATTGTGATTGTGCAAGAAGGGAGGGAAATCTGAGTTCCAAGGGGAAGGAACAAGCTGGGCTACCAAAAAAACAAGGGGTGGGGGGAAGATACTAAAGACAATAGAAGGATGCCACCTTAGGATTTTTGGATTTTTAATTCAAGCAGGGGTGGGGGGGGGGGGGAGAAATTCTGAGTGTCTGTCTCTCTCTCTGAAACTATTGCTTATAGAAAAGTGTTCTCAAACACCCATCATAGCCTGAGGTTCAATAACTTTGTCCTAAAAAAATCACTCATGCATATATCTAATGAGCTGCATGCTTTATCCTGAGAAGTCATGCTATTGTCTCCTGAATTCTTGGTTCAATTTTAAATGCAACAAGTTGTCATGGTGGAAGGTTTCATATAACCCGATCAGTGGTCTGGGGAAGATTGGCTATTACCTAATCACCCATAGCTTTGGAAGGAAACTTAACTTCTAGTTTTATCAATTCTTTCAATGAGCAATATGGATTCCAAAAACTTTGACAACTGGGAGTGGATGCCAGCTGGTCAACTTAAAAGCTGATCAGTTCCCTGTAATGAATGTATACTCCTGACACTTGAAATAATTGATTGCCAATAAAATCCCCCTGAAGTCTCCAACATGATCCTGTTTGTTTGTTTTTTTTTAATCTGCTGAGACTTGAGCAGAGAGACTGCAGCAGGCAGGAAGTTGCAATTCTAGAAAGACCTGTGCACCCTGCTGTTTCAATTTGCACTTGTTGGATAAGCTGGGAGATAATACAGTCACAATCATCTCAACTAAATAGAAAACTCGCTTGTTATGAAAGCATGGCTCATTACAAAGAGCAAGTCATATTGTACTCCTTGCTATTATAAGGTTCAGTCTGTTTTAGGTTTAGCTTGATGTCAGAACACCAAAGGAAGACCAGAATCTTTGATACTGACACAGCTGTTCTTTTCTCTCCCTTCTCTTTCCTGTCCAACAAGATGAAAAGTGTTCAATAATAGCAGATTTTTAGTGTAATATCAATTGCTTCTACCTGTCTGCTGCCCCCACTCTGAGAGCCAAGATGTCCTTTATGGAAGCAACACTTACTTGCAACGATGGAGAGATCACCACGGATAGAGTGCAGGGTTAGCTGGTAAAAGGAAACCACAGCAAGAAGATTTTAAAATGATAGAAAGCTGGTACAATGCTGTATTTCCACTTTACCTGGTGAACAATTAATGAAAGGCACTCTTTAGTGCAATTCCTTTTTACAGGCTTTTCTAGCTATGCAATAAAATCTAAGACTACAAAGATTTTTCAGGTGAAAAAGGGAAATTCTAGCTAAAAAAGTTCCTGTTTTCAAGATTGAATGAAGTGGCCTCCAGAGAGGTTTATTTCATATACTGATTGGCCTTTGTGTTGTGCTTGACATATATCAATGTACTATTCGTTCTGAAGCTCAAAAGGTAATGCAAAGCAATAGAGTTATCACTCAAAAAAACTTTTGATTTTTGTGTTTCTCAAGTATGTTTCCTATCAATAGGAATCATTAAAAGCCCAGGAAATCATGAGTTAAGCCAAGAATCGCATCCACAGCCTCTTTTGCCTTCGTAACCATCCAAACCATCTCTCACTCCTCAGCTTCACAGCAAATCCCCTTTTAATTCTCATCTATCACCAACCACAATACACACGTCCAGTGCATCATAATCACACCCAAGCACACAAAGTAGCTGAAATGTGAGTTAAAATTAAGATATGCTTCCTATAGTCATATGTGCAGTGGTAAAATCTGTAAAGTGTTTGCAGTATTTATATGTGAGAATGTTGGAGGTCAGACTTCAGGTTGTGCGTGGAGTATGATTGAGGCATTGAATGTATGTGATGTAGTTGGTTATATGCTGGCTGAACTCCTGGCTAAGCAGTGTGGCTAGGTGGAGGCAGAGAGTCAGCAATAAAGCAGCTTCCTCACATCCTCCAAAAGAGGTAGCCAAAGAGAGACACTATCATAAGAGAGGATTGGTGTGGGGAAAGGTGATCAGGCCCCCATTGAAGATATCTGGAGGTAAGAGCGATCCTGGGACTTGCTGGAGGAAGGGTTTGATTAGGGACTAGAGAAGGGTCCCTATTGAGGTGTCAAGTGGCTATGGGAGCTAGGGCCATCTCTGTGAAGCTCCTCCTAGAACTTCAAATGTATTTAATCAAATTTCCAAGTGCAGCAATAAGGGTGACTTGGTTATAACCCTTTTTGAAGCAAACTTTGGGGTTCAGTTAATAAATCCCTTAGTAAAGTGAAAGCTCTGCATTCACAAAGCCCAAGTGTCAACAGCAGGATAGACACAGTAGGGGCAAATTCTTGGCCCTAAACCAGCAGAGCTCTGGCACAGTGGAGGGAGAGCATGGGGGACTGGTTGTGCCTCCCAGATCCTCAGTCATCTAGCTCTGGTATACGTTAAAGCAGCAGGGAGGTTCCACTACCAGAGAATTGAACGTGGCAGAACAATACTCTACCATACCCCTTCTGTGGCCTGCTCTGCCCTTGCCTCAGCCCCAGAATGCTCCCTCCCTGTCCTTACCCTACAGATGCAATGGGAGAAGGAGGTGGCAGAGCTAGCTCTTTTGGCCTTCTACCAGCAAAGAGTTCCCCCATGCAGAGGGAAGGGAATCTTCGCTATCTGCATTTACTAATGACATTATTATGAAGGTATAAATTAGAATTGGCGTATTAGACAGACTGTGACATGTCTCCTGGTAATTAAATATGATTTCAATTATAACATTGTCTGGCCCAGACACAGGATTTCTTGGCATAGGTGTGAAGAAGCTGCTATGGAAACCTAGCTATCTTCCCTTGGGTGCTTTTTATTGTACATAAATGAGTAGTCTGTACTTTTCTATAGTGGCCCCTAGTGACCGTCTCAAAGCAATTGCCAGGTATCCTATCCCAAAGATATAGTACTGGAATTTCAGGTAGTCAAATAGTCTGAAAACAGGGCAAGAGATCATGGTAGTTGGCTAGTTCAGCAAATTGCCCTAAAAGAGAGAGCCACACAGTTGTCCCCTTAGGAGGAGGAAAAAGTGAATTCAGAAAAATCAGGGAGCCCTTTCAAAGAAGACTGGATTTGTTTTTAGATTGGCTATGCTAAAGATTTACAGCATGCTGTCATATGTAGTTTCTTTGTGGAGACTGGTTTATGGCATGTGTTAAACTGTGGTTTAACTATGAGGCTGTCACAAGTGACAGTACACCATGAAAGCTGGCGCTCTTGATGCTTGGGTTTTCATATCTCATTCCCTTAAGAATCTGTAATGCAGGGGGTGAAATTGTGTGGTCCAGGTGGGAAGCAGGCTGGCTTTAACTATTGTACTGCTTGTCGTAACCACAATGAAACCTAGTGCAAAAAAATCAGTTCTTGGCAAACACTTCCTTCACCAGCTGCTGAGAATTCTGATGTAAAGTCATATGCTCCCTTGACTGGTGTGTGAAGGTCCTGGTGCTTTCCCCCATGTCCCTTCTGAAAGTGGAACTGGGGTATATGTGATGTGACTACTTCTGTGCTCACTTGGTTTAATGGGCTTCTCTGCTTGTATTAAGATTGCCTTTAGATGCTTCCCATTAGATGCTATTTTGAATTGCTTATAACTTTACCAAACTTCAACCATGTGGGCTGAAATTTTCCACGTCGGGTGTCTGCTAAATGTTTTTGGAAAATTTCAGCCAAAACAGTTCTGCTATTTCTGAGTTTTAGATTAGGAAATAAAATATTGTTTTCCCCATGTTAAATATTGGTGACCTTTCCCTTGAAAATCCCTACTGAAATCTGGCAGAGGAGTAGTCTTCATGTCAGGCATGGGCTTTTTTTTTCTGTTCCTGTGAAAATCTGTCCAAATTTGGCCAAGTTATAAGCCTCTGAAAAATCAGTTTGCAAAATGCTCAGTAGAGACTGCTTCAATGTTAACAGCTAAATTCCCCAAATGTTCCATGCACACTGAACATGCTCCACCCTTCTACAATTACAGTTATGGGCTGTTGCAGGCTGGGCATGTGACCTGACAGGCAGGAGACCATCTTTCTTGTGCTTTGAATGACTCTCCCACCTCACTGCTGAGCCCAGGCCATGTGGAGGAGGAAGCTGCCTGATTTAAATGCAGAGATGACAAATGCTGGACCTACTGGGGCAGAGGGGAGGTTGAGACAAGGAGCCCAGTGGGGGATACTGGGACTGGAGGTTGGTGAGGTGGCAGAGGGGAAAATGGGAGTTGGGAGGTGTGTTTTGAGGTGGAGGGCTGGGAATGGCTAGGTAATGAGATGGGGACTAAAATCCATCAGGGCAGGAGGAAAAAGGGGGTGAGATCTGATGAAGAATCAAGGTGTGGCAAACGACAACTGGCTAGGCAGAAAGTGGCTAAGGAGCCCAGGGAATGAGATTAGGTGTGCGAGTCAGTGGGTATGGAGAAGGTGGGCATGAGGTTATTGCAGGTTAGCGTAGTGAAGAGAGACATGCCAGATGATGGTGTGGGAATAGCTGGGAAAGGTAGCTGCAACTGAACATATGAATGGCCATACTGGGTCAGACCCAAAGTCCATCTAGCCCAGTATATTGTCTTTGGACAATGGCCAATGCCAGATCCTTCAGAGGGAAGTGATCTATTGCCTGTTATCTGTTCCCAGCTTCTGGCAAACAGAGGCTAGGGACCGGGATTAGAAGATTGAGGAGTGGAGACTGGAACTGATTAGGTGAGTAGAATGTGACTGGGATGAGGTGCCAAGGATGTGGAAGAGGCTAGAATGGGACAGGGACAGGCTGGAACGGGATTAGGCAGAGTCCTGGGCAGAAGAGTCTATGCCAGGGGTCGGCAACCTTTCAGAAGTGGTGTGCCGAGTCTTCACTTATTCACTTTAACTTAAGGTTTCACGTCTCAGTAATACATTTTTTAACGTTTTTTAGAAGGTCTCTCTCTAAGTCTATATTATATAACTAAACTATTGTTGTATGTAAAGTAAACAAGCTTTTCAAAATGTTTAAGAAGCTTAATTTAAAATGCTGATCTTATGTCGCCGGCCCACTCAGCCCGCTGCCGTCCTGGGGTTCCATTCACCTAGTTCGGCAGTGGGCTGAGCGGGGCCTGCGGGACCCTGTCTGGCAAGGGGCCGGCAGCGGGCTGAGCGGGGCTGGTGGCTGGGGTGCAAGTGGGAATGTGGGGGAGAGGTGTTGCAGGAACTCCCGTTTGGTGGTGGGGATGTGGGGGGGTGCAAGAGTCAGGGCATGGGGTGGCTGGGTATGCATGGGGGGTGCAGGAGTCAGAATGGGGGGCTGGAGGTGTGTGGAGGGGGTGCAGGGGTCAGGGCAGAGGGCTGGGGTGCTCAGCTCATGGGGGTGCTCACAGCAGGGGGCTGGAGTGGATATGCCCCATCCCCACCTCTTTCTCCAGGGCCCCGTCCCCACCTTTTCTCTGCCTCCTCCCCGGAGCAGCTAGCACGCTGCGGCTCCACTCCCCCTCCCCATGGCAAGGGCAATCAGCTGATCGGTGCAGAGAAGTAGATGCAGGAAAGCACCACGCTGGGGGAAGAAGCGGGGGAGGGGGAAGCTTGGCTGCTGGCAGGACCAAGCTTCTGCCTCCTGCCCCCACAGGAGAGAGCGGTGGGTGGGGCGGCTGAGTGGGGCCGGGACCCCGGCAGGCAGCCACGTGCCATTAAAAATCGGCTCGCGTGCCATCTTTGGCACACGTGCCGCAGGTTGCTGACCCCTGGTCTATGCCTAGTACAACCCACTCCCCTTTAGAACATGGATTAGAATCCAGGGACCCCAAATCTCACCATTCCTCTGCTGTCAGCAAATATTCTGGGACATGTTCTAGCAAAGTGTCCCAGCCCCCTCTAGTCCTTGTTCACAGAGAACAGTGGGTCTCAAACTGTTTTACTGGCGACCCCTTTCACACAGCAAGCCTCTGAGTGTGACACCCCCCCCCCCCAAAAAAAAACACTAAACACACTTTTTAAAAAATATATTTAACACCATTATAAATGCTGGAGGCAAAGCACGGTTTTAGGTGGAGGTTGACAGCTTGCGACCCCCCCCCCCCCATATAATAACCTCATGACCCCCTGAGGGGTCCTGACCCCCAGTTTGAGAACCCCTGACATAGAAGATAATATACTACTGTTACCAGTTACTCCATTAGCTCCAGATTAGAAGTCAGTGTGCTGGATCTAAAGGCTTCAACCCTGCTGATGACCCATGTGAGTATTAGTATGGGGCCGCATGATTGAATTTGCTGTTTTAAAAAAATGCTGTAAAACAAAAACCAGAGGTGTTTTTTTTTTTTTTTTTTTTATTAAGGTCGCAAGGTCAAACTCGGAAGTGAGGAAAAGCCAGAATTAAAGTTGTCTGTGTAACCTTAATTCAGCCTGCTTGAGCACATGCATTATACTACTGTTCTTATTTACATGATCACGCTTTTTTTGTAGGACTCTGCCTTATTCAGTGCACAGAATGGGTCTTACCCTAGGGATGAATTAAGGTTATATAGTGAAGAAAACTGGCTGTAGGACCCTGACTTCATTTGAAGTTGAAAAGTGTGTCGTGAACGAGGTAAGGAACTGTAGGAAGAAAGAGGGTGGTGTCATGGTTAAGACAGTTGAATGCTGCTCTGGAGAACTGGATTCTAACCCTGCCTCTGCCACAGAGTCCCTATGTGATATTGGGGCAAATCACTTTTCAAAGGTGGTTACTAATTGTTTGTTCCTCATTTTGTGGGTGTCCAATTTTAGACTCCAGGGTCTGCTTTTGCATTCACATCTGCAACCGAAGCCAATAGGAGCTGTGCATTGAACATTTATATTGCTAAGTACTCTGAAAAATCAGGTCGTCTGTGTCTCAAATGCTTTTGACCTTCATCTCTTTCTGCTTCAGTTCCAATCTGTAAAATGGCATAGGGCGTTGTGAAAATAAATTCATTAATATTTGTGAAGCATTCATGCTCTACTGACAAGCACCATATAAAAGCCCACGGTTTCTCTTAAGGGCAGGGTGCTTGACTTTGTCATCTTAATGAAGGTGTTTATTCTATAATGTAGTCTTGTGTATAATATAGATTACGAATGTCCATGTGACTGTTACTTTTATCCCTTTATATCTTCTCTAAATCAATCAAAATTGCTAAAGATGGTGCCCAGATTAATTTTCAATTGACCAAACTACTAGAAGAAAAATTTGCAAGTTGATCTCCCCACCCCCCCCCCCCAATGTAGTTTTTTGGGGGCTGTTAACATTTCATTAAAACAAAACCAGGAGTCTTCTAAAATGTTGAGTTAAGTAGCAGCAACAGATGCCATATTTTCAAGCAATGTTTCAACCAGCCCCAGTTAATCTTATTGAGTTGAAAGGAGAAGTTCAGACCTCTCTGACCCATTGTTTCAATCTGTTTTTCTGTACACCACAAAGACAGTTTTACATTGGTTCTCCTTGAGAAGGTAAAGTAGTTAGAACTTTAAGTATTAAAGATGATTTCCATAATTTTCTGAAGACTATAAGCTATGGATAAAACCTAAATCCATACTGTAAGATTTTGGTTGTGTGTATTTCCAGTAGACCAGCAATTAAGAAGCCCAACTCCCCTGCTCAAATATGAGATCTAAGAAAAAAAGTAAATTGAGTCATATTACTTTTGACAGTAAAAATGGAGCTACCCCAGAACCAGGCACAACAGAATTCAGGTTCGATTAATGTCTGTTTGGGAATCCTGACACGCAGGAGTGACACTCCTACTGAGAGCAAATCAAAGCTTTAGATACTATTATTAGCACAATTTGTGTAAAACACAAATATTCCAGACCAAATGAGAAAGTAGTTGTAATGCACCTTACACATACTCACACCTTTCTCATGGAGACCTAGTGTGGAAGACGTGGTGTTCCACGAGGGTCCTATCCTGCCTCTGGCATGCCAAGCAAGTCTGATGGTCAAGATCTCAAAGCTTACATGATGGTTTGTGCTATTATAGGGTCTGGTGGCTGTTATGAATATTCATATAAATGTTCAGCCTCCTTTGTCCATAATTGACTTCCTCACCCTAATAATGTTGAGGTGTCCTTATTCTATAGGTTAGTATATTGAGGATCTCAAGTTCTTATCTCGTATGTCAGTTTGTGGTTGTACACTTGCAGATGTTCCTATCCTAAAATATTCAAAGCTTGTATTGGTTTGACTTCCTGCTGGTATCGTTTTATATAAAAATCACCTAAGCAAACAATTCCCAGTTTCCCCAATAGCTCAGGGTCACCATCCAGCAACTCACTTATGCTAAGGGCCATAGGCCTCAAAGCCTTATGCTAACTACTTAAGCGAAATATCTTCTAGACAGAGTATAGGCTTGTAGGCTGCTTGCTTTACTGCTAAATAAAATACTTTTAAGCTAGCTCTATAGGCTACAACAGTAGTATGGAGAAGTGGAAAGCGTTCTCTCCACGTTTAGGGCATGGGTTCCTAAAGTCCAGGGCTTCTCTTGCCTACCTGTATTCCCATGCAACCAGCTTTTTGAATTCCAGAGGTGAGGTCCAAAGTGGGGAAATCCCAGGTGGTGAGAATCCTATTAATGCTTACTCTTTATGCTGTGTTATGACTCTGAGGCACTTTTTGGTTAAGTAGAAGTACTCCAAAGAAAACTTCTCAATTAATATGTTGCATTTGGGTTCACAAAAGGCTTCACCAACAGTCAAAGTATTCATAGGAAGTTGATAATGGGGTGGCTATTGGTTTGTTCTTGGGGGTAGGTAGAGGGTTGGAGATATGCTTTGGGATGAAGACTCTTGAAGTCTGTGACCTCTCTGCAGCGGGCTACGTTGCAAGTGCTGTAAATGTAAGCTTCACCTTTTAAAAGGTGTCAATTGCCATTAAGGCCTTGTCTACACTACAAAGTTTTGTTGGCAACAAAACAGGGGAGGTGTACACACTACAAAGCTACTTTTGGCAGCAAAACAAAACCACCTCAATGAGAGGCATAAAGCGTTTTACTGCAAAGTTAAAGCAATAAAGTGTCAGTGTAGACATAAAGTTTGTTTTGTAGACATAACTGGCTTCCACCAGTATCCCACAATACCTGCAGTGACAACTCTGCTCACCAGGGCTGCCCAGAGAGGGGGGCAAGTGGGGCAATTTGCCCTGGGCCCTGCAGGGGCCTCACGACTGAGAATGCCTTCCCTGGCTACTCACCCGGCGGCGGTCCGGGTCTTCGGCAGCACTTCGACGGCGGGCCCTTCAGTGCTGCCGAAGACCCGGAGCGAGTGAAGGACCTGCCGCAGACTCGGAGCACCGCCCGGTGAGTACAAGCGCCGCTGCAGGTGGTGCCTTTTTTTTTTTTTTTTTTTTATGTTCACTCCCCCACTTTGCCCCAGGCCCCCTGAATCCTCTGGGTGGCCCTGCTGCTCACTGTTTTAATCTCTGGCCCTGCAGGCATGTGCCCCTCCCCTTTCAAAGCTCCTGGAAGTATCTGACAGCTGAGCCTGCTGTTCCCTTTGGGGAACAACGAGTAAATAACGAAGGTGGAATGCTCCTGTTCTGCCCTGCACTAGGAACAGAGCAGCAGGCAGACTGCTGCTGGGGGGGTGGGGGTGTCCACACGCGTGTGTGCAGGGGTGTGTGTGTGTGACTGCCATTGCTGCTTTGAAATCCCTCAGTGGGGAGAGCTCACAGAGCTGCTCAGGATGCCGCTCTGGGACTGAGGAGGCTGTGGGAGACATCGGAGGGAATCACAGAACCATACGCAGGCAGTGGGCTGCTTCGGGAGAGACTGCTGTGCGGAGCAGAGCTGGGGGCTGATGTGCGGGGAGGAGGGGGTCCCCTCCCCCTGCCTCAGGATAGGTCAGTCAGCCTGCTGTCTCCCCCTCTCCAGACACACCACTCTTCTCCTCTCTCCCCCCACACACTTTCCTTGAAAAAGCATCTGACAATCTACCGGAACAACGGGATTGAGAAACCTGCATCATGTGACACTGTATCTGCCCCATGAGGCATTGCAAAAACCCTTCCTAAAGCACCCTGCGGCCAGTTGCACAGTGGGATAAATATCAGTGTACTACTGTTTCAATGCAAAAGCTGTTAGTGTGGATGCGCTCTGCCGACACAAGGAGCTAGTGTGGACATGCAACAATGGTTGTAATTAAAGTGGTTTAATTAAAGTGGCATAACTTTTGCCGACAAAACTTTGTAATGTAGACAAGGCCTAAGTTGGTGTCCTGTATCATGTCGCTTAACAAAGCTGCTGCATAGCTATTAATCAGAAAGTCAGAGCAAAGAATCTTTGTCTTTACCATCTCTTATGGGCCAGGATTGACAGGGTTGATTCAAATACTTTGTTCAACCTCCTTAGATATGCAAAACTGTACTGGAAATGTCATGACAGCAAACTATTTTTCTATTGCTATTCCAACTTGGCCTCCCAAGGCATTTCTAGATTTCTATTGGGAGGATCAGAATATCAAAAGAGGCAATGCTACTGACCTGACTAGAACCATGAAGTGCTAGAAATGTAATAAAACAATCTGACACTTCAAAAAATTAATTTGAACAGAGCAATAATTATAATGCAATTTAAGTCCCTGTACCCACAAAAAGGTTTAGGTTCCAGTTCAGTTGAAGTGCTAGGACACTATTTGTTTTGTCGCCTCTTGTACATGAACCTACTCATCTATTTCTAGCAGCTCTGCAGTTCAGCTATTGAAAAGACAAAGAAAAATATTTTATCTGCGGCTAATGGGATGGAGTCATGGCTCCATGATACCAAATAAGGCTATTGAAACAAAGGACACAGTAAATGGGTGTAAGAGGCAATATCTTTAGGGAGAAAGGTAATAGAAGAATATGGTGACAAAACAAGGAAGCAGCGTTGAGATAAAGTTAAGGAGGCTAGATGTGATGTGCAAGTGGCTTTCCCAAGCAATTTATTATGTCCTCTTGTGAACCTAACACACACCGAAATTAACACAGAAATGCAATCTTCTTCTGCTATTTCTTTGTTTGCCAGCTTGTAATATTATTTTTGACTCTTAATGAAAAAGCAATTGAAGCGTACTGTGGAAAGCATTTCACAGGGATATTGCTTAAATCTAAAGATAGTTTTGCTTTTCTATCTCATTTAAGCAGTCCAGAGCTGAAATCACTCGCCTCTAAATGACTGATGCTCACTGGAATGAGATTGAAAAACAAGATGCTTTCTGGCCTTGAAAGTCTTCTGAGCAGTAAAACCAAAAATTCCTCTTGACTACAAATCAGATGTTTTTTGTTTTTATTTTTTTCTGTTGATGAAAGCCACTTTCTTGTTGTAATAAACAATAAAGAAAATGCTAACACTTTGGCCTTTTAATGAGGTTTATGAGGCTATTGTGAAAGAGCTGGCTGTATTTTAAAGAATCCTTATTAAGGTTGCAGGAACAAACCATCCCAATGTGTAGAAAGAATAGTAAATATGGCAGGCGACCAGGTTGGCTTAACAGTGAAATCCTTGCTGATCTTCAAGACAAAAAAGAAGCTTACAAGAAGTGGAAAATTGGAAAAATGACCAGGGAGGAGTATAAAAATATTGCTCAGGCATGCAGGAGTGAAATCAGGAAGGCCAAATAACACTTGGAGTTGCAGCTAGCAAGAGATGTTACGAGTAACAAAGGGTTTCTTCAGGCATGTTAACAACAAGAAGAAAGTCAAGGAAAGTGTGGGCCCCTTACTGAATGAGGGAGGCAACCTAGTGACAGAGGATGTGGAAAAAGCTAATGTACTCAATGCTTTTTTTGCCTCTGTCTTCATGAACAAGGTCAGCTCCTAGACCGCTGCACTGGGCAGCACAGCATGGGGAGGAGGTGACCAGCCCTCTGTGGAAAAAGAAATGGTTTGGAACTATTTAGAAAAGCTGGATGAGCACAAATCCATGGGGCCGGATGTGCTGCATCCAAGGGTGCTAAAGGAGTTGGCGGATGTGATTGCAGAGCCATTGGCCATTATCTTTGAAAACTCATGGCAATCGGGGAGGTCCCAGATGACTGGAAAAAGGCTAATGTAGTGCCCATCTTTAAAAAAGGGAAGGAGGAGGATCCGGGGAACTACAGGCCAGTCAGCCTCACCTCAGTCCCTGGAAAAATCATGGAGCAGGTCCTCAAGGAATCAATTCTAAAGCACTTAGAGGAGAGGAAAGTGATTCAGAAACAGTCAGCATGGATTCACCAAGGGCAAGTCATGCCTGACTAACCTAATTGTCTTCTGTGAGGAGATAACTGTCTCTGTGGGTGAGAGGAAAGCAGTGGAAGTATTATTCCTTGACTTTAGCAAAGCTTTTGATACGGTCTCCCACAGTATTCTTGCCAACAAGTTAAAGTAGTATGGGCTGGATGAATGGACTATAAGGTGGATAGAAAGCTGGCTAGATCGTCGGGCTCAACGGGTAGTGATCAATGGCTCTATGTCTAGTTGGCAGCCGGTATCAAGCGGAGTGCCCCAAGGGTCGGTCCTGGGGCCGGTTTTGTTCAATGTCTTCATTAATGATCTGGAGGATGGCATGGACTGCACTCTCTGCAAGTTTGCAGATGACACTAAACTGGGAGGAGTGGTAGATACGCTGGAGGGTAGGGATAGGATCCAGACGGACCTAGACAAATTAGAGGATTGGGCCAAAAGAAACCTGATGAGGTTCAACAAGGACAAGTGCAGAGTCCTGCACTTAGGACGGAAGAATCCTATGCACTGTTACAGACTAGGGACCGAATGGCTAGGAAGCAGTTCTGCAGAAAAGGACCTAGGGGTTACAGTGGATGAGAAGCTGGATATGAGTCAACAGTGTGCCCTTCTTACTAAGAAGGCTAATGGCATTTTGGGCTGTATAAGTAGGGGCATTGCCAAAAGATCGAGGGACATGATCATTCCCCTCTATTCGACATTGGTGAGGCCTCATCTGGAGTACTGTGTCCAGTTTTGGGCCCCACATTACAAGGAGGATGTGGAAAAATTGGAAAGAGTCCAGCGGAGGGCAAGAAAAATGATTAGGGGGCTGGAGCACATGACTTATGAGGAGAGGCTGAGGGAACTGGGATTGTTTAGTCTGCAGAAGAGAAGAATGAGGGGAGATTTGATAGCTGCTTTCAACTACCTGAAAGGGGGTTCCAAAGAAGATGGATCTAGACTGTTCTCAGAGGTACCTGATGACAGAACAAGGAGTAATGGTCTCAAGTTGCAGTTGGGGAGGTTTAGGTTGGATATTAGGGAAAACTTTTTCACTAGGAGGGTGGTGAAGCACTGGAATGGGTTACCTAGGGAGGTGGTGAAATCTCCTTCCTTAGAGGCTTTTAAGGTCAGGCTTGAGAAAGCCCTGGCTGGGATGATTTAGTTGGAAATAGGTCCTGCTTTGAGCAGGGGTTGGGCTAGACGACCTCCTGAGGTCTCTTCCAACCTTGATCGTCTATGAGTATATTTGATTTGGGAGAAATGAAGTAACAGCTGCCCGAATTGAGCTTGAACACTCCTGAATTTTGAGGGTGTTCAAATCTGGAAGGCAGGTGCTAGATTCCCTTTCTGAATATTAGCTATATCTGTAAAGGAAAAGTCAATTTCTGCTTCCATGGCTCAGAAGTGGAAATCCTCCTAAGTGCCTGGTACTGTATCTAAAGCTGCCCAGGTCCAGAGGCTCCCCTCCCTTACTTTTCATTTTAAATTCTAGTGGGATCCACGTACCTCCCTTGTTAGGCTTCAGATAGAGAGGGGCACTGTCCATTTAGTCCACCCAATTCCTTCTTTGGGGGCTGCAAGGGGAGGTCACACCAGTATCCCTAATCCAGTCTGGGGAAGTCTTCTGAAGGGGATATCTGGGGCAAAGCCTTCTACTCCTTGGGCACACTTGTTCCCCATTCACAGTGCCACCCCTTTCAACTCACAGCAAGCTGCAGCATGGCTCAGCTACCTCACTCCCTACCCCTCCCTTTCCTGTTGATAGCTGCCAAGGGATTGCTGGGAAATGTAGTTCTTTCCCTGCTCCAGGGCTGGCTCTCTAGGCAGAGAGCTGGCCAAGGAACTACATCTCCCAGGGTCCAGTGGGTTCTCAGCTCCCATGCTGGATCCCCAGCTGCTCCGTGGCTCCACTTCTGCAGGGTTGTGAGAGGGGAGGAAGTGAGTAAAAAAAAAAAAAAAAACTGGCATGAATGCCGCCCCCTGCAAATGTGCCGCCCCAAGCATCTGCTTGTTTTGCTGGTGCCTAGAGCTGGCCCTGGGTAAGGGGGCGGGGCTGCGAGCTGCGGCCGAGCGGCGGGAGCTCAGGCCTTGAGTCCAGCCCCTGTGAGCCGGGCACCCCCCAAACCAGAGCCCAGTTCCCCACCCAGCCCTGGGCAACAGCAGCACCACCCCCAGGCAGCGATAGCCCATTGGCACCAACCATCACCATCACCCAGCAACAGCCCATTATGTAATGGCAAATGTATACATACCATTAAAGCATTTAATGTTTTTAAATAATGTATTTAGTGTATTTTCAAATTATTACAAATTAATTTTTGAATATATTTCGCTAGTTATTTTTTACATTTCCAAATACATGTTACTATAGTATTGCAACTTATTTTTATGGAAGGGCCCCCTGAATCCTCTGGGTGGCCCTGAAAACGGACCCTGCTAAACAGGAACAAATTCAAAATTTCAAATGTTTTCAGCAAATGATGTTCGTTCTCTCTCTCTCTCTCTCTCTCTCTCTCTCTCTCTCTCTCTCTCTCTCTCTCTCTCTCTCTGTTTGCCATGCTCTACCTCCAAGTATGTTGTTCTTATTATTATCATTATTATTTATTTGTATTACCATAATGTCTAGGAGCCCTAGTCATGGACCAGGACCCATTGTGTTAGGCACTGCACAGAACAAAGACAGTCCCTGCCCATTCAACAAGCACAACATACAACAACCCACAACTCCAGAATGTATCAGTTCTCTCTGATGGAATTTCTCCCAGTTCAGTGTGATCCATGCTGAGATAACAAACACATTTGTTGGCAGTGGGATTGGGGGGGGATGATATCCAGCCCCAATCCAGAGCCAGGGCACAAGACGACTGGGCAGCTCCAGCTTAGTCAATATTTCAGCCAGTGGGCTAGGACAATGGCAGCATATTCTCTGTGTCATTTGTGCAGGGTATCTAGGACACTTACACTGTATAAATATTAATCATCTGGTCTCTGCCCAGCACACCACCTCTTGCCTTCGATGCTGGCCTACATTGGACTTGCGTGGAGATTCTTTCTGTGGTGCAAGTGTGAAGGTACCACTGCATCGTTGCTGTACCTGCTGTGCCTCAGTGTATCTCCGTGCAGGATGTGTGCCACCGGTGGGTTGATCACATTGTAACTGTGCCCATTGCCTTCTTTTATTAGGCCAGTTTATTAAGCAGCCAATGGAGCTGCTCAAAATTAGAACTGGTCAGGAACATTTCACAAACCTAGTTTTTGACGATTCACACAAACACTTTTTAAAAAATATATATTTTTTTTTGGAAAAGCACAGATACTAGAACCAGTGGTTAGATGACCTTAGTTTCCATTTCCTGAGTTTAGAGAAGCTGTCTGTAAATATTGGAAGAGTTAGCTGAATACCGTATGTTCTCTCCACCCTCACTGGGTCAATCTGCTTCTTTTGGGAAAATACTTTAGGGAGCTCCACAGCTCACCAACATTGAGATACCATCCAATTACACTAATTTTATACCATAGCAAATGAGGGTAATCTTCATCACTAGTTGACTGACATTTAATTATTTCCCTGTTCTGCTGAAGCAGAATTTCGCATTTCCCAGCTCTCTAACTCCATAGGATATTTTAACACCGTGTGAGGCAAGTAGGAAACACCGAAAACAAATATTTCCCCCTCCCAGATAGCCATCAATCAACCCACAGACACAGATGCAGATACAACATTGTATTATGGAAGGTCTCATTTAATGGGAAGGTTTGGTACCCTAAACTGTTTTGCTTGCAGCTCAGACTGTTTGATTTTTCACTGACTGATGCTCACTTTATGTGAATATCATTTGCTATCCCCTCACTAGGAAAACAAAATATATGTTACAGCCAGAACACATTCTGGTATTACACTGTGGGATTTTAGCCCTAAGAATATCTAGCTGTCTCCATAGATTCAATAGACAAATTAAGTCCCTTCCAACCCCGATACTCTATGATTCTATCCAAGAGAAATTTCCTAATTTCATTTTTCTCATCCTCAAATAAATGGGAGGGCGGGGGGATGCCAGTTGAAATGGTGCTAACCATAATTTAGTACCCTACAGACTGGGAGCCAGACCCAATTGCCATTAACGTCCATTGGGAAGATTCCCATTGGTTTTAATGGGATTTTTATCAGGAGAAGCAGATAGGACTTTTACCCTAAGGGGAATAATAATAGCAAAGCACAAGTGTAGACCAAGATGGGTCAGAATCAAACCCTCAGCTCTGAACATAACTGAAATTCTAGAAGGTTGGATCTAAAGGGGTTGTACTTCAGTGGTTAATTTGTGAAGTGATTCTGTTTCAGAGCGAACACCACACTTCCACATTTTATTGTATGTGTATATAAACACTTTACAAACTTTTATGGGCATATTATATATGCACGCATCCTGAAAGATCAAAACTCAACAGTAAAAAGCCTTCTATATAAATTGTCTTTTCCGCAGAAGTATTTAGCTTTCTAACCCTTTGCTTAGTATTTCCTTGTTCACTCAAGTGGTTACTAAATAACTGTCTAGACAGAACCAAAGCAATTTTCTGTGTACAAAATATTTGCTAAACTGGAGAAAATGCAGAAGAATTGACAAAAACGCAGAACCCCTTCATAACGAATCCATGGCTGATGCATACAGAAATGACCGTTGTTTACACTTCACACAGATGTGGCATTAGAAAAGAAGCAGAACTTTTTGGCTGTAGAACCACTAGCCTTACACTTACTTTTCTTTCAGTCTGGTAGGCCTGTATCCTCCATATAGAAAGATGATTAGTATGTTTCTGTAAGTATTTTTATGGCCCCAATCAGATACTGTAGTATCTGAACAGCTCTCATGCTAAAATATATAGCCTTAGTAGATCAGAGGTAGAGTAGTATTTTCACCTCGCTTTACAGATGGCGAACTTTCTCAGGTCACCCAGGAAGTCTGGGGGAGAGCATGAAATTTAGCCTCTCTCTTATGCCAGCCACTGGACCATCCTTCCTACAGGTTCACATAGTAGATTGAGTTTGCCTTTGAAATAAGTCAGTGAGACACTGAAGAATTTAAGGCCAGGTTTGTTGGGTTTTTTTTAACTTGCCTTTGTGGGTTTTTTTATGTGATCTCTGACTAGCCTGTCACTTTTGATACTTTGTTTCCATGATATATGCTACTTATTAACTCTATAGGACCTGATCAGTAAGTATAACAACATAGATTTACACGGGAACTGAAACTGACATTATGACTGGTCTGGTCTGTGACAAGCGAGGTGTTAATTTTTAAGGCTGTGCAAACTCTCGGGTAAAACCAGAACCAAACTGAACCTTTACCCTAAACTCAGAAAACAAGCATGGCAAAACTGTCTGACTTCAGTGGAGTCAGGATTTCATCCAAAAGGTTCACATCTAAATGAACCAAACCCCAGATCACTTTGCAGATACCAGTAGAAACTGAAGTTTTGCACATCTGTACAGATGCAAAGTAAAAGCCCCTTTTAACATATTTTCATTCCATATGAGAAGGTATTTCTAGGCAAAAGAAACACAAGAGTCCATAGTTAGATCCAGTGTAACAAGGTACATATACATGAAGGGAAGGGAATTGAATCCATGACACCAGGTCTGAATCTGGAGTATTCTTCCAGAAGTGTGTGGTGGTGGTTTTTTGTTTTGTTTTGGTTTTTGTTTTTTTCCCCCCTCAACTTCCAAAATAGTTCTTAAATACTGCAATATGATGGTCAGCTCTAAAATATTTCTATTTATAAGATTTTTTTTTCAAATCTGCTACATGTAGTTTTTTACAGTTTGTATGTGTTGAATATTGATCAGAGTAAGTTATTAAAAAAACAATTTGAATTCATTTCTTATAGGCATAAAATGAGCTGCTTGAGCTGTTACAATATTGTGGAAAATTAGTAACATTTTGCAAGTAACTGGCATCTCATAAAAATAGCAAATGTCTAACAAAATATCTTGTGTTTTCAATGGCATTTTGGAGCATCTGGTTCCATGCGTTTTAATGGTATTCTGTTTGTTTGGAGTTTTTGACTCACATAGAAAAGGTTAATTCTGCATAGTGAGCACTCTATTTCAAAAAGCAATTTAAGGATAAGATTACCAGTTCAGATGTGAATTCTAATAGTCACAATCACTCTGACTCTTGGGTTTCCCTATTAGTAGGGCTACATTCTTTGAGTTCAATCATGGTTACTATGCCCAATGCAAGAATTATTGGGTGAAGTTCTATGGCCTTTATTAGGCAGGAGCTCAGACTAGATAATCCTAAATCTTAAATCTATGAACCAGTTTTAACCAACCACTGAGTAACCTATAGTTTTAGCGCTTTAGCTTTCCAGTGAGAAACCAAATAAATTTGATTGGAAATGATCCTGTTCATAAAGTGGCCTAGCCTTCAGTCAGTTTTTTGAATATTGAAGTCTACATTCATTAGGTATTGCACGTTTTAGCTACTGGAAAATTTGCCGTCTCCAAATGAGGCACGGTAGTCTAGTGGCTAAAATGAGAGAGAGAGAATGGCCAAAAATAGTTTTGTCTTCTGTGATGGAATAATGTTACTAATGCCATATCAATGATATGCATGTGACCAAAATGGGAATATTTAAGTCCAGCAGTCTTTGAAGAATTCTTTACAGAAATGTGTGTCTCCCCTGGAGGTGGCTATAGGTAGCATAATCAAAACACTGTCAATTTCCATTCCCTTATGTTGCTTTTTAAGTGTTAATTATTTTTTAGCCCTTCTCTAGACTTAGCTACCTGAAACACAGCCACTGCCAAATATTATATTTGATTTTCATTAAATATCCAGTGAAGTCATGTTCTTCCATTGATATTCTGTTCCCAGAAATACATACTTTATTGTACTTAAGAAGTGAATATTAACTTAATCAGAACAGCATGGTTTTGCTATGAGATTTCCTCAAATAAAATTGTACCGAGAAACACAGTCAAGAAATACTGGGGTGTGTGTGGGTGGGTGTGTATTCTTGTTTTCTACTATTTTTCCAAATCCAATGGATATACAAAATCATTTCTAAAGTTGAGTATTTTTCTTTGTTCATTATTCTATATTTTGCTGTAATGAATACTTAAGGGGGGGGAAAAACTATTTTAAATTATTATAAGGTGTAGATTTGTTTCAGAAGATTTAAAATGTTCATGTTCTATTTCTCCTAACAATAGGGCTAAATTCTGGTTCGTTCTGAGTGTGTGGTTGCATATTGAGAAAGTGAAGGGAGCTCCTTATTGGCCTAGGGCACTTATGTAGGACTCTGGGAAAATGCTGATACTAGCACTCTGAGTGTTTTGAGCAACTATTAAACAGAGCTGATTGAAATTTTTAATTTCAAACTTTTTTCAGTCTTTTTCATCAAAATTGAAATTTCCACAGAAGATGTGTAACTTTGACTAAATTTTCCAGGTGTGGGTTTTTGGCTTTTCAGCAAAAACCTGAAATCTTTTGACAAAAATGAAAATGTTTGGTTTGTTTTGTCAGGAACAAAAAAAATCTCCTGACCAGCTCCACTAGCAAGTGTGGCAAGTAGTAATTCATAATCCTAAAGAAGAATATAGTCAGTTGGGTTGGGGATGTGGAGAGGTTCCTGCCTTTCCTATATAAATTCTGCTGTCTGGTAGCCAGTGCCGGGTGGGGAAATACATATGGCACTTACAAGCAGGAGGTGAAAGTTAGAGCTATACCATGTACTTCCTCTAAACCTCTCTTAGGAATTTCCCTACACAAGCAGAAGTTTCCAAGAAACTCTGCTCTGTTGCTACAGCACTGCATTATCCTGCTAGATCTCCTCCTAGGAGCAAGGTCACAATTTTGGCCCCTACAATACATATTCAATTTGTATCAATTCATTGTTTTGAAGTGATAATTATACTTCAGCTCAAACTGAACATAGCCTCTTTTTTTCCTGGATTCTCTTAAATTCTATACCAGAACTGCGTTTGCATGTTGGCTCCTTTTTCACCAACTGAAAGACTTGGAAACTGGAATAGGAATGCCTGTAACAACTAGGCATAATCAAGAAGCAAAGTGGTAATAATCCGTAGCAAAATGGATAGACTTTAATAGTGTATTGAGAGCATGTTCACCACCAGTTACTAACTGTGCCCACTGAATCAAATTTCAGACTGGATTTTGATAGTGAAATTATAGGAAAGAAATATTTCTGAACATAAATGTAGAAATATAAATTCTCTCCATTAATATTTCCAATTCTTTGTGTGCGTGTGCATGACTCATGAGGCAATCTTGTCATAAGTCAGTTATTCCTGAGAACTGGCTTTTTTTCTTCTTTGCAATGCAGTAAATAGAGAACTGTCAAGAAATGTTCCACAAACTTCAGGACTTTGCACCAATGAGATTGTAAAAGGATGATATTTAAAACATTTACAGGACAGTTTCATAAGTGAATATAAATGTTGGGCCACACTGATGGCTTCTGATTATTGACCCATCCAGCATAATACTACAACCTCATTTTTCAGCCCTGATCCTGCAGTCTTTGTACGTGACAGTGTAACAGCTATATATTCATTTCCTGAATGCTTTGTGAATGTATACTAGGGGAAAAAATACTGAATTAAGTGTAATGGGATTATAGACATTAATAGAGTAACACATTCTTGCCCTAAAATTACAAAGGGCACAGACTTCTCAAGTTCCACTGTTTGAAAACTCTCCATTACTCCTGGGGGAATTCTGCACCACTGCACAATACAGAATTTTGCAGAAATTAGCATTGTGCCTGCTGTATTTCCTTGCTGCCACTAGGGACCACTGGGCCTGGCAGAGCCCACTTTGCACATAGAAGACACTGCGCAGGGGAGGGGGAGGGAGCTAGAGGGTTCCTGGCAGCTGCAGTTCCTAGCATGCCCTGAAGGAAGGAACGGGCATTGCACAGGAAACTCCATGTAAGCTTGGAACCAAGCATCAGACTGTTTCTCCCTCTGGATCCCTGGGCTTGGGGGTGGGGTGGGTGGGCAGGTGTCTGGGCAAGGGAGGGGGCCTGTAGCTGGGCTCTGGCAGGGAGGGGTGTGGGAGTCTGGCTCCCTGGCTGGGCTTTGGGGGAGAAGGAGATGGAGAAACAGGAACTGGGTTGTCATAGGGGTTTCTTTAACTGTCTATTCATGGGGGAATTTTTGTATATCTGTATGTTACAGACATACTTGCTGACAGGCATTTTTAAATTTACCAAAATAATTGAAACTGGCATGATTATGTAGTGTTGTTTTGACAAATAAAATTTGCAGAATTTTAAAATATGCACAATTTTTAATTTTTTGGGTGCAGAATGCCCCCAGGAATAGTCCATGGAATTTTGCTATGTTACTTATGTCTGCTCTTCAAGTATTTTAGCCCAGAGTTAGCAAGGAGTTAGATTCTGTCCTCCTTTGATTTAAATGGCAAAATTCCCATTGATTTCAGTGGGACTAGGTATTCTCTTAAAATATTTGTGCTTGAAGTAGTTCCACTGCCTTCAGTAGGACTACTCACATCCTTAAAGTTAGAAATGTGTTTGAGTAGTTGTATTAAAGTCAATAGAATTATAGCCTTTCCCACATAGGCCTGTTTAAAAAAAAGTTCAGTAGTGTACTTAAACACATACCTAACTTTCAGCATGAATGTTCTATTACCATCTGTATATGTATTTCCTGACTTTTAAAATTGAGTTAACAGGTTTTGTCAGAATCCGTACAGAATTTCAGTTTTCAGGGATGTGCATTCACAGGCAGTTAATTCACTAGCACTTGAATGGGAAAATGTATAGAATGTTTCTAATATAATTCAAACATCTTTTAAAATATTCTGATAAGTCTGCTGTGATTTTTTTTTTAATGTAGCTTCTACCCCATGTAGAGTGAACAGAGTTGAACTAGTGATAGGGAAATGCTCTGCCCTGTATGAAGATCAAAGTCCTTTATTTGGTACCTAAGATCCTGTGGCCTGAATGCAATAAGGTGCTACTGAGAATCATCTGATCAGACATAACAGACATTTCAAACAATCGTGCAAAAGATCATACAAATATTTAACTCATGGTACAGAATTACTCCTTAGAATCATAGAAATGTAGGGCTGAAAGCAACATCAGGAGGCCATCTAGCCTATCCCCACCCTGTGCTGAGGCAGGATTAAGTATACCTAGACCTTCCCTGACCAGTGTTGGTCCAATCCATTCCTAAACCTCCAAGGACAGGAGTTCCACAGCCTCCCTAGGCAATGGGTAGGTCTACACTTACCCGGTAGTTCGGCGGCGAGCGATCGAACTTCTGGGTTCGACTTATCGCGTCTTGTCTGGACGCGATAAGTCAAACCAGGAAGTGCTCGCAGTCAACTGCGGTACACCTGCTCGGCGAGAGGAGTACCGCGGAGTCGACGGGGGAGCCTGCCTGCCGCGTGTGGACCGAGGTAAGTTCGAACTAAGGTACTTCGAACTTCAGCTACGTTATTCACGTAGCTGAAGTTGCGTACCTTAGTTCGACTTGGGGGGTAAGTGTAGACCTGCCCAATGTGTTCCAGAGCTCAACTATCCTTTTTGCTGGAAAGTGGTGGGTTTTTTTTTTTTTTTTTCTGAGTATCCAACCTAAATCTCCCCTGCTGCAAACTAAACTGATTACTTGTTCTTCTACCATTGGTGGACATAGTGAAGAGTTGATCACTATCCTCTGACAATCTTTTATGTATTTGAAAACTTACCGTTTGTCTTCCTTCAGCCGCCTCTTATCTAGACTAAACTTACCCTGTTCTGTCAGCCTTTCTTTGTAAGTCATGCTTTCTAAATTTCTTATTTTTGTTGCTCTCATTTGGATGCTCTCCAATTTGTTCACATCTTTGGACGCAGGACTCCAACTGAGGTTTCACCAGGATGGAGTAAAGCAGAACAATTGCTTCCCATATCTTACATACAGTGCTCATGTATGCTCACAGTGCTCACCATACCCCAGAGAGATATTCACCTTTTTTGCCACACCCTTGTAATATGCTGTCCCTTATAAACAAGCTTTGTTTATCTTGCGATTGTCCTTAAATGTAGGCTCTTGCTCAAGCAGAATTCTACCTTTCTCTTGAAATTCTTTCAACTGTATTATCCTAGATACTGCAATAATGGGTGCTATAGAAAACCCCAAAATAGCTGGGTTTTCTATATGCTTTCGTTGTATAACGAATGGTAATCACTGAATTTTTATTCAGCTTTCAACTAATGTAACATTGAGCATGAGATATTGCTTTGCTAAAGATTTGTTGATATTGGGGGGGCAAGGGAGCTGGCTAACCTCATGCTTTTAGTCAGGGCTGGCTCCAGGCACCAGCTTAACAAGCAGGTGCTTGGGGCGGCCAAGGGAGAGGGGCGGCACCTGCGGCAAATTCGGGGGTGGCAGGTCCCTCACTCCCTCTAGGAGCGAAGGACCTGCCGCTGAACTGCCGCCGCCGATCGCGGCTTTTTTTTTTTTTTTTTTTTTTTTTTTTGGCTTGGGGCGGCAGAAATGCTGGAGCCAGCCCTGGTTTTAGTGCAGTAAAACATCTTGTAGTAAAATCCATGGATGTACAACTACTTAATTAGGAAAAGAAGATGCATTAATAGAATATGCATATTATGTTCAGATTAGGTGGTAATAGCTGCCAAAGCAGTAGCAAGTAACCAAAAGATTGTTTTAGTATAATAATAATGATGATGATTCTTATATAACAGATGGACTCCACAGATCCTCTAGCCTCTATATTCATGAGTGGGAAATGATACATGTTTGGCTGTAGATGCTTCTATAGACTGTAGTAGCAACTGCAAACTGGCTATTGGCCTGTGCCCTGCCTCTGAGCTGGAGAAAGATTCCATCCCACATTACTTCCCACTACACCACCATTTATTCTGGCTATGCACTGGGGGCTGGGATTTCACCTTTAATAGCCAAGGTTAAGTTCTAGCAAAATGACTTTCATTAATAAAAATGAACATAAGAGGTACCATGAAATGATGGCAGAGTCAATTTATAAATTACAATACTCTAATTTTGCCTTAATGTTTCAAAAAGAGCAGAAGTTGCATAGGGTTGTTCAGGAAACTATAGTTTGGTTTTATCAGAATATTCGAAGTCATAATAGATAGGCATTGTCATCTTTCTTCCCTTTTATTTCATCTATCCATCCCAGGTTACTCTTTCCTGTCATGGGCTGTGAGAACTGCTTTATCATGTAACATCTAGTGCCAAGACAATAGATCTTTAACAAGTAAAGCAGAGAGCTGTTTGTTATAAAGCAAAGGACACTGATAAAAGCTTGGGCTGTGTCATTTTTTATTTGCATTTTGCTATTCTAGGGAGAATGGTTATTCAGCTGTGGAATTGTGAATGACTTTAACCAGGGATCTACATCCATTTAAAATTGCTAGGAGGAGAGACATCATTCAGTCTCTTTCAAATCCCCCTTTCCTTCCCTTCCACTCTTCCAGTTCAATGGTAGATTACTTAATAAGCAGGAAAGGACATTTCTGAGTCTATGTACACAGTGTGGTTGGAGATGCATGCAGATAAATGAGATGCAAAGAGGATAAAGTCCATCACCAAATCCTGTCATTCTACTGAAGACCTGAGAACCGCAGTGATGTCTCAGAGCTCAGTCACTGTTCATTCAGATAAATATATTTAGCAGATAGCGGTAGCTTGTATGCAAATTAAATGTCAATAGGTAGTTAAGATCCATTAAGAAAATTAGTAAATACACATGAAATAAATCTGCTTTTAAAGATACCGACAGTAATTTAAGAATTATTTTTAAAAAATACCCAAGCCTACTTCTTTAATACAAGAAACTCATAAGTAATTTGTATCAGCAATCCATATGATTTTAGTAAGGTAATTTGTTAAAGAATATCTTTCAAATATTGGAGCTATAAAGAACAATGACAAACAAAGCTTTTAGTTGTCTTCTGTATTTCGGTAATCCTTTGTAACAAAGGAATTTCCATAAAATGATGTACTATGTGCACATTCTAATGATCACTAAATTATGATCACAATTAACTCTCAAAAAATTGTTACTGTCGCTTTAAAATGTACAATGTAAAATTCAGAGTTTGCACTGCAATGACTTTAATAGTAAAAGTCTGGCTATCACAACCAACTGCAGTTGATTAGTCTCTCTGGAAGTCTGTGACATTCCAGAGCATTTGTCTTAGCTAAGCCTCTTAATTTTCTGCTTCTGCAGCTCACTTATAGCTATCTCTATTTAAGGAGCAGTCTTCTATCTTTCCCCCTCACTCTAAACCCTCTTGAACAAAATGGAAGGCAAGACAAAAAGCACATTTGTTTCTTTCAAACATTATTTAAGGATTCTGAATGATCAGATACGGCCTCACCTTCCCATGGATGTAGGTCTATGATAAGACTCCACAGATGTGCAAGTAAGGTCAGAGATGTAAACTTGACCCTTTCAAATTTGATCTATGACCCTGAATGTTTGCAAATGAAATGCTCCTATGTGCTTTAGGAGATGAGGACCTCCCATATATCATCGGACAGATAATTTTCCATAGATTTGCAACCTCAGACTTGATGTATGGTTTCAATGTCATGGTACAGAAAGGGTTGATGTTGAATTGGGTATCTTGTTGTGCTTGCAAATTTTAGTTACATTTCATTCATAAATCTTGATTAAAATTTGGCCCATTTAATTTATACTACACTTGATGTTGCGAACGGGGGCTGAAAGGATGAGTTACTCTGAATTTATGCTGAGTTAGGGGCAAGTTCTATCAGCTACGTGGTTAAAACTAGCTTCAGATGCTTCAATTTTGTAGGTTTTACAAAATTTTAAAGAAATCATAAGGATTTCCATAATAGCAACTCTCCAGGCACTGCAAGGACTGACTGGAGCATTTCACTGCCACCTCTACCCTAGCTTGCTGGACAGAAAAGGATGTGAACAAATCCTGTTGTACTCATTACCAGTGAATGTGTGGGCCTAGATCATGAGTTCAGTTCCTCCTTTTGGTAGCTAAATAATATGAAGGCACCTGGTCTCAACTCATTGTTGAGGTTGAATTCCGAAATAGGTCGAAAATGGGATGTATGCTCCTGCTTCTGTTTAAGCAGAGGTGGCCAATCCATTGTGATATTTCACACTATATGTTAGTTTTGATGCCATTTGAATATTTTTGATTTCTTTTCATAAAATGTTAATAGTCCAATTTCAGAACACTTACTATGGGTGAAATTTGTCCATAGCAGTCACTCTTTATCAACTGACCTTTTTAAAAAAATGTGTCTACAGAACAATTGGAAGAAAAATGAAATCAGAATGGTTTTGTGTAGTTTGGTTCATTTTTAACCATTCATCATAAATGAAAGCTTATCAAATAGCTGACAGAAAATCTTTATCTGATTAAAATCTCTGCGCAGATGACTGCATATATAAAATCTTTTCTCATACCCTCAGAATATTCTGTCCTGACACCAAATATGGAAATATGGGGACAAGGGAATGTAGGGGAGGTATGAGACATGTAGACAACATGCGTCTAGGCAGAAGATTGGATGAGGGAGGGAGGGAAGGAGATGAGGGGGGTAGATGGATGAGAATGGAAGTAGAATAGTGTTGGGAAGAGGAACGAACACACACACACACACACACACTCTCTCTCTCTCTCTCTCTCTCTCTCTCTTAATTTTCAATCACATGGTACTTTTAAGCCAACTTCATGATTTTAGGGGGTGGGAGTAACTCCTGATTCTTGAACATTTGAAGTTCAAATACATTGTATCTTATATCTATGCACAAAATCAGTGCTGAGGCAAAGTGAAGGTTGAGAAATCAAGCAGTCTATAGTGAGGAAATGCAGAGTTAAGGCAAAAAGCTAAGCTTTAGCTCTGCCCGCTTGCACGTACGCCGTAAACTTAGTCTCTAAATTGTTTATCAAATTCTTATTTCATTAAAATGCAATTTCCTATGAAACTTTTTTCACTCATAAAAAAGTATCATACCTGCTCCCAGCACTCAGCAATGGGGAAATATATTCATAGCCTCCAAATCTTTTGACACTGTCCAGTCCACATGTGAAATATAAAAGCTCGATTTCCTTCAGACTTCCACAAAAGAGAGGATTAAACCAGAATGTTCTGAAAATTTTCACAGAGCTGTTGGGCAGAGACCCCCCCACAGGGAAAGGATCGAGCCTGAAGTCATTTACAAGATCACATGCTAATTTTCCTATCAAAGGGGAATTTCTTTGATTTCCCTCACTCTCTTCCCTTTCACTCCTCTTCACACTACTCTATTGTACCTGCTTATGGTTATAAGTTAATAGCAAACACTGGTCAAATCCACTAGCTTGTGCTATTTTTGTTCTACTTCATTGATTATAAAAATCGGAACACTTTTTTCTTTAAAATATATATATATATATATATATATATATATATATATATATATATATATATATATATATATATATATATACACACACACACAGTTTACATCAGATTAGGTCAGTTTAAGTAACGTCTTAGATGTTAAAGGGAATAATTTTCAATGCAGCATGCTGGGAATTAGTTTTTCCACTCCTATTAAAATATATAGGAAACTACCTATCTTGCGATACATAACGTTAGTGGTTATTTTAAAAACTTTACATAGAATTGTAAGCTTACCGTGCAACTGTTTTAGGAGGGCATTTAAAAAAAGAAATTGGTGATGTTCCAGCCTTAAGTGAGGTGTTAACAAATAACTTGTCAGATGGGTGGAGGACTCCTTCCTATTTCTCTTGAAAGAAGGAAGAGAATCACTTGAACTGCCCACCATAAAATAGACCTCCCTCAAGATTTTCTGTAGTGCCATTACTAATCTCTCCTTTTTTATTTACTTGCTGCATTCAAATCACACGTTAAATTAAAAAAATCAACTTTAAAAATGCAGCTCCCATTCCTTTATGCTGAACAGTTCTATGCCTAGAGCAGATTAAAAAAAAAAAAAAAAAGTATTTAGGTGTCTCTAGTTGCAGTAGGATTTTCAAAAGTGCCCAGGCACTTACCTCGCATTGGAATAAATGGGAGTTAGGCACCTAGACACCTGCCTGCATCTGTAGGTGCCTAAATACCTTTAAAAATCTGGCTCTTAAAACTTTGCTTTTCCATAAACAGTAAGCGTGATTATAAAGTGTAATGAGATCTCTAGCTGACCTCTATTACTGGATAGGCTAATAGACTACCATAGAAAATAGGTAATATAATTGTGTTTTCAAGTAAATCCCTAGATAAATTATATTTTAGAAAAAGCTTATGGGCCATATTCTATGCCCTGGTCTTCATCTTTAGCTGGTGTAAATCAGCATAACTCCTGACTTATGCCTGCTGAAGGTATGGCCCTCTTTCTTTGCACAAAACTCCTAATGATGTCAATCGGAGTTCCATGTACATGGAACAAGGGTGGATTAAATCCATTGTGGGTAATTTTTATCACAAAGATGCTAACTACAGCCCAGTCCTGCAATTGCCTTCTGCAACTTCGGTGGAGCTGACATGTGGATGTGAATTTTGCAGCACAGGTGTCTCTCTGGATTACATTATTTTAGTGAGCAGGCATAGTCTTTCTTTATATTTAAAGAAGAGCTATTTTGTGCATCAGTTTAGTTGATGAGCACTTTTTGCATGTGTAAATGCTCATCAGTCTGAATAAGGATTAGATGACCTACTCCTCTTACACCAAATCTTGCCTTGTGTTTCACCATGCAGCTTCCCCCTCCCCCACAATGTTGTAAAGATGAGCATAGAGTTTGTCCTGATACTGTTAATCAAAAAGATTTCATAGAATATCAGCGTTGGAAGGGATCTCAGGAGGTCAACTAGTCCAATCTCCAACTAAAGCATCCTAGCTAGGGCTTTGTGAAGCCTGACCTTAAAAACCTCTAAGGAAGTAGATTCCACCACCTCCCTAGGTAACCCATTCCAGTGCTTCACCACCCTCCTAGTGAAAAAGTTTTCCCTAATATCCAACCTAAACCTCCCCCACTGCAACTTGAGACCATTACTCCTTGTTCTGTCATCTGGTACCACTGAGAATAGTCTAGATCCATCCTCTTTGGAACCCCCTTTCAGGTAGTTGAAAGCAGCTATCAAATCCCCCCCTCATTCTTCTCTTCTGCAGACTAAACAATCCCAGTTCCCTCAGCCTCTCCTCATAAGTCATGTGCTCCAGCCCCCTAATCATTTTTATTGCCCTCCGCTGGACTCTTTCCAATTTTTCCACATCCTCCTTGTAGTGTGGGGCCCAAAACTGGACACAGTACTCCAGATGAGGCCTCACCAATGCCGAATAGAGGGGAATGATCACGTCCCTCGATCTGCTGGCAAGGCCCCTACTTATACAGCCCAAAATGCCGTTAGCTTTCTTGGTAAAAAGGGCACACTATTGACTCGTATCCAGCTTCTCGTCCACTATAACCTCTAGGTCCTTTTCTGCAGAATTGCTGCCAAGCCATTTGGCCCCTAGTCTGTAGCAGTGCATGGGATTCTTCCGTCCTATGTGCAGGACACTGCACTTGACCTTGTTGAACTTCATCATATTTCTTTTGGCCCAATCCTCTAATTTGTCTATGTCCCTCTGTATCCTATCCCTACCCTTGAGCATATCTACCACTCCCAGTTTAGTGTCATCTGAAAACTTGCTGAGGGTGCAGTCCACACCATCCTCCAGATCATTAATGAAGATATTGAACAAAACCGACCCCAGGACTGACCCTTGGGCCACTCCGCTTGATACTGGCTGCCAACTAGACATGGAGCCATTGATCAAACTCGTTGAGCCCGACGATCTAGCCATCTTTCTATCCACCTTAAAGAAGTATGGGCTGGATGAATGGACTATAACTTGCCATCAAGAATACTGTGGGAGACCATATCAAAAGCTTTGCTAAAGTCAAGGAATAACACATCCACTGCTTTCCCCTCATCCACAGAGCCAGTTCCTGATCACTTCCTTCTCCTCTCCTCTAAGTGCTTCAGAATTGATTCCTTGAGGACCTGCGTCCTGATTTTTCCAGGGACTGAGGTGAGACTGACTGTAGTTCCCCGGATCCTCCTCCTTCCCTTTTTTTAAAGATGGGCACTACATTAGCCTTTTTCCAGTCATCCAGGACCTCCCCCGATCGCCACGAGTTTTCAAAGATAATGGCCAATGGCTCTGCAATCGCATCCGCCAACTCCTTTAGCACCCTTGGATGCAGTGCATCCGGCCCCATGGATTTGTGCTCATCCAGCTTTTCTAAATAGTCCTGAACCACTTCTTTCTCCACAGAGGGCTGGTCACCTCCTCCCCATGCTGTGCTGCCCAGTGCAGTAGTCTGGGAGCTGACCTTTGTTCATGAAGACAGAGGCAAAAAAAGCATTGAGTACGTTAGCTTTTTCCACATCCTCTGTCACTAGGTTGCCTCCCTCATTCAGTAAGGGGCCCACACTTTCCTTGACCACCTTCTTGTTGCTAACATATCTGAAGAAACCCTTCTTGTTACTCTTAACATCTCTTGCTAGCTGCAACTCCAAGTGTGATTTGGCCTTCCTGATTTCACTCCTGCATGCCTGAGCAATTTGGCATTCAACGTTCTCCCCGCCCCCAAAGTTGAAGTATGTTTATTTTTTACGTTCAGGGTATAGTACGTGCCATCTGCTAGTTGCTTTTCTTAGGCCAGTAACTTTACTTCTGTCAGTTGCTTTACTGAGTAAGGTGGGTGGGGGGAGAGAGAAAATACATAATGCTTTTTTTTTTTTTTTTTTTTTTTGACAGCTCTCTTTTCAACTCCAGGATCCTGATGAATACCAGAATCCTAATACAGTAGAACCTCAACATTACAAACACCTCAGGAATGGAGGTTGTTCATAATTCTGAACAAAACATTATGGTGGTTCTTTCAAAATTTTACAACCAAACATTGACTTAATACAGATTTGAAACTTTACTATGCAGAAGAAAAATGCACAGAAACAGTTTTTTTTCCTTACCTTGTCAAATCTTTTTTTTAAAACTTTCCCTTTATTTTTTTTTATTAATTCACATTTAACACAGTACTGCACGGTATTTACTTTTTTGTCTCTGCTGCTGCCTGATTGGGTACTTTCAGTTCCAAATTTGTGGGGTGTGGTTGATTGGTCAGTGTAACTCTGGGGTTTATAACTCTGATGTTCTACCATATATAGTAGTTTCCCTTTAAGGATCTCAGACCACTGATACAAACATTTTTCTTTTTATATTTAACAATTTTTCATTGGAAATATTTTATATCCGTGTGTGTGATATAAAACATGTGTTGAGGTGTTTGGATTTGATGTATTGGGTGGGGAACATCATCAAACCTGGAGTAGAAGGTTCAAAATTAGGGCCTATCTTGGGTCCAAATTCTAGCACTGGTTAAAACAAACAAATGGGTTAAAACAAATTCAAACACTTCCAAACTTCTCTTAGAGCTTAAAGCTATAAGGGACCATTCATCTAGTCTGATCTCCTGTATATCATTACCCATTAAATTTCACCCAGTTATCTCTGTATTGACCCCCAACCTTTTGTTTGATTAAAGTCTTACTTGTGAGGGAAATGACTTTGAGGATGTTTCAAATCTGGACCTAACCGCAGATCCATATTTCACTGAGCAGGTGTCTGTGTGTGTCTCTCTCTTTTATTTTTATATATATATATATATAATACACACACACACACACTTCAATTAAGACACATTAGAAGTGCAGAATTATTCTGTGACACTAAGCACCCCTGTATTCACACCCTACACATTATTGTAATAATCTTTGTACAAAATATACCTTGAGGTACCATTTGAAAAATAACTCATTGATCATTAATATTCTTGTGTGGTGTATGTATGCAGTTGGGTATTCGAGTTTATGGGTATATACTAGATTTATGACTGTGTTTGAACCAGGTATGTCAGGGGGATTTGGTAAACAGGTCTGCTTTAGACAAAGGAATGTATATATTATTCTCTAACCAGCCTGATCTTCAGGCAAAGACAATGAAGGTCCATTTTTATATATTCGGTAAACAAAGCTATTATGCTAACAAGTGGGGGAAGAAATAACATGCAGCTTCCTTCACCACCAGACTCCATCTCGCCTTCCTCACAGCTTCAATCAACTTTACTTTGAGAGGTAACCCTCAGAAGAATTTGTTTTGTTTCAAAGGTTTACTGGTCTATAAAGATGGGGGGGGGGGGGACCTGAAACTCAAGTGATAAGAAATTGAATCAACTGATTTGTATATGATATTACTGTATTATAAGAGTGTATAGAATCAAGTCTTTTCTGAAAGCTATTGACACACTGAGGAGGAATATCCTTGTGAAATGTATGCATTAATACTGTGTATGTGGAAATATGGATACTTAATGACATTATGCTTAAGTCTGTGAGAAACAGCTGCCTTCACTCCTGTCTGGGAAGGAACCTATTTACCTGTCTCCTATGTAAATGTAAGCATGGTGGAATCAGAAACAGTGGAAGCCCCATTTACATACAGGGGATAGGAAGCCCACAGAAAGGGAAAAACAGCATGAGGTCATCCTGCCTCTTGAAATAGTTGTTGAATTTTGGAAGATATAAGCAAAGACAGAAGCCATTACTGGCATCCATCACTAGACAGACACAAGGAAACAATGCTCTTCCAAGTTGAGAAAGATGCCAGTACCCTTGTGCAGGGCCACCCTTCCTGCCTATGCGGGGCCAACCTGAGGTCCCCTTCCCCACTGGCATCTGGGGCTGGCCCAAAGCCCATGCATGTGCGGGGCTGGTGGTCCCAACCCCCCTGCCCACATGTGGGACTGATGGTCTGAGCTCCCCTCTCTCCCCGTTCTATTGATATGTGATTCTCCTTTTATTTCTTCAATCTTGGCTTGTAGAGAATACTTTGATCTTCCAAAGGAGGTTATAATTTGGCTTTGGTTTATCAAAAGCAAAATCCAGATCTGGACTCCATTTTATCCAATCCACCGAAGTCCTGGGGATAAATGTCTATAGATTTGAACAAATGATGGGTAATACATGGGTGGGTGGTTGGGTTTTGTCTCATCAGCTATATTAAGCATGAGTTTGGCTGTTTTCATTTTATCTAAACTACTGAATTTTGGGATGGTTCTTTTAATAAGACTTATAAAATGTATTGTCTTGCAAATAATGAATGTAAATTCCATAGTTTGGGGCTGTGTCGCTAGATGCCACCAGAATATTGCTGCAACTTCATCTTTCAGAGGTCTAGGTCAACCTTTCCTCTGGTTTAGGAGCTGCCTTCAGTAGCTGTGGAGCTGCTAAGATGCACCAGGTTAGAACTACCTCCTGCTAACTTTGTAAAACATGCAGGACTCCTTCCTCAACCGCTTGCTACCTTGCAGTATGTTCAAAAGTTAAAATGTTGAACTACACACTGCAAAGCATAGTCTATATACTGGTTTTCCTTTCAGAGCATAAAGATGGATACCAAGCAACCACCAGAAAAGGAGGGCTTCATGTTCAGTGTTACATTGTGTTACAGATTTCCCATACTGTCTGGAGTGATTTATGACCAGGAGTGCCTAAACTGTCAAAAACAGGTCAGACACCCCAAAATGTTGGTATGTTCTATAATTAAGTGTCACCAGTAACAGTCTTACCATGGAGACAGAGACAGACTGAGGAGCCCAGTGGGACTATCTTACCACTCAGGCAAAGTAGACTTAGTGATAAAATGGTTATTTACACCAAAAATGACACAATATTCAGTTTACCCCCAGTTCCAAGAGACCAGTCACTTCCCACAGGTCAATCTGTACCTTAGATTTCACTTCAAAGACAATGCCTGTAGGAAACTAAGGATTTATTTCAGAGTAGTAGGAAAAAGATTATTTACAAGTTAAAGCAGGCAACATCTATGCACAAATGACTTCAGTCTATGGTTCCAAAAGGTGACAGAGATGCAATAATCTGTCAGCACTGAATGTCTTTTTAGTGCTGACCCTGGGGATTTCTGCTTTTTGTTTTAGCTTCAGCCCTTGTAAGAGTCCCAACAACAAAAAAAGGAAAAATCAATCTTTAAATTCCATCTTCCAGCATTCCAATCAATGGGACAAGGCCTTCTGCACATACTTCTCCATGGGTGGATGGGGGCAATCAACAAAAATTTTGTCCTACATAGGCACACTTAATTTTGATAGCCCTCCTGGATGGGCAGAGGGAGCCTCTCTTCCCATCTGAGTTCACAAGGCATTTTTACGATTATAAAACAAATTTATATTTGTACTTTGTAGCATGGAATGCAGACATTACACATAAGATTGATCATGCACCATTTACAAGCATTTTATAGAGCTGAAACCCTAAACCCCTGTCTTGAACAATAACAACATAGATGAACTGGTCTGGTTTCCAGCTATGAATTTTAGTGCTCAGCTGACGCCTACAGAATTGACGAGAGCTGGCACCTGGTTTGCCAGCATCAGGCTATTGTAAAACAATCAACATATTTGTTTGCAGTGGTGGTGTAACCATGTTGGTCCCAGAATATTAGAAAAGAAGATGGGTAAGGTAATATCTTTTATTGGATCAACTTCTGCTGATAAAATAGACAAGCTTTTAAGCTACACAGAGCTCTTCTTCTTCAGACCTAGGAAGGGGGAGTGTCAACTAAATACAGTATGGAAGAGATTGTTTAGCATAAGTAGTTAACACACATTGTAAGAGACCATTCAAGGTGAAGTGGCCAGTTAACACCTCTGCAGTCACAGGACAAAAGAGGGTTAGTGGGTTACAGATTGTAATAAGCCATGAATCCAGTGTCTTTATTAAAACCATGATTTTTAGACTCTAGCAAAGTTATGAATTTAAGCTCCCAGGCACATCTTTTGAAGGTGTTGTGCAGGATTCCTTTGAGGATGAGGAGAGCTCTGATATGGCACAATTTTGTGGGAAATGTTTTGCACATGGGTGATATTTTTTTTCTCTCTTGAAAGATCTTACTTCACTCACCTTGTCTCTTTTTAATCAACATATTGAAAGTTGTTTTTTTTTTTTTAAAAAGGGAAACCTTTGATTTTCTTCCTTTCTTTGCTCATCAGCATGGAATAATGTATCAAACACAGTGAAAACTCTGCTGCTAAAAGCCTTTCTGAAGGTGATGTCATTGTGCTAGCCATCTAAGCCTTAACCCAAGTGTTGCATGGAACCTTGCAAGTGATATTTGATGACTAAGGAATCTTCAAGTTTCTCCGATGTGACCCCTTTGTATAACCTTGTACAGTGAGAACACTGTCTTGTCCTACAGCAGAAATTAGAGTAGCATTTTTAGATGGATAATAGCAAAAGGCAACATAGCAGAGATTCTGTATTCAGTTCACCTCTATTTGTTTACAGGATTGAATATTCTTGTCTAATTACTGATATTTGAGCTGAGGTATGTTGCATTTGTAGGATTCCAGTATCCTTGCTTAGGGAGTGAGATGATATTCATTGGTGCATATAAGTATAGGAAGACAGTTACTATGCATATACTCAGTACTAGTTGGGACAACTAATTCCCATGTAAGGGTGATTTGCACTCTAAATACAGGGGAACCCTGTTTATCGGATCTAATTAGGACCAGAGCCAGTTTGGAGAATGGGCGGGGCTGACAGCCTGAGCTCCGCAACCCTGGTTCAGTTAATATAGAGAGCCAGATTATGGAGGCTTGGTGAAATGGGTTTCTACTGTAATCTTTGTGGCTGTGAGGGTCACAATCTGACTCCTGGTTCCCTCCAAAGGGGTAGTAATCTGTGCCTACCTTGCACACACTTTCTCCCTCTGTTTCAGCAGTGCTGGCCATCATGTTATGGGAGAGGAGCCAAGAATCTACCTGCTCACCTGTGCAGAAGGGGGAATAGCATCCCTGAGGAGACTGCTCTCCCCTGCCCCACACACTGCTACCATGGGTGCAGATAGTAGTCCAATCACAAGGGTAAGGGAGCTTTTGTACCCTGTGCATGGCAGAGTTGCAATCTACCTCTAAGACTTTTTTGTATCGCAATCATCCTGGCCCCATTAATAACAATTTAAAAACAAAATGGGCACTAGAAAGATCAGTCCCCAGCATTCCTCAGACCCACTCACTGATTAAAACCAATGCCCTTCCAGACACTGATCACTACATCCTCAATGCGTCCAATGTCCAGCTCTGGTAGACTGCAAAAGGTTGTCATTCCAAAATCAGGGCTCCTCTGGTGAGAATGCTGACTCTTGTTCCAGAAGTTCAGCTGAAGAGTAGTTGAGATGTGCTCTGAAAGATAAGTTCTCTCTTTCTTGTAATGAGAGATACTGACCAAACCTTTGAGCTTTTTGAAGTGATGAGCTTGGACTGAAAACTTAAGTTTCTGAAAGTTTCAGAAGGGTGTGTGTGTGTGTGTGTGTGTGTGTGTGTGTGTGTGTGTGGTCACTTTCATTTTGACCAGAATGTAGAAGTGAAAAGGCTTGTGAAAGTTAAGAGGCCGTGAGAGAGGTTGCTCAAACTGTGCTCAGCCATGATCAGAAACAGTAGTGCCATAAATCTCCTAAGAAAGAGTATCCCTCTGAGATTTCTAGTCCAAATATTTAGCCTGAAGAGTTACTTGCATATAAACTGTTGGAAGATTTGCTGCTTCTGGTCTCAGCGCTGCTTCCCTTTTAAAACCAATCAGAATTTTGCCATTGTATTCAACGAGAGAATGGAGCAGTCTCTCTCTGCATGTGTCAAAGTGAAAACTGGCTAGACGGAGTCCTACCATCAGTTTTATGCCAGGCTACAGTAGGGACTCCATACGCAGAATAATGGCAGGTTGTTACTTCAGTTGGCATCTGGATGCACTGCCTGTTCTGTTGGCAAATTAATGTAACCTGGGCATATCCATTCTTGATGCACAGGTGTTCCTAGCAGGATTCTAGCATGGTTTCTCTGATGAAGAGAACAAGACTTTTTTTTGTCTCCTTTATAACCGTTATAATGGTTATAGCCAGCATGATGTGGAGAGCTGTGCTTGAAGACAATTATTCAAATTGCTTTTCTAGCCTAGGGTGACAAGATCACAGGGATGAAATATCAGGACGCGGGGGGCAAAAAAAAAAAAAGGCAGTTTCGCAGGGGCCGGGGCCATTAGCAGGCCCCAGCCGCGCCGCCGGATCGCACACAACACCCCGGCCGCCAGGGCCGGCTCCAGCATTTCTGCTGCCCCAAGCACCCAAAAAAAAAAAAAGTGCCGCGATTGGCGGTGGCAGTAGTTCAGCGGCAGGTCCTTGGCTCCTAGAGGGAGTGAGGGACCTGCAGCCCCCAAATTGCCGCAGGTGCCACCCCAAGCCCTGCCCTCCCCACGGAGCCTCCCGCCCCCCAGCCCGCCCTGGGCACATGCGGCGTGTCCCGCCGCCGGTGGGGAGCCCCGCGCCTCTCCCGCTCGGCTGCGCTCCAGCGGCTCCTTCCCGGCAGGGCGAGCCACTGGAGCGCAGCCAAGCGGGAGAGGCGCAGGGCTCTCCGCCGGCAGCGGCAGGGAAGTGTATCGGTTCGGGGGACCCCGGCCAGCTCCTCGCCCCTGTCCGCCGGCTGCCCCGCCTGGGACAAGTATCGCCCCCGCAGCCCCTCTCTGCCGCGTGTCTCCAGTGACCCACGCCCCCAGGCTGCGCCGCCTACCCGGGCCCTGCCTGCTCCGCGCTGCCCCTGGACCCACCGCGCTGCCCCGCGGGCTGCAGGGCTGGAGCAGCCTCCGCGCTGCGCTGCAGCGCTCCCGGCCCCAGCCGGCCATGGCCTGTGTGCCCAGGCTGCTGCACAGAGGCGTTTCCTCCCCAGGCCCGGCTCGGGATCCAATGGGGCAGTGAGGGGATGGGGATTTGGGGAGGGATCCAATGGGGAAAAGAGGGGGCGGAGTCGGGGAGGGGTGAGAGCCTCTCCAGGCTCCGTCTGTGCGCCAGAGTGGAGGGCAAATTTGCTGCTTTGTCCAGTGTCCCAACCGAACATCGGTCAGGACGTGGGAAAAACAAGCAAATATCGGGACAGTCCCGATAAAATCGGGACGTCTGGTCACCCTATTCTAGCCACTGTCATAGGAAGGCCAAAATTGGGCCTGCAAGTATGCTTCCTTTATTTTTAAGTTAGGGTGATTACATAGAAGAAAATAAGAGAGACTGTGAAGCCCATGCTACTCCATATTTTTTTTTTTTATTTATTTAGGGTGAGAGGATAGGCAGTTTTTCCATAAGAGTGTGCTTTTGTGATTCATAATGGGCTTTTATTTTGGTTTTGATCTATAGCTGGGAGAGAGTACAAGGAGATCCAGGTGTTAGTTTCCATACATATACTGAAGGGAGTAAAGACATAATCTGGACTGCTCAGCTCTTGTACAGAAAACACAATTTGGTAAATTAAACATTATACCACTGTGCAGACATTTAACTTTAACACCTAATATCTCTTAAAAACCCATCTCTTTGAATCCAACCTCTAGCAGAGCTGAAAAATTAAGCTTCCCACCCGGCACCACTAGTCAATGGAATCCCATGCCCAAGGGCTTTGTTCATAGGTGAATATGATGCAGTTCAAGAAGCTAATGGATTATTAATTGGGTGCATTTTATAATGTATTTTTCCCTCTTTATGTTGGATCTTCATGAGGTCTCATATTTTTTTTGTTCTTCGTGCGTGTGTATGACACTATAGAGCAAAGACCGTAAAAATCTGTGCTTTCCAGTTAATGCTTCCTTGAAAATGACTGCATCAATAAAATTAAAGCTTTGACCATGGTACTAATTTGCTACTTCTTAATTCAAAATAAATTGGGTTAACTTCCAAAATGAAGTGTTAGAGCATCTGACCATGAAGCAGCTCAGGGTACAATAAAGAAGCTACAACCCTCTCTCCATAGAAATATTTTTACAGCCATTTCTTGCACTGAAAGGCAACAGCCTATTCTAGAATGCAGAATCTACAAGTAAATTTGGGATTTTGGGAATCATTTGTTTTTAAAAGTACATGAGGGGAAGGATGGAGCTTGACATCCAAGCACAGCCACAGTGTAACAGCCATATCCTGCAACTGAATGAGGACAGTAATAAGTGATAAACCAGTGAAGCTAGAATTTTCAAAGGGACCTAAGTGAGGGAGGTGCCCAGCTCTCATTGAAAGCCAGTAAGTATTGGGGGGGGGGGTATATTTTTCAAAAGTACAAATGGCATCTAAGTGCCATTTGACACTTAGAATATATATATTTTTAGGTGCTTAACTCCTTTAGTCCCCATTGAAAATATTTACGTTATTAGCAAATTTTGGGATACACTGCTTTTCCGGTTATGTACCATGCTCTGTACAATTGCATACTGCCTGGAGCAGCTAGTATAATTCAGAAGTGGATTATCTATTTCAGTGGATTACTGTCATTACATTATATTCACATTATGTGGCTATAAAAGCTAAAATTTTAAGGCTTAAATGGCACGTATCCTAAACTATGAAAAGGATCCTAGACAAAAATTAAGCAAATGTGGATTTGCAATTCTGTAGAGGATAGTAAAGAACACTTGTTAGTACATTTTTAAGCATACTTTCTAAAATAGAATCTATGATCTTATTAGACACAAAAGTATTATCCCTTTGATGTACACACTCAACTCCCACTGATGCTACAAGAATTGTGTATACTTCAACAGAATAAATCCCTTACTATAGAGGGAAAACTTCAAAGAAAACTGCTGTGACAAATATTCTGTCAAAAGCTACCATATGATTAAAGCAAATCTAAACTGCAATCAAAATTAGTAGCCACTTTAATTTTTATAAGTTGCTTATTTGAAGTCTAATGTAATCAGTGCCAAGAACTGCATTTATGCAATACACATAAATCCTATGTCAAAAATGTCTGTCAGATTATGTTAATGGGAGAATTACAAAATAGATGTTGCTGTAAAAATTTCAGACCTGTATTTCAGTGTGCCTATGGTTGCACCATGCTTGGTTTTACTTTTTTCTTCCTGAAGCAAAAATAGAGTAACTTGCAAATATGCCAGAGTTCTCTAAACATATTTGCCATTATATAAACATTTTTCATTGATTTTAAAAATGCAGATAGAAGGGAGTTAACTTTGACTGCTTTCAGATGATATAGAATTTCACCTATTTCATCTGCAAATATGAGTTAATAAAGAGAAAAAATATGAGGGTTTGATTTGACTTTCTCTTTCAAATATGAACCTAAAATAGACTAAACAAGGGATGGAGAGACTAACCTTTAGGCACCCAGTGTATTTTTAAGCCTCCTATTATACTTACTACTCTTATTGTACACCGCATATGCAGGAATTTAGTAGCCAAAAGCCATGTATCTAATTGTTTCATAGGACAAAAGATGTGGCACCTAAAGGCAGTGGGATGATGCTCCTCAATTCTTCCCTGCCAATGTGTGCCAGGTACATGGCCAGAGGGACTAATAGTTGACCTATACCCAGCAGTAGCGGAATATGGTCCAGTTTTGTGGGCATACTAGATCTTACTAGTGGTTTGAAGGAAAAGATGCCATCACCCAAGGTGCATTATAATTTTCATGAGTAAACCCTTTTCATATGAAGCTTAGTTGTTGGCTAGGAGTGGCCTTTGTGTGAATGTTTCACTACACTTGAATTCCTTAACCCTTCCCTTTGTATTGTCTTTGCATGCTTGCTCACATTATTTATAATGTGTAGTGCAATAGCACTTGGGACCCATTTTTGCTAAGCATTTCACAGATATGTTTAACCATACTAACAAATGGTCCAGGCCCCAGACAGTTTATAATTTTAGCACTTAAATGCTTCCAAAGATTGAAGTGAAAAATAGTGAGATTGATTACAATTGTACAAATGAATCTCAGGATGGATGGCGGTTGCTGTGACAGTGGGATAGATCTGTATAAAACTAGGGAGTTTGTAATGTTGTATGTGCTGTACCGGTGTTAAAGGGTTAGCACTGAGGCTGTCAAATTTGAATGCAGGGGAGGATGGTGCTGCTACCTTCCAGACAGCTGCCCTGACCAGGAAGGGTATTCAATATCCCATTAAAGGGCCATCACTGAGAGCAATCAAGCCTGCAGTCTGAACCTATTGACTTTCAGAGATTCTTAAAGCTGGTCCATCTCCGTAGACCAGTGGTAGGGAACCTTTTTTTCTATTGGGGTCACTGACCCACAGAAAAAAAATCAGTCGTGGGACACACACAACCCCTCAGGGGTGGGGGTAGGGGGTGGAGGCTCGGAGCTTCCCCATGGCTCCTGGGGTAGAAATTAGGGGTTCAGGATGTGGGAGGGGGCTCTGGGCCGGGGTCAAGGGGTTTGGAGTGTGGGGGCAGGCTCAGGGCTAGGGCAGGGAGGTGGGGGGTGGGTGGAGGTGTGAGCTCTGGGAGAGATTTAGGGTGCGGGACGGGGTTCGGGGTTGTGGTATGGGACGGAGTGCGGGGTGTAGGCTCTGAGATGGAGTTAGGGTGCAGGAGGGGGTTCCGACCTGGGGCAGGAGTTTGGGGTGCAGACTCCAGCCAGGCAGCACTTACTTCAGGAGGCTCCCAGGCAGTGGGGCTAAAGCAGGCTCCCTGCCTGCCCTGGCTCTACACTGTGCCCCAGAAGCAGCCGCCATGTCTGGCCCTAGGCAGAGGGGTCAGGAGGCTCTGCGTGGTGCTCGTGCCCACAGGCCCCACCCCAGCAGCTCCCATTGGCCACAGTTCCTGCCCAATGGGAGCAGTGGATCCCGCACTGGGGACAGCACGTGGAGCTTCCCTGATCACCCCTGCTTCTAGGGGCTGCAGGACATGCCAGTCACTTCCGGGAGCTGTGCGGAGGTGACCGGACATTTAACAGCCTGGCAACCCTCCCCCCGCAGCGAGGTGAGCTAGCGCTCACAGCTCCAGCCCCACAGGGGAGCGCCAAGGTTCGAGGCTTCCAGCCCATGGTGCAGAGACTTGCCACGGGCTGGATGAAATTAAGCAACTGGCCGGAGGTTCCCCACCCCTGCCATACACCACTAGACTTTCTCCATAGGTGTCCACAAAAGGTGTCTGGTTAGGGTGAGGAACAAGTATGACTGTTTGATATGGAACTTCATTGTTTGGACTTGGAGTACATGGCACAGAGCTGCAGCCTTAGTTAAGAGTGGGATCCTACTCTGTACCGGGGGGGTGGCCATTGCTACACGAAGGAAGTCAAGAGAGAGAGGGCAAGGAGGACTCTGCCTGGCCTGTAATACAGGTGAATCATCGAATCATGAAGTGGTGAGCTTATTCTAATAGGGAGGAGGAAGGAAAAGGAGAGTGCTGTACAGCTCAGCACTTTTATTTCCATAGACCTGTAACTCTCGGGTCCTTTCATAATAAAGTCAATGTTGTTAAGAAATTCCTTTGCTAAGCCTGTGTTCCTTACATTCCTGGCACTCTGTCGCCCATGGGCTAAACAAGTTAGCCCGGAGTGCCCATGGCTGTGATTAGAGCTCTGAGGGAGCATGTGTAAATGACATGGGCTGGGAGAAGATTGGGGAGTCCAAGAGGCTGGTTTTGGGGTTTACAGTAGCTGGACAGTTCATGGAAGGATCTCAGACAAAGGTGTTAACTCAGGAGCATTCCCAAACATCCCAGAACTAGAAACAGTGGCTAAATTCCAGCCAGATCCAGTTAGCTTGGAAGCACATGGGACCCAGCAACCTATATCAAACCAGTGGCTGTACAGGGGATACTGGGCTGATTTGTAACAGTCATTTAGGAAGTCAGAATTCACAGTACCGAACAATAACCACACAGTGGCCTCTGAGGTACCACAGTTATGTACAGAGAAATATTGTATCTCCAATATCCATGTTAACCATGGGTGAGTATTAACTCTTTCATGTCACTGGATGATAGGTACAGATGAGAGCTGTTTGAAATGTTTTGAATTTAAAAATTTCCTCCCTCACTTTTGACCAGCTGTAGTAGACTTTTTTGGTCACATTTCCATTGTTCTTTTATTTGGATTTGGTCAGCTTGACTATTTTGGGTGTTTTTGCATAATAAGTCAAGTATGTGAGCATCTTACCCTATTAAAAATAATAAAATAAGTCAAGAACTTTGGGGGACTCAGAGGTGGTGTTAGAAGCAAACCAAGTTTTGTCCTCCAGATGTTAAAGAAATAGTCATATAATTACAGTCAACGTTCACGCCTAAGCCTTATCTTTGACTCTGTCCCTCACTAAGGGCTTGTCTACACTACTGCGTGGGGTCAATCTAAGATACGCAACTTCAGCTACATGAACAGTGTAGCTGACGTTGACATATTAGATTTACTTACCGCAGTGAAGACACTGCAGTAAGTCAACAGCGGAGGCTCTCCTGTCAACTCCACTTGGGCTCTTCGTTCCGGTGGAGTACCGGAGTCGATGGGAGAGTGCTTAGCAGTCAATTTATTGCATTTATACTAAATGTGATAAATTGATCCCTGCTGGATCGATCGCTGCCTGCCGATCCGGCAGGTAGTGTAGACAAGCCATAAGACTTCAGCCCAACAAAGTACTTGAACACCTGCTAACTTTAAAGCAGGTGCTCAATTGCTTTCTCTATCAGGGCCTGATTTACTCAAATATAAACGGACTTTATTTAAAGTCAACAAGTCTGCTCTGTGGCTCGCTTTTAAGTTATTCCATTTGCAGCAAAAGGATCCAATTAATTCCAAGAGAGCTGTTTTACAGATATTAAATTTGCATTTCGAGTATAATATAAAGCTGAATGGGGTTAATCCAGAGGGATTTTGTTCTATATCTGGATGCAAAACTATTTTTGACATAATTTCCTATTTGATAATGTCCTAACGTTTAATTCTTTTCATCTAGTTTTTTTATTTTAAGAAGTAAATGTATTTTTCTTAATGCGCTGCACTGAAGAGAACATATTCAGGGTCAGGCTTTTCAAATATAGGTAATAAAATTAGTGTAAACAAATAGAAATGTGTGGTTACTGGAAATATTAAGGACTGAGTTTCCTTGGAACTAATTTTCAGCACACTTGAGATGTATCTTGTTAAGATGAAGGTTGGTTCTGATTTATAGGATCAGTATAGAGTGCCTTATTAAACTGTCACTCAGCGAGTACAAAAGTGGAAAACCCATTACTGATTTAATTAGGCCTATGGTACTTTTCAGCCTAGTAGTGACAGTTACTAGCATGTGGCCTAGCCTATATATATTATCACACCGATAACACTAGCTGTGTTGGACTGCTAGGCTCTACATAGATGTGACAGAGGGAAAAGAACATCAACTTTGCCCTGAGCCTTACAGCCGTATTTCAAAATACAAGAAAAGCTTTGAGGATTAGACTAATTTTTTTTATTTTTAGAGAGAATACATGGAGTGCAAGTTTAATTCTATTATTTTTATTAACTTCTCTTCACTTGCCTACCAATTAACCATTAGCCAATGGGTAGTAACAGGAAAGAAAGATAATGACCTTAATCAAATGCTACACTCTACTGAGCCCCACATCAGAATATCTCATAGTCCAGTGGTTAGCTCTTGCTCTTGAGAGGTGTGGGAGGTGTTCCTGTCCTCTTCCCCCCCACCCCCAGCAGAGGGGGAAACTGAATCTAGGTCTCCCACATCGTGGGCGAGTGGTCTAGTCACTGGGTTAAACATTTATAAGGGCGGTGCTACCAACCATGCTAGCTTTAGAATGGAGCCCACAGAGAAGATGGTGGACACCTATTTTCCCCTGCTCTGTGGATCATTCTGGGGCTTAGGTGAGAGGCCCAGGTGCTTAGAATGAGGTGCTAGCGTGCGTGCCCAGAGGAAGAAACTCAGGTGTTTAGGGGACTTTTGTGGCAAAATATTAAGTGTTGAGTGAGGTTAGGTGGAAGCCAAGTGGGGGTTTTGTTAATCAGTGGCACCTAAAAATGGGGCCTAGCCTCCTAGGCCCATATCCACAAAGGCACTTAAGTCATTTTTGAAAAAGTGACCTAGGCTTCTAAGTCAGAGACTTGACACAGTATCCCCATAGTGGTCTTGGAAAAATAGAGGGGGGAAAATATTACTTCTGTACTCCTTGTCAATATCCTCTTCCTGATGCGTCCAAAAATTCCTCCTCTGGAGCTTTTGTTCAATCAGAAGAATGTAAGATGCTCAGACACCTAGAAATGGGTTTGATATAAAAACCTAGCTAGCAAGAAAGGCAATTATTTATGCAACTATGCACGTCTGTGTGGATAGCAAAAGTTCCCTAAATATCTGTGTACTTTTATATAAAACAGAACTTGCATCTGGTACCTGTGTTCTTACCTGTATGTATTATACTATACCAGACTTAAAACCTGCATAACCACCTGTGTACTTGCATGCAAATATCCTTAATCAAATATAAATAGCTATTTTAAAAAAAGTTGCCTGTAGCCTTAAGAATTATAGTTTAGGGAATAAGAGCTTGCTGCAAAGCCCATGGAAGTTGATCAAAAGATTCCCATTGACTTCAATGGGCTTTAGTTCAGGCCTTCATCATACCTAACTGGCTAGGGAGATGGACTAGATGACCTAATATTTCATCTCTAACTCAAGTGCTTCCCCCCATTCTTCCTTTTGAATCTTTCATTCTTTCACATTTAATTTCATCATATTTTCTGTCGCATTTAAAAAATAAATCATTATGCAGAACTTTTTGATGCTTTTAAAATCACAGACTGCACAGATAAGCAAAATCTGCCAGAATGAAGACAGGCCACAATTAGTGTGCAGTGAAGACTTCTCTCATGCATACAAATTCCTCCATCCATGTCAAAAGAACAGGTGGATACAGACAACAGTACTGAAAATTGTTATTGATTTTAAAAGAAGGAATGATAATTAGGAAAGGTAAGCGTGATCTTTTCTCCATTTTTAAGCAGAGCTAATCCCATGGATTTGCTTTGGGTAAAAATAACCGTATTTTGGTGTTATATTTGTGGGTATCAGTCCGGAAAAATACAGTTACTCATTGCTAGCTAGCAAATTTAGCTAAACCACCTAGATCACTTACTAGCTGAAGCTAATATTTTTCTCTCAATATAGGATGGCATTGGTGAAAGACCATCACTTTCACCTTAAGGAATGTCTGACTGAATCTCTATCAGGTAATGGCAGCTAGAATACAAGAGAGAGAAAACGGAATTTGTCTCTGGATTAGCTGCCACACATTTATAGTCTGTTTTTCAAGATGTACTCACATTTTAGTTGGAAACAGGACAATTTTTTGTCCTGTATCCCATATCTCAGGAATACTACAGTATATGGAAAAATAGAAAATAAAGAAATATTTGGACAAAGATTTTAAAGCTTTGTCTTTGTTTTAATATAAAACTCAAATTATATTTTCACTTATGCCTGTGCAACAGCAGTGAAGTCTATCCAAGTGAAGATTGTTACACCTCCAACCACTCTCCTTTACTGTAGTGAATGTGGCTGAATAGGTGTATCTGAAGTCAGTGTGTAGCCGGTAATGTTTAAAAGTTAAAGCAGATTTATAAAGATAAAATGGCTTTGGAAGGGATTCATGGCTGAATTCAACCATGGGGCACAAGTGATGTTCAGAAAATGCTTCAGCTGCAGTTATCACAGCATACTGTACGCATTGGCACTCGAGTAAATTAATCTCTGGTATTCATTCCCAGATTAGCTATTAATTTGCATGTAGTCACACTCGTTCTAATTACCTTTCTGCACTACTTTGGTTCCAAGAACAGTTTAACAATGAAGGTGGGGATGCATGCATCTTTGTTCTGTACTTTAAGAAGAAAACACAGACGCTCTCTTTTCAATCTGGATCTTTCTTCCTCAATTAATCTTATTCCCAGTGATCCAAATCTCACAATACAAAGCAGCAGTACAAAATACTAGTCTCTCATACCAATGAGTTTATTTCTGTGTGGGAGGTTAGAAGGGTGTTAGATTCATAGCAACCATGCTAGAAGGAAATCTTTGGTCTCCCAGCTGCCATAATTATTATCAGCTGCAACTTATTGGGTTTCCTCTTGTTAATGCTATCACTTGGCACAGAACTAAAGCAGTCTTAACCAATTATCTACCCCTCTGAAAAACATGGTTTAAGACTATAAGGCACAGTACACAGCAAATTCTTTTTTCATCTGAAAAATCCACAACCTCTAGCTCTGTCTGCAGTTCAGTTAAATATAAATATACTTGATTCTGAAATTGCCTTAGTTGGACTAATTACATTGGTGTATGAAAATACAGGGCTTGTAGGAGCAGGGTGTTTTCTTTTAAAAAAAAATAAATAAAAAAATCTTGCTAATCTCTGCAAATTTTCTCAGTAAATTATCGAGGAAGAGACTTTTTAAAAAAAATTTCCCTTTATTTTGACTTCAAAAAAGAATCTTTTATCTCTTGTCTTCATTTCTTGGCAGTGAGCAGAACAAATTAGTTAATTCAATTAAGAGCCATTAGAGAAACAATATAGAACACTAAATCTGATCAATAATAAACTGACCTACTGAGTCACAAAGATCCCACAAGCAGAAGAATTTTTTTTTAAAAGAAGTACAACTTTTGGCCTTGAATGTTGGTGGGTGAGTTAAAGAAACCATGTGCTTGAATCCAATACCCAGATCCACAAAGGGACCTATATGTTGCAATGCTGGGCATTTCAGTGTCTAGGTGCCTAGAAAAAATCACAGCAAAACTGTGTTCTAGAAAGGTGCATAATTCAGGCTGGGCTCCCTATGCAATGAATGGAGAGAGAGAGAGAGAGAGAGAGAGAGAGGCTCCTTAGAATGCAGTCCACAACTGCCAGCTGCTAGGTGTGGAGCCACCTAAACTAGCCAAGGGGAGGTTTGTGTCCTAAGCCTTGCCCCTCCCTTGAAGATAGGAGCCTAAATTCAGGCTGCAGGGGACACATCTCTGCTTGCCATCCGTGAACGGGAACAGACTGCCTGGTGTCAGGCAGCATAGGTACGTAAGGCAGGGGATCAGTTAGAGCCTGCCTCACTCATTGTCAGACGGCCAGAGAAGGAGCCAACCTTATAATTTTTAGCCCGGTGATTAGAGCATTTGTCTATGATGTGGGAAACCCAGGCTCACTTCCCTCCTCTCTGCCAGAGGGGAAGAAAGGATTGGAAAAGGGTTCTAACCACTAGGCTACAGGATATTCTGCTGTATTTGCCTGTTACTTTGGGGTATACTCATTTATTAGGGTTACTCTTCTGGGTGTGTGTGTCTGTAATTCTATCAGTGTACTGCTTGTGTCTCTTGTGTTTTCATACGGAGCTCTACTTCTCCCTTCTGCAAGTTCCCTCCCAATGGAGCTATCCTGCAGGACCTAGGTTCCCCAGGGCTCAGTTCCTCCAGCCCCAGAATCAGATGAGCACACACATCTATTAACAGAGCACATCTGAGCAGACCGGGGTCAATCAGCACTCCCAACCTGGGAAGCCAAAAACACAAAAAAGAGTGAGGGAAGCAACAAGCTTAATCATAAGTTATTTATTGCCAAGTAATAACCATACAAGGAGAGCCAAACAAACAAAACAGTTACAATATTAAATCTAGCTTAAATTTGATTACAAAAGTCTGGTTTAGAAAACTATACCTGATCACACAAGTCAGGGTTAGAAAGCTATGCCTAGAGTGGGGGGGGGGGGGAGCCAGAGAGAGAGATGGGTTCTCACCACTCCAGGAAGCTTGACCTGGTTGGGATTCCGTGGTGGTGGTGGTAGCTGATGGTCCAGAGTGCTGGAGACAGGCAGAGCCCCCAGCACAATCAGTCAGGAGAAGATCAAGTCCCAGTGGAACGGATGCAAAATCTGCATCAAGGCATCAGAACACTTACTTGAGAGTGGGTAAAGGAGTTTTTTTGCAGGGAAACAACAATGGTTCAAGGGAGAACACTAGATTTGTTTATGGGTAAACTGAAGGCTCAAGGGAGTATACCAAAGTTGTTTTGTTCAGGCTGGACAATAGGAACTGATCATTCCTAGCTAGGGAGCCTACAGTGCAGTTAGGCAGCTTCAGTATTTTGGATACCAACAAAGGATTTATTACTAGAATTGGTCAGATAACTACTGAGCTGGGTGTGTGCAGGTGTGGGTTCATTAACATCTGGAGCAGAGATTCCCCCATCATGCTGTGCTTCCCTGCTTTTCTGGTCCCAGATTTCCATGCGGTTCTTGCCTTGGAATCTCTGTTCTCCATTCTGTATGCTAATGAAGATGCCTCCCTGTCCCATCTTCCTAGCAAATGAGGCTAGGGGAGTTGTCTTAATTTTGTCACCCTTATCCGGAGGGGTTTAGGTGTGTCTCCCACTGCCTTTTCATTGTTTTTTGTAAGTTTTTCTTCTGATTGGTTTTGGCTCAAGCAGAGGATGCGGGGGGAGGGGTGTCCTTCGTGAGTCAGACAGGCTGGTGCCCTGATTCCCCAAGAACACAGAGCTGCCTCTCCTCTTGAATCTATTCCATTTGGACTAATAATGAAAGAGATTGGAGCCAGGGGCCTGGACGGTGGGTCTCCCATCTCCCAGGTGGGTGCCCACACCACTGGAATAGAGTCATGGTCACACTCTTGCTCACCATCTGGCCCAATGACTAGTTATTTTATTTATCCAGAGTGAAGTAGTACTTGGCCAGAGAGTGAGTGTGAGAGAGAGAGAGAGAATGACTGCAGTCCAGTGGTTAGGGCACCCAAGTGGTCCAGTTCTTTGGCTCCAATCACTGTTTGACTATTTATCCAAGTGCAGCTTGGGTCTCCCATATCCCAGATGAGTGCTCTAGCCACTGGACTGAAAGTTAGAAGGTGAGCACCACCACCTCTTCCAAGCCAATTCTGAATAGGACCCTAGGTGGTAAGCCGCCTCTGAGCACACCTACCCGGTTGGGCTCTGCATGAGACTTAGAGCATGTCTACACTACGAAATTAGGTCAATTTTATAGACTTCAATCTTTAGTGAGCACTTTTATACAGTCGATCATGTATGTCCTCACTAAGCGCATTAGGTCGGCGGAGTGCATCCTCAATACCATGGCTAGCATTGACTCACGGAGTAGTGCACTGTGGGTAACTATCCCACAGTACCCACTGCCCATTGGAATTCTGGGTTAAGCTCCCAATACCTCATGGGGCAAAAACATTGTCGCGGGTGGTTTTGGGTACATGTCGTCAGTCTCCCCTCCCTTCCTCCTTGAAAGCAATGGCAAACAATAATTTCGTGCCTTTTTACCTGGATTATCTGTGCAGATGCCATAGCACAACAAGCATGGAGCCCGCCCAGCTGCATGCTATTTGTGTGAGCATTGTAAACACCTCGCGCATTATACCGCAGTATGTGTAGAACCTGGCTAGAAGCCACCAGCACAAGGAAGATTGTGAGGAGAACATGGACACAGACATTTCTGAAAGCACAGGATGTGGCAATTGGGATATCATGGCGGCATCGGGGCATGTTGATACAGTGGAACGCCGATTCTGGGCCAGGCAAACAAGCACAGACTGGTGGGACTGCATAGTGTTGCAGGTAAGGGATGATTCCCAGTGGCTGTAAAACTTTTTTGCATGCGTAAGGCCATTTTCATGGAATTTTGTAATTTGCTTTCCCCTGCCCTGAAGCACAGGAATACCAAGATGAGACCCGCCCTGACAGTTGAGAAGTGAGTGGCGATAGCCCTGTGGAAGCTTGCAACACCTGACTGCTACCGGTCAGTCGGGAATCAATTCAGAGTGGGCAAATCTACCATGGGGGCTGCTGTGATCCAAGTAGCAAAGGCAATCAATACCCTTCTGCTAAGAAGGGTAGTGACTCTGGGAAATGTGCAGGTCATAGTAGATGGCTTTGCTGCAATGGGGGTCCCTAACTGTGGTGGGGTGATAGGGATATGTGTTCTGTCTATCTTGGCACAGGACCACCTTGCCAAAGCATACATAAACCGCAAGGGGTACTTCTCAATGGTGTTGCAAGCACTGGTGGATCACAAGGGCCGTTTCACCAACATCAACGTGGGATGGTCGGGAAAGGTGCATGACGCTCGCATCTTTCAGAACTCCGGGCTGTTCAGAAAGCTGCAAGAAGGGACTTTCTTCCCAGACCAGAAAATTAACATTGGGGATGTTGAAATGCCAATAGTTATCCTTGGGGACCCAGCCTACCCCTTGCTCCCATGGCTCATGAAGCTATACACAGGCAGCCCAGACAGCAGTAAGGAGCAGTTCAACTATAGGCTGAGCAAGTGCAGAATGGAGGTAGAATGTGCCTTTGGACCTTTAAAAGGGCGCTGGCACGGTTTGCCGAGTAGGTGAGACCTCAACGAAAGCAATATTCCCATTGTTATTGCTGCTTGTTTTGTGCTCCATAATATGTGAGAGTAAGGGGGAGACGTTCATGGCAGGGTGGGAGGTTGAGGCAATCACCTGGCAGTCAATTTTGAACAGCGAGACACCAGGGCAATTAGAAGAGCACAGCTAGGCACGCTCCACATCAGAGAGGCTTTGAAAAACAGTTTCATAACTGACCAGGCTACAGTGTGACAGTTGTGTGTGTTTGTACTTGATGCAAAACAGCCCCCTTTGGTGATTGTACTTCCCTGTAAGCCAATCCCCTCCCCCCTTCGACCACAGCTGGCACAGGAAATAAAGTCCCTATTATTCTGAATCCATTCATTCTTTCTTCATTTAAAAAAAACCTTGAGATCACTGACAACGCTGACTAGTAAAAGGAAGCCCGGGTGTACAAAGGGTTTGATAATGGGGTGGGGTGAGGGAGGAGGGAAGGACAAGGGCACATTGCTTATTGTAGCCATACTACAAATCAAAGCTGTTTGAATGACAGCTTTCTGTTGCTTGGGCCATCCCCTGGAGTTGCGTGGCTGGGTACCCAGGGCCTTCCCTCCTGCATTCTTGGGTGTCTGGGTGAGGAGGATATGAAACTTGGGGAGGAGGGCAGGCGGTTACACAATGGATGCAGCAGGATTCTGTACTTTAGTTGCTTTTCCTGCAGCTCCACCAGATGCCTCATCATGTCCGTTTGCTCCCCCATTAGCCTCAGCATCTCCTGCTTCATGTTCTGATCATGATCACTGAATGCTTTCCTGGCCTCTGCCACCGAATGCCTCCATGCATTCAGCTGTGCCCTATCAGTGCAGGAGGACTGCATGAGCTCGGAAAACATGTCCTCGCGAGTGGTTTTTTCGCCTTCTAATCTGTGATAACCTCAGGGACAGAGTTGATGCGGGGAGCATAGAAGCATTTGCAGCTGTGGTGGGGTGTGGGGAGGGAGAGTAGACTTTTAAGAAACATTTCTGAGAACAAAAGGGAGGCTTTTTCACAGTGAATCAAGCAATTCACAGCAGACAGCGCATATGTTTTAGGTACAAGGTCTCATTTTGCCTTTTATATTGAGTGCCTGCCGGTATGGTGACACATCACACATGGCTGGGCAACAGAATTCGGTTTGCAGGCAGCCATGGTAAGCCAAAGGGTATGCGGGGTTGGCTTCGTCCGCGTTCATAACATGTGGTAATGGTTTCAAACTGCAGCACCCTCCTTTCTCATAGCAAGCAATGCTGTTTGGGTTTGCCATTTCAAAGGAGGGGCTGCGGTTTTGGGGTGGATGTGCAGCACACGCCTCTCTCCCCTCCTCCCCCCCACGTGGCTATTCTCTAGGATGATCCCTTTTAGTCAAGTGCAAACATCCCAGCATGCCCAGGGTCTAATGTGTCAGGGATAATCAAACAGAGGGGATTACTGTTCCCTTACAAAACTTCCCCTATTTCAACCAGGTGACCATGAATGATATCATTCTCCTGAGGTTGACACAAAGATAAAGACCGAATGTTGTATGAATGCGACCAAAACCCAGGACTATTCACTGCCACGTTTTGTGCTGCAATGATTCCAGACCACTTGCTACTGGCTTGGCATGGTAAAGTGTCCTACCATGGAGGACGAAATAAGGCAGCCCTCCCTCCCCCAGAAACCTTCTGCAAAGGCTTTCAGATTACCTTCAGGAGAGCTTCATGGAGATGTCCCTGGAGGATAAAGACTTCCTTTAAAAAGTGGAAGTCAGATCCTAGTGAGGCAAATAGAAAGGAGCATAAACACTGCCAAATTAAGTGCAAGAATGTAATAAGAAAAGCCAAAGAGGAGTTTGAAGAACGGCTAGCCCAAAACTCCAAAGGTAATAACAAGATGTTTTTTAAGTACATCAGAAGCAGGAAGCCTGCTAAACAACCAGTGGGGCCGCTTGATGATCGAGATACAAAAGGAGCACTTAAAGACGATAAAGTCATTGCGGAGAAACTAAATGGATTCTTTGCTTCAGTCTTCACGGCTGAGGATGTTACGGAGATTCCCAAACCTGAGCCGGCTTTTGGAGGTGACAAATCTGAGGAACTGTCACAGATTGAAGTGTCACTAGAGGAGGTTTTGGAATTAATTGATAAACTTAACATTAACAAGTCACCGGGACCAGATGGCATTCACCCAAGAGTTCTGAAAGAACTCTTTTATATATCAGCATTTCTTCTGCTGGATCGGAGTTCTGCCTGCACAGATTCTTCTCCCAATACAGCAGTCAGATCCAGTGTCTCCCATTTGCTCCATGCTGGAGCTCATTTTCGATTCTGGGACTGCATGGTCACCTGTACTGCTGAGCTCGCCACGCTGACCAAACAGGAAACGAAATTCAAAAGTTCCCGGTGCTTTTCCTATGTATCTGGCTAGTGCATTGGAGTTGAAAGCGCTGTCCAGAGCGGTCACATTGGAGCACTCTGGGATAGCTCCCAGAGGCCAATACCATCGAATTGCACAACGCTGTGTCTGCACTACCCCAAATTCAACCCAGGAAGGTCGATTTTAGCGCTACTCCCCTCGTCGGGGAGGAGTACAGCAGTCAATTTTAAGAGCCCTTTAGCTCGGCGGAAAGGGGTTGGTTGTGTAGATGCATTCATTATAAAATCGACCTAATGCGGCTAAATTCGACCTAACCTCGTAGTGTAGACCAGGCCTTAGACAGGCAAATGCATGTCTTCCTTTAGTTTGTGAATCTCTCTGGGACCTAGGCAGGAGATAAGTCCTAAGTCTCTAGATGCCTGTCTACACTGACACCTTAAGTGCTGCAACTTTCTCACTCAGAGGTGTGAAAAAACACCCCCCTGAGCGCTGCATGTTTCAGCATTGTAACATGTCAGTGTAGACAGTGCACCAGCGCTGGGAGCTACGCCCCTCACGGAGGTGGGTTTTTGAGTGCTGGGAGAACTCTCTCCCTGCGCTGCGCTCCGACTATACAAGCCACGTTAAAGTGCTGCTGCAGCAGTGCTTTAACGTTGCCATGTAGACAACCCCTTAGCGTGGGGCAGGAGCATGCATGCCCAGAGGCAGAAACTTAGGTGCCAAGGTAACTTTAGCACTTAAAAGTTAAATGCTGAGTGAGTTTAGACAACTACAGGATTCCACAGCAGTTTTGTGGATTGCAGTGGAGCCAAAATTGGGATTTAGGCATGTAAATATCTTTGTGGATCTTGGCATAGGTGACTAATTCTGTAGTTATTTACACCCAAGCATCCCAAGTGATAAATGCTTATTGAGCCAAATTCTCAACTGGTGTATATCAGCATAACTCCATGAAAGTCAATGGAGCTATGGCAACTTACACCAAAGTAGGTTCTGAGACACTAAGGAAGGGGAAATGTAAAACTAATGAGAATTTTTATTACAGAAGAGCTAACTTCAGAGTTTGCAGCATTGATACCAGCTTTGAAAAGATCTGTGTGTGAAGTTAATGTAAGAGCAATCTAGCTCACACTGAAATCATTAGATTCTTCCCATTGAGAATTCAGTGGGAACGGGATCAGGTCATTAAAGAAAAAAAGTATAACCTAAATATGGTCTATAAAGTTTTGAAATTTGTTTATAAATATGACTTAAATCAAAGCTACTTGAGAAATGCATCCAATATGTTAGCGCAATTCCAAATGAACACAAAGAGGAAACAGATGACCCTTGATGAACGATAAATAGCTGAGTTTTAGAAGCCATCTAACTATTTCATTAAGTGCTGTTTCATTACATCCCCTCTCCCACGTCTTTGCTTATTTGCCATAAGCAGATGACCATAGGTGCCCCCATACACTTTACATTCCTTGGTGGTGGTTAGTGCTGGAGTTTTACTCATGCTCTTCCGATTAATATTGTTTGTATTTTTGAGCTGATTTTTGTCCTTGTGAGGGAGATTTTTCACTTATGTTTTCCATCTGTAGACACAATTACTGGAATAATTCAAATCTAAAAGTAAAGGACAGATTCTCCACTGCTATGGATCTGCACAGCTGAGTTGAAGTCAGTGGAGCTCTGCTCATTTTACACCAGCTGAAGATCTGGCCAATAAGGTTAAATAAATTAAATAATACTGAGGTTCAGCCTCTACTCCAAAAGTCATCTGATACTGACCTTTTATTCGATCACCATCTGATCTGCAGCCTCCCTTTTATAGGAAAAGTGACCAAGAAGGTAGGTGACTAGATGATCACAATGGTCCCTTCTGACTTTAAAGTCTATGAGGTGCAAAACAACTACTGAGTGGACAGAGAATATTTTTTACTGTATCTTTGAGTCTGGTTTCAGGTCTGCCAGGGCACAGAAATGGGCTAACCTCTGTTGTCCTATGGGGGATAAATGGTCTGTCTTGAATATTGAAAGAGACAACTTAGTGTATTCATGCTGGGGCTGTTGGCTGTTTTAGAAACTACTGATCACCATCCTGTGTGGATGGGAGTCCACTGAAGTGGTACTGTTAATTCTCTCATGTAAGAACTTGTTGCTGATGACAGGTATTACCTTACAATTCTGTATTAAGTCATAGGATGGTTGGTTCTGTTGCCAGCTGTGTTGATTAAAGCTCAACCTGGAGAAGAAAAAGATATTGTTGCCAAACATGGAAAATCTGGAGGATATTGCTTGATCTGTGAATTACTTTTCTATTCATGGGCTGCCGCAGGATGCACCCTGGGAGACATTTTTGACTGGGAGCTTAGCCTGGTGGCTCTGGATTTGGCAGTGAACATTAATGGCAGTTATCTGTTGGACACAGAGCTCATCATGGTGATCTATGCCTTTGGGATCTCCAGGCAGGATTTAATGTAATGCTTCTGATTTAGGGCTACCCTTGAACTACAAAAGGCTGCAGAGATGGTAGCAGAATACAGCAGCATGCCTGATCAAGGGTTTATTCCCATATCAGTGGATGATTCCTGCATTCGATGAGTTCCACTGGCTGTCCATTGTTAGTGCCTCTTAAGATTTTACTTTTAGTATAGAACGTTTCAAATAACATAAGACCTGTCTCCCTAAAGGACCATCCATTGCCCTATCAGGGCATGTGAAGTTAGCAAGATTACAGTGTCTGACTTTCCAGGTGATGCAATCTAGAAAGGACAGTAATTTAAAGAATTTGTACTGATTACTGTATATCCCCTTTGTTGATCCAAAACCATCAAGGAAAAAAATTGTTTGCCTATGGCTGTGTTTCACATTCAGTGTTTGTTCAAAGTCCAACTCAGGTGAAGCAAACCTATATAAATGATAGGAGAGACTATACTACCCAACTGGGTCCCATGAAGCCCCTGGCCAGGTGGCTGGAGTGCCCCGGTACAGGCAAGGCCCAAACCTCATTTTTTTTTCTTGTCAGCTGTGTAAAGCTAGAAAGTGAAGGGCTTAGGCCCAGATCCTCCATGGGGGTTGGGTGCCTCCCAGGCCCAGCTGCCATAAGCAAAACAAATAAGCAAACCGTAGACAGTTAAAGAAAGGGAAAAGGCTTTTAATTTTTGCTCATTCCCTGAGAAGGAGAGAACGTAAAGCTTTGTTCTTTCTTTCTTTCTTTTTGGAGAAGAGCTGGTCACAAGCACTGAGGGAGAGCTTCCTCTGTGGTAAGGGGACTTGGAAAATATTGTGCATTCACTCTTGTGAACAGAAACCACCAAGTTTTATGCATCACAAATCTGGTCTATGATCATCTCTGGCTCATTTCAACCAGAAATGAATGTGTTCAGCCATGTTGTTAATCCTTGAAAATAAAAATATAGAAAGAAAATATTATGTGACTTCTCACCTGAGCATCAAGACTTAGTTCTCAGCAGCTGAAGGAGTCAAATTACATCAATTGGCAGCCAATCAGAGCCCCCAAAGAGACTGTTAAGATTCCTCTAATGTTCATCTTCCCAGGGTGGCTTTTTTTTCCCAAGTGAGATCTCTTTAGATGATAGCAAATTGTAGAAAAAGCACCCTTTGGTACATGGTGATGTTTCTTTGTGCATTTCTCCAGTTTATGGATGATCTAAACCCACACAAGAACTACCTTCTGTAAGTAGTAAAGAATTCCTGGGACATGAACTACCCATTTTTTCATTAGTTCACCATATGTTGCTATCTGTTAATTCAAATGCCCAGGCTTTCCGTGTCACCAGGGGCGGCTCTATGTTTTTTGCCGCCCCAAGCATGGCAGGCAGGTGGCTTTCGACCTGCGGGAGGTCCGCTGGTAACGCGGATTTGGCGGCATGCCTGCGGGAGGTTCACCGGTCCCGCGGCTAGCTGCCGCCGAAGCCACAGGACTGGCGGACCTCCCGCAGGCATTCCGCCGAAGGCAGCCTAACTGCTGCCCTCACGGCGACCGGCAGGCCGCCCCCCACGGCTTGCTGCCCCAGGCACGTGCTCGGTGCGCTGGTGCCTGGAGCCGCCCCTGCGTGTCACTCAGACAAGCAAGAATCTGATGTGACCTATTGGGGATATAGTAACATTGAAAGTGCAAGGAAAGATTATTCTTAATTTTTTTTTTTACAAATTCTAGCATGCCAGAAATACAAAAGGAAACTGCAATGACCTACTGCAGAACAATGAGGCAGATACACCACTTGTGTTCTATGAGCTTGTACTGATGGCACTAAGGCCACTGGCTTCCAGCACAGAAAGGCTGAGGTCAGTGGACTACATGCCATCCACATTCTCTCTTCTGCCGGAGGCACTGGAGTAGCTGACAGAGCCATATAGTGGGCACAGAAAGCCAGGATTGGCTGGAGATGCACTGATTCAAGCCATCTCCTGGGGAGCTTCTACTGGCAATGCTCTTAGACACTCCAAGCTGGATTTAAAAGTTGCTCTCCCCTAGATGATGAAGTGGGGTGGCAGCTGTTGTACCTCCACCCTCCATCCCCCTCCCCACTTCCAGAGGGCAGTTCCATTTTCAGCACTGCTATGCCTACAGGGGGTGTCAATTGAATGTGTTTGTACCCTCTCCCCATAACCATGGGGGTGAATCTTTGACCATTATCTATTTTAGAGCACTACCAAGTATGAAAGTACACTTCTCCAACCAAGTTAGTGCCACTTCCCTCATTTTGCAGTCCCTAAATTCTACTATAATAGTGCCACTAATTGTTCATCTCAGCCTTCATTATGTGGTGGAATGATATTCTTCATAATCCCTCACCCAAATGAAGTAAAATTGTTTTGTTTTTGAATGGAGAGGACAAACACATGTACTGCTAGCAGACCAGCCTGTTCTATTTCAGTGAGGACTGAGTCTTGTTGGAAGATAACATATTTAACTAACAACAAGAAATAAAATAAAGGTCATGCATCATTGTCTGAAATTTTATAGCCAGATTGGCATCATAGCTGCCTCCGAATCAGAAACATAATTCCAGTTCGTGTGTGTGTGTGTGAGTGTGTGTGTGTGTGTGTGTGTGTGAGAGAGATATGTATCAAACTATGCCACTTCATCCTAGCCTACAGCTCATGTGGCAAGTGTTAAATTTTCTAGTGAGTTTAATGCTCTCGCTCGCGCTCTCTAGCGAGAAATTAATCATCCCATCCAATAATGCAAAAGGTCCCTTTGTAAACGCATATTCCTGAATTTAAACAATCACAAAGCAATGACCTTTACAAATATATGTCTGTGTACTTTACTAAATTACATTTCCCAATAGACCATGGGCCTAAGATCAAAGTTCACACTACTCTCCCAAGTATCAGAAGCTCCAGCTTCCCACCTGATTTCTTTTATGGGGAGCTGCAGGTTTTGAGAAGGACACTTTTAGTAAGTAGCAGATTGCTGTCAGTCACTAGCTATCCTTTTGCACGAGCAAACCCACATTTTACAAAGATACTTAAAGGACTTTAATTATACTTAAAGATACTTAAACAGGACTTGAATCACTATTACAGACCTGTCCTGTCTGGGTCGTATAGCATCAGATTAATTTTGTAATCAGTCTCTTATTTACTTTACCCCAGAAAGAACAATTATTTCTTAAATCAGAAGTCCCTCTTGCAGGTACAGAGACTTTTCAACATTTTTTCCCCCGTCTTACCCCAAGGTAAGACTTGCATACTTTAAGCTTGCATTCAGACACACCAAAACCAAAAAATTCTGCTGGGCAGAAAAAATAAGCAAGGAAAATCATTCAACATCCATTCATTTGCATGTCCCACATTTGTACTGAAACACACATACATTTTCTGTTGCATGCAATTTCACCCCTTTATCCAATGGGTTGTCAGACACACAATTTAAAGGAAATATTTACAGCACAAGTAAATGATATCAATCTAGTTACTTAGAGGTTCCCAGGCTCAGACTCTTGCATCCTAATTTCTGGGTGTGGGATGGAAGCAGAACAAGGAAAAATGTGTAGTGCAATCTAGATATAAAAATCCCCTTGGAAATAGCACACCACCGCTAGTTTACATTCAGGAATAGGGGAAGTCTCCTTATAGGACTCATAACTGTAAAAGAACTTCAGAATATTGACGTGGTTGCTGCAACAGGAGTGGCAAACACAATTTAAGTCAGAAATCCTACTAGGAAGCAGATCACCTAAGGCCAACAGGATGTGTAGACTCTCTCTTCAGAGACTGGACCAGTTAACTTCAATTACACTACTTGCCGAGTAAGATGCTATCTAACATTAGTAAGAGAATTAGACTGTAACCCAAAGTTTAGAGGAGTGAGGATTAGAGCATTACTGTTGGATTTATTGATCTGATCATTATGAAGCCAAATTATAGGCTGAGTTACACCAGTGTGAATCCAAAATAGTTCCATTTATGTCAGTGACTCTCCTCTGCATTCACACAAGCATTACTGAGAACAAACTTTGGCATATTTGAATTTTATATTCTCTACTAATCCCTAAAATAAAAATCTCTGTCCTTCCTTGTACAAAAGGACTACTAGCTTATCTGCATTCTAATGGAATTCTTTCTAGTATGCTACTGTATTACCTTTGACTCATTTAGCAATACAAAAGAAGTAGTAACTGATAAATATGCAATAAGATCCATTTACCCACTTCAGAAGCTACCAGGGGGAAAAAGGAAGAAAGTGTAAGTTTATTTATTTTACTGATTGACTTCTGACAACCAAATCTGTAATAAGAGTAGGCACATGAAATGTACATACATTGTATAGTACAAGCTGGCACAGGTGACACAAGAAATGAAAATATCTGAACATACTTGGCATAAGTGAAATGAGATGGGTGCAGAGTGGTAAGATGGTGTCTGATGGTGCTACAATCTCATATTTAGGATGAGGAATGCACAAAAGAGGTATGGGAATTATACTGGATAACATCACCACAAAGACCCTGCTGTCTTGGGAGCCAGTGAACAACATAACAGCCAGGGTGCAAACAAGACATAAGTGTACAATATTCCAAATATATGCACCAGCAAATGAAATAGACAACAGTGAAAATGATACATTTTATGAATAGGTACAGCAAGTATTGGATAATATGCCTAACTATGACATCAAGTTCATGTAGGTGACTTCAATGCACAAATTGGCAACAACTCTACTGGCTGGTATGGAGTCATGGGCACTGCAGCAGAAGGCAGCCAAACTGATGGTGAATGGCTCTTGAATCTCTGGCACAAAACACCCTAAAGATAGGATGCAGACTCTTCTAGCCCAAAACAACTCTCATGGAGATCACCAGACAGTGCAATCATCAAACAAATAGTAGACCATGTGATTATATCTAAGAGATGGACACCTTCTTTACTAAATGTCAGAGACAGCACAGGAGCAGATGTTGGCTCAAATCATTATCTTTTAGTGGCCACAAAGAGGGACCAAAAAAGTGTTATAGCAGTAGAGAAGTTCAAGGATAAAGAAACACTGATCAGATTGCATTTAGTAACTATTCCTGTGTTTTACAGGACCAGTCTGATGAAATTCTGGAAGACAGATGATCAGACTAGAAGAAGATGGTAGTTGGAACATCAGAAGAAGTAGTGGGCCAATGAAGAGGGTGGAAGAAAGATGCGTGGATTGCATGTGGAGCATGGTTAGCAACTGATTTTCAAACTGAGTGGAATGCTCTGAAGGCAAAAAAGGAAAAGTGTGACAGAGTACTGGGCAACAGCAGCTGAGCCAGCACTCTGATCACTGCAACTCCAGTTAGGTGCTCCAGAGCACACATGACTATAGGAATTGTGCTGAAGTGAGAGATTGAGATGGGCTGAAGAGAGTTTTAAAAACTAACTAGCTCTATTAGCCAAAAGGGTACAAAAGGCATAGGAAGGAAGTGAGAAAGAGGGACAGGTGGGCAGGCAACCACAGAAACCTCTCTCTTCCTTGGCGTAGGAGCTGAGGGCTCTAAGGTACTGTTGATATGAACATGCATAGTCTGTTAAGGTGGTAGGAAAGAATACTGTAAATTAAGCTGCATAAGGCATTTTTACCAGAAGGTTTCAGATGTTTGTGGGCTGGAAAATAGGCAGGAACAAGTCTGCCCTGCCACACACAGGCTGAACTCTTAGAAACAGGTGCAAGATATAGAGAAAGGGACAAAAAAAATAAACAGACACAGGCCTGGGTTCGGGACAGGACTGAAAAGGCAGAAGCAGCAGCACTATGGGGAGACTTCAAGTAGCTCTACAGAACAGTGAAAGATGACTCTGGAAGAACCATACCATCACAGATGATACCCATCAGGGACTGTCCTGGACAGATATTGAAAATGCTTGAAGAACAAGCTAGATGATAGAACATTTCCATTTCATATTAAGTTGTCCAGATCCTACAATCATGCACTGGTTCAAGAGAAATGCCTGTGCTAAAGTTAGAAATAGAGGGACTTACAATAAATTAAATTAAACAAATGAAATCAGCCATGAAAGACCTCAAACAGGGCAATGCTCCTGGGATTGACAAAATTAAAGCAGAGGTACTAAAGTTGGGAGGAGAAATTCAAATTGAACAGCTTAAAAACATTAAATTTAGGTGATAGAACAAGTGCCACAATACTGGAAAGATGGTATCACTGTGGCATTGCTAAGAAAGAGTGATCTCACTCATGCATGAAAGAGAGGTACGGTATTGCTATCCATCTCAAGCAAAGTATTGGCTACCATTATGCTGAATAGAATGAAGGCAGAAGTGGAAGAAATATTACAAGAACAAGAAGCTGGGTTCTGTTCAAGTAAATCATGTTGTGATGTTCACTCTGACAGATTATAGAAAAAGCTACTGCTTGGCAAAAACCCATTTTAATCAACTTTAAGAAATAATTCAATAGAGTCCACAGAGACCCTGTAGAATATTGCTGGAAGCTATGGGATACCAGACAAGCTAATCTACTTCCATCAGATAAACTCATTAGTATGTTGATGTGCCAGATACAAGTCTTGGTGAGTGATTCAGTATTGTGACGGTGTTACACCAGTTATTCTTTGCACTAGCAATAGACTGGGTGAGGAAATGGGTAACACAAGGTATCGTGGATAGTGTGAAATAGGTTAGCAGAGATGTTACATAATTTTTGAGTTTGCTGATGATATTGCTTTACACTAAGCATGATGTGGAATGGAATGATTGCCTTTACATCAGAGGTAGAAAGGGAAGCTTGAAAAACTGGATTAAAAATAAACTCAGAGAAAACCAAGATTATGAAGGTAGGAAACTGGACAATAGATGCAAAGTTATAAGTGGATGGAAAAGAAATTGAACAAGTACAAATTCTGTTGTCTGGGGAGTGTAATGACATTTGATGGTTGCTGCAAAGAAGAATAGGAAAAGCAAACAATATTTTTGTAATGATGACCACCACCTAGTCAAACAGAGGACTTCACACCAAACTAGAGATCACATTATACCATGTACTGAGCACACTACTTTGTGGAGCAGAGACTTGGATCTTAACATACATAGTTTATTTGGAGATGAGTCTGAACCAAAACCGTGATCTACACCAATTGAGATAGGAGTTTGCAAATTAAACTTCTCTGTATAGTGCATCAAATTCCAAGCCTTCAAATTTGGGAAAACTGGGATTAGACCCTAGCTTTCGACCTCCAAAATTCAGATCTGATTTGAGCCATTACAGAAGTCAATGTTCAGATCAGACTTTGTGTCTGATGTCTTGGCTTCAGCCCCTATTTCTACTGATAACCCGGCATCGATGGTCCTTTGCATATTCAATGAAAGGGAAAGAGACTGTGGTTGGTGAGATGTGCATGTAGCTCATAGATAGAGAAGTAACCAAAAAATAACATTGAATCTTAGTGTTCTGCTTAATTTATTGGTTTGAAAAGTCATATTTCTGAATATTTCCTAATTAGTAACTTTGTAGTGCATTTTTTACAGGATGACTAAAATCAAAGCTGAATCTGCTGACTTTAGATTTACAAATGAATAACTTACACAAAAAAGTGTACAGAAAACTCATTCCACTTATAAAAACAGAGCAGCTATTCAATATTTAACTATGCAGATAAACATACTCCAGTTTTTCCATGTGGAGGGAGAAAAAAGTAGCCTAGCTAAACTATCATTCACTGAATGGCAATGTCTGAGAGCAGAGATCTGCATTGTAAAATTACCTATTTGAAGCCCATTATCATGCTTATATTTATACTTACCAGCATTATGTTGTGGAAAGGAAGTAGTTAGTCACAACGTATGAAGTATTACAGGACTTTAATATTTCTAAATTTTTCTACTTGTGTAAAAGTGTGAAAATCCTGCTTATGCCTGTCAATAACACTTCTGATGATGCCAGAGAGGATATTTCACTGCCTGTTAAATAGCTGGCCTGCAGAGAATTCTCACTGGCAAATCAGGCTGCATTAATTTTTCAAATGTGTTTTCTATTTAAGTGCTCAGTGGTGTATTTTTGTTAATGTAGTTTCTTTGAAGGAGTAATCATTTTTGTTCTTATCATATTCATGTGGGCTAAAACCTGCTAGAAAACCAGAGCAGTCAATTCTGCTCCCCTATCAGAACTTTATAGAAAGTAAGTATTGTAGGAACAGAGAAGTTTACTTTCTAAGCTTTAAAAGACTAATCAAATTTCTCAGGCAAAGTCCTAAAACTAATTTATCTTATTTCTTAGTTTAAAATCTTTCAAGCACGGACTTTTCTTTAAAAAAAAATGGAGGTTTGTGGGCATGATTTTCTGACATTTGCATTGTGGGGGTGGGAGTGTGTAATCACAAGTTTGTTTTGGCTAATGGTGTGTGTGTGTGTGTGTGTGTGAGAGAGAGAGAGAATTCTGAACTGCAGTGCATGTTTGAGAGTATAGTGCCTTGTGCAGTTATATTCTATTTGCTATAGAGTTGAATAGATTCCATATCTGATGTTAGTAACAATTCATTCCCCATTATATGTCTTACCTATGGCAACATCTTAAACCCATCTGGAAGCTGAAACTAGTGCAGAATGCTGTGGTCTGCTTGTTAAATGGAATATGTTGCCAGAACGCAACACTGGTCCTTCATGGTCTGCACTGACTGCCTTTTGGATTCTGGATGGTGTTGGTTGTCCTACTGTAAGGAGTCCCAATACACAACTCAACACCTGCCTCCTTGCAAGATTGCCTCTCCATGTGCTGTGCTGCCACAGGTACAATCTGAGGTGGCAAACTAATGGCAGATACTTCAGTTTGTAATACAGGAAGCTGCTGGCAGGCAATCTCCCAGTGAGCCCCTCATCTTTGGAATTTATTCTCTCCAAAAGCGAGGGGCACCTATCCATATACTCGAGTTGCCTTTGATGATTTAGCTAATGGCATAGAGAGTACACTTATAAAGTTTGCGGACGATACCAAACTGCGAGGGGTTGCAAGTACTTTGGAGGATAGGATTAAAATTCAAAATGATCTGAACAAAGTGGAGAAATGGTCTGAAGTAAATAGGATGAAATTCAATAAGGACAAATGCAATGTACTCCATTTAGGAAGGAACAATCAGTTGCACACTACAAAATGGGAAATGACTGCCTAGGAAGGAGTACTGCAGAAAGGGATCTGGGGGTCATAGTGGACCACCAGCTAAAGATGAGTCAACAGTGTAACACTGTTGCAAAAACAGCGAACATCCTTCTGGGATGTATTAGCAGGAGTGTTGTAAGCAAGACACGAGAAGTAATTCTTCCGCTCTATCCACTCTGATTAGGCCTCAACTGGAGTATTGTGTCCAGTTCTGGGCACCACATTTCAGGAAGGATGTGGACAAATTGGAGACAGTCCAGAGAAGAGCAACAAAAATGATTAAAGGTCTAGAAAACATGACTTATGAGGGAAGATTGGAAAAAATTGGGTTTGTTTAGTCTGGAAAAGAGAAGACTGAGGGGGGACATAACAGTTTTCAAGTATGCAAAAGGTTGTTACAAGGAGAAGGAAGAAAAATTGTTTTTCTTAACCCTCTGCCTAGGGAGGTTGTGGAATCTCCATCATTGGAGACTTTTAAGAGCAGGTTAGACACCTGTCAGGAATGGTCTAGATAATTAGTCCTGCCACAAGTGCAGGGAATTGGACTAGATGACCTCTTGAGGTCCCTTCCAGTTCTATGATTCTATGACTAAAAGTCGCATCCAAATAGGATTCCAACATAAGAGTGCAGCAATACACAAAAAGAGCATAGTAGGAAAAACAGCTAATAGAAAGTGGTAACACAAAGTAGCCCCATATATTTTGTCAAGGTATCAAGTGTTAGGACTCTGCACACAGATACAGATCTATAGCGCTTACTCACCATAACAACCAGAGCAAGTCATCCAATCAACTGAGAAGTAGCCAAAAAGTTATAGGTTTGAAGCAGGAATTGGATAAAGTTTTACGGGCTGTGGTGGTTAGGATGGTCTCTTCTGTCCTTAAGATCTATGAATTTATGAATATCAAGCTGATTACAGCTAAACCATCCTCCTACTCTAACAGTTACCTCCATCCAAGTTCTCTCCCACTTTCAAATACCTGGGAGAAAAAAAATTGCTGTTATCATTAACAGTCAGACTGTTTCAGACTAAGGTGGGGATTGAATTCCCAAACCCTGGCTTCCTCATAGAGACGGGTGTTAGAACTAAGGGTACTGGGGGTGCAGCGGCACCCTGTGGCTTGAAGTGGTTTCCATTATATAGAGAGTTTATAGTTTTCTTCAATGACTTTCAGCACTCCCACTATAAAAGTTGTTCCAACGCCACTGCACAGAAACCACACTGCCAGCCTCTTGCTTCCCATATTACAAGCAGTGCTTCAGCTCAGCCACCTCAGCTGATCTCAGGTGTGGTAGGATGGCATGGGAGGAAGAGGTCCTTTCAAGGGACCTTGAGCTGTTTGATAAGCTGGAATGAGCAATAGAAATAAAATGTCAGCAAAGCAAGCCATGAGTAAAGTTTGATTTCATGACCCTTTTGTATTTGCTTTCTGCTTTTGCTTGAATTTTAGTGGTGTGATTATGCAAGGAAAGCAAAAAAATTAAGCTGAATGAGGGAATATTCACCAAAAGTAAATTCCAAATGTTATGTTTGATTGCATTTTTACCAACCTTGACCACTGGGGGAAAAAAAAGCCCCACATCAAAAAATGTTGGCTTATAAGCCATGATATTTTAATAAATATAATAGTAAATACATTTTGGGTTCTTTCTATTGGTCCTGTTGTTTTGGAACCTTTAGGGTTCCTGCTTCCAAGTTTTCTCTGCAAACATGAGGGATAGGAATTTCATTTTGTACTTATTTATTGAGGAAGGCTTAAATTCTCATATGACTCCAGGAGCTTGAGGCTTTAAGGGGGAGGGGAACAAATTTTGTGAGACTCGCTATCACATTGCAAGAGTTGGCAACACTGAGATTGTAAAATTGTGGCTGTTTACCCCCTCTGTGCCGGGGTCTAAAGTCCAGATAGGCTGCATAGAATGTCATAATACCTAGTTCTTGCAGTCACAAAGTGTTTTACAATGGAGGTCGATATCATGCAAGGAAGACGTACCTTTTTTTAACCATGTGCATGCATACAACCCAAGTCAATATCTAGCTAAAAGAGATCTTTAGCATGCAGAGCAATCAGCCTGACAACTTTTGCAAACCCTTAATTCATTTAATTTTATTTTTGTTCTCTGCTTATATTTTATGCAATTACCTACTGTGGAACTGAATTGGGAACTACATACACACTGCAAAATGCACAGCATGATGGTGCTGGCTCCTGAATATGTATAAAAATAACCCTTTATACTAGTGAAAATCAAAGGAACTCTTAAGGGAAAAAAAGTCTTATTACAAATCTGAAACAATATAAAATAAAGCTGGAAAACTGCAGTGATTCAGACCTCTCTGGAAAATGTTTTAGGCCCTCTAACCAGTTTTTATGAAGTTGGTAGCCACTGAAGAGCAGTAATTTTTAACTACAGCTCATTACCTTCCTTTACCCTCTTATTTCTCTCCCCCCGTCTACCTCTCCTTCTAGCCTTGCTGGCTTTGTAGCTCCTTTTAGCAAAACTGCATAGAAGAGTTTGATATCACTGAAATCCTAGTTATTAAACCTTCACTGGATACATCAATGTCAATATAAAAGAAAAATAAATTACTCTCAAATCTGATTTAGTGTGTGTGTGTGTTTAGAAAAGTAGTAAAAATATCCCAAAGCACAGCACTTCTGTGGTCAAAAAGGGTAGAAAATTTCTTGGGGAATTCAGTTAAATAGTTCAGAAAAACCAAATAGTGAGTTTTGAGGGGGAAATAATTTCATGGTATAATGGTTGGTCTGAATTGTAAAAGTAGTTTTATTATTTCATCCTGTTTGCTCTGGTACAGGTAAGGGACATTTTCTGTTTTTCTTCTAACCTGTTTATTCCAGGAAATTACAATTTGGCAAGTTTTATAAACCTTTGGATAAAACTTGGCATAAAGTAATAGTACAATGATCTATCCAGGTGCACTTTTTACATCTTTAGTAAAAAGTCTTGTTTGTATGTCTTAGAGTAGTCAGACAGGATTTTAAATGGCTTATTATTGAAAAGATTTATTTTCATGAGCTGTAAGCAAAACATTTTACTTCGAAGGCTCCGTCTGAAACTAATAGAAGCCTGTTTCTTTCTTTCTTTCTTTCTTTCTTTCTTTTTTTTTTTTCCCCCTGACTCATCTCTACAGGAACCAATAAAAGGTCAATAGCTATATCTCACATTTAATGTGTGAATGAGTTCCTTGTATTGATTCTCTGACCATTCTTATAGGAAAGAGCCACTGAAATGGAATTTCTCTCAAAGTATGAATCATTATGTACTCAATAGCGTCATAAGGCTATGTCAGACACTGATGTCAAGGAAACATTACAATGTTTTCATTGAAAAACAACATCAGCACAATTGAACTAGCATCTCACCGGCTCTGAAAGATTAATAGTCTGATGCTGACATATCCCATATATACAACTATATACAAGAAACCTACGGATCACCATACTTGCCTCCACCCCAGACACACCAAGAAATCTTCTCTACAGCTAGACACTCGGATGCCACAAAATATGCTCTGAGGAGATAGTCCAGGAGACACATCTTAACACACTTAAATCCACTTTTGCCAAACAAGGACATTTTGCTAGATAAGTGGATCATGTCATGAAATGAGCCACCCAACTACCGCAAGAGAACCTGCTTCAATATGGAAAAAACAGAAAACCACCAACCACACACCCCTAGTTGTCACCTACTCTCCTCCACATTGGGACCCATACAGAGTATCAACAAACAATTATAACCCATACTTAATGGGGACAACATCCTGACTTTCCTGAACCCTCTCTTTTGGCCTTCAAACAACTCCCCAGCCTTGCCAAGCTAATCATCATAAGCAACCCCCCCCCCCCCAGACTGGGACACACCAACTCAAGGCGGCACCAGACTCTGCCATAACAGATGCAAAACCTGCAGATATATAACCACTGCTGTAATGATCAACATGCCCCACAACCCACCTTTCAAAATCCATGGATCCCACACCTGCCTGTCACAACATGTGGTAAACCTCATCTAGTGCATCAAATGCCCCAACAACAATAATTTGGGTGAAACAGACAATCACTACACTCTTGAATGAACTCACAAGAAAAATGATAAAAGTCAAAAACTACCTATCACCTGTGGGTAAACACATCACAAAGCTACCACTCTATATTGGATCTTTCAGTCCTAGTGCTCAAAGGAAACTTGCACAAAAACTTTCAAGAGATGAGCCTGGGAACTTTAACTCTGCTAGACACCAAAAATCATGGGCTCTGTAGAGACACTGCTTTTATGGCTCATTGCAACAATTTGTAACCTACTAATCCTCCTTCATCCTGTAACTGCAGAGGTATTAATTGCCCACTTCACTTTAAATGGTCTCCTGCAAAGTGTTAATTCCTTATGCATAATCTGTCCCACCTTGTATTTATCTGTGACACTTTGATTACTTTTTCCAGACCTGAAGAAGAGCTCTGTAGCTCAAAAGTTTCTTTTCCACCTACAGACGTTGGTCCATTAAAAGATATTACCTCACTCATCTTGTGTCTCTCACATCCTATATACTTACACAGTTGAAGGGTTTGAGCTTTTACAATGTCCATGCAGGTAGATGACATTTTATTATGTATTTTAAAGGAAGCTTTATCTTATAAATATTGTAATAATTCTATAATAAAGTCTATGTTATAACAATATTATATGTCTAAGCTTACTGAGGGAAATGGTAAAATCATCATCACTTGTATTTCTTAAATCAAGAATGGCTGTCTTTCTAAAAGATGCATCATTTAACTGGTTCTTGGGCTTGATTTATCTTATCTGAGATGCTTATATGTGCCCCTTTACCGTAGTGTCCGAGTGCCTAACAATCTTTAATGTATTTATCCTCACACTATCCTTACAATGTTAATATCCACATTTTACAGATAGGAAACTGAGGCATAGATAAAGTAAAGTGACTTGCCTGAAGTCACCCAGGAAATTTTTGGTGGTGAAGAGATTTGAACCCGTCACATAAGTGCCAGGCTAGCACCCTAACCACATCCACGTAGTAGAGACTATACAGTAAATTCTGAATTAGAGTTGGAACTCTCTAGCCCGGGGTAGGCAACCTATGGCACGCATGCCGAAGGCGGCACGCGAGCTGATTTTCAGTGGCACTCACACTGCCCGGGTCCTGGCCACCGGTCTGGGGGGCTCTGCATTTTAATTTAATTTTAAATGAAGCTTCTTAAACATTTTTAAAACCTTGTTTACTTGACATACAATAGTTTAGTTATATATTATAGACTTAGAGAAAGAGACCTTCTAAAAATGTTAAAATGTATTACTGGCACGCGAAACCTTAAATTAGCGTGAAGAAATGAAGACTCGGCACACCACTTCTGAAAGGTTGCCAACCCCTGCTCTAGCCTGTCCTGTTTATCGTGATAACATCGCAGTTTGGTACATGCATCCGGCGAAGTGGGTATTCACCCACGAAAGCTTATGCTCCAATACGTCTGTTAGTCTATAAGGTGCCACAGGACTCTTTGTCGCTTTTTACAGATCCTGACTAACACGGCCACCCCTCTGATACCAGTTTGGTGAAGAGTTCTAAAGTCTTAGTGATACTTTAGTACACTTTCTTGTGTCTGAAAAGCAAGCACATTCTAACCTCAAACTATTATAAATCCAGAACTTCAGTAAAGCCAATCTAGCCTTAGTTGTGTTTTTTTTTAAATAGTTGCATTGGACCCAGCACACTCCGAATTCTTTTGCTTTTGACTCTGTTTAAATTAAACCTATTTCTATATCACATCTTTCTAAAGTAGCCATTACTACAATTAATGATGTGTTTGGGCACCCATACCCAAATGTTGTTGCTTCCTCATCTTCTGTATGAACCAGCATTTTCTCTTTGGCTATACAGTGAAAATTCTTGTCCTGTTGGCTTTGGTTATTGCAACCTCTGGTCTTCGTGAAACCCACCTTGCTTCACTCAGGTCAATCAAAACACCACTTTTAATATCTTCATATCCTGCTTTTCCGGCCATGTCACTGTGACCGAAAGCACCCTTGTATTCAGACACCACACACTATTGTAATAATCTTTGTACAAAATATGCCTTATGAGGTATCATTTGAAAACTAATAACTCATTGGTCAATATCATGGTGAAATGTACGTGTCAACATTATATGTGAAGTTATGAACACAAGCTTAAGTAACAACTGAAATGTGTTTACCAGACAAGTCTGGGAAGGGGTTAAGCCAGTTTCTTAGAGATAAATGACAAGTTGACAGCTGTTGCCAGGTGTCAAAGTTGATTGGCAAGCACCAGTCAAGTGGCCATTCTTTTGGCAGTGAAGTCGGGCAGGGACAGATTGATCTGCATTTTAATAAAAAAACAGCATGGAAACTCTTTCACCACAAGTCCCCATGTCTCCAGCCGCACAGCTGGAAGAAAATTTATCTAGGGGTAAACCCTCAAGAAAATGCATTTCAAAGATTAACTGGACTATAAAAGGGAGGGGCAAAAACACTCTAGGTACACACACTCTCTCACATACCCCTGAGAAGACAAAGGAACCATCCTTTAGGAGGAGTTCTGACCTAAGAATATAGTCAGCCCTGTTGCTGGGAATATGTGGTAAGGGATTTTACCCTGAACTAAGTCTAGCTTGTTAAGTTTTAGTTACTAGAAAGCATTTAATCTTTTTCTCTTGTAACCATTTTTTACTTTAATGTCGGATACTTGTACTCACTTAAAATCTCTTTGTAGCTAAATAAACTTGTTCTATTCTTTAATCAAAACTAATCCAGTGTTGTGTTTAAATTGTTTAACTGCAGTTAATGAAGCAAACTGTTAGACATATGTTGCCCACATATGAAGTTACAGTACAATATATGAACTGTCAAGGAGAGGGTTGGAGAAATGCACAGCATAGTGGTGGGGTTTTTTTTTTGGGGGGGGGGAAACCAAGAACTGAGGGTGTGTTGGGGTCACCCTGCAAGTGATAACTAAGGTTGATGGAAGCTGGTAGGCTGCAGCTATAAAGGGATACTACTCAGTGTGACCTGCAAGCTGTTTGAGGGTCCCAGGTTTGAAGCTCCTGAAGCAAAGCTTTGTGAAGCACTCACAGTTGCAGAGCAGGGGTGACAACCCCTAACTAGTCTGGATTGCACCCCAGAATGTGATGATCACCCTCGTCTTTTAGTTCCTTCACTGGCTACCATTTCACCATCTAAAATAGTTAAATGCCTATGCAACATGTCCCCTTCCTGCTCATATGCTCTGGTATCTTATCAAGCCGCTGCTCCCACCACCCTCACCTATGCTCCATCGATACTGGCAAACTTGGTCATCCATTTGTCTGTTTTCCTCACAAACCTCTTGTCAAGGCTGATTCCCCACTCTGGCACTTCGAGTGCAGAAGGTGGGGGCCCTCAAAGATTCTAAAAAATAATATTGGCCACTCCAGGCTTGTATTAAACTCCCAAGGTTACAGCTTCTCTCTGACCTTGGATGGGTAGATGCTGCCACCACCCAAGTGTAAATAAACCCTTTGGACCCAAGAAGGAGCACTTGGGAATTCCTCCCTGTGGGGTACAAGCCCTTTCACACACACCCCCAGGGAAGAGCTGAGAAAGAAAACAAAGGAAATCAGCTGTTGCCACCAGCTAATTTAAACAACATATGCACAAACCTCTTAGGATACACAAAATCAATCCAAAAGGTAAATTTTATTAAAAACAAAAAGGAAGAAATACATTTGGAACTTAGGCTTCTTGCTAGATTAAAAAAAATTACAAGAATTAAGCATCATAGAATATTAGGGTTGGAAGAGACCTCAGGAGGTCATCCAATACCCTGCTCTCTTGAGGTCCAGCTTAATGGTTACAAGCAAAACAAAAGCATCTGGGGTTAGCACAGAGGAGTCCACAAGCCTTACAAAAATAATAGAAACCTAATCATGTCTTCCTAGACATTTTCTGATCTACTTACATATCTGGGGTTTCAAATAAGTAGTTTCTAGGTATGATTTGATGATTTTTTCATACCTGGCACAAGCTTCTTACAGCATTGCTGCTCTGTCTCTCCTCTCCGGAGAGAACAGATAGACAAAGGGGAAGTTTTTCCCAATTTTTAAAAGTTCTAGGCTTCCCATTGGCTCTTTTGGTCAGGTGCCCACTCCCTTCCTTCTATCTATGGGTTTTTTTAACCCTTTACAGGTAAAGCAAGTAGAGAATAGCTACTAACAGGGATTTTGTAGCTAACTGGCTGGCTGGGTGTCCATAAAAAGGAGCTACCCCTTCCCTTCATTTATCACACACCTTCACACCTTCTTGATTGCTGTTCTGTATGCAGAGAGCACCCTTCCCAAACTGATCTGTAAAGTAGTAACCCTGTTCTCCTTCAAGTTCTCCTTAAGATTAACTTTTATCATGTTACCTATTGCAAAATGCCAACTGAAAGTCCAGGTATGTGGCCAGTAAGTATTTCCAATATTTATTTCATTAATATCTTATATTGCTATTTAAAAATGATTTGACTTTGTTTAGTTGTGTATATAGTTAGTCAAAGCATCCATGTTTCTTATCACTATGACTCTTGTCCTCTCTCCACAGTTCTCTGTTTGTCACAACTGGTTGTTCTATCTTGTCTTCAAATAGATTGTAAACTCCTTAAGGCAGGCACTGTTTTCTATTATATGTTACACATCCTGATTAGGAGCACAGTCACTGCTGTAGTACAAATTGTAACTACTTACATCCACTACCTCTAGAAGAAAGATCTATACTCCTCCCTCCTTTAAAGACAATTTGAGATAGTGATCCAGGGCCGTGGCAACTGGCAAGAGGGTTAAAAGACTTTCAGCACTTGTTTTAGCAGACATCAGCCTAAACTGGTAAAGCCTTATTCTGTTATATACTTATTTTTGCTGGTAGTCTGCTAGATTATATTGAGGTCATGCCTCTCAAATCTACCACCATTGCCTTTCTATATTGTTTATTGGGGGGAAAAAAACAATTGGGCACTTACACTAAAATATGTTCTCAAAAATACAAAGTAATGTATAATTGTTATAACCTACTTAAGTATTTTGAGCCATTTAGTCATTGTATTAGTGAAGCCTGAGATTGAACTGTGATCCTAAAAATGCAGAATTAAGAAACAAAAACAAAAAACACAAAACACTCTCTCCAAAAGAAAATGGGAGTCTGTCTTGATAGCTCATTTCTTCCTTATTCCTTATGACACAGCAAAACAAGCAGAGAGATTACTGTAATTCACCTGGGCAGCCAATAATTCTGTTCTATGATATCTTATATTGATTTGTCCAGAAGCTGGCAGGCCAAAATAACTGAGGCATTCAACAAACTGCCTACATGCCAAGCTATTCATTACCACCACCACCAGATGATTTCATTATCATACACCCAGAAAATAATTGCACATAGATTCTTTGTTACCTGTGTACTTTTAATTTAAATTGGTTTCTAAATATTAAGCAAGCTTTCACATATTAGGGTTGTTTTTTGTTGTTCTAACAGTGCAGGATGGTAGCTGAAGTCAAATGCAGAGCAGATCACATTAGAAAGACAAGAAGCTATGATCCCATGCAACTCGTTTGTAATCACTCATGCTAAGAATTAAACAGGAAGTTTAAATGTTGTTACCCCCTTTTGGCCAAGTGACTATCCAAAGTTTGAGACCCTGCAGGTTGTTTCCATGACAAGGAAATATGGCTATCAGGAATATGTATCTTTGATGCAAGCTTGTTTATTTATAAAGAATGTTCAAAATCCTGTTCTTCTGAACACAGGAGGAATCATACAGGTGGGGAGACATTCTTTGCTCACATCTCCAAGACTCTTCCAGCCAGTACTCAGCCCAAAATCCCTTTTGAGGCTTTTCTCAGGGCCACAGTAAGCCTGAACTAGCGTTCTGCTGTCTGTGGTGTTTCTCCTCCTTTCTGTCTCTCACGCACTTCTCCACTCCAAAGAATACTCAGCTAAAGCCTTCTCCCAGAGTTCAAATTTGAGTGGTCTCACATGTTCCTTTGTTTTGGGTTGTGACATATTCCTGTACTTGGAGTGGAGGCTACTACTTAGGTGTTTCTTACAGGTATCTTAAATGAAGGGTGAGGATTATACCCACCATCTTCAGTGATGTTTTGCCTAACCCACAACAATACTATAATCATACTCCCACAGACTGTTAATGAACAGAACTTTTGTTTCTAACTCCTTTAATTCTGTAAGTATCTGAGGTTTTGTTCATTCCTAAATACTTTTAATTTGAATAGTATATGGAAAGGAGACCAGTACAAACCAACAGCAACAAAGGGAAATAATTATTATCAAGATCACTGAGATTCTTGTAAGATGTGTATAGAATGACCTCTAACTCACAAAAGTATGGAACATATTGTATTGATTTAGAGGGTTAGAGTCTACTTTGGCTCACCAAGAAATTATTTTATACTATATTACTTTATGCCCACATATCTACACCAGCGACACTATCACAGGACCTAACCAGATCAGCCACACCATCACCGGTTCATTCACCTGCAAGTCCACCAATGTAATATAAGCCATCATATGCCAGCAATGCCCCTCTGCTATGTACATCGGCCAAACTGGACAGTCCCTACGTAAAAGGATAAATGGACACAAATCAGATATTAGGAATGGCAATATACAAAAACCTGTAGGAGAACACTTCAATCTCCCTGGACACACAATAGCAGATTTAAAGGTAGCCATCCTGCAGCAAAAAAAACGTCAGGACCAGACTTCAAAGAGAAACTGCTGAGCTTCAGTTCATCTGCAAATTTGACACCATCAGCTCAGGATTAAACAAAGACTTTGAATGGCTAGCCAACTACAAAAGCAGTTTCTCCTCCCTTGGTGTTCACACCTCAACTGCTAGAAGAGGGCCTCATCCTCCCTGATTGAACTAACCTTGTTATCTCTAGCCTGACTCACTCTGCTTGCATATTTATACCTGCCTCTAGAAATTTCCACTACATGCATCTGACGAAGTGGGTATTCACCCAAGAAAGCTCATGCTACAATATGTCTGTTAGTCTATAAGGTGCCACAGGACTCTTTGCTGCTTTTACAGATCCAGACTAACACGGCTACCCCTCTGATACTTTATACTCTGTTTACTCTGTGCTCTGTGAACTTGGCTCATTGAGATTGAGGGAGAAGTGCTCAAAGTTACTCAAACTCACTCTTTTTGATAAGTGAGTTAATTTTAGTACCTATCTCACTTAGAGCCTCATTCAGAGATCACTGAACTCAAGGAGAGCCATTTAATTGGGGTCATTGGGCTTCAGATCAGGCCCTCAGTGACCATCAATGGGACTTCACATGAGCAAAATTTGTAGGGTGGAAAGGAGAAATTTTAAATTGGTGGATGCCAAGTAATTTTATTTTAAATGTTACTAAAATATGTAGTTTGGAGACACAAGAAGTGGTAGGCCACCTCTCACTAATTGTTTGTCTTAGTACCAACTTCAGGGGTATAACTACCACTATTTTAACCACAGGCATTCTTTTACATAATGAAAGGGACACCAACATTCAAACAAAGCAGAATAATCACAGTTATTGACCATGGTTATTTTATTACTGAAGAAAGGAAAACATTAAAAACCCCACCATAAATGATAAACTTTGTTTCTCTTCTATACATCTGTCTTGGAAGAGCGCTTTTAGCAGAGATTATTTTTGACACTGGATTGCCTGGGTTGTGGACTTGGTAAATCACTTGGTAAATCAAGACCAAAGTTCCCCAAATTTGTGAGCCCTGCTTAATATCTGCTAGATCTGTAAACTTCTTATAATAGAACAAAAGGATGTGTTTAAGGGTAGAGGGGGTCCTGTTTGGTATATCATTGATAGCTTTAACAGTTTATTACTGTATTTGCTTACTTTGCCCAATCTTAACTAAATCCTATGAAACTGAAGGGAAAAGATACTTAAATTAGTTACTTACAAGAAGCAATTTAAGGAGCTGTCATGAGACAGGCCAATACAAATATTAAAAATCTTAAATCCAATTACATTCACACTATTTCCAGGTTTATCAGTGTTTAGCCAATCTCCTATCCAGAAATACATTATCTAACAATTCAGTAATTATCAGGAGAAACCACTACTCTTTTAAAATTACAACAGTGACACATTTTGGAGTGCAATCTAAACCAGTAATCAGTTGTCACCACCTGTCCTGTAGCCCTGGGTACCTTAAATGATCTGCTGCTGTAGCTCACAGACTAGACACCAACAGCCAGCAGACAAGCCCCTGATTGTATGCTGTGAAGCCCTACTTCAGCACTCTGACCCAGTAGCCTGCTTACAACACATCAGCTCTCCCTGGTCTCCACTAATTCCTGATTACTACTTGCAGGGTGACTCCAACTCATTCCAAATCTTGAATTTCTCCCAGCCCTATCCTGGAACACTCAGAAGTAATAAGGTTTGTTGCTCCTTTAAAGAGACAAGCACAGCTTATTACTATAACTGGAGCTAAAAATCACTTCAGTCCAAACACAGCACTGGTTTGGTTTAGATTAAAAGTAAAAACAAGTTTATTTAATCAAAAAGATAGGTTTTAAGTGAATTGAGGTACAAGGGATAAAAGACAAAATTGATTAGAAGTAAATTAAAAATATACTGTTTAATGGTTAAGACCTAGGTCTTTTGTTTAAGTTAGATTTCATACCAGTATTTCTTCTTTCCATCCATGACTGACTTTCTCTCAGTCAGGACCTTCCACAGAAGTACAAGACTCTGGTTTCCCTTATCTTCCTAGCCGCAAAGATGTCAAAATGGCTCTGTTTCCCCCTTATCTCTCTGAGCAAATTGATCCTGCTCCAAGATGCAGGATGACCTCAGGCTCTTCTTCCCTTCCTGTGGACTTCCCATCCCCATGCTGATTCGTTTGTTAAATGGGGCTTATATTGTTTTAATTCCACAATTCTAGTATCCTTTTGGTCTGGGGGGAAAAACCTGTTTCTCCCTATGACTTTAAAGCATAATAGCAGTGCGTATTCCTAGTTTGTAATATAGGGTTAATGCATAATTTTATAATGATGTGTGTTAGGTGTAGTGTGTCAGGTCTGACAAGAGTTTCTAATAGAGCAGTGAACCAGCAATGGGCCTCTGTCACAAACAATGTTTCCATGTCCCAATAAAATCCCAATTACAAGATTTTTTTAAAAAAATCTAATCACTTGGCAGTGTCTTACTTACCTTCCTTTCACCCATACATGCTGAAGTCTTGGTGCTGTTTTCCTTGCATTGGTTTCTTCTTGAGTCTTTATTTTTCTTAGCTGTCTCTGGTAGCTTGCTTGTAGATATGGACAGGATAAGTTTGTGTATGTTTGAGCCTGGTAGAAGGGAGCAACCATGTGAGGAGTGCTCACTTCAGTTTTTTTTATTTCTTTTATTTCTTTCTATTTGCATGAATTACAAAAATAGAGTTTTTTTCAGGCTTGTTTAGATTGAAAGTTGGTTGCGATCACTTTATTGGCTCCATATATTTGTGGGTTGTCCTTAGGAGCCTCTTCATCTTATGAATATGAAGTTTGTTTAATGCATATATTAATTGTGCTGTAATTCTTTCTTGACAGTTATATTTCCTTGTCATTGTGATGGGAGTTTCTCAGAACATCTTTAAAATGAGAGGTTTTTTTATTCAGTCTATTTGAGATTTCTTAAGTTTTTATTACAGTTGAACAGGAAATGAAGTTCTATTTTCAGAAACCCCAAACACTCCTGTTATTTCTGCAAAGACTTTAGTTCTCAAAACAGTCTTTAAAAAAAAACACAGCAATTCGTAGAGTCTTTAGATTAAATAGTTAAGAAGTTGAGTCTTCATAGCAATTTTTGGAGGAATGATTCTTCTTATCCTCCTGATCTGGGTGAGGAAGTTGCTTGAACATCCTGTAATTACTTAATTCCCTATTAATATAAACTATATTTAAATGGCTTCTTTCATTTGTAATTAGTTAAGCAAGATCATTGGATTTCATATTATACATAGAACATTTTACCATTTACATAGCAATGATATTAGAAAGTTACATTCAACACTTTGTATTTAGTTAAAATACTCCCAAATACGCTATTCAAAATGATCTGATATTTCAACATTTAAGAAATAAACAAAGATTTACAACATTTCCAGCTACATGTTTTGTTTTGTTTTGTTTTGTTTTTCTAGAGGCTTTTCAGAATGAAGTTTTTGGAGTCAATTAGAAATATCCTTGTTGAAATATATTTTATAGAATTCTTTGCATGGACTTTATTTATTTAGTTTTTCTTGGGAGGGTGAAAAAGCCCACTTTACATCCAGATTTATTGCTTTGACTACACAACCCTAAATTTCTTTTCACAATCAGGTGAAAAGAAAACATGACTGTTTTACATATTATGTTTTCTTGAGATAAGGATTACATTTGTACCAAACAGGTATTTTATACAAGAGGGAGGTATCTTAGCACTTAGGGTTACTAAACATGGTTTTATGAGTAAGGATGTCTATATTCCTGACATTTGGCTTGTCTTTGTGACAGAAAGCAGAAACCTCCTGTGGTTTCTTTAGCTAGCTTGAACATTTTATACCATATAGTTATAACTAACTAAAACATGCACAAGTTGTTATGCTTTCAAGCATCCTGGCTATAATCTTTTGAGCTATAGCTTCATATTTCATAAAGGCTCAAATAAGTTTACTACCTAATATTAAAAAGTTATGATCATTTTATTAATTTATCAGCATTGAGGTCTGTCCACTACGAGCAACTTGCATAAGTATTTACAAGATTGTATTGTAAGTATGTCTAAAGGCATCTTAAAGTGAGTATAAATTGGTGTAATGTACATGTTATAGGGAGAGGGATGAAGTGAGCAGATGAGGGTATGACATAAACCAAGACAGACAACCTCTAGACTTCTTTATACCTCTGTAAGTTCACATCTGAATTTTGTCTTCTGACTTCCACTCCCCTATTCTAGCCAATTGATTTGTTGTCTTCTACTTGGCTCTTCCACCTAGCTGGGTCAAGGAACTTTTTGAATAAAATATTTTTCTCACCCTAAAGAAAAGTGTATTGGAAACACAGATGTTAATGTCTGGTTCATATGTTTACAAGAGCTTTTATTTATTTATTTATAAGTTGTGGTTTGTGAATGACAAATACTAAAACCTCTTTATTAGGTATTTTGTTCAGTTTGTTGTCACTCTAATTTATGCCATGAAACAGACATATCTTGCAAATACTACTTGAGTCTAAAGTCTTATAAGTGAAATATAGTATGATAGAAGCATTCCCAGCTCTCACAAGCACTTTATATTTGTAAATGAAGTAAGAACATTCTGACAATAGGCATCTGTATCAAACTATCCCTTCCCAGGGCAACAGTAATAAATACTCTGTTAACCCTTTCAAAATTATTGCTTTACATCTGGCTTTTACCTACAGATAATTTTTCTACATTGAAAACATGGAGAGGTTTTACAACCACTTTTCCACTCATTTTGTGTAGGAGTCAATGAACAAACAAAACATAGGACAAACAAGAATCAGGTCTAGGGTGATGCTAAGTGTGCGCAGCACGTAATGGATTAGTCCCTATGTTATATACAAAATTATTGCACGTATGCAGAACCAAAGATTTTTAAACACTTATGACTGAATTTCTTCATTTCTGCCCTACTCCCCTTACAAAGAGCATAAGGACCTATTCCTTAGTGATTATTGGCCAACATTACCATTTCTAATTGTAAAGTTACCCCGTGTGGAAGACTTGCTTATGTTTATCTGGGTGTCAGCTCCCTGACTCCACCAGCCTGTTAGCCACCCACCCAATCTCCTCTGAGCTATGCTATCTCTTACTTTTGCTTTGCAGATTAACAATAGTGCACCCCAGGCCCCAAGCCCCTTTGAAGCATTCCCCTGCAATATCCATCCCCTGTCACTCGCTACTCAGAGAAATACTAGGTGTGTTTTCCCCAAGGGAATAGTACATATACCAGCTTGAATGAGACAACTCAGGATCAGCCCCTTGTATAATACTAAAGCACTAAGTTATATTTGTAATGAAAATCATCATGAGTGTACTATCAAAGATCAAGATTTTAAGAAATGGTGAGTAAGGATAAGGGAAACAGGAAGGTTACATATTAAAAATAATCAAAACATTCATTCTGGAGATTAAGCTTAACTTTAACAGGCTATCAATCTGTCTAAAGCAGTCTTATCTCACCCAAATGTCCTTAAAAATAACAGGAGTATTGGTGGCACCTTAGAGACTAACAAATTTATTTGAGCATAAGCTTTCGTGGGCTACAGCCCACTTCATCGGATGCATAGACTGGAACATACAGCAAGAAGATATTTATACATACAGAGAACATGAAAAGGTGGAAGTAGCTATACCAACTGTAAGAGGCCAATCAATTGCCAATATGGCTACTTCCACCTTTTCATGTTCTCTGTATGTATAAATATCTTCTTGCTGTATGTTCCAGTCTATGCATCCGATGAAGTGGGCTGTAGCCCACGAAAGCTTATGCTCAAATAAATTTGTTAGTCTCTAAGGTGCCACCAGTACTCCTGTTCTTTTTGCAGATACAGACTAACACGGCTGTTACTCTGAAACCAAATGTCCTTGGTACCATTCCCAACTGAGGCTGGTTGAAATCCCATTTTGATGAATGCAGACATGCTGTCCATTTACTTCCTTAGGTGCAGGATAAAGGGGTGGCCTTTTTCCTTCCCCTTATCTCCCCCAAAGTTAATAGTCTATCCCCAGAGTCAGGATGGCCCCCCCATGGTTTATTTTTTGGTGTACCGACCATGTTGAGTTTGTGTGTAAGTGGGGCTACCATTGTGTTGGCTTACAATGCTTAATTTACATGTCAATTGAGGCAGACAGGTGAATATATACATCCTTTGTCTGGCAGGAACTTGTTTGAATCAAGGCAGCATTGACAGACTTTTAGAAAAAAAATTATATTCATACATATATACATACACACAGAGAGGCAGGCATGCACGCGCACACGCACATTTCTATATGGTATTCGTACTTACTTTTCACAGCATTATACCCCAGCTATTATTGAAGATCTCACATGACATTCTTTATGGATAAATACCATGAAAGCAGTGTGCTAGGTGTAGTGAGTTTGTCAGACCCATTAGGTGTGGCTGTTACAGAGCAGTGAACCCTTTGCCAATTGGCACTAAGAGGTTTGTAGAATCATGCACCTGATTGGATTGTGGGCAGTGGGCCTGCCAGATTATCCAGTGGTTAGACTCCATACTAGGGAGTAAGGAAGACACACTGCCTCCCTTACTAATCAGGGGACAGAACAGGAAAGGGAATCAGAGCCCTGTGAGACAAGGATTTGTTTAGAGAATTATTTGTCATGGGGCTTGATTGGAGCCTCAGAGGTTCAAACAGGCATCCAAATGTTCAGAAGCTTTTCCAAATCACTATCAAATATTTGAGACTCTCCTTTCACTAACTATGCCCAGCAGAGATGAACTGGAATTGCCCAGAGATATACTGTCTGGGAAGTACAGCTTAAATTGCAATAGAGGTTTTTAAATGCTATTTACATAAAATATGACACAGTAAATCATACAATAGTGCTGCTTAATCCAACTGCTAGCAGTGTGCCGACAGCAGGCATTAGCTCATCCCCTGCTGTCCCTGCGTGGTGCCGAATTTAATAATCGTGAATGGGGCCAACTGATAACATTAATCTGTATATCATCATGTAATGTTTAATTGAGAACTCTCCCTTTTGTTTTTGGTTTCCTAGTCTTTTCCCCATGCCGTCTAATTTTCTCCATCTTTGTCTGTTCCTGTTTCTCTACAGTTCTTTTTCTTTTCTGCAATATGATGCTTTCCTGTTTTTATCATTGTTTTCTCTTCCTCGTCTCCCTTGCTTCACCAGACTGTTAGTTACCTTTCCCTGTCTCAGCTTGGCTACAGCCACAGAGGGCTTATATTATGGCCACAATAGCTTTAGGTTTGTATTTTCATAGTTTGAGGCCATAAGAGACCATTTAGGATCTTTTTTATAAACAGGGCCCAATCACCCCCATCTGTGGGGAATCCGAGTATAAGCAGCAAATGAAAGAGAAGGAAATCTGATGTTCTCATTTAAAAATTTTTTGTAAGTTATTTTGGGGGTTGAGGGTGGAGGTATGTGCAGGGCTCTCTCTTGTACACAGGGCCGGCTCTACCATTTTTGACGCCCTAACCAAAAAAAAAAGCCGCTCGGACTGCCGAAGTGCACAAGAACCACTCGGACTCTGCTGCCCCAAGAGTGGACGAAATGCCGCCCCTTAGCATGTGCCGCCCCAGGCACGTGCTTCCTCCGCTGATGCCTGGAGCCAGCCCTGCTTGTACAGAACAGCCTGTAGTTCCTGCTGCTAATAGTAACCAATGGAGATAGTGGATACTGACTTGACTTGTCATATAAGTGGAGTATTAATTAGACCTGGTTGCAATTTTTCAGCTTTTGAAATGTTGAGAGTGTTTGTCAAAATATTGAGATTGAACCAAAAACAGTGTCAAAGAAATTTATATGGTCCCCCTCCCTTTTCAGTTAGCCAGAGAGGGAGGTGGTATTTTTAAAATTTTGATGGAGGAGGGAAGACATCAATCAGCTGTAGTACCAGCTGTTGTAACCCTGACCAAGGATACATGATTGATTTTCTTGCACCATGCATAGTCATTTACACCAGAGACAAGGGGCACAAAATTGTATGTAAAATTCTACCAAATCGGAATGATTTCTCCTTAAAACTCTCCTTGCAGTGATGCTTTTAAGAATGTGAGAAGCAGCTGGTATGTTGAGATCACTGCCTATCCTGCTGACCAATATTGTCTCATTGTTGTATATCACTGTCTTCGTGTATCCATCTGTTATCGCTTGTGTCAGAGACCAGCTTTTTGTTCTGTGTTTGTACAGCGTGTAGCACAATGGTGTCCTAGTCCACTATTAGGCCTCCTAAGCACCACTCCTATACCAATAATAAATAACTTTAAATTTCTATAACTACACAAGGTGCAGACAATGGAAAAATCAGGCACCAAGTTTCTTGGGAGCACTCTTGTGTGTTAGACCCTTAATACAGTGTCCACATAACATTGCAATGCCACCAAATCCATATAGATTGCTTCCTAGCTGACTGTTTTAGGTTTTAACTAAATCTTGTTTATCAAGAATAACTCAGAGGTCAATAACTGTTCTGTATTGTTGTTGGTTTTTTGCCAGCATAGCTCAACTAGTTTAGACCTGTCTGAATGAGTCAGCCTTTGACATTTGTCAACATGCCACTCAGTGTAGTATGAGTGGAACTGGAGAAAGAAAGTGTCAGGAGGACTTAGATCCATGTGGCACCAGGAGCACAGGAATGAAAGTTGGCCACTCATCATACTTAATAAATATCTGTTCTATGCAACTCTGCTTGCCTGCCAAATGAATTATTGATAATGAAATACTGAGTACTTCCTGTGTCTTGACCCAGGAACCACTCAGAACACAGAATACAGCCTCACCCTGGGTCATCATTCTTCATTATCTCAAGCATGAGAATAGAGATTCAAATCTTACAATTTAACTTTGGTGGCCAATGAAAATCAAATTTATGAAAAATTTAGAAAATAATCCCAAAGAATTGTGAAAGATCTTAAATTAGTTAGACAAATTTTAGTCATTTTGGAATTATGAAAGGAGATGCTGCCAGGCTGGGGAAGTCGCTTAAAGGAAATGGAGGTTCAGGTGATCTTCAGTCAGATTCTGCCCCTCTCTCGAGGAGAACGAAGGCAAGACAAGACTATAATCACCAGATGGCTCAGACAGTGGCGCTATAGAGCGGGATTTGGGATGTTTAACCACTGGAAGGCATTCATGGACAAAGGACAGTTTTGATGGGATGGACTTCACCTGAGAAGGGAGGGAAATAGACTTCTGGGACGGAGGTTGGCACAACTCATGACAAAAATTTTAAACTAGGAACTCGGAGGAGACCGTTGGGAGCTGCTCATGTAATCTCCAAGCCTGATTTTAACATTGAGGGAGGAGAATCAAGTCAGAAAGGATACAGCAATAAAGAAAGGAATGCCAGTGGGTAGGAATGGACATTAAGAGGAAGGATAGTGCTGATACCAGTCAGATAGGCGATGCCGGCAGTAGAATGACTGTACCCAATCGGGCGAGGAATATGGGTGAAGCTAAGCAGCAAAGGTTAAGATGTTTGTACACCAATGCAAAGAGCCTGGGTAACACAATGGAGGAACTAGAACTACTGGTGGAGGAAGTGAAACCAGATATTCTAGAGATAACAGAAACCTGGTGGAATAGTAGTCATGACTGGAGTACAGGTATTGAAGGGAATGTGCTGTTCAGAAAGACAGAAATAAAGGCAAAGGTGGAGGATTAGCATTGTATATTAATGATGAAGTAGACTGTAAAGCAATTAGAAGTGATGGAATTGATAAGAGTCTGTTTGGGCCAAAATCAGCTTAGGGAAGAAAGCTACTAGAGGTTCCCCTGATATAGTGCTGGGGATATGCTACAGACCACCAGGACCCAATTTGGATATGGATAGAGACTTCTTGAATGTTTTTAATGAAATAAATACTATGGGGAATTGTGTGATTATGGGAGACTAACTTCCTAGATATAGATTGGAAGACAAGTGCTACTAATAATAGTAGGGTCAAGATTTTCCTGGATGTCATAGCTGACAGAATTCTTCACCAAATAGTTGCTGTACCAAGAAGAGATGTTGCCGTTTTGGTATTGGTGAGTAGTGAAGACCTCATAGAAGAACTGGTTTTAGAAGACACCTTGGTTTGAGTGATCATGAGTTAATTCAGTTTAAACTAAATCGAAGGATAAACAAAAATAGATCTGCAACAAGGGTCCTTGATTTCAAAAGAGCTAACTTTAAAAAATTAAGGGAATTAGGGAAGTGGACTAGAGTGAAGAACTCCAGGATCTGTATGTGGAGGAGGCATGGAATTACTTTAAGTTAAAGTTGCAAAGGCTAGCTGAAGCCTACATTCCAAGCAAGGGGAAAAAATTCCTAGGGAAGGGTTGCAGATCAAGCTGTATGAGCCAGCATCTCAAATGGGTGATTAAGAGAAAGCAGAGAGCATACAAGGAAGTGTAGATGGGAGAGATCAGCAAGAAACGCTACTTCAAGGTCAGAAAGTATAGGGATAAAGTCAGAATTTCCAAAAGCCAAGCAGAGTTGGACCTTGCAAAGGGAATTAAAACCAATAGTAAAAGGTTCTGTAGCCATAGAAGTAAGAAAACAAGGAAAGAAGAAGTGGGACCACTAAGCACTGAGGATGGGGTGGAGATTAAAGATTATCTAGGCATGGCCCAACACCTAACAGATACTTTTCCTCAGTTTTTAATGAGGCTAATGAAGAGCTTAGGGTTAGTGGCAGAGTGGCTAATGGCAACGAGGATATGGAGGTAGAAATTTCCACACCCGAGGTGGAAGTCAAACTCAAACAGTTTAATGGGACTAAATCGGAGGGCCCAGATAATCTCCATCCAAGAATACTAAAGGAACTGGCCCATGCAATTGAAAGCCCAATAGCAAGGATTTTTAATGAATCTGTAAACTCGGGTCAGACCCTATGACTGGAGAAATGCTAATATAGTTCCTATATTTAAGAAAATGAAATACAAAAACAAAAAACAAAACCCCAGGAAGCTACAGGCCTGTTAGTTTGACCTCAGTCGTATTCAAGGTTTTGAAAGAATTTTTGAAAGAGAAAGTAGCCTAAAGACATGGAGGTGAATGGTAATCAGGATAAATATATAACATGGTTTTACAAAAGGTAGATTGTGCCAGACCAACCTGATCTCCTTCTTTGAGAAGATAACTGATTATTTTTAGACAAAGGAAATGCAGCAGATCTAATCTACTTGAATTTGATATAGTTCTACATGGGAAATTATTAGTTAAATTGGACAACAATGAGATTAATATGAGAATTGAGAGGTGGATAAAAAACTGGTTATAGAGGAGACTATAATGGGTCCTACTGAAAGGTGATCTGTCAGGCTGGAGGTTACTAGTGGAGTTCCTCAGGGATCAGTCTTGGGACCAATCTTATTTAATATTTTTATTACTGATCTTGGCACAAAAAGTGAGTGTGTTCTAATAAAATTTGTGGATGACACAAAGTTGAGATGTATAGCCACTATGGAGGAGGACTGGAATTTCATATAAGAAGATCTGTAGGACCTTGAAACCTGGAGTAATAGAAATGGGATGAAATTTAATAGTGCAAAATGCAAGGTCATGTGTTTAGGGATTAACAAGAAGAATTTTTGCTATAAACTGGGGACTTATCAGTTGGAAGCAACGGGAGGAGGAGAAAGACTTGGGTGTATTGGTTGATTACAGGATGACTGTGAGCCATCAATGTGATGTAGCTGTGAAAAGGGCAAATGCAGTCCTAGCATCAGGCAAGGTATTTACAATAGAGACAGGGAAGTGTTAGTACCATTATACCAGGCACTGATGAGACTTCATCTGTAATACTGTGTGCAATTCTGGTGTCATGATTAAGAAAGATTTATTCCATACTGGAACAGGTGCAGAGAAGGACAATTAGGGTGATCCAAGGAATGGAAAACCTACCTTATGAGAGGAGATTCAAGGAGCTTGGCTTGTTTAGCCTTACCAAAAGGTAGCTGAGGGGAGATAGGATTGCTCTCCATAAATACATCAGAGGGATAAATACCAGGGAGAGAGAGCAGTTATTTAAGTTAAGCACCAATGTGGACACAAGAACAAATGGATATAAATTGGCCATAAACATGCTTAGGCTTGACATTAGGTGAAGGTTTCTAACCATAAGAAGAGTGAAGTTCTGGAATAGCCTGCCGAGGGAAGCAGTGGGGGCAAAAAATCTAACTGGCTTCAAAACCCAACTTGATAAATTTATGGAGGGAATGGTATAATGGGACTGCCTACAATGGCACATGGCCCATCGGCGACTGCCGGTGTCAAAAATCCCCGATGGCATCTGCCAGGTGGGTCTTGCCCACATGTTCAGGGTCTAACTGATTGTCATATTTGGGATTGGGAAGAAATTTTCCCCTGGGTCAGATTGGCAGAGACCCTGTGTGGTGTTTTTTTTTTTTTTTTTTTTTCCTGGCCTTCCTCTGCAGCATAGGGCCTGTGTCACTTGCAGATTTAAACTAGTGTAGATGATGAATTCTCTGTAACTTGAAGCCTTTAAACCATGATTTGAGGATTTCAGTAACTCAGCCAGTAGTTAGGGGTCTATTTCAGGAGTGGGCGGGTAAGGTTCTGTGGCCTGCAATGTGCAGGCCAGACTTGATGATCCCTTCTAGCCTTAGTCTATGAAGATGTTTGACAAAATTTTCATTTTCAGCAAAAGTTTTCACAGCAACAAAAACCAGTAACCAGCTCTAGGGGATGTGTCTGAAGTGCAGCAAGCTCTTGCATGCCCTCTATGAAAGGTGAAATAGGGGTGGAATAGAAGGCAGTTATACTATCTGTACTTCAGGTGTAGAGTTCTGAATTCTGGAGAGAACCTGTGCCTTTCCAGCTGCAGCATGAAAGAGAATCTGGACCCTTATTTTTCACTCTTATCTCAGAATATGCTCCTCTTGGTTTAAAAAAAAAAAATCCATCTTATCTTCATGTTTGTGTTTTAGTGATGGTTAAACATCACAATGTTCAGAGGTTTGGTTTCATTCATATGTGTGTCCAAGACATCTTTAGTCTAAAAAGTGTGGTGACAATTTTTTTTTTGAGATCAGGCTAGAGCATTCCCATATTTCCCATTTCCAATGGGGCTAGAAATACTATACAAATAAATTGCTGAATCCAAAACTTCCTGGGCCCTGCTGAATGTTTGGATAATTGATAATCAATAGACAGGTTGGCACTTTGGCAGTTCAATAGAAAAGGCAGTTTAGATAACCAACTCGTCAGTAAAAGTAGAACTTTTACACTGAACTTTAAAAAATAAATCATTAACAGCCAAACAAAAAAGTTTAGATTAATTTTATTTCAAAGGTTTGGGCAAATATTTGCATCCATTTTATCAGAGCTGGTCTGCCCTCAGCTCTGAGATAGGGCGTGTCCAATGCTACCTTTATTTGTTGTCTTGGTCTTAGATACCAGGCTGATGAGCCTGGTCAATGAATCGTGACCATTTGTCTCCATTGTTATTTCCCACCCCCCACACCACCCTTCTTTATTTTATACCTCTCTCATACTATCGCTTTCTCCTAATGGTGGAGGAGTTTCAGATGAAAATATGTGGAGCTATAAATCCTCCACAACCCCTCTCTCTCTCTCAACCCCCTCTCCCCCCGCACTGCTTCAAGCAAGATACAATCTATCCAACCAACACAGCAGATTTATGGCTTTGTGATGTCATTGCCCATATATCCAAGATTACTTTAATATTACACCCTCAGGAATTATTCTTCATATCTGCAGTTGACAAACACCTTCCACTGTTAGTATAGAAGAATGTTTTATCTGTTATAATTCACTACATAGTTTGTTTACCAGCAAGTTAGTGTGAATTTTATTGATGCTATTTATTTCTTGTCCAAGACATAAAATTCTATAAACAGAATGACTGAATGTGTCTTATAATATTTTTCAAAGCTACAGTGAAGCTGACAAAGAAGCAAAGTAAACATTAATTTCATAAGCAACAAATTTTAGATAACTACTTATACAATAAACACTTTCCCTTTACTCACGTAAAGGATATTGTTCCCAGTGGGAAGTTTTTGCCTGAGCAATGATTACAGGGGTAAATGCTAAATTTATAACAAATGAAATGCACCCCTGTTCAGAGGGCATAAATAATTCCCAGGCTTTGTGCCAGCTCTCTCCACCAGAATGTGCACCGCACCTTGAAGTGATTTGATTGTAAGTACCATGTAAAGCTTAGTACGTTAAAAATGTTCTTTACATTGAACAAAATATGGATGAAATTTTATAAATGTCATGTTTATGTAAAGTGGTAGAAAGATTCACCAGCTAAGGTAATCAAAATAAAGTCTAAACTCTCATTCAATTCCAACTTCCTCTGGGCCAGTTTTATTAACAGAACATGCAAAAGTCTCAGAACAACAAAATGCTAACAGAGGACTGTCCCAGTTTCTGGAAACTGGGAAGGGAGAGGAGACATCCTTCACTCTAGATATTCCTTCCTGGCTATTCCCTAGGCCTTCTGGTAGGTCTCTAAGGAGGAACTGCCCACACTACCTTTCTTTAACCCTCATCTTCCAAAAACTAAACCAGAAGGCTTCCTTTATAAAGTCTCCAGTAGGCAATCACATGACAATTAGTGCACATGTTGGGGGATAGCTATCTAGATATTAGATAATGTTTTCACCCCTCAGCCAAAAGGCCAGAGCTTTCTACAACCCCCCCCCCCCCCCGCCCCCAAATCACTAGTCCTAAAGGACTAAAGGCCATAACAGACAGCGGGTTTGCACATGCTCCTCAAGGCCCAGTGCCCAGTTACAGGCCCACATACTAGAAATGTGTACTATCCTGTTTTATATCAAGTATATTTCTGATATAGTCCTGGTGCTGGTTTTGTTTGTTTGGAGGTTTTTGTATTTGTAAAGGTAAAATGAGCACTCTCACTACAGACTTAATGATGGCAGTAGTCCTTACTTAAGTAAGGCAGTGGAGCTGATTACATAAGCATTTGCTGCATTTGGCCCATTCGCTCCAAAACTAGGTAATTTTAGATCTGAGGCCCAGATGGTTCTGCAATAAACTCTGGGCAGGTAGACTCCTGCATGTACACATACTTAATTTCATGATTGAGGCCTAAAATGTGACCGAGTTCTTCTGAATACAGCATTATATGTTTTCATAATAAAAATAAACTCTCTCTGTATGCTGTAGCGTAAGTTAGGAATGAACAAAGTAATCTGGATAACTGGGGGGGAAAAATACAACTTGGCCTCTTACTTAAAACTCCATTCCAAACCCAAAATGAACCTTGCGTATAAAAAATTTTTAAAAAGAATTTCTTGCATATTAAAAGCTATTCTGGTATTTCAGACCATATTGGAACTACAGAGTATTGGAAATCTGTAAGAAAAGATGGCCCTGCAAGCTTTCCAACCCAAGTAATAGTACTTAGCATTTATGTAGCACTTTGAAGCACTTGAAGCTCATTACAAACTTGTGAGATAGTGGTAGTGGCCTATGTCCATTATGCAGATGTGTAATGGAGGTAGAGCATTGAAAAGTGATGTCTCTAAGACCCCATAGAGACAGAGTGAAATTCTCATGCCTGTGTGCCCTGTACACCAGATAAAGAAGCCAGAGTAGCATAAAGGGGCTCTAAAAATGCCAGATCCAGCCAGGAGAGAATTCTCCTGGTGTAAGAAGTGAAGAAGACAGTGGCCTGATGCCTTCTGTGGAGTCTAAATTATATTGGTAAGCATTTTTTCCCACTGAGCAGCCCAGAACTGGGATGGTACAAGGTGATTTAAGCCCCATTAGTCACTCTCCCACTGAGCTGTGAGTTCTTTGCTATGCCTATAACAGTCACTCTGAGATGGGCTGAGGCAGCAATTGTGTTCAGTGGGACTACTCATGCTTAAACTGAAGTATATGCTGAAGTGCTTTTCTGGACTGGGGCCAGAGTGCTCTGCGCTTTGCAGGACTGAACCCTCTTACCATAATTGACTCACTAGTGAATATAGGCAGAACAGCATACAAATTAAAACAAAGATCCTTATTGCAGATTTCTTTTCATTATGAATTATTAATTCATTGTCTTTTGGTTCTAATAAGATATAGACTTGGATTTTAAGGGCAGAAGGGACCATCATGATCATCTAATCTACACTTCTTCACATTGCAGACCACAGACCTCATCCACCCATTCTTCTAATAGACCCATAAACTGAGTTACCGAAGTTCTCAAATCCATGATTTAAAGACTTCAAATTACAGAGAATCCACCATTTACACTAGTTTAAATCTCTAAGTGATCCAGGCCCCATGCTGCATAGGAAGGCAAAATGTTGCCATCTTAACTCATCAGATGATTCCTGTAACATTGAGATGTAACGTGAGATTAAAAGGGATGCAAATTACACAGACGGCAGATTCAGGTTTAGAGGTTTAAAAACAGCCTTTAAACATTTGAAACAAGGGGGGGAAATCCTTTAATTTGTTTCCCTTTTATCTTCTGAAAGGGAAAGTTTGAAATAAAATATTGTGGCTTTGTGAAAGCCAAGAGGGATTTATTAGCAATGTAATAGTACTTATGAATTTGGGTGCTCAGTGTAATACTGAATACATTCACAGAATCCTTTTTATGATGTGGTAAAAATCTTTTGTTTAATTGAACATAAAGGTTCAGTAATGAGGATAATAGTCATCACTGTTATCTGTTTTGCTCTGTGCTTGTGTAAGTGTATTGGCCTGGCTAATATCTCCGACAGAGAACAGCATTCATAAAAAGCTGGGAAAGAACTTTCACTGTTCATTTACTCTGGTGTTTAGTAATAGTAGTAAAAAAAAAAAACCCTCCGTTTTTCACTAACAAGGAATAACAATAATAGCAATCTTCATAATATTAAACAATTTCTTTATTTCGGACATAAAATATTAGATCCATTTTTTGCTTGGAAAGGTCCATGGTAACACAATAAATCAATTAGCTGGAGGGATTGCCACTAGACGCAATAGATAGCAACTCAATGCCTATTAAGAGTAAATAACACAGTAGAAGATACTTGGATTCCTTGACTGTAAGATATGTTAGAAGCAAGCTCCTTGGTAGCTTTGGGCTATTTACCATCTTCAGATGAGAATAGAGAGGACAATAACTTTTAAATTCCCTTGCACTCTCAAAGTGTAGAAATAAAAGGAGATAAGAATTAGATATTTATGACAGAAAGGTACTCTGGACACTTAACATAAATGATGTGCATAAAGTTCAGTTTATTTTCTATATCTTTGATAAGATATTAAACAATGAGGGTGCCTTGTCATTATTCAGTAAAAAGAACATGAGTCAATTGAAGCCATCCCTAGAAATTTGCCTCAGACTTCTAAAACACAAAGTGGGATTGTAATTGTGCATATTCTGTTAGGAACCTTAACGGATCTTGAGACTAAACCAGTGGTTTTCAGCCTGTGGTCCATGGACCCCTGGGGGTCTGCAGACTATGTCAAAGATTTCCAAAGGGGTCCACACCTCCCTTTGAAATTTTTTAGGGGCCTCCAAATGAAAAGACTGAAATCCACTGGACTAGGACCACAAACCCCTCTGCTCTGCATGGCAACAACTATTTGTAGAATGACATGTGCACCTCTATTATGCTATTAATAGTGAACCTCTGTACATTTGTATCTGAAGTGTGTGCCTTTGACTTATTGTTTTTTTTAATAGGACAATAGCACCTAAACCCTGACAATAAAAGACAACAATGAAAGTGCTGACCTCAGATGTAAGGCTGCACTATTCATTGGATGGTTGTGATTGACCATCACCAAGCTTATTTTAATATTAATAATATTTGGCACTGTCATCTGTAAATCAAAAACAATTTAACAAAGGTAAGTAAGCATTAATAGCCCAAATTTATAGGTAGGTAAACAGAGCCAGAGAGGTGAAGTAACTTCAAGTTCAAACAGTAAATCAATGGCAAAGCTTGGAATAGACTGGGATGAGATCCTGGCTCTCTTGAAATAAAGGGAGTTTTACTATTGAGTTCAGTGGGTCCCGAATTTCACCCCAGGTCTTACCCTGACTACTGGTCCTACTAACTAGATCACATCCATTCTGGCACCCTGTTTTGGCTGGTTCCTGTGGAGTTGGATAGAGTTAGGGTACCATGTGGGAGGGAGTGTGGTTAATGCTTATTGCTTCTGACCTGACTTGCTAAATGTGCCCCATTATAAAGAGGACTCATTTGATTGTATTGGTTTGGTGTGTGAGCCCTAGGATAAAATTAATGTAGGAATTATGATAATGTACAAGCTCTCATTTACATCCCCAGATGCTTGATCGAGTAATGTGCCAAGCATTGATTTCATAGTATGGAAAAAAGTTACAAAACAACACACAGTAAGGAGTGGATATATGGAAACGGGTTGCCTTTTCTGATTCTTTCTTCCCCTTCACCCCCCATTAGTGGGAATAGAGGATAATAGGGTTATAAAGGAATAGCCAGCTTGGATTTGTCAAGAACTAATCGGTTCAAACCAACCTAATTTTCTTCTTTGACGGGCTTCCTTGCCTAATGGATGCGGGGAAAGCAATAGACATATCTCAATTTTAGTAAGACTTCATATACAGTCCCTCATGGTAATCTCAGGCTACGTCTTCACTACAGGGGGGGGTCGATTTAAGATACGCAAATTCAGCTACGCGAATAGCGTAGCTGAATTCGACGTATCGCAGCCGACTTACCCCGCTGTAAGGACGGTGGCAAAATCGACCTCCGCGGCTTCCCGTCGACGGCTCTTACTCCCACCTTCGCTGGTGGAGTAAGAGCGTCGATTCGGGGATCGATTGTCGGGACGCGATAAATCGATCCCCGAGAGGTCGATTTCTACCCGCCGATTCAGGCGGGTAGTGTAGACCTAGCCTCATAAGAAAACTAGGGAAATTCAGTCTAGACTAAATTACTATAAAGTGAGTACACAACTAGTTCAAAGACTGTACTCAAAGTATTGTTACCAATGGTTTGCTGTCAAACTGGGGGGGTATCGAATGGGGTCCCACAGGCGGTCAGTCATGAGTCCAGTATTAGTCAACATTTTCAGTAATGATTGGACAATGGAATAAAGAGCATGCTTATAAATTTTTCAGGTGACACCACACTGGAAAGGATTGCAAGCACTTTGTAGGACATAATTAGAATTCAAAACGACCTTTGCAAATTGAAGAATTTGTCTGATGCAACAAGATGAAATTCAATAAAGATAAGTGCAAAGTACTTCACTTAGGAAGAGAAAAAAACAAACATATGCACAACTACAAAATGTGGAATAACTGTCTAGGTAAGTGGTGGGCAACCTTTGGCCTGTCAGGGTAATCCACTGGTGGGCCGTGAGACAGTTTGTTTACATTGACCTTCTGCAAGCACAGCTGCCCACAGCTCCCAGTGGCCGTGGTTTGCCATTCCTGGCCAATGGGAGCTGCAGGAAGTGGCGTGGCCCACCAGTGGATTACCCTGACAGGCCACAGGTTGGCCACCACTAGTCTAAGTAGTAATACTGCTTAGGAGGATCTGTATTACATCTGATCACAAATGGGAGTCAACAATATGATGCAGTAGTGAAACAGGCCAATATTCTGGGATATGTTAACAGAAATGTGTTTGTAAGACAAGGAAGGTAGTTGTTGCATTCTACTTGGCACTTTATAAGGATAGTTAATTTCTGGATCAGGCTTCCAAGGGAGGTTGTGGAATCCCCATCACTGGAGGTTTTTTAAGAACAGGTTGGATACACACCTGTCAAGTATGTTCTAGGTTTATGTGGTCCTGTGTCAGTGCAGGGGACTGGATTTGACTTTAAGGTCCTGCCAGTCCTACATTTCTAGGATTCTATAATTATGGTACCCATGCATTTTGTGCATCTTGGTGTCTTGTCACAGAGGTATCAGATTTTTAAAGTGCAAACTGGTCCTTTCCCATCGCCTCCTCCATCCCCTGCTTTAATATTTAAGCTGTGTCTTAGTTTAGACATTAAGTCCACCAATATAAAACAAGCACATCTCTAAAATTTGATTTTCTTCTTCTTTCCTCTCATGCCACTATCATCTCCTCACCATTAATACCATGAAAAAATACCCTCCTCCGTTCAAGCGTTATTTAAATCTTTCAATCCTGGCTGGTGTGACAATCAGTTTTGTTTAATTTTGAATAGGAGAATGATGTAAAATGGATTCCCCCTCACCCTTTTTTTTTTTTTTTTTTTTTTAGGATCCAGCCCTGTTTTAGTTCCTGCAGGAAGTAAATAGTAATAAGTAGCAGTGTTAAATAATAAATAAATATAGTAAATAGTGTTACAGTAAGTGTTAGCAAATTTCCTTAACCTATTCTGAATATCAGATTAGGTTAATTGGTACATGTTCCATTTCTCAGTATTATTATGTTTTTTTATTTTTACATCTCAGCCATTTGAGTCCATCATTAATTCCATCCCCCTCGTTTATCAAATGAATTACATTCTATCTGGCACTATTTCCTTTTATATTTTAAGCGACCTTTTATTCCCCACTCTCCAACTAACTAACTGTATCTTTGTTCCTTGCAAATCTTGACTGTATACATTTGTTGTTAGGTATTAGAAATAGGAAATTATATTGAAAAGTTAAACATTTTCACAAAAGATGAAAAAACTAGAAATACAGGGAACTGCTTGGAACATCAAATCTGGAAGAAACCTGCCTAAGCTGCATAAAGAAAGCATGCAAAGCAGCATCTAAAGGAGGAGGTTCAAGCTCATAGGAACTCTACTTAGAATGCTTGAATGATTCTTGGAACAAAAGAAATCTCTGCATGAATATGTAGGCAGTGCAAAAGAGAAAAGGCTGTTAGCCTAGCGTCCACAAGGCAGACTCCCACTGCTGCATTCCTTCTAACAGAAGATAGAATTTAGACTTCAGAATAAGTGTATGTTTGACAAGGAGGAATACATAATGGTTAAACTATATGAAAAGTTCACACTAAAACTCAAAACTATACCACAAAACCTTACCTGGTTTAGTGTTGCATCATGAACTTGATGCACAGACTACATTGTGGACAGGCTTGTTAAATTAAAACACACACACACACACACACACACAATTGAGTATACCTCCCTGGGACCAATATTGAGTGCATGTTTGAAAGTGAACAGAAATTATGGAAGAAATAAAATGTGCACATCTACTCCTAAAAGTGACATTCTCAAGTTTCATGCACTTCTGGTACCTTAGTCAGTTTTGAGCTTACATTCTGCGATGCTAAATGCCAGTCACTAGGATGATATTCTTGTGTGTATGTAGAGTTTCATAGATATCACTTCTCTCATCTAATATTCACAAGCAGAACACTACTAATAAGAAAGAAAACCCAAGATTTATAGAAATTGATAGGTATAACCCTAAGTTATACAGTTGAAGAAATGAAGTGAACACTGGATATACTGCAGAATATCCACTAGGGATGAGCCAGTAATGCTTGCTGTCAAAACCCAGCTTATCCACAGATGGACTGAAAACATATCTAGAGCCTTAGTCATATCCCTCAAATATGCATCTCCACTGATTCCATAGACCAGTGAACATTGCTATGTTTTTAATATAGTTCTTAGAACACTTGTTAGTTGATTGTGAAATGGGTTGGAAGGAAGCTCTTCCATTGCAAACAGTTCATGCAGAAACTGTCTTTCTATGGCCTTGGCTACACTTGCAGCTGTACAGCGCTGTGAGGTAAACCTGGCTTCGTACAGCTGAGTAGGGAAAAGCGCTGCAGTCTGTCCACACTGACAGCTGCCAGCGCAGTGGTGTGGCCACACTTGCAACATTTGCAGCTGTGTTGGGAGCAGTGCATTATGGGCAGCTATCCCAGCATTCATGTGGCTGCAACGTGCTTTTCAAAATGGGGGGGGAGGGTGGATTGTGACAGGGAGTGTGGGGGGAGAGAGAGTGCTTTTTGGAGCATGTCAGCTCTTTATTTTTCAAGTTCCGAACTCCCGGCCCCCTGCTCATTCATTTACTCACTCAATGCAAGCTGCAAACTGTTTGCTTCTCTCTGTGGTACGAGCTTTGAAACCAGCACTTCCGCATTCCTGCAGCCGGTCACAACAATGGAGAGGATTGGCCACTTGACAAGGTGATTAGTACAGCGCTGCAAGTGTTTACACTCACACCCGTGAGTCGTAGCCACTCCGCTGCAGCTGTTATTCCTCTCGGAGATGTGGAGTACCTGCAGCGGTGTACCCAGGAGATACAGCGCTGTAAGTGCCCTGCCAGTGTGGCCGGGGAGTGAGTTACAGCGCTGGGGGAGGCTTTACAGCGCTGTAACTTGCAAGTGTAGCCAAGGCCTATGTGTGGGCAGTGCTTCCACATTGTAGGCTTCATCATAATACAGATAAATACTACTACTTAGTAGTAATACATTTAAAAGGCATCAGTACCAGGAATAGCTTTCAGTTATCTAAGGCCTTGGCAACACTGGCAGATGTACAGCGCTTTGAGTTAAACCTGACTTCGTGCAGCTGAGTAGGGAAAGCGCTGTAGTCTGTCCACACTGACAGCTGCCCAGCGCACTGTCGTGGCCACATTTGCGGCAATTGCAGCGCTATTGGGAGCGGTGCATTATGGGCAGCTATCCCACAGAGCACCTTTTCCCATTCTGGCGCCGTGGGTTGTGGGAAGGGGGCGTGGATGCGGGGCATTCTGGGTCCTGTCCCAACGCCCCGTGATGCATCGCTTCGCATCCCAGAAATCCCTTTGTTTCCATCCACCTTTGGTGCCATCTTTCAACGGTTTCTGTGCAGCACAATCTGTCTGCGGGAAATGGAGCCCAAACTGCTGAGGCGTATGCTGACTTATCTCGCCAGCACGTCACGTTTGGCTGTCAAAATATTCCTTAAGATCCAAAGTGACAGTGAGAGTGAGGAGTCCGATGATGCTATCGAGCCGCATAACGCGTACGACACAAAATTGCTTGTGGCATTCACGGACATGCTCAGCACTGTGGAACGCCGCTTTGGGGCTCGGGAAACAAGCACCGAGTGGTGGGATCACATCGTCATGGAAGTCTGGGATGAGCAGCAGTGGCTGCAGAACTTTCGGATGAGAAAAGCCACTTTCATGGGACTGTGTGAGGAGCTTGCACCCACCCTGCGGCGCAAGGACACGAGATTGAGAGCTGCCCTGCCAGTGGAGAAGTGGGTGGCTATTGCAATCTGGAAGCTGGCAACTCCAGACAGCTACCGGTCGGTCGCAAACCAGTTTGGAGTGGGAAAGTTGACCGTTGGAATCGTGTTGATGCAAGTTTGCAAGGCCATTAATCGCATCCTACTCTGAAGAACCGTGACTCTGGGTAACGTGCAGGAAATAGTGGATGGCTTTGCACAAATGGGGTTCCCTAACTGTGGAGGGGCGATAGATGGGACGCACATTCCTATTTTGGCACCACCCCACCTAGGATCCGAGTACGTTAATCGGAAGGGGTAATTCTCTATGGTTCTCCAGGCATTTGTGGATCACCGTGGGCATTTCATTGACATTAACACAGGCTGGCCCGGAAAGGTGCATGACGCACGCATCTTTCGGTACACTTGGCTGTTCAGGAAGATGCAGGCCGGGACTTTTTTCCCAGAGCAGAAGATCATGGTAGGGGAAGTTGAAATGCCCATTGTGATCCTTGGAGATCCCGCTTACCCGTTAATGCCATGGCTCATGAAACCCTACACTGGGAGCTTTGACAGCAGCAAGGAACGGTTCAACTACAGGCTGAGCCGGTGCCGAATGTCTGTGAAGTGTGCCTTTGGCCGTTTAAAGGCCCGCTGGCGATCTCTGTATGGGAAGCTGGACTTGGCCGAAAACAGCATCCCCGCGGTTATATCCGCATGCTGTGCCCTCCATAATATTTGTGAAGGGAAGGATGAAAGCTTCACTCAGGCATGGACCTCCGAGGTTCAACACCTGGAGGCTGAATTTGCACAGCCAGAGAGCAGGGCTATTACAGGAGCCCTGCGCGGGGTTGCAAGGATTAGGGATGCCTTGAGGGAGCAATTTGAGGCTGAAAACCAGCAGTGATATCTGGTGCCCTGCATGGGAGTGAAGTGCAGTAGTTCCAATCTTTAGGAATCAGTGTTTGCTAAGCAGACGAGCAGACTTGCAGTGCCTGTTTATTTCCTGGGCTAAGGAGTCTTTTACTTTATGCAATAATAAAGAATGTTTTCAAAGCCAAAAAATCCATTTATTGAAAAGAAAAAAAAATTATTTATTGAAAAGAAACAAGGGGGTGGAGTGGGGAACAGTACAATCACAGATTTGCATATGTCCTGTCTGGTGTGCTGTGCAGTGAGTGCTGCACTTCAGGACAGCTATACTGCATGGTGATGGGGGTTGAGTGCAGAGGGTAAGGGTTGTGGTTTTCAGGGCTGGGTGGTGAAGATACTGGTGTTGGAGGCAGCAGGTGGCGTGAAGAACACGGAAGTTGGGGAAAGTGGGTTGGAGGTGACAGTGGGGCACAATGGAAAGAGTTTTGGGACAAGGGCTGTAGGGGGGGGGTGGCGTTTGCGGTACTGCTCCTCTTTCAGCATGGCTACGAGCTCTTGGATAGCGTCTGCTTGGTGCTCCAGCGCATTAGGCGGCCACACTGGCACCACAGCGCGGCAGCGCAATACTCGCTATTCCTCTCGGAGAGGTGGAGTACATGCAGTACTGCAACCACGGAGATACAGCGCTGCAAATGCCTTGCCAGTGTGGACGGGGAGTGAGTTACAGTGCTGGGGGCGGCTTTACAGCGTTGTAACTCGCAAGTGTAGCCAAGGCCTAAATGTTATCAAATGCCATCCCACTTTCTAAAATACCACATTTGAGAAAGCACAGCAATGCCAACTGTTCAATATACCATTTTTGTGCCTGAAGCTTTACTTTCAATACAAGACATATTCTATACAGTTGATAACGGTCTACTCATGGTCCCATATTCCTTAATTTGGGGCAGTCTTATCAGGGTAAGGAGTCTGCGCTTTCTTTCTGACAGACATACCCTTGCTGGTTTCTCTTGAAATTAGAGACATGTCCAAACTGCTAAATAAAGAACCAAATCCAAGTTTCCCTAAAAATGTAGAATGTTATATCTTGGCATCTTGGTTCAGGCCCATGTCTACTTTGTCTTATTGGGATGTGGGCTTCCCCAGCCTAACATATGCAATCTTTGAACTTTCCTGGAAGACTGATTTCTGCTGTCTGGATATTAGCCAGAGTGTTGCCAATGAGGTTGCAGATAGTGCAGGATAACTTTCCATTTGTATATCACTGTTCTTTTTACTCTGCAGGTCAGGCAGGAATGCCTTGCAAATGTGTCTCCACTATTAACAGCACACACACACAGGTGGTTGTCCAAACTAAATCCCTTCCTCAGGGAGTTCATTTATTTGTAGGGAAGGCAAGACTCATTTGAAACAAATGTTTCAAATTCCCTTCTAAACCAGCTGCACTTGCTGCTAGCTTACTTTTATGTCAGATGAACTCCTGAAGGAGAGCTAATGAGATACACTTGGTCAGCAAGACAGCAGTGAACCTCCACACAGATATACCCTGTGATGCCCTGTGAAAAAGTTCACTTGCCTCGGAGGTGCTTCCTTGTGCCTGACTCTAGCAGAGCAGCTCTCTTCTTGTCTGGCATCCCCAGCCAATGCCTACTTTAGTCCTCTGATGATTTTGCCTCTTCCGGTGACTCATCCCTCCAGCCAGGTCACAATTTAGTCCACCCCTTCCAAGGTGGAAAGAGTCCAGCAAAAACAATCCAAAGGTTCTCACCAAGAGGTCTTTGGCCATATGGTCCTCACACCCTTCCCTTGTGGCCCTCCGTTGGTCCTTATCCCCTTCTCAGGGGCTTTATGCAACTTTCTTCAATGGCTGGTAGGGGAACCTGTGCCTTCTCTCTACACTGGGTTCTAGTCTAGTAACCTCATAACCAGCAGTCAAGGTCTGCTCAGTCCCACTTCTTGCTGCTGTTTCTTGAGGCTTCTTCCTACCCAGCCTCTCTTAGGCTTTATCCCCCACTATCTCTCAGGGTTCACCCTTGTTTCAAAGTCAGGGCTCTCAGGTCCTGCCTCTGGAATCTCTTAAAAATATATTAAAGTTATAAATGTTATAATAATATATTAATATAATTATGTATTTAAATTATAAATATATAATTATAAAGATTATAAACCCAGTTCTACTCTCCTTGGGCTTGACCGTACATCTCTCTCAATTGAATGCCTCCAAAGAAGTCCAATGCCTGCCCTTTTGGCAAGGCTTCCCACCACAGCCTGCTCCACTCCAGTGGCTGGCCTTTATTACTCTTGTCCACTTCTCAGCCTCCTCTACTGAGGTGAGTATCCCAGGACTTGCTCTCTCATTGTTCTTTCTTCTCTCTGATCCCAGACAGTGACTGCAAGCTCTCTTCCTAGAGTCCCCTTATTTTTATTTTTTTCATGGCAAAGCAGACTCGACTGAACAGTCTATTGCTACTGCCAACCATAATTCCTCAATACTTAGTGGTTTATGTTCTCTTGTTCTGCCCTGTATCTTTCAGGTAATGTAGCAACATCTTTATTATAATATCCAATTTCCCCCCATGTTTTTACTAAATAACAATGTAATTTTCTATTACCTCAAGATGTGTGAATGCCTTAAACAGCTTTTCCCTTTCTTTATCAAAGTCCTTACATATTATAAAGCGTCTGTACTAAGCTTCCTGCCTTTATAATCCTTCCCCGAGTGGTCTTCATCTCTAATTAAACCTGGCTTTTCCCATAGGTGCAGCTATGTCAAGGCTGAATCCCCACTCTGTCACTCCAAGTGCAGAAGTTGGGGCCTGCAAGGATTAAAAAAATTAATACTGGCCACTCCAGGCTTGTATTAAACTCCCAAGGTTACAGCTTCTCTCTGACCTTGGCTTGGTAAACGCTGCCACCACCCAAATTCAAAAAAATAAAAAAATTAAAAAAATTAAAAAAAAACCTTTGAACCCAGGAAGGAGCATTTGGGAATTCCTTCGTGTGGGGTACCCTCAAGCCCTTTCACACACCCATACCCCCTCTGGGGAAGAGCTGAGAAAGCCACAGCTAATTTCCTTTGTTTTCTCTCAGCTAATCAAACAACATGCACAAACTTCTTAAGACACCAAAAATCCAATCCTGTTTTTTTAAAAGGTAAATTTTATTAAAAGCAAAAAGGAAAACAATCCATCTTGAACTTAGGCTTTTTGCTAGATCTTAAAGGAAACAATTACAAAAATTAAGCACCCAAATTAGCTTTTCTTGGGGGTTCATCTTAAAGGTTACAAGCATCAGGGGTTAGCACAGAGAAGATCCACAAGCCTTAAAAAATGAACAGAAATAAACCTGATCATGTCTAGCTAAACATTCTGATCTACTTACACATTTGGAGTTCAGATAAGTAGTTCTAGTCATGATCTGATGATTTATGATCATACCTGGCTTAAGCTGCTTACAGCATTGCTACTCTGACCCTCCAGCCAAGAGAGCAACAGACAAAGGGAAAGTTTCCCCCCCCCCCCCCATTTAAAAAAGTTCTAGCCTTCCCATTGGCTCTTTTGGTCAGGTGCCCACATTTTTTTTTCTTTACCTGGGGGACTTTTTAACCCTTTACAGGTAAAGCAAGTAAAGAACAGCTACCAAGAGGGATTTTTACAGCTAACTGGGTGTCCATCAAAGGGAGCTACCCACCCCCCACCCCCACCCCCACCCCCACACACTTTATTTATCACAAGCTATATAGCTCAACTGGGCTCTCAGGCCTACATTAACTCTTTCAGAGCCTGTTTGGGGTACACACACCACCACACACCCTTATATTAGTTTCCTCTTCCTTCTAAAGACCATTGTAACAGTGGTGTGTTTTGCCATGCTACATCTTACATGCTTATGTTTCTGAGATAGTAATGTGATGAGATTTCAGTTGTGGACCTACCTTTGTTACAAGTAGGCAGCCATCCTTGTGATGTTACATCCTTACAGGGTCACCTGTTCTAAATACTGACAATTCTCTGAAGTTTGTAACAATTTGATCCTGTCCAGTTTATTTACAAGTATCTTAGGCTGCAGTAAATTTGAAGTACGTGGCAACCTGGTTCTAAGTGATCCACCTCATAACAATTCCTGTATTAGGTAGCACAGGTATTTCTGAAATTTAACAGAGCAATGCGAGACAATATGCCTGCCTCTGCTGCATTTTGCACCACCCGTTGTTTTAACAGTCTGTATCATTTGTTCAGCCAGGCCATTTAATTGTGGGTACCATGGGCTTCAATTTGTCAAACGTATTCCCAATTGCTTTGCAAAGTCTCTAATCTCTAAACTAGCAAATAGTACACACTCAGTAACCATTTCTAATGGCATGCCATGCCAGATAAATACTGCTTTCAGTACTGCTAATGAGGCTGGCTGTCTTGTCACTCTTCTGTTGTTCAGGGTGTTTAGAGAAACAATCAAAATAATCCGTAAGAAAAATTCATCTTGAAATACAAAATGTCTTTGCCTTCCTTTTGCTACAGCAGACTCGGATAAAGAGGAGAAAACTGGTAGAGAAAGAATAAGTAGTTAATGGTATTGTGATTCTGGAGCAGCCAAAACATTAGGACTGAAATGATGTTCCAATATATGTTTTAACCACACTGAAATCTCTATGACAATCCTTCTACTATCCCTACCACCCTAGACCTTTCTAATTTCTATCCACCTTCATTCCTATAATAGAAAGACACACAAGTGATGGTTCTAAAAAAAAAAATTAAAGTTGATCAAAAAAGGGAAAGGGGAGGAGAAGAAATGTAAAAATAACAGAGCTGCCTATTTTATCTTATACACTAGAACCTTGATAAATCACTGTCTTTATAGTCTGCACAAAAAATTGTGGGCATCTCCTTTCCTCTCAACAAAAGAGTTAACAGTGGGTACTGTGCTGATGTCTCCTATTACTGAGATTTTATTTCTTATGAGGTATACTTGTCACCCGCATACTCGCCAACTCACATCTCAGCCTTGATTTTAGGCTACTTCCCTGTGGTTACCTGCCACAGAACTTAAGAAAAGAGAGGATGCCTCTGCCCAGGCCCCCTTCAACTGACACCATGGAAGGGGAGGCGGGAGAGCAGCGGGAATTTGGCTCCAAACTCTTTACCCTTCAGCACCTGTCTTTAGAGGTTAAGAGTTGTGTATCTCTTTAGGGGCAGTCAGAGTGAAACTACCCACCATGCCAGCAGTCTTCTTAAAAATCAGATTTATTAAAAATGGAGAGAAAAATGGTGAAAGCAAGAGAAACAGTTTGCAAAACATACCTCCCCTGAATACTTTGTGTAGGCCAGTGGGGCAGGCTACCCCATGCTTAGTTACAGGTAAAAGAAAAAGAAAATCTCTCTAGAAATCATCCCCCTTTTTGATGACTCTCTGGTCAGCCTGATAGCTGCATCCTGCTGTTCAGAGAAAGTCTCCCCCATCCCTGACTCAACCTGCTTATCAAGTCCAACAAAAAAAAAGAGAAAACAAAATGTTGAATAGTTTCTCCTTAATTAAGCACCAGCCATGCTGTGCACTGAATGAGGCGAGGGATATATGTGTGTGTGTGTGTGTAGGGGAGGGGAATGTGATCATGTAATTAAACACTGTATCATAATGCATATATACAAGGGAGCTGAATTAAAGTTACACAGGCAACTTTAATTCCTAACTTTTAAGTGTTTGACCTTGCAACCTAAATAGTGTTCTTTTAACATGGTGGGGGGTTGTGTGTGCAATATATATATATATAAATATATGCACTTTTGGACAATCATCTCCTCTGGGAGGTTTCCCCAATGTCCTGTCACCAAATTGAGTCTTTCATAGGCCACCTTGATCTCCACGTCTCTACACACTCCTCATGAGTCAATATGATTGACTTTTGATTTGCATGCCCATTGTTCTTGGACATGGGAAATAGATCACATGCCCATGTTGAATGGGAGATATCCAGATTCTAGCTTAGGCTTTGTCTAACTCAAAACGTTTTACCAGTTAAATTGCTATAGTTATACAGGTATCACATACACACAACACTCCACCATCCACCGCTGTGGATAATCTTATTCTGGTCTGAGTGGCTTTTTTCATTTTAGCTTAAGCCCCTTCCCAGGTAACATATGCTAAACCAAAGAAAGCCATTCTTATACTGGAATAAGTGTGTGTACAAAGGGGGGTTATGTCAGTTTAAATTCACAATTTAGCTTATTCAAAAAAAATAATCTTATGAAGACAAGGCTTTAGATGATCACCAAGGTAGCATAGATGTGCCTTCCTTTAAAATTCTCATATCAATTTTTTCTGGCAGGAAATGTAATTTATTGACAGATCCTGTTTGTCGTGATACTTCATACATTTACTAGCAGACTATGAAAATGGAGGAAGCTGTCAGTGCTAATTTCACCACTGTATTGCAAAATTGTCATCAAGAATAATCCATATTCTTATTATGTCTCTTCCTAATACTTATTTTAGGTACAAGGAGCCTTGGCACTAGATCATCAGCTGATGTAAATTGCTGCAGCTCCATTAACTTCAATGGAGCTATTCCACTTTATTCTAGCTGAGGCTCTGTGGCTTTTGTTTTGTTTTGTCCCTCTCTTCTCTAATTGATTATTATTAGGAATTTGAATTTTCATCTGTGTAATATTTCTTTCTTGCTCAAATTTAAAGTCATGTCTTTTCTTTTAAACCTTGCTTAAAATATCTGTACCACAGTAATCACTACATAGATTCTTCCATTCAGAAAGTGCGCTTTTTTACCCTAAATCTGGTACAAATGAGCTTTCTAATCTGCTCAAGGCACAGTGCTTCATTGTACCTATCTTGTAGGAAACGGGTGATTTGTTTTATGTGGTAATTTGGAGGGGTACAAGAATAAGGAAATTTGCTAAATTATGATTAGCAAAATGTAGGTCAATAGAATCTGTAGGTCTGCACAGCTTTTGAACAGTCTACAAGAAATTACAAGTAAAAAAGGAAAACTGCTGTAAAATTGTTAACCCAAACAATGAGTTCTTGAAAAGGTCAAGATTTTCTGCTCAAGTGCTATTGAAATACACAGTATCCCTCGGGGAAGGGGGGGGAGAGGGAGGGGACGTATCTGTTTTGTTCTAGTAAGCAAAGTTTTACACAAAAAGTATTTCACCTACCTTCAAACAAATCACTTTTAAAGTATGAGGGCCAGATGCTCAGCTGGTGTAAATGCTGTAACACCATTGTGATCTATGGAGCTATGCCACTTTCCAACATCTAGGAATCTGGGGCTACATTTTCAAAAGTATTTGGGTGCCTAAAGATGCAGGTAGGTGCCTAGTGGGATTTTCAAAAGTGATTACGCAGGTTAGGTGCCTACCTCCCATTCAGTCATTCACCTAAGTTCCTTTGAAAAGCTGGTCTCTGGTGCATAAGATTGTTCCTTATATTGCTCCATGACTAAAAGTGGTTAAGATAAGGATTCTATTTGCTTACAGATTTCCACTGCAAGAGGTCCAAGCTAAGGATCCCCAATGCTGGCAAGTCCAAAGTATCCACAGTTTCTTGCTCTGCTGGGAGTCATGGAGTGGACTGGCTTTCCCAAAGCAGACATCAATAGCCAGGAAGGGGGCAGGGCCAGCACACCCAAGAGATGCACAATTTAGTGCACATCTCCTATAAAGCATCTGCCTAGGAGGGCTCCCATAAAGACCAACCAGAGTAAAATATAAACCTCTTTTTCTCTGGCAGAGCCCTCAGGAAACACTGTATCCTTCTCCTAGTGATGAACATCCCTGATGCAGGGACAGTTTGACCATCCCTGTGCCAGATGAGGTCAGTCAATCCCAAAGGCTTAGTCAGGGATGCAACCCCTTGCTCTGGGTGTCCCCAAACCTCTGACTGACAGAAGAGGGAATTGGATGACAGGGGATGGTCACTGAATAATTGCCTTGTTCTGTCCATTCCCTCTGAAGCATCTGGCACTGGCCACTGTTGAAAGACAGAATAGTGGGCGAGGTGGACTATTGGTCTGACCCAGCATGGCTATTCTTATACTATACTCTCTTCCCACATCCAGAAAGACACTCACTGATTGCTCTATAATGGGCCATAATAAAGGTAGCAAGAAAACAGTATATAAATGCATTAGAAGCAAGAGGAATATCAGGGACAGGATAGCCTTGTTAGTTGATGAGGGGGAATAAACAATAGCAGAAAATGTGGAAATGGCAGAAGTGTTAAATGACTTTTTTGTTTCAGTTTTCACCAAAAAGGTTAGTAGCAATTGGAAATCTAACATAGTGAATGCCAGTGAAAATGATGTAAGATCAGAGGCTAAAATAGGGAAGGAACAAGTTAAAAATTACTTAGATAAATTAGATGTCACCAAAGCCTGCTGAAATACATCCTAGAATAATCAAGGAGCTGACTGAGGAGATATCTGAGCCATTAGCTATTATCTTTGAAAAGTCATGGAGGAAGGGAGAGATTGCAGGGGAGTAGAAGAGGGCAAATATAGTGCCCATCTATAAAAAGGGAAATAAGGACAACCCAAGGATTTATAGACCAGTCAGCTTAACTTCAGTATCCAGAAAGATAATGGAGCAAATAATTAAGAAATCAATTTGCACACACCTAGAATATAATAAGGTGATAAGTAACCGTCAGCATTTTCTTTGATAGGGTAACAAACCTTGGATGTTGGAGAAGCAGTAGATATGGTATATCTTAACTTTAGTAAAGCTTTTGATACTGTCTCACATGACCTTCTCATAAACAAATGCGGGAAATTACAACCTAGATGCAGCTACTATAAGGTGGGTGCATAACTGATTGGAAAACCATTCCCAGAGAGTGGTTATCAGTGCTTCGCAATCAAGCTAGAATGGCATATCGAGTGGGGTCCGCAGGGATCAGTTCGTGGTTTGTTCAATATCTTCATCAATGGTCTGAAGTAAACAGGATGAAATTCAATAAGGACAAATTCAGAGTACTCCACTTAGGAAGGAACAATCAGTTGCACACATACAAAATGGGAAATGACTGCCTAGGAAGGGAGTACTGGGGGTCATAGTGGATCACAAGCTAAAAATGAGTCAATAGTGTAACACTATTGCAAGAAAAGCAAACATAATTCTGGGCTATATTAGCAGGAGTGTTGTAAGCAAGACACAAGAAGTAATTATTCTGCTCTACTCCAATCTGATTAGACCTCAACTGAAGTATTGTGCCCAGTTCTGGGCGCCACATTTCGGGAAAGATGTGAACAAATTGGAGAAAGTCCAGAGAAGAGCAACAGGTCTAGAAAACATGAATACCCCCACTGATTGTCTCTCCTGTTCCACACTACATTCAAGTTCCTCATCCTGTGCCCCTCTCGGGTTCATGCATTCTTAGATGCCGCTTCCTCTGTTGGATTAGCCTCTCACTTTGTGTGTGCCACACACTCTCCCTAATCTCCTTCAGGCCTGTTTCTTTTGCCAGGCTTTTCCTATGATCTTTTTGCAACAAACACATCTCACTGCTTTGAGTCTGAACTATTGATTCCAGCATCACACTTGCCTGATCTGAGCTGTAAGCCCTCTGGGGCAAAGAGCCGGGGCTGATTCTGATTTCATGTCATTCTAACCACTTTGACCTCAGTGGAGGTACCCAGGCATTACACTATCACAATTCCTATCTCTCAATATGTTTTATATACTACTGTGTTCATTTGTGATGTCATATAATGATAACCACCTCCCTGATGGCAGGGAAAAATATATTTTCCTATTCCTATGAGAAGTAGGGTGGTCTAGTGGCTAAAATACTGGACAGGACTCAGGAAATTTTGTGTTCTATTTTCAACTCTGCTTCTAGCCTGCTGGGTGACCTTGAACAAGTCACTTCACATTCCTGTGCCTCAGTTTCCCCCATCTATAAAATAGTGATAACAGTACTGATCTCCTTGTAAAGCACTTGAAGATCTACTGATGAAAGGTGCTATATAAGAGAGAGCTATTATTGCTATCATTTATTCTCCATACAGACAAACTAGATGGTGGTTCAGTGGGGCACCATGAATCACACAGATTTATTTTGTTTTAAAGATGGGGAAAACTGGGAAAGAAAATGGGAAAAGAAGGGAGGGAATGGAAAGGACTAAATTGGGAAAAGACAATTAAAGGAGAGAAAAGGGATAGAAATGTAGGAAGGGGAGCGTGAAGTAGATGTGTTCGGCTTTGAGTGGAGTCCAGAGGCAAATTAGTAATTTAATAGTTGCTTTTCTTAAGAGAGTTATTCAGGTGCATAAACAAAGGAATTATTAGTTCAAAACTGTTTTAATAGAATTCCATACACCAAAGCTTTACAGTATGGATATTGTGTGGCAATCATACTCAGTCAATGAAACCTAAGACAGAAGCATTTCATCACCTTCCCAGACCCTTATTTGCTAATCAGTGAACCCATATGGGAAAGAATTTGCCTTGCAGCTTTTAAGGACTGGTTCCTACAAATTAATGAGTGTGTGCATGTGTCACACTACAGAAGGGATGAAAGAGGGGAATTAGGAGAGGAAAGGGAAGAGAAAAGAAAGTAGGAGAAGAGGAAAGGGGGAAGAGAGTAATCCTTTCTCATCTCCTTCATTCTCTAGAGAAGGTAAAGGAAGTGAGAGGAGCAGAGTTTCCTTTTTTTCATTTTGAATATGTTTAATCATTGAGCAAGCGAGGAAAGAATATTGACTATTCTGATGTAGGTCTCCTTCAATCTCTCCTATTGAAATTGTTACGCTTTAATTAAATACTTTAATAATTAAATACTAATTGGGCCAGAGAAAGAATTAGAAGGACTCTAAACCTACTGCTTAGGGCACTCACCAGAGAGGTGGTCAATCCCTATTCAAAACCCGTCTGCTCGTCAGGAGGAGAGAGAATTTGAACTAGGAGTCTCCCACATCCTGGGTGAATTCCCTGTTCCTTGGGGGAAAGGTTTCAAGGGAGATCCTCATCCTGTTGGCTGTTTTGTGTAAACTTACCCGAGGGGCCTGATCTGATTGGCAGCCTATGAGCATGCGTGCTGGATTGGGCACCCATATCTGACTTAGATGGCTCTCTTCCACAGTTTCTGAATCACTCTGGGGTTAGGGGGAAGATAGGCACCCAAATGCCTAGAATAAGGCAGCACTGTGCATGCCGAGAGGCAAAAACTTAGGCACCTACAGGGATAGGTGCAGCAAAGCAGGAGTTTTGTGGATTGCAGTGGTGCCTAAAAACAGAATTTAAGCACTGAGTACCTTAATGGATAGAACCCTAAAAGATGAAAACAGTTGATTAGTCATATGTCTCCAGCTGTATTTATAGGAAGGAAAAGAAGCAATCTTTATTAACAAACAGCCCACTCCATGACTGCATTATCAAAAGCATGCTCTACTTTCTTTGTGACACCAACACACCAGGCTTTCCAGCATTTTAAAGAGAGAGACGGAGCGAGCAAGGAAGGACAGTATAATGTAATTCCTAGTACCTGGAGCTACAGTATAATAATAAATGATGGAACAATGAGAAATGAGCTAAACCAGATTGGTGAAACTGGATTATAGCATATTAATCATTGTGCATTTCTTAGACTCTGGATCAGGGACCATCTTTCCATCTATTTGCATAGCATCCTGTACAATGGGGTCAGATGAGCCCATGAGCACTATGGTATTATACTGTAAATGTTAAATAACAATTAAGAATATAAACGGGTATTACCAGACTATGGAGGAGTCAGTGCTAAATACAATGATCAGTTTCAGCCACAGTGCCTTATTATAGATTAGATAGTCAGGACTGAAAGTGAGAATGAATGAAGGGAAATTCAGTTCACCTTGTTAAAAATTAACTAGTTTTAATACCTCTGAAGAAGAGAAGAAAAGGGAAGTAAAATTCCCCTAGAAAAAGGTTTACCATCCAAGTCTTGCATATGTTCAGGGGTTAATCCTCTAAAATTAAATATGCTGTTCATCAGACAAGGTAACTCCTTCAACATTAATATAGCATGTCCTTCTGCAGTGAGAAATTATCACTTATTTTTCTACTGGAAATAAAATGAAATATGTTTCCATATCCAGTGGGAGACTCTGTTAGTGATACAGTATTCAATAGTTAAGAAACATTGGCATTAACTGGAACCTACAGTAAATATGTGAAGGAAGCTGGACATTTGTTCTTGTGCAAATTCACTCCAAAAATGGGAATCCAGTTTCTATGAGGACAATTAAAAATGGACTGTCTCAGTGGACAAAAAGTATTGGATAATACAAAGGAAATTTTCTTTGGTGATTTGATCATCTTTCTATAGTAGCCCTTTAGTTCTTTTTTTAAAGGTTTCCATCCTCAGTGTTTGCAAGGGTAACATTTCAAGTTTGACATGATATACTGATGTTTTTCCTGAGTCTGCAGACAGATAACTCAAGTGCCTCCGTGCTGCTCAAGCTCCCAAGCAGCTGTGGTGTGCAATTAATTAGTTGGTTTTAGTACTTCCATTCACATCCCAGGTCTGGAGCAACAGCAGAGACGTGCACTGCAATTACTTCTATTTTGGGAGAACTCTAAAAATAGGCTGTGGAAAGAGTAGAGATGTTACACTCTTGGCAGTAGCTAGGAGAAGAAGTGTAATCAGGAGGAGAAGAATAGTAGAATCGGAAGAAGAGTCAGCAGGGCTGATTTATTCCTTCTGCGCCCCTAGGCACAACATCTGCAGTGCCCCTCCCTGCCTACAGCTGACCTTTGTGTTGCACACAGTTTTAGAGAGGTAAGGTGTCCCTAGAACACCGGCACTGCTAAGCACGTGCCTACTGTGCCTAATTGGAAATCCACCCTGGCTGTAGAGTGGGTAGGGAAATAGCTCTTCCCACCCTCTCCCCCTGCCAGCAGCCAGAGATGGGTGAGGATTTCAAATGTATCAGACATCTGAAGACTTGAAGCAGAGTCCAGGGACAGCACAGTCCCTGCACTCTTCTCCATCCCAGTAGGTGGGCTGGAGAGTAGGCTTTTCCTTAAGGTGTTGTCTGTAGGCCTAGCTGTTTCCATGTCCTCATCTTTCACACCAACTTCTAGCTAGCAGATTTAATCCTCTGTCTAGTACATCTAGGTGCCGGGTAAAGTTTTCAATGACTATCAAAGTGGAAGATGGGAGTTCAAAATTCTGGACTTGGTTTCTTGATTCCAAATTCATAATAACAACAGGTGGCTGAGACCCTGCAAAATTCTGATGAAAACAGAAATTTTTTCATAAACATTTTTCCTTTTTACTAGCACCAAAAAGCTCACAATGTCAAGGTGGGCAGGGAGACCCTAACAAATAGCTGCCTGTCTGCATGCCTGCCATACAAGGAGAGTCAGTGTATCAGCCAAAACCATTTGCAAGTGCTGCTTTTGCCTTAGCTGGAAAGTTATATTTAATTATTTGACAAGGGCACCCACTGCCTGGAACAGGCAATATTTTATGTTCTAGACATTGACACTGAAATAAATACACTAAGATATTTCCATGCACAGAGTCTGGCTATCTCTCTTCTCCACCAGTACCTCAGAGGCTCAGTCCACATTCCCAGGTGGCAGTCAGGCAAAGACCAAGCCAATGAAACAGCAGGACAGGAGTCAACATACCAACAACTGCCTTTTCCAGTGTTGGCTCTAGCTCAGGTGCATTTGCTCCAGCAGCAGCATTCCCCAGGCAGGGACAGATGGAAGCCCCATTGCTTGACATAGTTAAAGCTAGACAGGACAAGACACCAGAAAAATGTATTTAAGAGAACAATGCTGCATTGGGAGGGAGATGGATTAGTGAGCATCTAAATTCTATGATTCTATTGATGCTTTCACAACAGTGCAATGCTACCTGTTAAACAGAGTAACAAAATGATAGGAGAGAAAATACCACTATAGATATTTCAAATTTATAGTTTCTTTTCTCTGGAGTAACATTATTGTGTCTCCTTTGTATTCCTTCTACTCTGTGATATCTTGAGTTGATGCTCTGGGTTCTATCACACACTGAAGATGTGTGGAGCACAATGAGAAAAACAAGAAGCAACCGATGTCCAAAAAGCACCTCGATCTCTAGTATATAAACATATAAGAAACATTACACTATACCAGATGTCGGAGGTGAAAACATCAGAATGTTGTCTGACATTTTCCCTAGCATCCAAAAAGTGGAAGTTAGGAGCATTAGTACCTTTGAGGATCTGTGCCTCAAAGCTTTTCCTAAGTGTTACTTCTCTGTGACTTCCTGGTCACCACAGAGCTCTCTAGTTTGAGTTCACTTGGAGCCTTTCCCAGTATGCTCATCTGGTTACTGGTCCTTTAAATCTGGGAGGCAGAAGCAGTTGCAGTTGTAAGGGGGCTGTTTTGCATCTGACTATTGTAGGCTGTCCATTCTTCCCTTTCAGCTGGTAAGTATTTTTAATTCCTGCAGTGTTTTCCTAAGGGTTTTACCCTTTCTCTAATTCCTGAGACAGTAGATACATATCTTCATTTGTTACTATTCTGCAGAATAAATTTTGTCCTGACAGCATTTTCTACTACTCCAGCTTGTAATAGTAGATTTTACCCTACTCAAACTTTAGAAAGTATCTAATCCTATAAATTCCCATGGTCTTAGAATATGTGCCACCATACTTTATTTTCAAAGCTCTTCTCCAGCAAACTTAGTTGTTTAGCACTTAATCAGCCAGAAGACTACACAGTCATTTTCAATTTTCCTCTTTCATATCACTGAAATGATAAACCCAGAAAAAAATCTAATAGACACTAATGTATTTAAAACAAATGTATTTTGTGTGTAGGCAAACAGATGTAACACAGAAAACATGAATTACCCTATGGCCTGTATAGCAGATAAAGGACCTCTACAATATCCCTCTTTACTGTCACATTGCTATTGTTGCATTCAGAAAGAATAGGGTAAACAGATCAAAACTAGAGCAAATGAGTTCTCATACTTAAAATATATGCCACTCTAATTATATTGTTTTCTGAAAATATTCTGTGACGAAAGTACTCTAGTTAGGGACATATACTAATAGCGTGAATTTGCTACCATTTGTTTTGATTATTCTACAAAAATAGGTCAAAAAGTTACATGCCCCCCACCCCCCTGTGGAAAACCTCATCCTATTAGGTAGAATTTCTACCTGCACTATTTACAGGTTTTATGCTTACAGATGAATATGGTGAATTGTTTGATTTGTCTTTCTTTTCTTTCTGTGTCTACGTTAAATTGTACGCATAGCACTGCTCATTTAAGCTCTCACTAGCTCCATTACAAATGCCACTTTTTAGCATGAATATGTAATATTATGCCTATTGGCATGCTATATACATGAATAAATGTATTTTAAATTTCATTAGACTGATGCTTTGGATGCAAATTTTCTGTCCAGATGCACATTTTTTTAGCCATTCACAATTAGTTTTAATAATTTTAGTTAAAAGAAAGGAATGTGTTCAATGATCTCAAGTATTTTTTTGCACAAATCCAACTTCAAAAAGCCTACTTTTTAAAAGAGCTTTCCACTACTATTTTAGTCTAGGATGTGGACTAAATCTTATCATTTTAAGGTAAATATTATGGCACCAGACTGATAGACCTGTTCTAGACTGAGGCAAGCCTTACCAGTATAAACACCTTTATGTTGCCATAACTGCATCCACAATAGAGGGTTCTACTGATTTAACTAAATCATTTTTTCTACCAATTCAGTTATATTGGTGCAAAAACTGAGTGTAGATAAGCCCTAAGTATAGCCTAGGAAATTGAAATAAAATTTTCTTCAGATTATCCTGTCACAAACCTGTTCTACAGGGACCACTCTGGAGGAAGGAGTCAGATTGGTTTCAGTGTCTATTAAGGACGAAAGTTGCAGAGCTTGTAGTGTAGAGTAGCAGCAGCAGTAGGTGTGGGCTTTACATCTCCTCCTCCCCACCAAATTGACCCCTATTTTCTATGGCCCTAGACTGTGGGTTCATGCGGGCAGGTTGGAAGTTGGGTCTAATAAGAGCATGCAGGGCCGGCTCCAGGGTTTCTGCCGCCCCAAGCGGGGGGAAAAAAATAAATAAAAGCCGATCGGCGGCACTTCGGCAGCAGCTCAATTGCGCCGCTCTATTCTTCAGCGGAAGTTCGCCGGTGGGTCCTTCACTCCCTCTCTTCCTCTTCGGCGGCGGCTCAAAGAGGAAGAGAAGGACTGAGGGACCCACCACCGAATTCCTGCCAAAGACCCGGACGGGCTGCCCCAATAGCGGACAGAGTGCCGCCCCTTTGTCTTGGCCGCCCCAAGCACCTGCTTCCTTAGCTGGTGCCTGGAGTTGGCCCTGAGAGCATGTCTAAGGCATGCACACATACAGAGTATGGCCATATTCCCGGCACAGAGATTTTGAAAAGGGGATTCAGAATGCTGGGATGCTTTTCTATGTGTTAATTCAATGTGTCTAGTCTCTCTCTTCCTGCAGGCAGAAGAATACCCAAGATATCACTCAGCTAGTCTTGTGTCTATTAGATATACCACAAATACCTAAAGCAGAATAACATATTGGGGCAGTACCCTTTAACCAAACAATGCTTCATCCCATCCTTCTTAAAGTTAACAACTTTACTATCCTTCTTCAGCCGTAACTGGAAATGACTCCAGCTTACCTTAATGTAATGTCAGGAGTGTCTCATCTCCTACAGGAGCTATCCCGTCCCCTGAGATACCACAGCCACATGAGGGGTGGGAAGAATTGACTGGAGCCACCCACCAGCACCTGCTTCCCTGTCAGCTGGGACATCACTGTTCCTGTCTCTATATCCTACAGGGAAACATGCCTACACACACATGAACCCCTCCGAAAGGTATTAGTTCATTCCCCAGATAGGGCCTGTGACTTCACTTCCACTCACCCATGGCTTGGGCCTTCTTGTACGCTTCAGGGCTGGACCCACTGCAACAATATAAGAGTAGCATTAACAAATGTTAATATGCAAAACAGTACAGTGTGAAACCGCTAGGGTTGCCCCTACATAACCAAAAAAGCAAGCAAATGAAAATTGTGCATGCCCTCTACTCCTACAAGAACAGGAACACACCTTTCTATTACTATAACAACTGTACCTCAAAGGCCATCCACCCCAACCTTACCTTAGATGAGGAGAGCTTGGCTTGTTTAGTCTAGCAAAAAGAAGGCTGGAAGGAGATATGATTGCTCTCTATAAATACATTGGGGGAGGCCGGGGGGAGGTGGTAAATACCAGAGAGGGCGAATAGCTATTTAAGCTCTAGGACAATGTTGGCACAAGAACAAATTCAGGCTAGAAATTAGAAGAAGGGTGAGGTTCTAGAACAGCTTCACAATAGGAGTTGTTGGGACAAACAATTTAATTGATTGCATGATAGGGTTACTTGTGATGGTCTGGGGCAGGGTTCAGCAGCCCTGGGGCTCACTTCCTGTTTATGTCTTGTGTTCCTAAAAGCTCATGCTTCAGGGTTTCAGCCAGCTATCTGCTGGAGTCAGGAAGGTATTTACACTCCCTCCCCACCCCAACACACACACACACACATATATTCTGAGTTTTTGTTTTGTTTTAAATCTCCTTCCTCTAAAGCATCAGGGCTAGAGATGGGACATTGGACAGGGCGGGCCAGGGCTCTGAGGTGGCACAAAGGAATGTCTCTCTCATGTGCTTGGCTGACTGGTTCTTGCTCACGCACTCAGATTGCTACATGTGGGATCAGGAAGGAACTTTTCCCAAGGTCAAATTGGTAGTGATCTTGGGGGAGTTGCATCTTCCTCTAAAGTGTGTGAGTTCAGGTCACTTGCCCAGATCATCTCGGTATATCTCATTTAAACTTTTCCCTGCCATTGCCAGGGTCTCAGGCACTGGTGCACCTCGGTCACTCCCATTCTGTGCTGGTAGTCTAGTCTCCTGTGGGCTGTAATATTTTGGTCTAATTTCAGTTGTTGGGTTTTGTGAGTGGGTGATGGGTGGTGCTGGTGGCCTGTGATATACTGGAGGTCAGACTATATGATTTGGTAGTCCCTTCCAGCCTCAAACTCTGACTATGACTCTATAACTCTGCTTCCAGTGCTAGCAATGAGTAGGAAACTGTTTTCTTATCCCATGAGATTTAGAGACGTCAGAAAAACAAAATCCATCCTGTGTCAGGAATGAAATCTTGACACTTTATTTGCAAATCACTAACCTGAAAAAAATAGATTGGGTCAACTGAAACATTTCAGTTTGATAATTTTGAAACATTTTGATTTTGACATTTATTTTTTTACCTTTTTTCTAGACATTTTGTTGCAAAAATGTCAAAACAGGACATGTTGGCAATTTTGAAACTTTTCAAAAAGTTATTGAATTATGAGATTTGTCTAAACCAACCCTTTCCCCCACACAGTTACTATTTTGATGACCAACTTTTCTGATTTTAAAAAAAAAGTTTAATTGAAAAATTCCCAATCAGCCCTATCCAGCACCCTCTCTACCAAACGTTTCTCTCCAAACAAGCCTTCAACTTTCCCTTCTGCACACCAGGATCACTAAACTACTTCTCAGATCCACACAACACTATTAATTGTGGGTGTTTGATGTAGTAATTTGAAGTTCAGTATATTTGGCCAAGAAACTTGCAGAACAAAACAATCTTAATGTATAGAATGCTAGTCGGAGTTCAAGAATATTCCCCTTAAGGTACTTCTAATCACTGTTCTGATTTATTTATACGTATGTGTGGGTAGGGCTAGCACATTGTGGGCACTACTTTTTTACAAATAGTAATAAACAGCCTGGGAACTAAAATCCATTCATATTCTGATTATAAAGATGTACTCAAATGTCTAAGTAAAATAGAAATGTAAGCCAGTTACTTTATAAGTTTCTGTGATGATAATTAGAATATTACACTTCAATTTTGGTTGCTTTATCATGGAAGAGTATTAAGGAGAGTCAGAGTATATAGCAGGTGACATGCTTTGGAGTGGCTGCAAATGTAGGAAATTATAGCAGAAAAGTAGAGAAACTTGTCCTACATACTTTGGAAAAGAGGAACCTAATGTATGACGTGCCCTCTGCAGAAAATAGACAGGAGAGATCCTACAAGCTTATGTCACATAAAACAACCATGGTCCATGAACTAAACAAAGGAAAGGCCAGGACCTAAAGGAATTTAGGCAGAGATTCTTTGTACAAGGAACAGTTAACAGATGGCACAGAATAAGGAAGCAATGTAGGAACAGCCCATACCATTCTATAAATGATTTGGTAAAGTATTTGCAGGAAACCATTATTCTGCAAAAATCATTGTGTGAAGATAACCAAATAATGGTTCTCTCATTCACACTATTTCCTATTACACTGCTCTACAGCCAAAATGCTTCTGAAATAAATGTAGTCAAACTTTACTAATTCTGGGTCACTGAGAACGAAAATGATGCTTAAAATTGTTGATTGGCTCTAGTTTTCAAGATATGCTATTGGGTCAGTATATACGACCCTTGACTTGGAAATGGCGGAGGATAAGTGAGTTATAAAGGGAACGGATCTCAATTTAAACCAGAAATGACTAAAATACATCTTTGACTGGATCTATGAATAAATCTATGACTGGGTTTGGACAGTACTTGCTTTTTAGGCAAAACAATGAATGATGCAATCTGAAGCTGGTATTGCGTCATACGTGATATGAATTGCATCATGTTATTCCTAGAAGTCATGGATGATGCAATCATAATGAAGCTTACATCACTCTGCTGAACAAATTGCCCTATATCAGCACTAGAAATCATACAGTGTCATGCTCTCTTATTTGTCAGTGTTTGATTTTGCAAAGGGACACATTTCTGTTTAGCCAAAGTGAGCAGAGATGCCTCGTACTTGTGTGAACAGTGCAGCTAACTTCTGCTATGTTTGTGGTGAAGTGACTTTTGCATCACAAAAGCGCAGTATAACCACTATGGTTAAGAAAGCCTATCACCTTTATTTTGGCTGCAAAATTGGAGATCAGTACAAGAGGTGGGCCCCACACATATGCTGCAACACTTGTGCAACAAATCTTCGCCAGTGGTTGAACAGGAAAAGGAAATCTATGCCTTTTGCAGTGCCAATGATTTGGAGAGATCCAACAGATCATACCAGCAATTGTTACTTCTGCATGGTGCCTCCAGTTGGGAAAGGTGTGTCAAAGAAGAAAAAGTGGACTGTGCATTATCCAAACATTCCATCAGCTATACGCCCAGTACCCCACGGAGAAGGACTGCCGGTTCCTGATGCACCAGAATCATTCTCACTTGAGTCAGACGAGGAAGAGGATGAAACTTCTGGTCCTGAACCATCAATGTCACAGGACCCACATTTTCTCCCATCCTCCTCCTCTGAACCACACCTCATAACACAAGGTGAACTGAATGACCTTGTCAGGGATTTGGAACTACCCAAGAGTAAGGCAGAGCTGTTGGGCTCCAGACTACAGCAGTGGAATCTCCTGGCAGGTGATGTTAGGGTTTCCATGTTCTGTGACCGTCAAAAGGATCTTGTCCCATTCTTCTTCATGGAAGGTGATCTTGTAGCCCGCAACAACATCGATGGTGTGATGGCAGCCTGTCAAGGCTATATCCCTACTTTGAACTTTAGGGTACAAATGTAGGGGCCTGCATGAAGACTTCTAAGCTTAACTACCAGCTTAGTTCTGGTCCACTGCCACCATCTTAAGAATTCCCTCCCTGGGAAGCCTTGAGAAACCTTTCACCAATTCCCTGGTGAATACAGATCCAAACTCCTTGGATCTTAAACAAGGAGAAATTGACCCTTCCCCCCTCCTTCCTTTCACCAACTCCTGGTGAATACAGATCCAAACCCCCTTTGGATCTTAAAACAAGGAGAAATCAATCAGGTTCTTAAAAAGAAGGCTTTTAATTAAAGAAAAAGGTAAAAATCATCTCTGTAAAATCAGTATGGAAAATAACTTTACAGGGTAATCAAACTAAAAGAGCTTAGAGGACTCCCCTCTGTCTTAGGTTCAGAGTGTAGCAAACAAAGATAAGCACTCTAGTAAAAGGTACATTTACAAGTTGAGAAAACAAAGTAAATCTAAGACGCCTTGCCTGGCTTTTACTTACAATTTTGAAATAAGAGAGACTTGTTTAGAAAGATGGGGAGAACCTGGATTGATGTCTGGTCCCTCTCAGTCCCAAGAGCGAACAACCCCTTAAACAAAAGACACACATAAAAAACCTTCCCCCCCCCCCCAAGATTTGAAAGTATCTTGTCCCCTTATTGGTCCTTGGGGTCAGGTGTCAGCCAGGTTACCCGAGCTTCTTAACCCTTTACAGGTAAAAGGATTTGGAGTCTCTGGCTAGGAGGGATTCCATAGCACTGTACACGGGAGAGCTGTCACCCTTCCCTTTATAGTTATGACACGCCCCCCAAATCACAGATAGTGTTGGACGTCCGGTTCCACACTGGCTGTGATTTCTTCCTGGAGCTCTAGGAGAAAACAGAGTTAATAAAACACATGTACCTTTAGACATACTACTGATTATATAAAAACTAACAATATGTTTTATTTTAAGAACAATTGTTAACCAGTTAACTCTGGGAAACTTTCCCGGGAGAGTGCATCAGCCACTTTGTTAGAAGCTCCCGAAATGTGTTGTATTTCAAAATCAAAATCTTGGAGAGCTAAACTCCACCGAAGAAGTTTTTTGTTATTTCCCTTGGCGGTATGAAGCCACTGTAGCGCAGCATGGTCTGTTTGTAGTTGGAACCGCCGTCCCCAAACATATGGGCGTAGCTTTTCCAGCGCGTACACAATGGCGTAGCATTCCTTTTCGCTGATTGACCAGTGGCTTTCCCTCTCAGACAGTTTCTTGCTGAGAAACACGACAGGATGGAATTCTTGATCCGGTCCTTCCTGCATTAAAACTGCTCCCACGCCTCGCTCGGACGCATCTGTGGTTACTAGGAACGGTTTGTCAAAGTCTGGGGCCCTTAGCACAGGGTCAGACATGAGTGTTGCCTTAAGCTGGTTAAAGGCCTTTTGACACTTATCAGTCCACTGAACTGCATTTGGCTGTTTCTTTCTGGTTAGGTCTGTCAGCGGGGCGGCGATTTGGCTGTAGTGTGGTACAAATCGCCTATAATATCCGGCCAAGCCTAAGAAGGATTGGACCTGTTTCTTTGACTTTGGAACCGGCCACTTTTGGATAGCATCCACTTTGGCCTGTAGGGGATTTATAGTTCCTTGACCCACCTGGTGCCCCAGGTATGTCACTCTGTTTTGGCCTATTTGACACTTTTTAGCCTTAACAGTTAGTCCTGCCTGCCGGATGCGCTAGAAGAATTTTTTCAGGTGCTCCAGGTGTTCTGTCCATGAATCAGAAAAAATGGCCACATCATCGAGATAGGCAACGGCAGATTCTCCCAATCCCGCCAAGAGACCATCTACAAGTCTTTGGAAGGTGGCGGGTGCATTTCGCAACCCGAAAGGGAGTATATTGAATTCATACACCCCTGCCTGGGTGACGAAGGCTGACCTTTCCTTAGCGGGTTCATCTAGTGGTACTTGCCAGTACCCTTTGGTTAAGTCTAAAGTAGAGATGAATTGGGCATGTCCCAATTTTTCCAATAGCTCATCTGTGCGTGGCATTGGATAGTTGTCAGGACGAGTTACAGCATTTAGCTTACGGTAGTCCACGCAAAAGCGTATTTCCCCATCTGGTTTGGGAACTAGAACCACTGGAGATGCCCATGCACTGCTAGAGGGGCGGATTATACCCATCTGTAGCATGTCCTGGATCTCCCTTTGTATAGCCGCTTGGGCATGAGGTGACTCCCGGTAGGGTGGGGTTCTAATTGGGTGAGCATTACCTGTGTCAATGGAGTGGTATGCCCGTTCGGTCCGTCCTGGAGTGGCTGAGAAAATCGGTGCAAAGCTTGTGCACAGCTCCTTTATCTGCTGTCGCTGCAGACGTCCCAGGGTTGTGGAGAGGTTCACCTCTTCCACGCCACCATTCCTTTTTCCTTCATAGTAGACACCTGCAGGCCACTCCGCGTCATCAGTTTCCTGGGCTGTAAACTGGCAAACGTTTAATTCTCTAGAATAAAAGGGCTTAAGAGAATTAACATGGTATACCTTAGGCTTTATGTTGGAGGTGGGGGAGGCTATGAGATAGTTAACAGCTCCTAGGCGCTCCTGGACCGTGAATGGTCCTTCCCACGACGCTTCCATTTTATGGGCCTGGAGCGCCTTTAAGACCATGACTTGGTCTCCTACTTTGAAGGACCGTTCTCTGGAATGTTTATCATACCAGGCCTTTTGCTCTTCCTGAGCATCCTTTAGGTTTTCTTTAGCAAGGGCTAAAGAGTGTCGGAGGGTGTTTTGTAGGTTGCTTACAAAGTCTAGAATGTTAGTTCCTGGAGAAGGCGTAAACCCCTCCCATTGCTGCTTCACCAACTGTAATGGCCCCTTAACCTCGCGGCCATACACAAGTTCAAATGGTGAAAACCCTAAACTGGGATGTGGTACAGCCCTGTAGGCAAAAAGCAACTGCTGCAACGCTAGGTCCCAATCATTGGAGTGTTCATTTACGAATTTACGTATCATGGCCCCCAAAGTTCCATTAAACCTCTCCACCAGACCATTGGTTTGATGGTGATGAGGGGTGGCAACCAAGTGATTCACCCCATGAGCTTCCCACAGGTTTTTCATGTTCCCTGCCAGGAAATTAGTTCCCGAATCTGTAAGGAGGTCGGAGTGCCAACCTACCCTGGCAAAAATGTCTGCTAATGCCTGGCACACACTTTTAGCCTTGGTGTTGCTTAAGGGTACAGCTTCCGGCCATCGGGTAGCAAAATCCATGAAAGTCAGTACGTACTGCTTTCCTCTGGGTGTCTTCTTTGGGAAAGGACCCAGAATATCCACAGCTACTCGCTGAAATGGGACCTCAATTATGGGTAGTGGCTGGAGAGGGGCTTTAACCTGGTCTTGGGGCTTTCCCACTCGTTGGCACACCTCACAAGACCGGACATAATTAGCAACGTCCTTGCCCATTCCCTCCCAGTGGAAGGACTTCCCCAACCGGTCTTTGGTTCTGTTCACCCCAGAATGGCCACTGGGATGATCATGGGCTAAGCTCAAGAGCTTTACCCGATACTTAGTGGGAACTACCAACTGTCTTTGAGGATGCCAGTCTTCCTGGTGCCCACCAGAAAGAGTCTCCTTGTATAAAAGTCCTTTTTCTACAACAAACCGGGATCGGTTAGAAGAGCTGAGAGGCGGTGGGGTGCTCCGTGCCGCTGCCCAAGCTTTTTGAAGGCTGTCATCTGCTTCCTGCTCGGCCTGGAACTGTTCCCTTGATGCTGGAGACATCATTTCCTCCTTGGACTGTGGACTGGGGCTTGGTCCCTCTGGAAGCGATGCAGGTGCTGGGGCTTTTTCCATTGACTGTGAACCGCTGTCCGCTGGTGCACTATGTGGTATTTCAGGCTCTGGCTGAGCCTCTTGGGTAGGGTTATCTGCTGCTTCCGCCAGTTTAGGCTCGCTGGTGCCCTCTGGCATTGGAGTTGTAGACGGGGTTGCAAGCGCTGGACTCAGTGCTGGCAATGGTTCTGGTGCTGGTTGCGTTGCCAGTTCCGGTTCTGGGACTGGCTTTGGCTGGGTCTCTGGGATTGGATCCACTACGGCTGTTGCAGTCGTTGGCAGGGGATCTGGTTCCACCACCTGTGTTTGGGTCTCCGGTAACACAGACGGGGCCCTGGTGGACGGCTCAGGAACAGGGATGGGGGTGAAAGCTTGCTTAGCCTGGCTGCGGGTGACTATTCCCACCCTCTTGGCTAGCTTCACATGGTTGGCCAAGTCTTCCCCCAGCAGCATGGGAATGGGATAATTGTCATAGACTGCAAAAGTCCACATTCCTGACCAGCCCTTGTACTGGACATGCAACTGGGCTGTAGGCAAGGTTACAGACTGTGACACGAAGGGTTGAATTGTCACTGTAGCCTCAGGGTTGATGAGTTTGGGGTCCACTAGGGATTGGTGGATAGTTGACACTTGTGCCCCAGTGTCCCTCCAAGCGATAACCTTCTTTCCGCCCACTCTCAAGGTTTCCCTTCACTCCGAGGGTATGAGAGAGGCATCTGGGTCTGGGGTTCTTTGGTGTGATTGGGGTGTAATGAACTGTAATCGGTTGGGGTTCTTGGGGCAGTGAGCCTTTATATGCCCCAGTTCATTACATTTAAAACATCGCCCTGCTAAGGTATCACCGGGGCGATGTTGGTTGCTGGAGACTGGTGTGGTGGGGTGAGAAGGCGTCTGGGGTTTCCCTTGGGATGTGGGTGGGGCCTTGGGTTGTCCCCGGTGAGAAGGTTTTGTTTCGGCTTGCCCCTTCTGATATTCGCTCCAACTGCTACTAGCTTTTTTCTTTTCTGTCACCTCCACCCATTTGGCTCCAATCTCCCCCGCCTCGGTTACAGTTTTGGGCTTCCCATCTAGGATGTACCTTTCTATTTCCTCAGGAACACCCTCTAAAAACTGCTCCATTTGCAATAGGAAGGGCAACTCTTCCGTAGATTTAACATTTGCTCCTGATATCCAGGCATCCCAATTTTTCCCAATGTGGTAGGCATGTCGGGTAAATGACACATCAGGTTTCCACCTTAGGGCTCTGAACCGCCGACGGGCATGCTCAGGTGTTAGTCCCATTCTGATTCTGGCCTTGTTTTTAAAAAGTTCATAACTGTTCATGTGTTCCTTAGGCATTTCAGCCGCCACCTCTGCTAAGGGTCCACTGAGCTGCGGCCTCAGCTCTACCATGTACTGGGTTGGAGGGATGTTGTATCCAAGGCAGGCCCTTTCAAAATTTTCTAAGAAGGCCTCAGTATCATTGCCTGCCTTGTAGGTGGGGAATTTCCTGGGATGGGAAGTGGTACCTGGAGAGGAGTTGTTAGGATGGTCTGATGCACCCTGCCTAGTCCTTGCTGCTTCCAGTTCCATCTCTTTTTCTTTCAGCTCCATCTCTCTTTTATGGGTCTCCTGTTTGGCTTTTTCTTCTCTTTCATGGGCCTCCTGTTTGGCTTTCTCTTCTCTTTCATGGGCCTCCTGTTTGGCTTTCTCTTCTCTGTCATGTTTGGCTTTTTCCAGCTCCATCTCTCTTTTGTGGGCCTCCTCTTTGGCTTTTTCTTTGGCTTTTTCCTCTCTTTCATGGGCCTCCTCTTCAAGTTTTTTAATTTGAAGCAGTCTTTGATGTTTTCTTTCATTTTCTTCTGCTTCTAGTTTGGCCAATTCTATTTTGTTAGCTGCTTCTTTGGTAGTCATTTTCCTGTTTTCTTGTGCTGGGTCACACCCTCTGCAGTTGACTGAAACTGGGATGTATTTAGCTCAGGCTCCTGCTGAGTGCTGCTGAGTTAACAGAGACTTTCTAACTAGCTACTTCCGAGGATGTAAAAAGAAAAAAAAAATTCAGCTTGTAAATTACCTTTACCAGATCAAAGTTTGCTCACTTATCTTAACAAAGGACCTTGTTAAAAAAACTTAACACCTCTGCCTTCAGGCAAGGAGAGATAAGATATGCATCTACCTTCAGCTCTGCTCTCCAAGCAGCTAGAAGGGAAAAAAAATCTCTTACTGGCTTTTGGGTTTAAAACGATCCCACCGCTGTGCCACCATGTCAAGGCTATATCCCTACTTTGAACTTTAGGGTACAAATGTAGGGGCCTGCATGAAGACTTCTAAGCTTAACTACCAGCTTAGTTCTGGTCCGCTGCCACCATCTTAAGAATTCCCTCCCTGGGAAGCCTTGAGAAACCTTTCACCAATTCCCTGGTGAATACAGATCCAAACTCCTTGGATCTTAAACAAGGAGAAATTTACCCTTCCCCCCTCCTTCCTTTCACCAACTCCTGGTGAATACAGATCCAAACCCCCTTTGGATCTTAAAACAAGGAGAAATCAATCAGGTTCTTAAAAAGAAGGCTTTTAATTAAAGAAAAAGGTAAAAATCATCTCTGTAAAATCAGTATGGAAAATAACTTTACAGGGTAATCAAACTAAAAGAGCTTAGAGGACTCCCCTCTGTCTTAGGTTCAGAGTGTAGCAAACAAAGATAAGCACTCTAGTAAAAGGTACATTTACAAGTTGAGAAAACAAAGTAAATCTAAGACGCCTTGCCTGGCTTTTACTTACAATTTTGAAATAAGAGAGACTTGTTTAGAAAGATGGGGAGAACCTGGATTGATGTCTGGTCCCTCTCAGTCCCAAGAGCGAACAACCCCTTAAACAAAAGACACACACAAAAAACCTTTCCCCCCCCCAAGATTTGAAAGTATCTTGTCCCCTTATTGGTCCTTGGGGTCAGGTGTCAGCCAGGTTACCCGAGCTTCTTAACCCTTTACAGGTAAAAGGATTTGGAGTCTCTGGCTAGGAGGGATTCCATAGCACTGTACACAGGAGAGCTGTCACCCTTCCCTTTATAGTTATGACACAGCCCTCAACATCGTTCACGATCCAGATGAGTGGAGACTGTTCATTGATTCATCGAAGACGAGTCTTAAAGCTGTTTTACTGCATAATGGCAATGTTTTGCCATCAATTCCAGTTGGTCATGCAGTCCATATGAAGGAAACCTATGACAACATGAAACAACTTTTGAGGTGCATAAACTATGACCAACATCAGTGGCAGCTTTGTGGCGATTTGAAGGTTGTTGCTCTCTTGCTTGGTCTGCAGACTGGATACACAAAGTACTGCTGTTTTCTCTGCGAATGGGATAGTCGTGAAAGAGATTCCCACTACATCAAGAAAAATTGGCCACTCCGACAGTCATTGGAGCCTGGGAGGAAAAGTGTTCAGCATCCACCACTTGTTGAATCAAGGAAGATTTTGTTACCACCCTTACACATCAAGCTGGGTCTGATGAAGAACTTTGTCAAGGCCATTGACAAAACACAAGCAGCTTTCAAGTACCTCCGTGGAAAATTTCCAAGGTTAAGTGAAGCTAACGTAAAGGAAGGTGTCTTTGTTGGTCCTCAGATTCGTGAACTTCTTCGAGATGATGCATTTGACCATGCACTGCGTGGCAAGGAAAAGACGGCATGGAAAGCCTTCCAGTTAGTGGCAATAAATTTTCTCGGAAACAACAAGGCAGACAACTACAGGTTGTTGGTGGAAAACCTCCTCAAGGCATACAAAAGCCTTGGTTGCAACATGTCACTAAAGATACATTTTTTGCACTCTCATCTAGATTTTTTTCCACCGAACTGCGGAGCAGTGAGCGATGAGCACGGCGAGCGATTTCACCAGGACATTGCAACAATGGAGAAATGCTATCAGGGCAAATGGAGCCCATCAATGCTTGCAGACTATTGCTGGACAGTGACAAGAGATGCTCCATTTAATGAATACAAGAGACAAGCCAAGAAGCGCCGAGTAGACACTGAATAGGACTAAACTATGTACAGAATAGTTTTTTGCCTTTTGTTTCATAATAAATTTTATTTATATAACCCTTTTGCTGATTTTTAAAGTGTTACATAAACAGGACAGGTGAAATATTATCATGTAAAGCAACCATAAACACATGAAAAGACCTAGGTTTACAATTTATGATTAAAACTCTACTATCTACACAATATACATAGACATAAAATGTAAAACTTAAATATCTTAGAAACAGTAGCCAATCAGTTGTTTTAATTGTCATATTTGAATTCAGCACATCAAAATACATAATAAATAGCACATTTTATCTCTGAAGCAGACGACTTCTCAAAAATTGTAGACCAGTGTTATCACATGTAGAAATACATTTTCAACTGCACCTCAGGTGTATTTAGCTGGGCAACTTTAATAAAAACTCTGCACTGCCCTACAAATGTACTTTAAAACCTCTATATGTGTAATAGTTATACTATACCAATGATGTTGCCTAAAAACACTGCTTTTAATTTAAAACCTCTACTTTATAATGATTTAAACTGGTAAGCAAGGTTGTGGCCCGCCCTAAAAGAACTGCCAGGGAAAGCCTCAGATAGCTAGTTTTCCCTTGAAAGGACACGGATACAGCCCTCCGATCAAGAATAGACAAGTAAGCAGTAAATCTTCAAAAGCAATATTTATTTAGAAGTGAGTGGTTACAATAAAACAATAGAGATAGATAGAATAGAGATAAATATAATAAAGGTTACAGTTAAAAGGAATGAAGCGGTGCAGCAAATAAAAGCAATGCAATACAATAACAATTGTTTCAAATGGCACACGGCAAATAAAGATACAAAAATAAAGTGGCACAGCAAATCAAAGATACAATAAACATTCAGTGCTAAATACTTAACACTAAACATCTAATAAGTGCTGATCAGGCAATCATGAGATGCATAGGGGAAGATCTCATTCAAAACTCAAGCATGCAGCTTTATTGACAAGCAGAACCCATACACTCTTATTTACATTCCAATCAAATTGCCTCTATATTCATCTATTGGACCTTCAGCTATGTCAATAAGCACTGTCTGCTGCCACTGTCTGCTTGCTGCTGCTGAGGGAGAAGCTCTGTTGGCTGGTCTGCTAAGGAAGCTGTTGCCATGACGACCTTAGAATTCTGTGGTTGCTGCTTAGGTGGAAACCCAAAGCAACCCCCTCCCAAAGCCTAACAAGCTTCCACCCAAAGCTGTCTAGCTGCTTCTGCTGCTGCTGACGTTGCTTCTCAGGTGGGTTCTTCTGCGCAACCATCTTCTTCCTTGTAGTTGTTTTGCAGCTTCTTCTCTCTTCCCAGGTCCCCAATCCCACTACAGGGTTTAGCCTGCTGGCTGTTGCCTTTATATAGGATTTGCAGCTCATTAGCTATAATTTATCGTAATTCAACCAATCAGCTTTCAGGGATTAGCATATACTAATATATGTCATGTGCACTGACATGTGACACTCAACCTCAGCCAATCAGTTTCCAGAGATTTGCATATGCTAATTAGTCACATGTACAGGAAGCTCCATCTATCTCTATTGGCTCAATGTATTCCTATGGAGTTTTTCAGGTGACCTTTGGATGAACCATAGATACTTCCTGTTTGAAAGTCCCATGTATTCATATGGGCTACAATGTATCTGGATGGGATTTTGCTGAGTCATTCCCCACAGGAAGTGATACAATACTGCCTCCTGATTGCATCATTCCTACACATTTTTATGGGCTTCTATGTGTTCCTATGGAATCTTTTCACTACATCACCCTATAGCCGTCATTACAGGATTTTCTTAATTTAAACTACTATTATTTTTTTATTTCATTAATGCCTTGGTCTTAAAACTAATTACTAGTCTAAGCATGCCAAAGGGTCCTGACACTACCACCATTTGTTTTATCTCCAATTAAGCAAATTATAATTTTTCTGATTTTAGACCCCCTTCCCAAGGTTTTTCTGAAATCCTTCAATTTAAAGTGTTACAAGGCTTTTCAGGCAACTGAGGCAAAATCTCTCATCACAATGTAAGCTTATTTTCTTGACTAAAATGAAATTATATGTAATATGCTGTGTAAACCTGCTGCATGTAAGACGTCTTAGCAATGGAGATATATTATGTATCTAACATACAAAGGAGGGTAGGATAATTGTAGTACACTATATAGGATCTGATTTACCAATGAAATACAACAACCCAAGAGTGGAGTAAGTCTAGTGACTGCAAGGCAAGGGTGAACAATCTGTGATTTTTGTAGTTTAGTCCACTCTGCCAGTGTACGATTTCTTCCTTCAGTCTATTTTATATAGGCTTGTGTAACTGAGTTTTACATATAAAAATGATTGGGTTTCTACCACTTTCTTTGGGAGACTATTCCACGGAAGTGGATTTTAGGCAGGACATTTTTTCTTGATATTCATCCTAAATTTCACCTTCCTTAAGTCCATCCCCTTGCTCTTACGTTTTTACACATCCCAGGATTAGTTATGCTTTCTCATTCCTTGTCGTTTATATGATTCCAATAATTGCCAACTGCGGGCCTGATTCTCCTATGCCTTGCTCTTTGTGTCATCATTTACACCACCTCATAGAGGTATGAAATACTATCAGATTAGATTTCACCACTCTCTCTCTCTCTCTCACTCACACAGACACACATACACACAGGTGCAAATGACATGGAAAATTGAGCACTCATTTCTTGCATAGCCAAGATATACATATTTCACGCTTAAAATCTTGCTTGGTAAATCGATCCTCCCAGCTCCCTAAGCAGTTTTGTTGCTCTTTCCTGAAATACTCACAATTTGTCATGATCTTTTTGGTGATGGAATTCTGAGAAATGAATGCAGTGTTCCAGGAGCAGTTAAAGAGCTGCATAGAGAGGAATGAATACCTCCCTACTCTGTCACATGCCTTTGAGTATGGAGCCCAAACTTAAACTGACCATGTCAAGGCTGTATCCCTACTTTGAACTTTAGGGTACAAATGTAGGGGCCTGCATGAAGACTTCTAAGCTTAACTACCAGCTTAGTTCTGGTCCGCTGCCACCATCCCAAAGCTAATTCCCTTTCCTGGGTAGCCTTGAGAGACCTTCACCAATTCCCTGGTGAATACAGATCCAAACTCCTTGGATCTTAAATAAGGAGAAATTGACCCTTCCCCCCTCCTTCCTTTCACCAACTCCTGGTGAATACAGATCCAAACCCCTTTTAGATCTTAAAACAAGGAGAAATTGACCCTTCCCCCCTCTTTCCTTTCACCAACTCCTGGTGAATACAGATCCAAACCCCCTTTGGATCTTAAAACAAGGAGAAATCAATCAGGTTCTTAAAAAGAAGGCTTTTAATTAAAGAAAAAGGTAAAAATCATCTCTGTAAAATCAGTATGGAAAATAACTTTACAGGGTAATCAAACTTAAAGAGCTCAGAGGACCCCCCTCTTCTGTCTTAGGTTCAAAGTACAGCAAACAAAAATAAACACTCTGGTAAAAGGTACATTTACAAGTTGAGAAAACAAAGTAAATCTAAGATGCCTTGCCTGGCTTTTACTTACAATTTTGAAATAAGAGAGACTTGTTTAGAAAGATGGGGAGAACCTGGATTGATATCTGGTCCCTCTCAGTCCCAAGAGCGAACAACCCCTTCAAACAAAGAGCACACACAAAAGCCTTTCCCCCCCCAAGATTTGAAAGTATCTTGTCCCCTTATTGGTCCTTCGGGTCAGGTGTCAGCCAGGTTACCCGAGCTTCTTAACCCTTTACAGGTAAAAGGATTTGGAGTCTCTGGCTAGGAGGGATTCCATAGCACTGTACACAGGAGAGCTGTCACCCTTCCCTTTATAGTTATGACACGCCCCCCAAATCACAGATAGTGTTGGACGTCCGGTTCCACACTGGCTGTGATTTCTTCCTGGAGCTCTAGGAGAAAACAGAGTTAATAAAACACATGTACCTTTAGACATACTACTGATTATATAAAAACTAACAATATGTTTTATTTTAAGAACAATTGTTAACCAGTTAACTCTGGGAAACTTTCCCGGGAGAGTGCATCAGCCACTTTGTTAGAAGCTCCCGAAATGTGTTGTATTTCAAAATCAAAATCTTGGAGAGCTAAACTCCACCGAAGAAGTTTTTTGTTATTTCCCTTGGCGGTATGAAGCCACTGTAGCGCAGCATGGTCTGTTTGTAGTTGGAACCGCCGTCCCCAAACATATGGGCGTAGCTTTTCCAGCGCGTACACAATGGCGAAGCATTCCTTTTCGCTGATTGACCAGTGGCTTTCCCTCTCAGACAGTTTCTTGCTGAGAAACACGACAGGATGGAATTCTTGATCCGGTCCTTCCTGCATTAAAACTGCTCCCACGCCTCGCTCGGACGCATCTGTGGTTACTAGGAACGGTTTGTCAAAGTCTGGGGCCCTTAGCACAGGGTCAGACATGAGTGTCGCCTTAAGCTGGTTAAAGGCCTTTTGACACTTATCAGTCCACTGAACTGCATTTGGCTGTTTCTTTCTGGTTAGGTCTGTCAGCGGGGCGGCGATTTGGCTGTAGTGTGGTACAAATCGCCTATAATATCCAGCCAAGCCTAAGAAGGATTGGACCTGTTTCTTTGACTTTGGAACCGGCCACTTTTGGATAGCATCCACTTTGGCCTGTAGGGGATTTATAGTTCCTTGACCCACCTGGTGTCCCAGGTACACCACTCTGTTTTGGCCTATTTGACACTTTTTAGCCTTAACAGTTAGTCCTGCCTGCTGGATGCGCTCGAAGACTTTTTTCAGGTGCTCCAGGTGTTCTGTGTCAATGGAGTGGTATGCCCGTTCGGTCCGTCCTGGAGTGGCTGAGAAAATCGGTGCAAAGCTTGTGCACAGCTCCTTTATCTGCTGTCGCTGCAGACATCCCAGGGTCGTGGAGAGGTTCACCTCTTCCACGCCACCATTCCTTTTTCCTTCATAGTAGACACCTGCAGGCCACTCCGCGTCATCAGTTTCCTGGGCTGTAAACTGGCAAACGTTTAATTCTCTAGAATAAAAGGGCTTAAGAGAATTAACATGGTATACCTTAGGCTTTATGTTGGAGGTGGGGGAGGCTATGAGATAGTTAACAGCTCCTAGGCACTCCTGGACCGTGAATGGTCCTTCCCACGACGCTTCCATTTTATGGGCCTGGAGCGCCTTTAAGAGCATGACTTGGTCTCCTATCTTGAAGGACCGTTCTCTGGAATGTTTATCATACCAGGCCTTTTGCTCTTCCTGAGCATCCTTTAGGTTTTCTTTAGCAAGGGCTAAAGAGTGTCGGAGGGTGTTTTGTAGGTTGCTTACAAAGTCTAGAATGTTAGTCCCTGGAGAAGGCATAAACCCCTCCCATTGCTGCTTCATCAACTGTAATGGCCCCTTAACCTCGCGGCCATACACAAGTTCAAATGGTGAAAACCCTAAACTGGGATGTGGTACAGCCCTGTAGGCAAAAAGCAACTGCTGCAACACTAGGTCCCAATCATTGGAGTGTTCATTTACGAATTTACGTATCATGGCCCCCAAAGTTCCATTAAACCTCTCCACCAGACCATTGGTTTGATGGTGATGAGGGGTGGCAACCAAGTGATTCACCCCATGAGCTTCCCACAGGTTTTTCATGTTCCCTGCCAGGAAATTAGTTCCCGAATCTGTAAGGAGGTCGGAGTGCCAACCTACCCTGGCAAAAATGTCTGCTAATGCCTGGCACACACTTTTAGCCTTGGTGTTGCTTAAGGGTACAGCTTCCGGCCATCGGGTAGCAAAATCCATGAAAGTCAGTACGTACTGCTTTCCTCTGGGTGTCTTCTTTGGGAAAGGACCCAGAATATCCACAGCTACTCGCTGAAATGGGACCTCAATTATGGGTAGTGGCTGGAGAGGGGCTTTAACCTGGTCTTGGGGCTTTCCCACTCGTTGGCACACCTCACAAGACCGGACATAATTAGCAACGTCCTTGCCCATTCCCTCCCAGTGGAAGGACTTCCCCAACCGGTCTTTGGTTCTGTTCACCCCAGAATGGCCACTGGGATGATCATGGGCTAAGCTCAAGAGTTTTACCCGATACTTAGTGGGAACTACCAGCTGTCTTTGAGGATGCCAGTCTTCCTGGTGCCCACCAGAAAGAGTCTCCTTGTATAAAAGTCCTTTTTCTACAACAAACCGGGATCGGTTAGAAGAGCTGAGAGGCGGTGGGGTGCTCCGTGCCGCCGCCCAAGCTTTTTGAAGGCTGTCATCTGCTTCCTGCTCGGCCTGGAACTGTTCCCTTGATGCTGGAGACATCAGTTCCTCCTTGGACTGTGGACTGGGACTTGGTCCCTCTGGAAGCGATGCAGGTGCTGGGGCTTTTTCCATTGACTGTGAACCGCTGTCCGCTGGTGCACTATGTGGTATTTCAGGCTCTGGCTGAGCCTCTTGGGTAGGGTTATCTGCTGCTTCCGCCAGTTTAGGCTCGCTGGTGCCCTCTGGCATTGGAGTTGTAGACGGGGTTGCAAGCGCTGGACTCAGTGCTGGCAATGGTTCTGGTGCTGGTTGCGTTGCCAGTTCCGGTTCTGGGACTGGCTTTGGCTGGGTCTCTGGGATTGGATCCACTACGGCTGTTGCAGTCGTTGGCAGGGGATCCGGTTCCACCACCTGTGTTTGGGTCTCTGGTAACACAGACGGGCCCTGGTGGACGGCTCAGGAACAGGGATTGGGGTGAAAGCTTGCTTAGCCTGGCTGCGGGTGACTATTCCCACCCTCTTGGCTAGCTTCACATGGTTGGCCAAGTCTTCCCCCAGCAGCATGGGAATGGGATAATTGTCATAGACTGCAAAAGTCCACATTCCTGACCAGCCCTTGTACTGGACATGCAACTGGGCTGTAGGCAAGGTTACAGACTGTGACACGAAGGGTTGAATTGTCACTGTAGCCTCAGGGTTGATGAGTTTGGGGTCCACTAGGGATTGGTGGATAGTTGACACTTGTGCCCCAGTGTCCCTCCAAGCGATAACCTTCTTTCCGCCCACTCTCAAGGTTTCCCTTCACTCCGAGGGTATGAGAGAGGCATCTGGGTCTGGGGTTCTTTGGTGTGATTGGGGTGTAATGAACTGTAATCGGTTGGGGTTCTTGGGGCAGTGAGCCTTTATATGCCCCAGTTCATTACATTTAAAACATCGCCCTGCTAAGGTATCACCGGGGCGATGTTGGTTGCTGGAGACTGGTGTGGTGGGGTGAGAAGGCGTCTGGGGTTTCCCTTGGGATGTGGGTGGGGCCTTGGGTTGTCCCCGGTGAGAAGGTTTTGTTTCGGCTTGCCCCTTCTGATATTCGCTCCAACTGCTACTAGCTTTTTTCTTTTCTGTCACCTCCACCCATTTGGCTCCAATCTCCCCCGCCTCGGTTACAGTTTTGGGCTTCCCATCTAGGATGTACCTTTCTATTTCCTCAGGAACACCCTCTAAAAACTGCTCCATTTGCAATAGGAAGGGCAACTCTTCCGTAGATTTAACATTTGCTCCTGATATCCAGGCATCCCAATTTTTCCCAATGTGGTAGGCATGTCGGGTAAATGACACATCAGGTTTCCACCTTAGGGCTCTGAACCGCCGACGGGCATGCTCAGGTGTTAGCCCCATTCTGATTCTGGCCTTGTTTTTAAAAAGTTCATAACTGTTCATGTGTTCCTTAGGCATTTCAGCCGCCACCTCTGCTAAGGGTCCACTGAGCTGCGGCCTCAGCTCTACCATGTACTGGGTTGGAGGGATGTTGTATCCAAGGCAGGCCCTTTCAAAATTTTCTAAGAAGGCCTCAGTATCATTGCCTGCCTTGTAGGTGGGGAATTTCCTGGGATGGGAAGTGGTACCTGGAGAGGAGTTGTTAGGATGGTCTGATGCACCCTGCCTAGTCCTTGCTGCTTCCAGTTCCATCTCTTTTTCTTTCAGCTCCATCTCTCTTTTATGGGCCTCCTGTTTGGCTTTTTCTTCTCTTTCATGGGCCTCCTGTTTGGCTTTCTCTTCTCTGTCATGTTTGGCTTTTTCCAGCGCCATTTCTCTCTTGTGGGCCTCCTCTTCAGCTTCTTTCTCAAGTTTTTTAATTTCAAGCAGTCTCTGATGTTTTCTCTCATTTTCTTCTGCTTCTAGTCTGGCCAGTTCTATTTTGTTAGCTGCGTCTTTGGTAGTCATTTTCCTGTTTTCTTGTGCTGGGTCACACCCTCTGCAGTTGACTGAAACTGGGATGTATTTAGCTTAGGCTCCTGCTGATTGCTGCTGAGTTAACAGAGACTTTCTAACTAGCTACTTCCGAGGATGTAAAAAGAAAAAAAAAATTCAGCTTGTAAATTACCTTTACCAGATCAAAGTTTGCTCACTTATTTGAACACTTCTCTTAACAAAGGACCTTGTTAAAAAAACTTAACTCCTCTGCCTTCAGGCAAGGAGAGATAAGATATGCATCTACCTTCAGCTCTGCTCTCCAAGCAGCTAGAAGGAAAAAAAAATCTCTTACTGGCTTTTGGGTTTAAAACGATCCCACCGCTGTGCCACCATGTCAAGGCTGTATCCCTACTTTGAACTTTAGGGTACAAATGTAGGGGCCTGCATGAAGACTTCTAAGCTTAACTACCAGCTTAGTTCTGGTCCGCTGCCACCATCCCAAAGCTAATTCCCTTTCCTGGGTAGCCTTGAGAGACCTTCACCAATTCCCTGGTGAATACAGATCCAAACTCCTTGGATCTTAAATAAGGAGAAATTGACCCTTCCCCCCTCCTTCCTTTCACCAACTCCTGGTGAATACAGATCCAAACCCCTTTTAGATCTTAAAACAAGGAGAAATTGACCCTTCCCCCCTCTTTCCTTTCACCAACTCCTGGTGAATACAGATCCAAACCCCCTTTGGATCTTAAAACAAGGAGAAATCAATCAGGTTCTTAAAAAGAAGGCTTTTAATTAAAGAAAAAGGTAAAAATCATCTCTGTAAAATCAGTATGGAAAATAACTTTACAGGGTAATCAAACTTAAAGAGCTCAGAGGACCCCCCTCTTCTGTCTTAGGTTCAAAGTACAGCAAACAAAAATAAACACTCTGGTAAAAGGTACATTTACAAGTTGAGAAAACAAAGTAAATCTAAGATGCCTTGCCTGGCTTTTACTTACAATTTTGAAATAAGAGAGACTTGTTTAGAAAGATGGGGAGAACCTGGATTGATATCTGGTCCCTCTCAGTCCCAAGAGCGAACAACCCCTTCAAACAAAGAGCACACACAAAAGCCTTTCCCCCCCCAAGATTTGAAAGTATCTTGTCCCCTTATTGGTCCTTGGGGTCAGGTGTCAGCCAGGTTACCCGAGCTTCTTAACCCTTTACAGGTAAAAGGATTTGGAGTCTCTGGCTAGGAGGGATTCCATAGCACTGTACACAGGAGAACTGTCACCCTTCCCTTTATAGTTATGACAGACCATTATCTTCCATTTTATTACTTAGGTCTAGTCTATATGAGAGACCTCTATCAGTATAGTTACGTCACTGAGGGATGTGAAAAATCCACACCTTGAGCAATATAGTCATACCGACCTAACCTACCATGTAGGCAGTGCTATGACAATGGAAGAGCTTCTCTTGTTGACATAGCTACTGCCTCTCAGGGAGGTGGATTAACTACACTGAGTGTCGGTGTAGGAGCATCTTCACAGTGCTATAGTGGCACAGCTGCACCAGTATGTGAAGACAAGCCCTTAAACTGTAAGCTCCATGAGGTAGGGCCTGTCTTTTTGCTCTGTGTTTGTACAGCACTGAGCACAGTAGGGTCCTAGTCCATGACTGGTGACCGTAAGCACTATTATAATGCAAATAAATAATTACACATTTAGCTCTAGTTTGCTTTTTACTATGGCTCCTAAATAAAAGTGGATGAGCTATTTGTAACAAATAATTTATTCAGCAAAATACATACATGGATCTCTAAATAGGACAGAACTATGGCTCAGGTTTGTAAGAAGAGAGTGTTGAGAAGCAAGAAAAAACTGGAATGAAACACTAGATGGAAAAATACATACAGTTCTCTTTTCCTTATTATTCCTTATTTAGCAGCTCCCAAAAGCTTGCTAGGTATCTAAGAATACAAAGAAGAAAGAGTAGAAAGTAGAGTAATGAAACAACAGCATGAGAACTGGGAGGAGAACTAAATAGAGGGGATAGAAAGGGTGATACTTGTGCAGCAGAAAGGTCCCTTGCCTGGAGACACTTTGAACATGTTCCTTTTCCAGCATGTGGAGCAACATGTCTGTTATGTGGATTGGATCTGGTCAGGAAAATGTCTTTTGTTTCCATGAAAAATGTTGGATACTTTTTTGTTCAGTTAATTTTTTCTTCAACATATTTCATCCAAAAATATTTTGATTTGGTTGCTAATGAACAAATACATAAAATTCCCTTTTCAAATTTTTGATTTTTTTGCCCAAAACTAATTTTTTTGACAAAAAATATAAATGTCCATTTATTCAAAAAATTAATTAAAAACCTATTCATCAGAAAAGTTGTGATCAGCTCTAGTATGGATCAGGGGCGGCTCTAGCTTTTTTGCCGCCCCAAGCACGGCAGGCAGGCTGCCTTTGGCGGCCTGCCTGCGAGAGGTCCGCCGGTCCCGCGGATTCGGAGGCAATTTGGCGGTGGGTACGCCGAAGCCATGGGACCGGCGGACCTCCCGCAGGCATGCCGCCAAAGGCAGCCTGACTGCCACCCTTGCAGGGACCGGCAGGGTGCCCCCCGCGCCTTGCCGCCCCGGGCACGCGCTTAGAGCGCTTGTGCCTGGAGCCGCCGCTGGTATGGATAGATATTGAAGTGAGGAGTCAGGATGGAATGTCAGCACCTGGTGACAGCTGCCCTATGGAACCACTACTTCCTAGGAGATAGATGGTCCTTCAGCCAAATTGTTCCCCGTTGGCTCAACATTGAAATGGTGGTGGTGTTGCTGGCAGTTCTTGTGATGATTAGGGACAGAAGGTGGGAGTCCAGTAAATGTCATAAATGCACCTGTAACATACATGAAATAATATACAGGATAAGTAAAAAAGTTGTTTCCCCTTCTCTACAGTCCACCATAGAGTCCGACGTTCTGGGGAAGTTCATCAAGATGGATGATGATAGGAGAGCAGAGTCTTTGCAAATAGCACTGCCACATACAAATAATTAATGATGATGGTTGGGGATATAAGAGGGAGCCTCTAGTGGATTCAAGCCAGATGTGTGAATTAGTGTGTGCTGTGTATAGAATGGAGAATATAGAGCAATTCCCAAAATCCTGCTCAGAGCCTTAGCATTCAGGCAATTCAAATGAAATAGATAAGGATCTGTCTGTAACTTTCACAACTACACACATATGTTTGTTGGACTGTGAAAAGAGAAAATCAAATGCAAAGTCTTCTACCCAGCCTGTTTCTGGCCTATACCTTTTTTCTTTCTCCTTTATCAGGAAGAAATGCACCATGTTAAAATCTTTGTTCCACACTTGTATCCAAAACTATTTCTTGTGCCAAAAGGAACAGAAATGTTTAGCATTTATAAGTTTGTAAATTCTATAATAACACTAGAAAGGACTTCCTCACTGCTATACTTAACAGTACATGAATTATGGACCAAAGGGTCCATCTTCACAGGAAAGCTTGTGTATTAAGACATAGATACTACAATATCTTGTCCACCTTAGTGTACTTAAATTATAATATCTTCAATCATTTTTATCTTCCTTTTCACTTCATACTTCAATTGCTTCAGCCTTCCTTTATACATGTAAAATATCCAGAAATATGCCTTTCACTTTTCCACAGTTTATTTTGTACTTTCTTCTTCACTTTCATTAGCTTTTTTGAATAAGGCCATGTCTACACTACCACTTATGTCGGCAAAACGTATGTTGCTCAGGGGTGTGAAAAAACACACCCCGGTTTGGCATAAGTCTCACTGGCATACATGGTTGTGTTTACAGCACTATGTCAGCAGGAGAGCTTCTCTCACTGACATAGCTACTGCCACTCATTGGGGTAGTTTAATTATGTTTACAGGAGCGCTCTCTCCCATCAGCATTGAGCAACTACACAAGCAATCTTACAGCAGCGCAGCGGCATCGGTACAGCTGTGCCGCTGTAAGCTCGCTAGCGTAGACATGGCCTAAGTTTATTCATTGATAGATTTCACATATACATGTGGGTATCCATTAATTATCTACCACACTTTATATTTCCACAAGGAGATGAGAGGTTGAGGGAAAAAAATGTTCACGTTGAATGAGAAAGAATGGATGCTTTTAGAGCATTCTTAGGTTGACAAATTAATGATATCAAAGGCCAGGAACAGAAATCTAAAGTGAACTCAGAACAGTTGGCTACATACATGCTTATTCATATTGACACTGCAAAAAACAACAGCAACAGCAACAACAACCCAAACAAATATTATACACGCAGCTTGGGGAACAGAACACAGGACCTTCTGCTCTAAGGCCCAAGTTCAGCAAGGCACTTAATTATGTACTAAAGACACAGCTTGTGCTGAATGATATGTCTTTGATTACTATCCTCAAGACTCTTATTGCTTCTACCAAGGCCGTGTGAAGAAGACACTGCTCTGGGACCTAGGAGACATGCATTGGATTCCTGACTCCACTACTAGTCTGTTGGGTACCTTAAACCTTTCACTTTACCTCTCTTAGGATGATCACCCATCCTGGATTGGGCAGGACAGCCCTGAAATGCAGAGTTCAAGTTCTGGTCCCAGGCTGAATGACTCCATGACAGCATTAAAATAATAGTAATAAAGTTGTGAATTTTTCACTTCACCAATATCTTCCTTACTAACCATCTCATAGACTGAAAACTGTTCACATGAGATATTTGGGTTTCATTCAGAAGGCCATCCCTATTCAGCAAAGCACGTAAGCATATGGCTATAGTTTTGCCTGTGTTTCACTGATTTGCTAAATAGGGATGGACTGAGGCATGTACTTAAAGGCTTTGCTACATTTTTTTCATTAACAAATACTAATGCATTCATACAAATTAGAATCAGTTTACAATTCAGTCACAAATAAAAATGGGGGTAAATTTTTAGACACCATATTCACAATGGGAATAATTTAACCAATTATTTGGGGGAGGGCTAGCTCAATGGTTTGAGCATTGGCCTGTTAAACCCAGGGTTGTGAATTCAATCCTTGAGGGGGCCACTTAGGGATCTGGGGCAAAAATCAGTACTTGGTCCTGCTAGTGAAGGCAGGGGGCTGGACTCGATGACCTTTCAAGGTCCCTTCCAGGTTCTATGAGATATGTATATCTCCATATATTCCAACTCTACCTAATATCAAATACTTCAGGTTCACCTAATAGGAATATACACTTTAGATCAGATGGGAGCCTTGGACAATGCAAATAGATAACTGCATGAACTCAAGAATGAGTGAAGTGCCTGGATAATGCATACCAAGAACTGCAAAAGGAAATTCTTAAAGAAGAATGCAATAAAATAAATCCAGATCAGTCTCTTAATAATCTACATATTCTGCTTGCAGCACTCAGAAATTCCTATTTGAGACTTTGAGTCCCCAAGCTCATCATGTAACACTCACAAAGAACAACAAAAAGAGCAGTTGCTCCTAGATTTAGTCATCGGCATCGTGCATAAAGACAACTTGATAGATGTATGTTGGTGCTTATTAAATGAATTGGACAGTGTATTATAGTATGTGGCAGCTGGATTTAAATAGTTGCTTTGAAAGAAATCCCTGTGCTGCCTCTGCTAACAGACAGATAATACATTATTGTAGACAGGAACTATGCTTACATTCACGTATTAGGCAAGATTCAATTCTACGAATGGTTGTCATGTTTGTGTTTGCTTATGTTATAATAAATTACTATTTAGTTAGAGATAAAACTGAACAGCAGAACCTCTTTATGAGTCTATTTATTTGCCAATAGCAGGCAACCCTCAAGTGGGTGTACGGTCTGACTGAGGAAAGGGGATCAGTGACCTGGAAACTAATAGTTTGGAACTTCATGATAGTATGTCCACACAGTGACACTAAATGCAACAAATAGATAGCACCTGGGTATGCTTTGAAAAGCCAATAAAATAAATTTTGCAAGGATGGGAAAATTCAGGGATACACAATGCTTCCTTCATGAGAAGAATTAAATGTCCTAGATACAGAATCAGTAATAAATATGAGTAAAATGAACAGGAGTGAATTTAACACACCCTGAATAAAGGAAGAACAGGGAGGAAGATGAAAATTGAGACTATAAAGTATCAACACATGAGTAGAAAATGTGACTTGTATTTTCTCCTGACAGAGATGCTACTTCAAAGTAGTATCTCCTTCCTTTTTATGAAATCTGAAAAAAAAATCTGTTTATTTTGTTAGCATTTACAGCCAGCTTGTTGTTTTTTCTTCTGTGTGGTGAGACAATAATTCATTTAGGAAAATTAATGGATGTCATCAAATTGTAACAGAAAAAAATAATATTTTGTTCTTAAATTCGGGAGTGTCATTTTTCTACTGATCCAAGAGTGCTTAGCCCCATTACTATTAAATGTGTGACCCTAAGTGATAAAAGAGTCCAGGTCTCATGATTATTGCTCCATACCTCTGGTGGCGGTTCTCCATTTCATACAATAATCCTTCTAAACCATGGTTCTTTTGGCGGACACCCTAATAAGCCCTTGATACCCCTCACTGAAACAGGCGGTGACAACTTCCCAGTATTGCCAACCCCAAAAAAGCATGAGATTGGCTTAACAATCATGTTTTTAAAAGATATATTTTGGGGGTCTTTGTCTTTAGGTTTCTGAGCCTTTATGTTACAGTCAGTCACATTTTCAGGTTTTTCTCCACAACTATGAAGGTTAGAAGTCCTTAAAAAAAAATGAAATCTAGGATTATCATGCAAAATAACATGACTCCAGGAGCTGATATTTTAAGCAAAGAATCCCATATCATGAGACTCTCAATAAAATTGTGAAAGTTGGCAACACTGCATCTCTAGGAGGCTTTTAGTATGGTAGCAGTGCCTCTTGTTGGGGCCTGGCACAACTGCCGGCATCACTAGTAGACTATAGACTGCTGCTACTGTCTTTACAGTATGAGTACTTGCACGCAGTTTCTTCTTCCATCAAAGCTGGCGTTGCATAACAAACATCTTTCTTGGGAGCCAAAACCTCATGGGAGAAGAGGGAGGTAGTGAGCAGTGCCTTCTGGACTGCCTCTGTCTATGGAAATGCCAGAGTTCACTTTCTAAAGCAGTGGCATTCTCAGATGAAAGTTAATTTTTTTTTCAGATTTGCTGGAGCATGGCCTACTCATCAAGGAAACCCAACAAGTCATCATCTTATCTGTCAAAGTTTTCCCTTGTCTATTGAAAGAGACATTAGAACACTTTCCTGTACATTTTTAATTGGATTGTATTTTCCCTTTAAATAATATGAATAAAGCAGTGAGTATTGCTCTTGGGAAGTCTTTGTCTAAAAAACAAACCAAAAATGCCAAGATCAATATTAATTTTCTGCAATACTTACCATGTGACAGTGTTACGAAACCATCAACTGTTCATTGAAATTATAGATACTGCAGAACAGTAACTTCCATTATTTGCACGTAAACCTAAACAATCTCTGACAAACTGTCATCATTTGCTGGAAGTGCCTGTTAGCATTATGGCAAATTACATATTGTAATTCTCATTTGAAGCTACAAGTACTCAAATTGCTTAACAATATTTCAAACATGTTTGTCAAAAAACAGTGTATTGATGCAAAAACATTGGTAAGTAGCTGATACGTGTTGGCTTTTTCCTGAGACATTTATCATCTTGGTATCCAAACACCGATGGCTAGTGAGGATGACATCATAAATTGATTTTCCTTTATTAACCTGAGCAATAGTAGACCTATATTTTTTGTCTCCAGTTTCTTAAGAGAAATATCCTTTGGAAGAATCATTTTAAAATATGCCGGGAAGTGATGATATTAAAAATCTGGTGTATAAAGTTCTTTTTCATCAGGAATACCACAGGAGCTGATCTCTAAGGTCTTGCTGCATAACCAGGAAATAGCATATTTACAGAAGTGGAGATAATCTCTGGTCAAAGCCTGATCAACAGCCCAGAGAAGTCAGTGGACAGGATCCCAAAGCTTTGGTGAGCATGTCATCGGGCTTTCAGTGCACACTGATGTGAAAAACTGATCTGGATCACAGAATTCTGAGTGCCATGTCCTCATATTTCACCTGTGCATCTGGGCTGTGCATGAAAGGATATCTTGATGAAAGCACAGCACTGTGATCCAGAACTCTGAGCTGAAATAAATTTAGCATGTGTTAGACCCTCAGGAAGAACAGCTGGCATGAAAGGTGGCTTTGTGGATGTCAGTGTGAACAGAATGTTAGTCAATAGTAGAGCTGGAAAATACAGCATAATAGGAATTTGTGATTATTTTTATGAATAAAACCTGCTGAATCACTTTGTTGCCATCCATGGCCCCCTTTTACTCCCTTAACCAATAGTTATTCACGCAAGAGATTTGAACAATTACAGATGTTCATGGATAATTTGCAGACAGAAAAAGGGACTTCTTCCTGTTTATATGGTTTAGATAATCTAATCCATCAACAGACACAGTAACACCTTGATTAGGTGACCTATCATATGGCATGAAAGTGAATATTCATTGTGACCACACACAAACAAATCATCAGTTTACACTTGTTGGCACTAGTTGTCAAACAGTTGTGTGTAGGAGGGTGGTCACCCCGCTCCTGCCTGAAGGGGATAAAGCAGCCCTGGAGAGGGCTGCAAGTGGGGAGGGGGGAGTGAAATCCAGGCTGATTGGGGGAAGCAGCCACAGATGGGGCCACACCCCAATCAGGCCACAGCTGGCCCTATAAGAGGGCTGAGGGCCAGAGGCTAAAATATACTCTCTCTCATTGAGAGAGAAGGACCTGGCTGTCTGGGAAGCTGAGAAGGGTATCTAGGGTGGAGCAGTGCTGGGGAAGGGCAGAGGGAGCTGGGGAGCTCCAGCCTAGCAAAGCCCCAGGCTGCAGGCTTAGTTAAGGGCCCACAAAAGGGTAGCAGGGCTGCAGAGGGGCAGCCCAAATATAGGCAGAGGCAGCTGGTCCAACCCCCTTTGCCGATGATGAGTGGTTTACAGAATGCTGTCGGCCCCAGGGAGCGGGGGCTAGATGAGGACTGGCAGTAGCCACTGAGGCAAGGGGTTTAGAGGGTTGGGGGTTCCCCTGGGAGGGGAGACCCAGAGTGAGGGGGTACTGCGGTGGACAGAACCCCTGGGCAAAGGGCACCGGGGTCCGGGAGGGACACGTGGGGCCAGCGGCAGGTAAGACATCAGCCAGCAGAGGGTGCTCTGGAGCTGGAAAAGAGCTAATTCCCTGGACAACCAGCAGGAGGCGCTGCGCCAGTGAGTCTCACCCCGCCACACTGTGAATAATGAACAAATTAATAAAAATCCTGACCTAATCACAGGGAATTCACAAACAGAACGCTAGGCTATGCTCATCAAATAGATTTGCAATAAATAATTTGGTCATCTGCGTTTGGAAACAATGAGACAGCGAAATCTAGGAGTGAGCCCATATTTTTGTATTCAAGCTGAATCACTTGCTCTTGACTCTGCAACCTGAAGGCTTGAAGATATCTGCCCCTGACTAGGCCCGAGTTCACAACCAAATATTGGAAAAGCCTCTAGGGCATGTCTATGGTGCAATAAAATACCCATGGCTGGTCCATGTCAACTGACTCTGGTTTGTGGGGTTTGGGCTATGGGGCTATAAAACTGCAGTGTAGCTGCTCAGGCTCAGTCTGGAGCCCGGGTTCAGGGACTCCATGAGATGGGAGCGTCCCAGAGTCCAGGCTGGAGCCTGACCAAGAATGTCTGCACTGCAATTTTATAGCCCCGCAGCCCAAGTCCTGCAAGCCTCAGTCAGCTGACATGGGCTGGCAGCGGTTGTTTTATTGCAGTATAGATGTACCAAGAGATTCACAAAAAGTACTGCTGCTTGTTTGGTGGATATACTGATAAATAAATGACATTAGACCTTCTTGTGCCCAGCATCTATCATTAGCAGAACATTAAAATTAATAATAATTTTAAAAAGTCTGTCATTTTCAGTGTACAGGAAATTGTAAGCCTGGAATAACCCCAACATTGTTAAAGGAGTTCTCCAGATTTATACCATTTTAAATGAGTGCATAATTTGGCCCAGTGATTTTAAGAAGAAACCTGCTATGGTTCAATTTGATGACTGACAGCAGAAAAAAGTGTAGACCTGGTGGAATTGAGTCTACTTCATTGACGTCAGAAGATCTGGAGTCACTCAGGCCAGGTCTAAAATTGGCCCTGAGACCTTAGGTGCTTTTGACCTGCTTAATTAACAAAATAAAACAAAAAGTCCATTGGTTTATACCCACCCTTTCATTGTTCACATTATTATCATTTCTTTGCTATCTCGCTTGTCCTATTTTTCTTTCCTTCTTATCTTATCTTCTATGTTTCCTTCTTGGTTATCATATTCATTTTAGGCCATAAGACTGATGAGATCCGCCAATAACATAAGATGCAAAACCAGAGATTACAGATGGTCACAATGTTATCTGAGCTGTTATCTAACTGTTGGTAAGTATTCCAGACACCACCATAAGCTTCAGTAAACAAATCATTATGTTTAAAGAGACAAACTAATAAACATAAATGTATTGATATTGTAATAATACTTTGATTAAAAGTCATTCTTCAGTGTCAGAAGGACTTCTCTTTATTACCTATAGGTAAGTTGATTCACATTATCCTCATTCTGTATTTTAAATTTTATAAATATAAAAATAATAGGCTAAATTTGTTCCTTGATGTCTGCAATCCTGTCTGAAAAGAAATTAAGATTAATTCTTTATATTGCACTTTGATACATCTCAGTTTCACTTATTGATGTGAATCTATGCTAGGTATTTCTTTTTACACCTTGGGCCAGAACCTCCACTCATATACATTGGCATGCATACATAGAATTCAATGGAATTGTTCTGACCTACACTTGCTGAGGATCTGTCCCCTGGTATTTTTTGTCATTTATAAAACTCCACACATATTTCTTGAACTGAAATACAGCGTTTACCAGAGTAATACATTGAAAATAGAATACTGAACTCAGAGTTCTCTGGACGATTGTACTGCTGAAAAAACAGCTTTAAACTGCTGCTGGGGCTCCATAAGAACCTCCACCACTGGAGGCTGATCCAAATGGTGCTGAACAAGGGAAATTTCCATTCTGTGGCCCTTAGTCAGAAGGATACATCTTTCCTTTTACCTTGTATGAACAGTTTAGACAAATAATGAAAAGAAGGGTGTGGTTCAATAATCATTTTAAAAATAGACTTCAGAAATAGCTGTATACTGAGTTATAATTAAAGTATGTGAATTCTATTTTCCATGCTACCTAAGACTGTTGTTCTTTGAGTCGACATTAATACCAGTTACTGCACCAGTGTTTGAGGCACTAATTATTCTAAATATAGGAAGATATTGTGGATATACCCCATTTAGTAATAATTGTGAAAATGTCAACCTGTTTCTGTTAATAACACAGTAATGTTGGTGTCTATGTAAGTGGTCATAGACTGCTACAATGGACTCGATACGTAATACAGGCAAAATCCACAAAGGAACTTTTGTGCTGGAACTCTGTTGCAGGACCTAACTTTTTGGTGCCTTGCCACCCAGTGGAATCCTCAGCCCTGTGCTATATGCCCAGCCTCCCTATACAATGAGTGGGCGGAGATAGGCACCTAAGAATCAGAACCACAAAAGCCAGCGAGCCACGTGGAGAGCTGCCTAAGCGAGTCCATAGCTGATGCTGAGGAGAGGGATGTCCCTGTCAGGAAGTTAGGCACCTAAATCTGTGCTGGAGGTGCCTTAGCTCCATTTGCAATCCACAGACCTGATCCCTCTCATGGAGTCAGGAGCTGAAGCCTTTTCTTGCAAGAAAGGCAGTGGCACCCACCTAACGCCCCAAAAGCTGAGGGGAGGTCTCCTTTCTAACCTTCAAGCCAAATGGTTAGGGTAAGCACCCAGGGTGTGGAAGACCCTAGTTCAGTTCCTGCCACTGCCTCATATGGAGAATGGATTTTAGATTGGGTTTCTCACTTCCAGGTGGGTTCTCTAACCATGGGACTATAGAGTCATTCACACTCTCTCTGTGGTCCAATCCATATTTAATTATTTATACACAGTGGATCAGCTTCAACAGGAGACAATGAGCGCTCCATACCAGAATATCTCATAACCCAGTGGTTAGAGTCCTCTCCTGTTTAAATCCCTTGGCTACATCAGGGTGGTGGTGGGGGGGGGGGGAGAATGAACTGGAGTATCCCATGTCCCAAGTGAGTATCTTGGGCTAAAGGGTAGAAGGGAGGCCCCCTCTGTGATTGTTTTGTGTGGGGTTAGGCATGCCCTGAGAACACCTACCAGATTGGGTGTCACAGGCAAGATAGGAAGGGCAATAATTAATTTGAGGATAAGTGTTGGTAGGCAAGACTGAGGCAGCTGGGTGAATGCCCACTGGTAGCAACTTATGTGCTTCAGAGACTTTAATGGGGTGAGGTGGGGCTGGGAGGGAGCTGGGAAGGCAGAATGGGTCAGGGCCGGTGCAGGTGGGACAGAATTTGTGTAAGGTGGTGACTGAACTGGTGGAGGGTGAGAACAGAACTGATGGGGGCTGTGAGGAAGAACTGATTTGGAGACGTGGGACACAGGATTGATTTGGAGGTTGAGGAGTAGAATTCATTGCTGGACAGGGGAGGAGGGTGAGAACTCTGGCCTCAGGGGCCAAAATCCTCATACCTAGGGTGACCAGATGTCCCGATTTTATAGGGACAGTCCCGATTTTTGGGTCTTTTTCTTATATAGGCTCCTATTACCCCCCAACCCTTGTCCTGATTTTTCACATTTGCTGTCTGGTCACCCTACTCATACCCAATACATTTTGGAGCTTGGGCAGCATTAACTCATTCTCTCTCTCTCTCCCCCTCGGGATGGGCAGGGACAGTTTACCAATTGTTAGACTAGACAGACTGAAAAAACAATATAATCTCTTTGTAAATAGCCACATGTTTTGGGGCCAATCTCCTGATTTGTTGGGGTCTGACTCATTTATTGTTTGATCTCTTGAGGGTGACAATACTCTGAGTAGTATTTAATTAATTATATTGCATTTAAAAACAGTGGAGAAAGTGACACACACTTAGGAAGACTATTTTGGGAACGAGAGGAAATGATTAATTTTTAATTGCTTGTCATCTCAATATATTATTCTCAAGTGCATGTCACTTTCTCCACTGAGCATGTGTTTGTTCACACTTCTTATATTTAGCTTTAATGTTTGTTAGTTTCCACTGTTGATAATGTTAATTATGGCACAAAAGACAGATCGCGATCTAACATTAGCTGCAATGGCTGTTTTGATTTTAACCCAATAGCCTTGTTCTGGATTGGCTAATGAATATTCATGAGTTCATTTGGAGACAATATGGTGGTGTGCACATCAAAATAACTAAAGGTATCAAGGTGTGCCATGGCAGAGAAAAGGTTGGGAACCACTGACATAGGCACTTAGGAGATTATATATCATTGCAAGTCAGTGGGACTTAGGTTCCTAGATGTCTATCTTGTTTTACAAATAGGACTTAGGTGCTTTTGAAAATTTTACCCAAAGTGTGCATAGCATATCTTATGGATCTACTGAAAATATATGAAATTATGAAATTATTTCCCTTAGTACTTAAACAGCATGACTTTTGGTCATTGGTTTTGAATAAGTGTTCAGGAGAATTGAGAGAGATTTATCGGTAAATGAACTGATTAACATTTGATTAATTGCCAATGTGAAACAATGTTCACTACTGTTTAAGAAGGTGTCCTATAACACATCATATAAATGACACATTGGCTTGTTGGTTGATTAAAGTTGTCTAGATTATATATATGGAAAAGAATGATAGTAATTTCATAGTGTTGTAGAAGTCATTGAGAAAAATGCTATCCTCACTATTACCTATGTAGTCCTATAGAAGTAAATGAGGTAGTTTGAGAGTAACGACAGGCAGAATTTGGGTCAGTTACTTATATGTCCATGGCCAATTTCACCTAATCCTTAAACAGAGATGCTGGTTCCCACCCACCCAAAAAAGGTACAGAACTTAAATATATAACAGAAAAAAATTCCATTGAAGGGTTAATAGATTGAGGCACATCTATACAAAATCTTTGATACAATTGTTTCTTTTTGAAGTATTACAGGAAGTCCAAATCTGAAGATGATCTACATGGATAAAAGTCACTGTTCACCAGAATAACAACTTTTCACAGAAAGCCATTTACAGTCAGCATCAGCAAAACACAAATCTTAACTAAAATAGAAATAAATTGACCTTGAAAGAATGTATTAGATGACACACGAAGAGAAGATCAGACAAATATCTGGTGAATGTTATACAGACACTTAGGCTTAAAATCCATGTACGTAATTACTTCAGAAGTGCTGCTACTAAATAGATAATTTAGATGTGTCAGATCTGTCTGGCTGGCTGGCTTTGGCATAATCAAAAGTATGATTTCCAAGAGAGAGGAGAAATAGCTACATAGCACACACACACTATCACCCTTGGTAGGAGACTACAATATGGGATGGAACTGCTGAGTGTGGATTTTGGTTTTGACCTGGGCTGAAGGAAAGCCAATGTTTATGCTGAACATTTTGTAAGGACATGCTAAATGTGTGTGGCATTCTTGCTTATCAGCAATGTGAAGTTTGTAATTCCATTAAACTTAATTGACAGATCAGTTTTAAAATACAAGGGCCAAATGCTCTGCCTGGGGGCTACTGAGCAAAATTCCATAGATGTCAATGGAGTTGTGCCCATATACACCAGCAAAGGATTTGATCCCAAATATTTTAGTTGTTCTTTTATTATGGAATCCTGACTAGCTCATAAGTTATCCTGATCTACCGCAGTAAACTCACAAACCACCGCATCTTATCCTGGCAATGACATATGTCCCAAAGAAGAAGAGCAATTACTCCATTTTGAAAGGTAACCTTTTCACAAACTGGACCTCTCATCTTGCTGGCAGGGAATGTGTAAACTATGGCAGGGTAAGTGTTCTACTCTCCTATGCTATTTGCTGATTCTGGAATAGAATTTAATTTTTGTCAAAGGAATATTTCATAATAATACCGATCTGTATTGTTGGAACTATAACAGCACATTCACGAAAAGTGGAGTCATACTCCAGTTCTGGCAGGATTAACTTCTGGGTGTTTTTTTTTTTAAGCCATAGCATTCATGAAAATATTATACAACCACTGGCTTTCCAAGACATGCTGTATGTGATAGTGATTAATAACTCGGGACCCAAGTATTTATAATGGAATTTTCCTACCCAGTTGTGAAACTCTACAATGCTTTCAGTTTATCTTTAAAAATTGCAACAATAGACATCACATTCAGATTTGATTGCGAAGTAATTATATTTTAATTCTATAGCAAGTGATCATTTCAAAAGAGGGAATAGGGTTTAACTACTGCCTAAGAAATGCAGAGTGTATCTTAAACGTTAAATACACATCGTTAGTGTGGTGTTACTTTAACACACAAAACTGTCACAATGGATTGGAAGCTGGTTTGAGAACTTTAAATATCACTAAAAGCCACTTAAGGGTAATGCATGTTTAGTTCTATGGAATTGCTCACATACTCTTTCTTACAAGTCCTTTCATTAGAACCAGCACTCATCTTAGAGAGTTTCCTTTTAAAGTGCATATAAATCAAAACTGCCCCCTCTGTTCTATAACCTAGTGCAATCTATCAGAGAAATAGTTCTTTTAACAGCAGGAGCTCAGGAAATGTATGGATGTGAAGAACTGATAGTAATGCTATGTTGGTTGGTTTTTAACAGTAATCTTTCTAATGTACACACCTAACTGAGAGCTAAATTTTGGGTTTGCTACAAGCCCAGTGTTTAGGCAGCACATAGTCAAGTTGCCCCAGGAAGCAGATCATGACTTAGAATCACATTGGCATCCCAGTTTCTCTGTGCTCCTCAGCTCAGAGACGTACCCTGCCTATATCTTTTTGAGCATTAGCCAGCACAGTGAGGGTAAAGAAAGTTAGGTTCCACCATTCTGTGCCACTTCCCCCACACATGCAGGGGTGGGAGGACATAGTGCCCTGGATAAAGTGTTTTCCTCTCTGTGCTGCTACCCATGCTACCTTACATCCCCTTGCACTGGTGCACAGGACAGATCACGTTCTGACACAAATACCCAGAGCGAATTACCAGACTGAGCAAGTTGTTGGCCAAGGACCAGACTCTACTGCCTTTACTCTTTGGGTTGTACCTGACTCCACAAGTGGTGCCATTGATTTCAATAGGGCTAGACATGGAAGGAGTTGTTGCTCAGTGTGAATACAGGGAGCAGAATCTTGTCCCATGTGAATGATCAAAAGGAAAATATAACCGAGGATACTGGCTTTCAAAATGTATGTTGCCACAGTGTTTGATGCATATGGTTTTCTGTTAATTATTTAAATTAACACTTCATAGTGTACTAGTAAATGTATTGTGATATCTTTTGAGAAGTAATAACATCTCCATTATATGAGAACAATGGTTGAAACATTAATTTTGTTTGAAAAACAAAAAAGAAATCTGATTTGCTTTTCAGTTTTTCAATCAAAAACCAAAATGTTTTCCGGGTTTTTTGTTTTTTGTTTCCTGCCCCCATCATTGCCATTTTCTCTCTCTTTTCTTTTCTCCCTCTTTTCCAAAATGGAAAAGGGAGATGGGGGCAGGAAAATGCAGAAAACTGTACATTTTTTGGCTTTTCATTGAAAAACCAGACATTTTGACCAAAATGAAAATTTTCGATGAGGTTTAAATTGTGGATTAGTGTGCAAAAATATGGATGCTCATTGGAAGCATTCAGGCCTCTCAGAACTACAAATCTGGGCTGGAAATCTCATGAGCAAATTCATTCATAAGATTGCTAGCAGCTTTCACTTCTGGACTCGGCTGGAAATACAACAAAAATAGTTTCTCCTGGGATTCTGCCCTTGCAGGTTTAGCTAGAAAATGGAAGTGCAACGATATGTACATTTATTTTTAAACCAAATCCAAACATTTCAGAACCTTCAAGGAAATTTGTTTCTAACTTTGATTCTAGAAACAGGTTTTGGCAGTGATAGGTTGCCATTTCTCCATATTACTTTGCTATACCCTGAAGTCTCATGAGCCTGTCCTCACATTCTTTTATTCTTTCTTTTTATTTTGTTTCTGGATTCAAGTAACAGGATTAAACTATTGATAGCTCACAGAGAACTTTTCAAAGTATATTGTCAGTATTGTCAGGGCAAAGAGGGTTGATACTTGACTCCGAAGAGCAAACTTCTTTTCCAACCCCTCCTGATTTATTATCTGACTGGTTAGTGGCAGCTGTACAGCAGGAAACTTGGAAGTTATTCTGTTGCTGACAAAACTAAAAAACTACAAGTTGTCTTTGATCTTTTTAGAAGCGTATACAAATTATTAGTTTTTTTTATTTTTATTTTTTAAAGTACCTGCAGAGTTTAGCACTTTGTACTTCCTCTCAGGCAAAAGAATGCATTCATTAAAATCTCCAGGGACATTTTCAGTCATGTACAGTAGAATGGACAAGATCACACTTTGTTCTGGCTTACAGCTTGTTCTTACTGTATTTGCTGAAAGGTTTTGATTTAGCCAGCTTCAACTCTATCAGAAATGTTTGATTGCTGGTGCCATCAGCATGTCTTTGCATCTTTTAAGAAGTAAAGCTCCAAGAAACGCTGCAAATTGTATTTAAGATGGAAGCTGGGATTTAACTGTGGCAAACATTTGCAATTTTTTTTGAGCTAGAGCTTATGGGGATTTCTAACTACATATGTATCAAAAATACCTTGAAGCTGATGCTTGGGCTTCTTGAGCTCTAGGTTTTAGTTTTAACTATGAAGAGCTTCTACCTACAATTATGCAACCTTGTGCTTCCCCCAACCATTCCCTCCAATCCTGCCTACCCACCCAAGCACACAGACAAACAGCAACAAAAATGTTGCTTCTTTCAATCATTCTCCCCCCCCCTCCTGCCCCTCCCACACACAATAAACATGTCAGAGAAATATTTGCAAGTAAGCAGCAGTGGGAAGAGTGGAATTCCCCTATCCCCCATCCAGTCTAAGCCTAGGAGCCACTGCAAGGAACTGGGCTCCTAATGGTGTCCCCCTCCAGCACAACATAAGGCAGGAATCTCCTCTCCCTTGAGGGAGAGACCTATAATTTTTTTTTGATTCCCTGGGTGTCACCAGAGACTCCAATGGAAGGACAGTACATCTACATAGCTCCAAGGCGCTGCTTGGAACCTACTGATGACAGGAGAGCCAGCCTTATGTGAACAATGGGGAGGGAAATAATGTTCCAATATTGTCAATCCCAAGTGTTCAAAAACAGTGACTCAGACCCTAAAATATCACAATTGGCTTAAAAATGAGAAGTTTGGGGTTCTTTTTATTCACCTTCTGTTTTTGTTTTGTTTTTTTAGCCTTTAGCATTCATGATTTCAAGCTTTTCTCCGCAGCCATGAGGGACAGAATCTTACCTTTTAAAAAAAAATAAAGATAAAGCTGTGGTTCTCATGTAGTAACATGACTCTGGGAGCTGGGGCTTTAAGAAAAACACCAAATATCACAAGATTCATGATGAAGTCACAAGAGCTGGTAACACTGGTGTTCTGTGTGGTAGGGGAAAAGGTAACCCCGTGGGAGAGCTGCTATGAGAAGTGACAGGGTGCAATTAGATGGTTAAATGTTAAATAAATATGGTTCAAAAAAATGGATAAATACACAAGAATTGGAGGTTTAAAGAGTTATGAGCCTAATTTGCTCTCAGCTCTAAAATCTTCATGAATGGCCTTTGCTACTTCAGCTTTGCATGCATGGTTTGTGGGTAACAGAGAATTTTTGTCCAAGTTTTACCTGTGTGAATGTTCATAGACAACACACATTTCAAACATTCACATCACAGTATTTGCAGAAATGAAAATGTTTAAAAAAGCATGCACCCGTATTTGTGGTGGAAATACTTGTATACTCATCATGCTAGGAGACGAGTAACAATATCACATTGCTGACCAGGACAACTACCCAATGCAGCTCAAATAGAAACTTTTTCAGAAAAATTTTCACAATCCACTCATACCTTTTTTTGAAAGAAATTATTCGGTAGTTAACATGAGGAAGTTAGAACACATTTGAGGATATTTCATAAGTAGAAAAAGATAGTATTCATTATTAGTGATCCATTTGGGTCTACTCCTTAAGTACTGGTAGTGACAGTTCTTAACTCAAATACCAATTACTAGTATTTTCTTCCTTCCTCCCGCACTAGACCCACCCAAAGGGAACAGACAGAATGGAATCTTCATTCCCCATCCATTCTCCTCAGTCATCTGCTTTTGGCTTCAGTCTCCGTGCCCTCAGCAACAATACCTTTGTCCTAGTACCTGAACCCACCCCGGTGGTCCCTCCCCTCCTCTGGGAAAATGAAGTCCCATGGAGGGGAGTGTTTCCATAGGACTCACCTTTCTCCTACCAGCAGCTTTGTCCCTGTGGGATCCCCTTAGGGCAGCAATTTTAAAATATCCCTTTCGCTTCTCCCCATTTTCTTTTTAAATTACTTACTTCTCTCTTTCTTGTGTTCACAAAGCAGTAGGAATTAGCCATTCAAAGGGGGGTTTTCCCTCAGTGAGTGGAAAATACAATCTCTATTCCAAAGATTATGAAATGCTTATAATAATATCAAAAAGTTCATTTTCTTGTTAGTGACTGAAAGTACTTTGGCACATTTTTGTTCACTTGTTCTCCAAGCAATGCTGATGTCATTACTCTTGCGAGAGAGAGAATCCTTGTTTTCTTCTGTTTCAGCTTGGCTGCTCTGATTTGGGTTAATGCACCCCAGTTAAATGAGAGAGAAGATGCTTGGAAGCCTTTTGCAATTTAAGATGATGAATTGAATGCTAGTGGGTGCTCCATTCTGTATCTCCAGGCCAGTCACAGCACACAGAAAAAAGTGGATTTTCTGACAAACAGTTTCCAGTATAGTTAAACATCACATGCAGTGAGAACATGACTGCCTGGCATGTTTGTATTGACCAGTTTACAAATGGTTAATCACAGGGGCAAGTTAGATCACAGTAAGAGATAGGTTAATGTACAGATACTGTAGGTGATAAATCACATAGAATACTAAAGTGACACAGATTACCTATGGGTGACATAACATGGCGATTGGACTGTTCATGCAACGTAGCATCAGTCTGCAGTTACCAGAAACCATTATCACTCTGGGGAGCAATTAGAAATAATGATATACACTGTAACAGCACAGTGCAATTAGTATTATATTCCAGAAGTTAAGAAAATGTCTCAACTGCATTTCCAATTCATTGAGTTTTTAAACACTTTGGATAATTCATTAGTTTATTTATCACTTTATTCAAATCCAAATGATGTCTAAATATTTAGGTATCAAATAGGAAAGTAATACACAGAGAATGGTGACAAAGTAACAGACTTACCAAAGTTTGTAATATGTCCAATAGAAAAATATTATATTCCCTCCATACTCCTCAAAAGATTCTTCCTTTACATGATAGTAGAAAGATTTGTCAGTGTCACTTAGACACTCCTACAGATGGACTTTTAATATTCCCCCTCCCCCGCCCAGGAACTTAATGGAACTCACCCTGAAGGACATGAAGTCCCCTATAGGGCTGGCAGGCAGGAATGACATGGACTGCATTTGAGTTATGCTACATTACTTGCGTCTGATGAAGTGGGCATTCACCCACGAAAGCTTATGCTCCAATACTTCTGTTAGTCTTAAAGGTGCCACAGGACCCTCTGTTGCTTTTTACAGATTCAGACTAACACGGCTACCCCTTTGATACTTGCTACATTATACACATTCTGTGACACACTCAGCTATAAGAGTCTTCACTGTGTGTTCAGTTTCCTGGAGTTCTCCTGGTAAGCTACAATGCAACAGCATCATGTCAGGCTAAAAAAAAATAAAAAATAAAACGATAAACTGAAATTAAACCTAAAACCAGATGATTTTTATAATAATAGTATATTTTAACTAAATGATCAAAACTGAATTTAGAGTCTGATCCTGAGAGATGCTAAGTACCTGGAACTCTGAAGTACAGCTGATTGAAAGTTTACAAACTCGATGTTTGGTGTCAAAAAATAGCTTTAAAAAAATGATTTTTTTCATGGATAATTGCCAGCATCAGGAAATTTTATTTGTCTGCCCCCACTCCCTCCAAACAGTTTGATAGGGCATATGTAAATTATGCTATAACCCTCTACAACTGAATAGAGGATGAAACCCTTTCTATAAGGGTTTTTGAGCAGTGCTATAGAATTCCATAGAAGGGATATAATTTTCTATTAAATTTTATAAGCCAGTTCAAATATACCTATGGAATTGTTAACACTTTCTTTTAAATTGTATAGGACTTTTTCTCAAGAGAGCTTTAGAACACAGTTCAAATGTTGAAGCTATCCTCTCAATAAAAAGTCAAAAAAATTTTTTAAATGAAAGCTGAAATTAGCTTTAACATACAAAGGGTCCCAATAATATAGGGGACCCCAAAAGACCAATCCTGTTTAACTTTTCAGTACCCTCCCCCCCAAAAAGTGGTTCCAATGTGGTCCTAGAATAATGCGGTATTACCAACCCAAAGCATTCAGTAATCATAAATCAACTCTCTCCCCCAGTTCCCATCATGAAATTTTAGAAAGCCACAAATCATGAGATTTTATTTTCTAAAATGGTTTGGTTGTTTTTAACTTGGCTTTAAGTTTTTAGCTTTTAGGGTTCACTTGGGCTCATGTTTTCAAGCATTTCTCTGCAATGAAAATGGCTAGAAATGTACTTTATTTGTCTGAAATGAAAGCTGAGGTTCTTACTTAATCATGGCATCCAGGAACCTGGGGCTTAAGAAAATCACCAAATCTCATGAAAGTGAGCAACACTGACTATGGATTCAGGTGAGGTTCTTAGTATATCTGAATTGTTCTCCTATCTCTAAATGCCCAACAATAAACAAAATATATGTACACATATTATAAAATTGACCTATTTTCACTGTATTTAATAATATGGTGTAATGTAAAATATCTGAACATTTTCATATATTTACCATGCATTATGTTATAGTAATTTTAAAATAAGTATTTTGTATTGTAATAGGCATGTCATGCACAATACCCCAGATCAGTTTTATTCAAAGCCGAAAAAATGTCCTGCCTATGAACTACCAACTTCCTAGTTTGTGATAGCCATAAAATTTGTTGGAATATAGAGTGAGACGAGATGAAAATATCCTGCCGTTTCCATTACAATCAATGACACAATATTATGTTCATCCCCATTCTTCCATGCCTTTTAGAGCAGCTGTATTTACAATGTAAATTAAAACAGGAAGTAGCAAGTCATAGGGCCCAATTCTGCAACTTTTATATTGACTAGCCTTTATTCATGCAAACAGTCCTATTAACTATAAACAGTATTGATTTACTCATGTGAGTAAATGCTACTCTGTGTAAAGGCTGCAGAATCAGCTCATTAATATTTTCTGATTCCTCTGAACAGTGTGTTTCATTAAAAACTTCTTTTAAGTTTAACAAACTTCTGTTATGAACACCTGTCATAATCTGAGGAAAGCAGATCTATTGGTGTCTGATCAAATTAATGTAACACAACCTATCACTGTGTGATGTCCCCCTCAGAGTAGTACTCGATGCCAAGATACTATCCTCTTCTCCACTCACAGAAATCATGCACTGCTAGCATTGATTCCTTTGATCTCCCAGTCTCAAGCAGGAGAGAAAAATGGTACGGGCTCCTTTGATCTGCCAGCCCTGGTTCTTTGTCCCACTGTTGTCACAGATAACATCCACCATACATTATTTCCCTCCCTATCTAAACTATGGCTCACTTAGGACAGCAATAGTACAATTTATTTTTGTCCCCGTCCATGTATTAACTTCAAGAATATCAAAGTTAATTGTGTATTTTGTAGAACCTGCCACAGAAGCATGTCCAGAGATGTGTAGAAGAGACATAGGCCAAGATCCATCATTTGAGTCTATCCCGTTTATTTTAAAACCGTTAAAAAAAATTAATTGTAGATTTTTTTAAAACTATTTTTAGTTGCTATTTTTTGTTTGATACTGATGACAGGTCAAGTTATTGTCATAGATTATTACTATTTCTATTATGGCAGTGCCCATAATGTACTTAATGCTATTAGCACCTCAGGAAGACACAGTCCCTTCCCAGAAAAGTTAGCAGTCAAAGAAAGAATTGGAGAGACAGCATCACATGTACAAGATAAGAGAGTACAGCAGAGTGGAGGCAGTGAAAGTTACAGTAAGTGGACATGTTCTTATATCATGTTTTATTTATCTGTTCACCCTACTTTGGCCATCTTTCCTCTAGTAGTTCAATTATTAATCTAACAAAGGCAGTTAATAGATAATTTTTTTAATTCTTTTATATTTTGACATAGTGGAGTTTGTTGTTGTAACCACAGTCCCCAATTATCAAAAAGCTTTGAGGCAACACTTTCAGAATGAGAACCAATAACATTTTTCTATGCTGCGAACTGCAATGCTTCATTAAATCGAGTTTTGTTAGGGTGCACTTGTGATGATTCATGGTCTAGGATTTCAGTAAGCACATGACTAAACTGCTTGCATAGGTCTTGCTGTCACCTGCTATCACAATTTATAGGACACAAATAAAGATCAGTTATCTTTCAGATTCTTTGTTTTTATTAAACAAACACACACACAAACGCTTGAAGGGAAAAGTAGGAACCAGGGAAGGGCAGACCATCAGAGCTATGCATAGGTCCAGCTATCATTTTGAAAGCTGTCCAAGGGGATGGAGTGAATGGGAAACCGAGAAGTTCTGGAAAGCGTAAGGGAATGCACGAGTGGCGATTGGGAAGGGGGGGCATGGAAAACAGTTCTGAATGTAATGCAGGGAAGGGTGGGCACACATCTGTTCTGACTGCAGTATTATGAGGGACTTAAGCACATCTGTTTGCGCCTCCATTCCTTTTTTCATCCTCTCAGTGGCATCCTTAATGAAGTCCTGATTTTCTTTTCTGTCCTGCCTTTCAATTTCTCTCCACTTCCTGCATTCCCTTTTTTTCTGCCTCAGAGTATTGCATGATCTCCCAGAACGTGTCCTCCTTGCTCCATCTTGGCCACTTTCTTATCTGGCGGAGGCACTCAGCCAATGTGTAGGGGATTCCCCTGAAGGCCACATCTGCAGAAGGCACAAGAAATAATACACAGAAGCATGATTGTTAGTTCATGCACAAAACTGAATTATTACAGCTTAGCACACCTCTTGTAACATACCAAGCACTTTCTCACTGTCCCTTGGCAAGCACACATCTCGGCAAATACCCTAGGCATGGTGAGTTTAGCCCAGGGGAGTGGGAGAGGAGGGTGTTCTATCTGGTGTAAATAGCGATGGTGCTTTTGAAAGGGTCATGGTTCCGGCAACTAGGGACAATATTGTAAATTCTCCAACCCTTTTCACAGGCTGGGGTCATGGAAGCAGCTCCTGAGCGTAACCAAGGAAGCAAGGCTGCATCTGATGCACGCCTGCGGCTTCCAACCCAATCCCTATGCTGCTTGCCTGTGTGCCGCTTTGGTCCCTGCACAAGCGATTACAGAGTGGCACAGGAAAGTTTCATTAAATGAGGAAAGGAACAAAGCAGCTCTGTCAAGGAACCTCTGGCAGAGGATTGCCAAGTAACTCCAAGAAAGTTTCCTAGAGATCTCTCTGGAGGATTCCCGTGAAATCTCAGTGTGCATCAACCCACTGTTCTGCTGTACTGCTTAGCTGCACAGGGAAATGTGCAGCACACAGAAACACAGCTAGCCTTGTACCTTCACCCACTTCCACAGTACACCAAGCAAATGAAAGTTGGACGTCATGTAACCGAGCACCATCTACCTTAAAAAAAAAACACTTACCAGAGGTCTCCTCTCCTGTTTCTTGCTCACCAGAGTGGGAGTGCCAGGACTGGCTAGACCAGTGGCTCTCAACCGTTCCAGACGACTGTACCCCTTTCAGGAGTCTGATTTGTCTTGTGTACCCCCAACTTTCACTTCACTTAAAAACTACTTGCTTACAAAATCAGACATAAAACTACAAAAGTGTCACAGCTCACGATTACTGATAAATTTCTTACTTTGTCATTTTACCATATAATTATAAAATAAATTGATTGGAATATAAACATTTTACTTACATTTCAGTGTATAGTAAATGGAGCAGTACAAACAAGTCATTGTATGAAATTTTAATATGTACTGACGATGGGCTCCATGTCATCCTCTAACTCCATCTCCTGATCCACGACTTTATCCTCTGGGTTAGGTCCACTTTCTGCTGGCTCCAGTGTTGCCAAAGTGTCCACAGGGCTGTTGGTGGTGGAGGTGGAGCCGCCGCCAAAGATAGTGTGCAATTTCTTATAGAACCGGCAGACCTTCGGTGGAACACCAGAGCGATGGTTTGCCTCCCTTGCCTTCTGGTATGCCTGTCTCTGCTCCTTTATTTTTGCTCTGCATTGCACCAGGTCCCAATTGTACCCCTTTTCACACAAGCCACAAAAACTCTGCCTGTAGATATTGAAATTCCTATGGCTGGAGCGAAGCTGGGACTGAACAGCCTCCTCTCCCCAAATACTGAGCAAATCCAACAGTTCTGCACTGGTCCAAGCGGAAGATCATTTGCCACATGGAGCCGCCATGGTAAGCTGGGAAGATGCAACGTGAGCTCTCCACACCGAGCAAACAGAAAGTGGAAGTGGAATTTCAAAAATTGATGGGGGGTTTAAAGGGGAAGGGATGGATGGATGTTTACCTGGCTGCAGGGCAGCGGAGTTCGAACTGCGGACCAGAGCGGTCAGGATGGGCATTGTTGGATACCTTCTGGAGGCCATTTACAGTGACAAAACCAAGCACGGTGTTTATACTGGCATTTTACCACCAAAAAAAAAAAATCCTATGTCTCGCATCAAGGTGGTTTTATTTTGTCACCAAAACCGAAGACTTTTGTCACCAAAAGTGGTGTTGCAGTTTGTACACCTCCACTATTTTGCCACAAAAAGCAGCCTTTTTCCAAGAAAACGCTGTAGTGTAGACAAGGCTTAATACTGGGACTGTATTTGCTGGGGGGGGGGGGGGTTCCAAATCAGCTGGAACTTCTGCAGCCCTAAAATGTTTCTTTTTTAAAAAATGTTAGAGTCCTACTCTTTGCACTTCAAACACAGTAGGGTTAAATTCAATCATTTGCAGAGAGCCTGCACAAAGCCTGTGCAACACTTAAGCCTCTCTTAAGCTATATTTTGAAGATGTAAATGGTGCACACACTTTCTCCATACAGGGGAATTTCCTCCATTAGGGACTACAGGCCAAAGCCTGCTCACTCTGAGCATGATCTGGTGCCAACTGAAGTAATGAAAAGACTACTCCCTTTGACTTCAAAGGATCAGACACTTTATTGCAAGTAGTCTGACTGAAGTTGCTTTGGGACAGGAATCTTGGGTCAAATTCAGAAGTGCTTATGTAAAGTGATAGTTTAGACTCCATTACACACACACAGAGTCTCCTGAGACCTACTTACATCCATGAATGAGAGTAAAGGAATCTACATTGGTGTAGGTTAATGTAGGGAAGGGAAACTTTAATCCACACATTCTTAGCCCTTCCCTATCATGTGACTTGCACCAACTCTGACTTCCTTAGACTCACTGTGCAAGGTGTAGAGGTGATGTGCAAGAGGGTGTGTAAATTACATGTTGGTGAGTGGGGCTGAGTCTAAGTAGGTCAGTCAGTCTAAGGGCTTGTCTTCACTACCCGCCTGGATCAGCGGGTAGAAATCGATCTCTCGGGGATCGAATTATTGCGTCTCGTCGGGACGCGACAATCGATCCCCGAATCGATGCTTGTACTCCACCAGCGCAGGTAGGAGTAAGCGCCGTCGATGGGGGAGCCGCGGCGGTCGATTTGCCACCGTCCTCACAGCAGGGTAAGTCAGCTCGGATACGTCGAATTCAGCTACACTATTCGCGTAACTGAATCTGCGTATCTTAAATCGATCCCCCCCCGTAGTGTAGACCTAGCCTAATATAAACACATACATTGTGGTGGAAGAAAGCATAAGTTACACTAGTTTAGACTCCCATGCTGACATATGTCAACAAAGACTCTAGGACCCTTAGGGCACTATGTAAACAATAATGAGGATTTAGCCCTAGTTAGCTAATAATCATATATCAAAGTATGCAGAGAGAAGTTGTCGGAGTGGAATATTACATGTTTGAGCTTCATTTCCAAGGGATAAAAATCATTCATCAAGGAGGGAAGCAGCAGTTAGATTCAGGGGCAAGGAGACTCCTGGTGGCTAAATTCCCCAAGGGACCACTCAGTCTTAAAATTAGTGAACTACTAATCCTGATCCTTGAAACCTTTAATGTCTGAACACTATCCAGAATATATAAGATGTAAACGATCCTCAGCTAGTCTGAGTCCAAACCCCAGGGAAAATGCCTGAAATTAAGTACAATAGTTGGTTCAATTTAAAACAGCCATCATGTTTTTAAACTTTTTTTAAATGAGATGTAATTTTACTAAATATTGTAGTCTTTGTTTAAAAGTTGATCTTATACTAAACAGTACAGTTTTGTTCTATGGGCTAGCAGCCTTTGTAGGAAAGAGATGCTGCTCTCAGCATAGAAGGAAGTGGCACAGCTGTCTTGTGCTACATCAACATTGCTTTTCCTGTGCTGATAAAATGGTGAGGTTTCAAAGTCAGACACTCTAGTTTGGGGAAGGAAATGTCAGGAGTGATTTGCATCACGTATATGAGGCGCGTCATTGCAAGTGCCTTTAGAGAAATCCTATCAGGTCATCTGTCTCTGTGTGAAGCGTAGGTGCATATCATGTATCACATAGACTCCTGTTGGCTGCATCATAAAGTACTTTATGTAACTTTCATGTTCTGGGTAAATAAAAGATAAAATAACATTGGGAACAATTTGATAGAATATTACACTCACTATGTAAAGGTTTAAATAACTCTGCAAGGTGCAAGCCAGTGGTGATTCAGACCCATTTATCCAGTGGCAGAAAGACCCAGAAAATGGCCTTATCGTTTTGTTGTTTTTCCCCTCACATCTGGGCCACTACAAATCTAGCCTGGATAACCTACTATTAAGAATTCTAAATAAACAAGGTTGTCCATTCTCTGGGTCTTTTGTTTGGGATGGAACTGGAAGTTTGTTGGGAAATGAAAGTTACACCTTTCTTATGGACTGATTGTTACCTCCTCCTAAATGAGTGTGGGGCAACCCTTTTCCAAGACAAAGGATCAGTTTTAATTGTCCACCAGGAATGTACATAGTCCTGCATAGAGGTTTTCTGTTTTTCACCAATTAACAGTTAGCAATATACCTAGTGAAAGAAATATTGCTTCATGTTAATTATTGTCGTGAAAACAATCACAAGCCAAATTACACTCTCTAATAGAGAAAGGCTAAACAGGTAGAAAAACTCATCGCAGCTTCCAGAAAGCTATCCCCACAATTGGGATGAGTTCAGAGAGGAACCACAAAAAATGTTTGGGGCAACATCTCCATAATATTTCACATAATAATTAATACTTAATATCTATAGCACATTATACTATCAGTGTTTTACAATCATTATCTAATTACAAGTGTAGTGTGGGATTTTTTGTCCCAGTTCTGAGTTCCTTCCAAACCTATGGCATTTCCACTCTGCAGTTCGTCCATGCCTAGAGCTATGGAGGGTCAAGAGAGTCATCTACATGTCTCATTATGTACGTCATCTGGCCCAGCAATGGTCCCAATACACAAATAATCTGTGTGAGAATCTGGGGATGGGAGCCAAAACCACTGGAATACAGGCACACATTAAAGCTGCAAAAGCAGCTATTTTGTGCCCTTATTTAGGAAGAAAAATGAACAAAGCAAAATTTAGCCTTTTACAATTTGAGTGCCGTCTGAGCGGAGGGCAGATATAATGTCAGTAGAGAGCTCACTCGCCACAGCTAGGCCATAAAGACCACACCTGTAGGTAGGAAAAACCCTCTTTATTGAAATCAGATGACCAAAACAATCAATACAGTACCATTGCCCGAGCAATGGGAATGGGCTGGGGTCAGTGCCAGAGGGAATAAAAAACACATTTCGGGCCAGATTCCCAAGTGTACATAGTTCACTTTAATTTGCACTGGAGCCAGGCAGAGCAGACCACAAGTGCCCTTCCCCCTCCCCCCCCCGCCCCCGCCCCTCGTAAGCCCCAGGCTCCCTACTCCACTGTGCCTGAGCTCTGTACAGGGATAGTGGAGATTTGAGTTCCTGGGCCATATCTGGGCCTTCCTTTTCCCCATGGAGACCTGGTTCATTTCTTCTCCAACAGTTGTCTCACTGGCTGACTGTAGCCCCTGCTCTGTGATACCTGCTGCCTCTGAGCTTCTAGGGGCCACAGTTTGGGGACCACTGATCTAAAGGAAAAAAAGAGTTCAGGAGAGCTAGCAGCTTCACAAGGCACAAATGCAAACTATCCCTTTGTGAAGGAAAGATAGTAAGAATAGCAAGAGTCCAATATGGCTCCATCAGGAACTCTTTAATGATCTGAAAATCAAAAAAGGAGAATCCTACAAAAATGAAAATATGGACAAAGGAGGAGTACAAGAGAACAGCACAAGCATGTAGAGACAAAATCAGAAAGGCAAAGGCCCAAAATGAGTTACATCTAGCAAGGGACATAAAAGGGAATAAGAAGAGGTTCTTTAACTACATTGGGAGCAAGAGGAAGATGAAGGAAAGCATAGGTCCTCTACTTAGCAGTAACAGAGAGCTAATAACGGATTACATCAATAAAGCTCAGGTTTTTAATTGTCTGTTTTGCTTCAGTCTTCACTAAAAAGGTTAATGGTGGCCAGATACTCACCAGAATTAATATGAATAATGTGGGGGAAGGAATACAAGTCAGAAAAGGGAAAGAACAGGATGAAGAATGTTTAGACAAGTTAGATGTATTCAAGTCATCAGGACCTGATGAAATTTATCCTAGTTACTTACGGAACTAGCTGAGGCAATCTCAGAATCATTAGCAATTATTTCTGAGAACTCATGGAGGATGGGTGAGGTCCCAGAGGACTGGAGAAGGCACCGGTCTTTAAAAGGTGCTGATTAGGCCTCAACTGGAGTACTGTGTCCAATTCTGGGCACCACATTTCAGGAAAGATGTGGACAAATTGGAGAAAATCTAGAGAAGAGCAATAAAATGATTAAAGGTCTAGAAAATGATGACCTATGATGGAAGAATGAAAAAATTGGGTTTGTTTAGTCTGGAAAAGAGAAGACTGAGAGGGGACATGATAACAGTTTTCAAGTACATAAAAGGTTGTTACAAGGAGGAGGGAGAAAAAATGTGTGTTTTTTTTTAACCTCTGAGGCTAGGACAAGAAGCAATGGGCTTAAATTGCAGCAAGGGAGGTTTAGGTTGGACATCAGGAAAAACTTCCTAACTGTCAGGGTGGTTAAGCACTGGAATAAATAGCCTAGGGATGTTGTGGAATCTCCATCACTGGAGATTTTTAAGAGCAGGTTAGACAAACACCTGTCAGGGATGGTCTAGATAATACTTCGTCCTGCCATGAGTGCAGGGGACTGGACTAGATGACCTCTTGAGGTCCCTGCCAGTCCTTTGATTCTATGATGAAGAGGACCTTGGGAATTATAGACCTGTCAGCTTAACTTTGATACCTGGAAAGATACTGGAACAAATTATTAAACAATCAAACCTAGAGGATAGTAGGATTATAAGTAATAGCCAGCATGGATTTGTCAAGAACAAATTGTGCCAATCCAACTGAATTTCCCTTTTTGACAGGATTACTGGCCTAATGGACAGGGGGAAAGCAGTAGACATGACATATCTTGATTTTAGTAAGGCTTTTGACTCAATCTCATGTGAACATTCTCATAAACAATTATGGACATGCAGTCTAGATTAAATTACTATAAAGTGGGTGGAGTGCACAACAGGTTGCAAGAATGTAGTAAAAAAAGCAGTTATCAATGATTCATTGTCAAACTGGGAGGGCATATGTAGTGGGGTCCAGAGGGGTCAGTCCTGGGTCTGGTACCATTCAATATTTTCATTAATGACCTGGATAATGGAGTGGAGGGTATGCTTATAAAATCTGCAAAGGACACCAAAGTGGGAAGGGTTGCAAGTACATTACAGGAAAGGATTAGAACTCAAAAGGAACTTGACAAATTGGAGAATTGGTCTGAATTCAACAAGATGAAATTCAATAAAGATAAGTGCAAAGTACTTCACTTAGGAAGGAAAAATCGAATGCACAACCACAAAATGGGGAATAAGTGACTAGGTGCTAGTACTGCTGAAAAGGATTTGGGGGTTTTAGTGGATCAGAAATTGAATATGAGTCAAGAATGTGATACAGTTGTGAAAAAGGCTAATATGATTTTAGGGTGTATTAACAGAAGTATTAATGTAAGACACTGGAGATAATTGTCCTACTCTGTTTGGCTCTAGTGAGGCCTCAGCTTGAGTACCATTTCCAATTCTGGGCACCGCACTTTAGGAAAGTGAGGAAAGCAACAAAAATGATAAGAGGTTTAGAAAACCTTACCTCAGAGGAAAGGTTGAAAAAACTAGCCATGTTTATTCTTGAGAAAAGAACACCGTGGGGGACCTGATAACAGCCTTCATATATATTAAGGGCTTTCATACAAGATGGTGATCAACTGTTCTCCATGGATACATCTACACTGTGATCTAAAAAAACCCATGGCTCTGAGTTTCAGCGCCTGGGTGAGCTAACTTGGACTAGGAGGGCCTGGGCTGTGAAACTATAAAATTGCAGATGTTTGGGCTCCCTCTGGAGCCAGCACTCTGAGACCACTTCCACCACATCTACATTGCAATTTTATAACCTTGTGAGCCCAAACCAGCTGATCTGGAATAGCCATCACTATGCTGCAAGGCTTTTATCACAATGTAGGACAAGAAGTAATGGGCTTAATCTGCTGTCAGGGAGATTTAGATTAGATACTAGGAAAAGCTTTCTAACTATAAAGGTAGTTGAGTTCTGGAATAGGCTTCCAAGGGAGGTTGTGGAATCCCCATCATTGGAGATTTTTAAGAACAGGTTGGAAAACCCCTGTCAGGAATGGTTTAGGTTTACTTGGCCCTGACTCAGTGCAGGCTGCAGAACTTGGTGACTTCTCTGGGTCACTTTCAGCCCTACATTTCTATGATTATAGTTTAAACACATTTTCAGAGAATGTTAGATTCACATATGGCTTTCAGATGTCTAGTTCTGGGGGAAAACTAAACTGCATAAACCAACTTTGTGTGTGGTATCTGTACCACAAAAGTTCCTAATGAAGTTTTTGATGTATTTACAAACATATTATGAGGTAAAAATATGCATACATTTTAGTTCATAATCAGAATGTTAGAATTTAACAAGGACAATCCATTTATATTTCATAATCAGAGTCTGTGACTTGCTGCGAACTTAGTTTGGGGATGTTTTTGGAAATGTTGCTTGACAGCCCTCCTAGGAAAAGAGTCAGCAATGATGGAATTTAAACACTTTAAGAATAAGCAACAATTCTCTCCCTGTTTGATTTACAATTCAGATCTGTGGAATATTTTAAACTAAACTCTGAGTTCTGATTTGTGGGCTATACAGATCCCAGACATCCTTTCGTGGTGATAGGGCTTTATCCAACGCATGAGCAGGATGACTGACAGCAGATGTCTGCACTCACTCCAATGATAGCCAAGGAACCCAAGTGGGAATAGCTGGGAATGATGGAACAATCAAGGAGTAGGAAACTCTGCAAGAATGAAGAAGTTATGTGTCTCTCTCTCTCTTTGGATGTTCAAAGAGATACATGAAAGTGGACCATACCATGAAACTTGAAAAATCTTTCTCTTTATTCTATGTTTAAACACTGGGTCAGATTCAGCCTTGATGTATAATTCCATTTAAGTTAATGGGGATTTATCCACTAATACATGAGCTAACTTTGGCCCAGTGGCTTGAAGAAGCCATTTGATTTATTTCTGACTCTTTTTACAGGTATTTCTATTGTGGTAGCTAGTTATCAGTGAGCCTGGGTCACCGTATGCCCACTGCATGCCAGCCAACACCTTGCCTAATATAACCATATGGTTGAATCTTCAGGATGCTAATACACTATTGAATATGTGGGCATATCTTGCTGTGGATTTTGTAAAACAGCTACCAATCCTTCCTGCACCATTGTAGATTTTACAAGGTGTACAACATGCCACATAAGCAGCATCGCCAACCCAAAGCATTAAAACAACAAAAATTCCGGTGACACCTTAAAAAAGCATTAAAAATCATAAGATTAGCTTAAAAGTTGGAACATCTAAACAAATAAATTTTTGGTTCTTTTTAATTATCATCTTATTTTTGAGACTTTAAGGTGCATTCAGGTTACTTTGTCAACCTTTTCTCTGAAACCATGAGGGCTAGAAACTTGCTTTTTAATTAAGAAAGTTGAGATTCTCATGAAATATCATGACTTTAGGCACTGTGGCTTTAAGAGAAACACCAAAAATTGCAAGATGTGTGATAAAATTGCAAGTTGATAGCACTGGGTGGATAGCTGGTAGCCATCTCAAAATATTAAATGTTCACACTGGGACATGTTTGCTGCCATAATCCAGTACCTTTTTTCAATAGATTTGGATGGACACAAGTGAAGGTGCATCCAGAGATGATGCCTAGCTCCATTGGAGCTGCACTTATAGGGAACTGGGATGGTTACTGGAGATCATAACTACTGAGGGTATGCAGTGCCCCCATAGAGCTTGCTTTGGGGGACTGCTTTTCAGTAGGTGACAAACCCTGTCCCCCCATATTTTTGGAGGAATCCCTGTAAAATAATGATATTTAGTTGTTATTATATAACACTTTGTATTCATAGATGTCAAAGCACTTTGCAAAGGAGGTATCAGTATCACTATTCCCATTTTTCAGATGTGGAAACTGAGGCACGGGGAGGTGAAGTGACATGCCTAAGGTTACCTAGCAAGCCAGTGCCAGTGCCAGAAATAGAATCCAGGTCTCCCAAGTCCCACTCCAATATGCTATCTACTTAGACCACGCCGCCTTCTAAACAGCTCCTCCAGTTGCTTTTCATATGGCAGGGGATGATGTGGCCCTTTACGAGATGGTATCCTTCCTTTGAGCTGTGGATAGGATGGTGAGACTAAGGCAAATTCTGCTTTGATAAATGTGACACCTTTTCTTCTGGTCTTCTTTAGGGATGGGTGAACTGGCATGACTAAAATAAAAAAGCGAGATAAATCACCATCTGAAAGTCAAACCTATGATCTCAAAAAATTAGCTTCTCTGTTCACACTAGACAGCTGGCTGACAGGAGCTTTCCTAACATAGTCAGAAACCTGATTTTACTGACTCTCATACATACTGCATGCTGTTTTCGGAGGTCACAGTCTAACATAGAAATGGATTTTTTTAAGGTTTGTTAATTTCTTTTTATGAGTATAGATGAGAGTGAAGGAGAACTGGAAATGATGCCAGTGTGGTAACATCCATATTTCTGAGCAATAAGGGGTACATAGAGGAAAATGAACTGCAGTATATTACTAGTGGCTTGAGATCATTTGTTTGATGGTTCCTTTTCATAGGAAACAGTCTGTCTAAACTCTTGTGTGTCACTGCTTTAAACTGATTAAACCTTGTATGCCCACAAAATAATATTACAGCCTTTAGTTCAAGAAACTCAAAATTAAAATACATTAAAATTTCTCGGGGAAAGTTGTAATGGTAATATTAAATGTGAATGGAAATAGACCTCAAATATGTGTATCAGCTGAAAGACAGCTCAAATGCCTTAAGGATCATTGTGTTGGAGTTGCTTAAAAAGAAAAAGGGGGGAAATGTCAGTTTCCTAGTGACATGTTGACAGCTTTCTGTTGTATTTTACTTTAGGGACTCCATCTCTTGCATACGGCATTTTCAACAACAGTGACTTTCACCGGAGAGCTGCCTTACTGTTCTGTATGTACTTGGCTGTACTCAGAGCTCCTTCTGCAAGCTAAAAGTACCATTTTATGCTAAAGTGTGGGTACTTCACAGAATTTTCTGCTCCCAGTATATTAGTGTTTCTTTAGGTTTAAGATGAGGGATCACAACTACCTGTTATCCACATCCACATCCACATCTGAGAGTCTTGAAATTCACTTTTCAAATAACTTGCAAATTATGTTTTATGCTGTTAAATTACAAATAAGTAAAGGATGACATTACTGTTCCCAGGTTGTGTAACAGCATGTGTGACTCAACAACATGGCAAGTCAGTGGAACAGACCATTTTTTCATGCTATTTCCAACTCAGAAGTATGAGTGGATGTTCTCTCTCTCACATTCCTATATCTGATTAATCTATGTCTATAAGCAGATGTAGTTAACCATATATAATCTATAATATTATAAAATATAAGACTATAATGTAGTAAAAACAACCCCCCTCCCCCATTCTAAACCGTTAAAATTGGAACCACCTCTGCACGTAGTCACATATATGATCCCACAGTCATATGGTCATCTTTCAGCACAATGACAAAGGTTGCTGATAGGGGGAGAAGTGCAATTAGCCCCACTGACCTCATCTAGAGGGAAATAACAACTAGCTCTTATATAGAGCTTTTCATCCATAGAACTCAAATCGCTTTGCAAATGAGATTAGAATCATTATTCCCATTTTACAGATGAGGAAACTGAGATACTGGATGATTAAGTGACTTGCCCAAGGTCACCCAACAGGCTAGTGGCAGAGCTGGGAATAGCACTCACATCTCCCAAGTCCCAGTCCAGGATATGCAAGAGAAAACTGTGTTACTTTTGAAATGTATCCTTCTCCTGTAGCAACACAAAGAGTACAGGATTGTAGCAAATGAGCATAGGAGTCAAATAAAAAAAAATAAAAAAATCCATGTCAACCTGAGAGAAGCACACAAGCTTCTTATAAAAATGTGTATACTGCTTAATTTGCATTACACCCATTCAGTTTTCCATCAGAGTTTGGCTACTCTGAGATGTTTTTCAGTTTTGGCAGCAGTGAAACCTTTGGGAAATTTTGCAAAGCTAGGGCTTGCTTCTACAAAAAATGGCACACATCCACCTCCTCCTGAGACTAATGGGAATTAAGGATGGTCAGCATCTGAGTATTTGATGTTTTTAATGTGCATGCTGAATTATATTACCTACTAAATATTTATTAGAGCAGTGGGCTTTTTTGTTGATTATAATAATGAAAGTATTAGTGATATCACAATTTTATGTGTTTCAAAATTAGGAAAGAACTCAAAATATATCCATCTAGCCATATATCTAAAGTAAGAATAATAACATCAGGTTGTCTTTCATGGAGAACCAAACATTTTAATGGACACATCTAAGAGCACTATACTGCTTCACAAAGAAATGTATATGGGTCTGTAAGAATAACCCCTAGAATTAGTGACTACTTTCCCTGTCATGAACTTTAACTTTTTAGATCAGGTGATTGAGGCCAGGAAATAAAGGTCACAGTTTTACTTCTTTGAGTAAAACATTTATTATGGTGCCCATGTTCAGACTTGGGTTCAAACTTTTCAGAAGTCATAAATGTATAATATAATAAAAACAAAATCCCCCATTCAAAACAAAAATGGAACCACCTCTGCACATAGTCACATCCTTCAGCACAATGACAAAGATTGTAGATAGGAGGAAAAGTTAAATTAGCCCCACTGACCTCATCTAGAGAGAAATCTAGGGTTTTGGTTTAAGTCTATTACTAGGGAACATAAAATATGCTGCTTAAGCAACTGTGATAATATGATTAACATGAATTTTTAAGACAATTGCACCCATATACTTAACATTTTACCTATGAAAAGAAAGACAGTTTAAATTGATGAAATATGAATAATAATTTATGCAAATAGTATTTTAAAACTATAGTCATATATTTTATGCTTGTAACTCCCAGAAGAAGTGTTTTACATAGGACATGCAAAAGATAATATTTCAGAGGATAATATTACAAGCCACTGAGTTAATATTTATTTTCCCAAATGTGCATAAATATACACACACTACATTGTACAGCAATAAAATATTGTATTCATGAGAATTAGGCAGTGATGTTATATGTAACTTTGTGCAGTGTGGTGTTACCCTCTGATAAAGAGTGATGTTTATTTTCACCCTTTGTTACAGTGGGGCTGAATAGGAGAACTTTGGCAAAGTCACTACATTATCTCTTTGATTTTGTGGACAGTTTAATCTGAGTATTTTAGCATTTTTTTCTCAATCAACTTTTTTCATATGGCTTAAAAACAGTATTGTTAGTCTAGGCTGGCAATCCAATTGATTGCTTCTGGTGATGTGGAGTGGATGGAAGAAATACCACTGGTATGTAATTATTTGGGATATCGGTTAATGAGATGTTCCATAGTTTGAAGTCCATTTCCACTGTCAAAAATAGAATTGTGTTTCAATCTCCCTTTATGGAAAAGGTAGGTACATCTGCCATGCAATGTGCGGATGTAGTTCAAAGTGGACCATATCTTCCATGTGAGTTCTTTGGCTGGGTCCTTGATGAGGTGTTTGTTAGAGTCGTTGATGTCCTTCAGCCTTGCTCACCATAGATCTTTGGGAGAAAACCCCCAATATTCAAGCTCTTGTAAACAAGCCCAAAAGATTTGCTGGATTTGAGTTGGAATATCTGTATATTATTTAGCTCTTCATGTATTGGAAGATCCCTGTTCCCTCAAATAAAATGGTGCTCCTCAACAATTCTCTTGTTGCGGACAAATTTGGGGCAAGTAGATGTGCACCAGTATGTGAAGCCATGGTTGTGGCAGTGATTTTACTGTGCTTGTAATGATCCACATGATGGTGTTGAAAATTGACAAGTGATGCGTGGGAGCTGAGTTCACATGGATGAGCAGTAGTCTGCGGAACAATAGACGAGGACCAGTGAAAAGATCTGTACAGTTTTTGCAACAGCTCCCCAGATCATTCCCATCAGTTTCTGGATGAGATTTAGATGCATGCTTATTTTATGTGAATATTTGTCAGGTGCTGGTGGTACATGAGGCTTTGGTCTAACATCACAACAAGATATTTCAGGGTGGGATCATGTCTTATCAGCTGGCCACAAAAGTCTATGTTCAGCTCCATCCTAGTCTTTTGATTGTTTAGATCACTAGTTCTCAAACTTTTGTGCTGGTGACCCCTTTCACATAGCAAGCCTCTGAGTGCGACCCCCCCCCTATAAATTAAAAACACTTTTAAATATATTTAACACCATTATAAATGCTGGATGCAAAGCGGGGTTTGAGGTGGAGGCTGACAGCTCGTGACCCCCTATGTAATAACCTTACGTTCACCTGAGAGGTCCCGACCCCCAGTTTGAGAACCCCTGGTTTAGATCAAATGCTGACACAACAGTCGTAGTGAGGTTTGCTTTTAGCAATACAAGAAATGTTTTTCCATGTGTGATGGCATACACCCTTGTGTTCACACCCTACACACTATTGTAATACTCTTTTTACAAGGTATGCCTTGTGAGGTATCATTTGAAAACTTATAACTTGCTGATTGCTAATAGCTTGGTAAAATGTTTGTAGCAGCTTTATGCATAAAGTTATACATTTCCTCTTTATAATGTTAAAAGTACATGTTCAGACTCATGCAGCACCAAACTGGTCAAACACACTCCTTTGTTCAAGATAGGTCTATGCTTGTCTTAATTTGCATTTAAGCAACGAACAGAGTCATCAAGCAGAAAGGGGAAAGGGAAAAACAAAGGAAGTTCACACCAGTGAAAAAACCCAACAGGGAATATCCTTCCACACAAACTCTTTGTCACCTGGTTCTAAGCTAGAAGTGCTTTTCAAGAGGAGGACCAAAACTATAAAAAAAGAGGGGCAAACACCCCAAGACACCCCTCCTCTCTTTCTCCCTGTCCATCTCACACTTTGCACCTGAGAAGAAAAAAGAAGCAGCTGTTTGAATCTGGGGAGGGGTCCTGACCTGAAGAGATTCTTCAGTAATGTTATTGGAAGCATGAGATGAAAAGGTTCACTTTAATTCTAATATAGTTTATTAAGTTAAGCACTAGAAATCTTATTTATATCTTTATTTGTCTTGTAACCATTTCTGATTCTTATACCTCATTGTTTGTACTCACTTTGTATTTAATAAACTTGTTTTATTGTTTTATCTAATCCAGTGTGTTTAAGTTAAAGTGTCTGGGTAACCTACTTAAGATAACAAGTTAGTTTATATTATCCCCTTTAAGGAATAATGGACTTAATATATCTGAGGAGAGAGCTGGGTTGTAGAAGACAAATATTTATGGGGGGAAATCCGAGACAGGGAGTGTATTTGTGTCACCCTGCAATATAACCAAGGCTAATGAGAGCCAGGGTGTGACTGGCTGGCTACAGGTACACAAACACTTTTGCAGTCCTTCAGCTGGCGCAATGACTACCTCTGTGGCAGGCAGCAGAACCAAAAATTACACGTCACTGAATTAACTGTTGCTAATGGTTTTGCTTTTTCTTACTTTATTTTTGGATGACAGTGATGGATCTTTGTTTTAAATTTAAGATGTACTCCACCAGCTCATGCTAGTTAGCTCAAATCATGTGTCTAAACTACTTGACAGTGTCTCTTTAAACACATGCATAAGGGCATACAACATTTCTGCTCAATAAAACAATAAATTATAATGAGTGAAGGGAATGACAGGGCAAAGAGGACAGAATCTATCTATTATAGAAATAGTCTAAAATTGCAAATGAAAAATAGCACCTGCACTGCATTAGCCAAGCATTTTTCATATCTCCTTCTCTCTCTTACAGTTGTTCATCTGTTTAAATCAAAATTGTAGTTCAAAATATTCAGGACAGTCCAGATGTTAAGGTCTGTCCTTACTCATTTTCAGCTGTGTTTGTTCTCTCTCCTTACTTTAGCAAACTGCAGTAGAAGCCAACAGGTCTCCGCAGGGGTTGGCATTGACAGATCCTAGTGCAGGACTGCAGCCTTAGGCTGTGTTGCTGCTGAAGTGGATTTTCAGGCAGAAGCAATATGGATAGCACACTCATCCCCCTTGTCTACTCCTCCCATGTTCAGACTGTCTTCCTTGAGTTCCAGGCAGAGGCATGATGCTGCTGAGACCATTCATCCCCCCCCTCTCCATCCTTCCCAACCCACTGCCTGGATGGGGAGATCCATGCATGGAAAGATGGATGGGGCTTCTTGCCCTGAAGAAGAATATGAGCATTTGGTCCAATGCAAATAAAGTCTGCCCTCAGCTCCCATGCAATCTTATTAACTTAGATAGGGGCAGGGAAGGAGGAAGAGCATGCACGATGTGGCCTTGTGCTATGAGACTGGAAATTGCCATCAATATGAGCAGCAGAAAACTAACAAGGTACTAGATAAGCAGCCTGCCATTGCTAATACATCTTTGAAGGATACTTGCTGATATGTTGTCCTTATACAGAAAATGACTTGCAGTTAATGAACACATACGATGAAGAAGGGAATTTAATTTTTTTTAAAGATCACTAGCCCAAAATGTCTCTAAGGAAATGTTAGCAAGGAATAGTGAGTAACTAGTATCAGAATGAAAAACATGAATTTAAGAGGATGTTTTCTTAAAGGGCTTCATTAAATTATATCCTAAGTGACATGCTGCAATAAACAATGGCATCCTCTGGAAATCATCTCTAATACAGATTATCATATCTGTGAAAAATTATCCTCTGATAGGGCCACGCTGCCTGCAGGCTGCAGCATACCCTGTAAAGTGACAGCCACCAAAAAAAGGAGTAGCAAGGAATGCTGAGATGGTAAACAATCTGGTTCTTCAAAAACAACAAGGAGTCTGGTGGCACCTTAAAGACTAACAGACTGTTAGTCTTTAAGGTGCCACCAGACTCCTTGTTTTTGTAGATACAGACTAACACGGCTACCCCCTGATACTTGAATCTGGTTCTTCTTATTGGAGAGTGCTGCTGTAAACTGACCAAGGATGCTCAAAACTTTTTAGACTGGAGATCAGATCCTTTTGCTGAGAGACAAATTGCTGCTAACAGTTGATTCCTACCAAAACAAATTTGATATAAAATCATCTCTAGTTTGTGAATACATTGAATTTGGTGAGAGAAAAACATGCAATGTGGTTAACCAAGGTGCCCACTGTTTGCATTTTAGTGCACTTCAGATTTACTGATATTATTTGCCCTTTTTGATTGAAATACACCTACTTGAGCAAGGGCAAGGGCAAATAAGACCTATGCACGACTTAGGTCCCACTTCAGCCTTCAAAATGAGGTTTGAGTGCAATCTAAATGAAGCATAGGCCCGATGCTGGTTAATTTGGCAAGGGTGAAAATGACTGTAAGTTAGCAGAATGCAGGAAGAATTGTAACTCAGTCAGCTTGGTCTAGCAATTTTTAGGTTTTTTTCTTGTAGATCTTTTGCATTAGAATTACACTGTTGTTAATTTCATTCCAGCTACAATATTAACTCTAGAAATCCCCAGGGTTTGAGCTTTACCGTTGTCAACATTTTAAAGCAGAGATAAAGGAAGAATCCATATAATGGCTCATTAGACCATTACATCAGGGAAATGCCTGCTCAATGGGTTGCCATCGTTTTAACCACGTGAAGAAGAGCTGGTCAAATAGGTTTAAGAGGGATGCAAGGAGTAGATAGGCCTGGTGCTGGACCTCTGGACAGGGATCAATTTCACCTTATGGAATAAAGCCAGATCAGTTAGATTTTTGATCATCATGGTTTTACTGCTGTGTAACTTACCTTTGCACAATAGACAAATTGTAAGACTTTTCTAGCTTGCTAGCAAACAATCAGTTACTTATATACAATAGTTGCAAAGTCACCTGATCAGCATGGTAACCAAGAGAAGTACAGCAAAGCTGCTTTTTCCGCTTTGTTCTCACAAGAGAATGAGTTAGCATAGTTATTTAGTTGTTGTTTCTTGTGGATGGTACCACATGATAAATATACAGTTAGCACTAAAGTGCCACATACTTAGAATCAAATACTGCCTTAGCACAGTATTTTCAGGCAGCTTTTATTGTCTTAAGTAGAGTAGCACATGAAGCTGATGGCAAAATTTGGACCAAAATGTATTTGATGTTTGTTCATCATGAACAGAATTTTTACATGTATGTGACATCAAGGGGACTAGACAAAAAGTGCAGCCAGAAAAATATTTTTTTCCAATCTTCATTTGCTTCAAAAATAATAGTACCCTTTCTTGTCAGAAGCAGATCTTGCCATAGCAACTGCTGCTTTTGTTTCCGCTAGAGACAAGATAAAAATAATATCTTTTATTGGACCAACTGTTGGAAGATTGGCCACTGTCGGAAGACGGGATACTGAACTAGATGGACCTTTGGTCTGACCCAGTATGGCTGTTCTTATGTAACTTCTGTTGGTGAGAGAGACAAGCTTTTGAGCCACACAGAGCTTTTCTTCACGTCTGGGAAAGGAACTCCCAGCATCTCAGCTAAATGCAAGGTGGAACAGATTGTTTAGCATAAGTAGTTAGCACATATTGTAAGGGACCATTAAAGGTGTACTGGCCCATTAACACTTCTAGAGTCCTAGGACAAAAAGAGGGGGTTAGTGGGTTACATTATAAACCATAAATCCAGTATTTGTTTTCTCTAGACTAGAATATTGCAACATGTAAATTACCTTAGGCTATTTGTGAAAGCCACTCAAGGTATGCCTACACTGCAGTTAGATCCCATGGCTGGCCTGTACCACCTGACTCAGACTGGCAGGATTTGGGCTGCGGGCCCGTTCAGTTGCAGTGTAGACTTCTAGGCTGAGGCTGCAGCCTAAGCTCTGGGACCCTCCCACCTCAAAAGCTCCTAGAGCCGGGCTCTAGCCCGAGCCCGGAAGTCTACACTGCAATTAAGCAGCACCACAACCCAAGTCCCGTGAGCCTGAGGCCTGGTCTACACTACCCGCCTGAATCGGCGGGTAGAAATCGATCTCTTGGGGATCGACTTATCGCGTTTCGTCAGGACGCGACAATCGATCCCCGAATCGACGCGCTTACTCCACCAGCGGAGGTGGGAGTAAGCGCCATCGACTGGGAACCGCGGCAGTCGATTTTGCCGCCGTCCTCACAACAGGCTAAGTCGGATCTGATACGTCGAATTCAGCTACGCGAATAGCTGAATTTGCGTATCTTAAATCGACCCCCCCCTGTAGTGTAGATGTAGCCCAAGTCAGCTGGCCCAGGCTAGCCGCACGTGTCTAATTGCAGTGTAGATATACCCTCAAATCCTATTGTAGAATGCATCTGCTCCCCTCCTAAGCAATGTAGGTTGGCAGGAACAAACTAAACCTGTATCTCACACCAAGAACTGTCTGCTATTGTCTGTCACCCTACTCCAGGGTGAAATTTAAGGTACTGCTATTACCATGCACAAAGGCTAGATGGTGAAAGACTACAAAGACTACAAAATTTAAATGGTTTAGGCCCCAAATACTTCAGAGAACTCTTTCCTCTCAAGGGAGATGTGGGCAAAGTGTTCTCATAGAAGACCCTTGCCTCTAGAATTTGTATCTTCCATACATTTCTTTAAGCCCAAGCCTATGTGTGTGGAGAGGAAGATAAGACACACAATGATGTGATACATTTTATAAGATTAAAGAAAAACGAGAAGTTAAAAAATCAGAGCAATAAAATTGATACATATTTTCTCCCATTCCCATCATCGTTACACAGGCCTGGGCAGCTTAACACCTACTGTTATCAGGAGAGTGCATGCACTTTCAGAGAAATGTGTGAGCACAATTACATCACCATCATGGTGCATATGAACAAAAATTACCAGGTGAACCAACAAGCCCTCTCAAAGTTTGTATAGAAAATAAAAGGTCAGAAAACTGAAGAAAGAAAACTGCTAATCAAATATATCCTTACTTCTGGCATTCTATGCACACATATTTCTGGTATTTGTAGCAGAAGAGTAAATAAATCCTATTTTGAAGTGTATAACTTTGCTATAATTACAATCTGAAACTCAGATCCTAGAATTCATTCTTAGGCAGACTACAGAGACTTCATAAAAGTCTGTGGGATTATTTGTGGACTCAGCACTCTGTCTGCACACAGGAATGGCAGGAATGGACCTGATTCTGTAGAAATCCTAATGTATTTTTAAAATTAGATTCAGAAAAAGATCATTAATATCTCCTATGTTTTCTGCATACATTTTGTTCAGCCTAGTCCTTGCTACAGCTATGTCTCGGGCTATGTCTACACTAGCACTTTTGTCGGTAAAACTTTTTGTGGAAAAAACACCCCCCGATCGACATAAGTTTCACCGACAGAAACATGGGTGTGGACAGCGCTATGTCGGTGGGAGATTCTCTCCTGACAACATAGCTACCGCTGCTTGTAGGGGGTTGTTTAATTATGCCAATGGGAGAGCTCTTCCCATTAGCACACAGCAGCTGCTGTGGAAGCCCTTACAGCGGTGCAGTTGCAGTGGTACAGATGTGCCACTGTAAGGCCTCTAGTGTAGACATAGCCTCTTATATTTGTATCAGCACTTCACTTTAAGCACAGCTCATTTATTTCTCTATCAACATGCTACAAAAAGCCCATTAACAAAGACATGTGTCTGCACTTCCATCACACCTTATCTAACAAAGACAATCTTTTAACTTAACACTGTTCACAAGCCCAGCCATTAGCAAAGTGCAGGTTCTACCACACTGCTATTTGCTTTCAGAATCAGTTAACACTTACTTTTACATTTGCAGTGTTTGCTCGTCCATCCGCTGTATCTTGTGTTTGAGCTTTGACTGAGGACAGGAAACAATTTCAACTCTCTTGTATAGGAAAGTACCTATGCAAAAGCCTCTCCATAGTTACAGTTGTAACCGGCTTGCATTCTAAAGCCCTATTTTAGCTACCCTTGAAACTTTGACTTGGAAAATGAGCTCTGCCTGAAAATTGCCAGACAATGTTTCTCCAAAGTCTAAGGAAAATCATTAAACTACTTTGAACTACAGGTCATTAACAAAAAATTAACTTGAGAAACTTTTGATTTTGTCTAATGTTTCCTCATCCACCTCAAGTCTTTTTGTAAACTTATGCACCAGCTATATTTGAAGAAAACTATTACATTTTTTGTGAATCACTGAAACCTGATACTTACAACACCATGGCATCTTGGTTACTGCACCACATTTCCCAAAGGTCAGCATTATCAGTAAGCTCCTGATAGGAGAAGGGCCAGTATTTAGGTATTTAAAGGGAGCTCAAAACTACAAGGGAGGCATCCAGGTTAAGTAGTAGGACTTACCAGAAAACAAGAATTTTCTCTTTCATGAACAATATGAAAATGCTGGAATTTGTTTTTGTTCTGATGAGGAATGAAAATGAGACCGTTTGAAAAGAAATTCACAAAAAAATGAAAGAAAGAAAGACTCTTGCCACAAATAGCATGGGAGACGCAGGTTCAAGACCTGGCTCTGAATCAGGATTTTGTTTTTTACGCATCCCCTTCAGAAAAGAAAAAAAAACCATGTACCCAGCATATAGAACAAACAGAAGCTATTCACACAACCCACACATGTACTGGCAATGACCAGCATTTCTTTTCACAGGAATTTCTACCTCCTGGAAATGATATTTAAAACAAGCCTTTGGAATACAAACCTGATACGTACCTGACTGTCTACCTGCTCCCCGTCTGACAGTCCCAAACTGGCAGCCTTGACAATTGAATTCCTTCACACATACAGCAAGCACAAAGGCAGTTCCCTACCGATGTATATGCCTGTATAGGTAACTTTAGGGCCTACCTAGCCATAGCATCTGAGTGATGCTGGAGTATGTAAGAACAATTGCAATCTCTCTCATTTCCTTCCAGCCTAAAGGTAAATCATGGGAGGGAAAAAAGCATGAGGGTCCAAGGAAAGGCGAACTTTTCATGTGGAGAGAGAGAGAGTGAGCCTGGGCCTGAGGAGAGTGAGTGGGTGATATGTGAGACATGGTGCCATAGGAGTTGGTCTCCCTCTTTCCCACCCCCTGAGGTGGATTCTCCATCTTTCAAGCCCAGGCAAAAGGTACTCCTGGATTCTTCATTAATGCTAAGCTCTCATATAGTAGAATCCACAAGTAACGCTTTCTTCTACCTCTGTTTGGCTTGAAGACTGTCCCATCATGGTAGATGATGACCTGGCCTTAGTTATTCACACTTTTGTTACCTCTCAGCTGGACTACAGCAATAGAAATACTTTAGCACTTAGGAAACTCCAACTGGTACAAAATGCTGCAGCACATCTCCTCAGAAACATGGACTTAGTGAGAGCACATCAAACCTTTTCTCTTCTCTGTACACTGACTTCCCATAAATTATCAAATCAAGTCCAAGGACTCAGTCCTTATCTTCGTGGTGCTGCATGACCTGGGCCCAAGATATATAAGACTGCCTACAGCTCTGGGATGAAGACTGTGGTTGACACAATGGAAATTCCTACAAAAAGGATAAACCTCAACTGCACAGGAGACAGTACTTTCTCGGGGGCCTGTCTGAGATTGCTGAATGAACTCCTCCTGAAACTAAGGACCATCACAAATTTCACCATCTTCTATTCCAACTGCAAAGTGCGTTTCTTTCATATTGCCATCTCTAACATAAACAAATAGCAACATGTATATTAAAAACCCATAATAAAACCAAAAATCCCCTCTCCAAAAGAGATACACCACTGCACATATTTCTCCTCCTAAGGAGAGAGTGAGAGCACAAACAACACAACAGATTTTAGTCACATCCCTTAATGCATTATTGGAAGCACTCAGATATTACAGTGATGAGCATGGTATAAGAACCTACACAGAACAGGGCTGTGATCCCCTCCACTGCTTCCCAGTCACCAGGACATCAGTTCTTAGGGGTCTTTGTTATCCATTCTCCCTTGCTCCCTCTCTGTGTCCCCCCAGCTTTCTTCCAGGACACCTGTAATAAGGGAGCAGGGCCGAAATCTCCACTCCCTTTGCTCAGAAATGTTAGGAAAGGAGCAGAGGTGGGATTTTTTATTTTTGAGAGTGTTTGAAGAGGAATATAATGGGGTGTCACTCCCTCCCCACTCCGCATGTGCCATTGGCTCTCCGTCTCCTCATCTGGTGAGCCTAGGACCCATTCTCATGCCAAAATCAAAAAATCCCATCCTGTTTTCTGCTTCATTAAACCACAGCACACATGAAGCCTAAACAGTTTATTTTGTATCACAACTGCCTGTAGGTTTTCTGGCCCACCAGGGACAGCCTTGGGCAACATCACCTGCAGCTCTCTTAGTTTGCTACTGAGTTCTTGGTCTCCCCGTCCTGAGCTCAGGTTTATCCCTTTATAGTTTCGAAAGACAGGGACCTCATCTCTTGGACACATGATCTCTAGACTCTGTCCCTCCTGAGGATCTATATGTCCCAGAATGCCTGCCATACCAGGCACACTCACATGTTCATGTGCTTCAAGGTCCAATGTGCAGGTCCAGGGAGTTTAGTGGGGTTTTTTTCCACAAACCTCCCACATATTTTTAAATAGCTATTGCATGGGCTAAGAACTTCAGTAGCCCATTTTAGCTTAATTAAATAACTTGAATGCCTCAATTGCCACAAAGGGAGTTAGCTTAGAATGCTATGGTCCTGCTTCTGAATTTCCACAATGGCTTATCAATTGAGCTGGTCAAAAATGCCATACCCTTCTACTCCCCACACCCCACAGGAAAACTTCAACTTTTCACTGGTGGGAGGAAGGCTTTGATAAAAAGTCAAAATTTCCCATGGACTTTGTGGCAAATTTCATTTACTTGAAAACCCAGTTTTCCAGGGAAAACCAGTTTTGACAGAAAATCAGTGACTAGCCCTATTCATCAGTATTGTTAATGTTTACATACACAATTATATAGAACAAAATGACAAATCATTGCCCGTTGTTATTATCATTATAGACCCTGATACTAAAATCATATTCATGCTGCAAGGCAGCTGAGGGGCTGCCTGTGTGGATCTGATTGGAAGATTGAGGACTTAATTCCTAGGTTTGTAGGTTTAATAAGTGATGGTAAGAAGTTTTATTGACCAATACCTCTTCCAATTCAGAGCGCAACAGAGGGTGTGGTTAACTAATTTGTATGTAAATGAGAAAGAAATAATTTGCTGGCTGCATATCAGAGATATTTTGTTAGCATATGATTCATTTTTGTTTACAGGCCAGCACGTGTTCCTAACAAAGGGCTGACTCACATGTACTGTAAACTAAGACACATCAAGTAAAATGATGTTTGGCAGCAAAGTATCTACAAAGTATTACCTTTTAAATATTGACATTTGACTTTCTGTCAATGTGCAGCTGTGTACTTATTTTTAATAGATCTTTACTCTTTCTTTTAATAATCAAACCAGAAGGAAAGTGCAGGCTGCTTGGGGTGCTGTTAGTACACAACATTTTGACTATTGCTGACATCTCCTTGACAGCTCCACCTATCAAAGGTGGCATGGAAATGATATAAACACCACTCATTATGCTTGTTAATGATGAAGCAGGATCAGAGAGATTTACCTGTTGGATGTACAACTGTGACTTGGATTATTTATGGAATTACTGCAAAATAGAATGAGGTATTCCTTGTTCTGATAACTCTCTCCCATATGTATAAAAGATATATATATATACACAAGAGTCATATAGAAAAATGTGGGCCAAATTCTTCTCTGTTACATGCATGCCAGCTCAGAGGCTTCCAGGAGGTTGTATGTATTTATAACTGAGTGCAGAATTAGGCCCCATAACTCTTCTGGAAATAACTGTATGTTATGATAGCCTAGGGAGTGATTTTCCCCTCTGCGGTGTCTGTTGCCATCACAGACCATCTGGGGAAGAATTGCAGACATTTGTAGGGTCACCATAAGTGGCCTCATGCTGCAAGCTCCACCACAGTGGGTATGCGGGGGTGGGGCACAAGGTAAAAGGGGGGCATGTCGCAGGAGTCGCCATAGTGCTACCAACATGTTGTGCTCCTCCAGGAGTGGAGCAGCACATAGACAGCCATGATAATTGGGGGCTGGCCCATCTGTTAGAGCAGTCCTGCCTCTGGAAATAAAGTTAAAACATTTTCTAGTAGCTAAAACTTAACAAGCGAGCCTGGGTTCCAGGTAAAATCCTTACCGCAGCTTCCCAGCACATTGCTGACCAAATTCTCAGGTCAGGAGCTCCCCCAAAAGTCAAAGTGCTCCCCCTTTGTTTTCTTAGGTGAACAAGAAAGAACATAAGAACAGGTATACTGGATCAGACCAAAGGTCCATCTATCCCAGTATCTTGTCTTCCGACAGTGGCCAATTCCAGGTGCCCTAGAGGGAATGAACAGAACAGGTAATCATCAAGTGATCCATCCCTTGTTGCCCATTCCCAGCTTCTGGCAAACAGAGGCTAAGGGACACCGTCCCTGGCCATCCTCGCTAATAGCCATTGATGGACCTATCCTCCATAAATTTATCTAGTTCTTTTGTGAACCCTGTTATAATCTTGGCCTTCACAACATCCTGTGGCAAAGAGTTCCACAGGTTAATTGTGAGTTGTGTGAAGAAATACTTCCTTTTGTTTGTTTTAAACCTGCTGCCAATTGATTTCATTTGATGACCCCTAGTTCTTGTGTTATGAAAGGAGTGAATAAAACTTCCTTATTTACTTTCTTCACACCAGTCATGATTTTATAGACCTCTATCATATCGCCGCTTAGTCGTCTCTTTTCTAAGCTGAAAAGTCCCAATCTTATTCTTCTCTCCTCATACAGAACCTATTCCATATCCCAAATCATTTTTGTTGCCATTTTCTGAACCTTTTCCAATTCCAATATATCTTTTTTGAGATGGGGCAACCACATCTACAAAGAGTATTCAAGATGTGGGCACACCATGGATTTATATAGAGACAATATGATATTTTCTGTCTTATTATCTATACCTTTCTTAATGATATCCAATATTCTGTTCGCTTTTTTGACTGCCTCTTCTCATTGAGTGGATGTTTTCAGAGAAATATCTACAATGGCTCCAAGCTCTATTTCTTGAGTGGTAACAGCTAATTTAGAACCCATCATTTTGTATGTATAGTTGGGATGATGTTTTCCAATATGCATTACTTTTCACTTATCAACATTGAATTTCATCTGCCATTTTGTTGCCCTGTCATCCAGTTTTGAGAGATCCTTTTGTAGCTCTTCACAGTCTGCCTGGGACTTATCTTAAGTAGTTTTGTATAATCTGCAAATTTTGCCACCTCACTGTTTAACCCCTTTTCCAGATCATTTAGGAATATGTTGAATAGTACTGGTCCCAGTACAGACACCTAGGGGACACCACTATTTACCTCTCTCCATTCTGAAAACTGACCATTTATTCCTACCCTTTGTTTCCTAACTTTTAACCAGTTACCAATCCAGGAGAGGACCTTCCCTTTTATTCCATGATGGCTGACTTTGCCTAAGAGCCTTGGTGAGTCAAAGTCAAAGTCTTTCTGAAAATCTAAGTACACTATATCCACTGGATCTCCCTTGTCCACATGCTTGTTGACCCCCCTCAAAGAATTCTAGTAGATTGGTGAGGCATCGTTTCCCTTTACAAAAACCATGTTGACTCTCCCCCAACAAATTATGTTCATCTATGTATCTGACAATTTTGTTCTTTACTATAGTTTCAATTAGTTTGCCCAGTACTGAAGTCAGGCTTACCGGCCTGTAATTGCCGTAATCACCTCTGCGGCCCCTTTTAAAAATTGGCATCACATTACCTATCCTCCAGTCATTTGGTACAGAAGCTGATTTAAATGATAGGTTACAAACCACATTTAGTAGTTCTGCAATTTCACATTTGACTTCATTCAGAACTCTTGGGGGAATACCATCTGGTCATGGTGACTTATTACTGTTCAATTTATGAATTTGTTCAAAAACCTCCTCTAATGTCACCTCAATCTGGGACCGTTCCCCAGATTTGTCACCTAAAAAGAATGGCTCAGGTTTGGGAATCTCCCTCACATCTGCAGCCATGAAGACTGATACAAAGAATTCATTTAGTTTCTCCACAATGGCCTTATCATCCTCGAATGCTCCTTTAGCATCTCGATCATCCTATGGTCCCATTGGTTGCTTAGAAGGCTTCCTGCTAATGATGTACTTAAAAAAATTTGCTATTACTTTTTTGAGTCTTTGGATAGCTGTACTTCAAATTCTCTTTTTTGGCCTTCCTAATTTTTACACTTGACTAGCCAGAGTTTATGCTCCTTTCTATTTTCCTCATTAGGATTTAACTTCCACTTTTAAAAGGATACCTTTTTGCCTCTCACTGCTCCTTTTACTTTGTTGTCTAGCCACGGTGGCATTTTGGTTCTCTATGTTTTTTTTTTTTTAATTTGGGGTATACATTTAAGTTAAGCTTCTATTGTGGTGTTTTTTTTAAGTTTCCATACAGCTTGCAGGGATTTCATTTTTCACACTGTACCTTTTAATTTCTGTTTAACTAACTTCCTCATTTTTGTGTAGTTCCCCTTTCTGAAATTAAATGCTACTATGGTAGGTTGCTGTGGTGTTTTCCCCACCACAGAGTTGTTAAATTTTATTATATTATGGTCACTATTACCAAGCGGTCCAGCTACATTCACCTCTTGGACCAGATCCTGTGCTCCACTTAGGACTAAATCAAGAATCCTCTTGTAGGTTCCAGGACTAGCTGCTCCAAGAAGCAGTCATTTAAGGGGTCAAGAAACTTTATCTCTGCATCCTGCCCTGAGGTGACATGTACCCAGTCAATATGGGGGATAATTGAAATCCCCCATTATTATTGAGTTTTTTATTTTTATAGCCTCTCTAATCTCCCTGAGCATTTCACAGTCATTATCACCATTCTTGTCAGGTGGTCGGTAGTATATCCCTACTGCTATATTCTTATTATTAGAGCATGGATAGAGCATAGAGATTCTATGGTACATTTTTGTTCATTTAAGATTTTTACTTCATTTGATTTCATGCTTTCTTTCAAATATAGTGCCACTCCCCCACCAGCATGACCTGTTCTGTCCTTCCGATATATTTTGTACTCTGGTATTACAGAAGTAGAGAGATAGGGAAAAATAACTTGGGGTGTTTTTGCTCCTCACTTTTATAGTGCACTCACCCTTTAAAATGCATTTTCCTGAGGGTTAGCCCTAGATAAAGTTCCTTCCAGCTGTGAGGATGGAGACGTGGAGTATCATGGTGAAAGAGGTTCCATGATGTTGTTTGCTGAAATGCAGATCGATCTGTTCCTACTCTCCTCCACTGCCAAAGAATGGCCACTTGAACAGTGATTGCCAGTCAGCTTTGATGACACCTGGGTAGAGACATCAGCTTGTCCTTTGTCTTTGAGAAATCGGTTTATCCTCTCCCCAGACTTTTCTGGTAAACACGTTGTAGTCATAATTTCAGCTTATGTTCATAACTCTTATAGCACATTTTGTACATACATTACACAAGAATATTGATGATCAGCACAGTGTTAGTTTTTAAACGATACCTCACAAGGTACACTTTAAACAAAAATTATTACATTTGTTTGTAGGATGAAAATACAGGGTGCTTTCGATCACAACTGCAAATACCTATTTCTGATCCCCTTTTGGATCCCTTTTTTTATCCCTTTTTGGATAGCACACTTCCATGACCTGACAGAGACTGGAAATCTATCATGGTTTCGCTGAACTATCCTAAACAAAAAAATCACTAAATTAAACTGTATGATATCAGAAGCAAAGGTTTTTCTCCATAGATATGTAAGCCTGTGGCCTGAAGCCTTAGAGAGTAGGGAGATTGCTGGTGACCAGGGAGAGGAGTTGCCCAGAGCTGCTGGAGAACTCAATTGACAGACCCTATACAGGGAGCTTTCTGTTGACATCTGTGGAGGAGAAAAGGGAAACAATTTGGGATATTTGGGGTCAAAATAAGTGAAGTTTTAAGTTTGGGAGTAATAAAAATTATGGTCCCTGTTGGGTAGTGAGAGGACAAGAGATATGCACCAGATGTGCCTGGGGTGAGGGGTCATCATGACCAAATCACAGTATGGCACAGTTGGGTGGCAGAGCCTGGAAAGGGGAAAGGGCTTTCTATTTTCTGGTAGGGAGGACTCTTTTCAGCATCCTGTATGCTACTGATCCCTTCTGAAAACTGCAAAGAGAAAGTGTAGACTTGGCTTTGAGGTAGTGGATGGTGCAGAGGTAGCTTTACCATCATAGGGCAGTAGCTTAGCTGAGGAACTCAGCAGAGGATCCATTACCCTGCAGTCAAAGTTATAATCACTACAGCTGTCCCCAGAGCAGACCAGGCAGCACTCTCCTTATGGGGTGGAAATGGACCTGTCAGATTTCTGGAGTCTACCATTTCTGAACAACAAACAGTGAGTGAGAGTGTAGTGGAGGAGGGAAATGGTTATTGCAGGAATGCATTGCCTTATTCACCACTTATGCTGTGACAGGACTGAGTTTAAGACTACTGTCAAGACACCCTGGGGGATACGAGTCTTAATAGATATCATAAATCAAAATATTTGTATATTACTGGCTTTACAAAGCTTATTCTGTGTCCATTTTTCCTCAATAAAGTTTTCTTGGTTTTATATAGCTGACTCAGTGCATGTGGGTGGAGGCTTGAGCTGTTGTTCTTTGTTACGTTTTCAGAGAAAACTCCCTAGATAATTGAACCTGGCCATATTTGCTTCTGACAACACCTGGCAGTAGGGTTACAGATATATATTGGTGAGAATACATGCATATAGTGCTGTGTGTGTGTTTGTGTTTGAGCGTATGATCATAATAACCATAAAAGTCAGTATGTTACCAGATAAATCAGCTTTGAATCAAAGCCCTTCATATGGGAGCCTGAGAACAATTACCTCAGAAGATGGAAGATGTGCAGAGCTGCAGATGAAGTGCAAGAATTGCTGCTGGCTTGAGGTAATACAGCTGCTCCTTCCCTTAATAACAGGGCGGGGGAAACAAAAGTGGATTTAGGCTTGATAGTGACTTAGCTGTATAAAATGTATCTGTTAAGTGTAGCTGTACTATTGACAGTGGAGAAGGTGTGCACCTACCACACTTCCTTTGTCAGGGAGACAAATGTTGAAAAACAGCTGAATACCATACTGCTTTCTAACCCTATTAGCTGTTGTGACATTGTATCTTAAAATGAGAGGCACAATTCCTGCCCAGCTCTTTGGTTATGTTTGGGGGCATTAATTTGCATCACTCCTTTACAGGGTGTAGCATACGCCCTCCCTTGTCACCATAAGTGTTATGGGGGTGGTCATGTGTGGTGGGGAAGGAGCCAAAACTCTGTCTTCTCCCTAACCACTCTCTGTCCTGTTGTTCCATGGGTGGGAGAGCATCTGTAGCACAGCCCATGCACATGAATGGGGCTGTAATTTGGGGAGGGGTAACAAGAGCTGTATGATGGTGGGAAAGCCTTACTCTCTCTTATGCCTTTGCATGTTACAGGGGCATAATCTAGCCTGTACATAGCAAATGCTGCTTTTTCATAGGTATTCCTGCTACAAGTTTATTGTATCTGCTTTATAATAAAAAAAATTCCACCTTGGAAAATACAGTGTAAAACTAATTAAACATAAGGTTTTGTGCAGCTTGGAGTCTGGTACGTGGTTCTTCTGTAAAAGTCTACCACAGATTGTCTGCATAAAAATAATTCTATATGATCATCTAGCAAGCATTGAACTGCCATTGTCTTTCACATTAATGAGGTAGCTTCTATACTGAATGAGTAGCCATTTCTAACAAATGAGGCCAACGACTAGCTGCCTAGCATTTAAGTCATGGGACTTGTGCTTCTGTTCTCCTTACTGAGTGCTACTTGCAGCCAAAAATTAAGGAAAAAGCTTTTGGACTCAATAGTTTGTGTAATAAAGTCTACTGGCAAGGAGACAAATACACACAATTGCACATAGGGGGAACAAAGTGAAAAGCCTACAGAAATAAATATTTAATGGCTGTAAAGAATCAAAGATAAAAGAAATTAAGTTTTAGTAATTGTTTCTGATGTCTTTAGTTTTTGCCCTTGGTTAAAGGAAATCTGAACTTTGATGTGACTGAGATGAGACATTGCTGTTTGGTTCCTTACAAAAGCATACCATGTTCATCCTCAAGTGCTTTAGTAATATATGGTCAGAGATATATATAAAAATTGCTCTCTCTCTCTTGTCAATATACTGTGTGAGGCAGGAAGTTGGGAGGAAATTGAAGTTTTCTGCTGAACACTCATAAATCTGAATCTGTTACTCATTAACGAGCCCTGTATCTCTTTCTTAACTTTATTGTTAGCAGATTTATTGCATGGAAAGGGTGTGGTTTAGAAAGTCCAGGAAAGTGTACCCTTCGATCTGCAGAAGAGGCACAGCATGGACTACAGCAGTGTGAGCTGCCTCAGCTTCCATACTCCGCTAATGTGTTTTTAATCCTTAATTGAAAAGATGGAAACTTATTGATGGAATAATGTGGAGAGAAGGTAGTTTGCTCTCCAGGCCCATTTAATTCTGGGTTTCTTCCCTGCCAGAGAAGGTGCCAATGGTGGAGATATCTTTCACTTGAGAAACTGGATGTTTTAGGAGGTTGCTAATGGGTTATACAGGGCTCTTTCATCTCTAGGCTCAAATCCAACCCAGGATAACAATGACTGAAAATTGTTGCCATCTGCCTACTGTTCAACTGCCTATGTGAAATGAATCCATGGCTTTGATCTAGATCAGGGGTAGGCAACCTATGGAACATGTGCTGAAGGCGGCACATGAGCTGATTGTCAGTGGCACTCACACTGCCCAGGTCCTGGCCACCGGTCCGGGGGGCTCTGCATTTTAATGTAATTTTAAATGAAACTTCTTAAACATTTTAAAAACCTTATTTACTTTACATACAACAATAGTTTAGTTATATATTATAGACTTATAGAAAGAGATCTTCTAAAAATTTTAACATGTATTACTGGCATGCGAAACCTTAAATTAGAGTGAATAAATGAAGACTCGGCACACCACTTCTGAAAGGTTGCTGACTCCTGATCTAGATCCTCAGACTGTCTACATCTCAGAAACAGCCTCTGTATTGCCACCTTTTTTCATTCCAAAGAAGTTATTTTACAAGCAGCTCCCCCTCACATACACACACATATCAGTGCTAGACAGATGGTCAGTGGGCTTATAAATGTATTTAAACAAGCTGTCCAATCCCTACAATTTTGTTATAACCCGGTAAGGTCCTGTCATTGAGTCTTTACAGCCTAGCACCTCATAAGAGGGAGGAAATGAACTCTGGAGTGACTCATGGCATGCAGTCTTTCATTTTTTGTGTGCTGTCTGAATCTAGCATGGCGGGGAGTGACAAGAAATTGGAACCATCAATTGTTATACTGGTCCATCCCAGGGGTCTAGTTAGTCCCAATGTCTTGTATCCATCAGTGGTCAGTATCATTTACCTCAGAGGAAGAAACTTTGCAGTGGGTAGTTTTTGAAGGTCCAAACATCTGAAGGAAATTCAGCTTTTATGTTCTAAACAATCTGTGCCCTCATGCAGCCCCATGTCATTTGGCTGTGTGTTGGCAATCACCATAGAAGACTGAGGCAAGGAATCTTCCCCCCCCCCCTCAAGTAGCTCAGAAGCCTTGCTGTATGCCACAATGGCTGGTGGTTCTGCATAGTTATGGGGCACGTCTACACCTCTGAGCATTCCCCTCTCCCAGATGGTTCCTAAGCATTCGAATACAGGGGTACGCACTAATTACAGCTCCATGGCATGTATGCTCATTACTTTGAGCCTCCGTATCCTGCCACATCCTCCCTCACAGAACAGCCATTCAGTTAGGATCCTCTGTACCTGTGGTGGTGGGTAAGCAGAATTTGCCAAAATACCTAATTTTGGAACTGACAAAATGAAGTACTCTTTTACTATTTATGTTTTTATATCACAAGCACATTGACTATAATGAGCACAGTTTTTGGATGAACAGGACTATGCACAAAATACTGTTGAGAAGATTTTCATTATTTGGATAACCATACCTTTAAAGTAGCTGTCTGTTCCATGCAGTAACAGAGTCCATTCTGAATGAACAGCTTGTCTTGAAGCTGCAAAGTTTTCTTTTGCTGAATTTTTGATCTGAACATATGTGTTATGTTAATCTAAACCTTTTGGAGCTATAACACCAATAAACTTGGCTGTTAGTGTTGTGAAGAAGAGAAATCCATTGAACTAGCATCAAAATAAATTTAAATACAAAAAGCACATCAGTGCACAACATAAAGGTGGTGTAAGTTATGTGTCAGGTGAAAATTGTTCCATAAATAGATGTAAGTGGTAAATTGTTATAACTTAGAACAATTTGGCATTCATTAAATATGCAAAAGAGGTGTAATTTATATGCTGAAGGAATAGAAGGGAGGAGGGCTATAGCAGGAAAAGTACAATACCTCAGCTTTAAAATTCTGCATGTTTAGCAGAAAGAGAGTGTATCTTTCTTTTTACAAGTATCAGAGGGGTAGCCGTGTTAGTCTGGATCTGTAAAAAGCGACAGAGTCCTGTGGCACCTTATAGACTAACAGACATATTGGAGCATAAGCTTTCGTGGGTGAATACCCACTTCGTCAGATGCATGACATGGGTCAGACGTGGGTATTCACCCACGAAAGCTTATGCTCCAATACCTCTGTTAGTCTATAAGGTGCCACAGGACTCGCTATCTTTTTACAGGATATTCACGTCATTCAGTGGTATTCACCCTGCAGCACAAGTAAATTTGTAAGTCTCTGGATCTATAAAATACAGTAAGAACCTATAGAGTATCAGGGAAGAGAATCCCAAATCTTGTGCATTTATTTGAATAATGTATCCCAGAAGTCTTTTGGAATCTAAACACTGTAAAACACCTGAAATCTGACTCGGTGTGACAGTTTCACACAACTCTAGTTACAGCACTTGTATACAGAATACAGGTGTTTCACTGACTAAGTGAAAGTTCTATTTTGATGCTTAATATACAAGGCTTCATATACAATTACCAATGCTAGTATACTTCAATATGCTACACTTGGAAAAATACAAGGAAACTAAGGTTGCGATAGAATGTAACAGGCCACTTCCTGTAAAGTGAACTGCCATCAGCACATAAAACTTGTTCTTTGTGGTTGGCAGTGGCTATATTTTGCTTCTAGAAGTAATTGCAGTGTTGGCTATGATCTATAAAACAATAAATAATCTGAGACCCACAGGTTGGAGAGCTCCTTTTTCCTCATGTCCTGTCAAAGTATGGAAGATGTGATTTGTCATCTTTGATGACAGTGCTTAGGATAGTTTGGCCAGTTCCTTGCTATAAAGATCCAAAACCAGTGACTGTGTATTCTCAGTGGAGGGCCTACACCTTTGGAATATATTCTATCCAGCAACCCGCCATAGTCCAAGGAAACCTCTCTCTTTGCTCAATGACTTGACCAATGGGACCATCCTAAGTTATTTTATTTAACTGAATCTGATACATACATATTTTTGTATGTATTTCATTAGGTGCAATGTGTCAAGGGTGGTTTATAAGTTTAAAATTAAACAAATCCGTAGATCCACCTAGTCATATCTTTAATATCACTAACTGTTTTTGTTCTTTATAGATACACCCAGATAGTCATAATATTGATTAAAAATAAATAAATAAACAAAACAATAACTTGAAAAGGGCAGCATGAATTATTAGATGTGGAATTTTCTTAGACCTACCATTGCAATTGCACATTCAGATTGAAAATGTGATACCTTGTGTCAAATGTTATAAAAATTTTACATTTTAGACTACCATGTGTTCCATCTTCTCTGACCTTGGATTCAGCCTCTAAAAAGAGTGGAAACTGAAGGTGAACATCTCTGAAACCCTTTATGCTCAGATAAACTTCCATTATCTTTCCAGAGTTCATCAATTACAATTTTTTTTAGGAAAACACAAGCCATTTTGATTTCTAGATAGTTAAATTATTTGGGAACAAGCTTCCTTATAAACTTCACCTAAATACAGCAGCTAAACTAAACACCGCCAGCTGTTGAATGTGTCCATTAAACTTTAATTGCTCAAATTAACATTATCAACAAGCTGTGCTTTATACATCTCAGAGATTATTAGTGTTGTTATACTTAAATACACCCATAACAAAATGGGACAGTACAGTACTGATGAATAAAACAATTCAGCCATTCTTAAAGGGAAACAGAAGGGAAACAGAAGTAGCCGAAATTGGAGTAATAAAACTAGGACACCATAAATGCTAGATAAACAAGATCAGGAAGTGGGATTAATTGTGTGAGTCATGTAAATCAAATATGTCTTCCTCCCATTTCCTGTTTTAAATCCTAGTATGCAAAGTGGTAGATAAGGTTTTCACAGATAATGGCTAGAAAATAACAGAAAAGTAGGCAGTTTGGAGGGATCCCATCCATGCTCTGCTAAACTTTGACAGATCAGTCTTGATGTACTTAAGCCCTTTGCAAATGTGGGTGAATGAGACTGTTGCTGAACCAGTTTTAAATGCAGTAAAACTGGTCCACATTTACATAGTTAAGTTTGTTTAGCTATTTGGATGAGAGAATTAATAAACAATTTGTAAGGACCTAAAGCAGTGGTGGGCAACCTGCAGGAATGGAAAACCGCAGTCACTGGGAGCTGCGGACGGCTGTGCCTGCGGACAGTCAATGTAAACATTGTCTCGCGACCTGCCAGCAGATTACCCTGATGGGCCGCAGGTTGCCCACCACTGACCTAGAGAATACTAAGGTAATAAGTAAGAGACAACAATTTGATAGTCAAAAATGAATCATGCCAAACCAAACTAATTTACTTCTTTTACAGGGTTACTGGCCTAGTGAATGCCATCCACAAGTGGGGACTGTAGTCATGATGCATCTTGATTTTATTCAGGATTTTGACACAGTCCCACATGATATTCTTATAAGCAAACTAAGGAAAAGAGCATACTCTTTGAAAGAGCATCCTCAAAGAGTAGTTAACTTCACTCTTACTGTGTAATCAAATTAATGCTCATTCTTCCCTTTTGCTGGAACAAATTTCATAGTCTAAGTCAAGCCTTTGTGAAAGTTCTTTCTCTCATGCTGAAAGCCTCCATAAACAACAGTCTGGGCTAACTTAACTCTTCATCAATTTAAGCATAGTTTACTTGATCTACATAGATAAAGTTAAAAGTGGACTGAAATTAAATCTACATATACACAAAAATAAAGTTCACACTTTGTGAGTGTTCCTATACCAGGTCTGTTGAGGTTGCAAGACTGCATAGCTCACCAAGATAAACTGTTAAAAAAGTAAAGAAATAAGTAAAGATGGTCAAAACTCTGAATTTTCATTACATGGAAAATTCCAACATTTTGAAAGTGTTTTGTTCCAAATATCAACATTTCCTTCAAAATGAATATTTTTTTCAAGTCAATTGAAATATTTTGTTTTGATATCAAACATTTCATTTGACCTTTCAAAATGTTATATTTTATAATGATATTTTATCTTAAATTATGTTTTAATAATAATTTTAAAATAATATAGTATAAAATATGCACTAATCAGTGATTGGTATTGTAATTAGTAATTACTTTGGTATTGTAACTGGTATTCTAAATGTTAAGTGGTATTCTAATTTATTTCATACCTGGTACTTGATTTACTAATTTTCAATAATTGGTATTCTAATTGGTATATTATAAAAACTAAGATTACAAATAAAATTAAAAATATATAAAAATGTCATGTACTCCTACACCAGATATGAACTGGCAACAGAGCTTGCTTATTCACACCAGATGTGTCCATCATAAGATCCATTAATGGTCTGCCAGGAATGGCTGAGGTGCATTTAAATAAGGTATTTTACACACAGTTGCAGGTAGTGGCTGAACAGTATAATACAGTTTATCATTCCATTACATCTCCCCCTTTAAGTTCCACATTCCTACCATTCCCAAATTTTCCACTATCATGCTATCTTTGGTGATCACTATGAATCAGTCTCTTAAGTGTCTCTGAATCATACTGGTTGTCTAATTACATAACCCGAACACAACTTGGTTATCTGGCTGTCCCTTAGTTGCAACGACTGGCTGTGGAATTCTTGAGTTGTTGACTTCTTGTTCTGCATCTGACATCTGTAGAGTTTGCTCTGTTGATTAACTCTGAGAAACAAACTGTAGATATCAATGGTTTCTACTGAACTCTCCACTATCATACTTGATCAGATATGATCTGGATGCTGAATTATTTGTCTTTATGACAGCTGGAGGTTTCCATCCCTTTTCTCCATCCAATTTGATATGAACATAGTCACTGGGTTCTAGACCCGGCAGTTCTGTGAGTAACGTCTGTTATAAAAGTGTTTATAAGTTCTTTTAGCCTTTTTATCTGATTTGGATACTCTCTTCATGGCTGGCCACTTTGGAGAATGAAATAGAACGTAAGTTGGAGCAGTAGTTATGAGTTGTCTTCCCAGCAGGAGTTGTGCTGGACTATATCCAATAGCTGCTATTGGTGTCAGTCTGTAACTCAGAAGAGCAAGGAATGGATCTTTCCACTGCAGAATTTTCTTGGCAGTCTGTACAGCTCTCTCAGCCTCCCCATTCACTTGTGGATAGTGTGGGCCGACTTAAATTCTGCTGCATTGAATTGTGGTCTGTTATTCATTATTGGAATACTAAAGTGAGCAAAAGTGCACTTCAGTTTCTCAATAACATTGTGACATTATTTCTATATACCTGTTAAAATAGTCCATGATGACAAGGTAATGATGTCCTCTGAACAGGGCCGGCTCTAACTTTTTTGCCGCTCCAAGCAGCAAAAAAAAGCGCCGCCCCGCCGTAACACCCCCCCCACACCGAGTGCCGCGCCGCCGAACCCCCCCCGCCGAGCGCCGCGCCGCTGAACAACCGCCGCCCCCGCCGCGCTGCCGAACACCCCCCACCCCCGCCGCGCTGCTGAACCCCCCCGCGCAGAGCGCCGCCGAAACCCCCGCGAGCGCCGCGCCGCCGAACAGCCCCCGCCCCCCGTGGAGCGCTGCGCTGCTGATACCCCTGCCGAGCGCTGTGCCGCCGAACACCTCCGCCCCCCGCGGAGCGCTGCACTGCTGAAGACCCCCCCCACGCGGCGCACCGCCAAACACCCCCCACTGAGCACCACGCCGCCGAACACCCTCCCGCCCCCTGCGGAGCACCGCGCCGCCAAACACCCCCCACCGAGCGCCGTGCTGCCGGAATCCCCCCCCCGCTGAGCGCCGCACCGCGCTGCCCTCCGCCACCCCAAGATTGGCCGCCCCTTAGCAGGTGCCGCCCAAGCACATGCTTGGTTGCCTGGTGCCTGGAGCCGGCCCTGCCTCTGAATGTGCATAAATCTACATCTTATCTCTTCCAAGGTCTGTCTGTCAAAGGTGTTGTTATTAAAGGTTATTTGTGTTGTATTGGTCTGTTAGTTCACATGCAGTTACTTTATTCTTTATGTCCTTGCTTATGCCCAGCCACCACACTGACTACTTGGAGCATTCACGGCATTTAGTTAATGCTTGATGTCCTTCATGGATAAGGTTTAGGATTTCTCCTCTCCTAGTTTGGAATTACAATGAAATTTTCTTTAACCATCAGTCCATTTGACTTGCTTAATTCAAAGTAAAGTAGTCTCTTTTCACTTCCTTAGTGTCCTTTAGATACTTGGGATCCTTTAGATACTGCCCCTAATCTAATTTAGAACTTCCTGAAGTTGTGTGTCTGTCAAGGTTGCTTTTTGTAGATGGAGTTGTCCCTTTTCTGACACTGGTCTATATGTGTCCACACATATGCCTTTACATCATCTTCTAGCTCACAGGTACAAGGGTGTGATGCTGATTTTCATGACAAAGCATCTGCTACTACCAGATTTTTCACCTTGCTCCTGCCTTTTCTACTGTTTGACTAATTCTGACTGCTTTGCTATCTGAATAGCTATGGCTAGGGAAATCTTTCTTCAGTTGTAGCTGCTAAGAAAGGTTTTTATCTGTTAACCCAATAACCAGCCTCTCTCTGATACTTTAATGTTTTGCATTCCCAAAATCACAGTTTTCAGCCAATGCATGCAGAGCTCTTATAAAACAGTCAACATTTCCCCCTGGTTCTTGAACTATCTGGTGAAAACATGCTCTTTCATAAGCCACATTTCTCTGTGATATAGAGTATGCATCAAACATAGCCAGAACCCTTTCACAGTCATCTTTGTGAGGTTTCTAAGTAAAGTCAAAGGATTTAAAGATATGCTCTGCCTGCTTCCCCATAGCATAAATTAAAGATGATGCCTCTATATCTCCAGTTTCTTTGTGCAGCTTGGGAGCAATGTGAAATCTTGCAAAATATTGTTTCCTGTCTGATCATTTTGTTATAGCTGAAGTTCTCTGGATCTTTGAATAGTGGCATGTTGAGATCCTGTAACATTTGTTGCTGTTTTCTTTCTGTTTCTGTTCTTAATCTCACTGCCAACATCATGCCATGTACTGGTGTACCAGATATGGACTAACTACAGAGCTTGCTTATTCATACCAGATGTGTCCACCATAAGATCCTTTAATGGTCTGCCAGGGATGGCTGAGGTGCATGTAAATAATGTATTTTTACACAGTTTCACCTAGTGGCTGAACAGTATAATACCATTTAGCATTGCATTACAGTGTGTGTGTACATATGTCACAGGGTGGCTGGCCCCCTGTGATTAAAACAGGCCCATTTCCCATGTGCTGGAGCAGGTGCTCTGTTGAGTCTATTAAGGGGGTGAGATTGTGCTTGGGCTATAAAGCATTAGAAGGAGTTTCTGTGATAGCAGAGTTTGAAAGGGAATCACAGAGTGAAGCTGCTGGGAGAAAGGGTCTCCTGCAGTAATCCCTAAAGCAGGGAGTTGGGGTTGGGTAATAGACCTAGCTGGAATGTTTGTTTTTCCTTTGGGAGAAGGCAAAGCAGGCAGGCTGGGACTTGTCTCTTTTCCAGCTGCTCAGACAGCATGAAGGGATAATCTGAGGGAGGAGGGGGCTGTACCCAATTTAAGGCTGGGTGGAAGATTTTTGTGTGTGTTTATGTTTGGAACTTTGGGCTAATAAATAAAACAGGCCCCAAGAAGGGCTCTGAGTGGATGAGAAGAGTGCATGGACTTTTATTTCAGGAGCCCTGGAGAAGGTGTAAATAGGGGCAGGGCACTGCAGAGGCACTCCTAGCCATTCGGGGATGGTTGGATGGCAGCCACCTCATTACAATATGGAAGTGAGATACTAGATACACTAGAGTTGGAAGAACTGGCATGTTCCATAGATTCAGTATGACTCTATCATTGTGTGAAACAAGGTATAATGGTCAAGTGGATTTTAAAGTATTAAGCCAAAAAGTACTATAGGACAAAATTATTGAGAGAACGACCATACACAAAAATAAATTCAACTATATTCTTGCAAAAAGAAGACTTCCTTGAAGAGAATGAATTGATTTTTTTTTAAAGTTGTTTTACATTCACTGACGCTCTTGTTACCCATGAATTGTATGCTTTTTACTGTTGAAGTCTAGTTGGGATAAAAACTAAAATTCAGGGACTAAATTTTCCCAGCTCAATTGGTGTTGCAGTTTAAATTTAGTTTTCTTGTTAACGATCAAATTTCCTCTGCACCAAGCAGAATGGACAGGGGAGTCTATTTCCAGTGCCACTCCTCAGTTCTCACATTAGGAAGGTAAGGTCCAAGCGTGAGAATCATGGCAGAGGCTATCTGTAGAGAAATAATAAACACATTTCACAGATGGGGATACTGAGGTATAAAAAGTTTAAGTGACTTGTCCACAATCACACAGCAAGACAGTGGCAAAGCCAGGAATAGAACTTAGAAATCCTGACTTTCAGTTCCCTACACTTGCCACTTGATCTCACTCCTCTCCACAGTTTACATGTTGTTTAAACTGCCCAAAGTAGGTTTTGAAATGACCCCATTAAGATGAACAGACATTAACATACCTTCAGGTGCTGTTGTGTCATTCTATCTGGGTGCATGTTCAGGAAGACTGCAGTGCCTCCATTTATACTGGAGGCTTTCCTAAATCATGCATTAGTACACACCAACTGGGGTGTAAATTCTAATGTGCTCGAACATGTCATGCACGAACTGGCCCACGTGGATCCTGCTGGCACATACTAATACTTCCGTGGTGTGTTTTAATGTAGTTCCTTTTCAAACAGGACTATGTTACCATACATTAGGGAACTTTTAGTGCATGCCAGCAGGATCCTTGTGGAGCAGTTATTGTGGAACACACTGATGTGTACTAGAATTTACATTCCAGCTGGTGCACACTATAGACAAGCCCTGGATCAACTCTTCCTTTGCAGTAGAACAGCTACTCAGCACAGTCAACTGACAGAGAGAAAGCCAGGATAGTCCCAGCTAAAGTAAAAGATAAAAAAAGCAGGAATAAAATATTCTTGATAACAGTTTTTAATATTTTCTAATTCACTGTTCTTACTCCATATTTTTCCTAACCTACTTTCCCAGCCCCTCCTTTTTACAGTGCTATTAGGCTGCAGATTTTTGTTAAGCCCTGTGATGGGATGTGTGCTCTACACATAGTGGGAAAGGGTTAATATGGACCTGAGAGGCCAATTAATCTGCCTGCTCACAGCTGGAGGGTGGGCCAGACCTAATCACAAATAAAGTCCAGCTGAGGGAGCTCAGGGCTTGTTTCCATAAAGAGCTGGGAGAAGGCCATTGTGGGGGAGGAAATACAGAGAAAAGGAGGCAGGGGTGTATCTTTTTGCTGAGGAATAGCCTGAAGAAAGGCTGAGAAGTGGAGAAGAGTAGGCAGGCTTTTCCAATAACTAATAAGAGCCTATCCAAACTCCTGAGTAAAAGGAGGAGGAAGCCAGCCCTTGGATTGTGGAGTCAGGTGGACTGAAGCACAGGATAGTATGAAACAACAGAGGTATGAGATGGCTGTCATCTGAGCTGGTGGCTTGATTTTTATTCACTCAGTTAGTCAATCACTCAGAAGGGGTAGGTTTCTGGCTGGATAGGCAAGTGTAGAGACCTGAAAGTCAGGATTTCTAAGTTCTATTCCTGGTTTTGCCACTGTCTGATTAGCCTACTCTTTTGGTCAGTGTAGGCTAAAGGACAGTAGGGAGGAAACTGAGGTAAGGGTGTTTGTAAAACCATATTTAGCATCTTTGCAAAATGTACATTGAAATCTAAGCTTTACCAAATGTTTAGGTTGTTGAGGCCTGTAATTTTGGTTCAGATCTACTTCTAGTAATTCACTAAAATTCACTTATAGTAATTTTACAAGTCCATGTTAGTAAGGTTGGTAAAGCTCAATGACTTAAAAAAATAAGAATGTTAACAGGTCTCTGCATGACGGAACAATTTAGATCCAAATGTGAAAAGAGAGACTTGAGTGGAGATGTAGTATGCTCAGGAGAACCAGAGCTTTTGCACTTGTTAGTGCTTTAATTACACTGGGACTAATTTACTGGTGACTGGCTAACTCTGCTTTTATCAGTCTACTTTTTCTCATTTGGAAGCAAACAGATATAAACTTAGTCACACATTGTAAAATTATATCTGTTTTTCAAAGATGTACATGGAAAGAGTTTAAACTTTTGTGTTTGATGAGGTATATGCGGTTAGAGAGAAGGGAGTCTAGCCTTTGTAATTGAAAATACACTGACATTAAAGGTAAACAAGAAAAGACATACTAAATGTGTAACACTTGATAAATCAGAAAATCAATGCTGAGCTATACAGATTCTGAAGACATTTAGTATTATGCAGGGAGGATCATAGCAGTTGCTTGATGCACTAATGCAAGTTTCAGGTGCTTGTAAACTGTTGGGTCTTCAGTCCTTGTGGATTTTTTTTCCCCCGCTTGCTGAATAGGGAAGTTCTAGTGAGCAGATGGCTTTGCCTATTTCCTTTCCTTTTTCTAATTAAAATATCCTTGATGACATACTGTAATTAAGATCTCAGAAGCTAGGTGGAAATCTTCCCCTTTTGAATGGGGGGAAAAAAGCAAGTAGCCTCTGTGATGGGTTGTGCACCACTCTTCCCTTCTCCCCTACCCCCCAGGTGCCACCTGATGTACTGGGGACCCACTGAGCCTGCCTGTTCCACCAGCCTGGGCTCCCTCACCCTGTCCTGTTGTGCCAGGCCCTCAAGCCTCCTCTAGCACACAGGTTGGGACACACCCAGCTGCAAAAGTAAACAGACACTGAGACCAGCTCTGTGTGGGAAGATTTGGCTCAGGGATAGCCTAGCACTCAAGTGCACACCCCTTCTGGAGTGTAAACCCAAAATTGCATTGTCTTGCACTGCACATAAATCTGTACCATGTAAGCTCATGAAAATCACCCTCTCCTTCAATGTGGAGAAAGATCTGCATAGCTTCTCACCCATCCCCAGTTATGAATTGCACAAACTGCTTTGTAGAAAACAAAAACAAGTTTAACTACAAAGAGTAGATTTTAAGTGACTATAAGTGATAGGTAATCTGCTTTGATCTGTTTGCTTCATAAATAAACAAATAGCAAACTCAGTTTAACACACTAGAAAGGTAGGATATAAGTTAGCAAATTCTCACCCTGAGTGATGCAGGCTGGCAGATTCTTGAGGCACAAGTTGCCCTGGCTTTCCCAGGCTTTCATACACCGGTTAGATCCTTCTAACCTGGGACCATCACTTCCCACAGTTCAGTCCTTGCCCCTCAGGTGTTTCTGGGTGTGTGTTGCAGAGAAAGTGAGGTCATTGTCCCTCTTTACATCTTCTTCCCACTTGCTGGAAAGCTCTTTTGCTGTGACCTGAGTCAAACAATTCCCATGGTGTAGTGCTATCTCTGAGAGGTTTCCATTGTACACAGTTCCTGGGGTAATCCTTGTGCTTATGTGCATCTACTCAATGAGCCATTAACATTGTTTGGCCTTTTTTACTGTTTTATCTGTAAGGCTGCTTTGTGGGTGCTTTCTACCTCACAACATGTTTCAGTAACACATACATAGCCTAACTTCAAATACAGCGATGATTCATACAATCCAACAAGATATTAATGTCTAGCAGATCAAGACTTTTAGAATACCTCATAAGATGTACTTTGTACAAAACATTTTGTAATTAAATGACAGTGGTGAATAGTGGGGTGTCACAGCCTCCATCTCCAGGATCACTTGCTTTGATGGTTATCCTTAAATAACTGATTTTTCACAATATTCAATTTGACTGATCACTTAATTCTTATCCACATTTTCAGGGGCTTCACATCTCTCTTCAAACATCACACCATAGCCTTGGAGCCTCCTCTCCCTGTGCAGGGCCTTCCAGTAACTCTTCAGCATCCCCCTTTCTCTAGAATCATACAACAATATAATACTTGCTTCCTGTGGGAAGCTCACAACTAGATCTTCCACCCTTTTATGCAGGATCTAAGTTTTAGTGGCAACTGGATACAGGCAAAAGGTCTGCCAGACTTTCTGAGCCTTCTAATGGGAGGCAGGGTGGAATTCCATCCTTATGGAAGGGACTGGTAGGGAACAATGCCTTTGGTGGGAATCAAAGAAAAAGATCCTTACCTGAACCTCAAAAAATGTATAGTTTCAGCTTGTGGAATGGGCAAAAGCCAGTACAATCATTTTTTACCATTTATCCAATCTTTGCCTCCAGAACAACTCATTTGATTTAAGTGCTAAATCAAAGGATCCATAACACTAGTTAGCCTTATAACACAAAACAAACATATAAACTTAAGACTAATAATTACCTTTTGGTAATGCTAATAAAATATTATGTTCACATTTCACTAGCAAACTTTGCCAGAAGGGGCAACTGTTCACTATATGGACTAAATTCAAGTGCTTCTGCTTATGAAAATATAACTTTCCATGTTGTTGATCTTTTTTTTTTTTTAAGAGCTTTTAAATGGCCCACTTAAAGGACAAGGGAGAGGATATAAAAATCTCTACTCAGCAACCTTTCCTCTTACTTCAGTTGTCCATATTTTTCCCTAGTGCTGAGGGTATATGTCTGGTGACAGCACAAATATTGACTATCTGGTACAAAGCAGCAGGACATCTTTATGCTTATAGGCTGGCTACTGTTATCAGGGCTATGAGCCATAGCAGCATATCATTAAGGCAGGTGGTGACAGAACACCTTATTCCTCTGGATAATCCCCAAAAGTCAAAGATATCTTCCATGCCTTCAGTACCAACTGCTGTGTATATACCAGGACCAGTCATTTGTTCATGATGGGAATGTAAATATTTTACAAAAGAAGCAATGAACACATCTCACAAATGGAACTCATTCCAACTTCTTTATTAGCGGTTTTCACATTTAGCTCCAGACGGGGCCGGCTCCAGGCACCAGCCCACCAAGCTTGTGCTTGGGGCGGCACCTGGAGGGGGGTGGCACAGCGCTCCGGCTCCGGCCGCCGGGGAGAGCGGAGCCCCAAGCGCCGGGGCTCGCCGCCCTCCCCATTGGCCTCTGGCCACTGGGGAGAGCGGAGCCCCGGCCGGGCACTCCGCCCTCCTCCCAGGGCTCCGGCTGCCCTCCCCCTGGCCGCCAGGGAGAGCGGAGCCCCGGCCGGGGCTCACCGCCCCCCACCCGGCTCCGGCCGCCCTCCCCCCCCTCAACCCCCCCCCCCCGCGCTGGGGGGCAAAAAAGCCAGAGCCGGCCCTGGCTCCAGATAGGCATGCTCAGATTCCCCCCGGATTATTGTATCGCACTGCTACATTTCATCCTGCCTGAAAGCAGCAGGTCTTCACCCAATGTCTTGATGACTGATATTTTTATATCTTGTGTGGCTTTAACGTAGCTTAAAAAAAACTGTATGGGCCATTGGATTCTTCAGAGCAGTAGCAATAGCAACAGCAATGCAGAACAGGAATGCAACACTTTAAAAGGTTAAAGCCAATTCTTTTTTTATCCTCTTTTAAAATAGTCAGAGAATGTCCTTGGAGTTGTGGAACATAAACTAGCTTTTCTCACTTTCGTTAACAACTCGTCCTCTATCTTTCTGGGTACACTTATAAACCAATATAATGTTCACCAGCCAGGCATACAATCTCAGGAATAAAACGCATGAACTCTGGCTAAAAAAAAAATGCAGGCCTTAACAGTACATGGAGCAAAAGAAACAATTCTATTGGAGCTCTGTCAGGGCTCAGCCCAGTGAAATCAAAGCACTCAAGATCTGTGCCTGGTTATGTAACTTAGTATCTTATACTGGTCAGGTCCTGACCTCACTTCCATTTGGGTGACAATGCTGGTGTCCTATTCACCTGTTTCTCCCAGTGTGTCTGAGTTTTCCCAGACCACTCTATACACAGAATGCCCTCTCAGTTGGGATCCACTAAATTTTATCCTCTTGTCTTTCAGATCCATCCTTAAGAGTCTCCTCTTCTGTTCCAGTAGGAAGTGAATAAATCAGTTGTGTATATTTAAAAAAAAAAAAAAATTGGAGCATCAAGATGTGCAAATGCCTTAATACAGATCATAATCCCACTAGCCTTATTAATGACACACCATGTGTAAATTTAAATGTATGCTCTTTGGGGCAAGGATCATGTAGTTTTCTCTTAGAGTTTAGTGCATCTTTGAGTTCTCTGAAAATAATAAATAAGTAACCACAGGAGATCCTGAAGGCTTGCACTTCACACTGAAATCCATCTGAATTACGTGGTACTCAGAATCTCTCAGGACTGGCCCTTTGGTAAAAAAAATCAATGCACCAGCTTAACATGCGCTAATGCAGTGGATCTCAACCAGGCGTCTGTGGCCCCCTGGAGGGCCATGAGCAGGCTTCAGGGGATCCTCCAAATAGTGCCAGCATTACTCACTGGGCCCCAGGGCAGAAAGCCGAAGCCCCAACACATTGGTCTGAAGCCCAGGGCCCTGAACCTCATCATGCGGGGTTGAAGTCGAAGCCTGAGAAATGTAGCTTCATGCGGGGGGGACCCTCTGGTATGGGTCACCAGGCAACTACCCTGTTTGCTCCCCCCTAATGCTGTCCCTGGCTTTTATATGCAGAAAAACAGTTGTTGTGGCACAGGTGGGCTGTGGAGTTTTTATAGCGTGTTGAGGGGGCCTCAGAAAGAAAAAGGTTCAGAACCCCTGCTCTAATGCTAATAAATAGGGACCTACCAAATTCATGGTAAAGAAAAATGCATCAGACCATGAAATCTGATCTCCCCCGTGAAAGCTGACTGTAGTGTTTGTTGGGGTGGGTTTCCACCATGCGCTGGGCTCCAGATGCTAGTACTGTCTGGGCTGGGGACTGATGGGACTTCCTCTTCCCCTGCAGGGGCAGCAGCTGGGGCTGGGTCAAACCCACCTCTGGGAACATCCCCCAGCTGCAGGAAGCTCTGTGGCTGCTGGCTGAGAGCCTAGCTCTGAGGGCAATGCAGAAATGAGGGGGCAGCCCCCAGCCCTGCCCCTTCCCAGCTCTGGTCCTAGTGCTCAGGGGTTAAAGGGGCCTTGGGCTGGCTGTGGGGAGGGGACCACAGTGCCACCTTAATCATGGGAGCCCTGGGTGGCCACCCACCCATAAGACCAGCCCTGCCTCCCCAAAAGTGACAGCCCCCAATATCCTGTGACCTTAACTCCTGCTGATGGCAGTGCTGGCTTTAGGACATGGCATCCATCCAGCAGCTGCTCCTCTCTGGCCACCCAGCTATGAAGGTGGTGACCCTGTCAGCAGCAGCACAGAAGTAAGGGTGGCACTCCAACCCTCCCCCCCCCCCCATTATCCCCTTTTGGGTCAGGACCCCCACAGTTACAACACTGAAATTTCAGATATAAAGATCTGAAACCATGACATTGACTATTTTTAAATACCTATGATGGTGAAATTGACCAAAATGGACCATGAATTTGGTAGGGCCCTACTAATAACCATTCTTAGCATTGATATAGTGCTTTTCATCTGGAGACCTCCTTGTGCTTTATAAAAGTAAAGAGTAAACAGTGTTACCACTATCTTACAAGTGGGGGAACTGAGGCATAGAAGGGTAAAATGACTGTTTGAGGGCACATGGCAGATTAGGGTAAAACTGAGAACAGAACCCAGGGCTCCTAACTCCAGGCCTATCCTGGGATTCACTAAGTGGCTTCAGCGTGTCCCTTGTTTTAAGCATGAGTAGCACTGAAGTCAATGGGACTATTTGTGTATTTAAGTACCATGCTGAATTGGGATCCTAGTGCTCATTCCACTCAGCCATACAGCTCCTAGAGGGCAATAGCACATATACAGACACATGTAAAAGTGTGTGTAAGTATGATAAGGTACTTGTTTGAGATACTGTGTTACTAGTCACTCCTTCCTAGAGCTGGTCAAACCTTTCATTTGAAATCTTTTGTTTGAAGTTGCTCATAGGAAATTCTCATTTCATTTCTATTAGAAATGTTTGTTTTCTCTTGGTTTTCAAAAACCATTTCAAAATTTTGAAATTGTCTATTCTCTCACTTTCCTCTTTCTCCTCCTCCCCCCGCCCTGAATACAATACAATGAATTTCTAAGGCTTTGGGTTTCGGAGGGGCAGCCGTGTTAGTCCGTATCAGTAAAAACAACGAGGAGTCCTTGTGGTACCTTAGAGACTAACAAATTTATTTGGGCATAAGCTTTCATGGGATATAACCCACTTCATCAGATGCATGGAGGGGAAAATATTTTTTTTAATGTATAAATATACAGCACATGAAAAGATGGGAGTTGCCTTACCAAGTCGGGGGTCAGTGCTAATGAGGCCAATTCAATTAGGGTGGATGTGGCCCATTCCCAGCAGTTCACAAGAAGGTGTGTGTGTCAACAGAAGGGAAATTATTTTTTGTAGTGACCCAGCCACTCCCAGTCTTTATTCAGGCCTAATTTGATGGTGTCAAGTTTGCAAATTAATTCCAGTTCTGCAGTTTCTCATTGAAGTCTGTTTTTGAAGGGTTTTTTTGCTGAAGAATGGGCACTTTTAAGTCTGTTATTGAGTGTCCAGGGAGATTGAAATGCTCTCCTACTGGTTTTTGAATGTTACAGTTCTTGATGTCTGGTTTGTTTCCATTTATTCTTTTGCATAGAGATTGTCAGGTTTGGCCAATGTACATGGCAGAGGGGCATTGCTGGCACACGATGGCATATATCACATTGGTAGATGTGTAGGTGAACGAGCCCCTGATGGCGTGGCTAATGTGGTTAGGTCCTATGATGGTGTCCCTTGAATAGATATGCGGACAGAGTTGGCAACGGAGTTTATTGCAGGGGTTGGTTTCTGGGTTAGTGTTTCTGTTGTGTGGTATGTAGTTTCTGGTGAGTATTTGCTTCAGGTTGGGGGGCTGTCTGTAAGCGAGGACTGGCCTGTTTCCCAAGAGTCTGAGAATGAGAGATCGTCCTTCAGGATAGGTTGTAGATCCTTGATGATGCGTGGAGAGGTTTTAGTTGGGGGCTGTAGGTGATGGCTAGTGGCATTCTGCTACCATCTTTGTTGGGCCTGTCCTGTAGTAGGTGACTTCTGGGTACCCTTCTGGCTCTGTCAATCTGTCAAGGCTTTGGGAGTTTCTTTCACTTCTTCCTCCTTTCTCCTACATTCACTAACTTTTTACAGATATTCTCTCACTGGAAATATTGTGGAGAGGCAAAAAAGAATGCCCCATTCCATCTCCACCTCCCCCTCAAATAAAAACAGACCAGATCTAAATGAATGATGGCCATATGTTAGTGAAGGTCTGGAGGAGGAGTTGTTGTAATTGAGACTTACTTCCTTCCTCCCTGGTTTCCCTGCCTGCCACTCCCCTCCCCTGTTTAGAAGCTTATAAGTATGTTATAGCCTTTGAGCTAAGGAATATGAAGTCTCAATTTCAAATCCCAATCTGCTGCGGAGGATCTATCCAAGGACATTGTATTACATTAGCTTATATAAACACACATTCTGGTTGCCACTACCATCCTGACATATGAAAATCTAAAATATGCCTGATGGCATAGAAATTCAAATTGAGTCCAGACACTGAGTTGATGTAAGGGAACTGTCTCTTTAGTACAATAGCATTGTGGAACATTCAAGTCTTACTCCTAAAATTCTCATGGTAATTTATTTTCATAGTCTACTGTGACTAGACTCTGGTCTATTTGAAAGTGAGTGGAAACCCTAAATTACTAGCCCCAGCATGTTACTAGCGTAAACATTTGTAAAGAAAAATATTACTAGTGAAGACAACTCCTCCTGTGCAAGTGACACACAAATCCCAACAAGACCAATTTATTCTGTAAAATCTATTCTAGGAACAAAAAAATCTAAATTTTCAGTTGTCTTAATTTTTTCAGTTTCCTCAAAAGTACACTGCACAGATTTGGATGTCATTTATCTTAAGTAGGGAGATGTGGGGACCACTGAAGTATTGAGTTATTAAAACTCTATTATGTTTAAGTGACACTTCTGCAGTTTTCTCTGCCTACCTTTCTAGAGATGGTTGAAAAATATTAAATTTCAACCAAAAAGGGCCACTTCCTTTTAACAAAGTTGTATTTCTGTGTTTTTAATAATTAAAAAAAAAAGGTTGTTGCCAGTAGGGGAATAATCATGCCTTAGTGTTTGGGCAAATCTTTTCAAATATGTTAATCACTGAAAAATGCAGTTTTGGTGAACCCAAAGTTATTTTCAAATTTGACACCAATTCACTAAATGTTTTTGGACAAAATAAATAATAATTTTGGGCTAGAATGACCATGGGACTTTGGTGCCATTCACAAAACAGAGCAACTCAACTACCTGGTGCTCAGGGCACTCCCCTGGAAGTGGGAGACCCATGATCAAGTGTTTGCTCCAGTGAATATTTTGTTAGTTATCCAGTGGAACAGCTTCAAAGAGAGAGACAGAGAGCTCGACCTCAGAATACACCATACCCAGCGGGTATGGGGAGACCCAAATTCAAATAGTTCTTTCAAACAGTTAAGGGCAGAAGTCCAGAAACAAAATAGTGTTTCAGGTCAAATGAAACGCTTTGACAGAGCCCATTTTAGGACAAACCATTTGATGAAATTTTTGGCACTTTTCAGTTTTAGTTCAGCCCAAACCAATTTTTTTTAACTGCCAGCCATCTGAAAAATCAATTATTCACCCAGCTCTAATGTTCAGTGCATATGCAGAGATTATAGCCAAAACAAAATGGGCCATTAATCAGTGAGGGCCAATTCTTTCCCTTTTCCACATCTTTTAGTATGTAAGGGAGAATGGGGGAGGGACCTGTGATTGTGCCCATATCAGCCTTCCTTTGAACCCTGCCCTCTACCTGTTGTGTATGTAGCTGAGCTACATCCACAGTGGCTGTAGAAGTGAGAGGGGCAGCTTTGTGGCACTGGGGGTGACATGCCTTGAACTGTCATCCAGGAGACACAACTGCAGTCTATCAACGTCCTAATTCAGCTAGAGACTTCCCCCTCCCCCCCCCCCCTTGCTGAGCCACCATCAAGTCAGCTCAGTGAGTTTTGGAATCCCAGGCTAGTAGTGTCTCATTAATTAATCACTTGGCACTACAGTAAAGCTGAAACACATTGCTGGCTTGATCCACTGAAGGTCAGGAGAAGAAATTGTCATTTTGAGTCAGGGTTTAAGCTATATTCAGTTCCACAGTGAATTCAGGTTAATTGGGAGGATGGCCTGTGATTCAGCAAGAAAACTGAAGTGGATAACCGAAGGAAACAATCCCCGAACAAATTGAATTGATATTTATTCACTAGCATGCATGGTCTGTGTTTGCTGAAGAGGTGTGGAACAGCTTCTTGTGGCATGAAAAGGTCACAGATACAGTTATACTAACTTTGAGGTTCTCACTGAAATATATCTTGATTCTGTGATGTGAATCAGAAGGGGGAGGAGGGTCAGAATTGTCAATTAACCAACTGCAGGACTCTCCAATGGGGATATCCTCACCCCTTCATCTCACTCATGTGGTGACAAGTTTGCCAATCTCCTCTTCACAAGCTTCTAGGATTCCATCTCCTTCTGTTCTTTCTGAATGATAGGAGGCTGGAGGAAAACTTCCACTGGGATCTGACTTTAGTTGAAGCAGGACTTGTGCTTTCTACGTAACCAGTGGGAGCTGTGGGTTCGCTGCTGCTCTGAAATCTCTGTGTCTCAGATGGGCACCCAAAAAGTGCAATGCCTAAAATTGGTGGATCTGCTACAGGCCCACATTTGCTACATGGGCTCATTTAGTCACTTTTTTTCCACTAACAGATGTATTGGAGCATAAGCTTTCGTGGGTCAATACCCACTTCATCAGACGCATGGATTGATGAAGTGGGTATTCACCCACGAAAGCTTATGTTCCAATAAATCTGTTAGTCTTTAAGGTGCCACAGGACTCTTTGTTGCTTTTTACAGAGCCAGACTAACACGGCTACCCCTCTGATACTTTTTTTCACTGTAGGAAAATTTGTGGTGGGGTCTTGCGTGCATAATGGGGTTTTATTGACATTTGAATAAAATGACACAAGATGGGAACAAAGTGTTACTATGACTTTAAGTTGGGACCAGTTCTAAACTGTTTTCTAATGGTGTGTATGGTTAAACATCTGAGTCGAGACCAAAAGGTGGATGTAGAGGTATGCCGTATAGGTAAGATGCTATTAAACTTTCCATAAAATCAGTGGAGGAGAACATTAGTAACAATGAACTAAAACACAAGGCAGAAGTCTAAAGAAAAATCAAATATAAAATGACTGACGATCAGGTGTTGCAAATCATCAGAAATACTGTACCTCTAAATGATCTAGAAAAGACTACTTAAGTCACTGTCTAGGAACATTTTGATGCTAATTCCATTTAATTATATGATTTAGCATTTATACATAGTATAGTAGTTTTCATCAAAACACTGTATTTAATTAAGCCTCACAAATACCTATAAATGGGAAACCTGGGCAAATAAGTTAAGTGACTTGACCAAGGCCACAGAGGTAGTCAGTGCCAAAAACTGGGATTAAAATTCGGGCATCCCTAATTTACTTTCTTGCACTAGTACCATAAAATGACAGGGATGTTTGGCATCTGCAAAAACAAGCAACCTGAATTTCTTTGCATCAACAGCGAACTACTAACAGAAGCTTGTATTTACATTTTTTTGTGTGTACATTAAAGTTTCAGTTCACATAGACACCGCAGACTGCAAGGTCTCCTTTAATTAACCAAACATAATTTAAGACTGTTACTGCTTCAGATGCTGCCAGTGCTTTGTCCCCTGGCACTTGAAAAAAGCCCCTTCCCAGCCCAAAGACCAAAGTTCAGCTTTTGTTCTACACTGATGCACATCCAACTTAACTCCACTGATTTCAACAAATGAATTTGCATGTGTGTAGCGAAGGTATAGAACTACATTTAAAAAAAACTAATGTAAAAAGTATTATGTTTATTCTTTTAATTTGTTCCAATCAACATCAGTTTATACACTGTGCCTAAATAATGTATAATTGTGCATATATTCCCAATTACAAATATAAACTAAATCACCTAAATTCACTCTGAAGATTAGGATGGCCTGTTCTGACAAAGCACATTCTGTTTGGTGTTTGAGCCTCTGCCACTTGGTACTATTTAGTGAGTGAACTTCTGAAGGAGATCCCAAGCACAGCTTGAGTTCCCTTTTATTTGAATGGAACAATGATAAAAGGGGGTGGGAGATGGAAGATCCAGCTACACTTCATTATCTCATTAACTGTGTATAAAGCATGCTGAGATCCTAGGATGAAACTCATACAGTATGGACTTTTTTCCAGATCAGCAAATATCTGAAACACTCTGAATTTTAGTAATAGTTTATTACCGCATCCATCACTTACAAACAATTTGAAGCTATTCTGTCCTGCACATGTCTGTTTATACGTGTGTATACAGGAAATGTCCTCATTATTGACCTGTGAAAAAAGGACAAATTTTTCAGAACTGATCTCTTTGGAGTACAACTCTTTTTTCCCCCCCCTCAGGTCATCTGTATTTCCCCCGCACCCCATTTTTACAAATGACATTTTTTTCCTTCAACTTTCTTAGTAACTTATGTGTTTTGGTTTTTTTAAACATCAGTCTGACCATCAAGCTAAATATTAAGGTTAATTTGAGTAGGCAAACCTACTGAAGTAGTATAATGCACAATAATTCAGATCATGAAGGGTAGGCTCTCCTCTCAAATTTGGGCCCAAAATGTAGGTTTTGTGAAATCAAGCTTTTAGGAGATCTGACAGAAATGCTGTTGAAATTTTTAAAGTCCCATTGTATGACTTTTTAAAATTCCAGTATTTCTTAAAAAAATAACTTGCCTTCACTGTTTGCAAACCAAACATTTCAGCTGTAAGAAACTGCCTGTGAAAAGTCATAAACAAAAGTAAAATTGACTTATTGTCAAGAGTGACTGTTATTCATACACAAAAGAGTGAAAATAAAATGTAATATTTCAAATCCATTGTTTTAATAATCAAAGTTATTAGAAAGCTAGGTAAACAAATCTGTATGTTTACAATATCTTATTTTATTATGCACTGAGTATGTCCCTTTTAATCTGAATGTATTTTAGTAGTGCCCACAATATGAAAAACTGAATTTTTATTAAAATGGACAGAAACTTATACACAGCATATATTATGGCATGAGACAGAAAAATGACACTGAACGAGATAAATATAAAATAAACCATTCTTGGTACCAAGAAACTTTCTTTGCAATGCTCTCCTTCTGGCACTCCATCTTAAGCTTAAGTTTATTTTCAGAGTATTATGCAAGACTTTTTTTTAAGCCAAATCTTTTCAACTGAGTCTAAAACTGAAGCTATTTATATAAAATTATTTTTCTACTTTGTGCTGTACCTATGTGGGTTCATTATATATAAATGGGGGGAAATAACTTGGTGTTCTATAATCATGTGCTACATGGCAATTAGTCAACAGTTATCAAGCATATGGAGTAACACCCAGGATGAATTTAGCTCTATGAGTCCAGTCATCTACTTTGCAGCTATGCTGCCTTGGTCTGTGACCTTGTAAAATTTCACAAGTTAAATGAGTTTGGACCTAGTGTAACAAACCCATGTGATGCAAACGAGACAATTACTAGATAGATCACACAGACACCTTGAGGAAACAAGTATAGACTCCATGTCCTGCAGTTCTAAAAACTTGGGCTCTACCACTTGGGCTAAAGAAGAACTCCTTAACTTGAGCTAGTACATTTTTTTTTTTTTTTTTTTTGGTTCTCTGTGGTTCAGCCCCTTGAAGGTGATATCACTCATAGCCACTCTGACATGAGAGAGTACTTGGATGGGAGACCAGTAATTGAACTCCAGGGTGTTGCAAGAAGTGATGACAGGATTCAATAAGTGGTGCTCATTGCATGAGCACTAAACCATTGTTCCAGGATGGTTGTGCTGGGGAGACTGTGTTGCTGGACTTGCGATCTTTACTAATGTCAGGACTTTAGTTTTTGACCAGAAGTTGTCTTTAAATATCCAACAAAACTTTCTTCAGAATAAAAAGTGTTAACTCCACTGTTACACAATTTCCAGTTCAGGGAATTACATTTTGTCTGCTTAATTTCCTTCTGCAATTCTAATTAGACATGGCATCCTTGGATTTATACCACTGTGCAGTGTTGCTGCATCATTCTGCATACAAAGTACCATCAAAATATAGGGGTTTTTTTAATTAATAAAGTTAGACTAAATTTTAATTTCATCCTATACTATCAGTTGTTTGTATCTTAAATTCTTTTGGACGCTACTACCTGAAAGAACTTATTACTCCTGTCTTCTGTGTCTTAAGCTCTAATCCTGGAAAAATATAAGCACCTGCTTTTTACTTTCTGCATGGGAATAATCACCAGGAGTACAATTAGGAATGTGTGTCAGTCTTTGCAGGATTGGGACCTTAAATGTTAAGATCTTAAGATCAGGGACTATCTTTATGTATCACTCTAGTGTCTAGAACCCTGGGGCCCTGTTACTAACTGAGGCTTTTGAACCCTACTATATATTATAAATATTAATTGTTGGACTATAGGAGAAATTCCACTTTACCAATATCACTTCCTTTGCCACAAGAAAAGCACCTAATGTCCATTGTTCCATTAGTCCTAGAATCTGTGGACATTGTAGACAAGTGTCTCAATAAGAACATAAAACAAGTCTCTTTTAGGCTGATATCTTGACACTCTATTGTTCTCATACGGCCGCTTACATTTGCTTTGAAGATACAAGGATAACAAATGGATGTTTGAGCAATTTAAAATATTTAATTCTCCCAGCTAACCTCTCAAAGTACTCTTGCCAGGAACTAGCATTCGCTTAATATGAAAGTCAGCCTCCAATTTTACCTTGCCCTCTGCTCTTGCATTCAGTCACTTTTAGCAGAAATCCATTAACTGTTCTGGAAACAAGTGACCACACTATATCTGTAACTAGTAGATTCATGTTGGCACCTACTATGCAGATATTGACTAAACAATTGAAGTTTTAATTGTCTATCAAACAGCCAGCTTCAGAGATGAACTAGGAAACTTGAAAGAATTTTCTTTCTTTTGAAAAGAAAAGCTTGTAAACTTACAACTTCAAGCCTAAAAAATTCTGTAATTCCATGTCAGTGTGAAACAGAAGCAGAAGGACCAAAATAAAGTACCTCTAGGAAATCTGTTTAATATATTTGTAGATAGTTAATATCTGTGATATTTTTGATTGATTGAAAGTATGTGAAAACGTATGAATAAACCGAAAGGTCTCCAAACTCTACAGGTTAAACTAGTTTGGATAAGATATGTGTGCTGTCCAAACTAACCTGAAGTCTTCAATACTTTTGAGATTAACACATAATGACGAGGCCTAAATCAAATTGTCCAGTTCCTCTCCCCCAGCTCTATATCAAAGCCTCACAGGGATTCCCCCACACCACCCCTTCCCAGGGAGGAAGTTAGACCCAGATCCACAAATGCATTTGTGTTTCGAACTTCCATTGAAAACTGAGGAAGAGCTTAAATACCTTTCGTGGACCTAGCTATGGTAAAATCCTAGTGAAAACAAGGCCTTTGGCAGTTTTCACAGGTGTTGGCAGAGCAAGGAAAAGATATTGGGGAGCCTAGGATTTACCTCAACCTGCTAACTCATGTTAATACTACAATTTCCTTCTAAAAAATCACTAACTTTATCTCATGTTTAGTTACCTCTTTTTAGCTAACAAGAGGAAAGAAGATATGGCCCCAGGGCTGGAGAAAATCTGGCGTGCAGCATTTATACCAGCTCCACAGTGGATGAGGAGGCTATTTATACCCACTTCAGGGCCTAGTGATATTGCCAGGGCCTTAGTATAACTGAGAATTACGTTCCTCATTACTTGAAAAAGAAATGTATCTGATATGGAAATCAAACAAGGAATGCAGAACCCCACAATGCCATTTCTACAGAGTCACTTTCAGGTTAGAGCCATGCTTCCCCCATAACTAGAAATGAAGAGAGCTGTTTGGTGGGATGGTGAGTGCTTCTGAGAAACCCTGAATCCTGACAGCCCAGGGCGGGCAGTATTATATGTGGATAACTGCATTAGTACATGGTGATGGGTGAAGGGATTGTAACCCCAACAGTGGTTAGCAAGTATCTGTGCAGGCACAGAGAGGTATTAAAAGTTGTTGCAATATAAAATGGGACTGTTTCATTCACTGTTATGCCAGTGTAATTCTACTGAAGTCAATTGATACACTGATATAAGATTAGAATAATACAGTGATGGACCAGACATAATAATCAGACCTGGGTGACTTTTTTTAATAGTTTATTTGCCAAAAAATGAAGTTTCAGGTTAACCAAAGCTCTTTTCAAATTTGACACAAGTTTGCTGGCTACTTTGTCAAAAAAATTGGGCAGTAGGGGGCACTAGATTAATAAAGGTGATTAGGTCCTCTTCCTAAAATCAGCAGAGGCAGTTCCCATCCCTGTATACCTTATAGCCCAGCTGTTACAGTGCTCACAAGGAATGTGGGATACCCGTGTACAAATCTCCACTCTGGAGCAAGGACATGAACCCAGCTCTCCGGTATGGCAAGAGAGCATCCTAGCCTGTAGGCTATTTGGGGGGTGAGGTGCCTTTCTCTATTTCTCCTGTGGAAGCTGTTTCATTTTGTATAAATAATCATTCATTGGAGCAGGGACTGGGACCCAGGTGATTTCCCCTAGTTCCCAGGCTAGAGAGTCATTCTTTCTCGACCAATGAATATTTAATCTACTAAAAAAAAGTATTTTAGTTTGATCCAAAATTATCTTTAATTCTTGTTGGTTCAGCAAGCAAACTGAAAAATTGATTATTCCCACAGCTCTACTAATTAGTATATAAATGCATTCCTAATATAAATACATTACTCATGTTTAAATACATTCAACTGGAAGTGCTTTAACTAAAATGACCAGTAATTGTGCAAGTTCTTATAAATCAGAGTAAACCTTTAGGGACTAATTTTATACCCCACATCAAGCCTTTGACAGTGTAAATCATTATTTGGTAAATTAAATACAATTAAGCAATAAAAATGATTATCTTTTGCAACCACACCAGCTGGCCTCACTTAAGAGTCACGTTTGATTGATCCCATTAATAGTGGAGCTATAAAATTCATGATTCACCTAAGTACCATGAGACTAATTGTTTGCATCTTTTGGTTCCTGATGATATAGTGTTGTTCATATGTACAACCATGCTATCTCGATCTTTGTTTGTTTGTTTGTTTTTTTAGCTAGGGCAGCATGTGGATGGGTTACTTCCAAGGAAAATCCAAGTACTCCTGAAAAAGAATCAGTTTGTGCAACTGTTCCTCTCAATATCTGAATGGATGCCCTCACCTGGTGGTGGAGACAGGGGAATTTTGTAACTCAGAAGACACAAAAATTGAAGTCCTAAGTACTTGTACTTACTTAACCTCATGGTATTTTGTGCAAGGGTAGGACTGGCATCCTGGCCAAATTCCACCTTCAGTAGTACGTTGTTCCACTATCTACTGTATATACTCGTTCATAAGCCGAATATTTTTGGTAAAAAAGTGATGCATCAAAGAGCGGGGGTTGGCTTATAAATGGGTCTACACCAAAATTTGATGATTTTAAACTCCATGGAATCATTAAATTGAATATCTAATACATTGTCATTTTGTTTACCTGGAGCGTCTGCAGGCACAGAGCCCCTCAGCTCCCTGTGTCCGCGGTTCGCCGTTCCCAGCCAATGGGAGCTGCGAGAAGTGGCACACCACTTCCCACAGCTCCCATTGACTGGGAACGGCAAACCGCGGACACTGGGAGCTGAGGGGCTCCATGCCTGTGAACACTCTAGGTAAACAAAACGTCCAGGCCTGCTAGCAGCTTACCCTAATGGGCCAGGAGCCAAAGTTTGCCAACCCCTGAAATATAGGGTCAGCTTATGAAAGGGTCATACAGTTTTTGCTGTTTTTACCTAACCATCTTGGGGGGTCGGCTTATAAACGAATGAGCTAATGAATAAGTATATACGGTCCTTGTAATTCCTCCTGTAGTTTCCATTGGATATAATATTCTTCACATGCTGTCATAGGTCTCCATCCAGCAACACATTTAAACATGTGCTTGGTCATACTGTAATGGAATATCTTATGTGCTTAAGACCCTAAACAATTATGTAATATTGCAAATTACAGCTGCTAAACAGTGCCACGTTTCACCTAAAGTGTGGCTGCATTTTAGTGGTGAATCAAGTAACTCATATCTATAGATATTAACCATTTGACTTCCTGAGTCTAATACATATTTTGGTTGCATTCTCACGTTGCCACCAAATTAAGATAAAGTTTACTTCTCTCTTCATGCTGTATTTTTCATTCTGTCCATAGCCGATATTACAACAGTTCACTGTTGGGAGGTATCTTTGCAACCAAAACACCTATAAATACTAAATTTCTAAACATTAAAAATAAATCTAATGAGGAATATCACCAGGTTGCTGAAGCAAGCCTCTCTCTCCCCACCATCACTGCATGATAATCTTGCAGCAACTTGCACTGTTTATTTAAAAAAAAAAAAATCCCTTTATCCTGTTGGAACAATTTCACACACCTATGACATCCTGGCAGGGATTACAAACTGCCATGAGTCATTAGAATCTGACACATGTCAGCCTGACCACAGGTGTTTTGAGTGCATCTCAGGAATGGAATACCACCCACAGGCAGATTACACAGATTTACCTAGGAACATACCTTCTATTGTTTTAGGAGATATCTTTGATTTTTGGTAATTAAAAATAAGAGTTAGGAGAGGGAGAATTATAAGTTTTTAGAACCTAATAAAGACATGAGGCAGAAGATCTGCTCTGTTACATCCATGCAACCTCAAGTCGTCAATGGGGCTTCACAGGCATAGTTGGGAGCATAACATAAAACATAGGCTGCACCTAAGGCTGGTGGTGGTCGTTATGTTATATCATACATTTACCTTTGCCCTGCTTACTGAATGCAGTGTAATTTGTAACTTTTGAGAACTTTTCAATTAAATGTGCATTCCTGTAGGATCACACAGCATTGTCTCCATGGCAGCTGGCACTCATGGACTGAGGACAACATTTAACTCTTGACCTAAGCAACTTCTGAAGAGTCCAAAGCTGAGCCTCTTAAGCCAAAGCCGTACGTAAGCACACAGAGTCTCATTAAACAATAGCACTAGTCACAGGAGTAAATATTAGTCTACAGTAGTGATGCGCAAACTTTTCCAGTCATGCCTCCCACTTATCATTCACATAATTTGTCACGCACCCCCTTACTTCTGTGCTGCTGCTGGCAATGGCACTGCCTTCAGAGCTGGGCAGCTGAAGAGCAGTATTTGCTGGCTGGGGCATTCATGTTGTTTGCAGCATGGAAGGACAATTTTTTTAACCCTGCTCCTCTCCCGCCCCGCAGTGCCCACTCTGTTTTTATCCCACTTCTGCTATTATGGCAGTGGGTCCTGTGGGTTGGGGGGTGAACCCCCTAATTTGCATACCACAAGTTGCAGAATCCCTCCCAAAATACGTAGGGAAACAAAACCCATCATGTGTAAGTCAACATACTAGCCGAGGCACATGTTTTTCCTACAAGTCTCCTTTCTACCTGCACATTCTTTTTAAATGAACATGATCAGTGATGTTTATAAAATAAGTAATGCCATTGCCAGCTGTCTGTGGTCACTGCCAACTTTACACAGAAAAAAGGTCTGCATATTGCCACACTGAATAAAACGCATTCTAAACAGGCCCCTAAATTTTAATATCAAAAGCTTATGGGTGCGGAATAAAAGCTAAATCCTCCTTTCACAGAAGAAACAGCTGTAGCACATTTTTGAACTATTTGGTTAGAGCCTTGAGAGGAATAAAGCCAACGGAGATTCATTCTGATTAAAGTTATGCTGGTGTAACTTCCGTGATTTCCATGGAATCATTGCTCATTTAAATTTCTGAAAGTGAGAGGTGAATCAGGCCCAATTATGTTTTAGGGGAGAAAATTGTAACCCTGATTAATTATATGCAGGCCTCTGCTCATACATAAGAGATTCTGTACATACCAAGCACATGGGGGATGTTCAAGCAATATTCTGAATAAGTCTATTACTCACCTTCTTCCTTCAACTCCTCTTAACTCTTTGCTGAATCACAGGGCAGAGTACTTTTCAGGAAGCATTACACAGAGGTTAATGGCTGTTGGATGTAAAATCCTGAAAAATAGGTGTTAATAGTTCCCAGTCAATTTCAAAGAGCGTACCATACCAGCTATCAGTAACAATTACACAAGGGGTAAGCATGGGTCACTTTCAGGTTAAAATTAGTGTACATGGATTCTCTGTAACTTGAAGCCTTTAAGCCATGATTTGATGACTTCAATAACTCAGCCGGAGGTTAGGGTCTATTTCAGGAGTGGAACTGCAATGTACATGAGGTCAGACAAAATGATCTTGATGGTCCCTTCTGGCCTTAAAATCTGAGTCTGTGGCAATATAGGATTGCAATTACAATTTCAAATTGGCATTATGGTTGCTTGGTGACCTATGCAAAATGAGAGGGTGGCCGCAGTTCAACTGTCAGGTAGGAAGGGAGGGCCTTGTGGCAAAGGTTGTGAAATGGGACACCATAGACCTCCTAGTCTACAGCCACCTGGTCTGAAATTGGGCAAATTGCTTAATCTCTCTCTGCCTCAGGTACCCAACTGTAAAATGAGGACAGTAGCACTGCCTCACAGGATAAATGCATGAATAGTTGTGAGGTGCTCAGATACAATAGTGATGAGGCCCATATAAGTCAGATAGACATGAAGGCCACATTTGGTGCTGATTTTATGATGTTACTTTCCTGTTTTACAGTTTTGTGACTTACTGCCACCTTCATAAGCACTCTCAGGAGACCAGAAGTTGAATGCACCTTAAAAGATCAGGAATAGCACTTGTTCTTTTGTGTGTGTGTGCTTTTGGCCTTCACAACATCCCCTGGCAATCAGTTCCACAGGTTGACTGTGCATTGCGTTAAGAAGTACTTCCTTATGTTAGTTTTAAACCTGCTATCTATTAATTTCATTGGGAGAGACCTGGATTTTTTTTGTGATGGGGTAAATAACACTTCCTTATTCACTTTCTCCACACTATTTATGATTTTATAGACCTATCATATCCCCAACTTAGTAGTCCCTTTTCCAAGCTGAACAGTCCTTGTCTTTTTAATCTCTTTTCATATGGAAGCTGTTCCATACCCTTAATCATTTTTGTTGCTCTTCTCTGCATCTTTTCCAATTCTAATATCTTTCTTTAAATGGGTTGACCAGAACTGCATTCAGCTTTTAAGGTGTGGGCATACCATGGATTTATATAGTGGCATTATATTTTGTGTCTTCTATCTATCCCTCTCCTACTCATTTCTAACATTCTATTAGCCTTTTTCACTGCCACTGCACATTGAACGGATGTTTTCAAAGAACTATCCACAATTACGCCAAGCTCTCTTTGAGTGGTAACAACTAATTTAGACTTTATCATTTTGTATGTATAGTTAGTGTTTCCAGTGTTTATTACTTTGCATTTATCAACACTGAATTTCATTTGCCATTTTGTTGTGCAGTCACCCAGTTTAGTGAGATCCCTTTGTAACTCTTCGCAGTCAGCTTTGGCTTTAACTATCTTGAGTAATTTTGTATCATCTACAAACTTTGCTACCTCACTGTTCCCCCTTTTCCGTATGATAGATGGATATGTAGAACAGCACAGGTCCCAGTTGAGCTCCTTGGGGGAGTCTGCTATTTACCAGTCTCCACTGTGAAAACTGACCATTTATTCCTACCCTTTGCTTCCTATCTTTTAACCAGTTATTGATCCATGAGAGGACCTTCCCTCCTTGTCAAAAGCTTTCTAAGAGTCCAGGTACACTATATCCACTGGATCCACATGTTTGTTGACCCCCTCAAAGAATTATAATAGAGTGGTGAGGCATGGTTTCCTTTTGTTAAAAGCCATGCTGACTCTTCCCCAACATAATATGTTCATCTATGTATCTAATAATTCTGCTCTAGTTGCAGTTCAAATTCTCTTTTGGCCTCCCTAATTATACTTCTATGCTTGACTTGCCAGAGTTTGTTCCTTTCTATTTTACTCAATAGGATTTGACTTCCAATTTTAAAAAGATGTGTTTTTTGTCTCTAACCACCTCTTTTACTCTTTTTAGCCATCATGGATTTTTATTTTGGTTGTCTTTATTTATATCTATTATTATTATTTTATTATTTATTATTTCATTATATTACAGGTATACATATAGTTTGAGCCTCTGTTATGGTGGTTTTTTTTTAAAGTTTCCATGCAACATGAAGGCATTTCACTCTTGTGACTGCTCCTTTAAATTTATCTTTAACTAACTTCCTCATTTTTGTAGCTCCCCTTTTTGAAGATAAATGCTAACATGGTGGGTTTCTTTGGCATTTCCCCCCCTACAAGGATGTTAAATTTAATTACATTATGGTCACTATTACCGAGCGGTTCAGCTATATTTACCTCTTGGACCAGATCCTGCGCACCACTTAGGACTAAACAAGAATTGTCTCTCCTCTTGTGTGTTCCAGGACTAGCTGCTCCAAGAAGCAGTCATTAATGGTGTCTAGAAGTTTTATCTCTGCATCCCATCCTGAGGTGAAAGGTCCCCAATCAATATCAGAATAGCTGAATTACCCCATTATTACTGGGTGTGACAGGGTGCTCTACTCACTGCTAGGATGGTGCCTTCTTCTGGCCATTCTAGGGATTAGCTTCACAAGGTCAATACCCCTTCCCAGAGTTGCACATCATCTCTACATCCCTCTCTCAGTCTGCAGCCCCTCTCTCACACCACAAGCTGCTGCTGCCTCTTCATGACTCAGCCCTCATGTCAGGTCACTATACACCTTTTCCCCTTCCGGGGTACCAAAGTCTTCCTTCATCAATCCTAATCAGTCTTCCTCCTCACTGCCCCAGTGCTACTTCCTCAGTATCTGGCCAGGGAACCCAGGCCCACCTTCTACTTTGGGTTCCAGCTCAGGGACCATCTAGTCAGCAACCAAGGTCTGTTCCCTTGCTGCCTTTCCTTACCATCTGGCATTCCCCCCTCTCTGAGTTTGCCAGTGTTCTAAGCTCCCTCCTCCCAGGGAATGACTGCAGCCTCTAAACATTCCTCCCTTCTCCCAGGGAGTGACTATTCCCAGCAGCTTCTAATTTTCTGTCTTTATAAATTCAGCCTACCTCATTCCTCCTCAGATGGGCTCCCTCACTCATTCAGGGGATTACCTAGCCATCTGATTCCCCTCAGCTGTGCCCTGTCCGGTTAGTTAGCCCCCTTCTCAATCCACATTAACCCTTTCCAGGCAAATGTGGAGTGAATACCCTACCACACCGGGTTTTCTGTTTTTGTAGCTTCTCAAATTTTCCTGAGCATTTCAGCCACCATCACAATCACCATCCTGGGAAGGGGGTCAGTAGTATATTACTACTGCTATACTCCTACTATTAAAGCATGAAATTTCTGTCCATAGAGACTTTATGCTACAGTTTGATTCATTTAAGATTTTTAATATATATGATTCTATGCTTTCTTTCACATATAGTGTCACTCTCTCACCATTGCAACCAACTCTGCTATTCCTATATATTTTGCACCCTGGTATTCTCATGTCCCATTGATTATCATCATTCCATCAAGTTTCTGTGATGCCTATTACATCAATAGTCTCATTTAATACCAGGCACTCAAGTTCACCCATCTTAGTATTTAGTTTTCTAGCCTTTGTATACGTTTGTCAATATTTGGTTGTCTGCCTTTATGTGATGTAATTGATTGGCACTCTTTGTTTTGTTTGCTTTTCTTCAATTCCTGACTGTACTTTATCAACTTCTTTCCTCTTCACTAAGATGTAGATAATCCCCATTAATACATCCTCCCCTAAGAAATGTCTCTGTCTGAACAGTGTGCTCCTCCATACCTGTTGTCTTTCTCCTAGCCTGTAGTTTAAAAACTCCTCTATGATCTATTTAATTTTACATGCCAGCAGTCTGATTCCATTTTGGTGTAGCCCATCCTCCCTTTATAGGCTTCTCCTTTCCTCAAAAGTTCTCCTGTTCCTAATAAACCTAAATCCCTCCTCCCTACATCATTGTCTCATCCACGCATTGAGACCCAATAGTTCTGCCTACTTAATTGGCCCTGCACATAGAACTGGAAACATGTCTGAGAATGCTACAATGGAGATCCTGGACTTTAATTTCTTACTGAGCAGCCTAAATTTTGCCTCCAGGACTTCTCTCCTATTTTTCCCTATGTCGTTGGTACCTACATGTGCCATGACCACTGACTCCTCCCCAGCTCTGCACATAAGCCTGTCTAGATGTCTCGAGAGGTCACACTGGTAGGCAAGTCACCATGCAGTTCTCCAGGTCATCACAAACCCAACAATCTATATTTCTCTTAATTGAATTCCTCACTACTGTTGCCAGTCTCTTTCAAAACATGTTCTTTCATCTTCAGTATTGAACTTGAGGCTGAGTGTATGAAAGTAAGAATAAAATACTTTTTTCAGCATTGCTGAACACCTGGTAAAACAGAATGATGAACAATAGAGTTATAGTCTACATTTAGGAAAATCAGAAATGCACTTAAATGTAAAAGATTAATCTAAGTTGACTTTCTACATAAAATATGGTGTTTTATCAAGGTACTTTGTTACACTACTTCGTTGCATGACTCAGTATCTTAAAAAATAATGCTCCTGATCATGTTGCATTATATATTAAATTTCTCTCCATTTGTATACATTTACATTGCTGTATCTTAAGTTAATGATGAGATATTTTTTCCTGGCTACATTTCTGATGAGGAAGTCAGCAGTTATGTTTGCTAAAGGTCATGGGAACATCGCATCTTTTTTCATGCTTGATCCAATAATGGAGCCAACAGCGACAACAACAAATTCTGCAAAGCTGTTGACAGTTCTTAAGAAGCAAAACGATACCAGTGCTTTCATTTCCATGATATTCAGATCTTTTTCTGATATGCCTTGGAGCCCAGACTGATAACATATTCATATTTTATGATTTTCATATATCTGGTTTTAAAAACTTCAGTGACATTCTTTTGTGTTTTTAAGATTTACATTTTTTAAATCAAGGTTATGATCTAGCTACAATACCAGGTGAGGAAGAGAATGGCAGGGAAATATGTTAATATATCTGTCCCCTTTTTCAGACTTCAATATAATATAAGCACTAGCAATAATAAACTGATCCAGAATATCCCTGAGAAGAACCTATGAGGTCTGAAGTCACTTTTAGCATGAGTAGATAATTATTTCCTTTTAAACCTTCATTAAAATGGTCAAAATTTTCAAACCTTTATTCTCTTTCTTGTCTCAAAATTCCTGCAGGCCTGGTGCTGAGTTCTTACTCAGGATTGATTCTTTCTTGATGTCAATGGGAGGTTTGTAAGGTCACTAAGCCTGAAGTCCTATCTGTAAAAATCTGAATTATGGGGGAGGGAGATGTTTGGCATCAAATATACATTGAGGACCAGATCCTCAGCTGATATAAATCTGCATAGCTCCTTTCAATGGAGCTGCACTGATTTTCATCAGCTGAGGATCTGGTCCTGAATTTTACAGCAGAAGGGTTTTTTATCAAAGACAGTGTCAAAAAGTATGTTTTCCAATTAACATTATTGACTGTGCTTGCCTTAGAGGAGCTCCCTATGAGTCATTTGTTTAGAGACAGAATAATAGAGGTGGACAATAGTATGCTAATCAAGACAAGATACTAAACCCGGGGGAAGCAGTCACATCACTACAATTTTCCTATCATATCTGAAATTCTGTCCTCGATACATATTTCAATTCTCTGCACACGTGTGTATGAAGTCTCCAAAATATTGCTTTGATTATAGTAATTGTCTTAATTCTTCACTAGTTTGTGCCATATTATTTGTGTGTCCCAAATCTTATTTTATAATGTGTTGTTGCTTAAACCAGTGTAAAAATGTAAACACATCTACACACACAAAATGTTCTCCTTTATATGTAACAAGAATGTCCTTGACAATACCATACATAAAATAGGGAACATATAGTAAAGATCAGGAAGTGGGCACACAGATTACAGGACTTGTCAGTATTTCCACACAAAGAAATATTTATGCAAGCCACCTATCTGCAGTGGCTGGCAAACTTAGGTGTTTATAAGACCTCAGGTGCTTTCTGTGTGAGATAAACCAGTCTTAGAGTTGGTTTCAGAGGTCACACAGTAAAGATGGCTATTCTGACATCAGGGTTGGTGTTCCAAGTCCATCAACTGAGTAATCTTTCCTTTACAGCATGGTTACAATTATGTCCTTTACCTAAGGTACTGTATAGTGTGTACAGCATCTACTGCCTACTGGCCTACAAAAAATCAAGTCCTAATGATGGTGAAGATCTCAGGTCACGAAGGTCTGTGGGGAAAGTTCTGGGTTTTATCTGATATCTTATCTATGAGTGCAGTTTAACTGGCAAACAAGTTTGTATATGCACACCTATGGGTTAGTTTGGTTCTATTTCTTCAGGAGCCTTCAGAATTCTTGGAGCCTTCAGAATTTTTCCTAACATTCACCCTTTTGAGTCCCCAAAATATGGATGAACTGCATTCTTCCAGTTCACTTATGCTTCAGCACTGGCCATTTTGTTGGAAGATCTCTGTGGAACTCATGTAAGGTGCCAGGTCCAGATTCCCTCTTTTCCTAAGTTCCACTCAGTTCAATGGAGTTGAGGGGGAATATCAGGAAGCTGTTTACAGCTCCCTAATTCTGTGGGCCAGTCTGTGCCAGCCCTAGTCTCAGCATGAGTCTGTCTAGGGATTGCTCTAATTTGTGTGCCTAGTGCATGTTCCCTAAGGAACTGCACAGTAGCTGACATTTTCTCTCCACCAGGGAAATACTCTGCTGGTCAGAATCCAACTAAAATCCATGTCCAGAATCTATGGCAGAATCCAACATCTTTGCACCACCTGAATGGCGCAAAGCATCTGGATCTGAAACAAGAATCTGTCCCTAAGACTGCAATTAACATTTGAAGTAGTATAAGGTCTGGGGGTGACATTTTGACCTCATTGAAGTCAATGAGATTTGTTCCTTTGATTTTAGTGGAGTAAGGATTTCACTCTGGATGAATGAACATCTAATGTTTTTTGGCTTAGAATAATACCACAACTGTCTTGTGCCATACAGTATGCTGATAATTCTTCTGTAAGCTCTCAATATCAACGTTATTTTCTTTCAGTCATGCTAAATATCTTCTAATATCCTTTTTCATGATCAAATCTTTCATTTCTGGTATTACCAGTTATGGACAAAAAGTAGTCAAATAGTACAGAAAAATTATTTCAAGGCTATACTTTGAAACATAACTGCATTTTTAGAGTGGAATTATTATAATATTGACAGAAAAATTATAAGACTATGGAAATTGTATGCAGACAAGCAAACACCAGTTATCAGACTAAAACTTGCAATTAAAATGTTCAGGTGCAATGATATTTACACCAACAGCCTTGGAGTATATTTGTGAGGTTATTTGCAGAGATGTGTTAGGAAATGAGCCCAATGGGATTTGCATCTTCAGGAGGTACAGAAAAGAAATTAGCAGTACTTGTATCCCAGCTCTACTGTAAAGCTTCACCATTACCTATTTTACCATCTTGCAGTCAATGTAGCAACTCAGTGGATGAAACTAGATATACATTTTTTAACTTTATCAAGTGTTTTATTAATAATTGTAACTTTTGTTTCCTACTTATAAGGTTCTTTTTCCTCACCTAGAAAAAATATCTTATGGTGAATCATTAACAGCATTTCTCAAATTTTATTCACAACTGAATATCTCTGATTCTCCATCCACCAGGGAAGTCAATGTGACTGAAAGGGAATGGGGATGAAGTTAGAATATTGCTCAAAGTATTAACTTCTGGAGTTTATTATAGGTGCAGTAGTAGCAATGCCTAGTATTAAGATTAGAGTTGGTTGAAAATTTCCCATCAAAACTGTTTTTCAGTAAGGAATTGTTTTGTTTTTTGACAAAATGACACTTCCTGTGAAAATTTTCTGCTTTAGACCACAAGTTACTGTAATATTTTAGTTGAGATTAGAGATGGACACAATTCAAAATTTCTCTCTTTTTTTTTTTATACAAGAGGGACACATTTTTGGCAAATATCCTGTTTTTTCAACCAGATTTTTTGAGATGTGAGATATCTTCATCCCTAGTTTTTGTTAGCAACTATATTGATTATAGTGCGTGTTCAATGAGGTTAAAATATGGCTCGAAGCATTCACTTTTGTGCTTTATTTTTGTAAAAGATGCAGTAGCAATGTCTTTTAAGGTTGTGTTACATTCCTCTATTATAATTCCTGTTCTTCTTTTCAGTTGCTTGTAATTTTTTGACAAAGTTATTAAAATTGTATCCATATACGGTATGTCACAACGGGAGCTTCTGGATGCTGAGAACTTTATTAAAAATTGGTCTTCATTTAGGTCCTTAATTGGGAGCTGAGCTGTTCTGAAAATCTAATCCCAACTGTGGATGCTGAGCCCTGAATTCTTTTGAAAATCTTGCCCTACATGTTCATTATAACTCAGCCAAATCAAGCCTTACCAAAAAAAAAAAAAAAAAAAGATTTTTTTACTCCCTGGCACCACTGGGCTCTCACTGTTTTATTTGATTCTCTAATTTTTTAAGCTCTATGTGACAAACACTGCAAGGATGTTTTGACCAAAAAAAAAAAAAAACCCTAGAAGTTCAAGATTTCTGTACAAGCTAAAGATATACTGGAAATGTGTGTTACTAGTCTGAATAGTTTAAAGTATACAGATATGATTTCATTAACAAGCTCTTTAAAAAAAACTTGGATGCTATTTGTCAAATCAATTTTAAATATTTTGTAAAATTACATTTAAAAAAAATCTCCATGGTGTTTACATTTTTGGCATACCTCTAACTTAAAAAACAAAAAGTTTGGTAAAATGTTATTCTTTGTGTATAAGTAAAGAATACTACAAACTGGGATATAGTTAATTTAACTGAGGGTTTTAAAGACTCGTTTATAAAGACATAGTTACTGTTACTTTGTCTCCGCACCATTATTGGTCCCTTTCATATATCTCTTGCTGCTTCTCATAAATCTAGGTTGTGAGTTCTTTGAAACAGTGACTGTCTGCCAGCTATATGTTGGCACAGCTCCTATCACAATGTGACTCTGATTGTTGCCTGTGGGTGCTACCAGAATACAAACAATATAAATATAACCATATCACTTAATATAGCAGTACATGCTTTATAAATTCTCCATGGTTTGATGGACACTTGATATGTGCCATATAGCTCAACAAGTATTTTGTAAAGCCTGTCCAGGGCAAAAGAGAAGTGAAAAACAAATGGGATCCATGCAGATCACTTCTGAGCTCTGTAGGGCAAAACAAAGCAGGGACATCTGGGGAGCTGGAAAAGCTATCAAGCTCCAAAGATCTTTAGAGCAATGATAAGGAAAAGGGACTCAGAAGCTTTTCAGGATCATGGTGGAAGGAGGAGGTGGAAGTCTTATTGAGCTCAGTTTGTAGTCTCTTGACCATAGTGTAGTTGGAATGGAGGAAGATTGAATTCCTGGTCTGCATGTGAAAGATCTTGGCAAAATGTTTGTGTCTCTGGATACTAAGAAGTCTGGGTTTGTAGCTGTAAGCTGTTTGCTGCGTAGTAGTGTGATGGGGTGGACAAGGCGCAGAGGCCCTGTTGGAGGCCATACCCCATCCAAGAGAGGAGCAGAAGAGAAGTCCTCCAAGCAACCTAGACTGACTGCAGGGGAAGCAGCCTATCAGAGGGACTACAGGAGCGGCCAGTCAGGGGCTAGCAGGGCTATATAAAAAGAGGCAGCAGAGACAGTGTCAAGCAATTGCTGACTGGAGCTGAAAGAGGGAAGACTGGGTTCCTGGCTGGCTGGAAGAGCAGCAGGACCATGGACAGCTCAATGTGGGCAAGAGTGAGCCTGGGGAGGGGTGCCAAAGACCAGGGAAGCTAAGAAGGCGCTCCTGACTAGCTGCAGGGACTGAGTAAGGAGTGCGCCCAGAACCTATCCAGGCCAAGCAAGGGTATTGCGATGGGCCCTGTTGGTCTGGTTAGAAACTGAATCCAGGGAGGTCTGTCAAAAAGGACACACCAACTGAGGGTACTGTGATAGGCCCCTGTTTGCCTGTTACAGAAAGCAGTGTCTCTGGGAAAGGCCATGAGAAAGAAAGTAGAGACTGTATACCCAGAAGGGGTTCTGTTTGTTGCCCTTACAGACAGTGTGTGTCACTCAGCTGGAGGGCTGAGTCACTGAGGACCTACCAAAAAAACATCAGCCGAGGGGATGCTCATGGGAGGTGGGTGCCACCCCTTTGCAAGAACTAAGAAAACTTATGCTCACCCCTGACCAGAAAGGGGTGCTCATGAGAGGCAGGGGCTGACCCCATTACAAGTAGATTTTGAAAGTTGATACCCATATAAAAAAATACATGGTAGGTGGGTGCAAAAGGGTCTATACATTGAAGGTATGCAGGGAAAACTTGGAAAAGTTAAGTTAAAGAAACAATATGAACTAGGAATGTATTTGAATATTTGTTTACCTTCCTTTAATTATTCTTTTCCCTATTGTTAGAGGATTAATTTTTTTTATCAAAAGTGTAACATTTCTAGGTCTACTCTTGATCAGATTTTAGGATCCCACTACTGTGCAGTCCTTGACAGTGAACTTTAAAGATTAGCTGGTAAAGTTTATGAATCATACTTTAAGAATGACTGTGCAAATGGATTCTGTACCAGAAGTGCTTTTTAGTAGTGACAGCTTATCAATGGAAGTTTAGTTCTTTCAATTGATTATCAGATGCTTCAATGCCTTAGTGCATATAACTCATGTCTTTTATTGAGCACTCACTGCTTCCAACCTCCATGTGACCTTTAACTCAATTCGTTCCCCTCAAAATTGTTTTGAGTATGTAGATACAATACAAAAAATACAGCCTATAAATGGGGCAAATACAAGTAACATAAATGCATATATATTTGTTACCTAAATACAAAACAAGGAAATAAACCTTTTAAAGTTATTAAAATTGCTATGTGACAAGTACTTCTCTCATTTGTATAACTAAGCATGTGCATAGACATGCATATGTGTGCATGTAGATATTATATATACACAAAGCTCTGTGTGTGCATGATAGATCATTGTTTTGTGACCTATCCAGAGCAGTGCATTGTTGTGCTGGGGCAGTGCATTGTTGTGCTGTCTCTGGAGCAGCCCAGGAGGAGATTGTGACCAGCAATAGTCAGTCTCCCTACAGCTCAGCAAAGGGAGTAAACTGTCAGGTCTATTCCTGTCTCAGCATATATATGAAGCCAAGGTTCTGCCCCTCTTCTCACCCATGTGCACAAAGGCAGAATGTCCTGGCACTTTGGTGCCTGATGCCCTTCAGGGCCATCCATAAATTACCAAATATATTATGGAGTGGATGGGGACTTAATTTTCTATGACAGTGTTTATTTCAGTGTTAGGAGAGGATGGGAGGGAGAGTGGGTCTTAATAATCATCCAAAAATGTGTTACATAATTTGGGTATAGCCCTCTGACTTCTAGAAGTGGCAATATAAAGCACCAATACAAGGGAGTAACTGAGGCCTGGCCTACACTAAAAAGTTAGGTCAACCCAGCTATGTCAATCTGGAGTGTAAAAAGTCTACACATGGTTGGCTTAACTACCTCACTCCCAAAACCTTGATGTAGATCGGGCTAGGTCAGTGGAAGAATCCTTCTGTACATCTAACCACCATCTCTTGGGGAGGTGACTACCTTTGCTGATGGGAGAACCCCTCCCATTGGCATAGATACTGTCTACACTGAAGCATTACCAAGGCAAGGTTGCATCTGTGATGCTGTAGTGTTTCAAGTATAGACGAGCCATGAGTATCTTATTTCCCCTTGCCCCAATGCAAATAATAGATCATGATCTGGCTGTATATATTCAAAATAGGAATACAACAAACCCATTTTTTTTCAGATTGCTTGTCAACACAGTGATGGTGCATTGATTTAACTAAAATCACTTTTAAAAATGATATTGATAAAGGGGTACAAACCCCAGCATGGACACATCTGTTTACAGATGGCATCTATGGGTTTAGCTAGGTTGAAAATGGGGCCATTTCTATTTGTAGCTCATGCCTAAAGGCCAGAAGTTCCATTGCCTTGCACCTTGTCTGGTCATTTTCTGCATTAATGCACAATTGGTGTAAATTGTTACCATTCTGATTGTGTAGCATTTTGAACTTACTTTGCATGTGTGTGTCTTAAAGTATATGGCAAGTTTAGTAATTGATAATCTGGTTATTGGTTTTTATGGGAATTGGTTTTTAATCTGACCCACATAGCCAGTGCTGTGGGTGGAAACAGGATTGTATTTTATAACTGTTTTTCTATATAAGCAGTCTTACAAGTGCTCAACACCCACAATCAGGGCCAGGATTTCAAAAGACTTCAGCTCCAATTTAACTAAAATAAGTAGCCTGGTTTTATTTATTTATTTATTTTTTTCAAAAGAAAATCTCACATTGGGAGCTGCTGAGTACTTTTTGAGAAACTGTCCTTTCTTTAGGTGCTTAAATAGGAGCTGAGCTATTCTTGAAAAATGGGTGCCAATTGGGGGCACTAGGCACTCGAAAAATGTGGGCCTGAGCTCTTGTCCTATATGTCTCCAATAACTTGGTTACATCAAACCACTTTTCCACAAAGGCACTTTCCCTTCCACACTTCAACTTCCTTACCCACAGGTGTTCTCTTATAAAGCCATTAAAATGTACTGTCAAATATCTACTACTCCCATAAAAGGCCAGTCATATTTTGGCCTGTTTATAAAAAACACTGTTAGTGTTCCTTTAAATGAATCTACAGGGAATGGAAAATTAATATTGTTTTTAATGTGTTTGGCTGATTCTCTTCCATAGAAGAGAATTGCAGTTTTACCAGGCACTTCAGTGGGAGCAGGACACGAGCCTAATACATAAAATACTAACTGATAAATTATAGATCTTCGAGTGAGATCATTAACCAATAACACCGAGGAGTCCTTTAGACAAACAGAGGCCCAAGCTGTTTCAGTCAGCTGATTCATTAGAAAATGAGCTGGGACAATGGGCAGAAGCACCCCAGTGTATTTAGAGTTGAAGAACATAGGGCATTTTATTTTACCATTGTGATCTTTGGAAAGGGGCTCACTGCACTTTTCCTATAGTATAGGTTGAACTTCCAGAAAACTTTACCAGTAACATGTATACTTCACTGGACACTGCCTCTATTAAGGACCAACTGACATGGAAGGTGTAGCAATTTTGGATGCAGCTGACTTAGGCTGCAGGCAGCTGCTGTCTAACTAGTGATGAAGAGCCTTACCAAGACTACAGTCAGAGCAGTGGTTTTATTATGCATGTCATATTATCCCTGCCAGAGTTATTTCTAATGAATGTTATAACCTCTTAGTTTAACCCTAAGCTGAGGTCAGAATACATAAATCAGGGAAGGGATTTTTCTGTTTAAGTCTAAATTCTCTCAAAGTTTGCTTAACTACTTGGTGAGAAAATGTTTCTAGTTTACTGTCTTTTGAGATTGAGAAGGGACAATAAGGGGTAGAAATGTGAATTGTCCTTGAACTTGACACATTAGGAGGATCACCAGCATCGAACCATACATTTTCTAGTGTTCTTACCTCTCTAGCACTTTTTGTGAACACCTTTGAAAATGTGAGTTTATTAAGGAGGGTGGGATCAATATTTCAAATTGATCTACTTCCAGCTATTCAATTATATAAATAAATAAGCTCTGAGTTTCAAAAGCTTCAGATTTCTTGCTGACTGAACTGATCAAGATGCCTGCAGCTGTGACACATGAGCATACCCCTGTTATAGTAGACACAAGTTTTCTGTAACATATTTTAGTGTTCTTTACAAAGGAAAAGGGGCAATTATTTTGCCTTAGGAGAGATCTGAGGGCCTGTTAAGTGACTAATGAAATGTAGAAGTACAGGACTTGCTTAAAGAAGGCACGAGTAGTTGAAAACCGAGTTGTCATTTCCCGAGAGCACTTTACTTGTTCAAAGGAAGATACATTTTGAAATCACTTCTAAAATATGAGCCTGAAAACCATCAATTCTAAAATGTACTGAGTTTACAACTGCGCAAGATCTCTTCTGATCGTTCCACAACTTTAAATTGATGCAGGCATATACAAAATCTGACACAAGGGTTGGATCAGCCTCTGGGTCCCAAAGTACTGTTAAAGGCTATGCCACCAACAATTGTGACAGTGCGCCACATGCCAAAATAGGTCTAATATACCACAAGTGGGAAACATACATTGGCCACCAGTTTAATATTCTTCTCTAGCCAGTGTCTAATTCTCAGAACCAGACTTTTCAGCCCTGTTTAGTTCACAGCACAGGCCCCACCTAATTTGCGGGGCCAAAAATGTAAAAAAGAACCTCAGATTTTGTTTAGGGGAAAGGAAATAATTTCTAGACCTTTTTCCTTGTAAAGATAGTCTCGAAAATGTAACCTAATATATAGGTTTGAAAGCTTTTCACTGAATGTTCCTAATGATCTTGGGTTAATCACAGTTCCACCAGAGCCATTTAGGGCTGTGTTTTGGGGTCTGAAAACACCATAGATCCCTTGATTTCTGGGAAGATTCCAGATGAAGATTCATTGTAGGGTGCAGTATCCAAGCAACTGTTGATGGCATTAGGGCTTCTGCAAACTGCCTACAGCCAACTGCCTAAAGCTGAGATGACACTGAGGGGGAGGGGGGGACTCAAAGCAAGGAGAAACTGAGGCAGTATTATCTAATGCATTTTGTAAGGAATCTCCTGGCCCTCTCAAGTCACCTAGGCAAAACTTTTTGACTTGAGTGCCTGGGTTAGGCATCTAAATCCAGCAATGCATAACTTCATACAGCCACGTGTGAAAAAATGAAGCACAGAGAACTTGAGGCTAACATTTAGTAATTTGTTAAATAGTGGTAGTATTGAGGCATCAAAGGTATCTTAAAGATTTAGGTGAGAACACATGATCTAAAAATTCCCCAAACTTTAAGGCACCCAGACCCCTCACACAGTAGCACCTGCATCCTCTAGTGCTGATGACAGGATCCTATCCACCAAAAGTATAGTTTGTTTCTATTCCCATTCCCTCAGCCAATCTCTCAAACCACACCCACCTGCAACACAGGTAGTAGGGGTTAGGAAGCCTATTAAAATACTGATTTACCTCAAAAGGGAGTCATGACCATTCAACAATTAAAGTTTGTAAAGTGCTACAAGTTAAGTTTTTAGTCTTTACAGTTTGTAAAGGACCCACAGCTGAAGTATTGCTCACCACTAGAGAATCTTAACTTTATTGTGATGACTAGACTGTAGTGGATTTATGCTCACACAGTTGTGTAGCCTTTGATTAGTTTGGGGCGCAAATGCACTTGTCACAAATAACAGGTTCTTTATTCAGGCAGCTGCTTAGAGTTAATTAAGAAGATGAAGTTGGTGAAACACAGAGACTTCATGAGTTTTATTTGGCAAGTATAGTTGGAATCATATTAAAATAAGAGAGCACACTAATTATAACAGACTGAACCCCTTGATCATGCATACTTGCAGCCTTATGGCTGGTGCAGGATAGACCAATTCCCAGTGTTGACATATTTACAACATTATAGAGACTAGCAAAAGCAAAGATGGAAGAAAAAGTAAGCAGAGGTCATCACAAGAATAATTGATTACTTACTGAATTGCTGCTTACTGAATCAGTCCCAACGTCCCACTTATGAATATTCATGCATCATGTTTTATACATATATTTACATATACTTACAAGTATCAGGCCCCTTATCCATATGGGGCTTTCCAGGTACCCATACTCTGGGTTCCGAATGCTGCATTACACTATTTGCATCAATACTGCATTAATACATTCCCCAACGTTTCCAATATGTTAATGTGGGTAAACTTATTGTTACACATACTAAAAATCCCCTAGAAATCTGTTATTTCAAGCATAAACTGTTCTTTTGTGGTTCATTTGTTTCTTACAAAGCACTTATTGCTACATCTTATAGCATAATCAGTTTGACCTAAGGTTAACTCATGTACCCCTTATGCTGAAACATTTCTAACTATTAAACCACTATAGGACTGCACTGGGCCTTAGTTTATTGCCAAGCCGACCTAAAATATTAATTAACATTTTAAGTTTCTCTACTTTCCTGACAGCTCTAACAGCTCCTACTTTACTATCTTAAATCATTTTAATATACTTTAGTGCATGAGCTTGCACCCTAAATTCAGATCAGGGATTACAGGTCGAGTTGTATTGAGCACTTTCTTGACTGTGCTTATTGTTTTGGCTTCTGCATAATATACCTTTTGAAACTTAAAGTTATCAAGAACTATGTGAGGTCCTACCTGAGTCAAAGCCTCAGTATGTGTGATATCAGTCAAAAGACTTAAATATGACAGTTGAAAACAATAACTCCTTCACCCACAATCAAAAAAGACTCCTCTAAAATATTGAGCTCCCCTTCCCTGCACATAGAATATGGCAATCACAGTCCAGTGTTTGCCTTTGATTCAGAAGAGGTGAACAGAAGTATAGATACCAGCCCCTCAGTGTAGGTCAGTAGCTTCCTGCCTATGATGGTGGTACTGCAGAGCTCACAACTTAGATCAGTGCCAAGCATTTTAGGGTGAAATCCTGGCCTAGTTGAAGTCAATGGGAGTATTGTCATTGCCTTTAACTGAGCTAGAAGCCTTCATGGAGACCAGGGTGGCAGTATTATTGAACAGCATACATGGGGTGTGCTCCTGAGCTACATAGGTGCTCTCATTCAACCTGCTGTCTGTTTTCACCAGTTAAGTTGGGCAGTGAGTCATTCAGATGTCCAGTCAGCTAGGGTTTGCAAACATCAGGACCAAATAGTTTCTGTAAAACTTACAAGGACTAGTCCATACACAGGGACACTTCTGGTTTATAGGAGCACATGGCTATCTCGTTTATAAAACTGAGTTTGTGGTGTTAATTCACATTCTCAGAGTGTGGTGCACAAGAGTTAGTCGCAATTTTATTTTATTCTTTTGCGGTGGGGGAAAAGGGGAGTTGGTGGCAAAATGTTTTACAAGCCTGGCAAAAAATGCTAAGGCCAGCACTGCTAATTCCGTCCTTTATGTTAGGAGGGCCAGGGTTATGGAAGAATCACAAAATGATTCAACAGAGGAAGAAAGGTGTCATCTTTTTCAGTGTAACTATCAAAGCCACTCATCTTCCAGATTTCATGACATCCTCATCCAGCATTTTGTTATCAGTATGTTGATGAGTTTCCAATTTCCCACTGGAAGAATTACCAATAGAAAATTCTACCTAAAAACTGTTAAGCACTAGATCCAGTGCCAAACTGAATGAGAGACTACATTTATTGAGGGCTGTGAAGATGACTTGGGCCAATGCATGTGAGAAAATGAAGACATGAAAAAAAATCAATTTACAAAGAGTTATATAACCTTCCATTCAGTGCAATAGATAGTTCCAATAAACTGATGACCAGGATATTTCCATTGATACTGGCAGAAGATATGTGCCTAGTTACATAAAGGCTGCTAAACATATTTATTGAATTGACACCAAAAGTGTTTGCATCTTGGCTGCAATTCTTCTTTCAGGTAAGAAAGAAATGGTCTCTGAGCACCGATAAAAGTCCCAATCAGGAAAAGAACTGTGGTTACTTCTGAAGAAAACTCAACAGGATTATTATAATTTGTTTTCTGGCTCATGCCCACATTCAGTTGTGCTGTCCAGAATATTGCAGATGCAGGGAGTAAAGTGTCTTTTTCCTATTGGGACTCAGCTAAAACTTTCCCCTCCAGTAGCATGCCAGTTATTTTTGAAAAACAAAGCATAAATGAAGCAATGGTACAAATTATACAGAATACAAGTAGCAGATTGTTATATTGGTTATGTTTGTTACCTTATCTACTTAACCACTCTGCTGCACAGTGGTTCTTTAGTTCAGTCCCTATGGCTTTCTGTTGGGTTTCACCTTTTATTATGTTTGTCCCCTGTTTCTCATTAGTAAAGGAAGTGAGAGGGAGATACAGGTTATAAGTGGGGTGGGGGAGGGGAAGCAATGAATATCAGTCTTGTAGAAAAATGTTTGTATCCTTTCTTGACTCAAATGAATTGTAAACTCCCTTATGATTCATAGCAGTTAGAATTAGGTAAATTTTCTACTGGTTTCAGAGAAACCAAATTCTTCAGAGGAAGGACAAGAAACCAGATAATGGGTTAGAATCATAGAATATCAGGGTTGGAAGGGACCTCAGGAGGTCATCTAGTCCAACCCCCTGCTCAAAGCAGGACCAATTCCCAACTAAATCATCCCAGCCAGGGCTTTGTCAAGCCGGGCCTTAAAAACCTCCAAGGAAGGAGACTCCACCACCTCCCTAGGTAACGCATTCCAGTGCTTCACCACCCTCCTAGTGAAATAGTGTTTCCTAATATCCAACCTAGACCTCCCCCACTGCAACTTGAGACCATTGCTCCTTGTTCTGTCATCTGCCACCATTGAGAACAGCCGAGTTCCATCCTCTTTGGAACCCCCCTTCAGGTAGTTGAAGGCTGCTATCAAATCCCCCCTCATTCTTCTCTTCTGGAGACTAAACAATCCCAGTTCCCTCAGCCTCTCCTCATAAGTCATGCGCTCCAGACCCCTAATCATTTTTGTTGCCCTCCGCTGGACTCTTTCCATTTTTTCCACATCCTTCTTGGAGTGTGGGGCCCAAAACTGGACACAGTACTCCAGATGAGGCCTCACCAATGTCGAATAAAGGGGAACGATCACGTCCCTCGATCTGCTGGCAATGCCCCTACTTATACAGCCCAAAATGCCATTAGCCTTCTTGGCAACAAGAGCACACTGTTGACTCATATCCAGCTTCTCGTCCACTGTGACCCCTAGGTCCTTTTCTGCAGAACTGCTACCTAGCCATTCGGTCCCTAGTCTGTAGCTGTGCATGGGATTCTTCCGTCCTAGGTGCAGGACTCTGCACTTGTCCTTGTTGAACCTCATCAGGTTTCTTTTGGCCCAATCCTCTAATTTGTCTAGGTCCCTCTGTATCCGATCCCTACCCTCTAGTGTATCTACCACGCCTCCTAGTTTAGTGTCATCGGCAAACTTGCTGAGAGTGCAGTCCACACCATCCTCCAGATCATTAATAAAGATATTAAACAAAACTGGCCCCAGGACCGACCCTTGGGGCACTCCGCTTGAAACTGGCTGCCAACTAGACATGGAGCCATTGATCACTACCCGTTGAGCCCGACGATCTAGCCAGCTTTCTATCCACCTTACAGTCCATTCATCCAGCCCATACTTCTTTAACTTGGCAGCAGGGTTGTGGGATAACAAGTCCATATGTAAAGTTTCTTCTGAAACCCAAAGAGTAAATGGTTGCCTGTTACCCTGAAGCATAAGTGTATCTTTTCTATTTTTAATTGCTTCTATCTAAATGTAACAGTGATGTTCTTATTTTCCATATAAATGTTGAATCCCTTTTTGAATCCTGCTAATCTACTAACATTAATATCTTGTGGGAGTGAGTTCCACACGATAATTATGCATCAGATACTTATCAGGTTTTATTATTTCTTATCAGATTTGAATTTGTTGACTTTCAGTTTCATTGAATGTCTCTTTGTTCGTGTCTCATGAGAGAAGGTAAATAGGAGCACACTGTTTACCTTCTCTATACTGTTTGGTTTTTATATCACTATTATGTCCTCTCTAAATGAAACAGTCCCAATCTCTTCAATTTCTCTTTAAATGGAAGTTTTTCCATGATTCTAATAATATATGTTGCCTGTATCTGAAACTCTTTATTGCTTCTATACCTGTTTTGAGATAGGGTAACCAGAAATGAATACAGTATTACAGGTGAGGTCATATAACAACATCATAACATTTTCGTATTATTTTCTGTCTCATTCCTTACACATCCTAACTTTTTTTTTTAATTCAACTTTCCAGAGTTGTTTCAGTAAAGTGCAGGAGTAGTTCAAATGATCCCTTCTGTTGTGCATTACCTTGTATTTTGTCAACATTGAATTTCAGTTCCCAACACAGTTCCATTCACCAACCTCTATTAACTCCCTCTGAAGTTCTTCATAGCCTTCTCTAATTTTGTTTGCAGCCACTATATTCTTCAGAACATCCTACTGAAGTTACCTATAATTCCTCAGGATGTGCATGTGACTCTCACCACAGTAACTCCCAGAACTGCAACATTTTCAGAGAATTGTCCAATGACATTTAAAAAAAAACATTTGGTAATTATGGTCTCCACTCTACCATTGATTTGCTGAGTGGGCTTGCACAAGTCACTTTAACCTCTGTGTTAATTTCCCCATCTGTAAAACAGGGGAAATGTAAAGCATGTTGATCATACAACTTGGCATTTATGTAATATTTTAGATGTATGGAAGCCAAACTACCCAAACTCTCTTTCCCCCCCCCCCCCCCCATCTCAGGCTTAGCCTCAAGAAACTGGGAAACAGTGCAGAATACCCTGGCTGGCTGACAAAACTTTTGTTAAAGGACTTCTATATGGATGGCTCCCATGCACTGATCCCCCATCTCTTCTGCTGCTTTTCCTTAACTCCTTCACCCACACATCCTCTCTCCAAACCCCACTGTTAAGGTACTGTGGCCTCCACCACCTGCCCCACTTATCCAGTTGTCCCTTCTCTACCCCTTTCCTTTTCAGCAAGGCCACAAGCCTCTCTTGCTTTCCCACCTATCAATCAACAGTCCTTGCTGCTACTTCTTTCTTTACCCTCACAGTGCTCCTCCCACCCAAGATCCCTGGCAATTTCCCTTACCCCTCTGCAAGCTACTGACTGACCGCCTCACCAACTGTTTTCTCTTGAATCTTAACTCTCTCGTGACTGATTTGTCTATTTAACACAGTGTTTATTCTCTTTCAAACCAATAATGAAGATAAGACGACTGTACTGAACACTGAATCCAACAGTAACCCCTTTTACAGCTCTCCCAAATCGAATAGCCTAGACACATGTCTGTACCATCTCTTTACATTTTCGATTTCATTCCATGTGAAGTACTTCTATCTAAGTCAATTAGAAGTCACTTTCAGTAACATTTTGCAAGACACTGTATCAAATGCTTTTCTAAAAACTCAATGCATTACATTTACCACTTTCACTTCATGCACTTATTTTGTAATTCTCTCAAAAAAGCAATCAAGCTAAACTCATGTTTACTGCTCAGACCTTCATTACCTTCTAGATGTTTCACTCTTTTCTTCTCCATTATTTTCCTAGGGTTTGAGTTGGACTATATACACACAATATATATTTATAAAATATTGCCTAAATTTCCTCAACATACTGGTGCTCCTGCTGCTTAAAATGACTCACAGATCACTGACTCAACAGTACTTTGATATGCAGAAATATTCTCTGTTTATCCTTCATACCACCCACTGCCAGCAAATACAATTATCATTTTATAATTGGAGGAGAGCTAGAGGGAATATATAGGAAAAAGGAATTAAAATTAAATAAAGTGTATTGGATAATATTGTTGTGGCACCCTCTAAATCTAGCATAATAGCATCAGGTGTGCAGCAAATTAATATTAAGGTCTAAATTAACTGCAGCAATGATAATGCTCAAAATCCTCTTCCCTAGCTAGCTTCTGGAGAAGGTAAAAAACTAACTACTGGGGGATGCACTTTAATGGCTAGCCTGGTATTTTTTTCCCCATGTGCAAACATACCTTTCTGTAATTTCATATATTTTACCCAATTAGGATAATTATATCTAATCAAGAAACTAATTGTAGAAGATTCACTAATTAGATTGTATTCTACTGGAATGTATTTCAGCCTTTTTATTTTTTATCTGTGAATAGTTCTGTACACAGACAATAGTATGCTATGGCATGTAATTTAGAGCAGCTGCTATGACATAGCCACTGTGAATAATAGCACTATTAGCAGTGCATTTATGTTGACTCCTCTTGATCACCACAGAAATGTTTTGCAATGAGTACCTGAGGGGAGGAGTTGAGTTCTCCATTGGTTTTGTTACAATTTTTTAAAGGTACAGTAAAGTCCATCAGAACTGTTGGTTGATTGGTTTGTGTGGGGGTGTGGTTACAGTGGAAATTACAAGTACAATGGTTGCTTTCAGTCTCTTTAACATGGACACTACATTATGCAGGCCAGTATGCTGTATAAAATGGGTTGATATGTTTTGTGGTACAGAGGTAGGTAGATGGGAGTTCTACTTCAACAGACTGTAGTAAGAACTAGTACTGTAGCAAACATTTTACACTAAAAAGGGTGCCTTGTATGTGGCTATAAAACTACAATGCCATGTGTGTGTATTGTGCCTTTATGGCCTGTTTTATTAATTATTATTATTTCTTATTTATTTTTACTGAGCTTGCAGCTGTTCCCATTGATGCAGAGGGATTTTAATCACTACGATCTCAGCATTACTGAAAATCAGACTACTTAAATGCCTCAATATGGACTTACAGCCAGATATTTAAAGGTATTTAGGCACTTAAAGGTGCAGATCGGTGCCTAGTGGGGTGTCCAAAAGCACTTGGGTACATAACGTGATGAAAATCAATGGAAATTAGGCACCTAGGTGCTTTTGTATATCCCAGCAGGCACCTATCTGCACGTTTAGGTACCTAAATATCTTTTAAAATCTGGCCCTTAGAAACTTAACTTTACATGCTGTTCTCATTTTTTGGCACCTATTTTTGAAAATCCTGGAAATGGGATTCAATTTAAAGATTCATAGATGTTAAGGCCAGAAGGGACCAGTATGAGCAATTCATCCCTTTACCAGTGCTGAGTACAATACAGAGACTGGCAAGTGCTGCTTGTGCTTGCTTTATCCTTGTGGTCTGCTCTAGCTCATACCCAGTTTAGGGTGACCATATTTCCTAAAGTAAAAACTGGACAGCCGTGGCTCCCCGGAGTCCAAGGGGCCCTCTCCTCCCTCCCCCCCCCACAGGGCTCACCAGAGCCACCCCTCCACCACCCAGGGCTGGGGCTGACCCCCTCCCTGCCAAGCTCCTTGCCCCATGCCACCCATGGCTGGGGCTGGGCCCCCTACCACTCTCAGCTGGAGCTGGGGCTGCCCCCCCCAACTTCCTGCTGTCCACGTCTGGGGCTGACATTCCCCCACCCCCGAGGTCCATGCCACCTGCAGCTACGGCTGGGGCTAAGACTCATGTCACCTGGCACAGGTCTGACACCTCAGCACCACTGCCCGGCACCTCGCATTGCCACCTCCACCAAGTTCCTTTGAGCCCCCACCAGGGGGGGCATACCTGACTTTTTTTGTAAACTGGGCATTTGTTTGTTTGCTCTTCCCAAATGATCAGTTGGGAAGAGCAAACAGGACAAATGCCTATTTTTGTCAAAAAAGTCAGGACAGCCTGGACAGAGCTTAAAAACGGGACTGTCCTGGCCAAAAGGGGATGTATGGTCACCCTAATCCAATTGTCCAGGTCCTTGTGGGTCTCAAGCAGCCAGAGGTTAGCTGGATTACAGGACTTTCCCAGCCATACTCCTTGCCACCCATAAAATGTCCCCCAACATGCCCTAGAATGCCCCCTGCACTGGAATTCTTTTGATGCGCAAAGATTGGCCTTCATCTAGTGAGGAAGGCCCTCTGCACCAGAGACGTTCCTCATTAAGGGGGGTGATCCATACAGCTGCTGAGCAGACACTTGCCATCAGTGTAGCTGGTGCAAAGTGCAACAGAGCAGTCATGAATTGGATCCAGGGACAGAGTTTAGCAATGTAAAAGCGCAATGCATGGAAGACAAAAGGCAACGCTGTATTATAACTGGATACATCACACACAAGTTTCATAGTAGCTAACTCCACTATAGTCTACTGCCAACATATTCCCCAAATTCTGGGTGGTTAAAGAAAAAAAAATAAAATAATAAAGGGTCAGATTCTGTTCTCTTACTTTAATGTAAATCCAGAATAAATCCATTGGTGTATTTGTACCAGTATAGCAAGAGTTGGCCTGATGCAGCTACTGGAACTTGCTCTTTAAGAAGCCTTAAGGAGTTTAAGTAGTCAGTGAACAGTTTATTGGCAGGCAAATGCAGTAACTGCAGACAGCCTGTGAACAGGGGTTCTAATGCCTGCAAATCTCTGACAGCTCTTTCTTTCTTTTTTTGAGAAACACCATTTGCTCAGTTGAGTTATTTGTGCCAAAGCACAGAGAAGGTGAGACACACTAATTCCACTGAAACCTTGTGTGTTGTGTCAAAACCAGGGCCTGCAGGCTGCTCATCTCCAATAGCGTTCATTTCACACATCATCCATTGTGTGATTGGGAAAGGAAAATATTTTCCCATCTGTTCCCCCCAGTTTACATTGTCAGTGAATCAGTGTATCACTCAATATATGATACAGACTTCTCCCCACTGAAGGCAATGAAGAGAGATCATCCACACAATAATTTTCATCAGTTTAAATCTGTGTGCCTTCGTAATAACTTGAGCATGCCAGGCATTTGCCAACAATTTTATTTAACATAGCACGTCACAGGGGTTCTGCCAAAATGGTGGGTATTATATAAGCAAGCATCATACACTGAAAGATATGGCCTGTGGGTGGGCAGTGGAAAATGAGAGTTCACAAAAGGGTGTAGAATAGACAGCAGTTGTGCCACATCAACATGCTTCAACCTCAAACTAAAGGGACCATCTTCTGTGGTAAAAGGATGGGTCATTCTCCATGAGCTCCATCCATCCTGTGCTCTCTAGACTGCTAACATGGCTCTCAGTTAATGCATATAGTAGAGGTCATTTGTGATGTAGATACCTGTCTATTTGGAACTGCTTTCTCCATCTTTTCTTTGCCTAAAATAGGAGCATGGAAACAAAGTAGGAAAAACTCTAAATATAATTATTTACTTTAAAAACAGTGTGTAACTATAATATATTTGCACAAATACATTCCCAGTGATATTCCATAAGGAGGAATTAATGGGTCAAATTAATTGTGATAGTTTCTTCATAATTTCTTACTTGGAACTGTCTGTATCTTTAAAAACTAACAAACAAAAACTGCTGGACCAAGATCACCAACCCAACTCACATAGATAGCTGAACAGCCATTATGTTTTAAATCCCTTCTGGCCTTATAATCTATGAACCTACATCTTGAACATCTTCTATAGCCAAACACAGAGAGATTTTTATCAGGCACCCAGGCCTATGAGGCAATACCCCTCCTTTCAGTCATGTGAGTTAAGAGGAAAGGAAAGAGAAAAAATAACTCTTGAATAGAGCCAGCTGGAGACTGCAATCAGCAGGAACAGATGCACAAACAGCTGTAGTGGCAGATACCTTTGGAACCTTCAGACACTGATGATATTATCAGATGCTTTTCTCAGTTTTAACTCTGGATGTTCCCTCTCCTTGCTGATTGGCTGTTTGCTCTAACCCCCTGACAGCTCCTCCCAAACAGCCTCTTCACTTCAGCCTCACTCCATGCTCCTCTCTTTCCCCTTCCTCTAAACCCCATTAGAAATTAGAATGTGAAAATAAAGCAGATACATTATCTTAACAATGTCTCCCACTTGTGCCAGCCTACTTTGGGGGGGGGGGGTGTTACTCTATCCTGTCTTACTTGCTGCAGACTTCTTTTTGGCTGGAAAAAAATGTACTTATTACCTTGGGGGTGAGGGTATTTTAAATTGCAGGAGAAAGAGCCTTGGAAACTAATTTTATAAGCCCTCCAAAATAGTTCATTATGTTTGCAAAACTTCTGCCTCCACCAGGGTCACCTGACTCTTGTAAAAACTATATTCCTGTGCTGAACTCTTTCCCACATCATGTGTGTTAAGAGTCATTTGTCATATATATCTGTATTTAATTCAACTTTCATTTTGACTTTTCAATTCATCTTAAGTACAAACTCCAGTCAGCTATTAGATCCACTGAAAAACTGGAACAGTCCCCTTTAATTAGAAGTCTTCTGTGTTTCCCATTGCATTCTGTCTAGACAACTACCGACAACCAAGGCTGAGAAACATAAACAGAAGTCAGATAATATTCTGATAGTTAATAAGCCTGCTCCCTCTAAAAATCTTTGTTATTAAGAGTCCATATTAAAGTGTGGAAAACTTGTTTTTAAAATCTGTCTTGGTTGATTTCATATTAAATCAAACCTATTTCAAGTTTTATGAGATCATAAGTATCGAATTTCTCTCTGAAAATGTGAAGAATATGCTATGTGCTTTCTTGTCTCACACCGACAAAAATCAAGAGTAACTTTTTGTTCAACTCAACTGTGTTACAATGATCTCAAACCAGTATAGATAATAAGAGAATCAGGCTACCTGTCACTACTACAGGGGAATCGTCCAGAAAAAATTAAAGAATTCCTTCGGGCATAATGATTCCTGCAGTTGTGAATTTCCTTGGGTCCTGATCCTGCAGTGAGATCTGTGCAGGTTTTCACATAATTTTCCTTAATATTAGTGTAATACTGCTGGTGCCATTATAATTTTAGTCTCAGTTTTTCAATGGCTTACACAATGCATACTCAATTCTGCTCACAGCTGCACTTGTGCAACTGAAGGTAAAATGTGGCTTATGCATTTGTTTCCTTTCCTTTGTTAATGTTGAGTTTGACTACATTTTTCATTGAGAATTTGGTTTTCAATGGGCGGGATGACCAAAATATCTACAGAAAATGTTCCTGCTTTATTTATGAGCTAGAGAACTGGACAACACATTTCAATGACCAAAAGAAATCATAAATTTTGTCTTTATTTTGAAAAAACAGTAAACAAGATTTTAAAATATGACATTTGTACTTTTTTTTAAACTAGGCCTAATATATAATTGTTGCATTATATGCAAATATATTCTTTTACTAGAATTATATTGCAATTCATTGTGCAAGAAATCTACATTTTCCACAAAATTTGTTACTGATGTACCACAGAAATCATGAAGTCTTGACACAGAACATATGTTAAGTGTGTCATAGACTATATGTGGGCCCTGTTAATTTTGTAAGATGAGGCAGAATGATGTTTTGAAAACTGCCTACTGGCATATTTGGATGGGCAGTCCACAAACTGCTGGAGGGCCACAGATATGACCACTTTCCTGTTTTCTTTCTTAATTGAGCCTCTTTTTTATTTCTGATAATTGCTGGTAATTAATTCTCCTACATAATATGTAAGTTTGGGGTCTAGTCACCAGACTAGCCTCTAGTGCTGCAGAAACTGTTTCCGACAAAAGATTTATGCGCTATAGTTTGCATTTGAATTATAGTGGATATACCAAAGCTAATTTAACTACTACAGCTTCCAGTGCTAGTCTATCTTCAGACATTTGTCTATACCCCACTAATAACGACCCACCAAGAGTTGGCAACTCGATGATTAGTATGCAAAATAAAAAGGTTGTATTAACATTTATTATCCCTGTAGGCATTATGATACTAGATGTTACAGACCCTTGATGCCTTGAACAGCTCTTAAAATGCTAATGCAAATATACCTAAGCTCATAACATTTCCGTCAAGATGAATGCACTCTGACTTTGCAAAGGTGCCTTAAAGTGGGAGTAAATGATATTCACACCTAATTTAAGGTCTAAGTGGTATAAAGGGGCCTTAGTGTAAATGAGAATCAGGCTCAGTCTGTGGTTCACACTCTAGAAAATTTTCAGAATGCCTGTATTAGTGGACTCTGTCAGACACATACAATGAATGTGAAGAAATAGCCTATAGTCTATTGAGCCAAAGCTGGACCAACACAGTTTAATATAAATAAGTGTTATGTATCAACATCAAGTTGGGGGCAGGAAAGGAAGTTAGGCAGCTGTAATTTCTACTACGCTCATGAGCAATCTTCATCTAAGGAAAACAATTCTGTGTACAGGAGTGAGAAACCATAAAAGTGAATTGTAGCAGCAAGTAAAATTAACAAAGTAATAGATATAAAGCAGGTTTAAAACAATTTATATATTAAAAAAAAACATTTTAAAACTGCAAAGAAAACAGCAAGCTTATTCAAACATATCAAGCTAATATGACAGCCTCTTTATTCTTAGTACGACTCATTAAAGCAGTGCAATAAATAATTATAATAAAAGACAGTGCACTCAACAACATGTATCACAGAAAGACAAAGTGTCCACCTTCCAATTAAGGTTGTGGCAACCTCAGTCTCAGGCTCCATCTCTTCCACCATTTCATTTTGACAAGTCACATAATCTATCTATTATTCTTGCCTTGAGTCTAAGCATCCTTGTTATGATAAGATCATCTAAATTGGCAAAGATGGTTCAATTTCAATGAAGGTTCAATGGAAAGCAGGAAGGTTTCTAAACCATTGGAAAGTTGCCTAGTTTCAGCCAGCTTGTGGTCTCCTTCAGCCCTCTCCCCCACCTCTTTTGCAATCCACCTGTCAGGTTGATGTGGAATAAAGAGCATGGAAGTCCTGACTCCCAAGTTCCTCAGCAGCTCCCCAGGTGGGCAGACAGGGAGCCAGGAAGCCCAGGGAGTGGTAGCTCCCAGGCTTATGGCTCCTCGACAACTTGGGGTCCCAGGGCGGCCACAGTCAGCAGCTCCCAGGCAGACTGACAGGCAGACTGCCCTTGAGATGCAGACCCCAGGGCTTTCTCTTCCATGAAGAATTTCAAAATTGGAATGAAACCAAATGTTATGATTTTTCTAAATCCTCCACAAAACAGAATTACCCTTCTCCACCCAGCTCTACCCAAAAGTGGCTGAAAGTCACCTTAGTCCCTCCTCCCCATGGGCTGTGATGCACTGCACAGAACCCCACCCCAAAGAGGGAATACTCTTACTGTTATGACTGTGGCATGATTGCACCAGGGGATGCTGTGTTTGGTTCTGTGCACCTAAAAAAGTATTGACAAAATTGAGTTAATCCAAAGAAAAGCAACACACACAAAAAATAGAGGGATAGAGTCCAGAAGAAAGATAAATTCTTAAATGTATATTGATTGGCTATGAGATAAGTAAGGAGGGTGGGAGGTAGGAAGCATAACAGCCTACAAGTAACTGGAAGACAGAATGGAGAGAATATCATTCAGGATTGTACAAGGAAGTATAACTAGGAGTAATGGGATAAAATTCAAAGTGAAAATTTGTTCAGATACTATAGAAGCAACACATAAAGTGTTGACAGAACTGAACCTGAGTTCCATAATGCTCTGTGGCTAGACCAAAGATAAAGGAGAAAACTCCTGCCAGAAAAATGATAGTTCTAATGCCACAGGTGTAGTTTCACCATAGAAGGAATGGAATTTTATTAAGAACTGTGAAACTGGCTCTCACAAACAGAAATATTAACTAAAGTATGTAAGTTGCTTTACTGCTGTAACTACAAGTGTTATTGAATAAGGTATGTTGTGCAATTAAAACAAAGTAGCTAGTAGTAAATAAGGTATTTGTATTTGTGCTAACATTCACTGTGGAAACTTACTAGTCAAATTGCTGTAACCTCTGCTTGTGTAGAATCTGTCAGAAAATCGGATGTATGCTCCAACATGTATGGAACCAAATAAGAAAAAAAATGAAAGGTTTGTGCTAATAGAGTCGAATATGGGAATTTTCCATTTGTTGTAAACCAGGGGAGTATACAACAAGCAGGAATAAGGCCATACTTTTGGGACAGACTGATACTGCGATACGGTTCACCGGAGTTCATAATGTATAACCTCTCTGTATTGTGTTGACTTATCTTTGACTAAGAAACTGAGATGTCAGATAACCCAGGCTCGTATTATTAACTAAAACCAAACCCATAACAAAAGTCAGCATGTTTTAACATTTTTCAGTCCCTTTTTTTGATACGTTCAAACCCACTATAATTTAGTGCATCAGGCCAACTTAACATCATCTTCATGTGAAACTTATGAATATAGGAATTGCTATAATGGATCAGATCATTGGTCCATCTAGTCCAGTATTGTGTCCCCAACAGTGTCATGTACAGGACACTTCAGAGGAGATAGAAATCACATTTGAGATCCTTTAATTCTTCCCCCCCCCTCCCCCCCAGAGGATTCAGTAATCCTTGTGCATTTCTCTGTATAGGGATTGTTCTAGACAAATTTTATGGCATTTCTAAATGGAGCACTAGTTGTTTCAAACCTTCTAAAGAATAATTATTTAAACTGCCATTCCTACAAGATCTTGTTTACTTATCAGTACACACTCCCTCTTTCAGAATTTTTCAGCGTTTATTTTATATATATATATGGCACAATATATAATATACTAGTAAAATAATCGCATAAAAAGTCCAAAGTATGTAAAGAAGCTTTCTTTCTCTTCTTCCCTTCTTAACAGCCCAAATGTCCAATGAAAGGAATTTTTTTTTGTTGTAATGGGAATTTTGTGGGCATTGTGGTTAGGTACCAAATGGACAATGCAAAATATTACAACAACTGGCTGAATGGAGTTTTCATATGTGACGTTATTAATACCACCAGTTAGTCAAGTTGACCAGATCAAGGATCCAATCCTGCTGTCATTGACATGGATGACAAAACTCCTGTTGACATCAATGAGAACAAGTCCCTTCTAGCCATAAACAATGCATAGAAAAAGGTGCCACATCAATAGTTAAATACCCTCTTTTATTGTATTCATTTCTGTTTTTCCCATTTGATTAGGCTGTGTCTGAACAAACTCTGTTAGGCAGATCAGCACAAATTCCTGTTTCACTGAAAATATTAATAAGGCTTTTGCTTTAGCTTCCTTGAAACATCTTGGATTATAGATCAATTCCACCAAACTTTTTAAATACTATGCAGACATAGTAAATCTTAGCACAATCCTAACAGAAGTGGTAATAGCTTATTTTGCTAGGGCATGTCAATGAAGCAGGGTGCAGATTAACCACATAGCCCTCTCTTCATTAAAACTTTTCTACTTCATGTCTTAAATCCTCCTGACATTACATGAGCCACCCTCATTTACTTTTGCTCGACATCTGCTTGGTGTTCCTCATAGGGCGCCTGGTGGCTAACTCTGTGGATTCAAATTCTGAGAGACATCACTTACATAAACTTACAGTCTTGTTAGAAGTCAGATTTAAATAACATTTTTTTCAACAAATGATTTAGTGTCCAATTCACTTTAGCCAAAAATTAACCAAAGTACAGGATCTGCACAGGTCCTACACACCACTTAAGTCCCAAGTTAAGGTGTCCACAGCAAAGGAAGGCTGCATATGTGCAAGTATCCTCAAAAAGAGTGCACTCTCAGACACATGGATGTTAATATATTTCTCCATTATGATCAGAAAACAATATTTGTATCACAATGGTTAAGTTAACAAAATCAAATAAAAAAAACCCCATAAATTACCATTGTTTCCTTAAAACTGATATTTAACGGACACTAACTGTAATAGGTCAAGGATATTTTAAAATATATGAATATTATATTTTAAAAAGAAATCTAAGAATTTTCTTACCAGTGGCTAATGGGCTTCTCTCTCTCTCTCCTCTCTCTCTCTCTCCCCCCCCTCTTCCCCCCCCCCCCCCCCCCCGGCAAATCTCTAGCGGTATCCTTGTACAGAAAATCTCAAATATTTATTCTTCTGGCTCAGAGCAGGTGTAATTCCCAGATTCACTTTCACACAAAGTTTAGCACACAAGCTGTAGCATACTTCCCACCACCCCTCCAAAAATATTAAGCATAGAAAATACATTCCATAAATAAATAACCACAACACTCTTCATATACATTCATTCATGAAAAAATAAATAAAAATTAAAAAACAATCCACCATATGGAACGTCATCTTGTTCTACACCTGGACATGAGCTAGCAACTCTCAACGTGCCTCTGTATCCTAATTTTTGGCATTTTGGACATGTGAATCCATAATGAGACCATCATTTTCCCCCTTATTTTCTATTTAATGTATTGTAGGTACAGAATAAACTCAGACTGATATCCACACATACAAGAACTAGTGTGACCCCCAGTAGCAATCTGAGTAAAAGTCTTTCTTTCATGGATGCTATTATTTCAAAGCCAGAAGGATCCATGATGCTAATCTATTCTGACTACCTGCATAACTCGTGCCATTGGTAATTTTATGCATGAAGCCCACAACTTCTGTTTGAGCTATAGCATATCTTTTAGAAAGACAACCAGTCTTGATTTAAAGAATTTAAGTGATAGAGTATATCACATCCCTATGTATAGTGTTCCAATATTTTTTACCCTTACTGTTAAAAATATGCACCTTATTTCTACTCTGAATTTGTCAAGCCTCTGATTCCAACCATTAGATCTAATTATGCCTTTTTTCTGATAGCTCTTCAACTTATCTACTATCAGAAATTTCTTCCTCATGTAGGTACTTGTAGACTGTGATCAAGTCACTTAATCTTCTCTTGAATAAACTAAATACATTGAGGTTCTTAAGTCTCTGATTACAGGGTATGTTTTCCAGACCTTGAATCATCCTGTAGCTCTTTTCTAAACCTTTTCCAATTTTTCAATGTTCTTTTTGAAATGTGGACACCCAGAACTGACACAGTATTCTAGTAATGGTGTCACTAATGTTGTATATTGATGCATCCCTGCTCCTACCTGATTAGTTCCCTGTTTATGCATCCAAGAATTGTTTTTTCCCCCTATTACTTACAGCATCAAACTGGGAGCTCAGGTTCATTTAATTATCTACCATTTCCCCAAAGTCCTTTTCAGTGTCCCTGCATTCCAAGGAATGTACCTAGATGTATAACATTGATTTGGATGTGTTAAAAAAAATGAGCCCCCCTACCAAGTGATCCACACTGATCTGTAAAACTGACCCATCCAGTCGCTGTTTATCACTCCACTAATCTATCTGCAAAGGTAATGATTTTATATTTTCTTCCAGATCATAGATGATAAAGATATGAATAGCAATTTTCTGAGAACAGATCCCTGCAGAAGCCCACTATAAATGCCTCTTAGGATGATGTTTCCCCCCTTTTAAAGAGAGACAAGATAGGTGAGGTAATATCTTTCATTGGACCAACTTCTGTTGGTGAAAGAGACAAACTTTTGAGCTACCCAGAGAACTTTTGAGCTACACAGAGCAATTCCACAAGTCAGTGAAGTTTGAATGCTTGTCCCATCCACCAGCAGAAGTTGGTCAATAAAAGATATTACCTACCTTGTCTCTCTCATATCCTGGGACAAACACAGCCACAGCCATACTTCAAACAATCACTGTTTATTCCATTTAACATGGGCTACATTGACTTTTGTATAATGCTAACATTTTAATCAGAATGTCATGCACGTCTAAGTATAATATATCAACCCAGTTACCTTTATCAACCAACCTTGTCATCTCATTAAAAATAAATCCATTTTGTTTGGCGAGACCTATTTTCCTTGAAACCACACTGATTTGCATTAATTATGTTGTAGTATCTGGGTTCCCTCCTAGAGCACTCTGGTCCCACAAACAAGTCCGCTCATACAGCTTCAAGCCTGAGAACTGACTGGACTACTTTATTGCTGTCTACGCTTTCTCATTCTCCTGAATGTGATTTGTTTCACCTTTGATCCTGAGACTTTTAGCTATGTATTCATCCATTAGATCTTCATGAAATCTGTCCACACAGTGCTTTCATTTTAAAAAGCTGCCAGTCTCTTTCTGTGGGACTATCTATATAAATACTCCTCCAAAATTATTCCCTTTGAATGGAAAAAAAATATTTAGTCAACAGTGCTCACAGCTCTCTGTGCTATTGCACAATATATAAAATATTCTCTAGGACCTCTAAAGTTAGCTTTTATTGTGTTGGATAAAGCATCTGTACCTTCCCCTCACAGAAGACCTTTAAGTGTGATTGAGAACATTTATTCCTCAGCCAGTAATGAAGCAGTTTGCTAGGCCATAGGGAAAACATGGTACATTGATGACATTAACTCCTTTTCCTTATTTTCTGTTAATCCGTTTTCTCATCAGAGAATAGTCAAAAGAAAAACAGATCTAAACATCAGAGAAATGGAAAATATTTTGTTTGTTTCTCCTAGGTTATGAGAATTGCTGTGGGTCCATGGAGGTGCATTCTTAGTAGAACTATATTTAGATATAAATTATACTCTCTCCAGATTGTTAAGTGAATTTACTCTCTTTGGAAGTCCTCTTCATTTAATTTGTTCTTCTTGATTATATTCATTAATCTGCAGAAAAAATATCACATGTATTTTGCAAATCCAGTGCCTTTGTACTTGAAGTAACTATGCAGCTTCTTTAATTTAAAAAGTCAAGATTTCTCCATTATTTGGTTTTAAAGTACATTTCTTCTCTGAGAGGTAACTGTATAAACAGCATCATGAGGTTCCATATTTATCTTCTCTCCAGGATCAGATCAGATCTTTTCAATTTAGAAGCATAGAGGTGTTTGTTTTTCAAACCTCCAGTTCTGCAAATTTAACATGGAATCTGAAAGTCAAGCTGGGTTCTTTCAGGGTAACTTATCACCAACAATAAAGATTCTGCAGTCAGAAGATGGTTAACAAGTTTGATACATGAGGTAGAAGAGAACCCAGCTCAGTCTCCCAGAGTTGTATTGGCTCTGCAGTGTCAACAGAAGTTAAAAGTCATGAAAGCTTATCTTAGTCTGGAAAGTGAGCTATTTGTTTGACTGCACATAGCAGGTTTTTTTTAATAAGAAGGGAACATTTTTACATAGTCATTTTCAGACTAAAACCATTTTAAAGTAATTAATTTTTGATCAACTTAAAGAATATTTTTGAAAGTTGCACATTTCATATGTTTATGGCCTGGAAAGTGATTCTGGCAAATTATTACAACATAAAGTGAGTTCCAATTAAAATCTTGATGTTTAACCTTGCAGTATGTAAATTGCTATCTTCGCGGTATTCCCCATTTTAAAGATACAAAGTAGCTCAAATACCCTGATACAACAGTGGAATAAACTCCCATTGATTTCAATGGGCCTAGGATTTGTCCCTGGGATTTTAATGGACAGCTGTTACATATATAATTATACACTATGTATATACATATATATTCCTTGGGGAATTCTGCACCAAAAAATTAAAAATTCTGTTCACAGTATTTTAAAATTCTGCATATTTTGTCAAAATAACATAATATAATCATGCCAGTTTCAATTATTTTGGTAATGTATTTCAAAATACCTGTCAGTAAGTATGTCTATAACAATACAGACAACAAAAATGATAAAATGATTAGGATTTTTTTTTTGACAAATAGATTCCTTACCAGGTATATTAATACAAAACTTTGAGTACTAATTCATTTAAACTACAGTACAGAAAAAAATTTCCTGCACCCCTCAGAAGCAGTGCAAAGGCTTGGGCGAGTCTGGGGTATTGGAGGAGCTGAAGGACAGGGAAGTAATTGCTGGGAAGGAGCCTGGGAGTGAACCTGGAGGGTTATTGGGTGTGGGTGGGAGAAGTATGGAACAGGTTTTTTGAGGGAGAGGGATTGTTAAGGAGTTGGAGAGCCTCCCCCATGCAGACTATGGCTGACCCCTAGCCTCTCCTATTCAGTCAGGCACATCTGCTCCTGTCCCCATGTGTCCCTGCACCCCCATTTCCCATTCAGCCAGGCATTAGTGCCCCTGTCTCCATGTGTCCCTGCAACCCCCTCATACACCCCTACTCCCCCATCCCCATGTGGCCCTGCACCCCTATTCAGCCCATCTCAATGTTGTCACCCCACTAGATCCTGTACCCCCACCCCAGTCTGTCCCCCAATAGTGTTTTTGAACCCCAGTCTGTGTGACCTGCCGCCCCCCCCAGCAGTCCTGTGTTCCCTGCTCTTTCTATCCCCCCGATATCCCATGCCTCCCAACCTGGCGCCACAGGCAGGATGCTGTGAGGAAGACAGTTTCTGACCCCTCCCTTTCTGCAGCTGGTTGCGCCAGCCTCTGAGCCAGCTTCCTTCTCTTCTGGTGCCACCTCAGCCCCTGGTTGGTGAAAGGTGTAATCGCAGCTTCCCTTCTCCTCCCCTTCAGAATCAATTATTCTGCAAGGTGGGGGGAAATCTGCCGGGGACATTAATTCTGCACTTGAACAGTGGTGAAGGATTCTCCCAGGAGTACATGTATAATCACCATATCCTGTATGTGGTGTACTAAGAGCTGTATTATAATTACAAACTATTACTTTAAGCAAATGATGTTTCCTGGTCCTGCTTGCACACTAGATGGCTCTATAGAGAAGCACAGATCTGGGTCTTCAGCCCTCAGTCTGCAAAAAACAGTCTAGACCAAAGTGGGTTGAGTTGTACCTCTCTGCCTGAAGGAATAGCCTGCTTTGTCTTTCTCTTTTTGTTTCCTTCGTTGTAGGACTTGGACTCTAAAAAATAAAGTAGTGTTAAAATACTGTGGAAAGTGCAATGTATGTTTTTTTTAAATCTAACTTCTGTCTGTACTGTGTGAACATAACAGCATTGACTTTAATGGGAGTTAAGTGGTTAAACCCTGAACAATTATTTGAACATCGGGTATGAATCTGTCAAGCCACAGTTGCTTAGTTAATAGACCAAAACAAGTTTTAAGTACTTTCAGGGTAGAAGAGCTAAAATATCACAGCTACAGAAGATTGTCATATGCTAACAAAATTTCTAGCTTATTTTCTGTTGCAGAGTCCTTTTTATCGGGAACAGCGAAACAACCCTTCATTTTCAGATAGCAGGTTGGTTTGAACATAAGAATGGCCATACTCGGTCAAACCAATGGTCCATCTAGCCCAGTATCTTGTCTGCCAACAGTGGCCAATACCAGGTGCTTCAGAGGGAATGAACAGAACAGGTAGACATCAAATGATCAATCCTATGTCACCCATTCCCAGCTTCTGGCAAACAGAGGCTAGAGACACTTCAGAGGATGGTTTTGCATTCCTGCCCATCCTGGCTAATAGCCACTGATGGACCTATCCTCCATGAACTTATCTTGTTCTTTTTTTAAATCCTGTTATAGTCTTCACCTTCATAACATCATCTGGCATGGAGTTCCACAGGTTGACTGTGCATTGTGTGAAGAAATACTCCTTTTGTTTGTTTTAAACCTGCTGCAAATTATTTTCATTTGGTGACCACTAGTTCTTGTGTTATGAGAAGGAATAAATAACACTTCCTTATTTACATTCTCCAAACCAGTCATCATTTTATAGATCTCTATCATATTCCCCGTTAGTTGGCTCTTTTCTAAGCTGTAAAGTCCCAGTCTTATTAATCTCTCCTCATATGAAAGCTGTTCCAAACTCCTAATAATTTTTGTGGTCCTTTTCTATACCTTTTCATATATATATCTTCGAGATGGGATGACCAGATCTGCACTCAGTATTCAAGAGGCGGACATACCATGGGTTTATATAGAGGCAAGATGAGGTTACTCATGCAGTTAGGGAAAAAAATGTTTTTACTTATAAATTCATCAAGTGTAAAATGGTTAATATGAGCTTGTTCCTGCAACCCTTCTCATGCAGGTAATCTTTATTCACCTATCAGCTTTAAAAGCATCTCTAATGCTTTTTCTATTTAAAGATTGCTCTTTGGAAATTGTTATAAATGTATGGTAAGTTTGTGATGGCATTATTTGGGCTGAACTACAAAGAACAGATATCAGAGTAGCAGCCGTGTTAGTCTTTATCCGCAAAAAGAACAGGAGTACTTGTGGCACCTTAGAGACTAACAAATTTATTAGAGCATAAGCTTTCGTGGGCTACAGCCCACTTCTTCGGATGCATCCGAAGAAGTGTTAGTCTCTAAGGTGCCACAAGTACTCCTGCTCTTTTTAAAGAACAGATACTATATTTTGGAATATTTGCAGCTATACATTTGATTGCAGAACTGAAAAAATGCAGTCTTTGAACTATACTGTAGTCCTTTATGATGATATCTTTAACATATTGTATAATTTGCCTTTTAGCAGTCCCTTTAAACAACTTAACAAGCCTATCAAAACTTTGCATAATTTGTTTGTCATCTAGGAAAGGCAGTAAGACTCCACCAAAGAAAAACATCTCTTGCAAATAACATCCATAATCTCACTATTGATGGACATGATTTGTTCTTTTATGCAGTTCTCAAAATCCAGCAATTCTGACCAGTTACACTTATCTGTAAATGAGCTTGTCTACATGTTGGGGGGAGGGTGTTAATCTGCATTAAATCAAGTTAGTTTGGTATATCAGTGCTTGAGTACACACAAAGCAATTTGTTACAGCACACTCACTCTGCATTTATCACATACTTTGGAATCCTCTTTCAAAGTGTGCCAAATTTAATGCAAATTGAATTAATTCAATCTATTGTTCATATGGATGCAATGCTGCCACACACGACTTTGGGAGTCCTTCAACAGCTATCCCACACTGCTTTGCAGGTGTCCATTACTGATCTGTTTACCTAGGTGCCCTTCCCTGCTCTTGTGTCAAATTGACCACATCTCCTCCTATTTAAAAACTGGAGCAGGGCCAGAATTTGCCCATTTGCTTCTGGATTTGAATATATCAGCTTTGCTGTGGTATTGCTTCAGAGACCCTACAACATGCCTGGAGCAGCTCTTTGGAGCCATGATGAAAACCAGGATCTCGTAGCCAGCTAGAGAGACGTGACGGAGCCCCATGCTCTTGTGACTAGTTACCAGAATAAAGAGCTTTTTGTGTGGACATTGCTAGGCAGATGTCCGCAAGAGAGGCTGATAACTGGGGTCGACCAGTGCCAGATAAGCAGCAAACAGCTTAGGAAAATGTACATTAAAACCAGGGGTGGCAGGAAACAGTCTTGCAGTGGACATATAACCTGTCCATAAGTTGAGAAGCTGGACAGAATGTTATGTAATTACACCACTACCAAATCCAAGGAGGTTGTGAACCCTGCAGCTCCCCCTGAGGACAAGCAGCAAGAGTCCTCAGAGGAGGAACCAAGAAGGGCAGTGAAGAGTTCTTCAAGGAAATCCAGGATTTCTTCAGGATTTAGGACCCTGACAGTGGTCACATGGGAAGCAACCCCAATTCTGACCATGTAGGAAATGAGCTAGCATCACAGCCAGAAACTCAGACCAAACCTGAGGAAACAGAGCCTATGGAGGGAACCTTGACACAGAAGTATCTATTTTCAAAATTTATTATTATGCTATACTGCTGTGCTAGCTTCTGTTCCGGGCCCCCAACCACTACAACCATTTTTGGTGGATGTGAGCTGTCAGTCTCCAGCCCCAGCCTCCTTCCCTCCCCCCCACACTATCCATTTGACCTCCCCCCCCGTACATGTGTTCAAAATCAGCTTCTGTCACAGGCTAAAGACCTGACTATTGACTGTTGTTAACCACATGCCATAAAGGACACATACCTCTCTCCCTATTTGCGTTTCTCCTCCCTGCTGCTGTCCTACCCTGCAAAATTGCAAAGTCAAACCAGAAACATAATTCCCACCCCCATCTGCTGCCTCCAAGCACAATGGCAAACCCAAACAGCATATACTGCATAACTAAAAATCCCACTCAAGCCCTCCTTGTGCACACACCACTTAGCATCTCTGAGGTTTCCCCAAGACTGGGTAGAATCTCAGGGAGGGAAAATCAGGAAGCATTTCTATAGGTATGACATAGCCTCTCTGGAATAGGAACAATAACCACTTGGGGGGGGGGGTTATTTTACTACTCCCCCAGCTGCAGCACCTGCAGCAGCCAGACTCTCAAGGACAGGGCCTTTTTCAACAGCTGAGTGGCTGGCTAACCTGAGGGGAAGAAACTGAACTCCTGGGAGCCGAGCTCTTTTGAGACATCTAACACCCCTAATAACGTTGGGCCCTGACATGCAACACAAGACCCAAGAACAAGAAGAGGCAGAGGCAAGATCTGTACTTGCCTGTGAATTAGAGCCTTCCACTGCACTGTGTAACTTTAAAAGTTTTGTTTAATTATTGTTTCAATTAAAGGTTTATTTCTGGTCTCTACATATTGTTTAATATAAACCATTAAACTTCAATTCATAGTCATCCATGCATTTTATACAGAAAATCTGTAAATTTGCATGAGTCATAGGTTTTTACAAAAGTATCAAGGCACAGACAAGATAAAATGATTATCACAGCATGCCTCTGCTATCACCCATAAAAGAGACTGTACTGCTCACAATCCAATCTCCCCACCCCCACTCTACCTCCCTGGGCTAACAGCTGGATTTTAGGTCTCAGACTCAATGTAAGAGCAATAGGTATCCCTAACAGTATTCCCCGCCTGTTTATATTTTTTAGTGGACACCTTGCAGGCTAATCAAACAGCTGAGCAAGTCTCTGCAGCTCAGCCTCCCACTCCTTATTAAGGCTTTTCTCCCATACGCTCACAAATATTGTGCAAAACGCTACATGTAGCTTTTTTTCCCTGCAGCTTCCATCCTATTCCACAAGCAGCAACACCTTCCTTTCAGACAGCCAAACACACACTCCACTGTCATTCTGCAACTACTGAGGCATTAGTTTAACAGTTCCTTCCTTCTGTCCAAGTGGCTTGTGGAGGGCTTCATTATCCAGGGAATCAGAGGATAAGCTAGGTCTCCTAGTGTTACCGCCCAAGTGCTCGAGGCGGACTTCAAATGGTCCGTCGCCCGGTGTGCTTGGCACCAATAAAGACACCGAGGGGAGAAAGCAAGCCAAGTTTATTTCAGAGCTCTGAAATGGCACTAGGAGACCAGCATGTCTCAAATCCAGTGCAACAAATACAAATAACTTTTACCTTTTATACTTCAAGCAGTCTCTGTGTAAGCCTTTGTCTGTTACTCCCTCTTACACCTCCCACCCCTCCCTTCTCTAGCAGTTACAATTAGGAAAGTTCCCATACGCCTGCTTATCTTGTGGCCTTGCAAGGCCTGTTTACAGCAGTCTGCCTGCTAGAAAAGCTGACCCTTACATTTCTGCTTCAGCTTGCTACAAAGCCTGTAAGCAGTGAGCACAGAAGTAGGTGAGAGTTCACAAGATGGGGTCTGGGGGTTCAGATAGGCCCAGAGCAAAAGAGCTTCATCGACACTTTGGTCTTCCACTCTCCTGAGTTACCTGGTAGCTATGCCTAGTGGCCCCCAACAATCCCTCCTTTGAGAACACTCAACAAACTTTTGTCAGAGTTTTCTCATACTCTAAAGACAAAATGCGATTAAGCTCCATACAATCAGGATTATCAATGAGAGGGTATAAAGGAACCTCTGGGGAGGGAGAGGTACAAATCTTACATATGAGCACTTTACAGCAAATGAGCAAAAGAACAAGAACAAAACATATTACAACACCTGTGAGCAAGATGCGAACAATGTTTCCCCCTATATCCCCTAGTTCCCCTAAACCAGGTATCCAACCCCAAAGGGAATCCAAAATAGTGGGTTCCCCTTCCTGGGCCGTAACAGAAGAATTGCCTCTGTGATAAAAAGAAATGCTGTGAGAAACCCTAAACCTAAACCCATATTGTGTTTACAACAGCCTAAATACCCAAAAGACAAAAAGAATTATTGACACTAAACAAGTCAAAAAATAACAAGACCAAATACATAGGCCAGGTCCGCCTTCTGTGAGAAAATAAAACCAATGCTCAGGGTTTTCGCGGAGAATGCTGTGACTGTTCAGAAAGATCACAACGCATTCCCAGTGATCCTTACTGTCTTTTGAATAACAGCTTAAGTCCCAAATCGTCGTTAGCAGTCTTCTCCACAGGCTGGACAGTCCACTGTTTAGGAATGGGCACTGCTTTCAGTCGAGAGTGATGAATCCAGTTCTTGTGTCCTTCGACCTTTGCCGCTGTATGGGTGACAAGCAGGACGGTGTGGGGTCCCTTCCACTTCTCTTGGAGAGGCTCGTCCTTCCAGGTCCGCACGAGAACGGAGTCACCAGGCTGCAGGGAGTGGACCGGAGTATCCAGCAGAAGAGGCTGTGAATCTTTGGTGTACCTGTGAAGAGAAGAAAGAACAGCAGACAGAGAGCACATATACTGAGACAAGAAACCACACCCCACTTCCCATTCCCCTGCCAGAACTGGGGTACCATTCATAGGCCATGCTCTTCCAAACATAATCTCGAAGGGACTAAGCCCTATCCTACCCTTAGGGAGAGCACAAATGCGAAGTAACACAAGGGGCAAGGCATCAGGCCACTTAAGAGAGGCCTCCTGACAGATCTTTGAGAGGTGTCGCTTGAGTGTCTGATTTGTGCGTTCCACTACTCCACTGGCTTGTGGTCGCCAGGGTGTGTGGAGTTTCCAGGGGATTTGCAGAGCACTTGATATCTTTTGAACAATTTGAGATGTGAAGTGTGTTCCATTATCAGATTCCATCCATTGGGGGAGGCCAAAGCGAGGAATAATTTCCTTGACAAACTTAAGAGCCACTGTTTTGGCAGTGTTGTTGCGACATGGGAAGGCTTCAGGCCATCCGCTGAATCGATCCACTAAAACAAGAAGGTACCTGTACCCTTGAGTCCTGGGAAACTCAGTAAAGTCTATTTGCCACACCAATCCTGGGCCTGGGGTAGGTTCCAGGGTGGCTGGTGGCACTGCTACTCCTGGTCGTGGGTTATTCTTTTGGCAAATTAAACATTCAGCTTGTACCTGTGATGCTAGGGGTTTAAGTCCAGAGGTTAGAAAATATTTAGTCATGAGCTGGGTGAGAGCCTCTCTGCCTGCGTGTGTGGTTTGGTGCAGTTTCTGCAACACCGGTCGAATCAGGCCCTTGGGCAGGAGGATTTTTCCCTCTGTGGAATAAAACCATCCCTCTTTTTCCTGGAGACCGAGACTGTCAGCCAGGTTTCTGTCCTCTTGGGAGTACTGAGGGGCTGCAAGTTCACCCACTGATGGGATGAGGGCATGCATTTTGGCATTCTCCTCTGTTGGTGATTTCAGGGTAGCAGCTCGCTTAGCTTCCCTGTCTGCTCTGGCATTGCCCCTGGTTACATCTTGATCTTCCCTTTGATGGGCTTTGCAATGCACCACTGCTACTGCTGAGGGGAGTTGTACTGCTTCTAAAAGCCGGAGAATTTGAGACCCATGCTTGACCGGAGAGCCTTGAGCTGTTAACATTCCCCTTTGCTTCCACAAACCAGCGTGGGCATGCAATACCCCAAAAGCATACTTTGAATCAGTAAAGATATTAACCCGTTTGTCTTTTGCCAGCTCGAGGGCACGGGTCAGGGCCACTAGTTCAGCAAGCTGGGCAGACGTTCCTGCCGGTAAACTCTCAGCTTCCACGGTATCATGAAGAGACATAATAGCATAACCAGCCCTCCTTTGCCCATCCACAACAGTACTACTTCCATCTGTATACCATTCCAAGTCAGCATTTGGGAGTGGCTGATCTTTTAGATCTGGGCGGCTAGAATACTGAACATCTATGATTTCTAAACAGTCATGTTCCTGCTTTTCTGTCTCTGGTAGCAGTGTAGCTGGATTAAGGGAGGGACAGATCTGCAGGGTGACTTCAGGATTCTCTAACAGCTTCGCCTGGTACCGAGCAACCCGAGCCTGTGTGAGCCAAAGACCCCCCTTAGTGTCCAGCAAGGCTCGGACCATATGAGGAACATACACTTGCACAGCTCCTCCCAATGTCAGCTTCTCCGCTTCCCCAAGCACTAGAGCAGTAGCTGCGACCGCCCTCAAACAGGCTGGCCATCCCTTTGAAACTTGATCCAGTTGTTTAGAAAAGTATGCTACAGGACGCTTCCAGGCACCTAATAGCTGGGTAAGCATTCCCAAAGCTACCCCTTTTCGTTCATGCACATACAGTTGGAACGGCTTAGATATATCGGGCAAGCCGAGGGCTGGAGCTTCCATTAGCTTCCTTTTCAAGATCTTAAATGCCCTGTCCGCTTCTGGGGACCAGTGAAAGGGGTCTTGATCCGCTCCCTTAACACATTCATACAGAGGTTTAGCCCACAGTCCAAACTCTGGAATCCATATTCTGCAAAAGCCTGCCATGCCCAGGAATGCTCTAAGCCGTTTACGGTTGCTGGGGATGGGAACTTGGCAGATAGCCTCCTTTCTTTCGTTTGAGAGCTGTCTCTCTCCCTGCCTGATGTGAAATCCCAGATATTGAATCTCTGTAAGAGCAATTTGGGCTTTGTTTTGAGATACCCTGTATCCTCGCAATCCAATAAAGTTTAGGAGACTCACAGTAGCTCTGAGACAAGGGATTAGACCCACAGCAGCAATTAGCAAGTCATCTACATATTGCAGCAAGAGGGCTCTGGCCAAAGCCTGTAGTTGCTTGGGCACATTCAAGCCCCCTCCTCGTTCGGATTCCACTGGGGGTCCCCTAGGGGGACAGCGACATCCGGCAATGGCTTGCCTTCTCTATCCTCATCATGCCTTTTCTGTGCCTCCTCCCTGGCTTTGGCTATAACCTGAATCCACTCCACTTCAGACAACAGGGTTCTCATAAGTATATTACAATCATCCCAGTCAGGCTTATGGCTAGCTAGACAACCTTCAAAGATTTCTTGTGTTCCTGGACGGGCTACCACACTCTCAGTAATCAACGGATACAATCCCACGGGGGGGGGGGTACTCTCTAAAGCCTGTGGGGGTGGAGGAGCCGAAGGGGACACCGATTCTGGCATTACAACAGTGGGAGGGTTCTGGGGTTTAGCAGCACATACTACCGAGCCTGTCGGAGTCAAATGGCACTTGAGCAAAATATCAGTCCTATTTCTTAACACCATAAACGTATACGCATAGAGATGTTCATTCCATTTACCTGTTTTCTGACAAAACAAAAGCAACTGAAGGATCGTGTTGTAATTAAGTGATCCTTCCGGTGGCCACCTTTCTTGGCACTCCAGCTGGTACTGAGGCCAATCAACAGTACAGAACCTTTTCAATTTACTTTTAATCAACTGATCAGATCCAAACACCTTCCAGTTCACCAGAATGCATTCTAAAGGTGTACACTGTACCCTGCCGGCTGTACTCTGTCCCTGCCCCATACTGAGGGAGACTCTGGGCGTCCCCAAGTCACAACAGGTAGACCTCTGGGCGTCCCCAGGTCAAGACAGATAAAGTCCCCACTGGACTGTTCCTACCTTATCCAAGGGTCCGGTTCTGCACCGTCGCCCTATCCACGGGACCGGTTCCTCACCGTCGCCCGCAGCTGCTTCTCCACTGTCTGTGTGCGTTGCACCGTTGTGCCCTCCGGGGACGAGCAAACCACGTCTCTGCCGAGGCCCCCCGATGAAGTCACCGGTGAGCGCTCTGGGTGTCGGTCATTGTCGTAATCCGTCGGCCACCAGGAGGGATCCGGGCAAGGCTAAATTTCAGCCTCGAGCCCACCCAGGGACGCCAAAACTGTTACCGCCCAAGTGCTCGAGGCGGACTTCAAATGGTCCGTCGCCCGGTGTGCTTGGCACCAATAAAGAAACCGAGGGGAGAAAGCAAGCCAAGTTTATTTCAGAGCTCTGAAATGGCACTAGGAGACCAGCATGTCTCAAATCCAGGGCAACAAATACAAATAACTTTTACCTTTTATACTTCAAGCAGTCTCTGTGTAAGCCTTTGTCTGTTACTCCCTCTTACACCTCCCACTCCTCCCTTCTTTAGCAGTTACAATTAGGAAAGTTCCCATACACCTGCTTATCTTGTGGCCTTGCAAGGCCTGTTTACAGCAGTCTGCCTGCTAGAAAAGCTGACCCTTACATTTCTGCTTCAGCTTGCTACAAAGCCTGTAAGCAGTGAGCACAGAAGTAGGTGAGAGTTCACAAGATGGGGTCTGGGGGTTCAGATAGGCCCAGAGCAAAAGAGCTTCATCGACACTTTGGTCTTCCACTCTCCTGAGTTACCTGGTAGCTATGCCTAGTGGCCCCCAACACTAGTATAACCAGAGCAATCTCCACACCATTCACATCCACAGTGATCCTGGGGGCAAACTGTCCTTTATTCATTAAGCTAAACAGAGCTGAGTTGCGAAAGATGCCAGACCACCTTGCATTTATGTTTGTAAACCTGCCCCAGTGGTCAAGCAGTCCTTGGAGCACCATGGCAAAATACCCCACTTCTGTTTATAAACTCTGAGCCCTGGTGAAGGGTTGGCAAATGATAGTTATGTGGGTCCCATCACATACCCCAATGCAGTTTGGGAACCCCATGCATGCCAAGCCATCAGTAATCTCCAGAACATTACCAAGCTTTATAATCTGGAGCAACAATACCTTTTCCATGGCACTACACAGCTGCATGATAAAGGCCCCAGCACTCGATCTCCCTATGCCTAATTGGTTGGCTACAGATTGGTAGCAGTCTGGGGTGGCTAGCTTCTAGATGGCAATGGCAACCCTCTTCTCCATGGGTATGGGGCACCGCATGTTGGCACCTTGCCGCTGCAGCTCCAGAGTTAGTTCGGCACATACCTCAAAAATAGTTGCCTTCACCATCCTGAAATTCTCTCGCCAATTCTGGTCATCTCAGGTTTGCAGAACAATCCTTTCCCACCAGTTGATGCTGGTTCCAAAGAAACAGCACTGCACTGTGTGAAGCTGCTCCAGGAACAGTGCCTGAGTAGCAGTTCCTCAGTGTCGTTCTCTTATTCCTCATCCTTGTCCTCCCTTCACCCCGCTACTGAAGCTCTTGCTGGAGGAGCCGCTGCTGCAGCCATATCAGATGGTTGGGGATGCAGTGGGCACAGTGAAAAGTGAAAGCCACCTGGCTTTGAGAGCTGAAATACAGCCCAAGCAGCCTCTGTGTGTTCACATAGTGGCTTTGAGCATTGTGGGGTCCTTGCTGGTTGACAGCCATTCTAAAGTGGCACTAGTCCGCCCAAAAAGAGAGGAAGTATGGGACAGAAAGAGTGCAATCATCTGATTTTTTTAAAATTTGAACCCCCCAGTCCCATAATTCCACTATTCAGCAAAGCAAAGGAGCATGGAATACTCTCTGAGAATGCCACATGCTTAGTATGTAGCAAGCCCTACTGTGTGTACATAATGATGCAGACTGAAAGAGCACAGCCATCCTGTGTGCATGCTATTAGTGTGACTTTCTTATTGTGTGTTAACTAATGAGCATCAAGTAGCTGTGGATTAACACCCCGTCCCCCATTTAGCCAATTCCTAATGACTTCACATTTTTATGTACCACAGAAAATTATGTGATTCTATGGTAATGATAACAACAGTTAATTTATGATGGCATTTTTTTTTTTGGTGAGACCGGAGGGACTCAAGAATATGAATAGTTTTACTCAATTTGATTGGCTGAACCCTTAATTTAGTCAGTGATGAATGCAGTTCCTAAAATTCTGACAAGGAGATATTTAGGGTTTAACAAAATCCTTAAAACACTGAAATATTAAGGAAGAAAAAAATATATAGAATGAATAAGCATGATAACATGGCAAAAAAGGGCAAATTTCAAATTATAATATACCCAATCATGTGTCTCAGTTGAAATCACATTGTTTACAAATAAACAATCAGTCTTCTCCTAAGTGCCTAACCCTGCATTCCTGCTGCTTGGGTGACTTCAAAGAGAGTCCTGTACATGGAACAACTGCAGGACTGGATCCTTATTTCAAAATATGCCAAATCACCTGGGCTGTTGTATCAGTTTACAGCACTCAGGACTTGTTATTGTTCATGATTTTAAAAAAATAAGTCTTTTGCTTTTGTGTTTTTGTTGGGTGATTAGTTCTTAATTAAAAGAAATATCATAAATATACTCTGTGTTTTTTAAGGTGCAATTAATTATATGGAGCCAGAGTTGTGGTGCCTTTTCCCATTAGCTGCAAAAACTGCCACGCCCCACCCTCAAATGAGCTGCTGTTGGGCAAACACTTTTAACTTGTAAAAGTCCCCTCCTGTTGCTCTTCATGCAGGAGGGGATAATCTAGTCCAATAATATCCATCATTATATATAAGTATTATTTTTCTTGTATAATGTCTCACACTAACTGTATTCAGGCATGCTTGATAGCGATAAATATTATGGTTGGAGGCACATCACCTTGGATAAACTGATCTTGTTACAAAGCCTTTACTCTCAAAGGAGGAACACCATGAAGCCAAATGTATAATAAGTAATGTTTTCAAGAAAATTCATAGCTTTTTAAAATTTGTGTTTGCTCAAATTTAATCTGAAGAACCAGTTACTTTCTATATAGTCAGATTCTACTGAGTGAGGGGTTTAGGACTAAATTCCTGCAGCATGCACTATAATTTAGCTTTGAGACACCATAGAAACAGGACTGACCATAGTTAAGATGCAGGTTGTAGCATTATTGCAGGTCTGATTATATGCGGTTTTTAAACTATTTTGTTGAACACTTCTCCGTAATCTTTAAAATGCAGGTACAGTAGAGCAGAATTTCACTAATCCCTACTTCATAACCAAAACACCTTATCTAAACAAGAACACGTGGGTCCCTTATCCTCACCTGTCAGCAAAGATTTAATAGTGGGAAAAAAGAGTAAGAATGGTCTTGGGGTTAAGATACACGATTGGGGGTTAAGAGACCTGGGGCCCAGTTCTCTGCATTCTGTGCAAATCCTACCAACTCAGAATTTTAAAGTCATTTTGCACTCACTCTGCATTGCTATAAATAACTACACAAGGTGCAGGGCAATGGAGAATCCATCCACTGATTCAATACCCAGTTGTAACACGGGCTTTCTCTATGACCATGAACAAGTCATGTTAGTTCTCTCTGCCTGTTTCCTTGTGTGTAAAATGAGCATCATACTTATTGATACTTCCCTCAGAGGTATGTTTAGAAACACTTAGAGACCCCTGGCCGAAAGGAGATACAAAAATGCAAACGATTATAATTTAACCCAGTTACTCTCCTCCTCTTTACACCCAACCTAAATTAGGCTTGTGGTTGTTAATAACACACTGGAATGACTGGCATCCACCCATCTATACCTGCACATGTGTCTTGTACCTGAACCCACATCTGTGCCTTCACCTTTATTTTGCTGTGTCTTGCTCCTTTTATTTCTCTTCAGAAGGCAGTTATGTCTTGAAGTTATCTGACTAGAATTTTTTTCATTTGTTTTTAGTAGATTCTGATAACCTGTTGAGACATGAGAGTGAAAATTGTAGTTTTCTATATTATCCCTACATTGTACAAACATTTACAGAGAGATTAGAGGCATACATTATTTTTCTGAGTATCACTCAGGCTCTAACATAGGGTATGTAATTTGATCCCAACACATAATGCAGTTAACACATTATGCAGCAGCAAAAGTTAAAGGGCTCTATTCATGCAAAATTTGGCTTCTCGGTCACTGGCAACAGCAATCAAATAAACTGGTTTTGGGGGCGAGCATATATTTAAAGGTCCCTAACCATAGTCGGATTTAAAAAAAAACCCAGTTCAAGAGACAAATAGACTGGAACGAAATAAGAGTTCAATTAGGACTGAGCCATTTAAAATGTGCAAAATAGGAGCTGTTCATGGGGCTCACTTAGCTTTTAGCCTATCTATAAGGAGATAATAACCTGTCTGGAAAAGTTGTCCGGTGTCAATGAGGATACACACAGGCTCAGCAGGAGCAAGTGTAATAACATGGAGGAAGATATAGCTAATAAATAGCCTACATAAGAACAGCAGTACTGGGTCAGACCAATGGGCCACCTAGCCCAGAATCCTGCCTTCTGACAGTGGCCAAAGCCAGGTGCTTCAGAGGGAATGAACAGTCAATCATCGAGTGATACATCCCCTGTCATCCACTCCCAGCTTCTGGCAGTCAGGGGGCAGTCCCAGACCATGGATTTGCATCCCTGACCATCTTGGCTACTAGCCATTGATGGACCCATCCTCCATGAACTTATCTAATTCTGTTTTGATTCCCATTACAGTTTTGGCCTTCACAACACCCCCTGACAACAGATTCCACAAGTTGACTGGGCATTTTGTAAAGAAATACTTCCTTTTGTTTGTTTTAAACCTGCTGCCTATTAATTTCATTGAATGACCTTTGGTTCTTGTGTTATATGAAGGACTAAATAACACTTCCTTATTCACTTTCTCCACACCATTCATGATTCTCCCTTAGTCATCTCTTTTCCAACCTGAAAAGTCCCAGTCTTTTTAATCTCTCATCATATGGAACCTGTTCCATACCCTTAATAATTTTTTTTTTGCCCTTCTCTGTACCTTTTCCAATTCTAATATAGCTTTTTAGAGATGGGGTGACCAGAACTTCACACAATTTTCAAGGTGTGGGCATACAATGGCTTTATATAGAGGCAATCTGATATTTTCTGTTTTATCTATCCCTTTCCTAATGATTCCCAACATTCTGTTAGCCTTTTTGCCTGTCACTGCAATAGAGTGGATGTTTTCAGAGAACTATCCACAATGACTGCAAGATCTCTTTCTTGAGTGGTAACAGCTAATTTAGATCCCACCATTTTGTATGTTTTCCAATGTGCATTACTTTGCATTTATCAACTCTGAACTTCATCTGTCATTTTGTTGCCCAGTCACCCAGTTTTGTGAGAGCCCTTCGTAACTCTTCACAGTCTGCTTTGGGCTTAAGGATCATAAGTAGTTTTGTATCATTTGCAAATTTTGCCACCTCACTGTTTACCCCCCTTTCCAGATTATTTATGAATATGTTGAACAGCACTGGTGGACACCACTGTGGACCTGTCTCCATTCTGAAAACTGACCATTTATTCCTTCCATTTGTCTCCTGTCTTTTAACAAGTTCCTGATGCACGAGAGGACCTGCCCTCTTATCCCATGCCTGCTTAATTTGCTTAGGAGCCTTTGGAAAAAGGTAAGGAGGAAAGAGTTCTAAGTTCTGAATTCCAGCAATTTGGAGCTCAGGTGAAGGTAAGGGAGAGCAGTATTTGTGATTTCTCCTTCTATGAAAAGAAGAGAAGTGATGTAGATTTCCTAATCTAGATCTGAGAATCAGCAGATAATCCCACATCCTTCAGGGTCAGAACCAAAAGGAGGGCAGCAGCAAGCACTGATGTATATACAAACAGGTGGTAAAGGAACCAGTTTTTCCAGATTGCATCTTCTCCTTCCAAAGCCTGAGGCCAACAATATTCGCTAAAACCAGCATTTCATCCTCAGCATCCTGAGGTGTATTGTATGATCCCTAACCAGATTTATGTAATTCAATGACTATTAAATAGGGCTGGTTGAAAAATGGGAATGATTTTTTGCAAAATAAACTAACACAATAAACAAATAAACACAGTGATAATTTTTCATCATGTTTTTACATTTTCCTGAAATGTTCTGATTTTTGAAAAAAAGATTTGAAATGAAAAATTTCAATTTGAGTTGGTGTGAGAGGGAAAAAATTCATTTTGATTCAGCTTGAATTGGATCAAAACTAAACAGTTTTTGTATTCAGTGTTTGGATGATTCTAGGTTATTGGCAGGGGCGGCTCTAGACACCAGCAAAGCAAGCACATGCTTGGGGCAGCCCATTTGCAGGGGCGGCAGGGATCCAGCATGGGAGCTGAGAACCAACAGGGGGCCCTGGGAGCTGTAGTTCCTTGGTTAGCTCCCTGCCTATAGAGCCAGCCCAGGAGCAGGGAAAGAACTACATTTCCCAGCATTCCCTTGGCCACTACCAACAGGAAAGAGGGGGAGGGAGTGAGGAAGCTGAGACCTCATGCTGCAGCCTGCTATGAATGGAGAGCTGCACTGTGAGTAGGGATACCATATTTTAACATTCAAAAAATAGGACACTCCATGGGGAGGGAGGGTAGCCCCACCCTGCCACCATCCACTCTCTCCAGCTGCCCCCCACAGAAACCCCAACCCATCCGACCCTTGCCCCAACTGCCCCCCAGGACCCCACCCCCTATCTAAGCCCCACTGGTCCTTGTCCCCTGATTGCCCCCTATCTAAGCCTCCCTTATCCTTGTCCCCAACTGCCCCCTCCTGAGACCCCCCCCCTCAACTTCCCCTCTAGGACCCCACCCCCTACCTGTCCCCTGACAAACCCCTGGGACTCCCATGCCTATCCAACTGCTGCCTGTCCCCCCGACTACCCTCCCAAACCCCTGACCCATCTAACCCCCCCTTCTCCCTGCCCCTGACTGCCCCCCCAAACCTCCACCCCATCCAACCCCCCCTGGTCCCTGTCCCTTGACTGCCCCCCCCCCCGAACCTCCTACCCCTTCTGCAACCCCCCAGCCCCCTTACCGTGCCACTCAGACCAGCGTGTCTGGCTTCGCGCAGTGCCAGACACGCTGCTGCATACATGCTGCCGTGCTCCCCTGCGGAGCTACAGCCCTCCCCGCCCCCCAGCACCTGCCTTCCAGATTTGAACACCTCAAAATTCAGGAGTGCTCAAGCTCAGTTTGGGCAGCTGTTACTTCATTTCTCCCAAATCAAATATACTGATCCACTGTAACTTGCTGTAGAAAAAGTAGGATAAAATTGAGCAAGAAATGCTTGCCAGTGGTTATTAGGACTGGAATTGCTATTTTCAACAGCCATTGCCTTTTGTTTGTTTGTTTGTTTGTTTAAAAGGAAGACAGTGATATTGCATTGGCAAATTCCCCATAGAAAGAAAGAGTGGAACAAAAGAATAATAAAGGCACCTCAACTTTTCCTCATTTATGTAGGACAGTCTTATAATATGCATCCAGATATCCTCCAATCACACAAGCTGAAAATTGTTCCACTTTACTGCAGTTCTGTAACCACATGGGAACCAATCCTGTCTGTGTTCTGTGCACATCTAAAATTCCTGCCGAATGACCTGCCCTGGGAGCGAGTTACCAGTGACCCAGGGCTGGGGCGGAAGGAGGATGCAGGTGGGGGGGGGAGAGCCCAGGGCTGGGGCGGCAGGAGGGTGCAGGTGGTGGGGGAGCAGGGCTGGGATGGCAGGGGGGTGCGGCGAGGAGCCCAGGGCTGGAACGGGGGGCAGCCAAATTTTTTTTTGCTTGGGGCGGCAAAAAACCTAGAGCCGTTCCTGGTTATTGGTGGGGTTTCTTTTTTGTTTGGTTTTGTTTTGTTTGCTTGCTTGTTTGGTTTTTCTCCTCAATTCTTACTTTAAAGGAGAAAGAGAGAGTAACAAAAGCAAAAACAAACAATAGAAGAAACAAACCAAAACAAAAAAACAATATTGTTCAGTTTCAAACTGATTCTAAATTAAATGTTTCATTTCAAATTATTTCTCTGAAAAATCAGAATAATACTTACATGTTTTGCATAATTATTTTAATCTCCAAATAGATTTTTTTGTTGGATAACCTTTTCAACAGCAAATTTGTGACCAGACCTACTAAAAAGCCTAACCATGATTTATGGTCTCAAAAGTCCCTGGGACTAATCATATACTTATTGAGATGTATTATATGATCATAATACATATTCTTTGACAGTTATTTACACCTCAGGCTAGAGGACTGCAAAGTTATATACACTGGGCTAAACACTGAAACCACCCAGAAACTGAAACTAGTACAGAATGTGTCTGCCAACCTATTAGACAGAGCTACTCACCATGGGCATTTAACACTAGTCTTCTGGAAGCTCCATTGACTGCCTACTGGATTTTAGATTAAAGTTAAGGGGTTGGTTTTAGTCTATAAAACTCTAAATGGTTTGAGACATTCCTACCTGAGAGTCTCTCTCTCTCTCTTCATGTGATACTGCCACAGACACAATAAGTGGAGTCTCAAGCAAGTACCTCCTTGGTTTAAACAATAGGAGGCTCGAAGGAGGATGTTGTGTGTGTGGTGGTGAGGACAGGGGGGCCTCTGCTTTTGATCTTGCTTCTCCATTTGGTCCACTAGACCCTGGATTTGTTAACCTTCTTGAGATGCTATAAAGCCCTGCCTCTTCCCTCCACCCCCTTTTTTTTTTTTTGTAGAGATAGGGCAGTTTCATAGTCATTAGTAGTAGTAGTAGTATGAGTAAAATTAATAACTTAGAAGTAGTGTGGAATGAACAGTCTGCCCCTTTTAGGGCAAGGAGGCTGGTCCACCCTGACTGATGATCAGACTCAGCTGGGACTGGGACTGGGTCAGGTGATCCCTATAAAGAGCCTGGGAACTCAGGAGAGAGGTTGACTCCTGTGACTGGCTCTGTGTTGGTCAGGGGAATAGCTTTCTTTTGTGTTATTTTATTAGTTTTGTTGTTCAAATTAATAAAGTCTGCTCTGAGGTTAGAGCCTGAAAGAGATCTGAGTACCATGTACATTCCTTCCTTAGCTGTGAAAACAGACCAACAGCTTTACATAGTAGAAGCATACTTTTGTGTATAGGGTTGTTGTCTTGTGTATTGTCTCTTAATTTTTGTAACCCTGCCTATATGAATCTAAAGAAAATTAAAAAACAATTAACTAAATGATTGAGTGCTATGCAGTACCTGCATTCCTCCTCCTCCCCGTGTTTTGGCATTTGATGATTCAGGAGACTTACCAGGACCAATGATCAGTCTGTAAATTAAATAAAATACATTTTCTAATTACTTAATGAAGTTTTTGAAGTTCCTATCACAACTAATTTGTTTCTTATAGAAAAATGTATTATACTAGAAGTTAGAGAAGGAAAATTAAACTATATCCATTCTCTGGGGGCCAGTGCTGGATTATTCCTATGTTGTATTTTAGTGTTTACTCCAGAGCTCTTTCAAAATCAGTTAAGTAGTTTCTCAAATTTCTATTTACAAAACAAACTCTGCCTCTTACATATAACAAATGAAGTCCCTTGTCCTGCAGACCTCACTCAGAACTATCTAGTAAGGGCTGCAGACTTGACCCTCAATGTTGACCAAAATGTTTTTTCTCTGCTTGCCTGTAGTGAAAGACAATGGTAAGTAATGCTAAAGGAGCCACATTCATCCCCAATGTAACCTCCTTGACTTCAGTGGAGAGGTGCCAGTTTATATCCGGGATGACTATGGTCCAATGAGCTTGTGCACTTTTTAATTTTACTGCTATATTTTGCTATTGTTTGGGAAAGGACATTTTTCTGTAACCATTTCTATGTGAGATTTTCAACAACATCTAATCTGTGTGTTTGGCTTTGTCAGGACTGAGATTCCTGAGGATTGTGAAGTGGTGAGTTATAACTCCAGTAATTTAAAATGAAAAGAGAAACAAACCAGGAAAGACCAGTGATTCTACCATCAGTTGTGGGGAAAAGTTGGAAACTATCTTAACTGATTTGGTATCAGTACACCTGAAAAAGCAATGTTTAATTAAGGACAGACTGTATAGGTTTAGGCAGTGAAGTTCATGTTTAAGTAACCTGGTGAAAATCTTAGAAGGGATTACTGCCATAACAATAGATAAGAGACATTCGATATATGCCACATGCTTAGATTTTCAGAGAGTATTTGACAAGGTTCCAAGTCAAATTAATGGCTTAGGCAGAGACACGCAAGAGGAGGTAAAAGAGGGTGCTAGATAGAAAATTAACTGAATAGCAGGAGATAGCAAGGGGGGTGGAATGAGAGACTTGTACCAACAGGCGAATAGAGTGATGTTTCTTAGGGCACATCTAGAATGGAATAAAAGCCCTGTGGCATGGCCCAGTTCAGTTTATGTGGGCTACAAATTGCTATGTAGACCTTTAGGCTCACGCTAGAGCTGTTGGTTTTTTATCCCCGTGTAGACATACCCTTAGTGGCAAGGCAGATCTCAGCTTTCATCACTATTATTATTATTATTTTTAAGAATGTTTCTACTGAGGTCTCTTCTTTGCAGAGAGAGCCTGGAAAATGTAAGCAGATTGTGAGAGGTACAACTTTGAGAACTGGATTTTTCCAAAAATAACAGGTTATTTATGGGCTTTACCTGATAAGCTTATCTGAAGCAATCAATCCTCTGTATAGATAAAGGGTTCCATGCTTAAACCTTATTGAAAATAAAGGACAGTGCTGATATAGTGCAGTTAACCAAATGAGCTCCTCAGCGTAATGCATGGAGTAGCAGTACTCTTAGCAAGGCCACCCTCAGAGCATCAGAAATCCCCTTAGAAAGCAATTAATTGATCCAGTCCCCAATAAGTTTCCTTTTCACTCAGCTGATGCCTATTTAGTACTCAACAAGCTATAGAAAGTTTAAGGGAAAATTCAATAACCATTTTTCCAACTTCTGGGTAGTAGTATGCATCAATTGGATAGGCTGGGGGTGTTGAGGCACAAAAGAATCCTGTTCAAATGTTCATTTGTACTATTTCTCCTGATAGTAATTCTGTTGAATACCTGGACCAGCCATAGTTATCTAGGTGCAGCTGCTCTGAATAGCTAGTGGGTCCCTAAACATGGAACAATATCAGGCCAATCAAGGCTGTTGATGACTTCCTTGCTGGTATCAGTGTAATTAGTAAATCCCACAACAGTAAATTGTGGCTTTGAAAAAAATGGTCTGCACGATGAAAGTCAGTGGGTCCGAATTAGGGATTTCCGGCTGGTTTCTAGGCAACTAACTCAGCCAGTGAACTAGCTGCCTCTGCCACTAATCGTCACTTCAAATTCTTGCTATGGGAGACATGCATTCTTGATGATTTGAGCAATGTCTCCATCAGGACAGTGTAATGTCAGCAGTTCCAAACACAGTACTGTTTACACAAGGTAACCTTCACTCACTCTGCAATCCCTAATGCTCAGTGTTCTGTAGAGGGGGGTAGTGGCAGCTCTCAGTAATTCTTACCGCACCAGAGCTAGGAAGAAGTGACTCCAGATCTCTTGATTCCTTCTTTAGTGTCCAGTGCCAAGACCATTCTTCAGTTAGTACATTGTTTGATATCAGAGATAATAGGTGAATATCTATAGCTAAGAAGCAGTTACTTTCTTTTACTACTATTAAAACAAATTGTGTTCTTGTTACAGAGTGGTAGCCGTGTTAGTCTGTATCAGCAAAAAGAACGAGGAGTACTTGTGCCTCCTTGGAGACTAACAAATTTATTTGGGCATAAGCTTTCGTGGGCTAAAACCCACTTCATCAGATGCATAGAGTGGAAAATACAGTGTATATATACACACAGAGAACATGAAAAGATGGGGGTTGCCATACCAACTCTAATGAGACAAATCAATTAAAGTGGGCTATTATCAGAAGGGGGGGAAAGAACTTTTGTAGTGGTAATCAGGATAGCCCATTTCAAACAGTTGACAAGAAGGTGTGAGTAACAGTAGGGGAAAAAATTAGCATGGGGAAATAGTTTTTAGTTTGTGTAATGACCCATCCACTCCCAGTCTTTATTCAGGCCTAATTTGATGGTGTCCAGTTTGCAAATTAATTCCAGTTCTACAGTTTCTCATTGGAGTCTGTTTTTGAAGTTTTGTTGTTGAAGAATTGCCACTTTTAGATCTGTAATTGAGTGTCCAGGGAGGCTGAAGTGTTCTCCGACTGGTTTTTGAATGTTATAATTCTTGACATCTGATTTGAGTCCATTTATTCTTTTGTGTAGAGACTGTCCGGATGCTGGTAACCAATAGAGTGTAAAGTGTTACTAACAGAGAGGATAAAAAAATGTCTAAATCCAATTTTTTTTTTACTTAAATGGGACAATTTTTTCATAAAAATTTTTACAAACATTTTTTGATCACCTTTAATTTAATTTTATATTCGGGAGGCACCACTGTGGCATCCTGAGGTCCATGCAAAGATATTGAGTGCAGATAAATTTAAAATACAAAGGAAAACTTGCACCTTTAATTCCATTTACCAGCTTCCATCAGCAGGAGTTACAACCACCCAAGCTTAGGATAAAGAGCTTGTTAGCTTAGTGTCACAGTTAAAATTAGCTCAGACTGGCAAAACGTGAATGTTCTAGAAAGAGCAGAAGTTAGGTGCTCTGTCAACTTTTCAGAAATCATTCTCACGCTTTCATGGCCACAGTGAACCATCCCTGTGCTGGTGCTGTTTTCCTGTACAAAGGAAGCAGGATGCTGAGAGCTGTGCATCCACTTTGTTCCACAGAGATCAGATAAAACCATATGAAACTTGAATTTCCATCCCATGGGGAAGTCTGACACTTTGAAAAAGTCTTTGATCTGAATCAGAATGAAAACTTGAAATTTCCCACGGAAAGGATATTCCAATCATTTCATTTCAGACAAACAGAACCATTTCAATTTGATTTTTTTTTTAAATGAAAGGGAGCAGCCAGCTAGCTCCCACCCCTGGATTGGAAGGAGACCTATCCTATGGAATGGAAAGCCTAAGGATATGTCTACACTGCACACTAAGTCTGGACTCTGATTCAGGTTAAAACCCAAGTGTCTCTTCTATCCACACATACATCTATCTAACTTGGGTCAGCAAGTACTCAGGACCCAGGTCCTAGGACTGTGCTGCGGGGTAGGTCAGAGCCCAAGTAATTTTGTAGTATGGCTGCAGCTCAAGCCACAAACATGATTCAGGAGGACTGCATAGAGCATTTTGGACCCATTAACATGGCTGTGAGTCCTAGGTCCAGCAACTGCAAACCCAGGTTTACAATGCAGTCTGGACACTCAAATGTGTGGGCTTGGAAAGATCATATCCACATGCCTGGTCTCATAGACCTGGCGTAGTGAGACGGCCTGGCTCCCAGCCGCCCCAGAGAGGGACAAGCCCCTGTGGTTGCCAAAGTGGGTGGATCCACTGGAGCCTGCGCCCACCTCCCAAAGGTCAAAGCGCAGAACCGGAAGTAGAAAAGCCGCATCCCAGGGCTCAGAAGCTGCCTGGCCGCAAGAGAAGCCAGACGCTGGGGGCCTAGCTCCCGCTGGGGAGACTCCTGCAGCCTGTGACTGACCCGAGGACTGGCCATACCAGTCAAGGCCTGATGACGACCAGACCCCGGAGAAGTTGTCAACCCTACTGGAGAGAAGCGACCCAGAGGAGCTGCCAAGCCTACCGCTCGCCGAGTACCCTGAGGAGCCCATGGTCCTTGATTCCCTGGAGGACACCGACCAGATGCAGGTACTGCTAGAGGGGGAGGTAGGAAGTAGCCCGGGGGCAGCCGACCCTAGTCTGGCTGTGGCACACCCAGAGCCGATGTCCGTGTCTTGCGGCCAGGATCCCCACTGACACAGCAGCAGGCTGCCTGCTGCTGTTAGGGCCCCGGGCTGGGACGCCGTGGAGTGGGCGGGCCTGCATCCCCCCTGCCACCCTACTTACGGGTGGCAGTCTCCCCCTCGCCCCAGATGCTCAGAACCAAGAGTCTGGGTTTTTGATCCTGAACTAGTTGCTCAGCCCCTGCATGAGGACCTGAGCTCCAGACTGTGTGTTGCCCCGCCCTGACCCAGGCCCTGGGCTTATTCCTGAACTATTTGCTCAGCCCCTGCCTGAGGTCTGAGCCCCTGTTTGTTTGCTGCCCCGCCCTGACCCAGGGCCTGATATTGAACTATTTGCTCAGCCCCTGCCTGGGGCCTGAGCTCTAGACTGCTTGTTTGCTGCCCCGCCCTGACCCAGGGCCTGATATTGAACTATTTGCTCAGCCCCTGCCTGGGGCCTGAGCTTTAGACTGCTTGTTTACTGCCCCGCCCTGACCCAGGGCCCGGGCTTGTTCTGGAACTATTTGCTCAGCCTGAGCCTGAGAGCCTGAGCCCTTGACTATTTCCTGTCTCACCCGGCTAGTTCCCTGACTCAGCGGACCTCAGTAGTGAGGCGGCCTGGCTCCCAGCCGCCCCAGAGAGGGGCGACCCTAACAAAACCCCTCTATACCTGGGTTAACAATGCAGTGTAGACATACATTAGAAGTTCTGAGAGCGCTGGCTCCAGGGCAGTCCACAAGGCTGCCTCAGAGCTAGAGACCGTGAAAGCAGTGAGAGCTAGAGACCCGCTTCAGCATTCCCCAGCAGCCTACCAGGTGAGCTAGCAGAAAACCAGGCAGGTTTCTGATGGAAAACTGCCCGTGTTTTGGTGGAAGTTCATCAAAGCTGGAAAGTTTGTGAAAATTTGTGTGGAAATTTTGCTTTGACAAATTGGCATCTTCTGATCAAAATTCAGAAAATTCCTGACCAAGCTCCAGTCCCAGCATTATGAGAGCTCCTTCTATGCAGCTGAAGGGAGCAGTAGAAGTTAGAAGTGCAGTGGAGTTGGGATAGAAATGGTGGATTGGTGACTAGAGCGGAGCGAATAAGTGATTTTTCAGTTTGGTGGCTAAACCAAAACATTATTAAAAAATGTATTTGAGTTGAACAAAATGTTCTGAATGTTTCAAAACAACAAGAAAATGTCAATTTAAAGTGACACTTCTGGAAAAAATGTCAGTTGGATTTGGCCAAAACTGTTCACCAAATTGGTAAATAGTCTTGGTGCCCCCAAAAAGCATTTTTCGGTGAATGTACTAGGCTCTGAACATTTTTTGCTTAGCTCTATTTATGACTACATGGATCCACTACCAATCCTCCTCCCCCCACAGCCCTCAACGCACACATACAGTGGGATGCAAGGGGAACACAAGCAAATGTAGGTCTATGCCTGCTGTAGATGAGGATTCTTCTGCTTCTCTCAGCTTTCAGAGAATGCATCAACACAGAGCCCAGTGACCTGGGCTGTGTATTGCCATCAGGATTTGCCCTTGGGAGAGACCTACTGTTCAAACAGGCAATGCCCCAATTAAATATAAAATCACACTTATGGAGTTTTCATTGCTGTTGGAAGAGTCCAACTTACAATTCCTTTTAAAATGCAGTTAATGTATTTTTGAAAGCTGTTGTCATCCTAAGGAGGTGAGTGGTGGTGGTGGAGTGTGGAGGAGAACAGTTATGCAGTTTCTCTTTCCTTACACCTGATTTCCTTCTCCTCCCTCCCACACAAAAGTCAGCAGGATGGTTTCCTTTTCTTGGTCCCCACCACTTTTCATCAATACAAGATCATGAAAATAAACAAAGGACCCAGTCTATGCCTTGCACTTGCAAGGGGTTAAAACTGGGCCCTGATCTGCAGTTAGATCTACTAGTGCAGACTCACCTTAACTTCAGTAGAAGTCTACACGAACATAGGGGCTTGTGTGTGCCTATGCATTTGCAGAAGGGTAGTGATAGTTTGGCTATTTTCCATCCCTCACCAAAATCCTGTTATTGCTCTCAGGAAGAGCTGGTCAGGAGTTTTTTGATTAAATGTTTTTTCGTTGAAAAATTGTGATTTGTCAAAACTGAAACTGTTCACAAAATGGGGTCAGTTTGGACAAATCTCTTGATTTTAAACTTTTTTTTAAAAAAGAAGCTTTGAAATTATTTAATTTTGGCAATTTTAAAATGAAAAATTCCAGGTTTCTGGTTCAAAATGACTTTGTTTTGAAATGTAAGATAATTAAGCTGAAAAAAGGGCTACAGGGGGGGAAAGGGTCAAAATCAAAATGAAACATTTTGATTGACCCAAACCGATTTTTTCCCCAGTTTTTTTGGTTTGTGAAAATTTGAAGTGCCAACTTTTGTCCCAATTTGGGATGGTAAAAATTTTCAAACTCTGCAAAATATTCACAGGATGGGAAAACTGTTTCCTGCCTAACTCTAATCTCAATCAGACATCTTGCCTTTTTTCAGGCGAAGGAAATTAAAATTTAAAAAATACTTTTGACTCTTCTCTAATAGCATTGTCTTTGCCCTCGTAACATCAGGGGAGTGATATTGCCTCGTTTCTTCCAATGAATGCCAAAACACTAACCAGTGTGGGGAGTTATGATTTCTGAGAATTAGAAGACTGTAACTGCTAGACCAAACAGAATTGCCTCGGATTAGCTGCCATAGCAGAGAACTATGGTAAGATTAATACAATTTAATAATAGAGAGCCCTCAACCAGTAATCTAAGTGGTTCCAAGCATACACTAAGTGTTATGTAAGCACACAGACTGATGCACACTACACTGTGCCTCCTTTCAACGTGCCCAAGTGCACTCAACTTAGTATTTACAATGGGTTGCCTTCTTCCCTAACAGCACTAACATAAGGAAGTTTGTTTTACTGTGCTCAGATTTCATGTAATAACACTTTCAAAGAAGACATCCTTATTCTCACTGAAACAAGCAGGTTTATGTGTTCCTGTGCTAATGCAGTGGTTTGCAGATTCTGAAGAACAGCTGCAATTTTTTGTGATCCAGAAATAAAGGGGGGTGTGTGTGTGTGTGTGTGTGTGTGTATATATAATTTAGTTATATATGTTTAATTTAGTACAGCATACAAGTATGGCAGCATTTCCCAGTATTTCCTCAACTAAGACTGAGGGGCCATCACAAACATTTACTGAGAAAAGTATACTGTAGCTTTTGGTGAATGGTGAAGATGTGTTAACACAGAATTCAGGGCAAAGAAGAGTATGTCTGATGGTTACAGAATGGAAGTGGGTGTCACAAAGATTTAAAGAAATAACTGAAGGTTTGAGGGGGCATAATCTAATGATTAAAGCAATAGATTGGTGGCTAGTTTTATTTCTAGTTGTGCCCTTGACTTGCTGCATGACCTTGAGCAAATCAATTGATTTTTTTCCTGTAAAGACGGTCAAAAAATGTTTTTTTTTTCTTCAGAAAATATTGACTTTTCATTGAAAACCAAAAATTTCAGCCAAAAACGTCTGAAAACAAAATCTTTTTGTTTTGTTTTTTCCCAACAAAAAAGAATTCTGTAATAAAAAAGTAAAACAGACACTTTCTGAGAAAAATTTCATTTGATGGAAAACTGGCTTTTTGACTAAAATTAAATTTCAATGGAAAATTTTTGACTGACTCTACTTCTGTTTGTTTCCCCATCCACCTCACAGGCTTCTTACTTAAAGATGGCAGGGTTTGAAAGGATGGGGTTCCTGAACTGCGGATAAGATTGATAGCATGTGTATACCCATCCTAGGCCCACGATTTAAGCAAGTGAGTACTTGAAGAATAGATACTATTCCAGATTATGCAGGCCTTTGTGCACCACCGTGGCCATATTCATGGATGACTAAATAGGATGCATTGACAGTGCGATGCCAGTGTGTTCTGGAGGTCTGGTCTGTATCAGCAGGGGAACACTGGTACTTTATTCCTTCCTAGAGACACAGTGGGGTAGCCATGTTCACTGTGATCTTAGCCAACCCAACCTGCCCTCTACTGCATTCTACTTATCCTGATTTCTGCCAACCTGGCAGGTGGCAGTATGGTAACGCACTGCTTACAAACTTGATCGGACTGGCTGTAGCATGTATAATGCCATCCATGCCACTGGGACACGTTGTGTGCTTCACAATATCTATGAGGATAAAAGGGAATATTTGGGGGCAGAATGGATTGAGGACACAGAAGGCTTGGGGGGCCTGCCTACAATCAATCACCTAGTGCATGTCTTGATGCTGGCACAGAGTCTGTTACGGCAATGGCTATAAGGGATGCCTTGTGTTCCCACATTCTCAAGATGAATGGGGAGTACATTGGGACTGATTAATGGGGCTGGCACTGCACTTGGGGGCAGGTGGTGAAATAAAATGTAGTTTTATATGATTTTTGTGAGAAATAAATATTTTGGACTTGTCACTTTCTGTTCATTGTGATTATTCATTGTAATTCCAGATCACACTTTTTTTGAAGGTAAACTCAGTTGGGAAAAGTGAGCAAAACAGCAACTAATGCTACTCAGGATAAAAACATTCTAAACATCAGAGAAAAATGAACTGAAAATAATGGTGTGAAGTGTTATGTGTAATGGAACTGTATATCATCAGGGCTTCTGTTCTCTTTCCTCGGCATGGGAATGGGGATAGGCTGTAGTGGATACTGTTGATGGTGTACACTTCCATGGCTTGCTGGCTGATTTAACATATCCCTAACCAGTATTTTCCATAGATTGCAGGACACGGTAATGTGGAGGTGAAGTGACGGAACTGGGCATGAGTAGGTAGATGGCTTGGACAAGCATCGATCATCAGGAATCATGATCCTAAAAAGTCTCTCAGACATGACCCTCTCAAATGCCATGTCTCGCTCCCCCATCTCCTGATCAGGGTGAAGATATTCTGCCAGCATCTCTATTTCAACACAGGTTTGCTTCTCCTTCAATCTGAGGTGCTCCTGTCTTTGCTTTTCAGCCATCCCTGGGTCATCCTGGTGATGTCTGAGCTCTATTTCATGGTGTTGATCTGCCTTCCTGGAGTGGTCCTTATGCACCACCAGCAGCAGGGCAGCCCTGGTTCTCCATCATTTGTCCCTCAGAATCTGCAGCCTTTGGCTCAGATGCAGTAGTCTCCTGGACATCCTCTCTTCCCTCACTGAGTCTGAGGCTGGCTCAGAGGTGTCTAACAAAGATAGTTTATGAATGTTCTTGATTCCCAGTATGGGTCTGTAACCTTTCTACATAAATAAAAATGTGCAACTTTTAACTCAAAGTTCATTCCTTTTGTTATCTTGCTGTGCTAGCTACCTCTTCTGCCGAGTTCTAAGCTTGGTTCAGTCATATTCCCAAGTAAAGAATAGTGCATTACCAGAACTTTAATAAGGGAGATTTCTTTTAAGCAGGGAAAATCCACTGAAACAGAGTAACATTGGTGATTATTTCAAATTTATTCTCACCACAGTTCTCTTAGATGGTGTGGTCGTGATGGAAATCCCAGAATGGGAGAGAGTAATTATTTCAAGGCAGAAACCTTAAGATTTTGCAAGTGAAATCTTTCTGTGTCTTGTACCTGATGAAATTATAAATGACTATGGAAAGAAAGAACACTGGATTACTTTTGGCATTCCCGGAGCAGTTGTACACAGTGGACCATCACTTCTGGGCTTGGGAAACAAGCACTGAGTGATCGGATCGCATTGTTATGCAGGTCTGGGATGACGAGCAGTGGCTGCAGAACTTTTGGATGTGGAAAGCCACCTTCCTGGAACTGTGTGAGAAGCTCGTCCCAGCACTGCAGTACAAGGACACCAAAATGAGAGCTGCCCTCTTGGTGGAGAAGTGCATGGAAATCACTGTATGGAAGCTGGCAACTCCAGACTGCTACTGGTCGGTCACAAATTAGTTTAGAGCCAGGAAATCCACAACTGTAGCTGCATTAATGCAAGTGTGCAGAGCCATTAATCACAGCCTGCTACAAAGGACGGTGACTTTTGGCAATGTGCGTGAAATAGTCGATGGCTTTGCAGCAATGGGATTCCCTAACTGTGGCAGGTGAGAGATGACATGCATATCCCAATTTTGGGTCTGAACCATCTTGCGACAGAGTACATCAATAGAAAGGGGTACTTCTCTTTGGTATTGCATGTGCTTGTGGATCACCATGGCTGTTTCACAGACATCAACGCACACATCTTCAGGAACACTGGCCTGTACAGAAAGCTTCAAGCAGGGACCTTCCTTTCAGACCAGAAGAATCTAATGGCGGATGTTGAAGTGCCCATAGTGATCCTGGGAGACCCAGCATACCCCTTGATCCCATGGCTTAGGAAGCCTTACAAGGGAAACCTGGACGGCAACAAGTAGGCTAAGCAGGTGCAGAATTATTGTAGAATGTGCCTTTGGCAGATTAAGAGTGTGCTGGTGCTGCCTTTATGGCAGGTTAGACCAAAATAAGGAAAATATTCCTATAGTCATAGCAGCCTGCTGTGCACTCCATAATATTTGTGAGATTAAGGGTGAGACGTTTCCCCTCAAGGTGAAGTGTGAAGGCGGATAGCCTGGTGGCTGATTTTGAGCAGCCAGGTGTCAGGGCTATTAGAGGGGGACAATGGGGGGGGAGCATTCAAATCAGGGAGGCTTTGAGGCACCATTTTGACAATGAGTTGCAGGAATGTGTCTTTCTATACAGCACTCTGCCATGCTTTGTTAACTTGCCGCCTTTCATAAAAATTTTGATGATTCCTGACCATGCTTTGTAGTCAGCAAATGATCAGATTGCCACTGTGTATTATTTCCAGCAGCAAACACCATGTGTAGGAGACAAATAAAGATTGGCTATCTTTCAGAGAGTATGTTTTTATTAAATACCAATTAACATGCACAAAAGGCTTGGTGGGAAGGGAGATAACAATGAAGGATAGCATAGGCTCTTAAAATTGTGTGTAAGTCCAGCTATCATATTGGAAGCTGTCCTAAGGGGTGGTGTGAATGGGTTACTGAGATGGACTGGATCAGCTTGGGGGGGCTGAGCAGAAGCAGTTCTGTATCAGCTGGTGGTGGGGGAGAGCTGAGCACGAACAAATTCAGCATGCAGCATGATTAGGGACTTTATGATTAGGGACTCCGTTTGCTCCTCCATCACTTTTATCATCTCCTGGCCCATTAAAATTGCCCCTGACTCTCCTTTCTGTCCTGCCTGTCTATTTGATAATTTTCTTTTAAAGTCTCTCTCTCTCGCTCCACCTGCATTCTGGTTTTTCGGCCTCTGTGGATTAGAGCACCTCTCAAAACATGTCTTCCTTGCTCCTCCTTGGTCACTTCCTTATCTGGCAGAGGCACTCTACTGGTGCATAGGGCTTTCCCCTGAAGGCCATATCTGCAGAAGCACAAGAAACAATATACAGAAACATGATTGTTAGTGCAGGCACAACATCGAATGATTATAGTAAAATGCACTTTTTTTGATGTACGAATCAGTTTCTCACTGTCCCATGGCAAGCACACAGCTCGGTGAATACCCTAAACATGGTGAGTTCCGCCCGGGGAGGTGCTCAGGATGGAGCAAAGGATCTCAGTGGTATTTTATCTCTGCAGGCGACTAGGAGCAATACAGGTCTGTCGCATCTTACGCGCATTTAACATGCGCGATTTCAACTTTACACGGTCGGCAAAAACAAAAAAAAAGAGAAAAACAACAGTTTTAATACTATACCTGTAGTGCGGGCGATTTTGCCCGCCATTGAACTCAATGGGGTTTTGGCTATACGCGGTTTTCGCTTTATGCGCTAACCGCGGAACGGAACCCCCACATAAGATGAGACAGACCTGTACTGTAAATTCTGCCACCATTTTCCTCAGGTGGGAGTCATTGAAGCCAATATCTCACTCCTGAGGGTAAACAAAGATGCAACAAGGGTGCATCTCTTGCATGCATGTGGCTTCAGACCCTCTCCCTATGCTGCTCACTTGTGTGCTGCTTTGGTCCCTGCACAAGTGATTGCTAATTGGTGCAGGAAAGTTTCCTACAATGGGGGAAGGAACAAAGCCGTTCTGCCAAGGAACCTCCAGCAGATGATTAGTGAGTCCCTCCAGGATAGTTTCCCAGAGATCTCTCAGGAGGATTCCTGTGAAATCTCAGTGTGCATTAACACTACTTAGATGTACAGGGGAATGTGAAGCACATGCAAACTCAGCTAATCTTGTACATTTCTATCCCTTCACCCACTTCTAGATTATACAAAGCAAAGGACAGCTCTGCCTCATATAACTGAGTAGCATTAACTCAAAAAGATCACTTACCAGAGCTCTTCTCTACTGCATCATGCGCACCAGAGATGGACACCTGGGATTGGCTAGGTCCCTCCAGAGTGGAAAAGAAGTCCTGACTCACTGCATCATCGGACGACCCTGCCGTATCTTCCACACCGTCCTTCAACTCCTTTGTCCTTGGGGTTGAGTCCTCTGTCCACTGTCTCCCCACCGAAGTATCCATGGGGCTCTTGGTGGTGGAGGATGGTGTCCAGCTTAGGGTAACCAGATGAGAGATATGAAATATTGGGATGCAGGGGGGGGATGCCGGCGGAGAAAAAAAAAACCCAAAAAATCCCTCAAGAGCTGGCGGCGGAGGAAACAAAAACAAAAGCAAAAAAACCCAACAACAACAAAACCAAGAGCTGCCGGAGCATAGGAAAAATTGGTGGGGGCTGAGCACCCACCGGCAGCTCCACGCCCCGCCCCCCTGCACCAGCTCACCCCCGCTCCGCCTCTCCTGAGTGGGCTGCCGCGTCCTGCTTCTCCCCCCTCCCTCCAGCACTTGCGCCGCCATACAGCTGATTAGCACAAGCCTGGGGGGGGGGGAAGGAGGAGGAATGTGGCGTGCTTGGGGAAGAGGTGGGGCTAGGGAGGGATCCAATGGGGGATGGAGGGGCAGAATCGGGGCGGGGCCAGGGCAGAGTTGGGGCGGGGGGGGCGCGAGCCCCCTCCGCCTGTGCGCTGAAGGGCAAAGTATCGGGACAATTCGCGTCCCAACCGAACATTGGTCGGGATGCCGGAAAAACAAGTAAATATCGGGACAGTCCCGATAAAATCGGGATGTCTCGTCACCCTAGTCCAGCTCCTTATAGAAGTGACAGGTCTTTGGTGCAGCACCAAAGTGATGGCTTGACTCCCTTGCCTTTTAGTACCCCTGCCTCAGCTCTTTTATCTTAACGTGGCACTGATGTATGTCCCGTTTGTAGCCCTTATCCAATATGCCACAAGAAATCTGCCCATAGGTATCAAAGTTGCTATGGCTGGAGCGGAGCTGGGACTGCACAGCCTCCTCTCCCCACAGTGCCAGCAGATCCAATAACTCAGGTGTGCTCCAAGCATGGAGCCGCCATGATGAGCTGGGAAGTGTGATGTGGACTCTCCACACCGAGCAAACAGGAAGCAGAATTTCTAAAATTCACAGCCCTTTAAAGGGGGAGGGGCAGAAGCCTGTGTACCTGGGTGCAGCGGAGTTCAAACTGCTGATGAGACTGGTCAGGATGGGCATTGTGGGATACCTCCTGGAGGACATTTACAGTGATATAACCAAGCACGGTGTCTATACTGACACTTTGTCGATATAACTTTGCTACAAAAACCTCTACACCTCTCGTCGAGGTGGTTTTATTTTGTTGACAAAGCAGGAGAGTTTTGTCAGCTGAAGGAGTACTGTAGTGTGTACACCTCCACTGTTTTGGAGATGAAAGCTGACATTTGTTGACAAAACTCTGTAGTACAGACAAGGCCTAAGGCTGTTTCAGACCAGAAGTGTCCAAAGAGCCTTTTGCATCAGTTTAAGCAGAGCTGATTTTATTTACACCTCTAGTTAAACTGGTGCAACTTCTTCACATAAACCAAGCCTAGGATATAGTGGGCTTGAGTCTCCACTGCATTGTGTAGTCATTTACAATGGGGTAAATTGGTGTAAAGTGCTACCATTCTGATTTGTTAATGTTTTGTACGCACTTTGCAAAGGCATAAATTACTACACAAAGTAGAATTACTTACTACACAGTAAGTTTAGATAATGCAAGAGAAAACAGCCATTTGATTTGTCAAATCAGATAAATTATCACCTCTTGCAGCTGTGCTGTTCGATTAAAAACAGCACGTTTGCTCAGATAGTTTCCCTAATCATTTTCCCTTCCTTTCTCATCAAAAGGTTCCTTTGAGTGTTGGATTAAAGACCTTTAGAGCAATTTATTACAAAGAGAAAGCCCCATAAGAGTTGTCTGAGGAACCTGTGGCCCAACCAATGGTATCTCTACCAATCAAATACCATTATGTATCTTCATCAGGTTGCTGATTACTTTAAAAATCTGCAAGGCAAAGAGATCATCAGCACTCTATAATAAACAGGTGAACTCAATCATGCTGCCTTTGTTAAACTGCTTGTATTACCAAGATTACCGGCATTGCTGCTATAGTTAAGGGTCTGTCTGTTTTCTTATTATAAACCCTATATTGAAAGGTTTATTTCTTGGCTATTTCTATTTATCTTGAGTTTCAGCTGGGTGCAATCCATTGTTTCTGTTATTGTTGTAGAGGATGGTGTTGCATAATAATTTTACTTTTAGGTCATTATTTAGAGAGTGGCAAAAGAAAATAAATGACTTTTTGGGGAGCAGGGTTGTTTATTAAAAAAACCTTTTGTATAAATGAAATTGTACAAGCTGATAATTTGATAACATGAGAACTTTTCATTGTGAAGAGTTTACCCCTGCTAACTGGATATTATCTAATTTTGAGAATCAGCTCTTGAATGTACATTAACAAATTAGGGGTTCCATATTAAGGGGGCTGATATAATTAGGATACCTGACTGCAGTGATCCAGTCCAACTGTATTACAGTGGAGATAGATATGTGGAGCTTTCCTTAGAACCTGCTCACAGACTGCTGCTATTGCAGAATGCACAGCATGACAGCTCAGTGGCCTTCTACTATGAGCTGGTGACAGCTCTGAACTGCACTGGCTGCTTGTGATCCTGCACATGTTCCAGAATTTTAGATTGGACCTGTGTTTTATATATAAGGCTTTAAGTTTTACTTGAGGGACTGTCTGCTGTTCTGTATCTTGTACTGATAAGTATGATCACCAAGATTTTAATGCCTGACCATGCCACCTCTTGAGATAAGAGAGCCTGGGACTGGAATGCACACCAGAATCATTACAGAATTCTTCTGTTGCCTTCTTAGTTTTGCAGGGGGGGGTTGTTTTGTTTTTTTGAGTATTAACCTGAGGCAAACAAAACTAGTGACAACTTCTGAAAATTTTAGGCCAGTAGAAAATCTGGGAATTTAACCTTTATCTTCTGAGTCCCAGTGCAGAGCCATCACCGCACGACCATCCTTCCAAATCCTGACTTTTTCCCCCCATTCAGCTCAACAGGAGATTGTAATAAACAATTTCTGACAATATATAGCACACTGCTAAGTGAGGCTATAACTCATCAGCATTCCTCAGCCACTCATAGGTTTCCAAGATGGCTGGAAATGAGTACATTGGTTTCCCCCGCATCTAGCACAGACTCAGAACACTAAGGGCACGTCTTCACTACCCACCGAATCGGCGGGTAGCAATCGATCTATTGGAGATCGACTTAGAATCATAGAATCATAGAATCATAGAATATCAGGGTTGGAAGGGACCTCAAGAGGTCATCTAGTCCAACCCCCTGCTCAAAGCAGGACCAATTCCCAACTAAATCATCCCAGCCAGGGCTTTGTCAAGCCGGGCCTTAAAAACCTCCAAGGAAGGAGACTCCACCACCTCCCTAGGTAACGCATTCCAGTGCTTCACCACCCTCCTAGTGAAATAGTGTTTCCTAATATCCAACCTGGACCTCCCCCACTGCAACTTGAGACCATTGCTCCTTGTTCTGTCATCTGCCACCACTGAGAACAGCCGAGCTCCATCCTCTTTGGAACCCCCCTTCAGGTAGTTGAAGGCTGCTATCAAATCCCCCCTCATTCTTCTCTTCTGGAGACTAAACAATCCCAGTTCCCTCAGCCTCTCCTCATAAGTCATGTGCTCCAGACCCCTAATCATTTTTGTTGCCCTCCGCTGGACTCTTTCCAATTTTTCCACATCCTTCTTGTAGTGTGGGGCCCAAAATTGGACACAGTATTCCAGATGAGGCCTCACCAATGTCAAATAAAGGGGAACGATCACGTTCCTCGATCTGCTGGCAATGCCCCTACTTATACAGCCCAAAATGCAGTTAGCCTTCTTGGCAACAAGAGCACACTGTTGACTCATATCCAGCTTCTCGTCCACTGTGACCCCTAGGTCCTTTTCTGCAGAACTGCTACCTAGCCATTCGGTCCCTAGTCTGTAGCAGTGCATGGGATTCTTCCGTCCTAAGTGCAGGACTCTGCACTTATCCTTGTTGAACCTCATCAGGTTTTTTTTGGCCCAATCCTCTAATTTGTCTAGGTCCCTCTGTATCCGATCCCTACCCTCTAGTGTATCTACCATGCCTCCTAGTTTAGTGTCATCTGCAAACTTGCTGAGAGTGCAGTCCACACCATCCTCCAGATCATTAATAAAGATATTAAACAAAACCGGCCCCAGGACCGACCCTTGGGGCACTCCGCTTGAAACCGGCTGCCAACTAGACATGGAGCCATTGATCACTACCCGTTGAGCCCGACGATCTAGCCAGCTTTCTATCCACCTTACAGTCCATTCATCCAGCCCATATTTCTTTAACTTGGCGGCAAGAATACTGTGGGAGACTGTATCAAAAGCTTTGCTAAAGTCAAGGAATAACACATCCACTGCTTTCCCCTCATCCACAGAGCCAGTTATCTCATCATAGAAGGCAATTAGGTTAGTCAGGCACGACTTCCCTTTGGTGAATCCATGCTGACTGTTCCTGATCACTTTCCTCTCCTCTAAGTGTTTCATAATTGATTCCTTGAGGACCTGTTCCATGATTTTTCCAGGGACTGAGGTGAGGCTGACTGGCCTGTAGTTCCCTGGATCCTCCTTCTTCCCTTTTTTAAAGATGGGCACTACATTAGCCTTTTTCCAGTCATCCGGGACCTCCCCCGATCGCCATGAGTTTTCAAAAATAATGGCTAATGGCTCTGCAATCTCATCCGCCAACTCCTTTAGCACCCTCGGATGCAGCGCATCCGGCCCCATGGACTTGTGCACGTCCAGTTTTTCTAAATAGTCCCGAACCACTTCTTTCTCCACATAGGGCTGGTCACCTTCTCCCCATATTGTGCTGCCCAGTGCAGCAGTCTGGGAGCTGACCTTGTTTGTGAAGACAGAGGCAAAAAAAGCATTGAGTACATTAGCTTTTTCCACATCCTCGGTCACTAGGTTGCCTCCCTCATTCAGTAAGGGGCCCACACTTACTAGTGAAGACGCGATAAAATCAATCCCCGATGGCTCTTCCGTCGACTCCGGAAATCCACCACGGCAAGAGGCGGAAGCGGAGTCGACGGCGGCGCGGCAGTGGTCGACTCGCCGCCGTCCTCACAGCCAGGTAAGTCGACCTAAGATACGCAACTTCAGCTACGCTATTCACGTAGCTGAAGTTGCGTATCTTAGGTCGACCCCCCCCCCCCCGTAGTGTAGACCTAGCCTAAGGAATTATTCTTCTAAAGAAAGAACGGTCACTATCTCTCCTATATAGTGGGTAGAAGAACGAAGGCAACAAATGCTGCTAGTGCAGTCTGTTCCTGGTTTCTTCTGTATACCCCCCCTTAGGGGTTCCATATTAAGGGGGCTGATATAATTAGGATACCCTTCTCCACTCACCCTTAATTAACTGCTCTCGTTGGGCTGTTTCTTTCACACTGGCATAGGTATGAATAAATGAAGATTTACCAAAAGGGATTTTGTAATCCATTGCAGTCAACAATATATCCTATACAGTACAATATATTGATAGTCTCCAAAATCTGATTTTGGTCAGCTTGCATGCTAAAATTCACATTACAAGGAGTTCTTGGAACTGTCATAAAGTCTGCTTTTTTTCTGCCATTCCACGTGGAAACACAATGCCCAATAGTCTTACTGTGCAAAAAAGTCTGTAGAAACATCAAAACTAGACAAGGAGTAAACCATAGGGGACTAAATTCTAATGTTTATATCTGTGCAAGAGTGGGCATAAAATGGTAGGTATAAAGTTAAAGGCTGCTAGGTTGAGAGTCCTTTAAAAATTGGGATATATTTATTTAATCCTTGCCATCCTATAAAACTTCATTTAATCAACAATGTCATTGTTTGAACTTTTGCTATCTATAATCCCTCTCCAAATACTTAAAGACCTACATTTCTGGGTTGGTTTGGTTGTTTTTATAAAAACCCAAATCACATTTTGGAAGAAAGTTGATCTCAGCAGTGATACCAATAACTTCAGGAGAGGGGTTTTTTTTAGCATTCAATATGTCAGTTGATTTCTACTAATTTGTAGATTCCTGCTATATCACTGAATATTTTTATTTAACTGCATAAGTTGCATTACTATCAATATACATTTTTAGGCCCTGGCTTCAAATAAGCATGAAATCAAACACTTACAAAATACAAGCAATGGAATCCTCTGTTTGTTAGTGTCTTTCATGTCTAACCTTGGTGGATAATATATTCACATGAGTATCAGCATAATCATCTGCTTGCCCTCTTAAAACACTAAGGATTCCAAAAAAAAAAGAAAAGGAAAAAAAATTGCATATATCTTCACTATATATCTTCACTCTCTCTTTTCTCAAATGATATAGCTAAGGTGATTCCCTTGCTAATAACTCTGTCTAGATAATGTTACGTGCACAGTGTTTTGAGAGGGAAGCACCATGAGCAGATGTGAGAGATGCTAAATAGTAAAATGTAAGGTTATGTTGAGGTTAGGTTAAACTGCAGTTAGAATGCTCTAGGGAACAGCATTTGGGTCAAATTTCTGGTTTCCCTTGGCAAGTGTGTAAGGTTTGTTGGAAGGATTTATAAACATTGACCTTCCCCCCCCCCCCCCCCCCACACACACACATACACACGAAGTACTGTATACCTAAAAATGTCCCTGACTTCAGGGATCTTTTCATATTTGGAAGCATTGTGATTATTTTCCAGTCAATAAAGAAAAAGACCTTTATTGGGACACCACAGAAGCATGTGCAAATCTGTCTTTTGACCTTTGGTGTGTTTAGGTACTGTCATGAACATGGTACCTGGACACACATGCATATGGAATCCATTATCTGCTCCATTGTTGTGAGCCTGTCTGATGCTGAGACATATAAAAAAGAATCTTGATTTCTGAACCATTGGAATGCAGGATTCTTCTAAAATTCAATGTGTTGCTAGCTCAAGAACCTCTGCACTCATAAATGGCACATACTAGATATCAGCTTTTTTCAGGGAGCTCAAAGTGCTTCACAAATATTAGCTGATTGTAAGCCATGATGATTTTTGATGCCCTTCCCCCCTCCCAAACCAAGCATTAGAAATAGATGTTCCCCAGTCATACAGAACCAACTTCCCCACTGGGTAGTCTCACCTTAATGTAAGAATCTTCTTAGACTGCTAAACCACAGTGATATTGCCAGAGAGAGAGCACCTACTATAACTCATGGGAGAGCTGTGGGAATTAGTTAGTGCTTATGCTCCTGAAAATAAGGGCTAAGTATCATCTTCATTGTTAATCTCAGTGTACCAAGCAGGAGTGTCTTTTCTTCTGCTTTCCTGTTTACAGCATTACAGTGCCCTGCTGACATGCGAGCGGAATATTTGTGTTTTCCTCTGCACTTGAGAATTGGAAAATAATTTGTTGTGAATTAGCCATAAAAGTACACTATGACCAACTGACAGAAAGTATATGAAAAGACCCTTCATTCTGGCTTTGCACTTATAAAATCAAGCAACCCCGTGCATGTTTTTTAGAAGGAAAGATGTGGTCTGGAGAAGGCTTGGGATTTCAATCATCTGTGTTAAACACAGACACTTTCCCTTTCCCTTTCCTACTTAGGTGGTTGCTAATTAACTCTTGCTGTATTGCCTGTCTCAGGCTCATTACTTATATTGTGTTAGTGGTAGGTTCCCTGAGATGTTATAGAATACTTCTGGGATAGCAAACAGCTGGAGTGCAATCAGAATTCACTCTACAGAATATATTCTGATTTACACTGGCCTACATGATCCAGTCAGCTGTGAGGAGGAGAAAAAAAAAAGTGGAAATCTTACAGAAAAGCTCTGTGTAGGGCGGGAGGTGAAACTTTCAAAAGACAATTCACCTGCCTTTCTCCTGCTCCATAAAATAGTCTGCACAGATAGAAAGGGAGCATAGGTCTTTGGGGGGGAGGGGCAGGTGACAAAATCCCCTGTTTTCCCTCTCCTGTTTGAATTCTGTAATTAAAAAACAGACATAAACATTATTATAAATGCTGCTTGAAGCAGTATTAAATCACTGTATGTGTTATGTGGTCCTCAGAGGAGGGCACAATGCCAGCAGTCAATAACACAACCAAATCTCAGCTATTCCACAGTTGAGGCTGGAGCCTTGAATGAGATTGAGGGAGAGACACCCTCCAACCCCATCTCGGCAGAGATCTGTAGTGTTAGGGCCAGGATTTCTTGAAGATTCTTAGATCTGGTGGCTTCCCTCCCACCCCTCCTCCTTCTTTGTTTGGATCTTGCTGCTCTGCATCCTGGGCAGTCTTGCAGGGGGAAATGCATTTTAATGGCTTCCCTTGAAAAGTGATAGTTCTTGAATTAATGTTCACCATTTCATGCATTTTTGCATTGAAAGGAACCTCCCACATAACTCCTGTTTCTGAGCTGTGCCAGTATTTGTCTTGAATAAAACGATTTGTAACTTTATTGATGAAGACCTGTTACAATCCATCAGTTCTCAAAGGGGGAGTAGTGGGCAGCAAGGGGACGTCTTGGAATACTACACTGTAAAGACCATGATCTTGCAAGGGCTTGAGCATATTGTAACTTTACACACAAGTATTCCCATTGACTTCAATAGGACTACTCACTGTGAATAAAGTTAAGCACGTGCATAAGTGTTTGCAGGATCGGGGCCTCGGATAGGAGTGAGCACCTCAGAACAAGATCAATTAAACCCTTAGTTAATTCTGTGATAATCTCATTTTATTCTTGTTAACATTCTATTTCAGTCTTTAAATCATTGCATCATTTGCTTCTTGTTCAAGTGAAACTGTAAAACTATTTTTAATCCTGTGAAATGCTAGATCCCGGCTGCTGTTCAAAAACAAATGCAAGAGTTCAGTTTCTGTTCAACTATGAATACCAGTGGTTAAGTTAGTTGTGCATTGTTCACCAAAGATGGAAAGTGTCATATAAGGGCTACATTGTTAGTATTTTACTATTACCTCAAAAGTAAACTTAACAAAATTGTGTACATTTTAGTTCTATAAATATCAAAAGCTTTTAGATACTGGGAAGGAGGTCAAAGGGCCTTAAAAATGTAAGAAAGACCTGGTTTCAATACTTAGCTGTGCCACAGACCTCCTGTGTGACCTTGGGCAAATCACTTATGTTCCTCAAAGATGTTTCAATGATTTCAAGGAGAGTTAAATACATAAATACCATTGGGTCTTAGTCTTCATATGCAATGAATGTTTAAAAAAGTGCAAAGAGACCCTCTAATGAAACTTGCCAAATATTTACTATTACAGCCAGCGGCTGTTCCCCTTGAAAATCAATTAAAATATCTGTTTTAAACTCTGCACTTTACCAGATCTGAATAATTGGGTGAAGTTGTGGAGTTAAAATACTTTGGATCTCTTAAATGCTTGGGCTTTATGCTGAGCAATATAATTTGCCGCTCACATTTACCTGGATGATACTGTGAGAGTTTCTTCATCACTGTATCATCATTTATAGCTGGTTGATTGCCTTCCATTTCTTCATACTCTGAGACTGGTGATCAGACTAGAAAAGTATCTCCAATTTTTTGGACAAGAGCTCTCACTTCTTGGTCACCTGGTTTTGAAAAGAGGACTGTGATTTACAGAGGAAGGTGAAAAAGGGAAAATGTTTTCCTTGTCCTGCTTTTGAAATCATTGAAAAGCAATTCTGGAACATGACAGGTGATTAAAAATGCTTTACTATGAGCTACTCAATCATGTCAGAGCCATTGATCTAGCTTTCACTGCAGTGATATTCTATTTTTCAGGTCTTGCATAAGGGTTTCTTTCTGCAATAGGATAAATTGCATTGAGCATTCATTCCGTGGTTTGCAGAAATCTTATGACATGTTGGAGTTGCATAATGATGCATTAAATATGTACCTTTTACAGTCTGACTAATGCAGAAGTGTCCTGATGGGACTGAATCTCTTTCAAACCATTCCAACATTTACATGCTAAAAAGGAAGTACCCTACAGCTGAATAGTATGTTGTGGTGTCCTATTGAATATAACATTTGTTATCTGAATAGCACACGCACACACACACACACACACGCACGCACACACACACACACGGCAACAATTAATAATTGGGGAGCTCTGTGTTGATTTCTTTCTTGGACTTCTAGACTAGCACTGAGAGTCTCTATAACTCATTAAATTTGTTTCTTCATTTTGTATGCCTCATTCAATTTTTTGTACCTTATTTGGGGTTTGGGATATGCACTTTATAGCCTCTTCCAGGAACTCTGCATGTTGGCCTAGTATCTAGAAGATAAGACTCTTTTCTCTGCTTATAGAAACATGCAAACTTCTTTCTGTCCTACGGAGATGTCCCCAGTTTTCCAAGCAGAAAACAATGTAGGAACACTTCTGCCCTACAGCTATTATACAATTGAAAAATGTCTGTGCTGTATTCTCTGCTCACCAACAAAATATTTTAACTATGATCCCATGGGGAAAAAAACCCAGCTCCCATAAAGTTTAAGTTTCTAGATGTTTAGCAGCTCAAAAGTCTTTCACTGTCATTTCAAATGCTTGTAATTGCTGTGCCACACAGCTGATCCACCCTTCATTCATTATGCTTGCCCAATGTGTTTTCAAAATTTCACTTTTTTAGCATCTGGACAATGTTTTCTGACACCAGTTAATTGATTCCACTTATCATTATGTGAAGAAGGATGACTTGGTAGCAATTTTGCAGTTCAAATGACAAGGAAATGTATTTTTTAAATAGTTTACAAAGGGAAGGAAAGTGAGGAAAAGCAAAAGAAAAGGAATGAAATGTGGGGCACTAAGAAACAGGTTGAGGTGAAAGTGGTAGAAAAGGCAGAATAAGATATAGGGGTAAGGGAATCCATAGAGAAGATGAGTTAGAGAAGAAATGAAGCTATAAAGGAAATAATAGCTTCTAGAAACATTGTACATTAATTTATGTGATCCTGATATGCATGATATGGGGACGGACTGTCTGGTGACTAAAACACAGGACTGGAAGTCAGTAGCTCTAGGTTCTATAACTGTCTCTCCTTTTTGAAGCAACAGAGAGTCCTGTGGCACCTTTAAGACTATCAGATGTATAGGAGCATAAGCTTTCGTGGGTGAATACCCACTTCGTCAGACGCATCTGACGAAGTGGGTATTCACCCACGAAAGCTTATGCTCCAATACATCTGTTAGTCTTAAAGGTGCCACAGGACTCTATGTTGCTTTTTACAGATCCAGACTAACACGGCTACCCCTCTGATACTTGTCTCCTTTTTGAGTTTGAGCAAGACAACCTCACCTCGTGTTAGCTCAGTGTCCCCATCTATAAAAATGGGAATAATACTTACCTTACAGGAGTGTTGAGAGGATTTATTAATTGTTTATAAAGTTCTCTGAGATCCTTAAATATGAGTTTAATACAGAAATTAAACTTATTGTGTACATTCCCAATCAGCAAGAGCTGTCATTGTAGCACTTATTTCCCAGCCTCATGCTTCCCTAGAAGCTTCTTGACTGTCTTGATATTTACTTTTTATACAAGACCTGATTCAAAAAGTAGTTTCTGGGATCTTTGATTTTTATGTGCATACATTTGCTTTAAAGGCTTAGTTTGCATGACTCAAGGTTAAATGTATTTATGTTACAGACCGTGTATTAAGCAACATAGCCCTGATATATAAACTATACATATGGGCCTAAAAGCAAGATAAATTCACTGTTAATACCAAACTAACTTCAACTTGCTTGAGATGTTAAACATTGTGTTTCACATTATACATGCTACCTCACCTAGTGTATGCAGAGAGCCCATTTCTGCCCTGCAATTCAGAAATCAGTGTAATATTTGACCTTGAACCCCTAACACTATGTTCTGACCATGATTGGGTAAAGGCACTAAATAACTGTCAATTATTACTAAAGCATTAAGACACTCCACCATGTATTTTATTGGCCCATTAATATATGTCTCAAGCGTCTGAAGATACTTGGCTTGTGGCCTTGTGCCTTGCATGTACTAATGGACAGTATGTATTACTGGACAAATAAGACACACCCTGTTGTATCTTACTGCCATAGCAACTTCAGTTTAAGTAATGTATAGAGCCTAGTTTTAGAGTGTTTTAATTCTGAACTTCCTTCCTACTGAAACAATTTTAGGGTGTAATTTGTTTGTCTTTCATTGCAGAGTTAATCAATTAAGGAAGTTATTAGACTGTAAGATGATATAACATGCTAGCATGTGTATTTGTAAGGTCTTTTAAAAATGTAGATTTTTTACCTAATACACAGTATTGGTTCCTTTCAACTTGTTATAATTGGTAATAACTATATGTATATCCATATTTGACTCCTTGTGGCATTATAAGCTATCATGTTCATCTGAAAGATGGAGACTGTTTAAAAGAATCTTTGACCAAAATAATAGGTATTGAATCCATATTGCTTTATTCCATAGTAAGGAGTATATGATATATCAGGGGTGGGCAAACTTTTTGGCCCGAGGGCCACAACTGGGTATGGAAATTGTATGGCGGGCCATGACTGCTCACGAAATTGGGGGGGGGGGAGGCCTCCGGCTGGGGATGAGGGGTTGGGGGTGCCAGGAGCGTGCTCTGGACTGGGACTGAGGAGTTCAGAGGGAGGGTGGGGGATCAGGGCTGGGGTAGGGGGTTGGGGTGCAGGAGGGGTTCAGGGGTGCAGGCTGTGGGTGGCGCTTACTTTAAGCAGCTCCAAGAAGCAGCAGTATGTCCCCGCTTCTACGTGGAGGCAGAGAACACCACTGTGTTTGCAGGCGCCGCCCCTGCAGCTCTCATGGGCCATGGTTCCCGGCCAATGGGTGCTGCGGGGGCAGCGTAAGGAGCCCCTTAGCTGCCCCTATGCATAGGAGCCAGAGGGGGGACATGCCACTGCTTCTGGGAGCCATACGGAGTGGGGCAAGCCCTTCACCCCACTCCCCGGCTGGAGCACCGGAGAGGGGCAAGCCCCAGACCCCACTCCCTGGCAGGAGCTCGAGGGCCAGATTAAAACATCTGGAGGGCCGGATAAAAACCCACTTCTTCAGATGTGCTAGGACACTAAACAACAGAACTGGAATTGGAATGGGTATGGGAATCAACGGACTTTCAATAGAATAGGAATAGAAAGGAAAGGAACAAGATGCAGTTGGAATGGAATAATAATGGAGTAGAATGGACATGAAATAGAACTGAATGGAAGAAAGGAGTAATACAATTAGAATGGAGTGTATGTAGCATGTGGAATGGAACTGGAACAGATTAAAATCAGAATAATGGGAGCAGGTGGGCATAGAGTGAATTTGGGATAAATTAGAAAGGAGTTAGAAATAGCATTGGTTAAAACAGACCTGGAGTGGAATAGAACAGAAAAGAGGAGAGCAAAGGTTGGAGTGCGATTGACATCGACCAGGAAGTGAGTATAAAGCAAAAGAATGGCCCTGGAATACCTGGAGCACCCTGGAATGGGGAAGAAGGGAAGTAGAGGGGAAGGAGAACAGCGGTGGAGTGGAGCTGCACGGGGCAGTGGCACAGCTAGCCAGGGGACTGGCGTGGAGCGCAGCAGGTGAGCGGACGGGGGGGAAACTAGACTGGAGCTGGAGTGCAAGGGACTGGGCTAGATTGGAGTGTGCAGGAGCCCAAGCGTGGGGAGTGAAGCTGGAACTGCCGGGTGCGGGACCCCGCAACTGAGGGCGCGCAGCGCTAGCGGGCGCCCCTATAATAAAGAATCCCTAGGCGAGGCCGGCGGTGGGCGTGAGCGGTTCCAGTGAGGTCAGCGGCGGGCGAGCCAATGAGCGGAGTGTCTGGGAGCTGCCGGAGCTCTGGGTCCCTGCGCGGCGCGGTGCGGCTCGGCGGCGGGAGGGGGGAAGCTGCTGAAGCGGCAGCTTAAGACATTCCGGCACTAGGCAGAGCGCCGGTGGCTTCGCGGCGTGGAGGGGCTGCAGCCGGGCGCCCGGCCTGGAGCGCGGGAGAAGAAAGTGAGGGACGGGAGGAGGTGCTGCCGCTGCCCGGGCACAGGTGCTGCTGCTACTGCTCCAGCTCTCCGGACGGTGGGGTGCGAAGTGCCCCTGAGCAGCGCCGCCCGCAGGGGGATGTACCGGCCGCTTGGTCTCCGTTCCCCGTGGGGAGCCGGCTCCTAGGTCGCGCCGGACTACCGGGGACTAGCCGGATCTGGGCGCCCTGGCGCTGCGGGGGAGAAGGAGGTCGCTCATCAGAGGCACCTGGGCAGCCAGGTAAGAGCGGACCCCGCGCGCTCTTGTGCAGAAGCGGCAGTGGAGAGAGCCCGGGCGCGCCGCGCGGATTACCCCCCTGGGCGAAAGTTTTTGGTAAAGTCATTTTTGGGGGGAGGAGGAGTGGGGGGCTTTGGGAGGGAGGAGGGGACAAGGCAAGTCGAGGAAGGAACCGGGGTTTGTCCTGTGGCAGCAGTGGCTGCTGCTGCGAGCCCCCCGCTCTGCCACTGGAGCTGGGGACTAGGCACTTGAGAGGGGAAAAGTGGTGTCGATGTGAGCGCGAGTAGATCCATAGAAGGGAGCTCCAGGCTTTCCATCACAGCGCTGATGGCTGGGAGGAGGCGTGGGGGTGTTCTCCGAGGGGTGATGGGGGGACGGACTAGCTGTTGTTTGCCTTAGAGACTATTGCATCGCCCTCCTGTCCCTGCTGCCCACCCAGTCTGATCCCCCCGGGCAGCGTGTGAGCGCATCCAGCTCCAGGCACTTGCACACCTAGGTCAAGGCGCTGGGCGGGGGGGACGTGTCCCTGGGTCTCTCGGCAATATGATTCAAGTGCGGGGCAGAGGCTTTGCCTCGCTTTTGTTGGATACTAAATCCCAAAGGTCCGCGGGGGCTGAACTGCATCCCAATCAGACACCTGGCAAAATCTGGCTAGGAGTTGATTCAGAGCAGTAACGTTCATGTGGGTGCCCCTCTAAAAACGCCTATACAGAAATGTCAAATTCTCCCTAAAAAACCCACGGCAGGGATCTTACTTACGGTGCCCTGTCTGATCCTCGTTAAGTGGCGCCGGTACGTTTATGTAGCTTTCCTCCTTTGCAGTACTAAACGGTCACCATTGGCTGTGGAAACGTATAGGTCGAGGTGACCCGCGAATGATGGTGACTAATTCGCTGGAGAGGTTATTGTTTGGGGCTTTGAGGACAGCCGCACCCGCCTTTCAAATATTCCCTATGTCAGAGTCTCTCTCCTAGTTGCAGAAGCGCAACCTGTGCTTACCCTGGCAGTGACTGGGTGGTTAGCATATAAATCTTTCAGGGATTTATGAAGGGCTCAGGCGCACTACGGATTACTCGTGTCGTCTGACATCGTCAGTGGCGAACTGGTGTTTAAATCTTGTTCTCTTCGATGATGATTCTCATTCTACGAATTTACCCCCATTCTGCTTTTTATCCGCGTCTTTTTAAGTCCAGGTTTTCAGGGAAATTAAGTTCCGGGAGATTTGTGGGCAGCGTGTGTTGTGCCAAATATAATATCAACACTGGAAGTGTTTAAAATAGAGCCCAAGTATTTACTTTTACAAAGTGTAGCTCACCGTGAGAACTGAATAGTGTTTAAATCTATGAGCACAGAAACCCAAATATGTTAATATACACTGGGCTATATATCTCACCGTGCTAGTTTCTCTACTGACCGAAAGAGTTCTCATTGCCTGTTATTACTTTGTCTCATTTTCTGTCCCTCTTTTGCAAAGCACAAATCCAAATCGTTATCTGTATTCACCATATATAGAAGTAGTCACAGACACATAAAATACAAGCTCAAATGCTGCTTAAAAATATTTAATAATGGAAAAACTAGAATGGCTGTCCGTGAGTGTGTTGTGGGGGTCTAACACGGCTGCTACTCTGAAACCTTTCATTTTGATGGTGTCTGGTTTTTACATATTGTTTTGCGATCTCACCCTGTGTCTACCTCAATGCTCATCACTTCTTTAGACATCAAAGGCAGTGAATAATGTACTGTGGTCTGATTTTGTTTGCATCTGTATGTTTAATCAGACATAATGTTTAGTTTGCTTAAATTGTGTTGGAACTGAACTACAGTATGAATTATTGATATTTCCATAATGGAAGCCAATGTTGTAGCTTTCAAAAAAAATTTGCCTCGGCATTCAAGAATACTGGTTACTCATACAGTAGCAATTCTTAGTGGCATGGAAGTAGTGTTTCAGGATTTTCTGATGTATTGTACTGAAATGTTTATTTTCCCTTTTAAAGGGAATATATAAATCTCAATATGAACTGTTACTTACGTTTTTTGGTTACCTTGTAGTTTGTGATATATATATAAAATGTAATTCTTACAGTTCTTGATGTCATTCAATAAAAATAATGTATGTTGACTCGAGTGTTGTACCATTGTTAACTGGGTAACTTGGATTTTCTTTGAAGAATTAGTTAAGTTGAACTGAAATATTGAAACTCATTCAAAACAGGTTAGGAGGATATTAAAATCTTATTGGATGATAGTAGCAAATTTACAATATAATCCTGGCAAATACTAATTTAACATATTTGGTTTGCTTCCAGCTACTGAGATTTCATCAGTGCAGGTGGCAGCTTTTATGCATCCCATTTCGGTTATGCTTTTTAAGCTTAATGCCCTTTGGCACCCCACCCTGAAATTCAATTTTATGTTCTTTCATGTTGGATCAGGCTTGGGCAATATTTGGCTGGTGTCTAGGCAAGTTGGTTTTGATTTTGAAGTAATGTATCCTAATTTACAATAGAAAATGTTGTAACATGTACATTCAGAAACATGAATGTATTTTCAGACAGATGGATATTAACTCAGCTCCTTCCAGAATATTTATTTTGTATAAAATAACATCCAAATGCAATCTGTTGTATTGCATGGAACTGAAATTTCATGTTGTTCTACTATATAGACAACTTGTTGGAGATAGACTATGTATTCTACAGTATTATTCCGAGAACCAAGCATGATCATATGATTGAAAATTGCAAGTAAAGTGTTAACACATCTGATAAACTTTAGTTCTAGGAATAAGTATTGAAGATTCATTCACTTTGGGCAATACTTCCAAGCAGATAAACTTTTCATCTATGAAACTTTTCTAGTTTTAAAGAAACAATTGTAACTTTAGAAGCATTCTGGCTCCCTTTAATTACAACTGAATATTTTGTACTAGCCTGATCTATTATAAGCATTGGCAGAACCAAACTTGGGACATAATCCTGAAATGATTATTCAGACAAAATTTTCAGTGATGAAAATTGAAGTTTCACTGGAATAACTATTATATGATTGAGACCTTTATGCTCAATGGTTCTCAGATTGTGGCGTGTGGACATTTGGTGGCTAGTAGTGCACTTGCTGAATAGAACTGGCTAATCATGTGGTGCTTTCCCTCCTTGTTTCCAGCAGATAAATTGCATTGAAAGACATCTTACAAACACACTATTACTTTTCACTTAGGCAATTGCTGTAATAGTCACAATGATGTTATGTGATTGTAAATGTGAGGGAAGGTGTCTACAAGGCAACTATATTAAGATGTAGTTAACTCTATGAAAGAGCTTGAGAACCCCATCACTAGATCCAAAGTGACCTGATAGGCTTTAAGATCATGACTACTAAGAAAAAATGACCCATTTGCAATAAAAATGGCTTGTGTTCTGAGCAGATTACTTAAGGATGAGATAAGTGATCTGCGAGGCATATGATCGTGATAGAGGCCCTAATCTCTGTGTGAAAATAAACTAATGCTATCTTTAATTATATAATTTAATTAAAATAGTAGCTTGCTATTTGTTACTGCTGTTACCAGTGATATTAGTAATAACCTTTTAGCTAGTGAATAGTTTGTAATGTGTTCGTGCTGTAAAATAGGGAGTAATTTGAATAAGAAAAACTGTTCTTGAAGGGTGTATCATTCTACCACCACAGGTATCTCAAATATAGCCATGTTTTATGCTGATTGAAATTCATGAAGACTTTTGAATACATGATACATATACATATAAACTTTGTATTCATGAAGTGAAAACTAATAACACTGCCTGTAGCTCATAGCTGTGCAAGTTTTTCTAAACATCTCTGCTAATTTTATTCCTGACTTGATCTATCCTGACTTGATCTATCCAATACTGTTTTCTGTTCTGTTCAAAAGTGTTGGTTGTATCAAACTGTATGGTGGTTGTGCTATGGACCAGGGTCCAGCGAAGTGTTTAATGATCTTATTCTACTTTAACCGAAAAAGAGTGTTTCAACAAAGGGACTAGAAGAGAGAGGTTAGCCCTACCTCTCTATATGCTGAGTAATAATACTATATAATAAGCTCTACGCATTCTGAGTATTATAGAACATAAACTGAAATAAGTGATTTATTTTATTTTTTTAGTAGGAGTTATGTATGCCACACTCACAGGAGCATAGACTACTCCAGCATGATTTATTTTTTTTAATAGGGAGGAAAAATAAATGCATCATTTTTAATTGCTTTTTTGGACACAATTATGGATTGTAGATTCCGTAAGTGGAGGGTCAGACCATGCCTTACTGAGTATAAATCGGTACAACTATTCTCCCAAAGTAGCCAGTGAGTATGAAAATGAGGAGGGGTGATGTTATTCTGAGTTTGCTGATTCATGCTGTCAGGGAGGTGGCGCTAGTTGGTGAAAAAGAGGGTGGATGACAACGTTGCTTGTCTTGCGTTTAAAAAATGTGAAGGGGGAGGGGGAAGCTATATCACTACCAAAATTGAAACTATAATAATATATAGTAGAAAATGTAAATATTTAATCATTAGGGAAATAGAGGGAGTTTAGTTCTCCTTTAAGTAAAATCCACAATGCAGTCTTATCTACAGAGTCACTACTACTACTTCCATAATATAGATATTTTATATGGGCACAAATTTTAATGCTAACAGGAAATTGTCACTAACTGATTAGTGGATTTAATAATGGATTTAATAGAGGCCCAACCCTGTAAGCAAAGTGCCAGGAGGAGTTCTTGCAAGCAGGCATAGTTTCACTGAACAGATTAATGAGATTATGCCTGGTAGCAAGCGTTTCTTGGACTGGGCCCTGACAGCCAGATTTTAAAATGTGTATATAGGGTCCAAAAGATGTAGATAAGCACCTTGTGGGCTTTTCAAAAGCATCTCAGCATCTAACTCCTATTAATTGATCATCTTTACAATGCCTTTCTTGAGTAGCAGGTGTTTAGCACTGTTGAAGAGGTTTTTGTGCTTCATCTTTAAAAGCCATGGGAGAGGGGTCAGGTTCTGGGGGAATAATCTCATTAAAGAGTCTCTGCTGGTATTTCCACCACATAATTCTGATGGGGAGGCAGGGTTCCCCACCCTGCCTACAGAAAGCTGTCTAATCCCGGGATCTGCATTAGGCTGGGGCATTCTGTGCAGAGGCCCTGTCTCTCTCAGTTGTCTCTGGCTCCCTGTGTAGGCTCTCCACTACTCTGGTACCTGGCATCATAGCTGCTATCGGGGAGTTTGCATTGGCCTCTGGAGCCTTGGGGTGGTCTAGGAAGAAACTTTACGGATAGGGTCTGCAGAGCCAGAGGGTGGACAGTGTGCCACCTCCTTGTCTTGCAGTCTCCCTACATACATGTTTCCTAGCCTGCCTAGTCTTCATCCCAAACCATGTAGAGAGGGCTCTGCAAGATTCTGGTTGTGGTATGGGAAGGTACAATGGAGGTGGCAGCATCTTCCCTTTCACATGAAGAGCTCAGGAGGGAGAGATCCACCAGTGCAGGACCTTCCCTTTTCCCCACATGGAGATGTTAGGCAGTGATTCTCAACCAGGGGTCTGAAGCCCCTTGCGGGGGCCATGAGCCGGTTTCAGGGGCTCTGCCAAGCAAGGCCAGCGTTAGACTTCCTGCGGCCCAGGGCACAAAGCCAAAGCCCCACCACATGCAGCTGAAGCCTGGGGCTCTGAGGCCCGCCACTCCGGGCTGCAGCCAAAGCCTGAGCAACTTAGCTTTGTGGGGCCCCCTGTGATATGGGGCCCGGGCCGTTGCCCTGCTTTCTGCCCCCTAATGCTGGCCCTGGCTTTTATATGCAAAAAACCCAAATGTTGTGGCACATGTGGGCTGTGGAGTTTTTATAGCATGTTTGGGGGGGGGCTCAGAACACCTGATCTAAGGAGTATGATCTAGCTCAGGAATTAACCTTAAAATTCCCGAGAGCAAATATATCTGCTGTATTGATGACTCTTTTGACAATTAATGTATAAGTCCTCATAAGTCATTCCCAACTTCAGCCCCAGCTTCTGAAACGATCACACTTAACATTTTTAAAATCTTACCAACTCTTTTGGGATTTATTATTATGTTTTAAAAATACAGGGTTTTACATAAGTGGATGGAGAAATAAACAATTTGGAATCATATCATTTTTTATTGAATTATAGGCTTTGAAACATCAGAACAAACTGGGTGCAGGAAAGGGGGAAGAGCCTAAAATTCAGATACTCCAGATAACTTTAATAGAATTATCGCAGAAAAGATCATTGTAGTGGTGCATTGTAGTATGGTATTTGTAGTTTCGGTGTATTCAAATACACATTAATTCTATGTTCTGTTTTAGTTTTTAAATTTCACATGTATTTATGATCAATTTTTGTAAAACAAACACATCCTATTAGGATTTTGTTTTATCTGACCTTGAGAGGTAGGTGGGTTGAGGTACAAGCTGATGTGCGGGGATGTTAGTATATTTAACTGTGTGCTACTGCTTGTTTGAAGGAGTGATCAGAATGTATTGTATTTTGGTTTTGCAATTTTAACTAATTTGCAGGGCATTCAGAGCTCGTCCAGGGGTGCTTTTTATTTATTCTAAATTGTAAGTAAATAATGAGTGTCTGCCATCCAGTGTTACATCTGAGACACTATGTTTTGAGTTTACAGGTTCTGTAGCATGTGGTTCATACATGCAAGGACACTTGTTGGACCTTTCATTCGTTATAAAACACTCAGAGAGCAAGCATAATGTACATAGGTGTCTTTTGAGCTTGCTTGATGGTGTGAGAGTAATAGCCTAGGCTGCAACCTTGCAAACAGTTAAGCATGTGCTTAACTTTACTCAAGTATTTGTAAGATTACCAGTAGCTCTAACCCAGGAAAATAAACAGTCCTCATGGCTATTGCCCAGTAACAACAAAGGGAGGACCATGAGGGTAATATGTGACTTCAGGTTATCTGTTTTTACAAAAGTAAAAGCCTATTAGAAACTATAGGGCTCCCCTCCCATATTACCAAAACAAACAAACAAACAAAAAAACAATCTTAAAAAAAAAAAAGTCAGCAGGACCCTATCTAGCTCTAACCCTCATCAAAAGGATATCCATAAATATAATGAGAGATTACACTCTCTGTTCTCGCAGAACCTGAGACACAGTAGAAGACATATTTTTACCTTGCAATCATAATTTTTATCTTTGGGCATTAAGGCATTGACTCTCCTTTGCCAGACTGTTAATGAATTAAATCTGATTTTTGATGACACAACCTTGATCCTGCAAATAGATGCCCTAGCATGGACCTCCCTGCACCTGAGTGCAGTCTCATTTTCTTTTTGAGCAGAAGTGTTTCGCTACTTTTTCGTGCTTCTGTAGTAAAAAAATCCATTGCTCTGAAACTCTGCTCTTTCCACATTGCCACTTTGTGTTTTCTATTGGTGGTTTTTTATTGTTTTCATCAATACAAACTATTGAAACAGCAAACAATCAAACCCTCAGATAGCAGGCAAAATAATTCTTAGTATACAAAAGCAAAAATATTAACCATTCAAAGGAATATGAAACTTGCATTATATACTAAGTGAAATAAGGCAGATACTCAAATAGGAACTCATCAAAACTCAGGAATAACAGAATTTGGAAAAAAAAGGCTTCAGAAGTCTATATCTTTTTAAGCATCCTCAATCAATATCCCTTCCCGCTGATGTTAAATGCAGAGCCATAGTCAAAAGATTACTATATATTCTTTCCCTGGCACAGAGTTGGGAGGCAGAGACTCTCCTCATCCTGTGAAACAGATTATGGACCTTTCCTCCAATCCAGGAGGTTAGTTTGTATTATCTCCTTTCTGGGAATCCTTTGCAAGATTGGATTGGATGATCTGTTTCCCTACTCTGCCTCCAGCATTGACTGTGGAGCTGTGGAAACCCTTTGTGGAGTGCAGAAAAGGTTGGCAGTAACTGAATCTGACACATGGAGTCTGCAGCAGACTCTTCTTTATCTCTGTGCTGGCTGGCTGCCAGCTCCTCACTCTACTCTCCCCATCTTAATAAACAGCGGAAGGAGGTACTAAGGAACAACACCTGTACTCCGCTTCAGTCATGGCAGCATCCTTTAGTGTAAGGCAGATGTGTGGGATACATATGCAAGGAGTGTGGAAGGCAGAATGTTAGGAAGAGGTGTGAATGGCTATGGGAATATTGAAGAATTACATGTTTTGGGTATTGTGGTGGACTGAAGAGACTTAGAGGCTAAATGGTTGTGGGGGCAGAGGTGAAAGTAGTTTAAAGGACTTACCGGTACACCGGAGTCCTGAGCAGGGCATGGCCCCGACCGGAAGAGGCGGGGCCTTTCAAGATTTAAAGGCCCTGGGGCTCCGGCTGTGGCTGGGAGCCCCAGGGCCTTTAAATCACCCCAGAGCTACCAGCTGCAGAGGCGGCTGGGAGCCCCGGGGCTCAGGGGTAAATTAAAGGGCCTGGGGCTCCCCGCAGCAGCCGGTGCCCCGGGCCCTTTAAATCATCACGGGAGCCCTGCCGCCGCTACCCCGGGGCGGCAGGGCTCGGGCTAGAGCTGAGGTAGCGGCTGCAGGGCTCTGGTGGTGATTTAAAGAGCCCGGGGCTCCTGCCACTGTGGGGAGCCCCAGGACCTTTAAATCTCTGCCAGGGCCCCGGGACTCCAGCAGCCGGGCTCGGGTGGGGATTTAAAGGGCCCAGTGATCCTGCCACTGCGGGGAGCTCCGGGACCTTTAAATCCATGCCTGAGCCTGCTGATGGAGCTCCGGCGGCGATTTAAAGGGCCCGGGGCTCCCCGCAGCGGCTGGAGCCCTGGGCCCTTTAAATCACCACTGGAGAAGCTGGTCCGGCATGGCGTACCAGCTTACTTTCACCTCTGTGTGGGGGTGAAATGCTATAGGGTGCTGGTGGGAGTGGGAAAGCAGAGAGGGCTGTGGGCAGAGAAAGCATAAAGTGCAAGAAAAGACTTCCCAGGGCTAAAAGTGAGAAGCCTAGCCTAAAGGGTAAAGGGGAGACCTAAAGGGCATTTGGTGGGGATAGAAGGGAAACAGTAGGAGAGATATGGAGTAGGAGAGATGGGGTGAGCAGGGTTAGAAGGACACTGGCTGCTGAGGGAGGAAGAAATGAGGAGATCTAGGAGAGGAAGTGAGGAAAGCAGTAGATGCTGGGGGATGAGGAATGACCTTGTTGGTGGCTTTCATCTAATGCCATGTCTTGGGTGGATGTTGAACCTGATTCTCTAGCAGTATTTTGGGGGACATAATTTAGATAAAAATTGTTTCTCCTGGCCAGGCCCCTAAACTTGTGGTTGATCATCAGTAGAGACAAACATTTAAAATGAAAAACACCTGAATTTTATTGAGGAATATTCACACAACATAAGAAGTGACCTGACAACTCTTCTGAATGTTTCCCCTCCGATAGTCTACTACAGCCAACTCAGTAACAGCAAGGTTATTACTTCCCAGCCCTCAAAACTCCACCCATTCCAGCTATCAGTTAAGATTAACCCCCATCCTACTAAAGGGGTAGGCTCAGCCTATCAGATCTTGAAGAAATAACCCAACCAGCTCATTTATACATAGAGCCCTGCACGGATACATAATTTGTATCCACATCTGATCTGCAATCCACAAATATGGTCTGTGGATATCTGCAGGTTTGCAGGGCTCTATCTCTACATTCAAAGTACATTACTAAAGGCTGCACTGAAGTTAACCACTGACATCCAGATTTTTTTTGGCAGGAGGTATGAAATTTCATAACTAGCTTCAGTGAAATACTTACTGACAAACTTTTCCAGAAACACTGCAAATCAAAAGAGGGAGATTAAGTATATTTAACAGCAACTGTATTGCATGCCTTACTAGACAGAACCTACCTGGCTTTCACTATAACTTTCTTTAGACTATAGGATTGCTAAATCATGAGTCCATTTTATAACCAAGGATTGCTTCATGATCCAATGTTCACACAATGCTTTTATGAGGAAATATCTAATGTTTTTGCTTTCAAAGTACACTGAGAAGATCTCTGTGCATCTGAAAGCATGCTGCTGGGGACAAACAGCTCAAAAGTATAGTCACGCTTTTGGATGTGCCATGTTCCTTATTGTATGGTTTTCAAACCAGCAATGTGGAAACCTCTTTCTGACATTAGCATGCATACCTTTATTGTGTTTCGCTTATTCTTATGAATGGCACCAAGAAATGAGATCTTTTATGATTAGAGAATGGCAGGTAATTGGCAGCAACCATGTGCTATACCACAGACTTGCAAGGGACATCCCAGCAGTGCATCTCTTTGCTTCATTTATCATACTATTTAAGTAAATAGTAACTCTTCATTGATTTGATATGATGTACACATTTCATGCTCACTAAATTGTTACATATTTTTGTTGCAAGTTTCAATTGGCTATCTGAGAAGCCACAAATACTGTGCAACAGAGAAGACTATCCAAATTTTATTCAGACTTTTTGGGCACAAGACCATTATGACAGAGGGAATAACATCTGTCCAGAAATAATATTTTCCATTGCTGGGAATTATTGATAAATGAGAATTATGGAGAACATATGGTCACTATATCTCTAACGCTATGACTGAAAGTGGTATGCTTTGTTCTGACACTCAAAGGGAAAAGTCAGCTACTGACCTTGGAGAGGTGAGCACTATAACTGTGCAAAGAGCTTTATTCTGAACAAGGTGTCAAGCAAAGATAGGGTATACTTCTGACACTTAGGAACTTTTGAAATGATCTTTTGAAACTTCTTGATCATAAGAAGGGTCAGAGAAGGAGATCCCAACAGTTTGTTTATTTAAAAAAAAAACTTTTCATACCATTTGGAATAGACTTGACTATATTCACAAATAGGTACTGGAGGTCCCAGAGGTCTGAGGAGTACCTGCATAAATACCTTTGCTAAAATGCTAACAGTGGATATCTCCCAGCTTAGCATCATGGTGAGCAAAGTCATTAAGACAGAAAGACTCTTAAGGTATAAAAAAGGGAGAGGGACCTGAGGGAATGAGAGGATTGACAGGCAAGGACTTTAATAGAGAGAGATAAAGACTCTTCTAATTCCTTTTCTGCAATGTCACCTTGCAAAGTGAAGGAGTCTTAGATCTACCTAGGTAAGTTTTGTAGCATTTAATTTTGAGTTTCTCCATCTTTTGTTTATGATGATTATTGAAAATTTTCTTGGGTCTTAGACTGTTTCTGGAATCATACACCATAGTCCAGTCTTAGAGATGACAATAATTTTGTTTCTCTGGTGAACTGAAACTAAGATACCTGACCTGGGGCACATAGTTCCATAGCTATTACCTACGGTCTGGTTAAGTCTACCAGATGGATGAGAAAAGCCTGGGGACCACAAGGGGTGAGAGGACTAGGGAAACGAAGGAAACAAACATGTTGTGGTAAGGAAGAGGTCTGCTTTACATTTAAAACTAACTCCCACCCCTTCCAAAAATCCCATACCTGAATGAGAGAAGAGAGCTTTAAGGCAAAAGGCATGTCTCTGTGAGCAATGGCTGGTAAAGAATCGTGATGGCTGGTGGAAAGGGAATGAGCATGAATAGAGAAAACCAGTTGGGGATGATTTGTAGGCACACTAGTTAGTGGAAACTGCAGCTCTGTAGTCAATGGCTGGTGATGACTTTCATGGAAAGCAGGAGCTGCTATTCTCGATTCTCAAGTTCCTTGTTCTTTCAGTGCAATCTTTACTATACTGCCAGTTAGCAGTGGGAATAGAGGATATACCAGGAGAAACAGAGATGAATATTTGACTTGGATGTTGATGTTGTAGATGGATCTTCATAGGTGAGGTGATTATCATTTTTCCCCTTCAGTGTATGTGTAGCTTTCACTGAACGTACAGAGCATAAAACTGACTTTTGATTAAAAATTACTACCACCTCTTAAAAAAAAATCAAATAAACCCAAATCAGCAGTTGATGTCAAGTGCTTCTTGGGGAGAACATATTGATGATAAATGCATGGAAGATATAGAAGAAGCTTTTGGAGGTGGACAGGACTGAGAAGGGATTCTTACTTTTATAATAAACATAATTGCTTATATTATTCATTGAGTGAGTAACATCTTGTTATTTTGATCCCATCAACGAGATGGTGATGGTGCTTGTTTGCTTTGATAGGTAAACTGGAGAGAGTTTAGAGAAGAGGAAAAATGTATGAACAGGTTTGGAAAATAAGGTCTATAGGGAGATAAAATGAGAATTGGGCCTGTTCAGTTTTGAGGAAAAATCACATATGAGAAACCACAAGACAGATGTAGAAATCTGTGTCAGTCTGAAGCTCTTAAGGGGCGATACTCTGTCCTATAGAGTGTATAGGACCTGAAGCTTTTCTCTGCAAACGTTTAAAACCTGGAGACTCCCAGCCCAAGCAACATCTATTGGTTTTCCTGCCCCACCCCCCAATATCTTATCCCTGTTACATCTGTGGATGGTCTGTTGTACTGAAGTCCAATAAAAATCAAGGTTACTGATTCACATGGTCTCAAGCACACAGCTATTTCCCAATGTTCCTTGAGGACCCGATCCAAAACCCACTGTAGTCCAATTATTCTGTCATTGATTTCAACGGGCTTTGGCTCATACCCTAAAGACTACTAGTTCTAAGACATTAAATTAGTTTGGCTACTTTTAAAGTTATTCAAATCCATATTTGCAGTACTGTGCATATTATGGTAATGAAACATCACACAAACTGTACTTATTCAAAACACAACCTAAACCATCCATCAGAAAAAAAGATATTTACAAGCAACTAATAAAAGCGTTTTAAAGCTGTTTAGTTTTCTCATTTGGGAATATGCCTAAAAATAATCATTAATGTAAAACATTTTATACCATGAGAGTAATGTAGGGCTTTCACTGGCATATTAGGCTTTCTTGTTTTAAAAAACCCCCACAAGATTAGGTTATAAATGTAATGTAATGATGCAGGAATGACAGTTAAGCATGTGTTTAACAGTGTGTAATAGGGTGGCCTGCCCCTTTTAGGGACCAGGGAGTCTGGGGCCAGCCAGCCTTGTTCCATTATCAGATCCAGTTGGGAAGGAGTCTGGAGATCTTTATAAAGGGTTGCAAGAGCACAGTTTAGGGAGTTGTAAAAGGGAGATGGGCTCCTACTATCATTCCTGAAGCAGGGGGCTTGAAAGAAAGGATTTGTCCTGCATTCAGCACTGAAAGAGGCAAGCTTCTCTGGGAAGTGTAGCCCAGGCTGGGCAAAGAAACTATCTTTGTTTTTAATATCTTGCTTAAGTTTTATGTTTGAAGAATAAAATTGTGTCTAGAAAGTGTCTTGGGCATGGCAGTGAGTCCTTACTAGGAGCAGGGCCGGCTCCAGGCACCAGCCCACCAAGCTTGTGCTTGGGGCGGCACCTGGAGGGGGGCGGCGCGGTGTTCCGGCCGCCGGGGAGAGCGGGGCCACGGCCGGGCTCGCCGCCTTCCTCCCAGGGCTCCGGCCGCCCTCCCCCCTGGCGCCCCCGCGGGGGGGGGGGGAGGGCGGCCGGAGGCTTTTTTGCCTGGGGCGGCAAAAAAGCCAGAGCCGGCCCTGACTAGGAGTCCAGTCTGCATTAGGGAAGACTGAGGCAGCAGCTAGCCTGAAGCCAGACAAGGTAAGGCAGCCCTGCTACAATGTGCTTTCCTGAATCAGGGTCAAAATCAATACACAGTATAGTATTGACACTCATTGTGTTCACTTCATATTTAAATTAAAACACATAACATGGGGCAATTAGGGACATATTCAACACCTTTTATATTAAATCTGCCATCAAGAAACGTGAAAGAATAAAATGTAACAAAACCTCAAGAAACAAAATGTTTGGTCACATCAAATCTGACTCTGTGTACAAAGTGACTCATCCGGAGAGAGTTGTTTGGAACATTCAGTGACTGATCCTCAGCTGGTGTAAATTTTCATAGCTCCATTGACTTCAGTGGAGCTATGACCATTTATATCAGCTGAGAATTTGTTCCTCCAAACTAAACTATGAGCATTTCTGAGACATTGAAATTGACAGACTGTCTGAAATCAAGCATGGACTTAAGACACTCTTGAATCATGAACACAATCAGGTCCAACTTTTTGTAGCACCTGAAAGAGAAGAAGGATGCATGCAAGGCTGCTAAGGTCCCAATCTCCCAACTAGATCCATGTAGATGGTCTGGTTCGGTAACTTAGATGTTAGTGAAGTTTTTCAATTTTAATTTAAAAACCAAAAATCCGCCCCCCCCTTCCCATCATAGCTCCAAAATAAGATAAACCAGTTTCAGGTAGGAGTTGATATTGTTCATATATGCTATGTCCAAGAAGAAAACTTCTTTGAAATGAAACACGTAGCTTGCTGTGTGCCTTCTGAAACCACTAAATTAAAGTCTAATAACTAATGACAAACCAATATTGCTATGCACAGATGTTGAGCTTATTGTCACATCAGTGTTTGAAACTTTTCTGTGATATAGTGAGTCATACGGTGACTACTATGTCTCTTTTTTGTCACATCTTATCAAGTAATCTCTCTTGATACACTTTGGTATAACTTATTATCCGTATGACAATGGAGAAATCAGAGAAATTTATTGCCACATACATGATTTCTGGTACTGTTTTTCACCTTTCTGCCAATAACGCTAATATTTACTACTTGGAAGATCCACATGGTTCATGTTGTCCTCCTTCCCTTCCCTCTCCCCCTTTGGAACATCATTTATTATTTACAGTTTCATTAATATTAGGCTTCTGTGGAGATTATAGTTTCAATTTTTTCTATTTATTTTTGTATCAGCCTCCTTTTAAAATAAAGTAGTAAGATTCTTCTTTGATGTGATAAACCTCCTGAGATGGATAAACATGTGTTTGCATGGTGTATTGCTTTATATGCTGAAAACGTTTTGTCATGGTTTAACATATTTTGTGTGGTTTGCATGACTTTGAGATTGCATAATCTCTTCCATACACTTCCTAGTAGAAAGTTTGGGCATGCTGAAACACTTAACTTCAAAGTTATTTAGTTGTATTATTCAAAATTCTTGATAAGAAACTATGGTTGAACTCTGTTTCATTTCTTCTGTTATTTATTTTTTGTTGTTATTTATTTACTATCTGTTAATATGTATAAAAATAATAGCTATCTAGGAGATACGTATAGTGTAAAGTTCCACTGGGATATTAATTCATTTTAACGGTTTAGCACCAGATTCTGCTCCCACTGAAGTCCAGTGCAAAACTTGTTGATTTCAGGGGAAGGATTGAGTGCACAGAATGAATATGTTATCCTAATTCTGCAATTCACTTTCTGTGTGTGCGCGCGCACGTCAAACTGCATTGAAGGATCAAGGACCAAGCTTGTGTTAGTAGCTTATTACTGGGAGCATCCAAAGTACCATACCTTTAATATTGCTTCTGCATTATTCCTTGAACAAAATATCCATAGAAATACTTTCATAAGAAATTTACGAAGTACATTTTAAGTAGCTTGAGCTATTTTCTTTGGATCTGAATATGAATATTAGAAACATTCAAATGGCTTTTTTATATTTTTTTATTTGTGGGGAAAACAATTTTAAATTGTAGATGAAGATGGTATCAGGTTTGAGGATTTGGAAAAAAAAATTAGATACAAACTTCCTTTACTTACTATCTTCTGCAAATTGACATCCTAAAGTTATACTCAGAAAAGATATGATACAAGAATGTGTAGATTTAAATTCGAGGCTCTATCCAGATAACGTGTAGGTTTTTAAAAAAAAAATCTGTCAATAATGCCTTCAGTTTTTTAAAATGGAAATAATTTTAAAGATCTGAGGTGAAGTCCTGGCCCCCGTTGAGGCTGATAAAAGTTCTGCCATTAACTTCAGCAGCATCAGGATTTCATCCTGATCCATGTTTTAGCATTTCTGCTGTTTGCTTTACTTTTTAAACTTCATTTAGGCTTGGACAATCAAACCATTCTAGTCAAGTTCTTTGCATAACATTGCTCTGTTTGGGGTTTTCTGATGTTGCGCAGGCATTTTTTTATGTGCTTACATATTTAAAATACTAATTCAGATTAGGTTTAGGTGAAGTGTTTGGCCTCTACTTGTTTTAATGAAATATAAATTTGAGGCTTAGAAATACTTGACCCATGTCCCTGTATAGTGCTTTTAAATATAAAGTGGCGTGTGTATACATATATACATACAAACAGACCTTTTTAAAAAATCTCAGTGCAAGTTATAGAAGCTTGTTTTGTTTCCTTTATCCTAGCAGGGGTGCTGGAACAATTTTTATAGTGGGGGTGCTGAGAGCCATTGAACCAAACTGTAAACCCTGTATATAATGGAAACCACTTCAAGCCAGCATCAGTATCCCCAGCACCCCTAGATCCAGCACCTATGTATCCTAGTATTCTTAAAACCATTGAAGGGCTTGTCTCTGGTAGCCCTGGCATAACTTGAGGTCTGAGTTTTATACCAATATGGTTAAATTGGTGCAAAAGGTTTTATGGACACTTTTATTTTACTAAGACCTGTTCCTCACAGACTTAAAGTAAGAGTGTCCACAAAGCTTTATGTACCAGTTTAACTATATCAGTTTTAAAAATGAGATAGGTTGATTCTAGTGAAATTTTATTGTATAGGTAAGCCTAAGTGATAGTTCTCTGTGATCCTAGCTAAGAGGAGTGACCAGTCTAGAGTCTTCTGAAGATTCCCCCAGCCCTTCATTTGGGGAACCATGAAATCCCCCTTCTGAATTTCCAATCCCAATCTGACCCTACATCCCCAATCTGACCCTACATCTCCTGCCTTCTAAAGGGCTATGCTGTGATACCCATTCTGTGAATCTATAGTCTTTCTAAACTTCCTTATACCAAGGTTGTTTACAAGTCTGGATCAGCCTCAATGTACCATATAGGGCCTAAGCCAAAAGCATGTTGAAGTCCATGAAAGACTCCCAAAGCTCACAGAAGTCAATGAATCAAGGCCTAAGAACAGTTGAATTTATCCAGGCTGTCGGATGTATTTATACCTGTGTTTTGAGCTTTTAACATATAAACAGTTTATCCACTCTTCTGAGATATTCTATAAGGCTCTCAGATATGCACCTTTTCATGTCAAGAAAGCCAAGTTCCTTCTTGCTAACTGACACTAAATGTAGCTAGACCAAGTCTGACTGTGGGTGGCTGTAACAAAATTGATGTTTACTCTTGCAAACTGCATGGAGTATTTCTTTTTCTTTCTTTTTTTTTACTTATCCCAGGAATAAAGCAAATAATTAGTTGATCGAAGTCTTTACATGCATAACACTAATGAGACTGAGCTGCATTTTTGTCATTCTGGAGCAAATAAATGTTAACAATTATGAAATTTCAGTTACTACCAATCCAGAAGGATACATACTCTGCTAGACCTGCCAATTGAATCCTACAGGCATGGCCACAAACCTTTTCTGGCTCCAGATTCTCACCATGACATCATAACCTCTCTTCCCAACCCTTAGTTCTGCTTCAGGCTTAGCATCAGGGAACTTCATTCTTGCCATACCATCATGAAATCCTCCCTCTCCTCTGCAAAAGGTCTAGTTGGAAGAACTTCATCACTACAAATTAGCTTACTGCAAGACAGTCTACTTGGAGCTATAGTCGAAACTACTCAGGAATTAGAACATGACTTCCCCTTAGTGCTGTACTGTGATCAGCGTGGGGGTGACCCACAGAAGGGCCAATCCTAACAGCTATCCCTGTCAGTATCTCTCTCTCTCTCCTCTCCCTCTTGTGCAAAGTACCTAAAAGGGGCAGAGTGGGGGTGGGGTCATGGCTCTCCCTCCCCTGCATCAGCCTGTGGAGTGGGGCTATCCGCACTATTGTAATAGATGATGCAGAACAGAATGCTCATCTCTCACATGCACTGACCAATCTGAAGAGAGAGTGTTCCTCCTGAGGCACAGTCATTCCTGGTGCTCCCAGGGGGACAGTGTCATCCTCTACAAATGGCAGAAATGAGTAGTGTCCCAGTCAGGAAGCTTATTACTCCTGTGTAATAGACTACTCTCACTTCCTGGGGTGAAATTTTAAACTGATGGCAGATCTTTGTACAGGGGCGACTCTAGCTTTTTTGCCGCCCCAAGCATGGCAGGCAGGCTGCCTTCGGTGGCATGCCTGCGGGAGGTCCGCCAGTCTCGCGGCTTCGGCATACCCGTCGCCGAATTGCTGCTGAATCTGCGGGACCGGCGGACCTCCCGCAGGCACGCTCCCAAAGGCTGCCTGACTGCCGCCCTTGCAGGGACTGGCAGGGCACCCCCCGCGGCTTGCTGCCCCAAGCACGCGCTTGGAGTGCTGGTGCCTGGAGCCACCGCTATCTTTGTAGTGTGATTCCTGGATGTTTTAGAACCTGCTTCTGCCTTCATATTTGAGCCCCATTGAGGTCAGCTGGAATGCTTGAATCTCAGTGGCCTCAACTCTGATATTTCCTTTCCTCCTTTGCCCACCGTAACATGAGTCTGACCTTCTACTCACAAGATGAGGCCTGTTCAGGGGGGCTTCTTCTGAAAGGATGATTTGGGTAAAGAGGACTTGTGCAGGCATATAGAGGTTCCTCTCCAGCAGTGGTTCCCAAACTTGTTCCGCCGCTTGTGCAGGGAAAGCCCCTGGCAGGCTGGGCCGGTTTGTGTACCTGCTGCGTCTGCAGGTTCAGCCGACTGCGGCTCCCACTGGCCGTGGTTCGCTGCTCCAGGCCAATGGGAGCCGCTGGAAGCGGCACGGGCTGAGGGACATACTTGCCACCGCTTCCAGCAGCTCCCATTGGCCTGGAGCAGCGAACCACGGCCACTGGAAGCTGCGATCGGCCAAACCTGCGGATGCAGCAGGTACACAAACCGGCCCGGCCCGCCAGGGGCTTTCCCGGCACAAGCGGCGTGTGACCTGTGTTGGTTGGCCCACCGAGCCGCTAGGGGGCGGTGGGGAGCTACTGCCTCCCTGGCTGGCCGGAGTCACGCCATCTGTCCCTAGGGAACTTGCGGAGGTAGGGGCGCCGGCAAGAGTCTCTCGCATGCCCCTCAGGCAGGGGAGCATCGGCAAGAGTCTCTAGTGTGCCAGTCAGGCAGGGGAGTGCTGGCAAAAGTCTATAGTGCAGTCGGGGTTCTGCTACCCAAGGCAGGTTGGCTGGGGTAGGGGAACGCAGGCCCACCCAACTCCACTGCGTTCCAGCCCAGGGCCCTGACAGCAGCGGGACGAGGGTCTGTGCAGTTCTGTCCCTAGGCTACTTCCTACCCGGTCGCTCGAGCGAGTGCCTCCGGTCCCTCCAGCTCCTCCAGGTACTCAGCTGCTGGAAGCTCCAGCTCCCCCTCCGTGTCAGGTTCCTCCAGGTACTCGGCGGTGGGCAGTCCTGGTAGCCCCTGTCCTTCCTCCAGGTCAGGTTTCTCCTGGTCCAGGGCCTCCCCTGGCGCAGCAGCAGGGTCTGAAGGGAACAGCCAGCAGTCTGCATCTGCCTCCCTCCCTGGTGCTGCTCTGACTGGGCTAAGGGCCCCGCCCTTTGTACTTCCTGTTCCACCCTTCCCCTTCCGGGGGGTGGAGTAAGCTTGGCCTGGCCCCGCCCACTCAGGGTGAGAGAGTGGCTCTTTACCCTCAGGTTCAGAGGGAAGCCACCCTAGCTCCCTACACGGCAGAACAAGTTTGGGAACCACTGTTCTACAATCTACATTTAACTTACTTAAATTTCATCTATTAATGCTTTATACGTTTTTGGCCATGTACTTAGAGAAATGAGGATAAAACTGGAAAAACAGAAGTATTAAAAAAGAAAAATTGGAAGCAAAACAAAAATGTAGGCCAGAAAGGAAAGCAAATAAATAGTGTGCACGTGCCTAATATAACTAACCCCCCAAATAATGGTTGCAAAAGTATGTATGCCTCTTTCCATCTTCATTATATTTACTATATGGCAATTAAGGATCCTGTACCAAAAAGATAGGAGAATCTGCTTTATATTTCAGTAGGTTAATTCTGGTTATTGGAGTTGATATTTCAGTCAAAGGAGGGGGGTAATTTTTTACAATCAAGCACCGAACAAGTGTGATTACCATGCCTTGACTGAAAATTCTCATTCAAGTCTACAGTGATTTTTTTTTTATACACTTAATTTTGCTTGTGTGTGTGTATGTATGTATAAAAGCTGCCTAGATTTTAATGGCAAAAAATAAGTTAAAACTTGTCTTGAAGTGGCATGCTGTATAATCTGTTTTGTGAAATGATACATGGAAAAGCTACCTGTTCCAGTTTCAGTTGCCCTTGAAATTATTGATTGATCGCAATTCTGGTTACCTGTGGTTTCAAGGAAATAAACAAAACATTGCATATTACAGGTGACCTGCAGAGAGGAAATATTATTTATGCCCTTACTTACTACTTTGTAATGGAGAAAACTTTCTTTTCTTGTGCTCCAAAGAAATCTCCCATTTAGGCACCACATTGAGTACCTGGATTTCCAAGAGCTCTGCTCCCATTTAGGATGCTAATTGAAGTAGTTAGATTTTCTCACTGAGAACAATGGGAGCTGTTTGGCATTCAAGATATATCCCTACACTTAGTTCCTGGAAGTGTTTGCATTTGAAATTCTGAGACATGTAAAATTTCTGGAGAAGTTTAGACCTTATTCCATCAAGGAAGAGATAAATTTTCCCTGGTCGAGCTAGGATGACGAGGTGGTATTAAAAATTTAAAAATAGGTGGTTAATTGTTATTATAGTATATCCCTTTACTGAACAGTAAAGTTTCACTATATCTTTTTTGTTTTGTTTTGGGTGAAAGGCACTTAGAATGATAAGGAACTGTTGATTCTTATGTGTTTCTAAGAAAATCCTGTTCTGAGTCAGCCAGTATGAGCAAAACGTCCTTGTCATAATAGCTTTATAATAGGACTAGTTGTTATGGATTTGTCTTGGCACTTGGGTCTCAAACCTGGGTTGACAGGTTCCCTGGCAGTCCTCAGACTGCAGCCCCCACCCTTCTGCTCACTGGTGCAAGCAGGAAGTGTAGGTTGGTGGATCCTAGGTTACCAGAGGCGCTGCCCACAAAGCTCCTGACTGGAGGAGGTGTCCAACCTCTCCAAGTAGCTAAGACTCACTATTTTAAGCCAGAAGGAGACATAGGAAGTTGCCTCACGCCACAAGTGAATCCCTGACTGGATGCTACATTGGATCACCTGATTCCTGAGCCCTGCCCGCCTGCCCTGCTCCTGCCTTGTCCCTTGTTCCAGATACTTGCTTCTATGCCCCACCCCTGGCTATTGATTATGGCTCTGACCCTTGGCATGACTGCTGACACTGCCTCCAGCTCCCACTCTTGGTGTAATGATAGAAAGGTTGGAGTAGGAATCAGTTTCCTTAATGTTGTATGGAGGGGATCATGTAGTGAGCCTTATCAGCAGAAGCACCTTGCTTGCACTTGGAGCCAGGCATGCGTCACGTCACCAACACCTGTTTGTACAGTTCTCTGTAAAAAGTTATATAAAGTGTTTTATTGTTACTTAAGAAGTCTCCAGTATCTTTTTTATGGTATAATAGCAAGTTGGCAACGGTGTCAGGACAAAAGTAAACGTAAGGAAAGAGTAGAACAAATCTGAAAAAATATATAAAATAAGAATAAAAAGGATCACCAAATAAAGCTTCTAGGAAGCTTAGTATTTGAAGAAAATGCATCAGAAAACTGGGCAAATTGGAAGCAAGAATTTGACCTGTACAGCATCACAAGTGGCACAGACAACAAAGATGAATGGCTGCAAACAGCATTATTTCTTCATTTGGCAGGTGGCGAAGCAAGAGAGGTATTTAACAATTTTCAGTTTGATGATGATGCAGCAGATAAAGAAAAAAATACAGGTCTTAAAGAATACATTTGAGACATACAGTGCACTGCAAAGAAATGTGCCTGTTATGTGACACATTTTTCACTGGCAGTCAGACAGAAGGGGAAAGTATATATCAATATGGGACTGATATAAAACTGGCAGCACAACCTCGTGAATTCGGAAAACTGTGTAAGTCACTCATTAAAGACCTCATCATGTATCTATTGTATCAGACTCAGTGTGAGCTAGATTGTTGAGGGTGATTAATTTAACCCTGGAATGTGCTATGGACATAGGTCCTGCAGATGAAATGACTGCAAAACAGTTGCAACTAGGGGCTGGGTGAACCAGAAAAACACATGCACACATTGCAGTTTAAGTCTGCCTTTAGCAAGCACCCAGTCATGGCCTGGAGGATGTCCTGCTGCTAATAAATGCCCATGATAAAGAAAAGTGAAAAAAGAGCAGTCAGAGGCAACTAAGGGTTGTTATAAATGTGGATGTGTAAGGAACAGTCCTGTATATGAGTAAGAACTCCTTTCCAGAGTTGCACATTTAGGCAAAGTCCCAGTGTGAACAGATGTTTACTCTCAAAGTAGCAGATGAGCAATCATAAGATCTGTTTCTTGGTATTCTGAGAACTGAGCCGCCCACGGATGGGTGGAATATGGATTTGCTCATGAACGATCACAAAACTGTCCATTTTGAAACCAATACTGGGGCATAGGCCAATGTGTTGTCTCTAAAGTTTTTTTAATAACATTTTAAGGTCCAAACCAATTTGCAGATTGATTATCTGGCTGATAGCCTACTCAGGAGAAAAACTGTGAGTATGTGGTGAATGCAACTTGGACTGTATCGGGATAAGAAAGCATGGCTGGAGTTTCAGGTGATGGAATTTGACTCTCAAGCCATATGGGTTTTATAGGCTGTGACATCTTTAAACTTAGTTCAAAGAGTCAGTATGGTAAAAGAAGAACCAGAAGGTGCCTGGTATATATTTAAATAATTCAAGGATGATTTTATAGGTTTAGAGTGCTTGCCAGGTAAACATACCATAAAGATGAACTCACAAGTACCACCTGTAATTCTTGCATCTTGTAAAGTTCCAGTGGTATTAAAGGAAAAACTAGAAAAATAATTGCACCACACAGAACAATGTGAGTAATAACAAAAGTGCAAGAATCTACGAAATGGGTCAATTCTACAGTAATTGTAGACAAACCAGTTCAAGATGAAATGAGAATATACTTGGATCTGAGACACATGAATAAAGCAGTATGAAGGGAACACTTTCAATTGCCTACAGCCAAATGACAAACATTCTAGACTCTGTTCATGCAACACACCCTCTGTTCATGCAACACACCCTCTGGCAGGTACAGGTTCACCAGACTTCCATTTGACATTTGTTCAGCTCCAGAAGTATATCAAAGAGTAACCCAACAGAGATTTAAATGTTATATAGATGACCTACTGGTGTGGGGAAATACTGGACAAGAACATGATCAAAGCCTTGAGAGTTCTGCACAGGTGTTGTGAAAGGAAATGGCAACTGAACAAGAGCAATTGCAATTTGCCTCTGACAGATAAAATATTTGGGGCATCGCTTGACAAAAGCAGGTCTAAAACCTGACAACTTAAAAATTGCTGCAATAACTGAAATGGCCACCCTGACCTCCAAGGCTGAATGGTTATTTACCTTGGGGAAATTTATCCTGAACATGTCAACAATAGCAACTCCTGTAAGACAACTTTTGGAAAAAGATGTTGGCTTTGCCTGGATGCCAAGGCATGAGGTGGTATATGAACACTGGAAAGAATTGCTTACAAGGGAACCCGTGCTGAAGTACTTTAATGTGTAAGAACCAGTTGCTGTGTCAATGGATGCAGGTTCTACTGGACATGGGGCTGTATTGCTACAAAACCGGGCTCTTGTTCCTTATACCAGAAATGTTGGCAATAACATTTGGCTGTACTCATTTTCATCAGTTTATCTATGGAGGAAAAATAGCTGTGGAAACAGATCACAAAGCCTCTTGAGGCCATTTTCAGAAAACCTTTGTACTGTGCTCCACCAAGGATTCAAAAAGGGTTTTAAATGCTCCGGCAATATCAACTGGAAGTTGGAAACAGACCAGGGAAAGAGTTAGCAATTGCTGATAATTTATCCAGAGAATACATGTTGCATGGTGAAGGAGGAAGCTGATGTTGCAGTACATCTTATGAAGTCTTATTAAGAACATATGAATGTCCATACTGTGTCAGACCAAAGGTCCATCTAACCCAGTATCCTGTCTTCCGACAGTGGCCAATGCCAGGTGCTCCAGAGGGAATGAACGGAACAGGTAATCATCAAGTGATCCATCCCCTGTTGCCCATTCCCAGCTTCTGGCAGGCAGAGGCTAGGGACACCCTGCCTAATTCAAAACAAAAGTTGAAGGAATTTCAGCCAGGCACTGAAAATGATGATGTCCTGCAAATTTTAAGACGACCTATTTTACAATGATGGCCAGACAAGAGACCTGAAGTATCAGAGGATATCTGTGCTTATTGGCCATATAGAAAGGAACTAAGTGTGTAAGAAAAACTTCACTCTTTAAAAGTAACATAATCATAGTCCTGAAAAGTCTCAAAATAGATCTTGGAGATTATTCATGGGAGTCATCTCAGAGCAGAAATATGTAAAAGGAGAGCTCAAGAGCTGTCTATTGGCCAGGCATGTGGAGTCAAATTGAGGACATGGTACAGTCTTGCAACACATGTCAAACCTTCAGAAACAATAATCAAAATGAACCAATACTACCACATCAGGTCCCAAATAGACCTTGGCAGAAACTTGACATATAACTGTTTGCGCTTCAGGGTGGCAATTTTCTTAATCTGGTTGATTTATTATTCAAAATACTTTAGTCTGGCTGCTTCAGGACATAAGTGCATCTGTTCTCTGACGCTACAAGTCTATATTTGCAAGGTATGGCATACAGTGACAATAGACCACAATTTTTTTCCAGATACTGTAAAACTTTTGCAAAGCAGTGGGACTTTATTCACAAAACATCAAGTCCATTCGCACAATCAAGTGGAACGGGTGAAAGAAGTTCAAAGTGTAAAAAAGATTCTTAAAAAAAATCTAGCTTGGATAACACACATCCCCATTTTAGCCGGTTAAGCTATTGGAATACACCTATGGGAGATTTAGGATCACCTGCTCAACTCCTCATGGGAATACATCTAAGGACCAGATTGCTGACTTCATCAGTGTTGCAATCCAAGCTGATATAAAGAGACATACAGACTAGCCTAAAATTGAGACAAGCAAAGCAGAAGTATTTTTTTGACAAAGGTGCAAAGCTTTTTTTATCACCACTGAAAATTGGAGACTGTTTATATTATCAAAAAGGAGCATGGAAACCTGAACAGGTGACTGACCGACACACTGCTTCAAGATCTAATCTTCTTGAGACAGAGGAAGGAGATGTCTATAGGAGAAACAGAAAGGATTTGATGAGCACTAAAAGAATTGTGCAGGTGGTGAATGTTCCATATTTTCAAACAGAAACTGTGTCAACATCCAGATCAGAAATACAAGCAATACCAGACCGGACTACTGAATCTACTGTGTTTCAAGCGTCCGTTCGATACAGGAAAAAAAATAGGACACTGATAATTTTGTTACTACCTCTAAATCAAAGTGCTAAGAGAACCTACTAGATACAGAGACTAATTATTCTACTCCTTTGGGATTCATATTAGAGTTATGGACACTACATTAATTTGATACCATTGAGTAAAGTTGAAACTTAGTTAAAATTGTATGTATCTAGTTTGTTTGTTTGTTTGTTTGTTTGTTTTTAAGATGTAATGATGATAGTAACTTTGGAGAAGGAACCAGTTACCCATAGTGTTATATGTGGGGAACTGTTATGCCTTATCAGCAGAAGCACATTGCTTGCACTTGGAGCCAGGCAGGCAATCCAGGAATGCCTATTTGTACAGTTCTCAGCAAAAAGTGAAGTAAAGTGTTTACTGTTTCTTAAAATGTCTTCAGTTTCTTATATTATAATAGCAAGTTGGCAATAGCTATTGCCCTTGGCTTGACTCCGGCTCTGACCCTTGGCTAGACTCTGACTGTCTGACCCTCACCTGTGGTTCCCAACCATTGCTGGTCTGACCGCCTACGTCCTGGACCATGACAGCTGGCTTTCATCAGCAGAGACTTTCCCAGTGTCTTCTGATCAGTGTTTTGTTGAAATAAATAGGCTACTAGAATGTACTAGACATCCGATAACATGGTAGGTACATTCTACCTAGATGTAGCTGGAATTTTCAACAGCATATTTCATCTAGTGATGCAAATGTCACTGAAAAATGCAGCCTTATGTAATTTTGTATATGTTTGTGGAAACCGTTTCACCAGTAATGTAGGTCAAAATATGTTTTAAAATGAGTAACAGGTTTAGTCTAACAAAGATTTAAACAATAAACTGTGCACAGCAAAATGTGTGCATTAGTTAAATTAGTATACAAATTTAACTAGTGGTCTTGCGCACAATTTATAATGTCTATTAACTAAAATTTGTAATTCAGACATTAAAGAACTATCAACTTAAAGTGTAGTTGCTCATGAGTCACCAATGTAGTTATTGGAAATATACTTAAATGTATAGCATAGAATGCTTGACTTAAAATCTAAACTGTTTTCTTTGCAGATGGTTGCAAATATCTTGGTATAGGCCTGTAGGGCTGTATAATTTGTCTTTCTCATAATCTCTTTAATGCTTAAGAGGGTGATACAAAAATCTTTGGGCCGGATCCTCTGTCTACTGATGTGTAAATTAGTAGAGCTTCACCGGCTTCTATGTAACTGTGTATTGGCACCACCTGAGGATGTGGGCCTTAGTTGTAGTGGTAATCCTATACAATATATCTCAACTGATTTTGGGGTAGCTTTTAGAGATTCAGATACCTTTTTAATTAAATTTTGGTATATTTGTATTGTTTGTGAGTAATTCCATGATTTAAATAACTTCATAAACACATGAATTGAGGTCTCTTGAAAGTGTAAGCAGATGATTATACTAGCTGCTCTGCACAGTTCTGCAGAGGTGAAATAGGATACTACATTCCTGCTATTCTAGTTCTGCACTAAAGAGGTGCAGAAGCTACCCAAAGTACTAACTGCTGTTGCAATTTCATGGTGTATTCATATAAGTACTACATTGAGACTATCAGACTAACTTTTTTCTTGCAGTTTGACCAATGCATTCGTTTACCTAGCTTTGTATTTATACACTAAAGTCCAACTTTTGATGTTGCAAAGTTCTAAACTCTGCGGCTTAGCCAGTAGTTCTTATGAGTTCCTTGACCTACTGCCATTGATCTTTCTGAAATGATATAGTCAGACTCAGTGTATAATACTGCAAGTGCCCCAGTGTGACTTTATTGCATAAAGACTTTAGTGCAGAAACCTGAGAGGAAGTCTGGATTAAGGAATTTGTGAACTCCTGCTAGTAAAGCCTATAAATAGGATTGCAAGGATTAGATTTTTATCAGTAAATGCCAGTAAACATTGATTTCCCTGTTCACACGCAAACCAATGGCAAAATATTTCTATTGATAATAACAAAATTTACAGATAGGCAAAGTCAGAAAAATGCTGCTACTAGAGTTTGATTTAAGGATATGTACTTTCTTTTGACATATGATGTTGACAATTTGTGTTTTAATGGTTACAAAGCTTTAACTTCTTAAAACTAAGTCCATTGTCATTTAAATAACACTGCTCTACAGCCAAAATGCTTCTGAAATAAATGTAGTCAAACTTTACTAATTCTGGGTCACTGAGAACGAAAATGATGCTTAAAATTGTTGATTGGCTCTAGTTTTCAAGATATGCTATTGGGTCAGTATATACGACCCTTGACTTGGGAATGGCGGAGGATAAGTGAGTTATAAAGGGAAGGGATCTCAATTTAGACCAGAAATGACTAAAATACATCTTTGACTGGATCTATGAATAAATCTATGACTGGGTTTGGACAGTACTTGCTTTTTAGGCAAAACAATGAATGATGCAATCTGAAGCTGGTATTGCGTCATACATGATATGAATTGCATCATGTTATTCCTAGAAGTCATGGATGATGCAATCATAACGAAGCTTACATCACTCTGCTGAACAAATTGCCCTATATCAGCTCTAGAAATCATGCAGTGTCGTGCTCTCTTATTTGTCAGTGTTTGATTTTGCAAAGGGACACATTTCTGTTTAGCCAAAGTGAGCAGAGATGCCTCGTACTTGTGTGAACAGTGCAGATAACTTCTGCTATGTTTGTGGTGAAGTGACTTTTGCGTCACAAAAGTGCAGTATAACCACTATGGTTAAGAAAGCCTATCACCTTTATTTTGGCTGCAAAATTGGAGATCAGGACAAGAGGTGGGCCCCACACTATGCTGCAACACTTGTGCAACAAATCTTCGCCAGTGGTTGAACAGGAAAAGGAAATCTATGCCTTTTGCAGTGCCAATGATTTGGAGAGAGCCAACAGATCATACCAGCAATTGTTACTTCTGCATGGTGCCTCCAGTTGGGAAAGGTGTGTCAAAGAAGAAAAAGTGGACTGTGCATTATCCAAACATTCCATCAGCTATGCGCCCAGTACCCCACGGAGAAGGACTGCCGGTTCCTGATGCGCCAGAATCATTCTCACTTGAGTCAGACGAGGAAGAGGATGAAACTTCTGGTCCTGAACCATCAATGTCACAGGACCCACATTTTCTCCCATCCTCCTCCTCAGAACCACACCTCATAACACAAGGTGAACTGAATGACCTTGTCAGGGATTTGGAACTACCCAAGAGTAAGGCAGAGCTGTTGGGCTCCAGACTACAGCAGTGGAATCACCTGGCAGGTGATGTTAGGGTTTCCATGTTCCATGACCGTCAAAAGGATCTTGTCCCATTCTTCTTCATGGAAGGTGATCTTGTAGCCTGCAACAACATCGATGGTGTGATGGCAGCCCTCAACATTGTTCACGATCCAGATGAGTGGAGACTGTTCATTGATTCATCGAAGACGAGTCTTAAAGCTGTTTTACTGCATAATGGCAATGTTTTGCCATCAATTCCAGTTGGTCATGCAATCCATATGAAGGAAACCTATGACAACTTGAAACAACTTTTGAGGTGCATAAACTATGACCAACATCAGTGGCAGCTTTGTGGTGATTTGAAGGTTGTTGCTCTCTTGCTTGGTCTGCAGACTGGATACACAAAGTACTGCTGTTTTCTCTGCGAATGGGATAGTCATGCAAGAGATTCCCACTACATCAAGAAAGATTGGCCACTCCGACAGTCATTGGAGCCTGGGAGGAAAAGTGTTCAGCATCCACCACTTGTTGAATCAAGGAAGATTTTATTACCACCCTTACACATCAAGCTGGGTCTGATGAAGAACTTTGTCAAGGCCATTGACAAAACACAAGCAGCTTTCAAGTACCTCCGTGGAAAATTTCCAAGGTTAAGTGAAGCTAAGATAAAGGAAGGTGTCTTTGTTGGTCCTCAGATTCGTGAACTTCTTTGACATGATGCATTTGACCACGCACTGCGTGGCAAGGAGAAGACGGCATGGAAAGCCTTCCAGTTAGTGGCAATAAATTTTCTCGGAAACAACAAGGCAGACAACTACAGGTTGTTGGTGGAAAACCTGCTCAAGGCATACAAAAGCCTTGGTTGCAACATGTCACTAAAGATAGATTTTTTGCACTCTCATCTAGATTTTTTTCCACCGAACTGCGGAGCAGTGAGCGACGAGCACGGCGAGCGATTTCACCAGGACATTGCAACAATGGAGAAACGCTATCAGGGCAAATGGAGCCCATCAATGCTTGCAGACTATTGCTGGACAGTGACAAGAGATGCTCCATTTAATGAATACAAGAGACAAGCCAAGAAGCGCCGAGTAGACACTGAATAGGACTAAACTATATACATAATAGTTTTTTGCCTTTTGTTTCATAATAAATTTTATTTATATAACCCTTTTGCTGATTTTTAAAGTGTTACATAAACAGGACAGGTGAAATATTATCATGTAAAGCAACCATAAACACATGAAAAGACCTAGGTTTACAATTTATGAATAAAACTCTACTATCTACACAATATACATAGACATAAAATGTAAAAACTTAAATATCTTAGAAACAGTAGCCAATCAGTTGTTTTAATTGTCATATTTGAATTCAGCACATCAAAATACATAATAAATAGCACATTTTATCTCTGAAGCAGACGACTTCTCAAAAATTGTAGACCAGTGTAATTAGTGCCTAACACTCTTCTCCCCCCCGCCCCTCCCATAGCTTTACATACCTAGGAAAATTTAAGTGGTTAAAAATAGAAAAAATGCTTGATTCGATATGTTTAAACTATTTTTTTAAAAGTAGAATTTTGCCAAGCCTATCTATAGATTCCATTAGCAAGTTCTTCAGACATACACCGTGGATCTATTCAATCCCTTCACACTCTAGCCTGCCTCAGCTAAAAGTGTGCTTCTGGGTCTCAGGCCACGGGCCTGTGTCATCTGTGGTAGCTGCTTCCCACAGGAGATTCATCACCAAAGCAGGTGGGATGCTGCAGCCTTTCCTGTGGGCTCTGATAGAAGAAGTCTGTTGTAAACTGGGGCCATGAGGTTACAGGACATAACACTCCAGTCACCATGCTTCCTGGCCATGCTCCCTTTCTTGTGTAATGGGCAGGATTGAACCGGAGACCTCTAGAGCTTAGTGCATGAGCCTCTACTGCATGAGCTAAAAGCCAATTGACTGTTAGCTAAAGCGGTAGAGCAGACTCATTTAGCTCTCTCTCTTTAAGTAGTCTCAGTGCCACGAGATGGGACAGAACACCACACCCAGGAGGTATGTGGGTTACACTTGCACCTACTGTTGACTTTGGCACTTGAAACAAATCCTCTCACCCACCCTTGTGCCACCACAATCCCACTCCAGTCTGATTTGTCTGCCACTAGACTATCAATAGATGCTGTAATAATTTCAGGCTAAATCAAAGCTATTATGCAGAGTGGCTGGGGCACAACTGATCAATATCTGGAGGGGTATGATCTATGATTTACATGACAGTATTTAATAGTACTATTTCCAGTCTTTGTAGGATAGGCAGATGCAGTAGATTCGGCTTTGTTTTATAGTGGATTGGTGGATAATAGAGCACTGTTGTCTGTGACCTGCATGAGTGAAAGATGCAGGATAATCTCAGTCCCTGTAGAGAAGTTGGATGGGGGAGAGGTATAAGTGTCTGTCTCCTCTGTGAATGGACTGTAGGAGTTGAGAGAAGTATCTCTAGCTCAAAAGGACAAGTGCAGTGGAAGAGGGCCTGTAGTTTAGTTAATGGTGAGCTCTGGTATGAATGTAGGAGAGGACAATGAAGGTTTGTGGTCCATATTGGAAAAACTAAGGTAGATTAGGTAGGTATAATGGGGTCTCTTGCCTATAGGTGGAGGCTAGATAAAGTTTTGGAGAAGAGATGAAGGGCAGAGTTGAGATTGATGTGGGAAGCTTAATGAATTTCCTACTTAACAAGTTGTCTTTTTTCCCCTTAACTCTTTGTGAACAGATAAGTGACATACTCTCTCACTATGTTCTTAGTGAGGAAACACACTACCCAGTTTCAATGGAATCTGGACCTGTTGGTCACAGGGAGAGGTCAGACTGTTCTCATTGCATGGAAATTCCAGAGTTTTCCTGACTTCCAAGTAGCAGCACAGGCATTCTCCATAGTTCCTTCTGTCTGCAGACTAGAAGAATTTCTTTCCAAAATCTGATCAATTCTTTTTTCTCTTGGGAAAATAACCTAACTCGTTTAAAGATCCTGTCCTCAGGAAGGATTCCTTTGCTCTACTCCTGCAGCAAAGCCTCTCTGTCAAAGATGCACAATGACTGGCAACCCAGCTGAAAGAAAAAATTTGGTCAGGAGGTGCCGGATTTTCTCAGCCCATTAACTCTACCTTAATTGCACTACTTTTTGCCTGTGGTTAATAAAGGTCATGTCTGTCTGAACACATTGTAGATCATACTGGCATATTTCACAGAGACAAGTTTAACTCCTGAATCATTGTGACTTTGTGGTTGAACAATCACCTGGTTAATGAGCGTCCTTTAACCTTAGTGTTTGTTTCCAAGAGGTCCTAAACCATTTTTTGGTGGGGGTGTAGTGGGCAAGTTTCCTAGAGAGCTAGTAATCTTGTGCAAAGTTTATCTGAACACCAGAAAAGAGCACACAAGAGATACTTTTGAAGTATTCTATTTAGTTTATTTGAGAGAAGGTTAAGAGATGACTTGCTACATGGGGAGAAGATTTCTGAGTGGAGGGCTCTTTGGCTCCGGTTACTCTTTTGTCTGTTAAACTAATGGATGAAAGCTGAATTTAGACAAATTCAGACTAAAAAGGCATATTTTTTAATCAGTGAAGATAATTAATAATTGTAACAGCTTATCTAGGCAAATGGTTGACTTGGTCACTTAAGGTCTTTAAGACTGGATGTAGAGCTGATTAAAAACTAGGGTTTCTTCCCCCACAGAAAGTTTTGATGAAAATGGGAGGGTGGAGGAAGAAGGAGGGAATGGAATAGTTTTCATCTAAATTTTCCATGGAAGTTTATTTTCTTCTGGCAGGAATTTGAATACTAAAAAAAATCTTTGGCCAAAAAGTTTCAAATTGGAAATTCTGCTGCAGTGTCTCATGGGAGTAGTAATTCAACTACTTCATGCTCCTTTTCTTGTCTCTTCCTCCTTCTCGACAGGAGCGGCGCCAGGGTTTTTGCTGCCCTAGGTGGCAGCGCTCCTCCACAGTAATCGGCGGCAGCTCCTCCTCTGAAGCTGTGGTCTCGGCGGCGGGGGTCCTTCTGCTCCAGGTCTTCGGGGCACTTCGGCGGCGGGTCCCGGAGCGAATGAAGGACCTGCCGCCGAATTTCCGCCGACGACCCAGAGCAGAAGGATCCCCGCTGCCGATATTTCTGCCAAAGACCCGGAGCGGACGAAGCCCCTCGCCGCCGAAATTCTGCAGAGGGCGGCGAAATGCCACCCCCCACATCCTGCCGCCCTAGGCAACCGCCTAGGGTCACCTAGTGGAAGCGCCAGCCCTGCTTCTTGGTAGAACTCCATCTTTCATGGTGCACTGTGGTCTTCACTTGTGAAAAACTGAGCCATTGTATCATGGAAATTCTCAGCCATGGCAAATCATAGGAGATGTAGTTCAGTTGAGAAGCCTGACCCATAGATGAGAAGGAGAACATAAGGCAACTGAACTATGACTCTGTCAGGAATAATAGCAGCCTTTCCAAATGAAATCTTTTTTTACATGTAGGCATTTGGGATTTAGATGGGCGGGTGGGGAATCCATGGAAAAAAAAGAGGGATTTTTTTTTGTGAAATTTTTTTTTAGTAGAAAACCCAATTTTCCAACAAAGTTTCAATGGAAAATACAGCCCTAATTGGGTGTCTTTCTGAAAGGTTACAAACTAGATGTTGTAATCACTTGGTGAAATTCTGTGGCCTGTGTTACACAGAAAGTCAGACTAGATGGTCACAATGGTCTCTTCTAACTTTAAATTCTGTGAATATATTAGAAGATCAAGAAGTGTGGTATCTGTGAACATAATTATTCTTTGTTCTCTACAGTACTAAAATTTGAATCATTCATGGCAAATTTACACTTAAATTAAGATGAACAGTTAATATTACTTTAAAAACAAAGATTTTATTAATGTATCAGATGCTTGTAAAACACACAAGACTAATACTTCCGAGTTTCTCATATATGTTTATATAAGAAACAATGCAGAGAGGATTAAAAGTTGAGTCACTCCAGGACATACAAAAGCAAATTAAATTATTTGCTCATGAAGTCACAACAGAAAGGAATATAAAAGATAGTAATAATCCTGCCAGTGTTTTATATCACAAAGATTACTTGTATTTGTGGGGTGTGTGTGTGTATTATTTTTTCAGGATTTTATATATTTCTAATTATCCAAACCCCTGCTAAATTCCTGTAATACTAAAAAATTAAAGTAGAAGCCTAAACAGTGTTTGTGGTTATCTTCTGTATTGGATAAGGTACACTGTGTTTTAAAACTTTTAAAATTCCCTGCTTTCCTTTATAACTATCCTTCAATCAGCATTAGCGTCTAGTGCTCATAAGACCAGATCGTAGCTGAGCTCTGTCAGGGTGGACAAGTGGATTAGGGGAGAGGAGTCTTCTTTCCTGTATGCCCTTCATGCACAAAATTGCACAAGAGACCTAAAAATGGTAGAACAAGTGGCTGACTGGGGCAGGGGTATGTGTGTATGTATTCAGTTGAACTCCTGTACCATCAATTTTTCATATATGCCTGGTTAAGAAATAATGCTCACAAATCTGTGTAAGAATGAATGTTGTTCTCATATTCATGTATTGACTTACTTTCTGCCAATGGCAAAAACAAAACCCATGTCTACCTATGAAGTGCTTGCATAATTAGGCCATGAAAGTGTTCTAGTCTCTTATGGACAAATTATTCCTTGCTTTCATATCTGAGAGATTTTTCTCTTGTTGGAAAGAAAATGGAAAATGTTTCCTGCTTTGCCATTTAAAAAAAAAAACAAGTAGTGTTTGGGTGGGTGAATCCAACTGACATTCAACTTTGGATCTCTCATCTGCTTTTGTAAAAACCGGCAGTACATCTTTCCGTTTCCCCATCTCTCGGTCTCATGCTCCACTGCTGGATGAGAGTGTTTGTTGCAAAACATTTTGATCTTTAAATTAGGTAAAGGGTGGATGGGTATATCAAGTGTGGAGTGGTGGAGGCTGGATGTAGGTATGCTGTGGCTAGGTTTGGAACTGTGTGAGGATACAATATAAGTGGCTGGAATTCTTGGATTCCCTCTGCTGAATTTCCAGGTGCTCCTATGTTAGGTATCCAATAGTGGCTAGACAGGTGGCAAGTTGCAATTACTGCACTGACTGGGTAAGAATTGCGCAAATTTGATTACTTTTGACACTCCGTTTTCCCTGCCCTCACTGTGCCCTGCTTGCTTGTCTCTGCTAGCTGGTATGTCTTGGGGCAGTGACTCTCATTTTCTCTGATATGATTGGCCTCTAGGTGCTACTTGTGACAAACTGGGAGATGTATGTATTCCCCTTTATTAATATTTTGTGTGTGTGCACGGTGATGGGGGTCAGAAGTTGTTAAGGAAATCAAGCAGGAAAGGTAAAACAATGAGCTAGCTAAAGAACATCCCAACAAACACTCAAACACAATGGCCCAGGCTTATAGCCATGGCAAGGTGACTCCTCAGTCCCAACCCTGATGACATAGTTGTTTTTCTCCTAACCAGAGGCAGAAGTTGGCTGGGTTGAATTTACACAAGCTGACAAGGAAAGATTTAGGGTGTAAATTAGACCCATGTATATAGTCCTTTTATTGGTTTTACTCCTTTACTCTATGTGCTCCTTACCTTTGGGGGAAGATGTTAACAGGACTCACAGAGAATATGTTTATAAAATGTGTGATTAGATGAGGGAATGGGCAAAGGACTGAGAATTATGACCAGTTATTTGACCTCTTTGCACAAGAGCATTTTCTGAGTATATGCTCTGAAGAAATCAGAGCTGCTCTTTGGGATAAATCCCTGAAGTCTATGCAAGAGGCCAGCAATCTGTCTTATTCCTATGTACATGAGCAAGGGAGCCCCTCAATATCAACTGACAGAGGGCATACCAGAACTCTTATCAGGCCTGACATACTCATTGCCACAACTCACTGTTGTCATAATCCGTATCTAAAATATGCTATGTAAGGTATCGTATGCAAACTGGTAACACACTGGTCATTAATATTATTGTGTGATGAATGTATTCGTGGTGTATAAAGAATTATTGATGTGTACTGGAAATAAGGTTCTCAAACATGTTTGGCAGACTGTGCCCAAACACAGACAAAGGAATGTTGTTTTGCAGGTTTGACATTGCCTCCATTGTAAATTAAGCAAGGTGTCCCCTAGGACAATGAAAAACACACACACACACACACACACACACATATATATATATATATATATATATATATAGTATATATATATATATATAGTATATATAGTAAAGCCATCTGGCAAGCAAGTGAGGGGAAATGATCACTTAACCATCTCATCAGGGGATGAAGACTGCACCCTCAAGAAGCCTTCCTGCCTTTTGAAACAGGGCCAATATATTTGGGAAAATATAAACTGAGACAAAAAGCCTTCACCTGAGGAGACAAAGAAACCAAGCACTTTGGGCTCTGTATCGGATTCTGGCTAAAGACTGGCCAGCCATGCTGGAAGAATGACTGGTGAGAAAACTACATTGAACAAAAGACTCTATTTGTTACGGGGTTTTTTTTTTTAGATTAAAATCTAACTTATTTTTACTTGTGTTTGTTTGTAACCATTTCTATCCCTATTCCTTTTACTTGGTATCACTTAAATCTAGCTTCTGTTGTTAATAAACTTGTTTTATTTTTACAAAACCATCTCAGTGCTCTATGCTCTATGTTAAACTAAAGGTAAAATCCTCAGCTTAAGTAGCAGGCTGGTGTGTATTATGTGTCTTTGGAGGTAGTGAACTTCATAACTTCTATGAGGGTCTGGTGAGAGGTACTGGATACTACGTGGGAGACAGTTTTGGGGAAACTCAAGGCTGGAATAGCTGTCGGTGTCACTCTGCAAGGAGTAACCAGGCTGGTGGAAGCCAGGGTGAGGCCGTTGTCCTGTAAGCAGGCTACTGTGGCAGGGCTCTGAGCCAGAGCTGCACAGAAGCACTCAGCATTACGAGGCAGGTGGTGAAACAACTGGGTTGGGTGACACCCCCCCACACACCCCACCCCAGCATCACAGAAGGAATGCAGGCTTTTTGTTATTTTTTTTTAAGACTCTGATTTTGAGTCATTTTAATCAACTTGCTGATAGTCTCAGGCTCCTGGGGCAAAAGGGCTTACAGGTGCCAAATGAAGTTGGGCCTGTTGCATTAATGGTGTTGGGAAATGGCGACCTGCAGCCCAGAGATCCAGTCTCAGTGACTGGACTATGTGATTCTGCCCTAACTGAGGTGTGGGAAGCCAGGCCTCTGAGGGGGTCTGTCACCTGAGGACTCTAAGGGACAGTTTGTCCTATAGCCATGACCATACTGTAATATAAATGTTTTTAATAACATCCTAGAGAGAGTAAAATCACAAGGTGCTGGCTTTTCCTGAGTGTTCCCTTGTTCAATGTAGACTTGAGATTCTTTTCTTGACACGTGTGTATGTTTGTGTGTATGTATGTATGTGTGTATGTATATGTATAATGTGTGTGTGTGTTTTATATAATGTATCTATGACTGGAGATGTAGAAGTCACAATGCACAGTGTTAAGTATTCTGCCTCAAAATTAGAATTTTACTATAGATGCGAAGTAAGACCTGCTGGAGATAATGGGTGGTAGAACAGCTGCGAAACAGGTGGTTTAGTATATACTGCATACAGCACATAGTGATGCTACGACTTGCCACTTTGGATACTAAACAGCCTGCTATTTCAGCATGGGTATGTGAGAAATATGATGATCACTTATGTTGATCTTCATATGCTGAACTGAATGAATGAATCTGAAACGGACTCGAATGCTGTGCCTCCTTTCTGCTCCTGCTGCTGATAAAGATCCTAATGCTGATCCTTCTCCTATCAAAGTGAGTGGCAAACTAATTACCTTGAGCAGCAACAGGCCCTATTAAAACTAATTTTCTGTGCTGGAATCTCCTCCTGCTTGTTACTACCAAAAAGACTGGAACAAGTGGGCCCAACTCATTGCCATTAATTATAAATGTAGTGAAAAGAATGTACTTACACCAAGGATAAGTGTCGCAGTATGTGATCTCTCTTAGGCACTTCTAAATAGACTAGATATGTTGGGTGATTTTTATTGCCCTTTGGGTTACTGTCTGGCTTTCGTTCATCTGAGGATCTTGGCACTTTGCAGACATTATCGTGCCTTTTGAAATAGGTATAGGTTGGTTTAGACTAGAAGTTTTTTGGTCCTGTTGCAACTCCAGTTAACTGACAACTAAATAAAGTTACAAAGTCATTCCACGAGTCGTCGTCTTCTTTTGTATGGTTTGGGTAGGTAGCAACGATTACAAATTTATATTGAGGTTGTAGAGCCAGCACATTGCCGCAGCAGTGAGCTGGTGAATGTCTTTCAGGCCCCCGGTGAAAGAACGAAGGGGACACTCAGATATGATGTGCTCCATTGTCACTTACAGGTATTTGCCTCATTTTCCATTTAAAGAGGGTTTGTCCACATCTCCGATGTGATTCAGTCTGCACCAGCCTTTCCTATATAAATCAAAACCTGGAGGTTCCTTGGCAGGGTCAATGACGAGCTGCTTGTTTTGAGCAGTTGAAACACTCCATGTGACTCTCCATTGAGCCTCTCCGTTGAAGTTGGGTGTAAGGTCTTGATGCAACTTCATAGAAGGTTGCGGGATTTTAATCTTGTCTTTGGCAGGATCTGCAGGTCATTGTGCAGTAGGATCCTTGTGTTTGCATTGACTTGGTTAAGAAAGCGTGATAATAGAGGTCTCACTAGAAAAAGTCTACAGATATAACCATCTATCAAAGGTGTGATTTCTTTTTTAAACCAATATACTGTAAGACCTAGTCTGTATGCAGTAATACTAGGTATAAAGGTGCCTCTATACCAGAGTAGCTAATTATGTTCCTCAACCAGAATGAGCTATAACGATGTAACTGGGCCCATACTGGAGATGGGGGCGTGTCTGCCTTAACTAGACCAGTGTAGTTAAAATGATAAGTTTTAAGTGTAGGCAAGCTTCTAGAGACAGGAGGGTTCTGTTAAGTATAGCAACCTCTGACGTATAACACAGCAAATGTGATGCTACGTGACAATTGAATGAAGCTTACTGTAGCCAGTTACATTGCAGGGGTGATGCAGTTGCCTGACCTGGAATTTAGCTGCTACACCAGGGTCAATATTCATTCTCATATCATTCTTATTAAGATCTCTACTGACAAGTAGTGAGGGCTGTAGTTTTACATTATAGCCAAAACCCTCCAACTGTACGGAGCCCTACAATGCCACACAGGGGATTTGGTTCAGTGCCATCTACTTACTGACCAACATCACTTCTTTCAGTACTTCTATGTTGCTTGGTAGTATTTGGATAGGAGACTTACCTAGCCTAATTCTGTTTTAACTTGAGAAATGTAAAGGGATTGCATTGTGAGGCGGTACGGTTGCAGACAATCATACATAGAAAATTAGAATTTTACTTCAGGCTTAATGAAGAAGCTAAAACAGAGTCCCCTTCATTAGACTTGGAGTTGTAGATGCTCTATATAATAGGAAGTTTTTAGCACATACAGGATATATCAAGCTGCAATTTCATATCCTGAGAGAAATAGATCTGAGAAATTACCTATATCAATTCACATCATGTAAGTAGTTAAGAATAACTAAACTTAAATAACTAAATTTAAAATATTGTGCAGAAGTACGTCTTTATACGTAAGCAGGGTCTGAATTGAACTCTCCCTTGACAGCTAGTTTTGGAGGGGGAGAGACTTCAGGAGCAAACTGTATTTACATGAACACACCTGCTCTGCGTAGGTATCTAGCAGACAGGAGTTGTGTAGCTCCAAATGATCAGCTTTGGCTGGTGTTGGGTTACAAATCACTTTAGTACTGAATGCAGGGGTATTGAAATGTTATGAATGTTATCTTTATTGTTTGACTAAAGGGAAGCAGAACTGTGCTGAGCTTATCCCGATGGAGGGGTCACCCTCAGTTGAAAGGGACTCGCTAAGCCAGGGGCTTGAATGCCAGACCCCTGTGAAAGTCAGAGGGGTGAGAACAGGTATTCCAGCCACGAGAAGTGGACTCTCCCTAAGGGTCCCCGGTCTGGTTTAACCTGTTCCTCCCCACTGTTCAAAGACAGCTAAATAGGCTTCATTAGCCTTTTGTTATGTTAAAGTGCTCAAATGAGAGCTGAAATCACTTGTGGTGGGCCAATGTTTCTGCCCAGCCTGCAAGGAGCTGAAAATCACTAAGAGACTACTGTGCAGAGGTCACAGCAGAGAGGCAGGTGGGAGCAGAAGATGACTGACAGTGGGCTGGCAAGTGAGTGTCTGGTGAGGTGGCAAACCAGAGCAAGTGCTCAGATGGCAAAGCAAGCAAGGTGCCTTCTTCCCCCAATGTGAGGTAAACTCACACAGATGCACCTCTGAACCCTGGGTCCTCACTGACCAAGGACAACCACTCTTAGTGGGGGATAGAGTGACCAGACAGCAAATGTGAAAAATCGGGACGGGGATGGGGGGCAATAGGAGCCTATATAAGAAAAAGACCCAAAAATCGGGACTGTTCCTATAAAATTGGGACATCTGGTCACCCTGAGAGGAGCACAGAAAAGGAACTTTTGGTTGTAGAATTCAAGAACATGAGGCAGAACGCATTGCCCCACGCACACTGACGTGGGTGTCCTGCTCACAGTTTTATGATTATGAATCCTGCTTGTGGCATTTTCCCTAATTAATGTTGGGTGACTTCCCTCCTTTTGTTAAGTTTCTTTTCTACACTCAGACTCTGTGCTTGCGAGTGGGGAAGTATTGCCTTTCAGAGGTGCCATGGGTGGTGTGTAATTTTTCTAAGTTACTAGGACGGGGCTTGAGCTGGTTCTGGGTTGTACTGTTGAAAAGGAACCCTTAGATATTGAATCTGGCCCTGGTTGCTGCCAGCTCCACCTGGCAGAAGGGTTAAACTACATTATTATGTTTTAAAATTAATAGTTTCAAAAATTTGTTCATGGAATGGTGCATAGCCTAGAGGATTAGAGATGTGCAAATAACTGATTTTTCAGTTCGTTGGCATCAGAGAAAAAAAGTTCAGTCTGAACCCAAACAATTTTTTTCCAGAAGTTTTTAATAGGAAAAATTTGGAAAAAAATTGTTTTAGGTTGAAAGAAATAATTTGTCTCTGGGCACTTTGCTTTTTTAATTTTTTTTAAGGGAATGAAGGGCTAGGCTCACAAACTGGTGGAGCTAGTGCACCCCCTTTCCCCGATAGTCCAGAGGTTAGGGCACATACCTGGAATGGGGGAGACTCAGGTTTGAATGCCTGCTCAGGAGGGATTGGAGACTGGACATCCCACATCACAGATGAGTGTCCTAAACACTGAGTTAAAGGTTATAAGGACACCACTTCCATAAATCTAGCCCTGAAAAAAATATTTTTTTGGTCAAAACTATTGATTTATACTTCCTAGTCCACTGACATTGCATTTTGGGGAAAATAAATTATTCATCTAAAATTTTTCACCCAGCTCTGTATAGGATGTGAAACATTCAACCTCCCTCATCTTAGAAATGGTAGGTTTTTTTTTTTTAAATGAAGTAAGATATATACAAGTGCAAATTATCTCAAGATATTTATGTAGCTGAGGGGATACTTTCAGTCTTTGTATGTATGTGATTCCCATAATGCTGATGGGGGTTATGCTTGTATATGGAAGGAAGGGGACACCTATGCATTAGTATTTCACAACTTGATTAAATTTTATACATCTAGTTATGCACGTCTTTTAAGTATTTTCTCTCATCTGACCAAAGTGGTCCGTGCCTACGACAACAATGCCATATAATTAGTAACTAGTCTGAATGCTGTGGGGTTTTTTTTGTTTTGTTTTCTTGTTTTCCATTTCTGAAGCAATTGATACTTCATCTCTCAGGTTCCAGTTCAGCTACACTTTTAAGAACATGAATACAATTACTGCAGTGCCTTGCTGCTTTGGATACTTTAGTGCTCCATTTATGTGAGTAAATGTGAAACAAACAGTGATGTGCTAAAGGGCACCAAAACTGATGGAAAGTATGGGATTATTTCCCTGTCTCTGATGTAGTTGCCTCATGCCAGAGAGGATTTATCACTGTGACTTATTTAAACAAACAAAAAAGGCTGAAAAGCAAATGCTCTCCCTCTCTGAAATAGTTGAGATTGTTTTCAGATAGCCAATATCCTCAATAAATACATGATGGAGGAGAATCCTGGATCTTCCAGCAAAGTCTTTTCACTGCCCGATCCAATGTACTTCAAATTATTATGGGTTATACCATTAAAATATAGTCAGCATACTTTTTAGTAACAAAATAAAAACACTTCTAGCAATAAGCAAGTGCTTTTACTTCCCTCTTGGGTTGTGAAAGAACACTTGCTTAAATAGGAGAGCACACGAACAAATCTTCCAGTCCTTCACATCTCTTCTTTATGAACTCATACAGTATTACTCTGTTATTCACAAAAATGTGTTCACATACCAGATCATGGACTGGAGTTAGAAAGAGGCTATGTTGTGTAGAAAGTGTCTGGGAAAGTTCTTCAGGTGATTTCTCGGTCTGAAAGTCATACTTTTTCTTTCATTGGATTAACTGGCTTCAAAACTGATTGCCTTGAATACATTCAGAAAAAAAACTTTGAAAATATTTTCTAAAGTCCATAGACTAAAGAATGGAAATTATAGGAGTAGAAGGCATCTAGCATTATCCCCAAAGGTTAGAGTGTTAAGAGGCCACTTTTTTTTGCTTCATATTGAAATGAACAGGTTAAACTTCTTTCTTAAAATCTGTGACTGATTCTCTGAACAAGGAATTTGAAGCTTGGGAGAGTTCAGTGCTGTGGTTTTTTGTTTACTACACATTTTGCTTCCTTCCCTCCCCCCCACCTTTCTCTTCTCCTTAAGTATTTTTAATTCTCTTTTGCATGCTCTCACTTTCCTTTCTCCTCTTCTTTTTAAAGAGAATGTTGATAGCAAATACACTACTTACTATGATGCATCTAACAATGTCCATAATCTAGAATAGGGCTGGTCAAAAAAAATGAACAAAACACTTGCCTCTCTGAACATGGGCTCTTGCTAAAAATTTTCATAGGAAGAGATTGATTGTAATGAAATTTTCCATCAGTAAAATTGAAATGAAACAGGTCAGTTGGGGTTAGGTTGGCAATCTCTAAGTCTGTCTGTCTAAGCCACCGCAATGCATTATGAATGTTGTCATTCTGGGTCCGTCATGCCCCCATCCTCCTCCACGGGCCATGCACCCTGAACAGATTATATTTTCCATGATGCACGATGGTCCTCAGGGAGTGACATCTGATGGCTCTCACAGAAATTAATGTTGACCTGAAATTAAATGATTTGACATCTCATCGAAACTTCAAAACTTCTTGTTCTGCAAAAAAATTTCAATATATTGACATTTTGTCCTGATTTTTTTTTTTTTTTTTTTTTGGTATGAAAACAAATGTCAAAATGTAATCTGTGGGATAGAACATCCATTTTTTAATCTCTATTCTACTCTCATTGTATAGTGTTCTCTAGTCGAAAAGACACTATATAGTAAAGGGATAGTCTTCCATCCATGAAAACTAAATTTTAAAATTCTATTGTCATTTTCCTTTTTAAGACAATTTTAATGTTTTTGGTCTCTGAAAGAGAGTGAATAAAAAAGATTGACTAATATATTAACTATGTCTCCTCTAGCAAACAAGCCTGATGCAAAATGATTCTATGAGTACATGAACCAGATCTTGGTATGCATTAAGGCAGGGGTCGGCAACCTTTGGCACGCAGCTCGCCAGGGTAAGCACCCTGGCAGGCCGGGCCGGTTTGTTTACCTGCCGCGTCCGCAGGTTTGGCCGATCGCGGCTCCCACTGGCCGCGGTTCACCGCTCCAGGCCAATGAGGGCGGCGGGAAGTGGATCGGGCCGAGGGATGTGCTGGCCGCCGCTTCCCGCCACCCCCATTGGCCTGGAGCGGTGAACCGCAGCTAGTGGGAGCCACGATCAGCCGAACCTGCGGACGCGGCAGGTAAACAAACCGACCCGGCCCGCCAGGGTGCTTACCCTGGCAAGCCGCATGCCAAAGGTTGCTGACCCCTGCATTAAGGCCAATGTAACTTGTCAGAGGAGGGTCCCTTGAATAGAAGGAGGAGCCTCCCTCTCTTGAGGCTATTGAAGAGGATATGTCGGGGAAAAGTGGTATAGCCATGTTGTCCACATGTCCTGGTGATCCCTAGCTGTTATAAAGGTCCTTGAGCCATTACAACAAGGTTGCTTAAACCCACCTGTGCATACCATTTTCCAAGCATTTATCAGTCCCGACATAGAATCTGGGCCTTTACGTTAGTGCAGTCAAACTGTATTCAGTTTTTTTCTATCCAAGTGCTTCTATCTATCAAATTACAGTGGAAACCTTTTAAAAATATCCTGAAATGAGTGTGTGTGTGTGTGTGTGTGTGTGTGTGTGTGTGTGTGGAGGGGAATTACACCTTTAAAGAGATGCAATATAGCTTTGCCAACAACGAATAAGTCAAAAGAATAAGGCCTCTGATATTATTGGTAGTAATCAGACGTCTTCTGTTGACTGACTGCTGCTTGATACTAAAATAGATGGATCGCCAATCTGATCTGGAATGACAATTCTTATGTTAATTGTGTTTGGTTGATAAAGGTAACTGTGTAGATATAATATACTTAGTCTTTTTTATGGCATTTGACTTAATAATGCATGATGTTAAGATTAAAAACTTAGCAACAGACCACACATTAAATGGATTAAGAACTGGCTACCTGACGGATCTCAGAGTAGTTGCTAATGGGAAATCATCTAATGGGGGGTGAGGGGGAGAGGTGTACCAGTGGGGTCCTCTCATAATCCTGATGCTTTTCAACATGCTCATCAATGACTGGAAATAAATATTAAATCGGCGCTGATTAAAATTTGCAGACAACGCAAAGATTGGTGGAAGGGTAAATGATGAGAAGGCAGAAACAAAGCAATCCAGATCTCCTGGTAAACTGATCCCATTCAAACAAAATGCATTTTAATTCAGCTAAGTGTAAAGTTACACACATAAGAACAAGGGATGAAGGCCAGAATAGAGAATGAGGGATTGTATCCTGGAAAGTAGTGTCTCCAAAGAAATTAGGGGACATAGTGGATGAGCAACTGAACATAGCATCACTAGGAGAACATAACATAAGAACGGCCGTACCGGGTCAGACCAAAGGTCCATCTAGCCCAGTATCCTGTCTACCGACAGTGGCCAATGCCAGGTGCCCCAGAGGGAGTGAACCTAACAGGCAATGATCAAGTGATCTCTCTCCTGCCATCCATCTCCATCCTCTGACAAACGGAGGCTAGGGACACCATTCCTTACCCATCCTGGCTAATAGCCATTAATGGACTTAACCACCATGAATTTATCCAGTTCTCTTTTAAACGCTGTTATAGTCCTAGCCTTCACAACCTCCTCAGGTAAGGAGTTCCACAAGTTGACTGTGCGCTGGGTGAAGAACTTCCTTTTATTTGTTTTAAACCTGCTGCCTATTAATTTCATTTGGTGACCCCTAGTTCTTGTATTATGGGAATAAGTAAATAACTTTTCCGTATCCACTTTCTCCACATCACTCATGATTGTATATACCTCTCTCATATCCCCCCTTAGTCTCCTCTTTTCCAAGCTGAAGAGTCCTAACCTCTTTAATCTCGCCTCATATGGGACCCGTTCCAAACCCCTAATCATTTTAGTTGCCCTTTTCTAGTGCCAGTATATCTTTTTTGAGATGAGGAGACCACATCTGTACGCAGTATTCGAGATGTGGACGTACCATCGATTTATATAAGGGCAATAATATATTCTCAGTCTTATTCTATATCCCCTTTTTAATGATTCCTAACATCCTGTTTGCTTTTTTGACCGGCTATGCACACTGCGTGGACATCTTCAGAGAACTATCCACGATGACTCCAAGATCTTTTTCCTGACTCATAGCTAAATTAGCCCCCATCATATTGTATGTATAGCTCATGGCAAAAAGGGCTAGTGAAATCCCTGGATGTATAAACAGATGAGTAGGGATAGGGAGGTGATTTTACCATTGTATAAGGCATAGGTGAGATGATACTGGCCACCAAAATGATTTGAGGTCCAGAAACAGTGGGTCTCAGTGAGACATTTAAAGAGCTCAATCTCTTAATTTATCAAAAAGAAGGTTGAGAGGTGACTTGACTGTAAGTACCTATACAGGGAGAAAATGCTGGGTTTAAGGTTTCTTTAATCTAGCAGAGAAAAGTATAAGAAGAATTACCTGCTGGAAGCTGAAGCCAGTCAAATTCAAATTAGAAATTAGGCATGCATTTTTAACATTGGGAGCCGAGTGATTAACCACTGGAACAAACTATCAAGGGAAGTGGTGGATTCTCCATTTCATGATGTCTTCAGTTCAAGACTGGATGCTTTTTTGGAAGATGCTTTAGTCAAACAAAAGTTATTGGGCTCAATACAGGGGTAACTAGGTGAAATTTAATAGCCTGTGTTATGCAGGAGGTAAGACTAGATGATCTAATGGTTCCTTTTGACCTAAACTCTATCAGTCTATGAATGTTTTAGCCAGGCAACAGTTATTAATTCAGATTAGCTGTAAACTTATATGTAGGAAAAAAGCTTGATAAAACAACAGTACATTTAGATGTTTTCATCCTCCTTTTAGGCTGCAACACAACTTGATTATTCAATGTTATAAATTGTTTATATTCAAACTTTACACTGTATTTCTTTTCTGTGTATATGAAGTACTGTTATTTAATTGTAGGTTAAATAATGTCCGCACATGTCCCCCCCCCAAATATGTTGGCTTTGTTAAAATGATGAACTTTGAATTATCCTGTGGAATGACCGCTCCTACTAAAAATTCCTTGGCTGATCTTGTGATTAAGGTACTAGATTTAGAGTCAGGAGATTTGGGTTCTACTCAGCTCTGCCACAGACTGAGTGTGACCTTGGGCAAATCACTTAATCTCCCAATGCCTCGGTTTCTTATCTGTAAAATGAGAGTAGTAATCATTCCTTTCTTCCATGCTTTGTCTTGTCTATCTAGATTTTAAACATTTCAGGGCAGGGACTGTCTCTATGGTGCCTTGCACAATGGGATGCTACTGTAATATAAATAAGGATATATTAGCCTTTTGTGTTGTTTTTTTTTTTTTTAAATCATCAAATATTTTAAAAGCCTCTGCCTGAATACTGGATTATAGATGGGAACTAGCCAAAGTGTATTATGTGAAATGTTGCCATGCTATCTTGTTCAGGATAAGGCGAAGGCTAATAGGGGAAGAACTTGACTAAAGATTCTGGCTTTGCTGGCTGGGAAGCCGTTCTCCTCCTCTGAGTATTCTATAGAGTGACCAAATTTCTAAATACTTATTCTCTTTTTGGTGCTTCTCTTGTATGTGTACTTGGGGTGAAAGTTTTTCCATTATCAGTACAGTCCATATTTTACTATGCCACAATTTTTCATAGGAGGAGGGGTCACATTTTTCTGGTTATGTGTAATAGAGTCTAGCTGATGATGACAAAAATACATTGTCATTCTGTTTAAAATGCACATCCTTTACTGGAGCATTAAGTAAGCAGGTCAGGGGATCTCTAGAAATCCAGCATTTACCCAAAATATACCCACTTGTAAGCACCAAATGTAAACGGAGCAGGCAAAAGACTTGATCCACTGGGGTGTTCCAATTTTGTGATGGATAACCTCATTGAAATGACATTGGTGTAAAACTGGAGTAGTGCAGTGTTTAAGTTGTGCCAAAAGTTCTCAATGGTGACCTCCAGATGGGATAAAATAATATTGCCCCCAATTTTTTTTTTTAAGTCTAAGGTCCTGAGATAATCTTTTTTTAAAGTTGTTTTTGCTTGGTGTTTTATTCTATAAATGAGGAATATATGCTGTTTATAATGTATCTGTTTGAATAGCTACAATAATAAAAAGAAGCACCTAACCAAGACTGCAAGTGCCCATGACACAAGTTACAAGAACAGAACAACATTAATAGTTCCATTCTCCCTGACAGCCAACAGAATTCATTAGGCCTCGTCTATCCTGTAGTGGAAGACTCTTCTGAGTATTGTCATACTTCAGCTAAAGGTTGGGGAGGGAGGGGTGTTTAATCAGAACTCTTCTTTCACCCTCTGTGTAGGATGGTTAAGTTGAGTGTTAGCAAACAAATAACAGTCAAGATTCTGTGTCACTTTATCAAATAAAACATACATTGAATTCATTGGGAGTTCTCCTTAATTAAAGTCCGCAAAATGTGTCTTAAAGGTAAGTAGTTTGAGTTAAAACCATTTCCTCTCTCAAACAAACTTGTTTCATTTGCTTGTCACTGGTTCTCCACTTGCCCATAGAATTTTCCAGGGAAAAGCAAAGTAGATAAGATCTGACAGTTTAATGTAAAATATAAAAGGGGAGAACCTCTCTCAGGCCTTCTTTTATACATGATAAAGAAGCCCCCCCCTCATGGTCTCCATGTACACACACAAGTGCATACACACTTTTTCCTAGATGTAGTCTTCACCTCTAAAAATTTTGCCTGATGGGGTTTGTAAGTCAGCTAGAGAGGTTAGGAATGGTTTCCTCACCCCATACCAGGCATTTTGTTAATGGCAAGGACCCCCATCAGTCCTCTAGTGGCTTATTGTATCTTCATCAAGACCCACTCTATCTGTCCGATCAGTTAGGCAGCCTACATGCCCTTTTTCTTTTTAGCAGTACAAGTCTGTATGACCAGGCCTGCTGTTTCCACTGTTCTTGGGAACCTGGTTCACTTTGGTGCCTATCTCCAGTGGTCCAATGCCTTCCCTATAGTGCAGAAAAGCTTTTGAGGGATCTAATTTTGAATGTATAATCGTTTTAAAGAATAATACAAACAATAATTGTTTAAGAAGCAATGAATTTGTAAAGGTTTTCAGATATCCTAGTATGTCTGTGCTGCTTCTTCATCTTCATTAAGGCTATTGAAAGAGCAGTCATAAAGCCAATCCTTTTTTAGTAAGATTTACAAGTAAATTTTTGAATGGTTGTTTACCTTCCCACTAGCGCTTCCCTACCAATCAAGCTCTATCTTGAATTTGTATCTGGGACCTAGTATTTAAAAGCAACAGAATATTAATGTTGTTTATTCCTATTTGTTTCCTTTAATTTTCTTTTTCAATAATAACTTTTGAAGTAATATTCACTGGTTGAGGAAAGTTTAATTGGCATAAAGGTTCCCTTTAGCAGATCCTTCAAGTTATGGCTAATAATTTGGCAAAACAATTGAATGTTGCTGTTACTTGCCCCTCTTGTTTCTTTTACCCCCCTATGACTGTTCATATTAATAGGCAGTATTATTTGCCAAAAACAACAAAACAAAAAAAGTGGGAGGTGGAGGGAGAGGGAGGATAATCTGGAAATCTAGATTGATTTATTTTCAATTTTCCTGATGCTTCTCAAGTTTGTTTCACCACCATGCCATAACTCAAAATATAGGGATGGACAACTTGAACCTTTGCTCTAAATACAAAAAGATACATGAAGTCTGAATATGTTCATGTGATTTCTTTCATTATTTTTAAATGTCATATGCTGTGGTTCCTAGTTCCAGTAAGTAAATATGATGACAGTTTGTTCTTGCAAGATTTCCAGCCCAGTTTTACTGATTTAAACTCTGAAAGTTACAAAGCCTCATTTTCGTTACATGAGTGCCTCAAGCAGTGCTTGTGGGTGAAATATTAGAAAAACAAAGACTACTTTTTTTTTTTTGTCAGAGCAAAACTAGACTCCTAATATTTGTATTAATTTTGAATGTGTTAGGGCAGCCTAGAAGCAAACCGGCAAAGCACAAAAAAATTATTTTGACTCTCTTTCCCATCCACCAAAATCAAGAGGTGTGCCTAAATTATTAATTGGGACCAGAACCTCCCCAAAGTTCAAGAGGGGCTTATTTCTAGCTTTCTGGATTACATCATCTCACCCAAAACAAAACTTCTTTAAAATCCAGTTCACCTTTAATTGACTGTCATAGCATGCCTGAGGATTTCTGGTTTCAATGACTCTCTGACTGTGACTCTCTGACTATGGCTGTCTGCCAAGACATTGGCCATTCCTACTTCAGGATACCATCGCATCGTCACTTCTTTTCTTGCTCTAATCAGTTCACTCTCATTTTTCTGAAAGAACAGCCATAAATAATCTTTAAAAATGTTAGATAAATCTTTCTTGATCATAAAAAGTAGCACCCATCCAAATGCTTTAGGGTAACCTAATGCAAAAGATCTCTCATTTATGTCACCTACAGAAGAGACAGAGCTCTATCATAAGAACCAATCAATATCTGGTGCTTCCCTAGACAAAAATAAACATTTTTACATTTTGAGAGTTTAAACTTGATACAGCCACTTGAGGTCATCCAGGGCTTGCATTCCCGTCTCCAGTGCCTGACTGCTATGGGGAAGGATGGAATGTGAACTCTGCATAATACAGCATTCTGTTCTAATCTTACTCCTATGCCAGTCAAGACAGGTGGAAAAGCAGGTGGAAAAATGGAGGAAAAAATTTGAAGCGGAGATATCCACTCCCAAATATGGAATGTTTTCACAGCCAAATTTCATTATTTTCCCCTTTCTCCAGGAGGTAGAAGGTGTTCAGATTACTGGTTTAAAAGTCCTTTTCACAAAAGACCAGTTCTCGTAATGTTCTATTCCCCCTGCCCCCCCCCCCCCCCCCGCTTTTGGTTCCTTATATTTATTATCACAGGATATCTATGTCTGGGAATACTGTCTGATGATTATACTGTCACTCACAAACACATGTGCATTCTCAAATGGTTTACTTACTTTAAGTGTTCATAGCCTATTTCTACGTCAATTTGTCTGCCTTAGCTGTACTTGCTTAAGGTTTATAGGAGTAAAAAGTAGTAACATCTTTCTTGTCACTAACACACATGGCAAGTGTCAAGCATTTCACATGATACATTCAGCAGGAGAAAGAAAGACTTACTAACCTATAGAGTACTGTTTAGCACAGTGGAAAATGCAGTGGGGGAGGTGTAAGGAGCCAGGAGACCATGTGATCTGGTCTCTCCCCATCCACTGGTTGGTGTCTATAATTCTGTGCAGTTCACAATTTCTATTGACTAAAGCCTTGTACATCATCATTAGCCTTTTTACATATAAGGTAACTGAGTGGTTGTATGAAGTCAGCTCAGTGAGAGCTGGAAATAGGACCCAAATCTCAGCCACTCTTCCATGTGGCTTTTTGGAATGAGTATGCCAAATATACATCTTTGGCTAGCTAGTTGGTGACCACTGCTTTAACTACTAGGAAACCTGCTGCTTCCAGATCCAAGAGTAGAACCCAGGAATCCTGATACTCAAGAAGCCATAGGTGTCTAACGAACAGTTGTGTAACCCACTGGTAAAGTTTGTGCTGTATCCCCTTAGGAACTGATCCTCAGGGTATTACAGTCCATTTCTACTTGCAAGTACTCCTTCACCTCAAGTGCAAGAGATTTATGCTGTTGATCTGAAGATCCTGTGTTCAAATCCTACTGAGCAGCTGTGCTGGAAAAAAACCGTATATGATGGATGTTTATTAGAATTATAATCTAAGACTATATCCTACTTCTGCCCAAGTTTTCACAGGTGGGTCTGAGGCCCCATTATATTATGTGATGCACATGATAATAGACAGTTCCTGCCCTGAAAATCTTAAAATCTGGAGTAAAGGGTCAATGTGAGTTGGGAGCTGAAACTGAGTCCACCATACTTATTATATATAGGGACACTCGGTGGCTACACAGACAAAAGGTCCTTGTAGCGAGGCGGTGGGATACCCCACAGCCCCGCTGAGGGACGAACCTTCCCTAACACCAACGTGGGCGGAACACTGGGTCCTGCACCCGCCCCTCAGAGGTCACGGCGCAGACCCGGAAGTATAACAGCCCGCCTGCAGAGCTCAGTTGAGAACCAGCCGCCGGAGAGACCAGACGTCGGTGACCGAGCTCCCACTTGGGAGACGGCAGCAGGCCACGGCCGGCCTGAGGTCGCACTGGGCCAGCCGAGCCTACCCCTTGCTCGTTACCCCGAGGACTGGCCGAGCCTGCCCCTTTCCAGCTACCCCGAGGAGGAGCCAAGCCTGCCCCTTGCCAACTACCCTGAGGAGCAGCCGAGCCTACCCTTTGCTACCTACCCGGAGGAACCGATGCTGTTAGAGACCGCCGAGGACACTAGCACGACCCAGGTACCCTACGAGGGGGAGTGTGGAAGTAACCCAGGGGCAGCCGACCCCAGTCTGGCTGCAGCACTGCCAGAACCTATGTTGGTGTGTTGCGGCCAAGATCCTCACTGACAGCAGCGAGTTTCTGCCACTGCTAGGGCCCCGGGCTGGGACACAGTGGAGTGGGAGGGCCTGCGTCCCCCCTGCCACCCACTCCTTGGGTGGCAGACTCCCCCTTTCCCTGGCCTGGAGAGGCTAGGACCTCTTGCTTATTGACTCAGCCCCTGCTTTAGGGCCTGAGTTCCTGAGTGTTTGGTTGCTGCCTCGCCCTGACCTAGGGCCTGGGCGTCTGTATAGAACTATTGGCTCAGCCCCTTCCTAAAGGGCCTGAGCCCCTAACAGTGTGTTTGCTGCCCCACACTACCGTAGGGCCAGGACTGACAGTGAACTAGAGCGAGGTGGTGGGATACCCCACAGCCCCTCTGAGGGACGAACCTCGGCCAAGCCCCATTACAGTCCCACATATCGCTTATCTCAGACACACTCAGTCTTGCACATCCTGCTCTTTAAAGGATAGTTACTATTAACCAGAATAAAAACACTAAAAATGCAACAGTAAAACAAACATTAACACAATATCCAAATTCACTTTTAAATACAGTATTTTCTGATCATAAAATTGTTCCAACAGTTACTCCCAGGTCCTTTTATACCAACTTTTATACATGGGTTATTTACAAGAATCAACTTCAGATGCACAGCCCAGACCTCTTCCATCTCTGCTATAAGAGCAGCTGAGGAAGAAAAGCATGCTGTTCTCCTCTGTGTGAGACAGTCTGTACATGGAATTGCAACACATGTTACCAGTGGGTTTACACAAGTATTTGTCAAACAGCAGTGGAATGCTAGGCATCAGGAGTCTTGGTTTCTATTTCTGGCTTTGGGAGAAGAGTGAGGACTAGTCGTTAGCATAGTCAGCTGTAACCACCCTGCTTAGATTGTCTGGTGAGGACCTTTGTATATAAAAAGATGAGTCTTGACAGGTTGAACTAACTTACTATGGAACCAGTAGCAGAGTCATAAAAATTTTGTATATGTGGTCTAGCTGCTAAAGGATGACATACAGCTACATTATGTTAGTGTGAACAATAGAAGCACCTAATTTGCCATCTTTCTTCTAAAAGACTGTGTGGCAAGTAGATGAGATTTTTCTCTTGCTGTAGACACATGGGTTCTATTTCCAGCCCTATACAAGCTCTCCATTATCTTGTATGTGAAACAGGCGAATGATTGATTTGTATCCACTTGAGGTATCAGCATAACACCTTGGTTTGTAGTAAGGTTTGTGACATGGACAGAAATATTGACTGCAGTCAGTGGAAGAGCAAGGACTAGAACTGGTCCCCGGGCTTGCAGATTCATGCACCTTCCCATTGACTATAGTGCGTAAAGTGGGAATGGTTTGCACTGTCTTGTTTTGCTTTCTCCCAAAATCATGACAACCAGAACTTTTCATGTCCTCCTGAGCCTGCCTGCAGAAGGTCTCAAAACTCAAGAATTAGTGTTGCTGTGTCTGGTTTTATGAACTTACAATAATGGGATCCTGGCCAGTGATCGGGACCCCTAGACACTATTGCAATAATAGCTAGTAGTAGTTCAATATGGCTTCTTCTTGGTCTTGCCTCACTCATCATCACAAAAGGGCTCCTGAGCTGCACTCACTTTGGGTAACACACAATATTTCCAGTTTCTCCACTTGCATGAATGAACTGCAACTAAAAAAATCTGAATTTGCGAAGTCTGAGTATGAATTTGCTCACTCAGAACTGGTTCATAGTCCTGCCTGAACAATTTCTCCCCACTTTCTGTAGTGGACTGGTCAATAAAACTCTTACTAGGTGTCATATTCTGAATCTTCTTCAAAAGAAAATAAAATAAAAACCTTAGCTTTAATATGGACACATTTTTTCCAATTCCTTTAGAAAGTGTCACAAAAGTGAGCTTTCTCTTATGCAGAATACCCATGGAATATGTAGAAGTAACACTTGTATACACACTGCTGAATAATGAGTAACCTTCTGTAGAGAAGCCTTATATCAGAATGCAGGAAACTAGTAGTGGGATCCTAGAGCTATATCAGGGCTGCTTTGGGGGAGAAGAAGAGATGGGGAAGTTTTAGTACAAACTGGAAAATTGCTCTAAATAAGAGGAGACTGAATGTTGAAAGAGGAAATTCATATAATAGCATGCATGTAGAAGTATTACATTTGTTTTTAAATAAGATGTTATCACCTATGCAGACATTGACAGCTCCTACTTCAAATATCAGTGCTGTGTATACATCTGTTATTCTAAGTAGCTTTGACTAATGTTTTTGAACAAGTATTTAATACTGACTAAATAGTTGTTAACTCTTGATGTCCGCTAATAAACCCTTTCTCTCTCTTCCTTTTTGTGGGAGAAAACATCTTTTGTCTATCAAGTTTTAAGGACTTTTTCAGTGCCTGAACTGAATGGGAGGAAGGGTGGCCCTTTGTTCAAGGCACGAGACTGGGAATCATGAAACCCGGGTTGTCCTCCCAGCTCTCCCACAGACTTCCTGTGTGACTTTAAGCAACTCACTTAGCTTCTCTGTACCTCAGTTTCTCTGTGTAAAATTAGACTAATACTTCCCTACCTCAGAGAATATGTGGCTTAATTCATTCATGTTTGTCTCTCTAAATCCAACTAGCCAGTCATGTCTTCTAACTAGAATCACTGGCTGACTTTTTTTTTTTTTCTTGTTCTTCTTCTGACGCAGGCCTTGGCTACACTTGCGAGTTACAGCGCTGTAAAGCCTCCCCCAGCGCTGTAACTCACTCCCCATCCACACTGGCAGGGCACTTACAGCGCTGTATCTCCCTGGGTACACCGCTGCAGGTACTCCACCTCCCCGAGAAGACAGCGGAGTGGCTAGGACTCACGGGTGTGAGTGTAAACGCTTGCAGCACTGTACTAATCACCTTGTCAAGTGGCCAATCCTCTCCATTGTTGTGACCGGCTGCAGGAATGCGGAAGTGCCGGTTTCAAAGCTCTTGCCACAGAGAAAAAACAAACTGTCTGCTGTTTGCTTTGAGTGAGTGAATGAATGAGCAGGGGGCCGGGAGTTCGGGACTTGCAAAATAGAGTGATGACACGCTCCAAAAAGCACTCTCTGTCCCCCCACACTCCCTGTCACACTCCACCCCACCCCTCCCGTTTTGAAAAGCACGTTGCAGCCACATGAATGCTGGGATAGCTGCCCATAATGCACCGCTCCCAACACAGCTGCAAATGTTTCAAGTGTGGCCACGCCACTGCGCTGTCAGCTGTCAGTGTGGACAGACTGCAGCGCTTTTCCCTACTCAGCTGTACGAAGACAGGTTTACCTCACAGCGCTGTACAGCTGCAAGTGTAGCCAAGGCCCCAGTTAGGGATGACAAAATAATCAAGTAAGCATGGTGAAAGATGTCCTTGTTTACAAGCTACATTCAGTTCCACTGCTGTCTTAGGGCTTGTCTACTCTTTTAAACACTACAGTGGCACAGCTATAGCGCTTCAGTATAGACACTGCCTTTGTCAACAGGAGGGATTCTCCCATTGGTATAGGTAATCTACCTCCCTGAGAGTCTACACTGGGGGTTATCTCAGTATAGCTACATCGCTCGTTGTGTATTTTTCACACCCCTGTGAGATGTAGCTATACCAATTTAAATTCCTAGTGTAGACCAGGCCTTGGAGTCCATCTCCAACCATCTACTACTGCATTCAACAAGCCTTTTCAACTCTTGCCACGCAGAATGTTTCAGACTTTTAAAGATGCATTAACAACTTGCACCTCATGGATCTTAAAGCTCAATATACCACAGTGAAATGGTCAGATATGGTACAAAATGGTCAACATATTCTATTCTATGTTTTACACATCAACTTCAATAAATGACAAATGGCAATGTCTCGATATATTGCTGTGCTGTGGCATTACAAAAAAAGACCTTTTCTACAATAGAAACATGCTGTGGTTTACATTAAATGGGGTTTAAAAACATTAAATTAAATGGGTGGACACACTGTTTTTTATTTAGGTTTAAGAGTAGCTTGTTTTCTTAAATTGATTCCTAATCTATTCTAAACTAAAATGAGCCTGATTTAAATCAAAACAAGTGTCCACACAGGGGCTTGCACCAGTTTAATTAAAATAATCCACTGCAACAGTCTCCTATTCACAAGCCCTGTATGATGTGTGTGTGGTATGCATTCCAAGCAGCATATGATTGATGAAAATCTATGAATAGCCATATTTACATCTGTGTCTACACAATGAAAGGCAGAGCCAGTGCACATTTGAAATGTGAGTGAAGACATTTAAAAAGTAAAGGCCTAATCTGTTCTCATTGAGGTCTGAGAGTTTTTGCCATGCACTGACTCCAACAGGGGCAGTCTCAGACCTTGGATAGAAAATCATTGATACTTAAAGACCCTGCTTCTTCCAAGATCAAGATTACTGTAAGAGTGTATGAAAATACTGGTCACTTTAGTATCAGTGCCAACTTAGTTTTGATTTCTACCTCTGCTAGAATAACTACTGGAGTCCCCAAACTGTATATGTTTGTATAACTGACCGCACCCTGGCTGAGCTGTATACAAATTAATGCCCCAATTTTGCAAACCTAAACCTTCATGCCCAATCCTGTGAGGTTCTGAGCACCACCTTACGGATGCTGGTTGCCCTCAACTCCCATTCAAGACAGGCTGTCAGTGAGGGCACTTAGTACCTCTCAGGACTGGACACACAAAGCTGGCCCTAAACCAGAGAAAAAAATCAGTTTAATCACCCTGCCATCCTCTTAAAAAATATTATGGTGCAAAGCATTATTGCATGACACTTTTATAACTGTGCTTCAGGGTGAGATAACCGTGCTTATTTTATTAAATTTTATGGTGGGTTGCAAAAGTCTGAGGTAATCATTCTATTTAGCTTGTTAAATACACTTTGCATATACTAGAGTGTTTATGGCTTCTGGTAAAGTCAAGCTAGGGAGAGAATGCAGGCAGAAATTCCTTCAAAATTATCTCTTGGTGGAATAATGTAAATATTCATTATTTGCTGTATATTTACTGTGAGTAAAAAGTACTAAATCTTTTAAAGTTCAGAAGTAGCAATTGTCTTTTATTTTAAAAAAACCCATAAAATAATAGGATCAAATGGTTTAGCGTTAATACTGTGGAACCTGAATCTTTTCTTTTTTTAAAGAAAAGCGGTGAACTGTTAAATAGAGAATTGTTTAGTAAATCACTGACCTACAAAATAAGACTTAATTCAGCATCCAGTTTTGGTGTTTACTTTGGACAAGTCTACACTACAAATTTGTATCAGTGCACCTGCACTGATGCAGCTGTGCTGCTCATAGACTTTAAGGTCAGAAGGGACCATCATGATCCTCTAGTCTGACCTCCTGCACATTGCAGGCCACAGAACCTCACCCACCCACTCCTGTAATAGACCCCTAACCTCTGGCTGAGTTACTGAAGTCTTCAAATCATGGTTTAAAAACTTGAAGGTACAGAGAATCCATCATTTACACTAGTTTAAACCTGTAAGTGACCCATGCCCCATGCTGCAGAGGAGGGCAACCCTTTCTGCCCCCTCCCCCAGGGTCTCTGCCAATCTGACCGGGGGGGGGGGGGGAATTCCTTCCTGACCCCATATATGGCAATCAATTAGACTCTGAGCATGTGGGCAAGACCCACCAGCCAGACACCTGTGAAATAATTCTCTGAAGTAAACTCAGAGCCCTCCTCATCTAGTGTCCCATCACTGGTCATTGGAGATATTTGCTGTTAGCGGTCGCAGATCGGCTATGCCATTGTAGGCAGTCTCCTCATACCATCCCCTCCACAAACTTAACAAGCTCAGGGCACGTCTTCACTACCCGCCGGATCGGCGGGTAGCAATCGATCTATTGGGGATTGACTTATCGCGTACTAGACGCAATAAAATCGATCCCTGATCGCGCTGCTGTCGACTCCGGAAATCCACCGTGGCAAGAGGCGGCAGTGGAGTCGACGGCGGCGTGGCAGCGGTTGACTTGCCGCCGTCCTCACAGCCAGGTAAGTCGACCTAAAATACGCAACTTCAGCTACGCTATTCATGTAGCTGAAGTTGCGTATCTTAGGTCGACCCCCCGCTGTAGTGTAGACCTAGCCTCAGTCTTGAAGCTAGTTAGCTTTTTCCCCCTCCATTGCTTCCCTTGGCAGGCTGTTCCAGAACTTCACTCCTCTGATGGTTAGAAACCTTCACCTAATTTTAAGCCTAAATTTGTTGGTGGCCAATTTATATCCATTTGTTCTTGTGTCTACACTGGTGCTTAACTTAACAACTCCTCTCCCTCCCTGGTATTTATCCTTCTGATATATTTACAGAGAGCAATCATATCTTCCCTCAGCCTTCTTTTGGGTAGGCTAAACAATCCAACCTCTTTGAGTCTCCTCTCATGAGGTAGGTTTCCCATTCCTCAGATCATCCTAGTAGCCCTTCTCTGTACCTGTTCCAGTTTGAATTCATCTTCCTTAAACACAGGAAACAAGAATTGCACACAGTATTCCAGATGAGGTCTCACCAATGCCTTGTATGATAGTACTAACACTTCCTTGTCTCTACTAGAAATCTCTCCTTATGCATTCTAGGATTGCATTAGCCTTTTCCACGACCTTATCACATTGGTGGCTTGTAATCATCCTATGATCGACTAATACACCCAGATCTTTCTTCCCCTCTGTCACTTCCAACTGATACATCCCAAGTTTATAGCAAAAATTCTTGTTCTTTGTCCCTAAATGCATGGCCTTGCATTTTGCATTGTTAAAGTTTCATCCCATTTCTATTACTCCAGTTTACAAGGTTATCTAGATCTTCTTGTATGATATTCTGGTCCTCCTCCATATTGGCATTATCTCTCAACTTTGTGTTATCCGTAAATTTTATTAGCTCCCACTTCTTGTGCCAAGGTCAGTTATAAAAATGTTAAATAAGATTCGTCCCAAGACTGATCCCTTAGGAACTCTACTAGTAACCTCCCTTCAGCCTGACAGTTCACTTTTCAGTATGAACCACTGTAGTTTCTCCTTTAACCTGTACCTTATCCACCTTTCAATTCTCATATTCATCCCCATCTTCTCCAATTTAATTAATCATTTCCCACATGGAACTGTATGAAATGCCTTACTGAAATCCAGGCAGATTAGATCTATTGCATTTCCTTGGTCTAAAAAAATCAGTTATCTTCTCAAAGAAGGAGATCAAGTTGGTTTGGCACAATCTACTTTTTGTAAAACCATATTATCTTCCGATGAAGACACTCTATCAGCTTAAAAACTCCACCTCCGTGAGAGACGCTTTCCCGCTAACATAGTGCTGTCTACACAGGGGGTTACAGTTGGTACAGAGGTGCTGGAACAATGTTATAGTGGGGATGCTGAGAGCCATTGAATCAAGCTGTAAACCCTGCGTATAATGGAAACTATCTCAAGTGAGGGGGTGCAGCAGCATCCCTACTTCCAGCACCTATGGGTTGTTATAACTAAGTCGCTCAGGGATGTGGATTTTTCATTTAAACATTTAAAATACAAACATTTCAGATGTTGAAATGGGACATTTTGACATGTCTTGACTTTTTTCTCAGAAACAATACTTTTGTCAATGCTATTTTGCAAAGCGTTTAGATTTTGATGGAACTATTTTCACTGATGAAAAATGGTTCTATAGAAGTTGCTTGTTTATTCATGTTTTTACTTTAGCACTTTTTTTTTCATCTCAGAAACTTTATAAATATTAAGCTTCTTGGCACCCCTTTCACAAGGAAGATATTATCCTCATTTTAGAAGCAAAGACAGATGACTTAATTGAATTCTGGGTAGCAGGTTTGGGAATAGAATCTGGGAGCACTTAGTCCTTGTTCACTGTGGTGAAGGAGTCTCAGGTTTTCTTCTATTAGTTTGACCATAGATAGGTGAAAGTACCCTGCTTATTTCCATAAATCACTAGGAAGTATCCCTAATGTGGTGATGGATAACCTAGGCACTGAAGTTGCATGGTGGCCCTATTGAAGTTAGTGAGTTTTGCCATTTGATTTTGGGAACAGGCAGGATTTCGCCCTGAGAATATTACTCAGTTACAGACTGGAAGTGTGGCAACTACATTGTAAGGCACATACTTTTTAAGAGCCTTCAGAAGATGGTCTCCACAACTTCGACATCTTAAAAGTGGTCTGTCTGATTAACAAGCTGGAAGTGGCCTTCTGTGGAGAAAATTCTGTGGAGCTAGACCAGGATATCTGTCTACTGATGGAACATTAAATAAAAGAAGAATATAAGATTGGCCATACTGGGTCAAACCAAAGGTCCATCCAGCTCAGTATCCTGTCTTCTGACATTGGCCAATGCCAGGTGCCCCGGAGGGAATGAACAGAGCTGGTAATCATCAAGTGATCCATCCCCTGTTGCCTATTCCCAGCTTCTGGCAAGCAGAGGCTAGGGACGCCATCCCTGCCCATTCTGACTAATAACCATTGATGGACCTATCCTCCATGAATTTATCTAATTATTTTTTGAATCTTGTTATAGAGTTGGCCTTCACAACATCCTCCGGCAAGGAGTTCCACAGGTTTACGGTGTGTTGTGTGGAAAAAATACTTCTTTTTGTTTGTTTTTAAACCTGCTGCCTATTAATTTCATTTGGTGACCCCTAGTTCTTGTGTTATGAGAAGTCAACATTCTAATAATAAAAATCTAAACCTGCTACTGACACTCAGAGCAACCAGAGACACGAGCTCTGAAATTATAATTATATAAAAATGTAGAGTTTGATCCCAAACTCAATCAGAATTATTTTTTTTCTGAGGTTGTTAGTTTTTTATTTCTATATGCCTCTGCCCTTCCTGCATCAGGACAGAAACCACAAACGGTGAAATATTGTGACAGACTGATCCTGTGAATGTTCCAACACAATTTAGGACAACTGTTTAAAACAATTTGGGTTCTTATTCAAACAGGCCTTCCTAACTGTGTGAGATTCTCTAATTTGGGACAGATTAGGCTGTGTATGTTTGTGGAGATGGAGCACACAGAGCTCCTCCTCACACAGCCTGTGTAAGGAGGGGCTGGCCACTGCATTCTCTGTGTGTGGGGGTGAGTGAGGAGACATGATCAGGGACTGTTCCCTCCATGTGCTAAGGCCCCACCTCCACCCCTTGTGAAAGAGTTTCCTCGAAAACATGGAGGTTATATAATACCCGTAACATCCTGAACAATTTGCCTTTTGGGCTGAAACTTTCTATGCTTTGTTTGAGCCCAAAGCTGAATGTTTATGGAAAATTTGAGAACTTTATTTGGGGGTTGGGAGGTGGGTAAAGAGAGTGTTTTAACAATAAACATTTATTTTGTCAAACTGAATGCCTCACTCCTTTATTTCTTTTCAGGGAACGCTTTTAGATTAGCATAGCTTGGGTTTTAAACTGAATGTCAAATATGATTTAACACAGTGTATGTGCAGTGTGCTGGAGACCTTGGCAAATACCTGACAGTTTGTCTGTGTCCAATAATCAGGTCCTATCCCAAAATAGTTGTTACAATTAATAGAAATAGTTGACAGGTAAGCATGCAATCGTCTGCTTAGTATGATGTAAAGAAAAATTAATGTAAGTACAAAATTTTTTATTCCTCTCAAAGATTGTCATGTTAGCAGATTTCTTTTATGGAATAAGTTGTCAGAGCTCCTTTTGCAGAGAGACATTACATGGGGCAGTGTATTTAACTGAGGAATAGCATTGTTTGCTTCCTTTTTCTTGGCCAAATCTGGTAAAAAATTTAACAAAGCCCTAATAAAATGGCTTTTTAGAAAATACTAAACAGAAAACAGGCCTGAGGGAAGGAATCCTGAGTCCTAAGATGTGCTTTCAATCAGACTTGGGCTCCTTAGTGCCCACCAAACTTCTGAAAATTGGACTTTCTTCTTTGTGCTCAAGTCTATGGATCCATTACAATGGGTATTTCTGCTGCTTGCAGCTTAGGGGCAGAACTAGACCTGTCAGATGCTGGCAGCAGGGGAACAGCCTGCCTCCTGAAGTTCCCGTCAGTCTTTTTGACTTTCCCCAGTGGCCAGCAGCTCAGCCAGGCCTGCATGCTGAAGGGCTTTTCTGATTCCCCCCTGAGGCATTTGCAGAAGCTGGTGCCCCTTCAGACCTCCAGCAGCAAGCTGGGCTGAGAAAAGCTGGAGGCAAAAGAAATAATCTGTCTCCTGTCCCCCGGCCTCTCTTTGAGTGTCTCTTTGAGGAGCTCAGCTGGTTCTTTGTGCAGAGTGCAGCCCAGGCCAGGTGGGGTCACCTGAGCTGTACTCCCCTTGCCAGGAGAGAAGCCAAGCAGGATTGGAGATGCTAGTTCTGCTGGGCAAGATGAAGCTCATGCCCCTCAGGGTTGCCTCAGTCCCTTCCCCGGGCAGGTAAGAAGGCAGGAAGTGATAGAAAAGAACTGGATGCTGGCACCCTATGAGGGTAATGAAGCTAGAAGGGCACACCAGGTAGGCAATTGCATCGGAGTTCCTGTAGCCTGCACCAGTAGCCAGCCCTCTGACTCTGGAGCTCAGCTGTCCTCTCCTCCTGCCCCAAAGTAAGTTTAGGAATATAAACTCCTAAAGAGGTGGAAATTACCGGTAATAATAACCCGTGCTTTTTTTTTTCTCCTTCTCACCTTCACGCAATGCAGCATGGCAGATAATTCCCCTGCTCACCTTTATGGAGTTGAGGCATGGCAATACATTGCCTAAAAGACCATGTCATAGACCTATGCAGATTCCTCTACGTGTGCATACATACACACCTCTACAAAGGAAATTCTTTTTCCTTAGGGCAGGAATTCCAGCAGAACTGGAGTTAGAGAATCAAACTGTAAAATATGGTTATAAAAGCAAAATAACAAAAAAGAGGATAGGTTTTTTTTGTTTTGTTTTTTCAGGCCAGAGAGTACTGAGTATTATGAAACTAACCTTAGGAGGTCTGCAGCTGCCCTAGACAATCAATAGTTATATGTCCTTCCCTCTGCATCCTGGGAACGTGTAATAGAGGGATAGGGATTTCCTGCCACATCTAAAAGACTGGGAAAGTATCGAGTTGTCATTCCCAGCTGCTGCTGTGGGTTGCCATGCTCTAATGTTGAGATTATTGTTCCCAGCTTCTGTTGCAGGTTGCCATGCCTTGCCAACACCTGCCCCTCCTCCCTTCAGCAGATGGCTCTGGAGTGAGGAGAGGGACAGCAGCCTAGATATGGAAGGATCAGCAGGCAGTAACAGGTCTCTGGTCCCGCTATTTATCTATTTCTACCCTGGCATCCATGTTATAAGACCAGAAGTCTCCACAGCGTGCACCAGTCAAAAATGTAACCTGGTATCTCTAACAAAAATAAATGTGCCTATTTTCCCTGGTACTGGGGAACTCAGAATTTCTAACTGGAGGAGTTTTTTACTTGAAAGAGTGTTTTCCTCACTGTCCAGGCAGGCATAGTCTCAGCTCCTTCCACTGGGCATGAAATCAGGTGGCATCAGGCCAGTTAAATAAACAAATGTGAACTGTCATGTAGCACCCAAAATGTCCCTGTGTGCCTTCTCAAGCAATGCTAGCATGGGTGGACAGTATTGCAAGTAAATTCCCTCAGCCTAAAAACCATATGGCCTAAGGCAGTGATACTCAGACTGAGACTTGTGAGCAGCAAGTGGCTCTTTAATGTGTCTCCTCTAGCTCTTTGCACACTGTGTGATATAATTATTAACTAGTCAGGATGCTTTTACTACGTTGTTAACCAATTGTAGTTGATAAAATCATAATACTTGGTCAGTCATTTTGCTTTGAGAATTATATATAAATAAACCTAAATAATTTCCCCTATCATATTGTTTAAATATGAATCTATAGTACTATAGTAAATGAAACAGGGAATTCACACTACTGTGGCTCTTTTGAGTAACACTGGTTGCTAAATTGGCTCCTGAACCACTGAGGTCTGAGTATCACTGGCCTATGGGCTTCTCCCTGGAAAGAAGAAAAAGTGGGATTGAGATCGATCTCATGTCTTTGGGATTTGGAATCAGACACTGAGACAAATCCGTTCCCAGCTAGTAATACACTAGGAAACTTTATGGAAAGCTGAGGCTATTCAGATTCATTCTGACTCCTATATTTCTTATTGTAGTGTCTGGCATGTCATATGGCAAATTGAAGCAATCATGAAATACGACAGGTAAAAATACCTCTTTGCAATTCATAGCTAGAACAGGTGCAGGATCAGTAGTTTCCCTCTGTTGTCTAAGAGCTTTCTACAGGTCTTCCAAACGGATCTATCTGGAGTTAGACCTCAGAATGATGCCGGGACTGTTAAATTTGGGAGTAAAAGGGCTACCAGTAGTTAGGCTTGGCAAGATTAAATTCTTAGTTGTTTCATAAAGTCACCGGATAATATCAATGTTCATTTTTAAGCATTTTAAATTTATCAATTTTAATTTTCACAGTTGCTCAAAATAATTGATTTTAAGCATTTTTTTCCAATTTTAATTTATTTTAATTTTCACAGTTGAGAGACATTATTGTGGGTCAGATAATGGAGTGTGTGTCAGAAACTAATTATTTAATGACCGATGTTGAGAGTCAAAAAGATAAAGCTTTATGACCATTAAAACACATTGTCAGCATCACATGTCAAAATATACAAAATAAATATCCTTAAGTCAAACTCTCATAAGTTATCAATCAGCATTTTTCTTACTTTGCCGCTCTGTAAATTCTGATTATTGAATGAAATATTTTTGTCAGTTGTGTGTGTACAGTGAAATCAACATATACCGTTTAAAAAGCCTAATCTTCTAAACCTATTTATAGATGGGATCAAATAAGATCACTGTTCAGAGGAGGAACCTTATAGAGCTGTGCAAGAATTATAGAAACAGTTTTGTCATATTCCCAGGCTCAGAAACCCATGGAAAGAACATAACATGAATGTAATTCATTGTCCATTTCAGATCAGAACATTATAACCTGCTCCCCATACTATTTCAAGCCTCAGAGAAGTAAGGACTAGCAGAATAGGCTCAGTGGAGTTTGTCTTTAAAGCATTCCCATTTTACTATCCTCTGGCAATTATGTTTTGCAGATGGATGTCAGCCTTTTTCTTTTGCCAACTTTGATCATTACCACTTGATCTTACATGTTCTCTCAGGATCTCTCTCCAGGTGCATGGTAGCAATAATATTAGCTTGAGAGAAAAGGGAAATCCACTTATGTCTTCCTGGACATGACCCCCACCCCCAAGTCCTGCTTTGAAGACATCAAGAGATAGAGAATACACCATTTTCCTTACTAGTTTGATCCAGTGGTTAATCAACCTCACTGTTAAATTCAAATTAGAAATTAGACATATTTTTTTGTCTGGCTTCAGCTTCCAATCACTGGTTCTTGTTATGTCTTTCACTGCTAAATTTAAGAGCCCTTTAATACCTGGTATTTGCTCTCTGGGAAGGTACTTACATACTGTAATAAAGTCACCTCAAAAATGTCTAAATTAAACATTTAGATTTGTTTGGAAATTTTAAAGGTATTTTCATCTGAAAAAATTCTGCAAAATTGGCAAAGATTCACAAAATGTTTCAGTATCATCAGCTATGCATTTTTGCCCTGCTTCCCTTCCTCCCCCCCCACCAAAAAAAAAAATTGGTCAAATTTTGCCAAGCTCTACTCACTACTCTCCTATTTTATACATCTCAAAAATAGCACCGGCCCTTTTAGCCATAGCATCACACGGAGAGCTTGTGTTCAGTTAGTTGTCCACTGTGATCCCTAAATCCTTTTCAGTGTCACTGCTTTCGAGGATACAGTCCTGTATTTATGGCCTAAATTCCTTGAAAATGCTTGAATTTCTTTTAAAAAAACCAAACCCACCCTACTTTGAAAGAACATTATGCTTGTAAAGTGAAGCATTCAAAAGTTAGGAAATGCCTGTGCAACCTTAGTTCAGCCGCCCTGTGTGTATGCTTATCATCTTTAATTATATGATCACATACTATTCTTTCCACAGGATCCCTGCTTCATTCATTGCCTGGGATGGATGGTGCTCAGGGACTTAATGAATGAAGCTGCAATGTGTAGTGTGTCTGCCTAATTTGTGGCAGAAATTGGAAACTGTGTTATGAATGAGGCAGGGACAATAGGAAAAGAAAATATGGTCTTGTGATTTAGGGAACTGAATGCCACCCTGAAGAACTAAATTCTATCCCGTCCTCTGTCACAGAGTTCCCATGTGATCCTTGACAAGTCACTTAAACCAGATTCTTCACAGGTGGCCACTAATTGAGTTCATTTTCCAACTAGAGAAAGCTAGTGCTAGATTTGTAGAAGTGCTGAGAACTCACACCTGCAGGGGAAGTCAATGGGGATTGTGTTGAGTACTCTGAAAAATCAGTCCCACCTAGGCAATTCAACTCGGACATCCAAAATTTGTCAACATGTGACAATTTGGCCTTCATGCTGTGTCTCAGTTCCCTATCTATAAATTTGGGCTATGGTGTCATCTTACCTTACAAGAATGTTGTAAAGATAGTTACTTATTTAATGTTTATGAAGCACACAAATACTAAGGTGATGAGCGTCACAGAAAGGTCCACAAAGAAATTAATGATTGTGTATTCACTGCAGGGTTTGGAAGGCAGTAAATAAGACATGGGACCTGGCAGGAAGTGTTGAGTATAAAAGGATATATTAGATAGTGCTCACTGAATGAGCAACTACCCTGTCTGTGCACTGAATGTGGCAGGGTTCCTGTGGAAAAAATAGAATATGATCATATAATTTCAGACTATATCACAATGCATAAAATTATTAATATGCCACAGTCAACCTTGATTCTGGCATTTCCAATCCTTCTGAGTGTTTGACTTTGCAACCTTAACATGCTTTTAACATAGTTTTTTGGATGTGATTATAATTATTTTGGTTTTGCTGGTTTTTATTGGGACCTGTATCCTGACTCATAGCTTCAAGCCAGTCAAATTTCACCAATCATCTACTCTCGATTTGGGAGTATTCCATAAAAAAACTGAAATTGAATCTATGCATATGTTTGTTACTGGGTTGTTTTTCATTACTTTAAAAAAAGGTAATATAGCTTTGGGGAAAAAATACCTAAACTCTAGTATCATGTGTTTTTTTTCACTAGTAAAAGGATCAGTGTGTGCTAGTTCATATTGGATTTTAACACAGGAGTTCTGTTTATTATAACAGTTTGTTACCATAGAAGTATAAACTGAAAGGTAGCAATGATGAGTTAGTGTAATATATTACATTAAATAAACTTGTCCTGTTAGCGCTGCATGCAAGGCTTTGTTTACATTACAGTAAGCTGTTTTCTGCTGCATTTACAATTCTGCTGTACAAATAAATTAAGGGAGCTCATGACAACATGATTTACTTTCTTCATACAAACTGAAAGGCGTTAATATTTTTTTAGCGTATTTGCTTGTAGGTGGGTGTTCTTTAAAGTTGCTGTATGGGCATCATCATCAACCCTATCATCTAAAAAAGAAAATAGATGAAAGGCTGTCTTATCTCCTTGTTCCCATACGTAGAAGAAGGACAAATATTAAATGTTATATTTAGAATTCAAAGACATAGCAAACAATATTGAATAACCTTTATAAATACATCCCTCTCCTTTTAACAGGAGGTAAATTTCCATTAAATGAAATAAATTAAAAAAAACAGTTTAATTGTATGCAAAGATTTGATTGCATATAGGAAGGTACCAAATTCTGCTGTTAAACTGGAGTTACTCTGCTGAAATCCAGTGAATTTATGATGCACAGGTGTAACTGAGTGAGTGATTTTGCCTGCAACATCTTTATTTTTGGTGATGATTCATGAGATGAGAAGGGGGAAAAGCCAATCTGAATTTCAGATCCAGGATAAGTTTGCAGGGCTAGTAGGTAGGGGAAAAATATCTCTACTTGGTAATGGATCAAATTTTATCTGTAAACAATGAGAGAAGAACATTGAACTTCAAATTGCTATTTTTACAGACTGTTTTTTAAAGAGTGCACTTTAATCATGTAAGAGGTTTAGCTGCTCATATGAACATATCATTGATAACAAAAATAATGTTTTGTTTGGCTTTGAGACTATTGTTAATAGGGGTTAGGTGGGTGGTGGTCAAATTTTTTATTCTTCCATCTCCACCCTTCTGCGGTAAAATCTGCATCACTCAACACACAGCTGTCTATTCCCCTCCTCCTTTCTTTTTATTCTCCACCTCCCCTTTCTAAAGATATGAGTTCACAACACAGGGACCTGGCAACAAAGGGATGGTACCATGGAAGCAACTGATGCCCTTTCTGTGTGTAGGTCTGTGTTGCATGATCTGACCCATTAAAAGGAAAACTGACAAACCCTTTAAGCCCCCAAATTTAACATAAGTGTGAAGCTGTAAACTATCTTAAGAAATATCCTTTGTAGGATTTCTAATTAATATTCCACTTATAAATATTTTTATAATGCAGCACTTAATCTACAGTAACCCCTACATGTAAACAGAGCAGGATGAACAAGGAATAATACCATATTATGCATACACAGCTTTGTTTATACGTAGAATCACAATAGAAACTGAACTTCAGCTCTGTAACAGTTCATTACACTTTGTCGCGCTAGAGTTTACTTCCATGAATTGCATTTTCACATCCTTCCCCTTTGTATATTATCTGGTAAACTACAGATATCCTACTTATAACTTTATCCTCTGGAAGTATGAGGTATGGTATCTTAACTTTGGTGAGAAAGCACCTTCTTAGATTGAGAAGGGAACATGTAAAGTTCAAACAGAGGCTTAAAAGTTGTGGAAGGTAAGCGAATATGTAGGGTGTGTGGGGGGAACCCAATGAGATCTGCAGACATGGATTTATGTAAAAGACCTGTATTTGGAGACATTTATTCTAATGTATTTGAAATAAATACACGACTTTTAGGCTGTGCTAGAAATTCCCTGTGAAAACAAACTTTTTAAAAAAAAAAATGTCCTTACCTTCTAGTAAGGAGGAGAGGATGGAAGAAGATAAAATACAGGTAGGATCTGATGAGAAACAGTCAAATGAAAAAAAAGTCCCGTTCAATTACATCATGTAATGGCAGACAGCTAAAAAGTGGCAAGTTTGTATATTACTTATATCCCAATGCTAGAAGTCTAAATAATAAGATGGGTGAACTAGAGTGCCATGTATTAAATGAGGATATTGATATAATAGGCATCACAGAAACTTGGGGGAATGAGGATAATCAATGGGACACAGTAATACGAGGGTACAAAATAGATCAGAAGGACGGAACAGGTCATGCTGATGGGAGATGGCACTATATGTGAAAGAAAGCATAGAATCAAATGAAGTAAAAATCTTAAAGGAACCAAACTGTACCATAGAATCTCTATCGATAGTAATTCTATGCTCTAATAATAAGAATATAGCAGTAGGGATATATTACCGACCTCCTGACCAGGATGGTGATAGTGACTGTGAAATTCTCAGGGAGATTAGAGAGGCTATAAAAATAAAAAAAACCTCAGTAATAATGGGGGATTTCAACTATCCCCATATTGATTGGGTACATATCACCTCAGGATGGGATGCAGAAATACAGTTTCTTGACACCTTAAATGATTGCTTCTTGGAGCAGCTAGTCCTGGAACCCACAAGAGAAGAGACAATTCTTGATTTAGTCCTAAGTGGAGCACAGGATCTGATCCAAGAGGTGAATATAGCTGCACCGCTTGGTAATAGGGACCATAATATAATTAAATTTAACATCTCTGTAGCAGGGAAAACACCACAGCAGCCCAACACTGTAGCATTTAATTTCAGAAAGGGGAACTAAACAAAAATGAGAAGATTAAACAGAAATTAAAAGATACAGTGTCAAAAGTGAAATCCCTGTGAGCTGCATAGAAACTTTTTAAAGACACCATAATGGAGGCTCAACTTAAATGTATTCCCCAAATTAAAAAAAAACATAGTAAGAGAACCAAAAAAAGTGCCACCGTGGCTAAACAACAAAGTAAAAGAAGCAGTGAGAGGCAAAAAGGGAAGTTAAATCTTAGTGAGGAAAATAGAAAGGAGCATAAACTCTGGCAAATGAAGTGTAAAAATATAATTAGGAAGGCCAAAAAAGAATTTGAAGAATAGCTAGCCAAAGATTCAAAAAGTAATAGCAATTTTTTTTTTAAGTACATCAGAAGCAGGAAGCCTGCTAAACAACCACTGTATGATCGAGATGCTAAAGGAACACTCAAGGATGATAAGGCCATTGCGGAGAAACCAAATGAATTCTTTGCATAAGTCTTCAAGGCTGAGGATGTGAGGGAGATTCCCATACCTGAGCCATTTTTTTTAGGTGACAAATCTGAGGAACTGTCCCAGATTGAGGTGTCATTAGAGGAGATTTTGGAACAAATTGATAAACTAAACCGTAGTAAATCACCAGAATAGATGGTATTCACCCAAGAGTTCTGAAGGAAGTCAAATGTGAAAGTGCAGAGCTACTAACTGTAGTCTGTAACCTATCATTTAAATCAGCTTCTGTACCAAATGACTGGAGGATAGCTAATGTGATGCCAATTTTTAAAAGGGGCTCCAGAGGTGATCCCAGCCATTACAGGTCAGTACTGGGCAAACTAATTGAAACTATAGTAAAGAACAAAATTGTCAGGCACATAGATGAACATAATTTTGGGGGGAGAGTCAACATGTTTTTTTGTAAAGGGAAACGATGCCTCACCAATCTACTAGAATTCTTTGAGGGGGGTCAACAAGCATGTGGACAAGGAAGATCCTGTGGATATAGTGTACTTAGATTTTCAGAAAACCTTTGACTTTGACTCACCAAAGGCTCTTAGGCAAAGTAAGCTGTCATGGGATAAGAGGGAAGGTTCTCTCATGGATTGGTAACTGGTTAAAAGACAGGAAACAAAGAGTAGGAATTAAATGGTCAGTTTTCAGAATGGAGAGAGGTAAATAGTGGTGTCCCGTAGGTGTCTGTGCTGGCACCAGTCCTATTCAACATATTCATAAATGATCTGGAAAAGGGGGCAAACAGCGAGGTGGCAAAATTTGAAGATGATACAAAACTGCTCAAGATAGTTAAGTCCCAAGCAGACTGCAAAGAGCTACAAAAGGATCTCTCAAAACTGGGTAACTAGGCAACAAAATGGCAGATGAAATTCAATGTTGATAAATGCAAAGTCACGCACACTGGAAAACATAATCCCAACTATACATATAAAATGATAGGGTCTAAATTAGCTGTTATCACTCAAGAAAGAGATCTTGGCATCACTGTGGATAGTTCTCTGAAAACATCCACTCAATGTGCAGCGGCAGTCAAAAAAGCGAACACAATGTTGGGCATCTTAAGAAAGGTATAGATAATAAGACAGAAAATATCATATTGCCGCTCTATAAATCCATGGTACGTCCACATCTTGAATACTGTGCGCATCTCAAAGCATCTCAAAGAAGATTTATTGGAATTCGAAAAGGTTCAGAAAATGGCAACAAAAATGATTTGGGGTGTGGAACGGCTTCCGTATGAGGAGAGATTAATAAGACTGGGACTTTTTAGCTAGGAAAAGAGATGACTAAGGAGGGATATGACTGAGGTCTATAAAATCATAACTGGTGTGGAGAAAGTATTTACTCCTTCTCATAACACACAAACTAGGGGTCGCCAAATTAATTTAATAGGCAGCAGGTTTAAAACAAAAGGAAGTATTTCTTCACACAACTCACAATTAACCTGTGGAACTCTTTGCCACAGGATGTTGTGAAGGCCAAGATTATAACAGGGTTCACAAAAGAACTAGATAAATTCATGGGGGAATAGGTCCATAATTGGCTATTAGCTAGTGTCCCTAGCCTGTGCCAGAAGCTGGGAATGAGCGACAGGGAATGGATCACTTGATGATTACCTGTTCTGTTTATTCCCTCTAGGGCACCTGGCAATTGGCCACTGTCGGAAGGCAGGATGCTGGGCTCGATGGACCTTTGGTCTGACCCAGTATGGCCATTCTTATATTCTTGTTCTAAATCTTTTTTTTATATATATAATTTTTGCCATTCTCTTTCCAGGAAAAAAACAAAAAAAACCCCAACTTACTTACAATTTGTACTATTTGTTTCAATTACATTCATCCCAGAACACCTAAACATTACTTCTAACTGCCCTTTCTCTATTACATATCTTCTACTATATGGAAAAACAGGGACAACTTATTGAAAATGTTGATGAATAAAAATAGGCAAGCCTGTTAGGAGGAACCAGAAATTCCCTGAATCTGTTTCTCTGATGTGCATAGAATGACTTGCTTTATCGTCTACATTATAGATGGGTTTACAATACACTCTTACATAGTGTGCGAGTTTCTTTTTCTCTTTTCTTTTCTTTTTTTCTAAATATGTTCCTCTTTGTATCAAATACAAAATAAATAAATGCTCAGTTGACTATACATTTATTTTTAAATGAAGGAAAATTAGTCTGTGAGAATACAAACAATTTAAACCGCTTTCCTTCTGTTAAGCTGGATTGGTTTACATTTTATAAATAAATGACCATAAATACTACCCCAATCTATGTTTCCAGTTTCTCTCCCAGTGGAAAACTGACCCACCCCAAAGTCCCAGAGTTGACAGCTCTCAGACCAGGTAGTAGGAGGAAGCTAGAGCCAGAAGCCTGAGGTCCAGGTAGAAATTACTATGAATGGAGACACCGAGAAGAACTTAGTGCGAGTGCCAGAAGAGTCTGAGATAAGTGAGAACTCTTGATTTCAATGGTGAACTTTATTTCTGAGACACTAAGAATTATGTGGAATTGTTTGCGGTCATTAAAGCAGCTCCAAACAGAGGGTGGTATTACTCATAAGGGAGACTGTATATCTCATAATGGTCCATCAAGAATGAGAATAGAGGGAGGGCACTGCAGGGGAATCTTGTGGCCATGAGGAGGTGCTCAGTAAGTGGTAGCCCTGTTACAGTTGATGAAACACTGACCTACTCCACAGGGCTGCCCAGAAGGGGGGGCAAGTAGGGCAATTAGGGAACATGCTGGTTGAAAGTTGTGCAATGCTCCTTCTAATGTCGTTTGGCAGTTGCCTGCTTGTCCACTGCTTGCAGGAAGAGCAGCCTGTTGCAGCTAGCTGGTGGGGGCTTGGAACCAGGGTGGTTGGGCAGCCCCCCATCAGCTCCCCCTATCAGCTCCCCACTCCCCTAAGTTCCCTGTGCTGCAGCCGCCCAGCACGCTAGCAATTGCAGCTGTCCCTCCCCCCCCATTGCCATGTGCTGCTCCTGCCCTCTGCCTTGGAGCTGCTCCCTGAGCCTCCTGCTTGCTGTGTGTGTGTGTGGGGGGGGGGGGTGTGAAGGGAGTGTGGCTAATGTCAGGGTGTCCCCCTACTCCCTGCTCTTACACCCCGCTTATCCCTTCTTCTCCATATAGAGCAGGGTGGGGACAGGGACAGAGAGAGCCTGGGGCAGCAGCTGCTATCTCAACTTCCTGATCCACTTAAAAAGACAATGTGCTTAAGAGTGGGTCAGCTTACTTAAAGGGGCAGTGTTCATTTCTTTCTCTCTCCCACACACAAGGTGTGTGTCTGTCTCTGTCTGCTATGCTATCTCCCCTCCCCTCCATTCCTGCTGCCTTGTAGAGTGAGAGGTTACATTAACAACAATGTGTTAACCTTGAGGGCTCAGCCAAGTGCTAGTTCATCATTTAGCACAGGGGTTCTCAAACTGGGGGTTGGGACCCCTCAGGGGGTCATGAGGTTGTTATATGGGGGGTTGTGAGCTGTGAGCTTCCACCCCAAACCCTGCTTTGCCTCCAGCATTTATAATGGTGTTAAATATATTAAAAAGTATGTTTAATTTATACGGGGGGGGGTCGCACTCAGAGGCTTGCTATGTGAAAGTGGTCACCAGTATAAAAGTTCGAGAACCACTGATTTAGCAGCAAGGCCTTCCCTGGGAAATATCCCACTTCTTCCACCCTCTAACTTCACCACCTCAACCAAGCTTCACAATCATCATAGCTGTCAACAGTATTAAATTGTTCGTTTAAAAAGTATACTGTGTGTATATCTATATAATATATAGTTTTTTGTCTGGCGAAAAAAAATTCCCTGGAACCTAACCCCCCCCCCCCATTTACATTAATTCTTGTGGGGAAATTGGATTCACTTAACATCATTTCGCTTAAAGTCGCATTTTCAGGAACATAACTACAACGTTAAGTGAGGAGTTACTATAATGTTTGCAGTCTCCTATACCAAGGCTATGCACAAAAGGAGGTATTTTATGTTCCAAGCTAATGAAAGTTGGATGCGGATAGGCCTAATAAAAGTTCACTACTCAATTCTCAGGTACTTGCAAATGATTAGCTAGGCTCTTCTTCCAAGGTTCCCATTTTGATTCCACAAATGTTATAACATTGTAATTTTAAAATAAGTACATCTAGTTGTAGCAATCCATCCTCCTATTTGAACTGAAGTTAGTTTTGCAAAACCTTTGTCATGTTTTGGTTTTCAAGTGCAAAATATGCCTAGATTTTGGATTCATAACCTGAAAGATACAGTGAGAAACACCAACCTTTCATTTCCTAGGCAGGTGCTACAGAGAAGGAACAGTAGACATAGGACATGATTCAAAGAAGAGTATAGGATCTAAGACCTGAATTAAGCAGTGAGAGGAAACAAAAGAACCACAAATGTATCAAGTACCTGTTAGGTTACCACAGAATTCAAATTAGGGTTTGGTCTTTATTAACCATCTTTAAGAGATGGCATATTAATGACATTTGAACTAATTTGAAGGCATTGCACATACAAGTGAGAAAAGAGAACTCAGCATTTTTTAGGATTTGATCTTTTATAGATGACTTTAGTACTTATTTTTTCAGTTAAATTTGATTGTATTTAGCTTTTCTGTCATACCGTATGACTTGAGTAATGCAAAGTATTCTTCATTCAAAACAGGAGTTGTAGAAAGGCCTTCGTGTCAGGAATGTTGAGAATTTTTTGTGAAATTTCCTTAGCGTAGACAAGACACGAGAGAGCTTGCCTTGTATGAATATAATTTTAGAAGCTGTTGGCCACAGCTCCCATTGAATTACAATTGTACACTCTAATACAATGGGATCTACAGTCCTGGTGAGTTCGGTGGGAGCTGAGGGAGCTCAGTTGATCACAGGGGTATTCCATACTTTCCAGGTTTATGCGCTAAATCAGTCCCAAACTTGGATTGTAAATTGGTTTAAATGTCTGGCTTGCTTTGGACTGATCCTGAGATGTTTTTGGTAGCTCAGTAGAAACAAGCTCTTAGTGTATCTAATGCTTTAGGCCCACTTCTACGCTCAGATACTGCTTCTCATTACAACTAATGGAAGTCGTGCTTGTATGTCTGAAGGTGGCATTGTACTCTATGGACCAAATCCGGTAGCCAGCCCCATAAGACACGGAGGAAGAACTTGCTTCTTGGTGGAAACATCCTCTATGGGCCCTCTTTCAATACCCTCTTCAATCATTGCATGGTTGATTACAGGAAAATCTGCATAGTAGTGGATGTCCTGCCTATACTCTGACCCTCTTTTGCATCTAGGACCTACCCCCACCTTGAACAGTGTAACCACACTAATTTTGCTGACAGGGAGCCTTCTGCATCTGCAGAGGCGGTCAGGTTTGACCTTTTGTATATAGCATTTAAGTAAGTACATTAAAAGGTGCCTCCATTTGTATGTCTCTCAGAGGATTCTAGCTTTGTTTACTATTTTACTTTCAACTTCCTTTATATATAGGTATGTACAAAATCCAATACAAGTATTTCTGCTTCAAAAGATTTAGTGAAATTCCAACACTGACATAAGTCCTAAACTACTTCAAGCTTCAAACTTCTTTTAATTTCTTCATAGGCTTCTCAGACCAATTCCACTGTGTTCCACATCAGGATTAAGAACACATCAATTCTTTCAATATAGGTGTTGGATTGTTAAGTTTTAGCTCTACACATTTCTTGATGGAAGCAATCAGCTTTGAATGTATGATAATTTTGTTATAAAGGCTACTGTTAATAATTCAGTTAAGAACACAGGGCCCCTCCTGTGCCATTACTTTATCAGCTGAAGTCCCTATTGAAAAATCAGTGGCACAATATGCCACAATGCCTACTTTCTACATTTATTTACACATTGTAGTTTTAGTAGACTGGATTAAAGAACTCAATTTACCATGTTCTTTAAAGTTTGGCAGCTTTCCTATCATGCAATGATGTATGCATTCTGTTTTTTTTTTTTAAGTGTGTGTGTGTGTGTGTGTGTGTGTGTGTGTGTGTGTGTGTGTGTGTGTGTGTGTGTGTGTGTGTGAATAGTGTGCTTAGATTTTATTTATATAAAAATGGTCTTTTTACTACCTATTTTTTATCAAGTTAAATGGTCATCATGACAGTCTGCTGAAATGTATAATTCCTGCCTCTCATAATTCCTCCATTACCTAGATTGTGTAAAGTACATTAAGTTAACATACAGCAGTCTATACAATTATTAAGGTTACTGACTAAAAATGAATATACAATTGAATCCAGTGGGCATTTTTTTTTTCCAGAGAGCTATATTTGTTAACCAAAGAATATATTTAAAGATACATAATACCAACATTTTTTTTAATCCTAGTTTTTAATTTGCCAGTCTGGAAATTAGGCCATATATTTTAACTAGATGCTTTTTTTTTTTTGGTATCTGTTTTCAGAAAGTCACCTCCCACTTTTCTCCTCAAAGCTGATCATGTGAAGCAGTTTGCAAAAGTAATTTGTGCATGACTGCTATCATCTATACAGCTTTTAAGTGGAACCTTAGTAGTTTGCACTAGAAGGATTTTGCCTTCCTATTATTTCCAAGTGGATGCCTCATTATCTCTGAAAACTGTGGCTGAGATTTTTTGAATGAGACTTGTAGTTATGGGCCCAGTTGAATTCCCATTGAATTTCATTAGGATTTGGTCATCACAGTTGCTTAGGGTCCTTTGAAAATGCTAGGTTATGTTTGATTGTTTTGTTATTGTGGACTTAGTCCAAATTCTAATTTGTTAGCTGGTGAAGAAATGTGGATTCTTGGTGACCTGACTTTTGCTATTATGTAAATGTTAACACAAGGTTTTTCTTTTTTTAAAGTGTGTGGGGTATAAACATTTCGCTTTTTTAATCTTATCAAACTAATTACATGAAGTATATACACCATAAAGTATTGTAATAGGGGACAAGAACTGTAGTGTGTCAGCAAACAAAGGAGAAATGTTATTAGTTTACATGAGTACATATTCTTGTGCCCGGTCAGAAGATTTTAAAAAGAAGTTGTATTTGCTGGAATGCAACCCAAATATAGGTGCAGACTGGCCTATAGGAAAACTTCCCAGGAGTGTTTCCTCACCTTCAAGATCCTTCTCAGAAACTGACAGATAAACATATGTAACCCTGCCCCAAGATGTCAGTTGAGCCTCCTCCCCTCTTGTCACATGGGTTGGGTCATGGGTTCTTTCTTTTTTTGATCTGTGGTGTCTCTAACTAAGGTGACTCCACACGGTTCCCAAGAGACAAGGGGTGTTAGCCTTTAGGAAATGAACATTGCTACCACTGCTGGCAAGGTGTATAAAAGCCAGTACACAAGAAACAATCAAGTATGTCAATGCAAACCCCAGCAAAAGAAATGACATATCCCAAAATAACAATATAACAAGGAGGACTTTATTGGTATCTGGAGAAAGAAAGGGTTAGGATTAACTAATAAGTGCTTACATTTCAAGAAATTGCCCACCTCCCAACACTGACAATTTATCTCAGTCCCAGCTCCCTCCTTGACACCTTCCCAGGCAGATAGTACACTGAGGAGGAGCCTGGAGGAGATGAGTGCTGCAGTGAAGTGAACATCTCTGGATAAAAGTCCAAGCTGGCAAGGCGACCAGGGCCAAATAGAATTTTGCTCCAAGCATCTGCCAGGGGGAGAGTGGCCCATTACTGGGGAATAGCGGATTTATGTTCTAGACATGTTCTTACTTGGAATAGACAGGAGGCATTGGATCTCCTCGGCCTGTGGGGAGAAGAGGCTGTGCAGACACAGCTACGGACCAGTCATAGAAACATCTGTGAAAAGATTGCACAGGGGATGCAGGTGAAAGGATATGACAGGGATAAGACGCAGGGCTGCATGAAAGCGAAGGAACTGCTGCAGGCATACCACAAGGCCATGGAGGCAGCAAGCTTCAGACCTGCTGCTTTTACAATGAGCTGCATGTCCTATTTGGTGGAGACCCCACCAGCACCCTGCAGACCACCATAGATACCTCAGTGGAGACCGAGACAGAGACCCCTGCCATGAACAGCAAAGCGGAGGAGGAAGGACACGTGGCAAGGGGGTGCAAACTGCCAAAAGCCAGGATCTTTGAGACTCCACCGCAGTCTAGCTAGTCCCGCTAGCTGACCATGGACAGGCCTGATCCATAGGAAGCAACCTGGGGTAAGTGCATTCACCCTTAAAAAGTTTAAATTTGAAGATGGCACCCAGCCCAAGCCCAAGTTAGCAGGATACAGGCATCTGCTTTTAATTGTTTTACTCCGAGGAGAAGAGGTAGAGGGCCAATACACTTAGAGGTAGAGCTGTTACTTGCTTTTCATTTCCCCTGTAGGATTGATTTCATGCAGAGCAGTTTATTTATATACATAAGGATGGCCATTGTATCCTCCTGAGAGAACTCAATGAAACTTTCATGGAGGTACACTGCAATCCTGTCCCAATCGTTTCTGGGGATGGCTGCTTTATTTCTTCCTCTGCAGTAGGATTCTTTCCCATGATATTCCAACATGACTTCAGCAGGCACCATTGCAGTAAACAGGCTAGTGGCATAAAGGCCTGGGAAGCTTCAGGACACCAGTAGAAGCTGGGTCTCTCTGCCTTTGTTACCATCAGGTGTGAGATGTCCGCTAAAATCACCTCTGCCTGTGGAAAATAGTGCCTGTTCTTTGTGCCATTGCCCTTTACTTGTACCCAGGGAAATATAGGTCAAATTTTTTGCTTTATGCAACTAGACAATTTGGTCCTCTCTACCCGTCCCACCCTGGCAATGGCGTGGCCATTGGACAGCAATCTTGTGCAGAGGCACGCTGAAGCTGACGTGTCAATAAGCATGTCTGACTTAAGGTTTTATGGAAATAAGGGAATTGAGTTCTGAAACTTTTCTTTTGATTTCCTTTGACTGCAAATCCAATGATACATCTGTCTGTTTTATCTGTAGCTGCTGCCAATGAGCCTTCAATGCCTGACCCCGATGAGGAGGAGAAAGAAATAGATTAGGGAGGACATGTTCAGTGAGAATTTGTAAGCCCCAGTGCTGCACTGAACCATGAACAGGGGGCCTTGTGGGTGAATATGGCAGACAGCCTGGAGAAGGAAAGAGCAGATAGGAAAAAGGCCTAAAAGTCCTAGCAGGAAAAGGAAGAGGGAGATGTACCAGGACATAATGGGGCGTCAGACTCTTCTTAACCTACAGGTCCAGCAGTCACATGCTCACCTCCCTTTGCAGTCAGTGGAGAACTCTAGTGTAGCAGCTCCCTATATCTCCCAACATTCCATGTGGCATAGGCCGCATCCCTATCTCTACCACTCCACACTGGGGGACTGTAAGGAGGACCACAGCTTCACATATGCCTATCTGTGAGAGCCATGGTTGTTGTATGTGTAGCCGAAAAGGACATGAATATTTTCTAGGGTTCTAATTTCAAAGTTCTGTTCCAAATTTGCACTGTATTGTTTTTTTAATTGCACATTATTCTTGGCACTGTTTTTGTTATGCAATACTTTATTATTTGGAAATCATTTAATCATTATTACTTCATAACATATACAGAACAATGTGTAGTACTACCAAAAGCACACAATAGAATTGAACAGGACCACAGAAATTATAGGTTTAGTGCAAAACACAGTGTATTATTTGATTCATAGTTTTATTAAAAGACAGTGTAATATTAATAAATTTACCTCAAGCACTAGACCATTCCTAACAACCCCCGCAAAAAAGTCAGACCCAAGTAGAGCACTGTACGGCACAGAACTTTAGTGTGGCTGACCACTAAAGTGCTCCTTTAATGTCTCACTCAGCTGCATAACTCCGCATTGACCTCTTCTTTTGTCCGAGTGTTCAGTGTCAGCAGACAGCCACTCCACTCAACCCCACCCTTCATGCCGGCGGTAACTTTTCCCTCTTTGCTTCACAGATATTTGCAGGACACAACAGGCAACTATAACCATTGGGATGTTTTACACATTGAGATCTAATTTAGTGAGTAACCGCCACCAGGGTCCCTTCAGTCTACCAAAAGCACATTCAACTGTCATTCTGAACCTGCTGAGCCAGTAGTTGAATCTTTCTTTGGAGCAGTATATGGCTTCATGAGCCAGGAAAGCAAGTGATAGTTTTGGTCCCCCAGGATCACTATTAGCATTTCAACATTGCCAATGGTAATCTGCCAGTCAAGAAAGAATGTCTCTGCTTTGAGTTTTCTGACCATCCTGTGTTTTTAAAGATGAAAGTGTCATGCACCTTTCCGCACCAGTCCATATTGAGATTGGCTTGCATTATCATAAAAAAATCCTTTTATGTTGATGTATTCTGTTGCTGTTGGTGAGCTGGGGCCAAAATAGTGATATCTGTGCCAACCGTTGATCTACCGCAGTTTGGGAACCCCATAGGTGCAGATCCATCCACTATGTCCTGCGCATTCATGAGAGTCACAGTCCTGCATATAAAGATATGATTAATGGCCTTGCACATTTGCATCCTCACTTGGATTGTCCAACTCCAGAATGATTTTCCATTGACCGGTAGCAGTTCAGAATTTCAAGTTTCCACAGTGTGATTGACACTCGCTTCTCTACTGTCAGTGCAACTTTCATTTTGATGTCCCTACACCAGAGGGCTGGGGTGAGCTCAGCACACAGATCCAGGAATGTGGGCTTGCGCATCCAAAAATTCTGCAGCCACTGTTCATCATTCCATTATGATGTGATCCCACCCAGTTGGTGCTTGTTTCTCCGGCCCAGAAGTGCCGCTCCACCATTTGCACCTTGAATTGTTTTTCACTCTGTCCCTGAGCAATCTGTTCTCAAAGAAATTGTCATATCCCCCCTTGTTGTGGTACTTACTGTGGCTCGGCAAATACCGGAGGATTGTTTGTCCTGTGTTCACAACTCTCATGACAGTAGTGCATAGCTGTGTGGGCTCCATGCTTGTGTCAGAGGGTTTGGACAGTGACAATACTGTGTGAGTTTGTGGGATTTAAAAAGAAAAGGCAGAAAAAGTATGGGATGGAGAAAGTTGCATGGTGGGAACTTGACCCTTGCCTCCTAGAGTTCTCTGCATGACTTGTTTCTACCACACAGCACACTGAAAATTCCTCAAAGGCATTGTGCAGGAGGGTGGTGTTGTGGTATACTGACATACTTACTCATGGTGCTCCATGCTTGTCATCTACACTAGCCCTCCCAGTGAGTACACAACATGCTGATGAAACAGCCAATTATGCACGTGCATGAGCGATATACTAAAGGTGGCGGCGTTATGCTGACATAACTTGTCGACCAAAGTTTGTAGTGTAGCCTGGCCTCAGTACTTGAAGTGCTTGTGAGAGCTCTAGCTTATCTGTGTCTAGTTTCAGCTGTCTGTGCATAACAACAAAATGATCTTCACAGCACCTGCGCTGTCCGAGGAGCTCAGTCCTTAAAAGCAAAGTTCCCATTACCACCATTTTTCTTGCCTTTCCTGGAGGCCCTTGTACACAGAGCCTGAAGATGCAGGGATACAAGAAAGAAGTCAAGTTTTTATTTCGGTACGTCTACTCTTATACAGCAGCCTTCAGAGTTCACATAAAAATAACTTGGCTAACAGTTGTCTTGTTTTGGCAGTTTGAGATATCAATATGGATGATAAATATTAAATTATTCAGCAGTGTTCCAAGGGAGATAAAACGTTTTTTTTATTTGTGGGCCACAGAAGCCACTTAGATTAATGATATTGGATCAGTTAATATACACAAGAAGTGTTTGGAGCTCCTAGTGGCTCTGGGATTGTTTGAAATCAAATTCTTTTAATGCTAAAAATTTTATTTTGTTTTTGTCTTCGCTTGTGGAATATATTGGGTCATGTTGGGATTTTTTTTTTTTTTTTGGACCCTCTACAAAATATTCATCCCTGATATGGGCATAGTATTTGAAAAGTTGCCATTGTATAAATCATACTGCACTGGCCATATTCTGGCTTCAGATATGTGCATGTAATTCCAAAGACTATTTCCCCCTTTTGTCTGAATGAAATTTTGTTAGATATATAAAAATAGCAATAATGGGTACAAATGGGGCAACTTCTTTGAAATCAGTAGGTTTGCACCAGGGCTGAATTGGCCTAATACACTTAAATCTAGTTAAGTCCTAAGATGCTACTACAATAAGGCACGGTGTTGATAACTTATTCCCTTTGAACATAGAGCATAGTCCAATGGCAGTACTTGAGCACTCCATTTTGTCAAAGGACGTAACCATCTTTTAAATATTTTCTGGACACATTTGTTCCCTTACCATTCAACATCAGTAAAACTTGGCTATAAACAACATCTCCACAGAACCTAATTTAATTAAACTGCCTGACTCTGTGCTCAAGGGAAGAGGGGGAAAGACCTAATTTAAATAACAATCAATATTACATTTAAAGTTATGACTTTATGAATTATTTCAGTATTTCTTCACTGTATCTTTCTTGTTGGAATTCTGAGTACATTCTGTATTGCATGCCTCAGGAAATACAGTATATATGTGCTTTGTAGGGGCATTGATATGTTGTGTTGTGGACATGTTCTGGTCACAGTATGACCAGTGCAACTACTACAGAAGTTGGAGAGATTCTGCTTGATTTCAATAAGAGAGTTTTGCCTTGAATTTCACCTCACAGAGCTTGAAGTTTATATGGATTTGGTAGCATCCTTTTAAATGGTGCTTACTGAGGTCTGTCTGAGAAACCAGCCAGAGCATGGTGTGTGTGAGAGAGAGGTTTTATATGGTTCGTAAATATGGTTATTTTGAGTCTACAATGCCTGTGTGGTTTCTTCATATTAGCATTGTAGTATAAAGGTCAAATGACACAACAGAGCCTATCTGCTTAGGACAGAATTTAGCCTGAAAACGATAAAGCAGTAATCGTAACGTGCAGTTACTACACCACAAGTCTCTGAGATTCTAGAGTTATTTCCTACTAAATATACAGAAATACTGCAGTATTGCGGTACAGTGTTATAAATAAATGTAAATGTTAACTTTAACAGCAAAGACTGTATTTCAGAAAGATTTAGTTTGGATACCATATTGAGTAAGTCACATTGCTATAGGTTAGGTTTCTTGTCATGCGCAAATGCTTTACTACCTTTACCATGGTATTTGAGCAAATGTATATAGAGTCTAAATTATTACACTTACTATGCGTAATTCTGCTTGTGTAGTGTGCTGTACCAGCAGTGTTTCCATAGCTAATAGATTCCTTACAGTAATTCAAATGCTTGCTTTTATATGGTGTCTTCCATCCAGTGATCTGAAAATGTTTTATCAGAACTCAGGGTCATATTCTTTCCAAGCATGGAAAACATTTGGCTAGTACAAAAAAATCACATTCCAATAAGAATTTATAAAAAAATTTAAATTTAAGGCCGTATGATGTAGCACAGCTGCAAAATGGTGTCGTGTTATATCGGGTCGCATTATATCGGGGTAGAAGTGTATGCATTATTTTTAGGTCTTATTTAAAAAATAAAATTCCATGACTGTGACTAGGTAAAATTTCTATTCTAATATTTTCTTGTTAGCATATATTAATTGACCCCACCTAACATTTTTGTAGTGGCATTGTCTCTTGCATCTTTTCTTTCAAAGACTGGATGTGATTAAATGCAAATAATGTTTGATAGGAGAAAAGTTATGTTGATATCCTTTTTTTTTCTTCAGATACTTTTCTCAGCTTGTTTAAAAGTATTTTATTGTAAATTTTATTAACACTTCATAAAAACATAAATTAGGCACAATATTCAATATTAACTTCCCCCTCATTTGCTTGAATTTCTTCAGTTTATCCAGTGTTAATATCCAAACCTAAACTATTCCATTAAAATTAATATGTTCAGTGTTGTGTATTAGAAAAGGTTGGTTGGAGGCCATTAAGAAGAATATTGTAATAATTTATTAGTTATTACAATATTAGATTCCATTAATTCTGCTATAGTAGATTAATTAGCTAACATAGCTACCTAGCCATGGCATTTGCTATTAGAAACTTAAAATTCTGCTCTCTAGGTTTTCTTAGTGAAAACAACAAATATTGGTTTAATCCTTTTATTCATCTAAGATATTTATATATCCCCCAATACTTACATCTGAGCACCTGTCAGTCTTTAATATGCTTATTCACACAATACTTTGTGAGATAGGGAAATACTACTATTCCAAAGAGACAAAGTTAATACTTAGTCCTGCCTTGAGTGCAGGGGACTGGACTAGATGAGGTCCCTTCCAGTCCTACAATTCTATGAATCTATGAAAGAAAGGGACAGATTTTTAAAGGAAAAAGATGCAGCTAGGACTCCAGTCAGATTTTCAAAATGGGAGTGAGGCACCTAGACACTTCTGAAAATCCCACTAAGGGCCTATTTCAGGTATTCTCAAACTGGGGGTCGTGACCTCTCAGGAAGTCACAAGGTTATTACATGTGGGGTTGCGAGCTGTCAGCCTCTACCCCCAAACTCCACTTTGCCTCCAGCATTTATAATAGTGTTAAATATTTAAAAAAAGTGTTTTTAATTTATAAAGGGGCAGTTATACTCATAGGTTTCCTGTGTGAAAGGGGTCACCAATACAAAAGTTTGAGAACCACTGGCCTATTTGCATCTTTAGATGCCTAAATACATTTAAAAACTGGCTCCAAATGACTTGCCGAAGATCACACAGCAAGTCTGTGGTAGTGCAAGGAACTGAAACTGGATCTTCTGATTGCCAGGCTAGTGCCCTAACTACAGGATCATCCTCCTTCACTTTCAGAATTTATGCTTGACCAAAACAAATGTATTCTTCACAACACAATAATAAAATTGTATAGGAGTTATTGCTAACACTAGGTTTGTCAATTGGACCCAGATCCTGCACCAACTTATGCTTGTGTGTAACTTTAAGCCTGAGACTGGTCCCACTGACTTCAGTGGAACTGCTCATTGGCTTAAAGATAAGCATGCACATAAGTGTGTGTTGGGCCAGGATTTTCTTTAGGTGCAGTTCCAGTATGTGCTGCCACGTTGTGAGGTGAGGTAGGACATCTAGGAGTAACGTTAGTCCTCTTCTGAGGAAAGTTATTTCTGGGTCATTGAATGGTTAGAAGATAATAAGTGTTGTGAAGGGAGACTTTAAAAGCCTGTATTCTTCTTATTAAAACCTTTATTGACGGAAAGATCCTTACAATTCATTGCAATCAGATTAAGTCAGATGATTTAACCTAGCAACTTTGTATTTAACATCAGAGAACTGGCTTCTTAATGCAGGACAATTGACCTGTCAGGTCAGAAATCAATTAATTATTAATGAACTAGGCTCTGCGGCATGGTTTTAGTATAATGGACTAAAAACCATTACTAAAGTGGAATCCATGTACTCATCCAATATATAGGATTTTCAATATCTTTGTTGCAATGCTGATCATGGTCATTTGAAGAGTGGTTTGAGGCCTAATCTCCCCCCCCCCCACACACACACACAAAAAGCCATTTTGCCTCTTTGCTTTTAGTAAAGCGGAAAATATCTGACTGGTCAAAAAACAAGGCAAAAGAAATCCATAGACCTGAATTTGGGAAAGAACCATTTAGTTTAGGCCACTGTATCAGATGTCGGAGCCATGTTCTTTAAGTTTCTGTTGAGCAAGGAAACCCCCTTGACTACATGCTAAGGCCTGGTCTACACTACGAGTTTAGGTCGAATTTAGCAGCGTTAAATCGAATTAAGCCTGGACACGTCCGCACGACGAAGCCCTTTTTTTCGACTTAAAGGGCCCTTTAAACTGGTTTCTTTACTCCACCTCCGACGAGGGGATTAGCGCTAAAATCGGCCTTTGCAGGTCGGATTTGGGGTAGTGTGGATGGAATTCGATGTTATTGGGCTCCGGGAGCTATCCCACAGTGCTTCATTGTGACCGCTCTGGACAGCACTCTCAACTCAGATGCACTGACCAGGTAGACAGGAAAAGCCACGCGAACTTTTGAATTTCATTTTATGTTTGCCCAGCGTGGAGAGCACAGGTGACCACGCAGAGCTCATTAGCACAGGTAACTGTGATGGAGTCCCAGGATCGCAAAAGAGCTCCAGCATGGACAGAACGGGAGGTACGGGATCTGCTCGCCATATGGGGAGATGAATCAGTGCTAGCTGAACTCCGTAGCAGTAAACGAAATGGCAAAATATTAGAAAAAGTCTCAAAGGCCATGAAGGACAGAGGCCATAACAGGGACGCACAGCAGTGCCGCGTGAAAATTAAGGAGCTAAGGCAAGCCTACCACAAAGCCAGAGAGGCAAACGGAAGGTCCGGGGCAGAGCCGCAAACATGCCGCTTCTACGCGGAGCTGCATGCCATGCTAGGGGGTGCAGCCACCACTACCCCAACCGTGTGCTTTGACTCCATCAATGGAGAATCACGCAACAGGGAAGCGGGTTCGGGGTACGAGGAAGATGATGATGAAGACAATGAAGATAGCTCACAGCAAGGAAGCAGAGAAACCGGTTTCCCCAACAGCCAGGATATGTTTATCACCCTGGTCCTGGAACCAGTAACCCCCGAACTCACCCAGGGTGTGCTCCCAGGCCCTGAGGGCACACAAGGGACCTCTGTTGAGTGTACCTTTGTAAATATTACACATGGTTTAAAAGTAAGCATGTTTAATGATTAATGATTAATTTGCCCTGGCAATCGCGGCCAGTACAGCTACTGGAAAAGTCTGTTAATGTGTATGGGGATGGAGCGGAAATCCTCCAGGGACATCTCCAGAAAGCTCTCCTTCATGTACTCCCAAAGCCTTTCCAAAAGGTTTCTGGGGAGGGCTGCCTTATCCCGTCTGCCATGGTAGGACACTTTACCACGCCAGGCCAGTAGCACGTAGTCTGGAATCATTGCATAACAAAGCATGGCAGCATATGGTCCCGGTGTTTGCTGACATGCAGACAACATCCGTTCCTTATCTCTCTTTGTTATCCTCAGGAGAGTGATATCATTCACGGTCACCTGGTTGAGATGGGGTGATTTTATTAAGGGGACATTCAGAGGTGCCCGTTCCTGCTTGGTTGAACAGAAATGTTCCCCGCTGTTAGCCACGCGGTGGGGGGAGGGGTGAAGTGATCATCCCAGAGAATTGGGTGGGGGGTGGGTAGTTGGGTTTGTGCTGCATGTTAACCCGGAAACCGCAGTCCCTACTTTTACATTGCAAACCCATTTTAAATGGCCAACCCAACGGGTGCTTGGTATGGGAAATGAGGGCGCTACTGTTTGAAACCATTCCCACATGTTAAGAAGGTTAAAAAAGCCAAAAGACTGTGGCTTACCATGGCTGCCTGCAAGCCGAAATCTGTTGCCTGGCACTGCGTGAGTGATCTCTCACACCAAACCGGCAGGCCCTCAATATAAGAGGAAAAACGAAAGCACATGTGCTGTGTAATGTGAACAGCAAAATTTAACGTGAAAGAGTGTACCCATTGTTCTCTAAAATGTGTCTTTTTTAACCACCTCTCCCTTCTCCTCCACCAGCTGCAAATGTTTCTCCTTCACAGAGGCTAGTGAAGATTAGAAGGAGAAAACGGCGGACTCGGGATGATATGTTCTCGGAGCTCCAGATGTCCTCCCACACTGACAGAGTACAGCAGAATGCGTGGAGGCAGTCAATGTCAGAGTGCAAAAAAGCACAATATGAATGAGAGGAGAGGTGGCGGGCTGAATCACGGGCTGAAGAGAGCAAGTGGCGGGCTGAAGAGGATAGGTGGCGTCAGCTTGCTGACAGAAGGCAAGAGTCGATGCTCCGGCTGCTGGAGCATCAAACTGATATGCTCCAGCGTATGGTTGAGCTGCAGGAAAGGCAGCAGGAGCAGAGACCGCTGCTAAAGCCCCTGTGTAACCAACACCGTAGCCTGGCCAGTCACAAAACTCATTTTCAAAACTTCTCTGATGCTCACTGCGCCCTGCTGTACTCTTCTAACCGCCCTGGTGTCTGGCTGCGCGTAATCAGCGGCCAGGCGATTTGCCTCAACCTCCCACCCCGCCATAAATGTCTCCCCCTTACTCTCACAGATATTGTGGAGCGCACAGCAAGCAGTAATAACAATTGGAATATTGGCTTCGCTGAGGTCTATCAGAGTCAGTAAATTGCGCCAGCGCGCTTTTAAACGTCCAAATGCACATTCCACCACCATTCTGCACTTGCTCAGCCTATAGTTGAAGAGGTCCTGACTACTGTCCAGGCTGCCTGTGTACGGCTTCATGAGCCATGGCATTAAGGGGTAGGCTGGGTCCCCAAGGATAACGATAGGCATTTCAACATCCCCAACGGTTATTTTCTGGTCCGGGAAGAAAGTCCCTTCCTCCAGCTTTTGAAACAGACCAGAGTTCCTGAAGACGCGAGCATCATGTACCTTTCCTGGCCATCCCACGTTGATGTTAGTGAAACGTCCCTTGTGATCCACCAGGGCTTTCAGCAGCATTGAAAAGTACCCCTTGCGGTTTATGTACTCGGTGGCTTGGTGCTCCAGTGACAAGATAGGGATATGGGTTCCGTCTATCACCCTACCACAGTTTGGGAATCCCATTGCAGCAAAGCCATCCACTATGACCTGCATGTTTCCCAGAGTCACTACCCTTGATATCAGCAGGTCTTTGATTGCGTTGGCTACTTGGATCACAGCAGCCCCCACAGTAGATTTGCCCACTCCAAATTGATTCCCGACTGACCGGTAGCTGTCTGGCGTTGCAAGCTTCCATAGGGCTATCGCCACTCGCTTCTCAACTGTGAGGGCTGCTCTCATCCTGATATTCTGGTGCTTCAGGGCAGGGGAAAGCAAGTCACAAAGTTCCATGAAAGTGCCCTTACGCATGCGAAAGTTTCGCAGCCACTGGGAATCGTCCCAGACCTGCAACACGATCCGGTCCCACCAGTCTGTGCTTGTTTCCCAGGCCCAGAATTGGCGTTCCATGGCATGAACCTGCCCCAGTAACACCATGATTTGCACATTGCTGGGGCCTGTACTTTGTGAGAGGTCTATGTCCATGTCAATTTCCTCATCACTCTCATCGCCGCGCTGTGATCGCTGCAATCGCCTCCTCGCCTGGTTTTGCTTTGGCATGTTCTGGCTCTGCATATACTCCAGGACAATGCGCGTGGTGTTCATAGTGCTCATAATTGCCGCGGTGATCTGAGCGGGCTCCATGATCCTAGTGCTATGGCATCTGGGCTGAAAAAAGGCGCGAAACTATTGTCTGACAGAGGGAGGGAGGGGCGAGTGACGACATGGCTTACAGTTACAGGGAATTAAAATCAACAAAGGTGGCTGTGCATCAGGGCGAAACACAAACAACTGTCACACAGAATGGCCCCCCCAAAGATTGAACTCAAAACCCTGGGTTTAGCAGGCCATTGATTTCATGGAGGGAGAGGGAAGCAAATGAATACAGAACAAATCTGGTCCATCTATTTTTTACATCTTAAGCTGGCAGCAGACGGTGCAGCATGACTGATAGCCATCGGCATCTTCTGGGTGCTTGGCAAAAGATGCTGTACTACGACTGCTAGCCATCAACGTCAAGACGGTTCAATAGGATTGCCGGCAGGACTGAATTTCCAGGAGACAACACATGTCTGCCCAGGTGCCTCTGATCGAACTCACTGAGGAATACGACAACGATGGATACCAGTCATACTGCACCGTCTACTGCCAAAAGGCAATTAGCTGCTGCTGTGTAGCAATGCAGTCCCACGTCTGCCGGCACCCAGATGACATATGGTGACGGTGAGCTGAGCTGAGCGGGCTCCATGCTTGCCGTGGTATGTTGTCTGCACAGGTAACCCAGGTAAAAAGGTGCGAATCGATTGTCTGCCGTTGCTCTGACGGAGGGGGAGGGGCCTGACGACATGTACCCAGAACCCCCCGCGACACTGTTTTTGCATCATCAGGCATTGGGATCTCAACCCAGAATTCCAATGGACGGCGGAGACTGCGGGAACTGTGGGATAGCTACCCACAGTGCAACGCTCCGGAAGTCGACGCTAGCCTCAGTACTGTGGATGCGGTCCGCCGACTTAATGCACTTAGAGCATTTTATGTGGGGACACACACAATCGACTGTATAAAACCGATTTCTATAAAACCAGCTTCTATAAATTCGACCTAATTTCGTAGTGTAGACATACCCTAAGATTCCCTCAATAAAAAGGAAGCAGATAAACCAAACAGTTTCATCCAGTCCTATCATTTTTTATTAGAAAGAAAATCAGTGTATTCTGAGTCTTTCCTAGCAATTTAAAACCAATCTATGCTGATAAGTATCAGGCAGAGGCTCATGCATTCCTGTCAAATGTTATAAAATTACTTTAAGTTTGGTACTTTTGGGAAAAACAGTTTTAAACTTATTTTACAAAACCAGAGTTTTATTAAAATTTTCTTGGTAACATAGCTGCACTAAAATAGTTTGTTTTTTGAAGGAAAAATGTGTCCTTTTGCATTGCCTTTTATCAAAAACATTGGACTATGTGTTGCCACTTTATGGCTTCGCAGTAACTTTTATCAGTAGATTCCTGTTTTCAGAAGACAGTTACACATCATTCAGAAGATTCATTTAAAATGAAAATGACTAAAGGCAGTGTCCGTTTAGCATAATGAGTTCATTTAACTGGGCAATGACCCACAGAGATACTGTTTTGCAGCAAAGCTTTACAGGTCTATAAAAGGTTGCCCTTGTGTGAGAGAAGATTAAATACTCGTGTTTTTGAAAACTCACTGCCTTTAATTCTGAGTTATAAATGGGCTGCCTCCAAGAATACCCGGACCTTAGGGAAAACAAGAGCATCCAGCTTCTGCTAGAGATTCAAATTATTTATTTTTATTATTTAATGTATATTGTATGAAATATTTCACAAGCCTCCAGGAAAATAAACTACTGGCATATGTCATTGACTGGTTGTATGCAGCATTTGTCTCAGAATTTCTAATGAAGTGAAACTGATGAATTCTCATAAAAATACACATCTCTATAATGTTACTTTAAAATGTGTAATTTTTCTTTGACAAATAGAGGTATTGTATTTGTTTATCCCTAAATAGCCCCTCAGTATGTATCTGTGACATAATATACTGTGTCCTATATTCTGATCATTCTTCTCATGTTCATGTCTTTTCAGAGTTTCTGATGTCCTTGGGACTGTTATTGCATCTCTCTGTTTTTCCTTCTAAGTTTTGACTGTGATTCTTTGTTATACTCTTACCTCACACCTTGACTTTCTAATTGAAATGGTTTATGATGTATTCCTCCCAGTTTTTAAGCACTGTGATCCATCAGTAAATTAACTAGTTGCTGGAATAATTCTCAAAATGTTCTAGGAAACACACTTCTGTTCTGGATGTCTGCTGTTGCTTTGCAAAGAAAGATCAAAGAGCTTGTTGTTAACCAAAGCTAGAAAATTTTATTTATATACAAATACCATAACATTTCTAAGTCAACTTATAGGTCTGATAACCTTGTCATTGTCCTTTTTTTTAAAAGTAAAATAAAAAATAATCAGTTAAGGAGCCTTGTTGACAAAATAGATTAATGCACTCAGTGACTTTCCTTTAAAGCCTGGGTTCAAATCCATATTGAGTCACAAATGAAAATAATTTTGGCAGTCTGATTCTAATCTTTTCTAAAAAATTAATTGCCACAGTAACACAATTTTCAGAATAAATGGTAAATGGTTAGAATAGCAGGGATATTGCAAATCAAGGTTGAGGTGCATGAGAGAAGCTGTGTAAAAGCTTACTCAGCACATGACTCCAGCTAGACTTATCACTTTAAATTAATGTACGTTTACTCTAAAGACCATTTCAAATAAAAAGGAATCATGAAGTGCCCAGCTCAATGGGAGGGAAAAAAAGAAACATCTCACTTCTATACTGCCTGAAACCTGAGAAGCATGAAAAATCCGTTTAGGAGTCCTTGTGCTGGCTTCCACCATATTTTTTGTTGAAATGGGCTGCAATAGTATAATTAAAAACTTCTGTAGTTTGGTTAAGAAATTGAAAACCATGCTAGAGGTTGCAATTATTCACTTTTCTTCTGCTACCCTGGTATTTTCTGAAAGAAATATTATCAAGTTAATCTACTGAATGTGGTTTTGTAACAGCAATAATCTCAGTTAAATGCCATCATCTTGGGTCCTTATGAAACAGTTACCATGTGGTGGCAATTCATTTACTGTTATAGCTTAATTATACAGTGCTGTATAAGAAACTAGTTATACGTAGTTTACAATCTCTGAACTGTTATAAAACAAGTCAAACCTATTAATATTTGTTAGATAGCAGTCCTAATACTCGTACATAGGGCTAAATTTAAAGTAGCTCTGCAAGGTTGTTTTATTAAATGTAATCTGCACTTCTCATGTCTAAGAATCTCAAAGTCCAGTGCAAATATTAATGATTTTAAGTCTCGATAACATTCATAAGAGGGAGGTAAATATCACTATCATTTTATGGAAGGGGAAAATAAAGAACAGAGGTTCACTGATTTACACAAGAGTAGATTGTGACACCCACTTCTGTATCTTAATTGCTAGAGTTTGTGCTTTTATCTATTACAGAAAATGTAGCTATTGTAATTTTGTACTGAAAGGTTTCCTATTTAAATTACACTGAACAAAATTGACACCTATACGGATGTAGGTGCTAATGCACTCTATTTACCTCCAATCTGATGGCACCTGAGGAGAGATCAAGGATACTCTTTGTTGCATGAGTGTTCTCTGTAATCCTAGCGTATTACCTGTTTTCCGCTTCAGTTAGTTTCCCTGCCTTAATGATTTATAGTTGCAAGCATTGGGTACTTAGAGCTGCTCAGAATCTTTTGATTAAATGTTTTTCCACTGGAAAATGCCACTTTGTTGAAACTGAAACTTTGTGAAAATTTATCCGTTTTGACAAAACTTTTTGGAAGACTTCTTATGTTCAGGATGAAATTTCAAGAGAGATTCCAGAATAGTCTAGTGGTTAGGGCATTAATCCCTCAAGTACCTTTTCAAATCCTCAAATTCAAGTCCCTACTCCAAATCATGGAGAGCAGGGACTTGAACCTGAGTCTCTCACATGAGTGCTGTAACTACTGGGATATTGGCTATTCTGGGGTGGGGGAATCTCTCTCGTGTTTATTCATGAAAAAAATTGAAAGGTTTCGTATTTGTCTACATTGGAACAAAAACAACTATAGAAACCCCAATTTTTTGTGAAACAGAATTCTTGTTTTCTGGCCACCCTGTTGGTACTTTCCTTCACTACTTATTCTCAACCTAACATTTATCATTTCAGGTTATCTTCACTTCCATCTGCTGATAACAAATGATGATTGTTGTATCCTATGGAGAAAAAGGATCAGGGCATTAATTGCAATGTATTACTTTATAGAGCAATAAAAAAAGCTATGTTGATTTTGTCAAGATAGAGACAATCAATATTTTTGGGTAGTGGATTGAGCTACAAAGTGGGTGGAACCAAATTTTGGTGAGGGCTGCTTGTATTAAACACTTGTGGTTCCAAGAAAGGCTTGTATAGGGCTTCCTGGAATGTACTAGAATTTGTCCTGAAGGCCGTCGTCCAGCCTTTATTGCTTTGGCTTAACAGTATTCTGAGAATGAGCTGAGGATTCTGTCTCAAAAAGCATAGATTTTTTTTTTCCTTTGAAAAGGTGGCATCGAATTCATAACCAGGACCCATACGGTTCAAGGTCTTTCAGATCTTCTCTACTGCCAGCAGTTGCAAATATTTCTATTCTATTGAAAAGTTAAAAGGCTGTTTGATTTGTTTCAATAATAAGGCTTCAAAGCTTCTGATTACAATTCTGCCCCCAGACATCTTATTGGCGTTCCAAGAGGATTGGCATATGTGATTAAATTATATTAAAATCCAGCCCGTGAAGAAGCTCCAAAGCCATTTGAACATTTCTAGTTTGTCATGGTCCAAGGTTTAGTGCAGACTTGACAGTGCAACCCTGGTCCTCTTCTTGGTTCTACTTTGAAAAATGGTAAAGAAATCTGCTCCCTGCATGTATTGATTGTTGCATCTTCTTACTTCAGTGACTAATAGAAGAAATATGATCCAGTGTTTAGGCAACTAGTCTGGAACTCAGGGAACCCTAAGATCAGTTCACTGCTTTTTCACAGACCTCCTGTGTGACCTTGGCCAACTCACTTATGGCCAGATATTTAAAGGTATTTAGGCACCTAAAGATTCAGATAGGCATCTAGTGGGTTTTTTTTAAATAAGCATTAGGTGGCTAACTATCATTGAAATCAATGAGAGTTAAGTGCCAGTGTCTCACTTCCACATCTACAAAACAGGGATAATACCACTTCCTTACCTCGCAGTGGTATTGTGAGGTGTTGAGATATGGGGGACTAAACAGGTACCTAAGACTGTTATCTTTGTACTGCTAACAGAGCTCTGGAACTGTCTAGCTTAAGTTGAAAGGTCTCTTTTAAAAAAGAATGTTTTAAGATAGCACAGTTTAAATTAGCACAGTCTAAAATACTGGTGTGTACAAGGTAACTTGATCAGGTAGCACATGTTAAATTACAATTTGAAGCACAGGCTTCTACAGGACTGCCTGTCTGAAGATCTCAAAGCCCATTATAAATGTGGAGTTGCTAGTTGTGATTCTATAGTTAAGGTGAAGTTCTGTTTTGCACTTAAAGCAGAAATTCAACCTCTTATTTTCATATAATATACATATAGCATTTATTTACATTTTATGCCTCAAACACTTTTGTGAGGTAGCTAAAGTATAATTTTACAGTTTTAGAACATGTTGTTCTAGAATGTTAGCTAGTACATTTTATCCTAGTCTAGAGGTACCATAAGAGGGAGCGAGCGGGGTTCTGTATCAACAAAAATAGTTTATAAATTTATAAATTTATAAATAATAGGATAAAATATTGGTGGAAAGTCTTAAAATACACAATTTAATATGGAAATACCTTAGAAGCAACTATATCAGGAGTAAGTCACAACTGGGCACTTGGTCTAGAAAGTGACAAATGCCCTTATTTTTTCATATTTACATTTTGCCATGCCACTTTCATTTGCAGCTATTTTACTACTTGCTCTAGATAACTACCAGCAGGTTAATTTTGTAAAGGAGACCTATTTTTCACCTATATGGTAAATTGGAGAATATCATTTTCCTTTCAAAATTACACTTCTAATTGACTTGACTTCATTAGTCCTTATTTCCTGATTTACATCACATAATAAATGTGTAGTCTTAAAAGGAGCCAACTGCAACTTTTAAGCTAATTCAAGGCAAAAATTTGGAGACCAGAAATTAGTAATGTTAATGGAAGCATAGACAATAATTGAAAATAATCATGTATCTTGGAATAGTACTAAAATCTACAAATTCTTACCTGCAGAGAGTAGTAGCCTCAAGCAATAAGCTTAATAGAATTGTGCATTATTCTGCCTTTGATGTTACATTAAAATTCAGAAGCCAGTATTACTTGTGCATCATTATCCATTAACCTAGAGAATTCAGCTGTTCAACTTCCATCAGAATTGTGAAAATTTCATAGCATGTGTTAAATATATCATACACAACTGGTATATTTTTTCTTCTGATGAAGAGTGTTGCACATATTTATGTATTACTGTTAACCAAAAATTATACTGCAGTTAGAGAAGCAACAGCATCTCTAAAACATGCCATTGGTTTGCCAGGAATGATTAAATCAAATGTGATGAGTGCAATTTCTGTCACTTAAAATGATCATACTTTTCCCTCTCAAGGAAGATGTTTTATCAGTTGTGTCTGGCAAAGGAGAAATTGTAGAAACCTCCCAAGCTGACCTAATTCACAGAATGCCATGTTCTAATATAAGATCTATGGACTGTGCTGTGGCTGTCCAAGGGTAAACTTGTAGCATAAGTAAATTAATACTCTAAGTGGTAACAGAAGATTTGTATTCCCCTCTGATCCAAAATTTTTGCTTGGGTTAGGTGATACATATGGTGTTGAACTGAATGTGTTTACATCCTCATGTAGCAATTCTTAGCTGCTCTGTGTAATCTCTTTATTTTAAGTTCATCAACCACTGTAATACTTAGGCACAAAAATAATATTAAGATGAGTTCATTCAAATAATTTTTGTATGCTTAACACTTATATATTCTGTTTGTGTATGGTCAGAAAAAGAAGTGAAGTTATATGCTCATTAGTATGAGATACAACAGGAATAAATAATTGTTTTTTTTTAAGTTCTGGGGTTTATTTGTTCTAATATATCGTTTGGAGACAGACCTAATTAAGGGGGTAAGATTGACTTAAAATTACACTTCTGGCTAAATTTCTTGTGTGCCATTGTCACAATTTACACCACAATTTTTTGTAATTGAAATAAATTGGAAGAAAATAATGTTCTTAATTTGTTTTGGCTATTGGGTGTATACTCATTTTTCTCTGTTATTTACCCCTCTCTTCCCCCCCCCATGTGATATTAGAGAACAAACATTCTAAAAAAAATAGAGCATAAGATTGTGAAACCACAGACATTGGCAAGAGAACTGAGAGGTAGGTGATGCATCTTTTTAATTTTATTAAAAATAGATTTCAGGTTGGTGCATAATTTAAGAGGTATGAAACCTCTCAATTAACCCTAATTGATTTGAAAAACTGACTACTAGAAGGGGAACATTTCTGATAGCTGAGCCTTACAAAAAGAAGACATCAGTTTAATTACCTTTTTTGGTAAAGGGCGGCACAAATAAAGAAAGAGCAGGAAGATGTCAGCTGAAGGTTAGAATTAAAATCCACAACAAAAGACCGTGCACATGCATGTATGCAGTGTTGTAGCCTTGTCTGTCCAGAATATTAGAGAGACAAGGTGGGTGAGGTAGTATCTTTTATTGGACCATCTTCCATTGGTGTGATAGACAAGCTTTTGAGCTTACACAGAGTGTCACAGCTAAATACAAGGTAGAACCCAGAAGTAAAGAAGAACTCTGTATAAGCTCGAAAGCTTGTCTCTCTCATCAAAAGAAGATGATCCAATAAAATATATTACCTTACCCTCCTGGTCTCTCTAATGCACGTGCATATTTTAAAAGCTTTGACCCCCAGGCTTTTAGGATACAATGCTGTTTCTTTTACTGTAGAAAACCTGAAGTACTAGAGGATAAACTTAAAACAAGCTGAGACAGTCTGTATCTGTCTGTCCACCCTTTTTACAAAACTATAATGGATTTTGTACAAAGTATGCCTTGTGAGATATCATTTGAAAACTCATAATTTGCTGAGCATTATTGTCCTGGTAAAATGTGTGGCAACATTGTATGTAAAGTTATAAGATTTTACTGTATGACTTTACTGAAACATGCCCCAAGTTTAGAAAAGCTGGCACAAACCATTTCCTCAGAGACAAAAGGCAAACTGACACCTCAGTAAGGTGTCAACATAATTAAATGGACTATCTATCCCCTGGTTAAGTGGCCATTCTTTGGCAGGAAAAAGGGTGTGAGCAAGAAATTTACTACTTGAAAATGGAACAGTTGGAGGTTTCCATGCAAACAGACTTTGTGTCTCCTGAACCTCAGCTGAATATGATTTTCAAAAAGGAAAATAACTATAAGTAGTAAGAACAAAAGAGGACACAAATCATCTCTTCCTTCATCTGTACTTACGGCATCAACAATACCTGAAAGACAAGGAAATTAACATTGAACTGAGGGAGATATCCTGTCTGAAAGGAGTTCAGTCAATAAGACTGCTAGATCACGTGGTGAGAGAAACTTTTGCTTTGATTAGGTTTGTGTTTTACCTTTTATTTCTTCATAACTAATTCTGACTTTTATGCAACATTACTTGTAATTACTTATAATCTATCTTTCTGTAGTTAATAAACTTGCTTTATTGTTTTATTGAAAGCAGTTTGTTTGGATTGAAGTGTTTGGGGAAACTCCATTTGAGATAACAAGGTTTGTGCTTATCATTTTCTATGAATGAAATGATGGACTTAATATGAACTTGTATTGTCCAGGAGGGTGCTGGGCAGTACAAAAGACAGACTTCTGGGGACAAGTCTGGGACTGGAAATTTGCTGGTGTCACTCTGTAATATAGTTCATGAGTGGTTGGCTAAAGCACTCAACTGCTGGGAGTAATTTACATGGTAGAGGCTATGTGTGAGCAGACCAGGAGTGGTTGTTCTCATCAGGGCTGATGAGAGGGGCGGGGAGGGGAAGCCGGTACAAATTACCGGAGCCCGGTGATCCGGAAGGGGGCCCGGGGTCCGGCTTCCCCCCCCCCTCTCGTCGGCCCTGTTTAGCCGGTCCTCCCTTGCTGGGGGGCCCGAAAAAATTTTTTCACCGGGGCCCGAACCCACTCTCGGTGGCCGTGGTTCTCATCGTGAAGCAGTGTAAAAGGCACTCCAGTTTGGAGAATTGAGGTGACACAGTTGTTCAACAGTCCAGATTGTAACCTGGGGAATATCACACGAGCTCATATATATCAAATATCCAAATTTTCAACATCCTTTAAAAATCCAGATATCAGAACTGCCCGCAGGATTCTGGTCTCAGTCTTGCCAATGCCATAAACAGTGGTAAAATCACCACCTTATTCCTCTTCCACTGTTTTTGCAGCCAAGTATTGAATTAGCTTTTTTTGCCAAAGCATTGGACTGGGAGTTCATGTTGAGTTACTTGTCCACTAAAATCCTTTTGTTTTGTTTTTTTAAAGTCACTGCTTTCCAGGATACAATCATCCATTTTGTAGATATAGCCTACATTCCTTGTTCCTAAAAGTGTAACTTTTTGTTTGGCTGTAATAAAGTACATTTTGTTTGAATGGGTCCAGCTTATCAAGCAATCCATATCGCTCAGTATGACAGGTTTGTTCTCATCACTCCACCAAACTGACATCCACAAATTTTATCAGCAGTGATTTTATATTTACTTCCAGATTACTGATGAAAATGTTGACTAGTGTTGGTCCTAGTACTAATCCCTGCAAAATCCCATTAGAAACACTCGCTTTTGAGGATAATTCCCTATTGACAACTTGATTTGGATCTGTCAGTTAGCCAGTTGTTAATTGACTCAACATTTTAATTCTATGATGACATCTAGATTTCAAACCAGAAGAAAATATCCATCGTATTACTTGGGTATTGGATTTTTTTTAACTGGAGTTTGAAATAAATTATTACATATTCACAGTTCTAGCTCACAATTTCAAATTTATGGTAGCAGTATAATTCCAACAGATATTAATGTGGAGACAAAACCATTTAAGACCACATTAAAGTCAGATGCTTTTAGAAACAAGAATAAATATGAGCAAATTTGGCAAAATAGAATAAAATTGGACAAGCAGCATGCATAAAATGCCTTTAGACATAGCAGCAACAATATTTCATTTTAATTTATCTGTGAAAATGAGACCACAGACCCAAAATTGGAATAACCAGGTTTTCTTCTGGGGGGCGGCGGTGGGGGTGAGACCTTAACATTTTAAGTATCAGGGGGTAGCCATGTTAGTCTGTATCTACAAAAACAACAAAGCTGCTCATAGACAAATTATCTGTTTTTGTTTGTTTGTTTGTTTGTTTTTGACAGCCCAATATTTTGGTAACATATGTAATTTCCCCCCCCCCTAAATTTATGCTACATACATCCATTTCCTTTGTTTCACACACAAATGACTGTAAGAGAGTTGGATGTGCATAGGTAATTGATTGCCAATTTTTAAAAAAAGGGTCTAGAGGCGATCCCGGCAATTACAGCTGGTAAGCCTAATTTCAGTACCAGGCAAATTGGTTGAAACTATAGTAAAGAAAAGAATTATCAGACACATAAATGAACACGATTTGTTGGGGAAGAGTCAACATGGTTTTTGTAAAGGAAATCATGCCTCACCAATCTATTAGAATTCTTTGAGGTAATCAACAAATATGTGGACAAGGGTGAGCCACTGGATGTAGTGTACTTGGACTTTCAGAAAGACTTTGGTCCCTCTTAAGCAAAGTAAGTAGTCATGGGGCAAGAGGGAAGGTCCTCTCCTGGATCAGTAATTGGATAAAAGGTAGGAAACAAAGGGTAGGAATAAATGGTCAGTTTTCAGAATGAAGAGAGGTAAATAGCTGTGTCCCCCAGGTGTTTGTACTAGGTCCAATACTGTTCAACATATTCATAAATGATCTGGATAAAGGGATGAACAGTGAGGTGGCAAAATTTGCAGGCAATACAAAATTACTCAAGATAGTTAAGTCCAAAGCAGACTGTGAAGAGTTACAAAGGGATCTAACAAGACTGGGTGACTTGGTAACAAAATGGCAGATGAAATTCAATGTTGATAAATGCAAAGTAATGCACACTGGAAAACATCATCCCAACTATACATACAAAAGTATGGGGTCTAAATTAGCTGTTACCACTCAAGAAAGAGACATTGGAGTCATTATGTATAGTTCTCTGAAAACATCCACTCAATGTGCAGCGGTAATTAAAAAAAGCTGACAGAATGTTGGGACCATTAGGAAAGGGATACATAATAAGACAGAAAATATCATAATGCCTCTATATAAATGCATGGTATGCCCTACGTGCATATCTGGTTTCCCAATCTCAAAATGGATATATTAGAATTGGAAGAGTTACAAAGAAGGGCAACAAAAATGAGTAGGAATATGAAACAGCTTCCATATGAGGAGAAAGGGAAAAAGTCTGGGACTTTTCAGCTTGGAAAAGAGATGACTAAGAGGAGATATGACTGAGGTCTTTGAAATCTTGACTGGTGTGGAGAAAGTGAATAAGGAAACATTATTTACTCCTTCACACAGCACAAGGACTAGGGGTCACTCAATGAATGAATAGGCAGCAGGTTTAAAACAAACAAAAGAAAGTACTACTTCACACAATGCACAGTCAACATGTGGAATTTGTTGCCAGTGGATGTTGTGAAGGTCAAAACTATAACAGGGTTCAAAAAAGAACTAGATAAGTTAATGGAGGATAGATCCATCAATGGCTTTTAGACAGGATGAGGAGGGATGCAACACCATACTCAAAATATCCCTAGTCTCTATGTGCCAGGGGCTGGGAATGAGCAACAGGGAATGGATCATTTGATGATTACCTGTTCTGTTCATTCCCTCTGGGGAACCTGGCAATGGCCACTGTCGGAAGACAGGATACTGGGCTAGATGGACCTTTGGTCTGACCCAGTGTGGCCATTCTTATGCTCTTATGTCATTTTGAAATCCAGTGTAAATATTCATATGGATACAGAAAAGTGTTGCTGTTACTTTGCTCCACTTACCTGGATTTGGGTCATAGTTATTGTAACTCATGTAATTAATAATGGGTATTGTGTGGATACTTACCTTGATACCTGAGTAACTTTAGACAAAATGAAGTAATTGGTTATGTAATTATTTTATTGCCTATACATTTTACCAACCACAATGCTTCCAGTATTATGGATCAAAAAGCAAAATTTCACAAGGAGTAAATTGATAGAAAGTGCAGGAGCTCTTGAGCAATTGCCTATTACAGCAAAACAAGCTCTAGCTAAACCTGACAGACAGACTCTTTGGATCTTTGTAAGAAGATTTGAAAAGTCAAGCACAGGGAAGTTATGCTTCACCTGCACTGGATTAAATGACATCATCTGTAACCTCTTTATCAACTGGCTCACTTCAGATAGTGCTAATTTACGGATGGTCTTCCAAGATAATCATTTTATTTGTTTTCCTTTGGCTATATGAGTGCAGTGGCAAGCCATGCATGTTAATTTAGCCTTGTTAATTTCCTCTTTTATAACAGATATATTTTAGCTATAGAGATACCTGCCTCAACCTTAATAGAAAATAATCAACCATAAAAATCAGTTAAGAAAGTAAAGACCATTTCTCTCTTTAAAAATAAAAATAATCGGCCTGCTTCTTGTCACACAAATTGTCCTTGCCTACACTAGTAAAGACTGTATCGTCAGGCACAGTATAAGGTACCAAATGTCAGTGTGGCTGTTCTCACAAAGATTCTTAGAAAACATTGTGAACATGCTGTAGATTGCAGGAGCCTGTTTCCCCTCTCACTGACAGCCTTCCATTGCCCCTTACTGGAGATGCTGTGCAGGCAACTCTGCACAGTCTAACTTGCATTGTGCTCCTGGCCTCTATGACACCTCCTGTGGGATTTGATTTGCTCCAAAGGAACTAAATGCAGTAAGCCTACAACACAAACCACTAAAGAGGAGGAATATTTACATGCTGCAGGGAACATGTCTTAATTCAGAGAGAAGGCTTGGCTAAAAATTCACTCTTTGAAAAATCATCATATTAAGTTTGTGTTCAAGGATGTATCAGTGTTTGCAGAACAGTATGGCCATATCTTCAAAGCCTGCTGTGCTATTAATATAGCCATTAAAAATATATAATCTCTTTCACATGCAGATTTTCATTATTTATTTGTACATAGTACAAATAACAGAATAATGATATAGCACATGAATGAACAGCAGTGACCGTGCTGTGCTATTATATGAACACACAGTCATGCATATATTTTAGGATATTTTTTATTCCACTAAATATTAGTGAACGAATACATGGCTTGTGTATGTTTTACTTTCAAATTCTGATCCATAAGGGTTATCTCTGCATATGCTTATGATACTCAGTTTCCATGAAATTATTCTATTGGGGAAGGGGAGCAAGAAGTTTGAATCCTTGTGGAAGAGGCCAGCAGTTCTATACTGTTGCCTTGTGGATCTTTTGAGATCCAGGTGCTTCTTGGAGGATTTTCTATAGGCAAGGGCCTTCTATGCAAAGGCTCTTTGACTCCTTACTACTACATGCAATTTTCCCTCCCCCAAGCTCCTGAATAACACCAATAGCTTCACTGACTACTAAGGGTGCTGGAATAATTTGTAGAGTGGGGGTGCTTAATGCCATTGAACCAAACTGTAAACCCTGTATATGATGGAAACAACTTCAAGCCAGGGGGTGCAGTAGCTCCCCCAGCATGCCTAGTTGTAGCATCTATGCTGACTACTGCTACCCCCAGAACATCCCTTCCTGGAAGGTAATATAGTGCAGAGAGAGGACCTGTACAAATCATTGCTGACAGTGTCCGGTAAGTCCAAGTGAGTTACCAATGTGGGATTTTTTGAAGGGAAGAACTGCCACCCCTCTCTTTTTCTGCAGATCTGGGTCCTTAGGCTTAAGCAGAGCTAAAGGGATGGAGAAGTATGCCATAGAACTGGATTCCTTCCCCCTACCACATGTTCCCTGGCCAGATGTGGAATTTTGGGCTCCTTTTCACATGCAGTAGTGGAGGGCAGTGGGATGCCTGTCTGTACAAAGATGTGGTACTATGTGGCATATATATGGCATAATCTGTGATATGGGGTCAAGGCATAAGGCTTATAGATCCCTCCTGTCAATCCACAATGTTTATTTTCAACCCTGGCTATGATTTAACTCTACCTTTTCCTTCTTGGCAATTTTTATCTCAATTTTTTACTTTAATTACCAATTTTACACAGATGACACTCAACTATACATAACCCTGGATACCTTTTAATGACTTCTGTCTTTTCCAAGTAAACTTGTTGCTTCATCTAATTTTTTTTTAATATTTCAAAGAAAAACAATATTTTCTTTGGGCAAGAAGACAGTCTGCAAACTCAACTCATTATCTTGCAGTCTTCTGATTTGAGAAGGAAGAGGTTTCTTTTTTTTTTACTATGCTGTCATCTTTGACTTGGGACACTTCTGCTTCTCTCACAACTTTTATCTCTTCAAGTCCTTTTACTGCAGCCATGACAACATTCCTGTTCACAGTGCTGTCACAAGTTAACTCTCTGCTGAAACGCTGATCTATGCTTTAATCTTCTTTCACCTTCTCTATTGCAGTTCATTTCTCAACAGCCTCTATGGGTTCTGGTCTTAATTTATAGAATGTGGCTGCCAACCTCATCCTGAGAAACACAACAGCAGTTCTATTGGCTCTTCATTCATTTCAGGATCAGTAAAAAGTAGATAAACCTCAAACCTATTTCATGGAATTTTTCTCTCTATTTTCCTTCCCACACTCTCCACAAATATTGCATTGGCATCATCTCTACATGCACACAATTTTGCTGTTGCTGGGACAAGAATTGTATGCTCTGCCATTCTTGTTTCCTGGAAAAGGCTTCCTATGTGTGTCTGCCTTGTGAAATTTCGTTTAATCTCTCAGTGGAAAACACATTTCTTCCTTGCCTTTCATTGTAATTTCTCCCTTGTTTCATTTATTATTTAACTCTGTAATTTTATTATTTAACACTTGAAATCATATTTGAATACAATATATACGACAGATCCATTAGAAAATTGCACTGTATTATCAGTAGATAATAAGATTTCAGGACAAATTACCATTTGTAGAGCTCATTGTTCAGTATCCCTCAAAAATACCACTGCACTAGTGATAACTCTCACTCACTGCTATGATTGAATCCCATTACACAATAAATAATTGCATTATGGTTGCAAGGCCTGGACACTTTACAAGAGAGATTAAATAACTGAAAAAATCCAACTTTGTTTGCTGCACAGAATCTGGAACATCAAACAGCAGAACAAAGTGAGTAGTGTTAAAGAAGGATTAGTACTTGGCATTAAACCCACTCTCCTGAAAGCAATGTTTGTCTGGTCCCAGCAGGGATGAATGACAATCACATCCTAAACCAGTGGCAAAATATCAACTAGTGCATACTAGTTGATAATGTTAAGCCCCTGTGTAAGCATTTAATGAGGAGTAACATCAGCTTGTGCCATGGCTGAATTTTGGTCCACAGGATTTCATATACTAGGGTAGATCACTATTCACTGAAGTCAGGTATCCTACTTCTGGAAGGGATTGATAGAAGATGCTTTCAGAAAAAGATGAAAAAACACATTGCACCTAGCCAATAATACACTGATGTTCACGGGGGAAACTCTGACTCTCTAGTAAACACCAAGGCAAAAAGAAGGCAAGTGTAAAGTCTTGTAACACTTTTTACAGAATCCAAGCAATGTCTGATAAAGAGAGATCTAGTTGATCTGTTTAGAGGTAGATTAAAACAGGATTTTTGGCTTTGGGGCTTCTGCATCAGAAGGAACTTTGTACGGCACTTATGGAGCAGCAGGTACCATGTTACAGGACTGATTGCTGCCAGGCAGTCACCTGCTCTAATACAGAACTCAGGGAAGATGAAATGAGCAGTCCATGGTAACTGAGTCAAATCATCAAGTCATGAAGGAGGAGGTCAGTAGCTGAGAGTCAGGAGCAAAGTCCTCCAACACTTATTCATGGGAGTTACCCTTGAACCTGCATGTAGTCCCAACAGGATCATTTGCTTGCTTGAAGTCAGTAGGACTAGTTGCATGAATAAGGAGAGAGCCCTATGTGACTTGATTTTATCTGGCATGTGCAACCTCCAAGGGGTTTAGGTGAATATGGGCTCAGTATAGTCTTAATCCACCTCTGAATCTTTGAACAGTTTAGGATGCTTCTCCAGTTTGCATTGTGTGACAGATCATTAATAATCAAAGCAACAGTAAAGCACTACATGTGAAGTGTAAATATAATCCCATGTCATCAGAAAATCTGGTATTAAACATATGTACAATCATACTAGTGGATTTATCAAGTGTGTAATAATGCATGCTTGAAACTAGTATATATCCGAATAACAGTATGTTTGCCCAGTTTGCAGTTTTGTATTGGTCTATCCCACATTGAAAAGGGTTATACAGACAGATATACAGCCGAGTGGCTATCTACAAAAATCAGATTACCTTCCATGGCAATGGTGGACTATGATTAAACAATAATAGAATACCATTTATTTACATATTTTTAGATGTTTTCTACATTTTCAAATATATTGATTTCAATTATAGCACAGAACAAAGTGTACAGTGCTCACTTTATATTTATTTTTTATTACAAATTTTTGAGCTATAAAAAACAAAGAAATAGTATTTTTCAATTCAGCTCATACAAGTACTGTAATGCAATCTCTTTATCATGAAAGTTGAACTTACAAACGTAGAATTATGTACAAAAAATATCTGCATTCAAAAATAAAACAATGTAAAACTTTAGAGCCTACAAGTCCACTCAGTCCTACTTCTTGTTCAGCCAGTCACTCAGAAAAACAAGTTTGTTTACATTTGCAGGAGATAATGCTGCCTGATTCAGGTGACATTGTTAACAAGAAAGTGAGAACAGACATTCGCATGGCACTGTTGTAGCCGGTGTTGCAAGATATTTATGTGTCAGATGCCCTAAAGATTCATATGTCCCTTCATCTTCAACCACCATTCCAGAGGACATGCGTCCATGCTGATGATGGGTTCTGCTCGATAACAATCCAAAGCAGAGCAGACCGACGCATGTTGACTTTTATCATCTGAGTCAGATGCCAGCAGCAGAAGATTGATTTTCTTTTTTGATGGTTTGGGTTCTGTAGTTTCTGCATCAGAGTGTTACTCTTTTAAGACTTCTGAAAGCATGCTCCACACCTCATTTCTCTCAGATTTTGAAAGGCACTTCAGATTCTTAAACCTTGATTCGAGTGCTGTAGCTATCTCTAGAAATATCACCTTCTTTGCGTTTTGTCAAATCTGCAGTCAAAGTGTTCTTAAAATGAACAACGTACTGGGTCATCGTCTGAGACTGCTATACTATGAAATACGTGGCAGAATGTGGGTAAAAGGGTAAAACAGAGCAGGAGACATACTATTCTCCCCCAAGGAGCTCAGTCAAAATATAATTAACGCATTATTTTTTTAACAAGCATTATCAGCATGGAAGCATGTCCTCTGGAATGGTAGCTGAAGCATGAAGGGGCATATGAATGCTTAGAACATAAGAACATAAGAACATAAGAAAGGCCGTACTGGGTCAGACCAAAGGTCCATCTAGCCCAGTATCTGTCTACCGACAGTGGCCAATGCCAGGTGCCCCAGAGGGAGTGAACCTAACAGGCAATGATCAAGTGATCTCTCTCCTGCCATCCATCTCCATCCTCTGATGAACAGAGGCTAGGGACACCATTCTTACCCATCCTGGCTAATAGCCATTTATGGACTTAGCCACCATGAATTTATCCAGTCCCCTTTTAAACATTGTTATAGTCCTAGCCTTCACAACCTCCTCAGGTAAGGAGTTCCACAAGTTGACTGTGCGCTGCGTGAAGAAGAACTTCCTTTTATTTGTTTTAAACCTGCTGCCTATTAATTTCATTTGGTGACCCCTAGTTCTTGTATTATGGGAATAAGTAAATAACTTTTCCTTATCCACTTTCTCAACATCACTCATGATTTTATATACCTCTATCATGTCCCCCCTTAGTCTTCTCTTTTCCAAACTGAAGAGTCCTAGCCTCTTTAATCTTTCCTCATATGGGACCCTCTCTAAACCCTTAATCATTTTAGTTGCTCTTTTCTGAACCTTTTCTAGTGCTAGAATATCTTTTTTGAGGTGAGGAGACCACATCTGTACACAGTATTCGAGATGTGGGCGAACCATGGATTTATATAAGGGCAATAATATATTCTCAGTCTTATTCTCTATCCCCTTTTTAATGATTCCTAACATCCTGTTTGCTTTTTTGACCGCCTCTGCACACTGCGTGGACATCTTTAGAGAACTATCCACGATGACGCCAAGATCTTTTTCCTGACTCGTTGTAGCTAAATTAGCCCCCATCATGTTGTATGTATAGTTGGGGTTATTTTTTCCAATGTGCATTACTTTACATTTATCCACATTAAATTTCATTTGCCATTTTGTTGCCCAATCACTTAGTTTTGTGAGATCTTTTTGAAGTTCTTCACAATCTGCTTTGGTCTTAACTATCTTGAGTAGTTTAGTATCATGTGCAAACTTTGCCACCTCACTGTTTACCCCTTTCTCCAGATCATTTATGAATAAATTGAATAGGATAGGTCCTAGGACTGACCCTTGGGGAACACCACTAGTTACCCCTCTCCATTCTGAGAATTTACCATTAATTCCTACCCTTTGTTCCCTGTCCTTTAACCAGTTCTCAATCCATGAAAGGACCTTCCCTTTTATCCCATGACAGCTTAATTTAAGTAAGAGCCTTTGGTGAGGGACCTTGTCAAAGGCTTTCTGGAAATCTAAGTACACTATGTCCACCGGATCCCCCTTGTCCACATGTTTGTTGACCCCTTCAAAGAACTCTAATAGATTAGTAAGACACGATTTCCCTTTACAGAAACCATGTTGACTATTGCTCAAGAGTTTATGTTTTTCTATGTGTCTGACAATTTTGTTCTTTACTATTGTTTCAACTAATTTGCCCGGTACCGACGTTAGACTTACCGGTCTGTAATTGCCGGGATCACCCCTAGAGCCCTTTTTAAATATTGGCGTTACATTAGCTAACTTCCAGTCATTGGGTACCGAAGCCGATTTAAAGGACAGGTTACAAACCTTAGTTAATAGTTCCGCAACTTCACATTTGAGTTCTTTCAGAACTCTTGGGTGAATGCCATCTGGTCCCGGTGACTTGTTAATGTTGAGTTTATCAATTAATTCCAAAACCTCCTCTAGTGATACTTCAATCTGTGACAGTTCCTCAGATTTGTCACCTACAAAAGCCAGCTCAGGTTTGGGAATCTCCCTAACATCCTCAGCCGTGAAGACTGAAGCAAAGAATCCATTTAGTTTCTCCGCAATGACTTTATCATCTTTAAGCGCTCCTTTTGTATTTTCATCGTCAAGGGGCCCCACTGGTTGTTTAGCAGGCTTCCTGCTTCTGATGTACTTAAAAAACATTTTGTTATTACCTTTGGAGTTTTTGGCTAGCCGTTCTTCAAACTCCTCTTTGGCTTTTCTTATTACACTCTTGCACTTAAGTTGGCAGTGTTTGTGCTCCTTTCTATTTGCCTCACTAGGATTTGACTTCCACTTTTTAAAGGAAGTCTTTTTATCTCTCACTGCTTCTTTTACATGGTTGTTAAGCCACGGTGGCTCTTTTTTAGTTCTTTTACTGTTTTTCTTAATTTGGGGTATACATTGAAGTTGAGCCTCTATTATGGTGTCTTTAAAAAGGGCCCACGCAACTTGCAGGGATTTCACTTTAGTCACTGAACCTTTTAACTTTTGTCTAACTAACCCCCTCATTTTTGTATAGTTCCCCCTTTTGAAATTAAAGGCCACAGTGTTGGGCAGTTGAGGTGTTCTTCCCACCACAGGGATGTTGAATGCTATTGTATTATGGTCACTATTTCCAAGCGGTCCCGCTATAGTTACCTCTTGGACCAGCTCCTGCGCTCCACTCAGGATTAAATCTAGAGTCGCCTCTCCCCTTGTGGGTTCCCGTACTAGCTGCTCCATGAAGCAGTCATTTAAAGTATCGAGAAATTTTATCTCTGCATTTCGTCCTGAAGTGAAATGTTCCCAGTCAATATGGGGATAATTGAAATCCCCCACTATTATTGAGTTCTTAATTTTGATAGCCTCTCTAATTTCCCTTAGCATTTCATCATCACTATTACTGTCCTGGTCAGGTGGTCGATAATAGATCCCTAATGTTATATTTTTACTAGAGCATGAAATTTCTATCCATAGAGACTCTATGGAACCTGTGGATTCGCTTAAGATTTTTACTTCATTTGAATCTACACTTTCTTTAACATATAGTGCCACTCCTCCCCCTGCACGGCCTGTTCTGTCCTTCCGATATATTTTGTACCCCGGAATGATTGTGTCCCATTGATTGCTCTCAGTCCACCAGGTTTCTGTGATGCCTATTATATCTATATCCTCCTTTATCACAAGGCACTCTAGTTCACCCATCTTATTATTTAGACTTCTGGCATTTGTGTACAAGCACTTTAAAAACTTGTCCCTGTTTATTAGCCTGTCTTTTTCTGATGTGCCAGATTCTTTTTTATGTGGCTGTTTATCATCTGATCCGGCCCTTACATTATACTTTTCAGTCCTCTGCTCCTGACCATATCTGGACATAAATACCTTGCAAAACTGGCTACAAAAGTGCCATGCGAACGCCTGTTCTCACTTTCAGGTAACATTGTAAATAAGAAGCCGCAGCATTGTCTCCCATAAATGTAAACAAACTTATTTGTCTTAGCGATTGGCTGAACAAGAAGTAGGACTTGTAGGCTCTAAAGTTTTACATTGTTTTCTTTTTGAGTACATTTGTAAGTTGCACTTTCATGATAAAGGATTGCATTATGGTACTTGTATGAGGTGAATTGAAAAACACTATTTATTTTGTTTATTATTTTTACAGTGCAAATATTTGTAATCAAAATAATAATATAAAGTGAGCAGTGTACATTTTGTATTCTGTGTTGTAATTTAAATCAATATATTTGAAAATGTAGGAAAAAACTCCAAAAATAGTTAATACATTTCAATTTTCATTCTATTGTTTAACAGTGCAATTAAAACTGTGATTAATCACGATTAATTTTTTTAGTTAATCACGAGTTAACTGCGATTAATCGACAGCCCTAATTTTTATTTGCGCTACCTTATTTATACCAAAATAACTGAGTCTGTTTCTATAGATTTAAGTCTAACTTTATTCTCATATGATCTTTGAAAAACAGTTATACCTGCCTTATTTATAAGAAAGAATATGTAAATATATACATTTTTCATGTTATGGGATGAATTAGTGGTTTTGGGGATGTTGCATAGTCTATCCATTGTGTAGTATGTATATAAAGATATAAAGGTTTTTCTTTATGATATTATTATATGTTGTTACAACATCATTTTATTGTGCTGGTAAAACTAGAAATTATAATCTAAGAACTAAAGATTAAGGCACAAGGTTAAAAGTTCAAACCCCTGTCTGCAGGGAAGCACAAGATCTAGTGAGGCTGACTCATTTTATATTGCTTTGGATTTATAGATAGTTGTGGGGTTGGTTTTTTTTGGTATTTAAGTGAAATGAAGAAGAAAACAGATTGTTTCATTTTAGGTTGCTTTAGTTTCACAAGAATCCTCTTAAAATACCTGAACATCTACACAAGGTTTTGGATTTATTTTATTTACATTTCTCAAAACCTGGCCACGTCACAGTTAGTTTACTCCGTCAAATATCCTTCTCATCTTGTATTAATTACTTCTATAATTGGATTTAATTTATTAGCTACTTCTTTGATGAGAAATTCATTTTGTCCCCTTTTTTCCAGCAACACTAGCATTTCATCATTGCAATAAATGGCAATAAAAATAATGCTTAAACAGATATACTCAGAATGAGGCTCGCGAGGTGCAAGTGACTCTTTAATGTGTCTCCTGCGGCTCTTTGCAGCACATGATATTAAAACAGTATGATTTAATTAATAACCAGTCTAAGTTATTAATCAATCGGGGTGCTTTTACAATGGTATTAATCAATTGTAGATGAAAAAATAATAATGCACATTTTGCTGTGAGAATTATATATATGATAAAAATAGTAAATGAAACAATGAATTCACACAATGGTGACTTTTTTGGGTAATGTTGATTGCTAATTTGGCTCCTGAACCACTGAGGTCTGAGTATCGCTGTGCTAGAAGGTGCCAGCTAAGTCTTTAGGGTTTGATTCTATGCTGCAACTCCAGGAAGAGCAGACCAAGGGAAAAGGGCTGCAGGGTATCCCATAATCCCCATAGTGCCATGCAGCGTGGGTATTCCCCCATCCATCTGCAACACATCTCCTACACTGGGATTTGTGATAGGGAAACATAGGGCTGATTATAGTGGCCCTACAGTGTGCCTATGCAGGGATATTCTTCCCCAGACCAGTTGACTGTATATTTGAGGCCCCTAGTTGCTGCCAGAATGGGGGACAGAATCTGTCCTTTTTTTCTCGATACCTTCCATATTCAGAATGTCTTAAACTCCCGTTTTTCATCTGTGTAATTCCTGACTTCCTTCTGATGAAGTCTGGATGGAGAAGCAGAGCCTGCTGATCTCTCTGGTGGCATTGAATTTTCAGCAGTGGCTCAAGAAGACCCTCTTAATGTGAATTGAAAACAATGATAGACAAACTGCAAAAATTAGAAAAATAATAGCATAGATACTGGCAGCAGCTAGTAGACATATATTTTAGCTTGGCAACAGGTATGTTATTTGGACATTAGAGTTTTAAATCAAAGGTATTACTTTTTCTAAAACCAATTTACGACTTGCTATTAACACCCTAGGCCATGTTAAACATTCCCTTACTTTGTGAGAAGTTCCAGTGAAAACCAGTTACTTTCACAGTGTGCACAGATGGTACCATTGAACCATTAATTGCACTCATCTATTGTCCTGAGGGGAGGCATGTGATGAAGAACCTAATGACTTAAGTAAGGGATAAAAAATGGTAGAACATAAGGGTACTTCTTTTAAATGTTGTAATAAGGGTATAGTAATTTATGGGACACGGTGCTTTTTAAGGACTCTGCTTACAATTGCAGTTTCACCAATTCAGATACTAGCTTCTGCCTCCATTCCTAGCTCTAGCTAATAAATCTGAACTCCTCCACTAATGGGGAGGGGAGGGGAGTTTGCATGCCTAAATTCTTACCAATTAGCATCTCATGCATTGCCTTTCTATGACATCTTCTGTGAATCCAAGACTCTGCCTTTTTAATGACTCAAGGCTTAATAAGCCTGAGCTCATTGATTGTAAGTAACACAAATAATGGAGGAAAGCATCTACAGGTAGCAGAATATTTTGCCTCATTTTCTTCCAGAACTACCACCTCTTTAAAGGTTATTAATTACTCTTACTGAGTATTCAATAAAATCATGTGTTTCTATTGAAACAGAATTGCTTACGCACAGTGCATCATAAACTAATTATTTCTCAATTAAAAGGAGTCCCTTGAGAGACTGGTACTCACTTTTTTCTGACATCTTCTATAAGACACAAAAATGGTTTACTTTTGTCTAGGGATGCGAGAATAATTTATAATTATTAATTTACTTAATCTATCACTAGTTCACAAATGGATCACAATTTTTGAAGTTACCATATTTGCAAGAATAATTCTTGGTAGTGGCTTGTTCATGAGCAGTTCATTATGAGTATTTGGTATAAATACAAACACAAAGCAAATCTTTGGTTTGGAGTACTGGGGTACTTGAACACAGTTTGATACAAAATACAACCATGAATGTACTATAAAGAGAAACCACCAACTACACCTCTACCCCGATATAACGCGACCCGATATAACACGAATTCAGATATAACGCAGTAAAGCAGCGCTCGGGGGGGGGCAGGGCTGCGCGCGCCGGTGGATCAAAGCAAGTTCGATATAACGCAGTTTCACCTATAATGCGGTAAGATTTTTTGGCTCCCGAGGACAGTGTTATATCGGGGTAGAGGTGTATCACAGATTGTACTAGCAGAGACCACTGTAGAAGGTTTCTATATCTTCTAATTTCAAGCATTTAAAGTTCCAAAATAACATTATAAAAGGGTTGAAATCATATCAGAGTCAAAGCAATAGTATTTAGTTTAGTCTCTTAAAGTATTGGCAACTTTTACATGATTTTTCCCCCGCACATCATGTGCTAATTGAGGATTTTCTTAAAGCTCCTGGAAGAATTTGATTAGATGAGAATTTCAGTTTAAAAAAAATATTTCTTGGCTTCAGGCTGTGGAGAAAAGCTTGAAAATGTGACTCAAGCATATCCTAAAGGCTCAAACAAAATAAAAACCCATTAAAAGTCATTATTTTGTTTTTCTTTTTCCTTTTTTTAAGTTTGGGGGGGCAGGGAGGAACAAGGCTGCTTTATGATTTTTGAACATTTTGGGGTTGACAATATTGTTAAAATAATTTTCTTTATCTTTAAAAACATCTGGTCAGAAAAGGGAGAAACAGCTTTGCAAAAAAAAACACCCCAAAACCTTAATTCTCCAACCTGTTCATTCCGTGAAAATTTAAACATTGAAATAAAAAAAGTATTCAAGCATTAAAAAGAAAAAAAAAGGACCAGGACTATAGCTTAAAAAATAAAGGGTTGGGTACATGGAATTATGCAAAAATCTTTAATTTTGTAAACTTCAATTTGTTCTTTTAAATGCATAGAGCTTATGAATGTCTCTGAATGTGAAGATATTGGAGAATGATGTCTTCCTGTATTTTTCCTGACTCTGCAAAACACTTAAGCAGCTTCTGACTTTTAAGCATGTGTTAAATTCCATCCCTATGAGGTAAATCACTTAAGCATGTGCTTTAAGTGCTTTGCTGAGATAGGGTCTCAAAGTTGTAGCACAAACTACCCTGGATTGCCTTCCCAAAGTTCCTCAGTGAGCCATGACCTTGTAGGACCAGCTCTAGAAGTTAAGGGTAGCTGTGCTATTGAAATCATCTGGAAATCTCAGCCTATGTTGTTCTGGAGTGATGGCAGTATTGTAGTGTTTCCCCCCCCCCCCAAAGTATAGAAATAAATGGCAGTTACCGTGGGTACATACAGTGGAAAACAGGGTTTTATATTGTGAGCACTTTTCAGTCAAGAATTATACTGAGACTTATTTCATATAGGCCATTGCAGGATATTGGATAGTGATAACTTTAGATAACTACTGACTTGGGTTAGTTTTAAACTGATAAGTCAGAGGTAGAAGGCTTCACATCCCATAATCAATGTCTTTAGCTATCTGATACCCACAGAAGATTTTGATTTATACAGTTATCAAAAGAAGAAAAAACTGAAAGAGGAGCTTCAGTGAGGTTCTGAGGTTCTACACAGTTGCCATGATGTACCAGGTAATGGGGATCCATGTTATATAATTACTTTATAGACAATCAAAGCCTCAAGGAACATGAAATGATGATAGAATCATCATAATGAATGATGATGTGTTAATATTTCCATCAATTCAGAGTGGGAAAGTTGGTTGGCAGTACTCTGTTATTCCTGCATAATTATTTCTGAGAGATCATTGTTGTGTTAAAATGGAATTTCATTCCCAAAGAATGTATAATATTAGACTTTCAGTAAGTTTATGTATCTTTACTATTGCAAATTACTTTAGTAATATTGTTGTTTACTGTTTAAGCCCTCTGCTTCTTGAATTACTGCAATTACTTTGGAAAACAAGATAACCAGGTAATTATGAGTTGTTTCTACCAAATTACAGTTTGGACAATAATGGGTCATAAATTTTAACATGTTTGGAAGAACAGTAAAGGAAATGCAGTTGGTGATGCTGCAGAAAAATTCTGTATGATTTATTTGTTAAAATCCACCCTCGTACACTGTATCTGACTCATTCTCTATTAAACTTAAGCCATAAAGTTTCTAAAGAACTTTACGCTGAAAGAAGAACATAACTCTTTCATAAGCTCTGTAGTTCTTCTCTATTAATGAATCACAAATATTAACTTTTTAGTAACATATCAAAAAAGTGAGTTCATGTGACTGATTAACAAATTATCGAACAACAACAAAAATTAGTGTTTGCATCAAGTGCTGGTCCCTATGTGTATTCTACTCTGGGTACAGCCTGAGCCTGGACAATTGTTGCTAGCAGTGTCTGTTGTTGTGTGCCTGCCCACTTCATTTCCTTGTTCTCTGAACCGAGGGTATAAGGGGCTCTGTGGATAAGCCGCCTCTAAAATTCCTTTGTATCACTTCATGGTCTGAGATGGAACCTCTTCTGTGTCCACCAAGTTAATCTTCAGCACTTTCCTGTAAATATTGTTCTTTGAGTGATTGCAGATTTCCATTCCACTGTAGGCATGTGCATGCCTTGGGCACAGGTGTCAGAGATTTTTTTTCCCCTCAGCAGTACCCATCAGGATGGCTTTAGCCATGCACCACTGTTCCCTGGTCTAAGGGTGTGAAGCTGCCCCCAACCCCTCTCAGCTCCTATTTACCGCCTGTGATGGTTGTTGGAATGATTTCAGACTTTTTTATTCAAGTGCTTCCCTCACTTGTTGTAAATAGTTGCAGTTAATTATTGTTAGTTGTTAGTTGGTTCATTGAGTAAGTTAGTGGTAGGTTTCCTTTTTTGGTGTCCTTTGCGTCCATTTCTTTTCTTTTGGAACTGGTCTAGGTAATGGAAGGATGCTTCGCTCCCCAGGGTTCAAGTCCTGAGGGATATGCTCAAAGCTCATGAGTGTCAGTGATCCTCATCTGACCTGCCTGAACTACATCAAAAGAAGATGTCGACATTAGTGACAAGTGTCACATCTGCAAGGGCTTCAAACCTCACTTGAAGAAGAATAGAGCAATGAGGCTGAAGTGCTTGCTTATAGATGCAGCAATTTGACCCCCATCTGAGTCATCATATGGGGAGAGAACCCCAAGTACTTCAGCATTGGTAGAGAGTGCTCCGCCAGATGTATCTTTAGCTCCACGGTCCTGATCCCTGGTACCAAAGAAGAGAGACAGACTTTCCTCGGGCTCAGCGTCTCATTCTTCCATCTTCGAAGGCATTTTGAGGCAAGATAGGGGCAAGAACTCTACAGACTGTGTGGCAGAGAGAGCCACCCCAAAAGCTTTGCCTATTGAGAGGGTTCATTGCCTCCAGAGCCTGTGGCAGGTCTCTTGAGGTTGTCCCCTGAGAGACATCTGAGGAGCCAACAATTGATGCTGCTGCCATCTACCCCAGAGGCATATGCAGCCACAAGAGACTTGCTTAGCTTCTCGGTACTGATTTCATCATAACTGGAAACCGTCTAACCACTTCTTGCCCCTGAGGTTCAACCCTCACCGCACTGAGACCCCCCAGTATCACTGTCTAGACCTCCTCTCAAACCAGTTTTTTTGAGAGGGAAATCTCCCTGGATTTCTCTGGTACCACCATCCCTGGGTTCAGGTGACCATTCTCAGGTACAATCTGTAGCAGCGCCTCCACTGTCTGAAACTTCTGACTCCTCGTCTTTGGACTCGGAAATGCTGTCCTCTCTATCCTGGCTAGGATATAGCACTTACAAAGTCATCTGGGCCATGGACAATGCAGCTTCCCCAACATTGGCCTTTCCCTCGGGGCAATGACCTGAACAATCATAGAATCATAGACTTTAAGGTCAGAAGGGACAATTATGCTCATCTAGTCTGACCTCCTGCACAATGCAGGCCACAGAATCTCACCTACCCACTCCTGTATCAAACCTGTGTCTGAGCCATTGAAGTCCTCAATCATGGTTTAAAGACTTCAAGGTGCACAGAATCTTCCAGCAAGTGACCTGTGTCCCACACTGCAGAGGAAGGCGAAAACCCCCCAGGGCTTCTGTCAATCTGCCCTGGAGGAAAATTCCTTAATATGGCGATCAGCTAAACCCTGAGCATGTGGGCAAGACTCACCAGCCAGACATCCAGGAAAGAATTCTCTGTAGTAACTCAGATCCCACCCCATCTAACATCCCATCACAAGCCATTGGGCATATTTACCGCTAGTAGTCAAAGACTAATTAATTGCCAAAATTAGGCTATCCCATTATACCATCCCCTCCATAAACTTATCAAGCTTAGTCTTGAAGCCAGATATATTTTTGCCCCCACTACTCCCCTTGGAAGGCTGTTCCAGAACTTCACTCCTCTGGTGGTTAGAAACCTTCGTCTAATTTCAAGTCTAAACTTCCTGATAGCCAGTTTATATCCATTTGTTCTTGTGTCCACATTGGTACTGAGCTTAAATAATTCCTCTCCCTCTCTGGTATTTATTCCTCTGATCTATTTATAGAGAGCAATCATATCTCCCCTCAACCTTCTTTTGGTTAGGCTAAACAAGCCAAGCTCTTTGAGTCTCCTTTCATAAGACAGGTTTTCCATTCCTCGGATCATCCTAGTAGCCCTTCTCTGAACCTGTTCCAGTTTGAATTCATCCTTAAACATGGGAGACCAGAACTGCGCACAGTATTCCAGATGAGGTCTCACCAGTGCCTTGTATAACGGTACTAACACCTCCTTATCTCTACTGGAAATACCTCGCCTGATGCATCGCTTTTTTCACGGCCATATCACATTGGCGACTCATAGTCATCCTGTGATCAACCAATACTCTGAGGTCCTTCTCCTCCTCTGTTACTTCCAACTGATGCCTCCCCAGCTTATAACAATAGTTCTTGTTATTAATCCCTAAATGCATGAGCTTGCACTTTTCACTATTAAATTTCATCCTATTACTATTACTCCAGTTTACAAGGTCATCCAGATCTTCCTGTATGATATCCTGGTCCTTCTCTGTATTAGCAATACCTCCCAGCTTTGTGTCATCCGCAAACTTTATAGCACATTCCCACTTTTTGTGCCAAGGTCAGTAATAAAAAGTTTAAATAAGATTGGTCCCAAAACCGATCCCTGAGGAACTCCACTAGTAACCTCCCTACAGCCTGACAATTCACCTTTCAGTACGACACGTTGTAGTCTCCCCTTTAACCAGTTCCTTATCCACCTTTCAATTTTCATATTGATCCCCATCTTTTTCCAATTTAGCTAATAATTCCCCATGTGGAATCGTATCAAATGCCTTACTGAAATCGAGGTAAATTAGATCCACTGCGTTTCCTTTGTCTAAAAAATCTGTTACCTTCTCAAAGAAGGAGATCAAGTTGGTTTGGCACAATCTACCTTTTGTAAAACCATGTTGTATTTTGTCCCAATTACCATTGACCTCAATGTCCTTGACTACTTTTTCATTCAAAATTTTTTCCAAGACCTTGCATACTACAGACGTCAAACTGACAGGCCTGTAGTTGCCCGGATCACTTTTTTTCCCTTTCTTAAAGATAGGAACTATGTTAGCAATTCTCCAGTCATATGGTACAACCCCTGAGTTTACAGATTCATTAAAAATTCTTGCTAATGGGCTTGCAATTTCATGTGCCAGTTCCTTTAATATTCTTGGATGAAGATTATCTGGGCCCCCTGATTTCGTCCCATTAAGCTGTTCGAGTTTGGCTTCTACCTCGGATGTGGTAATATCTACCTCCATATCCTCATTACCATTTGTCATCCTACCATTATCCCTAAGCTCCTCGTTAGCCTCATTAAAGACTGAGGCAAAGTATTTGTTTAGATATGGGGCCATTCCTAGATTATCCTTAACCTCCACTCCATCCTCAGTGTTTAGCGGTCCCACTTCTTTCTTTCTTTGTTTTCTTCTTATTTATATGGCTATAGAACCTTTTACTACTGGTTTTAATTCCCTTTGCAAGGTCCAACTCTACATGGCTTTTGGCCTTTCTAACTTTATCCCTACATGTTCTGACCTCAATAAGGTAGCTTTCCTTGCTGATCACTTCCATCTTCCATTCCTTGTAGGCTTTCTGCTTTTTCTTAATCACCTCTCTGAGATGCTTGCTCATCCAGCTTGGTCTACAATTCCTGCCTATGAATTTTTCCCCCTTTCTTGGGATGCAGGCTTCTGATAGTTTCTGCAACTTTGACTTGAAGTAATTCCAGGCTTCCTCCATCTTTAGATCCCCAAGTTCTTCAGTCCAATCCACTTCCCTAACTAATTTCCTTAATTCTTTAAAGTTAGCCCTTTTGAAATCAAAAACCCTAATCACAGATCTATTTTTGTTTATCCTTCCATTTAGTTTAAACTGAATTAGCTCATGATCGCTCGAACCAAGGTTGTCCCCTACAACCATTTCTTCGATGAGGTCCTCACTACTCACCAAAACCAAATCTAAAATGGCATCCCCTCTTGTTGGTTCAGCAACTACTTGGTGAAGGAATCCATCAGATATCGCATCTAGGAAAATCTGAGCCCTGTTATTATTACTAGCACTTGTCCTCCAGTCTATATCTGGGAAGTTAAAGTCTCCCATGATCACACAATTCCCATTAGTATTTATTTCATTAAAAAAATTAAAAAGGTCTCTATCCATATCCAAATCAGCTACCGGCGGTCTATAGCACACCCCAAGCACTATCTCAGAGGAGGCTCTAGTAGCTTTCTTCCCCAATGTGATTTTTGCCCAGACAGACTGTCTTATCCATTCCATCCCTTCTTATTTCTTTAGAGTCTACCTCATCATTGATATACAATGTTACTCCACCACCTTTGACTTTATTTCTGTCTTTCCTAAACAGCACATACCCTCCAATACCTGTACTCCAGTCATGACTACTATTCCACCATGTTTCTGTTATCCCTATAATATCCGGTTTCACTTCCTGCACCAGTAACTCTAGTTCCTCCATTTTGTTACCTAGGCTCCTCGCATTGGTGTACAAACATCTTAATTCTTGCTGTTTGGCTTCACTCACATTCTTTACTCGATTAGGCCCAGACATTCTACCACCAGTATCACCTATTAGACTGGTATCTACACTACTCTTCCTCCTTATGTCCATTCTCCTACCCACTGCTGTATCCTTTCTTACTTCGTTTTCTTCCCTCTCAATGTTAAAATCTGGCGTGGAGATTACGTGGACATCTCCCAACCATCTGCCCTCAATTCCTAGTTTAAAGCTCTCTTAATCAGTTGTGCCAGCCTCCATCCTAGAAGTCTATTTCCCTCCCTACTCAGGTGAAGTCCATCCCGAGAGAACAGTCCTCTGTCCATGAATGCCTCCCATTGGCCATACATCCCAAAGCCCTCCTTATAGCACCACTGCCTGAGCCATCTGTTGATCACCATAATCTTGTCACACCTTTGTTGCCCTTCTCTAGGAACAGGCAGAATTCCACTGAAGATCACCTGAGCCTCGATTTCCTTAAGTGTCTTCCCCAGCCTGGCATAGTCTCCCTTGATGCATTCCAGTGAGAATCTAGCCGTATCGTTCGTTCCCACATGAAGGGCAATCAGCAGATTCTTTCCCGCTCCCATTAGGATCCTCTTCAGCCTGAGGTCCACATCCCGTATCTTAGCGCCCGGCAGACAGTACACCCTTCTGTTCTCTGGATCCACTCTGGTTACAGGCCTGTCTATTCTTCTCAGTAAGGAGTCTCCAATCACATAGACCTGCCTTTTCCTGGTGACGGTGTGATTCTCCGGTCTATCCCCTGTTCCCTCTGGCTGCAAGTCCTCTTGATTCCTATTCACCTTTTCAATCCTCTGCAACCCATCCGGTATCCTCCTGGGGCTCATGTTTGGTGTCATCTCCATTGACTCTTCCCCTCTCCTTATAGGGCTAGCTGCTCTTCTCTTCTTCCTTGCCCTCTCACCTTCAGCGACCACCTGCTGTGCCCCTTCTTCATTTTCCAACTCCGCAAACCTGTTCCTGAGCTCTATTGCTCCTTCACTAGCCCGTCTTTTCCTCTGCCTGGTTCACTTAGTCACATGCTTCCACCGTCCACTTTCCTCACCCAGCAGTCTCCCCTCAGAGTTCTCTGGTCCTGCTTCCATCTGCAAGTCTGAGCTTTTCCCTTCGTCCTCATCATGTCTTTGCTCCATCATCTGCTCGAACCCCCTTCTAAACTCGACCAGAGTTTCCACCTGCATCTCCAATCCTCGGATCTTTTCTTCCATCAGCTCTATCAGGCGGCACTTCATGCAGACAAAACTCTTTTCAGGTACCCCCTCCAGGATCATATGCATGCCGCAGCTTCCACATCCAGTCATCTTCATTGTGTCTTCCACTGCTTGGGTCACTACAACTGCTGCCTCTGTATCTGTCATAGGCTTCTCACCTAAATCCTGTAAATCTGGGAAACACAAACCAAACCAAAACACCTCCACCCACAGCAAAACAAACCCCCAACAAGCACCAAAACACTGCTAGAACACTGCACACTCCCTTCACTAGCCTATGTGTTCCTCTGCCTGCCTCTTAGTCTTCCCCCAAACTCCCCCTGTAAACTCCCATTCAAACTCCCCTGTTTACAGCTCTGTTTGCTGGCTCCTGTGCCGCTGCAGCTGTCTATGGGGCAATGACCTGGACAATGATGGGTCTTTGGTACATACTAGTGGTCGTCACAATATGTTGTAGGCAGGACTCTGAAGTAAATTCCCTTCAGCAGTTCAGGATCATCATTTGTTGTTTTTCGAAGGACTAAACAAGTTTACTTAGAGCCAAAATGGTAGTCCTGCTGCATCTCTTGGATATATCTGCTTCCAGGTTATGTAACCATTTGATATGATTTGTACCAGGATAACTTTGATGTTCTCGGCCAAATAACAGGGAGGGTCAAGCAAGGAAAGCCAGTGGCTATATCAATTCCTAAATGCTCAGAGTTTCACCAGATTTCACTTCAGTGGGAATTAAAATCAATGGGAATTGTGTGGCTGAATCACATGCTGCTCTTTTAAAAAGTTCTGATTTGTGTTTGGGTTGTTGTTAGCATCTTTCAGTCATCAAGTGTGGTATTTTCAGAAGCACACAGTATTGACCTAATTCAGTCCTCATTGAAGTCAATTGTAAAATTCCCATTTTAGACCCATGCTGACTGCTTTTGAAAATCCTCCCAGAAATCCTTAGAACCTTGACTCTCTTAGACATAGTTATGGACCTTTATGTTCATATAAGTCTGTTTCATTTAGTATGTAACTCAGAGCAGAGGTTCTTCCTTCAGGAAATGGGCCTGCTTGGTTATGACTTAACTCTCCTACTTGGGCTTTTCCTGGGACCATCACGGAATTCCTTCATCTGCCCTAGTAGAGACAATCATAAAAGGATTTGGATATCTGGTAGAACTGTCCTTACCACTGAGTTAACAATAAAGCCAAACACCAGAAAGTGGGGAAGAAGAGGAGATTTAACCTTATGCAGCATATGTAGACTTTGGACCTCATTCTTGGGTATAGTCAAGTTATGCTCCATACAGGACTCACTGCTGTAGCTTCCCAATTCCCCAGTTTGCTCCCCCAGAATCAGTTAGAGACTCTTAGGTCCAACCTGCTGGCAGGAATAGCTGGAGCATAAAAATGTTTATACCTTAGCCTGATGTGCTGTGGGGGTTGCAAGGGACAGCGAGGTTCTAAGCCATCACAATTTCCTTGAACTATAGGTTTCCCTATACTTGAGGAATTCCCAGCTGACTAAATCTGCTGGCGCTAAGGCCCCTTTGTGCTGGCTGAGAAGGCCATGGGGCCGGATCAGAGTGGAGAATCAGGTACACCTCTACCCCGATATAACGCGACCTGATATAACACGAATTCGGATATAACACGGTAAAGCAGCGCTCCGGGGACGCGGGGCTGCGCGCTCCGGCGGATCAAAGCAAGTTCGATATAAAGCGGTTTCACCTAAAATGCAGTAAGATTTTTTGGCTCCCAAGGACAGCATTATATTGGGGTAGAGGTGTATTTGGATCAGGGTAGGAATACTGCCTATTCAAGCAAGTCTGTTGCTGTTCACCTGTGCCTGGTAACTCAATCTCTTACTAGGGCTGTATCTACATTTGAGCTTGGAGGTCTGATTACCAGCTTGCATAAAAGTAGCTGTGCTAGCATTGCTTGAGTTAGCAAGCTAAAAATAGCAGTGTAGCCCAGGGCAACATAGGCAGCAGCTTGGGCTAGCCGCCCGACTATGTACCAACCTGGATCCCCTGAGTATCACACCTCCCAGCTTAAATGTAGATGTAGCCAAAGACTGCCAAAGGCCTTTGTTGTTGTAAAGCAGAGCTATGTTTGTGAAATATCCTTTATACTGTGTGAACTGGTATGGAAAGAAAAGTGTACAGTGTGAAAAGAAAAGAACTGGTATGGAAAGAAAAGTGAACAATGCTTTTGGAATGGTCAGTCATTAAGCTGTTTTTCAAGAAATTGAACGTTAAGAAACCAAGAGATGAGTTTATAACTGCAGTATTTTTACACTAATAAATACTGCTTAATAACATAAAATTTGTGCATAACAATTAAAAAGGTGAACTTTTAAAGGGTTCATTAGACTACCAATCAGCACTCCAGCCACAAATCTGTTGTCTTAATTTAAGAGAATAGAAGCTCATAAGTTTCTCTGAGATCTACTTGCCCTTCCAGCTGTCGGTTGACGCAGCTACTTTGATGCACTATTTCTTGATGCTGTATTATTTTATTCAAATTCTTTAAAAAAAAAGAAAAGAGAGGCCGCACAGGTTTAACATGCTCCTTTTAAAAATCTTTCTATCATACCTAGGTACTGAAGCCCAGACGGTGTGTTCACTGTGCAGTCAGAGGAATCTGGAAAACTCTTCTTTAAAGGCAAACAGAAAAAAGATCTTTTAAAAGAAGGGATTACACTACAAAACGTAAAGAATTTTGTTCTTGGAATCAATAGGGCATGGAGTGAAACTAAGGGGATGTCTACACATACAGTGCTGCAGTGGCGCAGCGGCACCGGTGCAACTACACAGCTGTAGCGCTTTAGTGAAGATGCTACTACACCTATGGGAGAGCTTCTGCTGTTGGCATAGTTAATCCACCTCCATGAGAGGTGGTAGCTACGTTAAAGGGGGAAGCTCTCCTTTGACATAGTGCTGTCTACACAAGGGATTAGGTCGGTATAAATACATGGATTTTTCACTCCCATGAGCAACGTAGTTATAAATAAATAAATTAATGGAGATATCCCATCTCCTAGAACTGGAAGGGACCTTGAAAGGTCATCAAGTCCAGCCCCCTGCTTTCACTAGCAGGACCAAGTACTGATTTTGCCCCAGATTCCTAAGTGGCCCCCTCAAGGATTGAACTCACAACCCTAGGTTTAGCAGGCCAATGCTCAAACCACTGAGCTATCCCTCCCCGATGTAAGTTTGTAGTGTAGACCTGGCCTAAGAATCGATATGGCATGAGGAGGGTTTAAGAAAATGACTTTAAGCAGGGGTAATTAATGGGTATAATTAACTACAAAAGGAAGCAGAAAAAGACATAAAGGTGAGTGCATTCAAAAATGAAAAACTCACCGATACATATGTAAATATTGTAGGTGGTTGAGTCCTGTTGCCATCTCCTGTCTAAAAATAATACGGTGGGTCTCATTCTGCCTGGTTACCACTGTGCAACGACATTGACTTTAATAGGCATTGTATCCATGTAGCTGAAAATGGAATTGGGGCTAATTTCTAGTTTCTCTCCTATGCTTTTCTTGTACAGAAGGAAGCTACAAAGGGACAAAGAACGTGCCCAACTACATTGTTCATAGACTACTTCACTGTCAAGTATGGTATACTACTTTTGAGCAGTAGCCACTACTTGATACTTCAGAGGAAGATTTAATCACTGTGCTTTCTCTTTCCCCAGACAGTATATTAATGTGAAATATATTGAATGCTGTATATGGAGGAGAAGAAAGAGGTGTTTCTGTGAATCGTTCCTGACTTTTCTGACAATCCGATTAAGCCCTAAAGCATGAGATTTAGCTAATCTCATTTCACCATCTCGTAGGTACACAATTAGGGTCAAAAATAAAGTTTGAACTCTTAATTCAAAATCTCTTTGAAAAAGACAGCTAAAGCAGTGTTCATGGTAATGCACATAGTTTCCTCTCTTTCATCTTTGGAAAATCTAACTTTAGGTTCATGTTTGAAATTGATTACTTCTGCATGTTTGGCAGCTTTATCTTTTGGTATTTGTTTCCTAATAAAGTGGGCAGAGGTCAAAAAGTTGCATCCATGTTGAAAGTTTTGGCTAGAGTGTGACTTTTCTCTACAAACATAATGGGAATCTATAGAAACTTTAACTTTTCAACCAATACAATTTTCAGTTGCACTCAGTGGTACAGGTCATTTTAGTAAATTATATGACATAATACTTTTTTTTCCAAAGCAGTTTTAATGGAAAATGTTTTTCTTTATGATTGTTTATACAGAGGATGTGAGACCAGATTTTGCTTTTCATTTGGGTTGGTCTGGATATAACAAATTAAATGTTAGTTTTTTATATTCATCTTTGATCAGATATAAAAAATACATGAAAATTAATTGGTGGGATAATATTAGAAGAAGAAGAACCATAATGCTGCCATAACACAAATCATTTCATTAAGCAAATCATGCATCCTTGGTCTTGTTTCCATTTTATTTCAGAAAGTAATTACAATAGTAATGAAGTAGTTATCCCAAACATTGTATCTAAAGGTTCAATACATTTTTGCTTATTTAAGAAAGGGGAGGAGGGGACATTAAGAGGTGACTTGAATGCCAAGAATGGTTGAGTGGGGAAGATACATCAGCTTGCCATTTAAAGGGCAAACAGCTGTCTTGATATACAGCGTACAAATATTTTTCTCAGTTAATGTTCAGGATACATGTTAATGATGTAATGGGTCATTACAGTGCTTTTATTCCTCTACAGGATACTATTTTGAATCCAGTTTAAGTTGGTAATGATTGAAGCTACTTGATGACTCATCAGTAGAGCCCTGCAAATCGGTGGATATCCGCTTCATATCCGCGGATATCCACGGACCGTGTTTGCGGATTGGGTGCAGATAGAAATTTTTTATCCGTGCAGGGCTCTACTCATCAGTGGATTACATGAAATGTTGAGTTGATGGTCTGTCTCCTCCACATTGCTAGTAGGCAGATATCCACACTGGAAAAAAGAAATCATCATCACACAGGGGCAGATATGCATACTTATTGGCAGTCTTAAAAGAATGTCAAAGGGTATGAATGGGCCTGGAGTCTCAACATCTCTCATCCTAGAGGCCATCTATTCAGAACTGAGTTGAGGTCAGGCAAGGTAGTATGGGAATTTGCATTACAACTGTCCATGCTGCATAGCTATTTTAAAGATCAATATACATACTGGCTTCCATAACCATGGTATCCGAGCACCTCTCAGATGTTAAAGAGCTTAGGATGGATGGTCCACTGATTAGACCATTAGCCTGGGACTTGAAAGACCTCAGTTCAAGTTCCTGTTTCACCACAGACTTCCTGTGTGATTTTGAGCAAGTCACTTAGTCTGTCCGTGACTCAGTTTCCTATCTGACAATAGCACTTCCCTACCTCACAGGGGTGTTGTAGGGATAAGTACATTATATTGTGAGGCACTCAGATACTGCAGTGTTGGCCGTCATATAGGTACCATAGATAGACAGATAAAACATGGTGATACCATTAGGAGGCATGGAAGTGTGTTATTGGGGAACTGAAACACAGATTTAAGGCCAGGTTATGGCTCCTGACTCTCTCTCTAGCCCCAGGTTTGAGCAACTAAGATTTGTTCTTTTAGGGACCATTTTTGAGTTGGGAATTGCTGTGTTCCACCATGCTTCATTCACTGTCTTCTGTGCTGAGCCATGGGCACTTCTTGCAATGACCTGATTGCTCACCGAAACAGAGGGAATGGCTTTAGAATGTGTGATCACAGACAGAACAAATTTGAGAGAGGTGATATATTAAAACCTTATGGGCTAAATTCTGGGCATAAAATGATCCCACACAAGTAAATTGTGTAGTGGGATGCAAATGTAACATGTAGTGGAATAAATGTAGGATAAGTGGTTTCCAATGTGCGAAGGTGGTTTGCAGCAGCATGTTTGATGGTGCTGGTAAGCAGAGTGTGATGTGTTTTTGATGGTGATGGGGAATACCCTTATTGTTTGTTTAGAAGGCACACCCAGTTTCAGTTAAGTGCCACCTTTCCATCATTGCTTTATAGCCTCTTTGCAGCAGTGCTGTCTTCACACTTCATGCTTCAGTTACCATATGCTGATAGCTGGAATGTCTCCCTGGGAGATCATTCTGATTCCTATCCTTCTGGTACCTGTTGGGAGGGTGGCATTTGCTGCTTTATGTAGGAACAGCATCCTCTTAATGTCTTGCACATTAGCTAGCAACAAGGCAGCAGTTATGACATTAACATATGTGTTTGGGACTTGTACGTGTGGATGATTCACACTGGGGGGAAAGAACAGCCTGCATTTTGTTGCATGCTGCATGTTCGTCTTCCACTTCCCAATCCTTTAGTTCAATTAAATCTATTCTTGCCAACATAATTGTAGATATACTGTTAACATTTACCTCTAATTGGCTGGCTCATGTGTCGTTACCTGCCGGTTGCTGATTCTGCCTGTTCCAGAATTCACTCCTATCCTATCGTTTATGGGTATGCATCCTGTCAGTGCCCTATTGGCCTTTCCTGTGTCACAAATGTTATGGCTACTGCAGTCCTGAATGCAGGCTTCTATGATCAGATCCTACTTCTCTTATTTTGCACAGTTCAAGGAAAACACACTCTGAGTCAGTATTCCTTAGTAACAGCAGGAGTTTGTATGGCTCTGTGTGGTGTGATTATAGACCTGGGATGTAGGCATTCTTTAAAGGAGGAGGCTGCTTTACTTTGCACTGTCCACTAATTCAATGCACTACTAACTCTTTGGACATTGTTTGCTATCTGCAACACGTCTAATTCACCTCCTTCGTGGTGGGAGTATTTTGTGTCTCTGCAATCTCTGACTAGCAGACTTTTCCAGCACTGGGAATCCTGGACCTCACTTTGCACCAGGAAAAGCCAGTATAAACCAGGAATAAATTGGTCCTGAACTTCTAAATTCTTCTATATTACAAAGACTGTTTTTCTTGGTGCTAGTAACTGAAGAGTCAGGGGACCTAGTCTCCTATGCATATTTCGTATAAAATTGTTCTTGTTACAGTGATCAGTGGTAGGAGGTTTATAAAAAATAATAATAAATAGAACTAAGCATGGAAACAAGCATGATCACAGCACACATGCAGGGTTTGCATGTTTTATGTTCAAGCTGCACAGTATGTCATGGTAATGTTTTTCTTTATGGTGATTCTCTGCTTTAGCAATATGTGTGGAAGGGAGGAATAATGTAAAGAAGTGATGTAGCATGGTCCAATGGATTGGGCACCAGATTGGGAGAGTGGAAAGCTGGATTCTCTTTCTGTCTTTGCCACTGATTTGCTATGTGACCTTAGGTAAGTTACTTTGCACCTGTCTTTTTCCCTATCTGTGAGATAGGGATCATAATTCCTAGTCACCTTTGTAAGCTGCATTGAAATCTTTCAGTATTATATGTTATTGTTTATTTATCTTTCAGTGGAGGAGTCACTTCTGAGCCCTGAGAGTTTGACAGTGTCACATTGCTGATTGGTTAAATATTTAAATAGCGTGTTTATTTATTGAAATAGATTTTTTTTGGCGATTGTACCACAATGGAATAGTACCTGCTGAGAGTGCCTGTCAGTAGAGTAATTACAAATCTTCTGGCAATTTTAGGAAAAATTATCAGAGGAAACTGAACATTGGCAGCCTTTTCAATATCTTCCTTCTGCTTCTTTACACAGTGCAATATTGTGTAAGGTAAAATTAAAATATGAGTAGAGGAAACAAGAGTAACTGGAAATACAAGTTTTACTGACACAGATTAATATGTAGAGAGAACTGCAATGCACTAGATAATCCAATAATTACAAAAAACAAAATACAAAAAATCCCTCTGTGACATTGTGCAGTCTATATGGTTTTATAAAAATATGATAATAAGTGAATATAATGTAACTGGGATATGCTTCATGCAAAAGGTCTCTTGTAAGGTATCCGTACAAAGCTTATAATCTACTGAGTGTGATCATCCTATTTGTATAAATGTACCACTCTTGTATCTAAAACTAGGAATATAAAATATAACTCTGAGGGCCTATTGTAATTATGCAAAGTGTGGGCAATTAATGGTGGTTTGGAACCTTGACTCCCATTAACCAGGACCATTGTCTGCAGATGGCTGTGTTTTACCTGTGAGTCTTCCTGTATATGTGTGTGCTGGCAAGTGGGTAATGAAGTCTTGCAGTGACATGTGATTATGTCACCTGAACTGGAATCCATCTTTAACCTGGTGCTTTTCCAGTGGGGGGGGGGGGTGGGGGTGGAAACCCAAAGGGACAAAAAGGGTTCCAGCCTTATGCAAAAGATATATATAAAGGGGTGGAACAGAACAAAGGGGGAGAGAGGAGCCATCATGCAGAATCCCCTAACTATCACCTGAGCTGGAACAAGAGCTGTACCAGGGGAAAGAATTGTGCCCAGGCCTGGAAGGTGTCCAGTCTGAGGAAAAAACTTACTGAAGCATCTCTGAGGGTGAGATTATCTGTATTCAGTGTTTGATTAGACATAGATGTGCACATTTTATTTTATTTTGCTTGGTGACTTACTTTGTTCTGTCTGTTACTACTTGGAACCACTTAAATCCTACTTTCTGTATTTAATAAAACCACTTTTTACTTATTAATTAACTCAGCGTATGTATTAATACCTGGGGGAGCAAACAACTGTGCACATCTCTCTATCAGTGTTATAGAGGGCAAACAATTTATGAGTTTACCCTGCATAAGCTTTATACAGGGTAAAACGGATTTATTTGGGTTTAGACCCCATTGGGAGTTGGACATCTGAGTGTTAAAGACAAGCATACTTCTGTGAGCTATTTTCAGGTAAACCTGCAGCTTTGGGGCAAGTAATTCAGACTCTGGGTCTTTGTAGGAGCAAACGGGAGTGTCTGGCTCAGCAAGGCAGGGTGCTGGAGTCCTGAGCTGGCAGGGAAAACAGGGATAGAAGTAGTCTTGGCACATCAGGTGGCAGCTCTCAGGGGGGTTTCTGTGATCCAACCCGTCACACCCTCCACCACCATCAACCCTCCATTAAAAGTAGAGGATTCAAAATATAAAATAAATATGAAGTGTAGCGTAAAAAAGTAGAAATAAGGAAAGCTCCATCTGTTATCCTACAGTTGTGAGGCTAAATCCTCACTCTCATGTGCTGGAGATCATTGTTTTTGGCTTTCAAACAATATTGTTAGTCCTGGCTGCTTCCAAGAACAGAAGGAAACTGATTTGCTGTGTTTCTGAATGTTGAAGAAAAGCATAATACAAGAAAAAACATGCAAGGTCAATAATAAAGGTAAAAATGGGGGTGACGGATTATTTTCAGCCATCAGAAGAGCACTCTTTATTTTACTGATGGCCAGAAAAGAGGCTTTCTAAAAACTATATAGAGTTTTAGACCTGATTCTGCTCACGCTGGTGTAAATCAGGAGGAACTCCACTGAAGTTACACTGACTTTACACCAGTAGGAGCCGACTCAGAACCAAACCTTTTATTTTTCAGTTGCAGATTGCTTTTGACTGTGAAAGAAATTCATTTCCCTCAGTTGTATTTTATAAATTCGTACTTGTGATTTCATTCAACCCGTATGTGTTGGTTGTGGGCCAGGGTTCTACAGAGACACCCAGAGGTACCATAAGCTGCTGAAGAGGAACCACAGAGTAGAGCTAGATTCTTTCTTGGCTCTCTATTCCCTAGAGATGAGTATTCTTCTCTGTGGAATTCTGGCAAAGCCTGGGAAACGCAAAGGTGGTTCACTAGTTCATCTATGACTTTATAGTGGGACAGGTAGAAAAATATTCCCTCCTGCCTCCTCCCCATATTGCTGCTCTCTTCCACGTCTCTCCTCCCCCCCACCCCCGCACTGCAAAGACATGGTGGTAGGCCTTTTGCTTCCACAATCCTAGTTTATTATGGTTGGAAATTAAGAGTAATAAAATGGGGATGAATCATCTGTGCACTGGATGAGATAAAGGCAGTCTTTACACAACTTTTATTTTAATTGCCTTTTAGGGAGCATGAAGCAATTCTAAGTAGTCAAATGAGCCTCTCACAGCCATCTGTGATCAGCAAACGTAATTATTCTCATACAGTGATAAAGAAGGGAAAATTCACAGTGAAATATTTTGCCAATAGAAAAAGGAAAACACAGTTTTGTATGATCTCTGGCCCACATGTGCCAAACAAACCCTTTTATATGGTTCAAATTGTTCAGAACACTTAGAGATGAAGCAATAAAAATATGTAAAAATAACTGACTTTTTCACATTTCCAGCCTTTGTACAATCTCCTATGGCAGAAGCCAGGCATTTTCTTTTAATTGCAAGTCTTGTTTGAATAAAAATATTGTAAAAAGAGTATCTCTAGCTACTCTGGGATCAATCTGATCTACTTGGGCACCATCGTAGTGAAGATCCTCTTAAATGATGCATGTTTTACAGTAATCTCACATACATCTAACCCATTTTACAGGTAGGGAATTCAGGTACAGAGAGGTTCCGAGATTTGCCCAAAGTTACACAGAAGCATGTGTGATGGATCAAGGAATAGAACTCAGCACTCCTGAATGATAGGCTAGTTCCAGAACCATAAGACCATCTTTTGAGCAAGTGAATGGAATCTCCAGAAGCCACGTTTTTTCTAACACTGTTCTGGTCCATATTGGTGCTGAGTGAAATCTGGGGTTCTCTTGACTGTCTCTCATGACCAGAAAAAGTTAAATTAGTTCAGGAGCGGATTACAGCCAAAATTGGTACAGCTACAGACTCCTATGTGAAGTATTTCAAAGACTTTAATTTCATTCGATGAAAGTCCCAGAGGTTTTTACAGTCTTTAGTTGAGTAGAAAATACAGCTTTAAGTTGCAGTCTTACATAAGAACGGCCGTACTGGGTACAACCGATGGTCCATCTAGCTCAGTATTCTGTCTTCTGATAGTGGCCAATGCCAGATGCTTCAGAGGGAATTAACAGAATAGAGCAATTATTGAGTGATGCATCCCCTGTTGTCCAGTCCCAGCATCTGGAAGTCAGAGGCTTAGGGACACCCAAAGCATGAGATTGCATCCCTGACCATCTTGTCTAATAGCCACTAAGGGACCCTATCCTCCATGAACTTAATTCTTTTTTGAACCCAGTTATACTTTTGGTCTTCACAACATCCCCTGGCAATGAGTTCCACAGGCTGACTGTGAAGAACTTATTCCTTTTGTTTGTTTTAAACCTGCTGTCTATCAGACTCATTGGGTGATTCCCAGTTCTTGTGTTATGTGAAGGGCTAAATAACACTTACTTTCTTCACACCACTCGTGATTTTATAGACCTCTAGCATAGCCCTCCTTAGTTGTCTCTTTTCCAAGCTGAACTGTCCCAGTTGATGGGGACACATGCATCACCCTCCTTTTTATATACACACACACACACACACACACACACACACACACACACACACACACACACACACACACACACACACACACAGCCCCTGCTGGTCTCCCCTCCCTCATCTTTCTGGGGAGAGGAGAGAGAGTGATGAGTGGCTTAGATGTAACAATATCTGAGCTCCGAGCCTATCCCACCCACTCCTGCTGCTGTTGGATGATTTGGGTCAGGACAGAGTGACTGACTGGGTCCCACCTGCAGAGGCAGAGAGGAAGAAAGAGGAGTTGTTTCTGCCCAGTACTGGCCTACAGACATTCTGGCTGTATTCTAGCACCATCCTCACTTAATATGCTGGATTTCTTAGAAAGCCAGAGGCGATGCTCATCAGCATATTTTATTTGGGTGCTGGAAGGGATTTTTTGCCATATGGCGACTGTGTTTTTTCACCTTCCATCTGGTATCGCTCAGGTCTGGTTTAGGGATTTACATTATATTTGTTGCAACTTTGATGGGTTTCAGTGTGGCTGGTGAGTTAAGAATGGGTCTGATGTTAGGTCCCTGTAACCTAAGAGGCTGCTTAAGCATGGGTCCCGAGCACACCACCACATGGTCAGGAGATACGCCTCCACGTTATGGAGCTCCCCTCAGCTCATCTTTCCTACTTCCCAGCCTGGAGGAGGAAAATGGGTTGGGACTCTGGCTTCTGGCCATAGGTCCTGAGTTAAATTCTGCACTGCGATGGCCTTGCTGAGTAATTTGGGAAGGGGTTCCTTGTTGGTCAATAGTTTATAAGTTGCGGCCTCTATATTTAACTGTGGCATGTGTCTCATTGCTCCATGTTCACATCAATGCCCTTTTCCCTCTGAGATCCTTTTGATTATATATATATATATATATATATATATTATTTTAGGCCTATGTGACATTGATCTAAATTTTCATTAAAGAAAATAAATGAATAAAATCAAAAGGGACTGTGGCTTTGCCAGTCTTTCTGGGTATTTGTCAGTAGTGTTTTTGGAATGGCTGTCTGTCTCTGTTGTGATTTTTGTCAAGGGATAGCTGAAGGGTGAAGAGTTCCCAAGCCAATGTGCATCAACACTGTCCTGAAGACTTGTAAGGGTGAGAAATTACTTCAGTCTTCATGTCTGTTCAGTCTTTGCCCTTTCTGCTGAGACGCCAACCAAAGGGGCACGTAGGGCCCAATTCTACAAACACTTACGCATGTGCATAACTTTATACATATTAATAGGTCTTCTGAAGCAAATGGAACTACTCATGTGCATAAAGCTAAGTATGTGCATAAGTGTTTTCAGAACTTGTTTCTTCATGCTCTTTGTGATTGGTTCAGTGATTTTTCATATTAAAGATATTATTCCCCTTTCTAGTTTTTGCTGGAGGTTCTGTTGTACTCCCCCCGCCATTAACCATTAAGCTTGATATTGAGTGTCATTAGTGCTCAGAAATAACTATTTAAAAATATCATCTCTTCATGTAAATTATCTTTAGCTGCTCATTTTTAACAGTAATTTGAATGCGTTTTCTCTGGTGCATATAATGCTATGGGGTTTAGCATATTACGGGCATTGGTTCAAATTCATCCCTGTTGTAGCTTCACTACAATCAATGACTGAATCTGTCCCATTATCTGGATTGTGGGAAAAGTTGTACATCTTATTCTTTACCTATTGAAAGCACAAGGTTTAATGTAACTTTTACTGAAACTGGTAATATTGCTCTACTGGTCTATAAGAGGCATGTGTACTAGCCTGTATGAATCACCTACTTTCGTTATTGAAGAGGTTTGAGCCCCTGCATCGGTGGAGTCTCAAACATGCTAATTGGAAGTCTTCCCTTGAAAGTACAAGTGCTATCTGGGGCCAAATCTTTGTTCTATTCAAGTCCAGTGGTTCTAGAATTTGGGGCTTATTTAGCATCTTGATAACAGTGTTCCTCAATTCTACTAGCATATTTATCACATTTGCAACCGTGTGTGTCTGATAAGCAGCACTTATAAAGGATGTGATGAAATAACGCTTGAAGTTCTAGAGATTTAGCTGTATTTGAATACAATGTGCATATGAGTCTCATCCTGCCAGTGGCACAATAATGATGTCTCCATTGTGGCAAGATGGCCAGATACTCAGGTCTATAATTTAGCATGAGAATAATTCTAAATTACAAGTGATGGGTCTGATTGTGCTACCCTTAATCAAAGTAAGGGTTGCATGATTGGGCCATGTGCTTTCAATTGGATTTCACTTATAATTCATGATGGCAAAAGTTCATTATCTGAACATTCAGATTCTTGGAATTTGTTGTTGTTAAAAAAGAAGCCATTTTTATTATTTCAGGTTTATGTATCGGCAGAAATAAATGGAGAACAATGCCAAAACAATTTTCCACTCACAAAACCTTATCAAGTTTGCTGTTCCCTTAAAGAGACAGTACATAGCATTAGCCTGTTAGGTTTTTTTTACTCTTCAGTTTGAAATACTGCACTGAGATGGCTGTGTAATAAAACAAGATAAAGTTTATTAACAAAGAACAGATATTTAAGTGATACCAAGTAAAAGGAGTAGTGCTAGCAATGATTACAAACACACACAAGTAAAGTTACACTTCTCCAACTAAATCCTAACTTAACAAACTAGAGTTTTTGTTCAGTGTAGTTTTCTCACCCTAGTTGATCTTCCAGCATGGCTGGTCAGTCCTTAGCCAGGATCCTATGGCCTCAGCTTGCTGTGTTCACCAGGCGGCTGATGCTAATTTTTGCAGTCTCCTTCCCCCGTCCTGATAGTTAAGTGGCTATCTCGCCCACTCGCTAGTTTGATGGCTGTGTTTACCTTTATGTAAATGTACTTCCATTATCTTTCCTTGCTCAATTTCCATTGGAGAGGCATTCAAGCAGGTGGAACCACATTCCTTTGTCTATGATGGGGTGCCTTGATCCCTATCTGCTGAACACATTTTCAGAACATATTTCCAGCACACATTTATAATTTTCATACGTCACCATATATACACCACAAAGTAACATTAACAACCAGCATGTTACCAGTTCACACAAGGTACATTACATGATCCCTTTTAGATACAGATTACAGCAACAGTGAGTTGGGGTGCACTGAGCTGGTCAGGCCAGCTGAGACTCATTGTTATATATCAGGGAGCCCCTTGCCTTCTGGTACTTAGATGCTCTTAGGGTCACAATGTTGCAGACACAGCTTGTACCTGCTAAAGACAGGCCACCTCGCTGAAAATATGCCCCTAAAATAAGTCTATTACTGCTCTGGATCAGGATCTCATAATCTTCCCTGTACTTTTCTCTACATGCTCCCACATTCTCCTCTTTACTCTTTTCTATATGTAATGTTCGCTGCACACAACCAAAAAGCTTCCACCCTCTCTACCTTTAGTCCTTCTGTATCCTCTTCAGAGCCAACAATTCAGAGAAAAGAAGTACATGGACCGTTTTGTTCATTCATTCAGCCCTCTCCCGCCATCTCTTATTTTTTCTAAATGAGCAGGAAGCTATTTGTGACTGGTGACTCACTGTGAAATTTTACGAGGGATTATGCTGAACGTTATTGATTCATTTTCTTCCAGCTTTGTCAGTGGTCAGTGACCTAGCAGAATTCCTTTGTAAATATGTTACAAGTACTGAGCCATTGAAATCACAAGGTTTCAGCCTTTAATGGTAGTGGTGGTTTGTCTCATTCCAGGCAAATGCCAATAGAGGGAATAGTTGACAAATTCTGTACCTTAATTTAATGAGGAAATTACCTGGCATTTAACTATTACATAGATATCCATTACCAATCTCCCATCCTCCACCCCAACACTGTATGCAATCTCTAGTATATTAATTCAAAGAGCTATCAAGATGCAAACATAAAGCATTCATTAAACACTTGAGCACCACAAGAGTTCTAGGGTCCTTGTAGCTCTTGCCATGAAGAGGAGTTCCCTGTGGCATCTGTCTCTATGACTTTTCCTATAGATGGGTTCCACTCTGTAGAGGCATTCCACTACAAAAGTATGGAGGCTGTATTAACTTTTAGGTGAGTTTCTGCTGTGTGCCAGATTGAGGTGGAATGAAGAATATTCCCCTGACTTGCCCATCTTACCCTACATAGGGAGCACCAAACCTGTGGAAGGTCTCTGTGGAGTACGAGGGTGTGTTTTGATTGTACCATGGAGGCAGCTGACCTTCCCTTCTGAAGAGATACAACATCCATTCATTCAAAAGATCCTTTCTTTGGGTGAATTTAGGAGGACCAATCCTTCTTCCATTTCCCTCTTCCCCACAATAGTGTCTTACATTTACATCTGGCATCTTTTCCTACTAAAGGGTCAGAAATCTCTTCACAAACTTTATCAAATATATACACCCACAGAAAAATAATTTCATGCAATACTGAAATACAGCCATCACTGAGATGCAACACTACAGCTGTTTATAAGCTGTTGAATAAAATCACATAATTTTTCTGTCTTTGGATGTTCACTTTGGGTCAGATTTTCAAAAGTATTCAGCAACCAACATGCTGAGTTAGCCTGAAATCTGGCCACTTATTCTGATGCTTAAGTGGAAGCTGGGCTCTTTTCTGAAAATCAACTCCCTGATTCTGAGTGAGCCCTTCTGAAAACTTTGACCGTAGTCTTTTAAGATTAGTCAGCCAGGAAATAGTGGAAAATGAGAGGGAGATAACAAATAGTACTTACAATCTGCACCTTGAAATCCAATTACATTTGACAATTTGCAGGAGAATACACCCACACATATATTGCCTAATGAAGAAAATCAAGCAACTAGGGAAATAATGCACTGAAAATTGTTATGGGTAAACATTGTGTTTATGATTAGATAGTTTTCAGGTATCTGACCTCAGTGAGCCATACTTGGCTTTATTATGGAGAACTTTAGCATCTTTTGGGGAATCAAATACTTTCAGGTCATTGGGCAGGAAAATCTTCAGTTTGGCTGGATGTACAAATGTAAACTTCAGCACAAATGCTTGAAGATAGGATTAAAGTTGCAAATATTACAGTTACATCCACAAGAAAGTTTTGGTGAAACAAAATCCATTATAAAAAATTGTTTTGCCTGGAAAAATATAATATTATTACAGTTCCCATATGCCCTGGTATCTGAGGAGTCATTGGATCTTTCTCTACGTAGACTAGTGAAATACTGTAGTATCTCAGATACCACAGCATGGTAACTGTGAGGGAATATTTACATTTTAACTGCGATCATAGCAGTTACAGAGGTAGATATTAATTGGTGTATGTTGATTTTTATTGGAAAACCTTGGAACTAAGATCCAGATAATTAATCCAATTTAAATGTTCCTTTTTACCTTCTAGATCTTCCACCTGTAGAAGCCAGGCTTCAAAGGAGACAACTGCCTCTAGAATCCTGATGATTTTGCCTTTTTTTGCTTCATCCACCCTTTTCAAGATTGTTGAGCTTCTTTTCCAACATCTACGTTTTGTTTTCTACTGTTTGTTGGTAACTTTTGGCAGCTGCAATGGCTTCTTCAGAAAGAGATGTGCACTCCTCAACTCCTTTGTCTCTTCTCCTGTGATTGGTAAGTTGCTTGACTAAACTGTCAGTATAGGCAACAGACTTGTCAACATAACCTTCAATGAAGTGTAGTTACAGAGGAAATTTCCTGAGTGTGTTGTCAGCTAAAACCAAAGCGATACTATCCTCTCCATCGAAGACAAAAACTATGGTGCAGTCAGTTTCTTTGTTCCTCTCTTTCTTTCTCCTATTCACATCCACTTTCCTCTGGATAAAATCGCTGGAGTTTAGATTTTTTTAAAAAGCTGAAAACCTTCCTAGAGAAAGTGAGGATTGGCACTAGGTAAATTTATTTTACTACTTTTAAATCTACATGAACATAATGGGATCTAAATTATATGTTGACAAGAGGGAAAAATGGAGCACATTATAACTGAATCAGTGCTGTAGTTTATTTACTACTAGGCATTCATTTGTTTTGGTTCATAATTTCCAAATTTAAGCTGATATTTTTATTCTTTGCATGGTCATGGTTTATTTCTGGATTGCTGAACTTCTGTGTTCAATAGTGTGATAGTGCTTAAGTACTGTAGTAGTAGACACAGTAGAAATGCCTAAGACAGAAGACAGATCCTTATTTTATATTTATGTTTCTTAGTTATTGTTTACAATAGAGAACTAGGCTTAATGTAGGAATGTCCTTCTGTGTTTTATGATTATAAAGGTGTTCTGGATTTATTGTATTTCAGATCTTGCCTTTCTGTGATTTATGCATTGACATGCTTAATTTTCCAGTTAAAAAAATACACTTAATAGTGAGTACACAAGAATGAAAAACAAATAGCCTTTGAAAAATGGAAGGGAGAGAGAGGAGAGAAATTCTGATTAAAAAAAGGAAATGCCATTTAATAAAATATGTAAGGCATTTCTTGTTACGAGCTTAGTTTTGGAGAGTAGTGTTTTATTTCTAATACAACACAGGCTTCCCTTTGGCTAAAAAAAATCTTGTTTTGTTCTTAAATCTGACTCAGTCTTTGGAAAACAAATAACCTGGTTTAAGATTTCAAACAAAATGGCTCATGAATCAAACTTGTTTTGCAAAACTCCAAAGTAGTTTGAGAGGTTTGTAAAATGATAGGCTTTGACTGTCCCCGCTTAAGCGGAATCTCTCAAATAAAACAAAAAAACCCAGAAAACTTTGGAGTATATGAAGAGATGTATATTTACAGAAGATATGGCAAGAACTCACAGAGAGCACAACCAAATTGTGTCTGAATGACAAGGATGTAAATCTCTTCATTTACTATTTAATAGTAATAGAATTTATATTAATGTGCTCTGAAGGAGAGCAACTACTTTTTGTACCAGGAAAAAATCCTGGCTATCTTTTTGTGCCCTGATTAAAACACTTTAAGATAAAACGTTACAATTCAGTGTTTTGTTAAGGATGTATTAGGAACACAATTATATTATTATTTTGTATAAAACACAGTTATAAAGTTACATTCCTTTGTGCGTAGTACAAGATAACTATCTTGAAAATAACTAGACAGGGATAAAGTTGTGACCACACACAGCATTATATTTAAATCAAAGCATCTTTCTTTGTTGGTTTAGATTTTACTGAATTACACTAATTGTTTTGTTAAGAAATTTTTAAATAGATAGGACATAGAGAAAAGAGTGGTGAACTGTGTTTTACATTTTAATGTCACCAGCCTTGAAACAGTTCTCTGCTCTTACATTTTTGGATGAGTTAATTCATAAGTGGCAGCTGGCATGGTATACTACTACCCTCAGCAATTGCCTTATTTTAAAGGGTGGGAAAGGTGGTGTGAATTGATTATCCTACAAGCAGTGCTTTGGAGGGTCAATTAAAGACCATTTATTTGCAAGCTGACTAGCAGCCAGTATTGAAAACTGGAGCCATTGGGCCTTGTTATTACCAGTAGCTCAGCACCAGAGCCATGCAGCTCAGTAGATGTGACAGGCATATGGGGTAAGGATGGGGGCAGAAGGGAATTTCAAATCACTTATCCCCATGCAGCAAAAACTTTGTTGAATGACAAGAAAACATGTTTGTTTCAGCTTTCAAGTTGTGGTCTCGTTTTTATAGATATTTTAAAGGGAAATATTATTGTTGCTGTGACTGTCTGAAGGCATTTCTCTGCATTTTGCTTTTTTTTTTTTTTGCTGTGCCTAGGTTCTTCATGATTTTCTTGTTTAGTGTGTCTGACTTTCAGATTGATCTCTGCCCCGTTCCTCCAGGATTCATCACTGGATGCATAGACGGTGCAGCCAGCGACTCAACGGCGAGTGACAAGTGCCAATCAATAAACCTGTCTCCCCTTGGGAAGCCCCAGAGGTGCACAAGGGGAGGGTAGTGAAACCCCCTGGGTGAAGGAAATGTCCCCAGAAAAACAGATGAGCCAGAATCCTGTTGGTCAATGGTACCCACACTACTGGGACCACAGCCATTTAGAAAAGGCGCAGTTGCAGACGCGATAAGGCAGATGCTTCCTTCAGCTCAGACGCTGCTGCAGGCCTGTACCAGTTGTCTTGATCTTCGTCTTGCCATTGGAGTTCTATAGTCCCTGCCAAGAGAGAATGTGGAAGGCCTATGGCAACCCCTTCCTTCTTTATTTTGCCTAGGCATACACATCAAAGGTCTGTGCTCGATGGTTGCTCGGCCTGGTGGGGAAGGACCCAGGCATTCGGCAGTGGCTCAGATGTCCAAGCAACCCTATGTAGGGGTGGCCTGCTTACCCCAATTCATGGAAAGCCCTAGAAAAGGTGGGCTAAAAGAAGCTTCCTTCCAACGTCTTTCCTGGCTCTAAACTAATCATTGCTTGTTGGAATGTTTGCACTATGTTAACCAGCCTAAAACTGAAAGACCATGAACTTCGGAAAATAGCCATAATTGACAGAGAACTACTGGAAATCGATATTGCAGCCCTCAGTGAGAGAGGCTAAGAGGCTAAGGCTGTGGTCCAGAAAGCCACCAGAGAATGTGCCCAGAACTATTGGCAAGACCTATGCAAAAAAGATTCAGACCTGCTTTGAAAGAGGGGAACTTCATGGTACCTAGGATGGAATCAAAGAGGCACGTGGTGCAATTTGTAAAAATGCAAACCTGAAAACAAAAGATGGTACCCTCCTGACTGACAGGCAAGAACAACTTGACCAATGGACTGAGCATTACTAAGAACTCTACTCAAAGGATGACTTTATCTGTGATACTGTCTTAGTTGCTATTCCCCAGCTTCCAATGATGTAGGAGCCGGACCAAACACCAACTCTCGAAGATGTACAGCAGTGGTTCTCAACCTGTGGCCCGATTAGCACAGAGCTGTGGCCCAGCTCAGCTATGTGCTAAAGGCCGGCCCACGTGGCGGGCTCTGGGTTCCCAACTGCCTGGCATGGTGGGCTCTGGGCTGCCCTGCTGCCCAGCGTGGCAGGGTCAGGAATCCGGGGCTGCTGCCCAGCCCTGCAGGTTTGGGGATCGGGGGCAGGCAGCTGGCAGTCCCTGCATGGCGGGAGTCCGGGGTCCAGGATTGGGGTCTGGACTGCTGCTGCCCTGCCACCCAGCCCCTGCGGCCCACAATGCATATGCGGCACACAATGATAAATAATTTGAGAGCCACTGATGTAGAGAAAGCTATCAAAGAGGTTGCGCCTGAGAAAGGAGCAGGCAACAATCAGATATCTCCAGAGCTCCTAAAGGTAGGGTGGGGAGAGAGCCTACGAGTGACATCCAGGTGCTTCTCTGTGCCTGCTGGGAAGAAACGCCCAAGGTCTGAATTACGCAAACATAATCACTTTATACAAAAATAAAGGGGACAGAGCAGACTGCAACAACTACTGAGGGATATCTCTGCTCAGCGTGGCTAGCAAGGTGCTTGCAAGGGTCCTGCTGAAAAGACTCAAGTCCTTGCTGAGAGAGCTTATCCTGAGAGTCAGTGGGGGAGCCAGATGCTCCATGACTGACATGTCCTTCACAATGCACTTGTTGCGAGAAAATGCTGTAAACAACAGGCACCTCTCTATGTAGCATTCATTGACCTACAAAAGGCCTTTGACAGAGTTAGCAGGAATGGCATATACCTGTCGAAAACTGACTGTCCACCAAAAGTGCTCTCCCTATTTAAGGTGTTCCATGAAGGAATGAAGGCAATTATCCAGTATGAAAATGAAACATCATCTGAGTTTAGCATTGATACTGGCATGAAGCAAGGCTACATCTTAGCACCTATCAATTTTGACATCTTCTCTATTCTTCTTAAGTATGCAATCAGTCTGGCATACTAATTGAATAAAGGCTGGATGGTAGCTTGTTCAACATCAGATTATTTCAGCGCAAAAGGCATGTGACCCAGCTTGCTATTTGGGATCTGCTCTTCGCAGATGACGGTGCATTTGTCTCTAACTCACCTAATGAATAAGTTATCTGATGCATGTATCAAGATTGGCATGGTAATCAGTATCCAGAAAACAGTTGTCATGTCACAGGGTACCAACATACCACCTAAAATCTACGTCAATAATGAAGCTCTGGGGAATGTGGATCACGTCTGTATCTTTGCTCAACTTTAACCAGCTCACTTAGCCTTGATAGAGAACTTGATGTGAGAATCAGCAAAGCCTCTGTCACCTTTGGCAAATTTACCTCATGTGTCTATATCAACAAGCTGCTAATCCTGAACACGAAGGTCTCTGTTTTTCAGGCTTGTGTCCTCAGTACCCTCCTTTATGGCTGTGAAAGCTGGGTCACATAGTCCAAGCAGGAGCAGAGATTGAACAGCTTCCACATTCGCTGTCTCAGAAAAGTCCTTGGAGTCACTTGGGACCAATGGATGGCTAACAACAAGGTCCTTGAGAGAACCAGCCTACAGTCTATGCAGGCTTCGCTGGCTGATACACATGGAGCATATGCCTCAAGATCGTCTCCCGAAGATTGTGCTCTATGGTCAACTCAAGAACTGCCTGTGACGCAGAGGAAGGCCAAAGCACCGATACAACAATAAGGTCAAGCAAGGTCTCAAGAAATTCAGCATTCTCATTGACAACTGGGAGAACCCTGCCCACAACTGCTCAGTCTGGAGAAGCCAGGAGAAGGCTAGTGCAGAGCCATCAGAAAGCCCAGGCAGAAAGCCCAGGCAAGCCAAGAAGCAGTGTGTGCTCCAACCTCCATCTGGCGAGTAGCCATTATGGGAAAGTCTGCCTTGGGCTCTTTTCCCACACTACTGTCAAGCATCATTGACTGACTGTCTGACTTTGTCACGTTTCCTTTCATCTGTCAAGATGTTGGATGGCTGTAGTGTCTGACTTTCACACAATTTTTGTCCTCAAGGCTCACTTTGATATACAAAATTAAAATGCCACTGCAACCACCACGAATCTAAGACTAAGATTCAGAACATACTATGTAATAATGTAAAAATTCCAATAAATAATATGATGTCTGGTTCAAAATCTCAATCTAATTGTACAGAATGCAATATTCTAAGCTTGTACTAGTGGGTGCCTGCTGTTGCATTGAAACTTACTTGGGGTTGTGTCCACAATTGTATTTCGTTCCTGGTCCCGCTGCAAGCCATTAGAGTATAGTCTGATGAGGCTGGAAAGCACCTGCACTTGGGACATTCACTCATATCTCCTTCAAGTCTGGGTGCTTTGCAACCCATATGTGTGAGGGCTTGTTTTGATTAAGATCATTGTGGAAAATGTTCATTCTACCAGTGTAGTGGCAGTGCCTTCTTCTACAAGACAATGAACTTTACAGAGCAATAGATCCTGAAAGGCAGGTGCCTGTTGCTTAAAAACGTTGTTAGAAATATAGACACCTGCATTGGACCTTGGGGCTGGGAAGCATCTGCACTGTTCCAATGGACTGCACAGAGTATGTAATCCCCATGCACATCAAACAGTACCAAGAGAGATTCCACCTCCTGATACACAGCATCCTCTGGTGCTTTCCTGGGAGCTGTCTCCCTATGAAAACGGTTACGCGTGCCTCTGTTCGCATTGCACATTCTAACCTCTAACTGGAATTACTCCTGTTTCAGAGTGAGAGAGAAATCTGTTCTGCAGTATTTTAGCAAAGACTACTATTTTACTAAGAATCTTAGTTCAGTTGTCTTTCAAAGTCACTGAAAATAAATTTCCAGACTACTTCAGAAAGGACATGTTTCAGAGCACTTTCATTTTCTCATCAGTAAGAAATCAATTATGTAGTATTTTTAGATCCATTCCCATAGCCCATGTACTTTGATATTCAAAGTTGCATTTCCCCAAACCTTTGGAGGCTCTGACTCCATCCATAACTCCTCCTATTCTGCCTGGGTATTGTAGGTGTCTAAGGAAAGCACCAATTAAGTGATGCTACATACTCATTGTTACACAATAAGCTTGCCCAATTGTTGAGATCAGGATGGCATGGGAGCACCATTTCAGAATTTTTGTTTGTAGCTCTGTTTGTTTCATAAATATAAAGGGAAGGGTGGCTAGGCTTGTTCAGTGCTATGAAAATGATAAGTGATAAAAGGTTCTGGGAGAGAAAAGGTGGTATTTGGGCCTGTAGGAGATGAATGTGTTTGAAATAAGTAGGAAGCTATCAGATTTGGGGGAAGGATCCATATGTGCACATGTGTGCGTGCATGCTCTGCATTCCTGGACATTACCAACTTGCCCTCGTCCATCTTCTATAAGGCCTCTGATTGAGCCCTTCTGCACAAGTTTTGACTCGTTGCTGCCCACAAATAGCTTCAGTCAAACTCCATCTGGCTCTGGACAGCAGTGCGAGTGAGCCTACAAGCAAGTCTGCTGCACCAGCATATACATGTAAGCATTGGATTGTAGTAAGACACAAGGAAAGGAAATCAAGAGGGCTTCTTAGATATGTCAGTCAGAAGGGCAATTTAATCACAAAGTTATACATTACTAAAAGTGAAGGTACTGAATCGTAATTAGGACATTACAAGGGAGCAGGAGAAGGTGCAATTGAAGTCTGCCGCAGAAGTTGATAGAAGTTTTGCTCCCTATTGAGCAGCTACAGGGCTAGCCAGTAGGTAGACACATTGTAAGACAGGATAGGCACAGGGAAGGAACCAAAACATCCCATGAAATCTGACAACCCATGACCAAAGATCCCATGGCACCTAACTCAAGTTGTATAGGTTTTTTTCTGTAGGATTTTTTCCCCCCAGACCTGAATTTAGGAGGTCCCGGGCACAAGGGATCATTGAAGGACTGGGGGAAACGATACCATGAAGAGGGGTCTATCCTGTTTACTAGTTGAGGCAGAGTTCCTGTGTTTAAAAACAAACAAACAAACAAAACCCTATGTGATCATGTAATTAAAAGCTGCATCATAATGCATACACGAAGGGAGGCTGAATTAAGATTGCACAGTGCTTTTGAGTGCTGGACTTCACAACCTTCACATTCTCTTTTTATATAGTTTTGGGGGATTTAATTTCTCATTTCTTTCTTTTTTTCTTTTTTCTTTTAAAGCAAACTGGAAAAAACAACATCAAAGCAAACAGAACTTCTATCAGATACAACTATGTTGATCCCTCAGATTGATTCATCAATAGGATTTGGATTTTTAGCTCTAAACTCTTCCATTTGAGCTAACAGATTAACTGGTAGCTGTAGTAGGCTGAATATGTGGATCAGGCACTAGAGGATAAGACAAGACACAGTTTGCCAGTGGGTTTCACAGTTATTTGTTGACAGCAGAGGAGTGGCTGATATTCAGGGTTTAAATTCCAGATTCTGGATGGGGGGTATGCTCTTGTGATTCTCTCTCTCCCATTCCAGCCAACCCATTCAAACCTACACACGCTGCCCACCAGTCTCCTTGTGCTCCCCCTGCCCACTTCTGGCTACTGATCCACTTTCCCCTTCTGCTTCTCACCACCCTCTGGCTCCTGCAATCTCTTCCCCAGATACCCCTCCCCCATGATTCCTAACACCTCAGTGTTTTCAGATTGGTTTCTCCTCCTCCTCACTGACTGGGTACCCTGAAGTGAAGTACTGAGAGCTCAGGAGAGAGTCTTCTAGCTATCTGTTCAAGTGTCTAGTGGCTTTTTAAGGCCCGTCTTGACAAAGCCCTGGCTGGGATGATTTAGTTGGGATTGGTCCTGCTTTGAGCAGGGGGTTGGACTAGATGACCTCCTGAGGTCACTTCCAACCCTGATATTCTATGATTCTATGGAGCAGCAATTGCAGGGAAAACCTTGCTGACCTGTTTCCCCTAGATGGAGCCTGTTCAGTCATTCTGTATGTGATGATACATGTTCAATCCAGACAAATGTAGGAGCTGTGTGGGGCTGGAGCATGCTCAGTACAGATGAGATCTTTAAGCAGTTAAGCCTCCAAAATTTAGCAAGTCTCTCCTGAGCTTGTGCAAAGAGGGATTTTTAATTTTTTTTTGTAACTTGAACAAATTTGGGAAGTTTTTCACAGAAAAAGCAAAAGACACATTCCTGACACTAGGCAGACCCCTTTGCCAAATTTCAAGTCCTTGTTCCAAAGTGTAGCAGCATTAGAGCTAAAAAATAACTTTCTTACAACCAATTCATTAATGAGGGCAAAACAACATATTTCCCCTAATTTAACTCCTAAAAACATCTGAACCATTTTTGCTAAAACTTTCCCAAAAAATCAGATTCCAGGTATAGAAATCTTCTCACCAAAGAGTTAAAGTTTGACAAAGTTATAAGTACAGTCGAACCTCAGAGTTACGAACACCGCAGGAATGGAGGTTGTTCATAACTCTGACATGTTCGTAACTCTGAATAAAACGTTAAGGTTCTTTCAAGAGTTTACAGCTGAACATTGACTTAATACAGCTTTGAAACTTTACTATGGAGAAGAAAAATGCTGCTTTCCCTTTATATTTTTTGTAGTAGTTTACATTTAACACTATACTGTATTTACTTTTTTTTTTTTTTTTTTGGTCTCTTCTTCTGCCTGGTTGCGTACTTCCGGTTCCAAACGAGGTGTGTGGTTGACTGGTCAGTTCGTAACTCTGGTGTTTGTAATTCTGAGTTCTGCTGTAATTGAAATGGTTTCATACTTGAAAGTATTGGGCAAAACTAATTTATGGGCATCTCCCTCTGCGTCACCTGTAATAAAAGCATATGTAAAACGACTATATTTAAAGAAAAGATTCCTAATAATGTGCCAAGTAGCCACATTTTTTGTAAAATAAAGCAGAAATCATATGCATTTCAGACAGACTCTTATCTAATGTTGTTTATATTGTAAGTATCATCTCATATGCAGTATACTCTTGCTTGTTTTTGAAAGCTTCTTCAATATTTAGCCCTAATGTGGTTGTTTAAGTGTTAGCTTTTAGGTCATAGCTTTTATAGGTTTACGATAAATCTTTAATCTTACTTTAATTGTTTTTATATGTAATTTATTCTCATAATTACTGCTAATAAAACTACCACATGGCAGAGTACAGTACATACTGCAGTATCAGAATTTCTTATCTTATTTGTTTTTTATCATATTAGTAGAAAAAATACTCCCTATATCTTGTTACTCCCTGAAATAGGACATTCTGAGGCCCTATAATAGCAAAGGATGAGAATAGTGCAGAGGAGTACATTAAGTTTTGGCTGTCAGCATCTTGGTCAGCAGAGCATTACGTTAATTTTGTGGGGGAGGGGATACTGATTTTTCTCATTGCCGGGGGTTAACTTCCAATGAGATGTGTGTTAAAATGTAATAAAAATACATTCTTAAAAATCTAGTTTTATGGGTTATATAAAATCAGTAATGTGATTTGAGTATTGTGTTTTTTGTAGACGTGTTTTAATAAGTGAGAACATCTGTTAGGTTAATTTTTTTTAGCAATTTGAGGGCTTGCATTTATTGTCAATTGACCAAAAAATTGTTTGCCTTCAAGCTATTTTAAACTTTAAAGCCAATTTATATCTTTTACAACTTAGTCTTCGCAGCAAAATTGCTCTTTTGTTTAGGTATTTTGCTATCTGTTTGTTTTCCTAGAAAGACAAATGTTTACATTCTGTAAACAATCCCTTTTTGTCCTCATTTCCTCTGATTTCCATTCTACTTTCAGGATGCCACTTCCAGTACTATTCTTTTGGTAATGAAAAGGAAATAAGTTGCTGATTCTGCAACCAGTATCTCCATTGTTCTTTGACCCATTGGAGAGAATATTCTTATAAATGGGCCAGATGGCTCCCTATCCCCAAGAGACAGAGCCATTTTCTATGACTTGTGTCCCCTGACTTGAATTCTTAATTTTTCCCCAAAGCTATCTTTCTAACTGGCAGCCTCATGAATTGCTAGTGTATAACCAACCTAGATTGAATGTTGGTAAAGTTGCACTTATATTTCATTTACTCACAAAATCATCCCTTATAATGTAGACATTCTAAGGATCATTGTATGTTTAAATTCACATGAATGAAGTAAAATAATGTTGGTCTGATCTGTGATTTTTTTTTCACACTGACCGCCTCTCATTATTTTTTATTATCTTTTCTCCAGAGCTGTCATCTACAGTGCTGTCAGAACCCCTAATGTTTATTAGCTTTAACCTCCACCTGCAAGTTCTCTTAATATTTCCACTAACTTTCTGGCAGAGGAAGTCCATCAGTGCTATTCATTAATCAGCTGGTAGAGTCATTTAGTGAAGTGAGACACTCAATACCCATAGGAGTTGAGTGCATTCCACTCCCTGCAGGCCAGCCTAGCAAGATGTGCTGTCTGGGAAGCACATGTGACTCTTCTCTATGGCAGTGGTCGATGAGCACCAAGGAAGCTAAAGTTGCCAGCAACCGTTGTGCACTTGTTTTAGTGTTATCTCAGACTTGTGCACCTGGCACATACTTTATATTTTTTTGATGTCCCATTTTCTCTCTTATACTGTCAGCCTATTAACAGTTTACCTCACCTTATATGATAAGATTTTATCCAGTAACTCAAATAGATTTTGAAGCTTCTATTTTTTTCTTCTTTTCTTGTTCCTGAGAATTCCAGCTCCTTTTCAAGTTTCATAATCCCAGTTAGTATGTGTAGCGGGTATTTGCTGCACCAACTTGGGTGCCCTACATAGCGGTGAAGAGGAGAATGAGTGACCCTAGTGAGAAAGTTAAAAACAGAATCTGAGTCATCCCTGCACTTCTCAATCCAAGTGCACATGGCTGAAGTTGACATGCATTAAGAAGAAACTGCCATGAGGAAGCTGGCTGTTTCCGCTTTGTTTCTCCCAGGCAGATAATATTACAATATAATGTAAGAGACTATTTTAAGCTCTCTTTTTTCCAGGAGAGCTGATATTTTCAGTGTGTCTCAGATATTTAGACATTTATTGTCAATTAACCCCAATTCAATGACAAATTACTAGTTGCTCTCTAGGCACATGCCGAGACACTTGTATTGCACTTTGTTCTTGAACCTTAGTAATGGTTAGCCCTAGGGTGACCAGATGTCCCAATTTTATAGGGACAGTCCCGATATTTGGGACTTTTTCTTATATAGGTGCCAATTACTCCCCACCCCCGTCCTGATTTTTCACACTTGCTATCTGGTCACCCTAGTTAGCCCTGGAAGAGTAAAAGCATCACTTTCTAGTTGTCTTCCTTCTTTCACTTTAATAACATAAGTGTATCTCTAATATTAATGTTTTGTAGTACAAATACTGCTTGAGCTTTTCACCATTTCTTTCTCTTCTTCTACACATGACCCTACCACCTCCAAATCCACATGGATGTAGCTGAAGGCACACTTTTTGAGGGATATTGATTTCAGGTAAGTTGCATATTTATAATAAAAAACACGAGAATATTAGTAGCTGCATAGGATATTCTTGAATGTCATTCCAGAATAATCAACAGAATATAGGAGAAAGGTCATGTACAGTAGCTGATTCTTTTGAGTAAAATAAATATAAATGCATGCAACTGCCATTAAACATATGAATGCCTACTTTTGCTAGACAACAGAAACCACCAGATTTTTTTTTTGTCTATTATGTCTGCTTTCTGCTGCTTACGTGGTACAAAGTGGCTGTATTCTGGTGGGACATGGCCATCAAAGAATTTTCTTTGTAGAGAGGAAATTTGGTATAAAGCTGACAGAAGTGGCAAGACCAGCTTCACCACTTCTGGCATGGAGAGGAGTAGGGTATCATAGGTGAGGCAGAGCGGAACGACAGATAACTTCAGGTTTCTTGTACCACTGGTGGTACAATTGAGCAGGTCCTCAATTGCTCTAACTTGTGCAAGGAATAGATGGTGCAGGGTTGTTGAGCCACTACTGCCTGCCTGAGGTGACTCCCTTACCCCACTCCTCCCTCCACACTCATTACACTGAGTGGAGCTTTGGCCCAGTTAAAAATGTACTCCTTTGACTTCACATAATGCCTTAGTGATGGAAAAGAATTGGCCTATTATGACAAAGTAGAAACATTGCCATATATTGATTTGAGGAGGAAAAAAGATAGTGCCCTGTATCAGTGGCTGCCTCTTCCTTTATAGTTAGACAGATAAAAGAAACAATAACTTGGAAAGCATTATTAGCTAAATCACTGTGATTTTTCAGTTTCATACAGTACATAATATATGTTGAAGATATAGCTGAACAATCAGGTTTTTTGAAAATGCGTTACATATTTTCTACTGACATTCCTTTCTTCTGGAAAGAGAAAATGTGATACAATATTGCGCTCTTCAATCTCTCAGCAGTTGATTTCGTGTTGGAAACCTAACTTGAATAAGTGTTACCCTTTGATCAGCCAGAGACTCTTTTTCCACACATTGTCACACATCATCTCTTCTAGTTAATTCATCTTATTGCTAAAACTGTATAGACTTGAGGGTTGAAGTTAATTGTACATTGTAGTACAGTTTTTAAAATATGTATACTTACATTTAAAATCGATAAAACAACATTAATTTCTTGGTGGTGGTTTTTTTTTAACACTTGTGTTGTGGTAGTGCCTAGAAACCAACCAGGCTGGGACCGTATTGTGCTAGGTGCTGTACAAACATGTAGAAAATCACTGTCCCTGCATAAACAGTTAACATATTGTTTAAAAGACAAGGTGAACCGGATGGCTGATATAAGCACCCAACTCAGACTAAGGATTTAGGGGGAGACAGGATAACAAAATAATAGAATTTGCCCAATTCTTAGCCATTCAGAAGCAGTAATCATAACTCACCAGCTGTCTGTTTTCAGGTTGCAGTTTATTGTATGCCTTATAGATAGAACTTATCAGAAAATGGAGCCTTCTTCCACAGAAAATTTTGAGTTTTAGTCAAATAAACACTTCCCTGAAAACTGGGGAGGGGTGCGGAGGAAGGAGGGAGTGACACTTATGACTATAACTACTACTACTACTGAAAATATGGAAAAAAATGCATACAGTGGTTAAAAATGAAAACATTTACTGCACAGAGGTATCTGAGATAATTGAATCTGTGTTATCTCAGATAATACTGTGTGGTAAACGTTGCATTTGTGTGTGTGTGTGTGTGTGTGTGTGTGTGTGTGTGTGTGTTTGCAACCCTTGTATGCATAATTTTTCATAATGGTACCATTATTTAACATTCGTTGATAGTGCCGTAAGCATGAATTGTGGTTTACATAGTGAGTAAAAGCCAAGTCTCTGGATAAGAGATTGTGATCGGTTATTTCCCCCCTTCCATCTCATTTTTCATATTCTGTAATTGGTAATTAAAATATATATTTACACACATACATTTTATAGTTCTTATGGTACAATATCTACAACTTACTTTATCAATAGGTATGCATATGAGCAATTTTCTGATTGTTGTCTTCACCAACATGCAATGTTTAGAACCAATTATGAAGTTATTGCTAAGTAACTTATAACAAAGTTTTCTTGGAATGCTTTTTCAATGAAGTATATCTATATTCTAGCTTTCACTGTTGAGAAGGTGAGATAGCTATCTATACATGTTAGAGTGTAATCTTACAGTTGATTTAAAGACACTGTCCTCCAGAGAGTTTTTTTAGATTTGCACAGTGTGTGGCAGTGCAGGTTTTTTTGTATATGGACCAGTTAGAAAGATGTGTAAAATCACTTGAACCCACAGAATCGTGTGTTGAGTATGCATCTTATGAGGCTCTTGTGAATTTTTATTTCCACAAAAGTCTGGCATAAGCTACTTTTAAGAAAACTGCAGTGGTCTTATATGAATAATTGGTGACTTGGGCCAAAACCTTAATCTGATCCAGATTTGTTCATTATCAATGGGACAAGTTAATTAATGAAGTCATTAATTCATTCATTCTCCTTTCTTGCTGTGTGAAGCAATATATGTTATTTCTCAATATGTTTTTAATAAATTGAGATTTAACTTGGAATATCTATCTTAATATATGTAAACAACCTATATATGGAAGATCTTATTTATAAATGTAAGAGAGCATCAGAGATTTTAAAGATGATTGAATAGTTTAAACAAAGCTTCTAATGCAGACCATTTCCATAAAAAAGTTTCTAAGCATTTTACATGGGCACACAGTGTTTTTGGATTTCCACAACCGATAGCTGGCAACTTCTTATCTGCTGTATCTTTGTTGCAGTGTACCCGTAGTTTATTTTAACACCCAGTCCTCCTGTATCATAGATTCTAGGACTAGAAGGGACCTTGAGAGGTCATCGAGTCCAGTCTCCTGCCCGCATGGCAGGACCAGAGTTTTGTTGAAGAGTGTCATTCCCTGACCGGGAATTGAACCCCAGCCGTGGCAGTAAAAGCACCAAATCCTAACCACTAGACCACCAGGGAAATCATGATTATTAAAGAAATATAATGTCAGTAATGATACCATCTTTGATTAATGCCACATTAATTTTCAAAACCCCAGTATTTTTAATCAGGCTCACACCTATTGGAATCAAAATTACATAGATTTATTTTCTTCAATGTTACATTTTGGTGAATAAAAAACTGATGCATCAGGTGGCCAAATATATGTTTTGGTTCAGATACATACTCAGGTACTGGTAATAGCACTGGATGAATGAATGACTGGTTGAGTGAATAACATGTCTTGCTACCCATGTTCCTTGGAAAATAGTTATCAGTTAACTGTTAGAGAGAGAACAAGCAAAGAACTCACCAGTGTTGTCTGCATCACTGATGAATGCTTGAAATTAACTAATCAAAGGTCATTTCATTGATTGTGAAATGCATGCAAAATGCTCATGGGTTTCTACTTAATTGTCAGTGCAAGATACTTGTTGGAACATATTATACCAGGTCAAATTGTTGTATAGATTTTACAGACAACAACATTTGTAGACTACTTTTATCATTAATGATCATTTTAGCATGAAATAACTTCTCTAATTAAGTATCAGGGGGTAGCCATGCTAGTCTGGATCTGTAAAAAGCAACAGAGCGTCCTGTGGCACCTTTAAAACTAACAGATGTATTGGAGCATAAGTTTTCGTGGGTGAATACCCACTTTGTCAGAAGCATGCGGACTCTCTGTTGCTTCTCTAATTAAATGAAACTAAATCAGTTGCTCCATCACATGCTGTCTACTATACTTGTATTTGTAGAGGACAGTCCAGCATTTGTCTTTTTGAATTTTTCATGCGGTTTGCATTGGAGGTGTCATATGCAGGGTCTAAAATTTGTTTCACCTTTTGAACAAAGCCAGAATTGTCCAGAATAGGCCCAGGATACAGCTTCACCTTTGCCTTGGAGGCTGTCTGAATCACTCTGGACTTCAGTGCCCATGTGGAAGCCTGTTGAGCTTGCTGGAGCTCCCCGTAGGCACTAGAGTCTACCCATGCAGATCTGATGACTGGATTATAATTTGTGTGCAGGAGTGTCTCCCTTTCATGTGGCTCTGTGTATTACTTTGTTTTTATACATGAAACGCATGATAGCAATTATCATAATAAATTCTATATTCTTATTTCACCTCTGTGTATGTTAACTAGCAGACAGAACAATGTTTTGACTACAAGTGATTATTGATACATTAAATTTTTTTAAAAACATTTGTATTTCAAGCATTCTATAAAAATGAAATTGTTTATTTTAATTGCTTTACTAACAGTAACAGGGGCTGATATTTAATAAATCACTATTATGTGATAAACAAACCTCTCCCTTATGAAAATGCTTTTTGTTGGTTTAATAAAGGCTTCCCTGTATTGGTATTTACGTTTACATGGTTCATTTTTCATTTCATTTTGTTTTCTGAATGCATCCAGGAGTAGTGAGGTCTTCTCATGGTATTTCAGCTCCTGTACAGAGCAAATACCATGGAAAGACCAGATCTCATGAGGTTTTGACCCTGTAAAGATGTCTTTGAGAAATTAAAATAGTATAAAACATAAGCACAAATACTTTTGAATCAGGTTACTGTGGTACTCAGATGTAGAGATTGTGAGTCTGGTCCTACAAATCTTCATTCTTGTGAGTGACTTGTCCTTAATCACATGAGTATTCCTGTTAGCTACTAGACTCATAGACTTTAAGGTCAGAAGGGACCAATATGGTCATCTAGTCTGACCTCCCGCATGATGCAGGCCACAAAAGCTGACCCACCCACAACAGAATCTTCCAGCCTGCGACCCCTGCCCTATGCTGCGGAGGAAGGCGAAAAACCTCCAGGGCCTCTGCCAATCTACCCTGGAGGAAAATTCCTTCCCGACCCCAAATATGGCGATCAGCAGAACCCCGAGCATACAGGCAAGATTCTACAGCCGGACCCTCATTTTACCCGCGATGGCACGTTAATGCCTAATTGACTAAAATCACGTTATCCCTTCAAACCATTCCCTCCATAAACTTATCAAGCCTAATCTTGAAGCCAGAAAGGTCTTTCGCCCCCACCGTTTCCCTCGGAAGGCTGTTCCAAAATTTCACCCCTCTGACGGTTAGAAACCTTCTTCTAATTTCAAGCCTAAACTTCCCCACGGCCAGTTTATATCCATTCGTTCTCGTGTCCACATTACTACTGAGCTGAAATAATTCCTCTCCCTCCTTGGTATTAATCCCTTTGATATATTTAAAGAGAGCAATCATATCCCCCCTCAGCCTTCTTTTGGTTAGGCTAAACAAACCGAGCTCCTCGAGTCTCCTTTCATAGGAAAGGTTTTCCATTCCTCGGATCATCCTAGTGGCCCTTCTCTGTACCCGTTCCAGTTTGAGTTCATCCTTTTTAAACATAGGAGACCAGAACTGCACACAGTACTCCAAATGAGGTCTCACCAGCGCCTTGTATAACGGAAGCAGCACCTCCCTGTCCCTACTAGAAATACCTCGCCTAACGTATCCCAAAATCGCATTAGCTTTTTTCACAGCCACGTCACATTGCCGACTCATAGTCATCCTGCGATCAACCAGGACTCCGAGGTCCTTCTCCTCCTCCGTCACTTCCAACCTATGCGTCCCTAACTTATAACTAAAATTTTTATTGGTCATCCCTAAATGCATCACCTTACACTTCTCACTATTAAATCTCATCCTATTATTGTTACTCCAATTTACAAGGTCATCCAAGTCTCCCTGCAGAATATCCCGATCCTTCTCCGAATTGGCAATACCTCCCAACTTTGTGTCATCCGCAAACTTTATCAGCCCACTCCTACATTCGGTTCCGAGGTCAGTAACGAATAGATTGAATAAAATCGGACCCAAAACCGAACCTTGAGGAACCCCACTGGTGACCTCCGTCCAACCCGACAGTTCACCTTTCAGTACTACCCGCTGCAGTCTCCCCTTTAACCAGTTCTTTATCCATCTCTGGAATTTCATATCGATCCCCATCTTTTCCAATTTAACCAATAATTCCTCGTGCGGCACAGTATCAAACGCTTTACTAAAATCGAGGTAAATTAGATCCACCGCATTTCCTTTATCTAGAAGGTCTGTTACTTTCTCAAAGAAGGAGATCAAGTTGGTTTGGCACGATCTGCCTTTCGTAAACCCATGTTGTAATTTGTCCCAATTGCCATTCACCTCAAGGTCCTTAACTACTTTTTCCTTCAAAATTTTTTCCAAGACCTTGCATACTACAGAAGTTAAACTAACAGGCCTGTAGTTACCCGGGTCACTTTTTTTCCCCTTCTTAAAAATAGGAACCACATTAGCTATTTTCCAGTCCATCGGTACCACCCCCGAGTTTACAGATTTATTAAAAATTGTCGCCAAGGGGCTTGCAATTTCTCGCGCCAGCTCCTTCAATATTCTAGGATGGAGATCATCCGGTCCGCCTGATTTAGTCCCATTTAGCTGGTCAAGTTTGGCTTCCACCTCTGATACTGTAATTGCAATCGCCCCTCCTTTATTCCCCTCTGTCTCGCTCCCTCTATTCCTAAGCCCTTCATTAGCCTTATTAAACACCGACGCAAAATATTCATTTAGATATTGTGCCATGCCTAGATTATCCTTAATCTCCACTCCATTTACATGCTTCAGCGGTCCCACTTCCTCTTTCTTTGTTTTCTTCCTATTTATATGGCTATAAAACCTCTTACTATTGGATTTAATTCCCCTCGCGAGGTCCAACTCTACACGGCTTTTGGCCTTTCTCACCGCATCCCTACATGCTCTGACCTCAATAAGGTAGGTTTCCTTGCCGATCTGTCCCCTCTTCCATTCTTTGTACGCTTTCTGTTTTTTCTTAATCGCCCCTTTGAGACGCCCGCTCATCCAGCTAGGTCTAATTCTCCTGCCTACTAATCGTTTCCCCTTTCTCGGGATCCATGCCTCGGACAGCTCGTGCAACTTCAGCTTGAAATAATCCCAGGCCTCATCTGCCTTTAGCTCTCTAAGTATGTTAGCCCAATCCACTTCCCTAAGTAGTTGTCTTAATTTATTAAAGTTGGCCTTTTTGAAATCGTAAACCTTAGTCACAGTTTTATTTCTGTTAATCCTTCCATTTAGTTTAAACCGAATTAGCTCATGGTCACTCGAGCCAAGGTTGTCCCCTACTACCATTTCCTCAACTAGGTCCTCACTACTCACCAGCACCAAATCTAAAATGGCATCCCCCCTCGTCGGTTCAGCTACTACTTGATGAAGGAATTCATCTGCTAGCACGTCTAGGAACATCTGAGCCCTATTATTGTTACTAGCATTTGTTCCCCAATCTATGTCTGGGAAGTTAAAGTCCCCCATGATCACACAGATTCATAGTTCACATGACTATTTACTGTACTCACTTCCATTTCTATTACTGTAAACCAGAAGATGCTTTTGAATGTATAATCTTTAGTGAAAACTATGGTGAAGGTATTGCTTACTGCATGGGTAATGCATACCACTATAGAAAAGACAAGTCTAAAAAGTACTTTTAACAGATTTCATATGAGATTTTACTTGTTAAAGACAACATGTACACCTCTACCCCAATATAACGCTGTCCTTGGGATCCAAAAAATCTTACTGCGTTATAGGTGAAACTGTGTTATATCGAACTTGCTTTGATCCACCGGAGCACGCACCCCACCCCCCCAGGAGCGCTGCTTTACCGGGTTATATCCGAATTTATGTTATATAGGGTCACGTTATATCGGGGTAGAGGTGTATATAGGTTGTAAATGGTAAAGGCAAATATTTTTAGTATTTTTTGCCATCTGATATTTATTTAATGGACCATAAATGTGTGTAACCATTTATGATTCTTATGTGGTTTCTGTGATATGACCTTGTTCTATAACCTTAGTTCAGTTTCTAGGGGATAAGTGTCCATATTGCGGTTAGTACTAGCTGGCACCAAGGAATGCGCATGGATACTGGATAATCTTCTTATCCCTTTTCTCAAAATCATTTAGGCATTTTGAAGTGGCCTTGGAATAGGCCCAATCCTGCTTTCCTTGGATCTGTTTGTACAAGAAATGCAGATGAGGAGCTGTTGGTCTGTGATCAATCTTCAATCTGGCACCTTTCATGAGGGCTGAATTTACTTTAAAATAGTGAAAAGAAAATGGCAGAGTGAAGCAAAGAACTTTAAGAAGCAAAATATTTTAATCCACATGTACGGAGATTAAAGGAAGGGCTGTTACAGAGCGATCACATACCATTGCTTCTGTGCACACTTTCAATATTTATGTGTTGTTTTGGAGCTGGATCCTCGGGTGAGCAACTTTGCACTGCTCTGTTCCTAGGTACTTGAGGATTGCCCTTGCAAACAACTATGGACTTTTTATTTAGTTTACATGTACGAATGTTGAGCCTTAACAGTAACTTCTGCTGTTTACGTTCCTGAGGAAAAGAACAGAAAGAGATCAGGATAAATTAGTCTAAACTGAAATATGTCTTGGGAAGAACACTGATTTATGAACCAATTATTTAAAAACAAATAAACAACAGTAAAGGGATTTGAATCCTGAAAGGTCATCTTAAAAACAAACATTGGAAAGAAGAACTGTAAATGAAGTATTTAAGCATAACACTACTTGTAAGAGAGTTTCCTGCCAGATGATGGTAATAATCAAATAGGTTATAGTATAACTGTTTTGATAGGTGTTTTTAAGCAACTGTAAGATTTAACATAATCCATTTAATAAGAAATTTGTATTTCCTATTGTCTGAGTATCTGAATGTTTTTTGTTTTTGTTTTTGAAGATTTTGGTGGTTATGGCAAATCTTACAGCAGTGAGTGGTATAATGGGCTGCAGGTTGGATGAGTTACAGTCATCTGCAACATGACATACCATACCAAACTTCTTCCTTGTCATTGGTAAGTTTTTTGTTGTTGATTACCATACGTCTATTAGATGCTTCTTATTAGGGTGACCAGATGTCCCGTTTTTAAAGGGACAGTCCTGTTTTTTGGGACTTTTTCTTATATAGGCGCCTATAAAAAAAATCAATCCAAAAACAAGGCTCCATGTAGTATAACTGAGCCATTATTTCTGGTTTACACAGTGTCCAGATATGCAGTAATGAGATCCAAAGTACTAGTTGTTCATTTGACTCAGCTTGAAGTTAAACGTTGACAAACCAAAAACAGATACCAAAAAGTTCAACAGACATACATCTAACTGACCAGAAATAATAAGTCAGTCTCATACCCAACCTCCAGCTTAGGTCTAAGAGGGCCCCCTTTTTAGGTAACCAAATGTGGGCTCTCTGTACCGAAAGATGGAAGTCTAGTTATAAGAAATGCTTAGTTTGTCACAAGAATAGATGATCACTGTTAAGATTTGCCTACTAATGCTTGTTATAATGCTAAGTCTTGCAATATCCCACATGGGCTCAAATTAGAAAATAGCTTAATTCCTCTGTGAAAAGTACCTTTTCTTTCCTCTTGCTATCTAGATTTCAGGATCCTGGCTATACAAAATGTAGCCAAAAATATTAACAAAGGAAAGAGACTAACCATCTCAGAAATGCTTATCTCCAACATAGAAAAAAACAAAAAGTAAAGGCATTAATCAAATTTGCACTCAAGTTGCACTGATGTGCAGTAATAAATTGTGACTGGCAATGGAGTTTTCAATATCCTCATTTACACTTGCCCAGTCGGAGGTATGGTAGCACTCTGTTCCTTTTCAGTGCTGAATACAAAGAGATCTAGATTTTTACCTGTGAAATTCTTTTGCTAGAAGTGTGTTTTTGCTATAGTGAAATATAACCTTTTTTGTTGTAAACTTATCAGATATGTGAACTGTGCCAGTTTTATAGTGTATTCAGTATTTTGCATAGTTCTACTAAAGAGCATATATACTGCATATGTATTGTGATAAAATACTATGTATATTCTTAATTCTTATGTATACCTACATACGTTACACAGGGCCGCCCCGGGGGGGGGGGGGGGGGAGGAAGTGGGGCAACTTGCCCTGGGCCCCACAGGGGCCCCCACGAGAATATAGTATTCTATAGCATTGCAACTTTTTTTTATGGAAGGGGCCCCCAAAATTGCTTTGCCCCAGGCCCCCTGAATCCTCTGGGTGGCCTTGACTTTACGTATGCTGTCTATGTACACACAAGATTATGGGTGCAATACAGGTCGAGGAGACAGTCTGTATACAACAAAGCTTCTGGTAATTTCATGGAAACTATAAAAGTGAATCTTGTCAACCTTGATCATGTAGGACTTTAATTTATCAATGTATTTAATTAGAAACTTATTCTTAAAGGAAGAACATAGTTTTGAGTATTTTGTTCCTATGGATTAGTTTTAATTTTTTTCTGGCCCATTTCACTATAAAGTTGTGGGAATTATATAATTCATTAGACAACTAACTAGCCTACAACCCAATTTTAGTTCATTTTAATTTATTTAAATCAAATATAAAGTCATATTTCACTAGCTATATTTCTTTGTTATTGTAGTTGTCAGTGGGGATTTTTTTTTACTAAATCTTGTGCATGTATGTTGATGACCTAGTTTTTCTTGGTTTTCTGATTTAAAAAAGAAAAAAAAAAATCTTTTACCAAGTTAGGATTTCTGCACAGAGCTTTACATCCAGTATATTGGCAGAAATGTTGTAGTTGCCTCAAATAAATAATCCTTAATTATACATAAAGTTCTCATCACTCTTAGAAGAATAAACCACTTCAAAATTTTCCGGAAAGAAAAATGTCACATTAAAATAAATAACCCCCCAGAAGTCCTTTTTAGGGGAACTACCACTGCTGTTATTTTTGTGTGTGTATCACTTTCATGCATGAGTTAATAATATGTTCATCAATCCTTGGAGAATATCTTCCTTCTGCCTGTTCTTCATCAGCACCTGCCTGTTTCTCTTTTTCAAACACCACAAATGCAGTGTTGTCTCCCAGGTACTGAATGTACTATGATCAAACCAGGGGACTGGTTAAACAGCATAGACAGCATCACCTCATTTGTCTCCTCTGGCAAATTATTAAGCAAAATGATATTGTTTGATGGGTTATCTGACACCTGTTGATTCTGTGATGCAGTCCCTTGGGCATTCATTGATTTCTGTATTTTTTCCTGACCAGGCTTTTTATATGCTGCATTAGCAGAGTGCTCTAGAGACTTGACCCCATTCTTCCCTTTTTTTTCCCTTATCAGCAAGTGTACCACATATTTCCAGCTTCTGTTTTTTGCATACTGACTTATCATGAAATGGAAAGTCTTGTGACATAATTGGTGGAAGAGCCAACTTCCTTAAATATAAAAAAGCCTGTCCATCTTCCTAGTCATTAACACCACAGGACCTTATTGTGATCATTTTTACAGAGGTGTGATGCTTTACTGAATAGAACTTTACTGAAGTTACTCCTTCTGCACACTAGCGTGAGATTAGAATTAGTTTTTTGCACATGGTCAAACTGAGAGAATAGCATGGTGTCAAGTATCAGGGGGTAGCCGTGTTAGTCTGTATCTACAAAAACAACAAGGAGTCTGGTGGCACCTTAAAGACTAACAGATTTATTTGGGCATAAGCTTTCGTGGGTAAAAACCTCACTTCTTCGGATGAAGAAGAAGTGAGGTTTTTACTCTCGAAAGCTTATGCCCAAAATAAATCTGTTAGTCGTTAAGGTGCCACCAGACTCCTTGTTGTTTTTGAGAGAATAGTGAAACTATCTCATTAATATTTAAAAAAAAATATTTTCTACTACTGATGAAAACCCTACAATTTCCCCAAACACATAATTTCTATAAGATGCAATAAGTCTAATACCTAGCTATGTTAAATCTGTGACTCTCTTGAGTCAACCTTCTCAAGCAGGGAGGCATTTTGTGATGTGTAAAAATGGGGATGGAGAATCTTCATCCCAAAACTCATTTTCACTTGTGGTCTAAGATATGAGATCAGGACTACTGTGGTAAAAGCGTAAGGGTGCAAACCAGCCACCCTATAGCACCAGCCACCCTATAGCCAGACAAAATCTGAAGACAGTTTTCAGGAGATAAATGTACTGCCAGAACAAATGTAATTAATCTTATAGATTTTCCTCTCTCTCCATTATTGGAAATTGGGGTGCCTTTGTTTATAAAATACTAAATCCTAGAGGACATGAAAGGACACCTTGTCCAATATTTATTTATTTAAGAGCCCCAGTTTGGTCGCAGTTCCACCACAATTACTCCATGAGCCATGCCACTGAAATCAGTAAGACTACTAATGGAGTTAAGGTACATGAGGGTGGTGGAATTATGCTCTTATACTATGTCTACACCATGAGGTAGGGGTGTGATTCCCAGTTTGTGTATACTTAATCATGCTAGCTTCATGAGAGCTAGTGAAAGTATAAATAGCAGTAGTAGCCATGAACCCCGTGGGTACATACTCGGCATGGCTAAGCCATTCCGCCGCTGTGTGTGCTCCCTTGGCTACACTACTGTTTATACTCATGCTATCTCTCATTGAGCTAGCACGAGTATGTATATGCAAATTGTGAATCACACCCTTACCTTGTAGTGTGGACAAAGCCTTATTAGAGAAGCTGCACCGAGGTTGTAAGAGAAGGAGGGGAGCCTAAGTAAAGGCGGAAAATCAGATTTCTAGGGGACAAGGAATGAGAGAATCTAAGATGCTTCCACAGTACCTTATGCTTCCACAGTACTAGCTCATTCAGTACCTTGCTGGGCCCAGCCCTCATTACACTTGACTGGTAAACAAAGCCAGTTCAATAGATGCTGTAATTTTGTTTGAAAACGGCATTTAAATTTTGGTTTCCTACTTCGCATATAAGAACTTTTTAATATTGAACAGATTTTTAAAAATATTAAATGTGTGACATCTTTACATAGGGACGAAACAAAAGCCATACAGAGAGGATGCCAGATGCTGTTCATTAGACATTTATGATAATTAAGAAGAGAATATATAAAGACGTTACAAACAAGATAATTTGTTCAAGTCACATGTTAAGTAGTAAGATCAAAGAATAAACAAGGACTCTTTACTGGATGATCATAGTACTGTTGCTTACTTTGAGAGTATACTGACAACAGATCTGAAAAGGCAGGGAAAAGGTGCTTTACTAGCAAGGTGACAACAAATCTATTAAGAAAACTTTACACCTTTCTGTTTGTCAGACAAAATAACGAAAAAATAATACAAATGAATTAACATTTTTCCTGACTTAGAAACAGAGTTTACCCAAAAGTATAATACTTGCTACTTGTGTTTCTTTAGTACCAACTAAGGTAACAACTATTATGGCTAGCATCAACCATTATAGACAAACATTATGGACCCTTCACCAGAACCACCCTGGAACTTTAGGGAAGTAGAGACCTGGATAAAGATTCACATTTGAACTTCACAGCTCATGTCTGTCACTATAAAGATCCTCTACTAAACCTCACAAACCTAGCAACACTAAGTTAGGAGAGGGTTGGATTTGGTTCTGAACTCTGGCTTGAGCCTGTCTTTACTCTGCTTATCAGAACTCCCAGATACAATGGTGTCTGATTCACGTGGAATATTTCAATTTTGAACTAAATCACTGCCTGTCAAATAGTAAAATTCTCCATTTTGTTTCCTACTTTAATGTTTCAAATTCAAAAGTCCATGTCACATTCTGTTTATTCCTTTTTCTTACTTAATTGATCGACTAGAGCTAGCAGTGATTCAGCTCATGAATGATATTACTAGGTGGATTTTACCTGCCAAGCTAGTAGCAGGATTGTCCTAACCCATCATAACTGGCAAGTTAGCAGAATGGTGATAGCAGAGAAGGTGAATTGAATGAATGGCAGCAAAACAGATGAGCCCACTAGTGCATTATTTATGGAAATAATGGTAATGCTACTGATGTGTACTGGGGTGAGATGCCTGCAACTAATAAGCACAAGGGGATGAATAATTGTTAGTGTTTGTCCTTAAATTTCCTGGTTTTATAATTAGGATTTATAATTAGGTCCTTGATATTGCCTCAATGGATGGGCACAAAAATTCAGATAATATAAGAACTGATCAGGAAATGACCTTCATTTTTACAAGCATCTCTGCACTTCCAGTTCATATTGAAGTTGAGAAGTAGAAGCACCAAAAAATCCCAGGAATCTTGTGCAAAGTACACAGCAAACATTTTCAGCTACAACAAATTTGGCTGTTAGTTAAGGGAAAACTAGCAATCTGGTAACCCAAGAAGAGTAGCTACAATTGTGTTTTATAGTAAGGGTGACTAGTCCTCCACACTTCCCTGATAATATTTCAGGCCAGATTTTCCCATTCGTACACTGATCAGTAGCATAGGGCCTGATCCCAAAGCCCGTTGGGAACATTTTCATTGATTTCACTGGGCTTTGGATGAGACCCAGAACTCACAAATATTCCCATTCTTTTCAATGCATTGTGAGTTCAGGTGGCAGAATCTGGCCTTAAAGGAGCTACTGCAGGAAGGCGCTTCCTTTAAAACAGATGCTAAAGCAGGTTATGCTCTAACTTTTTTGCAGCTTTATTTATATTTACTTGTTTATTTTATATTTTCTAAGTTATTTGTTGATGCAGCTCCTTCCTATTTTGGGCAACAAAAATTATCTTGGAAAATGGTTTAGAGTCTGAACAAAATGATCCATGGAGTGTGTAAGGAGGTTTGCACAAAATAGTATTACGATGATGCTCGTTTTATAAAGTATATGTGATTTAAATAAGCAGGGACAAAAAACATGCTGTGGTACCAGATTTGTTGGTTTCAGTCTCAACTAAAATGGAATCGTATTAATATGTAGGCAGTGGATTGGCATTGTGTTTTTCTGTCTATCAGTGTAAAGTCTATTTTACGGATTATGAAAATTGGGCAAATGTATTGTTTCTTGTTGCAGATTAACGGCTTGCAAAGCCTTACTAGAAAAAAAGGCTATTTGTGAATTACAGGAAAGTATGCACAAAAAAATTCTTGAACTTAATTTTCTCATTCAGAATTGCTAGTTGTTAGTGGTATAAGAAGATCCCCTAGATGGCCAAAAGATATTTACTCTGTTATACTATAGCACTGGCACTGGTGCACACAGCAGTTAGCCTAATAAAACTCTTCAAATGCTTCATAATTTGCTGGTGTGTTAGTGCAACATTTCCAGAAAGCTCAAAAATTCAGTGAGTAACTCACACGGTTTACTGTTGCCTATAGAACTGCAGTGCAACCTACAAATGTGGATCTGGATCCAAAGCTCACATAAGTTAATGGGAGTCTTTTGATTGATTTTAATGAGCATTGGATAAGAATATTAAAATGGACATACCTTGTAAGACCAATGGTCCATCTAGCCCAGTATCCTGTCTTCCAACAGTGGCCAGTGCCAGGTGCTTCAGAGGGAATGACCAGAACAGGTAATCATCAAGTGATCCATCCCCTGTCGTCCATTCCCAGCTTCTGACAAACAGAGGCTCAGGACACTCAGAGCATGGTGTTGCATCCCTGCCCATGCTGGCTAATAGCCATTAATGGACCTATCCTCCAGGAACTTACCTAATTCTTTTTTGAACCATGTTATACTTTTGGCCTTCACAACAACCCCTGGCAAAGAGTTCCACAGATTGACTATGTGTTACATGAATACGTACTTTCTCTTGTTTGTTTTAAATGTGCTATCTATTAATTTCATTGGGTGGCCCCTGGTTCTTGTGTTATGTGAAGGAGTAAATAACATTTTCTTATTCACTTTCTCCAAACCAGTCAAGATTGTATAGACCCCTATCGTATCCCCTCTTAGTTAGGTTCTTGATGCTTTATGCCAGCAAACAAGTGAAAAACAGGTTAGGAAACTGTTAACTCAGACAAGTCAGGATGCAGAGAACTACAAATATCCTCTGCGGAAACCCAGACCCCATTACTCTGAAAAAACCCACAGAATTTAGAATTAAGCAAGTCATTGCTGCCGCAATGGACGTAAAATTCTCAGTGGAAAGCTGAGATACAGGACACTTAATCTGAGCCATTGTAAATTAAAAACAAAACAAACAAACAAAAACAAGTAAATCTTAAAGCTGTCCCAGACCTCTTCCAGACTACATGTGAAGTATCTGTTTTCTACATCTTGGAGTGTAGGAAAATACAAACATAGGATCACAGCGAATGTGAAAGAAAGCACTACCTTTTCACCTCTGGAGAGCTATGTTAAAATCCCTTGGTAAGTCACAGGTGAAAAAGTGTTGCTGTTTTTGTCCCTGTCTTTTTCCTAGGTATTGATTCACATTTTAAAACAAGTCCATAACTTGGTACAATTTGCAGACCTGTCATAGAGAAGAATGAGGATTTGGTATAACATGGATTTTTTGCAAGTCTATGACTGAGGTATATTGGCAGCTGTATAAAGAAGTTTGCACGGTCGCCTGTCTGTACAAAAGTTAGAGACTAAACTCCAATTTCATATTTAATGCTATGTTCTCTCCTACACTAGTCTGCTTGGCTTCGGGGGAGATGAAGAACCTTTAGGCTGCTGTAACTTATGGCAGCTAGCCTTAAGGGGGCCATATGTCAACCTTTTAATTGGTGAATCAGAGGAATACTCCTATTTCTTGTCTCTCCCACCACTTCGTATTACAACCCTTAGGCTAGGGGGCAGTTGGCATAAGATACACCAGCTGAGAATTTCTCTCTGGGACATTTTTTAACTGGCCAGCTGCATCCAAATTCCAGCCACTTTGCACTGCTTAAGTGGTACCGGAACAGGAGCAGAGAAACTAGCCCTTGTTTTTTTCAGAATGGCAAAGACAGTACTTGAGGCAATAATATGAGCATGTAAAAATACTAAATATGTGGAACTAGGGCGATCTAAAGACTATGACACTGCATTGTTCAGGTCACAGAATGTAAAGAAGACTACTTTAAAGCTTGTAAGGCAGTTCCAGTAGGTGGAGCTAGCAATTGAGGAAAATCATTTCACATTCTTGTATGGTATTCAGAAATAAAAGTAGAAATGATTTCATCTGCTCTCAGTTGGTGATATATGCACAGTGTAGTGAGGATTGGCCTAAGGGCTTCATAGAAGAATCATCAAGTAATTTTAGCTTGATTCCACTGTTTTGTGAAACCCGATTCCTATCTTGTATTGTAATTTTATAATTGAAATTGATAGATTCTATGTGGACCCACACAGCAGTCTGGTAGAAGATTTTCTTATCTGGTTCCTCGTCAGTGCTCATCATCGGCATTTTAAACCATTGTTTTCTTGTTTTAGCTGAGCCTACATGACATATAATAATAAACAGAGGCTCGTCACATATGCCGTCCTCTTTGTCTTCAATAGTATGCATCTTTATTTTTCTGCTCTTGCAGGCTGAAAGCTTTTGAAATTTTTTCTCCCTCACATTCACTATAAATAGAGACAGACTGTTGAGCATCCACCCACTGAAAATCAGGTCCCTGGAAAGTGTCTCAAGTTGAGGACTAAAAACAAATGGAGGCACCTAAAATCACTAGTGTCTTCTGAAAATCAGACCTTTAATCTCTTCAAAACTCTATCCCTTGGCAGCATTTACAAGGTCTGGTCAGTGGCCATTTAAAGTCCACAGAAGTCTGATGGAGCATCCTGATGTTCCTAATCTTTTTTTGTCCAAATTAGCCTAGATTTGGTGACCCTCTGCTTTTGTGAGGGAGCTTATGGTATGCTTCCCAAAAAATGATGAAGGGCTGGAGAGGAGCTTCTTTGTAGGTGACTGGTGGCAGAGTTCTTAACTAAATGATAGTTTTAATGCTGTTGGGGTTATATTACAATATTAATAATGTGTTAGACCACCTAGACCCTTGTATAGACATCTTGATTGTTATTTACATTTATATAAAATAAATAATCTGACCGTGAAGAGCTTCAAAAATATGCTGCTCCAACTGGGAATGAAGGGGGGAGGAGAGAAACAGTTCATCCATAATCAAAGTGGGGGGGGGATAGCTCAGTGGTTTGAGCATTGGCCTGTTAAAGCTAGGGTTGTGAGTTCAATCCTTGAGGGGGCCACTTAGGGATCTGGGGCAAAATCAGAACTTGGTCCTGCTAGTGAAAGCAGGGGGCTGGACTCTATGACCTTTCAAGGTCCCTTCCAGTTCTAGGAGATAGGATATCTCCATTATTTACATTTTTACAAAGTAAATAAAATAAAACCGATCTATGTGCAGTGAACTTTTGAAATAAACCAGAAAAAGCCAAACCTAAATTTATATGAACAGACTCAGTGTTCATGGTTTTGTGAGGGTTTTGGTGACTGCAAGTCTGCCTTTAAATAGGACATTTTAAAAAATTATGCATATGTCTATATTGAAATCAGAGATGTGATTGCAGCACCTATAGACATACCCAAGGTAGCTTAGATCTAATTAGCTAGAATAACAGTAGCAGTGAAGCCATTTTTGCAAAAGCCTGCCTGGGACCATGAGTATAGGTTCAGATGACTACCTTATGCTGCATTTTCCCTTCTCTTGTTATTTGAGTTAGCTAGATCAAAGCTAGCTTAGGAATGTCTACATGTGCTGCAGTCACACCTGTGATTGCAGTGTAGGCATAGCCTGAATCTGCCTGTTCCATTTGGTGTACAGATAGTGAAGAGAGATTTACAAAAAGCAGGGTTTTATTTGCAATGAGCAGGGTTTACATTGAGAAGAACAGATAAGATACTACAGTGATTAGGGTCTTTACAAATACCTACATAGATCTGGAGAGGTGAGAATGTCCTTTGTGAACCATTTGCTAATTGTTTCTCTGCTTACAGGAGAAAGAGAAATGATTGATAAGCCATTTTATAAATTTCCTCCAATAGTAATTTTCACTCACTCTGTTTGCCATAGGTGTTGGAACGAGGAGTGTTAGGGGTGCTGCAGCACCCCCAGGCTTGAAGTGGTTTCCATATAGTGGTTTATATGCAGGGTTTACAGTTTGATTCAATGGCTCTCAGCACTCCCAGTATACAAATTGTTACAGCACCCCTGCTGTTTGCTGGAACCCCTACTCTCCACTGCTGTTCTTCTAGGACATCTTAATCCTTTTTAAGCTGTTTCTGTTCTAATTTAGGTTGCTGCTGCATATAGATCTGTCTTGTCCAAAGTACACTATTGTACTGTTCACGAGGCTGGACTAATTAAAAAGTGAAATCTTTTGCATGTTAGATTATTCTGCATGAATATTTTACTCCAAAGAAACTATAAAAAGTAAACTAGTACTGACCCTCTTTCTCAAAGTATGGTATCAACACTGTCAAACAAGTCAAGATCTTCACTATGTTAGCCACAGTCTATCTTGGATAATTGTGACTTACCTATTAAAACTCCACCTGCAGTTTCAGTTGACAGTCATTCTTCATTTACTGTCCTACTGTGATATGTAGTGTTGTGGTATATTGTTAAACAGTTGTGTTTTACTCCAGTGGTAGCTATACATTAGTGGTGTATGAAGTGATGCCTGTCCAAAGAATACCCAGCATTCACCAGGAATTAAAATTGATATTCAGGGTCTTTTCCAAAGTGGAGATATTGGAAAGCCTTTCATTCTCTACAATGGACTTTGGATCAGGGCCTCAGTGTAAGTAGTGCTCTTCTCTGGGACTTAGTCTACACTACCAACCTATGTAGGTATAACTGTCACTCAGAGGTGTTACATTCATCAAAATAAATCTCTCACTGCAATTTCAATTGGCTATTCTAGTCATTATTTCTTCCTGTAAACTGTTTTGTCAGATTGCAGTTAAACTGCAGCTCTGATTCATCCTCTAGGTGGCTTCACTTAAGTGATTCTTTTTTAAAATATATAACATAAGGTACATACACACACACACACACACACACTATATAGTATATACTCTCTCTCTCTCTCTCTCTCTCTCTCTGTATGTGTATATATATTATAAAAAAAAATCTAGACACAGCATGTTCTGGTTTTTAAAGACTGAGGAATTATTTATTGGTTAGTTGTGGAAGTCTTAATAGTAAAAGGCATTTTCCGTCTAAAAGACTCAACAAACTCGAACAGCTTAACGGGACTAAATCGGGCGGACCGGATGATCTTCATCCGAGAATATTAAAGGAACTGGCGCGAGAAATTGCAAGCCCGTTAGCAATAATTTTTAATGAATCTGTAAACTCGGGGGTGGTACCGTTGGACTGGAGAATAGCTAATGTGGTTCCTATTTTCAAGAAGGGGAAAAAAAGTGACCCGGGTAACTACAGGCCTGTTAGTTTAACATCTGTAATATGCAAGGTCTTGGAAAAAAATTTGAAGGAGAAAGTAGTTCAGGACCTTGAGGTCAATGGCAATTGGGACAAATTACAACACGGTTTTACGAAAGGTAGATCGTGCCAAACCAACCTGATCTCCTTCTTTGAGAAAGTAACAGATTTTTTAGATAAAGGAAATGCGGTGGATCTAATATACCTCGATTTCAGTAAAGCGTTTGATACGGTACCGCATGAGGAATTATTGGTTAAATTGAAAAAGATGGGGATCGATATGAAAATCCAGAGGTGGATAAAGAACTGGTTAAAGGGGAGACTGCAGCGGGTCGTACTGAAAGGTGAACTGTCAGGTTGGAGGGAGGTTACCAGTGGAGTTCCTCAAGGTTCGGTTTTGGGTCCGATTTTATTTAATCTATTTATTACTGACCTCGGAACCGAATGTAGGAGTGGGCTGATAAAGTTTGCGGATGATACAAAGTTGGGAGGTATTGCCAATTCGGAGAAGGATCGGGATATCCTGCAGTTAGATTTGGATGACCTTGTAAACTGGAGTAATAGTAATAGGATGAAATTTAATAGTGAGAAGTGTAAGGTTATGCATTTAGGGATGACTAACAAGAATTTTAGTTATAAGCTGGGGATGCATCGGTTGGAAGTAACGGAAGAGGAGAAGGACCTCGGAGTCCTGGTTGATCGCAGGATGACTATGAGTCGGCAATGTGACGTGGCCGTGAAAAAAGCTAATGCGGTCCTGGGATGCATTAGGCGAGGTATTTCTAGTAGGGATAAGGAGGTGCTGGTTCCGTTATACAAGGCACTGGTGAGACCTCATTTGGAGTACTGTGTGCAGTTCTGGTCTCCCATGTTTAAAAAGGATGAATACAAACTGGAACGGGTACAGAGAAGGGCCACTAGGATGATCCGAGGAATGGAAAACCTGTCGTATGAAAGGAGACTCGAGGAGCTCGGTTTGTTTACCTTAACCAAAAGAAGGCTGAGGGGGGATATGATTGCTCTCTTTAAATATATCAGAAGGATAAATACCATGGAGGGAGAGGAATTATTTCAGCTCAGTACTAATGTGGACATGAGAACAAATGGATATAAACTGGCCGTCGGGAAGTTTAGCCTTGAAATTAGACAAAGGTTTCTAACCATCAGAGGGGTGAAGTTCTGGAACAGCCTTCCGAGGGAAATAGTGGGGGCGAAAGACCTCTCTGGCTTTAAGATTAAGCTTGATAAGTTTATGGAGGGGATGGTTTGATGGGATAACGTGATTTTAGTCAATAGGTCATTAACGTGCCATCGCTGGTAATTAGTAACAATGGTCAATGATGGGATATTAAAAGTTACTACAGAGAACTTTTTTCCGGAGGGTCTAGCTGGAGAATCTTGCTCGCATGCTCGGGGTTCAGCTGATCGCCATATTTGGGGTCGGGAAGGAATTTTCCTCCAGGGTAGATTGGCAGAGGCCCTGGAGGTTTTTCGCCTTCCTCCGCAGCATGGGGCAGGGGTCGCTTGCTGAAGGATTCTCTGCAACTTGAAGTCTTTAAATCATGATTTGGGGACTTCAACAGCTGAGTCAAGGGAGAGAATTATTCCAGGAGTGGGTGGGTCAGCTTTTGTGGCCTGCATCATGCGGGAGGTCAGACTAGATGATCATAATGGTCCCTTCTGACCTTAAAGTCTATGAGTCAATGCAGTTGCTATATAGACTACAAGATTATGCAGCCATGAAGATCAGTGCAAGGATTTTTCAGGAGGATTTGGGGGTGTGATGATGCTCTGGGGAGCTAGCAAGGAAATAAGTAATCTGCATCAAAGTAAAAAGTCCTGTGAGAATCCAGGCATCAAACAAGCATGAGCCTGGAGCAACATATTAGCATGTACAGCAGGTGAAGCCAATGAGTCTGAAAAACTTAGATTAATTGAATACAGGTGTTGGAATTTCAGGACTCTAAAAAACAGTGCCAGCTAGTGTCAGAGTGGTGTTTTTGCCAAAAGTATTTTGGATGTAGGCTTTAATTACGGTGCAATTCTAAGTACTCTGCATTGACTCAAATTATGTCCATGACTATTTTATTATTTTATTTATCTTTGTATGTTGGGCAATTATGGGATAAGGGTATATTTATTTTATGGCAGATTTATATGTGAATTTTGCATACATAACAACCATCCCTATTCCAGAGAAGCGATAACTAAATATTTAGTAAAATATGTGGCCATTTTTATTCTTGGATTTTCCAACTCCTCTACTCAAATGTATTTCAAGATGGTCAAAAGGTATGTCTATGTCTGTTTCTCTGTTTACATATTGGCAGATATGCTGTTGCTTTGAGGCAAGATTGTGGTGGACAGCTTGGATTCATGATAGCAGGATTAGTATATCATTTGCATAAAATATGATACATAATTAATCAAAAATCCAAATGTATAATTCATGTTGGACTTTAAATATTGCTTGCAGTGTCTACACCTGTTGTAAGTTGTATTGGTACAAGTATAGCTATTGGTGGCATACTGTCATATATCTTATTCCAAATTTTCCCTTAGATGTATTCATGAGGGTTCCGTTGACTTCATTAGGAACCATAAGGAAATAGAAATACATGGTTTGCCCCCAAATGTTTCCTGTTTGTGGATAAACAATGTGGACATGTATTTTCACTATCATAGTGATACTCAGCACTTACATAGTGCTTTCCATTTTTCAAAGTGCTTTAAATGCATACATTAATTAACCTCATGACAGCCCTGTGAGGTAGGGATGTTGGTTTTTCAGGGTTCAGAATTAAAATCCACCTTATGCCAACTCTGCATTCTTTTGAACTCATTTTGCTTTTTTCTTATTGCAGGTCTGGAAAATTTGGGTTGCTGGTGTTGATGATTTTTATGAGATACCACAGTAGGAACTCAAAATGTAAATGGCCATAAAACATTGTAGATGTTTTTTCAGAGGCCGCTCAAGCCTTTACCAGCAAGGCAGGGTGTTTCAGGCAAACATTGCCAGCCAGTTACAAGGTAGTTTAACTGTACTAAGATGGACATGCAAAAGAGCTAGAAGAGGTTTCAAGGGTAGGGAGAGCTAGAAATGGGATGAGTGGGGTGGGGTTCTCCTTAATCAAAACAAGTCCAAACCTTAAACACTTTGAGAGAAAGAACTGAAAGTTGAGCTGCAATTTCATGTAGTCACATGCATACTAGTGAAGGGCGAACCTAAAAGATTTATAATTTGGATTCAGTTCAGTTGGCTTTTTCAAAAGCCTATTTGAGCTATACAAACATTCAGAATCTGCAAGAGTGGGAAACCTTAGAGGAACAACTTTTCTTGTAGGAATTTAACATTTGTGTCCAAAACCTGGCTGGATTTGAGTTGGTGGGAAAGGAAGGGAAATTTTCAGAACCTTACAGTTTTTGGACAGAGTTCTGATTTTAGAAAAGGGAGTTTGCTCATCCTGATACTTAAACAGATACCAAAGTTGAAAGAAGTAGTTTGAAGAATACATCTCCCAACCTTTGACTCCATAAAGAAAGGACTGATTACTTGATGAGAGCAAGGAGCACTTTTAGCTCAAATTCCATCCAATAGATGGCTGTGCACATTACCCAGTACAGCAGTTCTTAGCTACTTACAGCATAAGAGCTGATTCACTCATAATTTATTTTAGTATACCACTGTCACATTATTATCATTTCACTGAGTATTCTGAAGCTGCCAGTACTGTCTTTAGCTCTAATTGGCTAGTTTAACAAGCCATAAGTTTTGCATGTTAATTTATTATAGTTACGTTTACAAATATTTCTGTGTGATCTGCATCACTATTGATAGAATGTTTGTTATATTTACTTTTAAGTTCACTTTCAAAGCCCTATTACCTTGAGTTGAAAACATGCTTATAAGTTGCCAAATTACTGATCAACTACTTACCATTCAAAGGTTAGAAAACTTTGTTGTATTGTTTTTTTTTCCTTAGATTCATCTTGAAATAAATCAAAAGAAGTAATGTAAGAAAAAGCTAGGTGTTGGCACTCATGAGAAAAAACACTCATCATCATCTGGTTATACTTTTGTTGAGGGTGCTTTAAGTGATATAAAACAAACCATTCAGTACATTAAAAACATCTCTGAACTCAGCCTTGACTTAGCTATTGGGATAATTGGAGACTTCTCAAAATTGATAAAATGCATCACTTTATTTTTTTAAGAAAATATTTGTATCCCTCCTTAAGGATTTGAGTTTCTTGAAATAATGGGTGAAAAGCTTCAAAAATGTGTCAGTGAATGTTACCTGAAAACCACATAATGGGCCAGCCACACAAAAGAAAGTGGACTGTAGACTTATATAAACTGCTTGTAAATTTTAGGGTGCTTGAGGAAGGATAGTACTTCACTGAGGTGCTACAGCTCCACTATTCCTGGCTCTAATTTGTAGAGCCCTGCCCAGATACTAAATGTGTAACTGCATCCGATCCACAAACCTGGTCCATGGATATCTGCAGGGCTCTATTAATTTGCACAGACTTGTCTTTTAGAATTAGGGATCATGACAGCCATTGGAAATGGAGGTTTTGCAAGCTTCACACAATATTTTGAAATGTTTTTGGTGCCATAAATTGAGGTTGGATTTTGTGAATCTTTCCCTTTCATCCATTAATTGAACCCAAGTTTATTTTCAGAGGAATTAATTTAAAATCCATGTTTTTCTTCCCTGAGGGAAAGCTTGTGCTATACAAATAAGGAAGTAAACCATGAAAGACCTTTTTATACTGATAGTGGTTCTCTTCTAAATAATGCCTATAACTAATACCTCACCCATGATCAGGTATCTTGGACGGACATGGTGTAACTGCTACAGTGAGCTACAAATTAATGTGCCACACAGAAAATGTATTGGAAAATGCACTAAATTAAGCATCTAGGCCCATGGAAGTCCTCTACCTATGCATTGCAAAATGTGTATGTGTACATTTTTGCACATACACAATCAGGCACTACAGGTCTTCAACCCAAGCCTGTAGGCTTGCTGAGTGAGAGTCTTACATGCTATGCCACTGGGCTCCAAGGGCAGATGAGGAAACTGCAGCTGATAACCCACAAACAGAGGCTGCACCCATTTACTTAGCAGGATCAGATGACTAGCAGCAGGTTGCTGACTGGACACATCCTAACATAAAGCTTCCTGTTTCTGCCATGTCTCTTATCTGAGCAACTAGGTGCTAGGCCGGCTGCTGACCAGGTCCCTGAGACAAAGTTCCTGCCTCCTTGCCTGGTTCCTGCTCCTTGTACCTGTTACCTCACCTTGATCCTTGCCCTAACTCCAATTACTGACTCTGGGTTGACCCTTGGCGTAACCCCCGATTCCCACTCTGGCTGTGACCCTTGGTGTGACTCCTGACCACAATCCTAAAGCTATTCTGGGCTCTGACCACTAGGTCAGACCGCACACGTTACGAACCATAACACACACCCACTGTAGCAGTTAGCCCTGTCTTTAAGGTGCCAAATCATGTCTCAGGTCATACTGTCACAAATGAGCTGTTATTAAGATTATTATTATAGGTCAGGCCTGATTGTGCTGTGCGCTGTATAAGCACATATTGCTCTGTCCCAGCCCTGTAGCGTTTACAGTTGAAATATAATGGAAGAGACAGCAAGAGGATACAACAGATGGAGTGAGCACAGGGTAACAGTGAGACAGTAGTGGTCAGAACTATGGAGACAACTGAGCTGGAGCTCCATGCATTTGAGAAACAGGTCATCTGGCAGGGCATCTCTGTGAGGGCTCCTCACATGCTTTCAAACATGCTCCACCCATCCCCAGCGTGATACAGTACTAGTTTATTGACATTCAGATTGTTACAAGGCACCCTTGTTTTCTGTAATTGTGAGGGAATGGGAGGACTTCGATGAGAGATTGTAAAGATCTCCAACATGTTTTCAGTGGTTGGATGATGATGATATATTTACTGGGCAAGGCGAATTACTGGAGGAATTGGTTTATAGTTATATATATAGTTATATATATATATATATATATATATATATATATATATTTAATTCTCTACAGGCTCCTTGAGACAAGGAGAGATGCTCCTTTTTATGGAATGAGCATGTAAATCAAAATAAATGAATAAAAAAATAAATAATGAGAAGGATCTGAATGATTAATCTCTCCTGCAGACAAATTTGGCTCACCCTAAGAGGTAACTCTGATATCATAGGTGCTAACCAGGTGGAATGCCAATGAATAAATTAGTGGCTAGATAATGCTCCACTACAACAAAGCATGGCAGGGAGAAAGTAAAGTGCAAACTGTGGCTTGGAAGCCACAAGGTTTCTACTGGATCATGCTTCCTCCCATCTACCCCATTTGGGAGGAGCTTATCTCTTCACGGAGGGGCAGGAGGTAAGTTGTGAGAAAATGGATGTAAGGGGATAAACACTGTGACTTCCACTGATGTGACATTCAGTGGGTGTACAAACCAAGAATAACATACAATCAGCAACTAAGAGTTGCAGCCTCTTACTTCAGGTCTGAATTTGGCTGAGGGGGTAGGGGAGTAAAATAGGAGGAGAAGGCGTTGCTGTGTCTGACAACTGCCTGTTAGTTGGTTTTCCTGCCACACATCTCTGCAGTCCCCTTCAGAGTGTAAATTACAAACCTACTGAATACTGGGTTAGTATAATCCTACTTTCACCCATTTTGTAAGCAACTTACCCAGATGAGTATTGTGGGGAAATAGAACAGGGGGGCCTTCTTTTTAATAGCCAGAGCTGTGAATCTGAAGGCCCCGAAATAAACCCTCCAACAGAGATCTGTTATGCTGACTGCCCTTACGTAGAGCAATACAGGCCTAAGCCTGAGCAAGACTGAACAACACAGTTCTCTGCTAAACTCGGTCAAGGGTAATGGCCAGAGGAGGGGGGAGGGGGTGGAAAAACCCAAAACAATGCTAAAGGCTACAACAGAAACTGCTTTAGCAACATAAAAACCGCAAGTTTATGAAATTGCTTGAAAAACAGAATATCCGCTTACATTAAGAAATTGCATTTGCAAAGAGCTGATCATTTTTACAGTCGCAGCTATCTGCAAAATTTCCCAATTCCAGCTATCTGCAAAATTATCCAATCATAGATCGTCTTTAGGCGTCCCATGGTAACCCCCCTTAACTGAAAACCCCCGGAAAATTACATGTGCCTTGCTGAGAAATGTACCCAAACTGGTGCCAAGTACCACCCCTGGGGAAAACCACCAAGCGCCCCTCTACCCAAATAAACACGCAACTCTTGGGAAATAATGAGGAGGGTACCGGGAGGTGGGGGGGAACTGACCCCAACCCCAATTTCGTAACTCATGACGTATTGTTTGTACTTTGCTTGCGGTTTAATGCAATAAAGTCGCCTGCGAGCGGTACTCGGGGTGTCAGTCTTCGGACTGCACCCCAGTGCACTGGTATGTATGTCAATAAACTGGCCTCAGGCTTGAGTCTGTAAACTAAAATCAATGCGTGGGTGTCTTTGACCACGGGATCACTCGACGTCCCACCGGACCGGAGGACCGTGGACCGCTTCCACACCGATCCCAGGTGCCAGGTAAGAGACCCTTGTCTCTATTTGGGCTTCGGTGGGGAGCTGCACATAGGCTCTGGGTTCAGGTAAGGACGCGCTGTGATCCGAACCTTTTGAGGCTAGACTCATTTGCCTGACGCCTGTTCGTTTTGTGTGTGTCCGTTCTGTAACTTGTCTGTTTAATTTCTCGCATCATGCTGCGCTATCTCTATCATTGTTTACTTAGGCTATAAGCTGGGGGGGGGCGTCGGGGACTGTCTGTTTTGTGGTGTGTACACGAGGGTCTTAGACCCAACCGTTTCCTTGGAACAGCCTCGGTGAAATTACTGGGACATCCGTCTGGCAGTTAAACACTTTTAGTGTGCCAGCCCAGTATAAAAACAAGTTTCGGATGACAGGAGATTATTCAGGCAGGAACAGAGGCTAAATAGACTGTGTGGTCTCTCCGGAACATAAAGGAAACCGTTACTAACCACGAGGACAAGAAGTACGCCAAGCTCCTATGCTTTGCTTTTATAGCTTCCTATGTTGTGTTAGTCAGCTTTATGGCTATCGCCCTTTGGGGAGTGGTTCCCGCAGAGGGTGCAGGGCCGGCTGCTGAGGAACCCCGGGAAAGTGGACCCCTTAGTGAGTAGGGGACGGAATCCACTTCCTGGAACCCACTACGGGCGGGGCAACGGACTGGGAAAACCAGAGCCCCCCGTTTTGTGAGTGGGGCAAGGTACAGGGCACCCTGGAACCTACTGCGGGTGGGGCAAGGGACTGGGAAAACCGGAGACCCCCCCGCGCACGTAGGGCAAGGTACAGGGAATCTCGGAGCAGCCGAAGGGGTTGGCAAGCCTCAACCACCAGCAATAGGCTGAGTGGACGAAGTGAGATCCGCCGCCCGGGGATTGGCAGGACTCCCACCAGCAATAGGCTGTGTGGCCGGGCAGGACCGTCATAGCAAGATCCCGAATTAGGTGTGGTGTAATTGTGGGTTGTAAGGGGGTCCCCATTCTTTTCTGCCCATTAAGTGACGATTGCGTCCCTCCTTGCTCGGAGAGCAGGGAGGCCCCGGGAAACCGCCCACGTACTCCTAGGTAGTAGAGTAACCCATCCCGTTCTCTTGAAGGTGGGCCGGTGCTCTCTGCTGGGGGAGAGGTGTGCGGGGACTAAGCCTTTCCTAACCTTCTGTGTGGTTGGCCTACGACCGAAACCCTTCCCCAAATCTTCCTCTGGAGCATGGACTCAGGTATGGAGTGAGCTCCAGCCCCTGGAAATCGTTTGCCAAAACCTGGGGCAACTGGGCATCCTACCCCGTTCCTCTCAGAGGCGGATTGGTAACTCGTTGCCGGACAGGGTGCATGCGAGGACCTCCCTTATAAATCCTCCTCAGTGGCGTAAATATTGAGGGGCTGGCCTCGCCTGGGACACAGAGGCTAGGAAAATTGCTCTCACCTGGAAAGGAGACTAAGGCTTATTGCTGTGTTTTAGTGTTGTTTGACTATTCTTCAAGCATAATAGCAGTGTTCTAGTGTTGTGTTGTTTAACCACTCTTTGTGTATAATAGCAATTGCTTTGTTAAATAATTAATACTCTCCTACAAGGGGGGTTAGCCAAAAAGCCCACCCTCCTTGCTGAATTGATAGTAAAACAATGCCTGTGCCCATGAAAAAAAAGGATTGGGCCCAAACAGGCAGGCAACCGCAGTTTAAGAAAGTTAAAAGAAAGAAAGTAAGAAGTTAACTCTGTAATTACTGGTGGGAATTAAGCAGTGAAACTATGAATAAATGTCAAAAGAAAAATTCTTGGTTTCTTTGCAGCCATTCCTTTGGGAGTGTCTGTAAATAATCCAGGCAAAAGGTTATATAGGTGAAATCATTTGACTATAAAAAAGTTAGTTAAATTTGTTAAAAAACACTCCTGGTGTGTATAATTTTTGTTTTATAAGTTTAAAATAAATTAATGTTGTTTTGGGGTTATAGAACCAAAAACAAAAAAATACTTTTGCCAAACAAAATAAACTAGTGTTGTTTAATTTTGGTATTTTGCATTTAATCCTTAAAGTAACTTAATGCTTTACAAAATTTAAATTGTTTTAAATAAAGACCAAAGTTGTGGCTGCAGCAGGGTAGTCAAAGCCAGGAGAATGGAAAATTTTAAATCTGTTTTGGTAACAAATAGCAAATAAAAGCTAATATCAACTAAAAAGCCACAAATTGTTCTTGAAGTGTTGCTGGGTACACCTTATACCCTGATCACCTTTGGCACTCCCTGGACGGTTGCGCCTCAGGTGCTCTGGCCCTATTTGCTCGTGTGCATCACCGGATGACCGTGCACCGTTGATTGCTGCAGTTAAATAGGACTTTTCCTCTGTGGCCCAGCACTACTGCCAGCAACATAATGATTAGGCAGGCAGCACTTTTCCCTCTTTGGAAACTTTTTCTAAATATTTGGATTAATTTTATTCAAATGTTTAAATGTTATAATTGTAAGTATGTGTTAGTTTTAGTAATGTATTTTCTTGTAAAAAAAGGGCAAATGCAAAAACTGTTGTAAAACTTTTGCTTAAGGATTTTGTATCACAATCTGGCATATCTGAACTGATTATAAAAGAGCTATGTGCAGCTTCACAGATCCAGTATGGCCAAATGCCCTTTAAAGGCCACTCCCAATCAAAAGACCAGATTCAGCCCTCATAAAATTTTTACCAGGGCACCCAATGCAACTTCCAGCAGTGCCCTGCTGGCCCTGGCTCAAATAAACAGTCATTTAATAAATTACACAATAGTCAGGCACTAACAAAATGTGTTAGGTCTTTTTATATACAGCAGTCCTGCCACTCACTGAAACCAGAAGACTGGGTCTACATAGAGGTCCATCAGCAAAGAGCTGCCCTGGCCCTATGCTAAGGGACTCTTATCAAGCCCTGTTAATTATCAACACCGCTGTAAAGTACTGAGAATTGACTACCCGCCCATGTTTCTCATTGAAATGGCTCTTCAACTGATCGGTCTATCTTTCCTTCTGGCGTTGTTGCTCCTTCCGGACAACAGAGATAAAGGAAGGGGAAAGGGTTGCCAGCTTTTTGCCTTGTCCTTCACTTCTGGGTGGAGGGCTGGTGACCTCTCCTTTGTCCGCTGACAAATCCACTAAGCCTTTGAATCTTGCTAAGAAAACAAGTATGCTTTTTAAGGTAAATAGGATATTCACAGCCTTGGTAAAATGTCTAAATTGACCCACAAGTTTTCTGGCAATTAAAACCAGATTCTGTGCCTGCTATTCATTTTCCAGGAAGCTACTTCTACAGAAATGAAATCATGCAAAAATTATTGTTTGTTTAACCATTTACAGTATTTTAACATTGTTTGCACCATTTTAGTGATAATGCATCCTGTTCTCAGACCTTCTAAAGAAGAAAACCACATTCTCATCTATGAAAGACTTTCTTCTTACAATTTAAAAGTCATATGTACTTTAACAAAGGCTTTCAGGTACAGCAGTGCAATTTTCAATGGGGCTTACAATGGATAAAGACAATGAGCGCTGATAGACATGTAATCTTGTCCCTGATAGCTTGTCTGTGTGTCAGTGATGAACTTTCTCTGTCTGAGTTCATGCAAGACTAGCAACACTTGTAAAGCTGCATAAATGTGAAGAACTTGAGCAGAAGACAAATGATGCTTTGAAAGAATGTTGTATAGCATAGCTCTATGCAATGCGGTAGGGCAGATTCTGTATTGTGTCTCCCGACAGTATAGAAGATGCAGCTCCAGGGGAATGGAGACAAATTTCTGCTGCCTGGATTCAAGGCTGCTGCAGTGGTCCAAACTGTTACCCGCACAAAATTCTCTGTTACTCACACACTCTAGGGACACCCACCTTTACCCCATTCCTAGGGCTCATGCGTAACCCTGTTAATTTAGGCACCCACCTACACCCTTCCTTGGGCTCAGGTGTAATCTTACACTCTGTGGGTTTGTGGGGTCTTTTACCAGTGAAAGAGTCTTACACAGTAATATCCTACTTAACCTCTATTTATTAACAATCAACAAAGACAGACTGCACACGCTACACATACAGTGCTCACCACTCCAGTAAGACAGGTGAACTTTTCTTGATGGCCTGTCATGATCAGGTCCATCTGGGGGACTCCAGTTTCTGCACGGTATCATTGGCAGAGTGTTGAGGTCTGGCAGCTCTGATCTTTGGGGCTGTGTCCTGGAGTTGGTTCCCAAAGAACTTCCTTTTGGACCCCAGTTTATATAGTGAAAATTGAATCATGCTTAGCTATACCTAAACCAATCATTTTACTAAAATATTACTAACCAAGCCTAACATATTGTAACAAAATTCTCTAACCAATCATACCCTACCACCTTAATTAATTTTCACCTAGCAAAATTAATTATGTAACTGTCAGAAACAATCAAAGAACCAGACAAAGATCATAGAGACAAGCAATAGAGAAGTGGGGACCACAAACACAAAACAATAAAGAAATGAGGATTTCACAACTACAACTATTGATAAGTGCAGAATGCTATTAATCGAAGTTTTCTTTAACCATCTTAAGATCTGTTTCTTTATCTGGTGATGGTGGGTGCTATTGGGACAGGATCATCTTCTTAACAGCCTGATATTACATTGTTTTAATGTAATTTAGATGGAATGTGAGGATGTGACTTCCTGCTTCTCAGCTCAAGGCTGCTGCTTCCCTAATATGGCTGCAGACAAAGTCTTTTAGGCCTTAAAATATGGCTACAAGAAAAGGCCTTATCCTTACAAAACCACTCCTAGTGTAAGATAGAGCATCCCTAGAGTCTGCATTAACTTTCAACAGCCTCTCCACAGCTGCCTCCAGGCTGCGCTACAGTGTGGAGTCCCCATAGCACTGAGTGCTTTATACATGGACCCCTTCAACCTCTCTGTCCACTGCTTCCCATGCTGTTTATGACCATCCTTTTCTGCTCCTGTTTAACAGGACATATTCCCTGGCCCTTTATGGCTCCTTTATAGCCTCTGTGTGCTAGGGCGATTTCAGAATTGTCCTTGCAACACTGAAAGTGTTATACGGTCATCTCAGATATTTTTCAAGTGAGAACAATAGTTCTGTGAATTCTGGTTAAGCCTATTTTAGTCTCAGATATTTTAGATATGTTAAGTACTTGGGTGAAATCTTGGCTCTATTGAAGTCAATGGGAGTTTGTCATTGACTTCAGTGGGTTTAGGATTTCACCCTTGAGTTTAGGCACCTATCAAGGAAATCACATTAAAGATTTCATTTTTTGTGCGTGTGGGTGGACTGGTGGTATAAGAAGACTCAGACAAAGCTACGGTGGTCCAGTAATTCCAGTATGTACTGTTTTACACAGGCTTTCCTTACCACTACAGTATCTGTTTCTTTTTGGTTGTCAATCAAAATCACTGGATTTTTGTTTCCCCAATTGAACAGACTTTTTCTTGGACTTGAAATGATCTATTGCTACTATTGCTTTCCCTGCCAATACTCCTGCCACCAGTCACTATTTTAGCTGGCTTGAGCTTGATTTAGGGGCAACAGGTGTGGTTGCTGAATGATCACCACTGTTATATTTTGAAAGAGCATAATGCAACAAAGCACCTCAGAGAAAGCAAAGCATGAAATGTATTTGAGAGGAGAAAAAGTGACCACAAAGCAAGTCTATGGCTTAGCAATGTCTGTGTTACAAACTACAGATAGCAGGGCAGAGCAATTATGTAGGCTTGGGGTCTGCAGAACACAAATGCTACTTTTGAAAAGGGCTGTGGTAGCCCAGATTAAGCCCCCCACACCACCACCACCAAACTGAGAAAATGTATACCTTGCCAGTAGCAGTTGTCTCGAGAAATGTACAACAGCTGATAGAGCTATGTGGTTTTTCTCTAACAAACTGAATCTTTCCAAAGGCTTTTGGTCAGACATTTGTAGATGCCCTATATTGCAGTAACTTATGCTGGCACTTGCCAATAACTGTAGCAATGCACAGGAGGGCCAAGAATGAGAATGTGGCAGGATGGCTTAAATGGTGACCTGTAGAATTAGGGAAGGATGGAGGGAACATCTGCTGTTTGGTGCGTGAGTATGCGTACGTACGCATGTATGTACGCACACACACACACCACAGTTGAGGTGAGTGCATGAGTATGTGTACATACGTACACACATACACACACACACATATACATACACCCCCCCCCACAATTGAGGTGACAGAAATAACTGCTCTCCATGGTCTATATTAATGCCCTTACACCTTCCCCCTTTTCACTTCCCTTACAACTGTTTTTTGTTTAGTTTAACCTTTTGTGTTGGCAGCAAAAAAGGCTGGGTTCAATTTTCTAGGGTTTTCATTAGATTTAACTAACACTGGCTTGAGCCCTGACCCAGAAACCAGTGAAACTATATATACACCACTCTGTCCACCCCTGCTGGGCAATTCTTCCCAACTCACAAGCACTGACTCTGGGGTAACAACAAAGAGAACTTCATTTGAGGTGGGGGGGGAGGGGAAGGAGGAAGACAACAGAATAAATTTTGGAAAACCAGCAATTAACAAATTTGGTGATATCAGACTCCCAACAATCATGGTGTCCTTAACAGCCATCCTAACCTTTGTCTTTCTTTAGCCATTGTGCATGGCTGATGTGTTCTGGCCTCTTCCCTTGCCCTCAGATCCCCGCTCACCGTCCTGGGCTGGAGAAGTCCAAGGATTCTAGCAGGGAAGTGCTGCCTGGCCTCTGGGGCTTTACCACCTAACCCAGCTGGAGTGATTTCAGCTGCAATTGCTGGGTAGGGATGCTGATGCTGGAGTCCTTTTATGTAGGGTGGTGCTGCTGCTCTCTGTGGCTTCAGGCAAAGTTGCCTAGTGCTGCTGTTACTCTGCGCCATGCATCTCCTTGAAGGTGCCACCACTGCTCTCTCTACTGCTGATACTATTTGGTAAAATTTTGGAAACCTTCAGTAATTTTTTTAGTCTTCACCCCTTGCTTGAGACCACAGCACTTGTAACATTTTCTACTTCATTTTATCCTGAGTGGAGCTTTCTTTTTCCTCCCTGCTTTACTCCATTCACAGCACTTCCTTTTACATGTGGGTTGTTTCAAACATGTTTTGACCCTCTTTCCCACCCTGACTTCTTTAAATGTAAAGGCTTCCAGCCATGGAATGACTATTTTATGTGGGCTCTAAATTTTGTTTTATACAGTGAAAGGGAAGGCACATTTCTTTTAACTCCAGGGGGTAACTTGCATTTTGAAATAGAAAGCAAATGTGATTTTTCAGCTAGAAAGTAAATTAACAATAGGCAGAATGCAAGACTGGAAAAGCTTTAAAGTATGCAAACCCTTTGAGATGAAAGGTGCAGTATAAGATTCTGCTTAATTGAGACACCCTTTGTGGCTGGCACTGCATCCAGATTTAGTAAAATTCCTGTTTAATAGCCCTTTCAACAGTAGTATGGCTGTCGGATGAGCTACAAAACTGTGGGAAGTTTACCATATAACTAGACAGACCAACTGTCTAAATGAATTCATTACTTCAGCAAACAGTACATATTTATTAATAAAAACAATACATTATCATTAATTTTAGAGAGACAGTTTCTCAGAACAGTTATTGCTTCTTCATAATCTGCACTAATGATCTAATGATCTCAAACTGCTTTAGAAGAAGAATTAGGCTTCAACCCCTTAATTTGTTTTATTATTCCTATTTAACAGATGGCTAAACTGAAGCACAGAGTGTTTATGTGATTTGCATAAGGTTGTGTATTAATTACATGGCAGACTCTAGAAGTTTTGCTCTAACTCCTAGATAACATTCCCTCCCAATATAATAGAAATATATGGGGGATTTTGAATAGCGCAGATAGCAAGCATCTTCATCCGTATTGGAAGGGTGGTATGTCAGACATACTCAGATGCTTTAAAGGCATGAAATATTACTGGAACCATTTGGAGTATCTCATCACTTTAGAATTTATTTACAAGTCCTCATCTCTACCTGTACGATAATTGTTTTGTGTATATGAATGAGTGTTGAGATTGAGAATCCAAACAGAAGTTTAAGGATTACTGTCATAGATAAGGAAACTTAAATCGCTTGTGGCTTGAACGTTTGGTTATTTTATCAATAAAATGTCAAATAACCACAGTCAACCAAATATATTAACCAGTGAGTGTTAATCAAAGAGTAATCAGCATAAATAGAGAGAGATGGATTAAATACTTTACCACTCCATCAATCTGGGGTTACAACCTGCAGTATGGACTGTTCCAGAAATATAACCAGTGGCTGAGGAGTGTATATGCCTTAGGCTGTTACATGGGCACAAAACTCCCCAACATTAGTTTGCAGCGTTCTTTCCCTAGTAGTTCCATCCTCATGCTGTCCAAGGTTGTTGGAAATTTGTACTTAGTTGATAGTAACAATTATATCAATTGCTTATTATTTTCACAAACCTCAGCAAAATACTACATTATCTCAGTGTTCACCAAGAGTAAAAGCTTACACGCAGTTATCATATAGGAGATGCTGAGCAAGATGGTTCACTTTAGCGTAAGTATGAATTTTCTTAATACATAATATTGGCTAAATAATTTTGGTAATAGATTATATCAGTTCTGAGAAACATCACTCTTATCTTTGTAATGACTCACAAAGGAACTTCAGAAGAAACATTGCGACACCTTTTGAAGATTCTCAAAAAACGAACCTTGTTATCCAAATGTTTACAAGCATGCACCTAGATGCAGCTAATATAGATGATATATGGTACAACAAAGTAAGCTGTTGAGCTGAACTAGTTGACTTATGTCTTAGTATTGACTGAGGGCAGAAAAAAATCAGATAAATCATCAAAGGAAAGAATACAGTTCAATAAAACACAGTGGTCAATTATGATCCGCTTTATAGATTTTAAATCATCCACACTAAAATTCAAATAAGAATCCACTACTGAACCTACTGTCAGATCTGTGTTCTCCCTTCATGCTTTACACAGCCCTATCTCTATCGCTGATAATGCTAGAGGTGGGAAAAAATAGGGCAGAAAGATAAGGATTTCCATCTCACTCACATTTTTCTCTCTCATATACATATATAGAAGCCAACTACATTTGCCTTTTTTTGAAACCAAATTAAACATTTTTGCAATCACTGGTACATTTAATTTACTTCATTTTTATATTCCTCTGCACTTCCTGGTTCTCTCTGGAACTGGGAGTTTCAGAATAATACAAGGAAACCTGATCTCTTGCAGGAGAGAATAAAGGTATATGGGATCTAGATCCCCTAAAATGTTACCTACCCATATTATCCATCCTCTGTATGTCCACAGAAAACACTTGTCCTCCTGACTTCTCTGGGCAGCAGCAGTTTGCACTCCTGAGTTGGCATTGTACAGTTCCAGTTTGTTCCCTGCCCCTTGTGTCATGTCCTGAAGGGTAGACAAGGACACTGACTGGGGACCTCCACTCTGAGTCCAGCTCGATCTCCAGATGACTAGATGACAGCATTAATATGTCCCAACAACTGATATTGATTGCCGAATCAGAGTCCCACCTGGTTTTCAAGAACCCTGCCTTACCCAACCCCTGTCCTTGTGAGGTTTTTAGCCAATGTGTGTAGACCCAAGAGGTTTGGATAAGCTATGGTTAAGCATGAGAACTGTGGATGTTTACCAAAGAGGACCCAAACGTTGACCATTTTCAGGTTCACCCATCACGAATCAAAACCATACTGAGAAATGAGCACCACACTGAGATCACCAGATTTTGAGATTTCTCAGGGTGGAGCAGACTGGTGGTCAGTAAAACTGAAAGATTCAGATTCTGGGTTTGCTTTAGATAGAGACCTCAACAATTTCAGAAAACTATTACACTGTATTTCCATCTTGAATTATTAATAGCATGTAGGAAAAAGACGAAATCCTCTCAACTGCACTATTTGAAGCATTGCAAAGTTACAATTCTGATTTTAATAACATTTGAATGTTGCTGGAGATCAAATGAGTTTTCCCGGTGCATATGAAGCCTAAAGGTCTTCCCCTGCTCTGGGGATTAAATATGTACTCAATGCAACAATTTATAAAGACAGGCTAGGACAACTTTATATTACAGGGGCTGTCACCTATTTCCATTATAAAACACTTGTTAAAGCCGAGGATGATCTAATATCTCCTCACCTTCGTCTGAAATTCAGCACAGAGGTTGTCAGCCCATATGTGGATTACTGTATGTTACAATAATTTAAATTCTTTCAGATGTATTTGAGTAAAAGATCAGCAAAAGAATGTAAAATTCTCCATCTTTAAACACTGATCTGCCAATCCTGACTTTAAAAACAGGATTGTTGTCAAATAAAATTGATATATCAAGGAAAATGTAGTACTTTTTGGGAATAAGTGATAATAGAGCACACCAGTAGTTTCAGTGCTAATTCATTTGTTCTGTGCTAAAACTAGGTTCCTAAATCCATATGTAGGCACCTAAATAAAGGTGCTGAGCACTCAAAAATACCCAGTACTCTGCAAATGTAAATTTCTGTCTACAGTTTATTAGTAGCCACAACATAATTTTAACACCACAATAAAATGTTAATAACATTACCTGGAGAATAATGAATCCAGTTCAGTTGCCTATGCTACTGTCAGGAAGAGAAGAAATTTGTCTGGCTTAATGTAATAGGACAGTTGTTAAAGAATGGCAGTGGAGAATTGAACAATTTGAATATTAATCATGTACCTTAAGGCTTAGAGAGAACCATGCTCCACCCTCAGAGAGGTTGAGAAGATCCTCCATTACTGCCTTCCCCCCCCCCGTTTTTTCTTTTTTTTCCTTTTGGAGGTAGTGGATGATACTGACACTGCTGAACTTATACCTGAATGGTTAGAGGGAAACACAATGATGCCTCTCTTTTTGTTGACTGGTTGAGTATCACACCTGGGTTATGAATGGACTTTGCTGGGATGTTTTTAAACCTTTTCTACTACAGAAAAGACCATCTACCCAACTGTGACAGGGTCAACGACCCGCCCCTCCTCCTGGGGCCCGCTTGCTACCACCCATAAGGCTCAGAGAGGCTTCAGGGTTGTGGAACACCCTTCTCTTTATTTACATAAGGTTCTCCCACCAACAGGGTCTCGCTATATACAAGCCTTGCAGGATTAGTCACCTCCTTTACAGGCAGAGTCAGCCTTCAGCTAGGAGGCCTCCAGTTCCCTCCCTGACTGAATTCTCCCTGGCTACCCCCCGCCTTCTGGCTCCCTCCCAGCCTTTATTGCCCTTGGCTTGTCAGGACAGCAGGTGTTGCCAATCCTCAGGCTGGCATCAGGCCTTTTCCATCAGCCCCAATCTGTTTCCCTGATTGGAGCTGACTAGGCAGGGACTAATTAGGTGCTTTTGCACCAGCACCGCACTCTACCGACATAGTAAACTGTATATCATTAATGTTTTTAACTGTACTTTAAAAAAAAATAGCCAGTTTTCTTCTGGACATAATCTAGCTCTATGCAGACTGTGACTTTATCTTCTGATTTCCACAGGAAGGCTCATGCATTTAATTTTAAACACGTGCTTGCATGGGTCAGGCCCAAAGCATTCATCACCTTGCATGATTGAGCCTTAACTGGTTTCGGCGCTATTGCATTGGCTTAGGTCTAACTAGTCCAGGGTGTGCGATGAATAACTCAGCTGAAGTCAGTGGGGTTACACAGGTGTGAACATGTCGTGAGAGGAGACTCTGGTTCATAATATGTTTATCATCACATATTAGCCAGGCCTGTTATATAGCAAAAGGGGTAAAGAAAGAATCCGTTTCTGTGAATTGTTTAAGTTGAATTAAGTGAAAGGCATAGGTTTGTTTTGGTTAATGAGTTAACTTAACTTTCACATCATGATGTTTGTATTTGGTCCTGTTATATCAGACTATTATTTTGCTTTTCACATTTTCCTGAATACTAAACTGAATTAATCTACTTTTCTTTTCTCTCCTATGATTAATGTATTCATGGTCCATAATGTAGAACAAATGCTGATGAGTAGTGTGCATTTAACACTTTATAGCTCCTATTGTTTGGAAGAAAGTGAGGAAGATAGGGAACTGGAAGAAATCTTTTTCTCCTCCTCATGTAGAGACTCTAAGGACCTAACCAGTGAATGAACAATTCTTGCACAGCTTAGTTTATGGATACTTTATATAAAAATTGTAATATACTTATAGTTTAGTTTTGTGCATATTTTGACAGAGTATAATTTTCATAAAGAAATATACTTTTATGTCTTGTACAACATTATGCATTTCTTATTATTTATACTGACCAACATAATATCCTGATTTATTAACCAGTTGTAAAAGGGATAGCTTTTTTGGGAATACAGAGCATGTATACATTTTAAAATTTTATATTTCAAAGGAGTTTCATCTTGATAAGCTTTAAAGTAATGTTTCTTCTGTCAAGATGAAGATTCCAAAAGGTAGAAATGAGTGATAGATCAAACAGTTGAAGAATAAGCAATTGAGATGATGCAACTGGTCGTAAGTTTGAACTTATTTTTAATTTTGCTGATGAGTGAATGTTGAATGACTGGTTTTGTTGCTAGGGTTTTTTCAATAAGCTATTTTTATAGGACTCTTATGTTGAACTTTTCACAAACTGGTGCCATAATAATGTCATTTTGAGACCTGTCTCTCTGATATAACCATGCAGCTTCCTGAAAAATGGTTTTATACCTGTATTTTTTATATTTTGGGGAACTCAGAGACTCAGTCTCTGTGATAGACAAAACACTAAATATTTTTTAAATTGCTGACTTCAGTGGGTCTTTTCTAAGTTGACACTAGCTAAGGATGACCTAATTCAAACTTGATTGGTGCAAGTTGCATGGCTCTAATTTAGGCCTCTGTGATTTGTCCGGAGACCTTGGAGGGGGCTGCTGCAAGGCTGAAGAGGTAAAATTTGCAAACTGTAAGAATCAAAGGGAAGGCAAACAAGCCACCTGAGGGAAAACTGACATTGTAAATTCTGCAAGGCCGATCACCTTGGGAAGAGGAAGTCATGATATAGACAACTATACCACTCCAGCGTTTTACCAGTCTCTCCCAGAACCAGCAAAACCTCACTATCTGGCTCCTTGACTGCAGTTCCATTCCCTACGCTGACAGTCAAGAAGTCTGCAAGAGCTGAAGTGTTTGCAAACTCTCTGCTAAAGTATCTTTTCTTTTTTCCCCCTTGTCTCTTTGTCATATTAATTGTGAAATGAAAGGGATAGAGAAGGGGGTGGACAGGATAAGGGCAGAGATGTGCTAGGGAGGATGAATGCTAGGGAACAGGGACAGGGAAAAAAGGGTCTGTAACCACTCGAGCAAACTCCACTCCAGAAGATAGAATGGAGCCCAAAATTCCTGAGTTTCAACATTCCTCTGCTGCCAACAAATAACTATGAAGTCTGCTGGCAAAGTGAATATTTCATCCACCCTCTAATGACAGGTCCAGCTAGAGGATAGCAGCTTGCAATTGCTACCAGTTACTCTATTAGCTGAAGAAGTAGAGGTTTATACTGTGGATCTAAATATTATAATCCTTCAGATGACCCTGCGTGGGTCAATATGGTTCCACATGAATGAATTTCTGTTTTATTCAGCATGTGTTTGTTTGTTTAAGAAATTCCACCCTGGAAACTATGAAAAGAAAGTTAAGCCTGCAAAATCAAATACTCAAAAGTTAGGAAATGGCATAATCAAGGTTGCAGAGGCAATTCTAATTTGTCTCCCTCCTTTGCATGCAGTATGATACAGCCTTTGCTTACATGATCACATTCTATTTTTTCCACAGGACCTCTGCCTCATTCAGTGCACAGAATGGATGGTGCTCACTGAATGGGATATCTGTCTATTATCATCATCCAATGTGTGACCCCATACCTTAATTACTGTACAGTATCCAAATCCTGTCCTGAATACTGAAATATTGATTTCCTCATGGGCTTTTCTGTGGTATTCATCACTATAGTAGCGAAGTGCTTCTCTCATTGTTTGAGGTGAAGGGTTGGTATAATCCCTGTTTTACAGAGACACAGAGATTATGGCCAAAATTATCAACTGTCCGCTAATTTTTAGATGCCCAATTTAAGAAAACTAGGGCCTGATTCTTTAAAAAGTTCTTAGCACTTTCATTACAGTTTATATGGTCTATGTTCCATTGGCTTCAGTTGCAGTTCTGAGTGCTTAATACCCAGATATCTCAAGGTGGGCACAGCTAGTGGCCAACTGTGAACATAATGATTTAAGTGATTTGCCCAGTATCACACCCGAACTGGGGTGTGCGTGTGTGTGTGAGAGAGAGAGAGAGAGAGAGAGAGAGAGAATCCTTTTATCCAGGGTGTCATTCAACTGCCTAAATCACAAAGTCAGACTTTCCCTTCCTATGGTCCCTTGCTTCACTCACCTTAGTTTCCAACTTCTGCAACAAATGATGTCAGGGTACCACAGATAGCAATCTCATTCACTGCACAACTCTTATTCATACCCAGGGTACTATCCATCCGAAAACTATGTTACAGAAATATTAAGATAAAATAACTAGAGCAGAACTAAAATTCCTCACCCCAAGCCATCTTTCAGCTTGAACAGTGCCTTTGTACCATGATACTAACTGTGATTTCATACCTGAATGTGTTTTGAATTTCTTTTAAGTTTAACCATAATAACTACAACATTCTGCTAATGATAATTTACCCTAAACTTCTGAAATGTACTCTCCACCTTAACTCCATTTTCATTTAGTTATGTTCTGAGAATTACCTATCTAATGCTATAGCACTTCGTAGAGCAAATGCAGGTTCACTGACCAGAAAAGCTCACAGTTTCAGATCAGAAAAACAGGAAGATATAAGTCCACAGGATGGGAATGGGAAAAGGGTAGGATGAAGACTAGTGGAAGGTTGCTGACTAACTTTTTAAAAGTGAATAGCAATTGTTTATATTTGATTAGCGTTGTAGCTCATAAGGAAGCTTGAAGAAGAGAGTTCTGAGAAGAGACTTGGAAGAAAGAGATGAAACATAGAAAACAGAGTTAGGAAGGGAGATCCACTTTTAGATGACAGCAGAAAAGAAGACATGGATGTGGGTGTGGAATAAGAACAAGAAGTACGACATCCTAATAAGCTGCTTAGGCTAAGTGAAAAGGTTGGGTGTGAATAAGAGGATTCAAGGGCAGAAAGACAGGAGGGAGAAAAGTTGTGGAGAACCTTGATGGTTGGATGGGAATTGGCAGTGGAAAGGAATTAAACATGGCTATAGTAGATGAATTTTGCAGTGGTTTGTTTCTGACAAAACAAAGCACATGAAACAAAGTGAACTTATATAAAATCCAGTTATTTTATACAAACAAGCTTTCATTATCATTATTTTAACTAACAGCTAAAATTTGGTTGCTTTGTGAATAATATCGCTTCTGTTCAAATATACGTATTTGGAAAATAATAAAGGGCACGTTTTAAAAAATCTTCAAAAGAGGTAAAATGGGTTTGTGTATGTTAGAAAAGAGGGACACATTTTTCATGATAGTTTTCATCACAAAAGTTTGAAGTTAGATTTTGTTTTTAACTAGGTCGAATGCAGTTATTGTTGCTTCAAAAGCTGCATTTTCATATACTAACTGGATAATTATACAATTAACTATAAATGTATGTGGGCAAAAGCTAGTTATTTCAGACTAAATGTTCACATATTTTTGCCGCTGTTCTCATTTAAGCCCTTTTAACCATTTAGTCTTTTTGGATTTAATGTCTGTTTATAGTCCCAGGTGAAATGATAAAGTATATAGAAGTAAAAATATGTTGCAAAGAATGTCATCAATTCAATATGATTAGAAAAAGTTCATTCAGATTCTCCTCACGTGAGAAGGCATTTTATGCTTTTGCCCTGCTTACAAATCTAATTCCCTCTCTCTAACAAGTACAATCCAATCTCCAGAATATCTGACCTATAGGCAAGCAAATGACTTGATTTCTTAGGTTTGCCTTTCTTTGTTGTTGTAATTGATAGATTGCTCTGAAGGGCAAAGATATGCTTTTTCAGTGTCGTATGAACCTCCTCAACAAGGCAACTTTTCTTCCTCTTTCAACCATTTCCCCCCCCCCCCCCCCAACAGCTATTCAGTTACATGTTTCTAGTTGGAAAGCCTGTCAAAACCCGATAAACGCAAACTGTATAATGACAAATAATAGAATGCTCTAAATTGAGCATAATTTTATCCTCTTTCCCTCAGATACTAGAGGTAGTGGAATAACAATTGCTAAGCTATTTTTGTGCTTTTTGCATTCTGTGTGTTTTGTATGTGTCAATCACATCTAATTCTCCTCAGTAATTCTGAAGGCCCATTACTTGTCTTTCATTTTGTCTCAATGATTTCCTCTGTCTCAGCACAGATCTATCCTTTTCTCCACAACCTGCTGTTGCAGAACATTTGACATTGCTTTTGTACTTAAAATTTTAGTTAATTGTGTTTTAATAGACTGCATGTGCCACAGACAGACCAGGACATTGTACAAAACATATTAATTCAGCTCAATGCATTACAAATAAAGGAAAACTCAGCTAGATGAAGAGGAAAAATATTAAAATAGGAACCATTGCAGGGGGAATATAAAAGACAATGAAGGAAAACTGAATTTATTGGCCATCATGCTATTTGATGTGGAAAATCTGATCTCCAATCCATCTGTTTCCATACCAGATTACAGTTTTATTTGGAGGGCATCTAATAAAGAAGTTCACATATCTAGGAAGATGTTCCTATGGACAGTCCAGTCAGAATTTAAGCAGTCCTTGGATAAAATCATTATTAATATTGAGATCCATGTAGTGTGTGAAATGGCTCTAATTTGTTGCAATACAACAAAGGAATTTGCCCCAAACTACTCCTTTTTAGATTTTTCAGATGGAAAAGAGTTTAACCACTCAAGTGCTGCCACCTAGTCCACTGAAAGCCTACTCACAAGTTAAGCATTGCTTGCCTGCTGTAGATGAAATACCACTCCTTTAGCTACAGAGCCGACAGCCGCTTTTAAAGCTTCTATATATTGTTGCCACTGCCCACTCCACATTCTGTTAATTAGTCGACAATGTCTTTAGAGCAATCACTTTTACAGGGACTTACCATTTACTCTTTACTACCATTCTGAGTCAATAGAAACTGGGTGGTGGTTTGTTATTCAAAACAAACAAGCTAGCAAACAAAAAACCCTGTTAAATTGGGAGAACTCTAATTTATTTAATTTTTAAGAGGGCACATTTTTTTCCACACAGATATGATATGGCTTCAAGATACTATATATGGAAGCTGTCAAGTCACTCTTATAGTGAAATGAAAAGTTTTAAAGGTGAGGAAGACTGTGTCATTTCTATTGCAGTACTGTAGAGAGTTATGCCCTGGAGTTAGCCTGCATTTAAGGTCAATTCACTTCCATTTAAGCTCTGGTTTCTGAGACTAATCGGGGAATATATAGCTGGCTATAAACACATTATATTCAATCACTTTATATTTGTTTGACAGCACAAGCATAGATGTCATTTTGCTCGCTTGCTTATTTTACATGAGCTAAACACCAGTGGTTAAAAAATATTTTTTGTAAAACATATTATATGAATAAAAGAAATGTGATGGTATTACTGATGTAATGATTTTTAATATGTAATACTTTTGCTTCTGGTATTAGAATTATCCTTTACGTATGTATGAGTTTGACTCCTACTGACAGTTGGGGAAAATGGAAGTAAGAACATCTCATGAAGTTCTAAAACTTGGATTTTGGTTTTCTTGAGGTAGTTTTGCTGTAAAATGTAGAAAATGTTAATTGTTCCTAATAATAGGTGAAATTCATCCCAGTGCAGAGGACCAGCATAAGGCTTGTATTGTCATTTGAAGTTCTCCAAATAAGGCTTCAGTAGTACCTAAGTGGTTCACAGGTCCCAGCGTATGGGCCCTGACACAGTGAGTTCTGGATGAATGAAAGAATATTATTGCACAAGTCCGAGGGGAATGTGTGAATGTGGAAAAGGGACAGTAGAGAGAGAGGGTGAAGAAGATTACATAATTTGCTGATGATTGTCCCTTCAAAGTAGTGACTATTACATATATGAACAAGAACCGGACCTGCAGTCTTTGCTCAGGCAAAACGTACATTGAAGCTAACAAGAGTTTTGCTAAATGAGGATTTACTGTCCTTGCAGCACTTACTGATGTTGCATCTAATGCAATCACTATTAAAAAAAAAACCTCCCACAAATTTTCATGCAAAATATGTTCCAGCTAGTAAGTAAAGATTGTTCTGAATCAGTGAGTTTTTTTGCTTCAGCTGAGATGCATGTATAATATTGCAACATGTAGAATGATAATTGGCCTGTACGAGCTCCCATCTTAATTACCCGTATATACTCGTTCATTAGCCCGTTCGTTTATAAGCCGACCCCCCAAGATGGATAGGTAAAAATAGCAAAAACTGTATGACCCTTTCATAAGCTGACCCTATGGTTCAGAGGTTGGCAAACTTTGGTTCCTGGCCCATTAGGGTAAGCTGTTAGCAGGCCTGGACGTTTTGTTTACCTGGAGCGTTCACAGGCACGGAGCCCCTCAGCTCCCAGTGGTCACGGTTTGCCATTCCCAGCCAATGGGAGCTGCGGGAAGTGGCGCCACTTCCCGCAGCTCCCATTGGCTGGGAACGGCAAACCACAGCCACTGGGAGCCGGGGGGGATCTGTGCCTGCAAACGCTCCTAGTAAACACAACATCCCGACCCGCCAGCGGCTTACCCTGACGGGTCGGGAGCCAAAGTTTTTCAACCCCTGCTATATTTTAAAAGCTGGCGTCACAAGAAACACTCAAAAGTTTTGCTAGAATTATTTTAATGTAGTCTAATGAAAAACCTGTTTATTGTTATAATATATAATAATATAATAATAACTGAACAAATATGTATTCACCTTCAAAATTACAGTCAATATTTAAAATTAGTAAATGGATATTTAAAACAATATGAGACTTTAAAAAGTCTTAAAATCCTTCAAAGTCTGAATCAGTCTCTGATTCACCAAACAGTTCATTAAACTCAGCTTCAGCCACAGCTGCACCTGTATTGTCATCGTAGATGTCGGCAGTGTTGTCTTTAGACTCAGATTCCTTCTCATCATCAGTCTCTGTTGTGTCATCATCAAATATGGCATCATCTTCTGACCCGTCGAGTGCATTGCTGATACAGCACTTCCTAAATGATTTTTCTATCATTTCCGAGGGAATGGACACCCACACGTCCTTGATCCACTGGGCGACCATTTTGATTTTGGGCTTCTTAAGATTCCCGCCTTTTGTCAATTTCGCCATGCCTAGCACATCCATTCAGACCACATTTTGTGTAGCCTGTCTTTAAAGGGTTTGTTCAGGCAGACATCAAGCGGTTGTAGAACTGAAGTATTACAGCCAAAGTAGTTTTCATATTTTGGCCAAATTTTTCACCTCATCCGTCTTGTGTGCCCTTAACATGTCCCAGATGAGTATAGCAGGTTTCTTGAAAAGTGCTCCTGGTCTCTTATTTCACACTTTTTCCAGCCATTCAATAGACCCACTTCCATCCATCCATCCCTTTTCGTGTGCAGGTATGATGACATCAGCAGGAAATTTCATGTTTTTAGGCAAGGTTTTTCTTTTAAAAATAACCGGGAGCTTTGATCCATTTTCCAAACACGATAAAACCACCATAAAATGGATTTTTTCATGGCCAGTGGTTTTAATTAAAACTGTTTTTTTTACCAACACTGGTTATGATTCTGTTGCTCGGGAGATTGGATGTCATCGGTGTTTCATCCATATTTCCTATTTGTGACAGTTCAAGTGTATATTTCTTTCGATATTTTATAATAAACCTTTGGAAAGATTCGATTTTTTTTTCCAGATCTCTCGGCACTTTTGCGCTATCTTTGTTCTCTGATAAAGACAGAGACCATGACAGTTCATGAAGCGAGTACACCAACCCGCTGATGCGACAAACATTGATGGCTTTACTGACTTGTATTTGTCGTCTTTCGACATTTGCAGACCGCGCAGACGAATTCCAGTTCTAGTGACAATGTACCCATTTTGTCAACATTCAACAACCCAATTATTGAGATCTTTCTTCAGCTCAGGAAATGAAGCGCACCTCGTTGGACATTTTTTCTTGCTTCTTGGCATGTCTTTTAGTGTTGTTTTATTTTTTTGCCATTCTCTTACTTGCTTCTCATTGATACAGAATTCACAAGCAGCGGCACAATTATTGTTTGCTTCTGCATATTCAACAACATCCCGCAGCTCCCATTGGCTGGGAACTGCGAACCGCGGCCACAGGGAGCTGAGGGGCTCCACGCCTGCAGAAGCTCCAGGTAAACAAAACAACAATGTATTAAATACTCAATTCAATGATTCCATAGAGTTTAAAATCATCAAATTTTGGTGTAGACCCGTTTATAAGCCGCCCCCCGCTCTTTGATGCGTCACTTTTTAACCAAAAATATTCAGCTTATGAATGAGTGTATACGGTACTTATGAAGATAAAGTTTCAGAATATTGAAGGCTACTATATGGTATAAGGAAACCTTTGCAGATCACTCTAATGAGAAATTAGTCAGTCTCTTAAGACCACCCAAAGTATCTCCAAATGTATTGATTCCAGCTCCACCTTTGTTGGCAATACATCTCTGTTAACTGGCCTATTTTTGTTGGTTCTTTGAAAGTCTTAAAACAGCCATCCTATGCTGTAATTCATAGTGGTTCAAAGTGATTTACTATTGTGTTAATATGTTTTAAGAAGTATATAGAGAAGTTATTAAAAACTTCACAGTAACACACATCACACCACAGTATGTGAGGTACTGCAATACTTTTTTTTTTTTTAAATTCTAAGCAATATCAGGCAATATTATGATATCTGACATACCTTAGTTTGGTAACTATTGGTAAATGCTGACTTCTTAATAGTGGCCACTATATTATAATTCTGATTTTAAAATACATAGCTTGTTCCATTAAGAGCAGGAAATGCCAATGTTCACTGTTTGAGAAATGCTGAAGCAAAGAGACTTACTATTAAAATTGTCAGGCAATGTCAGTTCTTCATAGCCTGCTTTTTATGGAATATAATAATAGACTTTCATTCTATTCTTCAATGGACCCGCCCGCAAAAGGGTTCAGCAACCCATGGATTAATTATGTCAAAAGGCATGTTTCTAGTTGACTTGTTTCTTCTGCTTTTTGTTTCTTTACTTAATTTTCTTTAAAATCCTTCTGAATGCTTCCATTGTTTTACGTGCACATCTCCGGCTGTGCTCTCAAACCCCTGGGGATGCTTGCCTGAAAACAACTTCTTACTGAATCAGGACCTAAGGAAGCTTTAGCTGATTACAGTACTTCAGAACCGGTAAAGGAGTCTTGTAGTAAAGGTGGAGAATCTCAGAAGCCTTTGCATTGTGAAATATACCAGAACCACGGAAAAACAAAATTATTTTCTTAAATGGAAAAAAAAAGTTTTTAATTTTATGGGCATACAATTATTTTTTTTCTTAAGTAGAATAATATTAGTGAAAAGAGAGTAAATACAAACTAAAATGTTTTGTATGATATTTGTAATGCTTGAAGTGGTCTTGCCTTTGATCCTGATTCTAGATGTGGACTTCTGTGGATTAAAGAACAATAAGGTAAACTTTTGCTGCTAGTTGTGCGTTGCCAGGTCTAAGATGTAATCTGCCTCATTACTCTAGCTAACAAATTGGTTATAATGGACCAGACCCTGACAATGAGGGAAAGCATGAGTAGAAGATGGCTCAGAGCCATATTCCCCAGCAGGAGTTGTTGTGCCTCAAAAAGGAACAGGGCTTCTCATAGGTCTCAGATGCATACGGTAGTATGACCTCTGCATCACTTCCTCAGAGGGTACAGTATGTACTCCCATCCGCATTTAACCAATCTGATGACCGATGCAGGGTGGCAGAGCCATGCCCCTTCTTGCTTCCTGATCCTCTTGGGGGTAGTTACTGTCCCAGGAAGCATAATCAGGGAGCAGTAGCTGCACTCACAAAATTGAGTTGGGACTAGCTCATGTCTGTGGGAAGGACACTGAGGAAGTTTCTTTGTCCTACCCTCCTTGTGTAATTGCAAAGGGGCCACTACTACCTAAATATATTATATTCCACTCCTCCTCATCATGGTCTCTGAACAGCTTATAATAATTGTTTGTCTTGTTATGCCTGTGACCCTGTTATCTTATCCATGAGATATAATACATGCTTCAATCTATAGTAAAGCTCCAGAGAATGGACAATTTGAAAGGGAAACCCCAACACCAACAGAAAGACTCAATGTTTGTTGGGCCTCATGGGAATATCCTAGGGGTGTGCTTGAGAGGAAAAGAATGAGAGGCTTTTAGTGATTGCATCTAGAGCTGGTCGGAAATTTTTTGACCAAATATGTTTCGGCAGAAATTGCTTATTTGTCAAAACTGAAACTTTTTTTGAAACCATTATTGGTTTAAATTAAAAAAAAAATCCTTAGGAAGGCTTCAAAGGCCCAGGATGGGATTTATGATCAAAACAGAGCAAGTGTGTGAATAATTGACTCCAGAATAGCCAATAGCTTGGTGGCATGTTTGAGACCCAGGTTCAAATGCTTATTCTGCCTGATTTGGAGCAGGGACTTGAATAGGGGTCTTCTGCATCCCAGGTGAGTGCCATAACCACCAGGGTTTTGGCTATTCTGGAATCTCTCTCCTGAATTTTTTCATGGACAAGGGAAGACCTCTGTTTCGTCCCATTGCAGAGTAAAGACAAAAGTTGAAACCTCAATGTTTTTCATGAAATAGAATTATTGTTTTCCAGCCAGCCCTAGGGGGGAAATGACCAAGGAATGGAAAGATGTGTTGGAGATGAGCAAGGTATCTTAGGGGGAGGGGTAAAGGACAAGAGGTAGAAAAGATTGTGAGAAGAAACAGATCACCATAAATTCTGGGAATTTGTCTAAAATCAATTCTTTTTTTCACATGCACTGTTTTTGATGTGACTGCTTATACTACTGACCTATTTTCAAAGCTTTCTTTCTTTCTGCACTGCAGATATTTACGGTTCTTTAATTTTGCTTGGTTCATTAATGTGGCACCCGACATCTAACAGAAAATATGTGCACTCTACAGCACCATTCTAGGCAGCACAGTAGGCCATATGGTAGAGACAACCAGCATAATGCGGAGAAGATTGGAGTTTCCTCTTTTTTTGTCTGCAGGCTATTGTGTTTTGTTCCTTTCATTACTAAAGCCCTGTCAGAGGAACAGCTGTAACAATTTTACAGCATATTGCTCTGACTCCTGTATACCTATACAATATTTTCTGTACAGTAGTTGTTGAAAATAATTGGATAAAAGTGAAATGTTGAACTTAATTCACTCTGATTTTCTTCATGGTCAAGAATTGAATTGTTGCTGTGCTCATGACAGACCATATTTCTTATGACAGATCAAATTAAAGTGAGGCAAACAAACCCATTGCAAAGTGGGCAATGTCCACTGAATTGGCTTAATTTTAGATGCTGGACTACTATGCGGTAACAAGTCACTAGCAATAGAATGCATACTATGGTGTCCCTAGTGTGTCATTTTCATCTGCAGAGCATAAAATATTGATGGAGAATTGCATGTTGATAAATGAATATTTAGGACATGCTTATCCAACTATCTTCACTGTGAGTCAGTTTATCCACACCAAGAATAAGAACGATCTAGGGCCTGTGATTAAGAGGCATAAAACCCCACAAATCCCATAACATCAGTGGAAATTGAGGGCTTTTAGCACTGTGCAGGATTGGGTTCTTATTTAACAACATTCACTATGAACCAGAGATGTGTGGAAGCTGCAAAATCAGATTAGGCTCTGGATTTTGTTTGGAAATATATACATGCACATGTGGAGTAGTTGTCCACTCACTTTGGGGCCCACATGAAATTCTCTAACTTGGCCCTGACCTGGATGTAGCTTCCCTTTCTAGCAACACTTGGAATGCCAATACCATATGAGAGAAACAGAATACAGCAAATATTGGTAGGAAGCTATTGATATTATTCCATATTGTTCATATTCCATTTTCAAATCTGTGCAGGCTTGTTAGTGTTATTGGACAATGTGATTTGGATTTCAAAGATGTGGCTAAGAAGTGTGCGCACTCTCCTCTCCCCCCATTCCTTCTCCTTTGTTTCCTCTCTTAGGGTCTTCCAACTTTGTTCCATCTCCTCTCTTTATCTACTCTTGTATCTTTCAGTTACCTATAGTGTGTATTTCCTATATACCCTCTCAATCACTTTTCTTCACTCTCTCTTTCTCAAAGCCTGATTTGGCCAGTCTTTTTTTCTGGTACTTACACAGTTTGCTGTGTCTTTCCATCATCACTCCGACTGTATACAGTCTCTAATGCCAGTAACCCAAGGAGAAATCCTTACCTTATTTGGCATAATAATAGGAGGACCATGTTCCGTTGTGCAAGTGCAGTTTTAACATGCAGTGCCAACACCATTAAAATACAAAATATTACAAGAATGTGATCTATTGGACAGAGCATTACAATGAGAACCAGGAACCCTAGACTTCTAAATCCTGACTCTGACACAAACTGCTTTTGTGAATTTGGACAATCCATTTGCCAATTTTTGTGTCTTAATTTCCTTATCTATAAAACAGGGATTCTTCTGTCATATGGTGGTTATGAGGATGAATTAGAGCCAAAGTCTGCCCTTGAATTAGTGCACACATCTCCTCTCTTATTTACCTTAGTGGGAGTTGTGAATGCTGCACATCTAAATTTAATATTTGGTCCTTAATTTCTGTACATCATTCTTAAGATAGAAAGTACTATACAAATACTAAATGTTCTTATTAACATTCATAACTTTTTTTCCAAAAGATTCAGGATCCAAGGTAAATTCTAAAATTCACAAAGTTTGAGTGTAGTTTGTTCCATTTTCCTTAGTGCCAAAGCATCTTGGCTCAGGTCTGTCTCTATCACTGTTCTGTTTTTTTACTGTTATGAATATGGTAGAAGGGTCTGGGCCTGCAGCATGGTGAGATCCTTGTCCAACTTGCTGAGTCCCCTCAATTCCACCGAAGTCAACATAAGTTGAGGGCATCCAGCACAATGAAGGATCATGCCCTAATTAATTGCTGTTTTTCTCTTTTCCTTACCATTTTCTTCCCACACTGGCTATCTTCTTGCATTTAATCATTACAGTGTACAGATACATTGTTGATTTAGGTTTTTTTTATTCGTCGAGATATCCTACACCTGACTCTAAGGCTAATATGTATAATCGTTTCAATGTATGTCTTCCACAAAGAAGCTAGGGCTGGAACCACTATTGAAAGTCAGACTCCTAATTTCCTTAGCTCCTTTGAAAAACCCAGCCTATATAAGTGATCAGATAAGACAATAGCAATATCGTTTTCATTGTGTGGGTATATAGCACTTTGAAAATCAGGCCTCCTTTAAGGCGTCTCAATTTAGGCTCGCAAAATCACTGGTCACTTTAGAAAAAAATGATCCTTAGCAGTTTCACCTGCAGGAGCAATACACACCTATATCTATATACTACTAATAAAAAGTTATAGTATATTCAGTGTTAGCCTTTCTTTGAACACAGCATTTTTTTAAGGATAGCTGTCAATGCCTTTATTTACAGATGGCTTTAAATATTCTTTAAAAAAACCAACATCACTAAGAATAAGTAATCTTTTTATATAAGCGGTCTTACCAGACTCAGTTTTTAATTTAAATAAAATCTGTTGCAAGTTCTTATTTACAGTTTTGATGTATTTTCACTTCTTCTGTTTTCTGAATGTTTTTGGATACATCAATGGGAATATCGAGTAAGAGGTTATATTACCTCTACATTTGGCACTGGGTTTTGGCACTGGTACAGCTGCTATTGGAATTACTATGTCCAGTTCTGCTGTCCACAGTTCAAGAAGGAAGTTGAGAAAGTGGACAGGTTTCAGAGAAAAGCAATGAGAATGATTGGAAAACATGCCTTGTAATGAAAGAGTCAAGGAGCTCAGTCTGTTTAGTTTATCATAGCCTGTAAGTAACTTCATGAAGATCAAATATTTGATAATAGAGGGCTCTTCAATCTAGGTGTAAAGATCCAATGACTAGAAGTTGAAACTGGACAATTTAGACTAGAAATGAGGGGCAAACTTTTAACAATGAGAGTGGTTAACCACTAGAATAATTTACCAAAGGATCTGGTGTATTCTCCATCAGTGGACATTTTAAAATCAAGATTTGATGTTTTTATAAAATATATGCTCTAGTTAAAACAGGAATTAATTTAGGGAAGTCCTAAGGCCTATATTATACAGGAGGTCAGACTGGAGGTCACATGGGTCTTATAATCTATGAATGATTCATTTGTGTTGTATTATATGTCTTTAGTATCTGGAAAGACATCGAAGTGACATCCCGGACTCATTGAAATCAATAGGAGGTTTGTCCTTGACTTCCATGATGCCAGGATATCACCCCAGGTTTATTATTCTGCTCATGGTAATGATGTTTCCAGCCTTGAGGAATCTGATGGCAATAAAAGTAAAAGAGATATTTACAAAGCTGACCGTGAATGTCACATGTCTGTCTTTGTCATTCACATCATTTTTCATTTAAAATGTTTGCCATTCAGCCTGCCTAAAAACTTTATGAAACACTAATTATTCCTGTTGATCAGATCCATTCATACATAACTTGTCCCTTAGAACTTAAAGACAACATTAATAGCCATCTGAGATATTTTGCATAATATTAAAGGCCAGTGTCTCTTAAGCAGCATTAATAACCACCCTCAAGCACAGAGTACATCTGAAAATGTTTCAAAATGATATAAGTGGATGACTGACTTTTCCCCTCTTTTATTTTCTGCATAATTATCCCTGCAATAAATTATTAATGTGATCTACCATTTGATATGACTCATCTATTAGTGCAGTTGTTTTGGGACTGAGAGATAAAATATTTTAAACAGGCTGGTAATTCACCCCCACTGTGATAGAAATGAGTTTCTGGCTCCAGTGAAATACCTTTGATGGGAGAGTTAATTCACATGACAATCACCTCTTCCTGGCTAGGGAGTAATCTTGAAGGAGATAAAGCAATACACACGTGTACCACTGAGCCTGCATCTGCCGCATGATCAGCTGACACATTTTTTTTTCATTATGGAACACTGGTGTCGATATTAATAATGTTATCAATAATATAGCATCAGATTGGTCTCTGCCTTGATCATCATAAATGTTGTCAAGCACTAGGCAAAAATAGTTTGGTGTCATTATCACTTAGAAATGTTTCTTAATACTACATTCAAACCCGTGAATTCCTTGCTACTTTCATGCACCAAGCTTTTTATATATCCCAGTAAGAAGTTAGTGATTGTCACTATCACATATATGCTTGAAATTTGGTGATCATGACATTTGGTGTGAAAGTAACTTTTTCACCCATTCACATATATAAATACAGAGAACATCCATAACTTTAAAATTTAATGGACAAGCAAATCTGGACATCAAGTGGTGCAAAACTGCCAGGGGAAAGAAATTTGGCTGTGATGCTAGTTTAAAAAAATATTTACTTTGGCACACTTCTAGGGGAAAATATAAAAGGAAGAAAGTGAAAACCAAAGCTAGAGCTATGAGGGCTGAGTTCACAGACAGGGTTACAGGGGAAGAGTGGAAGTCCCACCAGATACGCTGAGCAAATGCTCACATAGGTAAGAGAAGAGCCTAGAGAATACTGAGCCAAAAACCAGAAAGGTGAAGGTGTGGAAGGTGAAGGAAAAGATCAACTATTTTCAATGGCTTCTTTTCCATGGTTCATTGGACATGCCTATTAATGAAGAGCTTCTTACCAGTTCTAGTGGGAAAAGATAGTGACATGACAGATACTGATTGCAGAGGGTTAAAGATAGACTTGGAGGAAAAGAAGTCTAGCACACTGGCCTAGACCACTCGCTCTCCAGTACTTTATATGGCAGTGGGAAGAAGGAGATGGGACAGTAGCTAAAGGAACAAGTGTTGTATTTTTTTGTTTTGTTTTTTAGGATAGGGAGAAGAACTTTGAATGCAGAAAAGGTAGAAACAGATGTGAGGGAGTGATAATAGAAAATGAAAGGGAAAGTCTGAGACAGGGAAAAGATAAAAGCAAGATGTAAGAGGGGATAGTTAGGCTACAATGGAGAATCTAGGTAGAGGCAGCTGGAGACAGAGACCCATAATCTCCTACAATTAGAGTTTTTGAAAGTCCAGATTTTCCTCTTGACTGCTCCCCCTCCTTCTCCTGGATTTCTTTACCATTTAAAAAATGGTTCATGTGGGTAGGATCATATTATAAACTATACTTGGTAGAGCAAAGACTGGTTCTATGTCATAGTTGGATTTTGTTTTGGATGGAGCAGGAAAGCGGCTATCCTGGAGCCTGGCTACCTAGAAGCAGCTCACATGGGTGGGCTTCAGAAGGTGAAGTGTCTACTGCTGGCTCTCCGCAGTGACTGAATAAGGTATCTGGAGGAAGGCGAGGGAACCAGTGGATTTTAATATTTTAGAACTTTGGCTTTTTGTCTTGATGCAGTGCTAGTGGCAGAGACTTGATCTGTAAATATCTGAAAAATTACTTTTCCCCCTTAATATTTAAACTCCACTCTTTAACAAAAGCTCCCATCAGTCAGCACATCTTAGTGTTATACCAGCTTTATTCCTCTATAAGTTTTGGATCATGCCAAAGACAGACCAAAATGGTTAGAAGTCATCTATCTAATAACTTCTATATCAATATAATTTTTCATAGTGTATATAGTCACTTGAGGACAGGGACTATGTTTTTGTTTTTTTTTGTGCTTGCAGAACACACATTTCATTGCAGGTGCTGTTGGAAACATAAGCTGAATAGCTTTTGAATATCTCTCAAAATTGTCTGAGTAACTAAATGTAATTTTGTCTTGCCAATGCAAAGATGATTTAAAATAATATTTGGAATTAAATTGTAATATGGAAAGGAAAAGTATTTTTCCACAAGCAACAGAGGAGGAACAAAGCGTGGCTATATCAGTTTCTCTTCTGATGTCAAATTAATGCTTTGTTGCTTAAAAATTTTAGGAAATTTACCCCTCCATTTTTCTTTGTGCATTACCAGTTGAGCTGATCTAGTTCTAGGGAATTTATTTGTCCATTAGAATCTGCATAGATAATATAATTTAGAATTTCAAAGCCAACTGGGGGATTTAGATGCACAACTCTTCTTAAGTTTGATGGAAATTGTGCATTTAAATTTCTATCTATGCCTTTTTAATATTTGGAAGAGAAGAAAAGATGTAGCATGACAGAAGCATAAGTGGCATGTGGAATTCTCATTTTAGTTGTGACTAGTACTTTCTTCACCAGGTCAGAATCAGTGAAGACCAATGAGGTGCATATTCTTTCACCTTTTATATTTTTCATTCCAGAGGAGTGGTGTGTTCTAGTCACCTGAATAAAGTCTTGAAAGCCAGGCATGAAAGCAAGCACTCCCATGTTCCAATACAAACTCTGAACACTGACATGCTATCTGGCCTTGGGAAAGTCACTTATTTCTCCCACATAGCTTCCCGGATTCTAAACTGGGGATAGTCTACTAACTTCACAGCAGTGTTGTGGGTATCAGTGTTTGTAAAGTGTTCTGAATATATGAAGCACCATATAAGCATTAAGTATTTTATTATTTACATTGCATAGTGGCTCAAGTTTTCTAGAAGGTGAACATTAGCACACTTACTACTGTGATTGTTCCATTTTAAGGGGACAAGTATTATATTGTATAACCTTGCAAAACTTAGCTTACTTAGTGGTGATGCCTCTAAATATAGCAGTTTATTTTATAACCAGAAAAGACAGGAAAGCATTGGACACAACTAAACATATTCTTAATGGAGATGAGCAGATTTTTAACATACAACAGAAGATCAAATAGCGCTCATTTGAAATGTGACTGTTGGGATTGGAAACCTTTTGTGTTTTAGTTTCAGTTGCTATGAAGAGTTCTAATCTGATATTAGAGATGTGTGGAGAAGAGACAATCCTGCTCATTTATTGTAATGTGCTTGGACTGAGTCTTACAGTTCTCATTTAATATGAATAGAACTTTCTTGACTAAGTCACTGCACAGAGTGCTAAAAATAGTCTCCTATGTGATTAACAGATAGAATCATGTCTGTGAGAAGAGAGTCTTTGCAGTTGCTAAAAAGAAAGAAAGAAAAAAGTAACCTTAGTGTTCATGCAAACCGCCAGGTTTTGCAGCCCTAGGTGCTGAAGCCCACTATACCTCAATAAAACAGTACAGTGATGCTCAAGTCTTTCCTTGACTGCCTCAACCTTGATGGAAGTGACAGCCTCTAGGGAGAGAATGTTTTTAAAAAATACCCTACCATTCAGTGCATAGCAACCTTACCACTGAGGCTTCCATCAAGTTTGCCAGTTAGTGCCAGTGTGGAGGTGCCAGTTGCATTTTGTGATGCAGACTCTTGTCTGCTAAGAACTAGACTGCCATCATCACATTCATTTCCATAATCTACCAAACAGTCATCAGTATAATTAATTGTTTTACTTAGGATAGTACCTAGGATCCCTCCAATCAGAATGAGGATCCCATTGTGTTAGGCTTCTGTTTTTATCTGTGCCATTGACCTGCCTGAATAGTAATTTGCAGTTATATAGCATCTTATGTATGTTAGGGAAATGTAATTACGCAGATTACAGATGGGGAAATTGAGACTCAAAAATTGACACACCAAAGATCACAGACCAAGATGGTGTTACTACATCTGTCTTGCCTCCCATTCCTGTGTTTAAATCACTAGACCACAATGGCAAAGCCATAAGTTGCTATTGTAGATCATCCCAAATGAGTTTAAAAAAAACAACCCAGAAGGATATGCACAATGGTCTATAACAGGAAAGAAGAGGAAAAAATGTAAGGCAGGAAGGAGGATCTAACAAAATTTACCAGAAATATGTCTTTATAATGCTTCTAAATGTGTAAGTTACCTGACAATATGTCACAATTAAACACAGAATTACATAAACAGTACAGAACTGTTGTATTCCTTAAATTGCAGGGAATGTGGCATATAGGGAGAGGGCCCAGCAGCGCAGGAATGCTTCATTTTGGCTCATCGATTTAGTTCTCAAGCTGGCTCCTGTGGAGTAAATGTTTCATGCCCTGCAAAATGTTATGGTCTGCGCTCTCCTGTTCTGCCGGGTGCTTTATCCTATTGGAAGGGGGGATCCCCTGCACTTAGGGCTGTCCTTTACAACCCCTAAAAAGTTGTCTTTTATTGCTTGCTTCAGAGATTCAGTAACACACAACAAGTTTTGAGAACATTGTTACTTGTTGTCTGTAAGTTGAGGGCTCAGGAAGATTTTTTTAAACCACTGGACCATTACTTGTTTTCACATGTAGGGTTTTCACTTTTGTGTAGTTTGTTTATTAACTGCCTGCTACAATATTTAACACTTCCAAAATATGCTTATTTTTTTCTATTTCTGTTATGTTTGAGTTTAGGGTGACATGGGAAAGGGTAAATGGCTTGTCCCCAAAATCAAACTGGGCTAGGGATTTTTGTGAACTTGCCTTGGTCTGTCACATGTTTCTAATGTTGTTCTTGAGAGTGGTTTTTTTTGCTTCTTTTTATCAAATTGTTTATTTGTTTTGGGAAATGTGAAACAAAAAAGATCAGGAAGATACAAAGGGTAAAGGAGAAGTGTGGGACATCATCACCATGATCCCACTAAAGGCAGCTAGGGAGAAGAGAAGAACTCTGGCACCTGTTTCATAAACACAGACTTCTCCTCTAAGCAGGGAAATGTCAGAGACAGCTCAGGAGGAGTAAGAAGTAAGTTCCAAAATAGACTTGCAACAGCATTATTGTAGGAAGAGGCAACAATGGAAGGAGGAACCTGGCAGAGGTAAATCTCAAATCTGTATTACTGTCAAAAGAAGAAATAACAGCAACATGACTCCCCAGTTCCCTCCCATCCCATCTGTCATCCAACAGCAGCAGTACTGCAACATGTCCAGCTTGTGCCGCATGCTTAATAGGAGGGCTGTTACTGAATATGATATTACACTTACTTCAGTATTCAGCATGGCTACATATTCTGGTAATGACCTCTTCAGTTGCTTGTACCACTGCAGTTACAACAGAAGCAGCCAGACTACTGCTGACACTGCCAAGGGAAAGCAGCGATGCAGAGAAACAAAATATCGATTGAAAGTCTGACTTTACAACAATGTCAAAATGGCTCAGTCATCAGGTTCAAACCATTACTAGATGCTCCCAGATAAGATGTGGAAACATGTTGGGGCATCTACTTTAAAAAAAATACAGAGCAACACATACTATATCTCCAGCCACTCTCCTCAAAAAAACTTTACTTTACAGTTAAAGTAGTGTGATGCAATCTATCAGGCCTTCCCTGCCCCCTGCTGGAGACATTAGTCTCCCCCCAAGGAAAGTCCACCAAGATATGGGGTTCTCATAACAAAAATTTTGGTGGCCTCAGAGTGCGGCAAACAACTCTTGCTGGTGGCCACTCTGACAAATTTCCCTAAAATACTTAACTAACTTTAGGAAAAACAAATAAATATGCACGTACACACATTCAAATCATTGTAATTGATTTATGTAGGTCACCTTTTGCAGACTCAATAATAAAAATCATGTATAGTTGTATTTTGATGCATCTGGTCCCTGCTGCCTCCCCCCGATCCCCACACATCGCATCTAGCTCCTGCTCCCTTCCCTAGCCCACCACTGTCCCTGGGCTCCCTATTGCCCCAGGGCCCTGCTGCTCCCCCACCATTGGTCTAAGCTCCCTTGTGCAGTCTCACACCCCAGGCTCATCCTGCTCATTGCCTCTTGACCACCGCGCCCAGTAAGGCCAGCCCTCCTGAAGCTCCGCAGCTCTGTGCTGAAGCCCGTCACCGGAGTCCCACAGCTGAAGCCGGGGGCAGAGGGCTGGAGGGAAGGGCCACTGCTTTGCCCCCTCCCGCCTCTCTGCCCAGGAGGCTGTCATGGCTACAGGAAAATCCCTTGATGGCCATATTTGAGAAACACTGTCCTAGATCAGGTAACCAACAAGATAGTCCTCCAGAGGCCTAGAAGGGCCAGGATAAAACACTGACCAATCAAGAACCATCAAACCAGTTAAGAAGACTTGCATGCGTTTGCTCAAGAGCAGAACTAGGTGAGACTGGGACAGAGGAGCAACAGCTTCCCAGATCTAATCCAGAACCTTGGCTAATGTCTTTCTCTAAGTGCTGCATCTAAGCTCTTGCATTTTTCAGGGTTTTTTTCCCCCTCTGTCTTTGCTTAAAGGCACAGACAGATGACTCCTAAGTTATTTTGTTGCTTGATTGTTTAGAGACTGATGCCAATCTTACGGCACAGGCTACCTGCCCCAAGCAGGTGGGCAAAACTTGAAGACTAGGATGGGGAGAAGCTACAGTACCATGCATAGCCCTAAGTTTCCTTGCTGAAGCTACTGGGATGAGCCGAGAAATGCAAAAGCAGTATATAGCTATCCCTATGGCTCTATACCATTGGTAATAATCTTTCCCCCCATTTGCATCAGTAGTTAAAGTTTTGAATGTCTGTAATTACATGTGATGTTATGCAGTATCTTAGCCACTCTGAAAATTTATCAAAACCAGTAAGACACTTTTATGCTCAAGAGCCAATCTGACTACAGCAGGACTACCCAAATATGTAGGTGAGCAGGACCTGTGGCAAACCAGATTTGTGTCTGTTTAATTTTTTATGTACACCTTGATTCATATATGACCATGTCCTCAAAATTTAAATATCAGAATTCTACATCTCATTTTGACATTATCAGAATGAATCATTTTGATTTTTCCTTTAAAACAACTTTTACTTTTTTTAAAAAAAGTTTTATATTATAATATAGAATTAAAAAGTTAAAAACCAAACAATTTTGCCCAAATGAACCATTTTGTCAATCAGAAGCTATATTTTTCAGATTTTTTTCTATTGGAGAGAATTTTGAAATGTAGGGGTTTTGTTCTTATTGGAATTAATAACAGATTTTGAAATCTTGAAATTCTTCCCCAAAATGGAATTTCTGTTTTCCACAAAGCTCTAATTATTTCCCCAATTTTACATATGAGAAACTGAGGTAGAAGAAGATTGGGTAAATCATTTAATGTCACAAAGAAAGTCTGTGGCAGAGCTGGGATTTGAACCTCCACTTCTTGAGTACTAGTCCAGTGCCTTAATCACAATGCACAAGACCAGTCTTCCTCTTGATGACAGAAAAAATGAAGGTACTCTAGCGAATGAAAAGCCTCAGTAAGCAGGCTTTATGCAGGTGTCCTGTCTGAATTTGAGGGATTCAAATACCATATCTCCAACCAAGGGAAAAGTTAAAAGGCTGCTACGCTAGCCTATGAACTGCCTCCTCTGCACAAATGTAGGTCAGGTGGCTGCTTCTCTACACATGAGCCTATTCTGAGCTCACCTCCTCAGCACATAGGGTTATTCAGAGACCCCTCCTATGAAGCTACTTTTCCCACGAGTACTGCACAAGGCTTCCATCGAGTGTCTTGAATGCGAGCCCTCTATATCGGGTTATATTTTACACAGATAGTTCAGTTCAAATCTTATTATAGTTGCCATATATGAACCTCTCTCTCTTTGTGTTCTTTGCTATGAAGGCTCATAGATTTTACATTGAATTGCAAATATACTGTATGACCACCATCTCATTCCCTTACTGTATCTCTCAGTTTGGCTGTGAGAGTCAAGTTTTTCCATCTCAGCATGCCCCAGCTTTGTTTTGTCAGGAGTGAAAATAAAATTCTTCCTACTAATTTCAATGTGCAGGTCAGCCAACTGAAAATTTTCCAATGGGCGCACTCTAGATTTCATTATCAGAATATGAAAATCACCAAGCAGACAGAAGACAGAAATTCTATCTGGTTTTTTTTTAGGCCCCAAACGCAGGAAACAATGAGTACTTCAAAAAAATTGCTGAGCATTTTCATTTCCAGTTGAAGTCACTATTGAGTATATGCATCATCTCAAAGAATTTGACCCTTTAAGAACAGATCTGTGACCCATGCTATCTATCCATCCATCTTAAGTGCTTATATGGTCCCCATCACTATAATATCTGAATGCCTTGGAATCTTTAATGTATTTATTCTCATGACACCCCTAAGGGGGAGGCAGGGAAGTACTATTGTCCCATTTTACAGATGGGGAACTGAGACACAAAAAGCTGAAATGACTTGCTTAGTAACCCCCAGGGTATTTGTGGGAATGCACGGATTGAATTCAAATCTCCCACATCCTGGCTAGGGCCCTAAACACTGAATCATCCTTCTTCCCTATGTAAATAATTCATTTTAAAATGGGAAGTTTAATAGTTATTCACAAAAGATGAGGAAGGCTAGCTACCAAGGATTATCAAATTCCTTCTTTTTTTTTTTTTAATAATTAATATATGTTTATTTCAAATAATATCTTTTTCAAGTCTGCTCTGTAAAAGAATGAAGTGATAATTGGCATTTTTAAATGAAAATGCGTTTATAAATGCAAACAGTTTATGCCATACTGTCAGGTTTAACAGTCAAGACATATGAAGCTGGAAAATATTTAAATGAGCTAACAGTGTATAAAAATCTGCATAATGGGACCTTTTACCGTACGAAGGCTGTAGACCTCCAGAAAAGTGCAGAACTGTCCAACTTCTATAATTTGTCCATAATGCTAGTATATATTTAAGATATACTGGGATATCTTTAAAAAAAAAAGTCATTCACTGAATCTGGTTATCATAGTTTTTGCCAAACTAAAGTGTGAGTGTAACACTGTTTATTTGGCGGCAGCTGCCTCCAGCTATCAGGGGTTGAAAGGAAAGAGCAATTCCATTCTGTAATACTTTTTCAGAGGATGGAGCATGGGTATGGAGTACTTGAGCTAAAATGTTGATAGTGAATTAAGGTGTCTGTGAAAATCCAAAGACATCCTACAGGAGTAGCTACTTTCCTACTAGATAACCACTTATGAAGAGGTGAGAGCTTCCTTATTGTGCTCCTCACTCAGAGTTAGTTTGAGGAAGAGGAGATCTGGCTTGGATGTCTGAGAACCCCTTATACCAAATATTTAACAAGATTTAAAAAAAGCAAAAACAAAAAAAAAAACATTAAATTGAGCATGGTTGATGGTAGGGGTGGGTGGGGGAGAGGATCTATTTTACTTTGAAATATTCCAATCTAGGATTGTGTAGAAGAATTTATGAAAATGTAACATATCAGAGAGAGAAAATTGCTATGCCTCAGGGGAGGCATTATCAGCCTTGAGAGAGTGAGAGACAGGTAATATTGTAGTTTAACATGTCTTTTGATCTGTATATCATTTTATCTTTTTCTGAGTTAATTCACTCAAGCATGACATGGGTGAGGGATTATGGGAAGGTTTTAATTAGAAACATGTTGAACAGATTAATAGCAATTGGAATACTTGCAAACTGAAGTTTGTGCACTGATCTGTGAAGAAAGCAAAGGGTTTGGCATTGTATTCCGTTCCCGTCCTACTTACTTAGAAGTGAATTTTTCAGTACTAGAACTTTGTCATCACAAATCAAATTGTGTGTACATTAGGGATTACATCCTGGTGTGGTATAAAAGATTTTAGCAGTATATGTTGAGGATAGTCTGAACTACCCACATGTTGTGATGTTATGAATATGAGTAAGCTGGGATCTGGGTTCTTGTTCAGGGCCATAGCTAATACTGCAGTCAGCTTCATTTAGGGCAGAGGTGGGGAACCTTTTTTCTATCCCGGGCCATTGACCCACAGAAAAAATCAATCACGGACCACACACAACCCCACGGTAAGCGCCAAGTCTCCGGGCTTCCCCCCCGGGCAGGGGGTCCAGATGTTCAGGGCTTCCCCCCGCAGTGGGGCAAGCTGGCATGCACGGCTCCAGCCCTGTGGGGGGCGGGGCGGGGGGGCGGAGGCTCAGGGCTTCCAGGCCGTGGTGTCAAGACTTGCTGCAGGCCTGATGAAATTAAGCAACAGGCCGGATCCAGCCCATGGGCCTTAGGTTCCCCACCCCTGATTTAGGGTATGACTTCACTGCAGAGTTAACCTGGGCTCTTACCTCCACCTTATGGTCCACACGCACAAACCTTTTGTCCAAGTTTGGAGATGCCGTTTAACTCAGGATGGAATCTGCCCACTTTGCAGTGAGAGTGCAGGCTAAGTTACATGAGTGCTGGTAGTCTTTGAATTTTCTTCCCACAAATTCCCCTAAAGGACAGATAAGTTCTGCTACAATGGACACAGAAAGAATCCTAGAGCATTTTGGTATGCAGAAGTACTGGATATTCCTTCAGATATACACAGGCAAGTGCAAAAACACTGAGGACACAGTAACACAAGTAGCATTTTGCTGTGGAGACACACCCAAGCTAGGCTAACCCTGGTACTTGGGCCTAGGGGCCTATACTTACCCTAGTGTTCAGAGCAGGGGGCCACGGAAACCTAAATACCACTCCTAGCTATGCCACTGACTAATATGCGACCTGCTCATGTCACTTTATTACACTCTGCCTAAGTTTCCCATTCTGTAAATTGAGGATAATAAAATATATATCCCAAAGTTCAGAGGTGCTGAACACTTGCAGGTCCCCTTAAAGTCAATGTTAAAATCAAGCCTCCTCTTCTCCCCCCCCCCCCCCCCCCGGTAATGCAAGGAAGCAAACTGATAGTGATTTTTATTTTCTTTTATATATATATATATATATATATATATATATATATATATATATATATATATATATATATACACACACACACACACACACAAGGCTGGGTTCTGAGGAGCTTAGCTGTTCTTACAAATAGCTCCTTTAAGGCCGCTTGAAATCAGCAGTGAAATCTGCATAATAGGATCTCAAAAGGACTTTCAAAGGATTGTCAGATGTTTCAAAAATGCCTGTCAATATGAAGAGTAAAGATTAAGATGGGCATAAATTACTTCATGCCATGTGCTCAAGCCCAACAACTGGCTAAATGCTGCAAAACTGTTTCTTGCTCTTCCACTCCCCCCCCCCCCAGCTGATTCAGAAGCTGCTATACATCTCCTCTCGTGAAACAGTATGCAAACCTCCCCAGATACTAAACTCCAGTTTGTTGATTCTATTTGTTTAGAATCCCCATCTTCAGTTTTAGAGATGGACTCTATGATGTCCACAATGAGAAAAGAGATGAAAATGAGGAGCAAGCTTGGTTGAGAATGATATCAGAAGTGTAATCTACACAGAAGACTGTGTTTCCCAAGCACAGATCCTGAGTAGAGATCATGAGCTCTATATTCCCTTTAGGAATATCAGGATTCTAAGAGTCTCTGAAGCTAAGAGCCCTGAACAATTGTCTGACATAGTAGAAAATAAAATCCCAGCATGGCTGGAGTTGGATATAAACATGATCACTGTGCATCTGTGTAAAATACCCAAAGGAAAGCTATTGGACAGACTTAAACCAATAGCAGTTGTTATGCTTACAGATTCAGGAGACAGGGAAATGCTTTCACGAACAGCTCAAAAGAAAGTAGATCTAATTATTGATGGACAAAAGCTACTTGATTTTTCCTGACAGTCCAGCCCACCACCAATACAGCAAAGAATGAAACAAGGTTAGAATATTTTATAAATGAGGATGTTCCACTAAACTTGGCTTATGCCTGCCTAAACTCAAAAGTTATATATATAAAATTCATTTTTGGGATATGACTTCTGAGACCTGACTGCTTCACTGGATTAAAATTAACTTTTTTCAGCCTTACCACTGCTTTTGATCCTGGTTCCATGGAGAATTATTAGATTTTTCTTTTTCTTCTCTGAGATCTTAGCTGCATAGTTGTCTGATAAATGTTAATTGCAAGTTTAATGTATTATTCTCTTTTCCTTTTGTACCCCCACTGTGTTTTAAACATTTTAAAATTTGGCTAATTACTTAGGCCCCAATATACTTAACACAACTGCCCAATTTGAAATCAGTGCACTGCTCACATACTTAAATTCACACATTTGCAAATTGTGGGGTGAAGCGGGGGGAGGTCAGTTTAAACTAATATTTTGGCCATGAGAAATATGTATCTATCTGTTCTATTACCACCTTGGTAGTTAACTAACTCCTGCTTGACTGACCAAACTTACTACTGATATTTCTTTAACTCCAGTCTTCATCCACAGCCATCTCTGCTCTCCTTGTAAACTGTGGATGGAAATTGGGGAAAGTATCGATCTTATACTCACCTCCTTGTCATGATATGTATGTTACATATCCTTTTATTTGGATTTGGATTATAATTTATGGATTATAATTTGTTTCATTATTTTCTTTCTTGTTAGCATTATTCTTAAAAGCACTGTAATCCATGTTAGGTAGTACAGTGTGGCACATATACAGTGTTGCATTCTATACAATATAAAATAAAATAATATTTATTAATCATAATAAACAACAAGTGTGTGAATACATAGAATATGGGATGGTGTGATATGATGCAAAGGTTTTATCAGCATGAGTATGAGTTCAGTGTGACTTTTTTCTGAGGGAGTTATGCAGGTCATTCCTTCACCAGTGCTAATTAAACCTCTATCCTGTGCCATCACGTATTCTGTATATGCCACAAACCATACAGGGGGGAAAATCTATTTTAGAAATGCTTTAGAAAGCCTTACAATTATGTTCTGTATTCCATATTCCTTCACCTGTACAGCCAAGCTCCCTTCAGAGCATAAGTCAAATTATATAGACCTCAGAGAGGGAAGAAAATTGTGAATACACTTTAGCAATCGTTATAAATTACCTAAAATTTTGATACCTACATATTGTAATAATTGGCATAGATCCATAAGATTAGTATAGATACCAGTATATGGATAATCATGCAATTTAAGTGTCTCCTGGCACAGACAAAAACATGTGTTTTTTGTTTGTTTGTTTGTCTGTTTTGTATTTAAATTACTGCTTGAGGCAATATTTATATTTGCTTAACCAGAGGAAAGTGAGTGGAAGGGTATCTAAGGTCTTGTCTACACATTGTGGAAATGCACACGAGAGATGTGTCATTGTAGAGAGCACTGAAGTGTTGCTCTATAACTGCCCCATATAGACCCTGCTGACATGCTCTAAAAAGTACCTAGTGCACTTTGATGTAGTCCTGTTTGAAACAGTACTATGCTAACGCACACTAGGAACCTTTTAGTGTGCATTAGCAGGGTCTACATGGGGCAGTTAGAGTATAACACTTTAGAGCACTCCACAATTTACGCCTCTGTGGTGCACATTGCCGCAGTGTTTAGACAAGTCCTAAGTTGGTGTAACTTACATGCCAAGTAGTTTTATAAGACAGTATAAGTTAAAGTAGAGGGTGGCCTAGTTTAACTTGCACTCTTTTCTTTTATGCAGTGTAGTTGTAATCTTGTCAGTCCCAGGATATTAGAGAGACAAGATGGGCAAGGTAATATCTTTTATTGGACCAATTTCTGTTGGTGAAAGACAAGATTTTGTGAGGTCTGAGAAAAGTATTTCCAGCATCACAGCTAAATGTGGTTAGTGGGTTACAGATTGTTGCAATAAGCTATAAATTAGGTGTCCCCCTTATTAAGACATTTTTAGTGTCTAGCAAAGTTGTGAATTTAAGTTCCCAGGCTCGTCTTTTGCAAGGGTGTGCAGGTTTCATTTGAGGATGACAACTGATGGGTCAAACATAGTCATCACTTTGTGAAAGATGCCACAGGTCATAGGGTGTTTTAGTCTTTTATCATTTTCCTGTATGTGTTCATCGAGAGTGTAGTGATTGTTTGGTTTTACCCACATAGTTGTTATTGGGGCATTTGGTGCACTGGATGAGGTATACCACATGTTGTGATGGACATGTGTAGGCAAGGACCCATGGATCTTGTAAACTGTGTTGTGGGGGATGTTGATCATTGTAGCAGTGGAGATATGTCTGTAGGTTTTGCATCTGTTGTTCTGGCAGGATCTGGTGCCGCTTTGAGTTGGTGAGTCTTGGTCTGTGGGAAGCTTGCTTCTGATTATAACAATATCTGACCTACCAGTCCTCATCCTCAAAGGAAACCCGCACAACACTTTCAAAAGATGAATCTGGGAGTTTAAATTCAGAACTCTGCTAGACACTAAAAATCATGGACTGATTAGAAATACTAAATTTATGATTACAATCTGTAATCCACTAACCTCCCTTTTTATCCCATGACTGCAGACTATGAAAGGTTGAACAGATTGTTAACATGAGTAGTTAGTTGAATGGTCCCTGTAGAGGAGTGGACTCACCCCTGCGGCGCCTCCTGCTGGTCGTCCAGGGAATTAGCTCACCAGCCTCTGGAGTGCCCTCTGCAGGCCAGTGATCCAACTCGTTCTCTCCTTCTTGGCTCCCGTGTCCCTCCCAGGACCCCGGTGCCCTTTGCTCTGGGTGCTGCCCCCTGGCAGTACCCACAGGCTAGGTCTCCCCTCCCTGGGGAACCCCCACCCACTATCCCCACCTTGCCTTAGTACTAGGCCACTGCCAGTCAGCAACTAGCCCCTGCTCCCTGGGGCAGACTGCAGTATAGGCCACTCATCACTGGCAAGGGGGGTTTGGACCTGCTACCTTGGCCTAGCCCTGGGCTGCCCTCTGCAACCCCCAGTACCCCTTGGCCTAATACTAGGCCACAGCCTGGGGCTTTCCAGGCTGGAGCTCCCCAGCTCCTCAGCCTTTCCCCAGCCCTGCTCCACTACAGGTCCCTATCTCAAGCTCCCTGCAGCTAGGCCCTTCTCTCTCTGTGTACAGAGAGAGACTCTGAGTGCCTGGCTCCCAGCCTCTTATATAGGGCCAGCTGGGGCCTGATTGGGGCGTGGCCCAGCTGTGGCTACTTCCCCAATCAGCCCAGTAGCTTTTCCCTTTGCCCCAGCCCTCTGCCAGGGCTGTTTTAAACCCCTCAGGCAGGAGCGGGGTAGCCACCCCGCTACAGTCCCTTACAACATGTGCTAACTACTCATGCTAAAACAATCTGTTCAACCTTGAATCTAGCTGTGATGCTAGGGTACCTTTTCTAGACCCAAAGAAGAGCTGTGTGTGGCTCGAAAGCTTACCTCTCTCACTGACAGTTGGTACAACAAAGGATCTTTATTGTCACCACTTTGTCACTCTTTTCTTCTCGCTTGTCTGTATGAGTTAGATCTCTTACATTCAGATTCAGTGGGACGAATAAAAAGGGATGTGTAAGTGGGTGGGGTGGCTTGCAAATTGAACATTGGTGAGTGAGTGTGAATCTATGAAGTTTAATGGAGTGTTAAGTAAGTAAATCTGAGGGGATTTAAGCAGGTGTAACATAAAAGTTGAGACAGCCAGAAGAATACGTAAACTGTCCCAGTCTAGATTTACTCAATGTTTACATAAACTTTCTTAGGACATGTCTATATGTGCAGCGCTGCAGCGGCACAGCTGTACCGATACAGCTTCACTGCTGCAGTGCATTTGTTGAAGATGCCGTCTCCCAACGGCATAAAAAAATCAACTCCGTGAGTGGCAGAAGCTATGTCGGTGGGAAAAGCTCGCCTTCCAACATTGTGCTGTGCACATGAACACTTATGTCAGTGTAATTTATGTCACTTAGGCGGGGTGGAATATTCATACCCCTGAGCAATATACATTTTGCCGACATAGGCTGTAGTGTAGACATAGCCTTCAACTCAGTTAGCTTCCCTTCTCAGTTTGGCACGAAGAATCATTTAACAAATGAAGAGCTAATTTTGGGACTCTAAATCCATGGAACAATGTATTTAAAATTAATTGAAATAACTGAGTAACATAGATGTGCAGTTATCTCTGATTAATCTAACAAAAAGGATATCTGTGTTCAGACTAGTGCTATGAGATTTGCTGTGTATTTTGCTTTTTTGTAGTTAATGGAGTGTAAATGTGATAATTATGAAATAATTTTATTTGCTAACATAGATGGGACAGGGACCATTTTGTTAAATACATTATTAGAATATAGGATGGCAGAGTTCAAGGGCTTCATCTAGGATCTGTCTGGGCTGAGTCCCATTGTAACAAACTAGAAGGAAGTACAAAACTTTATAGTTAGTGCTTGGGTGCCAAAACTGTAGTAGGGCATCAAACAGTGCAATCGAACATGAACTTTGCAGGTTATTTCTATCATCTTGTCTGATCAAAGGAAGAATTCTTATTAAAGCACTGTATGCTCTTTTGATTAATTGGCTTCTTAAAGAAGAGAGAAGAATAAAACACCCTCATTTTTGTATATTTTATGGTCCATTAAGAATCACTTTCCACTCCAGAGCAGGTGATTTTTTTTTTTAAGTGGAAAAGATAAGAAAGTGGCTTAGAGTATTTCAGAAACACTGGTAGATTTTCCAAGGCTTTCATTCTGATAATGTATCTGAGCACTCAGGGTGAAATTCACCCCAATGCAGAGTGACAGCATAAGGCCTATGAACCATTTATGTCCCACTTAAACCCTCAGAGCAGGACTTAAGCGGGTCTTAAATGGCATTATGCTTTGTTCTGACCCTTTGGACAGGGATGAATTTCATTTAAGATTCATTTAACACGAAACACAAACCAACAGCAACAATAGAAACACCTTCTGATAATGCTAGCGGGACATGAAGCATAAGAGAACTGATTCTTCACTCATTTAAATTGTTTTATTTCAGTGGAGTCAAACCAGTGTAATGATGGAGTGGAGAATCAAGCCCCAAATGTGGCTGGCCTTTCTTTCTTTCTTTCTTTCTTTCTTTCTTTCTTTCTTTCTTTCTTTCTTTCTTTCTTTCACAAGCAGTTCTCTATGCTAACTTTTATTGCATAAATAATGCCATAGTCTTACATAGTAGTTCCATTGGTGAGAGAGACTGTTGGCTTTGTTCATGGATACTACCTACAGTACTGAGTTGGGTTTAAGATGAGGTCCCAATCCTCCCTTCTGCAAGCAGGGAGGGAGAACCCAGGTAGGCATGGAAATTCCACATATTCCATCTCACAGATTTTCCATTTAATCATCCCATCAGGGTCTATATTTGAGATGGGACAGCATGATAGCAATCTCTTCACTCATATCCTACCACATCCTCTTTTCCCTAACTGAACCCACCAGAAGAGAGGAGAATTCTGTAGTTTTTTAGAAAGATTCGGATGCTGCTATTTTGTACCAAAATCTGCAAATCCCCTGCTTGTGGATGCAAACTAGATTATTAGGAGCAGAAACAGAAATTTCTCCGGTGAGCCAGTGATTAAGAAATGCTAACAGAAGGCTTGATCCTGGAGTCCTTACTCGGGCAAAAGCTCTCATTGCCTTTGCTGGGAGTTTTGTCAGAGTGGAGACTGCAGGATCCAGTATGGAGAGTTCTCTTTATTCATCATAGTCATGCCCACAAGATGCAGCTGAGTCACCAAGAGAGAATATTTTTTCTAACATGCATCTTCTTTATATTTGATTTAAAAAATCCAGATCCTCCTGCTTTCTGTCACAGACTTTTTATCTTACTCTGGTAGTGTCAAAATTTATTTGCGATTCCATGGTGCACACGTGAAATTAGTTTTAATTTGCTATGTGTTTCTGAGGGTGAATGACATTTAATATTCTGCACTGAGGATCTCATTAGCAATGTACAAGTAATCTATTATATGGAAAAAATTACAAAGGATAAATGAGCTATTGAATACCATCCATCAATTACAAAAGAGTTTCAGGATGCTTAGTTAAAATTAGTTCTGTATTCGTATTTTAGAGAAATGAATTGAATATAGGCTGTCAGACATTAGAGGTGGCAGAGACAGAGTCTGTTCCACTGCATGCTGTAACACCCCTAAAAAGAATGGATCAGATGGCACTTAACTAAAAAGGTTTTCACTATAAGTGCCCCCTCCACCACTCTTGGTCATAGTGAGTGACATGGTATATTAACGATCTCTGGAGACATGGTACCATGATTGCTGGTGAATTTAGAGGCTTCAGCCCTGTAGGGCTCAGCATGTGGTGGGTTACCAATAATTAGTTCACATACATTAACAAGGAGAGCATGTTTACATGGCTCATCGGGGAAGAAGAAGCCTTAATGCATCTGCAAGGACAAGTGGTTGATTGGAAATGAAGATGGGGTACATTTTTGGTCCTCGAGCTAGGGTTGCCTTTCCTCTGCAGAGCTCCTCAAGTCTAGTAGCAAGGCTGCCCCTTCAGGTCCATCCCCAAGCGAGTGTGCTAGCCAGTGTGTGCATGCACATCATTGCTTTCTGCTTTCTTAGCTATATTGGAACCCTCATGTGGCTGGCTATGACTTTACCCAGGGTATAATCTGGACATATGAACAGCTGTGTCCCCTCAAATCTCCAACCTGGGGTGCCTTTTACACTATTTTGCTGTGAGAGCAACCAATCCTGGTCCAGCTCACACACAGTCTCTAGCATGCAAAATCACTCCCAGCTGAATTATATGAATGCTCTGTCCAGTCACTCCTGAATTACATTACAGGGTGAGACCAGCAAAATCCTAGTCTGGGATTTTCCCGGAGAAATGTGCATCTTGTACTAACTAGCTCTCTCCTTCTGGACAATACAGGTTCATAGAAAGTCCATCATTTTATTAATAGAAAATGATATGCATAAGCCCGGTAATCTCAAATGGAGGTTCCCAAACACTGCAATGCAAACACACTGGTTTAGATAAAACAATAAAACAAGTTTAACAACTCCAGAAAGAAAGATTTTAAGGGATTACAAGAAATAAGGCATACAAGTCAGAATTGGATAAAAGATAAAACACAAACTAATACCTAAATAATTAATAAGCAAAATGACTTCAAAGCAAAAGTTTTTCTCACCACATTTTTTTTTTTTTTTTGCAGTCCATACTGGCTGAAAGCCCCCCAGCCAGGACCCCTCCCCCAGATTAGTGTTTCTTCAGGTGTTGCTGCTGCTGCTGTGAGTAGAGGAGAGAGGTGATCTGTGGTGTTTGTTCTCGCTTCTCATACCATTTTTCCCTCTTTGAGGATCATCTCCAGCGGGGGTTCATGCAAGTCTTTTTACATGGGAAAACCCAGCTGTTTTCCATTGCCGATATGTAAAGTTCTTACTCACCCCCTTCTTTCTGCCAATGAATGGCCGCTTAATTAGCTGATAGTCCACTTGACTTTGTTGACACCTGCCTCAGGTGTTGGTTTTTGTCTTTTGTTTCTGAGGAACTGGTTTGTGCTGCTTTTCTAAACTTGGAGCATGTTACAACAATGTTACTCAGTAGCAGCAGTGTGGTATGGTCCGGTACGCTGTACCAGAAAAATATTTATAGCTGGTACGGCGTACTGGAAAGAGGGCTCTCCTGGGAACCACAGTGGGGAAAGGAGCAGAACCCTCAGCTCTGCCCCCTGCCCTTCCATGGAGCTGCATCTCCTCAGGCTCCCAGCAGCAGCCCTGCCAGAGAACTGGGATGGGGGGGGGGGCAGGGCTGAGGGCGGTACAGCCGGAGGAGCTGCCAGCATTCTACCCCTTCCCTGCTGCGGGAGCCACAGCGGAGAAAGGAGTAGACCATGGGGCTACCGGGTGGCCCCATGCCAGCAGTTCCTCTGGCGTGGCTGCTGTACTGCCTCCAGCCCCCGCCCTGTACTCTGTCGGAGCTGGTTGCTGTACAGACGGAGGAGACCCTGCATGGAAGGGCTGGGGCAGTACAGCCACGCCGGAGGATAGGGGGGGGGGGCTGGAGGCAGTACAGGAGCCACACCAGAGGAACTGCTGGCATGAGGCCTCCTGGTAGTGGCCCCATGTTCTGCTCCTTTTGCTGCTGTGGTTCCAAAGGCATAGCAGGAGGAGGACAGAGCACATGACCAGGATTCATCACTGAGTGTGGTCCACTGGTTGGACGATTAGCTTTCGAGGCTTGGGCCAGGTACTGACGGGGAGTGCAACGTGAATGCTCATCCATGCCTCCCGCCTCCCAATTGAATCCGCCATATCTAATCAGCAATGAACGTTACAATGAGAGGGAAAGAAGGGGAAACAACAAAATTAGAAAACATCCCACGAGAAGGGAAGACAAAATACACAGCAAAATAAGAAGGAAAATAAAAGAATAAGGGAATGTACCGAAGAAAGAACAAAACAGAAGCAACAGTGTTGGGGTATAGAGCAAAGGGTGACAGGTTGGAGAGGGGCATTGCAAAGAGGCAGTGGCAACTGCTGGCTCCAACAGATAAAACATTGAGAAAAAATGTTTTAAGGTCCCCCAGAAATCATCCATAACTACTTCTATTGGCTAGGTTGTTGGCCTCAATCTCTTCCCCTGGATGACCCCATGGTCCATTCCTGATCCCCAGGGGCATTTGGGGAAAGAGCAGTATACCAGCTAGAGGAATAGTTGAGCCCAAAACATACTAAAATTGATAGACTAGACTGAGCACTTGTCTCCTTAGGCCATGATATGTGTCTAACAGACCTCAAAGAGAGATCACCTCAGATCATTTAACAAGGAGGGATCTTATTTAGGCTTAATAGTTGTAGATATCTAACACTGTTTGATAGATTTTGTCATACAATTTTAATACGAAGTTTGCAACTAAAGTTTGTTGGTCACAGGGAGGCTCTGTGTTTATATTTCATTTATTTCTGTCTAGAATAAGCAACACCATCCCATTACAAAATGCTTATTTGTACTGTACTTTACAGCAAGATCCCTAGTACGTCCTAGCTGATAACTCAGTTCCTTATATTGAAAGATATCAGTGCTGACTGCTAACACATTGAGCTGAGACGTTCACCAACTAGGACTCTCCATAAATTGCTTGAGTTATTTTCTGTGGTATATAAGTAAGTCATGGTGAGTAGGTTGCTATATACATTTTATATCTGAAAGTTATCAGACTGAGAAGAAAAGGTTTTTGGTTTTTTTAAAGAAAGCTTTGGTCGATGTCCTGGTTATTAAAGATGTCTTGCAGTTTTTCCCATAAAGGTGAGTTGTTTTTACATTAGTCATGTTCATCATTCTGAAAACTAATAAAAATTGAGTCAAATAACAAAATGTTATGGTAAAACTAGTGTTTAGCAAGTGCAGTAAAGCTGATTTTTACTGAATATATGAGTAAACGAGAGTAGAGGAAAAAGTTGTTTGCTTTTGCAATATCAATGATATTTAAAAAAATCAGCTTTGAATATTTGGAAACTTGCTGTCGTGTTCTTGATTAACTTCTCTTGCATGAATTCTTTAGCTTTGGAGGTTATGGATTTCATTTATGGTTGTAATTAACTTTTGTCTTTTTAAAGAAATGTAAACTGAATTTCTTGCTGTGATTGCCACCACTAAGGTTCAAGAGAAACCCTTCATACTGAAATTAATCATGTGGTTCACTTGAGTCATTCATCTTCATATCAAGAACTACATGCTATAGATTATTGATTTGAAGTAGTCTGCTTTTATCTTAAAACTTGAGTGATCTAATTTCTCTTCTAAGTCCAACTGCCTTAAAACTAGGGTATCGGCACAATTTGTTAAACAAAGCTGGGATAATTATAAGAGAACCTGACTAGTTTAGCAGAAAAGTTGAAGGGATATATAAGTAGCTAATTTCAGAAACTGGAGAGTGAAATGTTAACAGTCAGTAAGACTAAAAGCTGTATGAAAATTTGTTCTGCATTGTTTTCATAGTTTTATGTTTATGTTGTGCACTGTTATTGCTGAAGAAAAGATAGTAAAGCTAACATCTGAATGATGATGATGATCTATTACAGGTGGTGTAAGCATATAGTATGTCAGTTACAGTTTTAATCTAATGGATTTCATTAAAACAACAAAAGTGTCCACATTAATAAATTATTGTAACTATTCTGCTGATGTCTTAGTGTATTATTTATTTTCTTGACAAGATATGGGTAGCATTTTCAAAGGCATCTAAGTACATTGAGAGCATAATTCCTATTTACAAAAGTCACTTAAGCACTTAGCCTAAATTTCATTGAAAGTCAGTGGGACTTGTTTGAAAATGGGATTTAGACTCTTAAGTCAGAGATCTTTTTGAAAAATTCACCCTCCTTATCTTCTGGACTTACTTCAAATGTTGTGTAAATGTTCAATGGCCTAAGCATCTCTGGCATCATTTTCTTTTTTGGCCCAATTTTTTAAGGAATGTTTTCCTCCGCATGGAAATGTTCTCTTTCAATTGTTTTTCTAAATGTCAAAAAAAAAAATGGTTTTTATACTTAAGGAAACATTTTAAGGGCTTTAATTTTTGATAGAAACCAAAACTGCAAAGATTAGAAAGTTCAATGAGGTTTCTGTAATACCTGAAAAATACAGTAGAAATGGTCGATACAATCAGCAGAAACAAAACACAGAGGGGATTTTGTATGAATGGGAACCCTAGATAGGAAATTGGGGTAAAGGCATAATGCCTCTGAGACTAAAAGCCAATGGATCTCAACCTTTTGTTCTTGGAACATCCTTGGGATGGAGTGGGTCAGAGGTACCACTGCCATTTCCCCTCATGCCATATCCTCTCACAGCTCATACCAACTTTATTTTCCTGTTCATTTTCTCTCTTGCTTCTCTTTATCTGTTTCCTTCTAATCTTTTATGTTTGATTGTTTGCGTTTAATTTTGTTTTTGCTCTTCCCCCAGCTCTCCACTCCTCTGTGGTAGCTTTCATCTCCCACCCCTCAGAAAGCTACATACTCTTGGCTGTGGGGCATCCATTGTTGCTACCCCAGGCTGAATGCCATGGGAGCAGAGATGGGAAGCTTATTTCTGGAAGCGTGCTCTCTGATCCTACATGCCCACAGCTAGCTACATTAGACACCACATTAGGACAAAGGAGGCACGGTGGGTGCTTTCAAGAAGTCAACTGCTGCTTTGAATTCACTTTTAAATAGTGTGTCTGAGGGCTAGATCAGGTGCCCTATAGCTTCCTCCAACCATATTGAACCTCTGCTCTGCCACCCATACAACTGGGACGGATTCAATGCTTTCCCCCATTTTGAGTGTCAGTATATGTATGGTAAAAACAACGAGGAGTACTTGCGGCACCTTATAAACTAACACATTTATTTAGGCATAAGCTTTCTTGGGCTAAAACCCAATTCATCAGATGCATGGAGTGGAAAATACAGTAGGAAGATAGATATATATATATATAGCAGTACATGGAAAGATGGGAGTTGGCTTACCAAGTGGGGGGGGGGGGGGGGTCGAGACAATTCAATTAAAGTGGGCTATTATCAACAGGATGAAAAATCACTTTTGTAGTGGTAATCAGGGTGGCTCATTTCAAACAGTTAACAAGTGTGAGTAACAGTCGGGGCAAAATAGCATGGGGAAATAGCATGTTTGTTTTTGTTTTTTTAGTTCTTGTAGTGACCCATATATGGTATAGTCTTTGTCTGCCTCTCACACTGGATCTTTCTCTTGCGGTCAATTCTTGCTTTGTCGGTCAAATTTCAGTATTGTCTGTTATTTATAACTGGCTTTTTCAATTATGTCAAATCTCTTCATCACACTGGACTCTTGTGCAGATCTTGTAATTAAAGTGAGTGCAGTGCTCTATTAAAAGTAATAATCATGGTTTTTAGATATGTAAGATAATTAGTAATAGTCACAAGTAATATTTATCTTTAAGATATTTTAGATTATTACAGTAACTAACTAACAGATATAAGCCTTGACTACTCACAATATCCTTCAGTTGGAATAAATCTAAAAAACGTCTTTTATTTGGCATATACAAAAAGATCCTTTTCTGAGTGATAAACTTTCTCAGAAGAAAAGTTTACTTGAGGGCAGGACTTTTAAATCACTCTAAATCTGTCTGTATATCTTTTAGGTTTATGTAATGCAGAGGTTTTATTGTACACAAGGTGGAAGCATAATTAAAAGAATATCTATTGTTAGACTGACTCACACCAGTGGTTCTTCATCTTATTCAAAAGTCTTGAAATAACATTATACGGAAGCATCTGTTCCTTCTTTCCATCTTTTTAAAGGGCAGGATGCTGTGCTTTTGACCATGTTTCCCTCTCCCCTACTTTTCATCATTCTCGTCTCTTCCTCTGCCCTATATTGTGATGAAGTATCTGGCTAGAAAGTCTTCACATATTATTAGAATCCCCTTTTTACTGTGCAACATTAAACAGCTAATTTTGGGCATGGGATTTTGTTTAAATGGACTATGGTCTGCTTTTACCGTAGCATCCCACACCATAGAAAACCTTCCCAACATTATTAAGCACACATGAAAAGCAAAACTAAAACTTTAATATACTTGGAATTTCAGAATTAAATGATTGTTCACTCTGAGAAAGTTCCCTTTTTTCCTTTGCTTATGCTCTGTAAAATCCTGTCAAAGTGAAAAATGATAAAAACAAGAAAAGATTCTTGGTAGTACCAAAAATCTTAATTGCAGGATTTAGGCTCAGTGACAGTTGCTGTTAATATTATTCCTGCTGTTTAGAAACATTTGAAAAAAAATACACATAAGAGGGGAACAGCGAGGGTAAAAAGGGAAGCTATGTTAGTGAGGCTTGCTTCACTCATGTGCTGCAGTCAGAGAACAGTAAATATATAGCTCAGTCGCAGACAGGTGTGCTTTAGCCTCCGGACTTCAGTTCACCTCCCCTATTTGGCATACTCTAGTCACTTCCTACTGGTCATTCTTTACTGGGACAAGGTTGCTTACAGCATCTTAGCCTGTCATGCTGATTATGATGATGATACTTTGGAGTTCAGTTAAGCTGGTCAGGCTTCTAATTGATTTAAACAGAGGACAGGAAAGATAAAAACATGGAATGAGGATGAAGTGACACATGAGTAGGAGAGTAGAGCAGCAGGAATCCTTAGACTTGTATCCAAGAGATTGTTTAGGATTTGGCACATCCAGAAATAAAGGCCTCATACCTTACAGGTCCATTTGTGATTTAGGTGTATCCGAATATTTTCTTAGAGTCCAGAGGGAAAATATTGGACTTTGGAGGTGGCGAGAATCTCCAGAATGTTCAGACTCTAAAGATAGCATTGTCCTTCTTTTCGAAATGTTCACAAGTGTCATGTCAACCATTACTGTCCCATCAATTAAACCAGTGAAAAATAGTTTCCAGTGACACGGGCATTTCTTTCTGCGCCAAGTATTCCTAGTCCATTTTTATGTCAACATGTGACATAAGAATTTTGGAGGTCATTTCACCTAAAGGTGGTTGGGAATTTTTCAACTAAATGGTTTTTGGTCAGAAAATGCTCATTTGTCAAACCTGAAACTTTTTGCAGAAATGTCACTTTTGACAAAACTTTCATCACTAAAGCTGTCTTAGGTCCAGGATGGAATTTTTGATGAGAGAGAGAGGAAAAAAAGAAAAAGAAAAGAAAAAACAAATTAGCTAATAGCCCAGAGGTTAGGGCACTCACCTGGGAAGTGAAAGACTTCAATTAATGCTAGAGTCACTTTATTTCTCAAGTTTCATTCATCATGTGAGCTTATCCAGACACAAAGTATATTCGTAATAGCACAGCAGCAGCAACAAAAAGAGAATAGTAATTCAACAGAGTTGAAAGTAAATATAAAGTATTATAAAAATAATAAAAAGAACAAGGGGTACTTGTGGCACCTTAGAGACTAACAAATGTATTTTGGCATAAGCTTTCGTGGGCTAAAACCCACTTCATCGGATGCATGCAGTGGAAAATACAGTAGGAAGATACATATACACATGGGTGTTGCCATACCAACTATAACGAGACTAATCAATTAAAGTGGGCTATTATCAGCAGGAGAAAAAAAACTTTTGTAGTCTCGTTATAGTTGGTATGGCAACACCCATTTTTTCATGTTCTCTTTGTATATATATCTTCCTACTATATTTTCCACTGCATGCATCTGACGAAGTGGGTTTTAGCCCACAAAAGCTTATGCCCAAAGAAATTTGTTAGTCTCTAAGATGCCACAAGTACTCCTCGTTCTTTTTGCTGATACAGACTAACATGGCTACCACTCTGAAATAAAAAATAATAATACTTTTCAGAGGCAAATTCTGTGGCTTCACGGGAACAGACTATGATACTTTAGTGAAAATCCAAACCTAGGTGTCCCTGTGTTCCTGATGGAAATTAATCCCTATGCTAAGGAGTCTGAGGAACCACATCTTAAAAACTCTGCCTGCAGGTTCTCAGATATTTTTAAAAATGTGGCAAATTACTCTAGAATTTACTATCCAAATCTTACGAAAGCACCAGTCATTGAAGAAAATGGAATAAGCCAAATTTGAGTTAGCAGATCAAGCTGTTACTGAGATCTGTTCTTTTGTGTATTTTTAAATGGGGATTGTAAAACAATGACATGCTTCTAATTATTGAAACTTTTATATTTCACAAATGCCTTGGTTGATTATCTCTAAACTTGCTTGTTCGCCCACAGTTATCCATTTCTCAATTCCCCCCACCTTGGCTTCAAATCTCCCTGGTGATTTGTTAGAAAGCACTTTGAATTTGTCCTCAGTCTGTTATAGGGTTGCCAGCATCTGTTTTTTGACTGTTAAAAGTCCGTTCGACAGTGCAGCAGGGCTAAGGCAGGCTCCCTGCCTACCCTGACTCCACGCAGCTTCCGGAAGCGGACGGCATGTCCCTGTGGCCCCTAGGTGCAGGGGTGATCAGGGAAGCTCCACGCGCTGCCTCCGCCCCGAGCGCCAGCTCCACAGCTCCCATTGGCTGGGAACTGTGCAGAGCTGCCCGGTCGCCCCTTTGCCTAGGAGCTGGGCATGCTGGCCACTTCTGGAAACTGCACGGAGCCTGCCTTAGCACTGCTGCACTGCCAACTGGGAGCCGCCTGAGGTAAGTGTCACCTGGCTGGAGCCCGAAGCCCCATCTGCACTCCAACCTCCTGCCCCAGGTCGGAGTCCCCTCCCATCCCCTAACTCCCTCCTAGAGCCTGCACCCCAACCCCCTGCCTCAGCCCTGAGCTCCCCCAGAGCCCGCACCCCAGTCCTGAGCCCGCTCCTGCACTCCAAACCCCTTGGTTCCAGCCTGTAGCACCCTACTACTCCCCAAACCCCACATCCCTGGCCCCACCCCAGAGCCCACACCCCCAGCCAGAGCCCTTACTCCCTCCCACATCCCAACCCCCTGCCCTGGCCTGTAGCCCCCTCCTGCACCCTGAACCCCTCATTTCTGGCCCCAGCCAGAGCCTGAACCCCCTACTGGACCCCTGCCCCAGTCTAGCGAAAGTGAGTGAGGGTGGGGGAGAACAACAGAGAGAGGGGGGATGGAGTGAGTGAGAGGCGGGGCAGGGTGTGGGGCAGGGGCGGGGCCTCCGGGAAGTGCTGGGGAAAGGGGTGGGGCAAAGTTTCGTGCAATTAGAAAGTTGGCAACTCTAGTCTGTTATCATGGCCTAACATTAGACCGCAATCAAATACAACATGTTAGTGAAGTGTTTTTTAGTATCTGTTCATCTGTTCATGTGACTTAAGGAGACAGAAGCAATGAGTTGATGGTATCAGATTTTCCAATTTAGGCTATTTACCTTTTTCTAAAAATACTCGTGTGATGCTTGCTTTTGGTTATCAGTGATTTAAAGCTGTTTTCTGCTTTCCTGTATCCATTCCCTCTAGTATCTATTGAATGGGTTGCAAAAGCTAAATTGTGTGTCAGAAAAACAAAGAGAATGAGTTTAATAGAGTAATTCTGCCTGTCTGGCATAATATCTTCCTTGATTTGGTGTGTTTTTATTTATCTTAATATTGTCATTGCCAAATTATGAGGGCTTGCATTGCAGAAATGCGTTAAAGTTAAGAAACGGGTTAAGGTTTTTCTTCTGGTGTTTTGTGTTAATATTTCCTGTGGTTTCAATCCACCATGCTTGTTCTCATCCTCATGCGAGTGTTGCAATGTATGCTATACTTAGGACAGAGCATTTCCTTGACTTTTAGGTTAGTTCATTAATTTTGGATGTTTTGGCTCATTGAGTGAAATCCTGTTCCCACTGAACTCAGTGAAAGTATTGCCATAGACCTCAATGGGGCCAAGATTTCATCCCTTATCTAACATCTTTCCTGCTGGTTCGCTAGGTTTTCAAGTTAAAAGGTGTGGTTCTACTCTGGAAACTGGTATTTTTACATTACATGTTTACTGGGTGACAACGATTTCTGTATGAAATATGCACCATTTCACCAGTCATTACAAAGACCTATATAGAGTTAGTGGCAGAAAAACTCTACATAGGCACAGGAAAGGTTTTCTCATTTTTAAACGGCGCTATGATTTACTGAATAAGAAGACAAATACTTAGTTTTGAACTCTCCTGTGTGTTCTAAAAGATCTGTTACGAGAGAGAGGATTCCAGTGAAATTTGTTATATATCTTGTTTACACCACTAGAGCAGCTGTACAGTAGCAATAATTCTGCTCATATTTGACCTTTACAAAATTTTAAGGTGGCTGAAATTTTACTAAATGTATTTATACAGACTCATTAGATTGTCAGCTACACATTGATGAATGTCAGGACTGCATTTCTAAACGTTGCATTTAAAAATATGACTTACTAAATGATGCTATTATAAAAAACATTTTCTTTTCAAAACCTGTTACTATTTTGATTAGTATCTTTCTAGCCAGTGTGGGAAGACACGCTGAGCTACATCCCAGTCCCTGTCATGATGGGATATACTGATGTCAATAGAGTTACTTGGAGTTTACATTGGTGTAACATTATCCAGAGCATATTTTAATCTGTGAAACAATCCAGGCTAGATTCCTATCTCGCTTACACGGGTGTAAATTCAAAGTAACTCATTGGCTTCAGTGGAGGGTTAACATGGTTTTAAACTGATGTAAGAGAGATCAGAATCTGGCCATTTGCCTTTCTGGAATATCAATTTTATATTTAAGTGTATTGCTCCTGTGGATGGAGCCATTACAGGGAAGTCAAGTGGTTTGAAAGCTTGTGTAACTCCCATAGTCATTCATGGGAGTCATGAGATTGAAGACCTGATTCTGGTCTCATTTACACCAGTTTTACACCATTGTAACTCCCACTGACTTCAGTGGTGTTACTCCTTATTCAGTTTGGTGTGATACCAGAATCAAACACCTAAATTGGAATCTTAAGTTTACTGCACAGCTCTGTCCCTGCACACAATTATATAGGGAGAACCAATGGATGCTTCCTGTCTCAGTTGGCCACAGAGGAGTTATGGCTACAGGCAGGGATAGAGGTGAAAAGGCAGTCTGGGCTTGACTGGAGATCAACTCCAAGCAAATGGGGAAAAAGGGAATGCTGAAGAACCAAGAGAACAATGGCAAGAGACAGCTTAAGTAGGAGGAAAATGGAATATGGGGAAAGGAATGAAAATTGTAGAAGTGAAAAGAGGTACTGCAGGAGAACACAGAAAACTGATGATAAAACAGAGAGGAATAAAAATGAGGGAGGAAAAAAGATACACAGTACATTAAAAACATGCTGTTAGAGCATCACCACCTGTCTAATACAGGCAAGCAACTCTGCCTTCAGGAAAACCAATAACAGATGTCAGAAAGAGGTGGAGGAGGCCCCATTGTCTGATGTGACAGACTTTTATAAAAAAAAATTGAAAAGACAAAGTGGAATGTAGTTTTGCTGTGGGGCTCCATTAACAGGCCAGAGAGATGGAAACTGCTATAATTTTGATGAGGATTTCTTCAAATTTAAGGGGGTGTCTTGAAAGTGCATTAGAAAGCTGGAGTATCCTATTTAACATGTACTAGCCTGTGTGGTGCATATTCAAAACATCCTATTAGATTTTAGAGCTGTTCCTGAAAGATGGAGTTCTGTCCAGCCAGACCCTTTGAACTGCTGTGACATTCTGGAGGGGCCCTCTTGATAGCAGAAGACTTCTAGTCATGTCATGCAAGTGTTTTAACTTGTTCGGTGAACCTGGGGAAGAGACTCAGATATCTGCTACCTTACTTCTAGTAGTGGGACCACATTAGGGAAGAAACTTGTTACCTCATTCTTCTCTTCTGCTCGAAACAACTTAGGGTTTTGCTTGGATCCCACAAAGTATATGTTTGGCCCTGTGTGGTGTCCTGGCCAGTTTGGGTAGTTCTAGTTTGCTAATTTAAACTCTTTGCAACGTTGATTGTATGCTGCATTTTTCACTTTTTGGCATCAACCATTGATGTCATGGAAGTCCTGTGTATCATGATCAGTGAAAATTGGAGTTGGAGGGCCCATGTTCCCTAGTGAGGCTGTGATTAAGAGGACACCAGGGAACAGGAAAGAAAAGGTGTTATGCTGGAAGCAACTCCGCAACATGGACAGAACAGTCCACAGGGTTTAATAAAGTTCCACTTGTTCAGTTTATTCTGCATTCAGCTCTACTTGTTGCCGATGTAACACTGCACTCATTGCGCAAATGGGCCTATAATTCACCTACATAAAAGAAATATTGAAGCAATGTTGAGAGTCTGACATGAAATCACAACAGCAAGGAAAGTCAGACCTGAGGCTGAAAACAGAACTGACAGAACAGTTTAAAAATCATGAGGTGTTTTAAAATGAATCTCTTTTTTGGATTGCTTTTTTTTTTTTTCTTTGATTTGATTTGTTTTGTAACATTTCATAGGAAATCTCCCACCATGTGAGAGACTTCTCTCTTCTTCCCTTTCCCCCTCATTTGTGTTGTCATTTCAGTTTAAATCTCAATCTCAAATGCACCCACTGTTTCCTTGGCTCCTAGGAAAGGGACTTACTTAGAACCAGCTAAATATCTTTGGGAATCTAGAATTTATAGTCTGTCCCCACCTCCCTAATGCTGCTCATTAGAAGTGTTAAAAGAAAGAAAGAGAGTAAAAAAAAAAAAAATGTGTTGTCCTGATTCTGTAATCTTTAATGGGAAGGTCTCCCACTCTCTGCCCTACCTGCCCAACTTCTGTTTGATCGTGTCAGTTGAAAATTAAACCTTAAATGTACCATACACACACAAGGGTAGGCAGGATCTCTGGGGTATCGTATGGAAGCTCAAATTTATTTTATTTTATAACACAAAATTAGGTCCTTTACTGCAGCTTTGTAAAATTGGCATGAACATTTAATTACTTAATAATAATTAAATATATAAACTAATATTTTATGTACCCATCAAATATAGCTCTTCCCCAGGTAAGAGGGTGAATAGGATTTTGCAAGACCTTAATGACTACATTACTGCACCCTTGTGTAGCAGCCTAGCAATATCTTAATACACCAGATGAATTTTTCTGTCCTCTATCCAACTTTAAGCTGTGAAAAGTTGTAAAGTCAGAAATCTCCAGTGACTTAGAACCCCAACATTTCAATGTAGCTGAAGTGAGAAATAGTGACCATTAATAATGGCTTTTGGATCTGAACAGATTGTTTTTAATGATGCATTCTAATTTACTGAGTTTAGAGCTTGTAGGCTTCATCTGGAAAAACCCAGAGCAAGAAGATATAATATGCTGAAAATTTGTTCTAGTAATTTTCATGTGGATCACTTTTGTGTGTACTTCAAAAGAAGCAAACTAAATGTTTTGTTACTACGAGGAATTACCATGAGCACAGGCCCTCACCACATATATACTTCATTTTAAAGTTCACCTTTCACAGTGTGTGAACGTTACCAGCTATGACTATAAAAGAACATCTTTCACCTTTTGTAAGGTAATCAATGAAATGCAACAAGAAGTTAGTGATGTTTTCAATTTAGCTTTAGTTGGACTTAAAAAAACAACCTCCAAATGACTAGATAAGGGGGATTTGCTGGAATAGTAATGAGATTTTTCATGAAAAAAATATTTTTAAATTTTTCAGTTCAGATGTTTCGTTGTTCCTAATTAAACATGTTCTATTTCTTTTAGCAGATAAATAGTTGTACTATGTAATATAATATAATATTTTGAAGGTAAGATTAAATGATTTAAAGACACAGTAAACAATGAATATGATGTAACTTTATCTGTTTGAGAATATTCTCAATTAAAGCAGATTGGGTATATTGATGAATCTGATAGGTTAGAGTGAATTTCAACTTCAGCAATGTCCTTGCTAATAAAAACATTACGAGTAATACATAGAAGTTATATAGGGGCAAATCCTCAGTTGTGCCTGAACTCTGCTTAGTACACAAGGGGAATGTATGTTGCTGGCTTTCCCGCTCCCTTAACCCCACTAGGAACCAATTCAGCTCTTCCTACAAGCTAGAGCAGCCTCTGGGTTGCTCTAGTTGATCCTGGCTGAACTATCCTAGTAACCATTTTGCTAGCTACAAATATAATATGGACAATATAATAATAATAATTAATAATTAATAATATCCTTGGAATATAATATGATTCAGCCATAACCTGGTATGCTGACTACAGCAGATTTTGTGGATTCTCTTTGGATAGGAATCCCTAAAATCTGCTGTAATGGGCATGCAAGAATTCTACTATCCGAGGAGAATCCCTAGCTGCCCAGCTCAGGCAGCTCTCCATCACCTTTGCACCATGGCACAAGGGAGGGACCATTGTCCAAGAATATGGCCATGGGGACTATGTCAGAGTGGTATAAAAGTTTTATTGCCACATGTTTGGGAGGAGTCACATCGCTCATGTACTGTTTCACCACTTGTAAGTGGTGTGTGTCACAGATACTAGCGAGCCCACCTACTAGGACTTCTGTGAGGGGAATCAAAGCCTCTGTGCTCTGGTTTTCCAGGAGTGCATTAAGCACCTGGAGCCTGAACAGACCTCTCAGGGTCCCTAGGTACACTCTCAGGGCACACCTGGCACACCCTTCCGAGTGTTGGAACCCTCTGTCCAGCCATCTAGCCCCTCAGAGTGCAGCACTCCCCAATACTCAAATGCACCCCTCTCTCTGAATGGTCCCCCTAAGTGTGAAGCTTCTGGTTTACAGTTTAACTGCCTCAGGGACACATAGCAGTTGTGACGCAGTCAACACATACACATTTTGTTCAATCTATCAACTTTATGCTCTTTACTTAACAAATAAAGCACAGGGGAGTACAGATCCTACAAAACAATAAAACATCCTAAACGCAATGTCCCTTGCTAGCTCACCCTTCTATTGGGAGTCCTTGGGAGATGAGTTGTGTTCTGTCAGGCAGGCAGGGAGTCCTCCGCCTCCTTGATTCTCCTGGTCCTGCAGCAGCCCCTTTATCTTACTCGCATGCAGGTTCCCTCTGTGAGTCCCTCTGTAGACTCCTGCTGGGGGTCACCTGCTTCTTTTATTCTGCCTTTTGGTAATTTTTTCATTAGTCTCAAACTCCCCTCCCTTCAAACAAGAGGAGGAAATATCTTCTCCCCAGGGAGAGCAAACCCATTGTCCCAAGATGTTTTATTTGGAATAGATGATCCTAGAGTGCTGATCACTCATCATTGGGCAAATCTACGCTTAAAACGCTGCATCGGCGCAGCTGCCCTGCTGTAGCGCTTAAGTGAAAACGCTCCTACACTGGCTGGAGAGCTTCTCCAGTCGGCATAGTTAATCCACCTTCCCGGTAGCACTGTCTACAGGGGTGGGTTAGGTTGTTATAACTATATCGCTCAGGGTCGTGGATGTTTCACACCCCTGAGCAATGTAGTTATACCGACATAGGCTTGTAGTGTAGACCTGGCCATTGTCTCTGGCCTGGCAGAGATATGACATAATCTGCTCACTCCTGGGGGATTCACATTCAATAGGCTTTCCTGATGTGGTAATTTCATGATAAAATATTCCAAAATTAAGAAGTGGTACAGACAGAACCCCCAATTTGTCACAGTGTGTGCCTTCTGAGCTCATACTTAGAATAAATTGTGGAACTTTTTTTGACACTCTGCCTATAAAACCAAATGCCTAAGAGTATGCGTATACTGCAAGAAAAACCCCATGCCAGCGCAGGGGTGCTGGAACAATTTTTATAGTGAGGGTGCTGATGATGGAAACCATATTATTACTACTTCAAGCCAGAGGGTGCGGTAGCACCCCTAGTGCCAGTACCACTGTGCCAGCGAGTCTCCGAGCCCAAGTCAACTGACTCAGGCTTGTGGGACTCACACTACAGAGATAAAAATAGCACTGTAGATGTTTCTGCTGGGGCTGGAACCCAAGCTCTGAAACTTGATGAGGAGGGAGGTCTCAGAGGCTGGGCTCCAGCCTGAGCAGGAATGTCTACACTGCTGTTTTTAGGCCCATAACACAAGCTGTGTGAGCCCAAGTCAGGTGACCTGGGATCTTAGACTCTCTGCTATTTTTTTTTTTTGCAATGCACAAATACCCTCTGTTATCATTATTCCAATTGTATGGTACTCAGAGGGAGCCTTAAAAAAAATGTATAAAATGACAGTTTCTTTACCTAAAAATGTCATGACTTTGAAGTCCAATATCTTGAACCATTCTAAAGCTAAAAACTGGTACTGGCCCACTGGGAAGCTAGAAATCTGCCTTTTCTTAGCAAGAAAATTAATGAAAAACTGTTGAGTTAAGTAAGATAAGTTCAGTGGTTTCAATACTATCGCATTAAGTAACTCTGAAGTTACTTTGAATGTTTTAGGTACAGTAAAAGTGTTTCACAATAATGTTTAAAGTCAGTAAATGGAAAAGAAAGAAAATTAATGAAAGCTCTAGTTCCTGTACAAAACACTTAGCCATAGCATACTTTTCCATGGCTAGAAATCACCTTTCATTATACCCATATACATACTGTGCAAATAAGTACCACAGAAAGTGAACATGAACATCACCACAGTTATTTTGGGGGGCAAAATGAAGAATATTGTATATGATGCTGAATTTGCAGTTAAAATGAAAATACTAGTGTATACATATTCAGGCTCAGAGTTCTAGTCCAGAAGTGTTCAGATCTTAAATTCTGGAAGTGGTTGCCTAGCAAAAGTCAACTTTAAACAAGTTGCTTTGAGAGAACCAAGTAAAAGTGCTGTATGAAAGCTAAATGAGTGAAAAATATTTAATTAATGTTTCTATAAAGTAAAAGCTGGATGGTAGGGCAAGATGTGTCATAGAGTAATGTATTACACAGTCTACTTTTAATGCTTTGCCATGATACAGTATCTGTGGTATTTTCTTGTTGATCCAACTTCAAAAGCCAGTTATAGTCATTCTTTTCTGCAAGGCTCAATTGATATCGTGTTCCATGAAAAATGCAGGCACTGCTGCCTGTAGTAATATTTTTTGTACTTTTTCCTCAGAGAACTGGAGTAAAAGTTAAAGGAGCAAGCACTCTAGCTTCATAAATCAGTGAGAAGAGAATATAGTCTCTTACTAACATGACACAATGAAATATACAGAGATTTAAGGGGAGCCAAAAGCAGGCACTGGAGCATTAGAGATTATTTTCAAAGATAAAGTTGCTAATACCAACTTTAAAATAAATCAGAAGTTTAGGAGCCCACACTGAAATATATTTAAATTAGGAGGGTGGTAGGCTTTAGAGCCTCCTGAAGAGGAAAGAAAGTGTTTACTGTTTGGAGAAACTGTTTTAAATACATTCAAAATGTGATAAGGGCAGTAAAAATAAATCATACTGAAATTTAGTCTGTTTGCTAATTTTTACAATTTTATATTCAATAAATGTAAAAGTAAGTAGTTTGTTGATAATACATTCAATAAAGAGACTTGCTTTGTGACCAATAGTGATCTAAGTGAATTAGAACCCTTTGGAGATGACAAGATATTGGCACCTCTCCTTCCAATCCAATACTCCAATTTGCTTCTCAGCATCCTATGCCCTGGTTCCAGTGGTGCCTCACTGGGGGTCCAATAGCAGTTGGCACAAAGGAGTCTGTAGTTCAGCTTTTTCTGTCTCTTATTTTGTTCTTTTTTCTTTCCCAGTTTTCTCTCCTCAATTTATCTTATTTGTTGTTTTTCCCCCTCTACTGATGGGGCAAAACTGGATTGGTAAATCCAACCATTTTTGTAATTTAGGACAGTGTAGTTTCAAACAGCTTTGGTTCAGGGGATCCAAACCTGAATTGTTCTGTTTTCCTACTCTTGGTAAGCCGTACCTAAGATCTGAGATTGTCTCAAAGTGAGTGAAATCTCAGAAGAGCTTATGAGATTTCAGTGAATCTGACTTGTTGCCCTTTCAGCATAAACCACAAACTCTGAATGCTGACCTGAGCCTAATCCAATCCTGGATCCAAATATTGGCCAGGTCTACACTGGGGTGGGGGGGAATCTAAGTTATGCAACTTCAGCTACGTGAATAACTTAGAGCTACTTACCGCGGTGTCTTCACTGTGGTAGGTCGACTGCTGATGCTCCCCCGTCGACTCCGCCTACAGTTCTCGCTCCGGTGGAGTACCGGAGTCGACGGGAGTGTGCTCAGTGGTCGATTTATCGCATCTTCACTAGACGTGATAAATCGACCCCCGCTGGATCGACCACTCCAGAGGTAAGTTTAGACATGCCCATCATCTCAATCCATCTTTTCATATTTTTTCCCCAACTCCTTTCCATTTTTCTTTTGGTCTCTGAAGGACCTCTGGGTCATCGCTGTACTAATTCATTGGCAAAAAACTACATTAATGCTGAGTTAATGTTGCTTGGTGATATGTTGCCCACTTGCAGAATGCTGAGTGAGTGAAACTTAAACTTCTGAAAATCAGGAAATGCAGAGTTAAGGTTGTGCATTCCACCGTAATGCTCTCCTCTTTCAGCAAGAAAAGAAAAAAGTTGCCTATTCCACCTTCTTTTTGTTCTCCTGGAGATGGCAGTAGCTAAGTGAATTATTTGCATTTGCTCCAGGTGCAGTCAGCATGTTAGGTGTCAAAGTCCCCCTATGCCAATGGCCCATCAGACTGACAAAATTAGGGCATGGCAGTTTTATAGGTGCACGAAGGAGTGATCCAGCCAGCATCACAGCAGACCACCTTGACTGCCCTAATGCAGTGGATCAGGTACCTATTTTGCAGTTGCGTGAACTTTCAGTGTGAGACTCAAATCCACAACCTTCAGGATTGTAATTGAGCCCCTTAACCACTCAGCCACCGAATGGTGAAGGCCGTAGTTGGGCCTGCGTGATAAAGGTATGTTTTTGATATGAGGATGTGTGGATTACTTTGAGGTGTATGACAGAGCTGTGATGGTGATACACGGAAATATATATTTTGCACCCTCTCATGTGAGAGGAAAGGGAAAAGATTCATGTGTACCTTCAGGATGCAGTATGCATCATTTTATGCAGAATTGTGTAGGTTATGTCAGTTGCAGGGCATAGGGCTTTTTATTAGAAAGGATATTGTCAGCAGTGAAGTGGAATATGAGAGGATTCTAATGCGTGAATGATGGGTAAGTGAAAGTGTAGGTTAAGAAGTTATCCTGTGTATAACAGTACATCCGCACATCTTGCGTAGATGTACGCACGCTAGTTCTTCCTGGTGGCAGCTCAGGCTAGCTGCCTGAGTACAAACCTGCCTGGAACCTTGGGTATGTATTTGGGGAGCAAATCCGAGCCACTGACCATGCTACCCCAGTGCGCTAACTCGAATAGAGATAACGCTGGTATGTCTACGCGAGCTGGGAATCAAACTGCCCTGCTCAAATGTAGATGTACCCTCAGGACCGAAGGGTTGTAAAAAGCTTTAAAATGGTTCTTAAATTGTATGTGTGTGGTATTCTTTCTGAGGAGTTTGCTAAGTGTGAGAGTGTATGACGGGATTGGGAACCTGAATCTTACAGTGCCAAGGGCCAGTGTATGTGCTATGTGCATTATAAGGCATTGCACAAAGATGGCAGAGGAAAAGTGGTGTGAACAACTTTTTATTTTTTTTAATTTTTTTTTAATTTTATTTTTTTTGGTCCTTTCAAAGCATTAGTTGGGTGAGACTGAATGGGTTGTAAAAGGAAATGAAGAACTTGTACATTTCAGCAACTGTGGAGTTGGCAGAGTAATTTTTTTTTTCAGAAACATTTCCCAGCCTTTCTAGTCAAGTTGGCCTAGCCCTGTTTGGGATGGGTGTGGAGTTTTTAATTGTCATTTGCAGCCTCTTATGCAAATATTTGTAAAGACATATGTTTTCTTTCCTGAATGTGGACTATCACTTCTCTGTGTAATCTAATCCTGTTTTCAGAAAATGGAATAGATTCACAATCAGTACCTGCCTATATTTGACTGTCAGGTATATCACCACACAAAGGTACACCAATGCCTGAGGAGGACTGTGGGTGTTTGACTTACCTTTCCATCATCACTTTTCCTCACTTTCCCTCTGGTTGTTAGAGCAGTTGACCATGCCCTTCCTCTTAGCAGTTGTTGATTTAATCCTCCAACCAATCTTTCAGAAAGAAAAGAGTCCTTCCCTTTTGGGATTAAAAAAAAGAAGTCCAAATGAAACAAAATACAGACCTTTGCCCTATCCAGTCCAAAATCCTCTTCCCAGGATTCATCGCATCTCCCTTAATGTAGGGGAGTGAAAAAAGACCTCCTCCCATCTTCTCTGCCAGACCCAGCCTGGGACCCCTGAACCAAGCACGTACACACACCAGGCCTCAAGTCCACACTGCTACTCCTCCCACAGACAGTTTCCTTTCCTTGCTTTTCACTCTTCAGTGCCAGCTCCATTTCCCTAGTATTGCCAACCCCATATGTTCAAAAATCATGAGCCAGGGGCCTAAAAATCATGGGATTGGCTTAAAAATCACAAGAATTTTAAAAATAATAGAATTGTGGTTATTTTTATTTGCTGCTCGGCTTTTGTGCCTTTACAGGTCATATTTTCAAGCCTTTCTTTGCACCCAGGAGGGCTAGATACTTGCTCTATTTTTTGTAAGAAAGCTGATAGTCTCATGTAATCATATGAGTCCAGGAGCTGTGGCCTTAAAATAAATAAACTCTCTGTAAATTTGCCAGAGTTGGCAGCATTGATTCCTCTGAGTCCAAGGCTTCCTACTATTCTCATACTCCTCCCTGGGGTTTTCCTACAGCCTGACTCAATTTGGCCCTTTCCAGGCTTCTTTCAAACTTATTCCTCCCAGGCCCTTTACCTAGAGAGACCTCAGAGATCCTGCTGGTCTGTTCAGGTCTCTCTTAGTTGAAAAGCCTCCCTCAGGCAGCAGCTCCTCATTCCCAGGACTCTCTAATATGGAAAAGTGGATATTTTTCTGCCCAAGAAATGACCCTATGTATAAATGGCATTAATAAATATTTTTTTCTGTAAGTCTATAAGTTTGGTTATAACCAACTGGCTTCCACCAATAAAGGAAAACTGTCAGCTTGAAAACCATCTTTCAAAAATCATTTTCCTTTTAAACTTGCTACTAATAAATAAAGCTGGTTGGAAACTTTTCATCAATAGTTTTAGATGAAAAATAACTTTTGATTAAATGGAAATGTTCATGAAAAAATCTTTCATTTTATTAAGAAAAAAATTTAAAAATGTTTTTGATGAAAACCTGAACAATTTCAATGAAATAGATTTTTTTGTCAACATTTTCTGTTCTTATCAAAATTTTCCACAGGAAAAAAGAAAAATATTTTCCCAACTACCTTTGCTAATAAAAGCCATAGAAGCTCGTTTTCAAAGCCGATTTATAATTCTCTGATTTTGCAACTTATTTTAATATGTTGATTCACGTGCAGATTGCTCTGGGTTTTGTGTACACACCCTGGTACTTGTTGCTCACATGTACTGGTGTGACATCACCAGGCTCATACATTTCCCCAGGTGCCACATAAACTCTCCTGCACTCACTCCCTTCATGGGCAAGAAGAGTTGAGGAGAGGAACCACTCTAACCTGTGTGTTAGATAAATGAATGGGAGTAAAGGTACTATATTTCCTTGTAGAGTGACACTGAATTTAGAGTAATGAAAGGGTGTCCTTACACTGCAGTGGCATTTTAGGAGGTGGGGTGAGGCCATACAACCCACCTGAGCTAAGATTTTTTTTGAAGAGGGTTCGACAACTAAGTCTCCTCTGCTCTCCCCAATCCATGATGGATGGGACTTTCCATACTAGCTACAGTACTCCTATCTCTGACCTCACAGGGAGAGTTCCTTCAAGCCTGAATTCCTTTTTGTCCTCTATGATTTCCCCGGGGACAATTTATTTTGCTTTTCTAGGCAAGCCCTGAAAGTGGCAGCAGCTGCGGCTTGGAAACTATGCACCATCTGCACGTTCTCAAGCTGTTTATAGAAATGTCTTCAAAACACCCGTCAAGATGGTCTGTTTATGCCAGGTAAACATTTCAGAGTAAAATTCAAGAAAGAAAAGGTAAAAATATAGCTAGAAAGACTGTTCATGAGGCAGAGATTCTAAATACACTGTACTTAAACTTCATAAATTTAAGTTGACTGTGTTACTTTAGTTAAGGAGCAGTTAAAATGTTATGCAAGACTTAGAAGCAAAAGAGGGGATGTGAGAAGAAAATTAGGGAGGCAGGATATAAGATAAGAGAGAAGAGGTCCAGTGGGATGGAAGAAGAGGATGAGGGAAGACCTGGATATGTGGGAAGAAGGACAGAGTAGCAGGAAGAGAGAAAAAGGGAGATCGGTGAAGAAAAAGGAGATGGCAGAGAGTCTGAAAAGAAGAGAAATTAATAAGGTGATTCAAGAATAGGGGAAACAGGCCAAAAGAGAAAGTAGAGAGTGTTTTGAGCAGAGTCAGGTTTCGTGAATAAACAAGAGTGAAGGAAAACTAAGTGACTGAAAGTCTGAGGATGCATCAAGATGTGGGGAAGGAAGAGTAAGACAAAAGGGAAAGAATGAAGAAAAGAAAATCAGGAGCCATAGTAAGTCACTGTGTACATATTGTATGGTATGGGCAGCTCCATTTGTTTAACATATGATTCAATGCAGTTGCTTGGGGTGGAGGACAATGTCTCCTCTCATAACCTACTTCCCTTTGGATGCCGTATCGTAGTCTCTTTTGGAAAAAATGATACTTTTGCTACATTGACTCATTTTGATATAGGAGTCAGAGTCAGGTAGCACTCACAATGGGCACGTGCATCCCAGTGCCAAAAATATGTATGACCTGGTACTTTCTGAAACCTAGACCTACAGAAGTGAGAGCACAATGGTGAGGAAGAGAAAGGTGGAACCAAAAACCACAACACATTCAGGTGGGCTAAAGTAACTCCAACTCTAGCCACAGTTTGCCTATGGCAGCAGATAGAATTGTGCCCAGCAGTACACTAGTCATACTATATTATACTGTTATTAAAGTATATTTAATATTTTGCAGTAGCACATAGAGGCCAATAAGGTTTTGAGGTAGGTGCAGTACAAACATATACAATGATTTGTAACTGCAGTTTTCATTTACAATTTTCCTTATGTTTATATCGTTTCAGTACAATTTTCAACAGTTCACTTTAAGAAAAATATTTTGAATGTTAAAATTTACTTTACTTTAAGAATAAATCTGAAATCCCCTCTCCCCAAAAATCAATGTGCCAACATGATATTTTATTATGTTTAAAGTGCTTCTAAAGTTGATTGGAAACTTTTAAAGAGTTCAGAAATGACTTTCCATATTCTTGCAGTAATCTAATTCTGGAAGAGGTTTATTTAGGTGCTTTAAATAAGATGGGATGAATCTTTCATTTTCCTGCCTGTGCATTTCTGGGTGCAGAAAGAAAATCATACATGTTTCTAAAGATGCATGTTTGTGTATTTATATGATAAAGACATTTTTAAATAATCTATTTTATTGCACATGCTTTGAGCCTGTTTTCTGGGCCTTAAAGGAGCCAGTAGTCTGGATCCAGAGACTGAAATACTCAGTCCTAATAAACTGCAGGACATGCACAATTAATTTATAATAGAACAGAGTCAATGCTGGGAGAGGAGCCAGGTCTCCCATTTCCAAAATCAGTTCCTTGGCTGCTGAGCTGAAGTAGCAACGGTTCTTTCAGTGCAGGCCAATAGAGCTTCTGGGATGCTTAACTCATACTTCCTTACAAAACAGCACACTTATTTAACTTGATTCTGTTACATTCAGAATCCTCCTTTAGTAGATTCAGTGCTAGTTTTCATTGGAACTTACAATACCTGCAGATATATTTCTGAGGATAAACAAGTGCTAATTATCCAGAAGAAAGGAGAAAATCTTCAAACTTTTCCGAACCAAAATCAAAACCCTTGTGATGGAAGAAAGATGTCAGGACTATTTTATTACCAATAAAATAAAATGTAGACTTTATGGTGTTCGATCTACACCAGGGGTAGGCAACCTACGGCACTCACGCCGAAGGCGGCACGCAAGCTGATTTTCAGTGGCACTCACACTGCCCGGGTCCTGGCCACTGGTCTGGGGGGGCTCTGCATTTTAATTTAATTTTAAATGAAGCTTCTTAAACATTTTAAAAACCTTATTTACTTTACATACAAAATAGTTTAGTTATATATTATAGACTTATAGAAAGCGACCTTCTAAAAACATTAAAATATATTACTGGCACGCGAAACCTTAAATTAGAGTGAATAAATTAAGACTCGGCACACCACTTCTGAAAGGTTGCCGACCCCTGATCTACGCAATTGTAGACTCCCATTGCTCATCAATGGGACTCAGGCCTCACCAATAACCTTAAACCTGAATCTTGTCTTGTAAGAACACAGAGTGAGAGGGTGTGTGTGTGTGTGTGTGTGTGTGAGAGAGAGAGAGAGAGAGAGAGAGACAATCTTCAGACTAGCTCAGTTCAGAGTGCCTTTGGAACAGGAACTGCCAATTACAGTGCCTTGTAGATGAGACTTTATAATAGTTCTACTACGTATATGGTAGTTTTCATTAGAGTCTTGAAATGGAATAAGTTTCCTAATCATTGCTCAAACTCCTTTTGGACTGAAATCGGGGTCCAAGAAGAAAACATTACTGAACTATTTTCAGATGTAACCGCCACAATAAGGGAAATACTCATATTTTAAAAAATAACTTCTAGATGCTTCATTTAAGTACAGTAAATCATATTGATAATTGTAAATACAAGAGGGAGGAAAATTATTTAAGGCTAGATACATCCCTGTCGTGACTGGCACTGGTGCCAATACAGGGACAGAGGGGAAATTGTCTTGCCACCCTCCGTGTTTAGAGACTTGTGGAACCAAATGTGGCATGGCTCTGTGGGGATTTGCGAGGACCCAAACTTTTTATGATGTAGGTCAGCACTGGCCTCACCCCTCCCACCTCTCCTGCAGCCCAGTCCTTAAATATTCCATCTCCTCTCCATCTGGTGCCCAGCATGGAACATCCCCTGTGCCTCGGGTTGCAGCAGAGGTGATGTAGCTCTGGTGGAGCCTGTGCCTGACATAGGAGCTTCCTGCTCTTGGAGTAGTCCCATGGTGGGTTTGTGCCTTTTGACCTACTCTATGGCTCCTTAAAAACCACCCCAGCTTGTTGAAAGGGGTAGCTTGTGTGGTGCATAGCTAGAATATAATTATGAAGATTGACATTTTTCCAGAGAGTGAGGTGTATTTGGATGTAGAATAGTTGCCCAAAAGAAGTGGTTTGAGCTTTGTTGCTTGTGCCTTTTAAAACTAGGACTTGAACATATGCGAGGCTATATACTAGTAGGAGCAATCCTTCATTGGGTCAGAGATTAACTGCTCTATCTTTTCCCTCTTTGACTTCTGTGATTCTAGGACAATGTGTTTTTATAGTGCTAGGTTTCAAAGAACTTTTCAAAGATTTGAGTGACAACAAATGGAAAATCACAATAAAAGTCCTGATATAGTCTTTTTAACTAAAACAAAAACTAATTAACCTGCTCCAATGTAAGTGTAGTATGAGATAGAGAATTTGTATGTGGATGTGACTGACAGTAGACAGACCTCTGTATGGGCCTCTCACAGGACTTAGCAGTCGAACAACCCCTTCAGGTTCACTTGGGATGTGTCTCACGGGGGGAAAAAAACAGGAAAAAAAAAATTTTCAGCAGTGAATCTCAGGATTCGGATCTTGTGCTTGCGGCGCTGATGCTATGGCACTAAAAGTCCCCATGTAGATATCCTAGCTTGTGATGGAGCTCAGGTTCTAGGCTTCAGAGCCCAAGCTCTAGCCCAATCCCAAATGTCTGCACAGCTCTTTTTAGCAGCATAGCAGGAGCCTGAGTCTGTAGACCTAAGCTCTGAGACTCATTGTTGCAGGGTTGGGCTTTTTTTTTTTCAGTGTAGATGCTGAATTGTAGACACAGTAATTGGATTTTCAACAAGCTCAAGAAACATCAGTCTTTCCTCCTCAGAGACATCTTATGACTGCCAGTCTACACAAAGATCCAAGGGACTCATTTTACCCTTTACCTTTGGATGTCTGTGCTCTCCCCGGGACAATACTAGCTCCTATAAAGTCCATCGTTTTATTAATAGAAAATGATATGTACAAATCCTGTTATCCAAAATGGAGTTTCCCAAACATGTCAGTCCAAACACTGGTTTAGCTAAAACAATAAAACAGGTTTATTAACTACAAAATATAGATTTTAACTGGCTACAAGTAATGAGGCATGAAAGCCAGAATTGGTTACAAGAAAATAAAAGGAAAACACAACTAATGCCTAACTTAACAAGCTAAGTGAATTCAAAGCAAAGTCTCTCTCACCTCATATCCCAACAGTCTTACTGGCTGAATTTCTTTCAGTAAGGATCCCTCCCCCAGGCTAATGCTACTTCCTTTGTTCTTCAAGTGTTGTTGATGCCATGAATAGAAAGGGACAGATAATTTGGGGTGTCTGCTTTCCCTTCATATAGTTCTTCCTCTTCTTTGAGAATCATCTGCAGCTGAAGTTTAGGAGACAGAAAATCTGTGTAGATTTTTTGGTCACATCCTTTTTCCTGCCAAAGAATGGCCACTTAACCAAGTGATGGTCCATTTGATTTTGTTGACATCTGATTGAGGCATTTGCTAGCCTTTTGTCTCTGGGGAACTGGTTTATGACTGCTTTCCAGACTTGGAACATGTCTTAGTAATATAATACAGTGCAATCTTATAACTTTACATAAACTGTTGTCACACATATCTCACCAAGACAATAATGCTCAGCAAATTATGAGTTTTCAAATGATACCTAACAAGGCATACTTTGTACAACATTTATCATAATATTGAAAAAGGGGTGAACATAGGAGTACAGACTGTCACAGATAAATTATCTCTCCCCTTCCACAAAGATACGTTAGGTGGGATTGACTATGGGGGATTGAGCCATAGGCCTCAGTGAGTACTAGGGTGAGGGGATAGAAGGCAACTATGGAGGTAGTGGAAATAGAACTATGTATATAACAGCAATCCAGGTTTTATAAGCTTTCTCTAACCTGGGTGAAGTTCCCAAAGATAATGCAATTTGAATCTAGTTGGAATTTTGGTTTGGTCTATGCACACTAAACTGGGAGGAGTGGTAGATATGCTGGAGGGTAGGGATAGGATACAGAGGGACCTAGACAAATTAGAGGATTGGGTCAAAAGAAACCTGATGAGGTTCAATAAGGACAAGTACAGAATCCTGCACTTAGGACGGAAGAATCCCATGCACTGCTACAGACTAGGGACTGAATGGCTAGGCAGCAGTTCTGCAGAAAAGGACCTAGGGGTTACAGTGGACAAGAAGCTGGATATGAGTCGACAGTGTGCCCTTGTTGCCAAGAAGGCTAATGGCATTTTGGGCTCTATAAGTAAGGGCATTGCCAGCAGATCGAGGGACGTGATTGTTACCCTCTATTCGACATTGGTGAGGCTTCATCTGGAGTACTGTGTCCAGTTTGGGGCCCCACACTACAAGAAGGATGTGGAAAAATTGGAAAGAGTCCAGCGGAGAGCAACAAAAATGATTAGGGGGCTGGAACACGTGACTTATGAGGAGAGGCTGAGGAAACTGGGATTGTTTAGTCTGCAGAAGAGAAGAATGAGGGGGATTTGATAGCTGCTTTCAATTACCTGAAAGGGGGTTCCAAAGAGGGTGGATCTAGACTGTTCTCAGTGGTACCAGGTGACAGAACAAGGAGCAATGGTCTCAAGTTGCAGTGGGGGAGGTTTAGGTTGGATATTAGAAAAAACTTTTTCAGTAGGAGGGTGGTGAAGCACTGGAATGGGTTACCTAGCGAGGTGGTGGAATCTCCTTCCTTAGAGGTTTTTAAGGTCAGGCTTGACAAAGCCCTGGCTGGGATGATTTAGTTGGGGGTTGCTTTGAGCAGGGGGTTGGACTAGATGACCTCCTGAGGTCCCTTCCAACCCTGATATTCTATGATTCTATGACCCTAGTTCACAGCTATATGCACAGTATTGCACAGAGTATGTACCGCAAGAAAATGAATGCAGTGGCTGATATTCTATTTCATCTGTTTATCTTTTATTGTCCTTGACTGGACATGAAACCCCTAGGTCCTTTTCTGCAGAACTGCTGCCTAGCCATTCAGTCCCTAGTCTGTAGCAGTGCATGGGATTCTTCCGTCCTAAGTGCAGGATTCTGTACTTGTCCTTATTGAACCTCATCAGTCAGGAACTCAGTCGAGTCATCTAATAGCCAAGATGAATAGCAGATGTTTAGCATCTTTCACACACTAAATCTAAAATAAAAATAAAAAATAGAACAAAAATATTAAGAAAAAAAATCTGTTTGAATCTCCCCAGCACTCTGACAATCTGCAGCCTGATAATTCTCACATCAAAAGAGTAGTCTCAACACATTTCTCCAGAATGATTTAATAGCAGATGCTCTAGTAAGGGCTGATATGACTAAGCATGTATTAATTTTACTGAATACCTAATACACAATGCTTGCTGGCATACTATGAAGTATCAATAATCATTAAAACTACTCTTGACAAAATAAAGGAATCAAGTTCATTTTTAATACAGATTTTAAAAAAAATATTATTTTTGTTGGATTATTTGCTCATCCATAACGTTTGGTTTTCTGTAACAGATCTCCTTCTCGTTAGCATGAACCAACAAGCTTCCTCCTAATTTAAAAATTCTAAAACCATTATGCACACATTTCTCGCATTATACCTATGTGCTTTAGAATTCAGAACTCACTCATATAGAAATATATGTAGTTATCAACCTTATTGTTATTCCCTTACACCACAACAAAACAACATAGATCTTTGAATTTCTTCATATGTACTGTGCATATTTACAACGAGTTAAGAGTAGAGGTGATTTTATTTATTTATTTATTTATTTATTTTTAGTATTCTGTAAACAAACGCTTCTATACAGACTTTTTAAAACATGTTTCTCAGAGCTGGTTGAATAATTCATTCTGAATAACGGTTGGCACATTTTTATTAAATAATTATTCCCAAATAAATATTGTTATTATTCCTCCAGATCTGCTGTTCATTTAAGTTTGGAACCTGCTTGTAAACCAATTAAGGAATTTCACAGGTGCTAGAGAGGCAAGGTGGATGAGGAAATATCTTTTACTGGACAACTTCTGTTGATGAAAGAGACAAGCTCTTGAGCTTACACAGAGCTCTTCTTCCGGTAAGCTTGAAAGTTTGTCTCTTGCACCAACAGAACTTGGTCTAATAAAAGATATTACCTCACCCACCTGGTGTCTCTAATATCTTGGGACCATCACAACTACAACAACATGGCAAACAACATGAGTCACAGACATATATCCTCAGGATTCAAAGGGAAGGAAAAATTGTTCATTTTGTTAAACTAAATACAGTGGTAAGACATAAGGCAATGTCAGATGTTTACCATTGCAGTTGTGCGTATATATATCCAAAATACATCTCCCAATAATTTAGCTATGTCTGCCTAGCTGTGGAGTCAAAGGGTCATGAATTATCAATTTATTAGTCAGATTTTGTTACTGTAAACCATTCTGCATTCATTCACAGATCATTTTATGAACCATATTTTCCTTGCTAAAATCTATTGATCTGCTTTTAGTGAATATGTTGTCTATCATTTATTACCTGTTTACATTCAGTTCTTACTTCAAACACACTTATTAATCATTGATCAGTAGACACAGGTATGTAGTGAGATGCCAGTTACTCTACCACATCACAGTGTTCTGCCACCATTTTTCTCCTTCTTGGATGGCAATCACAAGAATTGGATGGCAAGTTCTGCTAGATGTTTTCTCGTATCTGGTTTCTTGACAAGCTCTTCTAGCAAGTGTGGTGGCAGCTTTGGAAACACTTCTGGGCTAATCCCCTGATTAGGTTGCTGATGGATTGCCTTGGCCTCCTGTAAGCTGTTTCCTTTTAACCGCTCATTGAGTCACAGGTATTTGTATATTGTATTCTGCTGTGAATAACAATGATGAGACTACTGCAATGAATACTGCAAATATATTATATAAATCAAATGTGTCTCTTCACTCCTACCCCATGCCAATTCACTCGCCGCTAAATACCTGAGCATTCTGACCAGTCACTCATGAATTACCTATAGGGCAACACCTTCAAGTATTATAGTCCCAGCCTTGTGCCTCCAGAAATGTGTGTCTTGTATTGCTCAGTACCCTTCTGAACACTACAAGCTCATAGGAAGTCTGTCATTTCATCAAATGAAAATGATACATCCACCAGCTTTGTTATCCCAAATGGAGTTCCCCACACACTTTAATCCAAACATACTGGTTAAGATAAAACAATAAGATAAGTCTATTAACTACAGAAAGATAGATTTTAAGTGATTACAAGTGATGATGCATAAAAGTCAGTATTGGTTACATAAGACAATAAAAGTAATATGCAAGCTAATACCCTAATTTAAAACCCAAGGTTTTGTCTCACCATATGCTGTTGTAAATTTCACAGGCTGGGTCTCCTTTCAGACGGGGACCACTCCCCCTTAGTTCAGTTCTTTGAGAGTGGTTAATGTGATGAACACAGAGATGGGAGGAGGAGAGGTGAAGTCAAGTGTTTTTCTCCCTCTTTTTAATTCAATTCCTTGTGCTAGAAACATCCTTGCTGACTCGTGATGACATTCAGTCCATTGTGGACCTGAGGTTTGAATTGTTCCTGTGATGAAATCTAAATGTCTTGTTATTCCTCCACTGCTGGAGAATGGCCGCTTAAGTAGGTGATGGCCGTTTAACACCTGTCTGGGGTGCGAGTGTGTCTTTGTCTCTGAAAAATTGGTTTGTGGGTGTTACCCAGAGTTACAGCATATTTCAGTAACAATCATAAAGTAGAACCTTATAACTTTGCATATAGTGTCGCTACACATATTTTAACACAATAATGATATTCAGCAGATTATGACATTTCAAATGATACCTAACAAGGCATACTTTATACAAAATGTATCATAGTTTTGTAAAAGTGGTGACCATAATAGTATAGACTGTCACACTGACATATAACCTGGCAAGTGTTTCTTTTTTTCAAACGTTGTCAGATTGCAGTTCTGCACTATGAAAATATAACTGATAAACACTTTATGTTGTAAAGTACTTTCAGATACCCTGAGTGTGAGCACTGCTACATAAATATGATTCAATTATATACATTATCCCACTGCACTCTGTTTTATCTTCAAATAAAATGTTGTGATTAATATTCAGGATCCCAGACTAATATATTAAAATGCTGACAGGAAACTTGCAAATAGAAAATATGTCTTTTTATCTGTCAGTTAAACTGAAATAGCTGTAATCTAACCACAAGGTTATTTTTCCCCATCAAGTGGATTTGACAGTTGTTTATAAAATATTTACATTCCAATTTCCGTAATCTATTATTGAGTCTTGTCTAAATAATAATTACTTGTTAGAAGCAGGAAATTGAAAACTTGAGGGACTTTTGATATTTCATCTGATATTTATGTTGATGAAGTTTACTGTTGCATAACAATTATAGCATAGCCCACTTGAACAAACACCTATTAAAAGACTAAATTTATCTTCATGCAAAATGAAAAGATGTACCACTCTCTTGTGCATGAAACTATGTGTGCTAATGGTGTGGTTCTAACAGTTTGGAAGTTCAGTCCAGTTTGGGTAAGCCCCCAAAAGATTGAATGCTTGCAACTTTTCTTCTGAACTGCTTGCATCTGACGAATTGGGTTGGAATCATGAGCCAGTAGGCCTCGGACCTGATTCTCATTGACACTAAACATATGTTACATTAGTCTGGCAGTGTAAAGGGACCTTAAAGTGCGCATCAATTATTTTAGCACCCATTGCAGGACCAGAGTGGCATAAAGGAACTTTTATGTAAATAAGAATCAGTCTCCTTAAGTTTTTATTCAATGTAATAACTAACTGGAAAAGGAAAAAGGATTGCAATCAATAGCCAATTGAACAAATAAGATCGTATTATAATAACTCAATTTTGTTGCAGTGGAAGCTGTAATACCTTAAGACATACCAGTCTCGAGGGAGGAATTCCACGGTACTTCTTATTTCTAAACAAGACAAGGACTTGTAAAATTACAGAAAGCTTTTTAAATTTCTGTTAAAATGCTTACAAGACTCTAGGCAGGATTTTTTGTGGTCAGTTAGAAAAGCTCAGTCCTCAGCTGCAATGCAGATGTACTCAGCTAGGAGCCTGATCACTGCACAGCCTCAGGTCTGCTCTAACCTATGTCCAGCTCTAAGGGGCACTCCCACTTTCTCTTGACAATACCAGGGACTGAGACTGGGGGGATGGAGATTTCTTTTTACCCGAAGAACACAAATCCTGATCGAGCTGGTTAATACGAAAGTCTGGCTGTCACGGTGTGCCCAAGAATCAGATTGGTAATTTTTTGGTGATTGGGACTGATTAAGGAAATGCAGGTTATTTTCCCAGCTCTTCCTCAAATTTCCTGTGAGAACTTGGGCAAACAGCATCACCTCTCTTCAGTTCAGTTTTTCCATCTTCACATTGATGGTGTAGAGCTTAAGTCGTGAATGTTTGTAAGGGTAAGGGTATGTCTACACCGGTATAAAAAACCCTTGGCTGCCCGGGTCAGTTGCCTTGGGCTTGCGAGGCTCAGGCTCCAGGGCTGAAAAATTGCTGTGTAGATGTCCGGGCTCAGGCTGGAGCTCGAGCTCTGGGACCATGTGAGGGGGGAGAGCCAGCCCTGGCGTGGGTGTTTTATCCCTGTGTAGATGTACCCTAAGGCACTTAGATCCCACAGTGATGAGTGCCTTAGAAGTGACTAGAGATAAACACACTGGCTTTAGTTAACCTATGTTGATCTCCTTACATTACTCGCCATTCAAATGAGGATGAACCTTAACTATCCACCCCCTGCAAACTGATTTAAAGTTCATTCTTTTGCTGTACAGCTGGTGAATTTGTATAGAGCTCTGATCTAAGATTTTTAGGTGATGGGGGCCTGGATCCCCCTCCTGAATCATGGCACTAAACTCTTTTATAATGGAAATTCTTGCTTTTCACCTTTTTAACTTCTGGGATGATTGGAACGCTTGTGGAGTCTTCAATGCTAAGTGCCAGGTTTCCTGTTCCTGCTGGTGAGAAAATTAAAATTATATGAGGTGGCTAAGCCGGGACACCAGAAGTTCTTTAGAAAGTGGTTACTCGATGGGAAAGAAATGTGTTTTTCTCTTTGTGAACAGCTACCAGGCAAACATGTATACTATAACAGCCCAGAGCATTTAGTATTCCTAACTGGAGCTTACGACCCAAACAGCTATCTGTTTGTTATAATGTCACCATCTGACTGGCAGCAATAGGCAAGCCATTCTCTGAAACTATGGCATAGTCTATAGACTGATTAGTTCTTGACTAAGCTGGGGAAACAGGTGTTACAAACAAATTTTCTTTTAATGTCTTGAGCTTGTAACGCCTGTATGCCTTTTATTCACACACAACAGCTGTCCTGGGTATTGATTGTACTGGTCTTTGGTTCAGATCCAATAGAAGTGATGCACTCTATGATGTTTTTCCCGAGTGTGGACAGTATGTTTATAAGTATTGCAGCAGCACTACTCCAGCAGGTCCATCCCATAATGCAATGCATTTTGTTTGGAAATTACCTGCTGCTGGCAACTGTGCTAGAGTCTCTAGGGGCTAGGTGTTTTAGGAGTCCTAGTCCCATGGCTAGTATAGCCGTGGTATAAAGAGATGCTGTGTATGATTGTGCCAGCATGATCTTTTAGAATCATAGAATATCAGGGTTGGAAGGGACCTCAGGAGGTCATCTAGTCCAACCCCCTGCTCAAAGCAGGACCAATCCCCAAACAGACTTTTGCCCCAGATCCCTACATGGCCCCCTCAAGGATTGAACTCTCAACCCTGGGTTTAGCAGGCCAATGCTCAAACCATTGAGCTATCCCTCCCCCCAAAACCAGACCTACTGTTTAGGAAACAGTAGGTCTGGTTCTCCATTTTGATTGAGATGCACTTGACACTGGAACAGAGGTAGGGGGCAAATAAGACTCTCACCTTCACACTGCCCCATATTCTGAGCCAGGCCTAGTGTAAGTTAGAGTAGTCTCTGTGGTGCTCTAATTAACATATGGACTTCCACTGGTCCCCTACAGGTTGTGGACAGACAAGAATAGGCACAGCACTCCAGCCCTAACTTGGTACATGCTGCATGTAAGGAGTCATGAGGGGAGTTTTAAGGCCTCTTTATGCCACTGTAATGGTGAAAAGGAACTTTAGGAAACAGAAAATCAGCCCGATCATAGCTGTGCACAGTTGCAAGGGCTAGCAAGAAAACAAACTATTTCATCCACTTAATGTCCTTACAGCCGTTTTTTCTTAGTGTAGCCACACCTTAAGAATCAACATACATTCCCACTCACCAGGATATAGAATCCTAGAAACAATACCTTCCCTAAAACAAATAGCCAACGGGCTTGGCACAGATTGGTTCACTGAAAATACGTAGTTGAATTTGCTGGGCCATTTGATTCCTAAGCTTCTTTGATTGAGGATTAAGTAGACATATTCTATTTAACACAACAATTACAGGGATGTTCTTTATGAAACAATACTCTGAACCTGAGCAAATGTTTCTCTTTCAGGACACTCAGTTGCTATATTGCTTGGAAACACATCTTATTTAAATCTGCAAGTAGTGATACAGTCAACTGCCATTCTGTTTACCTCAAAAGGCAAAAAATGTTTCACTGGTGTGAAAATCTATCAACTTGGGAGACTGAGTTATTAGGCTACTGCCCCTCCCTTTATTCCACCCTCTCTTGCTCTCCTCTTTCTTTATATAGAATAAGTGAAATTTCACATTTGATGAACTATAATAACATGAGACATCTACACAAACTTTCATAATCTACAGTTTGTTTGCATAACCTTTAGGATTTACAGCCTTATTAAAATGTTTCCTGATATTCCTTTTGTATAAAGGGTTAAAAAGGAAGTGTCCTTTGCCTCTGTAACTTTTCTTATAATAGCACCTTGAACATTTCACTTGCTTGAAGTGACTGGTAAGAAAAGCATTTTTCCAAAATGGAATTTATATTTTAAGTGCTTAAAGGTTAGAAAGTAATTGAAAGCAGTGGTTCATTAAAGTACAACCAATCCCTTGTTTGAAATAATATTCCCATTCAATTAGCTCTCTATCAGACAACTGTACTACACTAAGAAATAGATACAATCAGAAATAGAGCCACATGGATATTTTTTGGCTTCCTCCAGACTGGGCCCACTGTAGTGTACTGTTGAAGAGGAACGTTTACTACTTTTCTGTACTTATATTTAAGTCACTGGGGACTGACGTTGATTTTTTCCTTCTGCTTTATGAAGAGCAAAAGTGTGGCCCACAGTGGTTTCAGTGGAAAAGTACATATGGACAATGGCTCTAAAAAGAATCTACAACCATTGAATTAGGAATAGCATCAGGAGCTGAAACAGTTCCTCTGCTGATGGATGGGCCAAAGTGTGGCCTGACTTGCATTGCCTAACAAGAGACTAGGGAGCAAAAAGCCCCTTACTGCTCCTGCATGGACTACTCATACCGTGTGGGTAGCAATGTAGGGAAAGACGTATCTTCTGCATTGCCACTAAATCCCCAACACGGTGTGTGGGCAGGAGTGGGTGGAGAATGGATTGACTCTTGACTCTCTGCCCTCCCAACATGCTGGCCAGTGTAGCTGTGTTGATGCTCCAAGGAATGTATACTGCTCCAGATACAGATCTGGTGCACGACACGTCACCCTGGAGAAAGGAGGAAGATGGAGAGCAGATTGATAGCACCAGGAGTTTCAACAACATGCTTCCCTTGCTGGTGGCTCATGGCAAAGGCCTTGATTTAGCTCTCAATTGTGAATCCAACCCATTTATTTATAAGAGATCCTGACGAAGGCTGCTTTTTTATTACAGAAAACAAACATGTAAATACTCATTGTATGTTAACTCTTATTCATCTTCCCTGTGTAGATTCTAATTCTTCATAAATTACAAATTCATATTAAAGAATGCTGTTGACTAAACAATAGAACAGAACACGCAGTTCGAATGGAAATATGGACATCACCAAGCCAGCTATGTTACTCCACCACACTCAATGTGAACACTGAAGAAGGGGGAATGAATCCTAGGTCTGCCATCTCCCAGGGGTGTGCTCTGACCACAAGGCTGCAGACTCATTCTCATGCTTGTGTTCTCTCGCTCTCTAGCCCAATGGTTTCTTCATTATTTACCAGCAGGTGAACAGCTGAACAGAAGCGATTAAGGGATCTCCATGTTAGAATATCTGTAGCCCAGTGGTTAAAGCTCTCATCTGAGAGGTGGTAAATCCTAGTTCAAATCCCTTCTCCCTCCACAGGTAGAGGGAGGGGTCTCCCACATCCCATGTGAATACCCTCACCACTGGACTAAAACTTATGAGGGAGGGGCTCTTCCTTCTTCTCCTGGCTGTTTGGTGTAAGCTTGCCTATAAGGGCCTCATCCAGTATGCAACATAAGAGCACACTTACCAGATCAGGCCCCTATAGGCGACTTAGGCAGAGGAATGCCTAACTTCCCCCACTTCATGCATCGCTCTGGAGCTTAGGTGTCCAGCTGCCTGGCATGGAGCTGCAGTGCACATACTCAGAGGCAATTAGGGAACTTTTACTGCAAATATTTAGGGGCCAAGCAATTGTGGAACCTACAGCATTCAGGGGCAGCTAAGCAGGGCTTTTGTGAATCCCAGTGAGGCCTGATTCTGCCTAAAATGGCAGTTAGATACATAAGTCCTTTAATTTAGATAGATATTTCCAGTCCTCATGGTTCAAGAGAGAAAAACAAACTTCCAAACTTGGACCAACTGTACACCAATTCTGTGTTGTCTTCCTGAGTCTGCAGACCACCTAACACAATATTTCCAGGAGATTGTAACTGTCCCAATATATCTCAGTGGATTTTAACTCCTCTACCTAATTATCCGAATTTAAATAGCAATATTTACTATTTACTCAATATTTATTTACAACTTTCACTCTCGTTCTTTTAGCGGGAATGTTCAGCTACTATGCTTCTCTATTATTGAATGCCCTGGGGTCATTTGGTATTGTCAAGGTTTGCTAGAGCTGAGGAATAGGCTTCAAGCCCCAAACAAAAATTTCACATCCCTTCCACCCACAGTGAGGAATACCACTTCCTAATACCACAGGACTCTCATTTTTCTGAGTGTTTGAAAATCTACATCACTTTCCACCCTTTCCCAGGGCCCATAGCTAGCTGCCTAAACCTTCAGTTTTTCTCTGGCTCTCCAAGAAATTCCACCATGCAGTCATCCACTATTGTCAATTCAAAATTGTTTGGCCTGTTGAACATGAAAAATTTAGTATTAGAAAACACAGAATTTAATACTTTATTGTTTGTTTATCCATTCACTGTCTGGAAAAAAATTAACTTCAGCCATGGGATTTCAGATTTAGTCTTTACCAAATTATTCTAAGAAGTTCTTATCTGATGTCTTTTAAAGGTCACAGAGGAATGGAATCCAAGAGATTCAACCCAATGCTCATCTTTATTCCCCTTCCCTTTTTCCAAAGCCAGCATTTATTCATGAGTGTCAGCAAAGACATATCAGCAGAGGAGAAAAATGGAAATGACCTACCAGTTAACAGTGGAGGATACAAAATGTAAGGTTGTTAACAAAAGAATACAGAAAGGTACATTAATTGAGTAAAGCACTTCCACTTCCATTATCACAATAGTGCATAAAATCGTGCTAGAGCATAGTGTCATACTGACAAACAGGGAAGAGTACCACAAACTAAACTACCAACACCAGTTCCTGCAGCACGTCCTTTCTAAATCCAGGCCTAACCTAGCTTGGGAGTTGTCATTTCCTGATAGGTGAGAAGTAATTCAGATTCTATCAATATGTAGTTTCATTCCTTCTAATAAGTATTATCTTGCATATGTTTTTATTGGATTTAATCTAATATCATATCACCATTTAATTCATTTTAATAAGTCCTTCTGGAGTATTCACAGTTCTTCCTAGTCTTAACTACCCTAAATAAACGTATGGCATCAGTAATTTTTGCTATCTCAATATTTAGTCCATCTTTCAGATCATTTATGCATACAGAGTGTTGAACAACATTATCTGTAAAGAATCTGCTTTTAACCTCTTTGGACAATCAGAATTAGCAATTCAATCCTATAAACAATCAAGTGATTTTTTCCCTTGTAGTAGACGTACGTTTTTTTTAAAAAGAGTAATGCAGTCAACAACTATATAAAGTTGACATGGCCTGGGAGTAATAGGATTTAATTTTAATTATTATGGCTCAGTTTCTCATATCCTTGGTCAGGCTGTTTAGTACTTTATTCTGTGAATAGCCCCATTTGATAAGATACCACTCAGTGTGATAGCAGGATTAGATTCTGGCCCACAGCCATTAAAAAATTGTAAAAATAACAGGAGTACTTGTGGCACCTTAGAGACTAACAAATTTGTTAGTCTCTAAGGTGCCACAAGTACTCCTGTTATTTTTGCGGATACAGACTAACACGGCTGCTACTCTAAAAAATTGTAGTGTTTCTCAATACCTAGATGCCCAATGTGTCAGTGTATTGCATGTGATCAATACATAATGTGTGTGAAATATGATGCTGTATGTTTTGTTTGACTGGATTGAAAATGAAACAGTAATCCAAGTCTTTAAATATACATCAACAGTTTGATTGATTGACAGCATAATTCTCAGCCTGTCAGGCCATGGGGTCAGCACCATTGCCTTCTAGAGGTTCTTCAACAGATTGATTCCTTCTCGTCCTTTCCTTCAAGCAAAACGAAAGCAGGAAGGTTTCCTTGTGCCTCATTAGGTAACAGAATAATTTGCAGATGACACATGCCCCCTAGAGCTCTAATCGCGTAAACACACTGCACACAAAAATTAAACCCCATTGCTTCAATACCTCAGCATGAGAGTTCACATTTTTATTATTATATTTAGTATGTGTTTGATGCACTTTCCAAAGTTTGAAATGATTACCCCCATACTAATTTTTCTTTTCCTCTTTTCCAAATGTTTCTCTGATGACACCAGTCCCCAGTATAAAATAAATTGAAAGTGCTCTGTTGGTTTACACACCTGTTTTAACACTAGCAGTATTAGTGGCTTTACCAACAGTTTGAAAACTTTGGGAGTAGAGGTTATTATCTGACAGCTGCTTTGAAAATTATTTTGTGAATAATGTATATATAGCTCACTTGTTTTGTCTTTCTTCTGATGGACTTGTTTCTAAAAATACTATTGATGTTGCCATCACCCACTTCTATCATATGATTTGTAAAGTGTGTCAAATTTTGGTGCTAAGTATGTTTCTTGCCAGTTTTTTGCTCTTAGCTCTGACATTTAAAAATGCTTATGTTTTCTGTCAATTTTTCAGTGATGGGTGACAAATAGATTGAAAAAAACATTTTGCTACACATTTAAATTGTATTGTTTTAAATGGGGGGAACTGCAGTTGAGCTAAGAGAGTGTACATCAGGTTCAAAAAATTTTTTCAGCTGAGTTTTATTATTGCTAGAAGCTGATTTAAAACAGAGATGCTAATTGAACCTTAAGTATACAAAGTATAGTTTACTTTGTATTTGCCCCAAACGGGGGGTCAGTGGTATTTTCTTACACAGAAATCAGCATTCGTCAGCTGTCATTGGCATTCCCACACAACTGATAAAAATCACATGAAAAAGTATCTAGTAGTAATTATGTCAGCAATGATAAATATACATTTAAAAGTGAATATCAGCTGATTTGCATAAACTGTATCTCATTACTTTAGACCTTCTTGTGATCTGTAACTGACAGATAAGGAGACATATTCAGTCCTGGGGCTTAACTGTAACAAAGCTGTACCACAAATGAATTGCAGACTGTCTCTTTTATGTATCATGATTCTATACCAACAAACTGTCCTTTTGAATGTTGTCATCAAAGAGAGCAATAGTTCCTTAAGTCACACAAACTGCAGTTTCCTGGATAGCAGAATTATGAAAATAAAGTCTCAGTTTGTGTTCCATGCTGATTAGTCATGCATTTTTATTGTACAATCCTTTACCATTTGGGAGTTAGTTTTGAATCTAGTCCAACCAGAGACCAGGCAATATGAGAAACAATTAAATGAATCAGAATTGCCAGGCTGCTGTATAGCAGGGAAGACAGTTAAGAAGCTGAAAGTGTTTGTTATGTTCTTTAAAAGAACAGTACTCTGCTTTCACAGTAAAACTCAACCCTTTATGTTGATTTTTTTTAATAATTTCATTTAATTTTGTCTGACTGAACATTAGGTATGTCCTTTCTCTACATGGATCCTGTCTTCATTGGGCACCACACTATCTATTCAGAAGTATGCATACATTTCCTGGATTAGAATCTCTTTGATGTAACCATAATCCTCCAGCCAATTTTCCTAAAGTTAGAGACAGTTATCTAATAATATAACTTTTGAAAGAAAGAATCAGGGTAGAAATAATAACTTTCTTTCTTTCTTATTAAAAAAAATTGAATCTGACCCAGCATCTCTACCTATCATGCCATTCAACTGTGGTTTACTTGGAGATTTGAGTAAATGGAACTTTTCTGACAGCTGTGCTGTTACCTCCGATATTGTACTATAAGAGACTTGTGTATTGCAGAGTATTACAGCCACAGTACACTTTGGAGTTTGGATAAGATAAATAGGGTTGTGAGACTCATAGTGTAATGATTCATTTGAGCTAATGACAGCACCACACCTGAAACAGAGGGAACGTTGTCTGGGCTTGCCGAGGGAAGGCAGCAGTGCTTTATGGCAGGAGGGAGATTAGGTCAGAAACTGCTGTAAAAGGTGAGCGGTGGTCAGATTTGTGGCGCTGACTCACTCACCGGGAATGTGAGGTTGTAAGGCTATAAAGATGCAAGCCCTGGGCATGGGAAGCCCTTTCTCCACACGGCAGGCAAGGTCGCACCCACCCTCCCTCCCCTAGAGGTGGCGAATATCATGTTGGGTTAGGACCTGCTGTGGGCATTGTGCTAGTCGCTCCTTTTTAATGGGGCTGGGAAGGAATTTTTCCCTCACCACCAGATTGACTTTGGTGGAGTGAGATTTTTTCACCACAATGGGTGCAGGAAGAACATTTTCTGGTAAGAAGAAAAGGTGGTAGGCTATATGTCGCAACTTATTTTGTAAGTGTAAGGCGGATGTCCAATCAGGTACTCCATAGGGAAGTCATCCAGTGACCAGATAAATGGACTGGTAAAGGACTTAAAAGGAGGTGCTGGATAAAGGAACAGAATGGGGGAAATGGGTTGGGGACTCCTATGATTGGTACTGCAGGGAACCAACCCCCTCCCCCCCATTCTTCTAGCCCACCTTAACCCTTCTATGAGGGGGGTGGATGGTAAGGTTCAAGCCACGGGTTAGCTGGGGGACCTGGATGGAAAATGAAGGGGGGCTGGTGGAAGCCCCGGATAATGATTGGAATAAACATGGATTTGTCCGCACTGTCCCAGATATCTATATATAGATGTGGCCTGATTAAATCCATATCAATTGTCTCCTATCCTTCTTTCGGTATAGCCAGACAATATTGTTTCTGAAATGTGGATGGAGGATAAAAGAGGAGATTCACCAGGCTGAATAGAGCCCTGGTGCAAACAGGTCTGACTGTTGCTGAGCCAGTAACTCATACTGTAAATGCATAGGTGGCTGAAGTGAGTCTTTGGTTTGAAGGGCAATACAAGATGGGTGAGAAGCAGCATAGCAAGAACTATGCTCAGCAGAGTGGGAGCCTATGGTGGCAAAATCATGCCCACTAGAGAAATGTGATTGGAAACAATTTTAAAAATTAAGAGAAATGTAACTACTTACTGTCTGTATTTGATTAACAAGTGACTGTATGAGGAAAGATGAACTGAGTACAAGACAGGTAATTTAAATACTATAATGTTTATATTAATAATATGTATATTCATATATCCCATAATTTATGCTTTCTCAAATCTCCTTTTTCTTTATTTTGTGTGCGTGACACCCTCTTTCTCATTGTTTATTTAAGAAAATAGCTAGCACTCAGTAAGTCTGTTTACCATTTAATAAATGTATATTGGATTTAATAATGTAACCAAATTGATTTCATTATTGATTATACAGTGCTTTAAAGCTGTTTTGTTCTCTAGTGATCAACACAAAGACAAAGGACTTGATTCACATACACTTAGAAAAGTGTTCATCAGAAGGAATTACCCCATTGAAGTAAATAGGGTATGAAGTCAGAATTAGGTCTAAATTCTCACAGTATTAAGAGCCAGTTGTTTATATTTTTGCTTTTTATCTCTACATGTAGAGAGTTCTCTAAAGTTCTCTATACAACTTAATTCTATGTTTTGGTTGTTTTATTTTATTCTTAGTATTTGTATTATTGCCATGGATATAGAATGTGAGTCATAAAATTATTGGAAAGAAAATGGCATCTTTGTATTCTTACTGTGTAGGGGTCCAATCCCTTACTCATGTGATAATCCCACTGAAACAATAGGAGTTTTGCATCAATAGGAAGTGCTACATAGGGCCCTTAATTGATTAGAACAAATAAAGACAAAATATTGGAGATTAAGAATATATTTAAGGATTTCTTGGGTAGGAGTGCTAGCAAATCAATTTCTTACAACTCATTTGAATGCAGCCCCACTAGTCCTCCGATGGTAACAACAGGTCAATAATTGGACTAATGAAGATGGCCTTTATTCCCACTCATGCTTCTATCCACAATGATGAACTAGATCAAGAACAGGGAATGAAAGTTGAAATAACTGCTCCATCTTTGTAGGTATTTTCTGTGTGTGTGACATCCATATCCAAACCATTTTTCTTAATGATACTCATTCTTGCATAGATGATTAAAATGAACACAAGTAAACCCAAATCCCCTAATGAAAATAATCAGACTTTCTAATCTGATTTAGTAAATTAAGACTAGAAAAATAAGTCCCATTACAAAACAACTCCTGCATATCATTTGCTGTTAATTTCTCCATATATTTTATATAGGGCTGGATAAATCATATATTTTATAGTTATCCCAGTCGCATGGCCAAAGAGTTATTTTATTTAGCTTTGGCTAAACCATAGAATGATGCTGTAATATTTAAATGTTATGATAATTATGTGAACCATATTTCATTAAAGATTTTTTTTGGGGGGGATAGTGTCTCAACAAAGATAAAGACACATTTTTAAAGTATGAGTTATGGCTCAGTATTTTTCTGGTTCAATTATCAATTATTTATTAATGTACTTATATTGTATTTGAAGATATAAAAACAAAAATCAATAATTAATGATGCAAACATCCAAAACTCCCATCATGGGGTTCTTGCACCTTCCTACTGTCCAATGTAAGAGATGGGATACCAGACTGGTTCAACAGAGGGACCAATGGTGAACTCTGATATGTCAGTTCTAGTTGCATTTTTTAATATAAAAAATGACAAGAACAAGTGAGTCAAAGCAATGAAAAAGGTTATCAGAGTAAAGTATTCAGAGCCTCATTCCTCTGTTTGAAAATTATCCCCATGTAGGATAGTGGACTTTTCACAGTTTCTTCCTAATTATTCCATCAGGTGGTGCTGGCTTAGCTTACTATAAAAGAGGCTGGGTGTATGTATGGCTCTACCATGAACCCAGCAGCTCATTGGAGTTATTTGCAAGGTACATTAATGTGGAGACCCCCTCTCTCTGCACTGTTGCCTAGCTCTCCCAATTGCTGGTGCCACATAATACCAGGCTGTCAGAGGCTCCCTAGGTTGCCCAGAAACCACTTTTGGGAGGGCAGTATGGTTCCAGGTAGTGAAGTAGGGAAAGTGCAGAAGTTGCTGTCTTCTATAGGTTGCAAGGGTTTGGTCTGTTGGTTTGGAGGCTGGGAAAGAATCAAGCAAAATGCTGGTAGTCTGCCCCACCCCTGTGTTGACCCTTCCTAATCCACATGAAAAGGTCTATATGGCAAAAAAAGTGCCCCGGGGACGCAGTTCTGTGCCCTTGTACATTCCCTTGCCTAAGGGTACAGGGTTTTTTTTTTTTTTTTTTTTCTGCTTGTAGAATTGGAGAGGAACAACAACATGGCTTTCAGATTAGAATACAAGAGCACATTCAGACTGATGATAGTCTTAGACTCAGCTAACAAAAAATAGTTTCTGTACAATTCTAAGTGAGAGGACAGTAGGTTCCATTTTCATGCACAGTGAAATTGTATTCATGCTTTTCACAGACCATAAGGCAAGGCCTTGTGGGTAGAGGTTGGACTTTGGTGGCTATGTGGATGGTCCACCTGAGGGTCAGGGGCGGCTTTATGTTTTTTGCCGCCCCAAGCACGGCAGTCAGGCGGCTTTTGGCAGTGCGCCTGCGGGAGGTCTGCTGGTCACGCAGATTCGGCGGCATGCCTGCGGGAGGTCCACCGGTGCCACGCCATCGGCGTACCCGCCGCCGAATTGCCGCCGAAGCCGTGGGACCAGCGGACCTCTTGCAGGCATGCCACCGAAAGCTGCCTGCCTGCCGCCCTCACAGCGACCGGCAGGCCGCCCCCCGCAGCTTGCCGCCCCAGGCACGCGCTTGGTGTGTTGGTGCCTGGAGCCGCCCCTTCTGAGGGTGCAGAGCTTGAGTAGGCCTCATTGTTCCAGCAAGGCTGAACCCCAAAGGAAACAGGGCAGGATTTTATCCCTAAGTTCTATAAATATTTTTGTTCTTAAACTAAGAACTGTGACCTGGACACTGTGTGGAAATTCTTCACAAATCTCTCCCATGTTAAATGTCTTGTTAGAAAAAAAAGTAATCACTGAGGATATTAAAGAAGCAGTGAAGAAAATTTAAACTGGGTTAAAGCCCAGATTCAGATGGGTTTTACCACTGAAGGTGATGTGAAATTTATGAACATTTTGTAGTCTCTTGCCCATGGAACTGAGATCAAAAGCTCAAAAATGTTTTCTCTTTGATTATTCAAGCTATATATTCACTACTGCCTGAGAGGAAGATATATAGAGTTCTTTGAATTGAGTCCTGTAAATACTTAGTTACTGGCAAGGCTAAAACTTTTCCTCCTTCTGAAAGAAGCAAGATGATGTTTTGTTTTATTATTTTATTTATATATCCATTAAAAGTGTGCCAGGTGCTTTAAAGACACAAAGTAACATAGGTGTGTACTTGAAAGAAAGTTACACCTAAAGACTAAAGCCAGGATGTGATGCCTGTTGAATGTTACACCAAGAGCTGTTCTATTCAAGTTGCTGTGTGAAATCCATAAAGGAGAATAAGGGGCAAGAAGCACCTGAATTACAACTCCCGGGAGAAACTGCAGCAGTTCAGGTAGATGCAGCTCAATGACATGCTCCAAAAGGAAACATTTTGATATTTGAAAATCAATTTTTTCTGAACTTTCTGCTGTGTGAAACATTTCTATATTTCAACTTTCTGTTGAAATGTTTGAAATTTGGGACAAAAAGAAATGTCAAAATATAATTATTTCCTATGGGATGGAAATTCTTATATTTCACCAGCTCTAATCTTTTCTTTTCAGCACCATACACTTTGATTCCCTCAACCTCCCCTTCAGTATAGTCAGCTTTCTGGCTGGTTCATTGGCTCTGGGTTGTTCTCTTTTCCCCTTCTCCAGGCATCTTTTCTTCCCCTATCCAGCCACCCTTGCTATCACTAGCACCCAATTCTCTTCCCTTCAGAAAAGTTCTTGCTACCAAGAAGGTTCAGGAAATATTGAAACCCTCACTGGTCTTAGGTCAGCAATTCTCTTAAAACACGAGCTCTCTGGCATTTTCCCAAAATGAATGGGGTCCCGGTAACACTGAGATTTCAAGTCAGAGACTTCCAGACCTGGTGTTTTAATAAGAGTGAGTTGGATTCAGAATATAACTTGAATATGATACGTGAGCCCGTATGCAAACCAGTTCAAATGTTTTTTGTTTTTGTTTTTTGTTTAAATTCTGGTTCAATTTGAGATTTGGGTTGAGTTTGAGGGCTGTTCTACACTGGGGGAGGGGTCGATCTAGATACGCAACTATTTGCATAGCTGAAGTCGAAGTATCTTAGTTCGACTTATCTGGCCGTCCTCACGATGGCAAGTCGACTGCCGCGGCTCCCCCGTCGACTCCGCTTACTCCTCCTGCTGAGGTGGAGTACGGGCGTCGATTCAGGGATCGACGTGTCTAGACGAGACGCGATAAACCGATCCCTGATAGATAGATTACTACCCACCGATCCGGCGGGTAGTGTAGACATGGCCTGAGAGTGGATTTTATTTTTACCTAAGATACTACAGAGTATCCCATCGTACTTTAATAAGGAATATGATATAGCATTGAATTGTTTATTGCTAGAAGATCCTATGCTTAATGTTTAACTCATATCACAAAATCTAGCCAGTGCTCCGTTGTTATTCTGAACTTTGTTATGATCTGTGAAGTTAATGCAAATCTGGCAGGGTACCCTAATGCTTTAATTTAATTTAGGGGCTTTATTATTATTGTTATTTATTATTTGGCAGAGTGCAACATGTCTTCTCGGGATTGTTTTCTATAACTGTGATTAGAAACTTAACTATTTTTGTCATTTTTATGCATGAGTTACTTCAAATGGACAATAAATAATTTCCCTTGCACAATGCCCTCAATCATAGAAGCCAACAAAAAGTTTGAAGTGCACAGATCTACACTGTTTTTTACTGTGCTTGTGGCTTAGTTTACCTCATCTGTTTATTTTTCTGATACCTCAGGATACCATAGCTTACACAGGGGAGTGAATTCAGCATACATTAAATAATGTGTGACTGCAAAATAGTAATCCTAAATATTTGAAACACCATTTCTTTTGAGATAGCAGTTCCAGATTTATGCCATTTTAAAAACAGCAGTGAGAAGTTTATGGATTGCTTTTTAGGAGGCCAGAGTCCTTCAAAAAATATGTTGGATCTCTAAGCCATTCAGCTTGTTAGAAGTAAATGGGAAAACTCCAAGAGTCAATATTTTTGTAAGCTTATGGTATTTAACTCAAACATTCAGAATTTCAGCAACTTTTGTTGTTGTTGTTGTTTGTGGCTCAGTGTTGTTTGCTAATGCCACACCAATGTTTGCTTTCTTTCTTTTTTTTTTCCCCTGAGGAATTTCCCTTTAATGGTCTTGATTGAGTTTTCCACTGTGTATTGAACAAGCTAATGTCCATGATGACTCATTTGATGATGTTTGCATGAGAAAATTACATTGCATATCTTTTGCCTGCCAAATTTGATCCCAAATAGGCATACATTTTTCATGAAGGAGGCCATATAAATGTTATCATAGTCATTCTAATTCTTGCTTTTTTCCATCACTCTGGTTTTCCTTCTTCTGGAGAAATTCTCCTATAATGTAGATGTCCTACACAATGTCCTCCAAACCACATCAGCTCTGTGATGGTGCTATTTGAATCGACCATACACACATGACCCATTCAGAGGTATCAGCACTGTATTGGCCAATACCGTGTGGTAATTTTGCTTATTGCTCTGATTTCAGCTGTGGGGGCATTTATTGTACTAATTTTAAGAAGTTAAAAATCAGAATTAGTTAGGGTATCCATTTACTAGTATTTGTGAATAAGAACAGAAAAAAAACATTGACAATAAGGAGATAGATTGATATTGTGCCTGATTCTCTTTAGAGTCAGTGAAGAACCTTCCATTGACTTCAATGGGACAAAATTGAGGCCTTGGTTTATATAGGGGTTTCCCTGTATTATCTGGGAATGTATTTGATTTATATATTTTAAAAAAAGGTGGTATATATAAAGCTGCACTTTTACGTTTTTTTTTAATTGACTAGATTTCAGATTGATGGTGTTCCTTTAACAGAAACTAAAAAAGCATAAATATGAAATTTCATCAGTACAGTGAGTGCTTACACTCACTACTAGGTGGGTATTTTACTCTTAACTTTTTCTTAATTTTTTTAAAAAAGGTTTGAGTAGAATCTCTCATCAAATTTAGGGTCACTTCCTGAAAACTTCTATCCATAAGAACAGTTTTTTACTAATGCATACAGTCCCATATACTTCAAACATTGAACTCACTGATTTTAGTGGACCTACTTGGATGAGTAAGAACTACTCACATAATTAAAATTAGCAAGAGTGGTGCCATGATATTTTTCCCCTTGAATGCTCACAGCGTGCTTAGTTTAAAAAAACAAACACAAACACACACAAGCAAGTGCTTTTTGTGGCTAACTATAAAAATGATCCAGTGTATTTTGGGATATTTTATAAAACAAATGTATTTATTATAAGGCAGAGAAATGTGTCACAAATCTGAGCCAAGGTAAGTTTAATAGTTATGTTAAGAACAGAAAATTGGGGCTGATAATTAAACTGTTGACAATGAACTATACAGTGATAGTGGATGATGGTTTTATGTTTATTGGATGGTTTTATATATATATAATATATTTGTCTGGCTTTGGTGGGGTTTTGAGGATGGATAGTGAAGTGGTTCAGATTTTAAATTCATGTTACATTGTAAGACCTTTATTTTGTTTAGCATCAAGGACTATCTGCGATTTTGCAATTATCTGTTCTTTTCAGAGCAAAGAAGTGTTTTTAAACTGCTTTTTAAGTTTTTTAAAAGATATTTCTTCAACTCCCAAAACAGATTTACGGTAACTTCTTAGGATAAAGAGGCATTATTCAAGCATCTGTGATTGCAGCTGCTGTTGTGTCTCTTTAGCTCTTCAGCCCAAAAAAGACAGTTTTAATGTTGACTATTTAATACTCCACAGACTTTCTTCACTGGCCCAGAGACATAGTTTTATATGCTTGGATACAAAGGCTGCACTGCAGCCACTGTCTGGGTTCATCCAGGGGACTGTTTAAGATTTACATATACAATACCGTAGTACCAACTTTCATTTAAACCATAAGAGAAGATTTTTGCTAGTGAGTATGGAAGGCGGTTCCAGTCATTGCCTACAACTAATCTATTTACAATGGATATAAACATCCTCATTAACCCATAATTCCCAGGGTAAAGCATTATCAAGATGTACTTAAGGTTGTAAATATATATCATTCCATTAACAAAACCTTAATTTCAAAGGGATTAAGGTTGATTAAGTATGTGACATTCCCTCCACAAACCTTAAAAGCTCAGAAGAGGCCAAGCAGATCAAGAGGACATCTCTTAACTAAACTCCACTGATCACACAGCATATTTCCATTTCCCCTCCATCATTCCAAGGGAGTTCCTTCTGCCTCCTCCTATTAAGAAAACATGCTACACAGAATGTATTAAACTCACCTCACAGGATGACCCAAACCTTGATTATGACTCATGCTTTCTCCACAATGCAATACACTGTGCGTGTACTTTGTGTGCATAGGTCAGCCCAGAATATTTGCTAAAGTTGTTGAGTTTTTGTGTTGTGCTAGGAGGTGTCCATTTAAACGTGGTAGCTGGGGCTTGAGTCACAATTCAAACAATGGGAAGTTGAGGCCATGTTTACTAGGGTATCCCTTCCCTCTATCCCACCAATACACACTAATGAAATAATGAGTATAGTTAATGAGGACGTGAACATCTTTAATCCCATTGAATAGCTTCCAGTGACAATGAAAAAAAGAAACAGAGAGTCCTGTGGCACCTTTAAGACTAACAGATGTATTGGAGCATAAGCTTTTGTGGGTGAATGCCCACTTCGTCGGATGCATGTAATGGAAATTTCCAGGGGCAGGTATAAATATGCTGGCAAGAATCAGTCTGGAGATAACGACGTTAGTTCAATCAGGGAGGGTGAGGTCCTCTGTTAGCAGTTGAGGTGTGAACACCAAGGGAGGAGAAACTGCTTCTGTAGTTGGCTAGCCATTCACAGTCTTTGTTTAATCCTGATCTGATGGTGTCAAATTTGCAAATGAACTGAAGCTCAGCAGTTTCTCTTTGGAGTCTGGTCCTGAAGTTTGTTTGCTGTAAGATGGCTACCTTTACATCTGCTATTGTGTGGCCAGGAAGGTTGAAGTGTTCTCCTACAGGTTTTTGTATATTGCCATTCCTGATATCTGACTTGTGTCCATTTATCCTCTTGCGTAGTGACTGTCCAGTTTGGCCAATGTACATAGCAGAGGGGCATTGCTGGCACATGATGGCATATATAACATTGGTGGACGTACAGGTGAATGAACCGGTGATGTTGTAGCTGATCTGGTTAGGTCCTGTGATGGTGTTGTTGGTGTAGATATGTGGGCAGAGTTGGCATCGAGGTTTGTTGCATGGGTTGGTTCCTGAGTTAGAGTTGTTATGGTGCGGTGTGTGGTTGCTCGTGAGAATATGCTTAAGGTTGGCAGGTTGTCTGTGGGCGAGGACTGGCCTGCCTCCCAAGGTCTGTGAAAGCGAGGGATCATTGTCCAGGATGGGTTGTAGATCACTGATGATGCGTTGGAGAAGTTTAAGTTGAGGACTGTAGGTGATGGCCAGTGGAGTTCTGTTGGTTACTTTCTTGGGCTTGTCTTGTAGCAGGAGGCTTCTGGGTACATTTCTGGCTCTGTTGATTTGTTTCCTTATTTCCTTGTGCGGGTATCGTAGTTTTGAGAATGCTTGGTGAAGATCTTGTAGGTGTTGGTCTCTGTCTGAGGGGTTGGAGCAGATGCGGTTGTACCTCAGTGCTTGGCTGTAGACGATGGATCGTGTGGTGTGTCCGGGGTGGAAGCTGGAGGCATGAAGGTAGCCATAGCGGCCTGGAAATCCTGGATGCCCCATCATCTCTGGAATTGGCACTCTCACTGAAGGACTATCTGGATATGTAGACTCTCTGCTCAGACCCTATGCCACCAGCACTCCCAGCTATCTCCGTGACACCACTGCCTTTTCCTATTTTTAGTGTGGTTAATGGATAATATTGATTCCTGAGGAGAAAATTAGAGGGCCATATTCAGAGGTGATGTGTAAGGTGCTGTAAGTGACACCTCAGTAAGTATCCATATAAGTCAGAGACTACATACATGCAGAAAATCTAAGATACTTTCACTTACATTCTGAAGAGTCTGTAAAATTGGTATAATATAGGTATATAAAATGAATATTAAAATAGAGGGTGGCTAGGTTAAATATACATATTCCTGTACCCTGCTAATAGTTGCCTTTTCTGTTGCATTGCTCTTTCCTTTCTTCTTGTGCTATTGTTAGCTTTGGGTTGCTACAATTATCATATCAGATCATGTGGACTGGCACTGGACTGTACTGAGCAATTATACATCCAGAAAATCTGACTGAATAATTCTAAAATAGCCAACCAGATTTTTCAATACAATGTTAAAGGCACTATCCTTCATTAAAACAAATGTGGAGTTTGCAGTTTTGAGATATGAAGCGCTCTTTCTGTCTGTTTCTGTCTCTCTCTCTCTCTAAAACTCGAGCTTCTGAGGTATTTTTTCCTATCTTGTCATATCTCATGAAGGCCTTATTAGATTCAACTCTGTTCCCCACCTTCCAAATCTTAAAAATAAACAAATAAGAACATCTAGCACAGTGGTTCTCAAACATTTGTACTGGTGACCCCTTTCACACAGCAAGTCTCTGAGTGCGACCCTCCCTTATAAATTAAAATCATTTTTTTATATTTAACACTATTTTAAATGCTGGAGGCAAAGCAGTGGAGGCTGACAGCTCACGACCCCACATGTAATAACCTCGTGACCCCCTGAGGGGTCCCGACCCCCAGTTTGAGGACCCCTGATCTAGCAGAATAATGAAAAAATTCAGGCAGATTTGTTGAATTTTGGCCAATCTAGAGTGAGAATCCAAAATTCGTCTTAAAATGAGAAGCAAGTCTCAATCTTCAACTGTAGCATTCATTCTGCTGACATCATACTGTAGATATAAAATATGCTGCAAATTTTTCACTCCAGTTTGTTTAAAGAGGCGTCTCAAAGCAGTTTAAAGTTATAGTCTCAAAGAGGACTCTAAATAGCATATGGGGCTCCATATTCATTCTTTGTCAATGGTTCCATCAGATTACAAACTCAACCTGGCATCTGAAAATCAATTTGCATTGTTTTTTCCTCAGTGTCATCTCCAGTAATTAAGATTTCCCAATTAGAAATTAGAAATCAGTTTTGTTTTAAACTGTATGAGGCAAAAAATAATTTGGTTTGTTCTCTAATAGTTTTTTGCAGGGCTAACAACAGTGGAATCTTTTTGTGTTAGTTAAGTGAGAATATTTTTCACACAAATTTGTGATTTGACTTAATGAGAATCTCTATTCAAAGAATGTGACATTTTTATATATTATGCTTTATTGTACTTTAACTGTATTTTAAATACAGCTATGTGAAACCTGGGGCTTCTAGGGTTAGCAATAAATAGACTGTTACATGAAAACTCTTTGAATTTAGAGCTAGATTAATTCAGATTTCCTCAGTGCAGCCCTTCCCTCTGTGGTGTATAGAAAACTATATTAAAATTGTAAGCTATAACTCTAAATTTTTCTGGGGTTTCCCAGTGCTGCTTGTAGGCTAGGTGGCTCTGTAGGGAAGCATGTAATCTGGGCAGTTAGTCTGCAGAACCAGCCTGGAGTAAATTGGGTTGAGTTGTGCCTCTCTGTTTTAGGAGGCGTTCTGCTTTGTGTCTCTGAGTTCTTGTGTGTTATTATTCTAAATTCTAAGGAATAAAGTAGTGTTACACTGTAGCCCTCCAGCAAGAGCATTTTATGTTTTTTTTTCTAACTTCTCTGTGTGTATCCTGTGAACGTAACACCCTCCTGCGGATTTTGGGACCATTTTTTATTCTTATTGTTTTCTGGGTGGTAGAGTCATGGCCTGTACCCACTCCCAATCTCCAGTCCTCAGGCCTGTGTGTTCTCTGGCCTTCAAGGGGATACTGAGTGTCTGCTTCCCCTAAGCAGGCTTCTCAGGGGGCCACCTGGCACAACCTCCTGCTCCTTCAATCACAGTAAAGCTTTATGGAAACACAAATTGCTAAACCACAGTGCAGTATGACTGGCAAACAAGCGACCACTGCCTTTCTTTATAAGCAGTGATCTAGGGCTCAGACACCCTATAATCCCTAGTTATTAACCTGCAGCCTAGCGCTAAGCATCATTAGTCAACTCGTAGCCCTTCTCAGTTTCAATACTAGCTGGCACTAGTCGATATCAAGTGCCTTGCTTCTCCTTCTAGAAGATACGGGGATTTGCAATCTGCTGTCTCCTCAGGAGAAAGGGGTAACAACTTCATCTCAACAGACGGACAAAAAAGGAGGATTGAGAAGGCTGTAGGCCTTCTATCATCCTTCCTTCCTCCCCTCCCATTCTCCAAAGATTACAAAAGTAAGGAAAGGGGATCCAAACCTAAATGGAAAATGGGATGGATGAATGAATGCTGTGCAGGGAATGCTGCTGTGTAAGCCCAAATATGGATTTCAGTCCATACAAGAAGATAAGCTGAGGTTTATGTCCATAACAAATTTATGATCTAGACTCTTCTTATGTGAATCTAAAAGTCCATTTGAAACATTTACTCTTCAAGCTTTAAGTTGCAAGTCCAGGCCAATGACATAGCCTAGAATCTTTCATATAGTTATGTAGCATTTTGGTGCTATATCTGTAATGAGTCTGTAATTTCTATATCTAGAAATTCATGATCAGTTTGATTTTCTTTTTTTGTGTCTCAGTTTTAATTGGTTTCTATACAATACTTTCATCCACCGTCTGTTTCCCCAAATTCACAGAGTTCTCTCTTTATGTTAGTAAGTGCAATTTAACTCAAAGCTGAGTTACTTAATTACGAACCTGCATATTTCTATAGAGTTGAAAATGTTGAAGCACTCCTATCTACCTCTGTCCTATGCTGCCTGGAAGATGGGTATACAGCTGGCATTTGGAAACTTGCTATATTCCAATCCTGAGGCTGACAGCACAAGAAAAAGTCTGTTTTGTGAACCATTTTCCTTAAGGCTATAAAACAAAACAAATACTACAAATATGACAATATAAAAAAGTTATTCACAGCAGGAAATTTCTGATCCCGAACCAGGTCTTGGAAGTTTTTCTTCCCTTTGTTATGGTGTAGAGCTGTTTTTGCAGTCACTTAACATTAACTTGGATGTCCTTGTCCAGAATGATCACTAACCTCTTCCTAATGAGGTCCAGTTAAAGATATGTTTCTCAGCCTACAACTTTCTTTACACCAGAAGCTCCAGAGATCAAAAAGGTTTTATGCCCTTTCAATACCACAGAAAATAGGAGCCTCAGGGCTTCACATTGTAACACGTATTTCTTTTTGGCCATTAGGTCTATGTCCATAGGACTTTAGAAATCCTCCGTTTGGTGTGTGGGTTTAGCTGTAGGCATATCCAATCACTAAGGAGACTGTTTAGAAGATTTATAGTAATTTTTGTTCCTTAATGGATTCTTTCACTGGAGTCATGACAAATTTAGAAACTAAAAAGATGCAAATTAGAATCTCCCCTAATAAGTATTGAGAAGAACATTCATTATTTTCTCTCACTGCTAGTCAGAAAATATCTTAAGTTTTAGAAAGGAAAACCTAGCGATGAGATCAGTTGATTCCCTAGAATTTACATTCATGTTTACATATGTAACTGGTAATAAATGGAAAGAAAAGACAACATATAACTTATATAATTGTCTATCAAGCATATACCAGAGAGACATACATGGAATTTGAAGTCTCTGACAGGAAGAAAACCACTTTTGTGATATATTAATATGTGAATAAAGGAGGCATAGAAATCAATTTCACAATGTAGAGCCAAAATGGCATTCTATTATCACAGCAAATGAAGACAGGAAATATTATACCCATAATAATACCTTCCTTAATAAGGAGCACTTCCATTTAAAGACCTTTGTGTCATTTTAGTCTCAACTAGAATTTTATTAAAAAATGCAAGAGGTCAGGTTTGCAACCCTTACGTATGCAAAGAATCCAATTGACTATAATAGCTCATCTTGAAAATAAGGGCAGTAAGTCAGGCCCTATTTCAGTCCCAGTCAAAAGGCTATCCATCTAGCAAGATAGCAGCATCTTTTTTGTAATGCTTATAATGTTGTGTGTCATTGAAACCTCACATGAGGTAACTTATGAACCCTTTTCTTTTTAAAGTAATAGAATCATTAAAAAAAATGATACCCTCAAGAGATGTGTGTTAGTAACCTACACCGTCACATTATCTTATTTTTGTAATTCTTGTCCTTCCTTTCCCCATTTTCCTTCCCAGTGTTTGTTACCATTAAACCTTACACTTGCATTACATCTGTGGTCATTCAACATTACTCACTCACCATTGTATTGGCTAAACAGTTTAGGTTGTTATATTTCTGTGCCCAGTTCCTAACTTTAAAAAGGTCCTTTGAAGCTGTCGTCATGCAGTGGTTGTTTCTAGGCTGACTTTTGTGATTTATTACCAACTCTAAGGCCAGGTCGACACTATACACTTACATTGGTATAACTACATCGCTAAGGGGTGTGAAAAATCCACACTCCTGAGTGACAGAGTTATATCAACCTAACCCCTGGTGTAAACAGAGCTAAGTTGATGAGCGGGCATCGACATACCTACCACCTTTCATGGTGGTGGATTTATACTGAAGAGCTATAGCGGCACAGTGTTTTAAGTATAGACCTGCCCTAAGGGTCATTTTCCGTTTGCTCTAGTCTAACAACCATTCTTTTATATGTTAATAGATTCAGTAACTGGTTAAAAGACAGGAAACAAAGGGTAGGAATAAATGGTCTGTTTTAAGAATGGAAAAAGATGAATAGCAGGGTCTCCCATGGATCTGTACTGGGACCAGTGCTGTTCAACATATTCATAAATGATCTGTGAAAAAGGGGCAAGCAGTAAGGTGGCAAAATTTGCAGACAATATAAAATTATTTAAGACAGTTAAGTCGCAAGCAGACTGCAAAGAGTTGCAAAGGGATCTCACAAAACTGGATGACTGGGCAACAGAATGGCAGATGAAATTCAATGTTGTTAAATGCAAAGTAATGCACATTGGAAAACATAAGCCCAATTATACATACAAAATGATGGGATCTAAGAAAGCGGTCTTGGAGGCATTGTGGATAATTCTCTGAAAACGTCCACTCAACGTGCAGCAACAGTCAAAAAAGCTAACATGTTAGGGACCATTAGGAAAGGGATAGATAATAAGACAATAAATATAATAATGCCACTATATAAAGCCATGGTACACCCATGCCTTGAATATTGCATGCCGTTCTGGTCGCCCCATCTCAAAAACGCTATATAAGAATTGGAGAAGGTACAGAGAAGGGCAACAAAAATGATTAGGGGTATGGACCAGCTTCCATAGGAGAAGAGATTAAAAAGACTGGGACTTTTCAGCTTTTTCACCTACGGGGGATATGATAGAGGTCTACAAAATCATAACACAAGAATCGGGGGTGGGTGTCACCCAATTACGTTAATAGGCAGCAGGTTTAAAACAAAGAAAAGGAAGTATTTCTTCACACAGCGCACAGTCAGCCTGTGGAACTCAGGGTATGTTGTGAAGGCCAAAGCTATAATGGGGATGCAAGGTGGCCAGGGATGCAAGCCAATGCTCTGGGTATCCCTAGCCTCTGACTGCCAGAAACTGGGAGTGGACAACAGGGGATGGATCACTCCATGATTGCCTGTCCTGTTCATTTCCTCTGGAGAATCTGGCATTGGCCACTATTGGAAGACAGGATACTTGGCTAGATGGACCATTGGTCTGACCCAGTATGGCTGTTCTTATGTTGTAATGGTCATAGATGGGTTTTCAACCTGAATCCAGCTTGATCTTCCCTTTAAGAGACAGGGCTTTATTTTACTTTGTAGTACCCCCTAACTATATTTCACTCAATATCAAATATGAATTATAGACTTATGAAAGGTGATTTGTCACAATATGTGCTTGTGTTATCTCAAAATTTAGGGCCAAGTCTTGCAACCTTTACTCTCTTTTAGTAAAAAGCAACAAAGAGTCCTGTGGCACCGTAAAGACTAACAGATGTATTGGAGCAAAAGCTTTCATGGGTGAATGCCCACTTCCTCAATCTTTTAGTATTTCACTTTGCAACTCTGTTTCAATGGAACACCTGACAGAGTCAGGTATGGCTAAATGGGTGATATTGTGCAACCCTTACTGCTCTTTCCCCACTGAAAATTCTGACTCAATTCTGACTGAGTGGACTCCAGCACTAATGCAGCCATTTCTCACCTGCCTGCAGAATGGCCAGCATAAGGAATGGTGAAGTATTATGTCACAGATAAGTGGTGCAAACAAACTGTGCTCATCCTTTTCATGAAGAAACATTAAAAAATGATACCCTCAAGAGATGTGTGTTAGTAACCCACACCATGACTAATTACTTAATAAACTAATGAAGGAGAAATTGTTGCAATAAAATCCTGTTCTTCAATATTTAACCCGCTTTAATTATCGTGATCATTTAATCTCTTCAGTGACTAAAAATATTAATTCTCGATTAAGCACTTTTGTAAAAATATCCAAGGTACATCCAGAAATGTGATTTGTCTAGTGACGCAAAATAGTTCTCTGCTGTACAGACAATGTAAATACATTTTCCATAAAGCCATGTAAACACCCCTTTGCATGACTTTCCCTGTACAAGTTCAGATGAAGAATTAATGTTCCAGCTGATGAATTCCCATCATAGTCTCTTGGTTGTCATTATGTGTAATGTCAGTTTAATATCCGCAATGTTCTCTGTTTCCAGGAAGGTATAAAAATAAATAAAAAATAATAGTTTGGCACATATTAGGAAGGTTATCATTTTAATAGCAAGATGAATTAGCATAGTGCAGATGTTATGCCAAGAGCTGTGTGCATAAATGATTTTTCAGTTCACTGGCAGCTCTGGAAAAGATAGATCAGGTTGACCCTAAAATGATTTTTTTTTTCAATTTCAGTGAATCAAAACATTTTGCTTTTATTTAAAGTGCTTTAATGTTTGTTAACTAAAACTGAAGGGAATTTTGAAACAAGAGGCCATTTTGAATCAAAGAATTTCAATGTTTCATTTTGAAAATGACTAAATGAAACATTTAGACTTTGGGTTTTTTCTTTTAGTTTTTTACACAAACAATTTGGTGAACCAGAAATGAAATTGTGAAATGTTTCTGTCACCAAACCTTAATTTTTTTACTGGAAAAAAATTGCAGCTGAAAATTTTTGCCCAGCTCTAGTTACATCAGGTTTATCAGTATCAGGGCTGGAATTCAGGACCTAAGGTTCTAAAAATATGAGCCTCAACTGTCTGAGCTAAAAGGCTCAGCTCTCTTAACTGGGGCTGTAGCAGCCTCATAAATATCTATGTGGCCTAGCCACCACATTGTGGAACAGAGAGCCACACCAAATGAGTGTGGGTTGCACTAGCAGGTGTGAGATCCATGAACTCTCCTCTTCCTCACCATGTTTTACTTAGGTTCTTCTGTCAGCTCAGCTGCAGCTTTTGTGCGCAGTTCACTCAAATCTCTCAAACTGAGCAGCAGTGAGATGGATGCTGTGTTTGGATGCTAGACCTTCAAAGAATAAACATCTGGCTGCTTCAGGGAGTGGAGCAGGCTATTCACTAGGTGTCACATTTCCATCTGAGTGTTGAATTAATGCTAAAGTTGTGTTAAAAAGTGCCTACTGAAAGTTCTCTCATGAAATGAGATGTAAAACTGAGGTCCGGACTACTAGTTATCAATGATTACACAGTACTCTTTGCAAGGCAGGAAATATAAATTCTGGCTTCCTGGTGAAATCCCATTTTATATAATTCCATTCTCTTTCCTTAAAATCACCCCCTCTGTTTTAGTTGAATAAGGGTGTTCATCTTCAATCCCATCCCTAAAACATTACACTGCTTTGTTGTGCATGGTTAAACAGGAGCATCTCCCTCCCAACAGATGCTAGGTTTGACTGGTAGGTGAAGAGATTCCTGTGATTAGTTTGTGTATTAGTTTAAGTTCTGTATGATAGGAGCTGCTACTGGCATATACAGTAAATGTGGGACATTATTAACTTCTTCCTCCACAAAGGAAGAGCAGATTGTAATCTCAATCACTGTGCTATAATTCTTCAGTAACTCTTCCACAGAAATTGATTGTCCAATAAACCCAATGATCTCTCTGTTGTCTGACTTTCCCCATATTGCAACAATAAGAACTGAGTTCTGTTGCTGTGCCAAAGGGGTGGGGGAAGAGGCAGTGAGCCAGCACACAGAGCATCTGATTGGAATCATATTTCTATGGAAAAGTTACAGACGGGGTTATTAAAATCTTAGCCTGCACTGCTGTGTGATAAATGAGATAATGATGACACGTGATTCCAATTTGTACTAATTATACATTATAAAATGGAAGGTGGTAGCCAGTGGGTATTCCTGCTGCTGCACTACTTACTTCAGAGATTTTCCTCTTTGTCAGTGGTGATCTATATATGATATTTCTGAGGGTTTTTAAACATTTTTTGTTGTTTCAGTTTTATAAAGAGATATGAAACTAGACACTTCTGTGAGATATAATGCATGGAGTTCATTGCTTTCTTTCATTTGATATGTGAAAATTCATAATAAACCCCAACTTTTCTAAGCAGCAAGTTCCAAAGGCAGTGAAGTGTGGTTTGGAGGAAGAGTCCAGAGTTGGGGGTCTAAATTCTGTCTGTGGCTCTGCCACTGAGTCAGTGTGGGGTTCTGGGCATGCCGCTTCACCTCTCTGCGCCTCTGTAGGAAAATGGTCTTGTGGTTAAGCCTGTCTTGAGCAAATAAATGAATCTTTCTGTGCCTCAGTTTTCCAACAGTAAAATGGGGATAATGTTTTTCTGTCTCAAGGGGGTGTTTTGAGGATAAATACATTGATGTTTATGAGGTGCACAAAGTACTCTGGTGCCTGTGACCTAGATCATTTCACCATCTGTAAAATGGGGACACTTTCCCGCGTGCCCCACAGGGCCATTGTAAGCATTAGTTAGCAAATGTTCCTAGCACAATTCAAACATGTAGATGTAGGCCTGTTTCTGATCTATTTCACACCAGTGTAAAGCAGGAGTAATCAATGTACTAGATTGTCAGCTGGGACTGATATACACTGGTACAGGTTAAAGCAATCACTCTATACTTGTGCCAGCAGCCAATGGCCTGTTACAGCAACCAGAAATCATACACAGACACTTTGGGACACCCATTTCTCTGGGGTATATCCCATGCACAAGCTGCAGGGAGCTGAAGACTGAGGCATATGCTGGCAATGCTCTGGTAGCAATTTGTGATCCAAGGACCTTGCCACGCTGAGATTCGGTAAACCAGCTTCAGAACAACTTTGTGTTAGTAGAGTAGCTCAAAGCTGTCTTTATACACTAGAGAATCTAGCTCAATGGATGCCTCTGGTATAAAACTGTTGAAAGCGATATCAGAATCAGGTGCATAAACCACTATGTAAGTGCTAAGTATTAGTAAGGTTAGTTTTAGCGTCATAGCCAAACTTCACCTATGCTGTTGTTTTCTGCATCTGGTGTGTATTTTATTAATTTTCCCTCTGTGTCTGTTTTGTTTTCAGCCTATGTGCTGACACAGGACTGGTTTTATTTCCAAAAGAAGAGTCTGCAGAACTGCACAGTGCCTGATCCAAACAAACACTTTGATGTTCCTAGCTGGACTACGTAGGTAATAAACTCAAAATATGTGTATTCATTTTATTTGATTTTCAGTAAACAAATGATTGTCCAGAAAATATTGTTTGTTCTGAGAAGTAAGGCTCATTTGGAATCTGTGGGAACATTTGATCATTCACCCTAACTTTGAGACAGGCTGCCTTACCACATAGTATTATGTATGTCATCTTGAATACATACTTGCATGTCCCTCTGGGCCTCCTGCCAGATCTTCTCTGAGAAGAGCAAAGTACAATGGTAATGTTGATAAGTGGGGGGAAGTTTATTGTAGAAAATTCCTCCATTGTATTCTACTAATTAATTTTGAACTTTTGTGTAAGCCTTGCTAGAGTACTTTACAGGGCTAATTTATAATGCCGCCTCTAAATTCAATCAAATCTAAGAGTTTAGCTCCATAGTTCACCTACAGGACTTCCCCGCAGCAGAGTTGATTTGATTGTTTAGGTCAGAAGTAGAGTGAGGTTGGAAATATAGGAGATTCAGGCCTTGATACTGAAATGAACTGGATGCAAGGATTTCCCCATGCAGTTACCCTTCCCAGCTGGGAGCCTTAATCTGGTATACCTTCAGCAAGTCAACTCCTAGTGTTGCGAATATAGATGGACAAAGGACTGGGTTGTCCTGAATAAATTGGAGCAGTATATCTTAGCTTTTTTGCCCCAAGATGTCTCTTTCTTTCTGCGTCAGTAGCAGGAACATTTAAATAATCTCCTCTGGCTATTAAGGTGAACCTGAATTGCAGAGTTCACGTCTATGGTTTTGGTATTCTTTCTGTTATTCGCCAGGGCTTTCTGTAAAACTTCCCCTTGATAATGCTGATATTGTGGAATTGTGCTATGTGACAAATATAGCAGTGTCTTAAAAGCTTGTATGCAAATACACACCCTTTTTTTACATGTAAAAAGGTTCCTCCCTCACATACCTGCATTGAGAACTACAGCACTGATAATATACTATGACTATTTTGTGAAATGTGTAAGATTCTAGCCACTGCATTCAGTTTGGAGAAAGCATCTGACCAAGCTGTAGCATGAAAGCATGTTGATGGCACATCAGCTAAATCTTGTGGTTTCAAAACTAGCAATAAGCTGCTGAAATGAATCCTGAAGCAAGGCTTACCCCTTGCTTCCACATCTTGAAATTAGGGCATGGTATCTTGCATACAGTAGCACAGCTGGCATCCCTAAATTACAATTGTTTTGGGCTGCTAGCTGCTCAAAATTATATCAATCTATTTGTCAGCACTAGTGAGATTTTTTTCTTATATGTAAAGTTTCAACAGCAGTGGCAACTATATTATGTGTGTTTACGTACATACATACATTCCTTTATCTTTCTTTTAATCTATTCACTGATCAACATTAGTTGTTCTGTGTTGATATCCTTTTTAAATTACACTTAAATTTATTAATTTTATTAATGTAATTAAATTTACATTTTTTCTTTTGATGGCAATACCATTTGCCCCCAATCAAAAAGGGGCTGGTTTTCCTTGTGAGTGAGTGAGACGAAGCTCAGATTGTCTCTTGATGATATCCACAAGCCTCTTATTGACCTTAATAATAGCCGGGCAGGTCAATGATCTCAGAGGAAGGTGGGCATGCAGGGAATTTGAAAAAGAATAAATCTCCCTTTCTTCTGGGTTTCAATGACATCACTTTCACCCATGTGTGTGGTCTAAAAAAATATGCTGCCTAGATTCAGAGAACTGTGACTGAACTTGTTCTGAACTGTGAATATTTTCAGTGTAAAGAGAATGTTATAGATGCAAGCTACAGCTGAACTTATATAGCACATTCCTGTTAGTTTCATGCAACTCACATCTCTCCGGCAGATCACTATGAAGACAGTAGAAAAACCAAAATCAAAGCAAAATTTAAAGGGCTAAGGCATGTAACCATGTTGTCCAGTTAGTAGAGATGTATAAGTCAACAAATCTTTCAGAAAGCCAGAAGCAAGTAGTAATTCTTCTGACTGTAAATTAGATAAAAAGCAGATACCATTAGTGCAAAATAATGGAAAATTTATTGCTTTTAATGGATTACATGTATAAGGAAATAATAAAATAATGTGTTGTACTCCTTACAAAAGTGCAGCACATCAGACAGAATTTGTCAGCTCACCAGCACTCATTGCATTATGTAAAAAGCAAGATAAACAGAATCATTTGACACACACAGTTTCATTAGTTATACCATTTGGTATGTCTGAATCTCAATTCTCTCTTCAAGTTTAGATGTAATGATTATTAAGACATTTTCATTCTGCCTTATCACAAATACTGTCTATACTTTAGGAGCTTTGGATGGATCTGTTAAGGTTTCTTGTACATAATATAAATTTCTATTACAAATAAGTAAGAGGAAGAATAACAAAAGTGATGTCATTCTTATGAATCCCTGAGCTATGAAGGGGCTGCACAGAGAAGGACCAGAGCTAAGCTACATCTTTAGAAAGTTGATAACATGTTCATGTTAATTTTTTAAAAAGTATTTTAATACTTTTAATATTTATTTGTAAAATTAATTTTGTTCCATATAAGCAAAAATATCTTCTCTTTTCTTTTTCAAATACATTTAAAATGCATCTACTGAGAATTCTAAAAGTCAGTGAGGCAATATACTTTTTATTTTTTCTCCTGGTAGTTTTGCTCATCTACAACTAATATGTTTTATGGCGTGTTAATAATAAGTTAGGCCATATGAGTTTACAGTGTTAAGGAAGAATTATCCAATTTATATTATAATATAATTTGTATATATGATTATTATGAGTTTACACTGTTATTTGTTGCGGTGAAAGTAGCTGTTTGTTGGGCCAAATCCTATAGATCTTAATTGCTTTTTTTTGTTTAGTCCTTACTTGGGCAAAACTCCCATTTGGCTTCATTTGAGTAGGAACATCAGAACTGGAACCATTATGTTTGCATGTCTGGACTGGAGTATAAGGATAGTGACCCATCTGGGATGTTTAGGAAACTACTGTGCTTGATAAAGATGATGCTTGACTTGAAATTAATTTCCTTTGGGTTTGTATCCATCTTTGGTTATTTCATTTGGTTCAAGCAGAAGCTATCATTAGTGTGAGGTGTTCAGAGAGCAGGGATATGACTTCATAAGAAACTAATTTAGATGACTTACATTTTGCAGTAAAAGAACACAAAGTAGTAACTGTAAGTATTATGGAGCATCTTGAGACAGATGTACTTTTTGTGGTATCCATACATTGGTATTCTAAAGAGATTTGTGGCCAGCATCATCTGTTTAGGTAGATTATGAAAATGCTGATACACTTGAATTGAAGTAGGCAGAACACATTACCCTTAACTGGAATTTTCCCAGAGCAATGTTTTAACATCCTTATTCTTACTCAGTGTGTATCATGGAATCTTAAATGATTGGAACTAGTAGGTATTCCATTAAATCGGAAAAACAGCAGTTTTAGCAACACAGTAAACCCTGTTCTATTCAGTTGCATATTTTCAGTATGTGGAAAGAAGAGTACCGCCTTTTTGAATTATAATTTCAACTTCCTGTAGCCCTTTTGGAAGTTTTGAATTCATGTACTAATCCTGCTTAACCTGTGAGGACTGACCACTTCACAGGAAAATGTGGTATTTGAGATATAGGCTGCAGGAACAGCATAATTTCCATAACCACTTCAAAGGAAGTACCTTATAAATAAAATAGGTTTCCCTTGGGGGTTACAATACCATTTCCTTTATCATTTTAATTGTCTTAAGTTAAATAAAAGAGTCCAGAGAGCCTCCCTCCCTGGGGAAAACACTTTATTTAAGTTCTAACACTACATTATTTTTATTAATTGGAAGCATTTTGCTATCTATTTAATCTTTTATCTTTCATTTTGCATATAATCAAAAATATGTTCGTTGCATTAAAGCTCCTTTCTTAAACACGTTCCTATTTAGTATTCTGGCTCTTTTTATTCAGTGCACTGTTACAGCTCAATTTGCCTGGCATTCTCCATTTCTTATTGTCTTCTTCTTAATATTATTTAAAGCCTTAAATAAAATGAATACTCTTGTATCAGAGAAGACTGCCCGTTGCCCTGTCTTTCCCCATCATAAATATTCTGGTTTATGGGACTGGAATTTTTGACCATGCCAATATATAATCTCAAAAGGACAGAAGGACGGGCTTTTTTTTCTTTTTTCTTTTTTGGGTTGAGAGCTCCTTACTCTCTCATTCCAGCTATTCCAAAATTCATATATTGCTCCTTTCAGGGTAAAGTTATACTTACGCAAAGTACACTAATAACTCTCATCCAGGAATCACATTAAAAACCTGGAGTAAGCATTGCTGTCCTCATTTTACAGATGGTAACACTAAGGCAAAAAGAGATGTAGGGTATGTCTGTACAACAGCCGAGAGGTTGTTGTGCAGGACAGACGCACTAAAAATAACAATGTGGCCGCAGCATCACGAGTAATGGCTCGTGCTAGACTCCTGAGTTGGGCTGGATTGTACTCAGGCAATGTAGCCCAAGCTGCTGCCAGGGCCGGCTCCAGGCACCAGCGTAGGAAGCGTAGGCCAATTCAAAGGGGCGGCACTCCGTCCAGTATCGGGGCGCCACGTCTGGGTCTTCAACGGTTGCCGCCGAATTGCCGCTGAAGAGGAAGAGAGGGAGGACCCGCCGCCGAACTGCCGCCAAAGAAGCGGCGTGATTTAGCTGCCACCGAAGTGCCGCCGCTCGTCGTCTTCTTTTTTTTTGCTGCTGCTGCTTGGGGCGGCAGAAAAGCTGCTGTACTTGAGCTAGAGCACTAAAAATATCACTTTAGCCAGGGTAGCATGGACAGTGGCCCAGTCTAGCTGCCCAAGTAGGTAACCAAGACTAGGTAATCAATTTATAATACCAAGCCTTATGTAATATTCACAGCATTGCAATATGGCTATATTTGGAGATAATCTAAGCATGTGAAAAGCTCACAGAAGCTGAAACAGCTTGTACAATAGAAGCTGGACAATCCCATGTTGGGGACCTATTCCCACTCCAGAGTCAGCTAAATCAGCCACTAACCCCAAATTAATCCCCTTTCATGTTTTAAAAAAGCTTTTGGTTTGGTCTGAGGAGTACTATTGTGTTTGTTTCAATGAATAATTAGTTAATCCATTTCCCTGTAAGGAAAAACCTCTGCAACACAATATTCAGCACTATCAAAATCTAACACAGGCTAACGCAGCCACATTTTCCTCTCACACTGCTATATAATTTCATTATAAATGCAGGTGTTAAGGCCAATACTAGTGTTAGTGCCAACAAGCAATGGTATCACAGCTTGTCAGCATTATGTAAATTAAATCACTTTGGCTCTGAGACCCCCCCGCACTGAAATACATTCACTATTTGGAATGCACACAATGTTTTACTTCACATGGTCATTAACAGGTCTAACTGACACCAAACACTTTGACACATTTGTACATCTAAAGAATATGTCTTACTATGGGGAAAAAAAACAAGACACCTTTTTAACATTCCTATGTGTTGGTTATTATTATGGATAGGGAGTGGCCATTGTATTGATTCCAAATTGCTTCCATTTTGTAATTCCCCTATAATTTTGGAGAATTGGTTTGTCCTGTAAATTGTCATCTTAGCACTGAAGGGAAAGGAGAATAGTTTTGCATAACCAGACAGATAGGTGGGGGAAAAGGGGCAGAGCAAATCAGAGAGATTTGGGGGTTGGGATGAGGGTGGGGAAGGGAAGAGTCAGAGAGAAAATGGAGGAAAACAGGGAGGAGAGAGAATCGAAAATATGGGATTGAAAAGAGAGAGGGAAATTCTGGGTGGGAGTCAGAGTGATAAGGCACTAGAAGGAGACCAGAAATAGTGGGGAAAGGGTGGAAGGAAAATAATCTCTAGAGAAGGAAATGAGGTAAGGGCAAGTCAAACTTCCAGGGAGAGAAACATTGTGTAAAAGTAAAAGTAAAACATTGTGTAACTTGGGAAGGGGAAATAGAGGGGTGATGATTCCTTGTGATAGTGCCTAAGAGGGAAATAGGCCTGCCCCTTGCTCCCCCTTCAAAACATCTTTTAGCCCTGCCAGAAACCCCCAGAGTGGGTAGGCAGGCAGGTCATCATGCTTATTCCCTAAAAGAGGATAACAGTTAGGGGAAGCTAGGGTTTGTTGACGGAATGGGTTGGTTTTGTAGTGGAGGATCCCGGTGGTTTTCATAGATACAGATGTGAATCAGAACACCACCTTTCTGGGGAAGGAGGTGGACAAGTAAACCTGGATTGTGGTGAGGCCGAGAGATGACATCACTCTTAGGCTATGTCTACATTTGAGATGGGAGGTGTGAGTCCCAGCTTGCACAGAGTACCCACACTAGCGCTGCTCGAACTAGCAAACTAAAAATAGCAGTGTAGTCTTGGTTACCTACTTGGGCAGCTAGACTGGGCCACTGTCCATGCTACCTTGGCTAAAGTGATATTTTTAGTGCTCTAGCTCAAGTACAGCAAGCGTGCTTCCTATCTACCCAAAGCTAGGAAGCATGCTCCCAGCTGCAGTGTAGACATACTTAGAGGGAAGCATAAATGAGATGGTGACCTTAACTATTCAAAAGTTTATTTGTTTCCTTCTTTCCAAGTATTTTAGCTTTGTAAATGATGTGATAGGTAAAAAGTAGTTATCAATGGTTTGCTGTCAAACTGGTAGGACATATCTAGTGTTCATTTCACTGGGCACATATTATAACGTTAATTCTTCAGTATCGGGTTCTCAGGGATGATCCTGGGAGATGCTGAGCCCTCTTATACTCCAAGATGCAGGTAAATCAGCACTTCTCAGGATCAGACCCAGAATTACTGTGAATGCTGTGTTAAGAAAATTATTTGCATAAGACTGAAAAAGGTTAGAGAAGATTATTTCAATGTTCAAAACAATTTGAATTCCGCTTTTCTGATGTAGCACAGAGTTACTTTCTGAGCAACAAATTACTTAAATGAGAATACTGAATAGGTGAAATTAATAGTTTCAGAACAGATGAAATGGGGCAAATTTGGTCCTGATTTATGTTCCTCCAAATCCACTGATGTCACTTGAGCAAGAGAAGAGTTTGGCCAATACATTTGCTTTCACCTGTAATCAGTTTTGTCTTCGGTGCCTTGACATTTAACACTGGTTTGTGGTTTGTGAGGCATTAGCTGTTAATAGTGGTACAATTATCTCTATGGAGCAAATTCCTTCCCTCTGACTTGTACCATGACTGCAGTGCAATTTTATTCAGTTGATAGAGAAAACTATGTTAAAAGATTGATACCAAAGGAAGGAGAGATATGATTCATGCACGGACATGTAAAACTAACAGTTTTCTATGTTTGTTTCATTTCACTCAGCCTCTCCATCAAGTTAACAACAATAATTTCAAAATGCTTTGGAACTAGCTTCAGGATTTTTTTTTTTTAAACTTTCAATGGTGGGAGACTTGACATTGATACGTTGGTTGGGAAGTAAACCGAAGCATAATAAAATAGTCACCAAGAAACTCTTGAAGGTTTAGAAATCAAAGCTACTTATGGACCTATTCTCCAGGAACTTATATAATTCTATTTTGAGTCCCATTGTACTTTTGGCCTTCACAACATGATCTGGCTAAAGTTCTACAGATTGAGGGTATTGTGTGAAGAAGTATTTCCTTTTGCTTGCTTTAAACCTGCTTCTTGTTAATTTCATTGGATGGCTCCTGGTTCTCGTGTTATGTGAAGGAATAAATAAACACTTCGTTATTCACTTTCTCCACACCATTCATGATTTTATAGACCTCTATCATATCCCCCTTAGTTGTTTCTTTTCCAAGCTGAGAAGTCCCAGTCTTTTCCATTGCTCCTCATATGGAAAATGTTCCATATCCCTAATCATTTTTGTTGCTCTTCTTTGTATCTTTTCCAGTTCTAAAATAGCTTTTTTGAGATGGGGTGACCAGAACTGCAGGTGGTATTCAAGGTGTGGATGTACTGTGGATTTATATAGAGGCAATATGTTATTTTCTGTCTTATAATCTATCCCTTTCCTCATGTTTCCAAACATTGTTAGCTTTTTTGACTGCTGCTGCACAGTGAGCAGATATTTTCAGAGAACTATCAACAATGACTCCAAGAGCTGTTTCTGAGTGGTAACAGCTAATTTTGACCCCATCATTTTGTACATGTAGTTGGGATTATGTTTTTCAATGTGCATTACTTTGCATTTATCAATATTGAATTTCATCTGGCATTTTGTTGCCCAGTCACTCAGTTTTATGAGATCCCTTTGTAACTCTTCTCAGTCTGCTTTGGATTTAACTATCTTGAGTAATTTTGTATTGTCTGCAAATTTTGCCTCCTCACTGTTTACCCCTTTTCCCAAATCATTTATGAATACGTTGGACAGCACTGGTCCCAGTACAGATCCCTGGGGGACACCACTATTTACATCTCTTCATTCTGAAAACTGAAATAATCCTCTCCATGGACCGAGGAGACAAATGTCTGGTGACCAGGGTGGGAGGTCAGTGAAGATATCTCCTCTGTCAATGGCAGCACATCTCCTAGAATAAACTTGGTACCAGTTGAGAGGGGGCAAAAAACAGCATTATGACCTCACACTTTACCTAGGTTTAAAATGATCTCTAGCTCTAAAATGTTTTAAGCATCATTTCTTTTTACTCACAGGACATAATAATTCCCATTTTATTTTATATAAAACATTTGAAATGTTCCTGAGGACCTAGTTCTAAAATAAAATGTGCAGTGTCAAACTAAAGCCTGAGGGATGCCTAAGGCAGGGTATTCAAGGGCTCCCCAGAGGCTGTCTGGAAAGATCACTAGTAAAGCTATAAGACAAAGAATAACAATTACTGTAGCATGGTGACAAGGAATCTGAAGTAATGACCTAGCTGCTCTCAGCTTAAATTCAAAATTTGAAATCTGACCAAGTGTTTTGTAGATTTAGTTTAGGCCAGGTCTACACTACCGCAGTAGTTCGACGGCTGGCAATCGAAGTTCCGGGTTCGATTTATCGCGTCTGGTCTGGACGCGATAAATCGATCCCGGAAGCGCTCGCCGTCGACTGCGGTACTCCAGCTCGGCGAGAGGAGTACCGCGGAGTCGACGGGGAGCCTGCGTGCCGCGTGTGGACCGCGTCTGAACCGCGGTAAGTTCGAACTAAGGTATGTCGACTTCAGCTACGTTATTCACGTAGCTGAAGTTGCGTACCTTAGTTCGAATTTGGGGGTTAGTGTAGACCAGGCCTTAGTTTGTCTCTGAGGCTGTTTTTTAGCATCTGCCTCAGATATTTTTTCTCTGAATCTAGAGGTCTGTGCTGCTATAAGTGGGATGCCGAAAGCCTCTTAAACTCACTTCTCCTGCATAGTTGTTAGGCCTTTCCTGTGTGACTGTCAGATTGCGGTCCTGCAAGCAACACACACTGTGCAAGAGAACACTTGTTGGTTTTCAGGTAGGCTCCAGACAACCTCCCTACACTAACTGTTCTTAGAGAGACTGAAGGTTGATTTAACACCCTGGCGTGGTCTGCATGAAATTCTCAAACACCTGAAGATTCATCTGGTCTAATTAAAACCTATTAGCCTGATCCTCATCTGATGTTTACCAGAATAGCTCCATTGATTTGTGAAAAGGAGACCTGAACATCCAAGTCTTGATATACAGCTTGTGGTGATTTTTTAGTGTTTTAAACGGAACTTCTGTCTCTCTTCTTGATGAATATTTAGCCAGATCTTCAGTTTGTGGTAATCTAGATAGTTTTCATAAGTATAATAACTACTTCTTTGAAACTGTCAGTGAACACAAGGTATAATTTAAAAGAACTAGCTGAACTATATGTCACTGGGGAAACAAACCAGAGACATAGTTTTCTGTTAAATTTTTCTTGTAATGTGCTGCGGACCATCAAGCCGCATATTGGCCATAACACATTATACTGTTACTCCTCTCTCTACAGCGAATAGATGATTATGCTATTTCTGGACAGGAGATACACAAACTATATGCAGTAGCAAAGAAGAGAGTGTAAAGATTGTTTTAAAGAGAGACAAAGAGGTTTTACAAGCATATATGTATTATTTATCAATTTTAGTAAATAGGCTTCAATATGCATTGAGATGGAATGTGGCTGTTCAGATTTATTCCTTCCTGTAAAGTACATATCAAGGGCATGCATCCTGATCTGTGCACTATAGGTTTCTGCATTGTAGAAGTATCTAATATGTCTTGTGTTATAGTTTTTCAACCAATAAGTTTAAAAGAATTAAATATATAAATGTAATCATACCACATGCGTTGCTCTGTCACCCTTTCCAGTGGTAGCCGGGCCACATGTAGAGCTGCTTGAGCCAGCTACGTCCTTGGCTAAAAGAGATGAATCTTTCAGCTCATGAAGAGGAGGCTCATATTTTTAGAACCAGAGGTCTCAAGTTCAATCCCCACTGCAAACACTTCACCCAGGGTCATGATGTTACATAAACACACATTTTGCTCCTCCATTTTGAAATCTTTTCCCAGGTATGGCTATAGACTGACTTCCTTTCGAGGTCACACGTAAATTAAAAGCTTAGGTGAAAAGATGGCATTTTTAATTATTTTTTTGAAAGGAAATGATATAATTTTGACATTTTATCTCAGGTTTTATACAATATACAAGAAACTTGATGTTTTGGTCACTGTGTGCCCATCCTTTGGACTTTGATGACATGAATAAGGGTTTGCAGGAGTGGGTCCATAACGAGGAGGGGATTTTGCTTTTAAAAATTATCTTTCTTGAAATGTTAATAGTTTAGAATAATGGCTTTGGGTGACTTAAAAAAGCCGGAGAAAATACCTGCCTCCTTTTTTGTCCTGAATTCTGCACAGATGTTGGTTGTACAGCAGGTCACTCCTAGCAAAGAGAGAGGCTGGCCTGTCATGAAAGGTAAAAAAAATAAAATAAATAAAACAAGCTCTGTTGAGCTGTTATGTGGGATTTGCAATTCAGATCAAATGATCTTGGGACATGAGGACTTATTCTTAGGAAACATGACATTTCATGTTTAATATCATGTAGCGTACACAGGGCTTTGGTTTTTTACAATTTTTATGAAAGACCACTGCATAATAAGCTACACAGAATTTAATCTACCTCAGAAAGATGAAAGGATGAGTTGAACCTGGCAGGATTTAAGCCTGTGCTTCCAGGGAGCGTAGATATTTCAGATCTGATGATTAGATCTTAAAACCACCTCCTCTGGCTATATATCCCTCTGAGGCATTGCTTTAAAAAAATCATATATCAACTACCTACACTTCTATGGATCAGTGTGGCTTCTCTGTCTTTCAGTGAGAGAAGCTGGAGGACTGTGAGCAGAGTATTTGCCAAAGAATGCAAACTCAATTTGACATTGGTTTACACTTGTTCTGTCCTTTTAGGTCTAAGATACTTGAGGCATAAATAATGATACAGCTTTGAACTTCTGCTAGTTCTTCCAATCCAAGGAACTCAAAACATCAGGATATGTGTTTCTTATATATCAGATTCAGAAAGTTCCCTGCTGGCTGAGGTTAAAGTGATAGAGTTTTTATTTTGGGGAGTTGGGAAATGGTGTGTGTGGGGGGAGGGGGGCATTTGACCTCAGGGCTTAAAACTAAAGGAATTAAAATATTCCATTTTTTCATACACTAATGAGCATAAAAATGGTAATGTAGAAAAATCAGTGAGTCCCCACTTCTGTTGTGTTATAAGCTTAATATTATAAATGATTATATTTTGTAACTGATATACATCTTTAATGTATAAAACCAATATAAGTCCTTTCAAAATATTAATCATGTACACAGCTCATGTTGTTGAAGCCATCTTTTTTGCCTGAAGTTTGACTTTGAACCTTAGAAAAATTGGACTTGATTAGATATTTTTAAGAGTGTTTAGTGTGGTAGGGCTTTTTAATTTAAAACATAAAATACATAAATATTTAAAATAAATCTTTCCAATGATGCCATTTGCGAGTTTCTCATATTTATGTTCATATCAAATAATGCTATAAATTAGTCATACCTAGAAAAATGGTTAAAAAATCAAAATTTCAAAATCCATAAGCATTCATGGCATTGAAACTAGTTGCTACTGTGAACTGTATATTTATTTATTCTGTTTTCAAAAGGAAATCTAAGAATTTCTAAACAACAATAGTTTTGGATAAAGTGAGATTGTAAATTGTTGGCTTCAGCACTATTTTTCTTCATCTATTTCTTAAAGAGTCAGTTTCACATTTAATTGCACATATAAGTTTACCACTTTTGTGTGATTAAAATCTTGTTACAGTAAGAATTCAAGATTGAAAGGAGGTGCAAAGTAACATCATAGGCAAACCTTTCCTCTTTAGTAATTTGAGTTGAAACACATCTCATTTAAAAACATAATTCAGTTGTGTTCTTGTTCACTTCCACACCCACGTTTTCATAATAGAGTTGACTATAATTGATGCAGTACTAGCTATCTTTGTGAACGCTGTGCAAGGCATTAATTAACAGTTTTTGTTTGTTTGATCTTTGGCTATTTTAAAGGCTTAAGTCTTCAACAGCCACATCCACCTTATTAATTTGAGATAGTTTCAATGTTTGGAATGGCATACCTATTAGATACTTGTAACTGTTATGAAGTAAGTGGTGTTTGTGGAACAGGGCAATGCAGAGGCATTCTAGTCAATAAGAGCTCCTGATATTGAGATATTGCATCTAAGGTCGGCACACTGCGTTCAGGCATGCAAAGGGAGAGCAGTCAATAGTCTACTCTCTCATTCCAAGCAGGGGCAGCTCAGATGACCTGTGTTCTGATGTTTTTCCCACCCCATTTGTGAGTCTAGTGCCAGCAGCAGTGCTACACATGCATTCCCTGTGTACAAGCATTGTGGCTGTGTCCATCCTTGGTGCAAATATGAGAGGCGGAAGGTACTTTGACACTTCTCCTTCCCCTGTTTGTTTATGCATTCAAAAATGGGCACAGCTGAGCTTTTTAAGTATATCTTAGTAAACAGCTTTTATCTCATGGTAATGCAAAACATTTCACTAACTCTGTCTGTATAGCTCCAGATAGATGAATTCCCCTTTAGGGGTAGAAAGGCAACATTCAACAGGCACACAGCATAACGCACCACAGTGGGCTAAGGAAATTTGGCCAAGGACATTACACTTAACTGCTACTTTTATGAAAAGTATCATGGGAAATTTAATGTCATCACAAAGCAGTTAATTTTTAATGTCTCATCTGATTTTTTTCCCCTCTGGAATAAAATGCATAGTAGTCACTCCATCTGCCTCAAGAATGGAGGTCTGATCCTGCCGGGATTTGAAGCTGAGTTCCAGGGGTTGTAGAATTCCAGCCCTTAGCCTTAGATGAACAAGATACATATGTGTGATTTTGTTTTTTTCAGTAGGGTTTGTCGGATTTAACTGGAGCTTTGATAGCCATTGATAGTGATTGGGTGTAAAGGTGTGGAGTAGCAATGGGAGCTCCAGGAGATATAATGGATCCTAGTGGTCAAGCATGGCTTGCTGTGCCTTTCTTGGACAGAACTGCTGCTCTCTGAACAGATCAAGTTATTTTACCCTCTGCTGATGGGGAGCAGGTTCTTCGCATGATGTCTGCCATTGTGCCTGGCTCGGCATACTGATACAGCGGTGTATGAGAAGGCTTTTTGCCAGTACTCCCACACCACAAGACTATGCACATTCTAAGCTATAATATCACCTTGAAGAACTCCATTTAAAGAGAGCAAACCTCCCACCATACATCAATGATTCAGAAAAGTATTCTACAAAAGGTGACATTATGAAGATTCTATTCAGGGCCGGCTCCAAGTTTTTTGCCGCCTCAAGCAAAAAAACTTTTCCCGCGCGCCCCCCCCCCCCCGGCCCTGCCCCAACTCCGCCCCTTCCCCACCCCATTCCAACCCCTTCCCCAAATCCCCGGCCCTGCCTCCTCCCCTGGGCGTGCCGCATTTCCCCTCCTACCCTTCCCTCCCAGGGAGAGAAGTGGAGCGGCAGCTGATTCGCACGGCAAGCCTGGGAGGGAGGGAAGGGAAGCGGAGTGGCGGCGGTGTGCTCAGGGGAGCAAGCGGAGCGGAGGTGAGCTGTGGCGGTGGGGGGCAGTTCCCAGGTTACTTCCTGCGGCCCTCCCCGCATACCCCACTGCCGCAGCTCACCTCCGCTCAGGGCTGGCTCCCGGCTTTTTGCGCCCCAAGCAAAACAAACAAACAAACAAACAAAGGATCCGGAGTGCTGCCCCTTGGAAAGTGCCGCCCCAAGCACATGCTTGGAGCGCTGGTGCCTAGAGCCGGCCCTGATTCTATTAATTTAACGTATGACTTCTTAGCACAGATAATCATTATTTGGTTAGAATATACAACCTCACAGATGTTATGGGTGTTGAGGTTGCTATACCACAGAGTTTTACATTGTATGAAATTACAGCCATCTAATACTGATAAGATTTCATTATTTCACTTGAATCATTGTATAGTAAAAACTAGTGTAAGGTTTTTGAATAGCAGTTGGGAAGAAAACCCTATGAACGAATACTATACTTTAGGCTGCTTTCTGATTTTTACACATGGATTCAGTTATTCAAAATGTATCACAAATCTTCTGTTTTATACACTATCTACTGTCATAGGACCTGAAACAGGAAAACAATGAAGCACATGCTTAAGCTTTTAATCTGGGCTTTAGCATGTGATAATAGGGATGCTTTCCTGAATCATGTCCATAATCCTTAATTCTAACCTATTAAGCAATAAAGTGCACAAAAAATATTTAAAAAATACTTCTGCATGTTTTTATGGAAGAAAGAACTTGGACACTTGTCAGATGTTATTCTATTCTATTTGAGATCATTTATTTGCACTGTCTGCCAGAAGCTGGGAATGGCCGACAGAGGATGGATCACTTGATGATTATCTGTTCTGTTCATTCCCTCTGGGGCACCAGGCCTTGGCCACTGTTGGAAGACAGGATCCTGGGCTAGGTTGACCTTTGGTCTGACCCAGCATGGCCGTTCTTATGTTCTGTTGAACTCCTCACAGTTGTAGCTCAGCACTATCCAGTAGTGCATTAAGCACTACACACAAGTAATATCTGTCATGTGTTATTTCTTCTCTGTTGTGGAGAGGATGTGAGAAGTGTGAACAGTGGAATGTTTTGGTAGGCATTTGTGTTAAATATATAGATTGTTATGTGTGGATATTAGAGAAGGCAAGGTCAAAGAAATTAGCCTTTTGTAGAATTCTTTTCTGAATCATTGATGTATGGTGTGAGGTGTGTGGTAGTCATTAGTTCCTGAGGAGTTCATTCCATGCCCTTGAGAAAACTTTGTCTCCTGCACTGATGAGCTCCACTCTTATTGTAGAAGGTTCTATTTTGCAAGAGAAGCAAAGTTGTTGACCACAGTCCTCATCCCAGAGCTTTAGTTTTATCTTTTAGATATCCTGGATCTAGGTCATTGAAAGAGCCTTGAAGATAAGGACCAAGATCTTGAACATGATTCAATATCCTATGGGAAGCCAATGTCAGGAGCTGGAGGACAGATTAAAGATGTGCACAACGCAGCCTGTGTTGCTGAGTGGACAGACTGCAGCATTCTGCAATAGCTAGAGTTTCCTTAGCATGGAATGCCCTGGTACAACACATTACTGTAGTCCACCCAAGCAGTGACAAATGTATCAAATCTTCCAGGATGGGACAGAGTCTCCTAGCCAACCAGAGATGATATAAAACATTATTCATGGATGCTGCTATGTGAGAGCTTAGCATCAGTGAGGAATCCAAGAGGACTCGTAAACTGTAGACTAAATTGACCAATTTTTTGGCGTGTACCTTAATGCAAAAGAGATTACACCAGGGTTATAAACTCTTCGAAATACTTTCCTCTTCCTACCAACATCACATCTGTCTTGTGTTCATCTTCAACCAGCTGTTCTTCATCCATAAGTTCATCTTGTCCAAGCATTAGGCCATCTTGGTGGTAGTGGTATGATCATATGTAGTGAGGAATAAGTAGAGCTGTGTGTCATCTGCATATGGCTGGCACTTGCCTTTCAATTCACTGTTGTATGCCACATTCTGTTGTGATTCCCTTGTTCTATTCCATATAAGCAATTTCCTTTTTTATTAAATTCTTTCTTATTTGATGATCAAATAATAATAATAATTAATAATTAATAATAATATTTTAAATTTATAGTAGTACAGTCATTTGTTGTTTTTTCTGACTGGGCAATACCACATCTAGTATTAGCCAAAGGTTACCTCTGGTTTCCCGTCCCTTGAAGTATGATTATGTCCTAAAAAGTGTCTTTGTAAAGTAGCATTGCAAGACTTCCTATTCATTGTGTCTCACTGATTTCTGTACCACATGTGTTCAGTTTGCAAGTCAAAAGATCTGTTTTGTTTTGATTGTTTTTCCCTAACTACCAGCTCTTGAAGACTCACCCTGAGCTCTGACTGTCAAGATGAGCTCTTTCCCTCTGATGCCTCGTCACCATTAATAGAGGTTCTGCAGATTATATGATTCCCTCAGAGACACCTGTGCAATCCGTTGTCTTCAGATGATGCCCTCAGTTACAAATGTGCAATCCCATTAACATTAGGGCTGTCTCTACACTTGCAGCTAGGGCTGTGATTCCCAGCTCAAATAGGCATGCCTGAGCTGGCTCTCATCAAGCTAACGCACTAAAAATAGCGGAAGAATGGGCAGCAGTGAGTGGCAGTATGGGCTAGCCGCTCTGAGCATGTAACCACAGGATCCAAGCAGGTTTCTACTCAGAGTGGCTAGCCTGTGCAGCTGCTCACCCCTGCCATTGATACTGTTGCTATAATATTGTTTTTAGTGTGCTAGCTCTCACCGAGAACATCTTCTTGAGCTGGGAATCACACACTCTCCCCCTCCTTCCCCCAGCTAGAAGTGTAGACATAGCCTTTGTGTGTTTGCACCAGTGTTAATGAGGGCATCATCTGGGTATAATAGTATTGCAGAAGTGTAGCTGAGTCTGTATCACTTTGAAATATTGTAGTTCCAGTAAGAAAGTTCAGAGCATTAAAAGAATCCCTTATTTTGCTAAAAAAATACTTTAGTCAGAAAAAAATGGTCAATAAATACTCATTAAGCAAAACTTAAAAATCAAAGGAGGAAACATCGGAAAATGATTCTGATTATATTCAGATGTGTGCTTGGGAATGCCCTTGTCTTTCTGAAAGGAGCCTCACTATCAGAGAGAACAGCTCCATTTCTTTTCATGGCTGTCTGATCTGAAGAGCGAACAAGGTATCCTTCCTATTAGCATACTGTCAGCAAACCCCAGAGTGTAGACACATTTCACATTTTGTGTAGATCATTACTAATAAACTTGGATTCCTGCAGTATAATGTTTGTTTTATTAGTTATGTTATCATGTCTATCTCTGGCACTGTACATTCATGTTCACATCCTTCTCTCTTATACCTTTTGACAGGCTCACCATAGTTACTGTATCTGCTTCTCATTCAGTCTAAGACAAATTCACAGCCCATCTGTGAGGGCTTAGAGTGAAATAGTATCTTTCTCCAGCTTCAGTCTTGGCCAAGCTGTCGTAATCGCTCATCGTAGGCTAAGTATGCTGTGCTTTCATAACATTCATGAGCCCTTTTAATCTGCCAGTGTTTTAGGACTGTGCCCTTTACTTTATTGGGGAAATGTTCAAAGATAGGGTTGGTGTAAAATCAAAAACCATATAACTATGGCCATTCAAGGCACAGTTCTGCTCTGTTACAACAGGGCAAGATCATTGACTTTTACTGCACTGCATTGGTATAACTGTGAGCAGAATTTGCCCTAAAGAAATTTCTAAGCAGTCGTATCCAAGTTTTCTGTGCAAATTGGTGCCTTTAAGGATTCAGATCCACTTAGCTATGCACTTATCCTCCTGCAAGGACATCTGGATTCTTTATCTGTGACCTTTATCTGAGCACAGTATATATCCTACTGCTTTTATCCCCCTATTCGGTATTGGCAATTATACATCTGCCTGGCTTGTACTGTTAACATATGCCATCATATCACAAGAGGATGGGGGGTGGGAGTGGGAGAGGAGCGAGGCCGCCTCCCCTTCCCCGCTCCTGACACATTGAGTAAAATTTTGCCTGCCGGTAAGTAATGCTACTGCAACCTCAGAAATATCTGTGAACATATGCCAGGCCAGCTTATCTTGATTATGTAAAGTTGTATTTACAGTCACTTTGTGGTTCAGTGATTGTGGGAAAGACTGGACCATACCTGTGTCAGTCCGGGTGTATGCTGGCATTGTTGGTTGCACATGACTGTCTGAACAAAATGTTCCGTGGCATCGGTATTGTACTAGCCTTGCCTTTGTATCTTTTAAAAGTGAATTCTCCACAGTTTACTGTAGCTACACCTCCCGGCAGCTTTCACGCAGTAAACCCCGGAACTTGCTCCTTTCTACTAATATGTTTTGTCTTTCTACTGTTGCATGCCCTTGTATCATTTTCTCTCTTACAGTGGGAAGCTTCAGCCTAATCATTACAATTACTTCAGATATATCATTAACAGCAACACAAGAGACAGTGATTTCATGTTCCCAGGTTTCCCCTCTGTTTCTTATCCTACACACAGTGACTCAGCCTCACCTGAATGTGGTTGGTGTTTGTGTGTGTGTGTGTGTGTGTGTGAGAGAGAGAGAGAGAGAGGGAGAGTGGTGGGGGGAAGGGGAAAGAGAAAAGAATAAAATAAACATTTTTTAACTTTGCTTTACTGTTTCCATTGGAAAGAGAGATCAGTGAAATTTTTTTATGTCATTTTCTTAATATTCTTTGACCACTTGTCACTTTACTCTATGCCCATTAGATTCATTTTATTTAAAATGGAATTGTTTTAGAGTTTTTGTCAGATCCTATCTGTACATGTATGCAGAGGGACAAATTCACTTCTTGAGTGGGCACAATTCCAAAGAGGACACATCTCCACTTATTTAAACAGAACTGGCCTACTTACACCAGCAGTGAGTTTAGCCCATTGTGTGTGGGGTTTTTTGTTTTTTTTTCTGATTATAATTTTCCAGTCTGATTTTTTTTTTCATTTTAGTTGGTCAGTTAAATGGTATTTCTACAATTTCTGATCTAGGATCATAGCAACTTTCCCTAAAGAATAAATTCAATTCTTTTAGAGCCCCATCCTCATGCTAGGGCCCAGCCAGAGCAGCTGGATTAAGCACTGGTCTTATGCGCAGGTGGTTTAGGAGGGAAAAAAGTAAGGAACTGTCAGAACCCCCCACCCCCACAACCCATGAAAGTCAGTGTGAGTTGAATCATACACATACTTCACTCAACTTCACAGTAAGCAGAGCTGGGCCCAAAACGTAAGTTCTAGATTCAGGTCCAAACTTAATAACTGACACCGACATAACATGGCTTTCACCTCCACTTAATTGCATGAATCATTTATTTAGGTATAATTTGCTGCCAATCACTAATTAAAGCTATTAATCCTGTCGGTAGTGGAATAAAAGTTTTTTAGACCATACAGCAGTATTATGTTCTCTTGTTAGCATCTTTATTAAATAATGACATTTTCAACCTTAGATGAATTTCTAAAAAGTGTACATCTGAAAAAAAAAATCCTATGTATATACAGTCATCCTTAGATACTTCAAAAGATTATATATGAAACATAGATAGGTTTGGAAGAGTTAGATTTGTATCACTAAATGCTGGTAAACGTGGATTTCACCGTACACACACAAACTGACAAAAATATTTCCATTGATAGTAATTGAAATTTACAGATAGGCAAAGTACTCAAGCAGCATTTTTCTTACTCATTGGAGTTTGATTTTAGGATATTTACTTAATATATTTTGGTGTGTGATGTTGACAATTTGTGTTTTAACAGTTAAAAAGCTTTAACTTTTTGAATCTGAATGTCTACTGTCAATAAATAGTCTAACTCTGCCATAATTTCCCTTAAATGTGAAAATATAGGTTTTTTTAGAAAGTGCTTAAAATCCAAAATTTTGTGCAAGCAGAAAAATTTAAATTGATAAAACCGAAAAAAACATTAAAATAACATCAACATTATCTCTTGAAATGATATATTAAAGAATTATTCTCCCAAGCCTAGACATAGAATTAATGGAGGGAAACTGCAATAAAGAAGGATACACTGTAATAACATACATTCAGTTCAGGCTGAAAGTTTGATCAGAATTGTTTATAGTGGGTTCCCTTACAAAGTTCCACCAGTTCTGGATTTGTTAGATTAACCTCTCATAGAATCCCTCATTTTAAAGATAGCAATTATCTCTAGAACCAGTAAAATCTTTCAATTTGGTTGAACTTTTTAGTGCATTCACTATATTTGCCTTAGCACTCACAATTTGTTTTAGATAACATATATAAACTATTCACCTTTATACTTCAAGACAGTATTGGGACTTCAGGAGAAACTTGCTACTCATCAAAACCAAAAAAGAAAATGCATTAAGACTCCAGGGTGAAGCAAAACATCTGCATTTCCCACAGATCTGGTATTAGTCACTGAGTAAAGGAGAATATCGATCTTGATAGGTCAATGGTCTAATCTGCTTCACCAAATTCTGTATTCCTGCTGAAGCATAATTGAATAATATGGTCAAGCAGTGCTTATTCAATTTCTATGTATTTAGTTCACTTAGAATCCACACTTCTACTAAGCCAAGTTTAGAATAACCTCATATAAATAACTAGCTATACACATCTAGCTGTAAAGGAACTTCTGCTTATGGATAAGGTGTTTTAGTGTCATGTTCATGCTCTGCCTAACTGCAATTGTTTCTATGAATTTTTTTTTTTTTTTTTTATACGTTGGACAGAAAAAAGTACAGAGATTTGATACATGGAAAAAGCAGTTATGGGAGCAATACTTGAGTAGTAGACTTTTTAATCTTGTGAATTTAGTTCTCAAATTCTATTGACAGCACAGATTGTATAATAACCTTTAAATTCACCATTTTGGATAACAACAAAACAACAGTAAGGAAGCAACACAAAAGCAGACAGACTAAGGGCTCAGTTCTGCCCTCTGCAACTCCCATTTGAGAGGGCCAGAGGCATTACTACATCAGCAGAGCCTGGCAGTGGCCCGAGGTACAAAGTCAGCTGGCACGAGAGTGGGTGCAGTAGCACAAAAGAACCATAAGCCTTCAGGCACTTGGGTGGGCATAGGGTGCCAGTACCATCTTGGAAGGCGGTATGGTCTTCTGGGTAATGTGCTGATTCACCACTTGCCTGCAGTGCTTCTTTCCTTGGCGCTACTGGTGGAGGATGGGGGAGGGGTAATGAAAGCTGTTCTCCTATGGCGAGAACTTCAAGGGAAGGTGGAAGCAGAAACAACAGCTATCCTGGGGTGCAGTGCCCTGGGGCGCAATGGGAGTCATTGGCAAAAGGAGGTATAATTTACAGTTCTTTGTGTAAATTGCATCCAGTGGACATTTCACCAGTGAAGGCCAGGGCACAGTTGGGTGTTAATACTGGTGTTTAGAGGTAAATTGGATCAATTTTGCCAAATTTTTAATAGCTGAGAGCACTAGTATTTAAAGAAAGGCGCATCCTCTAGTAAAAGGATGTATGTGTGATTTGTCCAATAAGTATACCAAATATTTGTCAGGTACCCATTTTACCTTTCTATGATACTGCCAGTCAGTTGGATGGGGAAAAAAATGATTCCATCATGAAAAGTCATTCAGAATGTACATAATTCAGAATATACAAGTACATACAGCACTGTGAAAGCATGTCCCTATGCTTTCATTATGTGTTATGGAGTTTTATCTACCAAATTATCATTAGAGCCAATGGGAGTCTTTGTTGCATTAACAACTCATCATATTACAGTCTTGTGGCTACAACCATGAGCACCATTTCACAAATGTACCTCTGAGGGCTCATGGGAGTTTTGGTTGCACAAGGAATGTTGAATGGGATCTATGTGTTCATTGTCACATTGATTCTAAAAGCCATGTGTATTCACCAATTCAAAAAGGCATTTTTGGATAACAGAAACTGCCAATTACTGTTCAGTAGAAGAGAAAATAATAATTAAATATATTCATATAGCCCAGTTTATCCCAAACACTATAGTTAAATTTGAGTAGATGTAAGAAAAACAAACATTCCTTTAAAATCTTTAATGTAGTAATATACTTTTATTTTCCCTTTTAATTTAAAGCAACGTGGACATACAGACAATAACAATGTTAGCCATTTTGGATTTTAAGTGATGCTGATTAACCTCAAACCTTTGAAGCCTTGATCCATGAGGATAACACATTTATTCTCAGGCTTCTCTCAGCCCTGGAAAGAAAAGTCCAAGGAATATAGCCAGGCCTGTTGTTTTGTTGTCTATAAAACCAAGAAATCAAAGCCATTTTGAGGAGAGAAAGATTAGACTTTTAATTAGGGGCCACAGGTTTGAGGCTACACAGCTGGGTCCGTATTCACTCCTCAGCCCAAAGTGAATGTCCCACTGATGACAGCAAAAGGCTTGCACCAGGGCTGAGGATAAACCATGTTCCTTTTCTAGTGCTAATCTTGTAGGGCCAGATGGTACCAAAAATCCCTCGGCCTGCTGGTGTGATGCAGAGTTGCATTGTGCCATGAAGGAGCTCTGAGAAAAATTGTGACTCCAAAGGCAGTTTCACAATCTGCATGCGCATGCAAGCTGCCTTTCTTTGGATGGTACAACCTGTTCCCATCTGTCTCGCCAGATGCGCAGTCTGATATGAGGGATGGGGCAAGCCAGGCTGTTGCCCCATCTCTTCACCACCCCCTCACAAACCTATGTGGAAGAACATGTACTCCCAGGATGCACTAGAAAAGCAAACTGTGTGCTCCCCAGCTGTAGGGACTGACACTGTAGCTGGTCGTTGCATGTGGGTAGAGGAAGTTTCCTTCCACTCCCCACCTATCTCTACACAGCCATGCTGTGGTCAGAGACAATCTGGCGTATAGTTAATAAAACTATTCTTGCACTCAGCTTCAGACAGAGGGGGGAAATGATGCAGGGTCCTTTTTAGACCAATACTCTATCTGCCCGTGGTTTATTTGGCCTTTTTGTGCGCCTAGAATTTTTTGAAAACCTGACCCAATCTAACTCTAGCCCATCAATTTCAGTTCTTTTAGATCCACATTTTGTATAAGAGACCTAAGTTTGATGAGCAATACAACTTGGTTACCTTGCAACTCCAAAGCAGCTGCTGATCGTGAATCAACTTCTGTTCTAGAAAGTCAGTCTTTGGGAAATATACTTATTGGACATTCCAGTCTAACTGCACTGATTAATAGGAATAAAATGCTTGTATATTTCCTCTTGGGAGCAAATAAGGGAAAGCTATAGCTGTAAACAAACTGTTATGTAAAATAACGTTTGCCCTACTGATTCCTGCTGCACTCCTATCTCAAGTTGCAAATTAAAAAGTCAGTAACCCACATGTATTTATGTAACATTACTACATTTTTATTCTTAAGAGAAAAAAAAACCTGAACCAATAATTTAATCAAACTGGCCCTGGATGAAAGCTGAACTTGGCCCAAACATTGCCTTCTTTTGTTTGTTTGTTTGTTTGTTCGTTTGTTTCCCTAAGATTTAATATTGTAGTGGTGTTGTATAAACATATTTGGGTTATTGAATTATTTTATTTGTAACTGGAGACAGTGCAGCAGGAATCAGGAGACAGAAGATATTCTGAGAGCAGAAATACTATTGAATCCAGCATCAGCAGCAGATGGTCAGTGGGACTCTTAGCATGATCAGACTTTGAGATACTGCTCCCACAATATAGTATCATTATTTCCAAAGTTTGCTATACATATGGATTCTGTGAGGATCTTGCATTTCTTAACCCCTTATATCCCATGTAGGCAGAGTTCAAAGGGGCTTTTTTCCCAGCAAAGCAGAAACTTTTAATATTTCAAAATCAGAGCTTGCAGACAGGGCCAGCTCCAGGCATCAGCGTACGAAGCAGGTGCTTGGTGCGGCCAATTCAAAGGGGCGGCACTCCGTCCGGTATCAGGGCGGCACGTCCGGGTCTTCAGCGGGAATTTGGCGGCGGATCCCTCATTCCCTCTCTTCCTCTTTGAGCTGCGGTGAATTGCCGCCGAAGAGGAAGAGAGGGAATGAGGGACCCGCCACCGAACTGCTGCAGAAGAAGCAGCGTGATTGAGCTGCTGCCGAAGTGCCGCCGCTCTTTTTTTTTTTTTTTCCCACTTGGGGCAGCGGAAAAGCTGGAGCTGGCCCTGCTTGCAGAACCTTGTAATTTGTTCTCTGGGGCCACCATACATCATATACTTCCAATGATAGTGTATAGAATGAAGCTCATATTTGTATGGGTGTTACATACTAATAGAAGCTGTGCTACTCACTGCTTTATAATGTGTCCTATGACGCATTTATGGTAGAACTTCCTTGATTCCTGTAATAAGTACATACCTGCCTATCCATTGAATCTTCACAGAAATAAACATGTAACTTTCTGTTGTGACAGCTAGAGCTGACTGGAGGGCAATTATTTGATTTCATGGCAACTTTCAAGGTTTCAGTGTTTGTTTTTGTTCCACATTAGAACAAAACAAAACCTTTCGGACATCTTTGCAAAAAAAAAACCTATTCCAGAATGTCCATTTTCCAATCGAAACTGGAGCTTTTCAATTCGGGATGTGCATGTGATTCACTCAATAGTCTGATGCTTAGTATACTGGCTTGTGAAAGACCCAGGTACAAGTCCCTGCTCTGCCTGACAGAGCAGGGTTTTTCATCCCAGATCACTCTGATCCAGACAAAGCAGGGACTCAGATCTGGGTCTCAGACATTCCAGGCCGATGCTCTAGCCAGCAGTGTATAGAGTGTGCATTTATTTCTCTCTCCCTCTAGAAACTGATACGTCTCCATGAAATGTTTCAGCTTTAGCAAAATGAAACGCTCCCACTAGCTCTAGTGACAGCCCCATACATCCCTTGTTCTCCATATGTTTGTCTGGTTTTATGTACCTCATAAGTATCACGATTTTATTCACCCTGTCTATAAAGTAAACAAATAAAAGGTAAGAAAATAGATAGAACGGAAGCCAAGTTCTTAGCCCATTTTTGAGATTCACTTACACTAACTGATAAAGTCACTTGTCCTTTAAACTATAAAATTCAGAGCACAATTAAAGTGGATATATATAATAAAGACAATTTAATTAGAAATCTCAAATAATATCTCAAATAATATCTCGAGATTACAGCACTAAAATTAAACCTATATTGCTTTTTATGGGCAAAGAGAAAACCAAAACTTAAATTTATGAAATTATATGCTTTAATATGGGATATTTAAAACTCTCTAATCTTAGGCTTTATCAAATGACATTTAATTTATTCCAGATGCTAAAATTAATCTTCCCAAATGTCAATACCCATACATTAGGTAGTCAGAGAACATAATACTGTATAGCTGAAGGATTTCTGAGTTATTGAATACAGATTTTTGGCACTTTTTACATTAGGTGGGACATTATCTTTCATATGGGAATGATTTTCTGGCTCTTCCAAATCCACTTATTCAGACCTTTTCAGTTATACCTAAACCTGCTTATGTAGCTGCTGAAATATATACCCAATTTATTGATAATGCTAATTTCATTCCTATCTTATTTAAACAGGCACAGGAAAAAGATGTGAATAAGTAATTCTCAAAGGAAAAAATATCACTTTTTTTGGAATCTGATATGATTTTAAAAACAATGAGATGCAAATATGACATACTTACACTTCACATTATTGCATAGAATATACTGAATCCAAATAAGATAATGCAAAATGAAAATGAGAGGCAGTGTTGTCTGCTGAAGAGAGCACAAGTCTTTAAATCAGGAACTTTTCAATTCTAATTCTGACTCTGCTAATAGCTTGCTATGTAACTTTTGGCAAGTCACTTAATGCTTATACATCCCAGTTTGTCTGCATGGGGCCAAAACATAAGTGATGCAAAGGAGTACACTTTCTATTCTCTTCCAGTGATCTTGAATCTCCCCCCTGCACACTTCAGTATTTTCATATTTTACTTACTGACACTGCATTCTCAGGGTATAGTTTTCTGGATGTATATTACAGACACAGATGTGTCAAAAACAAAACAATGAGGATTTAGCAATATGTTAAGTACTTGTATGTGCATACGCAGTACAAAATAGCAGCTAGCAGAAGTTCAAATTTCTGAACATAATTTAGAAAAAATGTTGAGCATGCAATGATATATTTTTGAAAGTTGGAGTCAATTAATTTTTCTAGACACCTTTTAATTAGCAAATTCCTGTAGTCCCAACATCCTGCCTCAATCATTTTTAAAAATAATTTATACTGTCAAATAAAATAACAAAGAAATTTAAAATAATTTTGAGATCCATTTCTCTTAGGGACTATATATATATATATATATATATATATATATATATTACATATACATAAGTCAGTCTTATAACATTTTTGATATATTTTCAGTGATATAAAAAAAAGTTCAATAAGTGTTACTCCTCATTATTCGTGTTCCAACTCAGTTCTTGATAATTACAATGAATGAGACGTTTATGCTTTTGCTATTTCCAATAAAATATAATCAAGGAAAACTCTATTTTCATGTAAATATGAAAATCAACTGTCCTTAGCATCCTGATCTCATTCTGCAGCCATTTTACTAGAAATGCTGGGATGCTCGGGGCCTAATGCATGCGGTTAATGAAAGAAATTTTTCTAGTGTAACTTAGGTATTGATAAGGTACTGTATGTAATTCACTGTTTTAAAACTTTTTCCCCCTTCGGGCACCATTTTGAACTAAGAAGCATGTTGTCGAACAAAATAAGTTATTGAATTTTGTATAGTGTCTTTATAACCCAATTTTATGAAGAATAGCTTTGTGAAGCTTGGTCTTAATAATTACTACTTAATGCCAAGTTATTAATGGATTTAAAGGATTTCATACATAATCCCAGGTCTTCAGGAAAGTAATCTAAAATCATGATTTTCTTCCCCTGGATACAAAAAATAAAATAAAAATCAAATATGTCTTTCTTTTTATATATATATCCCTTGGTTTATTTCCTGTTTTTTGAAAACTTTTAGACTTTTTATGTTGTTTCATACATTCACAACCTTTATCAAAATAGGTATTTAACTCAAAAGAGCCTTTTTCTTTAAATGGTCTGATGTCTGCTTTTACCCCTGTATGGAATTGTCCATAAATCAGTCAAGCCAAGAGAGCAAAGAAGAAAGAATGATAGCAACATGAAAAATGAAGCAATAGAGAGACAAAGATGAAAGGAATATATTTACTTTTTAAAATATCCTTAAAATCAGTTCTAAATGAAATTTACAGTAGTTCTGGGATTAGTTATAAAATCAAATATTTGAAACCGATGGCTACGCTTAACTCCTTTGAGAATCTGGGAAATGTGATAGATATAGATTTGTAACGTTCGTGTGTTTTATTGATTGAAGTTGCCCAGTAAATGAAGTCTCCTGATTTTATGAGATTGTAATGCTGCTGACATCTCTTCATTTTGATATCCTGACAAATTTTTCAGAACAATGTCTATAAACCTCCACTGATAACTACATCTCTTACGGGTCAGCAAAATCCAAACCCTGAGAGATGTAGATATTCCAACGTAACCTCCAGTGTCTACAGTGCTACCGCCTCTCAAGGAGGTGGATTAACTGCAGTGACAGGACAACCTGCCCTGTTGATGTAGTGAGTGTCTATACTGATGTGCTACAGCGGTGCTGCTTCGCACTGCAGCTGTGCCATTGTAGCATTTTAACTGTAGACTTACTCTGAAGGAACAGATCTGCATGCAAAACTTCAATGCTAATCAGTGGCACCTTTTTCCTGAGTTAGAACTGAAGGTTGAGGCCTTCAAAGTGAAAGTTAAACTGAGTTTAGCGGCAAAGCTCTGGTTCTAATATCTGTTGCACCATTCGAAAAGTGGAATCGCTCCTTTGAATCAGCTTTACTCCAGTTTTACACTGTAAACGAGATCAGAATCTGACCTTGTATAATAAAAAGTTCAAAGCCTTCCAAAATCTATGACTATAATCCCCAAGTTCATAAAATGCAATACCTTTCTGAAAAATGATGAGATCAATATGGCCTTTTTCACTCAGCAGATCTGGTCCCTGTCTGGTTACATTAGTGATAAAAATAATTTGTTTATTTTTTAAATATATTTTACTTCTGTTTTTGCTGCAGAGCCAATATACTTATTTTTGCCCACACATCAACAACATTAACTAATGCCCAGATCATGGCCCAGCCTACGTGCCTGCACAGGGCGTAATTGGTAAGTGTAGGCTCCTGCACAGCCTCCCTAGGCCATAGGTCTAAACACACAAATGTTCCACTTGTAATTTTTACCTTTTCCCCACCCCTCAAGCAGGGACTCTACCCTTGAACATTCCAGCCAGCACAGATGATTTTGCATGAAGGTGGGGGTAATAATGCCCCACTGATAAGGGATCAGTGGCCGATTACTACATCCCTGGGAGCAAAGGAGGAATTATGCTTCTCTGAGGCACGATTCCTTCCCTGTGCTGTTCCTGAAGTGGCATAATTGCACAGCACTCTTTAGAGAAGGCAGATTGCAGAACATAGTAATTCACTGCTGTGCCACCATTTCCTTTATGCAGCCTAGAGATAACAAGGGGGCATCCGCAGCATTCCTGGCATAGCTAAAATCCTAAAATATGTAAAGAATGCAGGATTGACTTCAGGTTGGTAGTTTGGGGGGAGGAGGTTGGTGAATACAATTTCTGCACAAATTCTAGTGGTGAGCATCAGTTCATTCCGGAACCCAAAGTGAAAGGAATGATACCTGCATCTGATTTGTTTGAATGTGCCATGCTTACACAAACAATTCAGATGCTTTTTGGAAAGCATTTCATCCTCCACTCTATTCTTTTTGACTCGGAATCTTGACTTGTTATGGGAGGTCTGCTAATTATCTTTATTTTTTATTTTAAAAAGCCTGCAGTACCAAACCAGCATTTCTTCACCACCCCTCTCTCTCTCTCTCTCTCTCTGACGAATATCTGCAGAACCAGTACAAGTTGTAAGATGAATATTTTAATACAAGTTTCCACATAAGAGACTGAATTTTGGCAGGATTTCTTTGCAGAGACTGTGGGGAGATTTTCTTTTTTCTGCATTTTGCTTCTTTCTGGCCGTCAGGGAAACAACATAGGTCAGTTATTTACCAGGTATGCAGTGTTGTTGTAGCCAAGTCAGTCCCAGGATATTAGACAGACAAGGTGGGTGAAGTAATATCTTTTATTGGACCAACTTCTGTTGGTGGTGATTTACCACCAGTTGTGTGCTGTTTTGTTGACATACGACAAGCATATATACATGCTGTAAACTATCTGTACTGAACCCTGGCATTCAGATTTCAGCGGTACTATTGCCTGTATAAAGTATGCAGGAATAAGTCCATAACTAGCAAAGTGGGACCCTTGGCTGTGCTAATTAGAGACCAAATCCCACCATCAAAGTTTTGGCATTGACTTTAGTCTGATCCAGATCAGGGCTCAGAAGCCCAGTCCTTCACAACTTGCTAGGGAATGGACTAGGGAATGGCTTAGATAACTAAATATATTACCATGATATTTGCACTATTTAAAGTATTCCCTCTAATAAGTAGGGAGGATGCTGTGAAGTTTGTGGTATCTATTTATATCTAACCACTGACTCCAATGGGACTCCAAATAATAATGAGTATCCACATGACCATTTTTGCAGGACTGGTCTCTAGTAATGTATGCGATTATCCAGAATACTTTCCTAGCTGACTGTTACATCACGGTATTGCTTACATTGGAGTTCTGGAAACAAATGGAAAGATTTAGGTGTGCTTTTTGCATAGGCTGATTTCTCTGCTTAAAGTTGGTTTTCCAAGAGAGGATAGGAAAATGCTTACCCCATTTTTATTCACACTGTATCTCCTCCAGCTTTGGTTCTCAAATGCTATGATCCTGTTTCCAAATTATTTATATTGATCTCATTAAATACCAGGCATTTTAATTTGCTTTTTCACTCTTTATTCTTTTCCCATGCAAAGGAATGAATTAAAGTAAATGTAATGTGAAAACTAACCATTGCTTCACTGCTGTTGATTGCTATTGTATGCTGAGAAGGTAATAGTGGAATTAGTTGTCTTTTTCTATTACTTCATTAATAGCTACTGAAACCATGCGCTTTCAAAAACCACAACTTTTCCCAAGTGATGAAACCAAGAGTGAATACAAAACTGTGCATTTCAGGAAGGGAAACATTTCACAAAGCCAGGTTATGCACTACTCTAACTGGAACAAAAGTTAGATTCCCTCTCCTAACAGATAATAGAGGTGCTTTTTTAGTGATGTGCAGGATAAATTGATGATAATAGATTTTGGGATTAGAAAGTACTGGGAACTCTTCCCTCTACCCTTATTCCAAGAAATAATTTCTATCTGAAATCTAAAGAAGGTGATGGCAGCGGAATTCTGACAGTTTCTTTAATCTTCAGATTCCCTTGACCTCTATTGGTTTATAGGCACTGGCAGTTGATGAAACCTAAAGAGTCTATGCCTATCTTTCAGCTCCTTTTGTTCATGAGATTTTTTTTTTTTTTAATTCTCTTGTGGACCCTAGCAGGGCTGGATGGAATATCATCCGTGTCATCCTGTTCTTATCTTTCTAAGAGAACCCAGAAATTAGCTGCTGTGGATTATATGTTCTTCTGCCCTCAAGACTGTGTTGTAGTTTAAGGGTTCATTAGATGTTGGTGCACCCTGTGGTTCATTTAAGTCTTTCCTAAGGGTCTTTGTTTGGGCTCTGGCACTATTGCTTAAAAACCACACACGTAGTACATACCTCCCCTCTTATTAACTTAAACATGCAGGAAAACTGCAAGTTAAAAAAAAAAATCAGCTGTTCTTTCTTAAACCTTTTCTTAAATGGAAATTTTAACTAGGTTGCAACCAAACTGTTCTCATCTTACTCATCTAGCTATTTGTTTTATCAAGTCAGTTTTCCCAAGTTTGCTATTTAATCTGGCATTACAGTGAATGTGTACCTTTATTTTAATTTAAAAAGAAACATTTTATGTAGTGTTGTGGCTGGTGGTTCAGTGTTTTCCTTTCTCAGTGTTGTTCTGTAATATTCGCAGTTTCTGTAACACACGGCTATCTGTATACTGTCTCCAGATTAGATTTGAAGTAAGCTGATTTTTATCAAGCCACTGGGTAATTCTGACCATTTCATCTGACAATTTTAGTACTGTACCATGGCAGCTGACCTGTGTAAGTAAAGGATTACTGTACCATCAGCATACTGAAAAATGTCTTTGATTGTGAACAGTCTTTTGGCATGTGCCCATTAAAGGTAAGAGGGAAAACGGCTGCATTCTCCATATTAAATGAAATCCTAGTTGAAAGAAGTAACAGGAGGTCTGTTGTTGTTGTTCTAATTCTGTTTATCAAGCCTATACAGAAGCATGAGGCCTTTGTGGAGAGACACTATTGTGATATAACAAGGAGTCCGGTGGCACCTTAAAGACTAACAGATTTATTTGGGCATAAGCTTTTGTGGGTAAAAAAAACCTCACTTCTTCAGATGCAACTTGATGCAACTTGACACCATGCAAGGCACTAAATTTAGCCGTATTGTGATATAGTATTGTTTTTGGTATAGCAAACTTACAGGACCTATGAATTCCATAAATAAAGGGCTTTGTCTATACAAGTTGCTGCAGCAGTAGATATATTATAAATGCTTTTATTTAGCTCAAAGACCAGCAATTTCCCTTTGCATCAGTGCTGAAACAGGACACTGTGTTTTCTTTATTATATCTAGTGTTGCATTAGGAGTAGATAATCCTCACTACTAGTAGATAAGCCTGAAAGGGATTTCAGCAGATTGTCATTAACGAGAAATCTTTCCCCCCACCTGTTTTCTTTTTTTCATGTTTTCTCTTCTTATTCACTTATATAAATAGTTTGTCATTCTCTGGAACAGAGTGGCATTTGCTTTGCTGAGTGTGGTGGGCAGTTTGGGTGACTGGATTCTTCTGTCTAGTATCAGAATTTATAGATACAATCAGAAAGAAAAATAAGGATCTCTTCCGTCTATAAACCAGCAGCTGTTCTGAGAGAAAGAGAGAGAAATATAAGTGACAAAATAAATTACATTTACTTTCAATGCTTGACTTTCATTCCTAAAATAGTCCAATTTGTATTTTTGAACTAAAGTTTCAAAATGCTAAAATTTTCCTTGTGCTGATATTTAATAAATAAGCAAACAAAAGCTGTTTCAATAACATATCTGTTGATATTCAGTTTGCTTCAATGCACTGATTATCTCTAAAAACCATAGCGTAAATTGTACATTTTAAATTAAACCAAAAGCTTAAGCATGACTATCAATTTGGGTTTGTGAATCATATGAATCATCAAGCTGTTGCCCTAGTGAAATTAAAAACATCTCACTGCCCTTTTGGTTTTTGGCTGAATCCACATTTTAAAAACTGAATAAAAAGGATTCAAATGCACCTATATAAACATGTACAATTACGTCTGCCCTGGCATAAATAATATAATATTTCACGTATACAATGTGGTTTTTTGGGAACAAAGTGCATGTGTTTTATAGTATCATTGTCTGGTCATGCCAGAAGAATGACAGGAGGCAGTCGATGTGGTTTCATTAGGCCTCTCCTTTATTCACTTAAAATATGTGGGAGTACCCGGCAACAAATTGTATAGTGCAGGTCATTATCCTTTCTTTAATCGTTTCCAAATAATACCCAGCCAGGTACCAGTTACCCCACTGCCATCGCCCTCTCCTTATATGAGGAGAAAAAGGGGGGATATTAAAGGAGGGGGGTCATCTCCCCACTGATGAGATGTAGGAGACCCAAGCCCTCGCTCCCCAACTCAGTTTCTTTAAAGGATGCTTTCCTTCAAATCCTTTTCCAGTCCATTTTATCTGACAACTGTATCCCTTCGATACTGAGTACCCACATTGGACATCTGCCCAAGTTTTACATACTAAATTGTAACATTATAACCTAATCCCCCCATTCCATCCCCCCTCCCAAGGTCCCAGATCTGCTGTGGGGAAGGCAAAAAAACAAAAAAACCTCCACTTTGGCCAATCTGGCGGTGTGGGAAAAATTCCTTTCCAGTCCCCCAAGAAAAAGGGCAACTAGTGTAATGACCACAGCGGGTCCAGAGGGAACCTGAAATTTATTAGGAATACATGAATAAATAGATAAAATATACATACGCATATTTGGGTTTTAAAATATGGATTGGTTCAGCAAAATATATTGGCTTCAATGTACCAATATTTCTAATGTACCACATTCAATGGTATTACCATTTACTACAAGCTAAATTTTCACAGGCCAGTTTATGTGCTTAGGACCCACCTTTGACTGCAATCCTAATAAAATAATTTGAACTAGGGCTGTTAAGCGATTAAAAAATTAATTAATCACGCTGTTAAACAACAATAGAACACTCACTTTATTTTTTATTACAAATATTTGCACTGTAAAAAAAAAAAAAAATTCAATTCACCTCATACAAGTACTGTAGTGCAACATCTTTATCACGAAGTAGGACTTACAAATGTTAAATTATGTTTAAAAAACTGCATTCAAAAATAAAACAATGTAAAACTTTAGAGCCTACAAGTCCACTCAGTCCTATATCTTGGTCAGTCAATCACTCAGACAAACAAGGTTGGTTACAATTTGCAGGAGATTATGCTGCCTGCTTCTTGTTTACAGTGTCACCTGAAAGTGAGAACAGGTGTTCACATAGCACTGTTGTAACTGGCGTTGCAAGATATTTACGTGCCAGGTGCGCTACAGATTCACATGTCCCTTCATGCTTCAACCACCATTCCAGAGGACATGCTTCTATGCTGATGATGGGTTCTGCTTTATAATGATCCAAAGCAGTGAGGACTGATGCATGTTCATTTTCATCATCTGAGTCAGATGCCACCAGCAGAAGGTTGATTTTCTTTTTTGGTGGTTTGGGTTCTGTAGTTTCCGCATCAGAGTGTTGCTCTTTTAAGACTTCTAAAAGCATGCTCCACACCTCATCCCTCTCAGATTTTGGACGGCACTTCAGATTCTTAAACCTTGGGTCGAGTGCTGTAGCTTTTTTTAGAAATCTCACATCAGTACCTTCTGGGTCATCATGTGAGACTGCTATAACATGAAATATATGCAGAATGCGGGTAAAACAGAGCAGGAGACGTACAATTCTTCCCTCAAGGAGTACAGTCACAAATTTAATTGACGCATTATTTTTGTAATGAGCACCATCAGCATGGAAGCATGTCCTCTGGAATGGTGGCCGAAGCATGAAGGGGCATACGAATGTTTAGCATATCTGGCATGTAACTACTTTGCAACGCCGGCTACAAAAGTGCCATGTGAACACCTGTTCTCGCTTTCAGGTGACATTGTAAATAAGAAGCAGGCAGCAGTATCTCCCATCAGTGTAAACAAACTTGTTTGTCTTAGCAATTGGCAGAATAAGAAGTAGGATTGAGTGGACTTGTAGGCGCTAAAGTTTTGTTTTTGAGTGCAGTTATGTAACCAAAAAAAAATCTGTATTTGTAAGTTACACTTTCACTATAAAGAGATTACACTTCAGTACTTGTATGAGGTGAATTGAAAAATACTATTTCTTTTGTTTATCATTTTTACAGTGCAAATATTTTAATAAAAAACTCATAATATAAAGTGAGCACTGTGCACTTTGTATTTGTGTTGTACATGAAATCAATATTGAAAATGTAGAAAAACATCCAAAAATATTTAATAAATTTCAATTGGTATTCTATTGTTATAAGTTCAATTAATCATGCTTAATTTTTTAATCGTGATTAATTTTTTGAGTTAATCGCGTGAGTTAATTGTGATTAATTGACAGCCCTAATTTGAACTTCAGTTTAGTTTGTACAAATCATACAAGCTCAAAACAACCAAGCAGAACAAGAATGAAGTGGTCCACTTAAATAATACTAATAAAAATGCACTTGAAAGATTAAAACTACCCTTTGTCAGACAGGTAGTTGACTAACACATTGACTGATGTTTTTCAGGATGCGTAATGGAGTATCAAGCAAAAGAGACTGTCCATTATTATAAGATAAATGTTGTCTTGTACTATGAATGATATTTATATTATATGACATGCACAAGAGGAGTTTTGCAGACATGTCCAGTTTGGATACAGGTGGCATTTGTTTCCCTACTTTCACAACAGCTCCAATTTTAGCAAAAATTCTAGCAGTTTGCAGCATCAAATAGAGCTGGGATTTGTTAAACTTAATGAGATTGATATTGTAATAAGTGTTCATGGAGTCAGCACAAATTCCAACCAGAGCATTTTGCTTCTCATTAGTATATATTATATGAAAACAACATAGATGTTTATATTTTAATTCAGTAATTTATTGTTTGATGCTATACAGTAGTTTAACAAACACAGTTTTAATGGTAATGGATAGGAGTCTACTTAAAACAATACTTTTCAATATAGCCAACTGCAATTTAATTAAAGCAACAAGCATGTTTAATGTGATTTGATGTGATTATGTAAAGCATCAGTCTGGTCCTATGAAAAAAAAATTACTTCCTTTTAGGAATCATCATTTCATACACAAAATCAGACAGTACATGACTTCAAGCACCAACACATAGCTCTTAAAATAGACATCATTCAGGAAACTCAATAAAACGATCTTTTTTGGTTAGCGGCTAAAGCACTCAGTGAACTAGCTAGTTTCTGTGTAAAAGACTTGTTAATTGTTATAACTCCCCAAAGGTCTAACTCAACTATGAGTTTCTCCCATTAAATACATGTGCCAACCATTGGTTGTCCACATGAAGTCCTCTCCATACAAAAATATATTATAGTATTCTATTGCAAAGTTCAAAATACCGTGCTTTACAGATATAGCTCTACTGCATGACTGATTTGGGGTCATTATTTGAGGACATTATAGTACAATTTAAATACTTGTTTGGCTCTCCCAAAGCTTCTTTCTGGAATCATATGTTTCCCGATTAATACTGTTCTCTTGGTGGTCTCTACTGATTAATCTTTTGATAAGAGAAGAGGGCTGATGAAAGGTCTCTTTTCTCCTATGAGCTAATTCTGCTCCACAGTTCAGCAAGCAGAAAGTGAACATAGTATTGCAATTGTCAGCTACTACCTTTTGAATGTCTTTGTGATTGTCTTAAGTGCCTGGTGATCTCAATAGCGGGAGATGTTATTGTGGCTCTTCCACCCCAATGCCATCAGGCATTGGGCCAGTTTTGAAAGGTGTGTGTTAGTGCAAATACTTGTAGGCACATTATTTTTTTCCAAGCTTATTTTAACTTTTTCCTGTTATGAAGATATCTCGCATCAAAGGTATTTGATAAGGATTTTCAAAAAATGACACTTTCCCTTTTGTTAAAGCATAAGCAGAAATGTCCAATGGAAGCAGCCTAAAACAGGCTTTTGGATTATGAGTATTATGACGTACATTACATAATGTCATTTGTGCTCATATGATTTTGTGAAATGAGTAAAAGTTCTGAGAAGCCAAAATCACTCTGAGTCAGCAATATTCATATTGAAGGGAGCTCTTTGCATTTCAAATGAAAAGAAGAGATAATTTTACATACATAGAGTGCTGCATTATGTTCTTTTCAACTCCTCTATCAGTGATTGTACTTTTCCATTTGTTGAGCCTGAACTTGACTATGGCAGGCTTGCTGCTCGGCTATAATACATTATTGAATGTAGCTAGCTTATTGAACTAGGATAAACAAAAATTGTACTGCAAGTGCCTCATTGTCTGAAGAAGAAGGTGGGGAAAGGTGGTTTGAGGGTTTTTTTGTTTTGTTTTTCATTCCCATAGGAGAAATGCAGGCTACCTTTGCATATCTGTACTGGAGTGAGAGATCAGAACTGTAGGGCAACAGGTCACCTGTATGGTACCTGAGTACAGCTGCTGTGTCACAAAGATAGATACATGCCTCTCCCCCTGCATGAGTGTGTGTGCATGCACACACATTTCCCTGCACCGGGCCCCCTTCCCTTGGTGCTGCTGCTGCTTGGGATATGCACATTTCAGAACTACATTCCTCTCCCCAAATTGAATGATTTTCTATTTGTATACTAAACATAAAAATGTATGCTGTGCACTGTGATCCACATCCCATGCCCTCCTTAGAATACTGTTCATAAGATCTACACATGTTGGCCCAAATCATGCCTCCTGAGATCCTTGCCTGGGTCTCTTCTCCACTGAGGAGTACTGACCACACCCTACTGAATCCTGTTTATGGTTCTCTGTACAGTCCAGGATTTGTGGAAGAGGTGGAAAGGGGTAGGAAGGGAGTGAAGGGACCAGAATGATACCACATCGTCGTCCCCTTTTGGCCTGGTAGAACTTAACTAAAATATTTGTTATGCCTCCAGCTTATACTAATTTTTTTTTTACCTCAAGTGCTGGTGCTGCAAGTGTGCAGGAAGGTACCAAAAGGCATCTGGGATTAAAATGGCTCCATGCACATTGCCCTGGCCTCCCACAGATCCACCAGTCTTGGAAGAAATTCCCTCATATGCAAGGTGACTGCAGGCTTCTTTGGCTTGCACTAGAGGACTGGCCTAGTGCAGACCTGTGAATTATTAAAGAATTGTAAAGGACCCCCTTCCCTTCAGCTATGCTAAACACTCCTTTGCTGCAGCTGAGCATCTGGCCTTGAGACCATACACATTCTGTGGCTAGTTTGCTTTCACCTTCTCTCCCCTACTGATTATGACATTGTTAGCCATTCCTCTTGCATGCATAGGGTTTTTAACAACTAATTTGTAGTTGTTTCTGTCATCTGGAAGTGATTGCAAAAGAAAAGTAAAGGAGTCTTGAACTGGCATAGTTCATTTTGTAGTTTTGAAGTTAATCATGGAAAGGCTCATGTAATTTTACCTCCTCTTTCATTTTAAGCAACAGCATGATTGCAGCCAAAGAGAAAACACAGAAATAAAGAATGATTGAATGCATGAGCATTTTCCTGCAAACAGTTTAAGTAAATGTTTTTCAGATTTCGAAATGCAGTAGTTGTAGACATTTGGAGAAAAATATTGTCATCTACTGGTTGACATGAAAATATTACCTATAACTGAACAGAGAAGCTTTTATTTTATCAAATACAAAACATATTTATGTGGCTGCTACCAAGAGCAAGTGTGGCCTTTGGTAAAAGCCCAAGAGTGGGAATCAGAACATAGACATAGATTTTACTCCTAGCTCTGCCACATATTTTCTGAAGGTCCTTGGGCAAGTGATTTAGGCCAAAATTTTCAAATATGATTACCTAAAATGAAGTACCTGCATTCATATATAGACACCGAAATGAATGCATTACTTTTCAGAGGTAGTGGCATTCACAGCCCCCACAGACTTCTTTTGGAGTTGTAGGTGATCATCACTTCCAAAAATCATGGCTTTAAACTTTCTAGGCTAGATCAGCAAAGGGATCTTAGGTTCAGTGTTGCAATGACTAACTTTATGCACACTGCCACCCAGTGGAATCCCCAGCCCCAAATTAGGTATCTTGACTCGCTAAACAATGCCCTGGAGAGAATCAGGCTCCCCTAAGAATGGGATTCAAAGTAGGAAATGCTGATGAGAGCAGTGTGGCATAAGCCATGTCCATTTCAGCAATTTAGGTGCTTAACTTCAGGCTGGAAGAGAAACTGGAACCAAGGTCACCCTGCTCCCAGTTGGGGGCCCCAACCACCACAATAGAGTCATTCTTACACTCTCTGTCTCTGGCCCAAGAAATACTTAATTATTTATGCACAGTAGAACAGCTTCAACAGGTGAAACTGAGACAGACCTTTCCCCAAATACCCAGTGGTAAAGGCATTCTCTTGAGATATGGGACACCATGGATCAAGTGTCTAGATCAAGCAGAGGAGAGATTTGAACCCACATCCTGAGTAAGTACTCTAATCACTGAGCTAGAGCATGTGAGGGGTACCAGCGGTGGCACCCCACATCCCCTGTGTCTGGTTCAGGGCCTGATTCAGTAGGTATGCTCTTTAGTGGCCCCTGAACGCATCTACCAGAGTGAGCTCCACAGGCGAGATAAATACAGGAATTCCTAATGAATGAATCCTGGCTAGAGTTTAGCATAAGTTAGGCATCAAGCAGCTCTGCTTAGTTGGCTTTGTGCATGCCCACCAGCAGATTTTTTTAAGCAACTAGGGATCTTCTTTATCCACAGAAACTTAGACACCAAGTGAATTGAGGTGCCCCAGGGTTAGGTGACAGCTGAGCGGAGGTTTTGAGGATCTAAATTTTGGACATAGTTGTCTAAATTGGCAGTTAGTCACCTAAATCTCTTTGTGAATCTAGTCCTCTGTGTGTGTGGTTCTTCCCCACACTCCCCTCCCTTGGTGTGCCTCACAAGGGGCACTGTGAAGCTTAAGTCATTAATTTTTTTTTTAAGTTCTTGGAGACACTCTTATGGAAGGTGCTACAGAAGCACAAAGTATGATTGTAAAGGAGGAAGTTTCACAATCTCTTTTCATCATAAAAAAGCAATAGATTTTTTTAAAGTGTCTTTTAATTATGCTGATATTAATATAATGTATACACAAGCGTGTTAGGAATCCACTTCTAATTTGTCTTCCTTTTAAAAATGAAAATATTACAATAAGCCAATTCACATATCCCATTCATACTCCATGGGCCAAATTCTTCTTTCAGTTCACTGATGTATATTCACAGTAATGCCATAGAAATGAAAGCAGACTTTCCCTCTTTAACATTTGAAGATGCTGAAAATTACCCAGCGATGATATTTTGTCATGTTAATTTACTAGTGCCACTCAGAATTCATGCTAACCTCCGTTAAACTAAACCTGCAGTACTGTATAGCTGGCGGGTACCATACAAATAGGCAGGCATGTGTTATGAGGCATATTTTTTTTCTCAGTTTTAAATTTTTTTTGTTCTTCATTATACCTATTATTCATACATTGTTAGATTTCCATATGTATCTAATCTGTCTATGCCCAGTGGCCCCAAACCTACAGTTGACTGCACTAGCAGACCTCCACTGAAGTCAGCGGCACTCCACACCAGAGTCAGGTACAGGATCCAGGCTCCTCTAAATGATCTTATTGGGTTTACACCAGCTTTACCTAATCGAACTACACCAAAGATGAATGTGTCTCATGGTGAATGATGGCATGGCTACCAGGCACAGTTATTGGTATGCTGCAGGAGAAGGGAACAGCAGAGCAGGAAGTGAATGTATATATGTGAACTAGCTATGGGTTGCTACACTCCTCATTGTAACTAGTTCATTGTGAAGTATTTCAGATGCTCATCCCGAAGCTGTGTTTGGATTTTTACCCCATGCTGATTACCACTATATTAATTTAAACAATAGTCTAAAACGGAAAAAAAAAATATTGATTTTTTTTTTCAGATTTATTGAGCCAGCTTCATTGGTACGATCAGGCTGCTTTGCGCCACTCCAGTGATACAAAGCAGCTGTAAACCTGGCTTAACTAACTGGTTAAGATGGATTTACTGCTCCTTTGTGCCACCAGAAGAGTGCAGAGCAACTGGAGCATAATGGAGAATAGGGCTGATTTATTGTAGTTTTACATTATGGATTGTAACTTTACATTCTATAGAATAACATTTATTATTATTAAAATGCAGGTTATCATTAATCCTTGCATACAGAATAGCAGGTAGGAGTAGGTGAAATGGTTTGGATAAATTAGGTTTTACTCTGAACCTGCACCCACCTTTAGACTTAAACTATGCTTGAATTCTGAATGTTTTGGGTTTTATTCATCACTGTTGTTTGTCGGGAACGTCACTTGTGATTTTCCCCAGAGCTGAAGCGCACTAAATTCTCAGCTATCAAAGTAGTAAATAGTATGATTATCTTTTTTGTATTTCAGTACCACCTATGGGCCCAGCTCCATTGTTGCTAGGCACTGTACAAACATAGCAAAAAAAAAAAAAAAAAAAGCTCCTTCCTCAGAGAGCTTACAGTTTAAGTATAAGACAAGTGACAACACGTGTTTACGTGACAGCCTGATGGAGAGAACACAAGGTAATGGTGAAGAAAAACTCATGACTTCATGGTGGCATAAATATCCAGCTATGGATATTTGTCCTCTTTTATTGAGGCAGGCCTACAATGTCCATATGTTGACTCAGGCATCCTCTTGCCTAATTCTAAAACACAAATCCTACCTCATGGAGCCTTTTTGTTAGAACATGCAGGGCCATTTTTTTTTTCCAGACAATAACCTCTTCTTTTGTGAGAGCTAATTTGTGCTGGCAATTTAGTTTATGTAGATGGCCATGTCCCGGAGTCATAGGCACTATCAGGGAGTCACTGTGCCCACATGATAATTGTTTGATCTAAATTTGTGTTGCAAAAATGGAAGCCTGGTTAATACTGGTCTAAAAGTGTGACACATAATCATCAGCTGGACTCTTAGATAGTACACTGCAAAATGTTGCTGCAGGGTAAAACTTTTATCATGCTGTAGAGTCTGTCTTTTCACTTACGGGATTCTATACTGCAATCATGGGCTGTAATTGCAGCTTGAGCTGACATGCCCAAGACAGCATTGATGTAGCTATCTCAGGTACCGGAGCAGTGAAGCCGTGACAGTGTGTGCTTCAGCACGGGCTGTACAAGCATGCCTGGAACCTTGGATAATTACTCTCAGGATTAGCCCTTCCTGAAGCATGCACTGCCACGGTTTCACTGTTCCAGGACCTGAGCTAGCCAGATTAAAACTAACTGGGGTATATCAGTTGGAGCTGCAATCACACACTGTGATTTCATTGTAGACATACCATTTGTATCATACCGGTTCCTGCACTACCTGGGATAGCTAAGAGCCATGGTTGTTTTATGAGTGTTCCTAGCTTGCATCAAAGTGTCTGTTCACAGCTGTTATTGCTAAATTTCTCATTTTATTAAAAAAGAGAGTTGTCTTTGGAAGTGAAAGTTGTTATTATACAGTTGTGCTCTAGTTACAAAGGTTTTTTCTTGATTATGTTGTTTTAATTTACAAACAATTTAATATATAGCTTTTTGGAGTGAGTTTGTTTGGTTTTCCTCAAATGCTATCCCAGAGTTAGGTCATTGGGTTTAATTTTTTTCTATCCAGGGGAGAATGATCAGGAATGTAAACATTGAAAATATAATGCTGAATGCAGTACATTTAATTAAAATAAAATTTCCGGTTCTACATAAAGGATCATTCCCCCTCTTCCCCACAGGAGGTATTCAGATTCCTGATAAAATTCAGGGAATACCCACATTTTTCCCTTCTTTTTCACACACATTACTTCAGAGCAATACAAGGCATTCTCCCCCGCAATGAGTAGAACACTACATACATCTCTCAGCTTCTGCCTACGTAGGACTGTGCTGCACAGCAGAATTGATCAATGACATTTGAGGCAAAATTCTACCCTTGCACAATGGATCCTTGACTTTGATATGCTGATTTCCAGACATGTAGAACTCCCACTGACATTCAGCACATGAAGGGAGGGCTGGGTGTCAGAGCTGAGATCAGTCATGCAGATCAAAGAGCAAGATTTTTCACTTTGAAATGAAATCTTTAAATAGAATTTCACATCTTTTCCCGTGTATGGTTTTTCTGGGTGGGACTTTAAACAATAAAACACATTTATAACTGAAATTATATGAATTTTAGTGTGATAGCTCAGTTCCACTTCTTTCTATGTTTCTGGTTGTCTGCTGAGTTGTTACATGTAAGTTCTAATAGGCAACATGCCAGTAATCCATTCTGGCACTAAAGATAATAATTCCTTTCTCCAATGACTCATTATGCATGTGTTTCTTACTAATGAGTATTCCTTCACATCTAGTGTTTTTTCTAAATGATTTGATACAGCTGGAATAAGTAAATCAAAATCATCCAACAGGACTTATACCTTTTAAAAATTTCTGGAGCAGAGAAGCATCTGGAGCAGCCACATTTTCATGTTTCATCCAATCATTTCTTCCACGTATATCAAGTTTGTGAATGTCACCAACAGTTATTGCTGCTTGAAAATTACTTATTTGAAGATTTCAAAAGGGCAAGTTATTTGGGGCCTTATATTATAGCAAATAATTTTCACATTACAGCCTTCTTCCTTTTGTACCTAATAGACAGCTAGCTGGCAACAGGTGTTTTTACACACCATTTTGCTACTTTAAAGGAACCGTACAAATTTAGCATTTAGGGAAATACTTGGCTGAAAATTAACTTGTATCTTATTTTGAAATGTCAGACTTCTTGGATGAGCAAAGTAGGTGCAGTTAATTTTTTAAGGAGCACACAACACCATATACCACTGGAAAGAAACTGTTTTAAAATACAAGTGTTTAACACAACTAGTTCTGTGGCATTGTGGGACTCCCTAGTCAAAGTGTTTCAAATTTGCTCACTGCACAACAGGAAAGATGTTTTAGGTGAAATCCAGGCCCCACTGAAGTCAGTAAGGGTTTTGCTATTTACTTCAATGAGGTCAGGATCTCATCCTTTGTTTTTAACTGCCCGACTGGAAAAAAATCACACTGGAGTCTGAGTCAGGCTGCATTCTTTCCATTTCACACATAGCCAGTAATAGACGTTCCATGGGCCAAATTATACTCTCAGATAAAACTGTGCAAACCAATTGTCTTCAGACTATGCCTCCAGTGACACCTGTGCAAAAATATATAATAGGATTGCTCATGTGTAATTTGAGGGCATGATCTGAAGAAAATGGAATTGCAAAGACATTCCACAGAGCCTCTATGAGTGGTGGTATTGATGCACAAGAGGGAAAGAAACCAGCAAGATTGTCAGAGTTCGGGGTGAGTTTGTGGGACTGACTGTTAGGGAACAAATATGGTAGCTTGCAAATGGAGTAACTTGAATGTGAGAGTCTGTGACACAGTTAGGTAGAGGACCCTGCATTTCTAATTTTAGAACAACTTTTCAAGGTACAGCTCCACTTTAAGCGTGTTTTGTAAACTGATTATGAGATGGCGATTTCCAACCATTTCAAACAACTGTCTAAAACAGTCAGTACGATAGAGTAGATGAGCTCCTGAAGGGTCACATGCTCATTAATTAAAGGCATTTTTGAAACAATCCCTCTGTGGCTGCTGTTCCGTTCTCTGACTTGACACTATCTGTCCTGCTCCTGCTGCTTTGGGGACCTTGCCTGGAACATGCATGACACAGGCTCTGGCCCTGGCACAGCTGCTTCCTATGGCTCTTCTATCTGGAAGACACAAACACTGTGTTAATTTAACAGCTGTGGCTGACGCGTAGAACTGGGCGAAAGGTGCTCTGATTTTAATTTGATTTCACTTTTGTGCGTGGGGTGGTGTATCAGGTGTCCATATGTTAAAACCAACACCTCCTGTAGTTGAGAAGTGTGTCCACCTACTAGTTTCCTTTTTAAATTGGTAGCAACTTTAGAGAAGCATAATCTGGTTTATTTTAAGTAGCAAATGAGATACAGAGATCTCTAGGAATCTGATCCAAAACTCATCAAAGTCAGTGGAAAGACTCCCATGGTCTCCAGTGGGCTTTGGAGAATGCAATGCAAGCAGCATGTTCATTTTTCATTTCCAAAAGAATAAATACCAAAATATATGCTTAAAAACATTCCAGAGACCTGTTGAATAAAGTTGTCTGCCAGCTAAGTCCTCTAAAGTGTGGTAGTCTTTTTGACCTTTTTTGGTATCATGGATTGTTTAAACATCCTCAGTTAATTTTAAAGAGCTTTTGTGCTTCTTGCCTTGATGCTTATTATAGGATTCATGCCATGAACTATAAAAACTATTGAGAGGTATGTGCTTTTGTAATGAAATTAATTTAATTTGTGGCTCTGCCTCTACAGGATGAAAATCTTATTATAAGTCACAGTCGTGGCACGTGCTACCATGCCTTATGGCACTGAAACTTCGGCAGCAGTACTGAAGTTTCCGTATTCCTACATACATGCAGTAAATCAAACTTAATCATCCAACAAAAAATAACACACCGGACATTCTTACTTTACTTTAAATGGCAATTGTCCCTGACTGTTTTATACAGAACCTTAAATATTCAAAGAACTGCTTCTGAATGTTTTGAATGTTATGGATGAATGCACCTGCTTTTGGTGATTTGATAAAGCAGAAGGGAGTGTGGCCTTGAGGTGAAAGGGGAATCGGGGCTCTTGGGTTTTCTATTAATCACTTTTTCCATGAACTTACTGTTTGACTTTGGCCAAGTTAATTTGACTTTTCGGTGCTTCAATTTAACCATCTTGAGCATGAGGATAATAGTACCACAGATGTGTTTGTTTAATGTTTGTGAAGTTCTTTGAGATTCTTGCATAAAAGTGCAAAATGAATAGTGGTGTTAGAGCTGAGCAGAAAACTCATTGATTAATTTATCCTATTTTCCCAGTAATTAACCTTCCACGTCCAATTTGTGATTTTTTTCTCAACTCTATTAGAAATTATTCACTAAATAATCTGAGCAATGCTTGGTGTGTGGATTGTTCATGAGCAGTTCACAGCGAATATTTGAAATTCAAACGGTGTTGGTTGCTTTTGAATGGACATATAGGTAACACAGTTTTATTTCTGGTTCTTGTTTAGATACAAATAATTCATAGCATCAAGTTTCTGCCATGTATACTCAGATTTAAGAAATTCAGAATTACTTTCTGCTAATGCTCCAAAAGCATGTTTAAATTTTTCTTTTTCCATGAACATGACTGCCAGTAAAATCATTCCCTAGTATACTTATAGAAAAAACATATAAGTCAAAATGAATTCAGTTTTTTTTTTTAATCTGAGCTGCTAATCATGGATTTTTTTCTTCTCCATCTTCTTACATTTTAGGCCAGTTCTGGTTGTCATTAAAGTAAATATAAGCATACTCTCATTATCCATTAACTTCAACAAAATATTTAACAGGATGAACAATAGGACAGCAGAACCTAGAACTAAAGGGGTTCCTTAGGCTTTCTGTAGATTATTGAAAAGCAATTGAAGTACTCCACCCTCCTCAAATAAGTTTTTGTATATATTTTCCTATTTTAAAAAACTGCCTTTTCATTTTTCTCTAATTAATTATTATTCAGTGCACCTTGTGCGGAAATGTTCTTGTGCCATGTAGTATATGTATCAATCTTGATATATTTAGAAAGCACCAAACATATGTAGTGTTCAAACATAAAAATAACTTATATTTCTTTGATAGGATAACGAGTCTTGTGGATAAGGGAGAAGCGGTAAGGCATTTGATATGGTCTCGTATGATATTCTTATCAATAAACTAGGCAAATACAATTTAGATGGGGCTACTATAAGGTGGGTGCATAACTGGCTGGATAACTGTACTCAGAGAGTAGTTATTAATGGTTTCCAATCCTGCTGGAAAGGTATAACAAGTGGGGTTCCGCAGGGGTCTGTTTTGGGACCGGCTCTGTTCAATATCTTCATCAACGACTTAGATATTGGCATAGAAAGTACGCTTATTAAGTTTGCAGATGATACCAAACTTGGAGGGATATCAACTGCTTTGGAGGACAGGGTCATAATTCAAAATGATCTGGACAAATTGGAGAAATGGTCTGAGGTAAACAGTATGAACTTTAACAAAGACAAATGCAAAGTGCTCCACTTAGGAAGGAAAAATCAGTTTCACACATACAGAATGGGAAGAGACTGTCTAGGAAGGAGTACGGCAGAAAGGGATCTAGGGGTTATAGTGGACCAAAAGCTAAATATGAGTCAACAGTGTGATGCTGTTGCAAAAAAAGCAAACATGATTCTGGGATGTATTAACAGGTGTGTTGTGAGCAACACACGAGAAGTCATTCTTCCGCTCTACTCTGCGCTGGTTAGGCCTCAACTGGAGTATTGTGTCCAGTTCTGGGCACTGTATTTCAAGAAAGATGTGGAGAAATTGGAGAGGGTCCAGAGAAGAGCAACAAGAATGATTAAAGGTCTTGAGAACATGACCAATGAAGGAAGGCTGAAAGGATTGGGTTTGTTTAGTTTGGAAAAGAGAAGACTGAGAGGGGACATGATAGCAGTTTTCAGGTATCTAAAAGGGTGTCATAAGGAGGAGGGAGAAAACTTGTTCACCTTAGCCTCTAAGGATAGAACAAGAAGCAATGGGCTTAAACTGCAGCAAGGGAGCTCTAGGTTGGACATTAGGAAAAAGTTCCTAACTGTCAGGGTAGTTAAACACTGGAATGAATTGCCTAGGGAGGTTGTGGAATCTCCATCTCTGGAGATATTTAAGAGTAGGTTAGATAAATGTCTATCCGGGATGGTCTAGACAGTATTTGGTCCTGCCATGAGGGCAGGGGACTGGACTCGATGACCTCTCGAGGTCCCTTCCAGTCCTAGAATCTATGAATCTATGAATATTTATGTCTGCAATGCTCAGCTTTAAACCAAATATACAACATATTGCATGTGAAGGATTCTGAAATATGTGTAGTCAAATGTGTTCATTTTAATTTCTCATTGATGTAAATGGTGGGAAAGAATCCATGATAGTAGGGTCAGTGTGTGTTGTGACTTCCTTACCAGAAAGTGTTACAACTAGGGCTGGGGTGGTTATCCCTAGTGGTCAGAGCAGGAGTCAAGCCAAGGGTTTGAGATGGAGTCACAGAGTCAAGCCAAGGGTTGGAGCCGGAGACCAGGAACAGGGATGAGAAACAAGGCAGGAAAGCCAGAATGAGGGACAAGTCAGGAAAGCAGGTCTCTGGAGTCAGGTGAGAAGTCAGGGTCCAACACAGCAGCCAGCCAAGAATTCATCCAGTTGCACAGACAATTTCCTATGCCTTCTTCTGGCTTAAATAGCGCAGCTAGACCAATCGGTGGATCCAGGAGTGCCTCCGATCAGGACACCTGTGGGCAGTGCCTCTAGGAGCAGGGAAGAGTTCCATTAGTGACTCAGCCCCATAGTTACTAGCAAGCTGTTGGATGGTGGCAGGGCCGGCTCCAGGCACCAGCCCAGCAAGCAGGTGCTTGGGGCGGCCAAAGGGAAGGGGTGGCACCTCGGAGGGAAGCACCTGCCGCCGAATTCCCGCTGAAGAAGAAAGCGGCGCGGTGGAGCTGCTGCGGGAGTGCCGCCGATCGCAATTGCGATCGCGGCTTTTTTTTTTTCCCCCCACCGCTTGGGGCAGCAAAAACTCTGGAGCCGGTCCTGGACGGTGGCCAAACTGCAAAGGTTGCCTGTGGATCCAGAGACCCGACTTCGACTTATGGAGCCTGTTAGAAAGAGATAGGACATACACAAAATGTAGTGACTGACTTCAAACCCCTTTAGAGGCAACTGACCCAGATACATATATTATTTATGGTTTCAGAGTAGCAGCCGTGTTAGTCTGTATCCGCAAACAGAACAGGAGTACTTGTGGCACCTTAGAGACTAACAAATTTATTAGAGCATAAGCTTTCGTGGGCTACAGCCCACTTCTTTCTTGTCTCCTAGAAAATGGAGGCTTCTGCCCATGTTAGCTAGAGATTTTCGTTTCTCAGATTTTTAAAATCTTTCTGACCCCCTTGTATTTTTGGAATTAGTCTAAGGAGTGCTCCTGTGACAGCCATGTTCTTGGTTGACACATTGGAGATTGAACCATGGGCCTCCAGTGCTAAGAGCATAAGCTGTTAACACTTGTGTTAAAGAGCCAACACTTTTTAGATGGGGCTGAAACAGACTCATGCCCTCTGCAGATCAGGCATGGCGGGAGACTTCTTAGCACACATTCACCAAAGAGTTACACTGCCTCTGAGGAGGGTTTGTTACTTTTCTTTCTGTGACCTCACTTTATCCTGGAGCACTTTGTGTGGGATGGCTGGTTGGTGTTAGAAAATCCTGCTCCCAGAAGTTAGTTAATGGGTTATGTAAATTAAAGTACTCCACAGTTTTCTTTAATATACAGGGAAAAGTCAAAAACATGATTGCAGGTGAAAGACTCTGAAACTACTGCTTAAATTTAAAACCAGACATTTATTGATGTTTTGGTCATTTTATTACTCTAAAGCACAGAGTTCATGCACTTAATCCTTTTTTAAAAAATTCCCAAAATGGATGTGATAATTAGAGAAAAGATATATTTTTTCTGTCTTTAGGTTGTCTCACAAATAACAAGAGTTACGGTAAAACAGAGGACATTATGGAGAGCTCCAGAAAATAAAATATCACAGGCTAATGGAGCATCAAAAGTAATGAGCTATTAAGAGCTCCTTTAGGATACAGAAGTAAAATATGCTGCAGGCATGAAATACATATATTGAAATCATAGCAATATTTCTATATTCTACTGTAGTTTATATTCTGTTTCTGCAGAATTATATTGAAGCACTCAAAACACTAAGAATTATGGGCCAGATTTTAAAGTTGTTACTCAGGGTACAGTCATATGGAATATTGAGTGACTTCAGCTGTTGAAATGAGGTGCTATTTGCTTGTGCTGGTTGATGGGACCACAGCATAGAACTTCAGGCTATGAGCTCTGCACCATTTCATCAGAGAGATGGTTGGTGGGACAACTGTGAGTGAGCTCAGTAAGGATTATTGATCTATATCTCAAAATGTGATGTCTGCATTGGGCTTCTAAAATTATGTGTAAAACCTGTGGTTTTTTATTTGTGGATCCCTAAAACATTTTGAATGAAGGTGCAGACCCCTTTGGAAATCTTAGATAGTCTGCAGACTCTCAAGAATCCATGGACCACAGATTGAAAACCACTTTTCTATGGTAATGACAAACTTTCGCTGACCTCTTAGACATAGTCTGTGGATCCCCAGGTTTCCGCGGACCACTGGTTGATAGTCTAACACAGTGGTTTTCAAATAGGAGCAGCTATTGTCAACACACAGAGATGAAATACAATCACAAGATCAGTGATTACAACTCACTGAGATTGCATGGGTCCTTAAGGCCTGGTCTACACTACGAGTTTAGGTCGACTTTAGCAGTGTTAAATCGAATTAAGCCTGGACACGTCCACACGACGAAGCCCTTTTTTTCAACTTAAAGGGCCCTTTAAACCGGTTTCTTTACTCCACCTCCGATGAGGGGATTAGCGCTAAAATCGGCCTTTGCGGGTCGGATTTGGGGTAGTGTGGATGGAATTTGATGTTATTGGCCTCCGGGAGCTATCCCACAGTGCTTCATTGTGACCGCTCTGGACAGCGCTCTCAATTCAGATGCACTGACCAGGTAGACAGGAAAAGCCCCGCGAACGTTTGAATTTCATTTCCTGTTTGCCCAGCGTGGAGAGCACAGGTGACCACGCAGAGCTCATCAGCACAGGTACCCATGATGGAGTCCCAGGATCGCAAAAGAGCTCCAGCATGGACAGAACAGGAGGTACGGGATCTGCTCGCCATATGGGGAGATGAATCAGAGCTAGCTGAACTCCGTAGCAGTAAACGAAATGGCAAAATATTAGAAAAAGTCTCAAAGGCCATGAAGGACAGAGGCCATAACAGGGACGCACAGCAGTGCCACGTGAAAATTAAGGAGCTAAGGCAAGCCTACCACAGAGCCAGAGAGGCAAACGGAAGGTCTGGGGCAGAGCCGCAAACATGCCGCTTCTACGCGGAGCTGCATGCCATTCTAGGGGGTGCAGCCACCACTACCCCAACCGTGTGCTTTGACTCCATCAATAGAGAATCACGCAACAGGGAAGCGGGTTCGGGGTACAAAGAAGATGATGATGATGATGATGAAGACAATGAAGATAGCTCACAGCAAGGAAGTGGAGAAACTGGTTTCCCCAACAGCCAGGATATGTTTATCACCCTGGACCTGGAACCAGTAACCCCCGAACTCACCCAAGGCGTGCTCCCAGACCCTGAGGGCACACAAGGGACCTCTGGTGAGTGTACCTTTGTAAATATTATACATGGTTTAAAAGCAAGCGTGTTTAATGATTAATGATTAATTTGCCCTGGCAATCGCGGCCAGTACAGCTACTGGAAAAGTCTGTTAATGTGTATGGGGATGGAGCAGAAATCCTCCAGGGACATCTCCAGAAAGCTCTCCTTCATGTACTCCCAAAGCCTTTGCAAAAGGTTTCTGGGGAGGGTTGCCTTATCCCGTCTGCCATGGTAGGACACTTTACCACGCCAGGCCAGTAGCACGTAGTCTGGAATCATTGCATAACAAAGCATGGCAGCGTATGGTCCCGGTGTTTGCTGGCATGCAGACAACATCCATTCCTTATCTCTCTTTGTTATCCTCAGGAGAGTGATATCATTCACGGTCACCTGGTTGAAATGGGGTGATTTTATTAAGGGGACATTCAGAGGTGCCCGTTCCTGCTCGGCTGAACAGAAATGTTCCCCGCTGTTAACCACGCGGTGGGGGGGAGGGGTGAAGTGATCATCCCAGAGAATTGTGTGTGGGGGGGGGGGTAGTTGGGTTTGTGCTGCATGTTAACCCAGAAGCCGCAGCCCCTCCTTTTACATTGCAAACCCATTTTAAATGGCCAACCCAACAGGTCCTTGGTATGGGAAATGAGGGCGCTGCTGTTTGAAACTATTCCCACATGTTATGAAGGTTAAAAAAGCCAAAAGACTGTGGCTTACCATGGCTGCCTGCAAGCCGAATTCTGTTGCCTGGCACTGCGTGAGTGGTCTCTCACACCAAACCGGCAGGCCCTCAATGTAAGAGGAAAAATGCGACCTTGTAACGAAAGCACATGTGCTGTGTAATGTGAACAGCAAAATTTAACGTGAAAGAGTGTACCCATTGTTCTCTAAAATGTGTCTTTTTTAACCACCTCTCCCTTCTCCTCCACCAGCTGCAAATGTTTCTCCTTCGCAGAGGCTAGTGAAGATTAGAAGGAGAAATCGGCGGACTCGGGATGATATATTCTCGGAGCTCCAGATGTCCTCCCACGCTGACAGAGCACAGCAGAATGCGTGGAGGCAGTCAAAGTCAGAATGCAAAAAAGCACAATATGAACGAGAGGAGAGGTGGCGCTGAATCGCGGGCTGAAGAGAGCAAGTGGCGGGCTGAAGAGGATAGGTGGCGTCAGCTTGCTGACAGAAGGCAAGAGTCGATGCTCCGGCTGCTGGAGCATCAAACTGAAATGCTCCAGTGTATGGTTGAGCTGCAGGAAAGGCAGCAGGAGCAGAGACCGCCACTACAGCCCCTGTGTAACCAACAGCCCTCCTCCCCAAGTTCCATAGCCTCCTCACCCAGATGCCCAAGAACATGGTGGGGGGGCCTCTGGCCACCCAGCCACTCCACCCCAGATGATTGCCCAAGCATCAGAAGGCTGGCCTTCAATAAGTGTTAAAGTTTTAAAGTGCAGCGTGTCCTTTTCCTTCCCTCCTCCCCCACCCCTCCCGGGCTACCTTGGCAGTTATTCCCCTAGTTGTGTGATGAATTAATAAAGAATGCATGAATGTGAAGTAACAATGACTTTATTGCCTCTGCAAGCGGTGCTCGAAGGGGGGAGGGGAGGGTGGTTAGTTTACAGGGAAGTAGAGTGAATGGGGGGGGGGCGGAGGGTTCATCAAGGAGAAACAAACAGAAGTTTCACACCAGTCACAAAACTGGTTTTCAAAGCTTCTCTGATGTGCACCATGCCCTCCTGTACTCTTCTATCCGCTCTGGTGTCTGGCTGCACGTAATCAGCGGCCAGGCGATTTGCATCAACCTCCCACCCCGCCATAAATGTCTCCCCCTTACTCTCACAGATATTGTGGAGTGCACAGTAAGCAGCAATAACAATTGGAATATTGGCTTCGCTGAGGTCTATCCGAGTCAGTAAACTGCGCCAGCGCGCTTTTAAACGTCCAAATGCACATTCCACCACCATTCGGCACTTGCTCAGCCTATAGTTGAACAGGTCCTGACTACTGTCCAGGCTGCCTGTGTACGGCTTCATGAGCCATGGCATTAAGGGGTAGGCTGGGTCCCCAAGGATAACGATAGGCATTTCAATATCCCCAACGGTTATTTTCTGGTCCGGGAAGAAAGTCCCTTCCTCCAGCTTTTGAAACAGACCAGAGTTCCTGAAGATGCGAGCATCATGTACCTTTCCCGGCCATCCCACGTTGATGTTAGTGAAACATCCCTTGTGATCCACCAGGGCTTGCAGCAGCATTGAAAAGTACCCCTTGTGGTTTATGTACTCGGTGGCTTGGTGCTCCGGTGACAAGGTAGAGATATGGGGGTTCCGTCTGTCGCCCCACCACAGTTTGGGAATCCCATTGCAGCAAAGCCATCCACTATGACCTGCATGTTTCCCAGAGTCACTACCCTTGATATCAGCATGTCTTTGATTGCGTTGGCTGCTTGGATCACAGCAGCCCCCACAGTCAATTTGCCCACTCCAAATTGATTCCCGACTGACCGGTAGCTGTCTGGCGTTGCAAGCTTCCACAGGGCTATCGCCACTCACTTCTCAACTGCGAGGGCTGCTCTCATCCTGGTATTCTGGCGCTTCAGGGCAGGGGAAAGCAAGTCACAAAGTTCCATGAAAGTGCCCTTACGCATGCAAAAGTTTCGCAGCCACTGGGAATCGTCCCAGACCTGCAACACGATGCGGTCCCACCAGTCTGTGCTTGTTTCCCGGGCCCACAATCGGCGTTCCACGGCATGAACCTGCCCCAGTAACACCATGATTTGCACATTGCTGGGGCCTGTACTTTGTGAGAGGTCTATGTCCATGTCAATTTCCTCATCACTCTCGTCGCTGCGCTGCAATCGCCTCCTCGCCTGGTTTTGCTTTGGCATGTTCTGGCTCTGCATATACTCCAGGACAATGCGCGTGGTATTCATAGTGCTCATAATTGCCGCGGTGATCTGAGCGGGCTCCATGATCCCAGTGCTATGGCGTCTGGGCTGAAAAAAGGTGCGAAACTATTGTCTGACGGAGGGAGGGAGCGGCGAGTGACGACATGGCTTACAGGTACAGGGAATTAAAATCAACAAAGGTGGCTGTGCATCAGGGAGAAACACAAACAACTGTCACACAGAATGGCCCCCCCAAAGATTGAACTCAAAACCCTGGGTTTAGCAGGCCGTTGATTTCACGGAGGGAGGGAGAAGCAAATGAATACAGAACAAATCTGGTCCATCTATTTTTTACATCTTAAGCTGGCAGCAGACGGTGCAGCATGACTGATAGCCATCGGTATCTTCTGGGTGCTTGGCAGAAAATGATGTACTACGACTGCTAGCCATCATCTCAAGACGGTTCAATAGGCCAGGAGACAAAACATGTCTGCCCAGGTGCCTCTGAACTCACTGAGGAATACGACGATGACGCATACCAGTCGTAATACACCATCCACTGCCAAAAGGCAAGGAGCTGCTGCTGTGTAGCAATGCAGCCCCACGTCTGCCAGCACCCAGATAGCCGATGACGGCTACCAGTCATACTGCACCGTCTACTGCCAAAAGGCAATTAGCTGCTGCTGTGTAGCAATGCAGTACCACGTCTGCCGGCACCCAGATGACATATGGTGACGGTGAGCTGAGCTGAGCTGAACGGGCTCCATGCTTGCCATGGTATGTTGTCTGCACAGGTAACCCAGGTAAAAAGGCGTGAATCGATTGTCTGCCGTTGCTTTGACGGAGGGGGAGGGGCCTGACGACTTGTACCCAGAACCCCCCGCGACACTGTTTTTGCATCATCAGGCATTGGGATCTCAACCCAGAATTCCAATGGGCGGCGGAGACTGCAGGAACTGTGGGATAGCTAGCCACAGTGCAATGCTCCGGAAGTCGACGCTAGCCTCGGTACTGTGGACGCGGTCCGCCGACTTAATGCACTTAGAGCATTTTATGTGGGGACACACACAATCGACAATATAAAACCGATTTCTATAAAACCGGCTTCTATAAATTCAACCTAATTTCGTAGTGTAGATGTACCCTAAGAAACCATGCCAGCCTTAATGGCTCTGACTGCTGTCTTGGAAGAACAGTGAAATGAGTTAGAACAGAGTGGGTTAGACTGGGAGTAGCTGTGTGAGAAAGAGATCTGGCTGGAAAATGAAATTCATGTTGTGGAAAATCATGAGTGCAGCTCACCTCAGAATAGCCAATTTGGTAGCACACTCACATAGGATGTAGAAGAGCCAGGTTCAAGCCCTTGCTATGACTCATGAAGAGCAGAGACTTTAACCTAGGTTTCCCACACTCCAGGTGAGTGTCTTTACCACCATGCTAAAGAGTCAGTCTCTCCTGTTGGAACTGTTGCACTCTGTATAAATAAATAGTCATTGTGCCAGAGAGATGAGCTTATGCTGCAAGCTGATGGTTAGGACACTCGCCTGGGATGAATGTGAGAGAAGCAGGTTCAAGTCCTTGTGCTAAATTAGTTATTCTGGGGTGGGTCTCTGTGTGATCAGAAATTCCACCCTGGCCCTGAGAAACCTTCCCAACAAAATGTCTGTCTGTTGAAACTGATACGTTACCTTGAAATTTTTCAGTTTTGACAAATCAGCATTCCGTGACAATAAATAAATAAATAAAATATTTAGCCAACAAACTTCTGACCAAATATAGTGAGAAATCCTCAGATTCACAGGAGGTTTGGTGGTGGCTGGGAGAATGTAAGTCTGTTCTTGTACCTTAAGGGGAAGGACACCTAACTTAACTTGCAGTGAGGTATAAAATTAGAATAGGGAAAGAGGTGCAGCTAGCCCCTTAGCCATGGCAGTTGGGCAATATGTTGTATGCATATTGTAACTGGATGTTTCATGTAGGACAATTTATCCATGTGTTACAGAACTCTAGATCTATGATGACTAAGTCCAGGACCCAATGTAATAATGGGTATCAAATTTCTATGGTCAAATTTTCTGTCTTGTTCCTCCAGCAGCACAAAAAGGGTCAGATTACTACATAGGAGAAACACAAACTATGCTTTTTCATGAATATCTTAATTTTCTTCCTTCTCATAGTGGTGATCTTTTATCATAAATAAAGGTAATTACTCCTGAAGTAATATGTTTGGTCTTTGTATATGGTAGAACTTGACATGAAGCCTAGTAAGTGTTTTTAAAAGTATGGTTTAAGGCTTTATGAATGGAAAACCAAAGAATATAAATCATAAAAATCAGAAAATGCCAATCATTAAAAATAAAACACAAATCTGAACAATCTACAGTCTCATTACACATATAATGAACCTTTGTTATTATTCATTACCTTGTTATACTTTGTTCTTTAAAGAAATAATGATGCAGTTGATACAGTGCTAGAGTATGAAGCAGTCATTTGCAATAAAGGTGTTTCACGCATGAAATGCCAGGGTTATTTTTTATCTGACTATATAAAAACCACTGTATTAGTTTTATCTTAGAAATGGGATGCTGATAACATGTAGTTTAAAAATTGTTTTTATCATTGTCTTCCTAGCATGTATAACACTGTATGTTTCAAGGATGATATATATTGTAGGTAACCCCTCAAACGATTATAATAGGAATTCACTCATAACTCAAGTTCTTGCTCGGTATTTAGCTAGGAATCTCCTTTACTTATCTTAATTATTGAAATTAATTTATTTAGATTCTGTTACTCATGTACTGCAGACTTTTGTGTGCATGTTTCATCACCCCTCCTCTCTCTGGCCATTGATCCTTCTTCTCAAGTCTTATTCCGATATTCCAAGACTGAACATTATCAAACAGCCATTATAGAAACCTCCAACTGCCAGAAGAAAGCTTCCTGCTCCTACCCCACCACCTAACTTTTATTTAATTGTTGAGAATATAGATGCTGTAGAAGTCTGTAAAGTTTGATTCCTGGGTCAGACCCTGGCCCTCAATGAGGCTATTTTGCATCGGTCTGTTGTTTTAAAGCAGTTTCACAGCCAGGTTGGTGGGTTTCTCCAGGCACGGGTGATTCAGAGCTAAACAGGCTCCTATGTAGCACCCCTCCGAATTTCATTTTAGAGGTTGTAGCCAGAGAGAAGCTATGTCTGGCTGATTTCAAACCCTTTGTCAGTTGTTACCACCCGAAGTCAGTTACTCTCAGTTGCACCTCAGGACTAGCTTGGCAGTCCCAGGATTGAGCAGTCATAAAGGTTAAAATAACTTTCAAATCCCCTGCCCTGAGCTGAGATGGCAACAGAAGGCCTGGTTCTGAGAGTTTGGTCCATGATAACTAAGTCATCCTAGCTTTACATGTGACAAAATAAAAGCAAATAGTGTAGAATACCTTGGAACCACACAACTGGTACCTATAGAATCGTGTCTTATTCATTTCACCCCATGTACATTGAAAATGTACTGGGTGCATAACATTTTCATCTGCACAATCCAGTCTGCTCCTAATCAGGCAGAGCTCCCAGAGCACTCTGCCCTCATTCAGTTTCATACCTTAACAACTGTGCAATGGTTGAGAGGAATTCTCCAGTGTACACTAAGTAGTTATATTAGCCAAGCATACATTAGCAGTGCAGATTTCCTTTCATTCTGGCCAATGGTAAAGAAGAACACTGAAAAAATTGGAGCCCAAGTACATTAAGTGAAAGAAGAGCAATTTTCAAAACCTTGTACTTTGGCTAAAACAAACGAGTCTTCATGGGAACACTCATAGGCACGTCTCCTCAATGAGGGCTATTTCCCTGCTAAATTTAAGCTTTCTAGTCCAAGCTGCTTTTGTGCTGGGGCTCTCTCTCTCCCCCACTTCTTTTTTCTTTTAATGGCCACACAAAATTTTAAATGGGAAAGTGTATTTTTTCAATTCCATCAAACTCAAAATAGCCACAATCATTTTTGCTCAACATTTTCAAGAAAATCCCCCTTCTGTAAGTATCCAATCTTGGAAAATGTTATTCCCAAAACTGTCACTGTCTGAAAATTACAATTGATAAAATAAAGGGATAAAATCCTGGCTCCATTGATGTCAGTGGCAAAACTATCATTGACTTCAGTGGGGCTAGGACTTTACCCAAATGGTAACAATGAAAATGTTTAAATAGCATTTACTATAGTGGACAATAGTGCTCCAGCTATAAAGATGGGAGAGGGAGATTTTGCATACATTACTTGAAAGTCATTACTTGAAAGTCTTTGTTTTCCTAAGGGACAATGTCAGTCAGAAATGAAAAGGAAAAAAAATCAGCATTATGTGAAGCATGAAAATCTAGAAGATAATGCTTGACATTCTGTTTATGCAGACCAGTATTGTAGGCAGCCCAGGTAGAGACACATAAACTTAAGGTTTCCTGACCGTTATTATAAGACCCTGTTGACAGTTGCTTATAACTTTGGTAAACATTTACTGTTTGGGCTGGAAATTCTATGCTGCGTGTCTGCCTCAGAATATTTTTAATTATATTCAGCAAAAGAGGTTCAGACATTTCTCAGAAATCGGTTAGGAAAAATATGTTGTTTTACCTATGTTAAAAATACATACAACTCGTGAGTTGAGAAGCTCTAGGACCTTCGTGCTTTGGAGCAGCAACTTGAAATTTGGCAGGGTGTCAGGGTATCACTCTTGGTATCAGGGTTTGCCTTTGCACTCCCCATGAAAATACACTGAAATTTGGCCCACTTATGAGCCTCTGAATTTCTCGTTTTTCCCATGATCAGTAGAGTCCAGTTAATGTTTGGCACCTAAATTTTCCAAAGATTCTGTCTGTGATGAGCATACTTCAGCCAGGGGTTGTAGGCACTGAGCAGGACATGCCCTGCAAATTGTTCCTTCTGGTTGCCAGGGGCCTTTCTTACGCAGGGCACAGGAATTGAGAGGAAGAAGACTGTCTCTCATATGTTGTGTGTGGTCCGCCTGCTGGCACCCAAGCAAGTACAGAAACTCCTCACTTAACATTGTAGTTATGTTCCTGAAAAATGTGACTTTAAGTGAAACGATGTTAAGCGAATCCAATTTCCCCATAAGAATGAATGCAAATGCGGGGGGGGGGGGAGGTTAGGTTCCAGGGAATTTTTTTTTTGCCATACAGTACAGTACTATAGTTGGGAGGTGCCCCGGCCTTACCCCACACAGGCACAGCCCACTGGCACTGGAGACAATGAGGCAGGCAAGGAGGCTGAAGGTGCTGTAAGCTAGGAGAAGCACGTTGTGCAGCGGCAGCGGCAGCTTCCCCTACTCTGCAAGCACCAGGGGCGGGGTGCTCAACCCTCGGCCCGCCCACGCCACCCTTTCCCCCAAGCCCCCACCTTTAACCCGCCTCTTCTTTCCCCCCCCCATCTTTACTCTGCACGCTGCGTCCTCACTCCTCCTCCCTCCCTTCCTTACTTCCCCTCCCTCCTGCCCGTGGCAATCAGCTGGCTTGCGACATTCAGGGGGCAGGAGGAAGGGGGGAGGAATGAGGACTCGGCGTGCTGACTCCCCCCTCCCTTCCCTGCCTCCTGTCCGCAGCAATCAACTGGTTTGCGGCATTCGGGAGGCAGGGGAGGGAGGAGGAGCCTGCGCGCCGAGTCCTCGCTCCTTCCCCCCCCCCGAACGCCGCAAGCCAGCTGATTGCCGCGGGCAGGAGGCGGGGGGAGGACGGGGAAGGCGCTGATCCGCAGGGTCTGCCAGCGGGCAGGAGGCGCTGTGGGGGGGCGGGCGTAGGGGAGCTGATGGGGGGCTGCCAGCTGTGGACAAAGCAGGCAGCCAAACCATGTTATAGCGAAGCATTGCACAACTTTAAATGGAGCATGTTCTGTAATTGAGCAGGGACGTTAGATCGAAACAATGTTAAGCGAGAGGACATTAAGTGGGGAGTTACTGTATTAGTTAAAAGAGGAAGCTGCCTGACCAGAATGCAGAGGTTTGAGGAACTGGGCTTAAGTGTGAGGCAAGTAGGGTAACCAGATAGCAAGCGTGAAAATCGAAACAGGGGGTTGGGGGTAATAAGCATCTATATAAGGCAAAGTCACGAACATCATGACTGTCCCTATACTATCAGGACATCTGGTCACCCTAGAGGCAAGAGTTGGGGGTGGCGGGACAGGATGGGGTTGAGATGTGAAGCCAGGGAAGTAGGAGCGGCAGAAACAGGGACTGGGACATGTAGCTTGTGGGGAGAGGGAAACTGGGCCTGAGGAAGGGCAGGTGAGCACCATCCATCCTGTGTGCTAAATGAGGCAGGGGGAGTCCTGTAGAAAAAATATGTGATCAGGTTGGTAAAGACTGTATCATAATGGAAAGGCACAAGGTAGCTGAATTAAGGTTGTACAGGTAGCCATAATTCTAGCATTTCCTAACTTTTCAGTGCTTTCCTTTGCAACCTTGATGCTCTTTTAATGAATGTTTTGTATGTAATGTATATACATGCATATGTTGTCACAGGGCCTGTCAATCTCTTACCCCCACCCCTTTGGCCACTCAACAGACTTCTGTGAGAGCATTCAGCTGCTGAATCCATGGGTGGCTTAAGTCCCTGGAGTCTGAAGAGAATCTAATCACTGACCCTGGCTTGGGGTCTCCTGGCACACTCTTGGAGTGCAGATCCACTGTCTAGCATACCCTTCTGAGAGTTTAGACCACGTGGCCCACTGCCCTGCAACTTGGAACCAGTGCTGTCCCTTCAGACTCCCCCATAACTGCTTAAACATGCCCTCTCACAGAATCCCACCAAAGGCATGAGCCTTCTGGGTTAACTTTCAGGTGGCACGTGGTAAGGTGTCGCACATAACATAACGCATATAGACTTTCCATGGGACTCCAACGTAACATTTCTCTTTACTTATTCACACAAGAAATAGAGAGTTATACAGAAGTAAACTCTATAAATATTCCCCTGCCTCAATTTGCTCACCACTGCAGAGCATTCTTTTGGCTGGGTAAGAGTTATCTAGGGCCATCTAGCATCCTTCTCTTGAAGAGCATCACTTGTGTGCTGAAACTTGGAGCCTTCTCCCCCAGCTTAGCTACTCTGACCTTTGCCAGTCCATTCCTTTCCTCTCTTCTGCCCAAACTTCTTGTGTCTCCTTGAGTCTTCCCCTGACTCACCCAGTCTCTGTTGCCTTGGTGTCTTTGTTCTGGTTGGTATCTTTCCACTCTCTAAACTCCCAGCCCCACTTGAGGGAATTTGGAGAGAACCGTTTTCCCAACTCAGGTACGATACTTAGCATAACTATTGTGTGGTCAGAATATGGTTGTTCAAGTGATGTATTTCCCATTGTCCTTAGTCTAGTGTGTACCTGTTGCAGGTCCAGCCAACAATGGTGTATTCCACATATACATAGGGGCATATGGTGTTATAACAAATCTTCATAGTAACAACTTCATAATATCAACCAGAATTAATTGAATAGACAGATCCCCCAAATCGTCACGTGTGGTTTTTTTTAAATTATTTTGCCAATATGAAATGCTGACTTTGTTAAAGCTTAGCTTCCACAATTGAAAAGGTGTTTAGTAATGCCATTTTGTTCTATCAAATCTATTAAAGTACAATAGAATCAAGTTGAAGAAAAATAATAGTGAAAAATGTCTCTACACAATGATCGATTTAAAAATACATTAAATTAGCTCCTTCATGAAATCACGTCTGACTGTGACTGCTATTTGTTGGGATCACTTCTCAGAAATAAGTTTTATAGACACTTACACCTCTACCCCGATATAACACGGCCCAATAGAACATGAATTCAGATATAACACGGTAAAGCAGCGCTCCCAGGGGGTGGAGCTGCGCACTCCGATGGATCAAAGCAAGTTTCACCTATAATGCGGTAAGATTTTTTGGCTCCAGAGGACAGTGTTATATCGGGGTAGAGGTGTATTTAGAATGATTGAATTTAACAACAAAAATAAATTTAGATTTCAGTAGAATAAGAAACAGCTCAGGTATCGCAAAAAGTAGCAGTGCTGTCACTTTAATCATTCTAGCTAAAATAAGTGCTTTAAAAAAACCTTTCATGTTTCAAGCCACCAAACATGATCTATTCTGACAGAATTCATATTTCATTTCACTCATTGCATGCCTAGAAAATCAGAGAAATTGATGCAAGAAATCAGAGAAATTAAATCCAAGACCAAAACCCAACCTGTAACAGGAGGTTTGACAACTTACCAGCATGTTATCTTTATTGTACTTAGCAGATGTTAAATTGAAGGCAGCCCCTATAGAATTTCTGCTATTAAACTAAATGCATGGCTTGTTGTCTGTTTACTGTACTTCATGCAAATATCTTACCTATTATTTCTGACATTACCTAGCTCTTTCAATTCAAATGTGAAAGTTTGAGATTTTGCATGGTTTTTCTGTATCTACCTTGTAGGACTGAAGAATTAGTTGCTAAAAACTAAGACCCTTGCAATGAAAGCCTTTGGATAAACTGGGATTTTAAAAATGTCTAGTATTGGTGTGTGAGAGGAGAGTGTGATGGGGAGGAGAAGGGAGGCTGCAGTGACAGCAAAAGAAGATTATTATTTCTAGTTTGATTAAGTAACAAGTTGTTTATTGAATATTCCATAAACTGCACAATATGTTCCAGACAAGGGCCAAAAGTGGTGCTGGAAGATTAGCAAATGTGTGTATTATTACACATGAGTGAACCAGGTCAGAAGGTATCTGAACTAGACTGAACTTTTCCTCTCATGTCTATCCAACCCAAGTCCTAATCATTTCACAGTGCTAGGACTGGTTCAGATAAGAAATTAAGTACACTTTAAACATCTCTTGCACTCTCCCAGCTATTTTTCTTATCCCTTTAGAATGAACCCGAGACTTTTCTTCACTTTCTTTTCCTTAGATCCGTGACTTGGAAGAAAATACCTGGGACTAATGCCAATTGCTCCAGTCCACCACCACCTCTGTCATTGTGTTGAGCCTCTGCAGTGTAAAGCTATGTTACATGGTGACTCACCGTAGCATACAGTACATTCTGGGGTGCCTCTGACTCGGAGGATCATCACAGATCTCTGGATCACAGAGCAGTACAGTGGCTTATGGTGGTGACAGCAGGCTTGAGTAACGGGCTTTGACACACAGGATATTTTCCTCAAAGGTAGGGTCACAGAAAGATGAAGTGAAAGGTAGTAGAGGGTAGGAGCTGAAGAAAGGGGTAGGAGTTTTTTTCCCTTTGGAAGGTTTGTGTGTCTGGACTAAAGGGATATGGGATGGATAACTATGTGTGTGTTATTAGAAGGGGCTTTATTAATGAAATAGGGATGGAGCAACTGGGGGGTGGATAGTTTTGGGGAATTGGACTGGGACTGTAGTGTTAGATGGAAGGAATAGTAGCAAAACAAAATAATGTAGAGTTCATGGAAGATTCAAAATGTGTAGCTTACTTGGTTCTTCTACAGGAATTTTGAAGGTCTCCTGTAATTAAATTTTATGCTAACATTTTATGACATTTGGTGATGTGGATTTCTTCCTATTGAACAAAACTAACATTTAATTTGCTATTTTATGTAAAACTGTTTAGTGATTTTAATTGGATCAGGGGAGTTTATTTTTAAAGCATAAAGAATCATGTCTTGGGGAAGCAGGTGAAGTGTAGCTTTAGAAATATGCACATAATAAAATATTAAGCTTTGGGCAATATAACTTACAGTTGTCTTGGCTGAGAATTTTTAAAGTATCTGAAATAAACTGAAATCAACTTTTTTCACTGCAGCACCATACTGCAAATTCTTTACTAATTTTTTTTTATTTGGAAACTAAGACTATATACTGAATTTTTAAGAAATATCTTATACATTAAGTCATTGGCTAATTACAATAATTAAATGGTTATTTATAATAGCACTTTTAGCTCAGCACTTTTATAGCACTTTACATTTTCAACAGTGTACAAATATTAACCAAGTAATTCTGGTCAAGCTGGCTGTTGCACCTGATAACTTAACTCAGTGCTTTGCCAGGGCTTGGACAAGGGCAACCCGTAAACTGACTGAGACTTAATATAGACAAGATTGAAGTTACACTAGTAGGGAGAGGAAAATAATGGGAAGAAATGAAACAGGTGATATTGGTTCCCTCGGGAGTTTTCTTGCCTTTTATTGCTCATGCTTGCATCCTGGAGGTGCTGTTTTATCTTTAGCTGCTGGTGGATGTAGCACTGATTAGTGACACCTTTTATTGACATTTGAAGAAAATGTGGAATTTTTTAATGTGTAATTTGCCGTGCTGATCCATGGATTGTCTCCTTGACACTGGGTTACTCCAATTCACTCTGTGTGGAGCTACAATTTAAAAACACTTAGAAATTTCAACTAGTATATAATGTTGTAGCCAAAATGGTAAGGGGAATTTCTCGACTGGAGCAAATTAAACACAAGCTTTATGGCTTGCATTTGCTCCCATGTCTTAAATGGACTGTTGTCCTAGCCTCTCTGTTCATCTTATCCCATGGCTGATGAGGTCATTTGAGGTGCTTGAATTAACTGCTCTCTGGTTTAATTGTGAGGGAATTAAGGAAAAGGTGTTTTCAGTGCCTTGATTATGGCATTCATTTCCATCACTGGTTAATTGTTTATCAGAGCCCAAATTTATTCATCATTGCCCAACCATTATCTGTTCTTCCAGGCTTTTTTCTGAGGCAATGGGTGGTTTAAAAGAGTTTAGGCTTCATGGGATTTGGCACAGTGCCTTCAACAACACAGTACACTTAACGTTACCCTGGGAATGAATTCAGATCCATACATGTAATATACCCTACTCCACACTTGCAAATTGATTTTTCCAATGGTTAATTACCCTCCCTGTTAAAAAAATTGTGTCTGTTTCGAAGATGTCTTGTTTCAACTCCAGCCATTGGGTCATGTTATGCCTTTCTTTGCCAGATTGAACAGCACTTTAGTATCTGAAATTTACTCCCTTGGAAAGTAGTTAGTTGTACACTGTAATCAAGTCACCTTTCAATCTTCTTTTGGATAAGTTAAACACATTGACCTCCTTAAGTCTCTCACTGTGAAGCATTTCCTCTAGTGCTTGAATTATTTTTCTGGCTGTCTTCTGCACCTACTCAACATCCTTTTAAAAATGTGGACACCAGTACTGTGGAAAGCATTCCAGCATCGGTCTCACCAATGCTGTATACTGAGGTAAAATTGCTTCCCTACTTCTACTCACTATAGCCCTGTTTGTACATCCAAGGTTCGCATTAGCCCTTTCTGCTTTAGCAGTGTACTGGGAACTCATGTTGAGTTGCTTCTCCACTATGACCCCAAATCCTTACCAGAGTCACTGCCTTCCAGGATACAAACCCTCCCCCCATTCTGTAGGTGTAACCTTTGTTCAAAAGATTTGGGCCTTTGTGTTCATAAAGTCTGTGGTTCTGATCCTGAAATCAGATCCGTGTAGGCAGATCATTCTATCCAGGTGGAGCTCTGCTGACTTCTGTGGGACTCTTTCTGAACACAGACATTTGCCCACACCAATCCAACTGCTGGTTCAGGCCCTACGCTAAGAAGTCCTGTATCAGTTATTTCTACTTCAGTTGCATGTAGATAAATGTTTCAGATGACCTGCTTTCATCTGTGCTGTGAAACTTATATGATGGCTAAAACAGTATTGATAAAAATATATGCAAATTTGGCATTAATAATTTAGTTGCCCTATAAAAATATTTAAACAGTGTACAGCCAGATTTTTGCCCCTTCTACTGTGTTTTCTACATATTTGTATTCAACGTGTAGCAAAGATTTCAGTGCATTCTAAATGACTGTATGCTAATAACATTAGTGCAAGTCTGCTATATTAAATAGTTATATGGTGATTGAGGGAAACCATTATTCTTTAAGATGTAATGTTATCTGTGAAGTAATGTCTGTACAATAACAATTGCCTGATTTCACTTAGTGTTGAATACAAAGCTGATTTGGTTACATCAAAAAATGATAGCCAATATCATTCTTTTTAAGGAATATGACTTCAGTGCTAGAGTTTTGACTCCCACAGAATATTTATCAAAATTGCTTCTAATTAATTGTTTGTGACATGGTAGTATCCAGATATAAGAACACAACTATAAATGTGCTAGAACAAAGTAGTGGTCCTCGTATTCCACCTATACTGCCTACAGTAGCAACCTATACCAAATGCTTTTTGGTCACCCCCAGCACCTCTCCAGACCCAGAACTCAGTAGGGGAGCCACCCCTTCCTGCACACAATCTCTGAGGGCACTGTGACTCAGGTTGTGGCCCCCCCACATGAAGGCTTGCAGAAAAACTGCCAGGAGGAACCAAAGACAACCAGAATGCATCTACACAGCAAGCAGCAAACCGTGGCAGTGAGATTCAGAGCCCAAGTCAACAGATTCAGGCTTGCAGGGCTTGTGCTACAGCACAAAAAATAGCTGTGTAGATGTTCAGGCTCAGGCCCAAAGGTCTACATCGTTATTTTTAGCACTGTAGCATGAGCCCTGGAAGCCTGAGTCTGTTGTCTTGGGCTCTGAGACTCACTGTCACAGTGTAGATGTTCCCCCAGAGGAACAGCTGCAGAAACCGCCAAAGCAGGGACTTACGGACAGTCAGAGAACTTTTTACAGTTTTGACTGGTCTTTCTCTGACCTGTGCTAATGGGCTGTTTGCTATAACCCTCCCATTCCTGCTCCTTTACTGTCTCTTCACCTCGGCTTCACTCCTGCCCATCTTACCCTGTTCTCCTCGGACCTGTTCACCCTTTTCCCCTCCTTTCCCTTTTCTCTCCATTTATCTGGTTGTCTCATAACTAAACATGATGTTTCCTGCCATCACACAGTTCATCCTGCTTCTGCCTTCTACCCTTTCTCCTACCCTTTGTCTGGCTGATCTATTTAGATTGTAACCTCTTCAGGGCAGGGACTGACTGCTACTCTGTGTTTGTACAGTGCCTAGCAAAATGGGGCCCCACTTTTGATTGGTCCTTAGGCACTACCATAATAAGCATAATTAATAATAATATCCACCATAATGTATTTAATTAAGTACTATACCATAAGAGGAAATTTACTACTTGACCAAGTGGCTGATCAGCTTTATCTGTATTGTACCTAGTGTAACTTCAGATACATATTATGTATCTGAAACTATAAAATAGTTTAATAGCTTAAATGCTTCTGGTATTGAAATTTAACATGGTCATATTTTCATAGCTTCATAGAAGTTAAGGCCAGAAGGGACCATTAGATCATCTATTGTGACCTGCATAACACAGGCTTTAGAATTTCACAGAGTTACACTTGTACTGAACCCAGTAACCTGTGTTTGACTAAAATAATGTGAGTTACTAAGAATCAGGTCCTGGTCTATTGTAAGGCCTCTTTCCAATGCTTTGGTAGTTTAAAGGACTTGAAAGCTGCCTTTAAACAAATAGATGAAAATTCCCCTGGTATTGGAGAGACCTTGGCTGGCTTAGAGGCAACAGAATTTAGAGGAAAACTTTATTGCTCTAACGGCACTGGGATTGAGGTTGGCCTAAACCCAGCCCCAGAACTGCTGAGCCAAGAACTGGTTCCTTTTGAGGATACATTTCCAACTACCACCAGCATCAACTCACAGCTGCACCAAACAATTACTGAGCATAGCAGGGGATTCAGCCCATAACATCTAATTATCTTTTTTAAACTTTATAAGCTATTTGTCCCACTAATACCCTCCAGGAGTAGGTTCCACAGGTACATTATCTACTGCTTATAAAATATTTTATTTGACATGTTTTAAAGGCCTGTTCTTTTAGGCTAAGATTGATTTAGAATCCCAAAAAATTAGATAAGGTTTGGACAACTAACTCCCTCATGCTCTCTTGAAAATCCCAGCTATATCCTTTTCTCATGTAAGTAGTACTTAACTCATCAGAGTAGTCTAGAGCACTATGTTTGTTGCCCCTTTTGTCTTACATTATTGTTAAAGGTAAATAGCAATGCCTGGCTCCTCTTTTGGGAAGCACATGTTTTATAGTGTTCCGTTCTTAAATTACACTGATCTTTAGAGAAGTGAGTAGTAAATGACGTTCTTTTAGACTGAAGTATGACAGCATTACATTCCTATGCCAGAAGAATTTAAACTGTGACCTTATTAGAAGTAATAAGTACTCATATTCCTTCATTAGATAACTTATTTTCTCTTAAGAAAATGCGATGACTTGTGATACTTAAAAAAAATAAAAAAGTGTTTAGTTCATATATTAAGATGGACTGAAAATGTTTAAAAAATCCTGTCCTTACCCAGGAACAATACAAGTGTCAAGGAGAGTGTATTTGTGTTATCTGCTTATTTGTGTTAGCTCTTCTCTAGATTTCATCCATAAAGCAGAGAAAATTATTTACCCCTCCAATTGAACTCCTGGCCTCATTAACATGAAAAATGCCTCTGAATTTACAAGGAAATTTCTGAAAGGTATAGAACAGTCATTTCAATTCAGTTAAGGCCTGAGGCTGCTTGAACGGAATCAAATTCTCATTTTTGAGTAATGGGGGTTAGCCAAACTGGTTCCAAAAAATAAAAGCCCCAAATCACGGTTCCTCTGCCCAGTTCTGAAACTGAACTTAAACCAAGCACTTTTCTAGATGCTAAATGTGTGGATAATCTTTTTTAAAATGTATGTTTATCAGCTGGGCCTAGAACCAAGTGTTAGAAATCTCACAAAAGCGCTTGTTCTTAGGACATATCCAACCCTATTTTGCAGACTCGGAAGGTTAGATAGTTTGGCTAAAACTTTGAATAAATATCCAACCAGCTTTTCAAAGTGACCTCAAACTCCAGATTTTTGAGGTTCTCCCATTGCTTGTAAGAATGAAATTAGAGAGTGGTTTTTTACCTGTCTGCCAAGAAAAAGTGCATTATATGTCAATAGTTACAGCTAGTTGGAATAAACCTTGCACACTCCAATTGAAATACAGATATGAGTGGCAACTGTATTAATCTGGGATGATTTAACAAATAAAATAACGACCCCAAAGAAACTTCTTATTTTTGTTAAAATATTCTAAATCTTTTTCTCCTTTTAAATATATTGTACAATGTAATTGTGTAGTAGCGATGTTCCCCTTAAAACATGCCAAATACATTACAAGCATACACTTAGCCTCACAGCTTCCCTGTGTGTTTGGTGGTGTCGTGCCTACTTTTTTTTTTACAGATGAGAAACTGGGGCACAGAAGTTAATTGACTGGTCCGAGGTAACACAGAGGTCTGTGGATAAAGTCGTACAGAGCTAGGAAATGAACCCAGGTCTCCTAACTCCCAACCCTCTGTCTTTATCACAAGATCATTTTTCATTCCTATGTAATTAGAAATTGCATAGTTGTTTAACAGGGTCAACACGCTCTAGAAGATAAATGGCAGGTGGCATGCTCAGAGGATTTTAGTGTTTGCCTTGCCACATGGTGTTCTCAAATTCTGTTTCCACATGGGATTATTTAATCATCTATGAGAGCATGTTTCATTTTTTTGAGTGAGAGAGTAGAAAAAAATCTTGTGCAGGGCCAGATTTCCAATTAGGCGCAGTAGGCATGTGCCTTGGTGCACCGGCGTTCAAGGGGCTCCTTACCTCTCTTAAAACTGTGTGCAACACAACGATTAGCTGTAGGGCGGGGGAGGGGGAGGGCACTGAAGATGCTGTGCCTAGGAGTGTGTAAGGTATAAATCTGGTCCTGATCTTGTGCAGAGATTACTATGAAAGTTGCTTGTCATTTTTATACTAGCATGCCGGGTGGTCAGTAAGGCTCTGTTTGTAACACTGTTGTCCCTGAGACTGATGGCCAGAGATTTGAGTCTCACATAGTGCTGCCACTTGGGCTCATACCCAGTGTGCTGCTCTGCTAGAAGTGTCATTCTTACCATAAAAAGAACAGGAGTACTTGTGGCACCTTAGAGACTAACAAATTTATTAGTCTCTAAGGTGCCACAAGTACTCCTGTTCTTTTTGCGGATACCAGACTAACACGGCTGCTACTCTGAAACCTATTCTTACCATAAGAAGTAAAACTCCCTGCTACTACTCTGGTGATTGTCCAAGGTGACATTGTGTCATGTGCAGGCTTACATATACAGGGTCTTGTGCCAGATGAAATCAGATGTGCTTTAATGTGTGTCATAAACCCTAATACATGTACATCTCCAAAAGATGAGTAAGAGCTCGGGATTTGGGTTAGAAAGACCGGGATTTATCATTTAGGACTTTGAAGTCCTGGATGGCCATAGTAACACTTTTTGAAAAGAAGAGAGAGAGAACAGTTGCCCTGGCCATCAGTTCCTCTCATAATAAAACATGTTACAATGCCCAAGACTGAATGCAAACTATTTCTTACCATGTAAATGCTCCTGGTTTTGCCCACCACACTTATTGCACTTCCAATATTCAATTATTTCATTCATATGAGACACAAAACAGAGATTCTGATCATTAACAGTTTCACTGCACATTTAATAAGAGTGAATATGTGTTTTCTGGTGCCCTTGCCAAATTGCATTTTTGGATGAGTACATTTTGCTAACATAAATTCCCTCCAATAATTTCAATTACATTTTCTATTCTTTTGTGCCCTACAATTCTTGTTCCTGTGGTGTTTTGTCCTGCTAATCCACCACCACATTATTTTAATTCTAATAATGGTATTCTGCATTTATATAACAATTTTCATCCAAAGAGCTAAAGTGCTTTACAAAACTGAATAAGCATCATTGTAGGTGTACAGTGGTGAAGTGATTTGCCCAATCTCACAGTTCATCAGTGGTAGAGTTAGGAGTAGAAGCTAGGACTCCACATGTTGGTCTAGTGCTTTAATCACTAGAGCAGTCTGTCTCCTAATATATTATACTCTCATCCCACAAAAACTTCTGCACTTGCTTAACCATAACACATGAGTAATCACACCAGTTTAAAGTTAATCCCGTGCAGAAGTGTTTGCAAAAATTAATATTTTTGTATTTTTATGCTTTGGTTAATTCTGGACAAGAAGCTTTCCCTTAATATAAAATATTCTGCTGATGGTGATTACCATATTTAATCACTTTGTGATACACTGACAATTTAATAGCAAATTCTGTTCTGTTTTGTACACAAACTATTCAGTTTTAAGGCCACTCAATGGTCAATATGCACCCAATCTGTACCACTTTCTCTTTGAAATAGGAATAAGGTCCATAGTATCAGTTCTGTGTTTACAACTCATGAATATTTTGGCAAACTACACTATTTTGTCCAGTAAGATGGTTTCCTGAGAATAAATCCCTTAGAAGGTAAGAAAGAAGGGAAATGGAAAAACATAAATGAAATCTACGGCTTCTCCAAATGGCCTGCACAAGAGTGGAGGGCAGGGAGAGGGCACTTTACTTTGTTTTGACCTGAAGTTCCTCAAGAATCTGGTGGGACAGAGATGAAAAATATTTCAGAATTTATTTTCCATTACATTAATGATTGAAAAATAAATAAATTGTTTGATATGTTATGGAAAGGTTTTGGAATGAAAAATGTAGTGTGCTGAAAAGCTAGGGACCAAGGTCTGCTCATTCCTGCCTGTGGATGTCATTAAAATCTCTGGTGGAGCAAATAGCCTAGCAAACATGTCTTCAATCACAGCAGGGTGGCAGTTGTGGGAGAACAAGACTATGGAGGGTCACAGACATTTTTACAGAGTGTACAGTTGCTTTAATTGATTACACCCCATGAGAAATGCATTGTTTTTGTGGTGTTTGGCAGTCTACGATTCTTTAGGCTACTTCTGAGACATACCAATTACAATGTTAAAAGAGATCTCTCTTTGGTAATATTTAGTAATTCTAGGTCACATTCTATAACAAAGAGAGGATTAAATGAATGTGGATGAGCACACTGAGAGATTTTGCAGCTACTTAAGAATACTGAAATGGTCCAGACAAAAGTTGCCCACTTTATGTAAGGAAGTGCTTTCAGAAGTGTGCTGCTTCCATGCATGGAATGTCGTACTGTGCTGTGGTTGGCATTGTTGATGCTACATTTTGGGTCTGAGAGCTCTTCTTTTGGAATCAAAGGACAGTGAAGAAAAATTACATTCACACTAGCTGTCCCAGCAGCTCACCTCAGAGCTAATTAAGAAAAATAACCGTTTTTAGCCTTACTGGTCCATCATCTGGTATCTTGCCTCTAACAGTGACCTCTTCTTGGTGCTTGAGAGGAAGGTAAAAATCCTCCATAATTTACCTACCAATTGTGCAACTGTATATGGATGTGGTGGAGATTCTTTCTTGTCCTCTGAGCTGATCAGTTCTTTGGTGTGTGAGAAATTACAGCTTCTATTTTTTTAATAAGCGTGAACCAAGCTTATATCTCTCTAGCACCTTGAAATGGTGGAAGCTAGAAGCTTTGCTGATGTGTTCTAAGTACAGTGCACCTGGACTAATCTTGAGAATCCTCTACTGGCTGCACGTAGGATAGTTTTAAGGATTCTTGTGCTTCTCACAGTGGCAAGGTAATGATTCCAACAGATGCGCTGGAATTAAAAAATATAATACAATGCTATATTAGAATTAAGTTGTTGAAAAATAAAAACAACCACTCTGGTCAAACCCACTCATATCCTTGACTCTGCCTCCCTGTCTATAGTAGGGAGAGTTCTCTTTGTCTGCTTCATGGTTAGGGAAGATCTCATTCAGACTGCAAATATCCTACTCTGTATAATTAAATAGCAGTATATTGGAATAATGTCAACTCCACCAGAATTCAAAAAATCTCAGAATCTCTACTTTGTATATTTTCAATTTGGAAATCATTCTCCCCTACTATATGTTAATTAGATAATGCTTCGTATTCCAGAGCACTTGAAACCAAACCCCAGTTAATGTTCCCTTTCTAATATCAGTCTACTGTAAGTCCTTTAGGACCAAATTCTGTCCTAAACTATACTCCTGGTGTAACAGGCTTTGTTTGACTGAAAATAAGAGGGAAAAAATGAGGAAAAATAAAGTGAACTCATTTAGTTGTTTTCTCTCCAATATTCTGATGTCCTGCATGGGAAATGTCTGGGTTTATATCATAAAAATAATCTCTCATATGATTATCTCCATGCCACTATATTTAATTTACCCTTCTTTAAAAGCATCTAACTGCTGAGTAGATTCTTCTCCTTGCTTCTGAGCCCAAATCATCTCTTCTGTCTGCAATCAATATCAGGTTGAATTCTTTTCTTCTTCCATCACAACACTTTCGATGAGATTCTGATTCTCATCGAATTCAGTATCTTCAGAGGACCAAGCCTATTAATGCATCTCCTTTTCTAAAGTTCAAGCTGATCTCAAGAGCCATTGGTTTCTATCATATCAGCTGATTATGTTTTCCTGACCATAGCTGAGTCCTGTCTCAGGTCAGTGGCTGCTCTCTTTGTTATAGATGGACTTTAATTTGCCAATAGACTTGAAAAACAAGGATGTTTCATTCAATAAAAAATTTTCTTATAGTTATTTGATTGCTTTAGATACTTGTTTTGAAATTAAGACATAAGTGTTTCTTCTGATTAATCCTGAAGGTATAAATTTAGTATTATGACCTCAGACTTAAGAGCTAAATACAGTGCAAAGGGAAGATGAGCTGCAAGGGAGAATGCCATAATTAAGTTTATATTGTAAGCTTTTTGGAGCAGATATATTGGGTCTGTTTCTCTATTGCCTTGACCTTCTTATAGCCATTTACACATCAAAAGTGTCTAAAAGGATAAGGCAATGGAAAATCAGGCCCCTGTTATTTTGTATTTGTACATAGCCTCTATGTCCTAATTAATGTGAATATTCAATTGTAGGCATGTTGTCAGGGAAGGGAATGTGTGGCCAGGGTTCACTGTACTCCAGTGATCTCCAGCTGCTGTAACTGGAGGTGGACAGAAGTTGCTGCTGAGGCTGTTGTAACATACTACAAGGGCTGAACTAGACTCTGGGAATGCTGCTCTCACCAATTTTCTATAGCTCTAACCATCATATATACCTTATGTCTATTTCCCATTGTAAGCAATCTCTCTTCTTCCTTACCTCTGCTGCTTTTATTTTTTCCACCTGTGTCTTATAGCTTTGTTTAGGGGTAACACACATTAAATACAGAACTAAATTTGTGTCTGAAATGAAATCTCATGGGATTTGACAGAAGCAGACGAGACAGAGCAGCACATCAGGTAGTTGAGCAAGCACCTTGTGACTTCCCCTACAGTCCAAACATTCAATAGCTTAACAAAAGAGTCCAAATGAGCAGGCCCCTGCAGGACCTGCTGGTTCTGAAAGGTGGTGGTGTTTTAAGAAGGCCCTGCCTGTGGGCCTTACCTGCTCTGTAGTCCTCTCTCAGGATCAACCTTCTGTCAGGCTTCCTGGAGAAGGATTCCTTTCTCTTGCAGCCTTGATGAACTTCTGAGCTACTTTTGGCAAGATGTGGTTACCTGGGCCTAGCACTGCCTTTTAACTCTTTGGGGCCCAGCGTGGGGTTGATATAGCTCATTACCCTTACCTTTAAAAAGCTGCTAGATTTTTCCACCTTTAATTTTTAGATATCTCTCACTGTCTTTTTGAAAAACAAGGAGTCTGGTGGCACCTTAAAGACTAACAGATTTATGCTATGCTATGCATCTGAAGAAGTGAGTTTTTTACCCACGAAAGCTTATGCCCAAATAAATCTGTTAGTCTTTAAGGTGCCACCAGACTCCTTGTTGTTTTTGTAGATACAGACTAACACGGCTACCCCCTGATACTTGTCTTTTTGAAGTTTATGTAGTCTCATGGACTTGAGTCTATTTTAAGCATCCACATAGAAGAGGCCAGGTGACCCCTGAGTGCTTTTCTGAGTGATTTGTTAATTTGTTGTATTCACTCAGTTTCACCCATGAGAACCTTGTAATGAGAAAAGCTGCTTCTGCAGCTGGTTTCTGCTTTTTATTTTGGAGATTTTTTAAAAACATGTATCTTGTATAAAGCAACAGAGGGTCCTGTGGCACCTTTAAGACTAACAGAGGTATTGGGAGCATAAGCTTTCGTGGGTAAGAACCTCACTTCTTCAGATGCAAGTAATGGAAATCTCCAGAGGCAGGTATAAATCAGTATGGAGATAACGAGGTTAGTTCAATCAGGGAGGGTGAGGTGCTCTGCTAGCAGTTGAGGTGTGAACACCAAGGGAGGAGAAACTGCTTCTGTAGTTGGATAGCCATTCACAGTCTTTGTTTAATCCTGATCTGATGGTGTCAAATTTGCAAATGAACTGGAGCTCAGCAGTTTCTCTTTGGAGTCTGGTCCTGAAGTTTTTTTGCTGTAAGATGGCTACCTTAACATCTGCTATTGTGTGGCCAGGGAGGTTGAAGTGTTCTCCTACAGGTTTTTGTATATTGCCATTCCTGATATCTGACTTGTGTCCATTTATCCTCTTGCGTAGTGACTGTCCAGTTTGGCCAATGTACATAGCAGAGGGGCATTGCTGGCACATGATGGCATATATAACATTGGTGGACGTGCAGGTGAATGAGCCGGTGATGTTGTAGCTGATCTGGTTAGGTCCTGTGATAGTGCTGCTGGTGTAGATATGTGGGCAGAGTTGGCATCGAGGTTTGTTGCATGGGTTGGTTCCTGAGTTAGAGTTGTTATGGTGCGGTGCATGGTTGCTGGTGAGAATATGCTTAAGGTTGGCGGGTTGTCTGTGGGCGAGGACTGGCCTGCCTCCCAAGGTCTGTGAAAGTGAGGGATCATTGTCCAGGATGGGTTGTAGATCACTGATGGTGCGTGATCCATCATCACCCAGCAATATCGTCAATTTATCCAGCTACACACTCAACCCAGCAGAAGAGTCTGTCCTATCTCGGGGACTCTTTTTTTGCCCCAGCACCCCCACGAACATGATACAGTTCTGCGGTGATCTGGAAGCCTACTTTCGCCGCCTCCGACTCAAAGAATACTTTCAAGATAACACTGAACAGCGCACTGATACACAGCTACCCTCCCACCAACAACACAGGAAGAAGAACTCCACATGGACTCCTCCTGAGGGTCGAAATGACAGTCTGGACCTATACATAGAATGCTTCTGCCAACGTGCACAGGCAGAAATTGTGGAAAAACAACATCACTTGCCTCATAACCTAAGTCGTGCAGAACGCAATGCCATCCACAGCCTCAGAAACCACCCTGACATTATCATCAAAGAGGCTGATAAAGGAGGTGCTGTTGTCATCATGAACAGGTCTGACTACCAGAAGGAGGCTGCCAGACAACTCTCCAATACCAAATTCTACAGGCCACTTTCCTCAGATCCCACTGAGGAATACACTAAGAAACTGCACCATCTACTCAGGACATTCCCTACACTAACACAGGAACAAATCAACATACCCTTAGAGCCCCGACCGGGGTTATTCTATCTACTACCCAAGATCCACAAACCTGGAAATCCTGGACGCCCCATCATCTCGGGCATTGGCACTCTCACTGAAGGACTGTCTGGATATGTGGACTCCCTACTCAGACCCTACGCCACCAGCACTCCCAGCTATCTCCGTGACACCACAGATTTCCTGAGAAAACTACAATGCATTGGTGACCTCCCAGAAAACACCATCCTTGCCACCATGGATGTAGAGGCTCTCTACACAAACATCCCACACACAGATGGAATACAAGCTGTCAGGAACAGTATCCCTGATGATGACACAGCACAACTTATTGCTGAGCTCTGTGACTTTATCCTCACGCACAATTATTTCAAATTTGGTGACAATATATACCTCCAGACCAGTGGCACCGCTATGGGCACCCGCATGGCCCCACAATATGCCAACATCTTTATGGCTGACCTGGAACAACGCTTCCTCAGCTCTCGTCCACTCACGCCCCTTCTCTACCTACGCTACATTGATGACATCTTCATCATCTGGAACCATGGGAAGGAGACCCTGGAAGAATTCCACCATGATTTCAACAGCTTCCACCCCACCATCAACCTCAGCCTGGACCAATCTACACGGGAGGTCCACTTCCCGGACACCACAGTACAAATAAGCAATGGCCACGTTAACACCACCCTATACCGAAAACCCACCAACCGCTATGTCTACCTTCATGCCTCCAGCTTCCACCCCGGACACACCACACGATCCATCGTCTACAGCCAAGCACTGAGGTACAACCGCATCTGCTCCAACCCCTCAGACAGAGACCAACACCTACAAGATCTTCACCAAGCATTCTCAAAACTACGATACCCACACAAGGAAATAAAGGAACAAATCAACAGAGCCAGACGTGTACCCAGAAGCCTCCTGCTACAAGAGAGGCCCAAAAAAGAAACCAACAGAACTCCACTGGCCATCACCTACAGCCCTCAGCTTAAACCTCTCCAACGCATCATCAGTGATCTACAACCCATCCTGGACAATGATCCCTCACTTTCACAGACCTTGGGAGGCAGGCCAGTCCTCGCCCACAGACAACCCACCAACCTTAAGCATATTCTCACCAGCAACCATGCACCGCACCATAACAACTCTAACTCAGGAACCAACCCATGCAACAAACCTCGATGCCAACTCTGCCCACATATCTACACCAGCAGCACTATCACAGGACCTAACCAGATCAGCTACAACATCACCGGCTCATTCACCTGCACATCCACCAATGTTATATATGCCATCATGTGCCAGCAATGCCCCTCTGCTATGTACATTGGCCAAACTGGACAGTCACTACGCAAGAGGATAAATGGACACAAGTCAGATATCAGGAATGGCATTATACAAAAACCTGTAGGAGAACACTTCAACCTCCCTGGCCACACAATAGCAGATGTTAAGGTAGCCATCTTACAGCAAAAAAACTTCAGGACCAGACTCCAAAGAGAAACTGCTGAGCTCCAGTTCATTTGCAAATTTGACACCATCAGATCAGGATTAAACAAAGACTGTGAATGGCTATCCAACTACAGAAGCAGTTTCTCCTCCCTTGGTGTTCACACCTCTACTGCTAGCAGAGCACCTCACCCTCCCTGATTGAACTAACCTCGTTATCTCCATACTGATTTATACCTGCCTCTGGAGATTTCCATTGCATCTGAAGAAGTGAGGTTCTTACCCACGAAAGCTTATGCTCCCAATACCTCTGTTAGTCTTAAAGGTGCCACAGGACCCTCTGTTGCTTTTTACAGATTCAGACTAACACGGCTACCCCTCTGTATCTTGTATAATTCCTGATGGCTTTACATTTTAATTATTTATCACTGACTTCATCATTTAAATTGACATAATTTTAAACCTCAGAACATTCATCCTCTCGACTAATCTAAGAATGCTATTCCTGAATCCTTAAATACAGATTTTTTGCATTTTTTGTCTTCTACAAGAAATGATTTGAATAGCCACCACTGGGAAACTCTAATTAAGGAAAAGAAACTGATTTTTTTTATAGCTCTCTCTCAGGCAAAATAGGATGGAAATTTACACCTAGGCTTCTCAATTTCCCTTCTTAATCTTACTTAATATATTTCCCCATGTAAATTTCAGAATCTAGTTACAAGAAAACAGGTGCAGTTGCTAAAGAATATCGCTCATATAGGTAGCTAATAAAGCATAAAATCTATTTATGAAATACCTTGAAATGCAAATGTTTTAAAGTGCTTCAAACTCAAAAGAAGCTCATCAAATTATGACGACTGCTTACATTTAGAAATTTAAGGGACAGATTCTGCTCTCATTTATACCAGTATGACTCCATTATCTTCAATAGAGTTAGTTTTGATTTACACTGGCACGAGAGTAGAATTTGATGCAATATTTTACTATGCAGAAAATTAAATATGCCAGTATGTGGTGATATGGACCATTGCCCAAGGATTGTGAATTACCTAGAGTATTAATACTGTGGTATCTTTGCACTGATAAAAGTATATACAATCTACCGATGGATTGTTTCTGGTTGCTGTCACATATGGGCCAGCATGGTTGGTTGAGGTGCACAACTGACTAAAAACTCAACCTCCCAGCTATTGATTATAATCTTTGTGATGGGAAAAAATAAAATTAAAAAAAGGTAAGTGTGACAGGGTGCGATGTCGCTCTCTGATTTCTGTCAAACAAGGAGTTAATACCCTGTTTAGATGTCAAACAGGTGGCCAAGGAGAATTGATTAATCAAGATTGTGTACTGAGGCCCAGTAGTGCAGAAGATAGAGCTTCATGCTGACTTGTAACATGGTTTGGTTGTAATCTCCCAGAGTGGAGATTTTTGTTTTATAGTTAAGTAAAGCGTTCCCTCCCCCCTTTATTCTAACCAAAACACACTAGCACTTCAAGAATAAGGAGGAAAATATGTTGACTGAAAAAAATCTCTCATAGCTGAGTCATCTTACAGTTAGTTTTAGAAAAATGTCCTGAACGAGCTGAACGTACCCAATTCTGTGATCTTGAAATAACCAGGTTAGCCCTTGAGTTACATCAGAAATTTATTTAACTAGATCTGAGGATTAGATCACTAATACCTCTATATCCTGAGAACAGACCTGACTGAGGCCTATGGAACAAATTATAAATGTCTGCCAATGGGCACATGACTGGTGGAGGGAATTTTTATCTGCTTAATTTGCCTCTGCAAATTACGAAAGGTATTCTAAAACTTGGGCTCTCCTCCAGCTCTGCAAATCAACCTCTCTCCTGTCTTACAATGTCCAGTGCACAGATATTTTTCCATCTTCTCAGCCACATCACTGTAGCTATCAAAATGTCACAGATCCTGAAGCTAGGAGTTTGACAAACACATCAGTGGAAAAGAGATTCTGCTACTAACTAATGTGATGCACTGAGAAACGCTGGGGTGACATAACCTTGTCGACTAATGCTACAGAATTTCCCCGTCCACAGGGAAAATGGAACTCTAGATTAGCAGTTCTCAAACTATGGGTTGGGACCCCAAAGTGGGACGTGACCTCTTTTTAATGGGGTCACCAGGGCTTGCGTTAGACTTGCTGGGGCCGAGGCCGAAGCCTGAGCCGTACCACCTGGGGCTGAAGGAGGAGTGGGGAGTGGGACTCAGGCTTCAGCTTCAGCCCTGTTGAGCAGGGCTCAGGTTACACGCTCCCCGCCTGGGACTGGAGCCCTTGAGCTTCAGCTTTGACCCCCCACCTGGGGTGGCAGGGATGGGGAAGGCTCAGGCTTTGGTCCCCCTTCCTGGGGTCGTGTAGTAATATTTTTGTCAGAAGGGGGTCACGATGCAATGAAGTTTGAGAACCCCTGCTCTAGATCAGGCAGAAAGAAGATTCAAATCCATCTCTCTTACCTCCCAGATAAGTGCCTTAATCACCAGGCTATAAAGTCATTCCCTCTCTGTTGCTCAATGGATATTTATGAATTAATACAAAGTGTAACAGAGCATCAACAGGAGAGATTGAGAGCAGCCCACCGCAGAATAACCTATAGCTTGGTGATTTGGGCACTCATCTGATGGTGGGGAGACCCAAGTCCAGGTCTGTGCTCCTGACTTAAGGATTCAAACCTTGGTTTCCCATATTTTAGGCAACTGGTCTAACCACTGGGTTAAAGACTACACAGCTTTAAAGGTATACACAGCTGGTTTTCTGAAGCTGACCCTGAAAAACTTTTTCTGAGCCACAACTACATTGGATCAAAATTTTTGTCAAATAAACTATTTGTCTGAAAAATTTTGCCCAACTCTAGTATACTTCAACCTCTTAAACAAACTAAGAACCCACCCCCTTTGCCATAATACCCTCAGCAAAAACAAAAAAAAAGTCCCCAGATATCTAAAACTAAGAACACAGTCTTTGTTAGGGTTACCATAGTTTAAAAAAACAAAAAGAGGACACTCCACAGGACCCCGGCCCCGCCCCAACTCCGCCCCTTCCCCAAAGTCCCCGCCGCCTCCCCTGAACACCCCGCCCCTGCTCCTCCCCCTCCCCTGCTTCCCGCAAATCAAATGTTCGCGGGAAGCCTGAAACAGGCAGGTAGGCTGGGGCTGGGGCTGAGGCGGTGGCGGGGGGGCGCAAGGAGGCGCGGCCTAGTCCGTCCCCCCCGGCCGAGCGGCTCTGACCCCCGGCGTCTCTGGCCCGGCTCGGCTCGGGCCCTGGGGTGCCGGCCCTGGTTCCGGCTGAGCGCGCCAGCCCCGGCCAAGCGGCTCTGGCCCGCCCCGGCCCCGGCGGCTCCAGCTCGGCTCGGGCCCCGGGGCACTGGCCCCGGCTGAGCGGCGCCAGCCGGCGGCCGAGCACCCCCAGCCCCGGTCCCAGCAGCTCCAGCCCGGCTCGGCTCGGGCCCCGGCCGGCGGCCGAGCACCCCCAGCCCCAGTCCCAGCGGCTCTATAAACTATAAAATTTAGTAAAAGTAAACACTTTGGAGCAGTCCGAGGAAGCTTTCTATTTGGGAAGGAACTGACACCTAAACTCCCCAGCAGCTGGACAGAAGGAGGGTGCCCAGAAGTCTGGCTGTTAATTACTTAAAACCATTTTAGACTTTGGGTAATTATAAATGTTTGGGGTGCTTTAAACCTGCTGCTATAGCATATATGTCTGTATATTTAAAACCTAATAAAATAGTTGTAGGTAAAAACACTTGTTTGTACCAATGATTTATTACATTAATTTATTCCTAGCATTGCCTTAAAAAAACAGTTACGTTATCACTGCTTTGGGTTCTAAAAACTCTGGGTAACACCTTCTCTTTTCCTGCTTCTCCCATCATCCATCACTTGTTCTCCTCCTGTGCTATCCAGAACTACTTATCTTCCCCACAGTGTACCCTGATCTTCTGCTAATTCCATAGAGAGTAATCCTGAATCCTCAGGTCCATTTATCTAACTACTAAAGAACCCCTGTTCTTCAATTCTGCCCCTTACCAGTCCTCAGTGACCCACTACATATCGATATAATGGGTTAGACTGTAAGCTCTTCAGGAAAGACACAGAATCTTCCTACATGTTTGTGCAGTGCCATTGGGGGCTCTAGGTGCTACTGCGGCATACATTTTATTCCGAATAGGTTCTTAAAATTCTCCTGTTCTACTATATTAGTGCCTTACACTAGTGCATTAAGTGGCCTGACTAACATCTGTCACGTGTTTTCGGGAGAGGAAGATAAGTTATTGACTGAGTGGATGCATCTCTTAAATTTGGCACTGCCTTTTATGGGTTCTTGTTGGCTGCTGTAGCCACATTTTATACTCCTCAGGGCTTTGATATTTTTTAACTTGCCTCGAGCTGTTTCTGACCGAGAGAACTCCCTAGAATTCTCAAGATTTGAAGACACCAGTTAGCCTAACAAAGATTGTCACACCTGCTGAGTTTCCAGCAATTGATTTTTAAAATGGTAACCATGCTGTTAGTTGTTGAGGAAAAGTGTAGGATGCATACTTACAGGTTGATTACATTCTGGATAAAAGGCTGTAGTTGGGTTTAAGATTGGGGCTGCAGTTCAGGCTGGTTTCCATTTTATTCCATAATGCACTTATCTTGAATTTGTACAACAATTTATTAATGTCTTTCACCTGCTCCTGATTTTCAAGATTGCCATTTATTTTATTATTTTCCCCACAGGAAATTCTTTCAATTTCCTTTCATTCACGTGGGTCACCCATTTAAGCAGGAATTAAGAAGCTCCCAATAACATTCAGTGTAATCATTTTTGGATGAGGCTGGTCCTAACCTTAACTGGAATCTTGTGAAGGCATGGGTGGCTGCTCCTTTCATTTACTTTCTTTAATATCAGCCCAAACCTATCAATGTCTTTGTGGACAAGAAGTGACCAGACCATCCCTAATGGCAACTGGTGAAAAAGATATACTCATTGCTAACTGATTTGTGGGCTAAGTCAAGCGGCAGTAGCACACCATGAGGTCTAACTGGAGTCATTAGAAATTATGGTGCTGATACCCCTGCTGCTTTATATAAGTGCATGCAACTTACAGCACCAATCACAATTTAAAGATAATAACGGTAATGATAATGTTAAATGATGGGGCCTGCAGTGAGGGTAAGAGAGGAATTTTGGAGCATAGGCTCTTGGAACTGCATTAGCCTATGTTTACATTTGCTGTTCCACTACCATCCTGATTTTGAACAGGTTTGGAATTCTAGCTGAACCTTTCATATTGCCCTAGTGTGTTGCGTTGTACCATATTTGCATGAAATATATGATTGTTGTAAAGAACAACTGCAGAGTGTCGTCATTTGTGCAGTGACTTTGTTTGGGTTAATATTCGTGGTGCCCTTAAAGACAGCACTTTGCTGACAGTGAATGTTTTATAGACTTTTTACAGTTCCCTATAAAAAAAAATGTTGACTACGGGCTGCAGTATAAAAACTAAAAGAACAGATAGTAAAACTGATATAAAATGAACTCTCATAGGATTAGCTTTTGGATGAGCAAGAAGATAGAAATCTAGTGTACCAGTACTTTCTCCATTACCAGGAGTGCAAAACATAGACCTCTTTAACAGTTCTAACAGTACAAGATAAAATGTTAAATACCTGACTGGTTTCCCATGCCTCTTGTGTTCTACATGAAACTTCATTCCACAAGTGGTCAATAAGGTGATGCTCCCATCACTCAACAAGGCTTCATCGTCCCCAGGTACTGGTTCAATTAGAACAGTGCAGTTCTTTACCAAATGTTCTGGTACACTTTAAGTGGAAAGTCATATAGTACAAACTGTAACGAGTTGCTGACTCGCACCTGTTTGCATTAATAGACATTGCTGAAAGAGGTTAGCCAAAGGAAGAATTGATTTCACTTTTAAATATTCATTCGTTCATTTATTTGGGCTCTGTATTGATGATTTAAGACTATTTGGTATTTCATTTTATTTCTTGCACTTTCATTTGAAACACCTATGCTTGGGGCTAGGTGCTTTCATAGCAATTATGTTAATGAGTGATAGGCAAACCTCAAAAGGTTCAGCATTTCAGTTCAAATAAGACCTTAAAAGGGGCTTACAATCAGAAGCACAAAAACACACAGGATGAGATTTTGAAAAGTGCCTATGTGCACTAGAATCACAACCCAATGATTTTTAAATGAGATTTATGCTCCTCATTCACTCAAATGCTTTTGAAAATCCCACCCTGGCCTGCCCAAGAACACAATTACACTGGCCTTCCCATACAAAATCACAATATTCGCCTACAACGACAAAGGGTAGCGTTTTCAAAACTGCCTAAGTTGGTAGGAGTAGCTGAAAAATTTCCATTTAGACCGTTTTTTGACACAGAATATGCTTTGACAAAACAGATTTCTTTTAGTGAAAATACTTGCTTTCTGATTAAAATTTAGATTTTTTTTTCATCAAAATACGGAATGCTTGGAAACTGAAAAACTTCAGCTGAAAGCGGAACATTTCAGTTGGGATCTACAATCACGGTGCCTTCTGGGAATTGTAGTTCTGTTTCCTGATGTCCCTATTTTACCCATTGGTCAGACTCCCTGGGTGGACAACATAGCCCATAATGCATCATGGCCATCACCATACCTTCCCTTACCATGAGGGGAAAGTGTGCTGCATCACAGGAGATGGAGTCAAACTAGGGACTGTGTCCTGTAGAGGAGAATGGAAGCAAGAGGCACCCAACTCCAATGGGGCACTGTAGCAGTATTTCCAAATGAAAGGATTTTGGTTGTAAGTCAAAATATTTTAGGTTTTTAATTTTTCTAGAAAAAAAATCTATGGGGAAGAAAATATATTACTAATGTTTGGTGCTGTGCAGTACATAAAAATGAGACATGTCTGCCCTTAAAAGCATACAAAAGTGTTGCCAACTTCAAATGTTTAAGTCCCTCCAAAATCAGGAGTGGCATAAAAATCGTGAGAGTTTTGTAAAATAGCATGTTTTGGATTTGTTTTCTTTAACATTAACTTGTATTAATCCCACTGCATAGGAAAAATGTGAAGTATGGCAAGAGACCACCCTGGCTTAGCCAGGAGATCTACAGTGATCTTTAAAAAAAAAAAAAAAAAAAAGAGTCTAACAAAAAGTGGAAATTAGGTCAAATTGCAAAGGATGAATATAAAAAATTACACAAGTATGTAGGGACAAAATTAGAAAGCCCAAGACACAAAATGAGATCAAACTAGGTAGAGGCATAAAAGGTAACAAGAAAACATTCTACAAATACATTAGAAGCAAGAGGAAGACCAAGGACAAGGTAGGCCCATTACTCAATGGGGGGGGGGGGACAATAACAGAAAATGTGGAAATGACAGAGGTGCTTAATGACTTCTTTGTTTCATTTTTCACCAAGAAGGTTGGTGGCGATTGGACATCTAACATAGTGAATGCCAGTGAAAATGAGGTAGGATCAGAGGCTAAAATAGGGAAAGAACAAGTTAAAAATTACTTAGACAAGTTAGATGTCTTCAAGACACAAGGGCCTGATGAAATGCATCCTAGACTACTCAAGGAGCTGACTGAGGAGATATCTTAGCCATTAGTGATTATTTTTGAAAAGTCATAGAAGACAGGAGAGATTCCAGAAGACTGGAAAAGGGCAAATATTGTGCCAATCTATAAAAAGGGAATTACAGACCAGTTAGATTAACTTCTGTACCCGGAAAGATAATGGAGCAAATAATTAAGCAATCAATTTGCAAACATCTAGAAGATAATAAGGTGATGAGTAATAGTCAGCATGGATTTGTCAAGAACAAATCATGTCAAACCAACCTGATAGCTTTCTTTGACAAGATAACAAGCCTTGTGGATGGGGAGAAGTGGTAGATGTGATATATCTTGACTTTAGTAAGACTTTTGATACTGTCTTGTATGACTTTCTCATTAACAAAGTAGGGAAATACAACCTAGATGGAGCTACTATAAGGTGGGTGCGCAACTGGTTGGAAAACCATTCCCAAGTAGTAGTTATCAGTGGTTCACAGTCATGATGGAAGGGCATATCAAGTGGGGTCCCACAGGGATCAGTTCTGGGTCCGGTTCTGTTCAATATCTTCATCAGTGATTTAGATAATGGCATAGAGAGTACACTTGTAAAGTTTGCGGATGATACCAAGCTGGGAGGGGTTGTAAGTGATTTGCAGGATAGGATTGTAATTCAAAATGGTCTGGACAAACTGGAGAAATGGACTGAAGTAAATAGGATGAAAATTCAATAAAGACAAATGCTAAGTACTCCACTTAGGAAGGAACAATCAGTTACACACATATAAAATAGGAAATGACTGCCTAGGAAAGAGTACTGCAGAAAGGGACCTGGGGGTCATAGTGGACCACAAGCTAAATATCAGTCAACAGTGTAACACTGTTGCAAAAAAAAAAAAAAAAAAGCGAACATCATTCTGGGATGTATGAGCAGGAGTGTTTTAAGTAAGACACAAGAAGTAATTCTTCCTCTATACTGCGCGCTGATTAGGCCTCAACTTGAGTATTGTGTCCAGTTCTGGGTACCACATTTCAGGAAAGATGTGGACAAATTGGAGAAAGTCTAGAGAACAGCAACAAAAATGATTAAAGGTCTAGAAAACATGACCTATGAGGGAAGATTGAAAAAAATGAATTTGTTTAGTATGGAAAAGAGAAGACTGAGAGGGGACATGATAACAGTTTTAAAGTACATAAAAGGTTGTTACAAGGAGGAGGGAGAAAAATTGTTCTTTTTACCTCTGAGGATAGGAAAAAAGGCAATGGGCTTAAATTGCAGCAAGGGAGGTTTAGGTTGGACATTAGGAAAAACTTTCTGTCAGGGTGGTTAACCACTGGAATAAATTGCCTAGGGAGGTTGTGGAATCTCCATCATTGGAGATTTTTAAGAGCAGGTTAGACAAACACCTGTCAGGGATAGTCTAGATAATTAGTCCTACCACGAGTGCAGCGGACTGGACTAGATGACCTCTTAAGGTCCCTTCCAGTTCTATGATTCTATGAACTTCTAGATATGAATCCTTTAGGATTCACTTGTTAAACATTTTTCAAGATTTTCTCAACACCCAGGAAAGGTAGCAACTTACTTTTTTTAAATGAAAGCTGAGCTTTTTGAGGAATTTCTTGCTTCAGCAATTAATGCTTTAGGGAAAACTCCAGATACCATGAGACTCATGCGAGTTCACAACACTGTTACAATCTAAGTTTGATCTTGCAGAGATTTAAGCAGGTGAGCTGTTGTATTAATTTACATGGAATATGTGAGCCCAAATAGTCAAAAGTGTTAACATTAATGATAACATTAAGATTAAACAGTGTTAAATGAAGTTTGGGGTTTGATATACACAGACCTCAGCCTGCTTAGTGCCATAGCAAACACATTATGAAAAGTTTTTTAAATCCTTTATTAAAAATACAGAGGAGGAAAGTATAAACAATTAAAGCATTTGAAATGTAAAGTAATAAATAAATAATCCCTTGTTCCCTTTCCCTTTAGTTGGAGAGAGTTTTTAGAAGGAAGAAAACCCTCGTATGACAGTCTTTTAGATTATAACAACTATCCTTTTAGTTGAAGAAGGCTGAACCTGTTGTTATTGCTGTTGTTAAAGTTCAATCTCTTTTCCTAAAACCAAAATCAAGACGATCACACACGAGGGAAGAGAAAAGAACAGCAAAGATAGAAAATGAAGCTTTTGTTTTTGGTGTTAACTCTCTCATGCAGCCTCGCTGCTGGGGAAAAAGAAAAAAAACAAACAGGCACAGCACACGGTCTAATCCCGCCATTCCAAGACCTGGCAAGCTTGTTTAGGGCATTTCATGTAACTGTCTCTTTCTGGTCACAGGCTTACAGCAGTGTTACAATATATGTAGTCTTGGCCGGCTAAGCCAGACTTTAATAGACAGAAGGAAAAAGGAGAGAGTTAGGAAAGAGAAGAAATAAGGTAGGGAAGGAAGAGAATACATGGGGGTGGGGTGGGAACAAAGTCTTATATCCTAGGTGGCATTCAGGATTTAACTGGAGCTGGTGGAGGTGGCGATGTCATCTGGCTCCCTTTCTTTGGCCCGGCCCAGTCTGGTCAGGACATCTCTCAGGATTAGGATGAAGGCGGCCCAGGATTCCAGGAGATGGTTGGGATGGCATCCATGATGGCAAAGCCCATTCCAGTAACCCATGTTTCTCTCCAAAGTCTGTTTCTTTAAGAACTCAAAAGGACAGTGGTGGGTGGGAGAGCCTCTCCCCTCATTATTTTGTCCACCAATTAGGCCTAATTTTTCAAACACAAGATTTGTCCATTGATTTCCAATTCTACATTTTTTCCTGTTTACCGAGCATGATCTTAACACAATCCTACAGTTATATTAATAGGCCTATTTGTTTGTACTAATTCAGTCTTTCTGTCTTACTTTTGCACATTTTCCCATCAACATTTGTTGTTATAGGCTACTGTGACATTTTATAAACTTGCACTCACTTTTCACAGTTGAGCTCACAATTAGGATTAATTTATAGGCCCAGTTATCACAACAGGGCTCAGAGGGATTAGTCACACACTTAGTGTTAAGAGTGTGTGTAAATCTTTGTAGATTCAGGTTCTAATGTCTCAATCCTGCAAAATGATCTGCGAGTAAGAACCTGATGACTCAATAGGGCTCTGCATGAGAGTAAAGGTTTGCACTTGCATATTCCCGTGCAGGATTGGGCCTAAAAGAAACACACAGAGAAGTCAAGTTGAAACCCAGCAATTATTCACTGCTCTTATGGACGATTATTAGGAATATAAAGGGTGGCTTTATATTGTGGCTAACCCTGGGTAGAAGCAATAGAGAGTGCATTAAGGCCTTTCCTCTCCACAACACACTTCAGCAGAGAGCTGTCAGCTAAGTTGGAAGCCGGAGAAGCGCAGATGGGAGTACATGACTTCCAGTGCTTGCTGCCCCAAAGGTGTCCCTTCCGGATAGTTGCCTGGCCTCCACCACTCCCAAATATCCCTGTATAATGCAAAACAACAAGAAAACAGTTCTGGATGAAAAGCAAGCCACACCTATTTAAAGGTTTAGTAAGCACCATAGCACATACACGCACCTCTCACTCTCTTAGATAAACTATGCCTTGCTTTGTAGGTAGAGATTTTACATGGTTGAGAATAGATTTTGTTCTAATATTCTGTACACCCATAAATAAAAGGAGCTCATGTATCCGTATTATTATTATTATTATAATTTAAAGACTCCAGAAAGAATGTTTCTAACTTGGAATTGAATCTTTCCTCCATTTCCTATCTGGCCATTAAATTAATATTCAAAGAATTCTGTGCTGACATAGCCATCCTTAGAAGAATCCACAGAAGAAAATGCAACAGGGCCTAGGAGAGACTTCGGTTTCTGTTTCTGTACTGGAGCCATACTAGTAAATTAACTGATCATCTGCACAAAAAAAGGGGGGAAATGAACCTGATACCTACTAAGCCTCCAACAGTATGCCAAGATTTTCAATAAACCTTTCTATAATTCCCTTAAGATAGAAAAAATAAATTAACTCTGTTAATTCAACTAATACATATGAGCAAACATCTACCATTAGTAAATCTACCCTATAGGAATCAAAGGGCAATAATTGGTTCTCAGAACCTTTAAAAACACAAACATTACACTTCAAAAAAGGGGAACTATACAACAATGAGGAATCCAGTTAAATGGAAACTAAAAGGAACAGTCACAAGAGTGAAATGCCTGCAATTTGCATGGAAACTATTTGAGAACACCACAACAGAGGCTCAAACTAAATGTATACTCCAATTTAAAAAAAAAGTAAGAGGACTGAAAAAATGCTACCATGGCTGAACAACCAAGCAAAAGAGGTGATTAGAGACAAAAAGACATCCTTTAAAAATGGGGAGTCAAATCCTACTGAGGGAAATAGAAAGGAGCATAAACCCTGGGAAGTCAAGTGTACGGGTTTATTTAGGCCATCCACACAAAAAAAAAAGAAAAAAAGAAACGTAAGAGCAACTAGCAAAAGACACAAAAACTAACAATTTTTAAAAAAACAAATACATCAGAAGCAGGAAGCCTGCCAAACAATCAGTGGGGCCACTTGATAATGCTAAATGAACACTCGAGGAACACAAGGCCATTGTGGAGAAACTAAATTAATTCTTTGCATCAGTCTTCATTGTGGAGGATGTGAGGGAGATTCACACACATGAGCCATTCTTTTTAGATAACAAATCTGAGGAACTGTGTCAGATAGAGGAGTTTTTGGAACAAATTTATAAATTAAATATAAGTCACCACCAGCAGCTGGTATTCATTCAAGAGTGCTGAAGGAACTCAAATATGAAATTGCAAAACCACTAACTATGGTATGTAACCTGTTGCTTAAAGCAAACCATGTACCAGATGACTGGAGGATAGTTAATGTAATGCTGATTTTTTTTAAAAGGCTCCAGAGGCAATCCTGACCAGTACAGGCCAATAAGCCTAACTTCAGTACCAGGAAAATTGGTTGAAACTATAGTAAAGAACAGAATTATCAGACACATTATAAACATGACATGTTAGGGAAAACTCAACATGGATTTTTTAAAGAGAAATCATGCCTCACCAATCTATTAGAACTCTATAAGGGGGTCAATAAACATGTGGACAAGGGTGATCCAGTTGATGTAGAATACTTGGACTTTCAGAAAGCCCTTGACAAGGTCCCACACCAAAGACTCTCATGTAAAGTAAGCAGTGATGAGATAAGAGGTTAGGTTCTCTCATGGATCAGTAACTGGTTAAAAGGTAGGAAACTAATGGTAGGAATAAATGGTCAATTTCACATTGGAGATAGGTAAACAGTGGTGTCCCCCAAGGAACTGTTCTGAGACCAGTGCTGATCATAATATTCATAAAAGATGTGGAAAAAGGCATAAACAGTGAGATGACAATACAAAATTACTCAAGATAGTTAAGTCCAAAGTTGACTGTGAGGAGTCACAAAGGGATCTCACAAAACTAGGTGACTGGCCAGCAAAGTGGCAGATGAAATTCAGAGTTGATAAATGCAAAGTAATGCATATTGAAAAACATAATTCCAACTGTACATACAAAATTGTGCAGTCTAAATTAGCTGTTACCACTCAGGAAAGAGATCTTGGAGTCATTGGGGATAGTTCTCTGAAAATATTTCCTCAATGTGCAGTGGCAATAAAAAAACAACAACAGAATGTTAGGAATTGATAAGAAAGAGAGAGATAATAAGACAGAAGATATCATTATACTATTCCATAAATTCATAGTACACCCACACCTCAAATACTCTCTGCAATTATGGTCACCCCATCTCAAAAAAGATATATTGGAAAAAGTACAGAGAAGAGCAACAAAAATGCTTGGGGGTATGAAACAACTTCCATATGAGGAGAGATTTAAAAGACTGGGACTGTTCAGTTTATAAAAGACATGACTAAGGAGGGATATGATAGAAGTCTATAAAATTGTAAATAGTGTGGAGAAAGGGAATAAGAAAGTGTTCCCCCTCCTTCCAATAGTACAAGAAGCAGGGGTCATCCAGTAAAATTAATAAGCATCAGGTTTGAAACAAACTAAGTACTTCTTCACACAGTGCACAGTCAGCCTGTGGGACTCATTCCCAGGGGATGTTGTGAAGGCCAAAAGTATAACTGTGTTAAAAAAAGAATTAGATAAGTTCATGGAGGATAAGTCTATCAATGGCTATTAGCCAAGATGGTCAGAGCTGCAACCCCATGCTCAGTGTGTCCTTAGACCTCCGACTGCCAGAAACTCAGACTGGATGGCTGGGGATGGAGCACTCAATAATTGTCCTGTTCTCTTCATTCCCTCTTAAGCATCTGGCACCAGCCATTGTTGGAAGATGGAATACTGGGCTAGATGGATAATTGATCTGACCCAGTATGAATGTTCTTATGAAGTATCAGAGGGGTAGCCATGTTAGTCTGTATCCACAAAAACAATGAGGAGTCTGGTGGCACCTTAAAGACTAACAGATTTATTTGGGCATAAGCTTTTGTGGGTAAAAACCCACTTCTTCAGATGCATGGAGTGAAAATTATATATAAATATATTTATGCCTGCATCGGTAGTTTTCTGTAATTTTCATTTCATGCATCTGAAGAAGTGGGGTTTTTACCCACGAAAGCTTATGCCCAAATAAAACTGTTAGTCTTTAAGGTCCCACCAGACTCCTCGTTGTTTTTGTTCTTATGAAGTTAAGCAGTGGTTTAGTATAGATTACAGATTTAGTAATTTTAAAAAAAAATCAAATCTATGTACTTATAAAATCCTCCTTATAGGCTGTCTTTTCACCCATTGCAAATAAAGGACCTGACTTTGGATCAGGTCCATGAGTGCCTGGGAGATTCGAACAGCAGTTAATCCATATTGGGGGAGCCACTACATATACAGTAGCAGGAGTAACAGAATTCATGGGGTTCAGGATGCGACCCTTAGCTATGTTGGACTCACCTCCTGCTCTCTATGGAGAGAATTTTTGGTAGACTGAGGATGGAGCGATAATACTATTAATCTTGTTTTCTCTGCAGTCAGTTTCCACGGTGAGACCTTCCTTCCTGTTTTTGCATTGTGTGTTCAATAATCAATTACTTCCTGCCTTAGATACACAGAGAACATTCTTCCACTGTCTCGTATGAAAAGAAACTGTTATTTCACCAGTTTTCTAAATTACTTTGTACCAAAACATATACAATAGCCATAGTCAGGAGTATAGTATTGAAAATGCCTGATCCCTTGTTGGATGCTACTTATATTGCTGTACTTTTTATACTTCAAACAGAACAAGTTGGGGAGTGGCTATTTTCTCTCTATGCTAAAGTATAAAAATGGACAGAATTTTATCTTCCCTTTGGGGAAGGGCTGGAGTGGGGGCGGGGGCTGGGGCTAAGCAGGGGGGCTTGTGGGTCCCCAAATTTTTTTTAATTAAAATGGGGGTCCTTGGGTTGCTAAAGTTTGAGAACCACTGGTCTAGTATATGATACAACCTCTGTATGGGGACAGTCTCCAGCAGTGGCAAAGGGGATGGACTCTGATAACTATGATTCTGTTATGTTGAAAAATAAGATTGGAATCTGGCCCATAGTATACTTTAAATACATTAGTATTTAAAGTTAACACTAATAACAATGTTAATTACACCTATTGTGTTCCTTGATGTATGTAGAATCTGATCCTTTTCCCGTAAGAGTAGCTCTTTAATGAGTGGACTCCTTGCCTAAGTAAGGATTGCTCACACCATGAATGTTTGCAAGATCAAGTCATTTGTTTGTATTATTTGAATACAGTTAGAGAAGACTAAAGCCTCGATCCTGGTTTTGCCATGAGCCCTGAGCAAGGGATAGTGTGGTGTTGTATTGTCCTTGGAGCAGCCAGGAAAATAGCACCCCTTCCTTGAACAGTCATACACAGCTTGGAAATATTAATTGCCATGGCTGTTTTCATAAAGAACAAAAGAGTATTAAAGTAGATACAATATGAAAGTAGATACAATAGCAGTATTATGCACTGTTGTGGGCTTACAGCATATAAAGTACCGTGAGTCTATTGAGAGTTTTCAGTGATAAAAGACTGGTACTCACAGACAGCAGAAAGGGCAACTTACTGAAGATGTAAACGAAATTCTTGACTGACTCACACATCATGTAACTCCAGTGAAGACAATGGAATTGTAGAGTGAAAATCTGCACATAAGATGCTTCAATGGATATAATAATCACTTATCAAATGGATACAAATGATGTAACTGAGGGAGTTGGCAGTAATTTCAAAGGATCTTTTCAAATATCCTGTGTACTGTTGGTCTAATTTGTGTTTTTAAATAATTTTACTTTTGTTTTGGCATATGTTTTTACATGTGCTGGCTCCAAAACTACTTGATAAGATCTACCACGTAAATGTAATTTTTAAAATTTCTCATTCTCTGACAAAAATGGCTGTCTTTTTCCTTTAAGATGAATTTGATATATCTAGATTATCCTAGTGATGGGCTAATTGCAAGGGTAGCTGGGCTATGTAAACATCCAAAGGTTCAGATGTCTCTCTGAATTGCTGTAATACCCACATTAGGCTGAAATTCTTGAAACAACCGGCTGCAGATACTTTTTCAAGGTTTCTGATACTTCTGGACTTTGGCAAAAGTATTTGTTGTGGTTCAATATTGTTGCCCCCTTTTTGCCTTACCAATTAGCCCATATTTGGGGCTGTGTGGGTTGATTCCATTAGGAGGAGAAATTGATGCAAACTAGGGGGTTTTTTTGTTTGTTTTTTTGTGTTTTTTTTAAGTGCACAAGATCCTGTTTCTCTGAACACAGTAGGGTCAAACAACAGAAAACAGTTTTCTTTTTCACAGTTCCAAACCTGCCTTTTCCACCAGCACTCTGCCCAAAACTCAATCTCTCTCCTGGCTTTCTCTTAGAACCACACTACCACTGCTTCTCTTGCTGTCTCCTCCTTTCAGGTTGCTTTTTCTTAGCTTTTTGCTATACTCTCTGTTTGCTCTTTGCTCCTATTTTTACCCACACAGATAGTCAGCTGCAAAAAAATAAATCCACAGATCCTATGGTTGTGGTTAGTGTAGTCTTTGGGTGGTGGCTTCCAGTGTTTCAATTATCACTAAACAGAGGGGCATTTAAGTGTTCCCTCATTCAGCCTGAATGGAAGGTGGCTATCATACTCATCAGCTTTGGTGAGGTTGGTGACTGCCCATAGACAAAGGACATGTTTTTGGGAAGCCACCTCCTGTACAAAACATATTTTATGTCTGACTGTGGCTGAAATCAGGAACTAATGAGGCACATAAATACAAAAATAAAAAGTGATCGACCAATCTTCTAAAACAAACCTGGATTTGTTTTTGTTTTTCTGTTTGCTTTGTTTTTTTTTTTAATCTGACTCAGATTGTTTATAACTATGTCTCTGTCCTTTGAGCGCAGATAAATGTTTAGGTTTAAAGTTTGTGTCTGCTCCATCAGGGTTGTTTTTTTTTTTTGCAAATACAGATAATAATACTTAAATAGAGCTTGTATAGGTTTTCTATCTGAACATCTAAATTAACATTTATTAATTAAGCCTCACAATGCTGCTGTGAGTTAAGGGACAGCAGGAAATAGAGGCAAATAGAAGTTAAGCAACATGCCGAAAGCCACACTGGGCCTGATCCATAGCTCACTGGTGTCAGACATGTTGTCGCATTGCTTAATGCACCCCTGGAAGGCACACAGATGCTACAGTGATGTGTGTGGTATAAGAATCTATCTCGAATAGAAATAGAATAGAAGTCTGTGGAAGTATTTCCATTGACTTCAGTGGGTTTTTCATCACACTTTAGAATTATTTGTGTCAAAGAGCATACTATGGAACCAAGTTCCCTAATGTCCAGTCCTGTGTTCTAACCCCCCGAAGTTATATCTGTGGTAGATTTGCAGCTGCTACATAACAGAATGATAGAACCATAGGGTTAGAAGAGACTGCCAGGGTCATCTAGTTTAACCCCCTGCCAAGATGCAGGATTTGTTGTGTCTAAACCATTCAAGACAGAGAGCTATCCAGCCTCCTTTTGAAAACCTCCAGCGAAGGAGCTTCCATGACCTTCCATGGCAGTCTGTTCCACTATTCTACTGTTCTTACAGTTAGGAAGTTTTTTCTGAGATTTAATCTAAATCTGCTATGCTGTAGTTTGAATCCATTGCCTCTTGTCCTGCCCTCTGTGGAAAGATAGAACAACTTTTCTCCATCTTTTTTATGACAGCCTTTCAAGTATTTGAAGACTGCTATCATGCCCCCCCTTAATCTCCTCTCTTTCAAACTAAACACACCCAGTTCCTTCAGGATTTGCTCATATGGCTTGCATTCCATCTCTTTGATCATCTGTGTCATTCACCTCTGGGGCCTTTCCAGTTTCTCTATATCTTTTCTATACATTGGTGACCAAAATTGGACATAATACTCCAGCTAAGGCCTAAGCAATGCTGAATAGAGTGGTAGTATCACGTCCTGTGACTTGCATGCTATACCTCTGTTAAGGCAACCTAAAATTCCATTTGCTTTTTTTGCAACAGCATCATGTTGTAGACTCATTTTGAGGCTGTGGTCCACTACCGCTTCCTGATCCTTCTCAGCCGTGCTGCTGCCAAGCTATTTCTCCAATTCTGAGCCCAGTTCTCCAATTCATCAAGATCCCTTTGAATTTTAGCTCTATCCTCCAAAGTGTTTGTAACCCCCTCCCCCCCAGCTTTGTGTCCTCTTCAAATTTGATCAGTATGCACTCTATCTACATCGAGGTCATTAATAAAGATGTTAAAAAACACTGGACCCAGAACAAATCCCTGTGGAACCCCCTCAAGACTGACATCATTCCATTAATAGTTACTCTTTGTTGGTTGTTGTTTAACCAATTATGTATCCACTTAAGGGTAGTTCCACCAAGCCCACATTTCTCCAGCTTATTTCTCAGAATGTCATGTGGCACTGTGTCAAAAATCTTGCTAAAATTCAAGTATATTATGTCCACCATATTCACCTTAGCCACCAAACTAGTTACCCTGTCAAAGAAGGAAATCAAATAGGTTTGGCATGATTTCTTCTTAGTAAATTCATGCTGGCTGCTAGTGATTACCCCTTCATCCTTCAGTTAATACTTTATGAATACCGCTTGTTGACCTGGTTATTGTGATGTTTACTGTATGCATATATTAGTTTAGTTTAACTGGGGGCTGTCGGGAAGAGCAAACAGGAAAGGAAAGAATGGCTCAAGATAAACCACTTTTCAGCAAACACTTTAGAATTGTTAACAGAAAATGCCAGGACAGAAGAATGCCCAGGAATACAGGAGATAAAAAGAATCTGTGGCAGGTTTAAAAATGAACACTCTTTCAAGAAAGGGAGGGGTAGGTGTTCAGGAAAACCCAGTGGAAACACACACAGTTCCCCATTGGGGTTGTCTGAAGAAGTTGGGTCTGCTTACTTTACCACTGTGGATGGTAAGCCTTTCAGGAAGATAGACATACATATAGACTATTGTTTTAAAATCTTTTTTCCATAGATATTTTGGTCCTACTGTTAAAATAAACTGTGGGTTTAAAGAAGACTTTTTTGTCACTCTGTACCACTGGTCAGACTTCTGAAGGGAGGAACTGCAGGGGTCCAAACTCAGAATTGCTAGGAAGCATGGTTGATACACAGGTTACTGTAGCCCAGGGCCTGGGCTAAGCGGGAAGAGAATTGCAAAACTCCAACATAGGATAGGTAAAGGCACAAGACCTACGACCAGAAAGGGGATAGAGGGTGCAGATGGCTCTGTAACCATAACTGCTTGCAATTTTTAAATTGCTCTCATACCTGAGGACCCTTGAATTTATACCAGATCTGAGTATACTCTTTTCTCTATGAGCCCAATCAGGCCCCTGTTGAAGTCAATAAAGAGTTTAGTCATAGATTTCAGTAAGAGCAGGGGCAAATTTTAACAAAACTAAAATTCAAAGGAAATTGGCTATTCCTTAGAAATTGTGAATGTTTTAAGCATAAAGGTAAGATTGCAATATTATTTACATATCTGTCATAGATCTTAACCAAATAGAAGTTAATAAAATAAAAATTTGTCGGATTACAAGACCAATGTATTGAAGTTTGCGTTTGAACTGAGCTGTGTAAACAAACAAATAATCCACTGCTTTCATTTTAGTTTATTCATGATGTTAAGGTGTGGTTTTCTTAGCATTTGAAAAAAAAGAAAAAAATACCACTGAAAGCACCTTACTGAATGTCTCCACACTGAAAGCAGAAATCCATGGACATTTGGCCAATCAAAACTCAAATGCTCCTGTCAGTAAGAATCTGTTTATTTTAAAGACTTATCCTTAATTTTTATATACATATGCTTCTGGATGGAGATGACTGTACTTGGATAAAGGCATATATATCTTATTTTACCTTGCTCCATCACCTCTCATTGAAAGAAATTAGTGCACACATTGTGTCTTTAATTCCTTCGCAGTTTTGGCTGTATTTTCTCCAGATAAGACATAAGTTGTTGAAGTGCAATCTCTTTAATAAGTTATCTGGTCAATTTCACCTGCTTGCAGAGTTTTAGCAGGATATTAATTTACAGCAGTAATAAATCACATGGGCAGAACAGAAGAGAAATGGTTCATTACGCTACTGAGAGCCAACTATAACAATGATAGTAAACTTTCTGGTATTACAAATAAATCTAACAATTTTACAACACAGCAAGAAGTTTAAAAGAATTGCAGTTGATTATTTGTTTTCATGTGCTCAAGTACTACACTTTTAGTTTCAGAAACTGATGAAGCAAATTGCTGACATGCTACAGATTCCCTTAGAGGAAGTTCAGGAGTCCTAGATATTTTACACACACCCATATCTATGAAGATTGCCATTCCAGTCAATAAAACTCTTATGGAGCCCACTAAGACCGTTTGATAAACCCCACCTACCACACCTCCAAGCTGCAAAAGGGTGAATAAAAAGTATTATGTCCATGCCATAGAATCAGAGTTTCTGTTTTCTCACCCAGCTCTGAATTCCCGGTAATAGAAGCCATTAATGAACAAAGCAGACACTGGAGCTCAGAGTCCGACTCCTACAGTAAGGACCACAGAGCTAGGAGATTGGTTTGTGACTCTTGATCTGCAAGCCACATATTTTAATGTTGCTATTCACCCTTCACACAAGAGGTTTCTTCTTTTTCTAATCACCAATGAGCACTACCAATACAGGGTGCTTCCTTTCAGCCTATCGTCTGCCCCAAGGGTATTCTCAAAGATTCTGGCAATAGTTGCTGCCCACCTATGTCGTTTGGATGTAATAATTTTCCCCTATTTGAATGAATGGATGATCGGGGCAGATCATAGGAGGAAGTGTTGATGGCAGTAAAGATGGCATGTTCTCTGTTGCACAGCTTGGGCCTTCAAATCAACCTTGAAAAGTCTATTGTTGCTCCATTACAGTGTATAGACTTCATAGGAGCCTTCCTGGATTCAGTGACAGGCAGAGCATGCCTCTGTTCCAGCAGATTTCTTGAACTAACAAATTTCATCTCAAGGATTCAGGGCAGTTCTCAAGTAACAGTAAGAGATGGTCTTCAGCTGCTTAGACACATGCCAGTTTGTATCTTGGTAGTGCAGCATGCCAGGTTACATCTCAGAGACCTATAGGAATGGCTTTGGATGGTTTCCTTATGAACCAAGCACAGCCTAGGCGGATCACTGTCTGTTTCCCAATGGGTTCTACAGTCACTCAACTGGTGGAAGGACCTGACCAAAATGGCACAGGTGTTCCATTCTTCTAGAGTCTTCCTACCATAGTGATAACATTGGACATTTCACTTTTGGGTTAGGGGGCACATCTGTGGCCCCACAAGGCTCAGGGAAAGTGGTCACTACAAGAGCAGCTTCTTCACATCAATCTTTTGGAATTGAGAGCACTCAAAAATGCTTGCCTCCACTTTCTACCCCTAATCAGATCCAAGTCAATAAAGATAATGACCGAAAACGTGACATACCTGTATTATATCAACTTTCAGGGAGGAACACGTTCCCCGTCTCCCTATGCCAAAATGATAAAACTCTGGAACTGATGCATAGCCAACCAGATAGTCATGTCAGCTTTGTACCTCCCAGATATTCAGATCACCACAGCAGATGACCTCAGCAGCAGACATTTCTTTCTAAATTATTAATAGGAACTGAACTCCCAAGTCCTCCACAAGATATTCTTAGCTTGTGGGTTCCTGAAGGTTGATCTATTTGTCATGGCATCCAATGCAAAATGCATCAGGTATTGCTTCAGAGGGGCTCTCAATCCCTGATCCCTAGTAGATGCTTTTTTCATCTCCTGGATGAAGGGGCTTCTCTATGCATATTCACCGACACAATTACTATTTAAAGTTCTCAACAATATCAAACAAGATCAGGGCAAAGTCATATTAATTGCACCATTGTGGTCAAGAAAAGCTTGGTATCCCTTTCTAACCAGACTCACTTCTTGCCCTCCGTGGTGGCTTCTGATCACTTCTCACCTACTGACTCAGGATACTGGTCAAACATTTCACTCCAACCTGCAGATTCTGAGGTTCTCCAAGCATGGTTCCTCAATGGTTCTCTGGAGCAGAGGTATCCTGTTCATCAGAGGTACAGCATTTTCAGTAAATAGTAGAAAAGAATCTACAAGGAGTACTTAACTCCAGAAATAGAAACAATATCGTCTTTGGTGTAATAGTTATCAGCTTTCACCTATTTGCTCTCCTCTTCTCAAGGTATTGGATTACATGTTGGAACTGACAACATCAGGTCTTTCTATGAAATACATTAGGGTACACTTATTGGCAATTTCACATACCCCTAGGGGATTTTTTGCTCTTCACTCACCCAGCCACAGTAGGATTCATAAGAGGTTTGTCGAATCTCTCCCCACAAATGAGAGATCCTACATCTAGCCAGGATCTAAACCTAGTCCTTAACTGTCTTATGAAGCCTCCTTTTCTGACACTAGCTATGTGTTCTTCGTTAGATTTATCAATGAAGACAGTCTTCCTGGTAGCTATCACTTCTGCCCAAATGGTTGGAGAATTGGGGAATTTAATGGCAGACCCTCCATTAACAGTATTCACCAAAAATAAAGTGTTGCTGTAAGTCCATCCTAGATTTTTACCCAAGGTGTCCTCTGAATTTCATATTAACCAAACCATTCATGTACTGTTTTTTGTTTATTTTCTGAAAACCACAATGGACTAGTCAAGAAGCTATATTTCATACCATAGATGTCAGGAGGGCATTAGCTTTTTACCTAGATAGGACCAAACCTTTTAGAAGAACTTCTAGACTATTTATATCCATTGAGGACAGAAACAAGGGTTGGTAATTTTGAAACAGATGTTATCAAAATTGATCTCTAGATGTATTAAGATCTTTTACAACTGAACTCATATTCAGCCACTTTTGAGAGTAATTCGGAGATTCATAGATTTTAAGGTAAAAAGAGATCATCCTGATCATCTTGATAAATGTATGGAGGGGATTGTATGATGAGACCACCTACCATGGCATGTGGCCCATTAGCGACTGCCTACAGCAAAAATCCCTAATGTCTGGAAATGGGACACTAGATGGGGAGGGCTCAGAGTTACTATAGAGAATTCTTTCTCAGGTATATGCCTGGTGGGTCTTTCCCACAAGCTCAGGGTCTAACTGATTGCCATACTTGAGGTTGGGAAGGAATTTCCCCCTATGTCATATTGGCAAAAACCATGGGGGGTTTTCACCTTCCATTGTAGCATGGACCACGGGTCACTTGCAGGTTTAAACTAGTGTAAATGGTGAATTCTCTGTAACTTGAAGTCTTTAAACCATGATTTGAGGACTTGAGTAACTCAGCCAGAGGTTATAGGTCTATTACAGGAGGGGTTGGGTGAGGTTCTGTGGCCTACAATGTTATAGCACATTCCACAAGTGCATGTACCAATTGCAGACATCTGTAGAGCAGCAAATTGGTCCTTTGTTCATACTTTTTCTAATCATTAATCATTGGTGCCTGCAGCAAGATCAGATGCTTCTGTATTGGACTCTGAACCTTCTGCTTTCTTTTGGGGGGGTACTGCTGGGGAATCACCTGAAGTGGACCACCCACAAGGACACTACTTGAATAAGAAGGAGACCACCTCTGTAGGTACTCCACTCCCTGCCCTCGTTTCCCTCTGCTTCAGAGTCTCCTTTGGGGGACTTTGTGATGGAGAAGGAACTGAGGGCAGTTGCCCACACAGCCCCATATAGACTTGGTTGGGGCACAAGGATGTGTGGGGTGCATGTGTGGGCTGAATGGGCACTGCTACCAAAAATCTCCAATCAAAGGTGCACGATGTAGGCTCACCTGAAATGGAGCACCCACAGGGATGCACATCTCAAAGAACTCTAGTTACTGCATAAGGTGAGTAACCTCTCCTTCTGCAGAAATCCAATAGCTATACAAAATAAACTTGTATTGCTCTTTAATGAAAAATATATTCCAAAATACTTTACTAAGTTAAATAACTGGCATGAGGAAATGTCTAATCTTTCCCCATCACTAACTACAATGACCCTACTATGACCCTACTACAAAATAATATAGGGTATCAATTATCAACAATGAAGTTGTAATATCACTGCCTGGTGAACAAATTCATACATTCAGTTATAAGGCTATTCACCAAAGGAAAGTTAGAGACATAGGACAGGGAGAAGTGAGATGCTGAGGTTTCCAAAGAGATGGAGAGTTGATGAGGTTGAGAGGTAACAGAGGGAAGCTTTCTTGAGCACAGTAGCAGCAGAGGCGAGATTGTATGAAGTGGCTGAGATGAGGTGAGTGTTAGACAAATGGAGGGAGTTGCGGTATCTTTCTGAGCTCTTCTCGAAGCCTAGTGTTATAAAATTCACATCCGTGCAAAATCAGATCAAAATCAGCAGTTGTACTTGCATATGCTTTGTGATTCATACCAACTTAGAACTGTATACAATTCAAAACATTTCTGTCTCTTTCTTCAAGAATATTGTAAGTAAAAAGGTTGACCTCCTGGTATTTTTGTTAAGAGCTATGAGCATTGGATATGATTTAAAAACAGCTTAGACATAGTGTACTTTAATCAGTACAAAATCTTGTAATTCCATCTTTAGATCCACAATTAAAAGAGATGCCAGGATATATTAACTTTAGCCTTTTTTGTCCAACTTTTCTTTCATCAGATTGTAAACTCCAGCCAGACCCATATAAGGTCTTAGACATATAAAGTAGGTCACAAATGGTTTCACATCATAAGCTACTTATTGTTGTATATACCAGATTGAAAAATGCAACGATAATCAGATATTGGACTTGTTCCTGTAACTGATAGATAGCTAAGACGAATATGAGAGGATTACATCTTTCTTTTCTTTTTCTTAAGATTATTCCCCATCAATTATTTCTTATTCAGTGAGTGACTGAGGCTTCTGAGTCATTCTTTTCTCTTCAAGTCATCCCTAACTCTTAAGATTCTTACCAGTATGTAGTTGTCTTGCCTTTTTTTAAAAAAAGGTCTTGGCATTTCCATTACATCATTTCAAAGTTGTCATTAGTTTATTTGCTGAGTTGGCAATAATTCTATTATGTTTGCCAGCTGCACAGAATCTCAGCAAGACTTGCTGATCATATTTGCCTTATTTTTGGCCGTGTTTAGTGCACAAAGAAGAGCAGGGGGATGTTGGCTATTTCTCTAAAATCAGGCTATTTTTTTCCTGATAAAATCATACAACTAAGATCCAATGTCCCTCTCATGTATAAGCACAGATTAATTTGTGACCAGTTAAAGCACACATAAACCCACATATTTAAATTTAGAAGATTTTCATTTTCATAGTGTTTGCAACTAAGGAAGTAATGACATTAAACATATGTAAACTCCTTTAAAATTGGTCTGGATGAGGTAAAAGGAGGTATGTTGGAGGGAACTAATTAGAAATCCTCTTCCATCTTTAAATTCTGTAATTCAGAGCAGAGCTGAGTAGGAAACAGTTTTCCCATCCCGTGAAAAATTTTGAGGCATTGAGAAATTTCCTCTCTCAAATCAGGACAAAACGTCAAAATCTCAAAAAAGTTAATGAACCAAAAATTGGGGGGGGAATTCACACTGGGTCAATTAAAATGATTAATTTCAATTTGGACCTTTTTTACTTTTTTATTCTTACCATCCCCTCACCCCAAAGAAAAAAAAATACTAACATTTTTGAAACAAAGTCATTTTGACTCATAAAATGTTTCAACAATTTCAAAACTTTTTTTCCCCAGAATGATTCAAGTTGGGAGATTTGTCAAAACTGACCCTGTTTCGCAAACAGTTTGTTTTGCTAAATTGGCATTTTCACCAAATCCCCTCCCCCCACATTTTTGAAAAATTCCCAGCCAGCTCTAATTTTGAGTAATTGTAATGCACTGTGCTCTGACATAGCCGCAGTCCTGCCTCGGGGTCCACCAGAGCAGACCTCCAGTAGCCATGAGGAGTTTCACTAACATCAGTGGGACTCCACATGAGCCTGGCCGATCCTTATGCAGGATCAGGCCTCAAATTAGCATGGTTTGCATTGGTCATAGGTCACCAATAATGTGACCAAATACCAAATAGTACCATTCAGATATATTTGGGTGTCTAGCATTTCTCACTTTTGTATGGTTCCAGCGGCATTAATATGTTCATATTGGTTTAAACGTCCCATAAATATACTCTACAATTGTTCAAATGGAAGATTTCATTAAACTCCTCTCAATCATTACACCTTTTTTATGCCATTTTAATTCCACTGGCTTCAGTGAAGCTGCTCCAGTCCTCATTTATTCTGGTGAAAGCAACAGGAGAGATGGATTCTTTAATTCTTTTGTAGAAAAATAAAGAGAGAGAGAAAAAAAGAAATATTAATACTGGATGCCATGTATTTATCTTGTCGCATAGAAGTGCAGACTTAATAGAAAAATAATGAATAAGGCACCAGAGAAATCGCTGAGTGCTCTAGTATTCACTTTCTGTATGTTTTAATTTTCCGTAACTTTTCCAAATTACGTTAGAGTTGTGCAACCTCTTCTCCAATTCACTGAATCCCTGACATTCTTTTTTTGAAGTCCTGTGACCTAAGACATAGAATAGTTCTGGCAGCTCCAGGTATCCTATTTGTGCCATCAGTTTGATAATTCTTCTGAAATTGCTTTATAGTTATTCATACAAACTTCATTTTTTCACTCTTTTGGAAATGAAGATTCCCAGTTGATCCTGCAAGAGTTAGCTTCTAGATCACTTGCCATGTTATAGCTATGCATACCTTAGAAAGAGAGTTCAAGCAAGACAGAGTATGCTATGTCTGCTATTTTCTTCCTTGACAATTTGAATGCTTTTCTCATTGCACCTGAAAAATCAATATTATAATTCCAAACTAAAATGAGATGACATTCCCTATGCTCAGCTACCATGTACAGGTCCAATCTCTGAACAGCTGGATGAAAAAATATGTATTTGTTATGTAATCTTTATCTTTCTGAGACAAGAGAAGGGGATGGTAAATGGGATTGTTGAAAACACACTCTTAAAATACTTCTAAAGATATCTCAGACTCCTTAGTCATTTGCAGGTGTAACTATTCCAGTTTGCCAGGTCTATTTATTTTCCCCTATATGTTGGAAATGGGCATAGGAAGGCTGTAATGAATGAACAGAGTGCTTACCTCACAACCACATGTCTATAATTGTTGAATGTTTAAGTTAACTTGTTATGTATCATAAGAAGTTACAGCTAGTGTATAAATAATGCAGACAATACTGTGAAATAACTTCTGAGTTGTGATATGAGCACTATAGTATTGAGCTGTGAGATAGCTAGATAACGAGCACAAAATCTCTAACGTATATTTTTAAAAATTGGTATTCTATCTGCAGACTTTGGTCATTCCTGTTAAGACTGAATTGGGAGACTTTATGCAAATGATGCAATGCTTCAATTTACATAATGGTGCTTTCCTTCATTTGCACTTTTTAGTCTTAATCCTACACTATGTCCAAGCACAGTTCATATGTAATGGGAGTAGCAGCTGCAGTCAGCTGGTTGCTACTACTTGATTAATGTTCACTATATGCTGGTCGAAGATCAGGTGTAATGGAGCTCTGCTTCCCACACTCACATCCTGCCCATGCTCCTCACACAGATTGCCCCAATACAAACTCATCTTTCCCCTTACACCAAAGAGGGGCTGGCAGAGAATTTCCATATACAAGACGAAATCTTCACCAGCTATCTCCAGCTGATTGAAGGTAACAAAGTGGTGTTATGAGGCCAGATACTTCAGCCCCTTTTTTATAGTCAAAATGTCATTTCCATTTTCTGCTACTGCTCCCTCACCACAGTATTGGTTTCACGGCAGCGCTGTGAATTCCCGAGCGTAGCCAAGGCCTCAGAGTGTCACAGCTAAATACAAGATCGAACAGGTAGTTTTGCATAAGTAGTTAGCAAGTATTGTAAGGGACATTTCAAGGTGAAGTAGCCCATTAACACCCATGTAGTCATAGGACAAAAAGGAGGTTGAGTGGGTCACAGATTCTTATAATAAGCCATGAATCTTTATTGAGAACATGATTTTTAATGTCTATCAAAGTTATGAATTTAAGCTCCCAGGCTCGTCTTTTGAAAGTATAGTGCATGTTTCCTTTAAGGATGAGGACTGATAGGTGGGAAGATGACTGATAGGTGGGATATAGAGTGATTGCTTTGTGAAAAGTGTTGCCCCAAAGGTGATATGGTGTTTTTGTCTTTTACTATTTTCCTGTGTGTGTTCATTCGAGGGACTATTTGTTATTGGGGCATAAACCACATGTTGTGATAAGCATGTGTAGGACACATGGATCTTGAAAGGTATGTTGTGCTGGGGTGTTGATCATTGTAGCAGTGGAGATATGTCTGAGGGTTTTGCTTATGTTGTTCTGGCAGGGCCTGGTGCTGCTTTGAGTTGGTGTGTCCTGGTCTGTGGGGAGCTTGCTTTTAATTATGACCTTGGAGTGGCGAGGGATTGTTTTAAGGCCAGAAGAGGGGGTTCAGGAAAAAAATCTTTCAGGGTGGAGTCCACATTGAATATGGGTTGTAGCTGTTTGATGATACCCCATATCAGTTCCAATGTGGGGTGGTAGGTGACAACTAGGGGAGTGCGGTCAGAAAGGTTTTTATTTCTGTATTGAAGCAGGTTCTCTCAGGGTATTTGGGTAGCCTGTTCCATGGTGCACTGTACTTCTCTGGTGGACTGTCCCTGTTTGGTGATGGCAGTACTGAGTCTGTATATCCCGGACTTTCTCCTTGGAGCATATTCTGTGGTATCATGGGTACTAGGATGGCTCCCCAAAATGGCAACCTCTTCATGGGCCACCTTGAGGAAGAATTTCTGGACAAATACACCACAAAACCAGTGCTGTACCTGAGATACATTGATGATATTTTCATCCACTGAACGGATGACTTAAATTCCCTCACAGATTTCCAACCACTTCAGCAACCACCACCCATCCATTAAACTCTCTCTGGAACACTGCTGCACCGACATCAATTTCCTGGACACCAAATCAACTTCGACAATGGAAAACTTCAGACAACTATATACAAGAACCCATGGATCACCACCCTTGTTGAACCTTTTTTTTTTCTCTTTTCTTAAGTTTGGCTCTAGACTGCACAGCCTGGCTAAATGCTTAATTGTGGATGGGTGATATAGCTCATCCCTCCAGAATTAATTTGGAGGTTTCGTTGATCCTCTGAGCCTTGACCTTTCCTTTCCTTTCCTTTAACAGTGAGACTCTATCATAAGTGATTAGTAAGCATTCCTCAAATCATATTTACTATGTCACTGATGCTGGGATACAGTTAAAAGGATTCACAGCTTTAATTGGAAATGTATCCGCTCCCCTTATGGCTATGAACTCAGTTTCAAGTTGTTAAGATTTTTCAGAATATTTTTCAAATATGGAAGAATACAAGTGTCAAACATAAGAAGACCTTCCTCATTTCTTGAGCTGGCGGCACTTTACAAATTGCCAGATTCATCTTGGTTTACTTTCAGACAACTAAGATATTATCTATTGGGCTTGATAGCAGTGTTAAAGGAATCTCGTACTTATATTTGAATTCAGTATTTTTAATTACACCAAACTACCATTTTTTCAAAGTCATAATTCTGGAGGATAAGAATGTGGATACTGAGAAAGGAAAAGCAGGGTCTAGTTTTCAAAATGATCTCATATTAGGTCTTTGTAGGGGAAATGGCAAATTACTCCGCTATCTGGCCATTTGTGTGTGCAGATACCCAATTCACACATGTAATCATGGAAGTGTGACATTCCCCTGGTGTTATCTGGACCAGTGATGTGCTAGGTCACTCCAATCCTCGACTCTGGGAGCCAGCCTTACCCTGCTCTGCTGTGAGAACCCCCACTCCTGGGCTGTTCACTTACAGCCTCTGGCATGTAAGCTGCTTGGATTGTGCAACTGAATGACACTAGCCAATATCTCCGGTCCCAGACACAACCCTAGGAACCTCCGTTTTGCAGTGTCCAGTTATGCCCACTGGACACTGCAAGCTTATATGAGATCATCAATTTAACAAAGACATTGATATGTACCAGGCTTGTTATCCCAAGGGGAGTCTATGACATGCTTCAAACCAAACACACTATTTCAGGCAGAATAAACAAACAAATTTATTAACTACAAAAGATAGATTTTAAGTGATTATAAGTCAAAGCACAAGAAGTTGGATTTGATCAAATGAAATAAAAGCACAACGGATTCTAAGCTGATCTTAACACTTTCAGTGCCCTTACAAACTTAGATGCTTCTCACCACAGGCTGGCTGGTTGCCCTTCAGTGTCCTTTGACTCTCTCCCATGTAATCAGTCACTGGCTTTTCTTTCCCTCCAGTGCTCCCCTCTGTGCGGACTCTTAATTTAATCACATTTCTGCAGTTTTGGTACCTCAGGATCTGGCAAGATAGGTGTTCAGTAATCCTGATCCTGCACATTGGCTGGCCCTTTGGGGAGCGGTCTCCCAACCCCAGGATTGTACATATATAGAAAATCCAACTCCCTTTTTGGGTTGACCCTGTGTTTCCCCCTCCCAGCACTGAGTCCTTCCTCGCCCCTTTTCCTAGAGGACTGTGCTCCGTGGGCTAAGTGTGTTTACCCTTTGATCAGATGCAGCTTTTCCCAGCAGCTCTCCCATAACTGCTTTCTGTGTCTCGCCAGTGTGGTGGAAGTCACACACACCCCCCTCTGCTAGTTGGGTCATTTGTGTTCTCACAAACTACCACCTGGCAATTTCCTGGTCTCAACTCCTCTGCTGTCCCAGGCATTGGAGCTGCATCTTGATGGAAAGAGACACAGTTATTTTCCAAAAACTTATCAGAAATAGCATGCTGAAAAACTGGGACCTGGATTGGGGTACCCTCTGCCACCCCCACAGGAAGTTAATAAAAAATTTCAGTCATGTAAATGTGCAGGTATTTTGGTGTTCACATTTGAGCTCCTGATGTTTTTAAAAGAACTATATTCATTTATATAAAGCAATGCTAGTAAACATTTTCTTGTTTTTAGGAACTGATAATTGAAGACTTCACTATTGTACATTCAGTATAACATGAATGCACAATAGTGAATTGGCATATTGAATATGGCTAATTGCTCTCTTCACAGTTTATAACAGATAGAGCTAGAAAGGAAGCACAAGTTTAAATTGGATATAATATTCTTTCCTGCTTCTTGGCCTAAATTGTCCTGTAGCGTTGCTGTGTGTTGTTAAACATCTGCTACAGTCCAACCCAGAAGTGGGTTAACTTCAATGAGAGTGTTTGGCAATCCTTCAGGATAAGATATTATTTAAATGTAAGATGGTATAATTATTCTGGAAGCTGGGAATATTCAACTATATGTTGTGGACATATCTGCATATACAACCATTTTGGGACAAAATATTTGACTCCATCTCCAGCCTTTTTTCACATTGTAATTATGGGATATCTTGGCAACTATCCCCTCTCCCCCCAAACCCACCCACCCCACTATTTATACAGTCTTACATTGCTTATTGTTTGTAGATAGAAAAAGAATTTTAATGAACTGCGTGAATGATTTTTCCCTTCTAGTGCAGAGCATTTTTGCACCTTGTTTAATCTTAGGAGAGCAAAACAACAGACAGATTCACTCTAAATGGCTGATGCATAAATCTGAAGAAGTTTATGGCTATCTCAAAGAAGTATACAAATCAAATAAAAGAATATAGACAGAGTGAAGTGCATAAATGGAGAGCCAACACATTGAGTCAAATTCTACTCACTATTATACCAGAACAAATCCATCATGGAGTTGCATCTGTGGAATGCTTTGTCCTTATTTTTACTCTTAGGTACACACTCTGTGTAACTTCATTGACTTTGGTGGAGTTACTCCTGATTTATACCATTTTAAGCAGTGGGTAAAGTATGGGGGAAGTTCTTACCACACTAAACAAGGAGAAGGGGGCGCTGTAGGGGACTGCTGCTTCCCCAAGCCAGGTTGACACAAGACAGCTCTCCCATGATTGTGAGAAAATAATCAGGCTCAGCATGTGTTTAAACTTTCTGTTCTGCAACTATAATGTGGTGTTCTTTTAGAAAGATTTCCTCTTATTTGATTTGTCCTGTTGCTCTGATGGTAAAGTCACAAACATGAGAATCAGGAAATTCTGTTCTGTACCACCCTCATCACTGTGGTATCTGAGAACATTCCTGTAGTGCATGAAGAGATGTGACTAACATCTATCATATGTAGTTTGTTCTTTCTCTCTCCTCCTCTCTGCAGGAGGGAAGCTATGTGTGTGGAAGGTGTCTTTTAGAGTGTCCATGTTTATGTTAGAGAACACAAGCTCAAAGAAGTGTCCCTTGTAGTTGGAGCAGAAGGTGGTATGGTTTGTGATGATCCTTAATCCCCGTGGAAGTTCATACCACAATCTGGGACTGGCCTCTGAAAAAAATGTGTCTCCTGCACAGACAAGTTTTCCCCTTGTGGTAGAAAGTTCCACAGTGCCTGAGAAACAGAGCTATTTACTATTTACAGAGCTATTTACTGGTCCTTATCCTGGATCTTTTGTTGATCTCTTTGGTATCTCAGGTCCAGGCCCTCAGTGCCTTGAAGATAAGGATTGAGTCCTTGAACTTGACTCAATATCTTCTCTCCATTGTGATACAGCAACTTTTGATGTCTAACTTTGCATACTTGGGTTTCTACATAGATGCTTTTAAAATAAGGGAAGCATTCCATAGTTGAATGTATTTTACTCTTAGCCTTCAAGGGACTGGTAGGATAACTGCAGATGAGTTAACTATACTTCAGTGTTATTGCCATGATTCCCAGATTAACTATAAAAATTGGCCAAAATTTTCAAATTTAGGAGAGTTAAGTTAGGGACCTTTAAATAAGATGCCTTCTCTACAGCTCCTATAGAAGTCATTAGAGTGGTGGCTTCTCAGAATTTCTGAAAATCAGACCACTTATTTAGGTGACTAATTTTAAAAATTTGGGCACTGATGTTTTTACTCTAAAGTATGCTTTTTGTCCTGCTGCGCAGCCTTTAAAATCAAATACCAAAAATGCATGTATCTGCCTGTCATAGGGGCAAACTATTGCCCAGCTAATGCACTCATGCAGGGAAACAAGGGAGTAAGTGCATCTTTTCTCCTCTGCTTTTGTTACATGTGTCACGTGAGTAGCAATGAAAGAGCAAGAGCAGCCTCTGGGAGCCTGCTTCTCCCCATCCTGGGTGGGGAATAGGTGGGGAAGACCAGTGGGTGTGAGTGGATCCTAGGTTCCACCCTCTACACTGGAGGAAGTGATCTGTGACAGGTACATAGCTGGTAAGTATTACTTCTCTCCCCCACCGTGGAGGAAGAGGTGAACTGGGAACCATATTGTGACTCTCAGTCACAGTCTTCTCCCCATTCTACTGATGGGGCAGCACCACTCTAGTCTGGCCCTTTGGGAATAAAGCCACAATTCAGTTAGTAGATCATATAACTGACTGATAACTAAGGACTTGTCTACACAGTGCTTTAGTCCTTACCACAGAGGTGTAAATCTAAGTCTGCACAAGCCTGATACACAACATGGATCCTACTGGTGTGCACTAAAAGTTCCCTAATGAGCCTTAATGAAGTGCTCTTTGAAACAGGACTACATTAATACGCACCAGGGAACTTTTAATGCACGCCAGCAGAGTCCACACAGGCCAGTTAGTGAGTGACACAGTAGTGTGGACTAAAATTTACACCCCTCTGAAGTGGACTAAAGCTTTTTTAGAACACAAAACAGAATGAAACATTAGCTCATTGATTTTGTTTTAAAGTCTGTTTTCCTTGTTTCCTCTGCAAAGATCCATTTTGCTTCTGTAACATAGGGAAACTCTTTTCCTACTTTGCTTTATCTCCGTGTGATTGGTGCTAATAGTATGCATTTCACATGTACATTTAACAGCACCTTTATTTATTGTTAATGTCAGCACAGAGAGACTTGCAGCATCCGTGGAATGCTCTAAGAGTGGCTAGATATAACTCGTGATGGAAAAATCATGTAGGTTCTTGCCATTTTTTTTTTAAGCGAGTCTAACAAAATTTGTGGATTCTTCCTGATTTTTGTAGTCACAGACAGGGTGTATATATTACTTTCAACAGCTACTCTTTTAAAGTAGTATGATAGGAAATACTGGAGACAGCACTATACTTAACAAACTTCAATAGACATTTTCTCTCTAAAAAGAACTTCCAAACATCCTACTTTCATGTTTGTAAAAAAATTAAAAAATTTAAAAAATCAAACCACTGAACAAACATCCCATCTACTTATAGTGTTCATCCCACACAAAACAGTAATAGGGCATTTACCACCATGTGATGGCCCTTTAACAGGCGCTGAATAAAACCTTCACACCCTTCACTCAGGCCTAGAGTTGAAAAGTTTCATCTGAAAATAAGGGTTTCACAGGAAACTTTCATTTTTGTCTACATTTTTTCAAAAAACTATTTTTTTCATTTAAAACTTGTAAGTTTTCCCCTACTTTCCCACACATTCTTACTGTTTCCCACCTGGCAACAGTTAGGAAATGTTAAGAAACTGTGAGGAAAAAATCTTGTGTCCGATGTGTTACTTTTTAAAGTGCAAGTTTTACTTTCTCTCTGAAACAAAGACTTTAAGCACTGACAATTTTCCAGCTGTCAGAAGTTGGAAGACAGTCAGAAAGCGGGGGGAGGGACCTACAATAAGACCTACAAAAGTTCAAGGAATGCATTATCTTCATCACACTAGTGATTCTATTAACTCTTGCAGGAGAAACATGAAAAGCTGAACTTGGGTCTTGACATGTATGAAACTTCAGTGAATTTCTAAGAAAGACTCTCATTGACTTCATTAGACTTCAGATCAGCCCCTAAATTCCTATGCATTTTCTTATAATCTATTTAATGATTCTGGAGTTTTAGAAAGGTTTTCTTCAGCCATGAACACATACCATATTTAGGACTAGATTGTTGCTTTAAGTCATGCATTTCATTCTAATGGGTAGTTGCATCCACAGTAAGAATTCTGGCTGATTCAGAATGAATTCTTCCCAGGAACTGGGAATTGTACATACTAGAGAGGCACTGTGCTACACTTTGAAAGGATGTTGTCTTTTCCATCTGCTCCACTCCTGGCCAGCTCCACCCAGCCAGGTCTGCATCCATTACTTCTTTGCCCTACTTGGTGTGGTGGCTAGCACTTATAACAAAACTAGGATTTTCTCTATATTAGGGAAAGAGGTTGAAGTTATGACTTTTTTTTCTAGAGTGAATGCAGGTTAACAACACTTTTTATCTTGGTTTGCATAGGTTCTCCACTAGAGTGTCCTGTCCAACTAAATCAAGGTAAAAGTATTGTTAACCTGTATCTATACTGGGGAAAAAGTTGAGGTTAACCTCAACCTCTTTTCCTAATCCAGATATACCCTCAGAAATGGCAAGTGCTGTCATTGTGGTTGTCTTTTGTGCAGGGGCACAAGCTGAGAAAGCTCCATGTGTTCTTTGCCCCTTCTTACAGCACAGAAGGCCAGCCACAACCTGGGTATTAGATTATTTCTTTACAATTTTGGAGTGAAGTCAACAACCTCATACACAATCTACCTTAGTAAAACAGACTATAAATAGCAAAGCATAGTGATCTAACAGTTTCCAGGGCTGTTCATTTGGCAACTTTCATGACAACTAAAGTCATTTTATAAAATATTTATATATGTTAGGACAAGTATGGTGGTCTCAGACTAGTGACTTAGATCCTTGTTGACATTTATACCTATCAGAAAACCACTATCCAGTTACAATAGCAAACATGTTGTCAGAAAGGCAAAGGATTAGTTTAGCAGGAGAGTTGCAGGGTAAGAATGAAGGTGCATGGCCAAAATTATTTGGAGAAGAGTGTGCAGTGCCTTCCATAACTCTAACTAAAGCTTTTAATCCTTCACTTGTATTAGCACCAGATTCACACAAATTTCCAACTAAGAAAAACATGTTGGAAAAATCCATGTTACAAAAAAGGACTTCCCAAAGGAGAGCCACTCCTAATTTTCCTTAATGCATGTCTGCAAATTTTCTCATAAATATAACTCTTCCTCTGTTTAAACCCGTGCATGATTCATAAAGTAGAACAAACCCCCCCAAATGAAGGATGCAAGAAAACTAATAATGGTGAAGGTAATTATAAATATTGTAAGATTTTTTTTATTTCGACATTAGTAAAGTTCTCTAAAAGCCACTTTTTATAATGCAACTTTTTAAATTTAAATAATTTCCAATGGAAGGGAAAATAGCCCTTCCATTAGGTTTTTGTGTGGACAGGCCTAAAATTTGGTCTATAATCATACCCACATCACAAGACAGGTATTTGATAGAGATATTGATTAGCAGTAGAAAATTAGAAACATCTACTGCTGATTATATTTTTAAACCTAAGGAATGTTGTTTTCTTCACTGCAGTCCCAACAGCATACTTTTCTTTAATTATCCCTTCTTCTTCAAGAGATGTCCCTGTGGGTGCTCCACTTCAGGTCAAGGTGCGTCCCAGCGCCTTCGATTGGAGATTTCTATAGCAGTAGCCAGGGCCGGCTCTAACTTTTTTGCCGCCCCAGGCAAAAAAGAAGAGCGCTGCCCCGTAACACCCACCCCCCACAGCGCCGCGCCACTGACACTCTCTCAGACCTGCATCTGACCCTGGCCAGCAAACCTCTGTGACACCCTTCAGAGGCAAAGCAAAAGCAAAAAAATGGCCAACTTCCTCCCCCCTCAGGAGCCGTTCCTTGGGGGAAAAGTTAAAACCAGCTCTCCTGTCTCTGGTAACTCCCGCTCCGCAACTCAGCACCTTTCACGTGGCAGGTACCTCAGGCACCGACCGTGAGTTGGCTGCCCCACTACACAGTGCCGAGGCTTAAGGCTTTCAGTTGCCCGCCTCTTTCAGCTCTCCCTCCGCCACCTCTGTCAGTACTGTGCCGAGAGCTGCTACGGTGCCGAGAATACAAGCGGTAGCTGCGGCACAGTCCTTTGATCTTGCAGCACTGCTTTTGCAGCCGCCGCTCTCGCCACTGAGTCTCCTGAGGTCTCCAGCTTCCCTTGCAGTGCCTACCTCAGGGGCACCTACTCCGCAGAGCCAGCTTGCACCCCCGGGACGCCCTTCGGTGCATCAGTGGATGCCCCAGCAGACTCTGCCTCCATCAGCTACACTGGCACCAACTCCTGGTCAGTCAGCTCCACCACAGTTTTTACAGCCAGAGGAATTAAGGGTTTCCCATGCTCCTGAGTCTCCTCCTCTCGGCACCAGTCTATCTCCGAGACCTTTAGCAGCCTACCTTCAGTACTCCCCTACCACTTCAAGCCCCTCCAGTGAAGTGTGGGATGATGATGAGGAGGAAGAGGAATACGATGACCAGATGTTTTCCTCTCAATAGTCTCCCCAGATTCAGTTACCTACAACTGGGAGACGCATTACAGCACAATCTCCATATCCTCAAGGCTATCCACACTGGTATGGCAATACCTGGATGGGACCACCTATGCACCCCCCATGGACCTACACCACACCACACTCAGGTGTTCCGCGGGCTGCCCGAAGGAAAGCTGTCAGACCCTCCCCACCGCCGACTTACACTGAAACCCAGATAAGACCTGAAGTGACCATCACCCCTACAGAGGACACTGCCCCGCACACCACCTCTACAGCGATAACACCACAAGACGCCATGGTACCCCCACCACCTCCCACTACTGATGAGCTCACGCACTTTCAAGAGTTGTTTCAGAGAGTAGCAGAAGAGCTCAAGATTACCCTGGAGGAGGTATCTGAAACACACCACGAGCTTACCGATATCCCACAAGCTACGACCTCCTCCAAAATAGCCCTACCAATTAATGGGCCCATTATGGAACCTGCTAAAACTATTTGGCAGACCCCAGCCACAATAACACCCAGTAGCAAGAGACTGGACTGCAAATATTTTGTCCCATCTAAGGGTTCTGAGTTTCTATTTACGCACCCCTCACCTAATTCGCTAGTGGTTGACACGGCGAATCAGAAAAACAAATACCAACACTTCCGATCCACTCCATCGGACAAAGATAACAAGAGACTGGACTCATTTGGCTGCAAAGTGTATTCTTCTTCCACTTTACAATTTAGAGTAGTGAACTATGCGGCACTCTTAGCAAAATATGACCACAAAAATTATGCTAAGGTAATGCAATTTATTGATGTGTCAGAGGATAAACGACAACAGTTTAAAGCAGTGGTGTCCGAGGGCCAATTGATCTCCTGCACAGCTCTTCAAGCTGCCCTCGATGCTGCGGACGCAGTGGCCAGATCCACAGCCACGGCCATCGTCATGTGGCGGGCCTCATGGTTTGCTTCTTCCTCCTTTCCGAAGGAGATACAGAATACAGTAGAAGATCTCCCCTTCAATGGAGACAAGCTCTTCGCCTCTATGACCAATAAGATCCTTCACTTCATGAAGGACTCATGTGCCACACTCTGATCCTTAGGCATCCAAACACCTGCCTCAAAGAAGAGATAATATAGATATCAGCCATACCAATGACCGTGTTACCATACCTTTGCGCAACATCCACCTTTAAGACAACATGATACGCAACAACAACAACGACATAGGTGCAGGAACCAACGATGTCACCCTCCACAAACAATGGCAACCCACACTCCTAACCCAAATAAACACATTTGAAGTCTTGGTTGAGGGTACCAAAAACCTCGCAGCCTCTCCAGCGCCAACTCCAACCAACCATTTCTTTGGAAACTGTTTGCATCCATTCCTGGCCAACTAGAAAACCATCACTATGGACAGATGGGTCCTGGAAATTATCAGATCGGGATATGCCATCCCCTTCCTCTCCTTACTTCCCACCCACCCCTTCTTAGGGACCCTTCTCACGAACAATTGCTCTGTCAGGAGGTGCAACACCTCATACATCTCAGAGCAATAGAGGAGGTATCCCCTCAACACAGAGGGAAAGTGTTATACTCCCACTACTTCTTGATGGAAAAGAAAAACGGTGGTTGGCACCCTATCCTCGATCTTCGACGTTTGAACAAGTTTGAACAAGTTCGTCAAGAAACAGAAATTCTGGATGGTTACTCTCCCAGTGATAATTCCAATGCTGGAGCAAGGAGATTGGTTTTCAACCCTCGACCTCCAAGATGCATCTTTCCATGTCTCTATTCACCCTGCCCATCGACGTTTCCTCAGGTTTGCTGTGGGAACACAACACTACCAATATAGAGTCCTCCCATTTGGCCTCTCCACCACACCACTTGTCTTCTCCAAGGTGCTAGCAGTTGTAATAGCACATCTCAGGAAAAAAGGAATCCTCATATTTCCTTATCTGGACGATTGTCTCCTCAAGTCTCCCACTCAGTTAGAAGAGAACCACGCAACTCTTGCAACCCTTCACTGCTTCTGCACCTTGGGCCTGCAAATAAACAAAAACAAATCTACCTTACAACCTACCCAACAAATCGACTTCATCAGTGCCCACCTCGATTCCACCACTGGTATTGCATCTCTCCCCCAGGACAGATTCCACACAAAGGGCAACCTTATTACTCAGATACATGCCAGCCCACAGACTACAGTCCGAGACTCCCTACAGCTCTCAGGACATATGGCCGCTTGCACATTTGTGGTCGCAAATGCTCGCCTATACATGTGATGCCTTCAGGGTTGGCTAACCACGGTATACAAACCAAACAAGCACAGGCTAAACAAGTTACTAACTATGCCCCAGAAAGTCAAGGACTCACTTCTGTGGTGGACCTGTCCCATCAATCTTTGCACCGGGATTCCCTTCCGACAAGATCCCCCTTCAATTACCATCGCCATGGATGCATCCCTCACAGGATGAGGAGCACACATCGGCCACCTCACCACTCAGGATCTCTGGGCTGCTTCGGAAACCAAGCTTCACATAAATTTGCTAGTGCTCAGGGCCGTACGCAATGCCTGTTTCCATTTCCTTCCCATCATCCAAAACTGCTGAATTCGAATAATGACCGACAACATCGCGGACATGTTTGATGTCAACAGATAGGGGAGCCCAGTCAAACTCCCTCTGCACAGAGGCGGTAAAACTTTGGAACTGGTGCCTTCAACACAATATCCATATCTCCGCCTCATACCTGCCAGGTTCTCAAAATACCACCGCAGACGAGCTCAGCCGATCGTTCCCCATACAGCACAAGTGGGAACTCAACAACACCATTCTTTCCAACTTTTCCAGACCTGGGGTTATCCCCAACTGGATCTATTTGCCACAGCAACAACCAAAAAATGCCCGACATTCTTCTCCAGAGTAGGCCTGGGGAAACACTCATGGGGAGACGCCTTTATGCTCCCATGAACTGAAACTCTCATGTACGCGTTCCCACCAATGCCTCTATTGCACAGAGTAATTCAAAATACGAACAGACAGAGCCAACATCATTCTCATAGCCCCAGTGTGGCCCAGACAACCGTGGTACCCCTTCCTCCTGCGCATGTCGGTTAAGCCACCCATTCCCCTTCCTCCACTCAGCAATCTCCTATTGCAATGCCGGGGACAACTATTTCACACTGATACTGGATTACCTGTTACACCTTAAAACATCTGGCCTCTCTACGAGCTCACTCAAGGTCCACCTCGCGGCAATCACCGCCTTCCACCATAAGATTGACAACGTTATGGTCTTTGCCCATCCAATCACCAAAAGGTTCCTGAAGGGTATCCAGATGATGTACCCAGACATGAAACCACCTGCTTCACCTTGGGATTTAAACCTAGTCCTCAAAGCCCTGATGGATAAACCCTTTGAACCGATGGCTACCTGCTCCCTTCTCCACCTATCCATGAAGACTGCCTTCCTCATAGCAATCACGTCTGCCAGATGGGTAGGAGAAATGGGGGCGTTTATGGCGGACCCTCCGTATACCACGTTCTTCCGCGATAAGGTCACACTCGCACGCATCCAAAGTTCTTACCTAAGATACACTCTTCCTTTCACCTCAATGAACCTATACACCTCCCAACATTTTTCCCAAAACCTCACGCTAATGCCTTTGAAACAACAATGCACACTCTGGATGTTCGCAGAGCATTATCCTTTTACCTGGATAGAACAAAATAGTTTAGAAAAAAAACCAGACTTTTTGTCTCTACTATTCAGCGCTCACAGGGAAATGCTATCTCTATACAGAGACTTTCCAAATGGATTGCTGACTGCATACGCCTTTGTTACCAACTCAGGCAAATACAACCTCCTACATCAATTAGGACACACTCTACCAGATCTGTCTCCACCTCCACAGCCTTTCTCCGTAATGTCCCACTGTCTGACATATGCAAGGCAGCTACCTGGGCATCGAACCTTACCCTCACTAATCACTACGCTCTCATCAACACTGCAGCGTCCGACGCCAGATTGGGTAAAGCTGTCTTGTCAACAGCCTTCTTGCCTCATCCGAAGTCCCAACCATCCTAAGGGATACTGCTTTTCAGTCACCTGAAGTGGAGCACCCCCAGGGACATCTCTTGAAGAAGAAGAGGAGGTACTCACCCTGTGCAGTTACTGACGTTCTTCGAGATGAGTGTCCCTGTGGGTGCTCCACTACTCACCCTCCTCCCCTCTACTTCGGAATTCGTAACACACTCCGTTGTAGAGAAGGAACTGAGGAGCCTGGGCTGTACACACGCTATTCAAACACCGACAGCTCGAGAGGCAGGCACAGCGCGTGCGCAGCCCATAGGGGTACTGCTGTAGAAATCTCTGATCGAAGGCGCTGGGACGCACCTTGACCTGAAGTGGAGCACCCACAGGGACACTCATCTCAAAGAATGTCAGTTACTGCACAGGGTGAGTAACCTCCTCTACCAATGACTAAAGGGATCCCATGTAAATTAAACTCTGCATGGTGAAAATACCTGGTGTCAAAACTCTAGTCAGATGCCTTTCATCTCAGGGATGTAATTATGCACATTATGGGTAAATCCACATAGCAATCTGAGGGTATGGCTGCAGCATGTGTGGACATATCTGAGCTAGCTCTGAGCTAGCTAGCGCAAGCAAACAGCAGTGAAGCCAGGGCAGCACAAATGGCTGCAATAGCTAACCCCACCCACGTCAGGTCCATCAGTATATAATGCAAGCAGCCACCACCCATGCTGCAGCTTCATGGCTGTTATTATTTAGGTTACCCTAGATTTACTTGGACCAAAGCTAGCTCAGGCACGTCTACCTGTACTGAAGTCACACCTCCTCACTGCATTGCAGATGTACTCTATGACATTGAGATTAGTATTGTGCTGCTGTTATAAGACTGCCAGTGAAGCACCCGTCATAAGGTTAACTTTTCTGTAGTGCTGAGTACTCTCAATGAAATATGTTCAGGTCTATGTTTATAAAGGAAGATAAAAGGATTTATGTACCCTCAGCAAAATTACCAGGGAGCCTAGGGGGAAATGGCTCAGGGGATAGAGGAAGGAGAAACAGGCCCAAGGTAAGGTGCCATTATGAATTTCATCACATGAGTAGCGACAGTTTTATAGCCTTCTGTAAAATCACAAAATGCATTTTTCACAAAATCAATAAGTCTCCTGGAAGATGGTTCCAAGTCTATCCAGTGGCACATTTCAGAGTAATTGAAAGGTTGAAGTAGAGGATTATTTAAACTACAGGGTGCAAGGGAAATTGTTAAAAATAAAATGGTAAAAGTTGAGGGGTTTTTGTATGAATCTGTTCTATGAGTCTATCCAGTTTAGTTTTCATCTGATGGAAGAATGACCATTTTTAGAGGAAATATAAGTCTAAAATAAAACTCTCTTTGAAATCCATTGAGTGGATTTGCTTTAAATTGATGTTGGAGAGATGTAAAAGGCCAATTTTCTTTGCTTTGTATTTTAAAATTAGAATACTTTGAAAAAGATCAAGATAGGTAGATAAATAGATCAATGGTAAAAGTGGCTGAGTATCCTGAGTACAAAGCAAAGTGGTTTCTCAACATAGAAAATGAAACATTTTTGCTATACCAGTAGCTCAGACCCAGAATTCAGAAGTATGTTACCTTAAGGTAGATTTCAAGTGTATTTGTTCATCCATATAGATTACAGTTTTGTCATTATTGCAACAAATTATTTTCAAGAAGTTTTAATTAAAAATTTAAAACCATTTTTCACACAAAACTATTTCAAAGGAACATTAATTTTGGGACATCAGAAGGAAAAAAATGGGAGGAAATCCGCAGTTAGAGTAAACAGAGTGACATTCCAAATAGGAGGCACAGCCAGGAGTGCTGCCAGCTTTTTTGCTGCCCTAGGCGGCGGAAGGTCCCGCCCCCGAAATGCCGCCCCCGACAGAGGCGGCGGAAGGTCCTGCCCCCGAAATACCGCCGATGACCAGGGCGGCCGAAGATCCGGTTGCCGCGGTCGCCGCCCCCCAAATGTTAGCGCCCTAGGCAACCGCCTAGGTCGCCTAATGGGTTGCACCGGCCCTGGGCACAGCACCACCTGTCTAATAAATTGGTAGGTAGAGCTGATATTTTCTGTCAGAAAGTGCTATTTTGTGGAAATGTACCAGTTTCGGTGAACATTTAGTCAAAGGTTTGGACCAGGATGGATTGTCTGGTCACCCATCCTCTGAATCCTTCAGAACCAAGACTTGAATCTAGGTCTTCACATCCCAGCTAAATGCCCTAACTACTAAGCTATTAGCTAGCTCTCTTGCTCTCACCTTCTCCCAATTTTTTTTCACAAAAAATGTTGAATGGTCTCAATTCTGTTCTGATGGAAAATGAAAACAAATTTTAAAACCCTCAATTTTTTTTTGCGAAACAGAATTGTTATTTTCCAGCCAGGCCTGTGTGCTCTGCCATATTGTGCATAGGTAATGGAATACATCTGTCCCCTTATGGTAGTTTTTGTCCCTTTTTTAAAAAATGATTTCACTGGAGCTGAACTTCTGAAAATTAGGACCTAGGTGTCTCAAGATGGCCATCCAAAATTAGCAGATATTTTTGAAAATGTATTTGGGCCTTAACCTCTCAGAGCCTTCTTTTGCCCACCTATAAAATTATGTCTTTTGAGATTTCATATTTATCAACCACTTTGAGAACCTCTGGTGGCAAGTATTGCAGCAATGCAACATATTAATGTTATTATCTGCATTGCATGACATGTTAGCTGTACAGTATGCAATTTTCCTTACAGTAGTTTAGAATTAATTTACAAGATTAGCTAACAAAACTAACTTGTCAAGATTGAATTTTAGATACTGGAATTTTCCTTCCTATTACCTAACTTCCAAAATCCTCAGACTATGAAATCCTAAAGGATTCCTCCAAAAGAAAATTATTAAAACGACATGCACTAGTGAGCTGATACTTATTGAAATTTCGGGTGCCAGCTGGTTTACAGCTGTAGGTGTGTCATTTCTAGAATTGATGCATGTGGAGTCTCAGAGTCTGCTAACATATTTGAATTTAAAGAAGTGCTGTAATACATCCAGCATCTTTTACCTTTGGACAGCAAGACTAGTCACTGTTGTTTTACAGAAAGTCTTTAATTTTTATTATTCAGTTAGAAAAAAGACAGATGATTCAAGTTCCTTAGCATAAAGATCACTGAGGGACACATTTTAGGGTCTCATTATAATAAATTATGTTTTTGCCCTTTGAATATGAGGTGTTTCTTTAGGACTGGTTGCTTTAAAGCAAATACTATTACCTTGGTGCTGTAGGTAGTACCAAAAAATGATTACTCCACTGAGAACTCTGAACTGCCACCATTTAGTTGCTGCCTTCCCTTCATACAGTGTACAGCATGCTCCTGCACCTGTACTAGCCCCTTAAAGTGCTGCTACCTTTTGCAACTTGGTGCTTATTGTTAAATTTACTGGATGGGGAGCAGTTTGCACAGTGAGGTGAAGAGGTTTCTGACCCTTAATTCTTAAGTGAGTGACAAGCAGTTATAGGCCTAGAACTGGATTCTCTGGTCCACCAAGTTCATTGTGCATCACTCGACACTTACATGCCACAAAGTGAATTTAAATGGCAAGAGTTTGTCCTTGGAGAGTTCACCCCAGCAGTGGCATCTCCACTAGTGTATAGATGGCCAGAATCTCTCCTTCCAGCACAAAGGAGGGCAGGGGCATGTTGGGGGTGGGTATGGTAAGGGGGCGGTTGGGTTCAGACAGAAGGAAGGACACTCCCTTTCTGTAGGACAAATTGCATTTTAAGGCTCCATAACTGTGAATAGTCTTTGATTTAAATAAACCATATGCAAAAATGCTGCTTATTCTAAGGGTATGTCTACACTACAATCAAAGGTGTGATTGAAGCATAAATAGATATACCAGCACTAGCTTTAATCTAAAATTTATTTGCAAATTTAACACCATTAATTTGGGCTTGAATAGGGACTGGGAGTGGCTGGCTCACTACAAAAGCAGCTTTGCCTCTCCTGGAATTGACACCTCCTCATCAATTATTGGGAATAGACTACATTCACCCTGATCGAATTGGTCCTGTTAACACTGGTTCTCCATTTGTGAGGTAACTTCCTTCTCTTCATGTGTCAGTATATAATGCCTGCATCTGTAACTTTCACTCCATGCAGCTGAAGAAGTGAGGTTTTTTTTACCCACAAAAGTTTATGCCCAAATAAATCTGTTAGTCCCCACCGGACTCCTTGTTGTTTTAGTGAAGACACAGTGGCACGGGCTTACGTGAGGGCTAAAAGCCCACACACTCCCCTTAGGTATGTACTTGCACTGTTAGCCTCTGCTGAAGCTGGCACCCCCACACCATCACTGCTATTTTGAGCCAGACTAGCTAGCATTGGTGCGCCTACCCAAAGTGCAATCAGACCTCTGATTACAGTGTAGACATACCCTAAGTAGTAGAGCATATACAGTATTGTAAAGTGTGTACATTCATGCAGTTGTAGCCCCACAGATTAGGATTCCGGGTCTTTGTCCCGTCCAGTGGCTCATCAGCATAAAAGCCTGCCCGTTCCAGCTAGGAGATTAAGGGCCAGATTTTCAAAGGTATTTAGGCACCCAGTGGGATTTTCAAAAGTGCCTATGCACCTAACTCTGATTGATTTCCTTAGCTCAGGCAATAAAGACTTGTGCTTTTAAGCATCCAATGACCTATACATAAGCACCTCTGTAGGTCCAAGTTGGATCAGTTACACACTCTTCTAAGGACACTTTTATAATGAGGTACAACTACATGTGTTGTTGAGTAAGAAGCCTTAACACTTGAATTGTTTGTCTTTGTGGATTTAAGTTAAAGAGAATATTAAGTAGATATCAGTGTTCTCATTAAAGTTGTACCAGGTCCCTTTAGAATTCAGTGTTCTATAGAAGCTATTAGATGCTTAATTAAATTTTTTACACAAAAAACGAGTTAACATGGCATTAAGGTTGAGAGTATCTATTACTAAATTAGAGTAAAATACATTATAAGAATGTTGTAATTATCCTAAAACCAAGGGTTATAAAACTAGGGAATTCATAGTTAAGGTTAAACTTAAAAGAAATCCAAACATGTTAAGATATGGAAATAGTTAGGGCACTCAAACAACTTTACTCTGCCCTGTAATGACACCAGAGGTGATTGGGGAAGAAAAAAATCGAATGTGTCTTAAAAATCAGTTCAACCTAATCTGGGTCTAAAAACACTAAAATGCCTTAATCATAATTAAATGATTTTTGTATAGTGTTACCACTGGGCAGATTTCAAGTTGTTCAGGTTCCCTTGCTGTGCATTTTCATATCTTAATATGTTTGGAGTTTTAAAATGTTATCCTTAACTCTGAATCTTTTGGCTTTGCATTGACTGAAGTACTGAGCAGTATAAGTAATGCAGTGCAGTGTTCATACAGGGATACTAATCAGAATAGTAGAGGAGGACAGCTTTGGCTATATTTTCTGGGCCACGTTTTCCAAAAGATTCCTTCGACTTTTGCTCATGTACATGGTGACCAGATGTCCCGTTTTTAAAGGGACAGTCCCGTTTTTTGGGACTTTTTCTTATATAGGTGCCTATTACCCCCCACCCTCTGAACCGTTTTTTTCACACTTGCTATCTGATCACTCTACTCATGTATCTCTGCATGTATAGTCAGTTATTTCAAAACATAATCAGATATGTAGTAATTGCATGTGAACGTAATAACTACGCACATGTAATATGTGAGCCTGCCAAAAATGTGTCCCTCGGTGATCTTTAGACTATTCATTCTAAAACGAGGTTGACCATAATCACCAAAACAAACATTTTTGAGGTGGAAATCAATGTGCTGTAGCCGATCAGTGTAATATCTCCCCAGCCCCCTTTTTCCTCCTGAATGTTACAGGGTTGTGAGAAATAAATTTCTCACAAATTATGCTGAAATAAATTTGTTAGTCTCTAAGGTGCCACAAGTACTCCTGTTCTTTTTGAGGGTTGTGAGGGTAAATGTCACAAGCCACTGCTCTACCCACTGGATAGTTTCAAGAGCAGTTTGTTCATGGATTTAAAGTCTGAGAGAGGTTGTCATGGGAGCGAATGCTATTAAAGAAGTCAGAGCAGCATGGCTACTTGGAAAGATTAAACGAGTCTTTGCAGGGCATTGTTTCAGATTGTAATGTTAAAGTGTATAGTGGGCAGGTGTGGTCCATGGCTTCTTGAAAAATCAAGTAATATAGAATATACAGGAATATCCAAAAATACAGCTTTTTGTCTCATTCCATTCTCTTATCCTTGACTGACCTCATCCTTAAATACTCATCTATGCCAACAACTCTCAGATACACTTCTTCACTCTGGACCTGCCTTCTGCCCTTCAGTCTCTCATCTCTCATTGTCTCTGTGACATCTCTTCTCAAATAGTTTCCTATGATTTTGTTATTGTGATGCTTGTCCTTCTCTTTCCTCTCCCTTGCTCCTCTCCCCACTCTGTGAACTCACTTGTAGTGTCAAGTTAAATCAAGATTGTCCACCCTTGTGGGCATAGCTCATGTCTTTATTTATTTGCGAGCTGCCCATCATCTTTATGGAGACTTAACTGTGAAATAGCTACCATTGGAGCTAATGGGAGTTTTGTCTGATTTAGCTGTAAGTAAAATCAGATTAACTTCAGGATTTGGCCCTTTATTGGTAGATATAATATCCTCAGATGCAAGATTAGAATATAAAGCCATCCCTTCACTTTTCACCTCTGTTTACATGACTAGATTCTAATTAAATGTACATACAACTGAATATTGAAAACGATTGCTTATTTAAAGAAACACTAGGCTATGATATTTTAGAATAGAAAGGGGACTATTTTAGGATTATGTGTTCAGGGGCAGCTTCCTTCTGCAGGAGGATGTCTGTTTGCTCTGTAGTTTCCTGTTTATTTGTCCATATTTTATTTCCTTTTGATTCTGAAGTTGCTGAGTTCTGGTCTCAGAGGAGAAATGATTGTTACATTTACACAGCATAGTGAGTATAGTCGAAAGCCAAAGGAAGGCAATTGGCAGATGCAGAACAGTAGGCACTCTTCGTTTCATGACTCACTGATGCCTCATGGAAGGCTATTTCAGAGAAATTATGCTTACATACACTCTGGATTTCTGTTTATCTTCTCTTGTTCTTTATCACTAGGGGAAAATATGTGCATACTGGAGTTTTCATTTTTAGGAGTTTTCTTTATGCCTTATCTGATACCCTAACCCTCAGCATGCATCATTAAAATTAGACTTTGTGAGATGATTTTGATGGCACAAATAGGACTATATATTTCACAGTATATTAATGTATGTGTTATCTGTTTTTGTCCTAATTGTTTTGGAGTGGCACAGCATCTTAAGCATCTTAGTTGAGTGTGAATGGAATAGCTCTTTAAAACTGTAATGAAGTATATCAAAATGTGACAAGGCTTCAGCTGCTGGAACTGTATAGAGATATGGAGCCATTCTACTGACTTACCTTGGAAGCCAGTCCAGATGGGTCTTCTTAGTTCCTACTCAGCAATGTAAATGGGTCTGAATGTCTCTATGAGGCCAGGGACAGAGTGGTCCTGCAGAGAAAAACTATAATGACATTCATGCTGAGGTTTTAGGTTTTAAGTCAACAATAAAATAAAATGACATGAAACAGGTAAATACAGGCAATAACCTTTGTATGTGTTAGGATCAGAGCGGAAATGCTACCTGCTTACAGAGATTTATCTTCTGTTCAGCCTACTAAGTGTACTGACGTCTTCCAGTTTTTTTTGTTTTCTTTTGTTTTTTTTTCAGATATAGGTGCTTGAATGGGTGATATGGAGACCTGGTGTGTGTTTGCTTATAAACTGGATATTTTTAACTTACATAATGTCATGTACTACCCATGAATAAAAAATGTGCTGCCCAGAAATAAAAGCAAAATACGGGAATCACACTATTCCACAACAAAATGCATCAAACAGACTTACAAAACTAATTAGATAATCAAACATGTCTGTTATGGACCGATAAGTTTAAAGCAACTGCAAATAGGATTGTTCACAGTTCATGTTTACATTTTGAATGTTCAGGCTGAAGTTTTGCCTATAGGAAAAAAATTGTGGAGGTTTTGGATTTTTTTTTAAATCATTTAAACCCAATGACCCGTAAGATGACCCAAGCTGTAACCAACACATATAGTATATTGTTTAGGCTTCTGTGTAATAGCTCTATTGCCCTCATGGTGAAGCCACAGTACATGGTACAAAGTCTGCTGGTACATGCCCTGATTCTATATCAATTCTTAACTAGTATTGAGGGCAGCAGCCGGGGAGGCCAACTTAGTCAAATATATGATGTGGCCTATGCCTGTTATAGTTCCTGACTCCAGCTGGGTGCGATAATTACATGTGCTGCCTTTCAATACTACTGTCTTTCTTCAGACCTATTTTAAAGATACCATTCTTCTAGCAGAGATCAGTTTAACAAGCACTGAGACAGAAAGCAAATCCTATTCTCCAAAGCTCTCTCAACCGTTGGGGCTTCTGGCAGTGGAACCTCAGAGACCACACAGGGGGCACAGAACACAGCTCTGTGGGGGGTTCCATTTGAGATCAAAATCGGGGAGTACTGAGGATAAGAAAGGATGGAGGAAGAACTGAAGAACCTGCTGCTATGCAGATCATAGAATCATAGAATATCATGGTTGGAAGGGACCTCAGGAGGTCATCTAATCCAACCCCCTGCTCAAAGCAGGACCAATCCCCAACTAAATCATCCCAGCCAGGACTTTGTCAAGCCTGACCTTAAAAACCTCTAAGAAAGGAGATTCCACCACCTCGCTAGGTAACCCATTCCAGTGCTTCACCACCCTCCTAGTGAAAAAGTTTTTCCTAATATCCAACCAAAACCTCCCCCACTGCAACTTGAGACCGTTGCTCCTTGTTCTGTCATCTGGTACCACTGAGAACAATCTAGATCCATCCTCTTTGGAACCCCCTTTCAGGTAGTTGAAAGCAGCTATCAAATCCCCCCCCCCCCATTCTTCTCTTCTGCAGACTAAACAATCCCAGTTCCCTCAGCCTCTCCTCATAAGTCATGTGCTCCAGCCCCCTAATCATTTTTGTTTCCTTCCACTGGACTCTTTCCAATTTTTCCACATTCTTCTTGTAGTGTGGGGCCCAAAACTGGACACAGTACTCCAGATGAGGCCTCACCAATGTCGAATAGAGAGGAATGATCATGTCCCTCGATCTGCTGGCAATGCCCCTACTCATACAGCCCATCTGATCCTTCTTTGTCTGCTTCCCCCACATGCCTTCCTACATGAAGTGGTGGGCTTGGTAGAGCTACAGTATCTATTCCAGCCAATGCAGGCTATTCCAGTTACGTCCTCTTAAGAAGTTTGTGCTACTGAAGCTGGGTGCTAGGAAGAAAATTTATCCATGAATTTCTAAATTTGGGGTGGGGAAAAGAATGTCTCAGAATTCCAGGAAAAGGTGGAAAGTCTACAATGGAAGGAATGGGGATTCTAGAAGAGGAGGTCAGTGGCTGGTAATTATCAGGAGATTACTTTTGAGATTTGGAGTATCTAAGCTTATAAAACTTTCAGCATCTATTATAAACTGGTAGGTGATGTTTTCCCAGTTTGGAACTTTGCCACTGCTTACCATTTTGTTTCTCAGCCTATGCCAAGCAAGCAGCATAAGAACATAAAGTGTTCAGCACACAGTAGTTGCTGTGAATAATGACTCTTTCTAAATGTGTCCTTTTGTTTGAGGCAGGTAGAACTAGTGCCAGGTATGAGGTAATTATAACCCCAAAGGAAACTGTGCTGCAATGGATTCCTGTGGTGTTAAGGGAATGCTGAGAGGCTGAAAGCAGACTACTTTATATTAGTGCTGCACTACAGAAATGCTGCAAAAGGAAGGATTTCCATGGGACAGACGTGGAATGGCAAAAATACCATCCATGTCTCTGCTGTGCAGTGGAGAAACTGCAATCCAATCTATACACAATGGAATTGTTAACATCATTAAGAGTTCATGGCTCAGAGTCTCTGATTCTCAGTCTGCTTATATTTAGGTGCCTAATTTACATTGGCCTAAAGCTTCAATTCATCAGCAATCTAGACTGTACAACAAGTCTGTTAGTTTTGGTGTGATATTGACATGAATATTATTTTATATTTTTATTTCCTGGTAAAAGGCTGCTGTAGCTAATTTGTACTATTGTTTTTACATTAAGCAATACCAACAATCAAAGATAATAATAAGAAAACATCTATGAACATGAATAAAGCAAATCAGTTAAACTGGGAAATCAGCAATTAGTATTTGTTTGGAAAATGGCTAAAATTAGTTATGAAGAATGGCATCCTCAATGAGCTATGTGCAAAATGGTTGTACAGTGCTACCCTTTGAATTCACTTTGCACTGGTGTAAATGACCATACAAGATGCAAGGCAAGGGGGAATCAGACCCTGTATTCTTTCGGCTATTTGTATCCATGTTCACACCTGCATAAATTTTCTCTACTCCTAAACACTCAATCATTTCTTTGTTTTCTTGGGAAGGGGGAGATATTTTATTTTAGTAATAAATATATTTATACCGGGGTTCCCCTCTCAACCCAGGAATTACATGGCATGTACGTGGTGCACAGGGATTGTGTGAGCACTGCACAGAGGTGCAATTTCACCCTAAGGAATACAAAGATGTCACTTTTAAGTTTTTATATAGTTACATCAGCAAATATCAAGTAGGTTATATTGAAAATTATTGTAATCTGCTGGAGAATTTTAAAATTTTGGCAGCAGACATGAAAACAATAATCAATATTTATGTGAGGACCCTTCAGTGATTTTTCTCTGCTGATTTTTCTCTGCTGTTGTCCACAAAAGGAGTCCAATTTGGCCATCCATAGATCAGATCCTTGTCCTTTGATAACACTGCTCTACAGCCAAAATGCTTCTGAAATAAATGTAGTCAAACTTTACTAATTCTGGGTCACTGAGAACGAAAATGATGCTTAACATTGTTGATTGGCTCTAGTTTTCAAGATATGCTATTGGGTCAGTATATACGACCCTTGACTTGGGAATGGCGGAGGATACGTGAGTTATAAAGGGAAGGGATCTCAATTTAAACCAGAAATGACTAAAATACATCTTTGACTGGATCTATGAATAAATCTATGACTGGGTTTGGACAGTACTTGCTTTTTAGGCAAAACAATGAATGATGCAATCTGAAGCTGGTATTGCGTCATACATGATATGAATTGCATCATGTTATTCCTAGAAGTCATGGATGATGCAATCATAACGAAGCTTACATCACTCTGTTGAACAAATTGCCCTATATCAGTTCTAGAAATCATACAGTGTCGTGCTCTCTTATTTGTCAGTGTTTGATTTTGCAAAGGGACACATTTCTGTTTAGCCAAAGTGAGCAGAGATGCCTCGTACTTGTGTGAACAGTGCAGATAACTTCTGCTATGTTTGTGGTGAAGTGACTTTTGCATCACAAAAGCGCAGTATAACCACTATGGTTAAGAAAGCCTATCACCTTTATTTTGGCTGTAAAATTGGAGATCAGGACAAGAGGTGGGCCCCACACATATGCTGCAACACTTGTGCAACAAATCTTCGCCAGTGGTTGAACAGGAAAAGGAAATCTATGCCTTTTGCAGTGCCAATGATTTGGAGAGAGCCAACAGATCATACCAGCAACTGTTACTTCTGCATGGTGCCTCCAGTTGGGAAAGGTGTGTCAAAGAAGAAAAAGTGGACTGTGCATTATCCAAACATTCCATCAGCTATACACCCAGTACCCCACGAAGAAGGACTGCTGGTTCCTGATGCACCAGAATCATTCTCACTTGAGTCAGACGAGGAAGAGGAAGAGGATGAAACTTCTGGTCCTGAACCATCAATGTCACAGGACCCACATTTTCTCCCATCCTCCTCCTCTGAACCACACCTCATAACACAAGGTGAACTGAATGACCTTGTCAGGGATTTGGAACTACCCAAGAGTAAGGCAGAGCTGTTGGGCTCCAGACTACAGCAGTAGAATCTCCTGGCAGGTGATGTTAGGGTTTCCATGTTCCGTGACCGTCAAAAGGATCTTGTCCCATTCTTCTTCATGGAAGGTGATCTTGTAGCCTGCAACAACATCGATGGTGTGATGGCAGCCCTCAGCATCGTTCACGATCCAGATGAGTGGAGACTGTTCATTGATTCATCGAAGACGAGTCTTAAAGCTGTTTTACTGCATAATGGCAATGTTTTGCCATCAATTCCAGTTGGTCATGCAGTCCATATGAAGGAAACCTATGACAACATGAAACAACTTTTGAGGTGCATAAACTATGACCAACATCAGTGGCAGCTTTGTGGCGATTTGAAGGTTGTTGCTCTCTTGCTTGGTCTGCAGACTGGATACACAAAGTACTGCTGTTTTCTCTGCGAATGGGATAGTCGTGCAAGAGATTCCCACTACATCAAGAAAGATTGGCCACTCCGACAGTCATTGGAGCCTGGGAGGAAAAGTGTTCGGCATCCACCACTTGTTGAATCAAGGAAGATTTTGTTACCACCCTTACACATCAAGCTGGGTCTGATGAAGAACTTTGTCAAGGCCATTGACAAAACACAAGCAGCTTTGAAGTACCTCCGTGGAAAATTTCCAAGGTTAAGTGAAGCTAAGATAAAGGAAGGTGTCTTTGTTGGTCCTCAGATTCGTGAACTTCTTCGAGATGATGCATTTGACCATGCACTGCGTGGCAAGGAAAAGACGGCATGGAAAGCCTTCCAGTTAGTGGCAATAAATTTTCTTGGAAACAAGAAGGCAGACAACTACAGGTTGTTGGTGGAAAACCTCCTCAAGGCATACAAAAGCCTTGGTTGCAACATGTCACTAAAGATACATTTTTTGCACTCTCATCTAGATTTTTTTCCACCGAATTGCGGAGCAGTGAGCGACGAGCACAGCGAGCGATTTCACCAGCACATTACAACAATGGAGAAACGCTATCAGGGCAAATGGAGCCCATCAATGCTTGCAGACTATTGCTGGACAGTGACAAGAGATGCTCCATTTAATGAATACAAGAGACAAGCCAAGAAGCGCCGAGTAGACACTGAATAGGACTAAACTATGTACATAATAGTTTTTTGCCTTTTGTTTCATAATACATTTTATTTATATAACCCTTTTGCTGATTTTTAAAGTGTTACATAAACAGGACAGGTGAAATATTATCATGTAAAGCAACCATAAACACATGAAAAGACCTAGGTTTACAATTTATGATTAAAACTCTACTATCTACACAATATACATAGACATAAAATGTAAAAACTTAAATATCTTAGAAACAGTAGCCAATCAGTTGTTTTAATTGTCATATTTGAATTCAGCACATCAAAATACATAATAAATAGCACATTTTATCTCTGAAGCAGACGACTTCTCAAAAATTGTAGACCAGTGTAATTGTCCAAACAGAAGTTAAAGGGAACCTATCAACTTAAAAATCACACCTGTGTTGAATTATTTTTACTTACAGTAATTGCAAGTAATACTTAAATGTACTGTCGCGCAGATTAGAGGAGAAATATGTTTCTCTATTATTTCAGTTTGTTTACTTTGTATATTTTGACACTTTGGGTACCTCAGTGTCACTGTATCCCTTGTATAATTAGTCTGGTTCATCTATTGTTTGAGTTTTTTTATACAGCAACAGGGAAAAAAGAAGGATGTTTTAAAATTTGGAATATGATTATAAACCCCACAAATTGGCAGAGGGACATAAGTATTGTACCTGAAACTACTTGGGATGCATTTGTTTTTAATGACCAGATTTCAAGTTGATGGTGTCGCTTTAAGCTTCCTAAAGTATTTTGAAAAGGACAGGTGTGTCTTGGCAAATGTTCCCAGAATAAAAAAAGATGTCTAAGGCTATGCATGAAAGATTTCTGTCTTATAACGAGAGCTTCATTTGCCTTGCTAACTCATTGCTTTCTAAAAGGGTTTTTGGGGATACCTTGAGTTTGAAATAATATGGATTGCGCTGAAGAGGAATTGGAGAAAGAGGGCTCAGTATTTCAGACAGGAAAAGGACAAAACTGGTATTGAAAATGTTCTTCTTAATATATCTAAGTTAAGATTACAAATGAAGTACTAGATATACATGGATGGGGTCGGGGTGAAAAAGTGTCAGACATCATGAATTTTCTCAATATTCAGCCATCTTAGTTCAACTAACTAATTTTTTGATACTTTTTGGATGACAGAATATTTTTTCACCTGCCTGGGCTGCTGAGCGTGACAGCCCTGAGCTAAAAGAGATGCATTGCTAGCTCTGGTGCAGACTAGGTATTCCTTCTCCTGCTGACCATGGAGGGAGATGGGAAGAAAAGAATAAATCTTTTCACTTAAACTGTCATCTCTTTGCTTCATGGGATTGACGCTGGTAGTGATCTGGTACCCTGACCCAGCCCTCATTAAAAGAGAAAGGGGCATTCCTCTTACATGCCTTGCAACCCTCTTCCAATGCCTAAGACCACGAGGTTGCCCTCTCCCTCTTCACCAGCCCTCTCAAAGAGAATGTATTCAGTGCAAAAAAGAAAAGAAAAGAAAAGAAAGGTGTGGTGTTAACTACCAGGTTAAAGTAACAATGAAGACACAGTAACTCGGCTTTTAACACAGTGTAGCAGTTTAAATTAAATCCCAGTCTTCCCTGTAGACTTTAACTCGAGTTGCTAATCAAAGTTAAAGCTGAGCTGCTGAATCATCAGTGATATTGTAACCTGAGTTAGTTAATCCAAGCTAAGAACATACCCCTCTTTTTTTTTTTTTTTTTTTTTGCAATGAAGACATTCTCAAAGACAGCTAAAGGTACGTGGAGGAATGACGTGCTTATTATAGCTCTCAGGAGTCAGGGAAGGCACAAGTCTTCTGCTAACTTTAAACGTGACATTTTGTAAACAGTTTGAGAAGAACCATGGCTTCCTTGACAAGAAGACATTAAATAAAGAGGTGAAGAGCACTCAGCTCAGACTAAGTCTGTTCATGCTTCTGGGCATGCTTGAGGTTTAATACAGTGACTTCTGAGCTACCATTACATTATCTTATCTTCATATGTAACATTCCTGCTGAATATATATTCAGATCACCTTTTTTATATATTCAGACATCTTTTCATTTAGAAGGCAAGGTCAAAGAAATAAGACAAATTTTCTCAGCTGCAGCTGTCTCATAGACATGTGTAAGCACCACCTCTTGGAAGCATGGAAGCAAAGCAAGCACCCTGTATTTCAGAATTGTTATTTTAGAATTTAGTTGTGTTCAGTTTGGGGATAGGGGCATACTTCAGAGTGTCAATGAGCATAGGAACTCACATGTGCCGTTGCAACATTAAAAACATACGTTTATAATGAACAGATCAACATGCTGTAGTAATCAAGTTCCATTATTGACAGTTTGTCAAGTTCTGCAATTATTTTAACACTTATTCCTTTAATCATGTCTCCAGAAAAACTTCTGATCACAAGTAACCTAAGAACATAGCACTTTTTGACAATCTGGTACTTATTTAGGTGTCTAAATGGGAGCTGAGCTGTTTTCAAAATCTAGTGCCAGTTCTGTGTGCTGAGCACGTCAAAACCTAACACCACAACTTTAACTCAAATCAATTTAATTTTGATCAGTAATACACATGGTAGCAACTTTATTTCTGCAGCATCCTTAGGGGTGGAGAGGTGACCCACCCTGTGTTTTTGGGGAAAGGATGTGTGTACTACTGGAGGTGCCATGTGAGTGTCAGGTGAGTGGGAGCAGCATTGTTCAGATTCAAGTGATACTAATATTCTGGGATTCAAATATTATCCAAAATAAAAACTCCTTTCTCTCTGAATATCATCCCAATCTCAAAAATGAGGGACTATTCATCCACTACTATAATGCATAGTAAACAATAATAATCATAATAATTAATAAATCATTGAAAAAGTGCTTCACTTTGTTTCGACAAGCTGATAATGTACAGTAGCTGTTCAATACAATCTGTTCAACTTGACTTCCTAGATCACTTGCCAGTGTGTTTGAGCTTTCATAAAATATACTATTATTTTCTTCCTTGCCTCAGTTGGTTTCTTCAAATAAATATATTATTTCCGTAATAAATATCTTATTTTTCATCCTCGCCTGAGGAAGAGAGTTGGATGCTCTCCAAGCCTTCTTCACTTGACAGTAAATTGAAACTGAACGTGCACTTGTCATTCATATACTGAACACTGGTATTGCAGCTACTATACAACTTTTGAGGATATTTTCAAGCTTTTTCTTTACTACTGTATGTTTTCCTCAAGTCCTCATTGACAGGTAAATTCTCCCCCAGCCTCTTCTGTAGCCTCAAAGGTTCTGTTATGTACTCTTATCGCCCTCATGACCATAGTATCTCACAATCCATTGATGGGGTTTTATGAGGGAGGGGAATATTACGCCCATTTTACTGACTGGGAACCGAAACACAGGTAAATTAAGCACTGGTCACACAGGAAGTGTGTGGCTGAGATAGGAATTCAAATCAAGTATCCTGCATATTAGCCTGGTGCCTTATCCACTAAACCATTCTTCTTCCCTCTGCAGAAAGAGAGGATAAGTTTTATGGATTCCAGTCAAATAATCTGCATACCCCTGTATTCCTCAGTACACAGGAGGTTTGGATGACGAAGGGATCAAACAGTAGAGTGAGAGGTTTGGATATGGAGGATCTTTGACTATAGAGATCCCCCATCTATTCTTCTTCACAAAGAGGAACACCTGAGCTACAAGGGCTATGTCATCCTGAGGCTGCCGAGGAGATATTCTTACTCCTCAGTCCCCCACATAGATCACAAGTGCACAGCCTGGGAAATGTGGAGATCGCATAGTGGTTCGGAAATGTTATCTGATCCACGCACAACACTGCTCATTGGAGCTGCATGAGAACATTGTTTTCTGTCTGCGGGGACATTTTCTATTAATCCCATAAGGACAAACACGTAACAGCTTGATAAAGATGGTTTGTTCACTGATCTGAAGAAACTATAACCTGTCCATTGGATAGGGACTATCCTAGAAATCTAAATTCTAGACATGTATGGAAGAGAACTGACCTAATATGGAAGGATAGGAATATGTGGAATATTTTCAGTAATGTTCCCAGAGTACTTTAAGGTTATCTAAAGAGTAATTAACGGAATATCCTTTCAATCTGCTTGTTTGTATGTGAAGCCCAGAAAACTTATTTGTTAATGTCTCTTTGCACTAGAAAGTAGAAGTCTCTGTTTATTGAAGCATCTTTCTGATTGAACAATTCAGTGTCAATGGCAGTGGAAGCTGGAATTCCATATGATAAACCCAAGCCCTTTTTCCTGTATTTTAACAGCCATTACTGCACACCAATAAGACTTTTAAACATGTTGAAATGTCTCTTTTTTCAACCAGAAATACTATTGCACAGGGCATGAATGATGATATTAGTATTCTTTGTGTGGTTGGCTCTTTATATGTAATTTTTCTATTTACTGAAAGACCATTACATAGATGTCCAGACTGCCATTTTCAATTTTGCACATGACTGTTATGGAAATAGGGGAAAATATCAAATTTTCTACCAGTGATCCTGGGGAGAATATTTAAGTAGAAGTAGGAAAATAAATTCATCTGGGAATAAACCATTGCAAATGAATCTATGGCTTCTCTTTATTTTAACGTAATCCTTACAAGGACGGTGTTCCTTCACAAACCACTTGTTTGCTTACTTTTCCAAGCTGAAGAAACAGCTGACACACTTTGTGAATGATAAACATATGGTAATTATTTCTTTTTGTAATTGTCACCATCAATGGCTAGCAAATGGCTAGTAATGCCAACCAGTCCTCCTTTAGCTCAGATTGTAGAGGGCAGTGGTTTGGGAGCTTCTTAGCATATGTGCAACGTGCTTCAGGTGGCACGAGACCAGGATTCATCACCGAATTTGGTCCGCTAGTTGGATCGTTAGACCCGGCACAACATGAACGGTGATCCATGCCGCCGTTTTGGAGCTGAAGGACCAGGATCGTAGTCCCAGCTCTAAAACTATAAATGTTAGTTGTTGATAGTCCATACATTCGTTACAAGATTTAATGTAACTCTCTTAAATTGCTCACATGTGATATGATGACCTATGAAAAAAATATCTGAGCAGAAATATTGAGTTATACACATTGTACACTCCAAGAAGAAACCCAAGTTAAACATTTTCTCTCCTTAAATATTCACTTCTGCATAATAATTCAACAACTCTTACCATATTTTTATACATAAGTGTGTTTGTGTGTGTATATATAATTCCTTGCCAATATGAAGATTGCAAAAACCTGCACTCAGAAGTCAGGAAATGAAGATATATGGCTGAAAGCTGAACCTTAGCTCTGCTTCTTTGTGTTTGTCTTAAAACAGAATCTCTCTTTACAGCTTTGTAAATTATTTGTCAATAGATATATAATACAATACAAATTAGAAATGTGAGGGTTTTATTTATAATATGAACTTTTTGTCTTCCTTGCAAATGTGAAGGTTTTAGAAAGGTATATATTTGAGAAAACAGAATTATAGTAGGAATTATTTTATAACTTCAACTTTAGTGACTACTACTTATCTGCTGCAAATACAGTTGAACTCACTCTTAGTTAATTCAAATATAATGAAACACTTAAATTGCTTCACTCCATCTTAATATCCACAATTGACTGTTCATTGGCTCTTTTAGTCAGGGCCGGCTCCAGCATTTCTGCCGCCCCAAGCAAAAAAAAAAAAAAAAAAAGCCGCGATCGGCGGCGGCAGTTCAGCGGCAGGTCCTGCGCTCCTAGAGGGAGTGAGGGACCTGCCGCCCCCGAATTGCCGCAGGTGCCGCCCCTCTCCCTTGGCCGCCCCAAGCACCTGCTTGTTAAGCTGGTGCCTGGAGCCGGCCCTGCTTTTAGTTATAATGAGCATCCACTTATAGCAAAATTTTCTGTAAAAGAAATGATATCATTATAAGAGGCTCGACTTTTGGGTGTGTATGAAATGTGGGATATGTCAAAATGGTATGATATATGCTATTCCTATTCATAGCTTGAAGATGCAATATATTTTTATTCCTGTAGTTTGAATTTGCTTTTATATGATTTTACCACTGTACTTTAATTTCTAACACTTTAAGCCCCAATTCTGCCAACACGTACACACATGCTTAATCTTAAGCATGTAACTAGTCTTCTTGACTTCATTTCAGAGTACTACATGAGTAAAGTTAAGCATGTTCATTAATTGTTGCAAGGTCGTGACCTTAGTTGTAAGAGTGTGATTATATGTTTTGCGTATGTAAGTATGGTATGAAGTGTATATAAACACACGACTGTCAAATCAGTGAGGCAATATTAGGCAAATCAGAACTTGCAATTGAAGTAACTTGTTTTATGATCTATACATGATCCAACTTTTAACATGAAACAAAATTAATTGTTTGATTTAGCACAGAGAACATTGATTATAATATTTCTCCTTACTCAGATCTTCTCCTGTATTGAATAAAAACAGCCAAGTTAGATAGTCAAGTCTAGGCTGATGATCCAATTGATTGCTTCAGGTGATGTGGAGTAGATGGCAGAGATATCATCAGGTGTGATTGTCTGGGACATTAATAATTACTCAGATAATAGACATTGATATAACAGGCCAAATTCAGACTATGCATAAGTGGAATCAGCTCAGTTGAAACAAATGACTTTTGCCCAATGACTCTCACAGCTGTTCTCAAATATTCAGAATAAATTACACCAGCTAATGTGTGCATGAAATGATGCTGTAGGTAGAAACTAAGCTGTGCTCATTCATGTTCACTTTGAGATGTTCAAAATTTGATCATATTAGAACTCTGGTTGTTGGCCAGTATTAAATATACTGAGCTTCTGAATGGCCTCTAGGCAGGGCAGGAAATGAATGGAAGCTCCTACGCTATTTAAAATAACATGTTTGCATAAACTTTTGGTACAGTTACACCTTTGATGTTTCATTTATCTCCTCTGGTCTTCACTAGTCTTTAAGGAACAAATCAAAGGAAAAGAAAATTAGTGGGCCCTATTCTGCCCTTGCTTACACCAGTATAAATGTGGAGTGACACTTATTGATTCAAATGAGATTACACCAGATTGACACTGATGTAACGGAGAACAGAAATGTGTGTGGTACCTGAAAATTAGGTGAATATCCCGAAGCTTTTTTCCAGAAGAATTAAATCAAAATTTAATATAAGATTCAGATACATTGATATCAACAGAGGTTACATGTGTGTGCATGTGAACTGTATGCATGTTACAAGTAACTGCTTCTAGGCTTTCTTTGCGGATAACTTAATCTCAGTTTTGAGAAGAAGTCAGAGTGCATTGTTTAATTGCCTTTGTATTTTGAAGACTGGCTTCAGCATGATCTAAAAAAAAAGAGGTTCCCAGACACAGTCTCTCAGTCTGAAGTGCCCAGATTGCAGCAAGCTAGACAAAGATTTTGGGACTCTCATGCCTAGAGCATTCAGTGGTTTATACTCAGTCAAAACCAGTAATAACAGCATTAACTGTTTCAAACATTATTGTGTGTTCTGATACTAAGGTACAGTGTAAGAGGTGGTATCTCTCTTCTAGTCTGGAAACACTGCATTTTTTCAGCTCTTATTTTAGATATATGCCTGGTGTGCACACTATATTTACTTTAATAATTCATTCTTTTATGAAGAGAGAAAAGGCCTTGTGGCTTGGCTAGGAAGAGGTAGTGGTTACTTTAGTGGAGGCTGTTTCAGTGGGTGTCTAAGTTAGAGATGAGGAATGAACAATTTAGTTAGTGATGAGCTATCAAAGTCAATGCTGGTCTAAATCTGAACTTCTCGTATTTTCAAAGTGAGGTTTCAAATCAGGTGATGATAAAGTATTTCGTGGATTATCTAGCACTTTCTGCTGTTAACCAAGCCAGAAATACTGAAGGAACAGGATTTATTGGAATATTTAGGCATCTCTGCTTCATATCCTGGTAAGAACCCAGAAATGCAAGGCCCAGGAAAATATAAAATAGAAAGAAAGTCAACTCAGCTTATATGAACCTCAAGAAAGCTTTATTTGAATTTTGTCCAAATGTTGTTGTGTTTTTTGCGGAGGTGGTATTTAGGTGATGGTGTGACGTGTTGGGAAGTTAAACTGATCAGTCCATCCTCATCAAAGATCAGGACAGTTCTCTTTCCACATTTGAAATCCACACTACCTTCCTTATCACCTGAGGCAATCTCAAAGATGACAAGTTGGGTTACCTTCCGTTTTTAAGAGAGACCACAGAATCCAGTAAGTCCTTGCACGTAGTTCCTCTATCTTAGTTAGGGATATCTGATCTCAGTTTTGCACTGAAGGCACACCCCTGCACTGTGGTCATTAGCCTTGTTGCTGTAATAGTACTGTGTGAGCACAATGGGCCAGATTCTTCTCTCACATCTGTTTTACCTGATCTATGACAGTGTAAGTGAGCAGCAAATCATGCCCCAGAGCTGGCTGGTTCACACAGCAGAATGCAAGGGCTTCCCCTCTCTGTCTTGTACAGCTTAACAAGGGTCAGATACAATCCGGTTCGTATTTGGTCAAATATGTTCAAACAGTCCACAGCTTAGATGTGCAGAAGGCGGTTAGAAAATTAAATGATATGTGTATATTTATTCACACACAACTAGAGCAGGTCAGGAAATTTCGATCACAAAAATTTTCTGACAGAAAATGCAGTTTCTGAAAAATCCAAATTTTCCATGGTAAAATTTTGATTTTGCCCCCCTGCCCCAATTGATTTTCCATCAGAATAATCCAAACAAATATTTCATTTTGGAACACTCTGATCCAAATCAGAATATTTCATTTTGTTGAACTGACCCAAAACATTCGGTTTTGAATCAGTTCAATAAAACATGAAATTGCATTTCCCTATCAGCATATTGCCACGTGGGAGTTGTAGTTTGGGCCCCCATTCTCTCTATTGGGCTAAGCCCCCCTGGAGGACTATATCTCCCATAATTCAGATTTCTCTCTGACCAAGCTACATGGTACATCATGGGAGTCACATGGCTCTGGGTGCATCATGAGAGATACAATCCAACCAGGGAGCCTGGCCTTTAAAAGAGAATGGGGATCCAAAGCACAACTCCCATGAGTCATTATGCCCCTATAGGAATATGAATTTTAACCTTGAACTGACTCAAAACAAAGTGAGGAACTGGTTTTCTGAGTTCCTGAGCATCTCCAGCTCCCAATTCTGTTTGAAGTGGTCTGAAGGCTGTTTTGACATATGACATTTGTCAGAGACCAAAACAGTTTTTTATGGCAGCCAAGACTTGAGGGAGTGCAGGGGAAGCTTGGCCTCACCTTCTTCATTCCAGTGATACCCACAGTTTCACATAGGATCAGGGCCTAAGTCTTCAATTCTGGTGTATTTTATAAAAAAAAATTGGTAAAATCTATTGAGTGAACAGAAACACAATAACCCATTGTGGAAAATGCATGGTTATGTCTGACTAATAGTGTTGTTATTTTTGTTTAATGTATTCGTTTATTTATATTTAAATAGCATTTAGGAGCCTTAGCCATGGACCAGGACCACATTGTGTGAGGCACAGTAGAAACACAGAACAAAGAGACAGTCTTTATCCCAAAGAGCTTCCAATCTAAATAACATATAATGCAGTAACATATATTATAGGTAACAAAAGTGTTACATTTCTTTGAATTTAAGTGGTTTTACAGAGACTTCAAATGTGTTTCTGGTTTATCTCAAGTGTTTCTTGCAAAGCATGACCTTGTCTAGGTCTATGAAATTAAAGAAATTCCTGGGTCTAAACAATTTAAAGTTGAGACTCAATCTAGGCAAACTGGACTAGAATGTTTGTTCAGCCCCTGCGGGTAGAGGAAAAATTACAACTGTTTTTTCACTAAGTAATATTCACTATTTGTAGCTCTTGTAGATTCTCAAGATTAAGAAAGCAAACACACTTTTTTTTTTAAAAAGTGTTCTTATAAGAGTCACTACTGACATTCAGAATCCTAAATCCACAAAAGTGTTATCTTCTGATGATGAGTGAGTTCCTAATTCCAAAGATTGATTGATTATTTATTTATTTATATTTAAATCCAATTATTGGAATTTTTTTAGTCTTATTCAGTAATAATTATAGGTGATCAGATCATTTTAATTGAAAAACATTTTGGATGAAAAACTGCAAGGCTTTTTCATGTTTTTGAACCATCTCTATTATAGATATATTGCTGTTATATGAAGACTTTTAATTAATACAAGGAATTCAAAGCATATTTACAAACAGAATAAATACGCTTCTTAAATAAGATTCTCTAGGAGGAAGGGCACTTTATAAGAATAAAAACTACTATAAAGAATTGGTGTTTTCTGAGATTGAGTGTATTTAGGTTAAGGCATATGCAGGCAATGCTTCAGAGAAAGTATTCCTTAAAGGTGAAATAGACTCCCAAAGAGAGGGCCAGCACTAGTCCTATGAAGGCACTTAAATCTAATTTTCAGAGCTTTAGTGGGTCTTAACTGATGCACAGACTTTGTGCTGGCCCTCTGCAGAGAGATGAATTTTCCCCTGAATCAGTATTATGAAGGGATGACATGCATGTCAGTTTGAAATTAATATTTTATATTGTGCATTTGATTTTTTTAAACACTAGATGCGTGGATTGTCTGCCATTTGATGTACTACTGTTTATATGGCATTTCTTTAGCCTTAATTCAGTTCTTGCAAGAACAATAGAAGCAACTAACATATCCTTAACTGTTTGCAAAGAATTCTCACACATCTACCGTTTTCTGTGTAATTTTAACATGGACTTGGAGCTGAAAAAATAAAGTAACGAGTGATAAAAAATGATGTGCACTGGCACCAGTTATGCACTGAACCAGAAAACTGATTTTATGCTTGAGTTCAGATCAACTTTGGGAGTTCATATGCAGATAAACTTCAGGCTGAAAGCAAATCCAACCTGAAGCCAGCAACCCAACAGCATTTGCAGGTTTCCATCTGCTAGTTCCCATGTATGTTTTATGGTGCAGTGGACAGATTCAGTAGTAAGAGAGAGAATATAGGTGGTGTGTGCATCCATTCTTTGTTTTTTAATGGATGTATTTCATAAGCAAAGCTGTTTCACTTCAGGGGTTTTGTTGTTGTGTGGGGGGTTTTGTTTTGGGGGTTTTTTTTAGATGAGGATCAGAGAGAAACATTGTAACTAGCCCACTCTTATCCACAAACTTCATTCTTTCTGTTCCCTGATTTTTGTTGTATTCTTGAAAAGCACCTCAAGGGTTGATAAGAATGTATGTGTAATGTTAAGTGATAGTTTTCATTTCACTCTGATTCTGAGCCTCTACAGTTCCACTTCTTGTGCATCCCTCAGCCTTTATTGGTGAGAAAGTGGTTAATTTTTCCTAAAAGTGTCACCCCGCTATGCTGTCCCAGACTCAATGCTGTCTCAGCATGAGCACTCAGCCAGTACGCACTAACCCTGTATAAAAGTCAGAAAGTGGGTGGAGAATATACACACACACACACACACACAGAACTTTAGATGTCCTGCTGATACTTCTCCCCATGCACATGTTCCTAGAACTTAATTGGGTCCACTGGTTAAAGCAACATATGCCTCCTTTAATTTACACTTTTTTGGGTATGGGGAGTTTAAAATTGTGCCTAAATATCACAGTGTTTGGTGCTATAGAGGTACCATAGACAGACAGATGGAAAATTATCACCTAGCTTGTGCAATGTGGTGGAATCTGTGTAGGTTCCATGTCTTTTCACATAATAGTTGAATTTCTTTGAGGCAGGAGCAAACAACACTTGAGAGTATATGGCCAGCTAAAACATAATAATGCACATTCTTGTGACTTAGCAACAGAGGGTCCTGTGGCACCTTTAAGACTAACAGAAGTATTGGGAGCATAAGCTTCTTGTGACTTAAAAGATTGGGAATAAAGAAGAGAAGACACTATCATTATGGAGGACAATTAGGCCCCAGCAAATCAATAGGCACCTCTTTGGATGCTGTTGGCTAGTGCTTCCACTTGCTTTTCCTACAGATTATATAGGATGAAAGGAAACTTGTTGAGTAGAAAGACCGGCAGAAAGGGACTGCACAAGGAATATGGTCATATGTGAGTTCTCAGGTTAGGTAACTAACATTGCTGCAGCAAATTCAATTAGGAACCAGTGATTATATGTGGGTCATGAAACTTTGGTTATAAGTAAGGCTACGATTTAGTATTTTTAGTAAAAGTCATGGACAGGTCACGAGTAGTATATATATATCCCCGACTAAAACATGGAGGACTTGGGGGACGGCCCAGGGGGAGCCGTGGGTCCTAGGGGGAGGGTGCAGCGCAGGGTGGGGGTGCCGTGGGTGCTTGGGGGGAGTAGCGGGGTGCCGTGGGTACTGGTGGGGAGGGTTGGTGGGGCTGGGGCAGGCTCCCTACCTGGCTCCTGAGCTCCATGTGCTGCCTCCGCTCTGCCCCAACCCCCACTTCTGCACCTCCCATTGGCTGGGAACCACGGCCATGGGAGCTGCGGGGGTGGTGCATGCCAGCAGAGGCAGCACGTGGAGCTAGGAGATGAGGGAGGGGAGCCTCCCGCTCCAGGGAAGCACTGTCCCACACCTCACTCCCCAGCCCTGAGCCCCACCACCACCAAAATCCTGCTGCTGGAGGTCGGGGGCCCCGAGACTGCCCCAGCAGCAGCCAGTGCACCTGGCCTGGGGACTGCCCAAACTGCTCAGGTGGCCCCCGGGCCATGCACACCAGCCACTGCAGAAGTCACAGAGGTCTTGGAAAGTCAAGGAATCCAGGGTCTTGGGCAGGGCCTCAACCGGAAGGGGCGGGGCCTCAACCAGAAGAGGTGGGCCTTTAAATCCCCGGGCCCTTTAAATCGAGATTTAAAGGGCCCAGGGCTGCGATAGCGGCAACTAGGAGCCCCAGGCCCTTTAAATCACCACCAGAGTCCCGTGGTAGCGGTAGCTGCGGTGGCGGCAGCGATCCCTGGCCCCTTTAAATTGCCGCCTGTGCCACGGGGCTCCCGGCTGCTGCCGCTACCCTGGGGCTCTGGCAGCGGGGCTCTGGCGGCTATTTAAAGGGCCCGGGGCTCTGGCTGCTGCCCGGAGCCCAGGGCCCTTTTAAATTGCCAGCCTGGGGAAGCTGCCCCCTGCCGGTACAGTTGCTATGTACCAGGTCTTGCTGGTACACCATACCAGGCCATACCGACTTACTGTCATCTCTGTATAAAACCCATCCATCAATGCTTGCTTGGTGTGTGGTCTTTGTATTTATGTATTTAAGCTATTTGTAAATAACTTTCCACTGGCATTTATTATGGTAGGGATTTTGTATAAGGTATTATCAGTGAGGCTGGCATTTTGTTCAAACTGTAGTAGAGAAGAAACATGATGTTTATTGCAGAGCAGATCAGTTTTCCCTGTGTGTTACAAGTGTATCAAGGGTGTGTGAAATCAAAGTCTTTGACCAAACTAGCAACAAGGATTTTTATGAATGAAAAATGACTTTCTCCAGCAAAGAAAATCATTGAAGCATTTTGGCCATCAAAATAAAGCTCAAAAATTCACAAGCAGATATGGATTTGCAAGAGTGTCTTGTAAATTTCAATTTTCTATATACATTGAAAGGCTCTGTATAGGAAGTAGGTATTATTATTCTGAAGAAGTCAACCAGTAATATAATATCTCTTTACCAATTTTTTTTTAAGGCTATTTAGGGCCAAGTTTTTTTTTTTTTTTTTCTGTGAAAACTCAGATGCAGGAAGTGTCACGTTCCCAGCAAATTCTTTAAGGAAGAAAATATTTTGTTCTGTATGAGTCACTATCACAATTGTCTGTTTCCAGAGAGTATATTTTACACATACGGAGCACAATGGAGACTTTACCTTGAGATCCAGCACGTTTCCTTCTTACTTTCTAAATTTAGCTCTGTAGTACTTAGAAACAACTGTATTAGAGACAGTTAGAGGTATAATCAGTGACTAGTTTGTTTTCCAAATTGCATTAATTTTAAACTCAAAAGACCCTTTCTATTGTCTGCTGCACTTAGTAATACTCTACCAAATGTCACGTCATTCCCCAAAGAAAGCTAAAGTTTATGAAATTTGCATTAATTTAAGAGCCCAACTACTAGTTTTCTGTAGTTTTCTTCAATGTTAACTGGCTTTAATGTTACAATTGCTCGGTATTGCACGGAATCATTATACATACAGAGTTTCAGTCTCTCTCTCCAATTATTTTCACTGGTTATAATTATCCTTGTTAAATGAATTTCTTCTTTAACTGAATTTGCAATGGTTATTTGAATAATTGCATCCTCCAACATGGAGACCAAAATGTAATACTTAAATTTGTGTCATGGGCTAAGTCTTTGTCCTATCAAAGCAGTGGGCGTTTGGCCAGTGGAAAAAGATTTGTCCATATGAGACTGCCCAAACCTGATCCCTTCCCTAGAGTGACATCATAGACTCTGCCTGCCCTAGCTGGGACTCGTGTGAATGATGTCCTAATATAGGGGACAAATTTCTTATCTGGCTCAAAGATAGTCTCTCTGAATGAGCTCCATTATAAGCTTCCATCTGGCCAAGCTAATACTAGACTGAAGATTTCATCCGTTGAGGCTTTATGACAAAGTCCTCCTCCTGACAGTCAATGAGAACTCCTCTCAGAACAGCAGTCGCATGATGAGACAACCCATACTCTCCATCTTCACCAGCCTCACTTTGTTGCTGCAGGGCATAGCTTTCCCTCTCAAGCTTCATGCCCTGACAGAGGAGGAGCCATCAGTGAGCTAAAGCCTTTACACCTCTACCCCCACCACATACATGAGCTATGGGAGAGACAGCCTTTCAGTAACTCCTCCTCTGCTACCAGACAGGTAACTTTCTGGCTACCTGAGATTTATCCTTCTTTCCTCCCTTGGAGTTCAGTACATGGTCTAACAGTATGCCTAAAGTAATTCCCATTTACTGCACAGCCCCAGTTGAGGGGAAAGGATAGGACCAGTGTAAAAAATAGTGGTGAGCAGGAGATCAGGAGCTCATTCACCACAGGTTTTCACTCCATCAGTAACTCCCAAACAAAAATCCAAGTATTGGGGTGCTTTAATTATCATCATCGTCATTGCTTGGTTTCCAGTTGTGCAGCCAGCATCTGTAGTCTTTTCGGCAGCAAGATATTTTAGATGGATAGAACTCATAAGCAGTAAGTCTTTATTGGTGGGGAACAATCATTATGCATTACTGTTATTTGTGGGTTTTACATGAATGCAGACAAATCAGCATAGACTTCGGAAAATAGAAAAGTATCTTGTTTTTTAACTGGGCTAAAAACAGACAACATCCTAGAAATACAAAAGAGGCACAAAAACAGGATTTATATGTGAAAAGATGTGGTAAACCTTTTCATTTTTACCAAAGTAATAGGCCTTCAAAAGATGATGAGAACTCTAAAACCTTTAATCCCATTTTTATTGTGCATCAGGTGCCAGTGTTGTAAAGTGAAGCTTTTTCCTCCCACTTGTATCTGATGCACATAACACTTGATCTGGAAGAATTAACACATTCCAATGGTTTGTAATAACAGTACAATAGCCTCCGTATTTAGCTAGTGCTGAATTCTAACCATCATGCTAAAAATTAGCTGCCAAATACATTCCTTTCTAGGATTAGATCTGAAATCATTATATTTTCATAGGCTCATAAAAATTATAGATGGATAAAACCTGTTGGAGATTCCAGTCCATCTCCCTGCTAATAAAAGATTATGCTGTATAGTATCTTTTCTAGTATTTTGTCCTGTTAATCTTCAAAGCTTCAAGAACTTTCAGCACTTTGCCAGCTTCCTCCACATCCCACAGGTTCGTAGATCTCACTGTCGAGGATTTTCCCCACATATTTAGTTTAAATTTTTTATTTCTCCTATGCCCTCTAATACCTCCCCTTTTGGGGGATAGATTGTGAACTAAAATTTCTGAAGGATATAAACATGTAGGGTCACACTGTGAAACTCTTACTCGCATCAGTGAGCAGTTATGAGTAGTGCTTACAGCTCCAATGGAACTATTCATCTTACTAATATAAGTAAGAGCCTTACAACCTGATTCTACATGTTTATGCCCTTCAAATATTTTAGAAGTATTTATTTCCTCCTTAATTGTTGCTTAGCTAAACTCTACACATTTAGCTCCTTCACTCTCACCTCATCAGTCAAGGCCTCCTGCTTCCCAATCTTTTCTGTTCCTGTTCTCTGATCTCCGCTGTTTATTAGTATCTTTCTGGGATGTGTGTGTCTGGAACAGATCTATTCATGAACAATGGTTCCATTGCCGTATTCTTTGAACCATCATCTCCAGCTTTTTTTATATGAATAAATAGCAGTATCAAAGTGTATATCATGCTGGGTGTCATGAAAATATGGGTTTATAGATTAAATTAAATGCATTTTTTAAAAGAAATACCTAAAACTTTTATGATCTTAAGATTAAAAAATAAATCCTAACTACAATTATTTTAAAATAAATTCTTCTTTCATTTTCCTGTCAAGACGTGAGTTCACAGGATTGAAAGTTCTGTTTACCCTTGCTTCAGTAGATGCCCAAATAACGTAAGGAATGCAGTTCCCTGCCCTGCTTTAGGTGTTACTGATGTCAGGCTGTTGCAGAATGAATTCCAAAATTCTGAGCCTGGAATCTATATCCTGGGTGGTGAAAAGTTTTCACCTATTAACAAAGAAAGATTGATTAAAATTTAAAGGATGAGCATCCAAAGATGAAGAACTCTCATAGAAATAATTTATTTTCTTTCTGTCTAAGAATTGGAAGCAGTTAAATGAATGGCCAGGTTAATATGGGTGGTTAATATTTAAAATGAAAATGCCCCTGGAGTACAGCCACACCATCAAGATAATTTATGTAGTGGGATTATATTTATAATTGCATTTTCAAATTTCATTCCATTTTTCCTCCTTTGAAATGCAGTTTGAAATTGCAGTCATAGGGTCAAATTCAGCCCTGATGTGCCTCCATTGTAGTCAATATAAACTTGGTCTTGTAAGAGATGGATCTGCCCCGTTATCTTTAACTGTTACCCTGCAGTATTTATGCATATATACCTTCCCATTTAAGTGTGTAGGGATTTTGTGTGGCACTGAATGCAGCATGTGGTTCCTTGTGAGTGAGTTATATTTACCTGAATTGGCATGTTTTGGGAACACTTTAGACATATTTACTCATGGGGACAGCTATCTCAATAGTATAAATATCTTCAAATTTTGTAAAATACTTCTGTCGGGATTCACAAAGGGGCTCAGACATTGTGACGCTGTGCATTGCAAAGCCTAACTTTTAGCGCCTTCATAGTCATGGAATCGACAAACCCTGAGTTAGGTGCCTAACTCCTGAATTGGGAGAGATTGCTGCCTGAAAATGGGATCCACAAAAGCCAACATTCTAGGGGAGGACCCACCTAAATTAGCCAATGGGAGGTACTGATGAGAGGAGTGTGCACTAATCCCCACCCCTCACATGGATTTAGGTGCCTAAATCTGGGTTGCAGGGAGGCACCTATCTCTGCTTGTGATATGCTCTGCCTGTCTCCTGGAGATGGGACGTGTTAGGTGCCCAAGACGTTTCTTGTGAGAATGTCTCAGGCACCTGCCTAACTCTATGCAAAACAGTGGGGTGGGGGGGGTGAGGAGGACTCCTTTATAACCTTTACCTCAGTGGTTAGGGTTGTCACCGGGGATGTGAGAGACCAGTTCAATTCCCCTCTTTGCCTGATGAGGAGAAGGGATTTGAACAGGGGTCTCCCATGCCTCAGGAGAGTGTTTTAATGACTGGACCATGGGATATTCTGATGCAGCAAGTCCCTCAATGTCTCCTGTTGAGGCTGTTTCATTTTATATTAAATAATTAAATATTAATTGGAGCAGAGACAGTGAGACTGACTGTGTAGTCCAGTGCCCTAACCAGTGGGCTGAAGGTTCTAAGGTAACGCTCTTCTTCCTCTTCTCCCCTCCCTCCCCCCCTCCCCACCCCCGAGTAAGCCTAACGGATCAGGCTCCACAGGTGAGATTGGCAGGGAAATGCCTATCTTCACCAGCTTTGAGGATGGCAGTAGGGGGTTAAGCATGAGATAGATGCCCAGATGCTTCCCTGTGGCAGAATTGCTCATGCTCAGAGGCAGAAACTTAGGCACCTAGGGAACAGTTACAGCAGAAACGTAGGCACTGAGCGAGCTCAGGTGCTTACAGGGTTTGGTGGATTGCAGCAGCACCTAAATCTGGAGGTTAGGTACCTAAGCCCCTTTGTGGATCTGGGCCTTCATGCATTTGCAGCCAGTTTGCGCCATTAAGACAGAGCCCTAAGTAGGGGGCAGTGTGGAGCTGCACAGCTCACTTGTATAAAAGAGTTCACCCATGGTACCGCTCCTTAGGAGGATTCAGTAAGTGCTGCCTTCCTCTGCCAGCTCCCCTGATCAATTCAGAGATGGGGCAAGACCTTTTTAGGACTGCTTGTGCTCAGGAGGCTTCCAGCTCGGGAAAATACTGGGACTGCAAGTGTGCCTAGCCCCCTGCATGAACATCACAGAGGACAAGTCATGGCATTACCTAAGGGCCTGATCTGAAATCCATTGAATCCCCCTTGGGTTGGGGCAGGTTGAAGGATTGCTCCTGTCAGAATCCATTTTAGGGTTCAGGTTAACTCTGGTAAGCTTATTAGCTCGTGTGTAGGTTCTTTTATTGTTTTAAATATTTTTTCTCCCTAATGCATTTTACCTTAAGAATGAAGTGGACTTGCATAGGAAGTGCTGGGTGGTAACTTATTACACCTGTTAACCATCTCTGAGGAGAAAGCAAGCAGGGATGCTTGAGCAACTTTTCTGTGCTGGAAATAACACACTGAAGGCAGGGACCTGAGCTGGAAATACCCCAGTCAAAAGGGAGACAAATGCAGATCTCCACCCAGAGAGGCAAAGGCTGGGGATCTGGAAGCCTGAGGATGGGGGCCCTTGGTGGACCACAGTGGGGAAATGCAGGTGTAGTTTCCCTGAATTGTGACAATGCACAATTACATTTGAATATCTGTACAAAGTGCATGCAAGTGTTTTCTAACTCACAGTAATTATTATCTGACATTGTTTTCCTTTCCGAAAATAAGGCACCCTGTTTATTACAAAAGATGAATAAATCCTCATGTGGAATTTCTCTGCAAACCTGAGCCTCATATGCAACTCTGGTAGAAATGTAAATTATATGCTAAGCAAATTTTAACCTGCATTTATAGCATGCAAGTAAACACTTACTCAAAAGCAATAGCCACATTAGTCTAAGGAATATAATTTCATTACTATTGCTGGAGAAGGGAATTACTGGTAAGAAAAGAGAAAACCTAACAACTATTATCAACTCCTTTTTGTGTCTGGCTAGGAGATCCTGTCAGCAAACTTGCAGTATTAAATGAGATTTTAGAAGCTTTAGGGATTCTGTTGGAGAGGCCTTAGGGATGTGAATCACAGATGTAGAGATACTGGGATGAGTGAAAGATAACTTGGCAACGAACCAAGAAGCATCTTCAAGCAAATGGAGCTGACCAACACTGGCACTTCTCCTTATTTTTTTAAAGAGAATTATGTCATAGATTCTTAGAGTATGGCACTCAGGGAGGAGAACAGACTTTCTTTAACAGAAGCGAAAAGCTTTTAGCTTTTGCATATGAAAACACCACTGCCATTTAGAAACTCCACACATCAGGAAAGTCAATATCTATAAAATAAAACACAGTGGAAAATGTCAGTACACCCACCATCAAGTAACCTTTGATTTTACATGAAACAGTGGGTTACAGAGAAGATCAGGACATGCAGGGTTTGGCTAATAAATACAGTTTATGAAAATAAAGTCATTTTCCTCATGGACCTATAAGCACATATTTGAAAGGGGCTTTCGTGGATGTAATGTGGTACTTCCCCAGTGTTGCCAAAACAATATCCAGATCTAGATTTGTAATACCTGCACAGGCACACAAGGATGAGAAGGAAGCGGATGCAAAAAGCTTCTGCCTCCTACCTTGTGACCCTAGGCAGGGCCAGTCACAGTTTTAGTCCTCGCACTCTGTGAGCGTAGGTCAACTTGAGATTAGCACTGACAGTGGCACACATCTTCTCAGACATAGCAAGAAGGGGAGAGGATGGGATCATGGTCAAACTCCCCTCATCAGCAGCTAGTACAGATGTGCTGGAGTAAATTGGAAAGCACCAAAGGATGACTGTGTAAGGGTTTAGTAGCAGTTGATCTGACCTGCATTCCCCCAGAGCTGCTGGAGGCATTGTGTCTTTCTGGATACCCCCTCTCCAGAAGGCTAGAGAACTATCCTTTAGACTGCATCTTACCCTTTGAGAGAGCACATTTTACAGATTTTTTTTTCTAATTAAAAAACTTGGTGGTAAAAACTCATTGATACTTATTGAAAATAGACTCATAGACTCAAAGACTCATAGACTTTAAGGTCAGAAGGGACCAATATGGTCATCTAGTCTGACCTCCCGCATGATGCAGGCCACAAAAGCTGACCCACCCACAACTGAATCTTCCAGCCTGCGACCCCTGCCCTATGCTGCGGAGGAAGGCGAAAAACCTCCAGGGCCTCTGCCAATCTACCCTGGAGGAAAATTCCTTCCCGACCCCAAATATGGCGATCAGCAGAACCCCGAGCATACAGGCAAGATTCTACAGCCGGACCCTCATTTTACCCGCGATGGCACATTAATGCCTAATTGACTAAAATCACGTTATCCCTTCAAACCATTCCCTCCATAAACTTATCAAGCCTAATCTTGAAGCCAGAAAGGTCTTTCGCCCCCACCGTTTCCCTCGGAAGGCTGTTCCAAAATTTCACCCCTCTGACGGTTAGAAACCTTCTTCTAATTTCAAGCCTAAACTTCCCCACGGCCAGTTTATATCCATTCGTTCTAAAATACTTAGGGTTGGATGACTATATGTAGCAATTCTCTGGGGTATGTTATTCACTTGGATTATTCTTCCTATTTCTTCTTCCTATGATTTGCTATGTTGAAAATTTGAGTCTATATAGAAATGAAACTGATGAGTACAAATGATAGTAGGTAACAATAGAAGCCATAAAGAGGTGGTAAGCATTCTGCTATAGTTAACAAAGGCATAGGGGAGGAAGTATTTTTTTAACCCCTAATTGACATTGCCAACCTTGACAAATCTGTTCCTAAATATAACTCTACTCTTAGCAAAAAGTAAAGACGCAGTCTAATGGAGTACAGGCAGTCTTGTTCTTCCCAAAAATTCTAACAGAAGCACATTTCCTATTAAAACAGAAACTATTACAGTGGGAGCATTACTGACCACTGCAGAAATCTAAAATCATACAATCATAGGACTGAAAGGAACCTCAAGAGGTCACCTAGTCCAGTCACCTGCACTTATGGCAGGACTAAATATTATCTAGACAATCCCTGACTAGTGTTTGTCTAGCCTGCTCTTAAAAATCTCCAATGATGGAGATTCCACAACCTCTCTAGGCAATTTATTCCAGTGCTTAACCACCTTGACAGATAGGAAGTTTTTCCTAATGTCCAACCTAAACCTCCCTTGCTGAAATTTAAGCCCATTGTTTCTTGTCCTATCCGAGGTTTACGAGAACAATATTTCTCCCTCCTCCTTGTAACAACTTTTATGCACTTGAAAACTGTTCTCATATCCCCGCTCAGTTTTCTCTTCTCCGGACTAAACAAACCCAATTTTTCCTCAATCTTCCCTCATAACTCATGTTTTCTAGACCTTTAATAATTTTTGTTGCTCTTCTCTGGACTTTCTCCAGTTTGTCCACATCTTTCCTGAAATGTGGCACCCAGAACTGAACACATTATTCCAGTTGAGGCCAGGGCCGGCTCCAGGCACCAGCTTAACAAGCAGGTGCTTGGGGCGGCCAAGGGAGAGGGGCGGCACGTGCGGCAATTCGGGGGCGGCAGGTCCCTCACTCCCTCTAGGAGCGAAGGACCTGCTGCCGAACTGCCGCCGCCGATCGCGGCTTTTTTTTTTTTCCCCCCCAATTGCCGCCGCCGGTCGGCTTTTTTTTTTTTTTTTTTTGCTTGGGGCGGCAGAAATGCTGGAGCCGGCCCTGGTTGAGGCTTAATCAGCATGGAGTAGAGCGAAAGAATTCCTTCTCATGTCTTGTTTACAACACTCCTGCTAATATATCCCAGAATGATGTTTACTTTTTTTTATAACAGTGTTACACTGTTGTCGCATATTTAGCTTGTGATCCAGTATGACTGCCAGATCCCTTTCTGCAGTACTTCTTCCTAGGCAGTCATTTCCTATTTTGTATGTGTGTAACTGATTGTTCCTTCCTAAGTGGAGTACTTTGCATTTGTCTTTATTCAATTTCATTCTATTTACTTCAGACCATTTCTCCAGTTTGTCCAGATCATTTTGAATTTTAATCCTATCCTCCAAAGCACTCACAACGCCTGCCAGCTTGGTATCATCTGCAGACTTTATAACTGTACGCTCTATGCCATTATTTAAATCATTGATGAAGCTATTGAACAGAAAGGGACCCCGAATTGATCCCTGCGGGACCCCACTCGATATGCCCTTGACTGAACCACTGATATCTACTCTCTGAGAATGGTTTTCCAACCAGTTATGTACCCACCTTGTAGCTCCATTTAGGTTGTATTTCCCTAGTTTGTTTATGAGAAGGTCAGTATCAAAAGCCTTACTAAAGTCAAGATACACCACATCTACTGCTTCCCCTTATCCATAAGGCTTGTTACCCTGTCAAAGAAAGCTATTAGATTGGTTTGACACTATTTCTTCTTGACAAATCCATGCTGATTGTTACTTATCACCTTATTTTCTTCTAGATGTTTGCAAATTGATTGCTTAGTTATTTACTCCATTATCTTTCCGGTTACTGAAGTTAAGCTGACTGGTCTGTAATTCCCCAGGTTGTCCTTATTTCCCTTTTTATAGATTGGCACTATATTTGCCTTCTTCCAGTCCTCTGGAATCTCTCCCGTCTTCCATGACTTTTTGAAGATAATTGCTAATGGCTCAGATATGTCCTCAGTCAGCTCCTTGACTATTCTAGGATGTATTTCATCAGGCCTTGGTGGCTTGAAGATATCTAACTTGTCTAAGTAATTTTTAACTTGTTCTTTCCCTATTTTAGCCTCTGATCCTACCTCATTTTCACTGGCATTAACTATGTTAGACTATAGTAGTCCAATCTCTACTAATCTTTTTGGGGGAAAACAGAACAAAAAAAGTCATTTAGCACTTCTGCCATTTCCACATTTTCTACTATTGTTTCACCACCCCACCCCCATGAGTAATGGGCCTTCCCTGGCCTTGGTCTTCCTCTTGCTTCTAATGTTTTTGTTGAATGTTTTCTTGTTATCCTTTATGTCTCTAGATAGTTTGATCTTGTTTTGTGCCTTGGCCTTTCTAATTTTGTCCCTACATGCTTGTGTTATTTGTTTATCTTCATCCTTTGCAATTTGACCTAGTTTCCACTTTTTTTAGGACTCTTCTTTGAGTTTCAGACCATTGAAGATCTCCTGGTTAAGCCAGGGTGATCTCTTGTCATACTTCCAGTCTTTCCTACACAGTGGGATAGTTTGCTCTTGTGTCCTTAATAATGTCTGTTTAAAAACTGCCAACTCTCTTGAACTGTTTTTCCGCTTAGACTCATTTCCCATGGGATCTTATCTACCAACTCCCTGAGTTTGTTAAAGTCTGCCTTTTGGAATTCCATTGTCTTTATTGTGCTGTTTTCCCTTTCTACCATTCCTTAGAATCATGAACTCTACCTAAACTGCCTTCCACTTTCAAATTCTCAGGTAGTTCCTCCATATTTGTCAATATCAAATCTAGAACAGCCTACCCCTAGTAGCTTTCTCCACCTTCTGAAATAAAAAAAAAATTCTCCAATACATTCCAAGAACTTGTTGGATACTTTTTGCCCTATAGTATTATTTTCCCAACAGATGTCTGGATAGCTGAAGTCTCCCATCACCACCAAGTCCTGTGCTTTGGATGATTTTGTTAGTTGTTTAAAAAAAGCCTCATCCACCTCTTCTTCCTGGTTAGGTGGTCTGTAGTAGACTCCTACCATGATATCACCTTTGTTTTTTTACCCCTTTTATCCTTACCCAGAGACTTTCAACAAGTCTGTCCTATTTCCATCTCAACCTCAATCCAACTGTATACATTTTTAATATACAAGGCAACACCTCCTCCCTTTTTTTTTCTGTCTGTCCTTCCTGAGCTAGCTGTACCCTCCTATACAAATATTCCAGTCATGCACATTTTCCCACCAAGTCTCTGTGATGCCAACTATGTCACAGTTGTGTTTATTTACTAGCATTTCAAGTTCTTCGTGCTTATTCCCATATTCTCACATTAGTATACAGACATCTAAGATACTGATTTGATTTTCCCCATGTATTTAGAATGCTTAATGGCTTCTATTCTCACCCCCTGTATTTCACTTGCTTATAACTTTTTTGAAACTTTCCCCTATTGGGCTAATACTTGGTCTGTCTGTTTTTTGTTTGGTTTGTTTTCTTTTTAATTTTTTTTTTTTTTTAGGAAAATGGCAATGGAATAAACAGCAAACACACTTTTCCAATTATTAAAACAAACCCATGTATCCTGTTTTGCATAGTTTTACTGCCAAAATATCTTGAGATGAAATTTGGCAGAGAAATAGCCCTCGCTGAGGAGTGGTGACTCCATTTTTATTTGTTTGTTTGTTTGTTCTGGAATAAACTGGTTTGGACTTGACCAAGTTACAAGGCTTTAAAAATCATATATTGATAATATGCCATAGTTTATTTCATTAAGTTAATAAACAGAGCACCTAGAGGGAGGTGCTGTGCCTCACCTGCAGTTCCTGGAGCACTCTGGCCAATAATGTCAAGCCTCAGTGCCTAAAGTTAACTATGAAATCTGTAACGAGGCACCTGAATAAAGGTTTGAAACCCACAAACGAGATAGTGTAACTGCTGGCTGTTATGCAGGTGCGTAGCGGGAGGAGGGACAGTGTACAGGGTCTGTGTCCACCAGATTAGGACTTAGTGGCATTTAGGTGCTGAATAAGCCTTGTGCTACTTTCTGCAAAGTGAGGAATTTCATCCATAGTTTGTAAACTTGTGTGCATTTTCCTTTCAGGACCTGATGGGGCCCTGTTACTGTGACTTTTCAGCAGCCAGAGAGGGAAAAGCTTTTACCAGAACCCTGCTTTGGTTGGAACAAATTGGTTGGCTAGGCAGGAGTTTACAGTTGTCTTTCAATTTTGAGTTAATAGAATTATGTCAGTCTGGGCAGAAGTTTCCTCCCACACTACAAAGCAGAGTCCCAGCAGAAATAAGTTGGCATGATTGCCAAGGATGGTTGAACAGGGATTTCAAAGATCTGAAGTAATTGACCACAGGAAGAAATGTACTGTTTAAATACAGAAATAGCACAATATCATGGTTTTCACCTGCTTGATACCCTTGTACTCATAGCCTTCATCACAAAGGGATGACTTGGGATAGTTGTGATGGATTTTCCAGATTTGTAAATAATATTTTCAATTTATAGAGGACTGTTGTTGAGGCTGGCTTATGGAAGATGTAGCCTATATAATGTGTTAGCCCATACATAGTGTTAGGCATAGTATACACCATGTTAATAAGTATTATGCACACAGTGTGTGTTTGTGTGTGCATATGTCTATATCTATGTGTATATCTATCTATATATATATATCTATAGACATATATATATAGATATATAGACACTCACAGGCATACACACTTCAGCTTTGGCATTAGAAAATAGGAAGCCTGTCAAAGACAGAATGTATTAATATGCTGCCCTAGGTACAAGTTTAGGAGGTGCCTTCATACTTCTTAGTACCTTGAATGCTGTGTCCAAAACAAAAGATAAGAGGGTATATACCACAGTACTGGAAAAACAAGTTGAAATTAGTGGATGGAATCTTAGATGCTATATGGAGGCTTTTAGCTTCTAAACAACCCCATTGTAAATAGAGGTTGTTTTGGGTCGTTTTCTTGGAAGCACACCTTCTGTGTAAGATGAACATGCTGTGAGATAAGAAATGCTTCCTGGAATTGTATGACTGTCTCCTTTTCATATGGTACCGTTTTGTTTTTATACAATATATTTGGCTAAGTTTGGTTATTTTGTCTCGAACGTTTTTAATAATGAACCATAAGTGTATTCCAAACAATTGGCTACACTTTTAGCCAATACATGTATTCATATAAAAAAGTTTGAATGAAAGGCAAATAAGAAAATAATTAATACTTTGAGATTGTTAGAGGTAAAAAATCAATTGTATAACTACAGAGTATTTTACAAAGATTGATTATGGCTAAAATGACCCTTCTCAGTTAAGCAAAGTTTCTTTATTTATCTGTTCACTGGATAGACTAAGTGATGCACAAAAATATTAAAGGCAACTGTTTCAAAAATGTTCACAGATTGTAAGGTTTGTGGTGCCCATCTTGAGACACCTCGGTCCTGATTTTGAGAGATGCAAAGTATTTCCCACTCCGTTGACTTCATTTGGAGCTGAGTGCTCAGCACTTCAGAAAACCATGCCCATGGTATCTCAAGTAGGGCATTTTTGAAAACATTGGCTTAAGTGACTTGCCAGAGGTCCCATATTCAGTCATTGTCAGCACTAGGAGTCCAGCCCAGGAATATTGGCTCCCTATTCTCTGTTCTGACCACTAGACTTCACTTTCTTTTATGCACCTTAACAGTTAACATTTATGTGATACACAAATCAGTTGTAAAGGATAACAGTCAGGAAAAATGTAGGCCTCACCAACTCCTTCCCCGACATCTTTTATAAGGCTAGTACCATTGATGGTACTAGCCTTATAAAAGAGGCACTGGAGCAGTGCCTCTACTGGAGCAGTGCCTCTACTCACAGAAGAGATTGTGGCTGAATCTTGTGCATCAGTGCAGAGCCTTCCAAAGTCTAGTAGTCCTTAAAATGATCCCGTTACCTTATTTTATTTTAATAGTGATGAACCCAAACCAAACACCCCTGTAGTTTAGAGAAGTTCAGATTCAGATGTTCATCCAAGTTTTCTGGCTTGGGCCTTCCTCTAACTTTAGTAGTAAGTTTTCATGAGAATTAATGTTGAATGGAGGTAATAATTGTGGGACTGATACTTGTATCCCTGGTGGTACATTGTGGTAGACAGCATCTATAAGTATAATTAAACATGATGTTATACTCTATCATGGCATAGAACAATGTACCAGTATCATCCCTGATAGTTTAGTCTTGAGTATCAAAACAGAGATCTCCTCTACAACCTTTAACGCCCTTCTTCTTTAATTCCCTTGGCCATTAACCTTCTGCCTTTTCAAATAGCACAAAAATATAAAATAATAAATTGTATTAATCTCTCAGATCAATAGCGTGTTCCAAAAAGGTGATTATTAACACATAGGGATTTGAGAGAGAGACAGTACTTAGCTGTAGTTCAATGTGTAGTTCTTCCATGTGGGCTTTTAGCTCAATACTCTAGAAGTGCTTGACAGGGCATTAACCAAAATCTTATTAGAACAAGAATCAGAAAAAATTCAGTTCTGAACACTTTTAATGAGATTCTTTCTGTGAGTCTGTAGCTAGAAGAACTAGTACCCATTCTAACTCTTTCCCAGCTCAAAATCGAATAAGTAGAGCTGTTAGAAAAAATTTCAACAGAACAATTGAAAACGCAGGTTTGTCAAAATGAAAACATTTCATGGGAACACATGACTTTTGATAAAGTTTTCAATGGGGGAAAGTGTCAACTTTTTTCTCTTGATAATATTGAAACATTTCATTATGAGTTTATTAGTTCAATTAGTTTATATGTACAGTATATTAAATATTTTGATATTATATTATTTAATTTATATTGCCTTATAACTTTTTGGCATTATCCAAACAATAATTTTATGGTTAGAACTTTTTCAAAACATCTGTTTAGTGGGATATTTAGACCTTTTGGCTTTCTGTTGTGATTTGGAAGGAAAACAAATTTTGAACTGTTGATATTTCCCACAGAACAAAAATTCTGGTTTAAGACCAACTCTACCTACAACCTGCTTCTGATGTCAAGAAATTAACTGTTCCATCAAGTGGCTGTCTTTCAGAACTAAGTGAACAATTTAGTCACCTAGGTGTGTTTTTATCCTTCCTTTTGACCTGCACAACTTTCATTAGTTATGGCCTGAGGCACATCTAAAAGCAAAATCCACTGAATGGTTTTTAATTTTGAATGGTTTTTAATTTTGTTCCATAGTTTATACAAATGCATTGCAGACAGAACTCTGTCAGGAATTGCAAGTATGCCAGTTAATTTTAGATTTCCCAAAGCCCTGATGTGATGATGTACACAAATAATATTGAAAGACTTTGAGATTTACAAAGCTAAAACACTTTGTATTGAATGACTAAAATTTTAATGTAACATTCAGGGCAAATTGAAACCCAATGCAAAGAGGTGGAATTCCACTGATTTCAATGGACCTACTCCAGATTTATGCCATGGTGTGTGACAGCAGAAGTTGGCCAAATGTATTTGTTAGTTCTAATTGAAAATTATTTGTCAAATACATTAAGTAAATTTTGCCACTATTTGCCAGGTAAATTACCTGACTAATTGTATTTTGCAGTATTCAAGCAGTGCTTTAGCTGGCTCGGTATGATTTGTGTAACAGTTTATTCAGGGCTAGCTAATGGCTAATCATTGTGTGGTCACACAGTTGGAGACAGGGAGTTAGTTAGCAGCCTCCCCCAAAACTGGTTTAGTCTAGGTAAGAGTCAGCCAAATTTGGAGCCCTAGATTGCTTCTTAGGTGCCTCACAGTTGGGGACATACCACCCTGGGTTGTAGCCCACGAAAGCTTATGCTCTAATAAATTTGTTAGTCTCTAAGGTGCCACAAGTACTCCTGTTATTTTTGTGGATACAGACTAACACGGCTGCTACTCTGACACCCTAAAAGGAATCAGCAGGGGTTGAGGGGTAGTTGGAGTCGTGGCTTCACACCATCCATGTGCTAGCCAACAGAAGCACATGTAGAGGAGTACCCTACACCCTGTTAAAGGGTTGTAGCAGTTTGCTCTCAATCTAGTGCACTGGGGAACTTGGGAGGCATTCAAACTCCAGTACTCTCTGTGGCATGGTGTGACCCTGCTGCATCGCTAACAAAGGGCTATACCACACAGTCACAGTCCAGCCCTCAATGGAAAATGGCAACACTTTCAAATAATTTGTTTTGAATACTGGAAAAAAGTATTGCCGCTGTCTCTGGTGTTTATCTTATTCTTCCTGCAATTCATTAAACTGTATAATCTGCAGAATCAGATGATTGCTTTCAATGGACTAGTTGTGCAGTTAGGTACTACTCAGTTTGAATAGTGGTGATAGAATTTGACTCTCTGTGAATTATATACACAATAATTTTACCATTACTTTAACAGTTTTAGAGTGTGTGGTACAGTGGTTCTGTAGTTTGTGAAAACTCCAAAGAGCACCAGCTAATATAAATGTGACATTTTGACATCTGCAGTCATAAGAGACTGTTGCAACATATTTTTTAAACAAAGTTGTTGTGTTTTAAATATATACGCTGTGATAGATGTCAACAGTGAACGTGAAAAATCAGCCTGAATTATTTCACTGGGATCACAAAAGCACTTGTATATAAACAATCAAAAAAAACCTGTGTTTAGTTTAAAAGTTTTGCAACATTAAACTTACGTTAGTTTACTTTTCAGTCTCCATGAATCATGATTATGTTTGTGGTATATGTGGGAAACATACTTCTCTAAATATATAGGGTCCAATATAGGAAGACAACAGGATTTAAGCATGTGCTTAAATTTGACTGCTTTCTGAAGTGGGGCTGTAATGGGTCAGAGGCCTGGAGGTACCAATCCTGTCCAATTAGATCTGTCTGCCATACCTGAGATGAGGTGTGGGGTTTAATTAGTAGAACCAACTAAGTGTAGAGCGCTAGTCTCCCTACAAAGAGTAGAAGGGAGTGTAGAGGGGGATGATCAGGGAGAGAGACAACCAGAGTAAAGCTGGAATGAGAGGCTTTAACAGAGGCCTGCTAATGCAGGGAATGGCTGCTGGGAGAAAATAGGCTGCAGCTGAGACCCCTGAGTACTCAGGGGAAAAGGCTTCAGATAGAGAAGGCCTTGGAGTGTTGACTTGCTGAAGATTTGAGAACTTTATTTTGGGAATGATTTTATTATTTTAATCAATCCAGCCCCAACGACGGGGGGTGGCAGAACCAGAGAAGAGCTGTTTCACAGGCTGTGGCTACACTAGAGGTCTTACAGCAGTGCAGCTGCATGTATGTGCCACTGTAAGATCTCTAGTGAAGCTGCTCTAAGTCAGCAGGAGAGAGCTCTCCTGTCAGCTTAATTACTCCAGCCCCCGCGAGCGGCAGTAGCTATGTTGGCGGGAGAAGCTCTCCTGTCGGCATAGCGCTGTCCACACCGGTGCTTAAGTCAGCATAAGTTACGCTGCTCAGGAGGGCGGCTAATTCACACCCCAAGTGACATAATGCATGTCAATTTAAGCTGTAGTGTGGCCATAGCCAGAGTTTGATTTAAAGGGCTCAGAGCTGAAGAAGTGGGAAAGGTAGGTAGCATGCCCACAGAGTGACCTCAGTCCATGAGGGGGCACTTGGGAGGCAGTCAGCCCGTTGATAGGGGCTGTAATTTTTATGGCAACAAAAAAAATGAGTTGGTAGGCTTGGTAACACTGACCAACTGGTAGCAATAGACTTTAAAAACTATAGATAAAGTAATATGTGTCAAAGTCTTGTAGCAGGACTCACATGTGATCTCATACTTTAGAGACCGTGTGTGTGACTAAACCTTGTGGAAAGTAAGCTGCATATTTAAAAAAAAAAAAAAAAAGTTCGTTGCTAATTCTTAGTGAAAATTATGTTAGAATGGAGAGATCATGCAAAGCACTCCAGGTGGGGTGGGCATGGGCTGAACAAAGGTGGGGAGAGGGGAGCATGGCCCTTGCAGTATCTCCATGCTGCCCAGTGTGGCTCTGAATAGGGCCAAGTGAAAGAACAAGTGTGGGCAGGCCAAGGGCCACTACCTTTGCACCTTCACACATCCACTGGGCCCAAACTCCTGCATAGTTGAGAGATGGATGGTAGTGAGGCTGCAGATGCTATAGTGCAAATTCTATTCCAGCCCCAGGTCCAGAATAAAGACTGTGGAGAGGTTATGCTGCAGGACCCTGAGGACGATTGAATTCCATTTCTCACAATGCCCCACAAAGTTCTCTGCACGCAACCTGTTCGTAGAGTAAGTCATCCATCCATTCCATGATCGCTGAACCCAGCTCAGGACTTAAACATGCCCCATGTAGTGACACGGTGCCACACAGGCTGCGTTCTTCACTCTGTGAACTCAAGAGCCAGGGAGCACTGTTGTCTGAGTATGACCAGCAGTTTCAAGAAAAAAAGAACACCTGTGGGTTTAGTACATTTACATCCTGTCTCTTTATCATGAGAGATGTTACACCATTTAATCGGTGGGTTTTTTTTTTATTATTATGCAGGAAAGTGTTAATTGCACCCTAGCTCTTAGATAACTCGCAATATTAGAAAACTGTAGTCAGGTAACAGGGAGAAGCGTAACCCAGAAACCTACCCTGGAACAACACGTTTGTTACCCTTGGGCTTTTTGTTACTTAGTGCTGATAGTCTCTGCACATCATCCTGAGTCACCAACCCTTGGTCATATCTAGGAACTCTTAGGAAAAAATTGTTTCAACTAAAATTTGACCAGCTGGCCTCATACCACCAACTGTAATTTCTCAATTTCTTTTTAGCTGAACAGCAGCTGTTGAACTTTGCCCTGCAGTTTCAGTGAAGGGAGGGAAAAAAGCCAGTGGATATCATTGATTGTATCTAGCTAACGCTGAGCTGCCCTGTTTCAGGAGCTGACTTTTATAGATGAGAAGTTGCCCAGTGATACTTATCATATAGGGTCCCATTCCAGCAAAGTACCTAAAGTCAGATTTTTAAAGATATTTAAGCACCTGGTGGGATTGTCAAAAACATGTATATGCCTAACACCCATTGAAATAAATGAGTTTTAGGCACCTAAATACCTTTAAAAATCTAGTATGTAAGCAAATACTTAACTTTAAGCACCTGTATAGCCCTGCTGAAGTCATTACTCGGATATTTGAAGTTAAGCACACGCACACTTAAGTGCTTTGCTGGATAAGGGGCTAGTAGCATTTGTGTTGTCTGCATTTTTGTTTTGTTTATCTGTAGATTTAAAATGGATTTAATGTATTAATGAAATATGAAAATTCAGTAGCAGCTAATGTCTACAGTGTCTCACACTTCATTGCTTCTGTAGGCTGAGCTTATTGCACATACCAGAGGCTCTCTTCTTTCCTCCATAACTGGCCACACTCCCATGCCCCTCTATTTCAGGGAATCTCTGCAACTGCCTACCCCACCCCCTCATGCCAGAGTCCCCATGTCCTCCCTATTCCCTCTTACCTCCATACCAGGATCCCTCATTGCCCCCTCTTCTTGCAGACCATTTTCTCACATCCCCCACCCCAGCTAGGAAGTCTATATGCCCCTCTCCCCCATGCCAGGGGCACTGTGTAAATCCTCATTCCTCTTTCTCCCCCAACGCCCTGGGAGCTCTCTCTCGCCTGCCCCTTTTGAAGCACCTTTCTTCCCTTCTCCCCTGTATGGACAGGGACAAGTGGACAGTTGATTTCCTCTCTCTTTCTCTCTCACACCACCATGGAACAGGCTTTGGGGAAGCAGTGCTCTAAGAGGGAGGAAATTATGATGCCCCCTTCACTCTCCTATCCTTCTGACTGCCCCTGCTGGCCGAGCATCCACAGAGAAATACCATCACGCTAAATGTAGGGCCTAATTTTGCTTAGCCAGTAATGTTTTGCATTTCTATAGTACCTTGTATCAGAGGATCTGCTTATAAAGAAATATGTACATCTTAAAACACTTCACAAATGTTTTTGAATAAAGCCTCAGGACACCCCTTTGAGGTAAGTTATTACTGTACCCCATTGTACAGGCAAGGCACTGAGGCAGAAATGGGTTAGATGACTTGCCCAAGGTCATACAAAAAGTCTGTAGTAGAACAAGGGCTACAAGCCAGGACTCCTGGTTCCCCATTGTGTGCTGCAGCCACAAAACCTGAGTTGTCTTCCACTGTGTGGTCAGTACTTTACAAATTCATTATCTAGTTAATTTTTGTAGTGCACTTTGAAGAGGTGACATGCTATAAGAGTGTTAAGATATTGTTACTATTATTTAATAAAATAATGTCTTCACACCTATTAATGTCCTATAAAAATGTCATTATTATGCAGACATAAGTCTAGAAAATGATGCCAGATCCAAATCCCATCATAGGACTGTTCAAACCTGGATCTGAACTCCAGACTTCATGGTTGTCTCTCTAATTAAGTAGTTTTGATATTCTAAACAAAGAAGGAAAATCACATTGCCTGATGTTTTAGGACCTGTGAAATAATTTCAGCAGTACCTTAGAATATTAATCTGGCCGTATAGCATTGGCTTTTTTGGTTTGCATTCTGTAGCCATTTTGGAATTAGACCCTGTTCCAAGAGGAGGTGTGTCCAGGTTTGTAGGTTAAGGACTAATTAGTTAAATATTAAATGGAAGGTACAGGGTTCCTGACCTGGAAAAAAGAAGAGCCAGAGGTTACAATAAAATTTTATTTGGATAGTTATTATTATTATTTTTGGTAATGTGATGATTTGTTTTGATCTTAAAGTTTTGTATTTCCATATCAAACCAAGAGAGAGGAAGTATTTTGTACATTGGCATGGCTGTGGGGGGGGGGTCAATTGCCAAACTGGAAAAAAAGCAGTTAGGTTTACAAATGATGTGTGTTGAAAGTAAACACTGGGCCTGATCTTGCACGCATTAGAGTCAATGGCAGCATTTCCAGTGACTTCAGTCAGAGCAAGATAGGATTTCTCATCATTTCACAGCACTTGCACCCTTAATAAGTATGACATATTGTATTTCTAGTCCACAGAATATCTCCTAGAAGAGCTTTTACATTCTTCAAGTAAACCAAACTCTGTGTTAGGGAGAAGAGAGGTTTCAAGGACAAATTTATTCACCCAATTCATATAATGCAGAGATTATTCCTACTAAGGAATAACTGTACCATTTAATACTTCTTTCCTAGCTACTCTATTCTCATAAGGTCACTGGAACTGAATATGTTGCTTTCTGCTGACACTTTACATCGGGGAAGATGTTTCCTCTATTTCATTAATTAAGCTTTTTTTCCTCCTTGTCTGAAGCAATTTACCTCCACCTTGTCACTGAAAGACACCACCTCCTGTGTGTACATCCATAGTAAAGGACAGACATTTATAAGACTCATCAAAACACTCATCTTTGAGCAACTTGAGCTTAATATTCTACAGCTGCAGAGTTAGAGTGTTTCCCTTAGAGCTCAAGGCACAGATAACAATGTTGATAGGTTTATTGAATGCTTAAATATTGCAGTTAATGTGCATTCACTCAGAATCCAGATGATGAGTAGTACTGATTGTATTGGTACATTTTGAGGAAGAGATGTCCCAGAGTATAAAAACAGGAATGAAGGTAAGCAAGAGGCAGATTAAGAAAGCATAGTCTATTAGAAATGCAAGCCCAAATCAGAATGACTGTCTCCTGGGATTTGAGCACCCTTTCTGCTCCTGAAAGCCAGGCAAATGTTGATGCGTAGCAGAGTGATTATGGTTCAAAAGAGCCATCCATAGGTAATTTTAGCTCTGAAAGTATCCGCAACTCCCTTACCTCTCTCCTTCCCTTTGCCCTTCACAATTTAGTTAAAATTGTTTTTTTTAAATGTCAGAGTTTGGAATGATTTTATGAATCTTGGCCAAAATATTCAAACCTGGATGCTTAAAGTCAGACACCTAAATCCATATTTAGGCATTTAAATAAAATTGGCCTGATTTGCAGAAGTGCTGAGCACCCACAATTCACAATGACTTCAATAGAAGTTTCAGGTATTCAGCATCTCTGAAAATCAAGTCTCCTGTGGTGGCAAAGGATAGAATTTTCAAGAGTACAGTAGGAAGCTGAGTGTTCAACTCCCATTGAAAGTTGATCCTGAAATTCTCCTCTAAATATGGATTTGAAACCCTAACTTTGGCACATTTAAGAATTTTACCTTTTGAGAGTAAAATCATCACAGTTTTCATGCTAAAGCAATGATGCATTATAAAAAACATCTAAGAAATTTCTTGTGCATTTTATTGAATATAAATTATGATACAATCAAGTCCTTAGTACTCAGTACCATGGATACAATATGAATAATGAAAGAAAGCTTAGGTGGCATAACATCTTAGGGCTTGTCTATATGGGAAGTTTGTGTGCAGCAAGCTGGGATGTAAATATACAGTGCTTTAGTCTGTTGTGCATTAACTGACCATACGGATGCTGCTCCAGAAATTCCATAGTTCCATATTGACGTTTTGGTGTGCGGTAACAGGGTCCACATGACCATTTAGACTCAGACTTTAAGGCCAGAAGGGATCATCGTAATCATCTAGTCTGACCTGCACATCGCAGGCCACAGAACCTCACCCACTCCTCTAATAGACTCATAGCCTCTGGCTGAGTTACTGAAGTCCTCAAATTATCATTTAAAGATTAAAGTTACTAAGAATCCACCATTTACTCTAGTTCAAACCTGCAAGTGACTCATGCCCCATAGGAAAGTGAAACCCCCCCCAGGGTCTCTGCCAATCTGATCCGGTGGAATCCTGATCCCAAATATGGTGATCAGTTAGACCCTGAGCACGTCGCAAAACCCTCCAGACAGACACCTGGGAAATAATTCACTGTAGTAACTCAAAGTTTTCCCCATCTAGTGTCCCGTCTCCAGCCACTGGTGATACGTGCTACTAGCAGTCACAGATGGGCCACATACCACTGTAGGCAATCTCATCATACCATCCCCTGCATAAACTTATCAAGCTCAGACTTCAAACCAATTAGGATTTTTTTTGTCCTTAGTGTTCTCCTTAGGAGGTTGTTCCAGAACTTCACTCCTCTGATGGTTAGAAACCTTCATCTAATTTATCTAACCAACACTGGCCCTGAACTTAAATAACTCCTCTCACTCCCTGGTGTTTATCCCTCTGATGTATTTATAGAAAGCAATCATCTGTCTCCTCAGCCTTCATTTGGTTAGGCTAAACAAGCCAAGCTCCTTACATTCTCCATTCCTCTGATCATCCTAGTAGCCCTCCTCTGCATCTGTTCCAGTTTGAATTCATCTTTCTTAAACATGGGACATCAGAATTGCACACAGTATTCCAGATGAGGTATATAATGGTAATAACACTTCTCTCTCTGTGCTGGAAATACCTCACCTGATTCATTCTAGGGTTGCATTGGCTTTTTCCCTGGCTACATCATGCTGGCGGCTCAGAGTCATCCCAGGATCGACCACTACACCCAGGTCTTTCTCCTCTGTTGCTTCCAACTGATATGTCCCCAGCTTATAACAAAAATTCTTCTTGTTAGTCCCTAAATGCATGACCTTGCTCTTTGCACCATTACATTTCATCCCATTTCTATTACTCCAGTTTTCAAGGTCATCCAAATCTTCTTGTATGATATTCCAGTCCTCCACTGTATTGGCAATATGTCCCAACTTTGTGTCATACACATTTTATTAGCACACTCCCATTTTTTGTGCCGAGGTCATTAATGAAAATGTTAAATAACAACATTAGCCCAAAGACTGATCCCTGAGGAACTCCACTAATAACCTCCCTCCAGCTGGACAGTTCACCTTTTAGTATGACTTGTTGTAGTCTCCCCTTTAACCAGTTCCTTACCCACCTTTCAATTCTCATATTAATTCCCAGCTTCTCCAGTTTAACTAAATAATTTCTCATGTATCAAATGCCTTACTGATTAGATCTACTGCATTTCCTTTATCTAAAAAATTAGTTATCTCAAAGAAAGAGATCAGTTTAGTCTGCCTCGATCTACCTTTTGTAAAACCATGTTGTATTTTATCCAAATTGCCATTTACTTCTATGTCTTTAACTACTTTCTCTTTCAAATTTTGTTTCAAGATCTCACATATAACAGAGGTCAAACTAACAGGCCTGTAGTTTCCTGTATCATTTTTTCCCCTTTCTTAAAAATAGGTACTATATTAGCAATTCTCCACTCATACAGTATGACCCCAGAGTTTACAGATTCATAAAAATCCTTGCTATTAGGCTTGCAATTTCATGTGCCAGATCCCTTAATATTCTTGGATGGAGATTATCCGGGCCCCCTGATTTTGTTCTATTAAGATGTTTGAGTTTGACTTCCATCTCGGGTGTGGAAATTTCTACTTCCATATACTCATTTCCATTAGTCACATGGTCACACCCATAATCTCCTCATTACACTGATTAAAAATGGAGCCAAAGTCATTGTTTAGGTGTAAGGTTGTGACAGGGTCCCCCCGGGGTGCCACCTGGAACTGGGGTATCACTGAGCCATCTGACTCTCCAGCCTGGGCTCCCTCTCAGCACTGTGCTGCTTTGACAAGCTGTGGACTGCTTGCAGTTCTACACTTCCACCAGCATTCACACAGGCAGAGACACACCCATCAGCAGTTACATGCAGACTTTGGCCAACCACTGCATGAACCAACAATAGAGAAGCTACAGACAAGATAACTCCCAGCTCCTCAGGCACGCACCCCTCACTGGAGTATGAACCCAAAAATATACTGTCTTGCACTGAACAGGGATCTGTGCAATGTAAGCTCATAAATAGTTCACCCCTCCCTCAATGTGTAGAAGAATATGCAATAAAGTTGTGTTAACCTAGCTGAGATTTTTTCTCAACACTATAATTAAAGGCACAGTGATTTAGATAAAGCATAAAACAAGTTTATTAACTACAAAAGATAGATTTTAAGTGATAGCAAACAGATCAAAGCGCATTACCTACTAAATAAACAAAACAGCAAAGTAAGCCTAAAATACTAGAAAGATTGGATATGAATTAGTAATATCTTACCCTGGCTGATGATACAAGCAGTACACCAGGCTAGAAATCCTTTTAGCCTGGGCCCAGCACTACCCCCAGGTCAGTCTTTTTTCCTCAGGTGTGTCCAGGTGTTCTCTTGTATGGGTAGTGAGGCCACTAGATGTCACACCCCACCTTATATAGCTTTAACACATTACAGTAACTCTTTGTTCCAAAAATAGTTCACAGCCAGTTTTTGGGAAAATACAGGTATCAGAATGGGGCTCAGTGTCATGTGATCTGGTCACATGCCCTTGCTGAATCATAGCAGCCATTACTTACAGGCTGTCTGGAGTATTCTCAGGAAGGCTCATCAGGTCAGGGATAAGATTTTCCTAAGGCCTTTTGTTTTTCCTAATGACCCATTACCCTGAATAGGCCTTTCAGAACCAGCTGTCTAGACTGGAAGCCTTTTGCCTAGTGGGTTTTATCCAGGTGTAACCACATTTGAAATAAAGATACATAGTCAATATTCATAACTACAAAAATGGTACATGCACACAAATGAGATATATATTTAGCAAATCATTCTTTTTCCATAGACACCTGACCTGAAAGACATACTTTCAACAAAATGGATCATAATTATATAATAATCATACAATTATGAAGAATATGACATGCAGTGTCACAAGGGCCATGCCTAGATTATCTTTAATTTCCACCCCATCATCAGTGCTTACTGGTCCCACTTTTTCTTTCCTTGTTTTCTTTTTATTTATATGGCTAAAATACTTTTACCAGTCATGTTCATTTCTTTTTCAACTCTGCTTTTGGCTGTTCTCACTTTTTCCCTACAATTTTTTGACCTCCAAGAGGTAGCTTTCCTTGCTGTTTCATCCCATCTTCCATTCCTTGTAAGCTTTCGGTTTTCTCTTAATAACCTGTTTGAGATGTTTGTTCATCCAGTTTTGTCTGTAACCCTTCCCTATAATTTTTCCCCCTTGCTTGGGATTTAAGCATCAGATAGTTTGAGACTTTGACTTGCAGTAATTTTAAGTCTCCTCCACATTCAAATCCTTTAGTTCTTCAGTCCAGTCCCCTTCCCTAAGTATTTCCCTTATTTTTTTTTTTTAAAGTTTGCCCTTTTGAAATCAAGGACCCAAGTTACAGACTTTTCTTTATCCTTCCACTTATTTTAAGCTGAATTAGCTCAGGATCACTCAAACCAACTTGTCCTCTACAACCAGTTCTTCTATGAGGTCCTCACTACTTACCAATACTAAATCAAAAATGGCATCACCTCTTGTTGGCTTGGTGTCTCTTTGGTAAAGAAACCTGTCAGCTATCACATCAAGGAATATCTGGGTCCTACCATTATTAGTAGCACTTGTCTTCCAATCTGCATCTGGAAAATTAAAATCTCCCATAAGCACACAATTCCAATATTATTTATTTCATTAAAAATATTAAATAGGTCTCTATCCATATTCCAGATTGGATACTGGGGGTCTGTAGCATACACCAAGCACTATCCCAGTGGAATCTCTGTTAGCTTTCTTCCCCAAAAGTGATTTTGACACAAACAGATTCCATTTTATCCATCCCATCACTTCCAATTTCTTTAGTCTACTTACCATTAATATACAATGCTACTCCACCACCTTTACCTTTATTTCTGAACAGAACAATACCTGTAGTCCAATTATAACTACTATTCCATCATGTTTTTGTTATCCCTGAAATATCTGGTTTTACCTTCCTGTACCAGTAATTCTAGTTCCTACATTTTGTTAGCCAGGCTCCTTGCACTGGTGTACAGACATCTTAGTTGTTTCTGCTTGGCTTTGCCCAGATTCCTCATCCTATTAACTACAGTCACTCTACTGCCGGTATCACCTACCTGACAGTGTCATTGGTATTGGCACTGTCTTTCTTCTTCATTTCCCTTCTTCTACCCTTTGTTGTTCATTGCTCCATTGCTATATCCTCTCTCACAAGATTTTCCTCCCACTCAGTATTGATATCAGGCATGGAGATTACATGAGCATCTCCCAGCTGTCTGTCCCAAATTCCTAGTTTTAAAGCTCTTTTAATCAGTTATGTCAACCTCCATCCCAGAAGTCTTATTTCCCTCCCTATTCATGTGAAATCCATCCCATGAGAACAATCCTCTGTCCATAAATGCCTTTCAGTGGTTGAACATCCCAAAGCCTATAGCAAATTGTCTGATGCATCTTTTTGATCATCATAATCTTGTCTCGCTTTTGCTCTCCTCCTCTAGGAACAGATAAAATCCCACTGAAGATCACCTGAGCCTCCATTTCTTTAAGCATCTTCTCCAGCCTGGCAACGTCCCCTTGATGCATTCCAGTTAGAATCTAGCAGTGTCATTTGTACCTGCTTAAAGGAAAATCAGATAACCAGAGTTATCTCCATTGACTCTTCTCCTCTTACTGTACAGCTAGCTGCTCTTCTCTTATTGTAGGGCTAGCCGCTCTTCTCTTCTTCCCTGTGCTCACACCTTCTGTTACTGCATGCTACACCCTTTCATTGTCCAACTCAGCAAACCTGATACTGACCTCTATTTCTCCTTCACCAACTGGTATTTTCCTTTGCCTACTTCTTGTAATTACATGCAGCAACTGGCCACTTTCCTCATCCAGCAATCTACCTTCACAGTTCTCCAGTCCAATTTGCATCTTCAAGAGTCTTGAGTTTTCCCTTCAGCCTTCTCTCTTCTTCCCTCCATCATCCATTCATATCCCCTTTCAAACTCAGCCATAGTTTCTAGCTGCCTCTCCAAACCTTTGATCTTCTTTTCCCATCAGATCTTGTCAGGTGGCACTTCATACAAACAAAGCATCTTTCAGGTACCCATTTCACGATAATGTACATCCTGCAGCTACATCAAGTCATCATAGAACCAAAGGATGAGAAGGAACCTCAAGAAGTCTTCTAGTCCAGTCCCCTGCACTCCAGGCAGGACTAAGTATTATCTAGACCATCCCTGACTGGTGTTTGTCTAATCTGCTCTTAAAAACCTCCAATGACAGAGATTTCACAACCACTCTAGACAATTTATTCCAGTGTTTAACCACCTTGACAGTTAGGTAGTTTTTTCTTAATGTCTAACCTAAACCACCTGTGCTGTAATTTAAGCCCATTGCTTCTTGTCCTATCCTCAGAGGTTAATGAGAACAATATTTCTCCCTCCTCCTTGTACCAAGCTTTTATATACTTTAAAACTGTTATGTCCCCCCTCAGTCTTCTCTAAACAAAACCAATTTTTTCAATCTTTCCTTATAGGTCGTGTTTTCTAGACCTCTGGATTGTCTCCAATTTGTGAACATCTTTCCTGAAATGTGGCATCTAGAACTGGACCCAGAACTCCAGTTGAGGCCTTATCTCAGTGCAGAGTAAAGTGGAAGAATTGCTTCTTGTGTCTTGCTTACAACACTCCTGCTAATACACCCCAGAATGATGTTTGCTTCCCCCCCCCCCCCAACAGTGTTACACTGTTGATTCATATTTAGCTTGTGATCCAGTATGACTGCCAGATCCCTTTTCACAGTACTCCTTCCTAGCCAGTCATTTCCCATTTTGTATATGTGCAGCTGATTGTTCCTTCCTAAGTGGAGTACTTTGCATTTATCCTTATTGAATTTCATTCTATTTACTTCAGACTATTTCTCCAGTTTGTCCAAATCATTTTGAATTTTAATCCTATCCTCCAAAGCACTTGCAAACCCTCCCAGCTTGGTATCATCTGCAAATTTTATAACTGTTCTCTCTGTGCCATTATCTAACTTTTGAACAGAACCAGACCCAGGACTGATCCCTGTGCGACCCCGCTTGCTTTGTTTCCAGTTTGACTGTGAACCACTGATAATTACTTTCGGAGAATGGTTTTCCAACCAGTTATGCACCCACCTTATGTTAGCTCGATCTAGGTTGTATTTGCCTAATCTTCATTGTCTCGTCCATTCCTTGGGTCACTACCACTGCTGCCTCTGTAGCAGTCATAGCCTTCCCTCTTAAGGTTCTGCCAAGAAAAACATCCACACCTACAGAAAGAGCAACACAGGCTGACTCTTCCAAACGCCCCTTTACAAATTCCACTATAAACTCCCCTATTTTAGCTCTGTTTGCTGGCTCCTGTGCCCCTGGCCTGCCACTTGGCTGCCTTTATGGGCCCTCTAGTCAGAGAAGCCCCACCCCCTAATCAGGGAAGGGCATGGCAGGCTAGGGGCTTGTAGATTTACACCCCATTTTGCTGTGCACTAACTTGCCATGTAGACATGCCCTAAATCAGGGGTTCTCAAGCTGGGCATCGTGACCCCTCAGGGGGTCACAAGGTTATTACATGGGAGGTCACGAGCTGTCCATCCCAAACCCCACTTAACCTCCAGCCTTTATAATAGTGTTAAATATAAAAAAAGTGTTTTTAATTTATAAGGGGGTTGCACTCAGAGGTGTGCTGTGTGAAAGGGGTCACCAGTACAAAAGTTTGAGAATCACTGCCGTAAATCAACAAGTAATTGATGGAATGGACAACTTTGATGCGTTTCCACCATGTTATATTTCTCGCACCTGTTCTCATGAAGTGTACCGCAACTCAGTTTGTAGTGAATTAATATGGGTGTTATGGGGATTTAGTTGCATGTTATTTTGGTGTAACAAATATGTTACCTACTGTGGCAGAGCTCTGACCTTGTCCCCGTGGGTCCTGCGCTTCTAGGCGGTATATGCTAGCCTCAGTGGCTCTCTGTGACCTTCCACGTAGCCCTTCTCTCTCTAGGGCCAGGGTTACAGTCTACTGAGCCCTTTTCATCATAAGCCAGCAAGGAGGTTGGTGAGAGAATTCCCACAGTCTCTGTTGTCCCTAGGGCTTGTTTTAGAACAGTTTAGCCTCCTGTCCTGACAGGGGCCTGACTTCCCCTCCCAGGAGGCGTTCCTGTAGTGGTTGGTTGGGGGAACCCAGGCCCGCCCTCTACTCCGGGTTCCAGCCCAGGGACCCTAATGGTAGCAGCTATTGGCAGCCAACCTTTCACTGCCAGAGTTGCTACATTTCCCTGGGCCACTTCCCCACAGCTCTCCTGCTTCTCCCTTACCTTAGGGCTCCCTTATCAATAATTTGAGGGTGTCTTCATTAACCAGTCCTTCCGCCACACTTCCTCTCCTCTGCCTGACTGGAGTGAGCCCTTTTTATAGTATCAGCGGGGCCTTAATTAGAGTCAAGTGGTCACATTAGCTTAATGGCCTCACCTGACTCTTTGCAGGTTAATTGGAGTCAGGAGTTCTCATTAGCCTGGAGCAGCCCCTGCTCTGGTCAGTCAGGGAACAGAAAACTGTTAATCCAGTGGCCAGTATATCTGCCTTCTGCTATTCTGCTGTACCCAACTGGCCTGGGTCTATCACACTACCCAGAGCAGTACTTGTTCAGTGTCTCTTTCTTTCAGCTCACAATTGCTAATGTTTGTTTAGTTACAGAAACCCCCAGTGCTCACTTTCTGTGCTTCCTGGTATACTGATGTTCACCCCCGCAACTGCTAAATGTTATGTCTACAGTGTCCTTGTCCTCAGACCACTGTGCCATTGCTCTGTAGCTTTTTAACTCTCCACTGTATCCACATAATATTTTATGGGAATGCAGCACGACAAGGTAGACACTAGTTTTTAGTTGTTGTTTTTTTAAAAAAAGGCAGAGTTCCATTTATTGTTACAAATCCAAATGGCTATTACTCTGATCTGAGGGAAAGAGGAATACCAGATGGTAGCAGTGGAAAACTTTCTGGTATGAATGAATTTACCCCAGGCAATTCCATACCATTGAGATCACTTTGAGTAGGATGCAATCATAGTCTAAATAATGTTAAAAATGGAGACTAGGCAGCACTGGCTTTCAATGGGAATTGGACAACTAATTCTATTTTGTGCCTTTGAAAGTCTTATATTTCTAAAAAAATATAATAGCAATACCACCAACCACCAGTTTCAAAGCTATAAGTGCGCTGAATTGTGTAAATTAAAATCTCACTCTTAAAGAATTGCTTTCTTCCCACCATTATTGCAATTCCACCATTATTTTAATTGATCAGTGGTATGGTATTTACATTTTGTATCTCTCGCTGTTCTGAACCAGCCATGGGGAATTCATCAGAAGGAAAAGTTTTCATGTATAAATAAAGACTTTCTGTTGACTCAGAAGCCAATCCAGTTGTTTAACTGTTCTCTCTCTGACATCCCAGCAGTGTTCTCAGCTTGTCTGTGATTAAAAGGTGAGCAACTTTGAGTTTGTGATGCAGTATAAAAGGAAGGGGAAGGATTGAGGATGTGCATTTGGGAGAGAAATGGAAAAAGTCTATCACTCGTTATCCTATCTCCAACTCACTCATAAGGGCTGAGAGACTCCTGTGAGAGAGACAGACAAAAAGAAAAGAAATTGGCTAGTGATTTGGGTGCCTCAGTTTTGGGTGACCAACTCTGAGATACCATAAAGGGACCTGAATTTTAGGAAAGATGAAATACTAGTAGTTGATGTGTGAAAACCTAGGAAATCTTGTCCATATCCTCTCCTGCTGCCTGTTGGGTGGAGTTTACCACACACTCAGGGCCAAGACACTTGTGCATTAATTCAAATCGTCATTTGAACCAAAAGCACGGCCTTGAGTTCATAGTTACTATACAAGCAATGAATGACAGATTTATATTTACCTTCTCCTGAATTTCTCCTATAAGACTCCAACTGTCCCCTTACAATTCTAGCATACTTATATATCATTGGCTGGCATTTTCGCAAAAGGGTTTTGTTGTCTTGGTTCCTTTTTGTCTAGACTTATTATCTTATCAGTTAATTCCAAGGTGGCTGTAGTGTTATTGGCTATATTTTCAATAATTTGCAGCTGTTGGCCATTTTTACGCTGGCTGGGTTTTAACCATAATTTTTATAATACTTGGGTCCATTCTACCAGACATCCTTTTTTGGGAGTTGGTTTCCTGATAATGCCACGTATGATCTTTATAATCAAAATACAAGGGTGGAGGGTGTACAAATCAGGGTTAACATCTTCCTGGGGGAGCGGAGGGTGGGGAGCATGTGGCAACAGTGCCTTTACCTCTCTTTAATCGTTTCCTTAAATTCTGCGCACTCCCGGCATATTGCACTCCTGGCATATTACTCTACTTTCTGTCTTCCCACAGCTGCATATTCTACCTAAGTGCTGCTTTTAGTTGCTCTAACGCTGTGGCTGGCACGTGGTCATGGGCTACGGCCCTCTTTAAGTTTTCCTTCTAACTTCTTTTCCTGTTTTTAAGTGCCTGAAGGATTTCTTAACCCCCTTTAACTTGCCCTGAGGCACAAGACCATTAAATAGAATTCTTCCATACAACATCCCTTTTTCTGGCAGTTTTTATCCTTCTTGTCATTTATAGCATTACTCTCAAAGGTTTTTTGAGCCATGTCCCATGTTTCTTCCTTGACTAAGACCTGTATATCCAAACATCCCCCATGGGAGACTATAGATTGCTTAATATACACTCTTGAGCTTTGTTACCATCTCTTTAAGAGCAGTTACAGTTAAAACCAAACCCTCCATGCAGACACCCTTTGTACTTGAGTTTCTTATTATACATTACTAATGACTCAGAATCCCTCTGGATTCTTCCCCATGGGTCACTTTCCCTTATGATTGGAGTGGAGTCAAGGAAACCACTGCCCTGGGCTGATACGTCTCCATAGTGACCTTCAGTTTACACAGCTTTTGCTATCCATGCTATTTTCATATCATCACGACTCTTTTCCAGTTGGTTTATTTTCATTGCACTCTGACCACCTTACTCAATGTAGGAACTTTCCTGTTTTTCCCAGTACAGGACTTTTTGGCAGTACATTATTGTACTGATTAATTTCCTCTTCTGTCCTTCAACATAGTACATTCCATCAACAAAACATCACCTTTGTCCTACACAGCAGCTATAACCATTATTAAACAAGTCCACAAAAGGACAAATCAGTAAGGCAACACTCATGTTAAGCAAAGAGTAGGCTGAAGCCTACTTATTAATTATTACCCCGGCCTGCCCAAACTCATGCACTATACATAACTCATGCTTATGACATTCCCAACAGGCCCCATGTACACTACAGTATTTATTATGTCTAAAAACGGTGTATAAATATGGTAGTATCCCAAACATGTTACCACATAGTTTGGTCTTCCCTGCGTGGCGCATGGACAGAAGCGAACCATGTTGTAATAACTGTGTTCAAACTCTGCAATGATCTGGGCTAGAGCATGGTTCTTTTACCTGTTTATAACTCAGTTTAATCTCAGATTCAGCACAATGGCTGGATTGAACCATGTGGCTGGGTGGCTCCAGCTTTAAGCATGGCAGTTAAACACAATAGATATAGGTAGGACCTTGGTTGATACAGCAAGGGTTTCTGACCCCACCATATATTGCCACTGTACTAACTGCTGAGCAGTCAACATAGATCTTATTCCACTTTGTACCACAGGCTGCCATACTTTGCAACTGTCATGAATGATAGAGGAATGTCAGTTTTTTCTGGGACATTCATATCTTACTACTGCACAGTTTTATGAAAAGAAATCATTCTCTTAAGGAGCCAATTTGTTCACACAGCCACAACATTATAGACCACACATGTAAAGAGTCCATCCATGTTGTCTGTTGCATATCAGGCAACCTTCCAGCTATACTGTGCCAGACTCCAAAGCAAGCTTCATCAAGGAAGCAAACCAATGAACCTTGTGTGGACAGTGCAGAGCACCTCACTTTAAGAACAAACCAGAAATACTTGCCTTATTATATACCAGTCCCTCTGAATTGCATCTCAGAGTGTGAGACCAAGAAAGGACCAATGGTGAAATTCACCATGATGCACAGGGCTACTGCAACATTCTCTGAACCACTTAAAATATGGACAGAGACTCTGCTGGTGGAAGAGCCACACACACTCCCTATGAACATAAAAAGGATCCCTATACTGGCCTCATGTAGGCTGACTGTAAAAGGCCTCAGTGGGGGGTGGCTCAGGGGATTGGCAGCAGATCCACATTCATATGGATCCAGTAGCTCCAGCACCCAGTGTATGGAGGGGTTGCAGCCACTATTCCAAGGCTGGAACAGCAGCTGGAGGGGGCTTCATAGAAGCCCTACCTCTTGGCCTAAGGTTAGAGATGGATTTCATGTGTTCATCTCCATTACATTCCTCCTGTATATAGCCTGCATCCTCAAGCTCCACCTCAAGCAGATGGAGTGAATTTTGTCTTGAGTTAATAAGTTCAATAAGATGCTATACACCCTCTCTCCCTTCCCCATCTCCTCCCATTGTCTATGCAGCAACTGACAATAATCACCTCCAGACCTGCCCTTACAAAAAGGGCATCTGTTAGTTGGCTGATCAGATCAGCGGAAGTGTCAGGGTGTCAGATGTGTAGCAATCCATGTGCCACTACTGAACTATGTGCAATTCTCACCACATGGCAATTGATTGACTTAGGGCAGGCTTGGAAACAGATCTTTTGGAGAGAGAGTTCAGTGAATAATGTTTTCTTTTCTTGCAGCTCTCAATTTTTGCTATGTTCCTTGTCATTTTTTGCCCTTTATCCTCAGATAATGATGCTGCATGGATCTGAGAAAGGAATATGTAGGTCACCCTGTGATTGTTGTGTTCGTGTGCTAATATTTGGTTAATTAGTAAATTTTGTTCAGGGGCTTATTTCATTAGCAGTAAGTGATGGAGCAGGCAGTGTTGTAGGCAAGGGAAATGTGCAACATGCAGAGGCTCTACTGTTTGGCCAAGCCACCTAGTCTCAGTTTGCATTCCTGAGCCCTAGCTCCCTCCACAATCTAGGTCCCTCTGGAAACCTGACTTTTTCCTCCATTCTGGTCAAAGTACTGAACACCTGGAGCCAGTTACACAGGTATTAATCCAGAGAGTCCTGAAGTACTTTCATTTTTTTTTCCAAATACAAGTGGGTTGAGTTTCATGAAAGCTGTCAGTAGTGTCTCTTATATATGCTCTCCTTATTCAGCTCCTTCCTTAAGATCCACTTTGATTATCATTCATACAAGGAATGAGACTTTAATTTATTTTATTTATAGTATACACAAAAATAATTCTGCTCATGTTGTGCACTAGTCTGTGCTGTGTACACACATGATATAATTAATGTTGACTGTATTCTTCTCTGTGTCTTGTCAAACTAAAACATATGTTCTTTGAAAAAGGGACAAATGTGAGATGCCTAGCACATTTTAGGAACTGCAGAATATTATAATATTCATAACCTCACCTCTGTACAGCCACATAGATATATATAGATATACAGATACACAGACATTTGCAATATTTGGTTCAAAATTACGATGGGTTCATGGAAAATTATGAAGTACATTTGTATGAGCATTAAATAAATTAATAAATGTATTATTGAAGGCCTGATGCCAAAATGAGACTTCATAAACATGATATTAAATATAGAATCTTTAGTAACCATATCAGTTCTCTGTTTATTATTTGGTAAAGGGGCATATGCTTATTAGCAGATTGATAGTTCTGAAATTTAATCTTGGTAAAATACTACAGAAGGTTTAGTCACCAAAAGAAGTATAATTTGACTTGTTTAGACATGCTTAGATATGTTAGGGCGATGGCAATCAACCTTTCCAGAATACTATACCGTTTTCAGGAGTCTGAATTGGCTTGCATTCCTCAAGTTTCACCTCACTTAAAAACTACTTGCATCGTACAATACTCAAAATCAGACATAAAAATACAGAAGAGTCACAGCACACTTTTACTGAAAAATGGCTTACTTTCTCATTTTTACCATATAATTATAAAATAAATCAATTGGAATATAAATATTGTACTTACATTTCAGTATAGTATATAGAGCAGTATAAACAAGTCATTGTATGAAATTTTAGTTTATACTGACGTCGCTAGTGCTTTTTATGTAGCCTGTTGTAAAACTAGGCAAATATCTAAATGAGTTGATGTACCCACTGGAAGACCTTTGGGTACCCCCGGGGTGTGTGTGTACCCCTGGTTGATAACCACTGTGTTAGGGGAAGGAAAGCTCTGTTAGTACAGCAAATTCTTCCCCTTCTTCCCCCCATTCAAAGAATCTCTTGAACATTCTCAAATGACTCTTTTTCTACCCTAATTTTGAATTCACAATGTCTTCACCCTATTACTTCTATCTGTTCCCCCTCTTAGCTACCCCTGTTAGTAATGACCTTGTTTTCTGTAGCTGGAGTGTGGGGGGAGCTATTACTACTTTCAGTTAATGGAACTGATCTTTTTGCTCAAGTGGTATTGCTGCTGCTTTTAGATCCAGGAGTCCTTGTTTTAATCCCAGTAGGAATAGATACCTCACATATTCTTCCTCCTTTCAATGCGGACTGTTCACATACTTGTAAACAGTTACCAGATAGCCTTAGTTGTCTTTTTACCAAGCTATACCTCTCTCTTTGTTTTAACCTCTTGCAGGTCATTCCTTCCAGTACATTTATCATATTTGTTTCCTTTATCTGGATCCTCTCCAAATTGAGGTTTTCCCTATAGTGAGACACACTTACACACACACAAAACCATTCCCCCTTTCACCCATTATGCCAGCAACAGGGAGGGAGTGTAGCATATATGCCTCTGCATTAGTTCTACACCACTGCAGGATCATTCTTGCACTGGGTCATACTCCATGGCCAATAAGACAAGTTTTACGATCAAAGTGCACCAACAGTACAGCAGAAGGGTCCTTCCTGCACACAGTGACTAGACATTCAATCTCTTAAGAGGATCATAGCAAGAATACTGAATCAAAGTTCCTTTGGAAGTTTTCTTCCTAACTCACCTTTTAAAGCTCCTTCCATTTTATTTTAAATTTGTTTGTTGTTTCTCATAGATTTTAATGGGTTTGCAAAATGAAGGGTTTTCAGGCTTGACAGAGCTAATACAGATAATCATTAGTCCAATTTATTCTATTGTTTTAGACTCAAAACTCCATTATTTAGATGGCAACCTTTATGCTTAAATAATGCTAATGTAATTACATCTCATTTTTATGTCATTAATTTTAATTAATTTAATGGAGATATTCCATCTCCTAGAACTGGAAGGGGCCTTGAAAGGTCATTGAGTCCAGCCCCCTGCCTTCACTAGCAGGACCAAGTACTGATTTTGCCCCAGATCCCCAAGTGGCCCCCTCAAGGATTGAACTCACAACCCTGGTTTAGCAGGCCAATGCTCAAACCACTGAGCTATCCCTCCCCCCATATTGTGCATATTGTGTTAAAACCCTATGAAAGACTCAGCAACAAGGAAAACTGCACAAAACAATCAAAATGTTTGGTGACGAGTCGAGTATAAATGTCTAGATAGATGGATGGCTGCTGAGGAATTTTTTTTTTTATTAAACAGAATGATTTTAACATTCTGTGTGTTTGGATTACACACACACACACACACACACACACACACACACACACACAATGCATCCTCAGAACAGGTCAACCTTGTGTACTGAATGAACCAGGGGTCCTAAGGAAATGAGTGTGTATACGTATATGTAATTCTTTCATATATAATCAAATAGGATTATATTTTACTGATTTTATAATACTGTATTATAAACTTTCAGTTCGCAGGGTACATTTCAAGAAGATAGGTAAAAGAGACTTGGGCAAACAAATATGTAGCTACCATAATATAATCTTTATAGGAAAGAAGCCCTCTCACAAGGTTTACCAACAGACATGTTGAAAATTTTAAAATAAATTCAGAACTCAGTCATTAGCATCCCCCCAACAGGAGATATTTTCCAAAAGGAGATATTTTCATTTGTGCTGCTCTGCAGTTAATAAGAAAAGACTTAAAGACATATAGTATAGATAGGATTATTGGGGATTTTTTTAAAGAACAATTGCTTATTATTTAACAAATGCGCAGTCCCATTGATTTGTGAATTACTTCAGGATTTCCTCTCAGTCTGTGTAAAAAGAGTAGGGATTTGGATCGGATCATTTTGATCAAGTTCCAGAATTTTCTGCCCACCCACCAACTGGTATTCAGAGAAAACACTTCCAGGCAAAACCAGTCCTCAGCACTTAGCCAGACTGTCTGTGTTTTGGCCTTTACTCTGATTCTAATACTTTTTTTTTTTTTAACTGAAGATTTTGATTTTTAGATTTGTATTATATGTATTTATCCTCAGGGGTACTCTTCAGTTATAGATATCACTTAGTAAGCCCACATCACCCCACACAAGCTTTATGAGAGACTACTGACACTTCTGTTGCAGATTCCACTCTTTTGCTACTGCATGCTTCCTGTGCCATCTAGTGGATATTGTATTGCAGCTTTTTAAAGAAGATTTGTATTAGGTTATCAGGGGTCGGCAACCTTTCAGAAGTGATGTGCCGAGTCTTCATTTATTCACTCTAATTTAAGGTTTCACGTGCCAGTAATACATTTTAATATTTTTAGAAGGTCTCTTTCTATAAGTCCATAATATATAATTAAACTATTGTTGTATGTAAAGTAAATAAGGTTTTAAAAATGTTTAAGAAGCTTCATTTAAAATTAAATTAAAATGCAGAGCCCCCCAGACCGGTGGCCGGGACCCAGGCAATGTGAGTGCCACTGAAAATCAGCTTGCGTGCCACCTTCGGCACGTGTGCCACAGGTTGCCTACCCTTGGGTTATATTATTCACTAGTTGCCCTGTTTTTAGAGCTGGCTGAAAAAAATTTCAACGCAATAGCTTTCTGTTGGAAAATGCAGGTTTATCAAAATCAAAACATTTTGCAGGGATGTGTCAATTTCAACTATATTTTCAATGAAAAAAGGCTAAAAAATAATGTTGACTCTCGCTTCATTTTGATGATGTTGAAATGTTTCATTTCAAATTAATTTCAAGTTTGTTTCATTTCATTTAGTTTATACTTGTATATGATGTTATATTCATATACATAGTATTTTATATATTTAATACTTTATATTTTATTACAGTACTTCAACATTATCAAAATTAAATGATTCCGCATCACTGAAAAACATTTTGATGTTTCTAAATTAAAATTTCAGAATTTCTATTCTAAAAAAAAAAAAAAAAAAAAAAAATTTTTTTACTTTTCATTCTGATTTGGAAATTCCATTTTCTGATCAGCTCTAGATATTTTCAGTTCAATATATTACAGACACAAATGGTTAGGTCACATGAGTCACATGAATTGCATTTTATCTCCAATGTGAGCCTATCTTTTGAAATAGTCTCTTTAAATATCCAGTGGCAGAATTAACAGTGGTGCAACTGGATGGTCTCGCAATTGAGGGTCAGTGGAATATTTGTGCAGCACCTTGCACAGTGGGGTCTGATCCATAATTAGGGCTCCCATGTGCTATCATAATACAAATAATAATAATAATAATAATAATAATAAAGAAAACAAAATCAACACTTTAACACAGATTTTGCGGAGTGAAAGAAAAAAAAATACAGCCATATGTGCTCAGGTTTTCCTGTGAAACAATTATTATATGACAGTTTCTGTTTCTTCAACTCACCCTAGAGTTTCAGATTAAAAAGGGAAAAAAACACAACCCTAATGGAAAGCAGTATGATTTGACCTCTTTCCCCTAACCTCCACCCCCCCCTTGTTCCATTCAGGGTCAATGGTATTACTCAAATAAGTACAGTTGGCAGGATTTGTCTGTAATTCTCTCAATGTAATTTGTCTGTGTGTGTGTATGGTTTCCATGGTGAGAGTCAGTCTCGGGGCAGAAGTGTAGGAAAAAGTCTCTGAAGAGTAAATTATATGCGAAGTTACATAGTTCTCTGCTTTCATAAGAATACACACCTTGCTCTCAAAAACTATCATGGATTAGATTAGGTAAGTGTGATCTTGATTTAGGAAAGCCTTTTTTTTTTTTTTTTACTAACAATTGTGACAAAGGAGGAAACTTCCTCAGATCAGGATTTTGATGCCTTTACTCAAGTGCTGTGCCTAGAAGTGACATGCATTATTCAATATAGCATTACACTGCTACTCATGATATTCAAGTCATTCCCTGGTTCACTTCAGGGCCACTAGGGTGGTAAAGCCACACTGAGAGATCACTCAACTCATTTCTGAAAGTTCTCACTGGGGCTATTTTCAATCATTTCAGGATTGGATTTTTCTGAAGCTCTACAAAATTATGAGGTGAATGAGTCACTGAGCATCTGGAATTAAAAAAAACAAAAAAGTGTACTACTATACTTCTATACAGGAAATATGAATATCTTTTTAATCTATATGCTTAAATGGATTATGGTTTATGACTTGGATTTATTATTTATAGCAAATATTTCACAAAGATATGCAGCAGAATTATACAACTCATATCTGATTAATTCTTACATGGTAGTGCCAAAACATTAGGGGCCAAACACATAATTTGGCTGCCTAAATTTCATCCAGTAAATTGTAGGTGGCCAGTTTTTGAGTAGGCCTTAAAGGGAAATATAACACATTGTTATTATTTGTAGAGCAATGTAGATGTACAAATGCTACCATTAAAAATCAGAATTGGTCAACAGTTAACACTGTGTTATCTGAGGTTCTGTAGCATGGTAATTGTTATCAGATATTGACGTTGTAATGGTGCTCACCATAGTGTAACAATAATTCATGAAATAGCATCCATATTCCAAAGAATGTACAAATCCAAAGGCATGTACAAGCACAAGCAAGTGGTAGACATTGCAGCTATATTTTGATTTGAGTGCATGTAGGCCTCATGGTGCAATTGAGGTTTGAACAGTGATTTCAAGGAGGAGATATATGATGTTTGGCAAAATAGATTGGAAGGCCGTTAAGCAGAAAGGGTGGTAAGGAAGAAGGCACCATATATTTTAAATCAGAATTATTTAAATTCAATCATTCCTTTGCTCCCTGCTATATAAGCCTTAATAAATAATAATAATCCTTAGCACTTCCCATTCATGGATCTAAGTGTTTTGAAAGCATTAATGAAGCGTCACAATCTCCCCATGTAGGCAAGAATAAGAGTCCCATTTTTATAGATGGAAAACCTGGAAAGACTGAGGCCAAAAAGTTTGAAAGTGACCAATGTTGTCAGTAGGAGCTGACGGTGTTCAACATATCTCAAATTGGTTACCTCAATTTAGGTACCTGACACAATCCCATTGTCCACTTTTGAAGAGTTAGCAAAAGGAATTTGCCCCAAATCACACAGTCAGTCTGTGGTTTTGTTGGAAATATGTAATAGAAATTGGCCAACATATTTGGTTATGGAAACAATTTCCCTGACTCTTAGTCCCTTGTGCCCAGATTGTGCAAAGATGTATGCACATGCTCAACTTCATGTATTATGTGTAGTATGATTAGTCCTACTGAAATCACCTTTGCCAGATTGAGGCCTTCATGTGTGTGAAGACCATGCTTCCTGAAGCACTCTGAAGTAGTGTAAGAAATGTGATTTCCTTCCCTGCTTTAGTTGCAAGTGATGTCAATCGTTGCAGGAGAAATGCAAAAACCTGGGAGCTGGACTGCAGTTCTTGGAAGTTTTTCCCGTTCACTGCCTCTTTCAAATATATTTTGTTTGTAATTTTAAAATCATTCTGTTAATGATTTGGGATTGTGAACATTTTACAAACATATTTTTTAAAAAAAACTAAAGCATTTCACTTCACAGTTTAACTGTGTTGCAAAGTTTACCCACTCATGAACAGAAGTATATTACACATTTTAAAGCCTTTCATTTGTTTGTATTAGAAAACATTTTTATAGTTCACTCTGAAAAGTTCGGTAATATTTAAACTATATTTAAACTGCAGAATAAAGCAGAAAAATAAGCTAACCATTATCTTGGCTGTACAAACAGATCACATTTTGGAGTCTCAAATCTGCATTTACAAGTCTTGCCCTGCGTTTGGGCCTACATCCAGTCAAGCATGCACAATGGACTCTAACTTCATAAGAAATGGGAAAATAAATGGAAAGATAAAGGCCAGGCCTTTGTAAAGGAGTAGGTATGGAGGAAAAGAGTCTATGGGGAAAGAGAGAAACATCATATAATGGGAAAGAAATAAAGAAGTGATTAAAATATAATTATTAAATGGGTAAAGGGGCCAGTGAAATCAGAAAGCCTATCTCCGTCCCCCACACAGATAAACACACATCCCGCTTAAACCTCTTTCCATCCCACCCAACCCCCAAAGAAAACATGTAGGAGGCAAAAGCAGATACAACAGTGCTTATCCTACCATGGTTTTCATCAGATGGCTAAATGGATTCATTTGAATATGTGAATAAGGAAGTTGATCATATAATTCCCATAGACCAGTGACTCTCAACCTTTCCACATTGCTGTACCCCTTTCAGGAGTCTCATTTGTCTTGAGTACCCCAAGTTTCACCTCACTAAAAAAACTACTTACTTACAAAATCAGACATAAAAATACGCAACTGTCAAAGCACACTCTTACTGAAAAATTGGTTACTTTCTCATTTTTACCATATAATTATAAAATAAATCAATTGGAGTATAAATATTGTCCTTATATTTCAATATATAGTATATAAAGCAGTATACACAAGTCATTGTCTGTATGAAATTTTAATTTGTACTGACTTAGCTAGTGCTTTTTCTGTAGCCTGTTTAAAACTAGGCAAATATCTAGATGAGGTGATGTACCTCCTGGAAGACCTCTGTGTACCCACAGGGGTACACACACCCCTGGTTGAGAGCCACTGCCTTAAGACACTGAAAATTCAAGCCCTAAAACCCATGTTATAACTACCTAGTAAACTGAGTGGTCCTGTCTACAATTGCACTCTTCTCCCCTAGCAGTGTGGTTCAATCAGAATGTGAACGCATAATCCCTCCACAACAGGATATGGCTGAAGCACAATGGCAAGGAGGTGTGAGGCAGCTTGCATTGCCACTGCCTGCCCTGGCTGATGCTGGGAAGAGCATTTCATTCTGCGGTACTCTGTCCAGCACATTCCACAAGCTCTACAGTCACTTAAAAAAATTGAAAAGAATGCAGTACTAACATTAGTGAAGTCATTATGTATGGTTGGGCCACAAATACACTTTCTTTCCTTCACTGTAGCATGTAAGATGATCAGAGTAACAGATTATTTCTAAAAGCAGCAAAGAGTCCTGTGGCACCTTATAGACTAACAGACGTATAGGAGCATGAGCTTTCGTGGGTGAATACCTACTTCTTCGGATGCATCGTGGGTGAACACCCACCGAAGAAGTGGTTTGCTGCTTTTACAGATCCAGACTAACACGGCTACCCCTTAGATTATTTCTAAGATTTGTAAAATATATTTTCAAACTTTAATTCTGATAATGATTATGATCAACTCACATTTTGTTTTGTTGAACTGAAGTTCTTCTGCCCTGGGACATCTCCACTGGCTGAATTTGGGCTATAGTTTTACCATAGGTTCTTGGGGTCCTACCACATTTGTATGTTCATCTCCCCTCACTGAAACTACATTGCTGTACTGGAGAAGAGTATTGGGCTGCTTCATATTTAAAAGTGCTCTCTTCTGTCTGATACTTTAAACCATGATCCATCCTGCTTCTCTACTGGTCACATAGAAATTAGAGTTCCCATGTTACTTTTTGAAACAACAGAGGTAACTCAGGTATTCTGGCCAACATCTCCCTCTCTCTACCCCCAACCCTCCATGAAACCAATCTGAATGTCTAAGACTGAACATGAGCTCTTCATTAATGCACAACAGCAACTCCATTTTCCTGCACAGTCACTGCAACTGACTCTATATTGTAAAGTACTTAGAAGATACTTTGTAATATGGAGGATGCTACATAACGTAACTTTTTACTGCTATCTAGAAGTATAGAAATAGGAGATTAGATGAAAATCTCATCACAGATACCAATAACTTGCAATATGTACAGTAACAAGATGCATGCTTGTTAACTGGTTTACCTTAATAGGATACTTCATAGGCATATTGAGATGCACATAATTGGTTCATTCTCTCTCATTCTATAGCTTGTGATGAATTTCCACAGCAATTGACACTTCAGTTATTTGCTGTTTGTGCTGTGTTTTGGAAATGCAACCAAATGTCATGTATTTTTCTTATTAGTCCTTAGGGAATGTCATATTATTTTTAACTTCTGTCCATGCTCTGAGAGTTCCATTTCCTTCAATGGTTGTTTTCTCTCTCCTTTCAGTCCATTGGGGGGGAGGGAAGAGGGGCGTGATTAACTTGCCTTTTGTGTTTAAAAAGGTTTTCTAATAATATAATCAAAATTGTGGACTCATGCTTCCAGCTTCCAACCAACAACCTGCACTAAGTGTTGTACAGTGCCCCTCTCGCCCTCCTCTCTGTCCCCTAATGTCTATAAAGGAAGCTCTGCTCTCCCTTATACTAATCATATCTGACATGCAGTTGGCAAGTGTATTCATTTAAAATCTCTCTTGTACTGTTCTTGGTTAACCTCATCCCATGTGAGAACTATGGACAAGATGTGTCTGGCTCCTAAATTTAACATTGTAGCAAGGATGTTTCCACTGATCCAACAATATGTTTTATGTGAAGGTTTCTTTTTCATTGTGGCCAATGCACCCTGACATGTAAATACATAGTTTTAACATTGTCACATCAAAATGGCTCATATACACATTTGTTTCACATTCTGCTTAGTGAAGAGGGAGAAACAGTAACAGGAAACTTGGAAATGGCAGAGATGCTTAATGACTTCTTTGTTTCGGTCTTCACCGAGAAGTCTGAAGGAATGCCTAACATAGTGAATGCTAATGGGAAGGGGGTAGGTTTAGCAGATAAAATAAAAAAAGAACAAGTTAAAAATCACTTAGAAAAGTTAGATGCCTGCAAGTCACCAGGGCCTGATGAAATGCATCCTAGAATACTCAAGGAGCTAATAGAGGAGGTATCTGAGCCTCTAGCTATTATCTTTGGAAAATCATGGGAGACAGGAGAGATTCCAGAAGACTGGGAAAGGGCAAATATAGTGCCCATCTATGAAAAGGGAAATAAAAACAACCCAGGAAACTACAGACCAGTTAGTTTAACTTCTGTGCCTGGGAAGATAATGGAGCAAGTAATTAAGGAAATCATCTGCAAACACTTGGAAGGTGGTAAGGTGATAGGGAACAGCCAGCATGGATTTGTAAAGAACAAATCATGTCAAACAAATCTGATAGCTTTCTTTGATAGGATAACGAGTCTTGTGGATAAGGGAGAAGCTGTGGATGTGGTATACCTAGACTTTAGTAAGGCATTTGATACGGTCTCGCATGATATTCTTATTGATAAACTGGGCAAATACAATTTAGATGGGGCTACTATAAGGTGGGTGCATAACTGGCTGGATAACCGTACTCAGAGAGTTGTTATTAATGGTTCCCAATCCTGCTGGAAAGGCATAACGAGTGGGGTTCCGCAGGGGTCTGTTTGGGGACCGGCTCTGTTCAATATCTTCATTAACGACTTAGATATTGGCATAGAAAGTACGCTTATTAAGTTTGCGGATGATACCAAACTGGGAGGGATTGCAACTGCTTTGGAGGACAGGGTCATAATTCAAAATGATCTGGACAAATTGGAGAAATGGTCTGCGTTAAACCGGATGAAGTTTAACAAAGACAAATGCAAAGTGCTCCACTTAGGAAGAAAAAATCAGTTTCACACATACAGAATGGGAAGAGTGTGTCTAGGAAGGAGTACGGCAGAAAGGGATCTAGGGGTTATAGTGGACCACAAGCTAAATATGAGTCAACAGTGTGATGCTGTTGCAAAAAAAGCAAACATGATTCTGGGATGTATTAACAGGCGTGTTGTGAGCAAGACACGAGAAGTCATTCTTCCGCTCTACTCTGCTCTGGTTAGGCCTCAACTGGAGTATTGTGTCCAGTTCTGGGCACCGCATTTCAAGAAAGATGGGGAGAAATTGGAAAGGGTCCAGAGAAGAGCAACAAGAATGATTAAAGGTCTTGAGAACATGACCTATGAAGGAAGGCTGAAAGAATTGGGCTTGTTTAGTTTGGAAAAGAGAAGACAGAGGGGACACGATAGCAGTTTTCAGGTATCTAAAAGGGTGTCATAAGGAGGAGGGAGAAAACTTGTTCACCTTAGCCTCTAAGGATAGAACAAGAAGCAATGGGCTTAAACTGCAGCAAGGGAGGTCTAGGTTGGACATTAGGAAAAAGTTCCTAACTGTCAGGGTGGTTAAACACTGGAATAAATTGCCTAGGGAGGTTGTGGAATCTCCATCTCTGGAGATATTTAAGAGTAGGTTAGATAAATGTCTATCCGGGATGGTCTAGACAGTATTTGGTCCTGCCATGAGGGCAGGGGACTGGACTCGATGACCTCTCGAGGTCCCTTCCAGTCCTAGAATCTATGAAAAAAATATATATAAAATGATGTAGCTGAACCTGAGGCCAGCCACTTCACCTCCTCCATGACTTTCTTCAAAGTTCTAAGAAGAATGTTATTGTAAATGAGTTTTCCATAAGCCTCCATTCAGTAGGTTTTAGGTACATCAGGTCTACACAGGGCCAGCTCTAACTTTTTTGCCGCCCCAGGCAAAAAAGAAGAGCGCCGCCCCACCGTAACACACACACCCCCCAGTGCCGCGCTGCCCAAACCCCCGGAGCACCGGGCCGCTCAATCCCCCGCCTCCCCCGAGCGCCTCGCCGGGCTGCCCAAACACCCCCCCCCCCGATCGCCATGCCGGGCCACCCAAACACCTCCCCCCGCCCCCCCCGAGTGCCACGCCGGGCCGGCCAAACCCCCGCCCCCTCCGGAGCGCCACCCAAACCCCCTGAGCACCTCGCCAGGCTGCCCAAACCCCCGCCCCCCCGAGCGCCGTGCCCGGGTGCTGGGCCGCCCGAGTGCCGCCCCCCCCCCCAGCACCAGGCCGCGCTGCCGAAGCCCCCGCCCCCCCAGCGCCACGCCACCGAAACACCCCCCGTGCTGCCCGGCCGAAACAAACACACACACAAAAAAACACAAAGAAAAACCCTCGAGCGCTGCCCCGCCGAACAACAACAACAAAAACACTGCGAGCGCTCCCCGCCACCCCAACATTGGCCGCCCCAAGCTCGTGCTTGGTCGGCTGGTGCCTGGAGCCGGCCCTGGGTCTACATTAGTGTAAATCAGAACCTCCTTCAGTCAAGGCAATGGAATTTTGTTGGTGTGAAAGTGGTATAAATGAGAAGAGAATAAAACCACCAGAATCCCTCCCCCCGGCATCTCTGCAAAGTAGTTCCTGAAGAAAAAAGAAATCAATATAGTGGGTGGGATATGTCCAGCTGATACAGGACTGGTTGCTTGACTTCTGCATGTGTTACAGCTTGAGAGTCTATATAACTTCTGCTGCCACAATGTTAAAAGGATGAGACACAAAACAATTCTACATGCTTCATACCGTGAACTACATCTGCCCCATAATCTGAGGTAATAAACCCAAAGAAGACAGTGAAAGGGGTAAACAATGCAGTAGTCTTGTCCTGCAGCTTCTCCTGTACAGGGCAACTGCACCGTGGGATTGTTTCAGAAATGTCTGTTGATTTGCTTAATAGATCCAGTTTAGTTGGTGACAAGTGTGTCTGTTTCTCATTGAGTATTAAGAAAAGACCTCCCAGAGCCACTTTACAGATAAAAGATACACACCAAAGCTGAATACAGTACACGCCAGAACCTACTTCTGGTTTCATTTATACCCTTCCAACAGTGGCGTTGGAACAATTTTTATAGTGGGGGTGCTGAGAGCCATTGAACAAAACTGTAAACCCTGTAGAGGATAGAAATCACTTCAAGCCAGGGGGTGCTAGTTCCAGCACCACTGCCCTTCCTCTCATCATCCTCATGGTCTCTTTATGGGTGGTCTTCTGAAATACACGAGATGTTGCTCCCATAGAATCTCTTTGTCTTAGAAAAAAATTCATTAGATTGTACATATCAATTCATGTACTTCCTTTCACACTACAGTAATCTTTTCAGACAATAGTCAGACGAGGGATGTTCTAGTAGGTTCGCCTTCATCTTTGACGTATCTAATTGTGCTGAAACGTAGGAAGCCAATCTTGGCACTGCTGACTCATCTTTTCATCCGCTGGTAGATTAGTCAAATATAATGTGTTATGGACATGTCTTTCTGATAGGACCTGAATAGTGAGATCCATTTTTCTTTATATGGACATTAAAGACCATATGGGGTTCCTTTTAAAAGAGTGTTTGCCCTGGTACTTTGCCAGAATTTCCCCTTAACCCACTAATCTTCTACTGCGTTATGTACTAGTTGGTTGCCACCATCCAATCCAAGAGTGGCTGCATTTCAATGGCTCTGCATATGTGTAAAGTCTGATTTTCAGAGGATCCAAAGCTTTGCAGCTCTCATTGATTTTAGTAGGAATTTAGAGAGGCAAGGTGAGTGAGTCCAATAAAAAAATATTACCTCACCCACCTTGTCTCTCTAATATCCCGGAACTGACATAGCTACGACTAATTGCATTCAGTAGGAGTTGTCAGTGTTAAGGATCTGTAAGCATCTGTCTCATGGTTTCTGAAGTGCTTTAGAATAAAAGACACTAGATGACTATAAACTAGCATTGCTTATTATGCAATTAACAGTTGTGCTGTCCTACTGCCACACTTCGATTTAGAGATAAAAATTCCCCCGCCAATTACAATGATTTTCTTTCCAGCATGCTTGGCAAGACCCTGGTTCATCACTCACAGTGCTTGCAGGCATTTGCCTGAGCCATTCTGTCTCATTCTTCATTTCACCTCATGCCTCTAACTCCTTTAGTATAGGCAGGCAGGCATCGTGTACGCCAGGGCCCAACCGGCAAGGTGTTAAGCACCCACTACTCCTATTGAAGCCAGTAAGCGATCAAGGCACTCTCCACTTTCCACTAAATGGGATGTGCTCAGCATCCTCCCAGATCACACTTTAATAATACACTTGATGAAGAACAAATTAACACCTTAATCATTATTAATATTACAGTACTGCCCAGAGACCCCAGCCCCGTTGCGCTAGGCAATGTACAAACACATAATAGACACACCCTGCCCTGAAGAGCTTACTGTCTAAGTATAAGAATATAGACAGCAGGTGGATAAAACAAACATTGATGGGGGAAGTACCAGGACACAATGAGACAGAAGATCTCACTAATACCACCAGCTTAAGTACAGGTAGAGCTTAATGCACTTTGTATAATGTGCTATACGAGACACCATAATATTTGTACTTACAGTAGGGAATAACTGTACATAACTGTTGGTAAGCATTTACTTTTCAATAGCACCCACTGTCATACTGCTAGACGAGTGTACGTACAGTGATTTCAGAAGTTACATTTAGAATATGAGCTATAGGTCAAGGATAAAGTCATGTTTAACAGCCGATATGTCCTCTAAGATGACTGTGTGCTGTCTTAGTATTTGTACTGAATGATTCTAATGACACTTTGTTCCTGTTTTATTTATGGGATGCAAATGTATAGATTGGATAAGCTGTTCAAACTCTAATTTCTGCCAAAGATTTATTTTTATTTCTCATAAAAGTGTTGAAAGTTATTACTCTGATTGTTTTATGTCCACTATTGAAATTACTGGTAAGCTCTGGCTAAAACAGCCAGAACTAGGCATGTGATATCCACAAAAGCACACAAAAATAGATATATAGATAGCCATCTATAGAACAACATAAGTGTGGCTCTGGAAACCTTATTTGTACTCATATCTGAAGAAATCAAAGGGTAGAATTTGGGAAATTTTCTGTTACCCTTGTTGATTTCTTCAAAGGCTTGAAATTTGGCTCTTAGTCATATAATATTATGTAATATAGTATTGTGTGATAGATTAAAATGGTGAACTTTTAGGCTCCTGGGGTGTTAAAACTTACCTGCAATGTGGCCAACTGCATCCAGAGTACCCCCTCATAGTCAGGGATGACTCTGCAGTACCCTGCCTCGGTTTTCTTCTTTTTCTTCTTCAGGGATTCTTAAACAAATCCCACACAATCCAAAGGGAATTAAATATTACCCACCTGAACTCCAACAAAGACTTTCAAAATAGAACAAACTCACCCAGTCCTCATCCTAACTTCAGCTGGACACAGCCCTTCCTCCCTGAGGGTCTGACTTTCTGATTCCAGCACCTTCACATTACCTAGAGTTTGTTCTTCTTCACATTCCCTCCCCACCACTGCCTTCTCCCCTGCTGAGTCAGGGGCCTTCTTACTCTCTGCAGACATAGCCATATTTTCTTAGACACCCCCTTGCCCCATTCCTGCACCTTCCTGCTGCTTTGATACTGAAATCACCTGATTTCTGTCAGGTGGAGCTCATTTTGTAGTCAGGTGTGGCTAGCCCCAGCCATTAAGGAGTGAGTCACCCTCTTACATCAGCCTTTAAAATGAAAGTTACAGCTCTCTGTGCTGCTACTGCTATAAAATATTTGATTCTCTTTTGTTCCTTCAGTGTTTATTCCTTGTAGAGCTGCTTAGTGACACATACTGCATACTCCCTGTGTTCGAACATTCTCCCACTCAATTACCTTTCTTCTTACAATCAATATTCAAATACAGCTGGTCAGTTTTCCATCAGAAAATGCCATTATGATTAAATGGTTTTTTTCTGCAAAACTATGTCAAAAATATTTGGAATGGAAAATTTTGTTTCAGAAGAATTTCACAAACTTGTTTGGAAACAAAATTTGCATTTCATATTTTATGTTATTTTCACTTTTATATTACTTTTATTAGTTTTACATTATTTCATGACATATCAGTAGCAGCAGTGACTAATATGACATTACATCATATCACATCAAGTCATATCAAAATATGTCATGACCTAATATAATAGTTGAAATTCTATTATTTTATTTTTAAAATAATCAATGTCAGATGCCACCTATCACAGACTGAAACATTTTATTTTATTTTATTTTGTAGATCAAAATGTCTCCTCTTTCTGTTGTAATGAAAGAGTTTGACACTTTGATGTAGAAAATAAGATAAGCAATCCGTATACTGCTTAGAGGGACTGTTTTTTTCAATAGCCTTGTGTTAGCCTGGAATCATTTTTCCTAAAACCATTGTCCTTTATGACATAACATGATATGACATCATATTTTCCAGGATTACTACTGACATATTGTGAAATAATGTAATATAAAATGAAAAAAATGAAAATTTTGATATTTCAATCTTTTTCTGAAACAAAATGTTCTCAGTGATTTTTTTTCTGAATTTCTCTTTCATGGGTTTCATGTTTCTTTTAAGTTATAACCATCTAGTTTCACAGATGTTTAAAAGAATGCTAACATTTCCCCCCCCCCCAAAAAAAAAAATTAATAGACCTACACAAAAATGTTCAATTTTTCCACAGTAAATTAACAGAAATAGCAAAGAAAGCACGCTGGTTTAGCCCCAAGGAGAAAAATCCCTTTCTCTAGATATCGTTTCCAAAGAATGACCTAGAATTAGGACCAAACCATTGCTTCAGTCCTTCAGTGTGATCTGCTAGTGTGGACCTCTGTACCAATATGTAGCCTCATTAACATCACTGTGGACCAGCATTTGTGGATACTGTTCATGATTAGAGTCCTGTAGAGGTATGCCAAAAATTGTAATTTCCCATATTTCCTCCTGAATTGCTGTATTCGCCACCTAGATGCTCTAATGATGAGTGGAGTAGAAATATATTGGATTAGATGAGATTCAGACAAGGTATCAAAACTGTTACCCTCTTCTTTTTATTAAATAAACTGGAGTGGTTAACCTAATGTTTTCACTTACTTTGGCTCCCAAACTGTGTTTTCATTACTACCTATGGTGTGTAGTGTAAAGCGAGCTACAGGTCAGTTCATTTACAATAGGTCAAAGTAATGAGATTACTTTAAATGACATATTCCCCACATGCTTTGCTAACACAACACAAAATGGTTTAAAAAAACTGAGAATTTAGGCATTAAAATAACACCTTTCGGCTTTCTTTTAACACCAAACTGTTTTGATACCTGCTTAAGTCTATCATATTAAGCCATAATATGTCAACTCTGAACTGACCTACAGTAAAAGACCTCTTCTTTGATGAGGTATTTTGTTTCACAGTTACTATCAGAGAAAGGTTATTCCGTGATGAAACTGATTTATAACAATTTATCTAGTGAAATCGCAGGTTAGGAGTCCAAGGAACTTGATAAAATGTTGAGAATGCAGATTGTCATTTTGAGAGAGATGTTGAGTTTATGTCAGTTCCTTCAATACTTGGGAAAAGGATAAAAGTCTAATTATGAATCAGTCTCCCCTTCCTCCCCATTTTCATAAAATATTTAATGATCCCTTTGAAAAGTCAGTATACTTGCTGAACTCACTAAACCCACATAATCCTCGGTCCAACTGTGCAAATGAGCTTTTGTGAATGCAAAATGAGTACCTGAACCTGTAAAAGGGCACTTACAGTATTTTCACAATTGGCAAAGTTGCATATGAAAATGCAGGTGTGTATTGTGCCCTTTTTTTTTTTTTTTTTTTTTTGAGAATTTGGCCCTGTGTATCTATAGTTTATAGATAATGAAAACCAAGATTTTATTATTTTTGTTACTAGTGTCTGAAAGCCCGTGCTGCTCAATGGATGTAATTTATAAAGTCGTGTGTGAAAAAGCCCAAAATGGCTGAGAACTGAAAATCGGACCATAACCAATCACAAATCACAGAGATTATTGAATCTGGTGATATTTTAAACCAAAAGAGCTGTCAGCCATGCTTGTAACTGTTTCCATCACTTCACAGTCACTCAGACATTCTAGGATTCAGAGTGATGTTTGGAGTTGCTGTGTATGCTGGTTGTGTTGATTTGTGTCTCAGGAGGGGGCGGGTTGTGCTGGGAGATTTCTGATAATTTGTGCAGGTGGTGAATGAGGGGTGTATTCTTAGTGAAGGGCTCTGTGTGTTTGGGGTTATTGTGTGGGCTGGTTGTGCTGTGTGTGGGTTGTGTTGGGAGACTTGTATTGATTTGTACAGGTGGCAAATGAGGTGTGTGTGCTGCAGTGAGGAGATGTGTGCATGTGGTTATTGTTTGTACTGGTAGTGGTGGTGTGTGTGTGGTTGTGTTGGTTTGTGTCTTATATTGATTTGTGTGAGTGGGTCATGTAATTCACCATCTGTGCAGTCTACCTCATACAATAAATGAAATTGTTGCATGCAAATTAGCTGTAGAGCAGGGGTAGGCAACCTATGGCATGCGTGCCAAAGGCGGCACACGAGCTAATTTTCAGTGGCACTCACACTGCCCGGGTCCTGGCCACCGGTCCGGGGGGCTCTGCATTTTAATTTAATTTTAAATGAAGCTTCTTAAACATTTTTAAAACCTTATTTACTTTACATACAACAATAGTTTAGTTATATATTATAGACTTATAGAAAGAGACCTTCTAAAAATGTTAAAATGTATTACTGGCACGCGAAACCTTAAATTAGAGTGAATAAATGAAGACTCGGCACATCACTTCTGAAAGGTTGCCGACCCCTGCTGTAGAGTAAGGGTGGTGATTGGTTGCATTACCTCTGATATCACAATGGTCTAGGACTCTTGGCATGACACAGATATGTGCCTTATTATAGCAGTACACCGCACAGGGGTAATTCATAAAGTCAAAATGGCTGAGAATTTAAAAATTGGATGGTTATAGACAGCGAAACCCAATGATGATTCAACCTCATGATATTCTGAGCATAAAGAGCTCTCAGCCGTGCTTGTAGCTGTTTCCTTTCATTCACCCAGACTCTACAGACATACTAGGCTTCAGAGTGAGAATCCTGGAATCTTATTCTATAGGTAGTAGAGCCAACAGAGATTGGGACTCCATTGTACACTGCACAAACATAGATATACATCCATATTGACAGAAATGGGCTCCAGTTGCAAGATTCCAATGCGGATCTGGATTTTGAACATCCCAAAGAAATGATGATGTGGGGTCCAGGGTTTTGGCTTAATCCATTATAAAAATAGACCTCTGGATTCTCTTGTGGATTCAGAGTCACATATGGGAGGGCTCACCTGGCTTTTAGTTTGGTGGCTTGTGATTAATTAACAATAACTTATTTTTAAGGAAAGAACACAAAAATATTTAAAAGAATCCAAATTAATGCCTGGTGCAATATGAGTGATACCACAAATGTATTTGGCGTATTGGGTTTGATACGTATCTTTTGTTTTTGTTTTTAATAAACAGCCATCTGAAATGCTAGGCAGCCATTTTAAAAACACCTTTTGATTTACTGTCTTCCTTCTTATTTTTTTTTCTCTGCAGACTATGTCAGAGAGTCACAATGATCCTGCACAATAACACTACAGTCTCCCCCTTGTTTTCAAATGTGAGCTTCTTCTGGAATAGAGATTCCCAAGGAACAAGGCTTCTTGAGGATGCAACGTCGGTCATTGGCAGCTATGACTTCCCTCAGACAACTGAGAGTTTTCCCTTCACTACTGTGGAAACAGCCAATAGGTCACTAGATGGCATGAGCAAAGATCCTCTGGGTGGACACACACTCTGGCAAGTAGTTCTGATCGCCTTCCTCACTGGCATCCTCGCACTGGTGACCATCATAGGAAACATCTTGGTGATTGTGGCATTTAAAGTTAACAAACAACTTAAAACAGTCAACAATTACTTCCTGCTGAGTCTTGCATGTGCAGATTTGATCATTGGCGTTATTTCAATGAACCTTTTCACCACATACATCATCATGGACCGCTGGGCTTTGGGAAGTTTGGCCTGTGATCTATGGCTCTCCATTGACTATGTAGCCAGCAACGCCTCTGTCATGAATCTCCTTGTCATAAGTTTTGACAGGTATTTTTCCATCACCAGGCCACTTACATATAGAGCTAAACGAACAACCAAAAGGGCTGGAATGATGATAGGCTTAGCTTGGGTCATCTCGTTCATTCTTTGGGCCCCTGCCATCTTGTTTTGGCAGTATTTTGTTGGGAAAAGAACTGTGCCTCCTGATGAATGTTATATCCAGTTTCTAAGTGAACCTGTCATCACTTTTGGCACTGCCATAGCTGCCTTTTATTTGCCAGTCACCATTATGACTATTTTATACTGGAGGATCTACAAGGAGACAGAGAAACGCACCAAGGAGTTAGCAGGGTTACAGGCCTCGGGCAGCAAAGCTGAGGCAGCACGCTTCATTCGCCAAACTGGTAGCTCCAGAAGCTGCAGCAGCTATGAGCTGCAGCAGCAGAGTATGAAGCGCTCTACCAGAAGGAAATATGGCCGATGCCACTTCTGGCTTACAACAAAGAGCTGGAAACCCAGCCAGGATCAGGGGGACCAGGAGCACAGCAGCAGCGATAGCTGGAACAACAATGACGCCGCTGCTTCTCTTGAAAACTCTGCCTCCTCTGATGAAGAAGACATTGCCATGGAAACGAGAGCCATTTATTCTATTGTGCTGAAGCTTCCCGGTCACAGCACCATCCTCAACTCCACTAAACTACCCTCATCTGAAGACTTGAATGGGTCAGGGGACGACTTGCAGACGTCCAACATGGGGTCAAAGGAGAGGAAACCTAAAAGGTTGCACTCTCAGAAAAGTGTGGAGGACGGAGGAAACTTTCACAAGAACTTTTCTAAGCTTCCAGTTCAGCCAGGATCAGCAGTAGAGGCAGCCAAGGTTTCCGGCAACATTCCATCAGCGGCTAAGACATCCACAGCCCTGCCTTTATCCTTCAAGGAAGCAACCCTGGCCAAAAAGTTTGCCTTGAAGACCAGAAGTCAGATCACCAAGCGAAAACGAATGTCACTTATCAAAGAAAAGAAAGCAGCACAGACGCTCAGTGCTATTTTGTTTGCCTTCATCATCACCTGGACACCATACAACATCATGGTTCTGGTGAACACCTTTTGTGATAGCTGTATCCCCAAAACATTTTGGAATCTGGGGTACTGGCTTTGTTACATCAATAGCACAGTGAACCCTATGTGCTATGCATTGTGTAACAAAACATTCAGAACCACTTTCAAGATGTTACTGCTGTGCCAGTGTGACAAACGGAAACGACGCAAACAGCAGTATCAGCAGAGGCAGTCAGTCATTTTTCATAAGCGGATCCCCCAGGAGGCTTCATAGAATAGTATTTTTAACAAACAAAAAACAAACTATCAAAGGGCATGTGGGAGGGAGAGTGGTTCCAGGGTGCTGACACAAACGTTTCATCATCAAGATGTGAGAGCAGCTGCCAGGTTTATGTATCCTTTTAATAAATCCAGTTTAATATTAAAATCAAATCTGCATTAAGCAAAAACAAACAGACTTCAAGGTTTTTTATTAAGGAAATGAAAGACTAAATAAAGTTTTCCTACAAAATTACAAGAAGCTGTAGAGCAATTATGAACCCGTTACTGATCAGCCCAGTTTTTTGGTTGTAATCAACTCTGGGATCTCAGGTAAGCACATCTAGCTAGTCCAGTTCCAGCTGTTTCCAAGGAATCAACAGGTTTCAATTCAAGTCACATATGGATACAGCAAGCTAGTTAAACATTGTTATGAAATTATTTAAAACACTGTATAGGTTGCAAAACTGCTTCTTGTTGTCCCAGTAAAGCTTCTTGTCTCCTCTTTTGGTGTGATTCTCCTCGTAGCCCTGATTCTTGAACCTTACGGAGTATCTATTTGTGCAGCTCACGTTATGTGTGTGTGTGAATGCACAAGTTACACTCACACTCCACCGTTTATATATATAAATATACCAGGAAAGAATTGATCTATCAATCTAAATTCTTACATGGGTCCCTATCATTGTGGTATGTGAGTGAAATATATGATTTGACAAATTAGTCTGTAAATGTAAATTTATTTTGTTATTTGCAAATTGAAATTCTAGTGTATATTTGAAACATAAAATACACACCATTTAAAAAGAGGTAAATAAGTGCAACCTGTGAGCCAAATGCAATCCACAGATTATTGCTATGGGACATATGCCAACCTAACCTTTAATACAGAGATGCAGCCAGATAAAATTCTGTATGTATGCAGTACCGTATTTCAGTCCAAGTGATAATGCCTCCTCAGAAGCATTGGCTACTGAGCTCAAAATTGAGCATACAATTCTGGAATCTGTAGTCTCTGCAAGCTGCATGTCTGTACTAAAAGTGATGAAAGTTGAAAAAGTCTGCATTTTATGCAAATAGAACTTTCACAGACTGCCACTGTGGCCTTCAGTTGCAAAAGGCTTGTGTAGAAGAAATCCTTAATTGTTTTGAACCTGAAGGACACTTACTCGAAAACATTTCTTTTTCACAATCTGTTTGAAAAGCATAGTGGATATCACCAACTTGCAAGCTGGCACTTTCTGATAAAGAAAACAAAAAGGGGCTTTAATATTTATAATTTAGACATGGCCAATATTTCCTGGTATTTATGATGTGGTCTGCACCAAACATAGTGTGCTTTATAAAAGTCAGAGATCCCCTGAGGAAAGTACTGTACTTTTAAGAATTGTTCTAAATCTTATTTAGTTATATGTTGAAAGATAATTTGATACTAGCCTTTGAACTGACCAAAACAATTTTTCCCGACACTCATATTTTGCTGAAAATAATAATAAAACAAAAAACAAAACAAACAAACAAAAAACCCCAACAAATTTCCTTTATAAAGAGGCATCAGTGTTGTGAACACAGAACTGGTATAAAAGCTGCTTTTGTATTCTGTGTGAGATGGTGTTTACAGATGATTTTGACAGCAGTGGAAGTATATTAAATGGTGTCTGTGTATCTGAACTATTTAATTTTGTGTTATGTTTATATGAAGAAATATTTATACAGACTTCACCAAATGTTTTATTTAATGTTGATAAATATTGCTCTTCAGTCTTCAACTGTAGTGTCCTTTTAAAGTGATTCATAAAGGTCCGCTTGAGCAATGAATACAGTATACTGAGCTTTCATGTCACTAAAACAAATATTCATACACATAACATTCATAGTTTTTTATTGTTTTTGTGGTATGAGTTATATTAAATGTCTATCTTAAACAAAGTTTGTAGCCTATGCTCTAGGTCTAGTGATGAGAAAAAAGTAGGTCTTGAGCTGTAGATCAGTCACATTTCAAGGTGGAGAAACCCATAATTTACTGATCAGTTTTGTTTGCCACATACAACCAAAGACTTACAGGGAGCCACCAAACTCTTTCCTAAGCTGCACAGAAAATTACAGAGCTTTATTTTACAGAACTGTGCAGTAACGAAGCGCATATCTGCAGTACATTTCATTACTCAAGTTGACCTTCTAACTAATGTTTGAACAGTTATAGATATATATAGATATATACATATTGCCATCTTATTATATTCTGATAATTAGAGTAGTGCAGTGCCCTCTAATTCATGAAGTATGAGGGCAAGTAAGGAAGCCAGAGTTCAGCAAGAGACTCTATTATATAATGCTATTGATTTTACTATGGAAAATTATTTTTCTACCAAAGTTAAGCTTCTTCTGAAAAGCAACTGTCACTATTGTTTACATGATAGGAAGAGTTAAAACTCTTGGATTGTTTTCGGAGAAAAAAATAAACAATTTGACGTGTGAACAGGCTTGAAAATGTTATTTTACAGACATAATACATTATGTGTTTATCCACATACTAGAAAAGATTAATTTAGTTATATATTTACTTAAAGTAACATGCACTATAAAATATTCAAAATTTGGCTGCATTGCAAATACAATTCTAAACAAAGGGAAATCAGATTAATATTTCATGTGTGTCTATCTGTTTGCACTATATATAGACATATATAATGCACAAACATTATATATACATGCACAAAGACATATATATGTGTAAGAAAGGTGCAATACAAATGGATACAATCTGCCACAGCATTTCTTTTCACAATTAAAAAGCAAGTAATGGCTCACATGTGATGGAGGAAAGTGGAGTCGCAAACATTGTAAAACTGTCAGTATGAGTGCAGTCGTGTAACCTTTCTTACATCAACACGTGGCTTCAGTGGGCCTACTCATAGATCCAGTCCTGCTCCTGTTAATTTTAGTGGTACAGGATTGGACCCCATTAGAGCAGATTAATGAAGTTTAAGATTACTGGAGCATCGAGAGTAAATTTTGCCGGGTGGCACCAAAAGGGTATAAAATGGCAGACATTGTAAACCCCTTTCTGAGACAACAGCACATACAGCATCATGTGGCTTTTATATGTGCTAAGGTTGTATAAATTATTTATGTGACATAAATTTGATTATGACTTTAACCTCAGAGGCTGTGAAAAATAAACTAATATCTGACTCAATGGACTGGTGGCAGGCATAACTGCAGCAAACACTTACATTTTTCAATGGCATGATATAACTTCTTGTCGCCGCTATAGGGCAAAATGAAATTGCAACTCTACTTATCTCTGACCTAAATCTAAAGGAATACATGAATGCTCTGAGTCTCAAAGGCGCTGTGCATCTGCAGTTTCCATTGACTTCAGTGGGATTTGTGGCCTCTAAGTATTCTGAAGAATCAGGTCATATAAGGGGAACCAGCCATGTTGTGGAAAACTAGCATAGCCACACAGATGTGCTGAAGAAGTTGCTCCCCTTCATCTATTAGCTTGCTAAAATCTTCAACTTTATTTTTTCTTTATAAGTAACTAACTGTATTTTCTTACTGTACTGTAAGAAGGGCCCATGAAACATTTGGGCCATTCTCAACCTTGTGCCTATAATAAATGAACACATGAATCCAAGTACACTCAGTTCTCCTGTACAGGATGCAAACATCAAAACAAAAAAGAAATCTATTTGTATCTTTCCCTGGTTGGCAAGGTCAGTAAGTTTAAATATGTACACACAAATACACCACATACACTCATAGTGGGCATAGCTGTGTGCTATAATGCTCATCTATGTCATAAATTGCATTTATCATGCACCCTTGGCACCTCACCATACATGGACCAATAATCTCATGAAGAGTGATTGAAAAGACTCAAAGTCAGGGACTGCTTTCCTTAGAGAGGAGACAATAAGAGGGGACATGATCGAAACATACAAACAGGGCCGGTGCAAGGAAGTTTCGCGCCCTAGGCGAAACTTCCACCTTGCGCTCCCCCCCAAGCCCTGTGGCAGCTCCCTGCCCCCCTCCCCGCCCTGAGGCACCCCCCCCTTGCAGCAGCTCCCACCCCTGCCCTGAGGCGCCCTCCCCCACGGCAGCTCCCCCCCCTGGGGAGCCGTGCGGCAGCTCCCCACCCCAGCTCACCTCTGCTCCGCCTCCTCCCCGAGCACGCCGCCCCCGCTCTAATTCTCCTCCCATCCCAGGCTTGCGGCACCAAACAGCTGATTGGCGCTGCAAGCCTGGGAGGCGGGAGAAGTGGAGAGGCGACCGCACGCTCGGGGAGGGGGCATAGGAACGCTGTAAAAAAAATGGGGGGGCACTGCTTTTTGGCGCCCCCAAATCTTGGCGCCCTAGGCAACCGCCTAGTTTGCCTAAATGGTAGCACCGGCCCTGCATACAAAATAATTTAACAGTATAAAGCTGATAAATCAGACACTTCTGTTCTCTGTATCTCATAACAAAGGGACACTCAATGAAAGTGAAAGGGGACAAATGCACAAGTAATAACAGGAAATACATTTTCATGAAACACATAATTAGACTGTGGAACATGTTGCCACAGGACACCGTTGAGGCTGAGAGCTTAGCAAGATTTATATTAACATTTATGTCTTCCCCATGTGACACATTCCACTTGCTTCTAGCCCTGGAAGGTCCTAAGATATTCAGCTTGGAAGTTATGGCCTTTTTGTGTGTGTGGATAGAAGAGCTATTGTAGTAATTTGTGGACGTGCTTCAAATGTTGTGTTTTTTTGTTTTTTAGTAGTGAATATTTGAAGTTGTTCAGTGGCTGGAATTTTTAGAATTAGTCTTGGTAGAGATGGATTAGAAGATAGAGTCCAGCAGGTGGACCTGTGGTTACAGGATCAGACTCCTGAGTCATTTTGGGACCCATGTGTAAATCTGTGGTAGAGATCATCCTCAAATCAAGGGATCACCGATGACAGATGCCACAGTTAATGGTGCAAGATAAATGCTCTTTAGTACATGGCTATCACCAGCATGTATGTGTATACACACATCTATACAGAGCATTAATATCTGTGCTGTGGATTTATATATAAAATTATACTGAAAAGGTCAGCCAAAAAAGGAAGTTTACTTTGATACCTCATGAACTATAACCTGACAGCAGAACTGTTTACTTTTATTCTTTCACTTAGCTTGATAGAGAAGTTTCCTAGTCTTTCCGCAGCGCACAGTCTCAAAGTGGATTCTCTTTTCCTCTGAAAATGGGGTTTTATGTGTGTTATGCAGGCTCTTTGGGCTTTTCAGATATCTAAAGATAGAAACCATGTCCCCGATTTCACCCATTCAGGTCTCGCACCCATTTTACACTAGGTTTAACTTCATTGACTCTACCAGAGATACTCCAGATTTCCACCAGTGTGAGATCAGAATTAAGCCATGTATGTCTAAGAGCAGATTCTGTCTCGGAGGGGATAGGTGAAATAGGAGTTGACTACATATGGGCTGGGCACCCATTACAGCCCTGATCCTACAAGCTGCTCTTTATAACCAAATTCCTGCATGCATATGGGCTCCTTACAGCTTTAATAGGACTCACTGAGTGCAAGCGTCCATCCATGTGAACCAGCCTGCAGGTTCAGAGTCTGTTGGGGAGCTGTACATCATTGCAATAGTATTAGTTTTAGATAACAGGTGTAGAGGTTATCTCAGCTTTACTGGGTTTATCCATAGTCTCAACATAAGAAAAAAAGTGTGTGGGGAATCTTCTGATCTTCACACTCTGCTGTATGAAATCACACTGTCATTTGCTGGCCTCATGGAGAGAGTTATGCACACTTTGAAAACCTTGCTTGCTTGCCTGTTCAAAGAAGCATAAGGTGTGAGTCCAGATCATTCATCTTTTTCTTTAACACAATAAAACCTTCACTAGTTTAACAGGGTTGTATGATTCAGGCTTCAGAGAAAGCTTATGACAGTGGTGATAAAAACATTCAGCTCATTTGCAGTATGGAGACCTAACATGCTTCTAAAGGGGTGAAGCTATACAGTTTATTTAACTTGGCAGAAATCTTGGAAAATAAACAAATGGTAGACGTTTTTATAGAAGCTCAAATTCTTCTCATGCATAAGGGTGAATAAACACATGTAAAGCAGTGCCCAAATAAGTTCACTATATGATTGGCTTTGTAAGCCAAGCTCCTCCATCATTAACTATGACATACATGTAAGAGATGGATGCCCAGGTCAAGCCTTTTTGATCTGGTCCTTTGAGTAGAACTGACGTTTTGCCCAAATGTAGGATTTCAGGATCAGGCCCAGTTTTTGCAAAATGAACAAGGACAAACTAATGTACAAGGACAAACTTTAGGGGAAAAGTTATTTTATTTCAGCATTTAAGAGGAAAGAGTAAAAATTGGAAAATTGATATGTAGACGTAAATGGCCTTGTCTCTTAAAATTTTTTATGCATCACCCTTATCTTCAAAGAAACTGACATAGAAGTGCTAGGAATAGTGGGTCAGAAATGCAGCCCTCTTGGGCAGGTCATATATTGATTTATCATCATGTGGGGCTAAAGCTTCCAGTCTTGAAGACAATGGGATTTTGGATAGTCCAAAAATCACTTCTGATTCACTATAGATGGTATAAACAATTGCCACCTACTGTAGAATTGGTTAGCCTAACCTGCTCTGCTGGGCCTGTATGCAGAATATTCTCTCTGTCATTCTGCCTGTATGTGCAGATATATAGCCACTAATGTCAACGAAGGTCCTTTTAGAAACGCTATCAAAGCAGTACAGCTACATAGGGTATTTTGCCCACAGGTACTGTCAACATCTCATAAGGTTGGTGCACACATATGTTGGTCACCACCTTGAAAATTGAAATTGTATCATTAGAAAAGCACATTGCATACTCCATAGAACTTTCAATTTTTACATGTTGCTACGACGTCATTTGCAAGAGAATTGAGATTATTAGATGACTAGTCTTCTTTGTGCACTATTTATGCAATATGTGAGCTGATCTCTACAGTATCATAGAGGAGTTAAATTGAAAGCTAGATTTGCTTATTCATACCTGTTCCCCGAAACTATGATTTACCCAGGGCCGGCTCCAGGCACCAGCTTGGCAAGCAGGTGCTTGGGGCGGCCACTCCGGAGAGGGGCAGCACGTCCAGCTATTCGGCGGCAATTCGGCGGACGGTCCCTCACTCCCGCTCGGAGCGAAGGACCTCCCGCCGAATTGCCGCTGCAGATCGCTTTTTTGTTTGTTTGTTTGTTTTGGCTGCTTGGGGCGGCCAAAACCCTGGAGCCAGCCCTGGTTTTACCATACATATTGGGACAGACCTCAGAAAACATCAAACATAGAAGGAAATAAAATAGCTATGCAAAATTTAAAGATTTAAAAAGAAAAATTGTATTTTTTTTTTTGGTTTGTTTGTTTGTTTTAAACCCTAATATACCACTAATGAAATTTAGTAAAAATCAAGCAGATTTTTAACTCAGAGAAAATATTACTGTACTACAAAGCTTTGGAGCTACAGTCAGTCAAAGTTATTAGAAGTCAGTAAGGGAGGCAGAATGTCACAAAAAGTGTCCACGAATTTATAAATGTTTACTTTGCCTGTTTTATTCTTAACTGAATTTCACCTACTCAGATGTTGGCAGTAGCTCAACTGCCTCTCTTTATTGGCTAGTCATAAAGCTAGCAGGCAAAACAGGTTTTCCCTCCCCCTTCTCAAACACTTACCTGAACCTAAAATTGCCAACTTTTGTCTAAATCTGAATTAGAACCGTTCTTCCATTGCTTTTGAGGTGCTGTGACAGTTGTGTGCATTTTGGAATTCAGGAGGCACTTTGGTCTCAGGACTGTGGTTGTGAAATGGAATCTTACACCTTTTGCTCCCAGATAGATATGCTGGATATTCTGTTAATAGCAACAAAGCTAGAACTGATGACATTACAGGAATTTGATGAACATATTCAGTGTCCCCGATATGTTTTTAAATTCTTAAAATCGGAGATGCTTCCCTGTTATACTTATGACTGTGGATCAAAACAGGCTCTACAGACAATAATCTAAATCTACATTTGTCTGTGTAAATAAAACTTATTGTAAGATTTGAATATTTAAAATAAGTTTACATCCTTCAGATTCTTTTTTTCTATGGCATGCCTGAGAAAGATTTTGAATTACATGGACACAGAAGGATAAGTGAGAGTCTCTGAAGTAGGATCCACAACCACGTTTTAAAACTCAGCCTAAGACATTAGAGATACAAGAAATTAATTTAAATCTGCAGAATTAAGTCCACTATTGAATAAGAGGAGATGCTTCCATAAGCAAGAATGTCCTTTTAAAAATGGCATGAAGTATTTTAAGACCTTAAGCACATGCTTAATTTTAGGCATGTGCATAATTCCCTTGCCTTCCATAGGACTATACATGTGCTCACAGTTAAACACATGGTTAAACAGTTTGCTGAATCAGGATCAGAGTGCTTAGCACCATTCAGAATCAAGCCCAAAAAGGCTTGATCCAATTCCCATTGAAGTCAGCAAGGGAGGGATCATGCCATATGTTGCTTTTGTCTGGAGTAATTAAGCATCCTGATGGCTTCATTCATAAATGTGGGTCTGTATTTTAACTGCTTGATGAATCCACTTGTTTGGAGATTTCTTCAGCCAGCAGCTGTGGGTCTGAAATAAACGGCACTAGGCAGATGAAAAATAATTCAGGAGGCTGTGAAACTGATACAGCCCTGTATCTATTGCCTATTAGCAGAAGTATTTGTCTATTAACAAGCACCTTCCCTGTCCCATATATAAAGTGTGTGTGTGTGTATGTACGTATGTGTACACACACAATGTTTTTAAACATTGACCATGTTTGTTTTTGCTATGATGCTTAACTGCAGAAGAATTGATCTGGCAGTTAAATAATGCACTGCCTTACTGTATGTCTAAGGTAAATGTTATAATAAAAAGAATCCCAGTTCACATTGAACACATTTTAAAAACAATAACACATATCAGTGGAAGACTAGAGATAATCAAGATTATTTACAGTTATTTGCCTCCGTGGTAATGTTTCAGAGGAACTCTGCCTCTTCTAGCTAGTAAAAACAGCAACAACATGAAAAGGTTGACTATGCAGGACCTGGGCATTTTCTGAGATACTTATTACACAAAAGTACTCCATGTTCCCCTTGAAATCAGTGGTAGTTCACTAATCTGTGGAGAGAGGTTGGGTGCTGAATTAACAGTAAAATGATGATGCAGCCTCCAAAGATAAAGTGCATTGCCAGCAATCCACAATTCTCCAGGGTTTTAAATACTCAACGTGGAGCTAGCGTGCACATCAGCTAGCGTGAATTGTCATAGCTCCATTGACTGTGCCCCAAACTGAGGATCGCTCCCCCTGACGAGTGCTGTAGAGACCTGGCTTGCTCCTAATTGTCACAGAGGAACATTGCTCTCACAACAGATTTTTCTCCTGCCAAGTTATTTTAATTGCTACTATTTTTTTAACCCCACACTGAAATCTGATTAGGTGGCACCTTCCCTGGTGGAATTTTTCTAGCTGAAACATTGTAATCTACAAACTGCATTTACCCTGAATAGCCCTTATAACAATAGCATTAATAAAAGCTGATAATTTCATTTCTTTCATTGCTGCTCACAGCACTGCTTGCTTGTTAAGATAAAAAATGAATGATTTGATATTAAACTCATATCTGATTGTACTATACATTGTGTGCTATGCAGTTGTTGATGTAAGATTTACATAACTGCTAGGTGTTGTTTCAGCATTTGAAATGTATTTCCGCTTTCTCTTTTCCTCTCTAAAGCTGAGAGCAGATATAGAATACAGACTGAGCAATTAGGAAATATGAAACTGTTTTGTATCAAAGTAATTTTAGGCTGCAAGAGTTGTAAACAATCTTGAAAAGTACATTAGAAGTTAAGAGTCAAAGATTAAAATCTTCACCATGTAGATCCCGCTTTCATACATTTTGGGGGAAACCTCTTCCTCCCCCACCCCCTTCTAGGATCAGTCTGTAGAAGTAGCTCTGTACTGATGTCCATTTGCATGCTACAACACAACTTTAGCTGCTAGAACTTCACTTCATGAAACTCTTTTGTTTCCCCAATGAATTCCACAGGTTGTACAGATACTCTACCCTTGGTTGAGAGTGCCAGCCAGTTTGGGGGGCGGATCTAAACTCCCACTAACTGCAATAGACCTCTGAAGTGCAAATTTTTACCACTGACCCACTGAGTGAATGCTGCCAGACATTCCCCTCACCACAGCTTGTGATTGAATATGTGGCAGTAAATTGTTCAGTCAGTGCTTTCCAACTTGCAATCATTAATCTGAAATGTTAAGAGTTTGGTATTGTTCTCTCTCCTTTGCTTCTCTCCCAGACTATATAGCATACAGCAGAGCCATACACCTGTCATCAAAGCAGTCTGGTGAGAAGATAAAAATAAACCACTGTGAGTTGTAGATCATGTTACAATCATCATCATCCTCACTCGCTCCAGAGGGCAATGTATACATAGAGCAAAACCTACATTGAAAATCATACTCAATTGAATTATAAACTCTCACATCATCCATTATTCCCATTAAAGTTGGAAAATAATGGATATAAGAGACTGCTCAACCCTGCTCCCTTGACAAATTGCCACTCACTTAGCTGATGCATGTATGCCTGAATTTGTCAAAGGAGGTATTTTTGGGTGCCTCTATACTATTCTGAGAGAGGCTAAAGTTAATTCACACAGAAATATTATTGGCTTTTTTTTTTCACCACCAACTCCCAATGCCAAGTTTAATGCTGTCACTTCTGACTGTACTAGAGTCTTCCTGTATTTTGGACTATTGATTAATCTTCCCTCACATGTGCCAGTTTGTTCAAACGTCTTCCTTTCTCTTTATTTCCTCCACAATGGCTTGTAAATCTATAAGCTTCAGCCCTTTACCACAGCATATTGAGATTTAGACACTATTTGCTGCATACAGTCTCTCTTCGAGTCAAATTGGACCCTTAACTTGTTGAGCTACCACACAGCTACATACTAGATTTTAGCCAGTGCTCTTTAATCTTAATAAAATTTAATAAAAGTAAGCACATGACTAAAATATTGAGGCATTAAAAATTGCCCATTTGTATTATTTCCCATCATTTAAAGCAGTTTTAGCAAATATATTTTTCTATTAGGAGCAAATGCTTCAAAATGGATGGTCATGACTAGCTATGTATCTTATAATGAGATCTAATACAAAACAGATACTTTATTAAATAATGTTAACTAATTCATCTTGGCTGAATAGACTTAAGTTAGCTGTTAATCCCACTCAAAACTCTCATTAACATCAATAGGTGTTCAGGCAGGACCAGCTCAATTAGTCTATCCTTAGAGGAAGGGTAAATAATACTTGGATTTTGTATTTCCAGTTAAAAAAATGAGTCAAGTTCCCTCAAGTGTTAACCCTCAAAACCTGTTCTGTGCCCTCAGGGAATCTCCTTTCATTACTCCAGTGCAGTAAAACAGCATACAGCAGCACAAATTTCACTCATACAGTATATAGATGTATAAGACTAAACAGTGAAAACACATATTGTAAATGATGTGATGGAGTGAAATTGTATATATATATATTTCAAGTCTTCAGAATAGTTGAAGTTTTAACTTATTTCAAGTTTTTAAGTTGAAATCTATTCATATTTGGAAATTTTGTACAAGCTTGTAAAGTTAAATACTATGTCACCTGTAATTTATTTTGTTGCCATATATTGACACATGCTCATTTATATATGAAGTGTATTGTTTATCAATTGCTTCTAAGGCAGCAATAAAAACATGAAAATTGTTCTCATTTTCCTGTCACAGATGTGTCACCTTATATCATTGGGCCCGACATTGCTGACTGTAGAAGAAAATCTTCGTTTTTTTCTGTTTTGTTTCTTTTTAAGAAACAAATTGAGTTGGTGTTTTTAAAGGCATGTTCTCTTAGTCAAATAAGTGGCCCAGTCTTGCTTCCATTATAGATACTGGGACCTATGCCAACAACTCCAAAGGAAGCATGATTGTACCCTAGCTCACTTGTACATCACCCTGTTTTCCTGACTCTTAAAAAACAATCTCAGAGAATTTGGGCCTAGAGAGTAACTTTGCCAACGGTCCTGAGCGGTGGGTGGGAGCACTTAGCTGCATGGCCCCTGGAGAAGTGCAAATAACAGCTTTTTTCAGGGTTCACTCAAGACAAATTAAAAAAAAAAGTGAACCAAAAATTTAAAAAAAAAAATTCAAATGGAACAAAATGTTTCATTTTTGATTATTTTAACCTGCTAAATTTTTGTTGAAGAACTGAAGTAAATTTCAAAACAATAAATTGTTTTGACTCAAGAAATCAAAATGTTTCATTTCAAAAATAGCAGAAAAAAGGATTTCATTTTTTTTTTTTTTGCGGGTGGGGGGAGGTTGTAAGGGTTTCTTAGCTGACCAAAACAATTGGAGCAATTCACCGAGGTTGACCTGCATCTGCATTTTTTTGGTGAATTTTTTTTTCAACCCAATCATTTTGCCCAGCCCTCCCCTAGAAGCAAGCCAGAGAATGAAGTGACACTCTTATACCACTTCTACACGTGGAGCTGGGGAGTGAGAGTCTACATGGCACCCAGGCTAGTTCTGTTGGAGCTAGTGTGCTACAAAAGGTAATATAGCTGGTGTAGGCTCAGGCTAGCCATCCAAGTACATACCCAGGGGGTTGGGGCAGGTATGTACTTGGGGGCAGCTAGCGCAAGCCACTGCACATGCTACACCGCTATATGGGCGGAGCTAGTGCAAGTATGTGTACACAAGCTGTGAATCTCTTAATTTGCAGCTCTAAGTGCTGACATTGCCATAGAGACTCAGTTCCTCCCCTCCCTCCCACTTACTTCGGGGAAGAAGTAACTTATTTCAACCCTTTTTTGAGGCGCAGCTTACTATCCCTCCTAGGGTGACCAGACAGCAAGTGTGAAAAATCAGGACGGGGGTGGGGGGTAATAGGAGCCTATATAAGAAAAAGACCCAAAAATCGGGACTGTCCCTATACAATCAGGACATCAGGTCACCCTAATCCCTCCCCTGTTTTACACAGCAACTCTGACTGGTGATCAGGGGTGCAGCCGGGACCCTTCCCACTCCCCACCCACTTGCTTGCAGTGGGGAAAATCAGGTGCTTGGTCCCTGCTCTCCCCTCCAAGCAGTGAGAGTCATAGACCTGGTCCACACTATGCAACTTCAGCTACGAGAATAGCGTAGCTGAAGTCAACGTATCTTAGGTCAACTTACCTCGCGTCCTCACAGCGCGGGGTCGACTGCCGCCGCTCCCCCATCGACTCCGCTTCCGCCTCTCGCCGCGGTGGAGTACAGGAGTTGATGGCAGAGCAATCGGGGATCAATTTTTTGCGTCAACACTAGATGCAATAAATCGATCCCCGATAGATCGATCACTACCCGCCGATCGGGTAGACGTATCCATAGTCAGAGCAGGGCCAATTCGGGGAGTAAAAGCTGAGTAAGGGTGTCATGATCTAGTCCTAAATAGAGCTGGGCACATTTTTTTCAGTGAATAGTAAATTTACCAATAATGCAGTTTCAAGGCAACAGAAATGATTCCTAAATTTGGCTCAATGTAGCCAATAGCTTTGGCTGAATAAAAATAAGGATTTTTTTTAATGTCAAAATGGTTTCTTTGGACATTTTTGAAATGAACCATTCTGACATTTTGTTTAGAAACAAACTCTTTTTTCTAAAGGTCATTTTGTTCAACCCAAATGAAATGCTGTGTGTTTTAGGTTCAGCAGGAAAAAAAATGAAAAAATAAGTTTGGGTTTGAAAGGAAACATTTTTTTTTCATTGTGGCCACCGAACCAAAAAAAAAAAAAAAAAAAAAAAATCAATTGTTTGCTCAGGTTTAGTCCTAAATATTTATTAAGCTATTTAAAGATAACAGGCCAAATCCTGCTATCCTTTCTTCCTCATTGACTTCAGTTGGAAGATTGGTTTGGGCAGCATTTGGTGCAATATACATATACAACATGTGCAAAAACGATGTTAAAAGATTATTAAGGTTGCAAGCTCAAACAGGAGTGGAAAAAAACAGAATGTGATCAAATAATTAAAGTCTGTCCCCTAATGCATATACACAGGATGGTTGAGTGACAGTTGCTCTGGCAACCTTAATTCTGGTATTTCCTAACATTTGAGTGCTTGACCTTAATAGTTTTATTTTACTGTAGGATGATGGGAGCGTGTATAATTTCCTAGGTTTATTAAACAAAACACTGAAAACACAGAAATTCCACGATGTGGCATCTTGTTGAGACCCACATGGTTCATCAGCAGGGTTGAAACCTCTAGATCCACTGCACAGACCTATGCCAGTTGAGCTGATGGAGTGACTGATAATAATAGGTTATCACATCTTATATGGAACATCACTAGACAGGGAATGAAACACTTTGCCAAGGAATAGTCAGAGTCGGGGATTGTGGATTCTATACCAGGCTCTGAAGGGAAGTGAGATCTAATGGACACAGACTCTTCTTTCTGTTTCTCCCAATCTTGACCCCTTCCAGTCCTTTCCCTCCAATCTGTCCCCATCCTAATCTCTTTCCCACTCCTGATTCACTTTTCAGGCTTCTCAGCTCAGTCCCAGTCTCCTTGCCCTGCCAATCTGTGTCTCCACTTCAGTGCTCCCCATCCCAGTCCCAGTCCTCCCAGTACTCTTAGTTCCATTATTCCCTTCCACTTCCAGTCCAGTGTGCTTGCCAAGACACTTCCAGTTCCCTCCCCATCTTCCACTCCTTGTCATCAGTCTCCTTGCTCAGCCAGTCCCAGTTCCCTCCTCCCAGCTCCTCACCTGAACTGTCTCTTCTTCCTCCTCACGTCCTTCTCCCCACCATATTGGTTGCCAGTGCCCAGCCTGTCCTAATGTCCAGCCTGTCCTAATGTCCAACTCCCAATCCAGTTTCCCATCCCCACTCTCTCTCTCTCTGCCAGCCGCTAGTCCCAGGCTCCTGACTACATCCATGACTGCTTGTCCCAATCTACTCTCCTTCCTCTCCCACCCCCCAAAAGATGTCCTGCGGTTGTGCTAACTGGTTAACAGTTTCTTCCTCCATGCTACCTGGGTGTGATTAAGAGAGTCACTGAGAGCACAGGCCAGACCAGACCAGATGGTTCTTAAATTCCTATGCCCAGACCCATAACTGGCCTAATCCAAAGTGGTGAGGAACTGGAATTGTAGGAAAAGTCCTGCTCAACCCTCGGCTGGAGCATGCTCAATGAGGACAGAATCTTCTGAGATTTTATCTGTGAAACTCTAGCAAGTCTCTTCTGAGCAGGTGTGATCTGTGATTTTTCAAAGGTTTATAACTTGACCATATTTTGGTGGATATTTTCAGGGCTGGCAAGAGAACATCTCTAACCCCCTCCCCCCCCGCCCCCGCAAAATTTAAAGTACACTTCAAAACTATGACGATTCTTGAGCTTTTTGAAGAAGAGGTCACCAGATTTTTTTTTTAAACATGGGCAATTGAAAACAAGCTCTTATAATGGGAAATCTCAGTCAACTTTTAATGATGGGTGGTTCTACCAGCCCTGCCTATAATCAAACATCAAAGCAGAGCCTCAAATGCCTCTATATGTAAAAATAATGCAGTTTGTTCAATAGCAGGATGCCGGCAAAGATTAATTTCATGAGGTGGTTTGCTGCTTGAGTCAGTCTGCCATTTGAGTTAAAGCTGAAGGTTTGTTCAATGTGTAGACATTTCAATACTCTGAAAACAAAGGCCATTCTATCTAATCCCTAACTATGGGCCAGATTGTGCTATTCTTACTAATGCCTTACTCCACAAGGTATCCTTTTGCAGTCTATATACCAGGTTGTGGACTAAGGTATTACTTACTTTGAGTAAGGGTATCACAATAGGCATGCCACATTCATCATTGTGCAGAGCCCATCTGAATTATATGTAACTCAAAGGCATGGCTCTAGTGCTTTTTACTGTCATGTGGTGATTTGCACATGACACCAGAAAAGTAATTTAGCAATTGACTCTGTGTTTAAAAGCCTTCAACTACAAACACTAGGCACTTGCATTCTCTTTGCTATTTTTACAATAGCATTACATATTACACCAAAAGGTCTGTTGATGACTGCACCAAAAGGAGAGGTGTGGGTGTTGGTGTGGGTGTGTGTAGAGAGAGAGTAGTGCCTCTGGGTGAATGTGGGTTGGTATTTAGTACTTGAGTTTGGAATGGGAAATGTAACTGCCATGTGTGACATTTCTAGCTCTTGCTGCAGGTGCTTTGCTAGGGATGGGAGGATGGGGAGGTATTTGTTTACTGAATGTCATTCCTCATGTTGGAGCAGCTCTGCCATGATTATGGAGCTGATTTTGTGAGGCACTGAGCATCCTCAACTCCCACTGAATGTCATAGGATCTCTAGATGTATAGCCCTCACAGCACCCTCGTTGGCTTCATTGAAAAAAGCAGCTATAGTGGAGACCAGTACCATGCAATTTTAAGAATCAAGATTCCTGTAAAGTCTGGATGATTCCGCTCCAGGATTAAACAGACTAGGTAACAGACACCGTACTATATGCTGGTACACAATGGACAAAAGAATGTGTTCCTCTACCACAATCCAGAATAAGATTGCGTCTCTTATCTTGTATAATGCATATTCCCTGACCATGGAGTTACAGGCTGATCAAAAGCATCCTCTACCAACCATTCCAGAATGGAATGGAACAATATTCCTTTATCAAGTATCCATGTACCAGTGTTCCAGAATGGGAATACTTCACTTCCCTAATATAGCTCATATCCCATGAGTCATATGCTGACCAAAAACCACTTGTCTCTGTTTTGTTCTTCGTGTTATTTGTAGAAATGGAATCCCCTAAAGTGTTTCTTTAGTTTGCCCTGTTTGCTTTGTGTTAAAAGCTTGGAGAAGTTCCTCTCATATTCGTTTATCCTCAATTTTCTGTACTCCTCATCCACTGCACATATTGATCCAGATGCTTTCCTATCTATTGTATTGCCCGGGAGGCACAAAGGAAGAGAAAATAATTTGAATCTAGACAGCTGAGAATTCTACCAAAATGGTCTCAGTCCGTTGCAAGATTAGCCCCGCCTGCCTCCCAGCAACAGCAGATTAATGCCATCTCCAGAAGGAGGACTCTGAGTGGCAGTCAGGGCCGACGCAACCCATTAGGTGACCTAGGCGGTCGCCCAGGGCGCTAACATTTGGGGGGCGGTGACCACGGCGGCCGGATCTTCGGCCGCCCTGGTCGTCAGCGGTATTTCGGGGGCAGGACCTTCCGCCGCCTCTGTCGGAGGCAGCAGTTCGGGGGCGGGACCTTCCACCGCCTAGGGCAGCAAAAAAGCTGGCGGCACTCCTGGTGGCAGTAGTACTTGTGGGTAGGCTATATCCTGAGTCTCTCATCTGGTTGACAGTGTATTCCTTCTTACTTCAGATCAGAATTCATTAGAGATGGGACTGAGCCAAAACTGTGGCTGGACACCTCAAAACTTTCATAAACTCTAGCTCAAGACCAAACCAAACCCCATAAACAAACATCCCCAACGTTGGCAGCTCAGACTCATATCCAGAAGGAACTGAAAGTGCTTCAGAAAATAAAGCATCTCCGGGCACTTCCTTGAAAATCATAACCTCCAATCATTCTTAAAGGTGAAGTGGTGTCAGATACTTCAATGAGACTCTCAGACAAATTTAGTAAATAACCCAGTAAAGGGTAGCATGTATAACAAAAACTACAGCTACCTCTTTAGCAGCTGTGTGTTTGTACATATGCAAAACACAGGCATAAAATGTGTAACCATAAACCCCTTCTTTCAGCCAGCAGGCTTTGTATCATCAAGACCAAGGGCACCTTTCCACATACAAGGACCCTCATTTTCCCACAATCAGTATGAGTCTGGACCAATGTCCAAGGCCTTCCCACTCATTCTTAGTGTTTTAATTGACCTGGTGCCACTTTTACATTCTAACTCACTTCTGCTTCATTGTACAGATGTTGCTATGTGTTGTTCTTCCAGCATTTATTGGCTGCAGTTAGCTGACATGAAACAGATAACAGTTTGCTTGGACTGCTGCTTATTTTAGTTAGGCTTTTGAATGAGTTCAGCATCTACTGTACATATCTTCATCGCAGACGTTGTTTTTTGTTTGTTTGTTTGTTTTTTCCCAATATCCTCTCTGTAGTACTATAAAGCAAGTACTTGCACCACATTTGGCAGAAAGAAGCAGAAAAATCCATTCCTTTCAATACAACGGGGCAAAAGATTATACAGGCTGCTGTTGGCTTTTCAGACAGACCTGCCCAACAACATGTATTTTTGTCTCTCATCCATTTAGCTTTACGTTGTAAGCTAGAGTCAAAGCAGGAAATGCCTGCAGTTCCTAACAATAGCCAGCCAAATCCAGTTTATACGTTGTTGTTATTCAAGCAAAACTCCCATTTGCTTCAATATGTGTTTTGCCTTAGCAAGGCCTTCAAGATTTGCCCTGTCATATGTCTGTATGGGGCTATACTACCATAATCTGTTGGGTGGTTTTAGGGCTATGAAATGGATATCTTAACCGATATGCACATCTTTAAGAGATTTAAATAGAAGACATTTATCTATGTGAAGAAAGGGATGTCATTTTTCCAAAATGCCCATAGGGGATGTCAATCAGGAGCAGCATTATAGTTCCTCGTATGACACCATCAAACAGGTCCTGCTTAGTTTCAACTGCTTTTTAGTGTTGCAAGGGATTATTCTCCCAATTGTATCCAATTTGAACAAAAATTACCTTAAAGCCTGGTCTGGCTGTACCATGTCACACAAATCAGAAGAGATTTTACAGAGACGAAAGGCCAGTTTTAATCTTTGGATTATTTCAACACCAGACTACAGGAACACTCACTAAAGCCCTTTGGGGTTTATTAATGAATGATGTTATCTACTTATAGTAGGTGACAGGTTTTGGAAAAGAAAGGACGAAATCTAGGCCAAATCTGGACCTACCCTCTGTGACAAGGAAAGGCTCAAAACAGAGTGGAAATATCATGTTTTCATTGTAGCCAAGCCACACAGTCTGCCAGGTTCTTTTGCATTCACATGCACCTCCTTGCACTCAGGGAAAAAAACTCTGACTACAGCAACGCTCTGTGCAAGAGTCCACAAGAGAAAGGGATGGGATGGATCATGTGTGTGATTATGGATCCTTGAACTGTACATCTCCACTGGCCACAAATGACTGTATGGAAAGAACAGTGACCAAGGGCAACTATGTCTGCCCATAATCTGCAGTAGTGACTGTGCAGTGGATATTCACCAGTGAATGCAGACTGAGATGAGGATCCTACTTCTCAGGGTCCCCTCTATGGCTCAGCCCACTGCCAGTTTACTCAGGCTGTGAGCTGCTTACCAGGCTTTTTCCCTGCCAGTAAAAAGATCAGTATTTTCATGGCACTATCAAAAAAAAAAAGTGTCGATGTGTTTCATTTTCCATGCACTTCTGATATTTTCCCATGTTGTGTTTTAAGAAAGTGAATGAGATTCCTAAAAGTAATGCAAGAAAGATAGTTACTATTCCCCCAAATGAATGTTCAACGTGACTTATCCTCCTAATGTTAAGGCTACATTCTGGTCCACTCTGAAACTCTTACAGATTTCAGTCGTTCCTAGGGGTAAATCCTGCCTCTTCTGCTGTGGTTCCAGAGGATGCTCTGGCACTGGGTAGTTGCCCTATGCTCGCTAGGAGGCAGGTTTTTTTGGGAAGCCATGTAGGGTGTGCCACCTTCACATGATACTGAGAACTTAGCAGGAGCACCCTGTGTGCTGTTGGGCAGCTTGGGAGCACAGTAGGATGTGAAGAAAAAGGCCTGTGGGGCACAGTTCTATGGAATATAATAGGGATGAAATCAAGAGGCTACTAGAGAAAACTATTACGGTTCCATAGAAATTGCTCTAAAATTCAACAATAACATATTTTCTGTTTTTTTTTTAAACTTCTTTACAGTATTCGATTTGAAGGGATAACCTTCTGTAGGAAACTCTACAGGGTGGTTCAAAAAGCCCAAACAAATATTATTCTATTACATTGCTAAGGACTTGTCCATAAAGGAGGGGGGTGGAGCAACCACAGATGCTCTGATCCTGTCCCTTTGCAGATGGCCATGTTAGAGGCTGTACAAGCTACTCGAGTCATACAGAGATGTCGCTGCTCCACCACAGCCTGGCTAGGCAGATTCATCCTTCCATCCCTCCCCAGCCCACTGATTTCACCAATGACCAGAAGTTACCTGGGCTAGGTTCCGGGGACAGGATTTAGACCTTAACAAATTGGTCTGATGATATTTAATTACCAATTATCTGTAGTTATAATCAAAATGCTACTTTATAAATACCCAATTCAGATAATATCTAATTGACATCTGTGCTCATTTTTGCTAAATCTACTTCTCTCCCTTTGATTGCATTGTTCTTTATAGAAACAATGGCATCTGATTGCTGCAGATGATTGCACTGTGACATACAGAATCCAATGCCACAGAAAAACAGTCAAGAGTGTAACCTTTTGGCCACAGAATAGATAAGCAGCAAAAATCAAAACAACAAGTTATGGTGAAATTTCTGCACAGTTTCTGCTCTGTCATAAGAATCTTTGAAAACTCTGGGAATACGTTTCCAGGCAATGCCAAAGGCAAGACATTCAAAAGAGTAAAACTTTACTCAGAACTGTATACCTCTAGAAGTTTAAAAGTCTGGAGGGATTCACAAAGCTGTTCTCCAGTTAAAATGATGTAAAAAGTGCAAAATAAAAACATAGCTTGGGCATTACGGTGTAACAAACATAATAGGACAAAGCACCATCAAAGACAGAAATACTCTTCTTGATCTCAAACCAGTAAAGGCACAGATTGAAATTTGCTTTCACGAACAATAGTAGTGTAATTGGAATGTGTCTGAAAAACAATGACTGCCATGTATCACCTGTATAAAATTACCACTTTCAAAGGGAGTAGAGATCATATATTGAACTTTTGGGTATATGTACACTAAGTTCATCCAAAGAGCTTGGAAATGCATCTTTTTCTTAAAAAAAAAAAACATGGATTCTCCAGCACTGAGTAATCATTATTCACAAATCAATGTTCCCAAAATGGCAAATTTGTAACCCTAGATTTTTTTTTTCCAGTTACTGGTTTCACTTCATTAAGACTCTTGACAGGACCGATAAGTGGGGCAAGTTTACCACTTCATATCTAACAACAGTCATTTTCAGATAGCCCAGGCCTATGTTTGTGAGAAAAAGGCTTTGTGAAATCCAGATCTCTGGATCACTGGTTTTTTTTTAAATAAAATTAATATCCAGTAGTTCCGTCCCATCTTTCTGGAAGGGCAATCCTCTCTCTCTTTACTCAGTTTTAACTTAGTCCTTACTCAAGTAAAACTTCCATTGAAATAAATCAGGGAGTTACTTTAGCAAAGACTTCAGCATTTGTCCTTAGAAAATGGTGCGATAGTATCCTGAAAAAATATTTTCTGAACTGCCGCTTCTGTCCTTCAAACATACCCCCACCTCTCCAAGCTCTTCATCGAAAGCAAGCTCCCCACAGATCAGGACTCACCAACTCAAAGCGACAGCAGACCCTGCCAGAACAACAGATGCAAAACCTGCAGCTATATCTCCATTGCTACAGTGATCAATACCACGACACACCTTTCAAAAATCCATGGGTCCTACACACACCTATCACAGCAGGTGGGGTACTAAATGCCCTAATAACAGCTTTGTGAGTGAAATGAGACATACACTATTCTCTTGAATGAACTCACACAGAAAAAAGGCTAAAAGACAAAAATCCATAACACCTGTGGGTGAACACTTTTCACAAAGTGATCACTGTATATCTCACCTCTCAGTCATCATCCTCAAATGAAACCTGCACACCTTCAAAAGATGAACCTGGGAGCTTAAATTCATAACTTTGCTAGACACTGAAAATCATGGACTCACTAGAGACACTAGATTTATAGCTTATTACAACAACGTGTAACCCACTAAGTGCCCCCCCTCTCCCAAGCTTTTTTTCTCCTTTCCCCCCTGTGACTGGAGAAGTGATAACTGGCCACTTCACCCTGATTGGTTCCTTGAAATGTGTGAAAAGAACAGGAGTACTTGTGGCACCTTAGAGACTAACAAATTTATTAGAGCATAAGCTTTCGTGGGCTACAGCCCACTTCTTCGGATGCATAGCCCACGAAAGCTTATGCTCTAATAAATTTGTTAGTCTCTAAGGTGCCACAAGTACTCCTGTTCTTTTTGCGGATACAGACTAACACGGCTGCTACTCTGAAATCTGTCATATTGAAATGTGTGTTAACTACTTTTGCTAAACAATCTGTTCCACCTTGTATTGAGCTATAACACTCTGAGTACATTTCCCAGACCTGAAGAAGAGCTCTGTGTAAGCTTGAAAGCTTGTCTCTCGCACCGACCGAAGTTGATCCAATAAAAGCTATTACTTCACCCATCTTGTCTCTCTAAGTTCAACACCACTCCAAACAGTATTGATGTTGACAGTTTCAAGAGAAAAAAAGCAGGTGTGTGTGTGTGTGCATGCGCGTGAGCATAGAAAGAGCTGCAGTTTGCTGTATACAAGATGTTATTTCTTTATGAGCGCTAAAAAACTTTCCCAAAGCATTGGCACAGGCCACTTTTAATCATATAAAACTGCTGACTGATTGTCCTCAAGACAAAAATGTTATTCTACAGAGCTGTAAATGTAACCACAGAACCTTCTGGGTACAGGTACACATCATGGTTACACTTGTAATGTTTGTACTCTCTCCAGAAGAATGATTTTACTTCAGTTATTGATGTTCTCGTTTTTTACAGCAAGGAGATTGCAAAGAAAATGCAGGTAATACCTCACCCAGCTTGTGGGTACTCACCCATTCTTCTCTATGATACCTTAAATCTGACTTAAGTATCGATTTCACAGGGGAGATAAAGGTCATTTGACATGGTAAGAACGAGTTCTCTGATGAGTCACTTTCTAACTTCATAGGCTGATTACACGCATTTGCAGGAAAGGAAACAATTTAGGTTAATCCATGTGCTATACATCATCCCAGCTCTATAGTCCATGGCCTTAAATCTTGTAGGCCCAGATTTTTAAAGCTATTTAGTAGGGCTGTCAAATGATTAAAAAGAATAATTGCAATTAATCGCAAAATTTAAAAAAAAATGTCACAATTAATCAACAATTTAATCGCACTGTTAAACAATAATAGAATACCAATTTAAATTTAGTATAAATATTTTGGGTGTTTTTCTACATTTTCAAATATATTGATTTCAATTCCAAAACAGAACAGAAAGTGCCCAGTGCTCACTTTATATTATTATTTTTGATTACTGTAGCGAGGGGGCATGGCTTCCCTCTGAGACTGATGGGGAGGAGCCACTCTCCACCCCCTGGTGGGCAGAGCCAGGCAAGCCACAACCACCCCACCAGAAGCAAAGGGGAAGGACAGGAAGTTTAAAAGGCGGGCCCTGCAGCTCAGTTGTGTGTGAGCCGGAGAAGGAAGCCGACGTCTTTCACCCGCTGCTGAGCCCTGCGCTCGAGAGGAGCTATGCTGCACTGAGGTCCCAAAGGAGGTGCCAGGACTGCTTATGGACCAGTACCCGGGAGCGCTACTGGGATTGCTGCTGGCCAGGTACATTGGGGAGATGGAGGAATCCAAGAAGACAGAGGTTCATACCAAAGGGGTAGTAGGAAGTGGACCAGGAACACCAGACAATAGTCTGGGTGTGTTGCCAGAATTCAGGTCAGCGTGTTTCGATGGGATCCCCACTGACCCAATGGTGGAACCATCTCCACTGTTAGGGCCTGGGCTGGGACCCGGTGGAGTGGGGTGGGCCTGAGTCCCCGGACCCTCTGCAGCCACCCAAACCCCACAACAATGTCATGCGAATGCCTGTTCTCACTTTCAGGTGACATTATAAATAAGAAGAGGGCAGCATTATCTCCCATAAATGTAAACAGCTTGTTTGTCTTAGTGATTGGCTGAACAAGAAGTAGGACTGAGTGGACTTGTATGAGGTGAATTGAATGAGGCATCTTATGTTGACCTAACTGTGTCAGTGTACACACTACAGCATTGCTCCTGCCGATGTAAATGCCCTACTACACCGACATAGTAACTCCATCTCCATGAGAGGCAGCCGCATAGCACCTATGTCGTTGTCATTAGGGCAACGCAGTGTCCATGTAGACCCTGTGTTACTTATATCAGGGGTTGTCTGTCATTCTTGTCAATTTCACAGCTGCATGCTGTAGCCATGAAATTGACAAGAAAGTCCTCCCCACTCAGAGCCAGGCTGTGTGAGCAAACAAATAAATTGTCCTTGGACACCTGTCTTTCAAATGTCCATTTTATTTTATTTTTCCATAGTAGCAAGCCAAAGAAAGCTATGCAGTAGGAGGCGGGATCTCACAGTGATCACAACCATGCCTAATTCTGAATCATTTACTAGCCTGTCTGCAGCTTTTTCATTTTTCTGTACCAGAATGGAGTACCTCTCTTGCACAAGTTGTGAGACGTTTGCTTTTACCAACCTGCCTTCCAAATACTCCCAAGTGTTCTAAGTTACTTAAGATAAAATATTCAAAACCATCTACATGCATTAGGAAGCTAAGTTCCATTTTTAAAAGTGACTTAGGAGCTAGATCCCATAGACTTGCAATAGGATTTAGGCTCCAGAATCACTTAGGCACATTTGAAAATTTTACCCTTAGTGTCCAACCCAAATCCCAGTGAAGTCTCAGATTTTCCATTAACTTCACTGGAAATTGGATTAGGTCCCTAGTGGGGGAAAAACACAAATAGGAGCATCCTCAATTTGGGAAAGTTTGGTGTAAATCTAGAGTAATACCATTGATTTCATTGGAGTTACTCCACATTTACACAAGTATAACTGAAAGCAGAATCTGCTCTGTGGCATATATAATGATCTTGGCATTTTTGACTGTGAGTAGACAATTTCATGTTCATTGTCTATCAAATTATTATAGACAGATGCCTTAATTAACCTCCTAGGGATAAAAATGGATTGGATTACTTACAGTCATTGTTTTGTTAGGATTAATGTTATTATATTCAGCTTCAGCAGCAAAATCATTTTAATGTAGCTGCCAGGAATTTAAATATCTACAAAAATCTGTACCAAACCAATATAAAAGTAGTGTCTTTGGTCCTTTAAATTAATAATTTAACATGAGTATTCAGTGCACACAAACATTGCACTTGTATGGGTCCCATAATCTTACAGTGACTGATTCAAATTCTGCCTTCAGTTACACCAGTTGGGTATGAATCTGATCATTCCCAACATTTGAGATATCACCTCACAGATCAGTTGACTGTAGACCAGTGCTTCTCAAAGCCAGTCCGCCGCTTTTTCAGGGAAAACCCCTAGCGGGCCGGGCCGGTTTGTTTACCTGCTGCGTCTGGAGGTTCGGCCAATCGCAGCTCCCACTGGCCGTGGTTCACCGTCTCAGGCCAATGGGGGCTGCTGGAAGTGGCGGCCAGCACATCCCTCGGCCCACGCCACTTCCTGCAGCCCCCATTGGCCTGGAGCGGCGAACTGCGGCCAGTGGGAGTCGCGATCGGCCGAACCTGTGAACGTGGCAGGTAAAGAAACTGTCCTGGACCACCCGGGGCTTTCCCTGAACAAGCGGCGGCCGGACTTTGAGAAGCACTGCTGTAAACTGCCCACCCTAAATAATACCTCTCTCTTACATAGAGATTTTTCATGTGTAGCTCCCAAAGCATTTTACAAAGGAGGTGAGTTGCATCATCCCCATTTTACAAAAGTGGAATCTGAGGAACAAAGAGGTGAAACAGCTTGCCCAACGTCATACAACAGGAACCCAGGTCTCCTGTGTCCCAGCCCAGTGTCCTAGCCACTGGAAAATGCTGCCGCTCCTAAAAGTCTATTCATCAAGGCCTGCTGGGAAGGTAGAAGAAGGAAATAAAAGGCAGATCCTGCCCCTGAGTGGGGACAGCAACACATTTGTAGGGGGAAGGGCTACTCCCAGGAATATGGGTATGGTCTAAGACCAGCAGAGGTTCCCTGCTGCAAGAGCTAGGGAAGGAGCCCAGAAGTGGATCATCGGAAGGTACCTGGGAAACAACTATGGAAACTGCCTAAGAGGAGGCAGGAAGTCATAGTGAGTGGGCCTGGAGAAAAGTGAAGCAGGATGGGTTTGTGTTTGGGGTGGGCAGATGTTTCATATCCTAGGGTCCCAGGAACTCAGCCTGTAATAGAGGGAGGCAGCATCTTCCTTACAGCACCACGAAAAGGTAGCATTGTGATTCTCCTGCAACTGAGGGGCCAAAGACTGCTGCAAACCCCTGATAAAGGTTGGTAAGGGGAATGTTGTGCAGACCTGGCAGGAGGTCAGGGGCCCAAAGAGAACGAAAAACTATTTTTGGAAAATCTTTTTGGGCTTTTATTTAGCTTGGACGGGGGAAGTTTTTCATTTGTCTGCAGGGCGGAAGGAACAAATCATCCACTTTTGCTGGTGGAAGACCATCTTCAATTGAGGTAAAGAGGTGCTCAGAGGGTGGACAAGGTAAGCCTGACCTTCAAAGTAATGAGATTATAGAACTGAGGATTTTTTCCATTAAGGTTAAGAGTTTTCTCCCTCTTTCTGAAAACGTATTTCTATGTATTTCTTTTGAGATTGATGACTGTGGCAGCATGCTGCTAGAGAGGCCTTAATCAGCCCCTGCCACTCCAGGACCAATCAGGGGGATTGGATTGGGGCTGGGTAGATAGTCTGATGCTTGCCTGGTAACTGACCCCACCTGCCACCTCATTAGCAGGAGCTATAAGGCTGGGAGGAAGTGAGAGGAAATGGGGGGAGCAGAGACCGGGAGGCCCAGGCCCAGGCCCAGTCTAAGTCTACACTGGCAAGTTACTGTGCAGTAAAGCAGCTGTCTACGGTGTAACTCCCGAGGTGTACACAACTGCCTAGCCACTTAGTGCGCAGAAACTCCTCAGTTGCAGCATTGCAACACCTCAACGAGAGTCGTAAGCCTTATAGCGCAGAGGGTCCAGTGCTGTATTGGCAGTGTAAACACATTACAGTGCAGAAAGCAGTCAATTGGCCTCTGGAAGTATCCCATAATCCCTCAAGCAGCTGCTCTTCTCATTGTTTTGAACTCAGCTGCCCTGGAGACATGCTCCCCTCCCCTTTCAAAGCTCAGTTTCTAATAGCCATTGCGTGCTGTGCTGATCTAGGGTGACCAGACGTCCCGATTTTATCGGGACTGTCCCGATATTTGCTTGTCTGTCCCACGTCCCGACTGATGTTCGGTCGGGACACAGGACAAACAAGCAATTTTGCCCTCCGCTCGGAGGGGCTCGCCCCCCCCCCGCCCCAACTCCGCCCCCTCCTCCCCCCATTGGATCCCTCCCCAAATCCCTGCCCTGGCCCCGCCCCCAGCCCCGCCCCCTCACTGCCCCATTGGATCCCTCCCCAAATCCCCGCCCCCAGCCCCGCCCCCTCACTGCCCCATTGGATCCCTCCCCAAATCCCCGCCTCTTCCCCAAGCACGCCATTCCTCCTCCCTCCCAGGCTTGCGCTGTATGGTGGAGCAAGCGCTGGAGGGAGGCCCGGGGGACGGGGTGAGTGAGTCCGGCCTGGCCCAAGCACAGGCAGGAGGGTGGGCCGGTACCTACAGGGGCAGCCCCAGGTCCAGCCTGGGGAACCGGCTCCCTGTACACACCCATGGGTGGGGGTGGGGGGGTAGCAGCTGCCCACGCGGGGACTCCAACGGGGCTTCACCTCCCGCCACGTGGAGGCAGCGGCAGCCCCGTTCGCTCCCCTGCGGGACCCGAGCTGGACGGGGGGGCTGGGGCCTGCTGCCCCCACTCCGGGGTCGCCCGCGGTGCTCTGCGGAGCAGCTGGACGTGGGCCGGACCCAGGCACTCTCAGGGTGACGGGATTGCGCCGCCTCACAGGGCGGGCTGTAGGGAAACCCCACCCCAGGGCGGAGGCAGCAGCAGCCCCGTTCATTCCCCTGCGGGACCCGAGCGGGACTGGGGAGCTGGGCCCTGCTGACCCCACTCTGGGGCCACCCGCGGGATTGCACCAGCTGGGCACCTTCCCCTATGGGGGGAGGTGGAGACGAGGTGAGCTGGTGCGGGGGGGGAGGGGGCGAAGGGCGCTCCGGCGGCTTTTTTTTTTTCCTTCCCCTCCGCGTCCCCCCCCCCCCCCCCAGCATCATGATATTTCAGTTTTGTCATCTGGTCATCCTATGCTGATCTGCTCCGGGACATAAAGCAAACCATCAATGTGGAATGCTCGTGTTGTTGAACACAGAGGCAGGCATGAGAGAGAGAGAGATTGCTGTGCAGAGAGCCCAGGGAGGAAGGCGGGGGCTGATGTTGGGGTTTTCCCCTCCCCCTGCCTCAGGACTGGTTGCTTCCTGCCACTGTCTGAACTTACAAGACTGCATGGTGACACACTCTCTGTCCCCCAAAACATACTGTCTCTCTCTCCCCCCTCCATACACACACACACTCCCTGTCACACACTCTGCCCTCCCCCCACTACCACTTCCGTTGAAAAACAGCTGGCAATGTAGTAGGATGCCCATGGAACAATGGGATTGATAAACCTGCATCCTGTGACACTGTGCCTGCCCCACAAGGCATTGCAAATCCTTCCCAAATCACCCTGCAGCCAGTTGCACAGTGGGACAGCTACCACAATGCACTGCTGTCTTTGCTGTTGCAAGAGCTGCTAATGTGGATGTGCTCCATCGTCACAAGGAGCACAGTGTGGACACGCAACAGTGGCTTAATTCCAGTGCTTTAATAAAAGTTGTATAACTTGTTGCACAGAAACTTGCCAGTGTAGACATACTCTCAGACTCAGAGGAAGGTGGGATTCTCCTAGGCTGTTGCTCACCAGGCCTGTGGTAGGCCAAGCTGTTGTTAAAAGCCTGTATATAGTTGGAAACTGGTGGTGAGGACTTCTGCTCTTTATTTGTGATCCGGTGTTGCACCAGCCTGAAGTGTTCCTGAGTCTCTGAGAAGAGGGAGAGAAGGACTGAACTGGAGGGGCACAGCGTGCGCCCCGTTACAATGACATTCACTGATCACACAATCTTTGAATTAATGCATCGTATTAAATAAATAGAGGATTCTCGGAGTGTTAACATTTCCCCCGTTCACTGCAACAGTGCTTGAGTTAGGCTAACATTTTCCATTCATTTGAGAGCCTCCATTTTTGAGTGCCCAAACTGAGACGTGTAGGACTCTGATTTTCAGATGTACTAAGCCCCAACATCCCCCCTTATTTGGAGTTTGTGGTGCTCAGCAGGACCTTGAGTTTCACACTTTGGTTCTCTGTGACGGGGTATAGAAACCCCACACCAGGCAGGAAGGGGTTGACCAGTTGCTCTGGGCTGGGGTGGCCCTGCCCCACCACACCTGAAAATCATGACAAGAATGGAGGAGGTGAGCAGAGTGCTGAGCTTCCTAGCTTCCAGGGAGAGCCTTGCAGAGAGCAGAACCTGCTCCCTTGCCTAAAAGCAGGAACTCCTCTGAGGCAAAGGGGGCTCTATCATATTCCTCTGTGGGTGAATCAGCGACGTTGAGCCAGACTGCAGCTTGCCCTAGGCTGCTCTGAACAACGAGAAGCCAGTGGCCCGGTTGGGCTTGACTGTATATTTTCTTTTTATTAATTTATTTTCCCACTCCTCAGTTGTTTGTATTTTCTCCCATCACATCCAGAAGGACTCAGCTGATGGGCTGAGATTCTGTCCGCTTCAGAGTGCTGCTGAACGGCCCCACTCAAGGGACTGGACCTGGAGTGAGTATACAACCCTGTCAACACCCCAAAGGGGTTCTGTTGAAGGACCAGAACAATGACAATCCCACAATTAGTAGACACTTTTGAAATTGTTGGTCTCCATTTTGGAATGCAAGTGCTTTTGCACTGACTGTTATGAGTAGTTAAATGCAAGAAGCCTTTTTCAAAATGGATTGAAAAACACAAATAAAAAATGAAAGAGTTACAATTAAAATAAAGAAGTTAATGAACATTCCTTCTGGAAAAAATAATGCCTTTTCCTTGCTATTTGCATGCACAAAGTCTCTCAGACAAGATTTTCACTTGCAGTCCTCTGCTAACATCAAATGCCATTGTGAGGTGGGGAAAAAAGAACTTGTTATATATTGAATATTGACTCAGTAGTTTTGCTGGATAAGATTAATCCTGCTTTTAGGACACAAGAAGAAGGAGAGTGAATCAGAAAGAACAGAAACATTTTCATGCAGCTTATTTCATTCTCTGGGGGGCTGCAGGCTGAACACACAGGGGGTTTAGCAGTCTCTGCTTCTCTAGCTGTGGACAACATCTGGCTGGCTTGCTTTGTTTTCTTCCCTTTGGGTCTCTTCCACACAGTGCTAGGCTTAGAATATTTTCCTGGGGGCTCCCACACAAATTTTCCCCATTAGGCTTTAATAAATACAATATACCAGTGTGCGGATATTCTTCTGCGGGGGATGTTTGAGGGATCAGGGAATCTGGTATTTTTTTCCTATTCATTTAAAAACAAAATGAAAAACTTCCTCATAACTCTACCTCAGGAAAGCAATCAACAAATAAAAGCATGCGATGTGCAACTTGCCAGAAATGGATCCATCTAAAAAAAGATGGAGTATGCTGTTAATATAGAACAGTGTTCAACCTGTGTGATTAGAAATGGGGCGGGGGGGGAGGTTGTTGGGTAAGACCGCATGGGAAATAGAAGAGGATAACTCACCCTAAGGCTTTTTTTAAAAAAAGATATCTGCCACTGGGTGAAATATGGTCTGTTCCAAAGGCAAAATATACGATCTGCTGAAGTATTTATAAGTCCTATGTAGTAGGGCTAATTTAGCAGTATCCAAAAGGACATTCCATCAGATGCAGAGAAATCATCTCAACACGCCTTTCAGTTTAGTAGTGGAATTTTAACATGGGTCTCCTGGGAGCATCCTCCAGTGTATCACTGATTCACACCAGGACAGGGCTGTTCATATTCTGTCAGTCTGTTACACTGATTACAGCAAAGGGATAATAGAGATGACTCATTCTGAGTCAGCCAGGTTTGGAACTGATTAGACAGAAAGGACAGAGGAGAATAGAATAGAAAATCATATATGGTGAAATGACAGCAGGAATCTCAAACCTACTTCGAGAAGCTATTTAGGACTTGGCAGTCTGGAGCATGCAACTGGTATCATCTCGGGTCCCCACCTCTATGTAACCTGGATGTTTCTGGAGGTCAAAGCAGAAAAACGCAAAGGCCAAAGGAGCATACCTCACAAATTCAAAGCCAATACACATCTAAATGTCCATGCTCCCTAAAATAAACATCTAAGAGGGCTGTGTCCAGCACAGCATGTCTCAGCAAGGTCAGCCATTGAGTGGGACACCTATTGTACATTACAGAAATGTGTTTTGTAGTTCGGTCCCTCAGTCCCCATGGCAGACCAATGAAATAGATCCCTTGCCCAACCAGAGCAAAGGTCAGTCCTTACCCCAAACTGAAAGAGGTCAGATCGTCACAAAGGTGTATCTCACTCACCCCCAATTTCTAACCCCCATCTGACAACAAGATCCAGAGTATGACCAGCTAGATGAGTAGAAGCAGAAATCACCTTGGCTATCCCATGGTTCTCATGACAGCCAGGAGACCTCAGTGTGACCCACAACTGTTGTTATTTGTGTGGACATGAAGTCATCCAGAACAATAGCCCTCCAATGTTAACAGTCCATGTGGAAGAGTTAAAAGAACAATCTTAAAACAGTTTGCTCCAGAGCATAGAAACTTTTCATTTGTATTTGAAAAGTTCTTAGTGTGTGCAAGAAAACAACTTCCTCATGTGCTGGATGATGCAAAGGACATTGATATCATCTTGTGCCTATCTGCATATTTATGTCAGTTAAAGACTAGACACCAATATCCATAAGGCATTATCCACCTCGTTACACATGCATTAACACAACAGGTTTTAATATGACAGCAAAATTACATGCTGTCCTTGATAAATGGCATGTGCCTAGGGAAAAGTCATATCGATGTGGGAAATCCATTACAGATGCTTAAGAGTTGCTCTGTAAGCAGCATGGTGCAATGATTAAAACACCACTAACCAGTATTAGCAAGTAACGGTGCTTGTAACAAAAAGGGACGAAATCTGTTTTGGAGAGTAGACCTTTGCAACGTTTTCCAGCCACAAGGGTGAACCGTGTTTATGTGCGAGGACCTGGCCAGAGAAGCTATTTTTTTTTCAGTCTGAAGGTGTTTTTTTTTAAAGGGACAATCAATATACGTATCTGTTTAATGAACAAGCCATGCATTTTAATTCATTGAGCTTTACAGAAAGAATTTGCCAGGCATTAATCCAAGCAGTGTCCTTGCAGTACACTGTAGTGCATAGTGGTGGAGCACACTAGGTAGAAGAACACTTGGTAAATTGTACATTCTGCACCCATTTATATTCTTGCTCCCCTGTGAAGTCATTTGGGTTTCAACAATGTAACTGAGAACAGAATTTGGCCCTATGGGCTCAATTAAGACTCTTGGAACTAATCACATTAAGGGGAGGAGGAAGTGCACCAATCAAGTGACAGAGCCTGGAGACTTCACCACGAAGAGGGCAAGCAAAGTCACAGTGACACCGGGTATGGTGGGTTTTGCACATTCTCAGGGCCTTCTGCTACACTGTTAGACAAATTTCAACTTCTACCTTTAGAAAGGTTGTAGTTGTTGCTGCTCACTTCATAGTGCCATGCCTTCTACCTGTCAAGAGGTGCCCCATGTGTTCAGCTGTTGGAGAAAAACAGAGTTCTCACTTTCTTTCTGGGTGCAGCAAAGTCAGATACTTTATTCTCAAGCAATTGCATAGAGGGAGAGAGTGCATTAGGACACAGGGTTCCCCCTCCTAGGCAGGTCTCTCCCCAGGTAAACAATTACAGCAAGCATTTATACCTTTTGTTACATACAATAATGAGCAACAACTGCATTTTGTTTATACATAGGTCATCCTGATATCTTATTTTTCACATCTATTTAGACTCTAGTCTACATTCCATACTGATCTACACAAGGTCACAACAACTTCTCACACAGTTCTTTCCCATTCGCCTCACACAATCCTCGCTTCTACAAATCTCGCGTTATTAGGCTAACAGCTAGCCTGACTCTTGCTCACAGAAGAGGCTGTTTGCATTGAAATCCCCTTCAAATCCCTGTCAGTTCTTGCTCTACTTCCACAAGCCTTTGTGGCCATTATTGTGACTTTCCCCTTGTGCTGTGCAAGCACTGGCTACGCTGCAGTATTTTGTCTGCCTCCTGTGTATTAGCTCTAGGAATGGCTGAGAAAGGGGTTCCTTTCACCCTTTCTCTTCCAGTGAAAACTCAGTGGGACAGCCCTAGTTTATCCCTCTGTATTGCAACTTTCACTTGTGTTATATGGTCCACAGCTACACTGGATTGTTCACTGCCCGTAATTAATGGGCAAATTCAACTACATCTTTGATTTAAAAAAAAAGGTGAGACCACTTCATGGTGATATAAATGAGGAAGTGGTCTGTCTTGGGTAAAAGAGAGGACTTGAGGCTCTAGATTCCTCAATCCAATTCCTGGCTCTTCCTCTTACATTGCATGACTTTAAGCAACACCACAAACTCCAGCTCATTCTCCCAGAGCTATATTGGCTCTGTGATACTAAGTGTTAACAAGTAAAAATCAATAAACATTTATTTTTGTCACTGAAGTCAGCAGATCTGAGTCTCTACATAAAGGGAACAGAGCTGTGAGTAAAATGTGCCTTTTTTATAAGTCACTTTATAAAAATCTTTGATTGTAGCCAGTCCTGTATCTTGGGTTCACATCCTGCTCTCTTTCTAACTTTCTTATTTGCATTCAAATCATTGAACTTTAAACCTGCCATCATTTGAAGAACTCGCCTCTCTACTGCTTCCAGCACACTGATGTCTGTTTTCATTTAATGCAGCAACTTCCAGACCATAAAATAATGCAGTACACTTCATTAGTACACTGGTTTCATAATTTTTCATTTTGGTACTAAGTATAATGTTTTTATTAGGCCATAACTCATCATTTTTTGTGGCACACTTGTAGCTAAGGTACATTTTCTTTTAACCTCATCCTTGATGGAACCACTGGTACTGATCAAGCTTCCTAGAAACACATAAGATTCTACATGTTCTACGACTTCACTGCTACTGCATTTCAACACTTTATCTGTTGTTTCTTTTCCAAGATGAAACTACTGAATCTTCTTGGCATTTAAGGTAAGCCCTAGTTGACTACACCAATTTTCCAAGAGTAGCATCATTACTTCAAATTGTCTGCCCATTGTACAATGTGAAGTAAACTAAGGAGCTTAATTCTAGCTCATCCAACGTCACACCCACTGACTCATCTAAAATTCTTAATGTTCATTTTAAGAACAAGATGAAAAGCAATGTTGATTCCATACACCCTTTCTTACACCAAACTTTGACTTGAACCAGTTGCTTAATTTTCCATCAAGTCTTACGAGTCTTCATCCATAGCTTTTATAATTGCAATGATCTTATCTGGAACTCCATATGATTTTATACTTTCTATAATGCTTCTCTCCAATTGAATCAAATACCTTCATGAAGGCAATGAAAACAGCAAACATCTTTAATCCCCAGTCTCGATTTTTTCCCCAGCAACTGTCAGAGCATGAATATCTTACTCCTGGGGGAATTCCGCGCCAAATAATTAAAAATTCTGTGCACAATATTTTAAAAATTCTGCAAAATTCTGCATATTTTATTTGTCAAAATAACACTACATAATCATGCCAGTTTCAATTATGTTGGTAATTTATTTCAAAATACCTGTCAGCAACTATGCCTGTAACTATAATGACACACAAAAAACAATCCCCTGGGAGCAGAGATTTAGAGAAACCCCCACGACAACCCAGTTCCTGTTTCTCTTCCCCCTCCCCTCCAGAGCCCAGCCGGGGTGCCAGACACCCACAACCCCTCCCCCCAGAGTCCAACTGTGGGGCATCCCCCCAGCCCAGACACCTGCAATCCCTACTCCCCAGAGCCCAGGTGTGCCTCCCAGCCCAGGCTTTTGCACCACCCCCCCCAGAGCCCAGCTGTGGGGCATCCCTCCAGTCCAGATACCCAAATCCCCACCCCCCACAGTCCAGTAGCAGGGTGCCCCCCTGTCCAGACACCCGCACACCTGGACTTGTGTGGAGTTCCTGCACGCCATCTCCTTCCTTCAGGATGTGCCAGGAATTGCAGATGCTGGAGCCCTTCAGTTCTCCCCCCCCCCCTCCCCCCGCCCCCAGCCCTGGCAGTGTCTTTCATTTGGGAGCTGGGGAGCTGGATTCTGCCAACTTACACTAATTTTAGAATTTAATTGACTTTTCACAAAGCAATCACTCTATATCTGATCTATCAGTTTTCATCCTAAAGGAAACTTGCACAACACCTTCAAAACACGAGCCTGGGAGCTTAAATTCATAACTTTACTAAACAATACAAATCACAATCTTAATGAAGATGCTGGATTTATGGTTTATTACAACAACCTGTAATCCATTAACCCTCCTTTTTTGTCCTATGACTACAAGGATGTTAACAGGCCACTTCACTTTGATCTGTCCCTTAATGTGTGCTAACTGGAGTATTGTGTCCAGTTCTGGGCACCGCATTTCAAGAAAGATGTGAAGAAATTGGCGAGGGTTCCAGAGAAGAGCAACAAGAATGATTAAAGGTCTTGAGAACATGACCTATGAAGGAAGGCTGAAAGAATTGGGTTTGTTTAGTTTGGAAAAGAGAAGACTGAGAGGGGACATGATAGCAGTTTTCAGGTATCTAAAAGGGTGTCATAAGGAGGAGGGAGAAAACTTGTTCACCTTAGCCTCTAAGGATAGAACGAGAAGCAATGGGCTTAAACTGCAGCAAGGGAGGTTTAGGCTGGACATTAGGAAAAAGTTCCTAGCTGTCAGGGTGATTAAACACTGGAATAAATTGCCTAGGGAGGTTGTGGAATCTCCATCTCTGGAGATATTTAAGAGTAGGTTAGATCAATGTCTATCAGGGATGGTCTAGACAGTATTTGGTCCTGCCATGTGGGCAGGGGACTGGACTCGATGACCTCTCGAGGTCCCTTCCAGTCCTAGAATCTATGAATCTATGAAAACTACTTAGGCTAAACTATCTGTTCAATCTTGTATTTCACTGTGACACTCTGTGCAGTTTGAAAGTTTGTTTCTCTCACCAATAGAAGTTGGTTCAATAAAAGAAATTACCTCACACACCTTGTCTCTCTAATATCCTGGGACCAGCACAGATATGACAGCTCTGCATATAAAAATCACAACCTTGTTAAAATAATATGTTTTGGGTTCTTACTATCTAAACTCTGATTTTTGAGCCTTTAGGGTTTGTGGTTTATTTCACTGAGACACATGCTTAAAGTCAGGTATGTGCTTATGTTCTTTGTTGAACGGGCTTTTTATGCATGTTTCAGAGTAGCAGCCGTGTTAGTCTGTATCCGCAAAAAGAACAGGAGTACTTGTGGCACCTTAGAGACTAACAAATTTATTAGAGCATAAGCTTTCGTGGGCTACAACCCACTTCTTCGGATGCATATTACTTTATGCATGTTACTTATCACAAAACTGTTACTTACTTGAGACGTTCCTTATGGCATTGTCATGTTTGAAGGAAATTCACAGATATTGTTGAAATATAGCTCAGTTTTATGTCTTTAATTGAATTTTCTCTGACCATCATTTTTAAAAATTGACCACTTGAAAATATTGATCACTTTATACACTGCTTAAATGGCATATGTTCCAGGTACCACATTAATTAATTTAAACCCCATTCAGAAATGTCTGAGCTATCTAAATCTAAAGCAAAATTGGCTATAATTTTAAAATATAGGGTAACAGATCAGTAAGAGAGAGACTATGAACTTTACCTCTGCAGTAAGAACTAGTGAAGAATTTCATTTAGTATTAGGTTAGAGATACGCTGGATCTCAATTCAATATGATCATGTTTCTGCAGTGCTATGTGGTAGGTACTAGATGGCAGTATATGCTCATTTTAGAGAGACTTTTACAGTGTAAACTATACATGTGTGCTCCCCTGTTATGTGAACCTATTCACATGCCTTCACCTGGCATAAATACTGTCTTCTCAGGGTAATGACAGAGGTATTCAGTGTTAGAGTTGGAAATATGCTGAAATGGTGACATTTGGAGTTTGAATCAGCAGGTTTAGACCAATGAGGATAGTGGTTGAAAATACTAGTCTATTTCAACTTATTTCTAGAAAAGCAAAAGGTAAATCCTCCTTTACAATGAGCTTCCTTTAAAAATACACAAATATAGGGGGAAAAAGTTTCAGGTACACAGTTCTGAAATATTTTGTGGTTAAATGATGTTTTAAAGACCAACAAAGAAAAATCTGTCTCCCTTTGTAAAACAATTCTGGTTCAGATAACTGAAAATTACCCTTGTCATACAGAAAAAATTTGTTTAATGTTAGTTAAGATGATGAATAATATATAATGAATAATATAGTCTTCAAACACTGATAGTCTAGGCAATAAACAATTATGGTCAGCAACCAAACTTCTTTTTTCTCTGCCTATACCAATATATAACTTCTCTCTTACCTATTGCTATTCTTCCACAACATATTGTTCACACTCAAGACTTCATAAACTACCATTCATCCTTAACTCCCACATACATACAAAAAGGACATATATGTTAAAAGTATATGTCCTTCTTTTAAGATATGCATTCACTTTTTAAAAAAAGAAAAAAGAACAATATTTGACATGTTTCCAGCATATACAAACTACCACAAAGCCTTAACGCCAGCATACAGAAAAGGAAAATTATGTTAAAAGTTGTTCCTTTTTTCCTAAGAAATACAAAAAGTAAATGATATCTTAAAAGAAGTTATATGTTGCTATATCTCTATTTCCCCTGGTCATTGGGTTGGGAGTAAGGTTAAATGGGTAGTTTACAGAAGGAGATATATGTTAAAATGTTCTCTCTTTACTTCAAAGAAGTCCAAAATAAATCTTGTCATTAGTTAATGCAGCACTTTCAAATTGGCAATGTTAAATATCGAAATTAGAGTAAATGGTTATTTGGAATTTGACAACTAGAATGGTTATATTGGAATTTGACAATTTTTGTACCAGTAACTGCTTAGCAAAAAATGTTGTCATATCACTAATGAGGCCCTTTCAAATGGGTGCAATGCAAATCAGTTATGAAATAAAATCATTTTTTTAAAAATTCCAATACTCAAAAATATGAAAAAGTTGTTTGTGTAAACTAAAAATGTACAGTAACTTACACTGGAATTTTAGTACAGAATCTCCATGTTTGCTCTTTGCAAAAAGATCCTAAAAAAAGTGAAACAATAGGGACCCAATTCAAAAAGACATTTGGCTTCATTTCCAAAATACTCCCCTAGAAATTGAAATTGCACAAAAAATTAATAGCCTTCCTCATCCTATTTTGTATATTGTGTGTTTTTTCCCTGTTGTAAAACATTTTACAGATATTCCCTTGTTAAACACAATTTTCTGATGCAACCCTATCACTTCGACTCTACTCCAACATAATATTAGTTTAAGCTTGCACTGAGTTTTTGAATAATTTGCTCAATGTCAGCTTAACAGTGTGAGGCAGCCCTTTTAAAATTAGGGGTCACTAGCCAAAGGAGTGGGAAGGTCATGTGACTGAGGGGTAGGGGTCAGGTGACCAGCCAAGACTGTATAAAAAAAGCCTGGGGCTCAATAAGAAGCAGTCTTGTGGGAAGCCCAGGATGAGGAAAGGCTAGAAAGATCTATAGGAAGCCAGTAGCTGAATCATATGAGATCAGGCTACAGCGAATAGGGCTTGAGAGCTAAGCTGGGAAGGTCTGGGCCAGGCCACTGATAGCAGTTCAAGAGAGAGGCCAGACACAGAGTCCAGAAAGGGGCGGTGAGAACGGCCACAGGCTGAGGTATGAGATGGTCCAGGGAGGTACAGTGCTACCAACCAGTGTGATTTTTTTTTTAAATCTGTCTTGTGGTATTTATTATTTTACTGAAAACCCCAGCTTCTAGAGATAGTTATGTGAGTTTTAAAACAAACAAAATAAACCCACCCAGAACTCATATCCTTTATGGCTGTAGGGAGAAAAATTTGAAAATGTGACCCAAGTGCACCATAAGGGCTCAAAAAACAGAAAGCATGTAAATAAAATGACCCAAGCATTATTTTTTAAAAAGTCGCAGACTGTTGGATCTGACACATGGTTTTTGAATGCGTATGGTTGGTAATATTAGAGAGGAAGCAAGGGGTCTGAGCTTGCTACATAGTCTTTGGGCTTGAACCCAGATTACTAGTGCTTGGATTCTCCTACAGTGCTGCCTGGAGGAGGTGGTGTAGAAATTCCCTTACAACCTAGCCATGCAGGAGAAGGGCAAGCTGATGCCCCGTGAGAAGGGACTGTTGTGCCCTAGAAGTGTGAGGACTAGTAAGCCACAGGAAAGGGTGAATCTTGTTTAGCTTTAGGAAAGCAAGTGTGAGGTAATGGTATGAAGAACTGTTTGTTGGGATTGTCTTGGGAACTCTGGAAAGGGTAGACTCTTGTGATTTTAGCTGGAGGGTTGAATCACTTCAGTGATGTGTCAGTCCTGGGAGCAGGAAGACCAGCAGGGGTGACAATGAACTGACCATCAAAATTGAGGTAGACACACAACTGGGAGCAAGGAGAGATAAGACAATCTATTAGACTATTTTCTCTCCAATATCCCTTTAGCAATAAATAAATAAATAAATAAATAAAATACCCTTTTATGGTTTTTTTGGACCATGCAATAGAACTTAAATATAATTGCAATACAACTCTATAGGATGGCTTTAAAACCCCATAGAAAGGATATTGTTTTCTATCAGATGCTACAGAAATCACTCATACTGTATAGAACTGTACTAACTTCCTATAAAAGTTTACCGGTAATTTCATTCTGTTATATATATTTTGATGGAATAAATGGGCCCAAAGGTGTTAACATGACCCTGTCTCTGTACAACATGAAGTTCTAAACAAGGTTTGGGTTTTGGAGTACAGAGACCTTGGCCTGTTTAATACCATAGAGCAGTGGTTCTCAAAGCCAGTCCGCCACTTGTTCAGGGAAGCCCCTGGCAGGTGCAGGCCGAGGGATGTGCTGGCCGCTGCTTCCCCGAGCCCCCATTGGCCTGGAGCGGCAAACTGTGGCCAGTGGAAGCCGTGATCGGCCGAACCTGCGGACGCGGCAGGTAAACAAACCGGCCCAGCCCACCAGGGGCTTTCCCTGAACAAGCGGCGGACCAGCTTTGAGAACTACTGCCATAGAGAACACTATTAAAAATCCTTTTAACCTTTTAAAGATACAGTAAAAGAAGGAAAAATAGTTAAAGCATTTGAAATGTAAAGTATTAAGTTAGGCTTTCATTTTGACAACATTCCTTGTTCCCTCCCCCTTGATTTGTACAGCGTTTTAGAAGGAAAGACCTCTGTCTCACAGTCTTTTACCTAGTATTAAAGATGGTAATAATTGTTCTTTTGGAGGGAAGGGAAAGCAATAGTTAGCTGAGATGGGCAGAAGCTGAATGCAATCTTATCAGCCACTCCAAGAGCGGCAAAACTTGTACCACCATTGGATATTTTAGGGCATTGCTTTTAGCAGCCTCTTTCTGGTCAGAGGTTTGTGGCAATATTGCAAAATATACAGTCTTGGCTGGCTAAGCCAGAATTTTTAAACAGCAGGCAAAAGGAGAGAGATAGGAAAGAAAAGAAATGAAGTGGGGAGGAAAAGGACACAAGGGGAGGGGGCAGAGGTGAAATGGTGACAGGAACCAAAGTCTCATACATCATGTCGTGTTTGAGATTCAGCCAAAACTGATGGAAGTGGCAATGTTATCTGAGTCTCTCGCTTTCTGGCCCAGTCTGGTCAGGTCAGTTCTCAGGATCAGGATGGTGAAGGCTCAACGGTGTCACGGTAGATTCCTGCATCGCTGGAGATGGTGGGGGTGGCAGCTATAATGATGAAGCTCACTCCTTCCTGTTCTCATGTCTTTCAGTCAGCCAGCATCTGCTAATGCCCCCCACCTCCTCAAACATGTATTTTTATTTTGCAGACCCAGATGGGGAGTGATTGGTGGAATAACTCATCTCTTTATTATTTTGTCCCCTAATTAGCCCTAATTTCTGAGCCTCCAATTTTGATCCATTGATTTCCTGTCCTGAACTCCTTGTTTATTGGATATTATCTCAATACAGTCTTTGAGTCATATGAGTTAAGTCTTTTTGTTTGGATGAAGTCAGGCTTTGTTTTTCACTTTTATAGGTTTTTAAGAACAATTTTACGTAACTAGCTGAGTTGGACTTCTCCTTTTCCCATTAACACTTGTCTTTATAGGTCATAGGGCAATTTCATAAACTTCTATCCACCCTTCCAAAGTTAGGGTCACAACTAGTGGAGGCCTACTAGGCCCCAGTTACCACTACAGTTCCCCTTACATTCTGTAGGACTTTCTCATAAGGGCTTAAAGATATCAAAATGAAAATCAGACATGCAGATCTTTAAATCAATTGACACTGACTGAAAACCACACCTTTTTGACACTGATAGAAAATATATGCAGATTATATTGCGAAGATCCATGTACAGAGGAGGACCCCTGAAAGTGACTCTCGCCTACCCTGCACAGAATACAAGCTGGCCACCACTACTGAGCCACTTCCACAGAACCAGCCTAATCTCCTGCTTTCAGATATGTTCTCCAACTCCCTGTCCATCCCTGTTGATTCTCTAGATTTTAGCCAGGTGAGAGGTTGAGTAAGGCCAGTTGCTGTGACTCCACCTTTCTTTCCAGGGTCAGCTAATCAAGTTTTGGCTTCTTCCTCCATGAAGGACTGAAGAGTGCCACATTGCAAGAGCAGCCTGAGCAGCTGTTGAGAAGAAGAATAACAACCAGGGGAGGAATATGAGATTTGGAGTGAAGAGGATGACTGGGGTCAGTGGAAGAGCTTGCAGATTTCAGGGATCAGGACCTGAACAATTTATAAGAGTGGAGCAGGCTGACTTGGGGGGGGGGGGGGGAATTGTGGAGGGTGCAAATTTCATGCACACTGTATGGAAATTTCAGACAATGTATTTTTTCATCTCACGCTCTTTGCTTCACTGGTGTCATAAGGCTGTGCTTGTGTATGCAATATTCCATAATGGCTTGCAAATGCATATGCACCCAATTTTCTTTCCAATTCAGTGCATCATGTGGTGCACTGAATCAGGGAGTGATGGACCACTCTAAACCCAGCACTGGCAACTGGAGGAACCAGCAGGGAGAGCAGTGTAGGAGGAGATCAGGAAGCAAATGCTGCACTGGGAGAGCTTCAGAGCACTGGTTTTAGAAGAGACTGAAGAAAGGTGAGACCAGCTCAAAAAAATAAAAATAAAAAAAGAGTCAAATGCTGAATAAACTCATATTTATTTAATTTTCTAAAATACATGTATCTGTCCCAATTCAGTGCTCTGGGCACTTGTCTCATAAACTAAAAATTGCAACACATAGACTAAGGGCCACCTACAAACATATCTTCTTCAGCCAAAGCCTTGTGTGATCCTCAGCATCTCGATGTCAATTGCCGCTTTAACAGGGCCAGCCCTGTACATTTTACCCTGTGCAAAGACGTAATGTAACTAATGACTTTTGTTACTTATTTCCTCAAAATGTTAAACTTCAGGAATTGGGGACATGGTGGCACCCCAAGGAGATTAACTCAGGATAAAGACATTGAGCATGAAAAGGGGACAACCCTGAAATTCAGGACAATTGGCATTTATTAATGTGATATTAATGTGATAGCTACATTCTAAATATATTAAATACTGCAAATTCCATGTGAAATCAAGCACTGTGGTGCAAGAAATGTGGTTTGTTTTGTTTGTTTAAAATGGTGTCTGTTTGCATACAAAGTCCAAGAAGAGTGACTTGCGAGTCTGCAGCCTGTGAAAAGGAAATGGTTAACTTAATATTGCAAAACACCACAGTAAATTGTGTATTACTGGACAAAATATCCAGATTTCTATATAAAGGCTAAGGTTTATTAAAATGTAGCTGTCTTTCTATAGCACCCATAATCATAGTATATAAGTGCTCATTATTGTAGTATTGGTTGTAAAATGATGTAGAAACACTTCAGATGGGATATTTTTGTTTTTTGTTTGTTTTTTTAAACTATGGGTTGGAGGGGAGGGAAAACAAAGGAGAAATTGAACAACAAACCATGTAGGGCCAGACTGTGATATCCTTAACCACATAAGTGAGCACCTAGAAGTCAATGAAGTTACTCATGGGAGTAATTGCTCACCAGTGTTTAGGAACAGGCTTATAAATGGGCCTATAAAATTTAATGATTGTGCTTTACCAATATACACGAATAAAATATGCTGGGAATCAGTTTTCTTGCTGAGGTGCATCTAGTTTTACTATTCATCCTAAACACAAAACAAATTGAAACACTTTTCATGTTCAAAGCAGAGTCACACAAATTTTCATAGCTTTTCAAAGTTAATTAAAATTGTATTTACATCTGAAAGAGCAGTTGGTCACAGAGAGCAATGCCCTATAGTCCCAAACTCAGTGCCTCTTTATTTCCCATACAACCCCCTTTTCAGCCCCCCACTTCTGAGTTAATATGTCCATTATGCCTTGTTAGCATAAACTGTAAAGCTAGGAGCAGTTATAAGCTCGTAAGTGTTGGTACTGATGGCGGAGAACAAGAGTTCTCCATTTTGAAATCCTGCTGCCATTTTGTGTTAAGTAAGCACATCACTGAGGTACCATTCCACCATTAGCTGAAGGTTGGGGGAGCATGCAGTAATAAAAATTGTTGGGAAAAAATAACAAGCGATTTTGAGGCAGTTAATCGTAAGGCTGGGTGCACTAGATACTATGTTGCAATATTGGTCTGCACATCAAAAGTTCTGACAAAGATATAAGCAAAAGTGAGAAAAACAAGTGAGAGAGTGTCAGGGACTACCAGTGAGACAGAGATGCAGAGAGAGATCAATAAGAGGGAATAAGAGGGAGAAGTGAGTATGAGGGAGAGCGGAGAGCAGAGAGCAGGAGAGAAAAGTGAGATGAGAAGCTCAGGGAGAGAAGAGAGAGCTTTGTAAGTGAGAGAAAGACAAGAGACTCTGTGAGATAGGAGAGATGCTGAGAGACCAGAGAAAGAGATGACATCATGTGAGAGACTTAACTACTGAGAGCTGTTGTCAACGACCTGTGGAAGACTGGCCATCGGAAGTCCGGTGCTGTCACTCAGCATCACTTCAAATTGTATGTAATCATGATTTAGGGTGCTCTGAGCCTATTGTGACAGAGATTGTTGTGTTGTTTGTCTTGATATACTGCTTGTGGCAATCACTTCTTGGGTGGAGGTGCCACGTCCATTGGGAATTCCTGAGACCACCCTCGCATAGTGAAAACCTTGGTGTAACAGTACCAGGTCCATTCCCCTCCTCTTCATTCGTGCATTCACTCTACTTCAGTATATGGGTTACTGGGGTTTGAACTAAAGTGAGGCACTGACTGCATATCCCTGCTGGATGCCAGGAAAAGTCACTCTTATGGTTGAGCCAAATGCTTCCTATTGCTCTCAGAGATGATCTAAATATAGAATTTCTGTCCTGTAAGAAATTCCAGAATTTCTGTTTGTTTGACCCAATTTGGAATGAAAAGTTGAAATAGCAAAACTTCTTGCAGGATGAAAAGTTCCAAAAAATAAATTTGGGAATGTCAAAACATTTCATTTGGACATTTGTGAGTGAAATCGACTATTTCCAAATAGAAATATTTGTGTGGGATCAACCCGAATTTCTGCATCTGCCTGAGGCCTTGGCTACACTTGTGAGTTGCAGCACTGTAAAGTCGCCCCCAGCGCTGTAACTCACTCCCCGTCCACACTGGCAAGGCATTTGCAGCGCTGTATCTCCGTGGTTGCAGCGCTGCATGTACTCCACCTCTCCGAGAGGAATAGCAAGTGCAGCGCTGCCGCTGCAGCGCTGCAGCGCCAGTGTGGCCGCCCAATGCGCTGTGAATGGCCTCCAGAATTATTCGGCAGTATCCCACAATGCCTGTTCTAGCCACTCTGGTCATCAGTTCAAACTCTACTGCCCTGGCCTCAGGTAACCAACCATGTGAACGACCCTTTACATTCCCCGGGAATTTTAAAAATCCCCTTCCTGTTTGCTCAGCCCGGCGTGGCGTGGAGTGCTATCAGTGAATCTTTCCAGGTAACCATGCCTCCACGCGCCAAGCGAGCCCCAGCATGGAGCAATGGCGAGTTGCTGGACCTCATCAGTGTTTGGGGGAGGAAGCTGTACAGTCCCAGCTGCGCTCCAGCCATTGGAATTACGATACCTTCGGGAAGGTATCAAAGGACATGATGGAAAGGGGCCATGACCGGGACCCCCTGCAGTGCAGGATTAAAGTGAAGGAGCTGCGGAGTGCCTACCGCAAAGCCCGCGATGCAAACGGCCGCTCGGGTGCTCCCCCTGCGACCTGCCGATTCTACAAAGAGCTGGATGCGATACTTGGGGTTAACCCCACCTCCACTCCGAGCACCACCATGGACACTTCAGAGCTGGTGTGGGGGGGGGAGGAGAAAGAGGAGGAGGAAAACGGGAGTGATGGTGGTGGGCCTAATGGAGACACCCCGGAATCCCTGAAGCCATGCAGCCAGGAGCTCTTCTCGAGCCAGGAGGAAGGTAGCCAGTCGCAGCGGCCGGTACATGGTGGAGGACAAACAGAAGAGCAGGATCCCGGTAAGCAGTTTTTTTTTTCGGGAAGGGATTTTTTCGGTGCGGGCTCTTTGGGAGAGGAGGGTTAGGCATGCATGCCTAGATGCGGAATAGTGCATTGATGTGGTTTATCACATCGCGGTAATCGGCCTCGGTAATCTCCTCGAATGTCTCATCCAGAACGTGTGCAATGCGTTTGCGCAGGTTTATCGGGAGAGCCGCCGTGGTCCTTGTCCCAGCCAGGCTAACGTGTCCGCGCCACTGTGCCGCGAGGGGAGGGGGGACCATTGCTGCACACAGGCAAGCTGCATATGGGCCAGGGCGGAAGCCGCATTGCAGTAGAATACCCTCCCTTGCTTCCCAGGTCACCCTCAGCAGCGAGATATCATCCAGGACGAACTCCTGTGGAAAATGTTGGGACAGTGTTCAGTGTAGGTGCCCCCTGAAGCTGTTGGCTCTCCCCAAAGCACAGAAACCCAGAGGACAGTGCAGCCCTGAAACAATCAGTCCCCCTTACTCACCATTGTGAGTCTCCCGTGGGATATGTGTGCTCTGTTTCGGACGGGAAAATTATGCTATTGTGTAGACCCTGTGTGTTTTCTACTCCTTAAGTGTGGGGGGGATCATTACTCTGTCTGGTATGAACAATGCTGCCTCTGTTAAATGTTGCATTTTGCCTATACAGCTGCATCAACCTTGAGACCTCAGCCGTCCCTCTTATCGCCTGCTCAGAGACTGCAAAGACTCAGGAAGAGACCGCGAAAAAGCAAAGAAGACCATGCTGCAAGAAGTGATGCGGCAATCTATTAAAGAGAATGAGAAAGCACAGGACTGGAGGGAGAGAGAAAGCAGGATCCGCCAGGAAAATGCAGCGCACTGGCGGCAAAGCACCGCGCACCGGCAGCAAAGCACTGATAGGCTCATAAGCATCCTGGAGCGCCAAGCAGATGCTATCCAGGAGCTGGTAGCCATGCAGAAAGAGGAGCAGTACCGCAAACGCCACCCCCCCTACAGCCCTTGTCCCAAAACTCTTTCCGTTGTGTCCCACTGTCACCTCCAACCCACTTTCCCCAACTGCCGTGTTCTTCACGCCACCCGCTGCCTCCAACACCAGTATCTTCACCACCCAGCCCTGAAAACCACGACCCTTACCCTCTGCACTCAACCCCCATCACCATGCAGTATAGCTATCCTGAAGTGCAGCACTCACTGCACAGCACACCAGACAGGACATATGCGAATCTGTGATTGTACTGTTCCCCACTCCACCCCCTTGTTTCTTTTCAATAAATATTTTTTTTTTTCTTTTCAATAAATAATTTTTTTTTCTTTTCAATAAATGGATTCTTTGGCTTTGAAAACATTCTTTATTATTGCATAAAGTAAAAGACTCCTTAGCCCAGGAACTAAACAGGCACTGCAAGTCTGCTTGTCTGCTAAGCAGACACTGATTCCTAAAGATTGGAACTACTGCACTTCACTCCTGTGCAGGGCACCAGATATATCTGCTGGTTTTCAGCCTCAAATTGCTCCCTCAAGGCATCCCTAATCCTTGCAGCCCCGCGCTGGCCCCCTGTAATAGCCCTGCTCTCTGGCTGTGCAAATTCAGCCTCCAGGTGTTGAACCTCGGAGGTCCATGCCTGAGTGAAGCTTTCACCCTTCCCTTCACAAATATTATGGAGGGCACAGCACGCAGATATAACCACGGGAATGCTGTTTTCAGCCAAGTCCAGCTTCCCATACAGAGATCGCCAGCGGCCCTTTAAACGGCCAAAGGCACACTCCACAGTCATTCGGCACCGGCTCAGCCTGTAGTTGAACCGTTCCTTGCTGCTGTCAAGTCTCCCTGTGTAGGGTTTCATGAGCCACAGCATTAACGGGTAAGCGGGATCTCCAAGGATCACAATGGGCATTTCAACTTCCCCTACCATGATCTTCCGCTCTGGGAAAAAAGTCCCGGCCTGCATCTTCCTGAACAGCCAAGTGCTCCGAAAGATGCGTGCGTCATGCACCTTTCCGGGCCAGCCTGTGTTAATGTCAATGAAACGCCCACGGTGATCCACAAGCGCCTGGAGAACCATAGAGAAATACTCCTTCCAATTAACGTACTCGGATCCTAGGTGGGGTGGTGCCAGAATAGGAATGTGCATCCCATCTATCGCCCCTCCACAGTTAGGGAACCCCATTTGTGCAAAGCCATCCACTATTTCCTGCACGTTACCCAGAGTCACGGTTCTTCTGAGTAGGATGCGATTAATGGCCTTGCAAACTTGCATCAACACGATTCCAACGGTCGACTTTCCCACTCCAAACTGGTTTGCGACCGACCGGTAGCTGTCTGGAGTTGCCAGCTTCCAGATTGCAATAGCCACCCGCTTCTCCACTGGCAGGGCAGCTCTCAATCTCGTGTCCTTGCGCCGCAGGGTGGGGGCGAGCTCCTCACACAGTCCCATGAAAGTGGCTTTTCTTATCCGAAAGTTCTGCAGCCACTGCTCGTCATCCCAGACTTCCATGACGATGTGATCCCACCACTCAGTGCTTGTTTCCCGAGCCCAAAAGCGGCGTTCCACGGTGCTGAGCATGTCCATGAATGCCACAAGCAATTTCATATCATACGCGTTACGCGGCTCGATAGCATCATCGGACTCCTCACCCTCACTCTCACTGTCACTTTGGATCTTAAGGAATAGTTCGACAGCCAAACGTGACGTGCTGGCGAGACTCGTCAGCATACGCCTCAGCAGTTCGGACTCCATTTCCCGCAGACAGATCGCGCTGCACTCTGAAACCGTTGAAAGATGGCGCCAAAGGTGGACGGAAACAAAGGGATTTCTGGGATGCGAAGCGATGCATCACGGGGCATTGGGACAGGACCCAGAATCCCCCGCACCCACGCACCCTTCCCACAACCCACGGAGCCAGAATGGGAAAAGGTGCTCTGTAGGATAGCTGCCCATAATGCACCGCTCCCAACAGCGCTGCAATTGCCGCAAATGTGGCCACGACAGTGCGCTGGGCAGCTGTCAGTGTGGACAGAGTGCAGCACTTTCCCTACTCTGCTGCACGAAGTCAGGTTTAACTCACAGCGCTGTACATCGGCAAGTGTAGCCAAGGCCTGAGCTGCTGTGGTGCCTCATGGGAATTGTAGTTTCAGATCCCTTCTGAATCTGTTAGTCCCGATAGACCCTGCTCCCTAATAGGATTACATTTGTCCAATGAGCCCTACTATCTGTAGATCTATCACTGGAATCTGAAGGGTATGCTAAAAGAATTATTCTGTCCAATACCAAACTTATATTTGCCTGAGTGATGATATGATACTGATATGGTGAGAGCTCAAAGTGTCTCTGCTCTGCCATAATCTGATGCAGAAAAGTTCTGTGGCCATTCCCAGTGGACTTTACATGTGCCATGCATTCAGGCACAGCATAGTGGTATTAGCAAAGCACAGCAAGCTAGGAAATCCCTCTTTTCTGCATCCTGTTCTGCTATGTTCTTCTCTACAAGTACTGCTTCAACCTCTTCTGCCATCTCATATGACATTGTCCATCACCTCTTTTGCTTCCTTGTCTTCTGCTTACCTGGCCATTTCCTCATTTGCCACTTCCTCCTCTTCTGACAACTGCACATCTGCTGCCTCTTTCAACTCTATCTCTGCTACTTCCTTCTCAATCAGTTCTTTTAGTGCTGCCACCTCTTTGCCCATTGTCTTTACCTGTGCTACTTCCATTTGACTTTTTCTCCTCCATTATTTTCACCCCATTTTCTGCCATATCCTCTTCCTTCACCATCATATCCATTTCCTACTTTGCAATTCGTAATGCCTTCTAACTCAACAGATGTGTGTGTTCAGTCACATCTACTCATTTTAAGGCAGATTTCATTCCTGTACAGAGAACTAGTGCAAAGACTGTGTATCATACAAGTTCCACTTAAACCCTGTTTTTGAGGTCGTAAGTAGTGCATAGGCCTTGTGCTGAGTTCTGCAGAGAAGTGATTTTCTCTCTAGAATGACTTAAATACATTTTACTGCTCCTTGTTTTTTCTCTCTCTGGTTAGACCTCCAAACCCAATATAGTGCAGAGAAAGAAATCTGTGTTCTTGTCCTTGTTGTGCATCATCAATGGAATGGTGATGTTCAGATCAGTTGCCTGTGCCTATGCCAAGCCACTGAATAGAATGGGGTTTTACAGGTAGGGTGACCAGATGTCCTGATTTTATAGGGATAGTCCTGATATTTGGGGCTTTGTCTTGTATAGGCACCTGTTATCCCCCACCCCCGTCCTGTTTTTTCACACTTGCTATCTGGTCACCCTATTTACTGGTGTCACTGAGGACCGAATTAGCCCTACAGAACTCTGATTACTGTTGATGATACACAAAAAGAGAAGAATCCAGTTTGACTTTCAGTCACCAGGTTGAGGCTGCAGGGATGATAGTTTTGTTTCTTTTTTAAAAAAAATCAGACAAAGCAATCTTTTTATAATCTGAGAATTTTTGATACAGAAATTGCTGGGAGATGGTAAACATGGAATCCCATTTTCAGAGTCACTCTGAATTGCAATATTTAAAGGAAACATAGGCAGGCATAAAACCTTTGCTCTGATATTGGGCAGACAGTTAACTCTGGTTTGCTTAACAGCACAGTCTAATAAAGATAGAGTTACAGATAGAGTGAAAGAAAAATCTTCCTTTTCCTTTTTGTAAAGCAGTATTATCCAAATGCTTCTTGGCAGTTGGTGGTAAAAGCACAGCCTGCAATATTTCTCCAATTAATTTCAGGCAGGGAGCCAAGCAGTGGTGCCATTCAATTCACCGAGCCCATAGGAGTGTTGAGTTTTTTGGATTTTTCTTTTTGACTACTGCAAAGATGAAAGAAGACAGGATTACACAAAGTCTTAACTTCAACATCTAAAATATTCAATCAGGCCCTAAGTGAAAGGCAGATGGAAAGGACCCTACATCAATTATTGTGAAGATAAGTCTTCTGTCAGTTCTGTAAGTATTGAGACTCTAATAGAAATAAGACACAATCTTGAGAAATATATTCTGTTGTATTTATCTGTGTATATTTACATCAGATTTGTTCTTATTCTTTTGTATCAGAGCTATATAATAATAATTTAAACACTTACATAATCAATATAACAAGTTCTGGTGCTATTTATCGAAGTTTTCTGTAACAAGGTGTGCATGCTCTGTGAACCACACCCTTTATGCAGTACTTCAGGCAAATATTTTGACTATGAAGTTTAGGAATACTCTGACTGGAAAGAAAATGTAGCTTGAATATTTTTTTGTCTTTTGCTTTACTCCTAAATATGAATTATCATCTAGAATATGTATACATTGTTGAGGTAAGGATAGGAGTATTAATGGGCTGAAACTTGTTAGTTCATATGTAGGAAGGGAGGATAATATTTTTTTCAGAAATACCTTAGTTATTGGTAGTTCATATTACAAGCAAAGGAGCACTTTTGACTACTAATTGAATTGAGAAAGTTAAATGAAGTGTATGGACAGGGATTGATGAGTAGATATATAAACCATCCATTGAAACACTGTGCATATGTCAATAAGAAACTTCCATGTTATATTTTCTATTTGTAAGGTGACAGATTGATGGGGGGAAGGTGGGAGAAGAAGAGAAGATGTAGGTCAAACTACCTGCTGCTTTTGTTTTAGGCAAGGTGTGGTTTGGAAAACAAATTTAAAATTAAAAATATATATATAAACGAGACATAAATAAAATGTATTGCTATTGTTCTTAAGAGCTTCCATTTTGTATCTTCTATAAAGGATAACTAAGACTATAAAATAAAATAAAATAAAAGGAATCAAGCATGTTGAGTCATGTCTTGCAGCCCTTTCCTGGCCCAAATCCCATTCAAGTCACTAACAATTCAATTGACTTAGGCTTATGGGACTGAGCTCTAAAGAGACCACAGTTTAGTTCAAAAATATATATATACCACTAGTTTAACAGCAACTGCTAGTTATAAACATTGGGGGATTGTTTGGGGGACTAATTAGCTCAGGGAATTGATAATGAAGGATAGCAGCCCGGGGCAGTACTTCTGCTGGGACACCAAAGGCATTGCTCCAGTCAAAGGAACTGGAACACTGCATCAAAGAAAATAAACAAATCTGCGCCCTAGGTCTGTGCAGAATTCACAGCTGTTGATTTAACAGCATGGCTCTTTCAGATGAAGGCTCCATATAATGGAAGCTGCCCCTTTGGATGACTCCATTTAGTGCATTTTTAGCTACAACAGTCCTATACAACATTGATAGAAGTCTTAGAAATACAAAAGAGTCTGCCATCCTGCAAACCCTTATTCACCTGAGTAAGGATGTTCAGGTTTGGGTAGACCTATAATCTGTTTTCCAGAAATTCAATGTTGTTCAGTGGAATTCACCTGCCTTGCAGGTGGAATCGTAAGGCTTCCAGAAAATGGATAGATGGTGTTCAGCTGAGGGCCCCAAAACAGCAGTAGGACTTCAGGGAAAAAGCACAAATAATTGAAGGATTGTGTGTCCTAATGGGTAGAGCACTGGAGTGGGACTCAAGAGATCTGGGTTCTTTTTTTTACTGGCTCTGCCACTTGATAGCTGGGTAGCCTTGGACCAGTCACTGTTCCTCCCTGTGTCTCAGTTTCCCCATCTATAAAATGAGGCTAATGATACTAACTGCCATTGTAAAGTGTTTACTGATCTATTGATGAAAAGCACTATATAACAGATAGATGTTCTTGCTGGGGCCAAACAGCTGTAGCAGAAGACTGAGGTTTCAGGAATATATAAAGTCTTGATTAGAAACACAGCTAGTTGTACACGTCTCTTCCCCCCACTCCTCCCAAAAATCCATATTTATTAAGGCAGAATATGACCTAATTTTTAATTGAATTATAAAATAGAATAATGCATTTTACTGTTTCTCAATTACTGTAATATTGTTTGAAAACAAATCTCACAATTCTGCGTCTTATAAACAAGATATAAATGATCAACAATAACGTCTTAATTACTAAATAAAGACCACTGAAGATAGAAGAGAGATGTTTAAGTATTTTGTTTCTCTCTGAGGCAATGTTGTCTAATTTATCGGGTTCTATTCTTAGGTCTTGAAATAATCTACTGGGTGTCTTTTGGCATGACTGTGATTGGCCAAGTGTGCAAAGGGTACAGGGAATGAATATGCAAAGCAGCAAAGGGCACAGGGAATTCTACTGATCTTGTGCCTTGTGATGGGGTGTACCAAACCCAAACTAGCCCTGAAGGGGTTAATGAGAGCCTATGGGCACAATCAGCCTCATGCCTGCTACAGCTGCAGTAAGTGTCAATCCTGGAGGGAGGAGTTACCTGGTTCAGTTAGGGCCTGACCAGTAAGGAGAGGAGATCTCTGATGCTCAATCAGTGAGAGGAACAAGGTTGGAGTCAGGGAGCTGAGGGGGACTCCTGGTAGACAGAGCCTCCCAGAAGGAAGATAGCCCTGCAACAGGGAACCCAACGCAGCTGGGAAGGTATGGTAAAAAGTGAATCCACTCAGGCCTCTGTAGTGCTGTTGGAGAGGTCTGCAGGGAGCAGGATAGCCCTGCCATGGTAGTGGGGAAAACCTCTCCTGTAGCAGAACCAGCTGGGTTGCAGGAAGTGGCAAGATGCCTCCATGAAGCACAGTGCTAAGTGAGCTGGTGGAAGAGACTTAGAGAGAGTGGGGCTGATACACTGGGAGCCCAGGAAGAGGCTGAGGCAAAGGTAGGGTTGTCAACTTTCTACTCTACAAAACCTAACACCCTTGCCCCATCCCTGCCCTGCCCCTTCTCTGAGGCCCCGCCCTCCACTCACTCCATCTTCTGTTACTTGATTTCTCCACCCCCACTCACACACTCATTTTCACTGGCCTGGCTCAGGGGATTGGGATGAGGGAGGGGCTGAGGGCTCCGGCTGGAGTTGCATGTTCTGGGGTTGGACCAGAAATGAAGAGTTCAGGGTACAGGAGGGGGCTCCGGGCTGAGGCAGAGGGTTGGAGTGTGTGTGTGTGTGGGGGGGGTGAGCGCTCTGGCTGGGGGTGTGAGCTCTGGTGTGGGGCTGTAGATGAGGGATTTGGGGTTCAGGAGGGTGCTCCGTGCTGTGGCTGACGGGTTCAGAGTGCGGGAGGGGGCTCTGGGCTGGGGCACCGGCTTGGGGTGTGTTTGTGGGGGTGAGGGCTCCGGCTGGGGGTGCAGGATCTGGGGTGGGTTTGGGGATAAGGGGGTTGGGGTGCAGGAGGGGGCTCCGGGTTTGCAGGGGGCTCAGGGCTGGGAAAGGGTTTTGGGGCATGGGCTTACCTCAGGTGGCTCCCCGTCAGCAGCGCAGCAGGGCTAAGGCAGGTTCCCTGCCTGTCCCAGCTCCACGCTGCATCCCAGAAGCGGCCAGCAGGTCCAGCTCCTAGGCAGGGTGGCCAGGAGGCTCTCTGTGCTGCCCTCACCCGCAGGCACCGCCCCCCCCCCCCCAGCTCCCATTGGCCATGGTTCCTGGCCAATGGGAGTGTGGAGACGTTGCTTGTGGCAGGGACAGCGCGCAGAGCTCTGTGGGCCCTCCTGACTAGGGTCCAGAGTAGCCTGCCTTAGACCTGCAGCACCACTGACTGGCCTTCTAACAGCGGTGCTGACTGGAGCTGCCAAGGTCCCTTTTCGACCGGGCATTTTGGTCGAAAACTGGACACCTGGCAACTCTAGGCAAAGACCCTGACAAGGCATACAGGCTACCAAAACATCCTGACCCCATGGGGGAAGGACCAGTGAGTCCATACTCACACTGAGGGTCCAATGTGAAGTTTAAGAACTACTAGTTGTTGGTCTATAGGTTCCCACTGGAAGGGGTGGGAGTATACGTGGCCTTGCTGGAGAGTCAAGTCACAAGAAGAAGTCGACCACTGTGGGGCCACAACAGAGGTCTGCAGTAGGTGCTCCTGCTATGCCTCAGCCAGCCACCAGGGTGGGGTAGAGAGGGAAATTATCCAGCTGGTGAATCACATGCTTACATGCCCCTGCACAGGAGCTAGTCATCAGCTGGTCAGAGTGGGAGGTGGAGGCACTCTTCCAAGCTAGCACTCCAGAAGCACTAGCCCCTCCCCAGGGGTGGGGTTAAGGTGGGCAGTGCAACCCCACCAGATAGCAGAGATGAGCAGAAACAGTGGAAAAGTTACTGCACCCATTCAACAAGTGACAGAGCTGCCTTTCAATTGAGCCCTCCTTACGGGGTCCTACGAAGAGTTCCTATAATTTATCCAGAATTCCTCCAGGAGTTGAGCATTGTTCCTCCCTTTCCAACATGGGCCATAACTTAGAACCCCAATCTGGCCTTTAAGCTCTCTGTACCTCAGTTTACCTACCTGTAGAAGGGGATAATTCTACCTATTTCATGGGGATGTCATAAGTTTAATTCATTCTTTCAGTAATGGCTATAGGGTGCTCTGAGATCCTCGGCTGACAAATACTAGAAATGCAAAACATGTAATATTTATATTAATCAGTGCAGTTTGCCAAAGGACTTGCAATTGGAAGGATGAAATTGCACACTAAACAGTACTGCAGGCCCATAATCTGGTTTGGAGCTGTGATCAGAAGGTAAAGTAGAATAATGGTAAAATCAATAAAGAAAATTCTATTGAGATGTATCATTTCATTCCCCATGGGTTCCTGTGCCAGACAGATGACTCATCCAATAAAATAAAATATCTTCCAACAAACATGGAAGATGGGCCATCTCTTTAAATTTGTATATGTTATTTCCAAACAGTGATAATGGAACCTGAGATTTTCTTGTTCTTACCATTCTTAAGGGTCACCAGACATTTCTTGGACTCCAAGAAAGCTAGCACCCCAACAACACCTTTTTGGAATGAGCTCCCTCTTGCTTTGTCCAAGTGTTGTGTCCATCAGAGAGCAGATGTCCATTTTTATTGTCCCTGAGAACGTTCTCCAGTGGCTACACCAATAATGACCTAATTCTACAAGTATCTTTAAAGAAGGCAGTATTTATAAATGAAAGGTATCTAGTTTAAGTAACAGCCTCACTGGATAGACTATAACAGGGGTTCTCACACTTTTGTACTGGTGTACCTTTCACACAGCAAGCCTCTGACCCCCCTTATACATTAAAAACATGTTTTTATATATTTAACACCATTATAAATGCTGGAGGTGAAGCAGGGTTTGGGGTGGAGGCTGACAGCTTGCGACCCCCCCATGTAATAACCTCGTGACTCTCTGAGGGGTCACGACCCCCAGTTTGAGAACCCCTGGACTACAATTATCTGTAGATACTGTAGACTGTAAGACCCTTTGGTCTCTTTCCTGTAAATGTATCTACTTAGACATACCCCTTCTTCCATTTGCAAGATCTAGCTCTAGGAATCTGTGAGCCAAATGCAGAGGTGATGTGTATGTTAAACCCAGGAAACTATCTTTGATCCCTTTACATGCTCTTAGTCTCCCTTTTAGCTACTTGCACCCACTTTACTGATTAAAGGAGTCTAAGTCGGGGGTTTCTCTCTTGCACAGTGCCCTCACTGGATTCTGCAATTCACGAGGGCCACCACTTCTAAACATGCAGTGCTATTTTCAGTTCTGCTCATGTAGCGTTTGAGACCTTCTGAGACTGTTTACATGCTAAGTAAATAGTAGAACCTTTTTGCATGCGACTTGGTTGGAATAAGGTCCGTTTACATCTTATTGTCCTGCCCCAAGGGGTTGGTTTCACTCCTGGCTTGACTGTTTGGACAGTGTGTAATTCCTTTCTCTTATGTTTATTGTAATTTTAAAATGACTATCTTCACAATAACTCAGATTTATAATCAAATGTGGCTTCTTTTGGATGTACAGTGTGGAGCAGACAACTACTAGTATTTCATATGGAAAAACTGCGTTCTGTGTTTCATTTACTCTTTACTTAAGACATTGGGCCAGATCCCCATCTGGTGTCAACTGGCATAATGGAGCTATGATCAGTAAGTACTATTAGCAGATGGATCAATCTCTTGTAAAAATTTATTTTGAAAGTCCCTCAATATGTTTATTTAGTCTATTGTAACGATACTGGAACTGTAGAAGGGAGAATGGTCAAAGTCAATTGAAGGTTAAATAATTTTTTACCTCCTGTTGGGAAAAATCACAACCTTGGCTCTGTTCTGGGGATCTCTTATCCACTGTATGGATCTCTATTACATATTTTGCACTCAATCCATGCATTGAACTCCCACTGATTTGTCAACAAGCTTATGAATAATTGAGATAGTTGATCAGTCAGATAATATGACATGGCATAGGATCGAAAGACAGGGGAACAATTCATGGTGCACTACACCTTCAAGCAATGAAAATAATAAATCAGGTGGCAAACAAAGAGTGTCATCAAGCAATGTACAGTAGTTGGAATCTCAATTCTAAATGCAAGTGATGTTCTCAAATTAACAATTTAATTGTTAAACCTCTGAACTGTGACATTTCCCATGTTACATTTTCATTTTGGTTACAGGATTACTGTTACAATTCTACAACTACAGGTTGTCAAATTAACCATTAATTGACCTTTAACATTAGACTTTCGGACTGTGAAAGAGACCAATAGCACAGAAGCTTTTTACACTGTATTTTGTTAGTCTCAGAGGTCTCCCAAAGAAGATGACAATTGATACTACGGTTGCCAAGGCTCCTGGCAGATTGTGTCCTCTTCAAAGGTCACTGTGTGATATTTCTTCCTCTCCAGAAGAATTTTCAGGAGTTCCTAATATATACCAATGTCTCAGAGACTGAGCCATTTGCATCTGCTCTACAGTTTGTCCTCCTCAAGAGCTCACCTGAAGATTACTCTCTGTATGAAACGATAGAACAATTTTGAGCGAAATTACTGCCTCTGCTCTCCTCCCCTGCACCAAAATCAACTCATCACTGGTCATCCCATTCTAGACATGGTGGACGAATTCATCTTTAGTGAATTTCATTTGCTTTATATTAGAGAGACAGGGTGGGTGAGGTAATATCTTTTATTGGACCAACAGCTCTTGGTGAGAGAGACAAGATTTCAAGTTACACAGAGCTCTTCCTCAGGTCATCTGTGTCACTTGAAAGCTTCTCTCTTTCCCCAACAGACATTGGTCCAATAAAAAATATTAGCTTCCCCATCTTGTGTCCCTAATATCCTGGGACACCACATTTGCTTTGATAGTTATACCAAGGATGAATTTGGCCCTGTTACTGTTTAGGCTTAAATTATTACTGTGAGTGCTGGTTAGCTGGTTGCCAATTCTATGACACCTCAAAACTGCTTTTGTATCCCTATGTCCTCTGGTTCTACTGTGAGACTTGTCATCACATTTTGAGACATTATGCCTAGGTATCATGGTGATAGCATTCTACCACATCACGGACACATCACTAAAGTTTTATAAAATCAATTGAACAATTCATCTTAAATTATGTTTAAAAAATTAAAGTTAATCAACTTCTGTATCTTGTTGTAATGGGGCAGGAGGAGAGAAGCATATCTTTAATAAAATAGTTTAGACGGGTGACTTCCCTGAGATGGATGCCAGTTTTCCCCACAAAATTTGTGCTCACATGTCATGTCTTAAAAATGATCAGTAGATACTAATCTGAGTAGTTGCTTTTCTAACTTTCTGATTCTGCATGCCAATCAGCTAGGCAGAAGTACAACTACTCCAATTTGCAGCCATAGTTCATATTGCTAATGAAGGAATCTGTTAGTATCGTAAGAGGCCAATATGGCTCCATTAGGAGCTCTTTAATGACCTGAAAATCAAAAAGGAGAATCCTATTAAAAAATGGAAATATGGACAAAAAGAGGAGTACAAGAGAACAGCACAAGCATGTAGAGACAAAATCAGAAAGGTGAAGGCACAAAATGAGTTACACCTAACAAGGAACATAAAAGGGAATAAGAAGAGGTTCTTTAAATACATTAGGAGCAAGAGAAAGAAGAAGGAAAATGTAGGCCCTCTACTTAGTGGGGAAAGAGAGTTAATAACTGATTACATCAAAAAAGCTGAGGTGCTTAATGCCTATTTTGCTTCAGTCTTCACCAGATATTCAACACAATTAACATTAACACCCAGGGTGAAGTAGTGCAAGCCAAAATAGGGAAAACAGGTTAAAGAATATTTAGATAAGTTAGATGTATTCAAGTCTGTGGGGCCTGATGAAATTCATCCTAGGGTACTGAAGGAACTAGCTGAAGCAATCTCGGAGACACTAGCAATTATCTTTGAGAACTCTTGGAGGGCAGGAGAGGCCCCAGAAATATGGAGAAGGGCATACATACCTATCTTTAAAAAGGGGAACAAGGAGGCCCCGGGGAATTAGAGGGAAAGTGGTAGACGTGATATACCTTTATTTTAGTAATGCTTTTGACACATAAAGATGGGTGGACGACTGGTTGAAAGACCATACTCAAAGAGTAGTTATCAATCATTTACTGTCAAATTGAGAGGGCCTATCTAGTGGGATCCCCTGGGGTCAACCCTGGGTCTGGCATTGATAAGTCCTGGATCCAGTACTATTCAATATTTTCATTCATGACTTAGATAATGGAGGAGAGAGTATGCTTATAAAATTTGCAGATGACACCAAGGCTGGGAGGGGTTGCAAGCACTCTGAAGGACAGGTTTAAAATTCAAAATGACCATGGCAAATTGAAGAATTGGTCTGAATTCAACAAGATGAAATTCAATAAAGACAAGTAGTGTAAAGTACTTCACTTTGGAAGGAAAAATAACAAATGCACAATTACCAAATAGGGAATAACTGTCTAGGTGGTAATACTGCTGAAAATAATTTGGAGGTTACAATGGGCCACAAATTGAATACAAGCCATCAATGTGATGCAGCTGAAAAAAAGCTAATATGATTTTGGAGTGTATTATGTTGGAGTGTTGAATATAAGACACAGGAGGTAATTATCCCGCTCTATTCAGCACTGGCGAGGGCCCAGATGGAGTACTGTATCCAGTTCTGGGCACCACAATTTCGGAAAGGATGTGGACAAATTGGAAAGAGTCCAGAGGAGAGCAACAAAAAGGGTTAGCAAACCTGACCTATGAGGAATGATTAAACATGCCCAGTTTTTTCAATCTTGTGAAAAGAAAACTGAGGGGCAACCTGATAATTCTTCGAATATGTTAAGGACTGTTATAGAGAGGAAGGTGATCAATTATTCTCCATGTCCACTGAAAGCAGGACAAGAAATAATGGACTTAATCTGCAGCAAGGGAGGTTTAGGTTGGATATTGGGAAAAACTTTCAAACTATAAGGGTAGTTGAGCTCTGCAATAGGTTTCCAAGGGATGTCGTGCAGTCCCCATCACTGGAAGCTTTTAAAAAACAAGTCGGACAAACACTTGTCAGGGATTGTCTGGGTTTACTTCGTCCTAACACAGCACAGAGGGCTGGACTTGATGAATTCTCAAGGTCCCTTCCATCCCTACATTTCTATGATTCCATTATAGCCACCCAGGAGCAGGTCTTTACTCAGTAAATGATCAGTTGGAACTGGATCTGGCATCACCATTTCCGGAGCCATCACTTGAAGACTCCTCATAGATAAAGTGGGGTAGGGCGTTCTACAGAGTGAATATGGCTTGTCAGTTGCTTCAGTTTACTCATTTCTAATTATTTTTATTATTTGTATTACCATACAGCCGAACAACCCTCTTTGTGGACCAGGAGCCCACTGTGCTAGGTGCTGTTCAAACTCAAAGCCCCCAAAGGATTTACCGTCTACGACTACTGTGAGTTTTCTGCAATGAATGCAATGTCATTTCAGTGTAAGAAAGGAGGAGCTTTCTGAAATCCGTTCATGTTTAGGGAAAATAGAGACAGCTGGACAACATATTCTTTGAACCAAAGGGTAAGAGAATAGCCTCTTAAAAAAAGGACTTGTCTAGCTTCACCTCATATTTGCTTCTGACCTCCTTTACAGCTTCCCTTTCATCCAAATGACTCCTTGATAACCTATCATGCCATTTTGCTCTTCAGTTCTCCTCCTAATATCAGATGGTCTCTTCACTCCTGCCTCCTGTCAAATGAGGCACCCCAGCCTACTCCAGACCCACTGATCCTTGATTGGCATTAGGTTCCAATGACAGCATCAAATTCATCTAATATTTAGCTTCTCTCCCACCCAGAACTTGAGCCCATCTTGTCCCCAGTAACTGGTGTGTTCGGTTCCTCCCTGTTGGGACAAGGATTAAACCCACTCCTCTGCTCTGGCCTCTGGTGCTTTCAGACATTTCATAACATGTTTGTTCTGTCCAATCCATCATGGTAATGTTGACTGACTTCCATGTTTTGAAGCAGAAGGAAACAGCTTATGTGCTTCACTTTGAGCCCTGCTGGTCTGCCTCTTTAAAACGTGACATGAAGGGGGGGAAATGTTCTGGCATATAGTGCTGGATTAAGGTAGAGGTGCTATGGGCTTGTGCACAGGGCACAGACTCCTGGAGTTATGTCATTACATAAGAATCTCAGCTTTTGGTTTTTTTTAAAAGTCAGTTTCTAGCCCTTGTGGTTGTGAAGAAAAGATTGAAAATGTAACCTGAGTGCCATGATCACTGCCTGAGTCCACAGCCAGCCTGAAGCAAAACTTGGAGAGGAGTGAATTGTCACATTCATCTCCCTGGGGTTTTAACTCCAAGGTCAATTCCTGTGGGAGATGTTACTAACATCACCCCAGCAGAAGTCTCTCTGGGTATGTCTATACTTCAGGCTTGCTGCACATTGTTATTTGTGGGGTTGCCCCAACCTCAACCATCCACACACAACCCTTAAACATGTGCTTCTGTAGATGTTGAACCTGTGCTTCTTTGGGCCTATGTGCTGTGATATGTTGATCATCTGTGTATGTGTTGCACTTTAAGCAGTGCTCCTACCCACCCTCTGTGCAGTGAGGAAGCAGATTGTGTGTTGCAGAAAAGTGAAGCAACCCTGGCTCACCCACCCAAATAGGCACCCCTAGCTGTTGGGGTACATAGTCTGGGTACCCCTGCTACAGCCACTGCCTCTCCAATGAAGTAGCAGGGACCCCTACTTTGTGCCACTCCCCCTGCCTAATGTCACCACCACTTTGGAGAGGGGAGCACAACATAGTGGGAGGGGCAATATGAGGCTTAGAATTGTGGTGTGTCTAGGATCCTGTGTTGCTTTAATCCAGCCTTCCTGGAGCATATATCCTAGAATGTAAAGCAGGGTTTGTGTAACTGCCAATTATCTGAGCTTTCTCCTTCCCTTCAGTCTCTCAAAGCTAAAGCTAAAGTCATCCAGTCACCCCAGAAAATTACTGCAACACTGGACTGCATGGGGTAAAACAGTCAAGGGGTGGAAAAATGTACAACTTGGTGTACATTTTATGTGCCTGCCTACATAGAAGGAGCAGGAGTTTCTGTCAGATGGTTGGATCCAGATGTCTCTTACCTTGAATAGGCCAAGGTCATCTGAATATAGGAGATCCTTTGACATTTCAGGAGAGTGGAACAAACTTTACTTTGGTGTCACTGAGGGCAGAATTGGTGTCCCACTTAATTTTCCAAATCCTCATGTCCACTAAAATCAAAGAGCCAAACTCTGCCCTGATTTACAATCCTATCCTACCTTACTGAAGTCAGTGAAGTTGCAAGGACACGTAAATCAGAATTTAGCTCAGTGAGGGTTGCTCTTTAATATGGAACAGTGTTTCCCCAAGACAACCATGCTTATTTTATGCTACTATCCATCAGAAATAACATTATTTATAACATACTTAAAAGAACTTTTAGAATTTTTTAATAATATTTCAAACATTAAAAAAAAATTACATAGGTTCCTTGAGAAAATTTAAAGTTATTCATTAATGGAAGACAATAGCACAAGCTCTTTACAGTGTATTTTGTTAGTCTCATAATGTCAGTGGCTGTTACCATCTAAATCAAGTTATTGCATATTCACGTGATTGAAAATGGTGCCTAAAGCAAACAACCCAGACACCCAGCCTTTTGAAAAAAATAGTCTGTATGGAAGTGTCACTATTGTGCAAATGCAGGTGCAGCACAATCCACCTTGGGTGGGAGGAAAAACTGGCAAAAATTAAGGTAAGAACTTTCTGTTAAATGATTTTTGGTAGTTGCATTACAATTTTTAAAAGGTATTGTTTTGGGGATGGTCTGATGGGTTGTTGGAAGAGATAATATGCTGCTAAATGGGAAGCATGGATACAAGGTTAACCAGCTCACATTTCACTTGCAGTAGCTGAGATCCTCACAGGATGATACTGTGAGCTGCATGGAAAGAAAGGGTTGCACTCGGGGTGTTGTGCCCAGCCATCCCCAGACAGCAGTTTTCAACGGCCTTACATTCTTCTGGAGGCTTTCCATTATCTCCGTAGAAGGAATGCCATTCAGCAACCAACTGTGCATGAGGGAGCAGGGAATTCATAACAGAACGGAGAGTGAAAGGGGTAAATTAAACCATACATGCTCTTGAATGAGCCCTGTTTTATATGACCCAGAGAGGCAAAATTCCACTTGGGCTATTCCTTTTATAGCATTAAAAGGAGCAAAGGAGATTCCACATGCAAAAGTATGGGAACAGCAAAAGCAGCAGTACACACAAAAGAATCCCCTGCATTTTCAGACCTGTTAATGTGTAGCTAAATGGTGGAGACTGTCTCAATAAATAGAGTAGACCCCAATTAAAGAAACAAAGCCTCTATTTCAAAATACATGTATATTTACATACAAGGAGTATTTTTACAGGCATCTTGCTCTAAAGGCTCCCTGAAATGTTCTACTGTACTAAATTAAAATTCAAGGTATGTCAAAGAGTTAATGAATGATTTGGAATGGTAATAGTATTAACCCAAAGCATTATAAAAATGGTCTAGTCTAGGAAAGACTTCGACTGGAAGAAATCAGCTAGTCCAAAAACCACCCAATTTTCCACACACAAAAAATCTGTCTTAAGAAAAACTTGATGGTTTTGCACTTATTCAGAAAAATCTTAGATCCTGTCTACCCTTAAAAAAACCCCATGTCTACTCAAAGCTGAGGCCAAACCATAATATATTAAAGTTTATTCTTGTCTGTATGGACAGATGAAACTAGTTATAACCAGTTAGAGAACTATGTGTTAGGTTAGAGCCCAGCAATGTCCTCCCAGGGGGTAACTCTGTAGGCCCCTTCTCTTCACAGAGAGGAACTGGCAGCTGGAGTAGTAGTGGGGCAAGGGAAGGACAACTAAAAACCCTGTGATGTCAGCAGAGCTTTTAATTTAATTGCAAAATCTGAGCATGGAAGAGGAGAGACAACTGAGTAGGCATTGAAATGATCCTGGAAAGGAGATACAGGGAAAAGTGGGATGATAAACATTGTAAATAAAACCCAAAAGCTGGTGGTAAGCTACTACAGGAAGGGTTAGCAACTACATTAAGCAAAAATTTTGTGAGATTGGCAGGGTGAAAGCTAGGCATGTTGTCCACATGTTTCAGGCAGTGGAATAAAGTGGAAGAGGATAGTTAAATCTGAGAAATGAAAATTTTGATAATACATTTATATGTTCTCTGTTTATTTCTGCTTGTCTAAACTATAAACTCTTCAAGAAATGTCTTCTAATATATTTTTGTACAGTGCCTGACATAATGGGCCTTAATCCTGATAGGATATGTTTATGCTGCAGCTGGGAGCAAACCTCTCAGCTCAGGTAGACAGATTCACGCTAGAAGGGCTTGAGCTAGCATGCTAAAAATAGCTGTGTGGACAGTGCTGCACTGGTGGAGACTTGAGCTAGTCACTTGAGCTCAAGCCGAGGGGGTTGGGTGGACTTGAGCTCGGGTGACTAGCCCAAGTCTCCACTAGAGTAGCCACATCCACACAGCTATGTTGAGCACACTAACTTGACCACATCCACACAGCTATGTTGACCTCACTAGCTTGAGCATGGGTCTGCCTAGGAGGCTCGTTCTCAGGTGCAGGGGCCTATAGAGACTATGGGTAAAATGTTCGAACGCACTTAAGTTATTTAGTCTCATTTGCTTTCTTTGGGACTTAACTCCCTTAGGAGTCTAGGTTCTTTGAAAATGTTACCCTAGCACAACATTAATAATGATCATTATAATTGCTCTTCAAAAATACTAATTAATGTTTATCACTTTTAATGTCCACGACATAGCTCTTTATTGCCTTGTACCTTGTATAATGATTTATGCAAACATTTGTGCGAAGTAGATATAAAACCTTACCATGAGTGGAGAAGTCTGATCTGATGGTGATTTACACATAGTTTGCATAGTTGTTAATATAACAGGAGTACTTGTGGCACCTTAGAGACTAACAAATTTATTAGAGCATAAGCTTTCGTGGGCTACAACCCACTTCTTCGGATGACTGCTCTGATACAAAACAGTGGCAAACTGGGTCCCCTCTTTCTACATCTGTCTTCTAGCCTATGTGGAAACATTTTGAACGTATACACTTACTGTTGATTTAGTTCAACATGGACAAGCCAAACAAAAAAAAAGAAAGAAAAGGAAGCCCTTGCCCCCAGGAATCTACAACACAGACACAAATAAGAAGAGACTCACCTCTTCTGTGAGACCAACATCCACTAACCCTTGTCAGCCAAATAAGAAGAGACTCACAGGGAGATTGATAGAAGGATATAAGCTTTTCCTTTTTGCTTTGTTTCCTTTTGCTCCGCACTCACAACCTCCCTCCTTCTCCTATAAAGTTGGGGTGGAAAAAAGTGTTTGCTGTATCCTATGCTTTACAAGTATTTTCTCATGATTACAGCCGTCACTGCTGGTAAAGTGCAGCATTAATGGAAAAGCTTTTTGCAGGAACAAAAAGAGAACCACATCTTGAAGTGTAATTTATAAATCTCTAAATGGTTTCCCACAAAATTTCATAAAGGAGAAATTATCCTTTCCCTCAATCACCCATACATCTCTAGAACAATAACTATTTAGGCCAAGTAACTGTAATAAATATGGAAGGTCTACTTTTGCCTTTACAGCATGTTATCTTTGGAACAACCTACTTAGTATCAGAACAATCCTATTCATTATCTGTTTGGTGGCATTTTTTTTTAAAAGGTTCTTAATTTTTGTACTAGAAAAAAACAATTTAGTGTTATGAGCCATAATAAAACTAAACTGGTTTAGCATTTGCTTTTTTCAGCTATTGCTTTACATTGTTCTGTTTACATTTCTGTGTACATCTGTGGTTGAGCCTGCAATTATTGAAGTCCCATTGACGTCAGTGGGAGAAGAACTGGGCCCCATGTCTCCTTCCCATTCAGCTTAAACTAGCTGACATCTACAGATTGAGCTGCAAGTGTGTCAAGATATTATTAAATAAATAAAAATTATAGAAAAGTTCCAAGCAAGTTGCAGTGTGAATTGAAATATGCCAAAGTACTGAACTGCCACACATTTGATAACAATATAAACAACTCAACCATAGATGTGAAGCTTAGGAGGTGTGAATGATTATTTTAATATAAGGTAGTGTGTAATCCAAGAGAATTAAAAAATCGGAGTCATAGGATGGCAGAAGGATATTAAAACCTCCTAGGGCCAATCCTGCAAGGTGATGAGTGTCCTCCACTACACTAATGAGAATAGCGTTCAGCACATTGCAAGATTGAGCCTATAGTACCTAGAGCCATGCTGATTTGCATATCAGATGAGATAATTGTAGGTTCAATCAAAATAACTTTTTACAAAGATACTTGGCTTTGCAGTTATCCCTTCTTCTAAAGCTTGCTTTGGAAAATATACATACTGCCAGAAGGGCTGTCAAAAGAGGCAGAGAATGTTCTTCCGATCAAGTACATTAGTTCCACTTTGAACAATTGGCCAAATTCTGCACTCTGATACCCCACTTTAAATCTGGAGTAACTCCATCAACACAATGGAGTTCCTCTGGGTTTATCTCAGTATAACTGAGAGCACAATTTGACTTGTCATCATTCTCTGTCTACCTCTTTAAACCCTCTTTTTATTCTGTTGAATTGGAGCTTTTCAAAATAGCTTTTACACCTCACCCTCTTATTTAAGAACAAGTGGGCAGAAGGTTTGCTAGGACTATTTTTAAATCCTGATTTTGTTGTCTTTCTATATTTAGATAAATTGTTTTGAACATATGTTCAAAACATACTTATAACTGCATCCTCCAGGGTTTATTTCCTTTCTTTGGAAGCAGCTGGTATTGACCAGTCTGAGAGACAGGATACTGGACTAAATGGACAACTGCTGTGATCTGGTAAAGCAATTTCTATGTGCCTATATTTCATTTATCTAAGTATATATTGACAAAAGAAAGTTATTCATTCTCCGTTTCTGCCTAGTGAAACCTAGAAACAAATGGTTGGTTGGATGTAAGCTACTGCAACAAAAATGCATAAATAGTAAAAGGATATATAGTCAGTCATATTCAAATATTAGTGCAGGCAGGATGTATATCTAAAGTAAAATCCTATGCATTAATTAGTCCAGCTGCCAGCAACAATTTCCTTGTATACTAAGGGCTTTGATGTGCCAATTGCAGCTGTGCATTCATTCTCCTCTGTCCGAATTGAGATCACTAGTAGAATGGTAGCCACTTGCAGCTGTGCAAATGATTGCATTAGGTGTAAGGGCAGTGCAGAGTCAGTCCCGTTGTTTGCGAAGTTCTTTGGGGTCCTTTGGGATGCTAGGAGGTACATACATGTAAACTAGGATTGTTTTCTTTTGGGAATAGACACAGTTAACGGCAGGAGCACAAACAACAGAAGAGTCTTAGCTTCTATATTAATCCATAAGAACATAACATAAGAACGGCCATACTGGGTCAGACCAAAGGTCCATCTAGCCCAGTATCCTGTCTTCTGACAGTGGCCAATGCCAGGTGCCCCAGAGGGAATGAACAGAACAGGTACTCATCAAGTGATCCATCCTGTTGCCCATTCCCAGCTTCTGGCAAACAAAGACGAGGGACACCATGCTATCCCTCCTGGCTAACAGCCATTGATGGACCTATCCTCCATGAACTTATCAGGTTCTTTTATGAATCATCATGCGGAAGTGGAGTAGTGCAACTGATTAGCAAGGAGAACAGCCTGTGGGCCATCCCTGTAAGGCACAGTTACCATGGCAGCCCCCTCAGTCATCTGCATGTATCAGCCATCTGACACCAGGATACAGAACATAAGGGCACCTGTTCCCAGGGATCTCTGGTAAGGGGGAGGCGGTGTACCGGGGTGGTGGAGTCCGGTGGGATGTAGAAGAGGGGCAATCTGTTCTCAGGGATGGTGAAGTGCTCTGGAATGGTGTCAAAAGACTGAAGGTGAACCAGCATCTGATCTGTCTGGTTGATGCTCTGGAGCTCCCCAAATCATTGTCCTATAGGAGCTATACTAGCAAAGGCTAGAGTGGGTAGCAGGACAAGGAACTACTGCAGAATATTGAGGCTTCCACACAGATAACCTATACTTCCTTAGATATCCCAACATCTATTGATCACTTGGCTGGGAGGAACCACATGACCTGTTTCTTCTATTGAGGGAAGTGAGACTTCTGTTCCCCTGACAGAAGACTGTGTTAGAAACTGTGTCAGGGGAACCCAAAACCAAGTTTCTTATCCATTACAAACTCTTTCTGCCTCTGCATTTCTCCATTACTGTGGAAAACACTACCATTATCCCCATCACTTAGGTTCACAACCTCAGAGCCTCATTTTTTCCCCACACATCCTGACTAAATTTTGTCATTCTTTCCTCTACAACATTTCGAGACTAACCTGTTTTTTCTCTCCTCACAGTTATGACACATGTCTATGCTCTGCACACTTGGTCTACTGCAGCCCCCTCTGTGGTCTCAGTGATGTCCACAATGCTCCCGTTCAGTCTGACTGAAATACTGCTCCAAAGACCTTTGTCCATTGCTCACCTCTTTAAATCTATCTACTCTCTCCTGTTTGCCTACATAACCTGGTCAAACTTTTCATCCTCACATTTTAAATCACTGCCAAACATCTGCCCCATCCTACATCTTGGACATTTTTTTTAATCACATCCCCTTTTATCTTGCCTCTGCTTCCATCCTCCACACAGTTTGTGATTTATTACCTTCTGTTTTTGCCTTCCACTGTGGTGCTCCATGCGTGAAATTACCTTCTAATTCTAGTGGGCCAGGCTTCCTCTCCTTTCTCATCCAAATCCCTCATTAAGGCTCACCTCTTCTGTGAGACCAACATCCACTAACCCTTGTCAGCCAAATGCCTTCTACACTCCACCATGATGTTAAAAAAATTTTAGTGAGTAGAGGAGGAGGAAGTTAACAAAAACAAAACACCAAAGAAACTGCACAATGAAATTGTGGCAACAAGTAATCATGCACATAATGAGTCCACTTAGATTGTAAGCTCTCTGGGGCAGGGACTGTCTTTGTTCTGTATTTGAATGTCCTGGTCCATGAAATATAACACATAAAGATGAGCAACTGAACATGTGACAAAATCCTCAAGTGCTTATGTAAATGCTAGAAGTTTAAATATTAAGATGTACCTGGCATTAAATGGGTACCGTATATACTCATTCATTAGCCCGTTCATTTATAAACCAACCCCCCAAGATGATTAGGTAAAAATAGCAAAAACTGTACGACCCTTTCATAAGCCGACCCTATATTTCAGGGGTTGGCAAACTTTGGCTCCTGGCCAGTTAGGGTAAGCTGCTAGCAGGCCTGGATGTTTTGTTTACCTGGAGCGTTCACAGGCGCACCACTTCCCGCAGCTCCCATTGGCTGGGAACGGCAAACTGCAGACACTGGGAGCTGAGGGGCTCCGTGCCTGCAGACACTCCAGGTAAACAAAACAACAATGTATTAGATATTCAATTAAATGATTCCATAGAGTTTAAAATCATCAAATTTTGGTGTAGACCCATTTATAAGCCGACCCCCACTCTTTGATACATCACTTTTTTACCAAAAATATTTGGCTTATGAACGAGTATATACAGTATGTTGATATAATAGGCATCACTGAAACTTGGTGAGATGAGGAAAATCAATAGGACACAGTAATACGAGGGTACAAAATATATACGAGTGACAAAATAGGTCACACTGGTGGGCGAGTGACAGTATATGTGAAAGAAAGCACAGAGTGAAATAAAATAAAAATCTTAAATGAATCAAATGTACCATAGAATCCCTAGGGATAGAAATTCCATGCTTGAACAATAAGAGTATGGCAATAGGAATACATTACTGACCACCTAACCAGGATAGTGATGATGATTGTGAAATACTGAGGGAAATTAGAGAGACTACAAAGGAATAAAATGCAATAATAATGGGGGATTTCAACTATCCTCCTACTGACTGGGTATACTTCACCTCAGTAGAGGATGCAGAAATAAAATTTCTAGATACTATAAATGACTGCTTCTGGGAGCAACTTGTCCTGAAACCCATAATGGGAGAGGCAATTTTTGATTTAATCCTTGATCTAGATCCTGTGCTCCACATCAAGAGGAGAAATATAGTTGAACCGTGTGGTAACAGCGACCATAATGTAATTAAATTTAACATCCTAGTTAAGGGGGGGGGGGAGAGAATGCCAAGAAAACCCACCACAGTAGCATTTAACTTCAAAAAGGGTAACGACACAAAAATGAGGAAGCTAGTTAAATGGAAATTAAAAGGAACAGTCACAAAGCTGAAATGCCTGCAACCGGCATGGAGACTATTTAAAAACACCATAATAGAAGCTCAGACTGAATGCATACCCCTCCCCAAAATGCCACATGGCTAAACAGCAGAGTAAAAGAGGTGGTTAGAGGCAAAAAAAGGCATTCTTTAAAAATTAGAAGTCAAATCCTAATGAGGAAAATAGAAAGGAACGTTAACTGTGGTAAGTCAAGAGTAAAAGTATAAGGCAGGCAGGCCAAGAATGAATCTGAAGAACTAGCTAAAAATACAAAAAATAATAGCAAACATGTTTTGAAGTACACTAGAAGCAGTCAGTGGAGTCACTAGACAATAGAGGTGTTAAAGGAGCACTGAAGGAAGACAAGATCATTGCAGAGAAGCTAAGTGAATTCTTGGCATTGGTCTTCACTGCAGATGTTATGGGGGAGAGCTTCACACCCAAGCCATTATTTTTAGTGACAAATCTGAAGAACTGTCCCAGAATGAGGGGTCAGTAGAAGAGGTTTTGGAACAAATTGATAAATTAAACAGTAATAAGTCACCAGAACCAGATGGTATTCACCCAAGAGTTCTCAAGCAACTCAAATACAAAATTGCAGAACTACTAACTCTGGTATGTAACCCATCATTTAAATCAGCCTCTGTACCAGATGACTGGCAGACAGCTAATGTAGTGCCAATTTTTAAAAAAGGCTCCAGAGGTGATCCTCTGGTAATAGGATCTGGTAAAGGCTGGTAAACCTAACTTCAATACCAAATTGGTTGAAACTATAGTAAAGACCAAATTATCAGACATATAGATAAACACAATATATTGGGGAAGAGACAACACAACCTTTGTAAAGAGAAATCATGCCTCACCAATCTATTAGAATTCTTTGAGGGTGTCAACAAGCATGTACTGATCCAGTTGATACAGTGTACTTGGGCTTTCAGAAGGCCTTTGACAAGGCCCCTCTGCGAAGGCTCTTAAACAAAGTAAGGCCTTCTCATGGATCAATAATTGGGTAAATGATGAGAAACAAAGGGATGAATAAATGTTCAGTTTTCTCAATGGAGAGAGGTAAATAGCAGGGGCCTCAAGGATCTGCACTGGGACCTGTGCTGTTCAACATATTCATAAATGGTGTGGAAAAAGGAGTGAAGTGAGCTGGCAAAATTTGCAGACAATACAAAATTACTCAAGATAGTTAAGTCCAAAGCTTACTGTGAAGAGTTAAAAGGACTCTTACGAAACTGGATGACTGGACAAAAAAAGGGCTAATGAAATTCAGTGTTGATAAGGATAAAGTAATACACGTTGGAAAAAATAATCCCAATCATACATAGAAAATGATGGTGTCTAAATTAGCTGTTACCACGCAAGAAAGATATTGAGTCATTGTGGAAAGTTCTCTGAAAATAACTACTCAATGTGCAGCAGCAGTCAGAAAAGCTAACAGAATGTTAAGAACTGTTAGGAAATGGATAGATGAGACAGAAAATATCATAATGCCGCTATATACATTCATGGTATGCCTACACCATTCATACAGAGTGCAGTTCTTGTCACACCCTCTTAAAAAAGATATTTTAGAACTGGAAAGGGTGCAGAGAAGGGCAACAAAAATGATTAGGGATAGGGAACAGCTGTTCATCTTAGCAAAGAGATGACTAAGGGAGTATATGATAGATATTAAAATGATGAATGGTATGGAGAAAGTGAAAAGGGAAGTGTTATTTACTCCTTCACATAACACAAGAACTAGGGGTCACCCAATGAAATTAATAGATACATTTAAAACAAACAAACAAACAAACAAAAGGAAATACTTCTTCACACAATCAACCTGTGGAACCTGTTGTGAAGGCCAAAAGTATAACTGGGTTCAAAAGAGAATTAGATAAATTCATGGAGGATGTCTGTCATCCAAGATGGTCAGGGACACAACCCCATACCCCAGATGTCCCTACGGCTCCAACTCCCAGAATCTGGGACTAGACAACAGGGGATGGATCACTTGAAATTGCTCTGTTCCATTCATCCATACTGGCCACTGTCAGAATAGGATACTGGAGTTGATGGACCATTGGTCTGACCCAGCATGGCCATTTTTATGATTGATACTCCTAGGTTCTATAGCAATGTAAATAATAACAACATCATAATGTCCAGAGTTACAACAGGAAAGATAGTTTTAAAAGAATTTTAGAAGGGATATAAACCCTCATGCTTCAGGGCATAAACCTCTGATTAGGAAGACACTTTCCCTGTGGGCAGGGAATCCTATAACAAACTCTTGCAGGTGCATTGTTTGGGATGGGATACTGGACTAGATGGGCCATTGGACCAATTCCTGTGTTCCTAAGTAAGCATGTAATATTATTATTACAGTCCTTATAGTCACTTTCCTCTTTCCTTCTACCCTACTGGTTTTTTTCCCCTTCTCACTGATTATATCGTGTCAAAAATCTGAAGGTAAGCTCCTTAGTGCAGGGCCCATGTCTTTAGTTTGTTTTGTATAATGCCAACTAGTCATTAGCTGCTGTATAAATTATCAATAACAGTGTATTTATATTAGGCTGAGTTTCATCCACATGTAAAATGCTTGTCTGCCACGGATCATGTGCATCTTATTCACTTGCATAAGCCCTTCTAATTTCAATGAAAAGCAAGTGACGTATATAAATGAATGATGCTGATCAACCTATGCTTTTAAAAAATGATTTATTTTCCCAATGATGACTAACTTTTTGCAAGCTCTTAGTCTGATGGAGTTGGCAAGGGTGGGTGCTAGAGCAAAATAAAAGCATTTTTTTGAAAGTCTGCTTGCCAACTGTTGCATAAATCAATGCCTTGCTGTGACTTCAGGGATCCACAACTAATTTCCTAAAGTGCTCTAGACTGTGACATCTTGAAAATAAAAGTGTTTTAAGATACAATTAAGACCTTGAGACATCATGCAAGCACTGTGTGAATTATTCTAACAGTTCAAAGATCTACTTTCTCAAACAGTGGTGATATCGTAGTTATATTTGTTTTCTTTTTTTGCCTCTCAAGTTCACTCTAGTTTTTCCTATACATTTTTTCAATGGAGGTTTTGTCTGAAAAATTTTGGATAAAAATTGCTAATTCTTTCTGTATTGTTCTTCGCCAGCTTTCCATTCCTGGAAGCTAATTCAGGGTCTCAACAAGGGCAGCAAAATGCTGAATAAACTTGAAGGATGCAATGTGAGAATAAGAGAGATCAGAAAGGCAGAATTTGGAGCAGTTAAGGCAAGAGATAACCAGACTAAGATTTTGAAGATGGTATGAGCATTTAGATATGTCCAATATGTGGGAGAGAGAAATGAAAAAGACACCCAGGTTGCAAGCCTTGGTGATAGCAGGTGTGGTAGAACAATCAGCAGTGATAGATGAAGACAGAGACTGGGGGAAAGAAGAGTATTTTGGTATTTACAGTGTTGTTTGTATTAGTGAATGACTATGTAGAAAGAGACATAAAGGAGTCAGCCACAAATGTTAGTCTGGGCAGCATGGGGAAGATCAAAGGTTGGCAGATATATTTGGAAGTCTTAAATTCAGAGAGCAATTGAAGCTCTGAGGCCATGTCTACACTATAATATTTGGTTGACACAAGTTATATCGGCATACAGCCGCTGAAGTTAGCATATTGCTTGTGTGCATGCATGCTAGGCTGCTTGCGTCAACACTTCACATACTCACCAGAAGTGGTTTTGTTGATGCAAAGTGTGGTGCACTTGGCTAGGGGTGCTACAGTTAGTCCACTGTCTGGCACAATGACTTTTGGAAAAATTTTAATCACTCTTGCTGGGAATGGAACATTGTGGGACAGCTGGAGGATTGTTAGGGTCGATATATGTCACGCAGTGCCTACACTCACACTGCGCCAACTTCAGTAGGTCAACCATGGCTCAATGCCATTTGAGGAGTTGGTTTTACTATGTCACCCTAAAGGGGTGCTTAAGTCTGCTGGAGACAAATTTGAGCGTAGACACATGCACAAATAGGTTGAGGCGAGATAACCTACATCGATTTAACTTTGTAGTGTAGATCAGGTCCGAGTGACCTACTTTCAGTCACCCAGCATTTGAGTATAAAGGAAGAAGAGGAGAGGACCCAGGATAGAGATAACAGGGATAAAGATGGGGAGTGGGAGAGCGGAGGAGGTCTGAGGGGAAATTTAAGTAGTGGTTGGAGAAGTAGGAAGAGCTATGAAAAGCTGAGAAGAGTGAGTTAAAGAGGAGAGTGAGTGGTAGATTGCATCAAAGGAAACAGACAGATCAAGGAAGACAAAGAGAGTTGAGATTCTGGTACTTGGTCAGAAAAAGACCATTAATGACCACAGTGACAATGTTCTGAGAGTGCAGGTGATCCAGAAAAGAGAGAAGAAGTTAGGTAGTGAGAATGAACAACTTACTGAGGGAGCTTGGATATGCTAAGAAGATGGAGCAGTAGTTGGACATGCAGCAGGAGTTGAAGTAGAATTATTTTACAACAGACAAGAAAGTCGGATTGTTGATAATAAAGGAAAAAATAAATGAATTAGGTGGAGAGATTGAAAATGAGACAGGGGAAGGAATAACAGCAGCTGCAAGAGAAATCAGGAGTTAAGCAATAGGACACATTAATGGCAGCCTGCCCAAATTCCAGCTTGTAATTAAATTCTGCCTAGTTTTACAGTTCCCTTTTTGCAGTTCCATTTGGAAAATATTCTTTATTGTCTGACTTAAACCTTTGTGGTATCTGGTTATGTGTTATAATCCTGGTTGCTTCTTCTGTACAGATTGTACATCAGTCTAAGTTTGAAAAGCACTTTGGGATCATTTGAGCTGTAAAACTATTATCTTCCTTGTTTTATATCCTGGACATTACTACTGGGGTCCGGATTATTCCACTTTACAACTATTCTACCGTCTCACTCAAAATTAAATTGATTGGTATGTTTTTCATTCATGTGCATTTATTTTATTGCAATAAACATCATACAGTCTTATTTTGCAGACACAATTGTTTGGTAGACAGACAAGTTTTATTATTTGTATAATGGTAGCACCGAGGCGCCCCAATCAAGATGAGGCCCCTATTATGCTAGGTATTGTACAAACTCACATGAAGACACGGACCCTACCCCCAAAAGTTTTCAGTCTAAGAAGCTTTATTCATATTTAAATTAATTACATAAATCAAAAGAGAAATCCAACTATCAGATACTTTTCATGTTTAGAATGTACAGTGAGACAGCTCTGAGAAAAATGTGTCTAGCCAACCAACACTTTGCAACATTGCAAGGTAAATGGAAATAAATCCCACTGAGGCAGTACAATGATTTAAGCATCTAAGCATTATGACTGAGAAAGTCGTCTCTCTCACATGTTTGCATCGCTTGGTGTGCAAAATGCATATTTGTGATTCTAGGCTCCCTTCAATTAGCACCCTACGCTCTACTGCAATAATATTTGTACAAAATATGCCTTGGGAAGTATCATTTGAAAACTAATAACACTAATAAAATCATTGTAAAATACATATGACAATGCTATATGTGGAATTGTGGATGCTCACTGATTATATGCTTTAAAGTCTGTGACTAAAAGGTTTTTAAAGCAGGCATGTCAGGGGGAATTGATAAACAGGTTTTCTCCAGACCAAAGAAAGAGGCCAACACTTCAAAGCAATTTGGGCGATTTGTTTCTATCAGAGGTTGCAGAAAGAAATCATGTGCAATGTAAAAATCACTAGAAGGGATGAAGGGAATTTATACCAGATTGCATGACAGCCACACCCAGCAGGGAAAAGGAACTTCAGCTGAGGATACATTTCAGGAAAACACATTTCAAGGGTTTACTGGACTATAAAGAGAGGAGCAGCAAACTCTTACATTGCTGTTCAGAGAAAACCAGAGCCTTGGACTCTGTGGGGATCCTGGCTAAGAGCTAGTCAGCTATTTCTGGAAAGGGAAAATTGTGAAGAAACAACCTTGAACAAAGACTGTAGCTCATTAAGTTATGTCTGAGCCATTAGAAAGCATATTTTTACTTTTGTTTGTAACTATCTTTATTCCTTCTACTTGGTATCACATAACCTATGTCTGTTAATAAACTTGTTTTATTTTTACTATAAACCAACTCAATGCTATGTTGGAAGGGAATGGTGTGTTTACCCCAGTTAATAAGCTGTAATGTACTGACCCTTTAAAAGAGCAGCAAAGTTAATATCTTCTGTAAATGCACACTAGTAGGGGCTGGGCATCCAGAGAAACATCGCTTAGGGGCTGGAGTTCACTGATTGTTCCCTGCTAAGCAAGTTTTGTGCTGGGAAAGCATTGAGGAGTTTGCTGGTGAGAAAGACAGACTGGTGTGGCAGGGAACTAACACACAGTCCAATCTTCAGTAAAGCTCACTCTTGCTGAGGCAAAGAAGTAACAAAGTGGCTCATAGTTCTGGGTTACATAGGGTGACCAGATGTCCCGATTTTATAGGGACAGTCCTGATTTTTGGGTCTTTTTCTTATATAGCTCCTATTACCTCCCACCCCCGTCCTGATTTTTCACACTTGCTGTCTGGTCACCCTATCTGGGTACCCCCAGCCAAATGTTACAATACTGGGTAACAAATTCATCCAAATTCCTTCCTGGTGTAAAGCTACTGATGTTTACATAGTTACACCTGGGATGACTGTGGCCCACTATTCTAGCGGGTTTTTTGCATACATGTCCCCCTTTCTAGCTGTCATATGGCTATAACTAGGGTTAGAAGTCCACAGCTATTATTGACACCTATATGGAGAATCAAAATGTTTTCAGTCCTGGGTGCCATTTGACAATAGGAAAGGATCAGATTAAGAGTGAACAAATAATGCTGAATGAGGAATTTTATTAGAATAAGTAATAGGTGTATCCTTTACATCAGTGCTTCTCAAAGTCGGGCCGCCGCTTGTGTAGGGAAAGCCCTTGGCGGGCTGGGCCAGTTTGTTTACCTGCCGCATCCGCAGGTTTGGCCAATCGCGGCTCCCACTGGCTGCGGTTCGTCGCTCCAGGCTAATGGGGGCTGCGGGAAGCGGTGTGGGCTGAGGGATGTGTTGGCCGCCCTTCCCGCAGCCCCCATTGGCCTGGAGCGGCGAACCGCAGCCAGTGGGAGCTGCGATCGGCCGAACCTGCGGACGCAACAGGTAAACAAACCGGCCCGGCCCGCCAGGGGCTTTCCCTGAACAAGCGGCGGACCGGCTTTGAGAAGCACTGCTTTACATAACTCTGCCTCTCCCTCTGCTTCACTGAAGTTTCTGTTTATACTCTTTTCCTTCCCACTGGTATTAAAAATACAGTGTAATCCTCACACTGGCTATCAAGGCCACAGTTCTGAAAAAATTCACGTGCCTGCTTATTTTTACATATTTGAGTAGTCCAACTGACTTCAATGTATTTGCCCTAGGCAGTATTCCTACTGTAGATGAATGCATTACAATCTTGTTTGCTCTAGAGACAGGCTGAAGCAGTATAACACTAGAAGAGATATAAACTTTCCCGATTCGTCTTAACAGAGTAGATGCTTTTGTTATGTTTATAGCACACACACACAGAAGTTAGATTAAAACAAATAGTCCAGTGGGAAGATTGCAATTTAACGCAACTTTATTTCTTAGAAGTGGGAACCCTAACATGCAAGAACCAAAAACAGAGAGAGAAAGCAGGCTCCTCCCTAAGGCAGGGAGGCACAACTCAACCCTCCTTATTCCAAGCTGGTTCTTTGCAGACTGACTGCCGAGGATGCAGATTGCAAGATTCCCTCAGAGTCCCATAGCCTGCAAGCAGGACCAGTAAACCCCTTAGAATTTTAAGGGCTAGTTTATGTAATTTTAAATACAGTTTTCAGTACACCACAACTTTAAATCTGATCACACAATTAGTGTATAATATTTAAACACTATAGTCATTGAACACATTTAAGAGAGACATTGTCAAGAAACTTTGAGCTAAAAAATTAGCCTGCCTTCAAAGCAGTCCACTTTTTGTAGGTCTGTAAAGGTGACTTACAAAGGACAAAATGGGTTTATGCCCTAGGTTCTGTCCATCTGGAAAGACCTTGTAGATGAGTAGACAACTGATAGTGTTATGACTTAGAAATATAAAAGAAATGCAGCTGTAACCTGCTTAACTGAAAGGGAAAGAACTCCCCCTCCTTGGAGACTTTTTGGGCTGGTCAACATTTGTAAGTCCCCACCTGCCATATTTTGACCAGCTGTATCACTAGCTGATGTTTTTCAAAATTTGACTTAAAGATGGGAAAATACTTCACCAAAAAAATTAAGAAATGCTTTTTCTGTTTTTCTGCCAGATCCTGTAACATCTATTGAACTCAAATACTTTAAAATCCTATAAAAAAAATCCCATGAAAATAAAACATTTTTGGGGGAAAAAAACAGGTTAATTTAAAGTTTCAGGCCTTAATTTAAAAAAAAGCACAATCCCAATCCCACATCCCCATGCAGGCACTTTGAAAAATAAAGTACATAAAAAATATAGTTGGCTGCATCCTGAAATTGGGGGTGGGGGTGGCACAGGGGGAATTGCTAACTCACCCAAACTGGTGCAGACATGGCAAAATAGACATCAGTTGCCTGTTATAAGTGAAATTCTTCCCACCCAAGCACAAAGCCAAAGCACAGAGGCTTTTTGGAAGGAATAAAATGCAGGCTGTGGAAGGAAGATCCCTTTCCTTAACACAAGGGAAATCAGGGGGCTGCATTGCACCACTGCTGCTTCAGGCTGTATGCTGGTTCCTGGCTACTGGGTAAGCATAAACCTGGAGCCAGATGCTGCTCCTGTAGCCTGACCCCAGCACCCCCTATACTTGTATTTTGGTAGATATCCTGGAGTTCACCACCCTGGCACGCATACTTCTCTGCAGTAATTCAGCGAGTGCCTCCTGCATGCAATGACTGTGGAGGGGTCTGAGGTGCTCCTCTTCTGATGGGTAAATTTTACCATAATACATTAGTAGGGATATGTAAAATGTGGGAAAATAAACTTCTCTCCAAAACCCTAGTGTTTACATTTGATCTTGCTAATTACAGCTGTAAATAAACACCAGTGTTTAAAATTCAGGTACAACAAGGAGTCTGGTGGCACCTTAAAGACTAACAGATTTATTTGGGCCCAAATAAATCTGTTAGTCTTTAAGGTGCCACCAGACTCCTTGTTGTTTTTGTAGATATAGACTAACACGGCTACCCCCTGATACTTAAAATTCAGGTGTCTCATAGTCCATAAATGACTCAATAGGAAGCACTTTCAACTTTGAGTGAGAAGTTCCTGAGGTCAAGTACTTCACAAAGACTTTGGCTTATAACCAATGAGGACACTGCAGTATATTATTAGGCAAGTGCTGCATTGCTAGAGACTCTGAGATGTTAATTTGAAATTTCAGCATCTCCTAGCTGGCGATTACAGAGGCAGACACCATGGCAGGTTTTGAACAGTGAAAGAGTTAATCTAAGAGTCTTGGTTACCCTTCCAAGGTGAAAATTTCCACTTTCAAGAAAACCAGTTCTGATGTCCATGGTTTCATACAAGCTATGCTGAGCTCATAACAGGAGCCGCGCTTGCTTACACAGTCACTGCTTACTGGAATCTAACTCCGAGGTTTTCAAACCGTGGGGCATGCCCCTCCCCCAGGGGAGCAGGGCAGAATGTTCGGGGGAGGGGAGGATGATGTTGCCAGGCAGCTCCGGCCAGTCCCCACAGGGAGTGGGGAGGGAGCACCACCTGACTCACCTTAGCAGAAGTGCTGTCATGTCACCAGACATGACAGAAGTGCTTTGCAATACAGCTATTATCTGCTTCTTAGGACCTACTGGGGGCATGGAAAGCAGAAAGGAAGTTAGAGCAGTCCTGAACATGCTCTAATTTATGCCGGGGAGCCAGGGCTGCAGATTATAGTCACCTTTGCTCCCATCTTCTTCCTTCGTGGCTGACGCACAATAATGGAATAACTGACATTTTGACCCATTGTATGCTGTCACAAAAGAAAGGTGTGTTTAAAAGTATTGGTAAATTCAAGTCTCTTTATGGATGGGAACTTCCTGGTTTTCTTTAACTCCAGAGTGGACCTGAGTTTTGAACAGCATGGAATTATGCAGATGTCCAATTCCCCCTTGACTCCAGCAGGTGCCAGGGCTAGAGGGTCTCAGTTGCTTCCCCTCAAGCCATATTGGGCAGAGGCAGAAAAGGAGAAGCAGAACCCATAATGAATTGTTTTTTATTGTGTCAGTTTTGTTCAGTATACAAACTCCTCAATGTCTTCTGGAGGATGGAGTAGGTGACATTTTCCCAGAGGCAGTTAATGGCTATTTTGATCATCCTCTATTTATATTCTGTCTAGGCAATTGTACGCTCCTCAGTTGTGGCATCCAATTGCCTTTACATTATAAAAATAAGTACACTGTTAATTTCTGCTTCTTTCCACCAATCACCCGATTAACTGTATATATTATTGGGAGGCTAAGTCAAAGATCCCCACTGCACTCTCTACTATACAGCTCCTGGAAAGAGAGACAGATTCTCATTCCTTCCAAATCAGAACCCATCCTACCTGAAGACAGGGAGCAGCTGGCTAAAGATGGAGGCCCCCAGCCAGACAGAACCTGAGCAACCATGAGCTCCTTGACTGCTGCCCCTCAGCAGTCTCTTGTATATGAAGGACGAGGCCCATTGACACTACCCCACCCCACCCATCCTCATGACATAGAGCTCTGTGTGGAGGGAGGGTCCTGCCTTCCCAGCAGAGCACCCTGTGTGTAGGGTCTTCACCCCTGCTATCTCCCTACTACCCTAACAGAGCCCTCAGCTGTGGTGGAGGTGGCAATAATCTCTATGTAGAGCGTCCCCTGCTGGTGTATTAGGGGGAGTGCTTTCCTAGAGGGCCCACTGCTTCAGGGAATAAGGACCCTCAACCAGCAGTGGTGGCCAGACCCCGCCACAACCACATTTCTAAGTGTCAGTGGTACGATACTTTCTTCACAGCTATCTGAAAAGAGGGATCAGCCAGGGTCCCCCTACACAGTTGCTAAAAGAAGAGTAGGGGACACCTCACTTGCCCACAGCTGGAGTGGGCATGTCTCTCTTGGCGTGAACTGGCTGTTTTCAGTCCCTGGAGTAGATGCCCATCTGCTACTCAGTCTTCAGGTGTGTGAGATGATGTTTCTACCTACTGTACATAATATATACCCATACTGAGGGCACTAGGCCTATTAGTTGCTCTGGCCCTGAGTGTTCAATAACTAAACCAGGCAGTGTAGTTTCCTCTTATGTTCTATTTTTGTGCAGGCTGTATTGTTAGGTGCTAAGGGTATCACCATACTATTAACCACACTGTCACTGCTGGTTCCACCTGTTTGTTCTAGACATTCTTATAGTTTCCCTGCACTGGGAATTTTACTAGTAAAGGCCCCAGCCCTGCAATGAGTAACTCATGGGTACAGAGGTCTGTCTGCCTAGAGTTTATTGCAGGATTCCTAAGGCACTGATTGCTTAAAAATCCACATTTAAATTAAACATTTTCAATATGTATTTTTAATATCAAATGATGCCTTATTGTCACTACTCTATACAGTCTTAACCAGCAACTGCTGCTAAAGTAAATAATCATAAAACAACTCACAGCTCCCAACACAGTCCATTAGAGGTCCCCACAAAGCTCTATGACCTTACACTGACTATAATCTCCCCTAGCTGTAGCTCTTGCTTCCTCCAGCTCATGTCTCTGCCAGCTGTGAGCCATCATGTGGTTAGAGGGCAGTCAGCATGTTCAAAGTGGAGTGCCAGGGGGATCCTGCTGCTTTTGTTCTCCTCCCTAGTGATTTCCCTGCTTCTGGGTAAAGAGCTGCTCTGCTTTGGCTTTGTTCCAGGAAACTCAAGACCTGCCTCAGGTGAGTGAAATCAAAGCTGCCTGTGGCTCTTCCTGTTCCTAGTTGGGAGCTGAGTAAGCAGCAGGGCTGTGCTGAGTGGTAGCTGAGAGGACAATTCAGTGCAAGCTGGAGTAACAGCAGTGATGCTGCTGTTGCTAACAATAATAATGATTTACTTTTCCAAAATAAATACATCTTGATTCAAGATGCATCTGAGAGTTCAGAGAAAATGCATCTAGAATTGTAAGTTTTAAACCTCCATTTTTTATTCTGTTCTGTGCACTGTTGCAAGTTTCTCCTGAGATTTTTAGGTGGGATGAGCAGATCAGAAGGTTATTGCTGCTGTATTAGGATATCTGTTATCTACACCTATGCTATATTCTGCTTTCATTCACTAGTATGGCTGATTACAAATGTTCAATGAGGCAGGCAGCATTGGGGACTGATCTTGGGCTTTTGTTGAAGTGTTTTTGACCTTTTTGGCACTTGTAAATTAAAATCAAATTGCCACATTTTTAAGAATAGTTCTAATCTTCCCGTAAGGCTAAAGATGCTTTGTGACTTCCTGAGAGAGGTTGTTTATTTATCCTGTTGTAGAGTATGCGTGTGTATCTTTTCTCTCTGTGTATTTTAAAATAGTTTACACCCTGATCCTAGAAATTTGTTTTGGGCCATGATGCCTTTTAGCCATTATTGATTTTAGTTTTATGTTTTTGCTCAATTTTATGTTGTGCCTGATAAATGAAAAAAGTGATTGGAATTTGTTTTGTAAAGTATTTTATACTTTACATGGTGTCAACAAATGTATGCAAATTCTTACCAAATATTCAGTGACAGCATTTTACCCAATCACTTTCATGGTAACTTATCCTAAAACTGCCATTTTTACACCTTGCTGTGTCTTGAAGGGAATAAACAGAGCTAGTTGTTTGGTGGACACAGTATAGTGAACTTGACTATCCACATGTACTGATGAATGCAGAGCAGTGAATAAGGCTCTGATCCTGCAAACACTTATATACATGTTTAACTCTACTTATGTAGGTAGTCTCACTTTGTCTAAGGCCCCTGTCCCGCAAAGAGAATCCTGCTGGTACATCCTTGAACCTCTGGGCAACCCCACTGAGATCAGCATGGTTCTGTGTGGGTGCAGCGATTTTCCTGCACAATTCTTGTGGCAGGATTGGGGCCAAAGTGTGGATAACTGAGGAAATTTTCAATATAACTAACACATACTAAGGGATATTGCCCTGTTTTAAATAGGCAGGCACTTTGGAGAATTGACTAATGATTCTGTACTAAATTGACAGACAATCTTTATGGTTGTAAATTATTAACTTAAAAAAAAAATCAGTAACTTTATAATATTTTTTATCAGTACATTGCTAGTATTTCCAAAAAAGCTTCAGGTCCCAAGGCCAACTTTCATTTTTGCCAAGTTGCTCTAGTGAGGGAGCAAAATTAAACAAAACTGCCTGAAATTGCCTTACTGGTGGTGAAACTCCACTACCTGTGATCTGAATGAAACTTAACTTCCCTGTTGTGGATATGAATTAGGATGCTGTGGTATAATGATGCAAACTGACCCCGCCCATCCTGTTCATTGCCTCAGTCCTGCAATCAGATCTGAGTGAACTGATTGTAGGATCAGGATTTATGTCAGATACTGGGAGAACTCAAGCACATTTTGCAAGAGTATGTAGGCTATTTTTTTTTTTATTGGAGAGGGTGAGAGGGGCATTGGTCCATGTATTCATATGAGCATAGAAAAGTTTATCTGGTCTGTGTGTGATCAGATTATAGCTCTAGGTGGTATGCATCATGGTGTACTAATAAAAGGGCAATGTGACCCCATTTAATGAATTAGCATTTCATCTCTTGACACCTGGATCCATTAAGCAGCCATTTTCATGCGTAAATAGCCAGAATACCAGTGGTGGTGGTTTTTCAAATAGAAGATACATAGAATATTTGAGCAAATAGAAAACATCTATTTGATGTCATAGAGTATAAAGTAACCCCTTCTATAGGCCCCAGTCTAGAAGCTGATCTGCACAGTTGGATCCTTGTGCATGTGGGTAGCTCCTGTGAAGTCTGGGGTGAGCATTGATTGGAAATTTGGGAAGCTGGGTCAGAGCAGCTGAAATAACATCTTTCTCTACCTTATCCTTCACCACTCACCCCCCCACAATTTACACCACGTGTCCAACCTTAATGTTGACCCCCCCAAAAAATTGCTAAAAATGTACACCAAGATCCAAATAACAATGACTGTACTAACACGCTATCAAATTAAAGATATTAATTTCCAGTGCACTAGTCTGGTATAGCACTGCAGTATGTTAAGTGGTGTTCACTATATAAAACATGAATATCTTAGGTGTTACAACTTGGCAGTTTTAAAGATACTGTGCAAAATCTACTTTTGATTTAAATAGCCTACACCTCCGGGCAACTAATACAACTTATAATGCCACACAAATCAACTATCTCAATTTTATTCAGAATAATATTCTTCTGGTGATAGGTGACCCTATCAGAACATTTGAATTCTTAATTTAAGGGCTTAATTCTGAAGTTTACAACACACAGACAGACTGCTGCACCCACTGCTGAAATCACTGTGGCTCTGTATGGGTGCTATGGTCCAACCTCATATTACAAATTGCAGGATCAGGGCCTTAAGGTAACCTGGAATTATGTTCCTGTTTAAATCTTTACTAGATACAGTTTATTAAATCTATAATTCAGAAATATATTTCCATTAAGAATGTAAATTGAGGGTGTGACAAATTGGGGAAACATCTGTGTTATTTCTTACTAATATTATGTATGACCCTGTTTCCCTGTTCAGTTTGGTATTGTTACCTGCCTGAATGTAAATAGTCAAATCAAAGGAGGCTGTAAAATGTGGGGTTAAGGAACCCAGAAAGAGTAATGCAATGATGCAAATAAGGCAGCCTCAGGTACCCTGCTTCAAAGTCCTTAAGACAACAATGGCTGGGCCCTCAATTGGGGGAAGAAACTACTGGTCTGGGCACAATCCAGATTAAGATGTTTTTTTTCTTTCATAAGGCTAAATCTGAGAGCATAAGACCCTAATGGGTTAAAAGGTGGCCCTGGCAGAACTGGAAGGGAGAAAGTGTGAGCAGGCTGTGAGGCTGACCCATGAAAAGGTTGATTGAGAACCAGGGTCTGCAGCAAGTCAGCTGTAATTTAATGTCCAGAGAGAAGAGGGAACACTGAGGCTATGTCATGTCTGACAAGGCACGTGAGGGGAATACCAAGCAATATGTGTATAGGTCGCTTTGCTAATTTAAAATCCACTTTTCTAATCTCTGTGTGCTAATTGAGCAAAATAAATCATACATTGTTTTGGAGAAACTGCTTCTGTTCTGTGTGTCTGCATGCTATTACTGACCACAGGCTCCTGCAGGGGGAACTCTGGCAGGGTCCAAACCCAGTTGGACCTGCTAGGTAACATGGGGGAGGGATAGCTCAGTGGTTTGAGCATTGGCCTGCTAAACCCAGGGTTGTGAGTTCCCTCCTTGAGGGGGCCACTTAGGCATCTGGGGCAAAAATCTGTCTGAGAATTGGTCCTACTTTGAGCAGGGGGTCGGACTAGATGACCTCCTTCCAACCTTGATATTCTATGGCCAACTTTTACACCTCTAGGCACCCAGGGAGGTGTAACCTAGAGACACCATTGCAGAGTAGTTGGATTGTGGGATCCCCCCACAGGAAGGGGGGGCACGGGCCTGCCTCTTGTAAGAAGGGGTGCACTTGAGGGACTTGAAAAGGGTCCCAAAGAGGGCAGCCTACCCAGGAGCCATGACTGGGGATACTTAAGGTTAGGTGGGTTGGATCAGTTGAGTAAAATGAATGTGTGTGATAGAGGATTACATGGCAGAGGAGAACGGACTGTTTCCCTAATGACAGGTTTCAGAGTAGCAGCCGTGTTAGTCTGTATCCGCAAAAATAACAGGAGTACTTGTGGCACCTTAGAGACTAACAAATTTATTAGAGCATAAGCTTTCGTGGGCTACAACCCACTTCTTCGGATGCATATAGAGTGAACCATATATTGAGGAGATATATATACACACACATACAGAGAGCATGAACAGGTGGGAGTTGTCTTACCAACTCTGAGAGGCCAATTAAGTAATATGTCATTTCCAGACATACTGATTTTTTTCTAAGTCTTGTAAACTGATGATTGAAGAAACTGGAAAGAGTGTGGCTGTTTAGTTTAGAGAAGGTAAATTGTGAGCTTCTATTTACCCATTCTCATAATACAAGAACAAAGACATCCATTGAAACTGAAAGGCAACTAGTTTAAAACTGATCAAAGGAAATTCCTTTTTATACAACATAATTATCTTGTAGAACTCATTGATACAAGGTACATCACTGAGGCCAAAAGCTTAATATGATTTATAGAATCATAGAAGATTAGGATTGGAAGAGACCTCAGGAGGTCATCTAGTCCAACCCCCTGCTCAAAGCAGGACCAACTCCAACTAAATCATCCCAGCCAGGGCTTTGTCAAGCCAGGCCTTAAAAACCACTAAGGATGGAGATTCCACCACCTCCCTAGGTAACCCATTCCAGTGCTTCACCACCCTCCTAGTGAAATAGTGTTTCCTAATATCCAACCTAGACCTCCCCCACTGCAACTTGAGACCACTGCTCCTTGTTCTGTCATCCACCACCACAGAGAACAGCCGAGCTCCATCCTCTTTGGAACCCTCCCCCCACTTTCAGGTAGTTGAAGGCTGCTATCAAATCCCTCCTCACTCTTCTCTTCTGCAGACTTAATAAGCCCAGTTCCCTCAGCCACTCCCCATAAGTCATGTGCCCTAGCCCCCTGATCATTTTTGTTGCCCTCCCCTGGACTCTCTCCAATTTGTCCATATCCTTTCTGAAGTGGGGGGCTCAAAACTGGATGCAGTACACCAGATGATTAGATATTTGTGTGGCTGAGAACATCTACCTTCAAGATATAAACCAATTAGTAACTGATAGGTGTTAGGAAGAAGCTTCCCGTATGAGCAGCTAATTACATAATTGCCCACTATGGTGAGTTTTTTTTGTTTTGTTTTTGTTTTTTGTTTTGTACCTTCATCTGAAAAAGAAGCGTCAATTTCTGCTGCTGTCAGAAACTGGATGCTGGACTAGAGAGTCCACTGAGCTGATCCAGTCTGGCAATTTCTGTGTTCTTATGCCCCTTTGTTTCCATTTTAGTTAAATTACTTCATGGAATTTAATCCCATGATTACAAAGCCCCCCTGCCTCCAACCTCCCCTCCACCAAAAAGGCAAAAATTGCACTATATTTGTTTTGAAAGTAGGGATTTTTTTAAATGAAATGCATGTACTCACACATGTGAACTAGAAATAGAAAAATAAAATAAAATCTGATTATATAAAATATTGTTTGTCGTTTCAAAATAGCTAACCAGCAGCAGTGTTTAAACCAATTGTTATAAAATATTTATATATGAACAGGGGAACACTTTACCTGTATCCTTTACTTCAGAGTTGCATTTGGCTGGTGCTGTTTGATTTAATTTGTTTCATATCAAATGTTTTTATAAGAGGAAACAATGGTAGTGTGTTTTAATATTGATGAGCTTACTGTCCTGAGAATAATTGTATATGTACCTTCTCAGAATACAAACTGTTTGTTTTATATGGTAATTATACTAATACAATATCCCACTCAAAATTCAATGTACATCTTTGAAAGTGTGTTCAATGGATCGGTTTGCAGTTTGCATACACACTTTTTATTTTTAGAGAGGTTTTTTTTTTTTAATTAAGAAGGATAACTTATTTAACTGTGTCTTTATGGTACATATGAGCTAAATGTGTAAAATACACATGGTATTGTGTAGCCTATTGAAGTAACATGTTTAAGAACTTTATAAATTATTAAACCAGCATATTTGTATTTTTGGGGCTTATGAGTTTATTCCTCTATTTAATGACAGAGTAATTATGGTACCTCTCACTTAACTTTTCTTCTTCTTTTTCCAGGAATTTGAACTTTTGAAGTCCTGAAATTGTAGCTATTTGATGACAAACTGACCTGTGATCTCCCCTGAGCTTACAATGCAAGCAATTCAAACAGTTGAAAAAGAAGTAACTCTTATAAAGGAAACACTTTTCACAGAATCTTTTATAAAGAAAGAGGAACGTAGCAGATCCACAGTGAAAAAGCAGCTGTGTCAGGAGCAGCCATTGGAAGGAGCTGTCTGCAGCTTTCAGTGCTGTACTGAGCATGTCCCAGTAGAGCACAGTGCAAGCAGCATATTATGCAAAAAGGCAGCTCTAGCAGATGGGGGAGAGGCACAGCAAGCATTTGCGTCGCTTGCATCACCACCGCCTGAAAACAAACCTGGATTGCTAGAGAGGAGCTCGCCGGCAGGCCAAGTGAATGAAATCCAGCAGCATGGCTTGATTTCTGAAGGGATTGGATTGCTAAAAATCATGGGGAACCAAGATGGGAAGCTAAAGAAAAATACAGGTGATATATGTGAAGGAGGAGAGGATGCTTCTGGGCCCAAGGATACAGAAGGCACAAAGAAGGGAGCAGGAAGCAAAAAGGGACTGGGGAAGCATGGTAAAGGAAGTGAATCTGGCAAAAAGAAGGGTAAGTCAGACTCTAGGGCCTCAGTGTTTTCAAATCTGAGGATCAGAAAAAATCTGTCCAAGGCTAAAGATGGGACCAGTAGTTCAAGGGAGGATGTTTTAGAAAGCCAGGCCTTGCATACAGGGGAGCTGGACAGTGCTCATTCAATTACTAACAAAACTCCGGATATAAGCCTTTCTGCAGATGAAGCGGGTCTCTCCGATACAGATGTTGAGCATTTTGAAATTACAAATGAAACTCACCCAGCTGCTGCAGAGGCGCAGGATGGACAAAGGACCAGCTCTGGCTCCGATACGGATATATACAGTTTCCATTCAGCCACAGAACAAGAGGATTTGCTTTCTGATATCCAGCAAGCTATTAGACTGCAGCAACAGCAGGGGGCAATTAACATTGGAACTGAGGAGCATGTCACCAAAACAATGGACCCACACATGGCTAATTCTCAAGCAGCCCCCTTAGATCTTGAACGGTTTCTTTCAGTGACTAGCAGTGACAAAGAGAGTAGCCCAGAAACTGAGCAGGCTGTCTCCGCAATATCTGAAATTACAGAAAACATTCCTATCAGTGAAATTGAAAGTGAACTGAAAGATACAGCAAATGTAACAGGGTATGCTGGTAACCATTTATTTGAAACACAAGAACACAAGCTATGGACTGTTGAACAGGAACATCTTGAGGCTGGAGTGAATGCTGTAGCTAGTGAACTCAAGGATTACCCACATTTAAATGTAGCAGTGACAGAAAATGGGTCTCACAGTGACAGTTCTGCGTTCCATTTTCTGTTCCCAGCAGCAGATTCGGAGACTAAAATTAGTGAAGTACAAGCTGTTGATTTCCCAGGTTCTGGAAGAGATGATGATTTTTCAGATGCAGGCCATGACCATGCTGCTGAGACTCAGGAAGGCAAATGCAGTCTATCAGCCAGCCAAGAGGCACTGGAGAGTGGTTTTTCTACTGAAATGAAAAATGGCACTTTGTCATCTGGGGAGATAGTGGGCAGTCCTCAGCTCAGTTCACGATGCTTTAAGCCCTACCTAATTAACCCATGTTACATCAAAACCACAACTAGGCAGCTGAGTTCTCCCAATCAGTCACCTTCTCTTTCCCCATCCCAGAGCCCACTTTTTAAGAGAAGACGCGAGTCCTTCCAAAGAAAAGAGAAGGCATCAGTCAAGAAGCAAAGGTCCGTCAGTTTGGCTGGTTATTTCAGTCGATCAGCAGACTGGACAGAAGAGCTATCTGATCACAAAGGTGAAATATCTAAAAAGATTGGCTCTGCAGACTTCTTGGAGTACAGGAGGTCCAGGGAGAGATTGCAAGAAGAAAAAGAGCGTTTGACTCACTCAAGAAAATCCTCAGGGATCCGGGCTTCTACTGATACCTTTCCCAATGTCTTTACAGGTGAGTAACTTTTATTAAGTTTAGTGAAGTGTCTTTCTGGGTGAAAATCTTACAAGTATACATTTCAGACCTTAGTACATTAGCATGTACTAAGTTTAGATTCAAACCTTGTCTGTACAAATTAAGGCCCCAACCCTGCAAACACACATGTTTTTATGCATGTGAGTGATCCCGCTGTGGTCAATGGGACTACACGCAGGCATAACATTAAGCACATGCATAAGTGTTTGCAGGGTTGGGGGCTTAATTTGCTGGATCAGCATTTAATGCTTTACAATTTCCCCACAGGTAAGGGTATTAAATATATTGAGAATTTATAGTCAAAAACTGTTCTCAAATGTTCTGTCGCAGGTAAGTTGGCTCTCTGGGTGTGTAGAAAGTTCAGAAAAGAAACCTTCTAGTGTGTGTGTGTGTAGGTATTGTGGTGCCTACAGGACCCAGTTGGGATTGGAACTCAGTTGTACTTGGCACTGCACAAATATGAAGTAAAATGTGGGAGATATGCATCAAGTCTCACAATATAGATTGATTGGCCAGCATCTACTTATTTCAAGTTTTAAATCCCTCCAAAATAGTGGATCCGTTGGACCTACTTGATGTTAGACACGTTTACATATCTAACAGTAGCACTATTAGTTCCTCTTACAAGAAGAGGCATGTGGTACAAAATGGAATCAGGAGTTCAAGCACAGAAGGGCCACACTGCAGAAAACGTACTTTATATATGTGTGTGTATATCTATATCTATATATAGGTGTGTGTGTATCTATATATACACCTCTACCCCAATATAACGCTGTCCTCGGGAGCCAAAAAATCTTACCGCGTTATAGGTGAAACCGCGTTATATCGAACTTGCTTTGATCCACCGGAGTGTGCAGGCCCCAGAGCACTGCTTTACCGCGTTGTATCCGAAGTCATGTTATATCGGGTTGTGTTATATGGGGGTAGAGGTGTGTGTGTGTGTATAGGTCTCTCTCTCTCTATCTATCTATCTATATATATATAGAGAGAGAGAGATCTCTATCTATCTATCTATCGTAGAACTGGAAGGGACCCTGAAAGGTCATCGAGTCCAGCCCCCTGCCTTCACTAGCAGGACCAAGTGCTGAGTTTGCCCCAGATCCCTAAATGGCCCCCTTTAAAAGCTCATGATGAAAACTTAGTGGTTTTGGCCTGTTTGCAATGCAGGCTACGTTGTGTAAATCATTCAGATGTAACGTATTTAGGAAAGCATTCACTGATCTTGCCTATTAGGCATCTTATAGCATTATGTCAGAAAGCTTAGAAATGCCTAGTTTAACACTTATTTTAAAATAGCATGCAATTTGATTGGAATGTTCTATATTTACTGCCCCTTATTTTCCTCTTTGTTTTTGGAGATTCTGTGTGTGTGGTTTTTTGGTCTTTGTTTAAGTTGAGCCTCAACAAATAGATCAGGCCTGTGTCACGTTTCTGTCACATATGTTGCCTAATTTTCAATACATCTCTGATGTTTTGGAGAAATATTCAAGTTATAAGATACTGAAGTACTACAAACAAAGTTTACACAAATATTCCTTTGTAAGATTAAGTCAATCAAACACACAAGCTAATACCAGGCTAGTTTTGGAAGGAGATGGAGGTCATACTGAATACATGATTTTGACTTACACATCTTTCAATACTGTTTGCAAAAATGCTGTGAGTACTTTTTTATCACCTTTATAAAGTGGTGGGTCTAATTTGCTTTCTTAAAGAAACATTGTCATGATTTAAAAAATCATATATAAGGAAATAATTTTTACTATCAACAATTCTGTTTCTTTAATAAAAAGGTAACTAAAATATCTCCTTGTTTATAGCCAAGATTGTAACCTTATTTTTCATCATGTTACCATTTGTGCTCCTTCTTTACCCTTTGTACTTCACTCAGTTTTCACAGTGCAATGTGACAGAGTTTAACTTTTTGTTTCTAGTTCTTTTCACTAGCTGTTCTTGTAGAACAGCACAGTACTCCTGGAGTTGTGTTATTCAGATTAAAATATTACGTATTAGTCATGATTTTTGTAATTCAATAAGTACATTTTTATTTTTTTATTTTTTTAAGCAGTAGGCTTGAGCAAAAATCCTCCATCTGAACTTTGGAATCAGAACCCAAATCTTGATCTGAATTCCACGTCCCATCTACATTAGATTGAATCGATGCCCATTTTCAAATCCCTCCCCATCTTCACCGCAAAATTTGGATCTGATTTCAGATCTCCCCAGATCAGAATTTTGCATTTTGGAGCCATCTCTAGTTTATACTGGAGTTTCTAAATCCTTTCCCAACAAATAATATATACATACTTGCTCATACCAGTGTATTAATAATAAAGCTTTATACTTTAAAAAAATCCCACAAACTTGTTCACTAATTTTCTCTCCCTCTTTACCATTTATTGCTGTGCTTTTAGAATAGATTTTAGTTATGATAAAAACTCAAGTATTCTGGTTTATTTTAAGGTCCTCTTTTCCATGGATAGCTTCTCATTCCTTACAGATTTTTTTTTTCTCATCCTGTAAGCACTTCTTGGTTTTTATTCCCTATGTCTCCAACAATCTAAAGAGTGTAATTGTGAAAGGAGTAGTGTCCAATGCAGCAGTAGCTCTGTCTGTCATGGAAATTACTGTGACCCTCATTTGCATGCATATGCCAGCTGTCTTTGCAAGCAGAGGGTGATTATGCCTTTCATGTTATGCAGGATGGTTATGTTTAAAATAAAAGAACTAGAACTATAATTTATGTGTAAAAGAACACGCTATTGTCCTTTTTATTGCCTGCAAATTGACAGAAAAGTGTAAATAATAACAAATGGTGTAAAAGAAAATGGGAAATAAAGGTAACATCAACTTTCCCAGAAACTGCCCCTGTTCTCTCATATAGTAGCAGAAAAGCTTCCCTTGCTTTGTACTAAAAATATTCCCACTGAGCATCCTTCACAGCAACATTTATAGAAATAAAGTATGGTATCTTCCTGACTCTTGAAGAGTGTGCTTTTTTGAAAAAAAATGTATATTTTATTTCCAGCAAGCTTAAGTGCAGTTGAGGGATTGGGATTACTAAATAGATTTTAAGCAAGCAATCTTTATGGTTTCTTATGCCTCTCTGAAATCTAAGTATCTTGTCTAGAGCACTACATCTTGCTATGCAGCAGTTGCAGTCAGTACATAATATCCTGCATTCTATATAGAATCAAGTCAAATATTCCACATCACTTCTGTTACTAATTTTAATGACAGCAGGTTGTGAGCACGACTGGCCTAGTTTACAGTATATTGTATTTAGGCTGTGTGCGCCATGTGATTTTTATAATGATCCACGTGTTCTGTTTTAAGGCTGTTCTAACACATGACATAAATAGTACTGAGCAGTTGAAATTGTAATGCTAATATATTTCATTTTCTGTATTTTTTTTCTATTTTTTGATAGAATTGATTTAAGGAAATTTTCTTAGCATAGTTTAAAAATAAATAGCTAGTGGTCAGGTGTCAGCTGTTTTAGGAAAACATATGCAATATAGGTTGCCAAGAAAGCAAGTTTGCATATTTTTGTCATTTAAATTCTTATAAACAAACCATAATACCAGGAGTTTGATGCACTGACTAAGCATGCTGTGGGGGCTAGTTTATAGATCATTCTGAAATGAAGACCGTGGATCCATTTTTTAAACAGATAGCTGTTTGAAACTGCAGGAACAGTTACTACAAGAGTCTAGATTTCAACATGATGTGCAATGAGAGCATTATTTTTCACTTGTGATCCCAAGGGGACTAGAGCAGGACATGAATGGAAATAATCAGATCCTGCAGTTTCTGAGTATATTATTGAATTATTGTCCTGACATTAATAGAGATTTTGTGGTAGAAAAGTGGAATTGCTGCTCCCCAACATTAGAATAAGGGACATAGAGCTAATAATTTTGATGAAAGCCTTTTTTTTATTAACTAAATGTATCATAGTATTAACCATAGCAAATTTGATAGGAAAAGAGCTGGTAAAGCTTTCTACTAAAAATTGTATCCTTAGGGATTCACTAAGTCATTTCAAATGGTAACTAATTATTTTTGTTTAAAACAAACAAACAAAAAAACAGCTTTTGGCCTGGCTGCAATGTACTTGTTAAATTGTCTGAATCCATTTGAATTAGACACATGCATTTTTAAATGTTTTTTTTTCTCTCTCTCTGTCTGTCTCCCTCTCTCCGAATAATTAACAATAATTAAAACCCCCTGAAGGCAATCACTTTTGTGGGCTTAAAGCCTGATTTGCTTTTACACTTGTGCTCCTTTACAGCACTCTGGCAGTAAATGTAATGTCATCTATGCACACTTTAAGGCCTCTCTACAATGCCAGACACTTGTAAAGGGACCTTAGTGTAAATGCGAATTTGGAGCTGAGTCCCTTGATTGTTTGAAATGTTTAAAGTTTGTTTGCTTCAGAAGGCTACTGAGCGCGCACACAAAATGTTGGAGTTGTTTTGCAAGGTATTTTCTATTGCATATGACATCCTCAACGTGGACTTAAAAATATCCTACATCAGGAAAAATGTGTTTATGACACTAATGATATTTTGGGCTCTAAAAGCTATTGGTAAATTGTAAGTGTTGTTTGTCAGCAGTAACATAAAGTGTGTCCTTTATCAAGAAAAAGAAATGCAAAACCAATCAACGATAGCTAAACTATCATACGTGTTTGAAAAAGGACAATGATGAGGCTCATGAAATAAATACTGATGCAGCACTAATGTGTTACCCTAACATTTTTGTTTCAAAACTGGACATTTGGAGGATTCTGGGATGTACTGTCCTTTTACAACTTCAGTAATGTAATGCTACCCAAATAGGTCTAGGTTTCCTGATCACTATTTGTCTGAATCTTCATTAGGACTGGAAGATTGAAATGACTCTGCAACTATATTTCTCACATGACTCTTTTGAGGAGCTAGACCTGAAACACAGCCTGCTTTTGGGCAAGCTAGAAATTAATTGTTCAGGTTGAGTGGTGAGCTGTTTATTGGGAGGATGAAAAAGAGTGGTGGTGGGGAAATGAGTTCAGAGTTACAATAGGGTCTATTAAAACCAGACCATTCGACTTGGATCTATGTATGTATGAGACAACGCCTCTATTATATCCTTGGTGTATGGTAATTGGCTAGAACTAGTCATTAAAGAAGTTCACATGCTTCACTGCTTTAGTTCTTATTTAAAGAGAGAACCTGACTATTCAAATGTGAATAATTACATGAAATGACATTGACTGGATCTAATTTTGTTTTACTTCTTTTAATGAAATATTGATACAAGAAATTTGACTATTTTATTTAGGGATATATTTTTTCTTAAAAGGTTTGTTGTTAATCTTCTTAGGGCTTTTTCGTGGGTAGGGGAAAGCCTACTTTCTGAAGTAAAGCACTCATGCACACACACAAACACACCAATATTGATAAAACAAAGGAGTATCTGGCATTGGAAAGGGTTTATGGGAATATTTCACACTGCTTGTATGTTGTGGGCCAGATTCTAATCTTAGCTGCAATGGTGTAAAGCTGTCCAAAATATTAAGTTGTACAGTGCTGTAACTCAACTCACAGTTTGGCTCTGTGTTCTGCACCAGCCCCCACCACTCTAACGTGAGCTCTGCCACCTCAGAAATAGGGCTGGTGCTGAAGGGGGTAATAAATGTGCAGAGGTATTTCTCAGTGTGATTACCCAGGTTTTTGTTTTTAGCTCTCTGGCATTTGGGTGGATTTTTTAATGATTATTAGAAACTTATCCAAGATAACTCCTTACAGTTTTTTGCTTTTATTTCATTAACAGATACTTAGGTCACAGGTCCCATTGAAACAGCTAGCAAGTCTGCAGCCACAAGGGATGTTGACAGGGGGAGTGTGTATGGGTGTATATGAGACGTTCTTGCCATCAGGTCTATTTATGATTAAAGCTGTGTGCATCAGGGCAATGCTGCAAGTTTAAGGGTGTTGGGGAACCAATTGTGTTAATGATTCACTGTAACTGAAACCTGAGAGAACTTTGGAGCGCTACTTGGGGGCAAACCTTCCCCCTTACTTGCTCTCATTTAAAAAAAAAAATGTTCACAGACAGACTGTCTCACTTACCATTGGAGTGACATGGGACTGTAATAGCATCAAGCACCTAGTCAAAATTAAGTAAGGGCAGATACTCCTGGACTGGAGTTGAAATAGTTGCTTAGCTCTCTTTTGGGAGTTTGTGTGAGGTTTTGCTACTTAGATCTTTGTCCACCTGTTTTCAGCACCAACACGCTCCCTCCCCCCCCCCCTTTTTTTTTTTTTTTTTTGCTACACATGGTGCATCATGTAGGGAGTGAATCATCCTGTATAATACTGTACAGCATGCAAGGTATCCATTACTCCACTGAGATGGAAGTAGTGAGCAAGTGGCCTGCTCCTAGGCATACTTAAGGATTAGGTTTGCATGTTCTAGTATGAAAAGACTGGGCCCTCAGAGGGAACTGAAATGGCTATTTCATTTTCCTTTTTCTTTTTTTAAATTAAAAAAAAATCCCCAAAATTAAACCAAACATGTAGGCTTACAAAAATATTCTGCTGATTCAGCTAAGAGGCCATTTATCTGCCAAGACCTGAGTTCAGGCTGTTGGGTTTCTGAATTTGTCCTGTAACTCGCAATGACTTTGAGCTGAAGTGCCTTTGTTCAGATTGATGTATTTTATCTTATTAGTTATGCAGTAGTCCCATAAGGTCCCAGGTAGTTTTGAGCCCCAGTTGTGCTAGGTCTTAAACAATAATTCAAGGAGATAAAAATCAAATGTTTTTTTGGAGAAGGGATTGTATGACTCTAGTCTGTCAAGTGCTAGTTTTAACAGGAGTTGGACCTAGTGATTTTATCCTGATTCCTTTAGTGAATCATCCATTAAGTTAAAGTAAAATGTTGCCTTACTGAATTTTTTTTATAGTCACACAGTGAAAATTAATTTTATATCTACAAAAGTCATATGGCTATATATGTGAGCACTAAATTACATTAGAAAATGTGATATGTTGTAATAGATTTTTCTCAACTAACGTTCAATCTTAATAGTACATGTTTTGTAAGCACAGCATTTAGCAACTCTCTCAATCTCTTCCCCCTGCATTTATGTTGAGAGTTATTGTTCTGAAAGAACCATGAATAAGTCTTTATAGTCAGGTTGTCATTTGTGATGAATGTCCTCCATTTTGGGGTGGAAGCAAAGCAAAGCACAACAAATAACAAGAAAATATTTGCAAGCCAGCTATTGAGATCTATATCCCGGTGTAATGAGGCTTTGCAATTTGAACAAGTTGTCTTGCATCTCAGAACCTTCTTCAAGCAAGTTTTTTCTCTTCCCACACCCAACAATTTCTGTGCTGTTGCCTGATCCCAGAAGATACAGCTTTTGCTGTCATAAAGCACTCCTAGCTTGGCAGTGAAAATAAAGAGGCTTCAGTCCCTAGGTTTGAAGTAATTTTCCTGAACTGCCAGCTCTCTGCATCTAGTCTGAGTACTTGGAAGAAGTATAGCATTCTGTAGGAATTAACTACAGGAGGAAGCTTTGATTCTGTGGCATATTTGATGCTGAGGTCTGGATATATTAACTGCCTCTTAGTTTGTCCCCAAAAGAAGCATAATGGATAGAAGGTATCAGAGAGGTAGCCGTGTTAGTCTGGATCTGTAAAAAGCGACAGAGTCCCGTGGCACCTTATAAGCCACAGGACTCTTTGTTGCTTCTTATAATGGATAGAATGCATTTGCAGGGGAAGAGTTAGGTGAAAGTGCAGTAGAGAGAGAGTTAACACATCCTCTCCTAAACTTCCACTCATAAGAAAAGATATCCGTGCAAAAGATAACTCAGTGCTACAGTAAAATGGATACTTGAATACATTCCTATATGCTAGTAACCATCCAGGAAAATCGTATTTCTCACCATTTCACATTATAAATAAGGAATAAACTCATTAATAGTCTTCTCTGGCATATGACTAACATCTTCATAACAGATGATTTGCTAGACTTATGTCATTTTGCAAAAAGTGGTGGATTGTGGTTTTTTTTGGTGTGGTTTTTGTTTTTGGTTTTTTTGAAAGGATAGTATGCCTAGAGATAATTGAAGGAAATACTTGGTTATGTCAGTGTACAAACTTTAAGGGCACAATTCCGCAAGTTAGGCATGTCTTTATTAAGTAATATAGGTGCTCACTAATTTGTGATACTGTTATTGGGGTGGAGGGTGTCAGACATTTGTATGAACAAATGGTCAAATAAAGGGTGGAAAAAGCAACACGGCTGAAAATCATGTTTCCCTCCTGAATGCAACAGTAACTTTGGTAACTGAAGGCTTGTTGCTATGTGCTATAAGGGCCATATTCTCCCTTCACTCTTTGTATAAATACCTATTAGCTAGTTAAGAAATGTGTTGTTGATCCGGGGTAATTCAGGCCCCAGTGTTGTGGATATGGCCCACAGACAATAACTAAAAATGTATTTTTGGTGCACTTTACAGTGCGAGGTTGAAAACACTGGCTAGCCCAGGTATATAAGCAATTAGGAAGTAGAGGGCATAGTAGGTGCATTAATAAATAAGTGTTAATATTTTCAATATTTTTATTGAAATTAAAAAGAGTGGATTGCATTAGAAATATTGTGTATAAAGGCTCCTGGCAAAATCCAGTACTATGCCATGTAAAAGACTGGCTTACTGTATGTGTGAACAAGACGGCATCATTTGAAACCAGGATACCTAAAGTGAATAATGATTTTTTTCCAAGTGTATGGGTATTGCAGCAGGGCAACTTGGGCAAGTTTTCAAACAGTCAGCCATATTTATTATTATGTAAATGTAAAATTGTACATAGAAAGGAGGCATTGAACATTCTTGAAGGGCAAGAAGTGCAAATCATGCAACTGCACAATTTGCATATTTATGCATTGTTACTTTGGCATATTTTTCCTTTTCAATTGAAAAATCATTTAAATTTTCTCCTCCTGTTTCCTGTTTCTCTGCTAGTGATGGGCACACTGTAAAGGCCAATAAAAATAAAGACTTTTACTAGACATTTTAGGTGCCTTGGAATCCTTGTGAAACTCAAATATAAATACAGCCTGGGAGAAACTCGGACACTGAGGTGAAGGGTGGGAAGAGGGGAATGTGGTGTCTTCGCCAAACCATGGAAAATGCCAGGTTAATTCCATTAACAATATCACAGACCCTGCAGGAGCCACAGGCAGGAGCAGCCCTGAGGCTCCTGCTTGCTTTGTGGGGAGACTCTCTCTCCCTCCTGGGGGTCTATTTCACATCCACCAACCCCCCTCCCCCCTCTGAGAGCTACAGTCCTAGAGGCCACATCCAGCCCCTTCTCTGCCACTGTTGCTGGTCCTGTCCCTGTTCCTTCAGCCCTGCTCCTTCTGTGAAAGTGTAACACACTCACTTCTCTGGCCACGCAGGAAGTTGGGATGAGATGCTCTGAGTCTACCTACATACTTCTGGTCTCTGGTGGGCCACTCCAGCCACAGACTGGAACCACCCAGCAGTGACCACGTGCACTAGGAATATTTGTGGGTACAGGATCCACCCCAGATCCTGTTTTAGTCCTTTGTCTCACCAGGTGATTCAGACTCCTGGGCTTCCGACTGGGAGAGAGCAGGGAAATCAGGAGCTTTCCAGGAGCGAAGGGAAACTCAACAGGCCTCTTCCATATCATCCCCTTGCTTTTTAACTTAGAGGGGAGGGTTTTTTTCTTTCCTCTATCTTTTCTTTCTTGGACTCCAGTGTCACAGATATCACTGAATGGAGAATAAAGCTTCAGTGAAGCATAAAACAACCAACTGCTTGAGGCTGGGACAAAACTTCACCCATTGGTTCCATAATTGTCCATTATCAGGTTTCTTGCCCCTTTCTTGGAAGCATCATGTACTGGTCACTGTCAGAGACAAGTCACTAAAGTAGATGGTCTCATCCATTAGGACCATCATAAGTGAAATAGCCCAGAAACTTTGGAATCCACAATGTCAATGTCATTTTGTATGATCTTCTTCGAAAAGAAATTTCAGAGCCAGGAATTGGAGAAGTTAAAAGGAATGAAGATGCCAGTGTTTGAAATATTTGTTTTGCTCTGTGTATGAAGTGGGGACTCAGTGACTCCATTTCAGCTATACTGAGTGCTATGGATCTGAGGCCACAGCTCATTGCTTTACAGATATTTATTTTCCTGTGCATCCACTGAGGAAAGTTACATGTGAATGAAAATGATCCACTGATGCTATAGGTGATGAGGAGAAAAGCAGTATTTTTGCCTGTACCAGAGAGAAAATAGAGTAATGAGAGTTATGAAAAGTGGTTTAAATATACAATTGAAACCTCAGGAAGACATGATATAAAAATGTTTTGAAATTAAAATTGGAGATACTCCAAGTAAATAGCAGATCTAATGAAACTGGTATTAGGGTCCTGTATCACTCTCCCCAGAATGAAACAATATGTAACTGGTGGATTTGTGACTGTACAAAAACCTCAAGTTGGGGCTGGTGGTATAAACAAGAATCAGTGACTTGAAAATGTATTTTCCGGTAGAGATGGACCCAGACTTACTACTTTTCATTTGCCATTTAAAAAAAAAACAAGTGCAACAATTTGAAATGGAACAGTTTTACTATGTTGGATTATAAAGACCAGTACTGTATTACAATTTGCACCCACAAAGGAAACCCTCAGTAACATCTTCCCAAGAGGCATCAGAATGACTTTATAAGACTAGACAGACACAACTGTGGGTTTCTGACATGTTGTGAGAACTTGGCAAGGAATGCAGGTTTCCCACCAGAAATTACCACAGAAATAATAGTAAACCATTGAGCAGAATAAAATAGCTTGCTGAGAGCTACTGAGGACCTGGAAAATCCAACATAGGAGTTGCCAGAGATGTGAGTGTTGCCTATACTTTTAAAACCAGAGAAAATATTTTGTTCTTGCATACAAGTACTTATTAATGATTACATGGATAAAATGGGAACTGATTCTGGGACGCTCTTCTCTAATTTTGGAGTGGCTGTGTTATAAAAGATTCTGTACCGCATTCTTGGAGTCTGCACTAGAATAATACAGGAATAGTACTGGCGACAGAGCAAGGTCCCAGGGAAAACCAATGTAACCTGGCTTGTGCTGTAAAAGAGAGATCTAGTGTACTGTTGCTATGCTATGCCATGTTACAATGTGTATGACTGAATTAGTTCCTTGTGAATAAATTATCCAAGGTCTTGATGAGCCTAGAGGGACCAGTAGGGATAGGGATTTGTAAATAAGACATAGAACCTGAGTTTTTATGATGAGTGGTTGCAGGTGTTGTGCCCACATATTGTACAGCCAGATCATGGATAATATTGGTTGAAAAACAGCAACTCTGGTTATTCAACACATTCTGTGGAGTTTTATTGGAGTCTACAGCAGCACCCATTGTGTTCATTTTGAAACCATGTGCATTTGCAGAGACTGGCTTCATCCCCCTCGGGTTGGGAACCATGTTAGCAGTATCAATCTTAAACACAGTTTAAAACTACTGTTAAAAGATGGTTTGGTCCTATATGGTGTTTGGACAAGCTATGCTGAAGCACTTTTGAGTCATAATAATAAAAAACAATAATAATAATAAAAAATTATTTTTATTATAAAAATTATTAAAAAAAATTATTATTTTTTATATTATTAATGTTGTCACATTGTTTGCTTGTACTCTCCTGTCTCTCTATCCAGCTGTTGTCTCCTGTCTTCTAATTAGAGTGGAAACACTTTGAGGCAGGGACTGCCTTTTTGTTTTGTATTGGTAAATGCCTAAAACAATGGGCTCCTGGTCCATGAATGGGGCTCCTAGGTGCTATGGGAATATACTACTATTACTACTACTAATGCAGTTAATTGGGTAGCAAAAAATTTACTAGACAAATTCCTCTTAAGTTTACCAGTAAGTGGAGCTCAAAGCTTGAGTGTCAAAAATACTTTACCTTAACACTAAATAGATTGTTATTGTATAATATGCTTCTCTCTATTTTAGTGTGAAGTGGATTAAATATTGTATTGTTTAAGTGCAGTGAACTGTTATCTTAATTATATGCTTACTATAAGCTCAGTTGAAAAACCTAGAATATGTTGAAATGGCTAAATGTTGGGGTAACTCTAAAGAATGGGTGTGGCTTTTTCCATATTGTAGATTTCAGCTCCTTTTTTGTCCTGTTTGATTACTCGTTAAAGTGTCTACCTAATATGTCTGCAGTAACCCAATTACAGTGGTATTAAAAAGTATTTGGGTTTGGACTGAAGAGCTGTTGCAACATATTTTATTTTGAGCAGACCAAGGAGCTGCTGGCACCTGCAAAGATTTTAATATATCTGGATTCCGATTAAAACTACTCTTCTCATGTAATGCCATTGCTTCAGAGTTTCCATTGGCTAGTAGGAAAGATTCAGATTGCTAGTTGCATAGCAGACTCTGCATAAACATCCAATAGGGCACCAGGAGAAAGGGAATAGCAGAGGGAAGCCTGGAAGATTGCCATACATTCTTTGTCTGGGTCAACAGTGTTGTAAATTTATGTTAGAAGGTGTTGGGTACAAGAGTGGGAGATAGTAGTTCAATAATCCTATCCTAGTTTTATGGGACTGGATATGGAAGTGATTGATCCAAATAAGAGTAGATATTGTGACTAAAGATATTAGTAAACACAGAAACATTTTGATTGGATTTAATAGATGGCTATCAAACCCCTGGGCTCGTATAGAAGGCCATTAGAAAATGGTAATTTTTTTTACCTGTTTTTGTTTTTCTTCAAATTTTGTTTATAAGGATCTTGACTTCCCATGTTTGACTCCTGTGTGGGCCAAATATTAATTTAAAAGTTTTTCAGACTCAAGTCTTACTACTCAGCTTCAGATGGAAGGCTTTGAGCCAGAAAGCCTGGAGACAAACATGCTGGAGATGGTTAGAACATCCACCTACCCACATCTTTACCTGTTAGTAGAGTAGAGCCAACCTATTTGGAATATTATGATAGGACATGGGTAAAACAAAGAGAGGAAAATTTCCTTTTTCATTTGAAGCTTAGCATTTCCTTTAGGGTAGGCAATGGATGCAGGTGTTTTGCTCTTGTAGCCTGCAGTACAATAACTGAGAGAGCTTTTGTAACTGGATGGCCAGGATATACCAGGTAGCACATTAGAGTGAGGAAACACTATCTTGTAGGGGGTTCAGAGCCCTCTGAATTTAGGCTTTTGATACAATTCACTATGCATTTGGTGGTGAGAAGAGGATTAGTCTTCCATTTGTTATGTAACCAGATTGTGTGTACAAACGTCATCACATTACGGGGGCAGGGCATGTGAAAATGTTGTTTAGCGTTAAGAATGTATCTGTCAATGAAAATTCAATCTCTTAATCTCTTTAAACAAAAATAACCTTGAGAAGAGCGAGACCTGGACCAATGTTATACTCTAAGTCAGCAGAGGATTATTAGAAACTCTCTAGTGGGAAAGTGCAATAAAACCAGTTCTCTAATCCTTGAATAATGTGTATAATCTCTCAGTTCAGTCCACAGACAAACAGGAAACTAAAATGCATGCTTACAAGCATGGGCAGCGGGTATCGTAGGCAGGGGGAGGCTGTGCCTCCCAAAACAGCCTAGCATGGCCCCGCCCACACTCTGTCCCCAGGCCAGGCCCCCTCCTGCAGTTCCCAGCACTCTGCCTAGACTGCCTGGTGCTGGCTGGCCTGCCTCCTGCAGGGACTCAGGGCGGCTGGTGCTGGGCCGCACCGCCCTGTGTGCCAGGGGTGGGGGCACTGGGGCCATGCCTCCCATCGCAAGAGCTGGGGGACGCGGTGGGAATGCAGGGCCTCGGGCACAAGGGGAGGGGCTGAGGGCTAGCCTCCCCCAACTGCTGGGTCACTGGCCGCCCGTGCTTACAAATGTGTGCATTTGTGCAGGAATGGACACAGGTATGTGAGTGTCTAATAGCCATTTTACGCTTTGAAAAACTCCCCCCAGCTCCCATAAAAAGTGAATGGAGTTGGACACCTAACTCCCTATTTGTGCCTTTGAAAATCGCTGTCTGAAATCTGTAATACTAACAGATATTGTATTTGGGCTGACTGGTACAGATTAATTACAAAACTAGCAGGTTTCTTCTTTTCTCTTTGTTTTTTATTTCCTGTTTCCCCCCCAAAGTGTTAATTAAACATTAAGGCCCTGATCTTGCAAACAGATAAGCAAGTGAGTATTACATGCGCGTGAATTTAGGATTTACATTAATCCTAATGGGACTATTCGCATACCCAAAATTAAGCACGTCAGCAGCGTAAGAGTGTACAATTAAGCACTTAAAAAACCCCCCCAAAAAACGACCTGTCAAATGATTAAAAGAATTAATAGTGATTAATCACAAGATTAAAAAACTTTAATCACAATTAAGCACACTCAAACAATAATAGAATACCAATTTAAATTTATTATAAATATTTTGGATGTTTTTCTACATTTTCAAATATTGATTTCAATTACAATGCAGAATACAAAGTGCACAGTCTCACTTTGTATTATTATTTTTATTACAAGTATTTGCACTGTAAAAAATATAAACAAGAGGGCATACGAATGTTTAGCATATCTGGCATGTAAATATCTTGCAATGCTGGCTCCCACAGTGCCATGCGAACTCCTGTTCTCACAGCCAATGGGAGCTGCGGAACTAGCACTCGGGATGGGGCGGGGGCAGCATGCAGAGCCGCCTGCCGCACCTCCACTAGGAGCAGCCGGGACAGGTCGCTGCTTGCAGGGAGCCACCCGAGGTGAGCGCTCCCTCAGATCCAGCACCCCACACATCCTCCTGCACCACAACCTGCTTCCCCGTGCCCCCTCCCACACCCAAACTCCCTGCCGACCCCATGCCAATTGGACTATAAACCTTCGATGAAGATCAGAAATGCCGGTTTATAGAGCTTTCTGGTTGGTGAAGTGCTGGATAAAACAGCTCTTACTGTATTTGAAAATGTTGAAAAGCATCCAAAATATTCATAATTTTAAATTTGGTACTATATTATTGTTTAATAGTGTGATTAAAACTGTGATTAATCATGATTATTTTTTAATTGAGTTAATTTGTTTTGAGTTAATCGCTTGAGTTAACTGCAATTAATTGACAGCCCTACTTAAACATCAAGAAAAACAAAAAGGTGATTGTGCACTATTAATTTTGTCCCCCAGAATTTCAATGGACTACTACATTTGATATGTTGTTTTAATTATGGATGCATATATGTCTGAGCAAAAATTGTACTATGAGGTATTTGATCAATAGCATTTGATCATATTAGATTACTGTAATTGAATATTCAATTAATGACACAAAAATATACAGTATTCCTTTTATTACTTTACCCACATGTGTAAAATTATCATACTTATAAATTTATGTAGTATTTGTGTTTGTGAATAGAAACTCTCCTTCTTCTCTTTCTTGATGTGGAAGCTGCTGTAGTATCTTCAGAGTGCCACACATAATCCAAGTGTTTTGCCAGGGAATTTAGGTCGAGCATGCACAGGCCCTTGACTGTAATGAGGGGGGTGTGTGTGTGTGTGTGTGTGTGTGTGTGTGTGTGTGTGTGTGTGTGTGTGTGTGTGTGTGAAATAAAGTTACAGATGATCTATGAAATAACTTTGTTTCAAGGTGTTTGGTGAATTGACTTAATCCGACTGACTTTTTCAAATGTTTTGACAGATGAATATTTTGTAAAATAGACTGCAAGAAGCCTGCATGACTATTCATAACGTATTATTGCTTAGAATTGTCCTAGGACAGATACAGTCTTGACTTCTATAAGACCAACAGGAGTACTTGTGGCACCTTACAGACTAACAAATCCATTCCAGACAGTTGACAAAAAGGTGTTAGGATACTTAACATGGGGAAATAGATTCAATTTGTGTAATGACCCAGCCACTCCCAGTCTCTATTCAAGCCCAAGTTAATGGTATCTAGTTTGCAAATTAATTCTAGTTCAGCAGTTTCTCTTTGGAGTCTGTTTTTGCAGCTTTTTTGTTGCAAAATTGCCACCTTTAAGTCTGTTACTGAGTGACCAGAGAGGTTGAAGTGTTCTACTGGTTTTTGAATGTTATGATTCCTGATGTCAGATTTGTGTCCACTTATTCTTTTGTGTAGAGACTGTCCAGTTTGGCCAATGTACATGGCAGAGCGGCATTGCTGGCACATGATGGCATATATCACATTGGTAGATGTGCAGGTGAACGAGCCCCTGATGGTATGGCTGATGTGATTAGGTCCTATGATGGTGTCACTTGAATAGATATGTGGACAGAGTTGGCATCAGGCTTTGTTGCAAGGATAGGTTCCTGGGTTAGTGTTTTTGGTGTGTGGTTGCTGGTGAGTATTTGCTTCAGGTTGAGGGGCTGTCTGTAAGCGAGGACCGGTCTGTCTCCCAAGATCTGTGAGAGTGAGAGATCGTCTTTCAGGATAGGTTGTAGATCTTTGATGATGCGCTGGAGAGATTTTAGTTGGGGGCTGAAGGTGATGGCTAGTGGAGCTGCTTCACACACAGGGCTAGATTAACTCTCCTGGGGCCCTGTATACAAGTCTTTTTTCCTAATTTAAAACAAAATGATCACAATTATGGCATTGAGGCTATTAATGCTATAATAAACTTGCCTTTTAATTAACATAAAGCCATTCTGTGGTTACATTTCAGTCTTAAAACATGTAGAATATAGTTAATTCTAAATAGCCTATTTCTGACCTTAGAACAGCTGTTATATTAATTTCTTTCTGGGAGGGAGTTTGGGTGCAGGACGGGGCTCCAGGCTGGGGCAGAGTGTTGGGGTACAGGAGAGGATGAGGGGTGTGGGCTCTGGGAGGGAGTTTGGTGCAGGAGGGGATTCTGACCTGGGGCAGGGGATTGGGGTGCAGGAGTGGGTGTGAGGTGCAGGCTCCAGCCTGGAGGTGCTTACCACACTTTTTGAAACTTCAGTCTTACTAAAAATATTCTTAAGTTCCACCAAAACAATGTTTTGTTCAACCCAAAATAAACATTTTTTAAACTTTTTTAACTTCTCGGAACTGACCAGGAACCCAAAAAAATCAGTTATTCATACAGATTTAATAGCGAATTATTTTTTTGCCCTCTTTCTAGCTTACTCATAGTTGTTGAAGGATATTTTCAAAATACCCATATCCTCATTCTCCTTCCCCTCCTCTTCATTGGCATTCTGCACTGGAATGCCAGTGTGAAATCTTTCCAATATCCAGTAATTCACTCTGACATTTCTCCTCCCCTTCTTTCAACTTCAGCTGCTAAGGGAGCAGGATTTAAATGCACTGTGGCTTGGCTCTCATTTGATTAATTAATATGCTTGCATAATATTTGCTATGTAGGGAGCATGAAGAGGAGCTGGAATGGGGGAGAGATATTTATCTGCCTATTCCCTTATGGAAAAGACTAATTAATATATAAAATATTAGTTTAGTTTAATTAATGGAAATTAAACAAATATATATAGTCTATAAAATTATATATATAGTCTTTTATATTATATTATATTATATTATATTAATTAATGGGAATTAAATAATGTGGCCCTACAGAAAGTTAAAAGTATACCCTTTTGGTTGAGAAGTTTTAGTACCTTCTTGCTTTGTAACAAGCACTTGAAATTTGGCAAGGGATTTGCCCTAGTAATTAGGGATGTACCTCTTGCTGACCACTTGAAAATATGCCCAAATTTGTCTACATTTGCATGTGCTCAGTAGCGACTTGTTAACTTGGCAGCTAAATTCTCTGAAACTTCCCATTACCCTAGGTATGCTCCACCCATCCTTGCTCCTAACTACCGGCTGGACTGCACATTCCCCATCCCCAGAGAGTAACTGAGCACATTCCAGTCCAAGGTTGCATGACCAGTCTAGAGCTTTCCTGCAGCTGTTTTTCCTATCTGCCAGGGGCTACTGCAACACCGGAATTGAAAGCAGAAGACTCTTCTGTTGGCATTCAGGCAGTGAGCAGGAGGAGGAGGAAGTCAAGTGGCACATGCAGAGGGTTGAGGAATGTGGAAGGAGATATGCAGGAGCAAGAACCAGCAGGGGAGGACGGGAGGATGAGATAGGAACAAAGGGGAGAAGAGGACAGGAACTGAGGATGGGGGAATATAGGACAGGGACGAGCATTGGGTGGGAGGCAGATGGGCAAGAGCTGCAGGATTGCAACAGGGTAGGGGATAGGGCGGGAGCTGGGGAAGTGGGAATAGGAGAAAAGGAAAGGGAGTGGCTTGAGGGATGGGGACAGACAGGTCTGTAACCACTAGGGCACGCTATGATACCGGAGTCTCACAAGTCCTTTGCTGTCTAACAAATTAGGTGGGCCCTGAAGGGGAAAAAAATAGTATTTGATCATGTAATTAAAGACTATATTCCTGCACAGATAACCTCAGTGCTGGCATGTCCTGATTTTTGAGTGCTTGACTTTGCAACCTTAATCATCTTTTTAACATGTGTGGATTTTTTTTGGATGCATACAAATATATCTTCCCTATACTATAGTAAGATTATTTCCTATTCCATAAGGGTTTCTATAAGAAAATGTTTGTTTTCTCAGTCAAAGCTAAACATGGTGTGCTCTTGGTTTCAAAACTTACAGAATAACTTTGATTGCTGTGTGAACATTTCTAGCCTTACTAACATAAGTAAAAATAGACTGGGAACAAAGATGGAGCAATTATAGTTTTTAAAGAAGTAAGCTGTAAACCCAAGACGTTGTATCACTCGGTGTGATCCAGCGAACCGCTACAGGCTTCAGGAATCGCATTATACTGAAATAACTCCTCACTCTGTTGCTATAAAAAGTCTGTCCAAAGTACTGAAGGCTGCTATAGTTGCAGTGGAAATGTAGTGTATTAGCACTGAAGTTGGGTCAGAGACTCAAGGCTATCTTTGGAATTTGGGCTGCTTAAGTTAGATATTCTAAAGGCCTGATTTCCCCTCCCTGCTCCCCCCACCCCGCTCAGAAACACTGAGCACAACTTAAAAAAAACAGGAGTACTTGTGGCACCTTCGAGACTAACAAATTTATTTGAGCATAAGCTTTCGTGGGCTACAGCCCACTTCATCGGATGCATAGAATGGAACATATAGTGAGGAGATATATATACATGCAGAGAACATGAAAAGGTGGGAGTTGCCCAACCAACTCTAAGAGGCTAATTAATTAAGATGAACTGTTGTCAGCAGGAGAAAAAAAACTTTTGTAGTGATAATCAAGATAGCCCATTTAAGACAGTTTGACAAGAAGCTGCGAGGATACTTAACATGGGGGAAATAGATTCAATGTGTGTAATGGCTCAGCCATTCCCAGTCATTGGAAGATGTGCAGGTGAAGGAGCCCCTGATGGTATGGCTGATGTGATTAGGTCCTAATGATGGTGTCACTTGAATAGATATGTGGACAGAGTTGGCATCGGGCTTCGTTGCAAGGATAGGTTCCTGGGTTAGTGTTTTTGTTCTGTGGTGTGTGGTTGCTGGTGAGCACAACTTGTACCTCTTGACTGCTCAGTCCCTCTTTCAAATCCAATTCCAAATGTTTAGGAGTAACTTGGTTACAAATACATCCAATAATATCATTTACATCCACATTTACCATTGTTAGAAACTATTTTATAACCATAGCTGGAAACAACGAAGCAAAATTTCTGGAAGGGATTGGCAGCATGCTTTGGGCTAAAATAGTTGCTCTTCCTTCCCTTAGTTCTCTCACCCCCTCCCACACCTTTACAGTGGTGCCAGCTCTCATTTTATTGGAAGTCTCATGAATATTGAATGCTTGGGGTTGGCAATACTCAACTAACCAGACTAGACCGGGAAATTGAGCCAGAATATATGATGCTTGTGGCAGGGACTGTCTGTGTGTCATGAGTGGTGGTGACTGGTGAGCATGTTGCCAGGTTTTAATCTATTAATAAAAGTAGACCCCCCTTCCTGTAAAACTCTTGCCAAGCATGATTCTGGCAGTGCTGTTTCTGACAACCCATTTGAAACACTGTTGTTGCTCGAACCTCACTAACGGTAGTACAAAAGAAAGACAAATAGGAGCATGGGAGAGTGGAAGAAGATAATGGTGACGGGGAGCAACAGATGACTGAGTGGAGAGCAGCATGATATTTAGCAGGCTCAAGCAAAGACCTGAGCTGAATGACAGCAGCAACAGCTTGCACACTTAGAGAAGGCAGCAGAATCAGATTCATGTTTCTTGAACCAAAAATAAATTATTAATAATATTATAATATGTTGTCTTTGATAAAGTGGAGTACCAAATAACCGTTTTATCCATTATTGCTGCTTTGGGGATTTATAAGACCTGTCTCAGATTTCTTAAAATATAACTTTCTTGATTGAGTTACTTCTTTGCTGGAGGTTGTTGGCAAGATCTGAATGGTGATGTAACCTGTAGCTGTAACCTGAACTGTCATTGAGTTAGTATCCCTTCCCATCTCAATTTAATATTTGGGAGAAAGGGAGTATATTCGATTATAGCCTCAAGTGATGTGATATGAGAACCAGAAGATCTTCAACAACCTGAAACTCCAAAAGTCATACGAAAAGTGGAAACTTGGTTAAATTACAAAGGACAAATATATTTAAACAAACAAACACACAAACAAAAACAGAAGCATGCAGAGATAAATTTAGAAAGCCCCCGGCACAAAATGAGAGTGAATTACCTAGAGACATGACAGGTAACAAGAAAACATCTTACAACTACATTAGAAGGAAGAGGAAGACGAAGGACAGGGTAGGCCCGTTACTGCGTTTTCTCTTATTGTCTTTCTGTCCTCAGTGAGTAATAGCTGGAGTGTTAAATGCCTTTTTAGTTTCAGTTTGCACCAGAAAGGTTAGCAATGATCAGACAACTAGCATAGTGAACATCAGTGTAAATGAGGTAGGATCTGAGGGTAAAATAAGGAAAGAACAAGTTAAGAATTAATTAGACAAGTTACATGTCTTCAAGTTGTCAGGGCCTGGTGAAATACACCCTAGAATATTTAAGGAAATAGCTGAAGAGATCTCTGAGCCATTACTGATTACCTTTGAGATCCCAGAGGACTCAAATAGGGCAAATACAGTACCTATCTATAAAAAGTGGAATAAGGACAACCCAGGGAATTGTAGATCAGTCAGTTTAATTTAACCCAGAAAGATAATACAGCAAATAATTGAGATCAATTTGTAAGCACCTAGAAGATATGTTGATAAGTAACAGTCAACATGGATTTGTCAAGAACAAATCATGTCAAACTAACCTAATATCCTTCTCTCACTGGGTAGCAAGCCTGGTGGATGGGGGGAAGCAACAGACATGATATAGCTTGACTTTAGTAAGGCTTTTGATACTGTCTCACATGACCTCATAAACTAGGGAAATTAGCCCAGATGAACTTATACAAGGTGGGTGCACAATTGGTTGGAAAACTGTGCTCAGAATAGTTATCAATAGTTCACAGTCAAGCTGAAAGGACATATTGAATGGAATCCTGCAGGGATCTGACCTGCAACTGGTTCTATTCAGTATCTCCATAAATAACACTGCTCTACAGCCAAAATGCTTCTGAAATAAATGTAGTCAAACTTTACTAATTCTGGGTCACTGAGAACGAAAATGATGTTTAAATTGTTGATTGGCTCTAGTTTTCAAGATATGCTATTGGGTCAGTATATACGACCCTTGACTTGGGAATGGCGGAGGATAAGTGAGTTATAAAGGGAAGGGATCTCAATTTAAATCAGAAATGACTAAAATACATCTTTGACTGAATCTATGAATAAATCTATGACTGGTTTGGACAGTACTTGCTTTTTAGGCAAAACAATGAATGATGCAATCTGAAGCTGGTATTGCGTCATACATGATATGAATTGCATCATGTTATTCCTAGAAGTCATGGATGATGCAATCATAACGAAGCTTAAATCACTCTGCTGAACAAATTGCCCTATATCAGCTCTAGAAATCATACAGTGTCGTGCTCTCTTATTTGTCAGTGTTTGATTTTGCAAAGGGACACATTTCTGTTTAGCCAAAGTGAGCAGAGATGCCTCGTACTTGTGTGAACAGTGCAGATAACTTCTGCTATGTTTGTGGTGTAGTGACTTTTGCATCACAAAAGCGCAGTATAACCACTATGGTTAAGAAAGCCTATCACCTATATTTTGGCTGCAAAAGTGGAGATCAGGACAAGAGGTGGGCCCCACACATATGCTGCAACACTTGTGCAACAAATCTTCGCCAGTGGTTGAACAGGAAAAGGAAATCTATGCCTTTTGCAGTGCCAATGATTTGGAGAGAGCCAACAGATCATACCAGCAATTGTTACTTCTGCATGGTGCCTCCAGTTGGGAAAGGTGTGTCAAAGAAAAAAAGTGGACTGTGCATTATCCAAACATTCCATCAGCTATACGCCCAGTACCCCACAGAGAAGGACTGCCGGTTCCTGATGCACCGGAATCATTCTCACTTGAGTCAGACGAGGAAGAGGAAGAGGATGAAACTTCTGGTCCTGAACCATCAATGTCACAGGACCCACATTTTCTCCCATCCTCCTCCTCTGAACCACACCTCATAACACAAGGTGAACTGAATGACCTTGTCAGGGATTTGGAACTACCCGAGAGTAAGGCAGAGCTGTTGGGCTCCAGACTACAGCAGTGGAATCTCCTGGCAGGTGATGTTAGGATTTCCATGTTCCGTGACCGTCAAAAGGATCTTGTTCCATTCTTCTTCATGGAAGGTGATCTTGTAGCCTGCAACAACATCGATGGTGTGATGGCAGCCCTCAACATCGTTCACGATCCAGATGAGTGGAGACTGTTCATTGATTCATCGAAGACGAGTCTTAAAGCTGTTTTACTGCATAATGGCAATGTTTTGCCATCAATTCCAGTTGGTCATGCAGTCCATATGAAGGAAACCTATGACCACATGAAATGACTTTTGAGGTGCATAAACTATGACCAACATCAGTAGCAGCTTTGTGGCGATTTGAAGGTTGTTGCTCTCTTGCTTGGTCTGCAGACTGGATACACAAAGTACTGCTGTTTTCTCTGCGAATGGGATAGTCGTGCAAGAGATTCCCACTACATCAAGAAAGATTGGCCGCTCCGACAGTCATTGGAGCCTGGGAGGAAAAGTGTTCAGCATCCACCACTTGTTGAATCAAGGAAGATTTTGTTACCACCCTTACACATCAAGCTGGGTCTGATGAAGAACTTTGTCAAGGCCATTGACAAAACACAAGCAACTTTCAAGTACCTCCATGGAAAATTTTCAAGGTTAAGTGAAGCTAAGATAAAGGAAGGTGTCTTCGTTGGTCCTCAGATTCATGAACTTCTTCGAGATGATGCATTTGACCATGCACTGCGTGGCAAGGAAAAGACGGCATGGAAAGCCTTCCAGTTAGTGGCAATAAATTTTCTCGGAAACAACAAGGCAGACAACTACAGGTTGTTGATGGAAAACCTCCTCAAGGCATACAAAAGCCTTGGTTGCAACGTGTCACTAAAGATACATTTTTTGCACTCTCATCTAGATTTTTTTCCACCGAACTGCGGAGCAGTGAGCGACGAGCACGGCGAGCGATTTCACCAGGACATTGCAACAATGGAGAAACGCTATCAGGGCAAATGGAGCCCATCAATGCTTGCAGACTATTGCTGGACAGTGACAAGATATGCTCCATTTAATGAATACAAGAGAGAAGCCAAGAAGCGCCGAGTAGACACTGAATAGGACTAAACTATGTACATAATAGTTTTTTGCCTTTTGTTTCATAATACATTTTATTTATATAACCCTTTTGCTGATTTTTAAAGTGTTACATAAACAGGACAGGTGAAATATTATCATGTAAAGCAACCATAAACACATGAAAAGACCTAGGTTTACAATTTATGATTAAAACTCTACTATCTACACAATATACATAGACATAAAATGTAAAAACTTAAATATCTTAGAAACAGTAGCCAGTTGTTTTAATTGTCATATTTGAATTAAGCACATCAAAATACATAATAAATAGCACATTTTATCTCTGAAGCAGACGACTTCTCAAAAATTGTAGACCAGTGTAATCTGGATAATGGCATACATAGTACACTTATAAAGTTTGCAAATAGTACCACGCTGGGAGGGGTTGCAAGTGCATTGGAGGACCGAGTTAGAATTCAAAACTATCTTGACAAGCTGGAGAAATGGTCTGAAATTCAATAAGGACTACACTTAGGAAAGAATAATCAATTGCACAAACACAAAATTGGAAATGACTGCCTAGAAAGGGGTACTGCAGAAAAGGATCAGGAGTTTATAGTGGATCACAAAGTAAATATGAGTCAACAATGTAGTTCTATTGTTCCCCTCCCCTCAAAAAAAATAAAATAAAAATAAAAAATGAACTTAGTCCTGTCTCAGTGCAGGGAACTGGCCTAGAAGACCTATTGAAGTCCCTTCCAGTCCTACATTTTTATGACTCAGGTCTTCCAAAAAGCTTGTTGTAGTTCTCCAACAAAAGTAAGGGGAAGAGCTGAAGTTTTAAAAGTAACAAATATGCATTTTTTTTCTTGGGGGCGGGGGTAGGAAGAGATATGAGGCCATCCAGATTTCACCCTTAGTATTTAAGAAATGAGTGCATTTTTATAATGTTACAAAGTCTGTTTTTAATTTCTTCTTAAATGTATGGTTTTGCGGTCTGTGTGTTCTGCTTTTCTTAGTGTCAGTTTGAATCGGTTCAAAGAGCTGAAAAAGAATAAAGGACACCATAGGGGTCTTAATAGTGTCAGCATCCCCAATCCACTACTGATGTCTGTCTGTGGAAATGGGAAGCTTCAGTTCTAGTGACAGCATCTGTTTGTACTTGAAAGTAGCTGAAAATGGGGCTGAAGCTGCCCTGAATAAGGGTAAACAGCTCGGTCTCTCTTTTAAACCTTCTGTTCTACCCACAGGGTGGAGCTTTTAATTGCTGTCTCCCCACACCCCCCATATTCACAGTCACTTCATCCCTATCTGGAACCACTGTACCACGAAGGGCTTCAAATCTTAGATTCTACATCTCTGACTGTAGTTGTCAGTTTTAGCAAAAAGAATAGTGATTTGAGGTAGTGAAAGAGATTCCTCTTTTTCCCCCTCCTCCTTACGAGACTATTGTGTTGCCTTTTTTGGGTCTGGCTTTGAGGGGAATCAATGTGGCTAACCCTTTCTGACCATTCAAGTGGGTAATAATCTTAGCCCCTCAGATTGTTCCTTCTGAACTAGCTATTTCATATACAGAAAATTTAAATAGCTTAACACCTCATTTTAAACATGACCCAGTAAGTGTGTTAAAATATTTAACCCATTTAGTGTTAATAGAGAGAGTTGTTCACAGCAGTTCAGCATGAAGCTGTTTCCATATTCATAGACAATTGAGGTCATTTAAGCTTGCATTCGGTAAAACATGTATAATCTAAACTGACAATGTATTTTTACTTCAGATTTTCATGTGTGTGTTTGTGCAGTAATTTCAAGGGACATATGCAGTATTAGAACACAGATTTGTTTAAAGATAATGCCTTCTTCATGGTGGTAATCCTTATTAGCGTCTTGACTCAAGACATCAATAGATGCAGTGTTTAAGGGGGGGATGGTTTAGTGCTACTTAAGTTTGCTGCAGAGATGAGTTGAAGGGTTTTTCCCCCTAATAGCATTTTTGTTTAGATAACAGATGTTAATCTAAAAATATTCTGCTCTTTTGATAACTGGTATTGAAAAACATGTCTTTGTTACCTAATGTGTTCAAATAATCATCATAAATTGGAGAGAACACATCCAATACAGATAGAGAGCATGATGAGAAATGCATGATGTTATTTTTGAATCCAGAAACCCATTTAATTAATCAAACTGTTTAAAAATATGTATATTGTCTGAAGCCTATAATATGGTTTAATGTTTAAATGAGATTTTTTTTTAAAGTGGTGAGTACTTTACCAATGAATACTATATTTGTTTAAATTGAGTAAATGGGAATGAAATCTTTGGCTAAGTATGCTGTTTCACTGAACAAATATTTAAGGTTAAAGTCCTTTGCTAAGACTGCCAACAAGGGTGCTGTTTCAAAGACCAGAGAATCATCAAGCACGGATGTCACACTTACTTCCTTAGCACTAGGGGGAGTTCCTCTGTCTGGTTTAAGGCATAGTTGCCCAAATCTTCCAGAATAACTGGCGATTTTTGGGTTTCCAAGTTGACACTTTAAAGGGGCCTGACTTTCAGAATCAGGCCCCTCGAAGGTGTCTAAATTTGGGCACTCAAAAATCACCGGTTGCTTTTAGCAATTTGTCCCACTATAGGGAAGCATGCATTGCTGTTGGCTATTATTTCACAAACCCAATTAAAATCATCTTAGAAATCTCTTTTCTCAGACTTACTGTGCATTAATGTGAAAACTGATCATTTGCTGCTTATCATGCCATTTAATTGTACTGGCAGGATTTGGTGGTGGCTGATTTTTCTTCTAATAAGAACGTTGATCTGCTTTAAAGGAACACTATTTTTTTGTTATTTTACAGCTTGATTGGAGGCAGTGGTTGCTGCTCTGAAGAGAGAGGCAAAGACCTAACAAAAACTTGGCTGTCATAACTCCTTAGTTGTGCTTTGAAGCTGTAGGCCCATGGATTTGCTTTGTTTCAAGGCAACTTCTGTTGTATACCATCACACTGTACAAAAGGGAAAGATTAATTTCAAACCAATATTCTAGGTGTACTAAACGCAAAGAATATATTTCCTATTGAGAAGGACAGTTACCTATATTTATTAAATATAAACAGAGGTGGTGGTGTCAGAACAAGCTACATTTTTACATAAACACTAAAATGGAGGCTGTTAAAGGGGTGCTAAGCAAGATGCATTATCACCATTATACAGATGGTGAAAATAGTGGACAGAGAAGTTGGACAACTTGTCTGAGGTCAGAAAGCAAGTCAGTTGTATAGCACATACCAGAACTGAGGTTTCTTGCCAGCCAAGTATCTGAATCCATTAGACCATATAGTATTGTAGTGAAAGATAAGGAATCAAAGAGAATATTAATTGACACAATGAAGAGAAACGGCCTTCAAAACTATCAAATCTTTTGGATTTGAAAAGTGAACATCAAATCCTAGATTTCTTTTCTTTTCTTTCATGACATTAAACCACCTGATGTTATGGTAATACCTGATTCTAGGATTGTACACTATCTGTAAAATCTCCCCAGTGAAATTGGAAAGCCTCAATATTTCAATATGTCTGAACAAAATGCATGCTTCAGAAAACTGGATACATTTTGCAATACAGCCTGTGAAAATTTCATTTTGTTTAAAATCATTCTTTACATAGAAATGTTTGAAATTTCTTGCATTCTAATGTGAAAACCACATTTCATGAAAAGCAAAATGCCCCGTAATTCCAAATATTTGTTTCAGTAAAACTCTGAAAAATGCTTTGATGGCTTTGTTGGATTGTGATGATTGTTACTGTTTTGGCCACAAATTGTATATGCAGCTAGTCTGTGGTAAAACTAATTTAATTGCTCCCGTGTTTCCTCTTCTCTCTTCTCCTGCACTTGTTCCATCTATTTCTTGTAAACAGGAGCAACCTTAACTTTGGCGTTTCCCGATTTGTCTGTTTTTAAATGGTTAACCATGCAACTTTTAATAGTCTTTTTAGTATATATTTCTGCATTACATGTGAGTGTGTAACTAATCTGTTTTTTTTTTTATTCTCCGTTTGGCTAGACTTGTAGAGCACTAGCTTCTTCGGACCTGACAGTATTGTCATCTGTTACGTACTTTGCAAGAACAACCTGCACAAGATCAGGGCCTTCCATATTTTATTGGTGGAGAGAATATTTGGGGCACAAAATCCAGGGTTTAGTCCTATACGAGGCAACCTCCATTGAACCTGTGCCTCTATGTACAAAGGCCTGTGTTAAAATGATTCTCTTCTGGCCTGGAGCAACCTTTGGAGCTCCATAAATGTCACTCTTAAATGGCCAGTAATTATGATCTTTTTTTTTTTTTTCAAATGACATGAGACACTCTCTCCTGAGAAGTAGAGCACCAACTCTAGAATACTAGTATCCCCTTTTGTGTAGTTCTAAAGGTAGGAGTTGGAAGACTTTGGTTCTATTCTTGACTCTGTGCCAGCTCGCTATGTGACCTTGAACAAGTTACTTAACCCTGTTGTACCTCATGTTCCCCATATGGAAAATGGTGTAGTGTATACTTGACTTTTGAGGGCCTGTGATAAAAAATAACTGTATAAGTGTAAAGTAGAATTTAATTATGTTTCTGATAGCAGGAGACTGGTTCTAGAATGGAAATTCAGGACTCTTGTTTGTTTAGTACAACAGCTAGGCCACTTAAGCCAACTTGATGTATATTTTCTCTTTGAAGCCCTGTGAACAATAAGTAGTACTGAACCTTTAATTTATATAATTCTTAAACTAGCGCATAGAGATTTATTTTTACTTGAAGGCTGATCTGCTGACTTGTAGGATATACTGAGAAACTTGAAGTTTTTGGTGTCTATACTTGTCAAGCTCTTTATTTGAGGAGTTAGATAAAAGGTCCTAAGTTTTTTATTCTACAAAGATGCTTACAAATTATCATTGGTCTATTATATAATCTTTGCAGGGCGAACTCTTCTGGAAAAACTGTTCAGCCAGCAGGAGAATGCCCCACAGGAAGAAGCAGAAAAGCTATGTTCTAGGATCATTGCGATGGGGCTCCTACTTCCTTTCAGCGATTGCTTCAGAGAACCATGTAATCAGAGTGCGCAGCAGAGCACGCCCACGTTTGATGTAAGTTGCAGAATATATACTGTAGTTACTTGTAATGAAAATTTTAAATTATCAATGATTTATGATACCTATCAATCTAGGAAAATTCTCCTCTTAGAGAAAACTTTTTCTCCCTGTGATCAAGTGACTAAAATTATCATCTTAAATGTGGGCAACTAAATTTAGTGCTTGGGTTCATACATGTTCATGACTGAATATACAAAATATAATGGAAACAATTATTTCCCCTTTCCCATAAAATGGTCTTCCTCAAGATTTGAGGGCATAATGGTAGTGTCTGCTACAGTTGTTGTACTGTAAACTGGTGAAAATAATAGCTACACCAACCCTCTTCTCTTTTTTGTAGGAAGGTATACATGGCTTTCTGCATTTCAATCATGAGATCATACCTGGTCTCCTGCAAGTCCGATGGTAGCTTCACTGGAAAACCAACAGTATACCATTCTGGCAGTGCCAGATTAAGAAATGTTTGGGGCCCCATGTACAATGGCAATTGGGGGGATATCTTCCCTGCTTCTGGGGAGAGGGGCTGGGTCCTACCCTCAGACTCCGAGGCCCTGGAGTGTGTGTGTTGGAGAATGAGCCCACCCTGCCCATACCCTGTAGAGGAACCTGCCCCGCAGAGCTGGCCCAGCTCCTTGCTCTACTGTTGCCACAGTGTGCAGACAGGGCTCTTATTGGCCCTACGTTCTTTTGTGTGTTTCTGCCTCCCTTCCCCCAACACCCCAAGATGGGAGCCCTGTGCAAATGTACTAAGTGCACAGTTTGATAATCTAGACCTGCATGCTGCCATGAAACTCCACAGAACTCCAGTGGGATGTCTCTGTGCAACAGATTGTTCCTTCCTAAGTGGAGTACTTTGCATTTGTCCTTCTTACATTTCATTCTGTTTACTTCAGACCATTTCTCAACTTTGTCCAGATCATTTTGAATTTTAATACTATCCTCCAGAGTACTTACCAAGCTGGGAGCGGTTGCATCGTCCACAAATTTATAAGTGTACCCTTTATGCCATTATTTAAATCATTGATGAAGATATTGAACAGAACTGGATCCAGAACTGATCCCTGCGGAAGCCCACTTGACATTCCCTTCCAGTTTGATAGTGAACCACTGATAACTATTCTCTGGGAAAGGTTTTCCAACCAGTTCTACACCCTCCTTATAGGAGTTCCATCTAGGTTGTATTTCCCTAATTTGTTTATAAGAAGGTTATGGAAGACAGTATCAAAACCCTTACTAAAGTCAAGATATACCATATCTGCTGCTTCCCCCTCTCCACAAGGCTTGTTACCATTTCAAAGAAAGCTGTTAGGTTGGTTTGACACAATTTGTTCTTGACAAATCCATGCTGACAATTACTTACCAACTTCTTATCTTTCGGGTGTCTGCAAATTGATTGCTTAATTATTTACTCCATTATATTTCTGGATACTATTCCCCTTTTTATAGATTGGCACTATATTTGCCCTTTTCCAGTTCTCTGGAATCTCACCCTGTTTTCCATGACTTTTTGAAGATATCTCCTCAGTCAGCTCCTTGAGTATACTAGAATATATTTCATCAGGCCCCGGTGACTTAAAAATTACTTAGACAAGTGAGATGTTTTCAACTTGTTCTTTCCCTATTTTAGCCTCTGATCCTACCTCATTTTCACTGGTATTCATTAAGTTAGATGTCCAGTTTCTATTAAACTTTTTTGGTGAAAACTGAAACAAAAAAGTCATTTGGCACTTCTGCCATTTCCACATTTTCTGTTGTTATTTCCCCCCCTCATTGAGTAATGGGCCTCCCCTGTCCTTGGTCTTCCTCTTGCTTCTAATATATTAGTAGAATGTTTTCTTGTTACCCTTTGTCTCTAGTTTAATCTCATTTTGTGTCTTGGCCTTTCTAATTTTGTCCCTACATATTTGTGTTATTTGTTTATATTCATCCTTTATAATTTGACCTAGTTTCCACTTTTTGTAGGACTCTTTTTTGAGTTTTGGATAAAGCATTTGAACAAAGCATAATGGTAGGTGAGTTAGGTTTAGGGGTGGAACACTGCCTGCTGCCAGAAGTAACCATCAGCCAGTGTCCTCCTTGTTACAGAGCCATACCATCCTCCCCCTGGTGGCATGACAGCAGTCCTCTCTAGCTGGATAGCTTCCTCAGCCTTGGACATCCTTTGTCTGAATATGAATACTCTCAATGAATTACTCACATGTACAGGTGCTCCTCAGCCTGGCCACCTCCTCCTGTAACTCTCCCACCAGCAGGCACCTTTCACACTGGACAGTCCCCGCAGCCTGGCTTTTTGTGGGTGGGAAATGGAGGTCACAGTCTTTGCAAATCCACACCAGGATCTGGGTAGAGGCATCCAGGGTTAGGTTCTTTGTCTGGATGCAGGTGGAGGAGATGAGCAGCGTTGGCATTGGCAATGCAGCTTTTCTTCCATAGCGATTATATTATGTAATATAATGCTAGTGTAGGCTAGCTGCTGGTATTTTAACGGTGTCATTTATGTCCATGGTCTGTTTGCAGTTAGTTGTCTCTAGTGCTGTCACTGGTAGAGCTGCACCATTATTACCAATGGCATGAGATGTTGAGGTGGGAGGAGGGAACGTCTAGTGTAGACTGAGATGCAGTTGCCCTTTCCTTCTCCTGAATAACAAACTCAGGCACTAGTAGATCATTTTAATTATTACATAGGGTTTTTTGTTTGTGTTTTGTTTTAGTATTTTTTGTGTGTGTAATGCTGTCCTATTCTTCACATGATCTTGGTGACATGGCCTTTGTTTACTTTGATCAAGATAGTTAATATATTTCTCTGTACTTTACATGTTTAAAATGCTGTACCTCACAATACCTTTGTGGGATAGTATCTCCATTTTATACTTGAGGAAACCGAGGCATAGAGAAGCCATGTCACGTATACAAGGAGACCTAGTGTATTAGTGGCATAGCTGAGATGAAACTCCAGGCTTCCTGACTTTCAGAGTATAATGCTTCCCTAAAGAGTAGCTAATATTTTAATTTAACAATTGGTAAAATACAAAAACTGAAATATCTGTAGTTGGAATAAGTCTGTCTAAACAATATTTTTTAAAGTCCTAGTGATCTATCCCAGGCAATTCAGTTCATGTGGAGCATAACTCCAGGATTCATCTGATAATAGTTGACAGTCTATATGAAGAAGTTTTGTTACCTGATTTGGGGACTGAATTAAAGATGTGGGCACTTAAAACTATTTCAGGCAATTGTAAAACACTGTGGAGGTTATAACATTGAAAATGCACAGCTACAAGTATTGCCTAAGGTTACTAAAGAGCTTAGGGGGAAAATGACCCATAGTTTTTCACTTTTTTTTTTTTTTTAGTGTCTCTGTTTCGGGGTTAACTGTACCCTTGACTCTCCCTGTGGTCTTCCTCGAGGGCATCCACTTAAGGTTTCTGGCTCCTGGCCATCACCTCTGTGGCAGAAACCAGTTTCAATTCATTCTGGACCTGGGGTTTAGGCTTGCAGTTCCTCTGCACCTCTCTGTGATTTCCCCAGCAGGTCTGACCAGAGCCCAGTGCCTGGGGTTAAATCTTTCACCGGGCATACAACAGTGTACACCAGTTACCAACCAGTCTTCACAAAACAAAATACGTTTAGTCATAAGGTTAAAGAGAAAACGTATAGAAAACAAAAGTTCCTACATGCTTACTAAATGCTTCTCAGAGGTCACCCCCAAATTCAGCATAGGGCTCTGGTCGGTGTTAGTCTTTCCAAACCTTCAGCAAGGTTTGGGGTCCCCCTAGGACCCAAGGTCCTGTCAGTTTATTGTATTTACAGGAAGACTTTGTGCCAGTTTAAACTCAGTCTTTTTATGGCAAAAGCCCTTTCTTTGTCTGGGCGGTTTCTGGAAAACCGAGTCTGAACCAGTATATGCAGACTTCCCCGGGGGGGTGGTACCACTCTGGAGGTGTTTACAACCTCAGTGATTTGCCTTAGTCACCCCCAACAGTTTTTGTTCCTGGAGGAACTCCCCTGGAGTTGCAATAATCCATGGCCCATAGTGATGCATAAACTTAATGCAATGTGGTCCCCAAAGATATTGCATGTGGTTGCAATATCTGTCACATGTTTAGTTTCAGCATTTTGGCAGCATTTTATATATGATCAGTTTTACTATTTCTGACATATAGTCAGATAATCAGTTTTCCCCTTTGGTTTGTGGGGTTTGGATATAGCAATAGGTGAAAGAGAAACATTTAAAAAAAATGGAACTGTAAAACTAGAGAGTCTGGTAGAGAGGACCGGGTCAAATGTAGTCACTGAAACTACTTCACTTTTCTAATTCATTTAACTTTTAATTGATTAATTGTTGAATTGACTGTTCCTTTAACATTTTTTGTTTTAAATGTTCTGGTATTTTTTAACTCTGTGTGACGTATGATCTATAGCTTTGGTGCACTGGTGGTTGCTGCAATTCACCTTGAGTGACAGGGAGCAGCAAGAAATTGTACCATATACATTTTTGACAGCTCACAGCTTCAGTCTCTCTTGCTTTAAAATTTGTGCAGTGAACTTCCTCTGATTTCCTGATGACATTCTTTTCTGCATGCATTTAAGAAAAATGCAGCAGTTAAGTTCCCCACATGAAAATATTATAACTGATCATTACTTGTTTTGTTTTGTTCAAATTGGGCCAAGAAATAAGAAAAACACCATTGCTTATGTAAGCAAGATGATTATTCTGGAAGTCCTTCACTGATCATGTTGGTTAGAGTACAGAATAGCTTAAGAAGTGGGATCTGTGGCCAGCTGTGGAGTTTTATGAGCATTTGCTTCAGCCTCATCCACATAAGATTTTATTGGCCTACCAAGATTAACAGTATTATTTTGAAACTAGTCATGAGACAATAAATACTCAATATAAGAACCTGAGCAGAATAGATCATTCTTCCTGTAGTGTGATAATGGCAAAATGTTCTCCTGTTGCAGCCTCAGTGATCACTTTTTTGTTAAAGCTCCTGTGGCAGAAGAGGCTAACTACTATTTGGTCATGCAGGAAAATCTAATAAACAGGAAACTGTCTAGAAGATATAATATAAGTTGTTCTCTCTCAGGAAGGAAGAGTTCTTCAGAATCCAGACATTTCTAGATGCTTTAATTTCATATATATGTTCCGTAAAATATCACTCATAAAAATTATGACTTGCAGTACTTGTGTAGTAAAAAAACAACAACAAAAAATATACCTCACACTCTCATTCTCATTTGACCTGCAGATGTGATGATCCACAGGTCTTGAAGCTTGTTCTGCGGGTCCCCAAGCAATCTTCACATCCCTGCTGCCATCTGGCAGCTTGTTAGTAACTAGGGGACTGAGTGGCTAATGGAAACCTAGCCCCACCAGAAGGGCTGCCCGTGGGAGTCCTGAGTGGAGGAGTGCCCAGCCCCATTGATTGGTCTGGCTGTGCTATTTAAGCAAGGAGGCGGCACAGGAAGTTGTCTGTGCAACTGGGTGAATTCCTGGCTGGCTGCTATATCAGACCCTGCCGTCTCACTTGACTCATAAGCTCTGCTTCCCTGTCTCACTTCTGATCCCTGCCCCTAGTCTCTGACTCCGATTCCAGACCTGACCCTGGACTCAACCTCTGATTCTAGTCCTGACCTTTGGCTCAGGTTATTGACTCTGACTCCTGCTCTGACCACCCAAGCCCTACTCATGACAGAAGCCCCCATTCAACTCTCCCATTCACCAAAAGAGCCGTTCATTTGACTTGGTCTTGATCAAGCACTGCTCTCTCTGATCTGTCTGTTGCCAAGTTCCCCTCTCTAATCATCACCTCGTCTCTTTCAAAGTCACCCATCAGCCCCCGGCTCCATGCCCTATCGCTTGGCATTTCTGTGACTTCAGTCCACCAGTGATGATGACTTCTCACCTACTCATCCCTTTCTTCCTTTGCTATGGTTGTTCATTTTCTTCACTTCTAGGTTCCTCCGCCCTTGACTCTCTTGCACCTTTCTCCCATCACAAGGTCCGCCCTGGCTAACACCTAACATCCACTCCCAGGCTGACTTCCTCAGTTACAAATCCATTCGCTCTTCTTTCAGTTCTTCCATCTTCCTAGCTAAACAACTGTACTCCAGCTTAATTGAATCTCTTGCCTACAATCCCAGCTGCCTTTTCGCAACCTTGACTTGGTGTTCAAACCCTCCCCTCCTACTGGCTCCCCTTCTCTCTCTGCACAGGATCTCAATTTCTTTCAGGAGAAAAATGACAAAATATAATCTGACCTTCCCTCTCTCCTCAGCTCACCTCCCCTTTGTCCTTCTCTTCCTATAATTGTCTCCTTCTCCCCTGTCACAGATGTAGAAGTTTCTTGTCTGCTATCATCCTCTAAGCCCTCACTTGCCTCAGTGACCCCCATCACATCTCCTGAGCTCTCCTTCACCCACTCATCCTCTAAATTACTCTTCTGCTTAACCTCTCACTCTCCTTTGGTTTGTTTCCCCTCACAATACAAACATGTTTTAGTCTTAAAACCTAAAACAAACAAACAAAAACAAACAATGCCCTCTTCCTGAACAAAACCACCCTACCACATCTTCTCACTTTAATCTCTAAACTCATTGAATGCACAATTGACAATTGCTGCCTGGAGTTCCTCTCCTCCAGTTCCACCCTAGACCCTTCCAATCCAGTTCCACCCCTTGCAATCAACTGAAACGGCTTTTGCTAAAGTCTCTAATGAACACTTCTTAGTCAAATCTCAGAACCAGTACTTCATCCTCATCCTCAATCTCATCGTCCTTGGCCTCCTGTCAGCCACCTTTTGACATTGTTGACCATGCTCTTCTTGAAATCTTGTCTTCCCTTGCTTTCTGTTAACCTGTCCTTTCCTAGTTCTCTTCCTACTTCCCTAACTGCCCCTTCAGCATATCCTTCAGACAATCCAGGGGGGACAGGGGAGTTCCTCAGGGCTCTGTGCTTGGTCCCTCTTCTCTTCTTCCTCTACATCTCATCCACAAACACAAATTCAACTACCACCTCTATGTGGATGATTCACAGATTACCTCTACTCCAGTCCTGTCTCATTCTATTCAAACTATCTCTCAGACATCTCCTTGTTGATGTCTAGCTGTCAGCTCAAGATCAATGTGATTAAAACAGGGCTCCTAAACTTCCCTCCCTTCTTAGAATGGATTTTTAAAAGCCCTCATCATTGCCCTAACCCACTGATTTCAAGGGGAACAGAAATAGATTAATGTTAAGCATTTTTGAAAATCCCTTCTTCACTGCTTAAGAAAGAGTAAAACACTATAGAACTGTAGCAATTCCTCAACCTTTACTTCCAAAGCAAGGAAACCAAGCTAATCCCCATACACTTTCTTCCATTCACTTCTAAATTAATCAAATGTGCCACTTAAAACTGTTGCCTCAAGTTCCTCTCATCCAATCCATCCTGGATCTCCTCTAGCTTGGCTTCTGCCTTTCCACTATACTGAAATCAGGTGACTCTGTCTTGCTAAAAAAACAGTTCTGTACTCCTCCCTGAACTCTTACTTTTGAAGTGCTGGCGATCACATACATTTTACAATCTTGTTAGCTTTTGTGACTCTCCTTTCCTAATTTTTTCCCTGCCTTTCTGCGTTTTCAGCATGTCTTTTCCTGAGCAGTCATTGTTCTCTCTCCTATAGGGCTTCTTTGTTCTCTCTGTGGGTGATCACATGCATTCACATGGTTTCAATTCTATCTTTACACAGTTGAATCAGATCTATTTCTCCCCTTTGACCTCAGTTCACTTCTGTTTTTGAGTTTTGTTTGTGTTTGTAGTTGCCTGGTTGTGGTATATAATCAGAGCAACTGAAGGAGTCTGTTTACACTGTTGTCTAATGATTGTCAGCAATGCCCAGAACATGGGATGAACAATTTTTTAAACATAAATATGTATAATCTGAAATATATAAATCTCATCCTCTTCATCTGATATCCCTTCCTTAATGTCTTCCAGTCAGTTGAAGCTTAACATGTCTAAAGCTGAACTCCTGCTACTTCCTTGGAAACCACCTCTGTGCCCCACATTTTCCATCACTTCTGATAACACTGTCATTTTTCTTCTCACTTATGCCTTTAACCTAGTGGGTCATCTTCAACTCCTCTGTATCTTGCCAGTTTGTATCAAAATCTTGCCCCTGCTTCCTCAATAGCATTTCAAAGATCAAGCTTTTTCTTTCGGTCCAAACACCCCAAACTTTTAATCCAGGCCTCATTCCCCATCTTAATGTCTGTAGCCTCTCCCCTCTGCATTAGGCAAGCTGTTTTATCCTCCTCCTCCTGCTCCTCAGGTGCCATTGAGAGTACAGGAGAGAGTCTCTCTGATCCTTTCTGTGCCTGATGTCACAGTGGCCCTTGGATGTCAGGGGAGGCAGGAAAAGTTCTGCTCTGCCCTTTTAGCCCTCTGGTGGAGTGTGCTCAGTTGATCTGTGGGGATGATACCTACTAACTCAGGTCTGCACATAGTTGTGTGGGGGTGAAGCATGCTCAGTGCAGACAGACTGTTCAGAGAATTTAGCTGCCAGCTTCAAACAAGCTTCTATTGGGTATATGATCTGCAATTTTCAGAGTCTTATAACGTGGCCACAGCGATGGTGTCACAGGGATGACTCTCTTGTCAAATTTCAAATATCAGCTACAAAGGATTGAGCTTCTCAGTGAAATTGGTGTAAGAATGTAACATGGGGAAAACAACATTTTTACCTAATCTGGTTCTTGGAAAAAGCCAGATTATTTTAGTTGATATTTCCTCCCCTGCTCCCCCTCCAAAAACAAAACAAAACAAAAAACCCACACACTGAAGTGAACATCTCACATGGAAAATTCTAAGACCAAAGGTTTTAAATTGGAAAAAGTTATGAACAATTGAAAACAGATGGCATCAGGTAACTTGAACTACAGGTCTCGCTACCAGATCTGCCAATAATAAAAAAATGGTAAATTAATGTACTAAAACAGAAGCTGCAAAATGATGCTATAAGTTGAAGTTTCCAAAACTACTGGTTCTCTCTTGGAGATTAAGTTAATTGGCTCTTAGAGGCCATACATTCTTGTTGAACATGCCATAATTTTGCTGTCTTTAGTTCTCAGCCTGGTTTTAAATTTTCTTAAAAATTGTATTTGAAAACAATACAACAATATCCAAATTAACATACAATGTTTAGCAAAAACTGGTTGGAGAAGTCCATACAAACAGTATTCACTCAGTAACCAATGATTGTGAAACTTTTTAAAAAGGAAACATGTAAGGGAACTCTTTGATCCAAAGTATTCTAATTATTTAGATATGCTGATACTTTATTTTCTTTTTTTATTGGCATGTAGGGTAAGTATAGTGAATACTTTATAGAGGTCTATATGCCAGCCCTTAATTACTAAGGTATATTTTGTTGTTGAATAATCTTATTACTATAGTACAGCAGTGTTTCTAAGCTTTTTAGCACATTACCCCATTACATTATCCTATTATAGTAATCAGGCACAAGGTTCAGCTGGCAAAGCAGTTCATCTTTGGCAGGTTGATACACCGTGAAACCTGTTTAGCAGTCACCTGTTAGCTATGGCTGCATGTCCCAATGGCTAGTAAAATCTCAACTCCTGTGAGTGCCTCTATATTAATTAGAATGTATCAGCCACTTGTTACGAGAGCCATAAAAATAGCAGTCTCTAAGGGGCCATCACCAGGTTCCAACAGTGTATTTATTAAATTTGTTTTACTTTAAAACTAAGGATGTTCAGATGCTTATAAAAAGATCTGCCAATTTGCTATCCATACCAGACCACTGTATTTAACTTTATCATGCTATTTTTAATATTCCCTGTACATAGAATGGGAAATAGTGTAAAAACAATGTGGTGAATTTAACTATTGTAGGTAGTAAATATCCAGTCCTTAATGATGCCTGCTTGACTAATTCATACAATACAGAATTGAGCTAGGGACTCCCTCCCCTCCCTTTGCCCCCCCCCCCCCCCCGGTTTGCTTTTCTCCTTTCTTGGAAGCCACTCCAAGCAGTCATCTGTTTCTTTGGACATTGTGTTTAAAGATTTGAATTTTTTCTACTGCAAAATTGCTCAGGCCATTGTTTAATTTGTGCTTTTTAACATTCTTTTTATACATGTTTTTAGAATGAGACTGAGTCTGAAGCGTCTCTGCAGGGTAATTGCAAATGATTAAACAATTTTTTTTTGTTTTAGGTAGTTTAGTTTCTGTTACACAGCAGCACTTTATGGCTCTGCAACAATTTTGTTTGCAATTATCATCAGCACTTAAAATCTTCTTGGTTATAAGCTGTGATCTTATTTCAAGATCTTGTTGCCTCTACACAGTGAGCTGTCAGCTCTGTTTTTATTCTGTGGCATTTTTTAAGTATTAGCTCGGTTCACTTCTGTCACAGTGCTTTCTTCAAGTACTGCTGAGACTGTTTTCTAAGTATGGCTTTCTTGGTAGGACTCCAGAATATTTTAAAATGGGAAGAAGTATAGTTACATTTTCTAGGATTCACTTTTCCTACCCCAGGTGGTAGACTGCTAACTTTCTACACTGAGTCTCTCTATATGTAGACAGCTGTGTTTGAGATGTTGGGACAGGAAATGCCCCTTTTGGGTGTTTGATGGCTTACGCCCTAGAAGGTTGGCGAGAGAGAGAGAGAGAGAGCTTCCTGATAACATAGGCATCAAGGCTCAGAGCAATATATTTGGTTAGCCACGATAATAGAAAACTGCATAAGAATAGCATTTCTTCTGTTATCTGCATAGCCACAGCTGGATTGGAGTTTTATTTAAAAAAAAAAATCTGTTTGTCTGCTGAGTGGTAGCAGATGTTGTGGATTAACAGGTCAGTCTCCTGTTGGAGAAGAGATCACTGACAGTGTCTCTGGGTGTTTTCTCCATGTAACTTGTTTTATTTATGCTGTATTTACCAGTCATTTTATGAAGAGTCTTAGCCAAAACACCAATGCTCAGTTCTCAGGAAGCAACTCTGCCCCAAGAACTGACTTTCATTTGTACAGTGATTAAAGCTGCTTGCAACAGCTCTCCCAAAAGAAACTATGTAACACAGCTAACAACATTTCTTCAAGGACTGTATGCTGCTCACCTGCTAAGACATAGAACCTGTAAAAATGTGTAACATTGCCATCTGGTGACTCCTGTCATAACAATATTTGTCACTAGTGAATAATAAAGATATTTTAAAAACAATATCTGAACCTTAAACGTTTGGGCTAGGATTGTGCCCTGTAACATGTAAACACTGATTGAGGACAAACTGTTTTTATAATATTTTAACCATGGAACCTCAGTTGAGGTCAATTAAAGCTTTTGTAGCCCCTCTTCCTTCTCAGCTGCCTGTTTATTGATCTCCTGCGTTTTTCCTGTGAAAAGCAACACTATACCTTAACTATAATAGTAGTAAGTTCTGACCAGCTGGATGGTCAAAGGGCTGCAGTGTTCCCACTGTGCTCCACTCCTTTTTATTTTTGTCTTCACAAACCTGACCTACCTCCACTGGCCTTGCAGCCCAATTTTGATTTTTTTTGTTTTGTTTATCCTTTTAATAACCTTGATAATGGGAACGGCAGCAATTTTTGTGAAAAGAGTAATTGAAAGGATTGGTAAGATTTCTATCAATAACTGAGCTACTGTATGTGGTCACATTTATCATATAGGAAAGGACTAGGATTTTGTTTTTAAGCGCCATTATTGGCCAAAGTGCTACAGTACAAGCAAAGAAAATGGCTTCCTATAACTTTGTTTTTCTGAAGATATCATCTTACAAGATTCATATGTTGGATCTTAGTTTCCAAGTGCTAGACAGGCAGAATTTCTAAGGCAGTGGTTGGGGTGCAGGTCAGTCCTCTTCTCCACCCCTTTATAGTGATTGATCATACCTATGGCTGGCATTCAATGCAGTGTCTCTCAGTGGAGCACTTTTCCAGGAACCCAGCATATATTGGTGATAATCATAGCGTGGTGCAGTATCTTCTATCCAGCTGGTGGCTTGAGTTGGATGTAGGGCCTTCCTTAAGGTTTCCGAAAGCAGTGGTTTTAAGGCAAGTCACCTAATCACCCGGGTGGATGTGGTGATTTGGGGAATCTGTCTGCAGTTTATGAACTGTGAGTGAGATTATGAACTTTGTGTCTTCACGAAACTGCAAACTCCATTTGGACTGTGCAGCACTTTGCCTTCTCTGTTTGCCTCCTTGTGGAATTTCAAAGATGGGTGGCAAAGAGATAAGAACAGAGGGTTGTTGCATTAAATGGTTTGTTAGGGGAGTGGTTGCCTGGCAATGAAGTTACCTGGTAGGACTCTGTAGTCATCTGTTGAGGCTGATCAGGGAGTCACATGACGGAGCAGACCGGAAGGTTATAAAAGGGCAGGAGCTGTTCTCTTTGTTCTTTTTTTACTATTTTTCACCAGTTTAAGATGAGAGATGCTGCTGCAGGACCCAGATGAATGAGGGGTGGGTGGTGGTGGTCGTTGCTTGAACACAGATGGTCCCCCAAGAGAAGTGTGAGCTTAAATGAGGGGGGGGAAGTATGAAGGGTTTATTATTTTTGTATGTATCTGTGTGATCCATGTAGAGAGAGTTAATATGTTTATGTTATATGCAATGCCTACTATGTTAGAGGGAAACCCCAGAAGACTCACACCTTTGGGTGGAGTTTTGGGAGAAGGTCTGTTGAAGCTACTGCAGTATCTTGGGAATTAGGTGCTGGACCTGGGCCAGGAGGGCTGAGGGAATCAATTTCTGTGAAGGGAGAGCAGACTGAGAGTTGGTGTCTAGGAAATGTGCCAGAGTGGGCAAGGGAGAAAACAGCGCTAAAGCTTGCTGAGACCCAAGGAAGCTTAAAATATCCTGGAACTCAGAGGCTGATTCCCTTTACAGCAATCTGGTGGGTGGCCAGCAGGGGGAGCCTGACCAGCTTTGTGACACAGAGTGAAGACGTTTCTGAGTTACCACAGTGCAAACACATCTCCATCTCTACAATTTTCTTAGTGCTTCCCCACCCCCACCCTGCATGCTCAGGCTTTCCAAAAGCTGACTAACTTTTCTCAGCTTTCTAAAGAAAAGAGAATCCCTTCTGTTCCTGAGTCCAACCTGTAAACTGAAATGCCATCTCGGCCATAAGTATAGTATTATTACTGATATGCTGTTCCTAAAACATCTGTCTCCATTACTAGGACTGAAGGTCGGCACAGATCAGATAGCCATGTTTAATTGCTGCTGCAGTTTTAGCACTGGGATAAAAGGAATTCATAGTTTTGTTGGTAACTTATTTGGTTTATTTTCCGATTTTCTTGGTGATATTGATTTCTTCATGTTCAGCACTTATTAAAATAAAGTTGGCTATCTTCAGCTGATTAGATCATTCTAATGTAATCTGGCTCTTATTTCTGGAACTAAAACCTTACCTGCCCTGTAACAGTCTATATGCAAGGAGTCCCTACGATTCATTTCACAAGGAGCATTTGCACCCACCTTCAGCCCCTTTCCTCCTTCTCTGTTCCGGGAACCTTGCACACAATCTTAGTTGTTGCACAATGATCCTTGGGGATTCAGAGTTAGCCCTGGGCTCCCCATGTGAATTTTGGGAAAGTTCTATGCCCTAGGTTATACAGGAGGTCAGACTAGATGATCACGATGGTCCCTTCTGGCCTTAGAATTTCTGGAGGAATTGGGCCTGCTTCCAGTCTTACTTAAAACTGATGGAAGTTCCTTGCTTTCAGAGGAGTTTGCCCTGATCACAGTGGTGTAGATGTGGTCAGAATTACTGTCATTGTGCTTCCCTCTTGGAGGTGGTTGTGGAGTCTGAAGGACAGTGGCAACTCCCTCCCTCCCTTCTCATCCCACCACACAAAATGAAGCCCTTAATGTTTTGTTTTTCCTTCAGTGATATCCAAATTCAGCCAGTTGTCATATCTGTTCAGATTTGTTTTTGTTTGCTTGTTTGTTTTGGTAGGCTCCTATTGCTGACTTAGGCTTTTTGTGACCAGTTTGTATTGATTTCAGTTATACATCTACAGCATGTTTGTCTTTTAACTATTCAGACAGTGTCTCGCGGTCCTGGACCTTTTGTATATCTGTGTATTTGATCGTCTACAGAAAATGCAATCTGTGGCAATAAGTGATTGATTGCTGTGCAGATTAATGTGTTTCCCTGCTATAATACTTTCAATAGCTACTTATTAATTCATAAGATGAATCCCTATCTGCGTCAGTAAAGAAACATACAAAAGTCACTAGTATATTCAGTGGTCTGCTTGGAGGTCATATTTTTCTTCAGGCTGTTGAGGGAAAACATGAAGATTTTACAGTTGTAACATAATCAGTTATAATGGAGGTGAAGGACTGTTGAAAAAAGACAGAAATCAACTGCATTGTAAGACTGCATTGTAAGAGATTTAAACTACAAATCTGAAAGTACTTGGATAAATTCTGAACAACAGCATCTATAAATAGTAATAGACACTCAAAACGTCTATTGATTGGACACTGAAAAGTTATCTTCAGATTCTGCAGAGAGAGTTTGCCTCACCTATGCCTATGAGCATTCTGCAGTTCTAAAGAAGCAGTCAAAAGTGGTGTGGAAGGATTTGTCGGAGCAGGGATCCTATTCTTGTCAGTAAATGGAGCATACCAGGCTGTGACAGCGGTTACCTTGCAATGTGTCCCATGGAAATGAGATTGGGGAGTAAGTGAAGGCTAACATGCTTTAAAAAAGTGGATTGTGGTTGTTCTCCCCTCCCCCCCATGGAAGGTTTGTGCATGTAGCTGATTCTGAGCAGCAAGAAGTGGAGAGTCTGCATATATTCAAAGTTTCGTCATGGTAAGAGAGCTTATCAGTTGTACTTTTAAAAGATGTCTAGTGCAGACTAGACAAGACAGAGCAGGAATTATCTTTGAATGTAAGTATCCAGAGAGAGAAGATAGCGTATACTTGCAAGGATGCTATTTGTAATAATGGTAATCATAAGGAGTACTTTTTTGTTTCCATTATTACTTTTGTAGTATGAGATTCACCATATTAAGTGGAAAGTCTATTTGCCCATCCTCTACTATGCTGCTGGGTTGCAATCTTAAGCTTTGTCCACCTAACTTCCTCAGTCAGAGCCAATGCAAGCCTACTATTGGTTTGTATAGCTGGGAAGAACTTTTCAGAAGGACCAAGCCTCTGCCCTAACTTTGCTTAAACTATAATTCTTGTGCTACCGAGAGTAGCAGTGCTTGGCCTGGCTAACTGAGCCAGTTGTTTAGTTCCTCTCTGTAACAGGATGGCTTGTTTCTTTGGGGGATTATTTCCCCCCCCCCCGCCTTTGGGAAGTGGTTATTTCCCCCGTTCTGGGTTTCCTTGTTTTGTGTGGTGAGAGAGAATGTGTTATGAATGAAAGGTATACGGTGGTAAATTCTTCTTTTCTTTTTGTTACTTACTGCAGTATTTGTTCCCACCCAGAAAACTAGGAGGAGGACAAAAAACTAACAAACGAAAAAACAAATGTACACTCCTGTGCAAAAGATAATATTGGTGTTTGCTGGGATACTAATGATTGAAAGAGCCAGATTAGTCATGCCCTGCTGGATCCATAGGTACAATAAGTTAGCAAATGAGACCCTGAGACACAGGAAGCAGGATCAAGAAATGGAGGAAGCCTAGAGTTCCCAGATGGCTTGTGTGTCTGTTATGACTTTGGGCTAAGATAGTTATGCCTTTATTTAGAGGTTTGGTGTGTGTTTGTTTTCTTTCCCTATTGGGGGGAGGACGAAGACATTCTTTTTCTTTCCTTCATCATGACTAGTCTGGAGCACCCTTTCTCTTTATGCTGACCAACTTGTTTTCTGATGCTGTCACAGTGTAATAAGATCCCGTCTTTGTGCTTTTGTCAGCTTATTGGGTGTTTTTTTTAGGCACATGGATGCCGAATGATCCATTAAACAATATGTAGGAGTTTGATCATTTTTTCTGCATTCATTTGTTTAACCAGTGTTTATGATGAGCTGTAGAGAAGTCCCTAAACATTATGCTATATGTTTATCACCCTGGACATTTAAAATTTAGTAGTGCAGTACACAAAAAAAGCGTGAGTTCTCTCATTTAGTGTAATAAGTTAGGACTGGTAAGAAAATATTCACAAATGGTGTACAGCAGTGGCTCTCAACCTTCCAGACTACTGTTCCCCTTTCAGGAGTCTGATTTGTCTTGTGTACTCCCAGGTTTCACCTCACTTAAAAATTACTTGCTTACAAAAACAGACCTAAAAATACAGACGTGTCACAGCACACTATTACTGAAAAATTGCTTTCTTTTTCATTTTAACATATAATTATAAAATCAATTGGAATATAAATATTGTACTTGCATTTCAGTGTATAGTATACAGAGCAGTATAAATAAGTCCTTGTCTATGAAATTTTAGTTTGTACTGACTTCGCTGGTGCTTTTTCTGTAGCCTGTTGTAAAACTAGGCAAATATCTAGATAAGTTGATATACCCCCGGAAGACCTCTGCCCACCCCCAGGGGTATGCGTACCCCTGATTGAGAACCACTGGTGAACAGTGATGACTTAGGGGTCTTTATCCTGTGGATTAAGGTGAGGGTTTCCAGTTTTATGCTACAGAATATTGGACTTTTCCAGATCAGTTCCTTGGCCAGAACAGTGACATTGTCAGATATAACATTAATATTCAGTGATGATCAGTTTAGATACTGACTTCCTCCCTTGCCTTACTGCAAAATCTGAGCACCTGATAACCACTAATGAGTTTATCCTCTCTGAGAGACAGGGATGTGCTATCTATGATGAGTCTCCCTGGAAAGGAGAATATCTATCTGTTTTCATTCTAAAACCAAAAGTAAATTTTTATCACTTTTCCTGTAAAGACATCCTTGGAAATGTAGTGAGGAAACAGATCACTGGGGTTGAAAGGAATACATAGCAGGGTCTCCATTTTTGCTGAAGTAAGCCAGGGAGAATTACAGATTCTCCCATTCTCCTCCCTTCAACAAAAATACATTTTGGCATGCTTAGTGCTTGGAAGAAAGCTAGGACGTGGTATGGATTTTAACCAGGCTGCAACTTTCTTAGTCAAATTACGTCTAGGGTTCCTGTTGGGGAACAGCCCAGTGCAGTCGCGCACACCCCATTGATCCTTTGCCAATTCTTATGGGATTTTACTTCAAAGGGAACAAATCATCACACTGGGGTGGGAGGTTCTCTGGGTGCCTACACTTGCCTGCTAGCATCCCTCCCCCTTTCAGGAGTTGAGGTGAGCGGGGACCTCAACCCCCAGCCAGCACTGCCATCAAGCGCATTGGTGGGGCAGTACCTCCGGGGTAGTGCCCCGGCCCCTGGTTCACCTTGTTTCCAGGGGATTAGACACTATGCCCCAGTCTCATAAGAAGATGCCCTCGGGATGGCCACTATATTATCTTTTTGGATCTGGAGCGTAAATCAGTGAGTTTATGCACCGGGCACCTGACAAACGTTGTGACAACTAAATGACTCTCATGTAGGTCCAAATTGTGACCTCTGGGAGGAGGAGAATTCTAGCCCTCTGGTTGCCCAATCTCCAACCTCTAGGTTGTGCTGTGAGGAATGCAGAAAAACCCAACCAATCTGGTGGCATGGGAAAAATGCCTTCCTCGCCCCAAAACAGCAACTAGCACAGCTGACAGTGACTGAGATGAGGGAGGGAGGGTGAGTTGACTGCTGGAAACCAGAAAACAGGAAGTGGCTCTGAGCACATGGCTCCAAATCATGGGTCAAATCTCATGAGACCTCAAACCTACCAAGAAGCCCTATGGGGACTGGAAATCTTGTGGGAACCTGCCTATCCTGTCCTTTTACCACCAAATACATCCCTTACTATCCTTGGGGTGCTCTTCTGTAAAATGATTAATTTAAGTATAGGTAGTTTGGCAAAGATTCTTCTTCCTCTCCGAAATCTGGAGGCTGACCCTGCGTATAGAAGGGTGATCATGAGTTGATGATGTCCGTGAGAATGGGGAGCAGCAAACAATTTTCTCATGCGCACTGAAAAATGCTAGCCCCAGCTCTGGCTGCTGCTGCTCGTGATGTTACTTCTTCTGTGAATAAACAGAAGATTATGTTTTCCATGGCTGTCAGTACAGCTCCTTTCACAGCTACTAAATTCACCTTTTTAAAAAAAAAATGGAGGCCAAGGCTTCATCATGAGGTGAAGAGTGTAAAAAACAAGTTGCCTATATTGATGTAGGGCTGGATAATGAACTATTTATGTTGGAAATGAAAGCTTTGATGTTTCTGAACTTGTTTCAATTGTCTTTTTCATACAATGAACTTCTCAACTTTCTTTTCAATAACCACAGCAAGACCAGCTTTATACTTGGGCTGCAGTTAGCCAACCCACACATTCATCGGATTACATCGAAGGGAGGTTTCCAAGGAGAATTCCATCCGTGTGGCCACCGCCCAAGCCTCCTGATGAGGAACAAAAACTCAAACATATGGAAGCAGGTATGGATGGCTTGAAGACACAAACAGGATCCAACACTTCCCATTGATTTCAGAGGAAGCTGTTGTTTGCTCAGCATTATTGAAAACCAGAGCCCTTATTTAGGTGCCTAAATATGGACTTTGGAGCCTAATGTCTGTACCTGTTCTTAAAGATCTTGGCATAAAGGTAGAAGTATTGTTAACTTGCATGAATTTGACTGAAATATTTTGTGAAAGTATGTATTGATTTGTTAAAACACCAAGGTGTACACTGACTATGCTCAAGTATCGGAGGGGTAGCCGTGTTAGTCTGAATCTGTAAAAAGCAACAGAGGGTCCTGTGGCACCTTTAAGACTAACAAAAGTATTGGAGCATAAGCTTTCGTGGGTGTCTGATGAAGTGGGCATTCACCCACGAAAGCTTATGCTCCAATACTTCTGTTAGTCTTAAAGGTGCCACAGGACCCTCTGTTACTGACTATGCTGTACATACAGCAAACAATAATGCACTTTGCCATGCTTTGTCCTTTGTTCTTCTGCAGTTTAGCTCCTCATAGCAATGATGTGGGGCAATCTTCCTTTCTGCTGGATATGGACTCCCTTTGAACCTCAGTGCTATTTTTGGGTTATTACAGTGGCATAAGGCACATGCTGTCCCTCATATGTGCTCAGCACAACCCCTGTGTTGGCAAAGGGAACAAGCAAATGGATATAAGAAACAAACGTGGGGGCTTGTTTTAGTTTGGTGCATTTCAGAAGTTGTTGAGTTACTTCACCAGTCTGTTTACTTTTTTATTATCTTGTCTGAGTGAATTCATTATTCTTTCTAATTGTCTAAAAGCATTTGTTTAAGCTATCATTAAATGAATAATGAACAATCTCTAGTTTTGTAGGCAAGAAAAAAACTAGATTACCACTGAAAAGAATTTCAAGTCTGCTTTTGGTTAGTAGTCTTGATGACAGGCAAATATCAGAGGTCCAGGGAGGCTTAGTTTTGAATTAGCATCCAATAGCTCTCTATAGTTTGAGGCTATATTCATCCCTATGGCCCTGACTATTTACAACTCTTCCTTTTCCCACCACTCCTTCGGCCTTTCCATGGCAAATAAGGCATTTGTCATTATTTCAACAGATTTCCTAGCACTGCTGCTAGGCTCTGGGTGGGGTTGATTTCAAACTTTCCTCACTTTGGGCCTTCCAAGAATGGTCTGAGAATTAGGCTGTGTCTACACTAGGAGTGTTTTGCTAGTACAGGAATATCTGTATACGCTACTGGCAAAGCACTTGTAGTGTGGATGTAGCTTATACTGGAAAAACTACATTTTTTGCAGACATAATGTATTCCAGCCCTGCTCCGCCCTGAGTAAAATAAGCTACACCAGCAAAAATACAGTTTTGCCAGTATAACTGCATCTACACCAGGGGCTTTTGCCAGTACTGGTTTGTTAGTCAAGAATCACACCTCATCACATCCCTGACTGACATAGCTGTGGTACCAGGAGTGTGTAGTGTTGATATGGCATGAAGTTTTGTGTGTTGGAGTGTTAGAGACTAGAAAATAGTGGTGCCAGGGACTGTTCTAATTATAGGCAAGCTAGGCAATTGCCTAAGGTGACAGGGCCAAACCTCAGTGGTGCTGAGTCCCCGTTGGGTCAGGTTGCAATGACACTCACTCAAATTTGGCTTAGCCACCCCCATCATGACAGAGGTATAGTTGGGCCAAACCTGAGTGAGTGACCTGGCCCTTGCCTCCACCACTTCTATCATGACCGCCACATCTCCCCAGAAAGTCCCCCTCAGGGAGTGCACCCCCAGGTTGAGCACCTCTGTTCTATGTAGTAGTAAGAGGGGGAGGCACTGAAGATGTGTCTATGGTGGCAGATTGTCTTGAGGGGCCACTGGGTAGTGCTGAGGCCTCAGCAAAGGTGCTGCTAGACCTGGTTCCTGAACTCAGTTCCTGTAAGGGTCAGAACCTTGTGCCTTTTGACCCAAATGGAGATTGTGTGTGTGTGACTGACTGACTGTATCCAAAGCCTTTACCTAAAAGGATTTGGAGTTTAAAAGCAAAAGATCTGAAGTTACAATATGAACATTGCATTGTCCCTTAATTTACTTCCAAAATGTCCACTGCAGTATAAGCAATCTAGTGATATAGTTTACAAGTAAACAAAACCTGCCTTTCTGACATAGCCAAATCTTTGAAGCCTTGAGTATCCGCATTTTTGCTTTACTAATCCAGATTATATATGTTCTCACAAAAATAGTCAGCAATAATTCTCTTAATTTCAGTTGCTTAAAAAAAAGTCCCCCCCCCCACTATATAGCATTCCATTTATTGAGCTTTAAATTTTATTTCATTTAAATTGCTTTAACAAGAACAAGTTCACAACTCTGGTAGACACGGTAACTGAGATTAGCAGAGAATTATCAGAACTAAGTATTATACTGGTTATCCAAGGAAAAACAGTGAGTTTGGTTAAATCAGAATACTTAGAAGTATAAGAATTTTGAAGATCGGTTAATTTGGAATACCTGCAAAAAAGAACAAAAAGCAGTTTAGCTTAATTTAAGAATACTGCTTGCTTAGATCCTGTATTTTTTTTCTCTTCCTTTTTGAAAATTCTGTTTTGTTTGCCTAAAAAAAGTTTAATTTAATTATTTTGCTTCTGCTATTGCTCCTACCCATAGATTCTCATTCCCCCCCCCCCGGCTTTTTTTTGGGGGGGGAGGGAAGTTTATTCAAACTGTCAGTGTCTTTTAAAAGGGGTTTAAACATTTCTGTCTTAAGGGCTTTAATTTGTTTGCCAATAAGAAAAAAATGAAGGGAATTTGGTTATTGTAATTAATGTCCAATGGAAGTAATTTTCTGCACATAAAAGGTAACTTTTTTTTTTTTTTTACATGCCTACTTGTAGAGGACAGTGAAGGTGAGTAATGTTAAGTGAATAATGAAGTCTTAAAAATGAGTCTAGTTGAGATTTGTGCCAAAATTGCATATATAAGAGGTGCATGTGACTTCTGAAGTCAGAGAGGGAGCACATTCTTAAATGCTGATCTTAAAATCTAAGAGAAGAGGCCTGCAGCTTGCTTTGAAAGTCAGATGACTTGGACTTTCTCAGACCAATGGGAGAAGCTATTGAGAATGTCCTGACTCCAGAAAACCTAAGAACATTAACCTTAGCCCATTAGGGCAGGTCTACACTGCAATTAAAAACCCACACTGGCCCGTGCCAGCAGACTCAGGCTTGCGGGGCTCAGGCTAAGGGGTCAGTCCTAGAGCCTGCGTTCCAGCCTGAGCCTGAACATCTACACCCCAATTAAACAGGCCTTTAGCCCGTGCCCAAATCAGCTGGCACAGTCCAGCAGCAGCAGTCTAATTGCAATGTAGACATACTCCTAGATAACAGGGTAGTGCATAGGTTAAGGACCAGCCAGAATCCAAGTGCCGTTGATAACTTATCAGAAAAATGTTTTGTGGTTGAAAACTCTTATGCTACATACATGGACTGAAATTCAGTGTGTGCCATTGGTAAGTGCTGGTACTATGCATATCTTTGAAAAATATGGAAAACAATGAGAGATATTAAACCACAGAGAATTAGCACCTCAGCAGGGTTTATAGCATCACATTTTGAGATTGTTAAAAAATTTGAAAGAATGGTGGCTAATGCAATGCAAATTATAAATAAAACGCTAGATCAATTTAAGGAAAAATGAATAGGAGAGTCAGGAAATATATGCTTACTCCCTTTGTGTTTGGAAACCCCAGAAGAAAAGATCAATACCTTTCTAATGTTTAGAATTTATTTTTTAAAAGTGCCTCTATAATTTAATGTTGGATGGTGATAACATCTGCATCCTAGGAAAATGGTCACAATAGTTTTCAAGAGCAGATGAAAAAGGGGATTTCTGGTCATCAAAGCCACCCTAGGCCAAGCAATGATTTACAAATATCTCTACTTTGCAAACCTCATTGCAGAAGCATGGTCAAACATGGTTAATAATGGGGCAGACTGAATCCTTGGTACTTCCCTACGCCAACCAAGTAGTAACATCATCTTCATCTAATCTGGATCGCTACTTAACCAGGCACAGGGGAAATGCACAGATCTAACTGATGAAAGAGACTCAAAACTGTGCTTTATAAGCATAACATTGGATCTTCAGCACCTGCTGTCTCATTATCTCCCATGGCAGCCTCAGGAGGTATGACAGAAGAAAATGTTATGAAACATCATGAGAATGCAAGAGATGGGGGTGGGTGAATAGTTACCAAGTACCACCTTCTGGGATCTCTTTTAAGATCAAAGAGTAGAACCTGCTCTGCCAGGGTCTGTAGTTCGGTCAACAAAACCCCATGGTCACTGTTATCAAAGGCTGCAGATAGCTCTAAAAAATTACAGGTGGCCGTGCTTATTTTGTCCATCACTAGAAGGAGATCAGCCAACAACATAACCCCTTGTGGACAAAGGTCAGATTCCATGCTGATTATTTTAGCCTGTACCATATTAAAATCTGAAAGTAGATTCAAAGGCCTCAAGGAAGTCTGAAAATTCCAGGTTTTCCTGGAGTTCCTTTGCCATCACCACCTAAATGAGCTTTCACAAAAAACAAAACAAAAACACAAAACCAAAACCAACCAAACAAAAAACGAATAGGGAGGACTATATTATATAAAGAGATTGTCAAGAGAGCTTTTTGAGCAAAGGCCTGACAGCTGCTTGTTCTAGAGATACTGGCACTCTGCCCTCTGGCATTAACAATTTCTACCAAAAAGAGGCAATGCTTTTCTGCTTGTTTTTTCCCCCCTAGTCATTATAGATGTGTGTTCAAGTCACAGTTAGCGTCCTAAAGTCCCTCCAGTGCTCCTTCAATGAGTGGAGCTGGCTAAAAGTCAATTTGGCATAATATGGCATTTGTTTCCTCCAGTCCCAGACATGTACTGATTTATATGGTGAACCCAGTCACTAATTGGAGTGATGTTATACACACTCAAATTGTCCAAGTGAGAGACATTTCACAGTAGCTTAGATTAACCCCATTTTGCACCAGAGCAGTTCCATTAGAATTAAGATGCTATTGTGGAGAAGAACACCATGGCTGTTGAAGGGAAAGAAGCTTCAGATTTTAAGTACTCACCTGGTAGCCTTGAAACATGACCACCACTGGTACTGTAGCTTGTGAATTGTCATGATGGTGTTTGGGGAGAGAAGGTCTAGGTGCTAGCATACTGATAGTCATAGCCCACAGGTGGGCTCACTGTACAGTGCTGCTCCTGAGAGATGTCAAAATTATTTGTTTCCTCCATTCTCTCTGCATAGATCAAAGAAATAGTTCGGTCGCCTTGCTGGGAGCAAGGTGGAACCTGACTGACTAAATTGTTTAGTATACTTTGACTATCCATAGCACCATGTCACAATATTTTACAGATATAAATGGACGAACCCTGACCACACCCCTGCCAAGTAGGCAGATATTATATCACGATGGGAAACTGAGGTGGTTGTACAGGGAGGTTGCTTAAGGTCAAACATGAAGTCTGGAAAGTGGAGAATGCAAGGCAGAGCTTTTGACTCACAATCCTGTACTTTAACCACAAAACCATCTCTCATCAACAGTTAAATAAAAATAGAAAAATCTTCATTATTCTCTCTAAAGATTCAGCAAATTGCTTTCAAGTACAGTATGTGCACTGGTTGTTGCATGTATCCATCCTTGCCAGCACAATCTGTAATTTCTTTTATCCAGCATGCAATCAAATACTGCGCTGTATAAACAAAGCTGGAATGTACAGTATGTGTTTGACTGAAACAAATATTACCAGAATCAAGGTTTCCATTTAATGTTTTTGAATTGACCAACAGTCACTATTTTAACTTTGACTTAAATGTTTTTATTAAAAGGCAGCTTTTGAATAGCTAATGATGGTAGAGCAATGATTACCCTGTCTTTAAAATAAGAAAAAGAATCTAGTTCTTGCTAGCATAATATTTTAATGTCCATATTACATTGAAACAAAATGACTCTTTGCTTTAAAGGCACAGATTAGCAAAGCAGAGCTCGTAATTGTTCCCATTGGTTTTTCTCCTGATTCTTAGTGCAGAAACCACGACAGTGACTACTTCTAGATGTGAAAACTGATTACTGCTTTAACTTTTCAGTTTAGCAAGTAGCACATGGCATTATACTTCTGAAACTTTTTTTTTTTTCTTTTCTTCAAATTTCCTACAGTGGTGTTGGATGGTAAATTAATTCTGGGATGGGAGGACAGATTCTTTGTCCAGAGGGAACTCAATCCAATCCACAATGATGATCACAATGTTTCTTGCTGGCCTTAGAATTGATGAATCTGCACCTGTGTGACTTTTCCTCAGATGAACAGTATCCAGTGCACATTATGGGGAGAATCCTGGGTGTGGATGTCCCCCTGGTTCTGTGCAGCTCAGGTCAACCACTTTCACAGTACTGTTCTCTCCCCTGTACAAGACTCAGCAGAGCCACTAGGGATGGGGAAAGCTGGGGACAGGGATGGAATGAGGGTTCCATTATATTTCTCTCCACTGTCACAAGCCCCGTGGTAAAAATTTAATGTAGTATCAGGCCGCATTAACCTTTAACTTTCCCATGCTGCCCCAATACTTAAGACCCACCTTTTAAAAGGGGGGGTTCCAGGATGATATTGTATGAAGGAAGCCTGAAAGTAAGAGAGTGAGTGAGTGAGTGAGTGAGTGAGTGAGTGAGTGAGTGAGTGAGTGTGTGTGTGTGTGTGTGTGTGTGAAGAGTTTTGGGGTGGGGTGTTGGGAGGCATGGAGCAGAGGTCACCAAAAAACACAAGTTATCTGAAAAAATCAACAGAGTGTCCTGTGGCACCTTAAAGACTAACAGATGTATTGGAGCATAAGCTTTCGTGGGTGAATGCGTCTGACGAAGTGGGCATTCACCCACGAAAGCTTATGCTCCAATACATCTGTTAGTCTTTAAGGTGCCACAGGACTCTTAGTCTGGATCTGTAAAAAGCAACAAACACGGCTACCCCTCTGATACTTGACACCATGCAAGTTATCTGTGTGTGTGTGTGTGTGATTTCCCTGGTCTCCTGTGATCATCTAGGATCTACTGAGTTTGAGGAGAGCTGCTGGCTCTTCCACAAGTGGCTAGGCCAACCTCTTAATGGGACAATATGGGAAAAACCAAGTGTGGGGACTTTCCAGGGAGTTTTATTCATCCTAAACTTCCTGGGGTATTCCATGGGAGGATTGTCTATGCTCTCGGTAAATATTTCTGACGAAGGGAAAAATAAATTGTTGATGGTGACAGTGAAGTTTATTCATAAAACATTTAAGATGATACCCTTTAACTAATGGTGGGTCTTAGTGAATGCTATACAATCTGAAAAGAGGAAGGCTGTGGTTATGTATAAAAATTATTCAATTCATTTTAAAAGGAAAACAATTCTTATTTTTTGAAAAAATCCCCCCCTGCTAAGGTCCCTTTAACTTGTATTCTGAAAGATTAAGCACCATCTGCACTCAAAGTGCAGTGGCAGTCAAAAAAGCTAACAATGTTGGGAATCATTAAGAAAGGGATAGATAATAAGACTGAAAATATCATGTTGCCTCTATATGAATCCATGGTATGCCCACATCTTGAATACTGTGTGCAAATGTCACCCCATCTCAAAAAAGATATATTGGAATTGGAGAAGGTAATCGCAAATTATTAGGGGTATGGAACAGCTTCCATCTGAGGAGAAATTAATAAGTCTGGGACTTTTCAACTTGGAAAAGAGACGACTGGGGGGCGGATACGATAGAGGTCTATAAACTCATAACTGGTGTGGAGAAACTAAATATGGAAGTGTTATTTACTCCTCATAGCACATGAACTAGGGGTCACCAAATGAAATTAATAGGCAGCAGAATTAAAACAAACAAAAGGAAGTAGTTCTTCACACAACACACAATCAACCTGTGGAACTCCTTGCCAGAGGATGTTGTGAAGGCCAAGACTATAACAGGGTTCAAAAAAGAACTAGCTAAGTTCATGGAGAATATGTCCATCAGTGGCTATTAGCTAGGATGGGCAGGGATGGTATTCCTAGCCTCTGTTTGCCAGAAGCTGAGAATGGGCAAAAGGGGATGGATCACTTGATTACCTGTTCTTCTGTTCATTCCCTCTGGGGCACCTGGCATTGGCCACTATCAGAAGATGGGCTAGATGGGCTTTTGGTCTGACCCAGTATGGCCGTTCTTATGTTATGTTCATGTTGAATGAAACTTCTCTTGAAAACGTTCTGAATCTGTATTTCCTTTTCAATCCAGAGTTTGAAGCAGCTATCTTGGAAACACAGAAACAATACATACAGGATGTTCAGCGGGTACAGGTAAGACCTTGGCCAGTGGTGTAACAAGTATGTGTTACACTTATTTTGTAATATGATTTGGAAGCCAATGTGTTAGCCCCTTTGGAAGTAATTCTCATGTTTCTGTAGACTGAATAGGTGGTGCAAATCTTCAGAAATGTATTTTTTTTTCTTTCAAAACTTATTTCAAAATATTCATACATAGTCCATATTGTATATTTACATGAAGAGACTCTTGGCTACCGACCTGACTGCAAATGATCCCTTTGAAAGGTAGTTTCTATGGACCTGTGTTACTGGCCTGTGATATGCAGGAGGTCAGACTAGATGATCACAATGGTTCTTGCTGGCCTTAGAATTGATGAATCTGCAGTGTGTGACTTTTCCTCAGATGAACGGTACCCAGTGCACAATGACCATTTAGCAAATGCTGCTTCCTTCCAGGCTCTTCGGTCAGTGACCCTCCTGAATTCATATTGTTGTCAGATGGCATGTGCAAAACTCTGCAGTGTGAATGGTTCATCATCATGTCATTATTTTTTGAAGCTCTGGCTTTGCCCCTTTAGAGTGTTAGTTTAAAACAAAATCCATTAAGTGGCAGTTTATGACCATAATGGAGAAATTCAATGGTGGTTTTTGATGGAAACCTTCAGAATAGAGGTCAAATACATATGTTGGCTTTATGTCTGGGTGAATGAACCTGAAGATATAAATTGTCCCTCAGGGTTAACATTGACAAAGGCCATCTTCACAGCACAGTAGCTCGTAGGCTAAGTTTATAATAGTGACTAGCAATTTTGGATGCTCAACTTTAGACATGTTAAAGAGACCTCTAGTTTAACATGTTAGGGCAGCAGTAGAAGTTTTGGTTAAACTTTCAATCCACCAAGGCTCAATTACTCCTGGGGGAATTCTGCACCACTGCACATGCACAGAATTTATGTCCCCCCCTCAGATTTCTTTGCTTCCCTGCAGAAAAATGACTTTCTGAGGGGGAAGCAAGGGGAAGCTACAAGAGCGGTCATGCAACCCTCCCCAGCAGTATGTTTTTGGGGTCCAGGACAGCTGGCAAAGAGATAAGTTACTGTGGTGCAGGGGGGCAGGACAGGGGAAGACCCAGCTCCATATCCTGCACCGGGTTCAGCTGCTAGTCCTGGCTGGACTTGGGAGATCAGGACTTCCTCTTCCCCTGCACGGTATCCGGGGCTGGGTCAGACCCACCCCCATATTTCGCCCAGAGCTGCAGGAAGCTCTGCAAACTCCCTGCCCCACCCCCGCTTCCTGCACCCATCATTCCTCAGCTGCAGGGTGAGGGATCTCTGTACAGGGAGCTGCTCCCCTATTCACCCAAGCCCGGTGCATCCAGAACCCCTCATACCCAGACCCTCCCACTGATCCTCACCCCCCACACTCAGAACCCCTCCAATGAGCCCCACTCCCCCTGCACCTGGATCACTCTGACAAGCCACCTGCACCCACATCCCCCCCCCACTGAGCCCCATGCGCCCAGAATCTGGACCAACCTGAGTCCCCCACACTCAGACCCCCCTGCTCCCATCCAACCCCCCCTCCCCCGCTGAGCCCCAACCATCTTCACCTGGAACCTTCATTTAATGATTCATCATTGGTGATGCATTCTGTAATAAATTATAGTGAGGATATGAAGTGAGCTAACTTGGGGTGTGTAAAAGGGTGGGCTTGCCCTGCAGCAGCTCCTGGGTTGTGTGTGGCTGTATGGTGCCCTGTCTCAATTTCCCTTTCACAAATTCCCATGAATAATCCATAGAGGTTTATGTCAATAACTCCTCTTCTTGGGAACTGGTTTATTAACATAAAATAAACCCAAAGAACAGTCTCCTCCATCCTAGTCTCCCAAGCTTATCAAAATAGTCTCTTCCTAAATAGCTCCTCCTTCCTGAGATCTGTATGGCTCCAAGCCTTGATGCTAGGCGCAGATTCAGTCTCTCCCCTTGAGATCAGGGGGTTGTGCAAGCCCCTTTCTTGGACCTGTGTTTGTTGGCTTCTCAGGTCACTCTGTCACATTTCTGGACAGCTGCACCTGTGGTCCAGCAAGGGCACCCATCTAGGCTCCTGGCTCCTCAGTTGTCACCTCTTGAACAGAGAGACACATCTCTCTCCCTTCTGACCTGGATTTTTCCAGGCTTTATAACTCCCTGCCAACACTGTGAGTTCCCCGGCAAGTCAGACTGCTTAAGCAGGCCTGCTTTGCTTTATCTTCAGAAGCTATTATCAGCATAATTTCCCACAGTTAAGTTACCACACTCCCTGTTCTATGCAAACATATTTATTCTTAAGGTGAAAACGTTAGAGAAAACCTATTAAAACAACCTACATGCATGCTAATAAGCTTACCAGAGACCACCCCTAATTTCAAGGGCTCTGGCAGGTGAACAGTCCTTCAAACACCATCAAGGAATTTTTCTGTGGTTGCACATTCATAACTGCCTTGGCTCAGAACAAGCACACCCATGAATCTGAGAGTCACTCCTTTATACAGTTTGGGCCTCTGATCTTGTCCTCACGTAACAGGTTATCAGCAGACAAAGGTCCCCTCAGGGCAAAGCTTCAAAAGGCTGAATTCTTTGCCTGGGAAATCCACTTAACTTTTATTCCAAAAGTCCATTCTTGGGTGGCACATTGCTTTAAGTAATCCTTTGAAGCCCATAACACTTCCGAGGGATTACACTGGTCATGTCTGCCCGCTGGAGATGTTACATACAGTCCCAAAATAATACATAAACATTTGCATTTTTAATACAAAACACTCCTAAAATACTTAAACTTAATTCATTAAGGTTTGGTCAGAATACTGCAGGAAATCTCAGACCACTCCTCCAGCTACTTCCTTCTTGAGCTTTTTTCAACAACAGCAGCTCTCCTCTCTTTCTTTTCCTCCCTGAGTTGAGTGTCATTCCTGGGTAGTCCCTCCCCATCTGCTGTCTCTCCATTTATAAGGCCCAGTTGCTTTCCCTTAAGCCCAGTTGAGGAGCAGGTAATCAGTGACAGGTGCACAGGACCTTACTCCTCTTATAGGGACCAGTCGCCCTGTGACAGGGTGAAAAGGAGGAATATTAAATACTGACTTCCCAAAGATGCCAACCCATTTGAGTGAAAACTCCAAGATCAAAGGTTGCAGACCTGTCCAAATAATGAGTGACTAAATTACACTATTTGGCGAGTCATGAAGAAAAGAGCATGAATCTTTTGGAGGATTGGTGAGGAAGAAAACTGATTTGGAACAGGAAATGGGCAAAGTTTCGGGTTTTTTTTTTTTTTTTTTTTTTTTTTTTTTATTATTTGGTTCAACCATCTCTGCTAAAAATGAATCGGTATATTTTGATAAGGAAGGATATTTATGAAGAATATTGGTATATCAGAAGAAACAACTAAATGATGAAACACTAGAATGTATCTATTTAAATGTTGTTCACTTTCCATAATTAAGATCTGAATTATAGAAGCCATGAGTTGGAATGCAACTACAGGGTAGAATGGTGGTAAAGCATCTTAGTCTCAGGTAACCTTTATTCTTTCTTCAAGTCATGCACATTTTAATAGATTATTTTCCCCACATCTTCTGAAAGGCAATTATTGTTCTCAATCCCAATAAATCATTAGAAAATTATTCCAATTATAGACTGTATTTGAGTTGTACCTACAGCTGAATCTGTTTTTCAATAAACATTTAACCCCCCTCTCCCCCACAAAAAGTCCAAAACCTGGCTCTCTGTTGGAAAATTTACTCATCCCTTATTTTAGTTATCCTAGCACTTGATCCACTTGTCATTAAAATGAAGCACAACAAAAAGCACTAAGGAACTTATTACTATACCAAAGAATTCAGGTTTAATGGAGATGTGCTTGTGTTTTGTAACTAATAGAAAAGTAAAGAACCAGTTAACTGCAATTAGACCATTAGGAATTGTTGAAAACAATAAAAAATCATGGTGGATTGTTACATTTACTGTGGAAAATGTGGTATTCTGTAGCTTTTGGAATGTGACTTCAAACATCTCCCTTACTCTTCTGTTCAGAAATAAATATAAAAGAAACTGGCTAATTAAGTACTGATGGTCAGAAAACTGCTGTAGTATGAATAGAACAACCCCACCCTTCCTAAAATTGAAGACTGGATAATAGAGCCTAATAAATTTGAGGTCTTAGAATGAGTGTTCAACTGAAGTATAAAAATGGATTTCTTTCCGTGTGGAGTAGTACATTTTTATATTCTTTAAAACATGTCATATAACTGAAAATTCGGGTCCAATTTGGTCATTCTTTCTTTCTGATTTACCCTACTCCCATATTCCCAACATTTCAAGACTTGAGTTTTACATGGAAACATGTATGTATCTGAATAATGAAATGTCTCCCTTATGTCACATTTCCTTATATTGTCTCTGCTCATTATTATATTTAATAATTTTAGTTTAATTTTAGCTAGTGTGGTAATTAAGGTTTTACCTTCTGTATCTTTTTGGACTGTGGCTTGATCCCATGTTCCCTCACTGTCTAAATTCTCATTGATTGCAAAAGGGCCATGTGATCAGGCCTTTAATGTAATGTTTACTGGCTCTGAGACTTTCAAAGCTGACTACAGCATTTAGCCACACAACTCCCTTTGAAGTTTAATGTTATGTGATGAAATCCACTAGCTGGCTTTGAAAATCTCAATCCAGGATCCTTTTGTTCTTCAAACATATTTTTTATTAAATTTGATTTAGTAAGTTTTTGGAGCTCTTGGTCTCCATCAGTCAGCAGTAACTTCTGCTGACAGTAATGGTGACTTCTCCCATCTTCCACGACTCTCTGTCACAGAGTAGCTTCCTCTTCTGGAAGTAGCATAGATAAAGACTTGACTGGGTAGGGTCATGCAGATGCTTGTGTGAAAAGTAAGTTCTTATAGATTCCATCAAGCTCTTCTGTTCTCCATTGTGGCTTATTTTGAAAGTTGGAGTAGAGTATATGTGTATAGGTCAAATATTAGCTTTCATTTTACTTTCCCAAATTTGTCAGCAAAGTTTCCAAACTTTCTGTGAAGTCACTAACTATTCTAAACAGTGGAACATACTTTAATAGTATTTTCCTTTTGTTTACTATCAAGGAAGGAGGAAAATTGGGAACCCCTCTTTTTTTCCCCCAGATCACCCTTATATCCAGATAAATCCTTCTAGAAGGGATCCCACCCTTCATATAAAGGCATATTTCATTCTAAGGAACTTATATGGAGATACAATGAAGAGTGTTCCCATCTGGGATCTGACCCCTCTTTTTCTTGTACTGGTTATGTCCCCAGCCTAAAGTCAGCTAAGTAGTAGATTTTTCTTTCCCCCTCTGACTTGTCAATTTCACATCAAGGCTTCTTTATTTGTTAACAGTGTGAAACTAAGACTTCTTATAGACTATTTTTCTGGCAAAAGCAGTACTTAGATATCCTAGAGCATAATCAGCTATGTCTGATATGAGCACATAGACTAACTGGTATAATTGCGGCATAATACTAGCAATTTAAAATAACATATAATGGCTAGTAGATGACTAAGATCTTTAAATGAAGCAGGATGCTCCTCAACTAAAACCATTTAGGAAACATGTGAAGGATTTGTGAAAAGTAGATATGGAAAAGCCTTTTTAGGTCATTTGGTCCACTTCCCTGCCTGTTCAAGGTTTAGTCCCTACACTATATTTTCTAACTTTTCAGCTTTAAAAGTTCTCTTAAGACTGGAGTTCACCTATCTAAAGTGATCTCTCTCTCAAAAATGGTAAAGGTATTTATATAGTGAAGATAACAAATACAGTACCAATAAAAGAAACCTGCTCTAGTGGATTTTCAGAGCCCTTTGCTCTTTCTGTTTCCATGAAGATCTGTCTACAACCTCTCCCCAGTCTGGACAAAGAGAGCAATTTTTATACTATAATCTCTACCCAATTTTTCCACCACACTTTGCCACTAGGAGGTATAAGATTTTATATTAATGAGGGAAGAAGAGAGTTTCAGAGCATTCTACTTCAGGAACTCCAACCCCAGGGCTAAATCCAGAGATGGCAAAATAACTTCTGTCCAGGCACCACACTTCTTCCCCTCTGGCCACTTCTTTCCTCTCAGTGGCACTGCTCCCAGTGCATGACGTGTATCTGGTCAAAAGGGGTCACAGACTTGGCAAAGAACATTTCTACAACTTGAGCTAGGTTGCAGACAAGCATGTATTTCAGTTTTGCCTGGGAGAAACTTCTGATTGAACTGCTCTCGCCATTTCCCCGCCTCCTGGGCTAGAGCAGCCAAGTGGAGCTGCTGTGGGAAAGAGGCAGAGCTCTTTATTTCCTCCCCCCAGGAGCAGACACCATTCTTAGGGGAGCCAGGGAGACGGAGCAAAAAGAATGCAGCAGCTCATAGTTGCTCTGCTTGCTCCCCTCCTGTGAACAGTGGGATCTCTGCCTCCCCTTTGCAACCCCTGGCATGGGATTGGAGAGAGGGAACTGCATTGCAGCTCCCCACTCCTCTGGGGCTTGGGAGAGAGGGGGCGAAGAGCCCCAGGAGCTGTAGAAGGAGAAGAATGAGGCTTGGGTCAAGAGAACAGATGGGGGACAGAATTGATTGGGGGGCTGGCGGGAGCAAATCACAGGGCAGAATTGATGGGGGATGGGCGAACAGGCAGATGTCATGTGATTTTCATTTCGGTTGAAAAGTATAGACCACTCACATTTTTCCAAACTCTTCTGCCACTGACTCTTACCCCTCTAAATACCCTGCCCCACGACCTCAGTTAATGTTTCCAAAGTCTTGTGCTGTGGCCAAGAACAAGAGAGTTGTAGCAGAAAGGAAGGTGTCTTATAATTGCAACACTATTACATATAAACCTGGTTTTTGCTCTACAATGGGTCAACCCATAACTTAAAGACAGTAGATATTTGATACTTAACTCCCCTACCCTCCCCACCCCCATTTCAGGTCTTTATAGTCTACAAAAAATGATAACTTATCAAAATATTTAGAAAGTAGAGAGTTAATTCTCCATTAGACACAAGTTGAGTGCTTATCTAGAATATTACATAAATGTAATATTATGGTGCAGGGCATTTTATTTAAAGATGACCACCCAAATGGAATTAATCATTTTGCTGAAGATGATTTATCCTAAGTAATCCTATTTCAGGAGGTGGGATGACTTTGCATTAAGTATTAAACTGCCTTCACAAGTAAATACGTGGTCATTGGGAACTTTTGAATTTCCTGTGCCCTAGAATTTCTGACTCTGTTATTGACTCATTTGGTCCATCTCTATCCCAACTAACAAATAATCCCTCAACCAAAATTATAGGTCTTTTTGGGACATAGTGTACTTTCCCAAGTACTATTAGCTAAACTATAAAATAATTTTGGCAGTTCTCAAATATTGAAGACAGATTTGTATTTCATGATCTATTGATGCATTTTCCAGCAATATTAATAAAAATATAGCTATGATGATCTCACATTATCTGACGCATTTTGCCCCATGCAGTAAACTTTTTCTACTTTAAAAGATTATAAATCTGATTCATGGAGCATCTCCCAACAATATAGTGCACTGATGATGCACAGTCTTCCTGGCTCAGATGAGGAGTCCTGCTTGTAATACTTTGCACAAAACTTTGGTAGCAACAAGCTACTTAGAAAAAAAAAGTTAGGAGTTGTAGCATTGTGGCAAACAGAAGCTTCAGATCTTGAGACTTAAAAAAAACAAACAAACTTCTGACATCTTGAAAGGTTAGCATGTCATCACTGGTTTCAGAGTAGCAGCCGTGTTAGTCTGTATCCGCAAAAAGAACAGGAGTACTTGTGGCACCTTAAAGATGTCATCACTGTGTTTGAAGAAGTGATCCACAAAACAGTCATTGTAAATGGCAAGGGTTTCCTTTAGCACTTCTATAAGTTCATACCCAAATAGCTTTGTGACAAGAAACATATGCTTTAGTCTGGCCAAAACAGTCCCTTGAAATTCAGGGAAGGGTGGTCCTTGGATCGAACAGCTTGTTTGAGGATGGGTTATCTCTGCTGAGTAGTGGTTCCCCACCTGTGGGATCAGCCCCTGAGGCTGGTGGAAGATCTCTCTGGGGAGGGAAACAGTTCCAGCTGCATGTGACCAGAAACAAAGATGGTGAGGAAAATAAACCCAACGGATGCTCCCAGAGCTGCCCCTGCATGATTGTCCCTCATGAGACAGGTGATGTGCTGTCGGTGAGTGGGTTAGCAGCTGGAGAGTCCAGCAGAGACTGGAGGAGAGGTGTGTGCGTGCATGTGTAGAAGGGTTTACCAGACTCTTGTGCTCACTGCAGAAACTCTACCAATCAGGGAGGCTGAAGTGGGAAAGCAATGTGTAACTAGTGGCTCTTTTTAGGCCGCTTGCTTGGCTTCTAATCATGTTCCTCATTCAGCTGCTCAACCAGGAGGCACCAAGAGGTTCCTGCTCTTTTCACTCCTTGCATGGATCCCTCTGGTAAGTGGGGAGGGAAGTGTGTAGAAACCACCAGCATAGCTATTGGGACAGTTTGTCCCCTCAGAAAACATGGTTACTACTGTGTAGATTGCAGAATATTCACTTGGAAGCAAGGTATAAAAGCTATGCTCAGAGTGGTCACCTAGATTTAATCGTCTGGTACTGGACTAAGGATGGAGTGAGACAGGCTGTCTGTTTTGGAAAGAAAATATTCCATTGCTGATCTAACAGTTGTAACAGCCTTACGGATGAGGTCTTTCAGAGCAAGTACCTCTTCTGTGTCCTCAACAAATGGAACTAGATTTGGCATTCGAAGATTGAAAGGATTTTACTTTTCCAAAAATAGTGTTTATCAGTGGCGCTGGAACAGTTTTTGGAGTGGGGATGCTGAGCTGCAACCCTCTTAGCCCTGTCTGTGCCCTGCACCGCCCCCTAGAGCTGGGGCCGGGCACAGGACCATGGCTCCGGGAGGGGGGACATGGACAGGGATAAGGCAGCGGAGGCTGGGGTCATAGCTAGGGGCGGGTGCAGAGCCACAGGCATGGGGCTGGCAGCTGGGATGCTGGGCACAAAACCTGGGGGTGCTGCAGCACCCCCTCCACACCCCTACTTCCCATGCTTATGATGTTTATGTATGAATTAAAGAACCCTGGAAACTAAAACAGCAGATCTACAGCTGTGCCACAGGCAGCCCAATAGCAATTCAAGCTTCTCCACAGCACCATGCCAATGTACATCGATCCCAACCTGGAAATGATTACCTCCAATTGCTCCTTACTGTGCTGAGTGAGAGTATGTAACTTTAGGTTATTTTTTTTTTTTTTTTTAACTATTATAAACCTTTTTGTCTTCCTCTTTAACTGAATAAAGCCAAGTTTTGCTGGAAAAAATACAGACGTTTACACTCTAACTTTAGCTCAAATACATTGTCAACGTTGGCCTACTCAACCCTGGGGCTGAGGGAGCATGAGTATTTATACCCAGGTATACAGCTTTCTTTTTAGATTTAATAACAACCCCCCTGCTTAGTCAAAAATGGACAGAAAGGAAAGAAGCGCTCAATGTGACTCAGTGGATTACACAGACCCAACAACAGCCGCTACTGAAAGATTCACAGGAATGATTGAAATCCAAAGGCCTCACTTAGCCTGGCAACAGCAGCAGCTTCATAGCAAGGCAGGTAGCCTCCTTGCAGATGGCAACTACCTGAATTAATATCTAGTGAGGGCCTTAAGGTGCTCTGGCTGGATGTTCAGTTTATGTCCATCGCTGAAGATCTGTCTGTAAAGATGCATCTAACTTTCCTAAAGTATAATCTCAGGATATTATAGAACATATCTAATTGGGTCTTTATTTTTAGATATTCTGCAAAACTCTTGCTCTTATTTTCACAGTAATTTCCAATTTCAGAAGTAACTATATATTTTCCTTCATTAGCACTAGCGTCCACTCTTCAGGTTTTAGTCTCATTTTCTATATAGTTTATAAAGTTTCTTGAGAAATCCTTGCAAATATTTCATGTTTTGCAAGTCTATAAGGCAAATGGATCAAGCTTGTCTTTTATATTTTTAAGAGAAGAATAAATTAAAGATGCCCCTTTAGAATCTTTTACTTCCACAAGCTGATTCCCCAAGAAAATTTACATGGGGAGAGAGGGATTGGAAAACAGCAGTAGATGAGCGATTACTTCTTCTCCCATGTTGTCAATACCTGAATTTTGAAATTGATCTATTAGTTTCTGCTAATGCCAGGATTTTTAAGGGGCCTTAAATTAAAAATAAAAACAAGTAACACAAACACAAGTCAGAAATAAGGGGGACAGCATCCTGAAGTGTCCCTTTTCAGCCACTAGATGGCAATTATGTATCTTATCATGGGGAGTGCAGAGAATTTGCAGGTGTTTCCCAGCAGAACTCTCAAGGTACTTCTCAATGTGAATAAATATGTATTTATCTGATTCAGACAATAGTGCCTGGGTTAGCACTATAGCCTTGGGGTTAAAAACAACCCAGCATCTAGTGTGTGTAACCTGACTAAGACCTAAATGGGAATTGGAACATTTCTCAAAGTTTAAGAATAAACTAAGTCCTGAAAATAAAAAGTCCAAAGACTTTAAATCTCTTGAAAGCTCTGCCTTTTTGCCCACCCTCGCTCTGCACTACTCCCGAAAGTGGCCGGCATGTCCCTGCAGCCCTGAAGGGGGGATGTCTCCACACGCTGCCCCCGCCCTGAGCAACGCCGCCGCACTGGGAACTGCGGCCAATGGGAGCTGTGAGGGCGGTGCCTGTGGGCAGCGGTGCACGGAGACCCCCACCTAGGAGCCGCTGCCAGAGGAGTGTGCGGGTCGCTTTTGGGAGCCACCCAAGGTAAGCGCCACCCCTCTCACCCTCTCCCACACCCCAACCCCCTGCCCCGGCCCAGAGCCTGCACCCAAACTCCCTCCCAGAGCCCTCACCCCCTCCTGCACCACAACCCCCAGCCCAGAGTCTGCACCCAGAGCCTTAGGCAGGTGTGGGGAGGGAGCAGGACTTGGACCTGCTCTGGGCACCACCAAAAATTATACAAACCTGACGGCCCTGTCTAGCACCATTTACTGGCCAATTAATAGAGATAATTGGAGTACAAATAGTGGATTCACTTTTTCTTTTCTCCCCCCCCCCCCCCCCCTTTTCCTTCTCTTTTTCCATTTGGCCACTATTTTTTTTTTTAAAGGCGTGGGAAACAAAAAATGAAAAATTTTCACTTTCAAAAAAGACATATTTTTTTTTGACAGACAAATGCTTAAAAAACCGCAGCAGATCAACTGAGTGAGGGCACAGTCGCTTCTCAATAGGGGAGGCAGGGCGGGGTTGGAGAAAAGTGAGTTTTGTTACCCAAAATTTTTGGGATTGCGGATTTCTCTCTCATGGCTTTTCCCCTCTTGCCATTGTATAGCACAAGGAAGATTTTAGGAAGGTAGAAGGAATGGCAATGCTGCCCTGCTGAGGGAGAGTTAGGAATGCATCATATAATTAGGTCCATGCCAATAGGATTCAAAATATAATTTTTGTGCTGCTGACATTTCCTTTTATACTGTTTGAAGAGCTTGTCTCCTAAACAATGAATGAATTCACTCTACATTAGGGTTGGTTGAAAATTTTCTGACGCAAGAGTTTTTGTTTTTTTGTTTTTTCAAGCAGAAAATGCCAAAGCTACAAAACCAAAACATACAGCAGGAAAGTATCTAGTTCGATGAATTTTTGTTTTGAAAATATCTCAAAGCATTTTGTTTCAATAATGTTGAAACATTTCATTTTGACTTGATTTTGTTTTGACTTTCTGTTTTGAAATGACTTTTATTTCAACTTTTATATTTTTTATAATATAATATGGAAGTTTAAATGTAATTTGGTCAAGGGCGTGCTGATGCACAGTTATGCTCCCCCACCTCCCCACCCCCCACAATGAGCTGCTCATAACATTTTCAGTTTCTTGTAACTTTTTTGGTGCAGAGCTAATAAGTATGGGGGATTTGAGCAGTGAGTTGGAGTGTGTGCACGCGTGGACAGGGGGTGAAGAAGTGCAAGAAGTGTGGATGTGGGGAGGGTGCAGGATAGGGGCTCTGCCCCTTTGCCCCATAGGGCATATGTGCTCATTGTGATTGCCCCCCAAATTAAATATTCCTAAATATTTCGTGAGAAACACAACGGTGACTTTTTTGTTCCAATTCAGAACAAAAAACAAATTTCAAAATCTTGGAATTTCCCATGGGATGGAAATTCCAAGTTTTGCTCAGCTCTACATAGTCTGTACATTCCTGTCTATTGCAACATGTATTAATCATTGTCATTATTAACAAGTGAATACAATTTGAAAAATATTGCATCTCTAAAACTATTTTTTTAATGAAGAAGAAAACCAATAAGTGCTCCCCAAAGAGAAACTGTTATACTGCTGATTTAAATGTGGACCTTCTCACTTGTTGGAAAGATGAGTGGAAATGAAAGGAGCTAGTATATGTTCACCACTGCCATTTAAAAAATGTTTTAACATAGTGATCTATACTAAGTCCTCTGTATTCAGTTACAGCTATGATTACCTTTACAAAAGCAATCTATTGGTTTTGAGCCTGAATCATAAAAAATAAGTTTTCTGTTTTAGCAATTGCATACACCTAATTTGAGGTACCAATAAATTCTAAGAAAAATATTCATGTTTTAACAAAAGTTCCATAAAATGCTCTTCAAAGAATGCTTTTTCCCCAAAAGAAAATTCTTCTGAGCACACTTCTCTGGCAGGACAACCTGAACTGATCTCTGAGTCTGGCTGTTACTCTCACCTAGTATACAGGACAGCCTAGAGCCAAATTTGGCCCAGAACTGAGGTGCCTGATTCTTCTCTCGCCTGTATCAGTCTTCCACAGGAGTAACTTCATTTACTTTGTTGAAGATTCTAATGATTTCTGCCTAGCCATTTTCTTTGTAAAAATAAGTGTTTCACTAAATGTTAAGACCAATACAAATTATTCCATTGACTTACTGGGAAAAATCCATTGGGAAATGGTATTTAATTTATCCATGTCCATCCCTTTGGCATGTTTTCAACCTATACATTGTGCTACAGAGTGAGAACCTAAAAGTAAGATTGACTAGTTGGTTTCATTTGTTTATAGTTAAATTCTAGTTTGTTTGTATTGTCCCAGATTAGAATTGCAAAATGTAAGCAAGGTAAATAATGTAATATAAAATACACTTAAATGGTCTTTTCATTTTAATAATTTAAGCTGTTCATTGTAAGATAAGAGAACTTGTATGGAAAGTATTTTCATTTAAATTAGCTTGACAGTATCCTTTTGAATATGCACATTGGTATAAAAACAAAGCCTAAAAAAACCGGTAGGCCCTACCTTGCATGTAGCTGTATATTGAATAATATAACTAACTTCTACCTTTGATTATTTACCTTTCCCTTTAAAATGGCAAGTAAGGCTCTTTCAGACCCTCACACCAAAAAGCTTTTGATCCCCATGGAGACCTAAATAAGGCTCATTTTCTTTGAGTCACCTCATGCTCAATGATGCAAGACATATGGAGGCCTCTATTTTCACTTCTAATATTGCCTCCAACCTCATCCTCTTCTTGGAGTTGTTAGAGATACATCAACTCAGCCTCAGGTTTGGTGATGGACAAATTTGCAGAGACATTGGAATCGGGGAACCAATTCTGCTCCACCAACCTTTGTCTACCTGGGTTTTTTCATAATATCAGGCTCACACTTCAGGGGTGTGGGAGAGTCCCAAACCCCTCCTATAAGGGAAGATAACATTACTGTAAATATTTCTTGATGCCTACTCCTGATGCATAAGAATTTTCTAGCATGTTATGCCCCAAGTACCTTCCCATCTGACCTTTCCAGGCCACCAAACTGGTGGAGTGTCCCTCAGTGACTAAGGCTGTCCTGCCTGAGCCTGCTGATAATGCGCCTAAGACAATGGCAGCTTTTGGGGACCTCCTATGATTCTATGGTCTCAGCAGCATCCCTGAAGACCAGAAATTGCTTATCTTCCTGAGCTTTCTAGAGAGTCCTTGACTCTGGTGTCTGAATGTCACAAACTCTGGACAGTTACCCAATGTGAGGGAAAGTCAGCCCTTCAAGCTCCTGAACAATTTCTTCTGCAACTCAACGCTGGAGCTTCAGGAGGAGAAATTAAAGGGGGGTTGTGGGCTCCCCACATGTAGGCTGCCTCAACATGCCCAGTTTAGAAGAAGAAGGCTCCAGGCATTAATGGCTAGGAAAATCATTCCTAACAGAAAATAAATTAATCTGTGGATAGTAAGACCATATATTAAAAGCAATACAAGACACATGCCTGTATTATTCTTAATACTTACAAAGGACCCTCTGCAAACTGGGCTACAGACAAAGTCTCTTTTGCCGGTCTTTGGTTCTATTTTAGGTAGGCCAACATCTTCAGAAGGGGGCTGCCTAAAATAGAACCAAAGACTGGCAAAAGAGACTATTTGTATGTAGCCCAACTTGTGGAGGGTCATCTCTTTTGTCAAGTGTGCCAAAATGTTAGTGTCCATGGCAGGTCAAACTCTGCTATATTTCCAGTCCTAGGGCAGATGAGGTTTAGTTGGGGTGGATATGTTCTAACGTTCTTATGATAAAAGCTTAGCCAAAATTTCTGGACTTCCCTAACCTAAAAACTCAACCTACATGCCTACCTACATAGGACAAATTTACATAAAAGAAGCAAAGAAGGGAGATGACTTATGTAAATCACTGATTGAAATGGTCACCTCATATCAAGCAGGAAAGAAAACCAACAGGCCACATCAACTGACCTTTTAAGAAGTCCTTCATCCTCAACCCATCTGCTCCATTAAGAGGCAGGACTACCACACATTTACAAAGTGTTGGCAGAGGTAAGCATGGTATTGTTGCTTCATAAGCTAGAAGACTTAAGCTTTTCTAGCCCTATTGTGGCAGCCTCCTCTTTGGTCACTAGTAGAGCATCTAAGCTGGCAACAGTGACCATTCCTGTTCACTGACGTTGCAAAAAATATTCCTTGTGCTATCTTGCAAAGAAGTACCATATCAGTGGAAGGTAATAATGCTTGGCTGGTGTGTTGTCTCCAGGATGCTTAAAGTGGTGAGGAGACAACTGATTCGTCTAAGGTGTCTGGGGGTTAAAACAAACTCATTTGAGGTTCTTGATTGTAGCAGAGTTAGGAAAAATCCTAAAAGGACATTTCATTCCTACTGCACTCTACTAGGGGTATGTCTGCACTACAAGCGCTACAGCAGCACAGTTGTACCGTAGTATAGATGCTTAGTACAATGATGGAAGGGGTTTTTCCATTGCTGTAGGTAGTTAGGTGAATGGAAGAATTCTTCCATTGACCTAGTTGTGTCTACATCAAGGATCAGGTCAACCTAACTATGTCACACAGGGTGTGACATTTTTCACAGCCATGTGCAATGTAGCTAGGATGACCTACGTTTTAGGTATAGACCAGGCTTAAGGGCCTTGGGATTTCTTGTAAAGATAGAAAAGTTTATTTAACCCCCCATTCCCCCCATTTTGTGGGATTCCATCTTTCTGTGTTTCTTTATAGATGCCACAACTGTGCCAAAAATCTTTCCCTGACCTAAAAGAATACATTAGTGTCAGGAAGCGGAGTCTTATTCTTCCATAAAATCTGTTTAGCAGTTAGAAATCCTAAAAATGGGGTGAAGAACAGCTGGTTAACTCTAAACTCGGGCAAGACAGAGGTGAGGCTGGTCAGCAGAGGAAAGTATTTTGAAGAGTTTGCAGCTACTGAGTGCTCTGCCTTTGGTTGAAGGCATGCAATCACAATTAGTCAGAAGTTTAGGAGTGCTATTGGATTCCTCACTGATGCTAAGCTGAATCACATGGGAACATCTGCAAGTAATGCTTTTAGCCAATCAGAGATGGCTGAAAAGACTTTGTCTCATCTTGGTAGATGATGATGTGACCTCAGTTATTCATGCCTTACCACTTAGCTGGAATATAGCATTGTGATATGCCTCGGCATGAAGCGTCTTGTGCTTAGAAAACTCCAACTCTGCAACTCGTCTCCTCAGCAACATGGGTTACCATGAGCCCACTCCTGTTCTCCACTCTTTACACTGGCTTCCCTTAGAATATTGAGTCACAGTCAAGTTCTCAGTTCTTATCTTCAAAGTGTTCAATGGCCTGGGCCTAAGATAGCCAAAAGATTGCCTAACCTTCTGGGATGAAGACTGGTCAACAAAATCACTCCTCTGGTGGTAAAGAACAAAGGTAAATCTCATCTGTGCCAGAGACAGCTTTTTTTGGTGGGGGCAAGCCTGAGACTGTGGAATGACTTCCCTCAGGAGCTAAGGATGGTCACAAACCTCACCACCTTCGGCTCCAAAGGTCAGGTGGATTTCTTTGACCTTGCTTTCTCTCACAAATACATCTATGTTGCTATATTTAGAAACTAAATCCTACCACAACTAAATATTCTAATGTTCTCCCCCTTGGGAGAGGATGAGAGAACAAAACATGACATGCTAACCTTGTTGCTTAATGTACCACTGGAAGGTGCTCAGATACTAATGTGATGAACATGAGATAAGAACCTACATAGAATAGAGCATTCAGGCAGTGTGGGGCTTATTTTGCTATCACTGTTTAGGGTATAGCACTTGTCAGATGTCACTGAGAATAAATAAATTAAAACTTCTCTCAGTTTGGAAGGCTACATTTTGGTGCTTGTACATACAGCTTCTATCAGACAGCACCATTATATCTTGTCTTACTAAACTAGGGGGAAACACGCCAAAAAAGAGAGTATATTCTGATTGTTCAACATGTTTCAGAGACAGAAGAATGTAGTAGCAATTCCCTGTACAGCAAACCTCCTTGAAACTCAGGTTTTCATTTGTTACATTTGGGAACTGCAGAGGTCACTCTATTGAGAGCTCCTTGAATTGCATGACTCTGAATTTCTTCACAAGGTTCACACACACTGGGCAGGGATACTTTCTGTATCCTATATAGGTCCTTTCAGTTCCTATAGTATATGGTACCTGTTTTTATTCCCACCCTCTTTCAGTACAGGTAAATAATATAGAGAGTCCAGAAAAAGCACTTTTAGTTCTATCTATCTACATAGACCTCTAGTTCTTGCTAGATTTCCCTGTAGTCCTGGGAAAATTAAACTCAATGACATAAATAATGGGGAACTGGAGGGAGAGCCCTACAGTTACAAGTCTTTGATGAAATGTCTGCTGTCGGGAAACCTTTAAAAATACAGGATTCAAAGCCAAAAAGCACAAAAGAAAAACTATATTACAATTTTATAAGGAATTCATTCGGTCAGCAACATTAGAACCAAAATTATTTTTGAGGAATTCAGTTTTAAATAATTGATTGATCTAACAAGTGAAGTAGCAGAGTAAATCTTCCACTGTTATTAAAACACTTACCTGTGTGCTAGTCTCTGTTTTTCCCAGGAATAACCAAAGCCTGGAGAGTATATTATATTCCTCAGGGTATCTCCCTTCCCAAACCTGTGGAATGCTAATATATGAGGAGAAGAAAGATGATATCTAGAAATTTGAGCAAGACTGGGAATCAGGTTTTCAGACAGTAACTTTTCCTGAAGCCATGGGCAAAGTAGTCAGTTTCTAACTCAGTGTCTACAACTGTAAAATAAGTGTGTGTGTGTATATATGTCACAAGGCGAGTAGGAGGATTAATTAGATAATATTTTGTAAAGTGTTCTGAACATGAAAGCAATCCAGTAAATGCCCAGTAGTAGTGTATCTCATTTGATAGCATTGAACAACTCCAGCTGCAGCACTGGAGACTTCGCTCCTAAAATACCATGTCTCCTTTCTTTATGCTGGGCTGCAGGGCTCTCAGAATAGATGTTAAAACTTGTTAACCTTGGACCATTAGGGATCTGAGAAGTTATCAATTTTTCCTAACTGAAAGACCTAAAACGCATTGTAACCGTGCGCTGTGCTATACTGTCACAATTAAGCAAGACCTGCAAGCCCATCTTCTGTTTTGCCTGGGAAAATGTATTATTCTGTGGACAGAATGGTTAAAAAGAGTGCCTTCTTCCTGAAAACCTAGTAGAATCAATACAATAAAGTTTTGGATAAAACCCGAAATGAAAAATGTAGGCTTAGTGTCTAATTATGGATCCCACTCAAAGAGGCAACTTCATCTGGAACACTAACTAACAAATTGCTGAAGATTCTCAGATGTGGACAAATGCAGCTTGGCGGCTTTTAGTCTCTGACACTAGAAACTGTTAATTTCCAAAAGTAGAAAGTAATGTGGCTTTATTCTTGAAATATTACAGATTATCTTTGTTTTAAGAATGGTAGTTTATTTTCAGAGGCTAAAGGTGCATTATTTTCTCTCCCTCCAATTCTATATCTCAGGGAATGTATATTAATGTGCAAACATACTTATTTTCTTCTTCCCTGTTCTTGAATCATACATGCTCAATTTTTCCTGGATAAAGTGAGGCTTAAGCTTCCACCTTTCTTTCTTCCTTTACAGAAAGAAGACTACCCCAAAGTACCCATGTCCTGGGTAAGAAGTCTAAGCAAGACAGAGGTCCCTCAAACATCTTTTAAGCCACACAGTTTTCTGCTGTGGAGTTGTCCTTTGGACTTTAATGTGGACCTTTCTCATGATCAGTCTTTTACCTGGGCAAACCTTTCAGGTTCCTGGGAAGTGACTTTCGTCTGTGTTTACATGTGCAGCAGAAAAATTTCTTCCTTTTCTGTTTCCATGAACGTTACCTATTTTTAAGTTTCATCAACCAGTGCTTCTAATCTTTCTTCCCACTGAGGGATATTAAAAGCTTGCTGTGACTTACGCAAATCTTGGTTTAACTTCAAAGTGTCTCATTCAGAACTGTTTGCCAAGGGAAGGCAAACCCAAGGCATGAGGGAAGAACTCGAGTCTTTTTGCTGGGGGAAGGAGGGTTAAAAGAGCTTTGGGCTGTCATCTTAATGGGCAAGGTAAAAAAGTCTTTATTTACTTCAAACATACAGAAATGGCCTGTTCTAAAAGCAAAGGTAGTTTGATTTAACCTTTCTATGAATTATTGGCTATAGAAATTCATGTAGTTATACTTTAGTTGTACTGAGCAGATCCTGAATTTTTTTTAGTGTAAAGCAAAAGAACTGAAAGGAAGAGATCAATGATCATAACCAGACAAAATATATTGGCATTTCAAATTGAGGGCACCCTTTAGGTGCCCCATATTTAAATGATCCCTAAGCATTTGGAATTTTTTGTTGGTATGAATGTTACAAAATTGAAAGATATATGAATGATTCAATGTTTTCTCTCTGGCTGAACTCACAGGAAGAATTCCAGTTTCCCCTACTGAGATTTTTAGATTCTATAAACTAAATTAATCTTTTAAGGACATTCTAGGAGATGTTTCAAAAACTAAATCAGTTTGTATGTGGAAGGTCATTGTCTTGTTTTTCTTGAAACAATCCTTTCATCTCCTGAAAAATGAGAGATGCCTGAAAAAATTAACTGAGGCAAGATGTCCTAGCTTGAGACAAATCTTGGAAAACATTTGGGTGTAAAGTAAATGATTTCAAATGCTATATAATCAGAGCATATAAATAGTGTTTTCCCCAATAAATGTAATTGGTATAAGTCTCTTTGGACTCAAATGTTTTCCAAGATTTGTCTCAAGCTAGGACATCTTGCCTCAGTTAGTTTTTTTTCAGGTATCTCTGAGACCCTGATAGACTGGAACAGTAAGAACTTGACACGAAATCCACTCCCTCCTTCCTTATTGTGTAACCTCCTATCTCAAAACACTGCTAAAACAAACTACAAAATGATGGAATGCATTGCTGCTTCACCTTCATGTGAAGATCACCTCCATTGAGCTACCCATTTTTGTTTGCCCTTGGAGTAATTGCTTAACACATCACTTAATTGCCCAATGACCTTTTTTTTTTTTCTTGGTTTTTTTTTTTTTAATGTGATCATGAAGCTTTAAAATTCCTCTTTTCTTGCAATAGATTTTCAGCCCCACAGGATGAATTCCATTGTGTAACATTGAGTTCCAGTGCGTTCCTGCAGGTCAAGTGGAATTTTAAGTTTCAAGGACTATATTTTGTTCATGGATATGGTAACATGTTAAACAGCACACTTAGAAGTAGCCCTGGGTCCTGAATTAATATTAACGGTGATGATTCTTCCCCAAGAGATTAATCATTGCCATATTAAATATTCTTAGAGCATTAGCTTCAAATAAAATGGATCAAATTAAACTCTGGTGTAATTCCATTGATTTAAATAGGTTTGTGGCAGGGATGAAATTTCTCCTTTAGATACAAATTGGAAGGCTATATCTTTAATAAAAATGTATTAGTTAAACATAAAATAAGTTAAAAGTGGCAGCCAGTGAATATTACAATGGCAGAAAATTGATGGTCATATTTCTCAAGTGAATTCTTAAGAGTTGAAGTTTGAATTTTTATAGGTATTTTGTATGTATAAATAGTCCTAGTATGTATATATTTTGTTTATTTTTGAGAAATTGATCTCTTACAGTAATGTACGTACACCAGAATAATGGGGATGGATGAAGTTTTGTAATATTCTTTTCATCATACTTTCACATTCTAATCCAAACTGTTTGTCCTTTATACTGTATTATAATAAAGTTTTTCAACAAAAATGTTGCTAATAAAATGGATTGAATTTTAATAGGATGCATAATAAAAAAAGGTACCAGCAGAATATCCTGTAACTGAGGCTGAAGCAATAAGCAAAGCTATCTTTTAGCCTTTCTCTCCAGGTTACTGTTTAAAGCACTATGTAGTTATTGGCTGAGCAGTCTGCTCTCCCTCAGATTCAACCCACCTCTAGACAAATATATGGCGACCCAGTCCCTGCTTTAACTTGTTACCTACACATTAATAAAATCTGATAGGGAGAACCGTTTGCCAGTATTCATAATTTTAGATCCAAATGACTCTTCAGACTTTCTATGAGAACGAGCATTGTAACTTGATGTAAATTGCTTCGAGTAGACAGCAATCTGAGTTAGTCACTTGTTACTATTTCATTTTAGTGAATGCTTTAGGAGAGCTGGGAAATCCCAACATAAATACATGCCTGAAATGTTGTGTTCAGAAAACAACTCCATGGAAATGATTTTAGTAAGCTATGAATATATATTACTGATAGTGAGAACTTTGCTTACAACAAAGAAAACTGTTTTTTAAATATTTTCTTGTGCCATAGTATGAGATGACAAACATAATCTTCCTGACTGAAAGACAAATAAAGGCTATTACTCTGTTAGGTATTGGGCATTCATTTACAGATGCTTCTATGGTACTCTTCACCATTGTCTGAGACCAGTAACTCTCAAATATTCATGGATGAAGCCTGAATTTCACCTGTGAGGTTTAGCATTTTACAGAAGGGAGAGAGAAGGTACAAAGAGGTTGTAACTTGCCCAAGGTCACCAAAGAAATCTGTAGCAGAGGATGGGAAAATAACCCCGACATCTCCTGAATGTGTATAAAACAGACTGTAAACACAATCTACCTTACTAACTCCCTGTTGCTGATCTGTTGTCCCAGTCAAGAGAGGATACCATTTAAAAAAAAAATCCTAAACATTTAATGAAGTACAGCAGTGAAAAAAAAATGTTCAACTTTAGTATTCCTGTTCCCTTAAATCTCTATCTGGGAACATCTGTATTAAAATACTTCAGAATTTCTGATGTATCTATTGCCTGGTTAGTTCCTTGGATTACGGTCCTGATAAAGCACCAGTCATTACCATTCACTATCACTGGGCTATATTATTTCCTTGTGATGCATTTTGATAAAGCACATCTCCATTTAAACAGAACACATTCCATTACTGGTATTTATTTAGGAACATAGGAACTGGTATATTGAATAATCCATATATTCCAGTAATCCGTTTCCAACAGCAGCCAGCACCAGATGCTTCAGAGGAAGCTGCAAGAAGCTTCAAAGTTGGCAATTAGGGAATAACCTTCTCATAAAGGAAACTTCTCCCTAATCCCTTTTGTTAATGGTTGTTTTATGCCCTTAAACATGGTAGTTTTGATGCTTTCTGAACTTGGGGAGAAGTAGTTCTTAATTTGGTCTTATTTCTTGTCATTTTTCTTCCCAATTATGGTGGTTCTAGCTCAAATGCTATGCTGTGTAGCTTACTGTACTCAACATGCAGGACTTTCTGCCATCATAACTTGGCCATGAAAACCAGTATGATTGCATTCTTTTCAAAATTGGTTGCCTATTCTTTTCTTTTATCCATTCTCGGGTGAATAAGGCCTGGCTAGTTTAGCATGTATTCAAATGTAACATTCGGTAGTTCACCCGGTCTATCATGCACAGTAACCGTGAACTAAAGAAATACTTTAAATGTTTTCAATCATTAGTGAAAATTTGTGCAAATTTAAATATTTTACATATATTACATCTAACTACAAAAAGAGAGTTGCAGTACTTTTAATCCACTGCTCTGTGGTTCTTTGTCCATTTTTGGAAAGCAGTACTATAGACAGGAAAATAACATCCCAATATAAAGAACATACATGCTGATGAAGTCATAATAATCACTAATTATAGTGTGAGTGCCTAAACTAATTTCCATAGTAGGTTGTATCTGGGGATATGGTGTCTCCGTTCTTACTGAGTGTAGAAGTAAATTGCTTTCTCTAGCTCTGGATGGTGCTAATCCCTATTTAGCTTCACTGCCCATGTGTGCTGATAACCGTTATCTCGTCTTTCTGTGTGTTGACTTATCTTTTCTTTTTGAAGGATGATTTTGAGTTGAAATCTGAGGAACGTGCTAATGTAATTCAGCAGCTGGAGCAAACCATTGAGGATCTGAGGACCAAAATTGCAGAACTGGAGAAACAGTTCCCAGCAACAGAGGCACAGATTCCTTTAAGAGACCAAGAGAGTCAGAGTGGACACTCAGTTTGTGGGGAACGTGGTAATGTGGATCTTCAAACAAATGAAGAGAGTGTCCTACCAAAAACTGTTTTACAAGTAAAATCAGTACAGACTTCACCAGTAGAAGATTGTTTTACACACTCAAAGCCTTCAGCCAACACACTGCCACAGTCTCCTCCCCACCTGGAAGGAGATAAAATTGAACGGCCATCTCAACAATTGCCAACTCTTGAACTAGATCCCACATATTGTTCTGAAGTATCTTTAATTCTGTCACCAAAATTAATCTCAATGCAGCTGGATGAAAGCCAGTCCACAGAAAGTACATCACAGCCACCTCGTCCAGGACCTGACACGGATCTGTCCTCTTTGTTTGAAGAAGCGACTGTATCGCCAGCTCCCCATCAGTCTCGAAGTACTGAGAGTGTGACTTGCAGTGAATGTTTCCCTTCCGTATCCTCTGAACCCACTTGTAGCATCCCACCCCCACTGCCTGGCACAGAACTATCTATTCCCCTGCCTGGAGCAGGAGGCTCTTCTTTCACATCACGCTTGCCTGGTGCAGGTGTCCCATCCCCACCACCTTTGCCTGGTTCAGGACCTTTCTTGCCTTTGGCTGGCACAGCAATGCCACCCCTGGGCCCCTCGTTGCCTGGCATAATTATGCCACCTCCTCTACCCCCACCTTTGCCTGATGGAGTGATGCCACTGCCTCCCGCTCCCCCATTTCTTCCATGTGCAGGAATCCTACCTCCAGCCCCTCCTCTGCCTGGGGACGGAATACCTCCAGCCCCTCCTCTGCCTGGGGCCGGAATACCTCCAGCCCCTCCTTTGCCTGGGGCCGGAATACCTCCGGCCCCTCCTTTGCCTGGTATGGGAATCCCTCCCCCTCCCCCACCCCCTCCTTTGCCTGGTGCTAGTATCCCATGCCCACCTCCTTTGCTTGGTATGGGAATGCCACCCCCGCCCCCACCTTTGCCTGGTGTAGGTATACTGCCCCATCCCCCACCTCTTCCTGGTATGGGGATGCCACCCCCTCCCCCACCTTTGTCTGGTGTAGATGTAGGAATGCCGCCCCCTCCCCCGCCTTTGCCTGGTGTATGTCTACCACCTCCACCCCCACCTCTTCCTGGTGTAGGAATGCCACCCCCTCCCCCGCCTTTGCCTGGTGTATGTGTACTACCCTCACCTCTTCCTGGTATAGGTGTACCGCCCCCTCCCCCACCTCTTCCTGGTATGGGGATGCCACCCCCTCCCCCACCTTTGCCTGGTGCAGGTGTACCACCTCCTCCCCTGCCTTTAACTGGCATGGGAATGCCACCTCCTGCCCCGCCGCCACCTCCACCTGGGGCAGCTCTTCCACCACCAGCCCAGGGAGGCTTCCTGCCAACTTTTGGCCTTCCACAAGTTTGTGGGGTTCTTCCTCCTCCATTACCAGTCGGTTTATTTGTAATGGGGATGAATCAGGATAAAGGGAGCAGGAAACATGCAATAGAACCTTCTCGACCCATGAAGCCTCTTTATTGGACAAGAATTCAGCTTCATAGTAAAAGGTAAAATATGTATAACGTGAAGATGGAGAATTTGTTTTTGTTCCATGCCTTTTTCAGTAACATGGGGTGAAATTAACTAAGTGCTTTAGTGTCTTGTAAATGGTTCTTTACAACATACACATTTTCAGTATAATTGCAATTTTAATTGTAACTGGCATTTAAATAAAATGCCAATTGCGTTTAGCATTTTGTATGTTAAAATTAACCTTGAACTGCTTATTACCCATGAAAGCTACTTTACAAAGGTAATAGTTCAATACTGTCCTTATGAACTACAGAGAGCATATTAGTAAGAAGTGCTATTTTTTCCCATTTTTATCTAGAACAGGTAAGTGCCGGGGGGGGGGGGGGGGGGGGATGTATATTTTGCTGTTTGAGAAATTTTTTAAATAACCATTTTTTGGATAACTTTGGGCCTGATCCTGTGGACCCTCAGGGTTCTGTGGACCCTCAGCTCTCAATATGGTGATACATGTCAGGCATTTTGTGACTCAAATGTAAGTCGCTTGTCCCTTTTCCCCTTTCCACCAGCACCAAGGTCCTGTCTCAAGCAACTTGCAAACTCAGGTAGTTTATGGTCCTCCAAATGAATCCATGATCTGCGCACACTCACTCCCCATGTCTCCTACCTTATGATGTAAAAGGTCCACTTACCTGTAACCCTCGTTGCTTGATGCTGCTCTGGCTTACATCAGATTTGTCGTTAATGTATTTTTCTATTTTGTGGAATGCTCATTGTTTATGGAAATACTGATTTCATACTCGTAGGGAAATGTAATATTCTCTCTCCCTGCCTACCACTTCCTCCACCTTCATACTTTTTGCCACTTAATAGTGGGTTTATCTTTTCTCAGCCCAAGCTTATTTCCAGGTCTGGTAGTTTTTTTAATATACTGAGCTAGTGATAAACCAAACTGTGTGGCATGTGTGAATATAAAGCAGTTTGAAGCATATTGGGGTGTAGAAAAAGGGAAAACTCAATATATAATTAATAAGGACTTTAGATCCAAAATACAGTCTATTAAACTCCTGCTACTCTTGACAGTAGCAGTCACTTAAAAATACTATTAATATTATTTTTCTTCATTCCACCATTTGTGACTATATTTAGTTTGACATTGCTCTACATAGGTCTTTTGCTTAACTTTAGAGATTCTAATGCTTCGCTTGTGTGGGAAAAAATTGAAGAGCCTTCCATAGATTATCATGAGTTTGAAGAACTGTTTTCCAAAACAGCTGTTAAAGAGAGGAAGAAACCAATTTCAGACACCATCACAAAGACAAAGGCTAAACAAGTGAGTACTCTTCATTTCCCATGCTTTTGGGTTGGTATCTATCTACGCATACCTGGGCTGCAATAGGAAGCTGTGATGTATGTGTTTTTTTTTTTTTTTTTCAAAATGTTATTCTACATGCTGTTTAAACAAACACATATATATAAATAAAAGGAGAGTTTGGGTAATAATTTTAGAAGCTAGCTACATTTACTAACTTCCTCTATAGTCAAATGAAGCTCTGTCCCTGTATGTATTGCTTTTAAAATCTTTGCATGGTCTCTGGAAGTGGCTAGAACAAACTTAAAATAATAGCCAGAAACAAATATGATTAAACTGTACATTATAGCTGTAGTTGTTCCAGAGTACAGTTGACAGCTTTGTTTACTTACACACTTGTGAATTACACATACAAATATAAAAGTTAATGGAACTAACATTTCTGACTTCAAAAAACTCAATGATTTCAAGGTTTAAACTAAGTTATGTTCCTAAAAGCGTAGTTCTTCATTTCTATTAAAATAGTGAGTTTCTTAAGAAAAAAATTCTATTCTAGCAACACAGGTGAAATTTTAAGTATATGTATCTATCTATATATAGCATCTAACATTAATATGTGTGTATGTGTGCACAATATATAGTTCACAATTTGTTCTTAAGTATTTAAAGTGAATATAATGGGTGAAGCTGGTAAGAATTTAGTGACTTATCTGAAAATAAATGCTTGAAAGTTTTTGTCCATCTAGCTTCTTCTACCATAAAAATAAGCATGGTAACTGAGCTTATAGTGTGTGTGTGTGTGTGTGTGTCTGTTTATATAGTACATGCACATGAATGCATAATAAAAATGAAAAAGCAAAATGGAAAAAAATATATTGATCAAAAAAACTTCTTGAAGTGGAAAGGATTGCAGTAAATTGGGAAAAACCAGGATCATTATAAATGTAAAGATTTCTAAGCAGGTTAAACCTTGATACATAAGCTATTGCAGCTTTACATCTACATGAGCATAAAGAGAGTTCTGAATAGTTAGTTGCTCAAAATAAATTACCTTCCAATTAGTCTCTCTTTTGTTGTTACTTGTATGATAATCAGACTGACACAGGAATGACACACAGAAACATGCTCTTATTCAGAATTAGAATGAGCAGTCGAAACACTCATTCAAACTTGTCATTGTCTTGTAAGTATGGTGGTGGTTTCTCTATGGTTGTTATGGTTCTCCTGTGTCCATATACATGGCAATACAGTACAGGATTTTTCCAAACCCAGACTGCCTTTTATAACAGTCCTCTTCAATATCTCCGTGCCATAGATTTGGCAATGTTTAATGATAATCTTTACACAGACATTATTTGACTAGGTATTGTTCCTTTAGTGCTACATCACATTTAAAAAGTTGGTCTGTCATTTGGCCAGCCATTCAAGCATGCAATATCTTCTAATTGTGTGTCAGCATCCAGGGATGGGGAGCAGCAGAACTGACCGTATAATTGGGATTGTTACATTGAGTAGCCTGTGCAAAGTAGCCTTCTCAAATGACACTGTGCAGCCAGCCTATTTCAGTCTGTGATTTGCACACAGTTCTAATGAAGGTAGCCTGAACAATTTATAGTATTAGGGCCTATGTTGGTCTTATCCTGTCCTCAACATAGTTTTACTTTGTACCCCTTGCCAATTATTATGAGTTTTTCCTCAAATAGTCTGTTAGTACTTCATTAGTGCAACTGACTTAAACACTGGTAAGGCACATGGCCAATTATTTCAGATTTTTTCCCCTGAATGACATGGAGGCTATGCACAAACAAAATATCACAGAAGAACAGAAAAATGAAAAAGTGCAGTGGCTGAAATTTTGTTGAAATAAGACCATTTTTGCTGTACTTTTTTAGAAATTTTTATCTGCCTCATTTATATGTGATACCTAGTTTTATAGATGGTTTATAAAGGTTTGTCTTTCAAGGTGCTTTATAAACCATTCCACTTTCATTGCATGTATATACTGACTGGATGACATGTAGGCATTTTTGGCATCTCATGATTCATTGTAGGAACCAAACTAGTAATGTTCATAGTAGTGGCAAATATTTATGAAAAATTCCCTAACAATGCCATATATATACAATGGAAGCTCTGTTTTTCTTTAAATCCTTTAAAGTAACTTCAGAATTCTTATGTTCTGGCATCTTCTTGAAAGTTTGATTGCAGTTTCCTACACAGTATGTTTCTGTGTAATAAAGTGGCTGTGCTGTCCATCTGCACAATTTACATTATAAGAAATATAATTTATATAAGTTTATAAGCTTTTAATGTTCTGTGACTGTATCAGTGTTTTTTTTCCCTTTGCATTTGGCTTTTTTGACTTTTACAGCAGTTCTTTAACAAAAAAGGGAAGAAAAATGTGTCACTTTGTTCACTGTATGGGGTTTGCCTTTCTTTCCTGTGATGGAATGATTGTATTTGTTGCTCAAAGTGAACATGAGTTCACACGAGCTAAGCCTTACAATGATTTTTATCTCCAGCTAGTGAATGAAATAGCAACACTTCTCTAAGAATACGGGCTTGTCTACACAGAACTTTAGTGCATAGTAGCAAGCCAGGTAGTGGATCTACAGCATATCAGCTTGCCACACAGTAATATCTCATGTGGGTGCTGCTGCAGTGCGCTATAAGTTCTGTAGTTCATGCTAGGGAACTTTTATGTGCACTGTAGCAGTGTCCACATGGGACATTGCTGTGTGGCAAGCCAATGCACTGTAGATTCAGACTTTGGCTTGCCATGCACTATTGTCCTATGTGGTCATGTCCACATGTGCGACATAAACAGAATAAATAAATGAAGTGGTGTGAAAAGGGAAATTAAATAATTCAATAGAAAGGTTGTGGGGTTTTTTTGTTTTGTTTTTTAAATGAAAGAAACAAGTAATAGTTATGGGGTTAGTTTAGTCTGCTTATGTCCTCTTTGTTCCACGAAGCAGCACACATTGGTCAGCACAGCACAACTGGTTTCAAACTGCAAATGGAGAATTTTACTTGTTCAGGATAACTCTCTGCTAGCAGAAGGCTGACAGAAACAGGGTAGTCTGCTCCACCCATCCTCAGTCCTCAGCACAAGAGGCAGGGAAGGAGGCAGACTGGGGCCAGGGAAGAATATGGTGGAGCAAGAGTCGAGTATGCCAATCCTCCCTTTACCGGGGTCAGATATTGGAAGATCAGGGCACTGTGACTAGCACCTCTCTTCAGTGCATCTGAGTGCAGCTTGTTCACAGAGGAGAATCCATCCCAGGATTTATATTTTCCTACCATGAAACGTTGTTCTTTTATATCCTGCGTATTGTATGTTGCTGCTATTATCATTTATTTGAATTTCAAAAATGTAACTATAGACATCCATTCTATACCCTGGGTGCCTAATCTCCTAAGATACAACCCGCTAAATAATACAAAAAGTTTCCGTTAATATAAAACCAGCTCAATCTTCAGAGTAGCTGCAGAAAAGGAGGAGAGATGCTAATCTGTGCTGAGTTCCCTTCCCTCAATCCTTTACTTTGGACACTGATTCTTGTCTACATATGTCCAATTTCAGTTGCTGTTGTAAAGGAGAGAGAGCTATATATTGTGTGACTAATGCTCACAGACAATCTCATTACTTTGATTGCAAGATCTTTGAGGCAGGGACAATTTTTGCACTGTTTGTACAGCACCTAACACAATAGAGTCCTGGTCCAGGGCTAGGGCATGCAGGTGCTATGGTATAATTTTAGTGGGCTCTTAGCACTACATTTAATTTTATTTGTTTTGGTTCAGCTTGAAAAGTAACTATAATCTTTACACATGTTTCTCTGGCATTCCAGACTCACCCCCTCATGGAATTGCCTCTATGGATCCCTACACTTGGAGTCTGTCTCCTTCTCCCCACCCCATACCTCAGAGTTGTTGAGAGGAATTCATACTAGGAGAGGAGGCCCTGTACCACTTCTCATGTTCAGCCTGGCATGGAGACAGAGGGTATAAAGAGACACAAGGCTCCTCTTTCCTTGGTTGTTTTTAATTACTGTTGACAATTTGAGTAGTCTCTGAGTAGATGTTGGTTTTGTATTAAAATTTCTATCTTTAAAATAATAAGGAATTCTTTGTCCTGTGTTATGTAGGAATTCAGATGACATAATCATAAAGATTCCTTCTGGTTTTAGAATCTGTGAAACTTCTTAGCTGTGCTTTTAAATTTTACTGGAAAGGTCCTTCTGCCATAAATCCTTTTGTGTGTGTGTTTGTGTGTGTGCGTGGGTGGTTTGTGGACAATTGCTACACCCAGTGGTCTCTCTGGCAGTTGGTAGTACACAACCTGTTCAATACAGGGGTGGTTAGTTAGATCACAGACTGACCTTGAATCCTACTGCAATGCCAAATAAGAACAATTCTGTGTTTGATCAGGCAGAAGTCAAGGGCATCTATCAAAAGCCTTTCTTTTTCATCCAGGGTTAAGCCTTCTGATTTTGAATGCCTGTGTATAACTTTGTTTATCTTCTGCATAGGGACCTTAGCAAGATGATGCAAGGGAAGAGCATGTGTAATCATTATGGCTCCTGCTTGGGTTCACTAGTTCTGGCATTCAAATCTCCTAACTCTGGCGGAAAAATCTCTTCTTTATGCCAGACACATGGATCTTCTCCAAGAAGGAAGGAAGGATTGGTTCATACAGACAAAGTTTCTCTTTATTTAGCCAACAGGCACTCTGATACTATGGCAATCAGCATCATATGGTGGATTCTGGCATCCTAACAACAGAATCCTTGGGTTTGTGGCTTGAAGTTTTGTCAATTTCTGCTGAAGTCCATAGTGAAAGCTCACGTTTCCCAGTTTAGCAGGCAGGATCTGATTCCTCATTCTTGTTGAGTGCCCTCCATCTTAGAACGCCACTTGCCATGCTGGCAATTTTTTTTTTCACCTGCATTTGCTTATAAAGTGATTCTTTAAGGACTTCTTGTAACTGTACCCCTCTAATGCAGCTTGGTAGGCTTACAGATCCTTCAATCATGTGATGTCCATATGACATCTATATTTAAAAGTGGCCTTCTTGGTGATGGTGGCCTCTGTCAGGTGTGTGTGAGTCAACTTCAAGATTTTATGGCTTACCCCCCTTCCAATGTCTTTGTAAAGGCAAGGTAGTTTTTATTATCTTTTCTGAATATCTTGCTGAAAGTCTAATTTTTATCTAAATCTCCAGTTCTCCTCTCCAGACCCCATGACTCTGCTGGGCTTTACTCCACAAACTTATTGTAAGCATGTGGCTATTTCCTGGGTAGACTGGATAGCTTAGGTCTTTCTGGAAGTCCATCTAGTTTGTTGTATTTGGAGAAATGTTCTCCTTTGGATGTTCTGTACAGATGCTACTAAAATGGCCTGCTCTTTATACTCATAGTTGATAACTGAAGGTTTGATTTCAGATATCGGGGGGGGGGGGCATAAAGCCCAATGTACCAGGAATATGGTACTAGACTCACTGTTTGCTCCACATTCTCATTCACCCCTCCATCATAACTCCTGCTCTATCCACAGGCACTCCCTGCACATGCACACACGTTCCCCAGACCAGCTGCCCCACTTCAGCTAGCAGCAAGATGAGATGCCATTATTTGCTAATTAATCATCATATATTTGGAATTAATCTCCAGGAAAGAGGATCTGTGGAGGCAATTAAGTAAGAGTGAAAATTAAATACTTACAAGTAAATGGAGAACTAGAAATACATTGTCTTCATAGATTTTTACTTGCCTTCCCTGCATCTTTGAAGTCTGTGGCTTATGAGCCTTTATTTTCTCAGTTCCTATATGCCTTTCCAAAAAAATCTTTAATGAGCTTGATGTCAAGTTACATGTGCAATTACACATGATGCCGTCACCTGCCCTCCCACAACGCGCACACCGCCACCCATCTTCAGGGGCCAATGTCTCCTGATGATTCTGAGGTCTGCAAAGCACTGACCTGAAGTGAAGATGTGAAGACGCAAGATATTTGGGGCATGAGACTTCATGGTTGTCATAAACATACAGCTAAGGGTAGCATAAAATCCGTCTTTACCCTGTAAAGGGTTAATTCCTCTTTTACCTGTAAAGGGTTAAGAAGCTCAGATAACCTGGGTGGCACCTGACCAAAAGGACCAATAAGGGGAGAAGATACTTTCAAATCTGTGGGGGAAGGTTTTCGGTCTATGTCTCTCGGAGCCAGCCAGGAAACAGAACAGGGAAATTACATCTGCTTAAGCATATCTGAACTAAGCATCTAGTATTGCAGAAATAGTAAGTAATAGGAAATAAATGTGTTAGGTTAACTTTTGTTTTAGCTTGTGAATTTTCCCTGTGCTAAGAGGGAGGTTTATCCCTGTTTTTGTAACTTTAAAGTTTTGCCAAAAGGGGAAATGCTCTTTTTTTTTTTTTTTTTTTTTTTTTTTTTTTTTGTCTTTTGTTATTCTGTAAAGTACTTACCATACTGATTTTACAGAGGTGATTCTTTTACCTTTTATTTAATTAAAATTCTTCTTTTAAGAACCTGATTGATTTTTCATTGTTCTTAAGATCCAAGGGTTTGGGTTGGTGTTCACCTGTACCAATTGGTGAGGATATTATTCTCAAGCCTCCCCAGGAAAGGGGATGTAGGGGTTTGGGGGGATATTTGGGGAAGGTAGGGCTCCAAGTAGCCCTCCCTGAATGTTTGTTTAAATCACTTGGTGATGGCAGCAATACTAAGGCTAGAAAGGAATTTGTGCCTTGGGGAAGTTTTTAACCTAAGCTGGTAAAAATAAGCTTAGGGGGTCTTTCATGCGGGTCCCCACATCTGTACCCCAGAATTCAGAGGAAGGAACCCTGGCAATGGTCCTGAGCAATTCTGCAAGATGCTGCATGTCAACAGGAGTTCAGTGAGCTCAGCATCTTCAAGATTCAGCCACTAGAGCACTCCACTTAATCATAAGTAACTTAATTTTCACTATAGTCCTATAAACGTGTTGTACATTTCAAACAATGATTTTTTTTCATTTGCTGCAGACTTAACAGAATGTATTTGTTGGGATCAAAATACAATATTTCAACATCAGAATTATATAAAAATAAAACAGTCACACTTTGGTTATGAATTGTAGAATCTACAATATATACTCTTTGACAGATATGCAAGGTTGCATTATGTGCAATGTTTTTGTGTTTATAGTGAAGTGAGTCAGTGTTCACCTTCCAGGTTTTTAATATGTCATATTCAATTGCTTCATGGTGTCAGGGTCTTAAATATGTGAAAAACCAAGTGGATTCTTGCTGCTTTTGACACTGAAAAAATCAGGTGGTGTTATTATTGGAACCATGTACATATAGTAACTCGGCATGAAGAGAAGTGAGTACAAAATTATACCTGATGCCTGCCCTGTGAAATGTTACTTTGTTTACATTTTATGGGGTTTGGCAATGCAAACCTCTGTAAACAATAAAAATGATGGCTATTAAGTTCTATGTGGCAGACAAATAGTGGTTAAACAGAGACAGACAGTAGTTGTGGTTAAACATTAGTGGATGTGGCTTTCAATGACTGACAGAATTTGTTTTCCTTCCAATGTCAAGAATTTTCTTATATTGTTATCAATTATGCTTCAAGTAGTCCCTGAACATTTTGAAAGGATTCCCAAAGAACATGCTGCCTGCGCACAGAAGTTAACAAGATTGAACTTAAGAATGTGTTTCAATTTAGAACCAACAATTTGTGTTGCCATTTTAACATGATACAAAAGTATCCCCTTAAGTGTTACTTCTGTTGTATTTATCAGATTAATGTGGTGCTGCTGCCCCTCCAGCTTCCCCCACCTGAAAATGCCATTATAGATAGGTTGATTTGTTGAACTTCTGTCTCTGGAAATATCAAACTGATAGCTAAATCTGCTGCTTATTATGCAGAGGAGGCAACAGAAGCCTGCATTAGAAGTAGCAATTGCTGAAGATGTAAATGTAAAATGTTGATAAACAGACAAGGAGGTGAGGTAATATCTTTTATTGGACCAACTTCTGTTGGTGAAAGAGACAAGCTTAAAAGCTGCACAGCTCTTCCACAATAACACTGCAAACAGCTTATCATTTAGGTTTCATAAAATATTAAACCAATAGAGATTTGAAATGGATAGACTTTAAAAACCTATTCTATGCGCACATCCTCAGTAAATTTGAATGCGAGTTCATTTTTAATACTTTTTAAATTATACCATAGTAAACATTTGGATAATGAAGTTCATCCGTGCTCAGCAGAAGAAGCCATTATTGTGAGAAGGCATAGCCATAATTCCACAAGAGTGTTTTATAGGAAGCACCTTTAAACTGTTTCTGACTTACGTGGATTTTCTGATAGATATTGGCATTTGTAAAGATTCTACAATTAGTGTTTCTGTAGTGTTTTTTATGGTGATCTGTTATACAAAGTAGATGTGTTTTGTACCCTATTGATCTATGGAAAATACCTTTTCATTTTTCCATCTGGATTTTGAAATACATGTTATTTGTGTGTTTATGCAGTACATTGAATAGCAGTGCTAATAATGTTCTTATTTGCAGAAAAATTTTATTTGTGGAAACTGATTTATTTTTCTATGAGGATGCTTATACGTGCTTAGTTGTGGGTTGATTATATCTGCTACATGTAAAACATTGGCTACATTTGGAATAGTTTTGGAAAAAAGCTGTCCAAATAACTTTCATGCAGTGTTGTGGTAGCTGTGGTAGTCCCAGGCTATCTTGTATTGGACCAACATCTGTTGGTGAGAAAGACAAGCTTACACAGAGCTCTTCTTCAGGCCTGGGAAACTAATGCTATATCTACACTTGCACTTTTGTTGGTTAAACTTTTTTCAGTCAGAAGTGTGAGTCCACCCCCGTGAGTGACATAAATTACACTGGTATAAGCGCTAGTGTGCATAGCACTGTGTCAGTGGGACGCAACTTACTCTGCTGCAGCGTTGTAAGTGTAGACATGTCCTAACTGGGAGAGACATGGCTAAATACAAGATGTAACGGATTGTTTAGCATAAAGAGTTAACACATATTTCAAGGGATTATTCCTGGTGAAGTGGCCCATTAACACCTCTCTAGTCATAAGGGGGAAAGGAAGTGTGGGGGAGAAAGCAGCTGGTGGGGAGGGCGGTTAGTGGGTTAAGATTTTTGTAACAAGCCATAAATCCAGTGTGTCTATTCAGTCCATGATTTTTAATATCTAGCAAAGTTATGAATTTAAGCGCCCAGGCTCGTTTTTAAAAAATGTTGTGCAGGTTTCCTTTGAGGATGAGGACTGATAGATCAGATATAGAGTGATTGCTTTGTGAAAAGTGTCCACTCACAGGTGATAGGGTGTTTTTGTCTCGTATAATTTTTTTGTGAGCTCATTCAAGAGCGCAGTGATTGTCCGGTTTCACCCACATAGTTTTCATTGGACATTTAGTGCACTGGATGAGTTTCACACATGTTGTGATAGGCATGTGTAGGACCTATGGATCTTGAAAGGTGTGTTGTGAGGGGGTGCTGATCATTGTAGCAGTGTAGGTATGTCTGCAGGTTTTGCATCTGTTGGTCTGGCAGGGTCTGGTGCCGCTTTGAGTTGATGTTCCCTAGTCTGTGAGGAGCTTGCTTCTGATGATGAGCTTGGAGAGATGGGACATTATTTGAAGGCCAGAAGAGGGAGTTCAGGAAAGATTTCAGGATGGGGTTCCCACTGAGTATGGGTTGTAGTTGTTCAATTATACCCATATGGGTTCTAGTGTGGAATGGTAGGTGACAAGTAGGGATGTGTGGTTGATTGGGGTTTTATTTCTGAATTGAAGCAGGTTTTCTCACAGTATTTGGATTGTCCATTCTATGGACTTTCTCCTCAGAGCATATATCATATTGCCTTGCTGTCGATAGCATATTTCTTAGTGTGTTTGGGGTGGTCACTGGATCTATAAAGGTAGTTGTGGGTTTCTTGTATATAGTTATCAGTAGGGTTTCACTGTTGAAGCTCATTGTGGTGTCCTGGAAGTTGATGCTGGTGTGGGAGTGTTACAGAAAGCGTTTTAAGGAGTGGTGGTGGTGGCTGAAATTGTGGTGGAAATCTATGAGGGAGTTGCCAGAGGATGAAAATATCATCAATATATTTCAGTATACCATCTGGTTTGATGGTTTGGTCCAGAAATTCTTCTTGGTGGCCCATGAAGAGGTGGGAGTATTGGGGAGCCATCCTAGTACCCATAGCTGTTCCCATGATTTGGACAATGCTTATTGTTGAATGTAAAATTGTTATGGGTGAGGATGAAATAGATGAGTTTGGTAATGTATTTGGGATGGGTATCTGAGGGTTCTCCATTGTCTTGTAAATATATGAGGCAGGGAGCTATACCTTCATTGTGAGGGGTGGTCGTATACAGGGAAGTGACGTCCATGGTGGCAAGGATGGTGTTCTGAGGGAGGTTGTAAATGTTCTGGAGTTTGTAGAGGAAGCTGGCCCTTTGTGTGGTGAGTGCTTTGAGGATGGTTTCTGCGAGTCTAGATCAGTGATTACCAACCTGTTGATCGCAATCGACTGGTCAATCCTGGAAACTCTCCCAGTAAATCGCAATCTCTGGCTGCAGCGGTGCAGTGGGGCTGCCTGCTGCGGCCCCACACCGCTCCCGGAAGCGGCCAGCATGTCCCCGCGGTCCTGCGGGGTGGGGAGGGGTCTCCACGTGCTGCTCCTGCCTGAAAGCACCACCCTCGCAGCTCCCATTGGCTGGGAATGGGGAGCTGTGGCCAATGGGAGCTGTGGGGGCAGTGTCTGCAGAGAGGGGCAGTGTGCGGAGCCATGTGCCCCCCCAGGGGCTGCAGGGGCTCATTGGCCCCTTCCAGGTGCAGCGTCGCCATATGGTGCATTACTTGCTGGCAGGGTGGCCCGGCTTGTGATGGGGAGGAGGTGCCGATGTGCCTGAGTGGGACCAGGGCAGGCAGGGAGCCTGCCTTAGCCCCACTGCGCCACCAACCGGGAGCTGCCTGAGGTGAGTGAGTGAGGATGGGGTAGAGTGAGCGACAGAGAGCGGGGGGATAGAGTGAGTGGGGCAGAGCTTTGGGGAAGGGGTGGGGCCTTGGGGAAGGGACAGGGTAGATCCTGGGTTGCCCTTAAATTCAAAAAATGATCTTGGGCAAAAAAAGGTTGGAGAACACTGGTCTAGATATTCCTTCAGTAAGAGTGCTGTGACCAGTATGGTAGGTCTGCTTGGGTTATCTTGTTTGGGTATCTTGGGAAGCAGGAAGAAGGTCCTTGGGGTGGGTTTTTGGGGGATGAGTTTGTAGAATTTCGCTTGGAGTTTTTTGGGGAAGGATTTGATGATAGCCTTTAATTCCTCAGTAAATTGTGGTATGCAGTGTTCTTTGAGTTCTCTATAGTAGGAGGTGTCGGAGAGTTGTCTGTTGTCCTCATTAATGTAGTAGGATGAGGATTCTCAGCTGTTGTAAATCAGTGAAGCTTCACTGAATTTGTCTTCAAAGAAAGCCCCCCATGGGTGGCCAAGCTAGTGTCAGTTATTAAGATTTCCTGGCTCTTTACATTATAAAACCCTGTTTTCATTTGCTTTTAGCATTGCCAGTGGTTCAGACAGACATTCCCCATGCTAGGTGTCAGCCTCAGGCTGAATAATTTTGGATTAATATTGCCATGTTAAAAAAAAAAATAAAACTCTTTCCTTGAGAAACTTTAGTGCCTCTGTGCTTTGGAGCAGAGACTTTGAAATTTGGCAGAGTGTCACCTTGCTGTCAAGGATGTCCCATTTGTAGCCTGTCCCTATGAAATTTTCCATACATTTGGCCAAGTTATGAGCCACTACAAATCTGTTTTCACATGCTCCGTACAACTTTGTATTTTGTAGTTTAAATGTTCCAAAGATTGCATCTGTAGTAAGCATGTTCCATCCCAGGAATATAGATGCTGAACAAGACTTTCCATGAAATTGCTTTTCCTGGCACCACTTTATCTAAATGATTAAATATTAATTGAACCTGACTTTCTCATGTCCCAGGTGAGGGCCATAACCACTGGGGGCTGTAGGGAGTCTGTCTCTCTCTCTCTCTCTCTCTCTCTCAGTAATGTGGCATCAGGCATGGGCACTGAGAGCAGGGAGACTTTCTCTCTTGTCCTCTGACCCCTTCAGCTGGCACCCAAGGAGCGTGGCGGAGGAGGAGGAAACAGCCTGACTGAAAAGCAGAGGGGTGAGAAGCCAGATCCCTGGGATAGCAAGGGGGGCACTGAGACCAGTGGGCATGGGGGTGGAGGAGAGTGGGACTGGGATGTGGAACCAGGGAATGGGATGTGGAACCAAGAAGGGGCAGAAGGGGTCAAGCTTAGGGGGCATAGGGGGAGAAGAGTCTGTGCCCACTAGAACACACTCCCCTCAGAACCTGGACCAGAATTAGAGCTTGGCAGGAAATAGTTATTCCATTCAACAAATATTTCTAAAAGTTTGGGGGGGGAATTCTTGTTCCGTATTGGATAAAAATGAGACCTTTTGAAGCTTTTTTGACGCTGCTTGGAATCTCTACCACTCTAAGTGCTGAAGTCCCACTCCTGATACGCTCCTTCCTACCCCACCCCACCCCATATGCTACTGCTTGCCAAGGAGTCCTCAAAGCACAGTCTTTTGTGGTCTTCTCATTGCCTTCTTCCGGGAGAATCCTCCCTCCCTAGGCACATGGGCTGTTAAAGAGGATTTATGCTGCTCTGGCCCTTTTATGCAGTTTAAAGGGTCAGAGTGGGGGCATAGGCATGCACAGCACATTTCATTAGGGTGTGCACCCAGGGAATTTTTTTTTTTTAAAGGCAAACATCATAAAGGTTGGGGTGTGGGAGGGGGTGCGGTGTGCAGGAAGGGACCCAGGGAAGGGATTGGGGCAGAGGAGGAGTGCGGGGTGCATGAGGGGGCTCTTGGAAGGGGGTTGGGGTGCAGGGTGCAGCAGGGGGCTCAGGGCAGGGGGTTGGGGTGCAGGAGGGGTGCGGAGTGCAGGAGGGGGCTCAGGGCAGGGGGTTGGGGGGCGGGGGTTTGGGGGCAGGAGGGGGCTCAGGGCAGAGGGTTGGAGGGGCGGGGGGCAAGGAGTTGGGGTGCAGGAGGGTACGCTGTTTGCAGGCGGGCCCCGGGCTGGGGATCTGGGCTCCCCCATCCCGGCGGGCAGGCTTGGGGTCCGGGATGGGCACTTGGGGCCAGGCCGGGCAGAGGCAGCCGGGCGGATCGCAGCGGGGCCGGGGTGGATCACAGCGGGGCCGGGCTGCTCCCGGAGCTGTGGGGGTGAGGTTCTCACCCCGATTTTTACTGCTGCAATAGCTGAGGAGGACATTAGGAGCTTCAGTGATGGTAATAAGTGATTTTTTTCCAGAAAAATAATAGAGTTTAAACTTTTTAGTTCAGTGATACTTAGAGTAGGTCAAATTATAAAATGGCTACAATTTCTTCCCACACACAACACTCATTTCCCTATCAAATGGTTTAAAATTTTGTCACCCCAAAACGTGAAGGTTTAGTGCAATGGTATTTGATGGTTTCATACAATCACAGTTAAATGTATGACATTTATATAAAACTTGCTCATTTTATGTCAAATCATGATTTTTATATCTGAGCGCCATATGATCTCTGATTTAATTAAATTTTGTTCTTCACACTCCAAAATCCTGTGAAATTAGAAAAGTGATTTTGCTTAGTATGAATAGAACAGAATCAAATGTAGATTTTTCTTTATAGCTATTTTAGCTCTCAAGTGCTGAGTTCAGTAAAACATAAAGGAGTTTTAATAACCAAACTGAGCAGTGATAACTGGAAAGACACATAGGGAGTGAATAAGTTGAGTAAAAGGCACAATCTTTATAGACTCTCTTCTGTCACCACATACCTTGTACTTAAAGGAAAGGCCCTAAAGCTTTTTCTCTCTGTCAGGTGAGACATTTCCTGTTTTTAAATGGATCTAAGATCTCTTATTTGAGATCATAGCAGTTTCTCTCCTTTGCTTTTCCACTTTCCTTTGTCAATCTCCCTGAAGTTCAGAGATAATTTGTAATAAACTAACTTCAGAATGAGCATAATTTTTAACAAATTGAGGCATGCAATGGTGCATTCAAAATGAATGAGCAAATGTATGCCTAATTTGTGTATACAGTGACTAAGATTGTTTGTACCAGTTAGGTAACCACACGTGCAGATGGCCTGGTAAGTGCATTGCATGAGAAGTTTGAAAATTGTGGGTTTTATACCAAATTTTTACAAAGTGTAAGTTTGATGAAAGACTATGTTGTGCCTTATGAAAGTCAATGGGATTATGCTCGTAACTCACTTAGAAACTTTTAAAATCCCCCTATAGTTTCCTAAATAGGGACTGGAGAGCCTAACCCGAGTCACCCCTTTTTGAAAATCATAGCTGTGGTCCTCAAGAAATAATGAGGGGAAAAAAGCCAGTTGTTGTGGATAACGATGAGCTAAACTGGCAGAGATGCTCAGGTCTGGCGGTTTGTGGGGGAGCCCTGTGTTTTGTTTTAAAACCAGGGAGTTGAAACGTTTCTATGTATTTCCCTCTGCAGTTTTAAAATTTGAATCCATGATTGCTTCTAATTAGAGGAACATTTTAGTCTATTGTTCTGTCTCCTGTTGAAGAACATGATGCTTATTTTACTTATTACTGTGTATCTGAATCTAAACAATCTGAGTAATTTTTCATCTAATGTCATAACAGAGAGTCATTAACTAGAGCAGCAATCTATTATTGGAGGATTACCTCTATAATAACACGAGTGGTATTTGTTTCAACCAACAACATATAAATCTATGCTATTTTAATGGTAAAACTGTGTGAAAGAATATGAACAATTTCTTATACATAGGGTTGAAAGCTTATGACTTATGAAAGCTGAATAGTGAGGAAGGTGGGAAAGAATGAAAGATAAGCTAAAGAGTTAGCCCGGACCTAATTTTCAAACAAAAGTTGCAGCATTATGAAGTAGGCATATAAGGCTGGCTAGCAGTTTGCATTAAAGGTATTGTGCTAATTTATACAATGTGACAACAACTGGTGGATGGCATCTTTATAGAGGTGTATGGTGAGGAGAGTTTTGAAATTTCTAGTTTGTATTGATGTAAAGGAGAATCTTGAATTGGCGAATGGAGCAGAGCTGATTGGATAGGAGGTCCCAGTCAAGAAACATACATATATATATATATAAGGGGGAGAATGGAGTTCAAAGCCAGAGCCTAGCCAGAACCAACCTTAGACTTCAGTCTGGTCAGCATTCCTGAAGGTACTAGTGGCCCCCATGTGACGTGGGCCCCCTGTGATATGGGTGGCTTTGTTAAACACTTTGCCATGAAGATATGTATTAAACACTTGGGGCCGCGCACACTACTTTTTAAGACTAGTAGAAAATGTTGGGGATCTTGCTATATCACAGCATTGCCACTCATATGCTACAGCTCCTTTTCCCTTTACCTTAACACCGTCAATACAAACTAGAGATTGGTTCTGAATATTTCCCAGGAAACCTGGTGATGGTGACAATAAAATGTCATCCTCAAGTCTGTGGGGAGGGTATAAAAAAGTGAAAGAAGACATGGAGGCTTCAATACACTGTTGTAGCCGTTCTTTATGATTGGAATAGACTGGAGTCTATCTAAGAGAAGTTGGCATCTGACTCATCACAAATTTCTTCAACTTGTTCCAAATGCCCCTTCTCCTGACCCAGATTCATTGCCACCAAAAGTATGTAAGTAACTAACCCATTTGACCAGTGCAGTAAAACAGCCCCAAAATAACAGCTGTTGATTACATACAGTTCAGTCAACTCACTTAGCCAGTGCATCTTCAGAGTCAATGAGCATGGTCATTGGCTGTTAGTCTTTAGCCAGCTCCAGTGCATTTCATTGAATGCTGGAGCTGTGACACTACTCCTTGCTTCCACTCCTTAACAGCAAAGGAATTGTCCTGATTGGCTGCTGTTGGATATAGAACTGGCTTCCTATGCTAAAAATGTTGCAGCAAGAATGTGAAGCTACCAGCACCGATGTCCTTCCTGATCAGTATTTTACTCCAGCCTTACTTTTTGGATTGCCTTAACCCCTTTCTATTGTAAAGAAGCCACTGGATGTCCTCAGTCCCTAAATGTGATGATAAATCTTGAGTCTTTATAGGAAACATGTACAATTCCATTTGGTATTATTTGTAGGGACCTATACACTTCCACCAGAAATTTGTTACCCTTAGACTGTTAATAATAAAGTATGTCTACACTGTAATTAGAAACTTGCGGCTGGCCTGTGCCAGCTGGCTTGGGCTCATGGGGCTCTTGCTAAGGGGCTGTTTAAGTGTGATGTAGATGTTCAGGCCTGGGTTGGAGCCTCATGACCCAAGTCACCAGCCACAGGTCTAATTGCAGTGTAGACCCTAAAAGGCTTTAGTTCCTGCCCAGTGAAGGGGATACAGGCTGATTAGTGCTTTATTGCTTTGATCCGGTCTTTCAAGTTCTTGTTTGGAAACTTAAGGTTTTTGCATATTCCGTACAAATCTTATAATAGATTCTAGGTTTTGTACAGTTGAGTTGCATGTGTGTGATTTATTTTTTGTTTAAGAATTAATTAGTAGTTTTCCTTACCAACAAGAACCATGGGACACTTTTGGTTAATATTAACAGTTAAAATATGAACCAGAAAGTGAGAATTCTTGCAAAACTCTCCTGCATTATCTGTCAGGAACTCGCAGCCCCACCGCCCAGAGCACTGGTGGCATGGCAAGCTGAGGCTGTGGGGGAGGGAGGACAGCAGGGGAGGGGCTAGGGGCTAGCTTCCCCGTCCGGGAGCTCAAGGGCGAGGCAGGACGGTCCGGCCCGCGGGCCATAGTTTGCCCACCTCTGCTGTAGCCAGTAGGCCTAGACTGCTCAGCAAATGATTTTATTTTAAATTGTGGGAATTGCTTTAGGCACATATGCTAATATTCATGTTTTGTTAATTAGTATTGTATCATTACAGCCACTGTATTGGAGGAAACATTGAAAGAAAAAGGAAACAGGAAACTTCGGTATTCATGCAATTTTCTGTGGATTGAATTAAAACTAAAGTTAAGATGCATATAAAAATCAAAATGAAATAACCTACTTTTTAAATGTAACTAGCTAAAAAGTGGCAATTACTATGTCACAACCTTCTTTTCAATCACTTTTCTGTACACTTTGTTCGCAGGCCCAGAAATGATAGATCTTACTCTTCACTTCAATATTTCTTTGGATACACTTCTTATAACTCAGAATTCTGGTCCCAGAGGTCCAATATATTCCTAGTTCACATCATATACGTAGGCAATGTCTTTCCCTATTTGGTTACAGTGAAAAGTTATGATACTTAATAAACAGTAATTGTTCTCTCTTCCATTAGTTCACTCTATAACAAGTTCCGGAGCTTTGACCTAACTAGTTTACTTTCAATTGCTTTATCCTTTTGTTTTTTTGAGACTATTTCTCCCTAAAGTATTTCCACTTCCATTTTCATTAGTTCAGTTTCCTGTTTGGGGCAATTATCTTGCCTTCTGCAGATTCTGGTTCAAACGAAACACAAGAAGGACCTCTTTCCTCTGTAGCTGACCACAGCAAGCTTAGTCTGTCACAATTATACTCCTGTGGGATGCTCTACTCTTGGGATTCAAAGCAGTGGAAAATATTTCAGTTCCACCCCATCTCCAGAGTTCAGTTCATTTCTATTAATATGTATAATTTTTAAAGTGAAACTTCTAAAGATTTATTAGTTGACATAGGAGGGGATTTCCTGCTCCTGGAAGAAAGAGTGCTGTAGTCTATAGCAAAATGCTTCATGGTTTTTCCAGTACTGCACAGTCTTTGGAGACGTATAAGTGACAACAGTATAATAATGCTTTTTCTCTGTGTAATTGCTTACTTCCCTCATGATGCCAAGATTTCTATTAGTGGCAATATAATGGCTGGAAAGATTGAAGCCACAGCCTGATGACAAAGAGTTGTTTTATTTTGTAGACAGACATAGATGGTCTTAAATATGTTGTTAGTTACAATTAATAGCTTCTCTCCACTGCAAGAAACCCCTTACAGATTGTTTCTCTGCCTAGATTTGTCTTAAGAGGTTGAGGTTTACCTGATATTTAGACATTCTAGTTTGAAAGAGAGAGAGTACTATGAGCTCCTTCGATGAAAGATCCAGATTAATCTAATTGTTTTTCTTACTTATGAGTCCAAGTGCTATCCTTTAATTCTGAAATCTGCATTTGACATCCATGTTCAGTAGCTTTTTCAGTCCATTTGATTTTTATGTTTTGAGATTCCTTAATGATTTTTTTGTCAAATTGTATCTTGAGTTTAGGGTTGTTTTTTTTGTATAAATTCATAAGCAAAAGTTAACATATTTGGTTTCTGGCTTGCTACTTTTTCAGTTTATCAGCAAGATACAGTATTTTCATTTCACTGGCTAATTAGAAGAAGGGAGGTGTAGAGAAAGCAAGACAAAATATAAGCTGACACAGTGAAGACTTTAACTTTTATGAGACAATGTAAGAAGCTAGGCTGGAAAAGCCTGACTCTGGGAGTTCCTCTAGCTTCCTTATTCTAGCCAGACTATCCACTACATTCTAAGTCATGCTCTTGTATTTCCCATTAGCCTCTCTTTATACATCAAACTAAAAACCTATATTCACTTGTATGAAATCCTGAAGGAATCAGACTTAGTAGTGGTCTGATGGAAAACACCTTGTGTACCTTTATACTTGCCTAGATATAAACCAACTTTTCACTAGATTAATTCAGTCATCATCAGCTGCACTCTTTCAAATGTTGGGAGAAATCTTTTCCCAAGAGAGAATGGATGATTTGGCCATTTGGGCAGCATCCTCCAGCTAATAAAACCTAAATAGTGACTTCAAAATGTCCATAATTCTTTTTTTTTAATTGTTCAACATTAAATGTGGTTTTGTTCTTTTTCTGTGTATTAAACATTATTTACTGCTCAGCAATGCTGACTAGAATAGTTTGATTTTTTTTAACCACCTGTCATTTATCAATTAGCTGTTCTTATTTTAATGTTTTATAACTTTGATCTGCCAGTCTGTTTCTCCTCAAAAACTAGGAACATAATTGCAACTACAGTTTTTGTCTTGAAACCTTTCTATGACAATGAATTAAGATTTATTTATTTTCTATGAATGCTCCAATTTAATTAAAAATATAAACACCATCAACTGTTTTTGATAGTTGTTAAAGAGTCTGTCGCTTCTGGAAATTGGACTTTTACTGGCTTTAATTACATTTGGCTTTTCAAGAACACTTGAAACTTAATGGCCTGTAGAGAGGAAAAGTCTGTCTTGTGTCCCTTATATGGCCTGTGAGAAAGAAGTAGTCTCAATCAAAAAGTAATTGGCATATACTTCTCAGACTATGAAGCAAATTGCTTTACACAGAAAACTCTTTTATCTAGGACCACATCATTTGCCTGATAAGGAATCTCTCCTGGAGCTACTCTTTGTGTGTTTTGTAATACTGGAATGAGAAGCAAGAAAGAGGCCACTATGCTTAAAGCTATCTGGAAGCTAGTCTGTAAATTAATTGTTGCTTTTGTGTTTACAGAGCCAACACATGGTATGTACGGATATGTATGCAGCTAATTTTAACTCCAGAACCTCAAAACTGCTTGTTTGAGTAGCTGGCTGTAGCTTTCATAACATACTTTGAGACCTTTTGTGTTCCCTAAAAGTGATCAAAAAACATCTCAATATGTACATGGTTATTTTGCTTTTTAAATATCATTCATATTGGCCACTACTGCATCAAACATTCAAATAAAATATGACATTCTCACAGTTTTAGCTTACATTGAAGCTGGAAATCATTGTGTGGTTTTGGAAACCAAATACATTCCAAAACACAGTTGGAAACTTTTTATATGACAGCCTGTTTTATAAGACAGTAACATCAGTGTGAAGATGGAATGCATATCCTAATGGAGGGTGAAATTGTAGCTTCATTGAAATCAATGGCAGTTTTTACATTGAATTCAACAGGACGAGGATTTCACCCAGATTATCTGGCTGTCTACACTTGTCATGGCTTACACAGAAAAAGTACATTTTGCATAGCATGAATAAAAGCACATTACTAACTGTTTTATCCAATTAAACAAGTACAGTACAAGGTACCTTGCATTTCTTGGATTCGTAACTAGCAATGCAAAATATTTTGTAAATCCTGGCTGCTGAGTGCAAGTTAATAAATGTTTCTTTTCTTGGCCAGGTTGTCAAGTTATTAAGCAACAAAAGATCTCAGGCAGTTGGAATACTAATGTCCAGTCTTCATTTAGATATGAAAGACATCCAGCACGGTAAGTACAATAAACTTTTATTAAGTAAGGGGTTTCAATAAAAATATTTTTTTTCTAAAAGCCAGAAGGTACTTGATGCCAGTGTGTATCTACCCGTTTGACTAGTGTTACATAATTGCCATGCATTATATACAGGGTTGCCCAGTTAATGTGGCTGTTCATGCAAAGCCTTGCAATTTACGTTCTTTCACTTGGGTTCTGTCAGATATATGAAATCTAGTGTCTTTGGCTCCAGCCTATATGAAGAGATGTATTGTTGATTCCAACTCTGTTAGCATCATTGGAAACCTAGACACCTTGAAACATTGTGACTTCCATTTTAATTATTTGCTGTGTAAAATTGCGCCTATGTTTAGTATTAGAATATCACATATAGACTTCTTAGTTGCTTTATCTTCAAGAATGTTATAAAGAGCAATATTTTGGTGAGATTGTAATATTTGTCACATTTATACTAGGATGGCAGAAAAGAGGAGTTATATTTATATTCAGTGTGTCCTTTATGCTTCCCAGGGCCTTTGAATAGATTTAAAGCAGACTGAACTGTCCTGTGAACTGCTAGCCTACCTATTAAATAAATATGGTTTCAAGTATAGTGCAGACTTAATAAATCATGAAAACATTTTTCTAGCTTTCTAGCCTACATCTTTACAGACATGAATTCCATTTGCTGTGCTTAGATTATTTTGTGGAATAATTCATATTTAGAACAAATTTTACTGTGTTCTGTCAGCTAGTGAGTAACTTTTAATCACAATTTAAGTTTTTATTAAATTGTTTTTATGGTTACTAGACTTCCTCAAGCTGAAACGTTTAGGATGGTAGTCATAGAACAAGGCGCCAGTACTGGCGCCAAGAAATACTTGGTATTTCTAAAGCTGGCAGATGTAGCTCAGTTAAGTCATTGAGTGAAATCTGAAAACAATGATATGGTCCTTTCCTTCAGTCAAATATTCAACTTGGTTTGAGTTAATAATGAGAACCTTATGAACAAAGGAGTCCGCCTAACATCTGTGTCTGTGGTAAAGCCAACACGAGTTCATTGAAAATTTGCTTGCTTAACATGCAATACTAACAATAACATGGCATGAATGTCTGTAGTTGAAGGGGTCAAACAATATTATGCTTAACCTTTATCCTATTAGAATGTTAAGTATATAGGATAATCTGTCGTACAAGTTACACACTATTTTGTATATCCCCCTTCAATAGCTGTTAGTTTAAAACAAAAAATCTTTGCTAAAGCACAGTTCACTATTGTCCTTATTTACTTGTTGTTTGAAATATGACTGAAATTGTGAAATAGAGGCAACATTTTTCTATTAGGGAAGCTTTTGGAAAATAATGTAAAGAACCTGTCGCTTGGTGGTTAACGCAGTTTTGGAGGCAGGAAAGGAGCACCGACTGGGTCGAGCAAGGCGGATGTGCTGCAACATCAAGCATGCCTCTCATTAATCCAAACCAGCCTTCTCCCTATTTCCATTTGACTTGCACTCGGGCATTTCCCCAGGACAGACAGATATCTGCCCTCTTCCTTTCCAGACATCCCATGCGCACTTTCCAGTGTGGGCAGATGCACCCCCTCAGACTCGCTCAGTTTGCTGATCTTGGATTTTGATGTTGGGTAGTCAGGGTGTGGGTGCTTAGTACTAATGCTACTGGGGACACTTCCCTTCCTCCTCCTTTGACCCAGGACCAGCTGTCTCAACACTGGGCCTACAAGCAGCTTCCCCTGCTGCCAGCCATTGGAGAACATGGAAGCAGAAGCCAACTGTCTGTAAATGTCCTATGTTTTGGCCTGGATTTCACTCTCCTGAGAACTGCAGGCCAATCTGCCAGTTATATGACAATGGTAAAGAACAACATCATGCAGTGTTGCCAGCTTTTGCAATTATATTGAGAGTCTTGTGATACTTAGTGTTTTTCTTAAAGCCTCAGCTTCTGGAGTCAAATGATTGAGAAAATCTGAGTTTCCATTTTTTTTTAAATGAGGTTACCGCCCACATGATTACAATGAAAATCTTGCAGACGTGAATAGAGTGAACCCTAAAGTTTCAGAAGCCAGAAAGCAAATGATACATTTTGGGTGCTTGTTATTTATTTAAACTTCACTATTGTTTGGGGCCTGATTTTTGGACGTTTGGGGTTGGCAACACTGAAGAGCCAATTTCTTCTAACTCTGAACAAGGAAGTTCATCATAGGTCGGCTGAGTGCTCGAGGCACCTCTGCAGGCTCCAAATTTCTGCTGATCTCACCTGGACCCTAACTGGGAGACTGAATCTCCTGGGGAAACAAGGAGACTGAAACAGGAGGTGAGGATAAAACCCTTCTAGTCTCTATGGTCTCAGTGAGGTTGTTCCAGTTACAGCTGATACACCCTAGCTGAGACTATGAGGTGAAATTCTGGCCCTGTTGTTTGTTCAATGGCAAAACTCCTCTTGGCTTCAATGGGCCAGAATTTAACCCTAGGAGTAGTGTTGCACTCCCACTTCTTTCTCGTCAGACCTCACAGCATAGAGTCTGTGGGATGAGTGGAGGTTCCCTGTGCAGCTTGGGGATTTTGGACTGTGAGGGAAGGGGGAAGGCCATAGAGCGAGCACTGGATGCAGCCTCTATGATCCCCCACCTCTCAGAGAGGATCAAAGGAGACTGAAACAGCCCTGGACATAGTCTGTCTCCCTCGCCCCCCAAAGGAACTAGGATTCTCAGTGCTGCCCCCTTGCTGTGGCTCCTGCAGACTCTGACATTGTTAATGGTGGTAACGTGGCATTTTCCATAGCTTGGCTGAGGCAGCACATTTCCCTCTCCCCACCCCTCACCTCAATGTCTGGGTTTCTCCCTCCTCCTCCTAGTGACTGCCAAAATTTGTGATCTTAGACCCCCCCCCCCCCCCCCAAATAATCAGATTGTCAGTGAATACTAATTTTTAAATCATAGCCCCAAGAGCCTAGCTTCACTTTCTATTTATGCCTCGTTTAACTTGGACTTGAAGGCATGTAAATATCTAGTAGTAATATATTTTTACCAGCTTTTATAACCTGACTATTACAGTAACAGAGAAACTGATGAGGGAGCAGGAGCAGAGAATTTAAATAACCTTTCAATGAAAAATTGATAAAATATGCAAATGGGCTATTTGCAGTATTTGCATAAATTCCAAATTTCTAGACCTTCATTCATAAGTTATGTTGTTAGAATAAGGAAACCAGTAATATCTTTAATTCTACACTTATGGTCTACTTTACTCCACTTTGCAGTCCGTTCTGCTTGACTTTGTGCTACAAATTTAAAGAAACAGTACACATAGCCTTACAGCCCTGAGTGCAATACCGGAATGCTTATTTCTGAATTTCCTGGATAGTCAGAACAAAATAATTGTCCCCACTAACAGTCTGTTGTATTAAGCATTTCTTTATCTTGGTTCATTGGGTTATATCATACTCTGTACACAGATATTCCTTGCATTAAGTGTAAGGCATATCTGTTGAATGTGGAGGAAATGTTAATTACTTGCAAAGGCAATTTGTAAAGATTTTAAAAGTGAGCACTGTATTCCTCAGCAAGAGAGGGAACCTTTCAGTGAGACACTGTATCAGGATTCCTTCTTTTGAAAACAAAACTCAAATGATTGTAGGAATTTAGGTGAAAACTGGGATAAGCATGAATTCAGATGGTTAATTTGGGATTGCAAGTTACAGGTACATTATTTTAGCTCATTTTTAATAATTTTAAAATAATTTGAATCTCCAGGCAAACTTTATACTTAACAATTTAATAGCTTTTGAAAATTGCATAATATTGGTAAAATATTTTCTTAAAACAAATCTTAATTCTATATGACAGATTATGTTGAAATTTTGAAATAGTAATCATTTATGCTGTTTCTCCAACTATTGGTCTCTTTAATAGTTGGAGTCTGCTACTGTTTTCTGAGTTTGTGATTAGGTGACATTTCATGCAAGCTTGCAGCAGCAGTACAATGTATACTGAGTTGTCTCCTTTGGTCAGGGGAACATAAGTGGCAGCTAATGAAATTGAGCGAGTCTGCTTCTTTCTTTGAATTGGATTCAGTAAGATGCTTGCCCAAATTCTGGTTGCTGTTTAGATATTTTTACAGTATGGAAGGAATCCTTTTAATGAGCAGAACATATTTTTATTGAACCCTAATAGATCTTTCTAGTAGTGCTTTAAAGTTGGGTTTTTTTTATAGATTTTAATTGCTAACAGATCTTCCAACTGTCTATCATGTGTTGGCTAGTATTTTAAGAAATGTTATTCTCTTTAATCCCAATGCCATTTTCTATATTGTTAGATGCTGCAGTACAAACAGTAGTTCTTTTCTCATGGTTTCTCTGGTTTCATGCATGCGCTTATTGACACCCAATCATTACAATCATCTATCAATTACCTGAAACACTTTATCCAGTCATTTTGCTTGTTTGGTTGGTTGTTTTTTTTGGGGGGGAGGGTATACCACTAATATCCTCTCTTCATTTTAACCAGTAATCTATTCCCACTGGAATCATGACTGCATTTGACTTCAGGATTCAGCTGTTTGAGAGAGGCCAGTCAAGCACTTCTCATGATTTTATCCTTTATATCTCAGATATTCTTTTTTAGGTATAAAGTGGTGATTTCAAGATCCATTTGGGTTTTTTCCAAAAGATCAGAAATGCAAGCCATGTTTAAACTGGGAGTTTATCACAATTTCAATTAGCAGTTTCGATTCTGAGTGATAAAAATCCTATTTGAAGGACATCATAGTAGTGGCTATGTTGAAAGTAAGATATTAGGGCTGATTAAAAATTTTCCATTGAAATTTTTTTTAACAAAATTTAAGTTTTGACCAAATGAAAACTTTTTCTGTGTTTGCTTTCCTCGAAAAGAAAATAAATACAAAAAAAGCAAAAAAACAAACTTTTTTTTTTTTTGGCTGAAGACCAAACATTTTTTATTTTTGACAAGATTTATTTTTTAGTTTTTAGGTGAAAATAACAATTAAAGAAGTATTTTAATCATGTTTTGTGGTGGTTCAAGTATCAGAACTGGTTCTATGGTAGTAATTGGGCATTGCCAGGCTATTATTAAAGTGTCATCCATTTCTGAAAAGAGATTCCATGTAATAATGGCATTGTGGGTGTTCCATGTCGTGTTCAGTAATTTCCCTATCAGGTTTACTCATTGTACAGGTAAAACAATGTTTCATCCCTGAACTGCTACCCTTTTAAACTTAACTCTAGAAGTAAGGCTGGATTTTTTTCCTTCTCGAACGTTACCACAAGTAATAAAGATTTTACAGAAAGACTTGATAGCTGTGCAAACCCATTGCCTTTAATTTAATTTTTTCACACACATACTTGAAAGGAATATAGTAAACTAAATCAGCTGCTGATGTACATGTATCTCTCAACCTGCAAAGGGCCAAATGTGAGATGCAATGTTTGACAAAGACGAAAAAATACATTCAGCAAACTTAAAAGCTAAGGGATCTATTCCTGTAGTGTACTCAAGTTTCACTAGTCTTTATTTTTCAGTAATAAACGAGAAGGGCTCAAAAGTAGTAAAATGCATATTTGTTATTAAAATCAGCAGAAATAATTAAAGTATTCATCTTCACTATGGTCCTGAATACATTCAGGGAGCAGATCTGTTAAATAAGAAGGTACCATTTTTATAAAGTCAATTTTTCAGCACAGAACCACCTTTTGAGCAAGAATGTGTGTGGAATAGAAGGCATTTTATGGAGAGCCTAGTGGTGGACTTTTCTCCCCATCAAATGGAGACAGCAAAAAGGTATGGATTGTACTTATAAAGCCAGAAAGGTATTACTATGATCATCTAGTCAGACCGCCCATTTAACACAGGCCATAGAACTCCCCTGAATTAATTCCTGTTTAAACTAAAGCCTATGTTTTTAGAAAAATATCCAATATTGATTTAAAAATTTCTATCACATGGAAGAATGATGTGAGACTAGAGAATCCATCACAACCCTTGGTAAGTTGCTCCAATCGTTAATTACCCCCCGCTGTTGAAAATGTGCACCTCATTTGTCCAATTCAACTTCTAGCCATTAGATCTTGTTATAGAAAATGTGGAGGCAAGACAAGGATGGAAGCTGTTTCTTTCTTTGTAAGGAGCAATTTATGTTTCCTCTTGGTTTTTAAGCTTGTATTAATTGATATTCACAAATACAGTAATCATAAAAATAACAGGACTGGGGTGTATAACCCCCCCCCCGCCAAAAAAAACCACAAAAAAAACCCCCTACCCAAGCCACATGTTGCCCCTTCTCCTGCCAAACAAAACCAATACCTGGGTTGGGGAAGCCTGTAGTTAGAATAACAAAATTTGACAATGAATATCATATTTCATATTAATGAATATTACAGTTTCTTCCAAGTCAGAAATGTACAACGTGTTTCTTTCTAAGGGGGAAATGAATCTCTGTTGACTAAACCTGTTGAGCTTATTTAAGTGTGTTTCTTGTAAATGTTGAGAATAGCAGTCTGGAAAAAATATTATAAAAGGCTCTGTGTTTGTCCATTTTACTTGTATGTTGTCTTTTCCATTTCAGTAGTTTCCTGTACTTGTTTCCACCATTCCTCTTGTTGTGACAGGTTCAGGGCTCGTGTATTTTCTAACTGCATATCTAGCTGCAAGCAATATTATATTAGAGAATTGCTGTGAAGATCCTCAAACTCTATCTGGACACCATCCTTTAGGTGTCTTAATGTCTTCTGCTTAGACACATCTATCCCGCTCCTCCCTACCCACCAAGAGTATTTTTTTCTATTGTGAGACGCTGCAGCCCCTCATGAAGAGAAGCTCCTTAGCTATATTTGACCGCTAATACCCCTTTCCTCCCTGACAATGAAAACTTTTAGCATAGCAATACAAATTTATTGTTGAACAGAGATTTAATCTATACTGTGGTGTTATTTAAACTATTTGAACAAAACATTATATTCAAAAGATAAAGCAGCAAGAGTGCAAAATATGTACTTGCACAACTTTTGCTGATTATTTTTCACTATTCCATGCTTTACTTCCCTCTGAAAGGTCTGCCTCTCCAAAGCTCCATTCATGTCCTCACTCCTTCACTTCCACTCTGGTCCTGCTACTTTAAAAGCTCTGCTTCCCATCCTGTTCTTTATTCTTGGAACCACTCTGGCCCAGTAATCATAGAATCATAGAATATCAGGGTTGGAAGGGACCTCAGGAGGTCATCTAGTCCAACCCCCTGCTCAAATTAGGACCAATCCCCAACTAAATCATCCCAGCCAGGGCTTTGTCAAGCCTGACCTTAAAAACCTCTAGGAAAGGAGATTCCACCACCTCCCCAGGTAACCCATTCCAGTGCTTCACCACCCTCCTAGTGAAAAAGTTTTTCCTAATATCCAACCTAAACCTCCCCCACTGCAACTTGAGACCATTACTCCTTGTTCTGTCATCTGGTACCACTGAGAACAGTCTAGATCCATCCTCTTTGGAACCTCCTTTCAGGTAGTTGAAAGCAGCTATCAAATCCCCCCTCATTCTTCTCTTCTGCAGACTAAATAATCCCAGTTCCCTCAGCCTCTCCTCATAAGTCACATGCTCCAGCCCCCTAATCATTTTTTGTTTCCCTCCGCTGGACTCTTTCCAATTTTTCCACATCCTTCTTGTAGTGTGGGGCCCAAAACTGGACACAGTATTCCAGATGAAGCCTCACCAAATGTCGAATAGAGGGGAATGATCACTTCCCTCGATCTGCTGGCAATGCACCTACTTATACAGCCCAAAATGCCGTTAGCCTTCTTGGCAACAAGGGCACACTGTTGACTCATATCCAGCTTCTCGTCCACTGTAACACTTAGGTCCTTTTCTGCAGAACTGCTGCCTAGACATTCGGTCTCTAGTCTGTAGCAATGCATGGGATTCTTCCATTCTAAGTGCAGGACTCTGCACTTGTCCTTGTTGAACCTCATCAGATTTCTTTTGGCCCAATCCTCTAATTTGTCTAGGTCCCTCTGTATCCTATTCCTACCCTCCAGCATATCTACCACTCCTCCCAGTTTAGTGTCAGGGGGGGAAAAAAACAGCTACAGGTCCGAGCAATCAGCCAGGAGCTCCCTCTTCCTCTCCCAGTACCTGCCAGCAACTGCTCTGTCCAAGGCATTACAGGTCCTTCAGCCAGCTAGGAACAACATCCTCACTCCTCTGACTCCCAGTAGCAACTGACTCTGCTCAATTACTGCAGCTCCTTTTATATGGGCATGCTGGTCCTGTATTGGCTGCTTCCCTGCAGCCTCTCTCTCTCTGATTAGATGCATTCCTCACAGGTCCTGCCTTGTCTCTGCTACTCTTATAACTTGCACATGCAAGTTCTGCCTGTTCTCTGGTGTGATCAATGATCAGAGGGGGGTCTAGTGGATATCTGCTAGAAGTAAGGAGGTTGCAATATTGACATCAACAAGAAGAAAACTGGTTATGGGGAGACAGAAAGAGCCACTAGCTCATCCAGCCTCAATAAAAACCCAATCCTGTTTCCTGGACAGTTCAGATTATTTTACAAAGCATCATATTTGCAATAACTTGGTTTCTTAAGTTGTCTAACTCTGGCTTTGTATATGTGCACAACAGAAAACTTTTTGCCCTGTGAATTTGAAAGGTAGATGTTGTGCAGGAAGTGAACTACTTTAATTTAGAAAGTGACAATTTAAAATAAAAGACCGTTAATTTAAATGTAATTGTTTGCAATGCAAATTGACTAGGGGAAAACATAATAAATAACTTCTTACTCAACACTAGCTGACATGGGCTGGAAAATAAATTCTCCTATGGCTATTATTCCCTATAGTGAGAGACTTAACTGGCTCAATGTGTTTAGTTTATCCAAAAGAAGGTTAACAGGTGACTTGATCACAGTCTGAAAGTACAGATATGGGAAAGAGAGATTTTTGATGTTGGATGGCTTTTTAATTTAGCAGAAAAAAGCACAAGAGTCAGTGGTTGGAAGCTTAAGCTAGACAAATTCAATCTAGAACATAAGAACAGCCATATTACTGGGTCAGACCAGTGGTCTGTCTAGACCAGTGTAGCCTGTCTTCTGACAGTAGGGTGACCAGATGTCCCGATTTTATAGGGACAGTCCCGATTTTGGGGTCTTTTTCTTATATAGGCTCCTATTACCTCCCACCCCCGTCCCGATTTTTCACATTTGCTGACTGGTCACCCTATCTGACAGTGGCCAATGCCAGGTGCTTTAGAGGGAATGAACAGAACAGGCAATCATTGAGTGATCCTGTTATCCACTCCCAGCTTCTGGCAGTCAGAGGCTAGGGACACCCAGAGCATGGGATTGCATCCCTGACCATCTTGGCTAATAGCCACTGATAGACCTATCCTCCATGAATCTATCTAATTATTTTTCTAACCTCGTTATAATTTTGGCCTTCACAACATCCCCTGGCAATTAGTTTTACAGGTTGACTGTGAGTTGTGTGAAGAAGCTCTTCCTTATGTTAGTTTTAAACCTGCTGCCTATTAATTTTGTTTGGTGACCCCTGGTTCTTGTATTATGTAAAGGGGCTAATAACACTTCCTTGTTTACTTCCTACATACCATTCATGTGTAACCACTTTGGGGTTTCGAGAGAGCACGGCCCCTTTAAATATTTTTCCTGAGGGGTGGGGGGAGTGCTGATTGTGCTATTGGTGGTAGGGGGAGCAGAGAGAAGGGAAGAGAGCAACAGGGGTGTGTGTCTGGAGTTCCAGAAAGAAGGGCTGCAGTAAGCAGGCCCTCACAGAGTGAAGCAGTCAGGAACCTGCCTGAAGCCTAGGAGGGACAGAGCAGCCAATCAGGGACACCCCAGGACAGAAGCCAGAAGGAGCACTGTGCCAGGGAGGAATCACCCGAGGAGGATAGACCGGAGCTGGACCCAGTATTAGTGCAGCCCAGAGCTGTGAGTACTGGGGCTCGTGATTTTGCATTGGGAATAAGGAGGGAGGCTGTCAGCTAGTTAAGTAGGGAGGTTGTCGCTCTGTGTGGCTTTTCAGAGTGGCAGAAAAGGGCATGAGGGGAGGGGAGGGGTTGTTGGGAGAATTACTGGTGCCGAAGACAACCAGGAGCACCCAAGACTCATCACTGGAGTGGACCGTTGCCCAGGACTCCTGAACTCTGTGTGCAGACACATTACTCGGTGTCTGCCCTTTCATACTGTGGTACCACTAGGCCTGTGGGACCTTGAGTTGAATGCAACCCTGTTTTACTGCTCCCTGTATATTTCCCCCTGTTGATTTTCCCCTTTCATCCCTCTGTAAATAAACATTTCCCTTTCCTATATTCATTGTACTTTTCCAGTATGTTTGTTCCCTCTGGGGGGGTTTGGAACAGGTGCCCCTGGGGTGCAAGGGACTTTCCTTGCTGCATTCCTGCACGCGCCTTCTCTTGGTCAGAGCTGCCTGCAGAGCAGACTCCATCTTGGCCCCGAGGCCACTAAAGTTATACATGATTTTATAGACCTCTATCACAGGAGTCAGCAACCTTTGTCATGTGGCCCATCAGTGTAATCTGCTGGTGGGCTGTGAGACCTTTTGTTTACATTGACTCTCTGCAGTCACGGCCCCCCGCAGCTCCCAGTGGCCACGGGCCATCGTTCCCGACCAATGGGAGCTGCGGGAAGTGGCGGCCAGCACATCCCTGCAGGATGCCTAGTTGCTAAGTTTTGTGAGATCCCTTTAACTGGTCAGTCCGCTTTAGACTTAACTATCTTGAGTAATTTTGTATAGTCTGAAAACTTTTCCACCTCACTGTTTTACCCCTGTGTCCAGATCATTTATGAATATGTTCAGCAGCACTGTTCCCAGAATAGATCCTGTGGGTCGCTACTATTTACCTTTCTCCATTCTGAAAACTGACCATTTATTCCTACCCTTTGTTTCTTATCTTTTAACCAGTTAACAATCCATGAGAAAACCTTCCTTCTTATCCCATGACAGCTTACTTTGTTTAAGAGCCTTTGGTGTGGGACCTTGTTGAAGGTTTTCTGAAAGTCGAAGTACACTGTATCCACTGGATCTTCCTTTTCCACATATTTGTTGACCCCTCAAAGAATTCCAATAGATTAGTGAGGCATGATTTGCCTTTACAAAAGCCATGTTGACTCTTTCCCCCAACAAATCATGTTCATATATGTGTTGGATAATTCTGTTATTTTTCTGTAGTTTCAACCAATTTGCCTGTTACTGAAGTTAGGCTTACCAGCTTGTAATTGACAGTATTGCCTCTGGAGCCTTTTTAAAAAATTCATGTCACATTAATTATCCTTCAGTCATCTGGTACAGAAGCTGATTTAAGTGATAATTACATGCCATACTTAGTTCTGCAATTTCATATTTGAGTTCCTTCAGAACTCTTGGGTGAATAGCATCTGGTCCTGGTGACATATTACTGTTTAATTTATCAATTAGTTCCAAAATCTCCTCTATTGACACCTTGTTCTGGGACAGATCATCAGATTTGTCACCTAAAAAGAATGTTTCAGGTGTGGGAATCTCCCTCACATCCACTGCAGTGAAGAAATAAGTACATTAGGGTAATTAAGAGTTGGAACAACCTACTTAAGGATGTGGAAGATTCTATATAATTTGAAGTCTTTAAATCAAGGATGGATATCTTTCTAAAAGGTATATTATAACTCAGACAAGTTATGGGTTGGATGCAGAAATTATTGTGTAAGTTACTTTAGTCTGTGATTTACAGGAGGTCAGACAAGTTGTTTATAAAGGTCCCTTCTGTCCTTAAAAGCTATTAATCTAGTACTGACCACGGCTAATCACTAGGTGAACCATTGTTCTGAAGTAGTGTGACAATTTCTGTATTCCTTAATAATAGCAGAGTGTTTCACTGTGTTCCATATAGTTACTTTTGTAAATGCCATACACCAGTTTGATAGTGTATAAACATGATAGATGTGTAAAATAAAGAATAAAACACTATTCAAAAAGTATTGTTGCAGAAGGTTCAAGTATTCTCTGTTCATGAACTGAAATCATGGATGATCAGACTGCTATAATTAAATCTATCATGCCTATCTCCAAATACAAGGTACATGGAGAGAAACAGTCCACATTAATGTCAAGTATCAGAGTGGTAGCCATGTTAGTCTGGATCTGTAAAAAGCAACAGAGAGTCCTGAGGTACCTTAAAGACTAACAGATGTATTGGAGCATAAGCTTTCGTGGGTGACGGGACTCTTCGTTGCTTAGTCCACATTAATGTTTTTTAAAAAGTTTGTTAAAACAGGATTATTACTGAAACTGAAGTGAAGCATTGAATGAATGGTCTTTTCTTCCAGAAAAAATTAACTTCTGGAAAATTTAGTTTTTTATTAACTCATGTTTAATCACAAGGCTTGATTTATCTTAATATCGATTCCAAGTTGTCACCGAGAATTGATTCTGAAACATTTCAAATCTTTTTTCCCCATACCAAATGCTATGCCCTTCTTGAGCAAGCTCACTTATTGAATCAGATCCTTTAATAGCTTCACCCTGCTGTGCTCTAGCTTTTGCTGAGTAACCACATAGTTTTATTACTGTAACCCTTGTCTTTTTTCCTCAGTCCCTCCCAACTCATCTGCAACCCTCGTTCTTGCATCATGCCTGTTGGTAGATTGCAAACTCATAAGGGCAGGGACCCTGTCTTCTTATATTTGTTCAAAGAACTTCTTAGTACTTTTGGGTGCTGTAAAATTATAATTGATGATAGTAATAGAATATATGATAGTTGTTTTCCAGAAGGTGAGCACTAAAGACAAACCACATTAGAAGGGAAAGTAATGTGCTAAAATTGCCCGTATGTATCTCTAATACGATATCAAAATTCCTAATACATTTATACAATTAGTGTTTTTGTTTTTAAGGTGTATGGTAAATTTAAAGCAGTTCTAGAATCCCTGACTGACCACTTGTACTAGCAATAATGCTGACACCAACGTCAAGCATGGAGTTGTAATTGACTGTTAGAAGCTTGTAATGAACTGGGCAAGGATTTTTGAGCCTTGGATGAAGGACATAAAGGACATAAAAGCCTATCTCAGGGACATTGTCTAAGTTGGTGAGAGAATGGGTCTGGCCTATTTAACATCCCTAGTTCTTCCCTGAGCCTGGGTTCCTCCAGCCCAGAGTGCTGCTATGGCTCCCTTGAAGTTGAGGAAAGGGGAAATTGTGCTGGAGCAGCAATTTTCCCTTAACCATTTTATTGGGACCACATGGGGTACACTACTTGGATACTTCATATAAGTTTTTCCATTAGTTGCCAGACCCCATCTTAGGACATGCCAGTCTCGATGTCTTTCCTATTCTGGAATTTACACTTAATTTTTTACAAAGCCTAAAAAACTTTTAATATTAAACCACTCAAAATCATTTCATATGTTTGTAATGAATTTGCAATAAATTACATTTTTAAACAATGAGGAAAATTATATAATTTTCTCATAATGCTGCAATCAGCACACAGACTAATCGCTGCCACATTGTATGTTTTGGGTGCGTTAAGGATTTTTTAAGGACACATCAGAGCGTCTAATTTTATAGGGAAGTTTTCTAAGAATTGTGACTTCAGGCGAACTTGTTTCTTCATTGTTTCAGCTGAAAGGCTGTGGTCTTTCTTTTAAGTTCAGTAACATGGAATTTCCAAAGAGAAAAGTGGAGGAAAGTTCTAATCTCCCAAATGGGCATTAATAAACTAGCACTATGGTCTGATTTGTGCACTTCACAGTCATTACAAGATTACTGGTCAGGAAATAAAAGTATAACAGAAAAAAATATTTGCTAATAGCACTGGTAACATGCTGTAGTTAAGAAATTCCTCCTGTTTCCCCACGAGGAACTTTTCCCAATGTCCACACATGTACCAAAGCATTATTGAATCAGACTTGGGCAGTCAATACAGTCACAAAAGTGAAGAAGAGCTAATAAGTATTTCCTCAAATAAGATCTGCCAGTGTCATTAAATCTTCCCTTTTCTTTAAAGTGGACAGAGTTGAGGGAATTAAGGTGTTTGTCACAACAGAGCATATGTGTGTGTTCTCACAATATACTAATAGGCCACTGTACCTCTCCCATTTAGAGATATTTGCTAAAAAAGGAGCAGCTGAATACAACCATTTTAGCTGGGGATTGTGCTATCAGTGCACTGAAGCAGACTCTCTCTATCCCACCCCACCCAGGATAAATACAAGTGTATGTATTTTTAAAGGGTTTATAAAAACATGACAACAATGTGTACTGTCAAAAATTGCTGGCTGGTATTTTTTCTCAGGACATACAAAGTGGTTGGTTGTTGAATAAGGAGACGGATTGTGCGGTGGTTAGAGTGCTAACCAGGACCTGTGGGAGACCCAGGTTCACTTCCCTTCTCTCCAAAGACTTCCTGTGGGGCCCCTGGCAAGACCATTTTTCTCTCTGTGCCTCAACTCTGATCTATCAAATAGAGATAATAGCACTTCACTATCTCAATTTGGGCTGACAGCATAAATACATTGAAAGACTGTGAGGAGCTCAAAGACTGTGATGATGTGTGCCATGTAAGTATCTAAGGTAGGTATATAAAATATTCGTTTAAAAGAGACCTTAATTCAGCATTTAAAAATGGCTGACAAACAGAAGGAAAGTTTAGTCTCCGGTGAGCAGCTGTACTTCAACCACTTGTTATTTCAGAGAACAGTACAACTGGATGTTCAGAAGAATACAACATAAGGAAAGGGTTCCTTTTTCAAGAAGACTTTTTTTTTTTAATGGTAAAAGAGGTTTCCAAAATGAGAGAGGGAAACATACAGTTATTTTGGTTACAATGTCTTAGAATCATGTTGTTCTGCACAGAGAATCACGGAAATGGCTCTGGAGTTCTCATGAGCCAGACATAAAGTGACTCCCATGCTCTGTGTGCCACTCTCACAGCCAGATAAAGTGGGGAAATCAGGCTGATCAGCACTCTGCTAGCTCAGCCTGGTTTTAGGCAGATGATCAAACAGACCTGGTTGTGTTGATTACAAGAGGAGACATAGGACTGAAGACTCCAACTGTACATTTCCAAAAGCTAAAGATGGTGCTGCAATAATGTCAGTTTGGGGGGCTATAAAGTATGGAACAACCATCACTGTGTGTGGTGTACTCTTTTCCATTAGCTGGCTGTAGTTAAAGCTTCCTTATCATGGTGCCATCATGCTCCTGACATTTAGCTTGAAAGGCTGGGTTGGACCCAACAACAATGATCGGAATCATTCTGTGTTAATAGCATCTTTACCATAACCTAGGAATTCTTCCTGCACTAACACTGCTCTACAGCCAAAATGCTTCTGAAATAAATGTAGTCAAACTTTACTAATTCTGGGTCACTGAGAACGAAAATGATGCTTAAAATTGTTGATTGGCTCTAGTTTTCAAGATATGCTATTGGGCCAGTATATACGACCCTTGACTTGGGAATGGCGGAGGATAAGTGAGTTATAAAGGGAAGGGATCTCAATTTAAACCAGAAATGACTAAAATACATCTTTGACTGGATCTATGAATAAATCTATGACTGGGTTTGGACAGTACTTGCTTTTTAGGCAAAACAATGAATGATGCAATCTGAAGCTGGTATTGCGTCATACATGATATGAATTGCATCATGTTATTCCTAGAAGTCATGGATGATGCAATCATAACGAAGCTTACATCACTCTGCTGAACAAATTGCCCTATATCAGCTCTAGAAATCATACAGTGTTGTGCTCTCTTATTTGTCAGTGTTTGATTTTGCAAAGGGACACATTTCTGTTTAGCCAAAGTGAGCAGAGATGCCTCGTACTTGTGTGAACAGTGCAGATAACTTCTGCTATGTTTGTGGTGAAGTGACTTTTGCATCACAAAAGCGCAGTATAACCACTATGGTTAAGAAAGCCCATCACCTTTATTTTGGCTGCAAAATTGGAGATCAGGACAAGAGGTGGGCCCCACACATATGCTGCAACACTTGTGCAACAAATCTTCGCCAGTGGTTGAACAGGAAAAGGAAATCTATGCCTTTTGCAGTGCCAATGATTTGGAGAGAGCCAACAGATCATACCAGCAATTGTTACTTCTGCATGGTGCCTCCAGTTGGGAAAGGTGTGTCAAAGAAGAAAAAGTGGACTGTGCATTATCCAAACATTCCATCAGCTATACGCCCAGTACCCCACGGAGAAGGACTGCCGGTTCCTGATGCACCAGAATCATTCTCACTTGAGTCAGATGAGGAAGAGGAAGAGGTCCTGAACTATCAATGTCACAGGACCCACATTTTCTCCCATCCTCCTCCGCTGAACCACACCTCATAACACAAGGTGAACTGAATGACCTTGTCAGGGATTTGGAACTACCCAAGAGTAAGGCAGAGCTGTTGGGCTCCAGACTACAGCAGTGGAATCTCCTGGCAGGTGATGTTAGGGTTTCCATGTTCCGTGACCGTCCAAAGGATCTTGTCCCATTCTTCTTCATGGAAGGTGATCTTGTAGCCTGCAACAACATCGATGGTGTGATGGCAGCCCTCAACATCGTTCACGATCCAGATGAGTGGAGACTGTTCATTGATTCATCGAAGACGAGTCTTAAAGCTGTTTTACTGCATAATGGCAATGTTTTGCCATCAGTTCCAGTTGGTCATGCAGTCCATAGGAAGGAAACCTATGACAACATGAAACAACTTTTGAGGTGCATAAACTATGACCAACATCAGTGGCAGCTTTGTGGCGATTTGAAGGTTGTTGCTCTCTTGCTTGGTCTGCAGACTGGATACACAAAGTACTGCTGTTTTCTCTGTGAATGGGATAGTCGTGCAAGAGATTCCCACTCCATCAAGAAAGATTGGCCACTCCGACAGTCACTGGAGCCTGGGAGGAAAAGTGTTCAGCATCCACCACTTGTTGAATCAAGGAAGATTTTGTTACCACCCTTACACATCAAGCTGGGTCTGATGAAGAACTTTGTCAAGGCCATTGACAAAACACAAGCAGCTTTCAAGTACCTCCGTGGAAAATTTCCAAGGTTAAGTGAAGCTAAGATAAAGGAAGGTGTCTTTGTTGGTCCTCAGATTCGTGAACTTCTTCGAGATGATGCATTTGACCATGCACTGCGTGGCAAGGAAAAGACGGCATGGAAAGCCTTCCAGTTAGTGGCAATAAATTTTCTCGGAAACAACAAGGCAGACAACTACAGGTTGTTGGTGGAAAACCTCCTCAAGGCATACAAAAACCTTGGTTGCAACATGTCACTAAAGATACATTTTTTGCACTCTCATCTAGATTTTTTTCCACCGAACTGCAGAGCAGTGAGCGACGAGCACGGCGAGCGATTTCACCAGGACATTGCAACAATGGAGAAACGCTATCAGGGCAAATGGAGCCCATCAATGCTTGCAGACTATTGCTGGACAGTGACAAGAGATGCTCCATTTAATGAATACAAGAGACAAGCCAAGAAGTGCCGAATAGACACTGAATAGGACTAAACTATGTACAGAATAGTTTTTTGCCTTTTGTTTCATAATAAATTTTATTTATATAACCCTTTTGCTGATTTTTAAAGTGTTACATAAACAGGACAGGTGAAATATTATCATGTAAAGCAACCATAAACACATGAAAAGACCTAGGTTTACAATTTATGGTTAAAACTCTACTATCTACACAATATACATAGACATAACATGTAAAAACTTAAATATCTTAGAAACAGTAGCCAATCAGTTGTTTGAATTGTCATATTTGAATTCAGCACATCAAAATACATAATAAATAGCACATTTTATCTCTGAAGCAGACGACTTCTCAAAAATTGTAGACCAGTGTAATTGGGTGATACCAGCAGCATACATTTCCAAGACATCCTTTGGGAGTCTGGAAGAAGCATTTACGAAATGTTTCCATCAACTATGTCACTTAATTTTTCAGTTGTTTTGACCTAGTCATGCTGCACCTCAGGGATACACAGTGTACTACATCATCACCTCAACGATGGCTAGGGCAAAGTGTTACTAAATCATCAGATTGAAAACTCCTGTATGCTTTGACTGCTCATTCAAGTTTTATAGTTCCAGCAGATGGCACTAGTGGACTATGCTGCTCCCTGCTGAAGAGTGTAGGCCGAAGTGTTGGGCTAGATACCACTCCTTTTGGAACACCATCATTGCACTGGGGAAATGATAGTGATAGTGTGAGAGTATCTGGCAGTCCATATCTAAAGCGGTAATGAGGTTGGAAGTGCCTTTTGTTTCTCTGCCCCTTGCAGCACCAGGTGGACAGAAACAATTCCTTGAAGGGGTCACCTTTTAGCTGGTAGCCACAAATTTATTTTTCTTGTTGCTCTTGGGACTTGATTATTCCACACTGAATTTCTAATCGTCACTGTGAATTTTAAGTGTTAAAATATTGAACTTTCTATGCCTATGCATCTGTTTGTTCTACCATTAAAATTATTGGTATCATCTAGGTGTTTTATATTTCATGTAATGTTTAGATATTTTTTTAAGATTGAAATATTTGCACAAAAAATGGCACTTCAGAAACAGCCACCATTGGCCTACCTTTCTTGGCTTTCTTCTAAGTCAATGGTAAACTTCCATTAAAGTTGAGTGCTTTTGAAAATCCTACCCTTGAAGTCCTTAGGTCAGAATCCAGTTAAGATATTGAAATATATACACGTTCTGAACCACATTAAAAAAATCTAGATGAAATATCCTATTCTGTTTTCAATACTAGGTTACCAGTTTTGTTGCAGTCAAAGCCCTTATCTACTTGAACCTTGAATCAACAATGCCAACTTTGTGGAAACACATTTCTTAGCATGTGAAGGAGTGGGGATTAAATCATAAAACCCTGTAATTTCCCACAGCACAGCAATTTGAATTAGTAATGCCAAATCTTCTGTCATTTATATGACAAAATTTTTGGTATTTCCATAATCTTATCACACTTAGAACATGGACCAAATATCACATGATCACTATATCACTTTGCTAGCATCGGTGGGTGCCAGAAGCAGTAACTTCAAAATACTAGGTGAAAAGGCTCATGTGTTGAAATATGTTAAAGTCGGGGGATTTTACACAGGCATGTAAAATACAAGGCTACATCTTAACTTTTTCCTGCTGTGCCAAGTTTTTTGTTGGGAGTTGAAAGAATGAAGGTTTATGTTTAGTAAGATACCTTTTGGTGGTGTTGGGGGGTGGGACTTTACTTAATTTCTTATTATTTAATTTGTTTCTTCAAGGAAAACTTTTCCAGCTGCCTTTTGTGTTCTTGATCAGCAAGATTTGCAGCTGGACCTGCAGTTTTGTAAAAGTACTTCTAAGCACTTGTGTAATTATTTACATTGGCTTTCAGATTGGTGGTGTTGCATATATTTATTAATGAACTGGAAGAGATGGGCAAAAAGGTGGCAAAATTTGAGGATAAAGCAAAATGTTTTAGATCAGTCAAAATTACGGGAGACTGTGAGGATCTTCAAAGTGGAATAAAAAAGGTAGCTGAATAGGCAGATGAAATTCAATATTGATAAGTTCATATATTTTTAAGGCCGGAAGAGGCCATCATGGTAATCCAGCCTGTCCTACTGGATAAAACAGGCCATATAATTTCACCTAGTATTCCCTCCATCAGGCTCTCTGTTGCTGGTTGAACTAGAACATATATTGTAGAAAGATATGTGATCTTGATTTACAGTTCACAGGGAGTTTTGCGATTGACTTCAATGGAGCTAGGATTTCATACAAAGACTTTAGGTGATGAAGAATCCATCACATCTCTTGGTAAGTTGTTCCTTTGGTTGATCACCCTCTCTGTTTAAAGCTTGTGTATTTACTTCCAGTTTGAATATGATTAGCTCCAACTTAAAGCCATGAGCTCTTGTTATGCCTTTCCTAAATTGAATTCCTCTAGGTACTTACAGACTGTGATTAAGTCATCTCTTATCCTTCTCTTGGGTAAGTGAAATAGATTGAGCATCTTAAGTCTCTCGTGGTAAGGCAGGTTTTTCATACCTCAAATTATTATTATCGTTTTCTGAACTCTTTCCAATTTTACAACTTTATTCCAGTAATGGTGTTACTAACATCATATTCAGAGGGAGCCACCTGCCTACTGCTACTCTGTAGGCCCTTGTTTTATCCATCCGTTCAAAGATTGTGCTATCTCCCTTTAGGGTGACCAGACAGCAAATGTGAAAAATCGGGACGGGGTGGGGGGTAATAGGAGACTATATAAGAAAAAGACCCAAAAATCGGGACTGTCCCTATAAAATCGGGACATCTGGTCACCCTATCTCCCTTTGCCAGCACCTTGGCCTAAGAGCACATGTTAACCTGACTATCCACCATGGCTCCTAAGTCCTTTTCAGAGTCTCTGCTTTTCAGGATGCTGTGACCGCCTAGAAATACTCCCATTTGATGATTCTCCATTAACCATTGAATTTTGAGATCTATCAGCTAGTTTTAATTCATTTAATATGTGCTACATTGACTTTTATAGTGCTATTTTTATTAGAATGTTGCTTGGTACTAAGTCTTTAGAAGTCTGAGCATATTGTCAACACAGTTATCTTTGTCAATCAAACTTGACAAAGTTTGACTATGAGAACCAAAACCAGAGGGATTTAGTGGATAGGAAAATGGGATTGAGACTCTGGAGACCTGGGTTCTGTTTCTGGCTCTGTCACTGATCTGCTGTGACCTTGGGCAAGTTACTGCATTTTCTCTGTCTCTTTCATCTCCTACTCATTGTTTTTCTTGTCTTGTAAGCTCTTTGGGTCACAGGTTGTCTCCTCTATGCGTATTGTAAAGTATTTGTCAAAGTGAGGACCTGATCTTTTTTGGGTATGCTAGGCACTACTGCAATACAAATAATAATGTGAAATTCAATGCAATGAAAAGGCAACATTTTAAAAATAGAAAAGGTAATACATATTATGAAGATGAATAATTAGCCTGTATAACTTTCTGCCATGATATATCACTGAGATAGAACTGAAATGTAAATAGTAATGAGAGAAGCAAAACCCAAACCCCACAGCAAACCAAAACCTACATTTGGGGAGGGTTGTAAACTCTCTCCTGCTTCAGGGCAGAGAATCACTGACTGGTGGCAGTTAGGAAAAATATCTCCCATATTGGCAGGTTATTCCTATACTTTCCACTGAGCCATTTGGTTCCGGGCATTATTATAGCCTGGATACTGGACTAGGCACACAACAGGATTGTGACTGTTACTGAACGGGCTGATGAGAAAGGGTGAGTAGAAGCCACAGCGGATTTTGGCCAAGTGGATAAGTGTGGTTTGAGGATGCTCAGGCCCATACCCAGTGCTATTCCTTACACAGTCTGAGAGATGGTGTGCATGAGGTGCAGAATCCCAATGCATAGATTCTCCTCAGCTTGAGTCACTTATGCAGTTGAATTGTTCTGTATCTCTCTCTATAGCATGCTTACTTATACAGTTTATCTAAAGAACATGTTCATGGTATGGTAACAAAGATTTATTGGCACATTACTAATGAATAACAATGCCATGAGGAATGTATACAGGTCATCCAAAATGAATGCTTGTACCAGGCTAAACCATCTTGTAGTTTGCATTTGTCACAAGGTATAAAAAACCTATTTCAGTGGAGTTTTTAAAAATGTAATTGAGACTGTTTTTCATCTTTCCACCAGAAAAGGCAGGTCTTTTAGTCACCTCTGGTCCCACTCTTCGGGAAGCACAGAGAGCCATGAAAACCTGCTTATAAAAATAATCTTATTTATGCATAAAAATTTCACCTAAAAATCCCTAACTAAATCTGTCCCTCTTTCACACATGCAGAAACTAGAGAGGGTTACTTGTGCTCTTTCTGTGCTAAGACTTGGATACCATTTCAAGGGGGGGGGGAGAGGTTGGGAGGGATAATAATCCTTTCTTAGTTTATTCAAAATCCTGCCTCCTACCAATCAGTGTTCTGCTTCAAATTCTATCCCCAAAGACCAGCCTCCAGCAGGTTCATTGAGACTATTGGCTCAGCCACACATACTAATTTTAAATAAGTATAATCTGGTAACATGCCAATATTTTTTTACCCTCCTATATCCCACACCCAAGATTCTGTCACCTGCCAAACTCAAAGAAATCTTATCTAAACAATTAAGATAAGCAATTAAGTGCTCTGTATGGTCAAATCAGCAAACCTTTCAAAAACAGAACTGAAATACAATCTCTCTTGATTAAACAGTCTACAATGGCAATCATGTTTGTATTTAAACATTTTATTCTGAAAGGATTACAGCGTTAGTCTCCTTTTTTTTTTTCTTGCCTAGACAAGAAGGCGACATACTGAGTCAAACAAAATGTATTTGTTCTCAAAGAATTGAACTTACACACATTTTATAAACACATGGTATAGGTGTATGGAGTTAGACTGACTTAATCAGTAACTGCTGTCCTTAAACTTGCATAACCATATTTACTTGAGATGTCTGTAGCAGAGCTGTTTTTTAGCAATACCTTTCTTTTATATCACAATAAAACCCCCATATTAATACAATTCTAGGGTTACAGATGAGAACCCAAACCTGGGAAAAGAAAAGCTAAGGTCAAAGGCTGTAACAATCTTAACCAATCCACACTATAGAAGAATGAATAGTAAAAACTAAGGATGAAATGCCCTTTCATCATAAAGTCCCTTTTTCAGTTGCTCACATTTCTCAAATTAATATTTTTTGTCTGAAATTTTCCATGGTTGGTGACTTCCCAGATACATGTGATTGGTTGGATGTTTCTAAACCAATTTTTTTGAATTTTGAGTGTTTTAAAAACAAACACGAATATCACCTAATTTCCTACCACATTCAAGTTGGGGATTTTATGCACCGTTCTCGTTTCTTATTGAGAGTATAGATCCAAATGAATCACTGCAACAATAAAGTGATATGCATACAATTCTAAGTGAGGATTATTCTCATCTCTGTGTATTATTTGTATCAGAAATCCAATCCACATTACAAATTCATGTAGTAAAAAGAAAGCCCTTTCCCCAAATGGCTTACAGTTTTGTTTAATGACCGTAAGTATCAGGTGTGTGCAAAAAGCAAACACATGGGTAGTAATATGAGAATGTTTTTATGTATTTTAACTCTGCATGGTGTAACTCCTCATCTGCTTAGCTGTTATCAATCGTCATTGTTCTGCAAGTAGCACAAGTACATGTACCTGTGCTGTGAACTCTTTTCTTCCCCTGTTTATTTAGCACTCAGAGTTCCTAAAAGTTGCAAATCATATGCAATAGGCCAGTGTGTGACACTTGACAGCCCATGCTGTGAAACACAGCAACAAGCAACATAGTTTTCAAAACTACTTATTCTTCAGGGAGTGACCAATGCAATAATTTACCCTAAGGGCTACTATTTCCATGTTAGTTTAGTTCAGCTCTTGGGTTTATCTTGCCAGTGGCTTGATGTTGCATCAAGTCATAGCTTTCTTTCTTTCTTTTCTTTTTTTTAATAGCAGCAAAGGGGGCTGCTGCATTCTGTTTGACCTTCCTTTTGGATTTGCTTGGCTCTTGATTTGTCTCTATCCATGCTTAGATTCTTTGCAGTGTGTGGATATCCTTGCAGTTTTTTCTAAAGACATCCATTAACTGAGGACTTCTATTCAGAGTTCCTATTTCCCATCTATGCTGAGGAAACAGTTTTACTTCTCTCTTACTTGTAACTCTGGGAGGTCTTTGGTATATCGATCATCGTACCCTGTTGCTGTTTTGTGTTTGTTTTTTTTCCCCCTCTTTGGTTTGTAAACATTCCACTGCTTCAGTTTTTCGCAATAAGCTAGGTATAGATGTTAAAGTATATCTAACAATGCACTGGGCTGTTTTATTTATTTTTTGCTATTTAAGGTTGCCTTGCCATATACTTTTATTATTCTTTGAGTAGATTATTTTTTGACAGCCAACTCAGTATTGCCATTGGAATAACTATTGTAGGGAGAGGAAATGGTGTGCCAAATATTAGCAAATGTAATAGTCTATAAAAGTCAATGATAAAGTCTACATGAAGTGCTTTGACTTTATTGAAACAAAGCATTTTTATAAGATCATATTGATATTTCATTTTGCAGGAACTTTAAAACTTTCAATTGTCTGTTATGATTTGGGATGAAAGAGAACTTCACAATGTTAGAATTTTGTGCAAAATCCAAGTTTTGACCAGTTTTTCAAAAATCTCTTTCTCTGACAAATTTTGCAAGTTAGTTGCTGGTGACTTTAGATCCATCTTCACAAAATAAGCAGTGTTAATTGTTGCAGCAAGTCTTTGTCCGGCTGTTTGTTCACACACTTTGTAGTCCTTGCTTTGAAAATGGTACACAGTTGGCTTGCTTGATGTTTTCAATTAATGTATTCATTTGCATTATTTATTTTACTATTACTCTCCTGTAATGCATAAATAGAACCCCTTCCATTATAATACAGACTGTGCAAACATTCAGAAAGTCATGGTCCCTGCCCCAAAGATCTTACACTTTGTTACATGGAGGTTTTTAATTGGATTGTGACAAATAATAAGAGGGACTGAAGGGTGGGAGGATAGTAAGATCATACAGTTTTGCAGTGTATCTGTGTGCATGCTTGGTGGCTCTGAATCATGTAAAAAATTTTCAATAATATCATATATCCCCAACTGCTTCTCAACCTAGCTGTCATTAATAATTGATTCATATAGATCTCATGGTGACAATGGGTCTTGAGAACATGAACAAGAAGGCTCACAGATTCATTTAGGGAGTATGAGCCATGCATAAAGGGCAGTATGGAAAGAGACACTGAGACCTTTGTAGAATCAGAGAAGTTAGCATTCAAAGCTGGCAACATTGGCAGAGTAGTGGAGATGGGTAAGAAAAAGAGACCAGATTGTATAAGCAGAGAGAGACAGAGTTGTATAGGACCTTGAGGTTGAGAATAGGAAAGAGGAAGGATGATTCTATAGTTTGGGGATTAGCCTAGGACTTGGAAAACATGGGTTGAGTTCTGGCTATGCCACAGACTTAATGTGTGACCTTGGGCAAGTCACTTAGCCTCTTTCTGCCTCAGATCCTCATGTGTAAAATATTACTTTTCTATCTCACAGGAATGTTGAGGATACATACATTAAAGATTGTGTGATGCTCAGATACTATGGCAATTGTTGCCATGTAAGTACCTTAGGTACATAGATGGGACTAGAAACTTTATTTTGATGGAAAACAAATAACCATTGGATGAAAAGGGCAGGGTGCATGGTTACATCAGAGTGATGCATTGGGGAGATGTCATTGACTGCTGTGCGTTGAATGGATTGAAGAGGCATGGAATCGGTTTCACGGAGGATAGTCAAGACAGGAGATGATTTTTGGGGGGAGGGGTGTTTCTTTTGTGATTGTAACAACTTATTAAAAATACTCTGCATGATTTGATTTTCCGCTGACCCCAACCCAAGATTTGTTTGCTGGGACAGTCAGATATCATTGTGGAACTGAGCACCATAGTGTCCATGGACTATAGCATCCCTGTGAGGGATGCCCAAAGCCCGACACACTAGAACTGTGTAGTTCATCTCAGTCAGGCCCTCCCCAGCCACCCAGGAGGAGTTGGTGTTTGTCTGTGTTTTCACTACTGAGTTGACCATCATATATGGGATTTGGGGGTGCTTTATCTTGCAATTCTAGATGTTAGAATCATAGAATATTAGGGTTGGAAGAGACCTCAGGAGGTCATCTAGACCAACCGCCTGCTCAAAGCAGGTAATGTTGGGTAATGGAGCTAGATGCTCAACTACAGTAGTTCTTGTTTATATGATTATTTGAGTTCATAAATAGAGAATAGTATTGTTGAGGGGACACGAGGTGTTTTTTATGATCCTCTTACATTATTCAATTTATAATCTTATTTCCTGAAAAAAACATATTTTTATGTTGAAAAAATCCTAGTGGGATTTTATAGAGTGATCAGTATATATGTGCATGTAGGTACTGTATATTTAGTTTTGTCATTTTCTTTGGAGTGAGATATATATATAGATATATATAACTTAGCGCTAGGAGCTAAGTTCTTTAAATCCTTGTCTGTAGTCCTCTGAGACTGATTTGTTTTAAGCGGCTCCCTGAAATATGCATGCTCTTCTGCATACCTGTTTTGTTGAAAGTACACAGACCTGGCACCATTGTGTTTGCCAGGCATTCTCTTATCTCAGGCAAGCATTCAAACAAAAGTGTTCTATTGCTCTCTAAGTAATCCATGGGTGATCTTAACATTGTGGAAGAAGTCAGAACAGGAACTTGTGCCATATTTCTTAGTTCAGAAGCAGACAGTCTCTGAGGCGGGGGCGGGGGTAGTGGAAGATAACCATTGAGTCAAAGTGAATGAGTAAAGGTTGTGGTGTTTGCGTACAATATAAATACACTAACTTGTAAAAGCAAAAATCAGATATGCAGTTAAATGTAGGTCTATAATACACCTTGGTTTGGGTTGGATGTGTGTATATATGTGTATGTATGTGTGTGTGTGTGTATATATATATATATATAAAAACCCCACTGGTGTACAAGCTCAAACAATGTGTAGAAATCTCTACACTGCAGAATCTGAACACATTTTTTTTCTTTTTATTGATTTTTAATCCTTGATTCACCAAGATACTTCAGCACATGCACATCTTTAAACATGTTAACAGTCCTATTGACGCCAATAGGATTATTTATATGCTTAAAGACATGTATGTGCTTAAATACCTTGCTGAAATGTTGCGTTAGAGTGCCTGTTGTAACACTTGGTCACTTACATTTTTAATTCTGTGAATAAATATCACAATGTGGAGTGTTAAACAAGAACAAGTATCCCCAAGGAATGTTTGCCACCCTGTCATCAGCTGATTTACAGGTGTATTTAAGTTTCAGCTGTTAAATATGTATTTCCTTGTTTTGCTAGTTTAAATTAGCTCTTTAATGTATTTGACATTTTAAAAAAGTTCTTAAATGAAAAGGGAAAATATTGGCATTCAGCTCAATTTTACCATTATTTTGTGTAAAATTCTTAATATATTTTCACATCTTTCACTACCCTCTATAGTACTACATTTTGCATTAAATTTGGGCTTCTAAAACATTTTAGATGGTGGGTACTTGGCAGGTAGAGTAGGAGGGGCAAGGAAACATGTATGTAGAAAATATTATATTTGATACGGAAAAACTGAAAAGATATTTTTTATTTATTTGGAAAGTTAGCACATTTCCAAATAAGTTCCCATTCTTTTCATCTGCTAAAACTCTGTCCATACATATGCACTGGACCCTGCTCGGTTTAATCAAGATCAATCTTTCTTTATTTATATATTCTTTTATTATACTGTAACTAAAATTAAGTTCCAGACCTGTAAGGGGAAAATGTGAAGAGTCCCAGACACTAAGTGGTATCACTGAATGCTTTAGAGCAATGAGAAACAAATGAGTTTGAATTATATTGTCTGTAATCTTGAGGTGTATACACAGAATCACTTAGTGACAGTCAAGGACACTGATTTATAGAGGATCAAGCAATCAGATACTGGGATTCCATCACTGATCACCAGCCTGATCTCTAGAGTAGTTTTGTCCCAGGGTTATTCTGGCTAGCAGACAGATATGTATACAGGGGGAAAAAATCACACACACAAAAACCAGTCAAATAAAGGACAAAATGGCAAAAGATAAAATATTGTAGTAAAAGTATTTATTATTACAAGAATCCCTGATGCATAATATTCAGAATATCGTGTGTGTGTGTAGAAAACAAAATTTACTTTGCTTTCCAATGACATGGATTGTAAGCTTGTAAAAATAAAAAATGCAGTTTACTGGGTTTTAAATAATAGTATATTAATAATTTTATATTCATATTAATTTGGAATGATTCTTCGCTGACCAGCATAAATATGAAATATGCCTAGTACCTTTACTTCCACTTCATAGTTTTTCCAGTGATCACAGCAAATCAATGCCCCTGTTTATCATATTTTTTTTCAAAGGTCAGGTTGATCTGAAATTGCTCTCTGTGTGCAGTTAAGTCAGATTTTTGATATTGAAAAGGTACAGTATGTATGTGGCACCAGCATTGGTTGGGAACAGGAAAGGCATATTTTGTATCTGTACTAAACCTGTCGGCTTAGTGCATAGAAGATTTGACCCTTGTCAGGTGTCTTGAAGTTAACTGGCTGATTTCTGGATTAACCAATTTAAGTCTGAAACCAACCAGTGACAGGAATGAGCTGTGTGTGTGTGTGTGTGGAGTGGGGGGGGACAGATTTACAAATTTCTATAATGCTTTCAGTCAGACCATGAAAGTCTGATGTGAAGCTTATCTCTGATCTTTGGCTTTGGCCATACTCATGGGATCGTGTGTGTGTGTGTTGGGGGAGGGGGTGGATTCTTTAACACTTGTCACCTGGCTCTACCAGGTTCCTAGGCCATGGTCTTAGAAACAGCACTATTCAAGGCATTAATAAAGTTAAAACCCTTAAGCTGTATGACCAGTGGGGTCATAAAAGCTATTGCTGGGTATTGTGTTCAATGTGTCTTTCACTGCTGGATTATCATCTTGACAACTAATTCTTTTTCACGTTTGTCTTTTTTTCACAGCTGTTGTGAACTTGGATAACTCTGTGGTTGACCTAGAGACCCTTCAAGCCCTCTATGAGAATGTGAGTAATTGGAGGAGGCATAGATACATAGCATACTGTAGTTTCATGTGAAGGTAGTTTTGGTTTGCAACAGGAACAACTCATTACTAAGCTGCACAAATGTATCCTCTCTTAAGGAAAGTTTTATTTTGTCAAATCTAAATGAAAATTAGGATAAACAGTTGCCCTTTTTTAAATGGCAATCCATTTTGTAATGTGCATTTATTTTTCAAGTTAAGGATTTCATTTATATTCAAATATATAATTTCTGCCTTTTAATAAACTTGATACTATATTTGACAGGAATAAACATAAAACTGTTTTTAATAAATATTTATTCCTGTTCTACACCTAAAACGTTTTTGAATACTATATTTCATGGTTTTTCACTTTCACAGGAAGTATTGTTTAGTTACTTTAAAGGAAAGGATCATGGAGAGCTGTAAAACTTAGTATAGTATACTGAGATCCATAACCATGAGATACTAAATAATTTGAGAGATTGTATGAAAACTATGCAAGATCAGAGATTTAAGAATAAACCAGGGTATACTCTAAAGCATCCTGGTCCCAGCATTATTCTGTCTGCAAAGACAGAAACAGTAGAATCCAGCAGAGCATTTCTGACTTCCACTGCTGCAAAGAGAGATGGAGGGCCACTCATCCCTAGAAGATGCTAACATCCGTATTACCAGAGCAAGGCCTCCAAATTCCCAGAGAGAGCGCAAACAGGCCTTCTGGTTACCCTCAATAGATCCTGGAGGTCTGAAGGCATAAATCATTAAATAGGGGAAATATTCTTGGTATTCCTGGCCAATATATGCAGTTACTTTGTTTTTCCCTTAACTTATGATTTTTAAAATCATTTTTAAAACTTGTAGTCCTTTGTCTTTTAAGCATAAGTGGGCTGGACCATGCCCATTTATGAAGAACCTGTAGGGAGGGTCAGGAAATAGTTTCAGCTTGTGGTGTTTCCCTGAAATCATCTATCTGGCGGGATGAAGTTACATTAAGTTTTTAAGAGCAGGTTAGACAAACACCTGTCAGGAATGGTATAGATAATAAGTTCTGCCGCAAGTGCAGGGGACTGGACTGGATGACCTCTCAAGGTCCCTTCCAGTTCTATGACTCTCTGATTAAGTATGGATGGGGTTTCCATACAGAGTGGACAAGAGATCTGACTCCCCTTGAGGAAGGTATGGAGATATGTGGGTATCTACAGAGGCCTTTTCCTGTTTTGCTACTCTTTTTGCCAGTGCTTAATTTGTAATGAAAGAGGTGCTGGGGTTCAAGCAATTAGGTGCCAGGGCTTAAGCAATGTTTTTACTTTCATAACTGATGTGGCAAGCCTAGAGGTGCCAGGGTAATGAACTGCCAACCCTAGAGGTGTAAGCACTGGTTCTTACCCTTTCCATTCCCCAATGATAGCATGATTGTCACAGGAGCTATATTGCCAAAGGTATGTTCTATCTATCTTAGGTATTTATATGGCCCCCGTTACCATAGTATCTGAGCACCTTACAATCTTTAATCCACACAACAAACCTGTGAGATAGGGAAATACTATTATAGAGGGCAACTGAGACACAGACTTCCCCAAGGTCACATAGGAAGACTGTGGCAGAATAGAAATTGAGCCCAGGTCGCCCATGTCCTAGGCTAGTGCCGTAACACTGGACCATCCTTCCCGTCGTCGTCATCCTTTCTGTCTCTGCCCTAGCCCAACACAGACTGCCTTCTTGCTCCATCCTTACAGAGCAGGAACCACACAAAATAAAGGGCAGAATCTAGTAATGCAGAGAAACCCTCATAGACTTTGAGGCCAGAAGGAACCATCATGATCATCTAGTTTGACCTCCTGTACATTGCAGGCTATAGAATCTCATCCATCCACTGCTGCAATAGGCCCATAAACTCTGGCTGAATTACAGCAGTCCTCAACTCTTGATGTAAAGATTTCAAGCTACAGAGAATCCACCATTTACTCTAATTCAAATTGGCAAGTGCCCCATGCTGCAGAGGAAGGCAAAACAAATACAGGGTCTCTGCCAACACTGTAGGTTTGCAGGGAGAATGGTGCTGAAGACACCTGTTTTTTCGTAGCTCAGTCTCATCTCTGCTCTGCAGAGACAGCATGCAGGGGTTTTCACAGAGTCAGAATGAAGGAGGGTGATGTTGTTTTGTCATCCCATGAAATAATTTTGGTTATTTCAGTTTTCTGCCTTTCAAAAATGTTCTTTCTCTTAGAGAGTGAAATGATAATAGATAAATATCCAGTACCCTGTCATTTCAGAGAAAAAACATCAATTATATGCTGCCAAAATTTTAACAAAGTGTGTACCCTTCAATGTTCGAGTTCATTCAGTCATATATAGGATGTTTTTTCTATGCCAAATATTATTCCCTCCAGCAAAATCCATCATTCTAGTATTCTTCTTTCCCTCTCACCCACAAAAAATGCATCATTTCCATGATCTTTCCCTCCTTCTTAATCTAATTATTCTTCTATCAATTTATTCTCCATCTACTTATTCCATCTAGTTATTCTCCATTCAACTTTCCATGCTTCCAACTCCCCAGCACCTCATTGAGGTGGTTCTTGTTAGCTTCTCTACCAGGTAACTGTTCCTTACACATGATGATGACAGGCAAATTGTCCTGTAGCTTCTGGCTTTGAGTGGCTGGTCATGGGAAAGGTGGATGTCCTACAGTCTCTAGCTGTAGTTGTCCTACTGGGTCCTCTCTGTTGCTGGACTAGGGAGTTCCAGGTTCTCACCTGCTTACTGGCTCTGGCAGTAGAAGAGAGGTGGACACTCTCTCAATGTAGCAGCCACTTGGCCTGCCTCCTTCCCTCCTCATCCTCATGAACTGCTGGAGTGGTTGAAAAATGGGTGGGTGTGATTTTTAGTGGTGCTGGGGAGCAGAGGAGGAGACACAGGAGACAGCAAGGTGAGAGGTGGGGGGATAAAACCATGGTGTGGCAGCAGTCTGAATGAGAAGCAGACAGTTCAGCCTCAGGTGGCTACACATTTTAAGAAACAGAGCTTGCTATTATTTCTAGTGAGCTCCCACTCCTAACAAAACCAACTCCCACCCACCATGATCACACCACTGTGTACCATTGATGAGTCTTTGGCATTCATCCCAAAATTTAACTGACTACTTTTATATAAAGTAAGATTAAATGTGTGTCTCTTTCACTGCTTTACATCAGGTTATGTTTTCAAGGCTGTCTTCACAAACAAAGGGGCTAGAAACATTTTTACTGAAACCTAAGGTCAGTCCTGCTAACAAGGGACTCATACCAGTCCCTTAAAGCTCATCTGCGAAACACTATATTGGTTACCCTTAATCTTTTGAATTGGCTTACATAACAGAATAACATTATGGCAGTATGCCTTTGATATTTTCTATACCTGATACAGGGAATACCTAGGGAACAGTGCAGCCACTGGGGGAATGTTATATATTTATTTCAAGCACAACTGGATATTTGAGAGTGACTGCAGTACATTGCTCAAGTTGAGAAATAAGATGTGTATTAAGATATCTCAGGTGTATACTAGCTAATGTTGGAAAGGGGGAAGGGAATAGGTATTTTTTGAGGCAGTGTGGTCTAGTGTACGGGCTTTAGACTGAGACCCAAGAAACCTGGATTTAAATCTGGGCCCCACCAGTGACCTGTTGTGTGACCTGGGGCAAGCCACTTCACTTCTCTATGCTTCCCATCTTTTTTCTGTTTTGTCTATTTAGATTGTAAGCTCTTTGGCACCTGGACTGTCCCTTACTATACAGTACTTTTGTACAGCACCTAGTAAAATGGGGGTCTGACCTCTGCTGGGGACAGTAGGTAGCATTGTAATACAAATAGTAATTTTAGGCGTCTGATGGTACTAGACTAGTTGAGAGTTTGAATTTCCCTTTATTTCTTAGCTACACTCTGTATCTTCTTGATGTTTTTTTTTAAAAAAGAGTAGTTAACTTACGTGCCTCCTTCCCTTACTTTGCACACACTAAATTAATTCTCAGTTCTGAAGATTTTTTTTTTTTGCTAGATAGTTAAATATCGCTGTGCTAGTCCTCAGCCATTCTATTTGATCTCTGTGAAACATATGGGAGCATTTGTTTTACAATCTTTCTTCAGAATGTAATTTTTCCTGATTGCATATGTTTGGCATGCTGCTTTCCCTTCTAGATGTGAATGAAGTTTGGGCAGTCTCCAGATCTAAACACACCCTAATTTCAAAAACCACAGTCCTGAGGGCTCAATTCCTGTTTACTGAGGAATTAAAGCTTTCTTAAACCCACATAGTTACTAAATACATCTTTACTGATTTTTTTAAATGAAAAAAACCCTGTATAGTTTGTTTAGGATTATTAACCAGTTTTGCAGTTAGATGGCAAAGTCTTTATTAGTGGATCACTGTATAGTATCTACACTTTGTTAAACTGTTGTATAGTTTCTTGTGAAGTGCTTTGAGATCTACTGATGAGAAGCGCTATATATGAGCTAGGTGACATTACAGTATAACCTCAGAGTTACGAACACGAGAGTTACGAACTGACCATTCAAACACACCTTCTTTGGAACCAGAAGTACATAATCCGGCAGCAACAGAAACAAAGAAAACAACAACAACAAAAAAGCAAAAACACTACAGTACCGTGTTAAATGTAAATTACTAAAAAAAAGGGAAAGCAGCCTTTTTCTTCTGCATAGTAAAGTTTTAAAGCTGTATTAAGTCAATGTGCAGTTGTAAACTTTTGAAAGAACAACCATAATGTTTTGTTCAGAGTAACCAACATTTCAGGTATGAACAACCTCCATTCCCCAGGTGTTCGTAACTCTGAGTGTCTACTGTATTATTATTATAGCTATTGGGGAGGGGATTCTATTTCATATTTATTAACATGTTTTCAACAGAAAGTGTCTATCAAAAGGGCTCCAACTGTCAGTGATATTTCCACATTCATCTTAGTTTAACTTACTATAAAAACAATTTTGTTTGTCAGAATCTATTTCTTAAAAACATAATTCCAAATTTAAAACATGATACATAAATAATAGCTCCAGATAAGCCAACAGTTTCATTAAGAAGGCAGTTTATCTCACACACACACAATCCCCCAATTAAGATAAATCATGTGTGGCAGAAAGAATCTGAGATCTCTAAGTTTTACTTCTCAAGGTTTGTGTTTCACTTACAATCTTATAGCACTTCAGTATTCTTTTCCTAGCACATTAGTTATCATAACATGAACTTTGATTTGGGAAGAGGGTTCTGTAGATGTCAAATGAAACAGAATCCTTAAATGTTTTTACCTTGCTGCTTTTGTGAAATGAATTGGTGTGTGTGTGTGTGTGTGTGTGTGTGTGTGTGTGTGTGTGTGTGTGTGTGTGTGTGTGTGTGTGTGTGATAATTGAGAAGTAGCAGCATTTCCAGAGTTAAGGTTGCAATCAGCTCCCATTATGAATTCCTACTTTATCACCCCTTGTAACTTTGGCTTGAAAATTTTAAGATTTACTATGGAGGCAAGGCAGACGTTTCTGAAAAATCTGAAGAAATTTGGTCAAAATAGTTTGTTGCAGATGATTAAAATATTATTCTGATTTGAAATTTTGAATGTCACTTTGTCTCCCTCTTACTCAAATGACTTTACACAGTTTCATTTTCTTGAAAGTTCATGTGACCACTAATTTTGAATTATAATTGTAATTCATAGAATTTACTATTTTTTGTTCTGGATAATTAAGGCCCATTCATTTTATTGGAAATTATGGATGTGATCCTGTTCCCATTAATGTCAATGGGAGTTTTTGGCATTGACTTCAGTGGGTGCAGAATCCTGCACTGTGTGTCTATAAGCACATTAACTTCTGCTGGCTAGGAGAAGCTCAGACAGCATATTTGGGACCTGCCGTCTGACATCTATCAGCTATTTTCCATTAGATTAGAGAAGTAAAGGCATGTGATTTTGGAGCTGACACTTTAGGGTGTCCAGGGAGGGGTGTGATATTTTGTTAAGGACAAAAGGGCAGCCTCTCGGCAGTTAAAGTTGCAGTCACTGTGCCATTATCTGAAATCACCATGCTTTCAAATCTTTAGGGTCAAGCCTTTTCAACAGCTAGAACATTTCTGGAAAATAATTACTGAGAGATGACTTTTTGAATTTTTTGCAAAGTGCCTAATTTTTTGTCCCTGTATCCATACAATGAAATCACTTTAAACCCCAACACCTGAAATGTAGGTGGGATTTTTAACTCTTGTTGCTGCAGAAGATACTTTTGAAGGGAAGGTATAATAACCCATTTACAATATTAACTTTATATGAAAACTGGACTGAGTTATGTCAATGAAGCAGATGGAGAAAAAAACATAAAGAATATTTGCATTTTCAAACTCTGAACAAGCCATATCAAAAATGAAAAGAATTTCAGTTTCAAGTGGAAATTAAACCTCACCCTGTATTCCCCACCAGAATACTGCATTGATTTAAGCTTAAGACACTTGATAAAAGTTATGTAGAAAGTTGTGGCCAAGGTTGAACTAGAACACTCATGTCTAAGATGATCTCCTGGACCATCATGCCCCTCATACAAATTAGTTGAACCTCTGTACTTAAGTCAACAGTAAAATGGGGATAAATAACCCTCCCCTGCATTTGTAAAGTGCTTTGCTTATAGAGATGAATAAGCAGTGGGCGAAACATGATAGTATTAGCTGTATTTTTCAGAAGAGGTAATTAGGGCACAGAGCAGTTAAGTGATGTGGCTGGTAGGCACTGGGCTTAATGGGCTATACATATTGGCTGTAGTACCAAAAAGTGTGGGTTCCAAATGTATAAATAATTTATTTTTAAAAAAGCCCACATAAACAAACCTCTTCTGTTCATTGCTAACCAGGAGGATACTCTACATAGAAACGATTTTATACCTCAACATACATTTGTTCAGGTTAATTTTTACTTTTTGTTATGTTAGAAAATGGTGAATAACCCGTTTGTTAATTACTAGATAATTTTTGATTCATGATTTGTTTCAGTCTGCATTTGGATGCAAATTGGAATGGAATTAAAATGCACAAAAATGTTTAAACTCTTTTTGTATTAATGAAATAAATAAATTAATGAAATAAAACAGTAAATAAAAAAGTGCTGGATACATATGGAGGGAGGGAAGGGAAGTTTAAGTATGTTTTAAATGCAAAAATTGTTTTAGTAAACAAAGGAAGTATTAACTGTAGTTAATGAGTTGGTGGATTGTTTCTGGTCAACATTGGCCAGATTTTCCAAGGTATTTGGGAGCCTCAGGATGCAAATAGGCACCTACTGGAATTTCAAAAGTGCCTAAGCAGGTTAGGTTAGTTTTAGAATTTGTAAAGCTCATCCTCTCCCACCTGGTGGTGGTTCATACACTGAAAGAGGGAAAACAAGTTTTCTTGCTTTTTCAACTCCCAGTTGGTTTCTCAAGTATGAATGAAATAATCCAAATGAAGAAAACAGTATCTCTGCACCTGCTAGCTAAACTGAAACCAAAAGAAACTAAGGCAAAAGCTTTTCCCCACAAAAGAAACAAAGTACACCTCTACTCTGATATAACGTGACCCGATATAATATGAATTCGGATATAACGCGGTAAAGCAGTGCTCGGGGGGGGCGGGGCTGCGCACTCCGGCGGATCAAAGCAAGTTCGATATAACGCGATTTCACCTATAATGCGGTAAGATTTTTGGCTCCCAAGGACAGCGTTATATCGGGGTAGAGGCGTACTTACAATTGGGAAAAATGGAAATACCTGTATATGTTCCATTGTGAAGACTGAAAAACATATAGATACTTAATGTACAACATGACATATTTGTCAACCTTGAGTTATTCTCAGTAGTTATGTTTTATCCTATTTGTGTATATAATACAAAACAAAGCACCCTTTAACTCATCAAAAGTTGAGGAGTGCTCATTGATGCAGTATATATTTTGTTTTATTTTAATATTGTAAATGTAGGCCTTAACATCAAATTTAACTTTAAACAGTTTTATTTTTGAAAAGGAATATATATATATTTTACAAATATGTGATTTAATTAAAAATCTGATTTTTTTTTGTATCATCCATTTCTAGAAACCCTGCTAGATATTTACAATTGAGCCATGTGGTTTCAAGTTAATGACTTTGCTAAAATTAATGCCACTTTTTGATCCAAAGTCACAACGTCTCTTCAGGCACACATGTTATATTCACAGTAGACTATATGGCTTCAATCATTTGAAGTTGTCTGGTACTTTCTGCTAATGTTTTGTTGACCTTAGCAGAAAGCATATAACTAAGAATAACAGTCCCCACCCTGAAGCCTAATGTATGATATTAGCGGAGATGAGCCTGAATCAAAACTCGGATCCCCTGTGGCCTGGTCGTCAGTTAAAACTTAGATTGACATAGCTATGGCACTCAGGGGTATGAAAAATCCACACCCCCGAGGACTGTAGCTCTGCCAACTTAACCCTTGGTGTAGACACAGCTAGGGTGATGGAAGAAGGCTTCCATCTCGACCTAGCTACCATCATTTGGGGAGATGGAGTTCCTACAGTGATGGAAAAACCCCTTCCATCGCTGTATTCTGCGTTAACACTAATGCACCATAGTTTTGTGGCTCTGGCCCATTTCTGGTCATTCTGGTGATTCCTGCAGAGTAGTGTAAACAGTTTGGGGAGGGAACTATGATTAATTGTTGTCTTGTGAAGAAGGAACTGCTCGTCTTAATACCTTCAGTAGGGTTTTTTCAAGCAAATTTCTCTGCATCAGTACCTCATAACACCATAGAATACATTCTCATTCCAAAGGCTAAAAATGTCAAGCTGTTAGAGGATCAACATTTCTCCTTAGTTTGTCTGTCATTGGTTCTCTTTTTCTTGCTAAAAGACATGCCTTTTGAGGGTACAATTCCTTCTTGGTTAAGCTGATCAACTGGAAAACCTGCATTTTAAAATACTCCATCATCGTAAAGCTGTATATCTTATCTGAGACAGGGGATGATACTGGGTACTCCTATAGCTCCTCAGATGTGTAACCCCCACAGCACAAATCTTTCTGGAGTTTCTTTTTTACCAAATGAAACGCTATCAAAGGGATTTTGAATGCTAGACTAGAGAAGCAAACTAAACGTATCAGTTTTCCACATTATTGTGTTGTTAAAATATAGGATGATATAATTAATTAAATATTTTTGTACACTAGATGAGTAAAAGCTACTTATTTTCTGAGTTCTGTTCCTCTGGGACAGACTGATGGGTAAACTCTCACATAGTTTATTAATATGGAAGTGGAAGTAGCGAGGCATGGAAGGAAAGACTGAAAGGATTCTGATTTACAACTAATTTGAAAAGACTAGCTAAGGCCTCTAAAGTGGGATCATTCTGCCACTGTGAAATTTCAGGTCCCTGAGCAGCCTCAGAAGGACCTTCTTCTCCCTACAACACATTTACGTTACTTCCAGAGCTCACAAGGGAGCTGTCTCCTCTACACACATCAGTTCCAAAGATTGAAGTTGGGGAACAACATGTTTTCAATGCTTCTGACTAGGGCTGTCGATTAATCACAGTTAACTCACATGATTAACTCAAAAAAATTAATCGCGATAAAAAAAATTAATCACGATTAATTGCAGTTTTAATCACAGTGTTAAACAATAGAATGCCAATTGAAATGTATTAAATATTTGTGGATGTTTTTGTATATTTTCAAATATATTGATTTCAATTACTAACACAGAATACAAAATGTACAATGCTCACTTTATATTATCATTTTTATTACAAATATTTGCACTGTAAAAATGATAAACAAAAGAAATAGTATTTTTCGATTCAGCTCATACAAGTATTGTAGTGCAATCTCTATCGTGAAAGTGCAACTTGCAAATGGATATTTTTTTGCTACATAACTGCACTCAAAAACAAAACAATGTAAAACTTTAGAGCCTACAAGTCAACCCAGTCCTACTTCTTGTTCAGCCAATTGCTCAGACAAACAAGTTTGTTTACATTTATATGGGATATAATACTGCCCATTTCTTATTTACAATGTCACATGACAGTGAGAACAGGTGTTCACATGGCACTTTTGTTGCCGGCATTGCAAGGTATTTACATGCCAGATATGCTAAACATTCATATGTCCCTTCATGCTTCAGCCACCATTCCAGAGGACGTGCTTCTATGTTGATAATGCTCGTTTAAAAAAAATGCATTAATTTAATTTGTGATTTAACTCCGGGGGAGAATTCTATGTCTCCTGCTCTGTTTTACCCGCATTCTGCCATATATTTCATGTTATAGCAGTCTCGGATGATGACTCAGCACATGTTGTTGTTCACTTTCACAGCATATTTGACAAAACACAAAGAAGGTACCAATGTGAGATTTCTAAAGATAGCTACTTGACCTAAGGTTTAAGAATCTAAAGTGCCTTCCAAAATCTAAGAGGGATGAGGTGTGGAGCATGCTTTCCGAAGTCTTAAAAGAGCAACACTCCAATGCAGAAACTACAGAACCCGAACCACCAAAAAAGAAAATCAACCTTCTGCTGGTGACATCTGACTCAGATGATGAAAATGAACATCTGAAGGACTACACTGCTTTGGATCATTATCGAGCAGAACCCGTCATCAGCATGGACGCATGTCTTCTGTAATGGTGACGGGACATACGAATCGTTACCACATCTGGCACCTAAATATCTTGCGACACTGGCTACAACAGTGCCATGTGAACACCTGTTCTCACTTTCAGGTGACGTAAACTAGAAGCCGGCAACATTATTTCCTGAAACTGTAAACAAACTTGTTTGTCTGAGTGATTGGCTGAACAAGAAGTAGGACTGAGTGGTCTTGTAGGCTGTAAAGTTCTATTTTTGACTGAAGGTTTTTTGGTACATAATTCTACATGTGTAAGTTCAACTTTCATGATAAAGAGATTACACTACAGTACTTGTATTAAGTGAATTGAAAAATACTATTTCTTTTGTTTTTTACAGTGCAAATATTTGTAATAAAAAATAAATATAAAGTGAGTGCTATACACTTTGTATTCTGTTGTAATTGAAATCAATATATTTGAAAATGTAGAAAAAATCCAAAAATATTTAAATAAATGGCATTCTATTATTGTTTAATAGTGTGATTAATTTTTTTAATCGCTTGACAGCTCTACTTCTGACCTGTCCTCTCCCTATTGATTTCCATCAGAGTCAGCAAGCAAGGTTTGTAGTGTTTAAAGTATCCAGCACTGAACTGTGTGTGTTAAGCAACTAGAATTGGCAGTGTCTCCAAAATATGTTCTCTGTCACAAAATGAAGGGTACTTTCAGATAAAATTATAATTTGTCTATCATTCAGAGAGGATAGCTGGCTTATGAGGACCACTTTCTTTAATGTAGCAAAAAATTCAGAGTAATGCAATAAAGAAAATCAGGATCTGTGGCATTTAAGCACACAAAATGGTCTAGCAATGCCATCTGTGGTGATAATGCATTATCTTTCCTTCAATCCGGACTAAAAAAGTTAATTGTGACCTAGGGTGACCAGCTGTCCCGATTTTTATAGGTACAGTCCCGATTTTTGGGTCTTTTTCTTATATAGGCTCCAATTACCCCCCACCCCCTGTCCCAATTTTTCATACTTGCTGTCTGGTCACCCTGTTGTGACCAGATACTCAATACAATTAATATTAACAAGGGGAAAGGAATGTAAGCCAAAATAGGGAAAGAATAGGTTAAAAATATTTACATAAGTTAGGTGTATTCAGGTTGGTAGGGCCTGATGAAATTCACCCTAAGGTGCTCAAGTAACTAGCTGAAACAAACTCAGAAGCGTTAGCAATTATCTTCAATAAATTATGGAGGATTGGTGAGATCCCAAAGGACTGAAGAAGGGAAAAATCTAGTACCTGTCTTTAAAAGGGTGACCAGAGAATTATAGACCAGTTAAGGTATCTTCAATATCTGTAAAAGTGCAGGAACAAATTATTGAACAATCAGTTTGTAGGCACCTGGAGGATAATAGGATGGTGAGAAATAGCCAGCATGGATTTTTCAAGAACATATTATGGCAAACCAACCTAATTTTCTTCTTTGATGGGGTTACTGGCCTATTAATGTGGGGGGCGGGGGGAAGCAGTAGATGTGTGATATTATGATTTTAGAAAGGCTTTTGACACAGTGCCATATGACCTTTTCATATGGAAACTAGGGAAATGCGATCTAGATGAAATTACTGTAACATGGGTGCATAACAGGTTGAAAAACTGTAGTCAGAATAGTTACCAATGGTTTGCTGTCAAAGTGAGAGGGTGTATCCAGTGGGATCCCACAGAGATCTGTCCTGAGCCCAATACTCTTCATTATTTTCATAAATGACTTGGACAATGGAGTGGAAAGTATACTTATAAAATCTGCAGATGACACCAGCTGGGATGGTTTGCAAGTACTTTGGAGGATAAGATTAGAATTCAAAATGACCGTGACAAATTGGAAAACTGGTCTGAAATTCAATAAAGACAAGTGCAAAGTACAAACTTAGGAAGAAAAAATCAGCTACAAAATGGGGAATATCTGGCTAGGCAGTAGTACTTCTGAAAGGGATGTTCGGATTATAGTGGATCACAAATTGAATATCATCAGTTGCAGAAAAGGCTAATATTCTCTGGGATGTATCAACAAGGCTGGCGTATATAAGACAGGGGAGGTAATTGTTCAGCTCTATTCTGTGCTGGGGGTGAGGTCTCGGCTAGAATACTGCATCCAGGTCTGGGCACCACACTTTAGGAAAGATGTGGAAAAAGCAGAGAGAGTCCAGAGGACAGCTACAAAAATGATAAAAGGTGTAGAAAACCTGATCTTGAAGGAAAGGTTAAAAAAACTTGACATCCTTAGTCTTGAGGAAAGAAGACTGAGCTGGGACCTGATAAATCTTCAAATATATTAAGGGCTGTTATTAAGAGGACCGTGATCAGTTATTCTCCATGTCCACTGATGGTAGGACAAAAAAGTAATGGGCTTAATCTGCACAAGGGAGATTTAGATTAGATATTAGGAAAAACTATAAAGATAGTTAAGTACTGGAATGTGTTACCAAGGGAGGTCGTAGAATCCCCATCCCTAGGAGTTTTTAAGAACAGGTTGAACAAACACTTGTCAGGGGTGGTCTAGGCATACGTGGTCCTGCTTCAGAGTGGGGCATGGACTAGCTGACCTCTTGAGGTTCCGTCCAGCTCTATATTTCTATGATTCTATGATAATTAATGCATAGGTGCTAAAGGCCAATGACAATAGCCATAGCTCCTGCAGCCAGTTGCTTACGTCAATTCCTTGGGTTTCATTTATATAAAAAAGTGTGTGTCTAGCCCTTATGGTTGTGAAGAAAAACTTGAATATGTGACCTTAGCGTAGCTGATGCAGTGTGATGTCTGCAGGCAGCCTGAAAGAATAACTCTGAGAGGTGTGAAGTGCCCTATTTGTGTCTATAACTGCAAACCCACTGATCTGGGTTCTCTTGCCAACAGCACTCAAGCAGAGGGTTGTGGGTGTGGCAGAAAGAGAAGAGTGTGGTAGGCCTGGTGTACTCAAGCAGATATACCTTAGCATCTGGAATCTAAATATTTATTGAGTGGGTCACCTGATACCATTCCCGATGCCCTGAGGGGAAGCAAAACACTCCTGCCTGTTGTGGAGGAGAGAAGGGGGTGAGCATTTGCTGCCCCTGTCGTTCTGAAATAATAGGGTAGGGACCTCTGCTGCAGTCATTCCAAGTGTGGGAAATAGGGTCATGACACAATGGAAAAGCTGTGTGTGTGTGTGTGTGTGTGTGTATGTCTGTCCATGGTGTGCATCGAGCCCAGATTGCCTTAATACAGCTATGGAAACATCTGATGAACCTCCTAGGGATATTATTTTGTGTCAAAACTTGATTCATAAGCCCCAGTATCATGAGAGATCCCGTCAACAACTTCTCCTTGGGGCAGGGGTAGACAGTGACAGTCTCGAAAGCTACATGTGCTCTACCACTCCCAAATCAGTCAGGAATCACTTGACTGAAGCCTTAAACAGAATGAACACTGTCGGAGAAACCTCATCCAAGACTCAAATGGATTCTGCTTTCTAAAATTAGGAGGACTTCCAGGTAGGGAAATCCACAGTGCAAGGTATTGCACAGTAGACCCTTAAAGTCTACATCCTGGAGATAAAGGCTGTCAAATTACCCTTGACAAACCTTATCCCCCTCTCCCAGAAGTATTGGGGTACACTACACACGTACAATACTGCTGTTGTATTGTACGTAATCAGAAAGGTAGCCAAGAACCAAGCCTGCTGTTGAAAAAAGACAATGGATCTCTTTGCTCAGGCAGAGAATATCTTATCCATTGGAGCCCTTCATGTTCAAAAGACACACTACTAGGAGGCTGGCTGTTTGAACAGAACAGATTCTGTGCCTATGGGAACAGTCCCTGACATTCCAACTGGTTGGGGAGCACTGGGACACGTGGCATTGGATCTCTCCAATGTCAAGTGGTCTGCAAAGAAATTCTACAGCAGATTTTTTTTAACAAGGTGGCCTAAACGATGGATCTGGAATAACTTTTCAGTCACCTGGCTGTTAACTCATATATACATTTTACTCTCCACCTGATGAGAAATTATTCTTAAAAAGTTAAAGGTCAGCACTAATCTAATTCTTCTGGCTCCATGTTGACTGACGAAATTGTGACACTATAAATCATCTATTTAGAGTCCCAGTGTTCTCCTTCCAAACTTGTTAATGTGGGACACATTAAGGTACTCAGGTCCTGCTTGTCTTTTGGTTTTGGCCCTTCATGGGAGGGGAAGATGCTAAGAATGGTTGTGTGTCAGTGTTGATTGGTTCCCCTGTTCTCTTCCACGTCCCATATTATATGTTAAGATATGGACACTTTTTCCTCCTAGGGTAAAGATAAGTACTTCGGAGTTAAATTTACTACTTTCCCCTGTATATTATACTTTTTGTCAAGAGTTACAAACACATATTAAAAATCGTCATGAAGCCAAAAAGAAAAATTCCACCCAATAATGCACCAATGTAGTTAGGAAAATTAATTGTAGCATTGCAATGAATATAGAAAGATTTGCGACCTATGAAATATCTCTGTCTCCACTTAACAGGAATATTGCAAAAAAGACCACACGCCCTAATACAGGGTCATCCAAGGAACTAACGTCGAGAAGAAAAATGAGATTTAAATGTGATTGCAGTGGGTTATTTTTTAAGATACAGTGAGATTCATTATAGTCCAGGAAAAAATACCATAGTTGTTTATTCGTGTATTGTGTCTTGTATGATACTTGCATTTAAATCTGTTCAATAATTCATTTTGTTGTTCCATTCCTTTTTCAAAATTTGGAATGAAAGTTAAGTAACACTAAACCCCTTTGATTTAGTTAAAAATACAATATATGTAGATATAGATCAAATTGCATTCAAATGCAACCCAACTGATTTTTGAATGAGAAATACCACTTAAAAGGGAAATACTTTGATCTTGGAGACTTTATAAACAGCCAAATGAAAAATAAAAGGGAGAGGAGGGCAGGAAGAAAAAGTATTGTCTCAATGCATACTTGAATGAATAAATCTTTTGCAGATTACTAATAGTCAATAATGTTATTTGGAGAATTCAGAGATGTTCTGTTTTGAATCAAACATATTTACACTTAAAATCACTCCACGAATTAAGTAGTTTGACCATGAACAGATGCTAAAAAGTAAAGTTAAAAAACGTGATTTGTTACAAGGGCATAATTATTTGTAAAGCTTAATTGTCTAGCTTTTGAATAAACACTTTTTAATTTTTGTTTGCTTGTTTTTTCCAGAGAGCACAATCAGATGAACTGGAAAAAATAGAAAAGCACGGCAAATCATCCAAAGAGAGGGAGAATGCCAAATCTTTGGACAAACCTGAACAGTAAGGACACTGTCTTCAACAGAACAAGTTTCCTGGGAGATGCGTATGCTGCATTCTTTAGGAAAACTTAATGTGCTCTAGTAACCTAACTAGAAGTGTTACGAAGAAGCAAATAGAAGTGAAAAACCTTCACTAACTAAACTAAATCATTTTCTTTAATCATTCCTCCAGGTTTCTTTATGAACTCTCACTAATCCCCAACTTTTCAGAACGAGTATTTTGTATCCTGTTCCAATCAACATTTTCAGAAACCATTTGCTCTATCCATCGCAAACTTGAATTGCTACAGAAACTGTGTGAGGTAGGTTCTGGTCCGTATAAAGGTAGAGCTAGATTTTCTGATATTTAATCTTTCTTGTTCAGCTGTACTCTTATTTCAAAAGTTTTCTTTTATTTACTTTAAGCACTCATTAAATCTGAGGGATAGCAGTCCTGCAGAATGGAACATTTTATGATTGTGCTCCAAGATCAAAGCAAATTTTAAAATTGGCTTTCGCTGCTGAACTATAACATCACGAGTTTGCAGCCAATACACATCAGCCTCTAGAGAATACTGTAACTTCTGCTTTTGCCAAAGCAAAATCTTCCATCTTCATAGTTACTGTCTCACTTCTTGCACTTTCCAAATGAGTGCCATTTTAGCTCATTTTGAGTGCATGCTTTGATTCTGAATGTGTTTGTTCAATAGATCTGGAATATCTGATCTAAATGAGCTGTCACCTTAACAACAGATAAAAGGTCACATACTTAAATTAATACTATGCAAATTTCTTAAACCTTCTTATTAAAGAGAAATAATGCCAATTCTGCTGTTTGTGATGTGTCTTGAAAAGGTTGCTATAAAATTAGTACTAAATCAATAGCTTTGTTGAAGTAATGCAGAGTTTGTTTTTCATAACCTAGTGCTTGTAAGAAATATTAAAATATTTAGGATAAATTTAATCTTTATACAATGGGCATTTTAAAAAAAGAATTACTTCTTCCTATTAGAAATATGTGTTCCCTAAGGCCCCAGTCCAACAAGTTGTGCCATATGCTGCATATTTATTGTTTTTGCAGAACTGATTGCAGGATCAGGGACCAAAGTAAATGCACTGCTTGGGAATACCATGGTGTGCTAAGAAAGTACTGTAGCCTCTTCCTGAATGGTCAATCTTTTGTTATACCTCAGACTTTCTTTTTGCATAAATAGGGCCCTACCAAATTCACGGCCGTGAAAAATGCAGCACAGATCGTGAAATCTGGTTTCCCCTGTGAAATCTGTATAGTATAGTAAAAGTACACACAAGACCAGATTTCATGGGGGAGACCAGCGTTTCTCAAACTGGGGGTCCCCAACAAAAGAGGGCTGTGGGAGGGGGAGGGGAGTCACAAGGTTATTGTAAGGGGGTTGTGGTATTGCCACTCTTACTCTGCACTGCCTTCAGAGCTGGGTGGCTGGCGAGCAGTGGCTGCTGGCCAGGTGCCCAGCTTTGAAGGCAGCGCCCCGTCAGTAGCAGTGCACCATGCCACCCTTACTTCTGAACTCCACTGCCTTCAGAGTTGCGTCAGGACCCTACAGTTACAACACCATGAAATTTCCGATTTAAATATCTGAAATCATGAATTTTAGAATTTTTAAAATCCTATGACCATGAAATGGACCAAAATGGACCGTGAATTTGGTAGGGCCCTATGCATAAAGAATGTAGTAACTCGAAACCTACAAATACCATTTTCCCCTCAAATACCGTTTTGAGAGTAATCAGGCGTGCTAAAATTAGAGTGAATTTAATTTGCTGCAAGTTGTCATTATTGCGTTAGATTTGAGTGTCCCTGATATGAGTGTGTGATGTTCTCCAAAATTATAGCTACAGTGTAAAATGCAACATCAAACGGCAATCTAAAGCTTGTAACTATTCTGTTAACTACTGATATCCATACTTAATTTTTTTCTTTAACTTGTTAAGGATTTTAACTGAGATTTTATATATATATCTCTTGTTTTACAGACATTGAAAAGTGGGTCAGGAGTTATGCAGGTTCTGGGTTTGGTTCTCGCATTTGGAAATTACATGAATGGTGGAAACAGGACACGGGGACAAGCAGATGGGTTTGGATTGGACATTCTTCCAAAGCTGAAAGATGTTAAGAGCAGTGTAGGTCAATATTCCATTCTTTATGAACAGAGTGCTGCTTTATCGCTCTTTTCTTAATAAATGTTTTCCATACCTCATATAAAGTTAAAGCTAGTATCAGACAGAAATATTTATCAGTGGATACAACTTTGATTGCACTTATAGAGTGAATTCATTTGTAGAACCATTTGGAAAGGAATCTGCCTTCTCTATGGCTATTAAACTGATGAACAAATCAGTGTCTTAAATTAGAAATTGTCTTACTTCCTGACTTAGTGTATATTTGAATCTCCATATGCTGCATATTTATGGTTTATATGTTCAATGAGTGTTTTCTTCGATATAATTAATTTTACTCTTCAAAATCATATATGTTTCAGAAGTGGAAACTGTTGTAACAAAAACAGTTCCAGTAAATACTGATTTTGGAGTATTTGGGAGAGAGAAAATGGAGAAAAATGACTGAGTAGGTGTTATAGTTACCATATAAAATACCTAATACTGGGAGCCCTAATATCTAAAATGTGATGTGTTTCCTATACTGATAAATTGGATGACCCAAGATTCATCATATGAATCTGTCAGGCCTGTATATACAACACAGAGAGTCACTGGGCTATGGAACAATTTCATGAAAGAAATGGTATGATGGTAAGTATCCTATTATAAAACTGCCTAGCATAGCCATTTGGGTGACGATGGTAAGCAAGGCAAAGGCACTATACACCCATGGTTATGGCACTGACTCCTGGAGTGAGCTGATTATATCAGAAACTCAGCTTTCATTTGAGAAAGCAAAGTAAGTTTCAAGTCTTCATGGTTGTGAAGAAAAGCTTGAAAATATGACCTGAGTATAACTGTGATGGGATGTCTGTGCGCAGAGAATGAAATATTTTATTTCATTTAAGGCCCCAACTCAGCAGAGTAGTTAAGAACCTTTTTTCCTTTAAGCACTTCCTTAAGTCCATCCCTATTCAGCAAAGAACTTAAGGGTGTGTTTTGCTTTTAACAGCATAATTCAGTAAGGAATATTAGCTTCCATGCAGAATTCCCTTGCTCTTCTAGGATAAAGGTGCTTTAATTGTAGCTTTTAAAAAAAAAGTTAATAGACTCTAGTATACTTTAAATATGACTTAGCAACATAAGTAAAATTTAACTTTATTATTTTGTTTTTTCTACAGGATAATAGCAGAAGTCTTCTATCATATATTGTCTCATATTATTTGCGTAATTTTGATGAGGTGAGTGAGTTATCTTTGCAAATTTAAATAGAATTAAATAAACTAATTATTAAAACTTGTATTACCTTATATTGGTTAAGATTACTTTAATCTGTATGTTATTGTTCATAATACGTGTGATAACTGTCCACTACTTGTTTTAATAAGTACAATTTTAATAAGTGCTAGTCATTTAAAATTTTAAAATTTATACCTTTAAAAATAAGGTAAAGTAAATGTTCATTTATATTTTTGTCAGGACGCTGGAAAAGAGCAATGCATCTTTCCTCTTCCCGAGCCACAGGACCTCTTTCAGGCTTCACAAATGAAATTTGAAGACTTTCAAAAAGATCTTCGCAAACTAAAAAAAGATTTGCGAGGTACTGTAACTAGATCAGACTACAGATATGTCAATAACATATAGTTCTATTTCACTTTTTGTATAATTTCTGGAAACTTGCTGATATGTAAAATATGTTATGAAAGGTAGATCTTAACTCCTGTGTTTTGCCTTTGTATCCTTGACTTGATTAACTCTAGTGGTTGGTGTTTTTATAGCGAGTGATCAGCATATGTTATAGCCATGTTATCAAGATTTTAAAATGAGTTGCATGTCAGGAAGATGTTCAGATGCAGTTCTGAGTACTGCTGAGGAGTAAAGATGAAGCAGCATAAACTAGCTGCCCCAGGTAACCTGGAGACAACCCCTGCTCCCAGTTCAGCCATGTGAAGTGAGTTCATACAGTAGCTTTTGCAGTTTTCAAATGATTATCTGGTGGATATTGTCTGATCTCAATACCTGAGAATGGAGGCATATAGATGCTGATTCAGAATGGTTCTTGAAGTTATGCGCAGGTTTAAGTACTTTCATGGATTGGGGCCATAATTCCTCATATGTCGCCATGAGAAATTTTCACAAGCTGTTTTCTTTGCATTGACAAAAGCTGAAATATCTTTACATTAAGAGTGAAATTCGCACCATCCATATGGAGTTATTGGGCCTTGTGTGGGGGAATTAAGCAGGGGTTATATGGGGATGGAGATTCTATTTCCTCCTCAACCTACCGTGGGGCTGCAGCCTGATCCCTCTAGTGCCATTGCTTCAGCCCCTACATTGGAATAGTGACGGCTCAGTTTGTTAGGGCTACTGAATCCATGTCACTACATTTTCCATGATCTCTCCTGTACACTTATCTTCGCAATAGCCAATTTGGGCACAGTGTAGGGAGCTCTTCCAGGTCCTATATAGAGGAACCCACTCAAAGCCAACCCACAGTCCTTCACAGCTTTACTGCAGGTCTTGAATGGTGCAGAATGTCTTATGCTGGCCCTCCACACCATTGAAGAATGTCAACCTAAGTGCAAAAACTAGTGTTAATACAACATTAAAATTACAAGTTCAAGCCACTCACAAGTCAGGAAATTCCAACAGTTAAAGTTGCTCTAGCTAAATTAAGCTCACCACCTTGGACACTTTATGCATTATCTGGAATAAAGTAGTGCATTTAAGGTTTACAATGGGGGCAAAGTTAACCATGCACAAATGCTATTTTTAAAATGTAATATAACTTTTAACTGAAAAAGAGAGAAAATGAACCTGGCTTCAATTGCCTTTCTTAGAACTATTTATTTAGCTCATGCTTTATTCAAGCATTGTTGATTTTCCAATGGACCTTATAAATTCCTTAAACTAGCAAGTTCCTACTTAAATAGCTGAACACTTAGGGCTTGAATCTGCAAGGTGAAGACCATCTCCTGACACAGTACTTCTCTCCATTTGACATCAGTGATAGCTGACAAAACTCAAGAGGTGTTCAATACCTAGAAATATCAGACCCTTAACTAGCTGTGTGCACGTGCATTCATGTTTAAATGCAAGGTTGTAGACTCGCAGTGAAATTCTGACCCCATTGCAGTCAATGGCAAATCTCCTATTGACTTCAGTAGGGTCAGAATTTCACCTTTAATTTATATTTTTTGTAAATGCAAGTCAGAAACGTTCAATCACTCATAACTTTGGTACAACAAAGACTGTTTTCAATTCAAACAAAGGCACCAGTCAATCAGGACTATGTCCATTTCACTTTTCAAAAATGCAGTGTCCCTATTCAAAAAGTGTTAAAATTTTATTACAATGGGCTTTTTTCCTACTCTCCCAATATTTAAAAAAAATCACAGAAGAAAATATTTACCTTTTGAATAGAGACCAGTCATGGGAAACCTCAGTCCAGTAAGTTTGTTTCAGAATGAGATTGTAATGAAGGCTTATAATGGAAACATTTGTAACCATAAGTCTAGCAACTGATTTCAGCAATTGCTATAGTTTCCAATCTAAATATGTAAGTAACACACATGGAGACATGCAGACTTCAATCATGTTTGATTTTTTTAAATGATTTCTGTGTAATGCTAATTCACAGTGATAAGCTTGGATGCTTGCTTGTATCAAAGGGGTAGGTTTTTTGATTTCCTTCAAGGGGAAAAAAAACACTTGTGATTTCCATATCTTTATACTTTTCCCATTATGACTGCATAGGCTTTTGTCTGTGTTTAAGTTTATGAATTGTATGCCTTGCAGTTTGCAAATATTAGTGAACAAAACCTCTTCCAAGAGTTTAACTAGTCTAAAAGCTTCAATCTAAAAGATTTTCAGAAAAGTAAGTTGGGTGCCTACCGCCTTCTTGCTTGGAACAGAGATTTCAGTTACAAAATGGTAAAAAAATAAGGAATTAAAGATATACACATATTACAGTGGAAACTATACATTATTAAACTCACAGGCAGTTTATTTCTGCTGTTGTTTAAAAAAAAATATGGTGAGGGTTAATGTGTTATGTACTAGACATTTTAATAAACAAGAGACTGAAGAACAGCTAGGTGTTTTATTAATATACCTACTGAGTTTGGCTCCATCAATTGCCCCCAGATTTCTCAGCTCTCCAGGATTCTCAATTTAGCCTTTCTGAGTTCAGTGACATATAGTTTGTTAAGCAACCTGATCTGCTTTTGATCTCTCCTGGCTGTCAGCAGCCCTCCTTCATGCAGTCATGCCAAGTAATGACTTCTGTTCTTATGTCATTCCACAAGAGAAATTTTAGCACTTGCCACATGACTTAAATCAACTGACCATGTAAAGAAAGTCAGGCAGCTAGGGTCACAGAAACAATGGAAGAAGATTTTTGATGCAAAGGTTTCTGCATCGTACGTATCTACTATTTAGGATTATCAAAGTAATTTTCTAGATGTAAAAAGGTATTTTTGTTTCCATTACTACGTGGATTTTGAAAGCTACCTTTTAGGTGAATCAAAGACTTTCACTGGAAGTAAAAGGGGCCTGGGTCTCCATTGATACCTGGCATCTGAGGTACAGTACTCATAAGCAACTACACCAAAGTCTAGCCATTAGAGTGTTGGTTGGGGGAGAGGAAGGCTAGGAAGAGAATGTAGAAAACTGGACTTGGATTCAGGGTAGGGAAGAGGTAAAACGCTAAAAAGACAATAAGTAATACAGTGTTTGTGAAGCACATCTTATGGTGAGTTTAAACCATCTGGAAATGGCTCTTGGAATATGTTGTCATGGGAGCTCTACAATAGTAAATTAGTTCACAAGCATAAAATTAATCAGTTGTAATCTATTGCACAACTTCCACTAAAGTTCCAGTGAAATAGAATTAACTAGGGGGTTAGATTTATTTTCTGCCTAACTAGTAAAAATTTAAAAGCACCCCACCAAGTATAGTATGAACAGACTGATCTAAAATCTTGACTCTGCCAGAGTTTGTTTGCGTGTCATGATGTGGTAGTACTATTATCATATTCAATTGACAACCATTGACATTACAAATTAACAAGGTAATTGTGGCGACTTAAACAATATGCTTTTAGTGCTATTTTGTATGTATTCTGAGTACTTACGATTCACTGAATAATCATGCATCTGCAGGGGGATTACCCAATCAGTCTTTCCCATCTCTGAATTATGTGACTGAAAAATGTTTATAAGAATACTTAGCACTTGTGGAGAATGTCATATTTTCAAAGTACTTTCCAAACAAGCTTCAGCAACCCTGAGAGGTATACAAATATTCCTGACTTACCACATCTACCATTTTCTTCTGCTTTCACCTGGAACTATAAGCCTCTGCTCTTGTGTCTATGACTTGACCCATGGAGAGCCTAATTCACAATTTGCAAAGCAAGCACCATTCACGAGTGGTAATGAAGTAGGTCAAAAGGGCGGTAATATCATGTACTCACAGGTTAATGTCCAAAAGCACATCACCCTCATCTGTACTTGAATGTCATCCTCATTCCTGCAAATCCCTATTTGTCCCCATTTTCAGCCTATATCCACCTTCAACTATCCTCCCAACCATTTGCACGTGATGCTTGGCATCAGATTAGTGCTGATCAAGGGAGCAGCCACAGGGGTCACTCAATGATTTGCTACCCCTCTCCTAAACCAGGCTTGAATGTGCTTCTATGCTTGTATTCCCAGTTTTGGGGGAAGTGGAATAGAGTAAGTTACATGAGAAATTCCTCAACTCTGAGTGGGCTGAATTCATTGACTCTGCAATACTCCTCTTGCTATCTGTTCTAAATATATTTTGTAGCACCATCTCATAATTTTTTTTAATAAATTCATCAATGTGTCATCATTTTTAGACTCAATATTTAAGTCTTGCAGTCACATAAATTAAAATTTCTACAAATGTTAAGACTTTAAAAATGATTAAATATTTTTACAGTTTTCTATCTGTGAGGCAGTGTGATGAGATACAGAGCCAGATGTGAAATATTAACATGCTCATTTGCGGAAAAGATGCTTTCTGCCTTTTTATTAGTAAATGCCAAATCTGTCAAGATAAATATTAGTTAAAATATACCACCACATCTGTGCTTCAGGCAGTCACTCAGTTCCAGTTATTCAGAAGCATATAGAGCATTCTAAAAAAAATATTAAAATATTGCTTTTGCTTATAAATCATCAACTCTGCATCAACATACTCCAGCAGCTTGTGCAGCCATCACTGAAGGGGTTAATTACTGAAACTGTGCGGCATGCAGACTCCTAAACCTAAACCAGATGTAAACTAAAGCCAGGTTTTCAGTCAATCTGTGAGTCATGTTTTACTGTCCTTAAAACTCCAAACAAGGAGCTGTCTATGAAAGCCCTTGAAGCCTGAGCAGTTCTTAGTGTAAGTCTTAACAATACCAAAAAAATAAATAAAAGAAAACTGAGAGCTTGTTCTATTTGTGGCAGAGTTTGTCTTTCAGATGATGCCAGATTCATTCCCCTTCATTAAATTCTTAGCTGTCCTTTAAGTTACAGATGGTAGTTGTAAATGTTACATGAAGACACTGGAGGTGCTGGGGAAAACAGTGGTTAAACCTTACATCTCCAGAGTGTCACTTAAACAGAAAGTACACACACTCATCACGTATTTCTTATTCACTGAAACATCTTTTCCATTCTGTATCTCTTCAGAGTGTGTAAGTGGCCCTGGATCAATATGGGCTCTTTGATTGTGTTCAGTTTTACTGTGCTAACCTCATAGCAAATAAAATCTGCCATGTTAGGATAGATGAACCTGGTCAGGTAAAAGGAGAGTCACCCAAACCTTTAACCAAACATATGCTGTGGTTGAAAAATGTCAGTTAGTCTTTTGTATTAGATTTCAGAGTAGCAGCCGTGTTAGTCTGTATGCGCAAAAAGAACAGGAGTCCTTGTGGCACCTTAGAGACTAAATAAATAAATTTGTTAGTCTCTAAGGTGCCACAAGTATTCCTGTTCTTTTTTTTTTGTATTAGAGGTTTTGTTCATGGAAATACCAGGTGAGACAGAGGCCTTTCTCATGGTATTAGACACAGCTGGAACCGGGAAGCTTTAGAAATATTACCAAATCTTGTTATCAGATTTTCAGTCCAATTTTCAGACCAGCAAGATATGGATGAGAGTCTGAAGTACTGGATATTTTATGTTCATCCATCACTGTTTCAAAGTTATGTTCATCCATCACTGTTTCATTTGACATATACTGTATTATGCAGGGAGGAAAATAATACATACTATAATGGACTGACTATTCAGAAATGTGTGAATACTAATCAGAGAGCAATGATGTGTGTCAACTATCATCATGCTTCAGGACATAAGCCAAACACTAACAGTCTAAGTGTTAGAAACTTTTCCCATGAGAAAGTTACTGAATTAGTCCACTACAAAGTTTATACGTAGTCCTTTGAAGCATATGGTGCTGGTAATTCTTGGAGACAAGATACCAGATTATATGGACTATTGGTCTTATCCAGTGTGGCATTTCCTATGTCCATATGCTAATTATAGGTATTTTTTTTATTTAAGATTTTAAACTTCTTAGAAGAAAGTACTAGGGCAGTACAATGCTAATGAGTAGTGTAGACTGCAGGGTTCTGAAATCTATTGTCTTACAAAGCTGTGTACAATAGAGTTCTTTACTATTTACTACCTTCTGTTCATATTTGGAAAATAGAGATGGAAAGAGTAGCTTGACAGCTGAGAAGGTAATTCAGTTTATAACTACATTCAGACTTTGGCTTCTTTTGAAATGGCCAACAAGATTGTCAGCTGTGGTGATTGTGTCCACCAATTTGTGACTGTGATGTATACCCCTGTTCACTTTGCCTGTAGCGGCAAACCTGACATTTTTGTAGTTTCAGATAAGTCCCCTACGTTTGCTGCTTTCTCCCTGCAATCCAGTCATTTGCTTTCATGTTTAGGGACTTCCAAAGTTATGCAAGTAACAAGTTTCAGAGTGGTAGCTGTGTTAGTCTTTATCAGCAAAAAGAATGAGGAGTACTTGTGGCACTTTAGCCACAAGTACTCCTTGTTCTTTTTGCAAGTAACAAGGAAACCCCTGACTAGCAGTTAATTTGCGGTGAACATACAATTGAAGATATCAGACATGAGGGTCCTTTTTAAAAAAGGAGTAGAGATGGGACCAATTATTTAAGGTGGTAAATTAATACAGTTTGGATCAGAGGGCTGATAGGAGGGAGAGGCTGCTAAAGTTTTTGTTTCATATTCAAACTTCTGGATACTTACTTCAACTGAACCTCCTTGAGCTTTACCAACTGGTAGACCCAGTCCCTGGATATTGTTAATAAAAGAACCTAGCTAAATATTAAGAGAAATGTCTTTTAACTAGGGCTGTCAAGTGATTAAAATAATTAGTCATGATTAATCACATGATTTAAAAAATTAAAATCTATTAATCACACGATTAATCGCACTGTTAAACAATAATAGAATACCATTTATTTAAATATTTTGGATGTTTTCTACATTTTCAAATGTATCAATTTCAATTAGAACACAAAATACAAAGTGTACAGTGCTCACTTAATATTTATTTTTGATTCAAAATATTTGCACTATAAAAAACAAAAGAAATAATTTTCAGTTCACCTAATACAAGTACTGTAGTGCAATCTCTATCATGAAAGTTGAACTTACAAATGTAGAATTATGAATAAAAAATAACTGCATTCAAAAACAAAACAATGTAAAACTTTAGAGCCTACAAGTCCACTCAGTCCTACGTTCAGCCAGTCACTCAGACAAACAAGTTTGGTTACAATTTGCAGGAGACAATGCTGCCCGCTTCCTGTTTACAATGTCACCTGAAAGTGAGAACAGGCATTCACAACATATTTATGTGTCAGATGCGCTAAAGATTCATATGTCCCTTTGTGATGTTCCCCTCTGGTATTATCTGGACCCGTGATCTGCTAGGTCACTCCAATCCTTGACTCTGGGAGCCAGCCTTACCCCGCTCTGCTGTGAGAACCCCCACTCCTGGACTCCATGCACAGTCTCTGGCATGCAAGCTGCTCCCAGCTACTTGCAACTGAATGACACTAGCCAATATCTCCGGTCCCAGACACAACCCTAGGAACCTCCGTCTTGCAGTGTCCAGTTATGCCCGCTGGATGCTGCAAGCTTACGTGATTTCATCAATTTAACAAAGAAATTGATATGTACGAGACTTGTTATCCCAAGGGAAACCTCTGACACACTTCAAACCAAACACATTGCTTCAGAAAGAATAAACAGATTTATTAACTATAAAGATAGATTTTAAGCGATTATATGTCAAAGCATAACAAGTCAGATTTGGTCAAATGAAATAAAAGCAAAACACATTCTAAGCTGATCTTAACACTTTCAGTGCCCTTACAAACTTAGCTGCTTCTCACCACAGACTGGCTGGTTGCTCTTCAACCAGGCTCTCCTCTTTGATCAGCGCTTCAGTCACTTGGTGTGGTGTCTGTAGGTGTAGATGGAAGAGAGAGGAAGAGCGTGGCCATCGTCTCTTCCTTTTATCATTCCTTTCCTCCCTCTTGTCTTTGCCCCCCCTTTCAGAGACAGGTGAGCATTACTGAGTCTCTCCAAGCAAGGTTGAGCAATTCCCCTGGTGTGGCCTCATGCAGATGAGTCATTGCATTGTAGCTCCCTTGCTGGACAATGGCTGTTGATGGGTTGTTTGACACCCCGCCCAGGCATTGGTTGCTTTCCTTGCTGTTGCCTCTGGGGAGCTAATATCTGGCTGATTCCCCCAACTTACAGCATGTTTTAGTGACCACCATCCAACACAATTCTCCTAACTTCATATGCATTAATGATATACATACATGGATAGAGAAATGACTTTCAGCAGATCATGACTTTTCCCCGATAGCTTACACGGCATGCTTTATACGTAAGATCACGAATACATGAAAATGAGGAATATGGGGGTTACAGTATGCTCCCCCAAGGATAGAATGTCACACCCTTCATGCTTCAACCACCATTCCAGAGAACATGCGTCCATGCTGATGACGAGTTCTGCTCGATAATGATCCAAAGCAGAGCAGACCAACCCATGTTCATTTTCATCATCCGAGTCAGATGCCACCAGCAGAAGGTTGATTTTCTTTTTTGGTGGTTTGGGTTCTGTAGCTTTTGCATCAGAGTGTTGCTCTTTTAAGACTTCTGGAAGCATGCTCCACACCTTGTCCCTCTCAGATTTTGGGTGGCACTTCAGATTCTTAAACCTGGGGTCAAGTGCTATAGCTATTTTTAGCAATTTCACATTGGTACCTTCTTTGCGTTTTGTCAAATCTGCTGTGTAAGAGGTCTTAAAACAAACGTGCTGAGTCATCATCTGAGACTACTAGAACATGAAATATATGGCAGAATGCAGGTGAAACAGAACAGGAGACATACAATTCTCCCCCAAGGAACTCAGTAACTAATTTAATTAACACATTTTTTTAACGAGCATCATCAGCATGGAAGAATGTCCTCTGGAATGGTGGCCGAAGCATGAAGGGGCATACAAATGTTTAGCATATCTGGCACATAAATACCTTGCAATGCCAACTATAAAAGTGCCATGCAAATGCCTGTTCTCACTTTCAGGTGACATTGTAAATAAGAAGCAGGCAGCAATATCTCCAGTAAATGTAAACAAAAATGTTTGTCTTAGCGATTGGCTGAACAAGAAGTAGGACTGAGTGGATTTGTAGCCTCTAAAGTTTTACATTGTTTTGTTTTTGAGTGCAGTTATGTAACCAAAAAAAATCTAAATTTGTAAGTTACACTTCCACGATAAAAAGATTGCACTACAGTACTTGTAGGGGGTCACTTAAAAATATTAATTCTTTTGTTTAACATTTTTACAGTGCAGATATTTGTAATAAAACAATATAAATTGAGCACTGTACACTTTGTATTCTATGTTGTAATTGAAATCAATATATTTCAAAATGTAGAAAAACATCCAAAAATATTTAATAAATTTCAATTGGGTATTCTATTGTTTAACAGTGCAATTAATTGTGATTTAATTTTTTTAATTGTGATTACTTTTTTTGAGTTAATTGCATGAGTTAACTGTGATTAATCAACAGCCCTACTTTAAACATTATCATGTTAAGTTAAATCAAATAGATTTTACAAAGTATGTAACAGACTGAACAGGCATTCTTGTGTCACTTATCTACACAATTTCACCCACTTTCCCTTGCACTGCTAAGTAAAGGAACATTCAAGAAAGGCATATACAGGCAGTGTCTCATTCATTCAGTAAGAAATATGGACAGGCAGGAGTACTGCCTGTATCTTTTGTGCTCCTGTCATCTTTGCTTTCCTTAGTCATGCTGTGGAGTAATAACAGCTCAGCGGGACAGAGGTTTTTAGACTCCAGTGAAACAGTATAGAACATGATATACGAGTACTACATCTAAAAGTTCTGTTTAGAGAGATTATGATCCTAAATAGTAGTTTGTTGATCTGAGGGACTGAGGACTACTAAACCTAAAAACATGTTACGCCTGTTCTATAGAAAATAATGAATCACTAGTTAATTTTAGACACTGACGCATTTTAGGCCGGTAGGTGATGATACTGCCATTAGTAAGGCAATGGTATCAGCATGACTCCCACTGTTTCTAAATGCTGTGATGTTGCATTTGGGGACTTTATTTTCAGCACCCCTATACCTAATCAGGCAAAGTAAGATGTGTTTTTCTTCCTTTTCTGTATTTTTCCGTTGTCTTTGAAGGATCTACATATGGTTGGTAATTTTTGCCAGGAATGGGGTGAATGCTTGTCAAAAATGAGAACATTTGCCTCAACCATCACCCATTTTATAACTGAATTTGAACCAAGCTTCCTCTTTTGTGGTTCTGATATTATTAGATGAAGGCCTCCATAATCCAAAACCTGACTCATTACACAAGGTTGTTCTGTTCCATTATCAGTGTGAGTGGAGGCCATTTTTGGTAACACACATTGTAAGCAAAAGTACTAGTTATGAACCATGCTGAATAGTAGGAAGTCTCTAGCTCCCTGTGCAGCTGCTCCCTTAGTCACAAGACCACAGATTAAAAAAAACAAAAACAACACAAAAAGGTTGTGGGTGGATGTCAGGCATGTGGACATAGATTTCAGCACAATTCTCTTAATACCAGGTGCTGCTTCATTTAAGTTCCTCTCTTAGTTTAGTATTCTTTTCTCTTAGGTTCTATGTCTGACACTAGGAATGAGTTACTTTGGGGTAGGGTAGCAGCAGTCTGATGCAGAATTAGCATCTCGGGAACTCCCTTTCCTGCCACTCAGTTCTTCCTTGTATTTAGATGCATGCTACACAGAGACACTATAACATCAAGCCCTAAGAGTATTTTCATTATTGTTTTCTAGTCTGGAGCAAAACAGGAGGTACAAGGATAGTGAAAGTGTTTATTCCTGAAGTTTATCAACTGTGGGAATTCCCAGAATCTCATTAATTCTCCAGGCTTGCAGTTCGGTTTTCCCACCCAAGAGGGTTCTGCTGCTTGGCTGAATCAAACCTGAACTCTGAATCTTTTTAGGATCACTAATGTCAAAGTTTAGTCCTTTCACATAAAACAACAGATTGTAGAAACAGCGGTTTTGTTTTGTTTTTAAGATTCACAAGTCATAGGAGACGTTGCAGGACTCTAAATAGTTCTTTGAAGAAAGAAAGATTAAGTATTTCATTCTGACAATATTACATCTGTTTTTCTTTTCCAAAGCAAAGTGAATATGAAAAGATAGTGTATCTGCGCATTTCCTTAAAGACTTTGAAGGGGAACTGCCGTAGGCTATTGGCCTGGGTATAGCGTACAATCTCTGAGGGGCACTTATCCTCAGAGGAGCCACACTTATCTTCTCTTAAATTGACTGAGATATCAGGAGGTCATCCTGAGTTGCAGCTAATGAATTAAAAGAATAAAATGTTTGACCTTTCAAAATGTTGAGAATGATGAGTAATCCATAGCCTGGGAAGAGACACTGAACTCATGTGATGTTACCTAGGCTGTTATGGCAATTTGTGGCAGAGTGCAAGATCTTTCAGCTGGTTATCCTATAGTTCTGGAAAATCTCCATTGCCCCATGGTACTGTTTGAGTGTTTGGGATCAAACTCCTTCTTGACTAATTGTGTTTTGTAGTTTTCAGTTTACCTATGTAAAAGATCCCTCTTCGGTTTTCTTCTATCTAAATTAGATAAGGTACTTATCTTCATTTCCTGTCCTAAAGTCTTGTGTGGTGTTAGGCAGTGTCATTGAACACCTCCCATATTCCACTCCAGAGGTGATTACATAAATTAGTTTCTGAAGCATTTTGAGAAGCTTTGTGGTGAACAGTCTTCTATTAAATGTATGAGACCATTTCTGAGAAGGCTTCATGTGGAGTACAATTGTTTACTTTTTGTGAGGTACAAAGTTCACATTCTTGCCTCAAAGACGCAGCAGAAGTGGGAGTAAAGGAAGCGAATGCTGCATTTCAGCGCTTTCACTAGCCATGGAATTGACCTAATATAACACTTATTCACTAAATAAATGAGCAGATTCTCCAAACCTTAGGAAATCATCACATCCAGTAGTAATTCCATTCTTGTATTTGACTTAGCATGTGTACATGTTTCATAAGCCTGCCCACGAGTGAGCAGATACGTAACATTTGTTTTCAAATAAGTTGCATCACAAGCAATGAAGGCCTATTTAACTTTTTTTAATTGAATAGGGCTACTGATGTTTCACTAAGTCTGTTCGCATCTCCATCTTCAATTATACTTTAAAACAAATAAAGGAATCAGAATATTTACAATTGTCAATGTCCCACTAACTTTATGCCATTTGTGTGGATTGCCACTGAATAATTTGATTTGATTTCCATTTCTCTGTGTACTTTTAATCAGTAGCATTTTTACAGTTGTGGAAAATGATAAAAGAAATGCCCACAAAGTGTGTTTTTGGGCTTCATGTTCAATTAATTAAAAAAAAAAAACCTTTGGTAGATCTTAATTTGTTGCTGGGCATCTGGATTCCATTGTTATTCAGGGTGATTACCACTTAGAACCTTGTTAAATTTGAATTACATTATCTAGATCTCCAGGGATTTTCATTTTCTTTTGCACTGTGTATGACAGCAGTGTGGTTTAGGCCTCCAATGATTGTTTCTGACACATGAGTTTTTGAATCTGTAAAACAGATTGCTGTTCTCTAGGGGTTTAGAGTGATGACAGTTTAAATATTCATTTTGTATTGGATAAGCACAGTATGGTAGTAAATCTCTTTATCATAGAAGTAACTTTTAGAAACAATAGCACAACTGCTCTGTTGTAGATAAGGTAACACAAATAATCCTATTTAATTTAAAGGTACTATTTAGGGTGAATTGTAATATTTTTGTAACATTATATGTTTGGGGGGGTTTTATGCTGATTTGATTTTAGGCAGAAGCAGTACTTTTGCGTCAAAAGATGAGGTAGATTTTGACCACCAAAGAGGATTTTCTCCCCCTTTTATAGAACTTAGAGATACAAGTGGTCTGAAAGAAGTGTCAAGTCTGGCATTGCCCAAGAGTTGAGTTCTGTTGGTTCATTGCAGAGTTGTTGTAGTCGTGTTGGTCCCAGTGTATTAGAGAGACAAGGTGGGGGTGAGGTAAGATCTTTTATTGGCTCAACTTCTCTTGGTGAGAGAGACAAGCTTTTGAGCTGCACAGAGCTGAAGAAGAGCTCTGTGGAGGTCGAAACTTCTCTCTCTCTCTCTCTCTCTCTCTCTCTCTCTCTCTCTCTCTCTCTCTCTCTCTCTCACCAATAGCAGTTGATTCAATAAAAGATCTTACCTCACCCCCGCCTTGTCTCTCTATTGGTTCATGACATTTTAAAGCTAGGGCAGTTTGTTTGAACCCATTTGTCACAGATCCTAGTGATCATCTTTTCCTGGCTCCCACTAGGACTGCTGTGAAGGGAATCCAAGCCTCTGTGTTCTGGATCCCCTGGGGTACGTTGAGCTTCTGGAGCTGAACAGAGTCCAGCTACTGCCCCAAACTAAGGACCCCATGGTATACTCTCAGGGCACAGACTTTCTAACTGGCACCGCCCTCCTAGTCTCGGAACTTGTTGTCCAGCATCCTAGATGCCCTGGGTGCAGCACTGACCCTTCAGATACCCCAGGACTTGAAATGCCCATCTCCCAGAACTCCACTCTAAAGGTGTGAAGCTTCTGGTTTACAGTTTAACTCTCTCAGGAGCGTGTGGTTCTTGTGAAGCACACACACGTATACATTTTGTATAATCTTTCAACTTTATGCTCTTTTTTTATTTAATCATGTAAAGCACCAGAGAGTATATATCACACAAAACACTACAAAATCCTAAACGTGATGTCCCTCACTAGCTCACCCTTCCCTTGGGAGTTCTTGGGGAATCATCTGTGTTCCATGGCAGGGTCCTCCACCCCCTTGTCTACTCTGCCCCTGCAGCAACCTCCCTCATATTAATCAGCTGCAAAATGGCTCTCTCCTACCCAGGTCCCCCCATGTGAATCCCTTTTTAGACTCTTGGTTGGGGGTCACCTTATTTTCTGTCTTTTTGGTAATTTTCCATTACTTTCAAACTCCCCTCCCTGCACACACAAGGTACATGTGTCTTCTCCCAACTGGAGCAAACCTATTGTCACAAAATGTTTTACTTCAAATAGACTGTTGTTGAGTACTGATCCCTTACCATTGTCTCTGGCCTGGTAGAGACATGATGCCACGCTGCTAACTTAGGGTGGATCCACATACACATAGGCTTTCCATGACACAATAATTTCATAGACTCCTCCACAATTCAGAAGTGGTACAGACAGAGCCCTCAGGGTGTCACATTAAAGCTAGTGCCGTTTGTTTGAATGCATTCATAGAATCATAGAATATCAGGGTTGGAAGTGACCTCAGGAGGTCATCTAGTCCAACCCCCTGCTCAAAGCAGGACCAATCCCCAATTTTTGCTCCAGATCCCTAAATGGCCCCCTCAAGGATTGAATTCACAACCCTGGGTTTAGCAGGCCAATACTCAAACCACTGAGCTATCCCTCCCCCATCATATGGCCTCACCATGAGAGCCAGCCTACTTTAAGATTTTACCTTGTCAATTCCCAGGTTCTATCACAGTCATCATTCTACTGGCAGTATAATGATGACTGCATCTGTAATTTTCACTCCATGCATCTGAAGAAGTGGGTTTTTTACCCATGAAAGCTTATGCCCAAATAAATCCCTTAGTCTTTAAGGTGCCACTGGAATCCTTGCTATTCTAGTGGCAGACACTCCCTTATACACAAACACATTGCCAAAACTCATCTATATCATTCTCACCTAAAGCAATTTTGTATTCAACAACAAACACTTTGTCCAAACCATGGGAACTGCCCAGGGTACTAGGATGGCTCCCCAATATGTCGTCTACTTCATGGGCCACCTCGAGGAAGAATTTCTGGGAAAGTGTACCACAAAACCAATGATATACCTGAGATACATCTATGATATTTTCATCCTCTGGACAGACGACCTAAATTCCATGATAGATTTCCACAACTTCAGCCACTACCACCCACCCATCCATCATATTCGTTCTAGAACACTCCCACACCAGCATCAGCTTCTTGGACACCACGATCCGCTTCAACAATGAAACCCTGCAGACAACTATAAACAAGAAACCCACAGATCCAGCAACCTCCACTTATATAGATATTTTGCAGCGCTGTGCAGTTAGGGTCATATCCCTGGCTTCTACCTGGAAATATTTTTAGATTGAAGCTTCGTTGTCCCTTGTTGACTTCCTGATTTACATAGGATTTCAAGCCTTTGAGGAGCTAATTACAGACTTGTCCCCCAAGCCCAAGGTAGACCAAGCATTTTGTGTACTGCAGCTTTCAGCCACTGAAGGGTGGACTCAGGAAGCTAGAGGAAGACATCACCCACAAGAGTCTTCTTTCTGCCGCTTCCTTTCCTGTTTTACCACCAGGAAACAAGTGAAGGCAGCTCATATGTGAAGGAGGGGTTGAGATAATGCATGATGAGGGGGTAGAGGACTGGGAGAAGAAAAAGGAGAAGGAGAATATATTTTGGAAGTAGGAGGAGACCGTAAGAGGCTAGAGGAGGGGGGAGGAAATGATGTGTAGAAAGAAGTAAGACAAGGAAAGAGAAGACCAAGAGAAAAGAAAATTTTAAAGAGAGAGAAAATGGGACCTTAAAATGGAGTGAGGAGGAGGAGGGGAGCTGAACATAGAAACAGAAAGAGAAGTGCAAGAAATAAGGGTAGGATTTTGATCCAGGGAAATATAATTTAATAAATAAGATATGAAGCTCACCTGCTGGAACATGCTATAAAATACAGCATATGTAACAGTATATTTACAAAGAGGTAAATACAACCCCCTCCCCTTCCTCATTATCCTTTGCTGTTCAAATAATAAGTGTTCCAACTGTTTCCTCACAAAAAATCTGGTCACTCCCTGGGTAGCAGACCACTGGAAGTCAGAGGGTAGCAGGAAGGATGGTCTCTGACACCTATAAACCCACCACTTACTTTGGGCACCAGTTGTTCATTTATTCAGAAACATTTGATCAGGAACAAAATTGCTCTCCAGGAAGATTTTATTGTAGCATTTGCATTTGAAGCAGTATGTTTCTAAGGATCATATCCTAGCAAGTTTTGCTGGCTATAAATTAATATAAGCTAATGTATTTTTACTACAGTATTTGTATCTATGCCATTATGCGTCACCCTAAAGTAATCTGTTATTTCAATTTCAGCATGCGAGACACAAGCGGGGAAAGTTTATCAGGTATCACTAGAAGAGCACATCCAGCCTTTCAAAGACAGCATGGAGCAATTCATTAATCAAGGTAAATAATGAAACGTCATTGAACCTTTTCAAGACATTTCAAAGGAAAGTTATAGGAACAATGTTTATACATTGGGAGTAAAGAGACAGTTTATTTTGGCATCATACAAAGATGTGGGTTAGTTTAATCAAATGCCACACAGTTCTAAAAGATTTGTGGGACGACTCTGTTGTACTGTCAATGAGTCACCCCCTTGAGTGGCAGCAAAGACAGATGCTATTGGCTCAAGAGTGTGAACTCATCATGAGTTCGCAACTCTAGTAATATTTTTGTTTCTTGAAAAAATTTTTAAAGCTGGACTCATTTCCAAAGCAGTGACTGTTGTGCATGTGCCAAAAATACAGTGTCTGCAGAGCAGAGGTCTTGTTTCAGCTCCTCAGATTGCAAAACTTGTGTCTAATTTTTTAAGCAAACACAAAAGGCAAATCCAAATGAACTCCTCAGGACAGGCTTGTGGAAAATGCTGCGGGGGCTGGGGGTGTGTGTGGTAAATTTAAATATATCTATGCTGATCTTGTCTCAACGCTAGGAGGGAAGCACCATAACGGGATGGGTGGTGCTGTTCCCATGCTCCACTGTCAGGATTCTGCAGTAGGTGAGGAGAGCAGCACTGTCAATGAAGGAATATTCTGAGTCAGAATGTTCTCTGTTGACTTGGCCATGCTGTTTTTCTGGCCAGTTGTCTACTTATTTGGCTATTCCTGTCCACACCCCAGCTTTCTGTAACCGTACAACATAACAGAAGACAAAAAATATTGACTCATGATTGGATAAACAATTGTGTGAGAAGTGAGAGTATCTACTGCTTATCCCTTTTAGAGGTCAATAGCGCTGAAGTCTAGAACTGTGTTAACTGATCATCACAAATGGAAATTATCATTGATGTATTATATTAGAGATCAATGCCCATTATTTATTTATTTCTGGTGAGCTAGTCAGGTATTAAATTCACATTGTTGCTTCCTAACTGGATCATCAAAGGTAAATAGCATTTTCAAGGTAGTCTTATGGTGATGTTCAGCATGTGTGCACCAATTCCTTCACGTGACTTCACATGTCATTGAACAGACTTATTTAGATTGATGGCCATAGCCAAAACACCACGTGACAAGCAAATACAAATCAACAGATCCTGAAATTACAAAGATCAGTCCCCAAATCCTTGCCAAACAGGTCTTTAGCTGTGTCCTGAAACAATTGGTAAGATGTGCTTTGGAATCAAAGAGGCCTACATTCTATACTTGATGCCACAATGATGGTGTTTAGCTGGTAATTGTTTTTGGCATCTAGCTTAATGTAGATGCAAATAAGGTTATGCACGTAGAAGAAGGAACAACAAATTAAAGGACATTTGTCAATATGAAGTAGAGATTCTTTCCGTCAGATGTTGTGTTAGGAGCTACAATTTAAGGTCTAATAACGGTGTTATGCATTCCTCTTCAAACTAGAACAATGAATTGAAGATGAGGTTTATTATACTAATATAAATCAGAAGAAACTCCAATGATGTTTCTTCATCCCTTTAGGAAAGGACAATGAAAACATTATTAATGGTTATAAAAGTTGCCTGGCTCCCTATTTAAATTTCTCCACAGTTTTTGAGACTGTTTTCCTGCAACAGTGAATTCCACAGAATGATTATGTGGAGGAGAAATAATATCATTCTCTTTTCTTTGTTATATGCTTATCAGTTTTTTTTTTTTCTCAAAGTGATCCCCCTCCCTGTTCTTGTATTCATTTTGGGATAGAGAGAAAAGAAGATATTGATAAATCTGATCCTAGATGTCTAGTCTCCTATCAGAATGTACAGATGTTACTCCTTTTTGGAGTTAGTGGGAGTTTTGTGTGATCACTGATGGAAAAAGAAACCCCATAACCTCAGAACAGCAGCAAAGTTAAAAATATCATTTGCATGTTCTAATGGAAATTAATACAAGTAGGGGTTATGACATGAACGTAGATGAGCTCTAAATAAACTAGTCTACATTTCTTTAAACCTCACAAAGGCTACTTTTCAGAAATCTGTCACGATATTACTATATGAAAGATAGAGCTTAACATATAGGAGAAAAGAATCCTTTAGTTAAGTTCCAAAAATAAAGTAATTTAAAAATACCTTCCATTATGAAATCCTTTGTTTTTACTTGGTGGGATTGAATTCAGACTTGAAAGAGGCCATGTTTAAAACAGGATTTCTCTTTCCTGTTCAGTGTTTGACAGGCTTTTGATCTAGATATTTTTTCTAAGGGCTTTTGTTGTTTATGTAGCCATAATCGATGAGTCTTTTCAGCTAGACTGCACACACAAGATCATTTAGAAAAACAGAGGGACAACTTTTGGCACCTTTGGGGGATTTATGTATTTATATAATGTGTGTTCTGGGCAAAGTAAAATAAAGTTTAAGTTCTTTTATATTTAAAGTTCAGTTTCTCCAAAGCAAAAAAAAAAGTTTTAAACTTACAGTTAAATTCATAATTTTTCACAGGGTTAAATAACTTGGAATGTTTTTTTTGTGATGCTTTTCAGAGCAGGTAACTTTTCTGTATAACGGGATTCACCAGTTCAAAGTAACTTCAGACATTTACAGTATGTTCCATTGATACTTATTGCTAGCATTGGCCAGGCAGAAAGTTGAAGTTCGAAACTATCTTCCAGTAGGTATGGAGAGCGGGGCACATGTGGTTAAACATCTCTGGTAAGGCGCTAGAGAAGAACTTTATAGGAGCAGCTACAGGTTTAGCACAGTTGTATTAGTTTAATTTTTAATTAAAATATTGCAACTGGTCAGGTTGAATTTTATATGTAAAAAGAAAAAAATAGTGAGTAAACTTGTAAAGTAAAATCAGAAAAGATTGGGGCTTAGAATCCTGTCAGGCTTACTTTTTAAATGGATCATTACACCCACCTTAGGAGGAAGAATCAATTCATATGCATGTCAGCTAATATGTTATCAATGGACCTGGAAATGATGCACTTGATTACAGTTTCCTAATACTTTTGTTGTAATCACCTTGAAAGCTATATGGTTAACTCACCAGCCCATGCACAAAGAACCCTCTCCTGCCACAGGATTCCAGTTCCTTTTCTGCAGTGCTTTAGTTTTATTTCTTCAAAATAACATTATTTAATACAAGTTCAACATGTCGTGTCCTGTCCCCTCTAATCTGGAGTCTTCTGCAAGAGCCTATCTACTCCCTGCAGGATTATGCTCCACAGATTACCTGATGAGGAGTCAAGATGAGCCTACAAGGCTTCTCTCTCCTTCCTAATCTACTCCCTGCAGAATTACACTCTACAGGCCATCTGCCTCAGAGTCATAACTGGGTTCTTTCCCCTCCCAAACATCTCCTGCAGGACGTTACTCTTTACAGCTCCCTCTTCAGCTAAGCTAATCGTAGGACCAGGTGATCTTCAAGCTATAGTCCAATCCCTGGCCTCAAAGTATCTGCTGAGGCAGCTGATTATTCACAGGTAGGGTTAGGTCTAACACCACTTAAAGAATCAGCCAACCTGTGAGGCATCTGTTTTAAGTTGCATATTGCTTTGCTAAACTTGAACCATTTATGCTGAAATTTTCTCTTCCAGAGGTTTTTTCCCCCGAAAAGGTTTCAGTAAAAGCAAATTAGCTGCTTCCAAGGAAGAGATTATGGAATAATTAGTATAAAGTATACAATAAAAATAGTTTGTTAGTCATTTTCCAAAAGTTACATTTTTTGGAAGGTTTCTTTAAAGAGCTCTAGCATTTGCATGATTTGGAACAGGAATATGAAATTTGGCAGGTGGGTGATCCTGGTATTAGACAGGTACCTTTTGCTGTCCCCATTAAAAAGTATCCAGATTTAGCCAAATTGTAAGTGTCTGAAAATTGCCATTTGCACATGCTTGGTAAAGACTTTTATGGTATGTTTACATGGCAGAGTTAACTCAAGTTTTCTATATGTGAGCTACTTCTTTCAAGTTAGCCTAACTTGAGAGAGTGAGTATCCACACTGCAGAACAACAGTCAAGCTGTTGTTTTCGTACTGGCATTGTGCTCACTCGCGTGACACTAAGGTTTCTGTGGGCATATCTGATGGTTCTTTGCACTGAAGTAAGCTCTATGAATTCTTTCCCAGTGGGAGAGTTTATCTGTCTTTTCTGGGCACACAGGTGGAATTGTGGAAAGACAATGTAGTACTAATGGAGCTAGCCTACATCCACACTGCAGAGTGGTCATGTTAGCAGCTGATGAGTTGTGCTCACTCAAGCTTTAGCTTATGCCCCCTAATGGCACAGCCAACTTGAGTTAAGGGTTTTTGTTAGTAGACGGAACTTGAGTTAGGTGCAACAGTCAAGTTGTAATACGAGTTAACTTTGCAGTCAAGGGAAGCTTTTAGAGGCTTGCTGCTACAGTTGCTGAACATTCCATCTGCACTGAGCATGCTTCCTGGCCCCACAGACTCCATGAAGGATGTGGCAGCAGCAACTGCCACTTTGGGAAGTAGTGCTGCATTGGAACCCAGAAAGAGACCGTGCATTCTAATCTCAGCTCCCTCATGTACTGGTATGCAAAATTATGTGCCCATCACTGCACTTATTATTGAGGAAGGCCCCATATTCCTACCTTAGAAGGCAGGTGAATATCATACCACTGATTTTACAGCGTGGTTACACAAGGTCATTTCAGGTACAACTGGCAATGTCACCCTATGGCAATGTCACCCTATCTCTAATGTTGCAGACTCAATCCACAGTCTCATTGCCTTGAACGATAAAATATGCCATATGTATATGCTTGGTTATGCTATCTATAACCACTTCCTTCCAGTGCCAGGAATAGAAATCAGGAATCCTGATTCCCAATGTTCCACTGCTATCTAGAAAACAGTTGTGTAAGCCTTTAGCAAAGTGTGTCACATTTACCTCTCTACTGGCTGGTATACTTAGAAGATAATAGCCTGCTACTACTGTCAATTACTCTAACAGGTCAAGCAGTAGACATCTGTGCTGTGGATTTAAAGCCTTTGGGTTTAAATCCTGCTGATGACCCACATGTGGGTCAGTATGGTTTCACATGATAAAATTTGCTCTATTGGTTTGAGGATTTATGTATTTTTTTTAATCTAGGAAATTACATACCAAAACTATGTATAAAGGATGTAAAGTTTGGAAAGGTTTATGTCTCTAAAAAGGTTAGGAAATGTCAGAATTAAGGTTTTTCATGAAATCTTAACTTGCCCTTCCCTGTGTGTATGAATTATGATAAAGTCCTTAATTACATGATGTCTGTTCTGCAGGACCCCTGCTTCTTTCAGTGCAAATGATGGATAGTGAATGAGGCAGAGGTTTGTAAGAAGGACAAGAATGTTCCTTTGTGGTTAAGGCAGTGGACTGGATCCCAAGAGATCTGGGCTCTGTTCCTGACTCTGCCACAGACTTCCTACATGATGTTAAGAGAGACCGTCTCATAATACACATACCCACACAAATTTAATTCTGGTATTTTTTACCTTCTGATTGCTTGACTTGCAACTTAATGTTCTTTAAATGTATCTTTTTAATATATAGGGTAACATGATTCTTTGTTATTTTCCAAAATTTTCTAAACTAATCCTTTCAAGAAAACAGGACTTAAAATAATGTTAGGAATATATAGAAATAAAACTGTTTTGTTCTTTAAAAATTCCCAGGCCAAAAACTTCATTAAGGTAGTGAAGGGGTTGTATGAGTATATGTCTATGAATATCTATTAATTTTAAACACCATTCCTTAAACATTATAAGAGTTTAAAAATGAAAATAAATTAAATGCTGTAAATGTTCTGAAAAGGTAATATTAGTAATAATGACATAAGTTTCCAACATTAATCTTATCTCTGCCTCCCTATTGCCATCCTCAGTCTTTCATGTAACTTTGAATTCTGGGCTACGAATCTCAGCTATCCAAAATACAACTCTGTTCTGGCCTATAAATTGTGAACCTACCTAGTAATTAGATACTGAAAAGCAGACCTTCCCCAAGTGGTGAGGACCAGAGGAGACCACAGCATTTCACTCACATTCCCTCCACATGTCACCCACTTGAAAGATTAGTCCCCCATCGATCACTCCACTCTGGGAGGGACGCCCCACTCTACTCCATTCACTGTCCCTGTAGTAGTCAGAGACCTCACATGTTATAGACAAGATCAGCTTTTTTTCCCAGAACTGCAGTCATCTCTAGTCCCTTGCAAAGTCAGCCTGAGATTCTGCTATACTACACAGAGGACAGAAAAGATATGTAGGTTGTATCAGTGTACCATAAAAGACTAATATTATACTTCGTATATGCAACAGTGAAGTCTTTAGGTTTTTTTCCTGGGCACCTCCCAAAGTGGAGAAGCAAAGCAAGGCTAAATGGGCGGAGTTAGGGAACTGTTACTATAAGCAAAGCTACGGAGACAGGACTGTTCCCAATATGCTCTTTATTGAAAGAAAAAAAAAATAACCTAAAACCTGCAAACTTCCCATTTTTGAAATTTTCACTTGAGAGGAATGTGAAGAACAGGCAACACAGAATAAGTAGCATAAGAAAACAGAATGCTTAACACTGGCGGGGGGGGGAAACATGTGAATTTCATTAATTGTTTTACAGTTTGTTATTAGTGTTCTGTCTGTTTTAAATGATGAAAGTCATCATTTGTTTTATATCTCAGACATTTAGATGTGGTAATACTAACAAATACATCTGTATTGCATCAACTTGTCTTTTACCTCAGATGTCTACACCTCAGTTGGTTTGCATTACTACATAGTCATCTTGTTGCACATTCAATTTCATGTGTATCGCTAAGACTGCTTAAATGAATTTGCCTTGTTTCAGAACCCATGAGAAAGCCAATGCATTGCAATGGTGGCTTCAGTTCTCTGCAGCCACGGCACAGGAACTCACTTACACATCCTTAGTGGCATAAATGTAATCTATGCATACTGGGTGGGTATCTCTGCATGGTGTGGTCTGATAAAAAATGGTTTTATGGGCATGTGTTTGAAAAAGCTCAATGCTCATAAGTGACAAAAAATAAGTGACAAGAGAGTTTATACAGGTCATCAAAAGGTGTGCAAATGAACCCTTTCTATGCCACTCTGCACCATCAGATATTTTGTTTTTCTTGCCTATATTAATGGAAAGCTATTTCAGAAATCTTTGGGATTGTATTAAAAGGAAAAAAAGTGTGTGTGTGTGTGTGTGTGTGTGTGTGCGCGCGCGCGCCCCCATCTTTCACCCTTCTACAGAAAAGAGCCAGGTATCTTTAAGTTAACATCCGTCCTTCCATGTAGGTCTTGGAAAGAGGAATTAAAACCAATGTAAACTACTTACAGTACCATCTCTATACCTAAGAATGTATGGTTTGTCTTAGTAAGTGTCTTTTACTACATGTTTGTACAGTGCCTAGCAGAACAGAGCTCTCACATGGTTGAGACCACTAGCCTTTTTGAAGCTGCTCCGAGACTTAGGATGTTAAAACTAGTGGCAGTGAATGGGGATAGTGGGCAGAGTGCAGATGAGATGGTGAAAGCTTCAGGTTTAGCACAATATATCACATGGCTACCACCTCCCCAATAATAGTCCCTGAGTGTATACGTTTTAGGATGAAGACCTAACATTTACATTGGTAGGCCTTTGACACTGGAATCCACTCTGTTCAGATGACCGAGCTAGAGGCTATCCTTCGGAATGTGATGAAAAGACCATCTGTTTACCCAGGCTTTTGCCTGAGGTGAATTGAAAAAGGGGGTTATGTCTTTAAGGATAGCTTTGGTTATTGCGTAGGACTATTGCTGGGCTTTGCACCTTATTGTGATAGTCACTGGGGAGTGTCCTTTTGTGCAGTCAATTGTTGGCAGTATACGGTTACAGGTTTTTGGTTTTTTTTAATACCATCACATACTTTATATAGATCAAAAATGAAATTGCTGCAGGAATAATAAGAGAAATAAGAAATTAAGAGTATTCAATATAGTACACAGTTGTCACTGCCTTTTCTGTATTCAGCTGTTCATTTAATTTTCACTTTTTATTCCATGTTGTATAATCTTTATTTTGTTCCTTTTGTTATTTAGAAATGGTCTCTGCACCATTCTCTTTGTACTTATTTATAATTTTTCATTACTTTTTTTCCAAATATAACAGTTATACCAAAATCCCAGATTCATCATAATACACAAAGTAAATAAAAAGGGTTAGGATAAAGGGATGGGAGTGGAAGCAACATATTATCTTCAGGGTCTACGTTAATCATAGATCTCTAAAAAGTCAGCCCAAATTGCCTTGAATTTTTCAGGCATTCCCTTTGTTTGGAATCCAGTTGTTCATTAGCTGTGAGGTTAGCCATAAGAAAAGCTCTGGAGGTTCTGGAGCTCCTAATGCATCTGGACCAAATACATTCAAAAGTAAATGCTTTAACTGGAGATATTCCCATGCTCCAGAGAAGGGCAAGACAAATTGTTGCTGAAGATCTACAAATGATTTAAATTTATCATTGTCAATTAGCTGTGATGCAGTCATAATTGCTCTGTCCCCACAATCCCTCCACATGAAGTTTTACCACTAATTTTAAGGATAGGCAAAAAGAACAGGAGTACTTGTGGCACCATAGAGACTAACAAATTTATTAGAGCATAAGCTTTCGTGGGCTACAACCCACTTCTTCGGATGCATATAGAGTGAAACATGTATTGAGGATATATATATATACACACACATACAGAGAGCATGAACAGGTGGGAGTTGTCTTACCAACTCTGAGAGGCCAATTAAGTAAGAGAAAAAAAACTTTTGAAGTGATAATCAAGATGGCTCAGTACAGACAGTTTGATAAGAAGCAAGTGTGAAAATACTTACAAGGGGAGATAAATTCAATGTTTGTAATGGCTCAGCCATTCCCAGTCTTTATTTAATCCTGTGTTGATTGTGTCTAGTTTGCATATCAATTCCAGCTCAGCAGTCTCTCGTTGGAGTCTGTTTTTGAAGTTTTTCTGTTTTAAGATAGCCACCCGCAGGTCTGTCATAGAATGGCCAGACAGGTTAAAGTGTTCTCCCACTGGTTTTTGAGTATTATGATTCCTGATGTCAGATTTGTGTCCATTAATTCTTTTGCGTAGAGACTGTCCGGTTTGGCCAATGTACATGGCAGAGGGGCATTGCTGGCACATGATGGCATATATCACATTGGTAGATGTGCAGGTGAACGAGCCCCCGATGGTATGGCTGATGTGATTAGGCCCTATGATGATGTCACTTGAATAGATATGTGGACAGAGTTGGCATTGGGCTTTGTTACAAGGATAGGTTCCTGGGTCAGTGTTTTTGTTCAGTGATGTGTGGTTGCTGGTGAGTATTTGCTTTAGGTCTGTAAGCGAGGACAGGTCTGTCTCCCAAGATCTGAGAAGGCTGTATCCCCACTTTGAACTTTAGGGTACAAGAGTGGGGGCCTGCATGAGGACTTCTAAGCTTAACTACCAGCTTAGTTCAGGTCCGCTGCCACCATTCCCTACCCTGGGAAGCTTTTAGAAACCTCTCACCAATTCCCTGGTGAATACAGATCCAAACCCCTTGGATCTTAAAACAAGGAGAAATCAATCAGGTTCTTAAAAAGAAGGATTCTTAAAAAGAATCTCTATCAAGCATTCTTAAAACTACAATACCCACCTGCTGAAGTGAAAAAACAGATTGACAGAGCCAAACGAGTACCCAGAAGTCACCTCCTACAAGACAGGGCCAACAAAGAAAATAACAGAACACCACTAGCTGTCACCTTCAGCCCCCAACTAAAACCTCTCCAGCGCATCATCAGAGATCTACAACCTATCCTGAAAGATGATCCTTTACTCTCACAGATCTTGGGAGACAGACCTGTCCTCGCTTACAGACAACCTAAAGCAAATACTCACCAGCAACCACACATCACTGAACAAAAACACTGACCCAGGAACCTATCCTTGTAACAAAGCCCAATGCCAACTCTGTCCACATATCTATTCAAGTGACATTCTATGACAGACCTGCAGGTGGCTATCTTAAAACAGAAAAACTTCAAAAACAGACTCCAATGAGAGACTGCTGAGCTGGAATTGATATGCAAACTAGACACAATCAACACAGGATTAAATAAAGACTGGGAATGGCTGAGCCATTACAAACATTGAATCTATCTCCCCTTGTAAGTATTTTCACACTTGCTTCTTATCAAACTGTCTGTACTGAGCCATCTTGATTATCACTTCAAAAGTTTTTTTTCTCTTACTTAATTGGCCTCTCAGAGTTGGTAAGACAACTCCCACCTGTTCATGCTCTCTGTATGTGTGTGTATATATATATCTCCTCAATATATGTTTCACTCTATATGCATCCGAAGAAGTGGGTTGTAGCCCACGAAAGCTTATGCTCTAATAAATTTGTTAGTCTCTAAGGTGCCACAAGTACTCCTGTTCTTTTTGCGGATACAGACTAACACGGCTGCTACTCTGAAACCTGTCATTATTTAAGGATAGGATTGCTCCATAGGTTTGCCTCTACAGGAAAGAATGGATGGAAGCAGAACTTTCTAGACAAGTTTGACTACACTTCCCTCACAGACGTTATTGTGGGAGCTCTGGAACCATCAAATCTATAGTACTTTGATCCTATAATGCTTGAAAGAGGGAGAGGGTATACTAATTCTCATTCAATCTGAATCCAAGGTGTGTGGTCAAATCTAGTAGTCACAAAGATGCCTGGCTCAGCAAAAAGGAGATGTGAAAATTTTCCAAGTTGGGAAAACAAAACATATCCTCCCAGAGATTGAACAAGTTACAGCTCCCTCTAAGCCAGTCTAGGCTTCTTACCTATGCCCCAAAGGAACATTCTGAAAATATTATTCAATTTTCTATAATAAGTTTGAGGAATAGAAATAGGGATACCTCCTCACGGCATATACAATTCTGGGAAGGATATTCATTTTCAGTATATTAATTTTACCCCACAAACTGAGGTTAATTAACTCCATTTCCCCAAATCATTAGACACTTGGGCAATAATAGGTCCAGTATTTATCTTAGAGATCTCCTGAATATTTTTGGGAATCAGTATTCCTACATGTTTCATATAAGAGTATTACCATTGAAAGTCCCAATTTGAGGAAAGGCCTTTGTGGGCATATTTGTTAATGCCTAAGAGTTCTGATTTACTCCAATTAATTTAATCTCTTGAGAGGAGCCCAAATGTATTAATAATCACCTATTACCAATAGAACCTTCATACATTAGTCCATAAGGAAGCACAATCTAATAAAGCAATTATTTATTTATTATATATAAAAGTACTGATCAAATGATAGATTTTACTTTACCTTTCCTATGAGTTACGGGAAGTGGAAGTAAATTTATAATAATCCTTTAATCTTTTAACCCCAATGAAAGAGAGAGAGAGAAAAAAAGGGAACTAACGTATCATTATCAACTAGTGCTCATTAACTTGTGCAGAGCAGCCATATCAGATCTCAGAGAGCAATACATAAATTCCATATGATTGAAACATTCCACAAATATCTTCTCTTGCGAGGGAGAAGTTTGCAGACTTTTGAGGTATTTTTTTCCTCCTTCTGACATGAACTAAATGATACTTTCTTCTCGCCATTCATATTATCAGATGTTGCTGGGCATTTAATAAAAAACTCCAAGTCCATCTTCCTGGGCAGATTTTTTTGCTTGGTTAACAGCTGCCCTCATTGCAACCACATCATGGGCATAATCATGAAAGAACTGTATTTTAATTGCTGGATTCTAGATTTCTGCAAAATAAGCTCCTTAGTAGTAAACTTCAGCAATTTCACAATCTATCCTCTAGGCCTACCTCCTGGAGCTGGCTTGAGGGCAAGGGCCTGGTGTGCGTGATTGTTATCAAAACAAAAATCTACTGGCAGATCCAACAACTTAGTTACCTATTTAGGGACAAATTCAGAAGGTTTACCATTCTCTGTTCCCTCAGGGACACCTGCAATCCTCATGTTATATTGTTGCAAGCAGCTTTCTAGATCAGTTAGCTTGGTTTTAAAGTCTTGATGATATTACTGTTCTTCATAATCTGTAATTTGTTCTCTTTGAAAGTATCTTCCACTTCAGAAATTCTGTGTTCTGCTTCATCCATCTGTCTGGATAGAGCTTGTAGTGCACTCTGAATCAGTCATTGTGGTCTGTAGGGTGGAAACTGCAGGTTTGATTCCAACAGAGTATCTATGGCCACCTGTTGTAGTACAGCCATCAGCTGCATTCCATCAAGCTCAGGCACCATTTTGTTTGTAGAAGTGGGGGAGGCAGATCTCCTCTGTTTTTGTTGGTTCTTTCAGAGCAAGAGAGGAAGATGCACAGCTAAAGGGTATCTTGGGCATTTCAGTAGGCAGATGCAATATTTCTAGGGGATGGATGATGGGGTTTAGGGGATGATGTTTGGAGATTACTAGTGGGCCACTTCAGAGCTCAAGCAACCTCCATCTGCTTTGGTCACAGTGCCCTCTCTTGTTATCAGGTTAATGTTTCTATTGTGTTTCAGTGTTGGTAAATGTGCCAAAAAGCTTAAACAGTAGGTTCATGTGTTTTATTGATAAACTGAAAACTAAATTTTTTATATATATATATATATATATATATATATATATATATATGGTCTCATAAATCACTGCATTACTCCAGATATAAGCCAGTGTAATGCCATTCTGAGATTCAGACGTCTGAAATAAAGACAATCGAATCCAAGTTTATGATATCGATGGAAATTATGCTGGCACTGAACTTCAGTAACAGAGTTGTAAATCAGGTCTGCATATTAGAAACTATATTAGTAGTTTTATCCTGAAGTATTTGAAGTAGGGGTGTCACAGTTAGCTCAAGCAATTAATGCAAAACAAATTAACTAGATTAAAAAATTAGTCACAATTAATCACTATTTTAATTGCACTGTTAATAATAGAATACTAATTGAAATTTAATATAAATATTTTGGGATGTTTTTTGTACATTTCCAATTGATTTCAATTACAACACAGAATACAAAGTACACAGTGCTCACTTTATATTATTTTGTATTACAAATATTTGCACTGTAAAAAAGATAAACAAAAGAAATAGTATTTTTTCCAATTAATCTCATACAAGTACTGTAGTGCAATCTCTTTATCATGAAAGTGCAATTTACAAATGTAGAATTATTTTTTTACATAACTGCACTCGAAAACAAAACAATGTAAAACCTTAGAACCTACAAGTTTACTCAGTCCTACTTCTTGTTCAGCCAATCACAAAGACAAATAAGTTTGTTTATGTTTACAGGAGCTAATGCTGCCTGCTTCTTATTGACAATGTTACCTGAAAGTGAGAATGGGAATTCACATGGCACTGTTGTAGCTGGCATTACAAGGTATTTACGTATCAGACATGCTAAACCTTTGTATGCCCCTTCATGCTTCGGCCACCATTCCAGAGGACATGCTTCCATGCTGATGATGCTTGTTAAAATATAATGTGTTAATTAAATTTGTGACTGAACTCCTTGGGGGAGAATTGTAAGTCTCCTGCATTTTGCCACGTATTTTGTGTTATGGCAGTCTTGGAGGATGACCTAGCATATGTTGTTCAATTTAAGAATGCTTTCACTGCAGATTTGACAAAACTCAAAAAAGGTACCAATGTGAGATTTCTAAAGTTAGCTACAGCACTCGACCCAAGGTTTAAGAATCTGAAGTGCCTTCCAAAATCTGAGCAGGGTGAGGTGTGAAGCATGCTTTCAGAAGAGCAACATTCCGATGCAGAAACTACAGAACCTGAACCACCAAAAAGGAAAATCAACCTTCTGCTGGTGTTATACCAATAAAAACTAGCAGGATCTTATTAAAGGGGACAAGATAAAGATGCCACATTTATTATGATGACAATTTGATTTATGACCAATAACTAATATCTTAATCCTTATACACACACATTATACCTAATACCTGTACACACACACACACACACACACACATTCATCAGATGTTCTGCAGCTGCTGCATAGTTACCAGTCCTGCTTGAGTCTGTGGCTTGAGTTTGCAGCTTGGGTTCGTAGCTTGCGGCGGCTAACTGGTCAGGAAAGCCGGGCACAAGGACGAGCTGGGTCTCTGTTGGGCATGCACCGATGCCCTTCCATGTTGGCAGCAGAATGTTACCCTCCTCCAAAGTTTTCCATCTCACCCATCCTTTTTGTAGGCTTTAGTTTGAATCTAGAGTCTATAGGTCTTGCTGTGTCACGCTGCCTCCAGGTTTGGTGATTGATCACCCGTCAATTGCAGACATGACTTTCAGACTCGGACCGGGCTTTGATCTTCCTTTTATTGTACCTTTTCTTTTTAGGGTGGATTCTTCTTACTTTGTTAGGGCTCTTGTCTGCATCTTCAGCGGTTGGTGTTTGAACTCTATTTAATCAGGACAGGCTGGGGCTGGAGGTTGATTCCATCATCCATCCATACCTCATTCACACATCTAAACTAAACTAATAAGATTACAGCAGGGTTTGCAAAAATGAAGGTTGCAGCAAGCCCTTACAAAATGGAGTAAGCGTTGTAAAATGGGGTTTGAATTACAATATGGCAAACAGTGAACAGAAGTTACACTGTAGGCAAGTGTAATAAATGGTGAACAGAAGTTACAATACTGAAACAGTGCAAGTCTCAGTGATTTAAGCAGGAATTGGATTGACAGTGAAACTTACAAAGGCAGCTGACTGAACAGCTATGGCTCTTAACAAGCATCTTAATTGTTAATTAGCCAGTTATTGGGGTAACCGGTTTTATGAACGAATATTGTTTCATTCATAAAACTTTACTTATGAAGTTACATTAATAAAGTGAACAATTAAAAACAATTTCATTCATCAGTTCTACACTGGTGGCATCTGACTCAGATGGTGAAAATGAATGTGCCTCTGTCTGCACTGATTTGGGTCATTATCGAGCAGAACCCGTGATCACCATGGAATCATGTCCTCTGGAATGGTAGTCGAAGCATGAAGGGACATACGAAGGTTTAGCATATCTGGTACATAAATACCTTGCAACACTGGCTACAACAGTGCTGCTCTTCGTGGACCGTTACCTAGTTGTGGTAAAGAGGCTTGCGTGTTCCAATGATCCTCAGAACTATGTTGTCAGGAGCTTTATGCTGCTGGTAGGATCTCCCAAGGCAAACAGGTCTGAGAGGAGGTCCCAGACAAAGCACGATCCAATCCCCCAAGTCCTCAACAGTGGATCAGGCGGAAGAGGGTCTTCAGATCCCAACAGCTGTGAAAGCGGATGAAGGCTGCAGCATGTTGGAGATCTCCAGTCATCTCGGACTTTTTCTGCCACTGGGCCCCAGACCTCCAGCTTGTCATGATCGTGTGGTTGCTGTAGGTGTATCAGCTTCCCCACATTAAAAGACACCACGCATAGGCTTCTACAATGGGAAATAACGTCTTTCCAACCTTCCATCAAGGGATCGTCGATGATGATGATAACAGTGCCATGTGAATACCTGTTTTCTACATCCAAATATTCCAAAAATATTTAAATAAATGGTATTGTTTAACAGTGCAATTAATCAAGCCTATTTCATTAATCTCATAATTGATCATGATTAATTTCTTTTAAATGTTTGACAGCCCTAATTTGAAGACTGTATGAAGACTGAAGTATGAAGTATTTTAAAGGCTTGATTGTAATTTCATGAATAAAAAAATGTCTATTTTTTTGTACTTTCTGCCAAAACCTTTCTATGAATTTAGTTGTCAAGAGAAATCCAGACATGGGAATCCCTGTGGGTGCATCCTTCTATTGCAATGTGGTCTTATCATGAATATAGTGTAGAACATTTATACATTATGCAAATGTGTTTGGATCTCAATTCAGTGTAAATAGATGTATTGAAAACTATAGCAGTGTAGTGACTCATTGTAAAGGAACTGTATCTGTTTTAAAAAGCTCGCTACATATGGAAGTAACTGGAAGGAACATTCATAGCTAATTATAAATAAATAGTAGTTAACACTTTAAATAAAAAAAGAAGAAAAAGCTAAAAGATATAGAGCATTGACAAGTAGATGAAAGGGTTCTTGTTGCCTTCCATCTGAGATTACTCAAATGCATTCCTGTATTCAATTACCTGAGAAGATGTGATATTCCCTTAAGTGAGAGCGGGAGATCAGAAGGGATTGCAGTTTTGTGCCTCTGCTTGCTCACAGTCCTTTGGAACTGGTTCAGAAGAAATAGCTTAAGCTGCTAAAAGGTTTTGGATTCAGATGGTGACTACAGACCATAATCACTGGGTCAAGATCATAACACAGAACAGCAACAGAAAGTTGTGGTGGAACAAAAAGTTTAAGATGGATGTTTGAATGCCATTAGAATAGACCTCATCTTAATACCACAAGGCCTGCTCAGAGCATTTTCTGAATTTGAACTAAATAGTAATTCTGTCTTGTAACTATGCTTATCTCGGTACATTTTCACATACAGTACCTGGTAAGCCCTAATTTTCTGTTAATTTCAAATAGATTTTCTGTATGTAATTTTGGGGGTTGATGCACATTCAGGATTCTGCAAAGGGTTTAATTTTTTTTTCACAAGGCCACCAAATATTAGCCACTGTCATCGTCTGAAGATTATTGATACACTCACCTCTTTTAAATACTTCCTCAGAACCACTTATTTCTGCTATTTTCCATCCATAATCACTGCTGACTCGCTCCCCAATGCCACTCCTCTCCCTGACTACATTAAGGGATATTAAGCTTACAACAAGAGAGCAAACAACAAAATCCAAGAAGTTAAACCAAAAGTGCATGCATAAAATCAGGAGGAGGAGAGGGGGAAAATGGGAAAGAAAAGGAAAGAGTTCCCCCAAGAGATTTCCCTTTGTCTTCTTATCCTTCTATTCTGCATTGATCTTCTGCCCTTAATAATGTCAGATACTTGGATTCTATAGTGTTGAGTGTTATAGAAATGCCTAAATAAAATAATTATATATATCATTGCAAGTGCAGCCCCTGGAGTGCTTGCACTCTGCTCAGGAGGGGAGGGGAGAGGGGACATTCTCACTCTTGGAAGGTTAGGCAGAAATTCTGTAGGCTAAAATGGTACATTTTACTACTGGTCCAGCATGAGGGCTTTGGTTTGTGTGGTCCATTGAACAGTTTATCCTCTTTATCTTGTCTTCACTTGTCTTCTCTCCCTGCTTTGGGGTGAGCATATTGGTTGAAGGACTGGCAAGGACATCATGAGGTCCTAGAGTTCAGCCTGCTTGGCCCACAGGAGGGAAAAGGTGAGGAATTCAGAGGTCTCTGTCCAACCTCTTACACCCTTTCTCCAAAGCAAGTGTCTCCTTTGTCCTTGATTTCTCTCTGCCTGATCTAGGTGGCCAGTTGCCCAAGCGGGGGAGATATGTAGCAATTTTTTTTTTTTTTTTACCAGTTCCGGCTAGTGCTTACTCAGCCTCAGTGTCAATGGTAAATAAACTTTATAGATCCTAATAAAACCCACCCTTGCAACAGGAGATGTAGCACTGGTTTGTCCAAGCATAGTAAATTTAGGCCTTTTCACAGTCAGTACCAACTGATGTCTACAAATTCAACCTCCCAAATAAGGGCTACAATGGTAGAGAAACAGAATAATCTTTGAGGGTTGAAAGAGAATTATGTTCAACTTGTGGTCTATATGGCAGAGTTATCTCTAGGGCTGGTATTGTTAAATATCTTTATAACTGATCTGGAAACTGAGATAAGCGATGAAAGGGCAAGATTTGTAGATAAGAGAATTTGAAGGAGTTGCAAACACAAAAAATAGAGCAATGTGGAGAATACTTAGAAGATGAAGTAGGCTAGCAACAGAAAAATACCATTTACTTTCCTACAAATATTTTTAAATGAAGTTTAACATAGAAAATTCAAAGACATCTGCTTGGGGGAGAACAATATAGGCAAATGTTAGGTGCGTGGAAATACAAAAAAAGGATTTGGTGATTTTTATTTATTTTATTTTTTTTGTTGCATTAAGTAGCCAGTCATACCAGGACTTGAGCAATGTGTGACTGGAGCATGACATACCATCAAAGTCAGTGGGACTATTCGTGCAAACCCTTCTTTGAATGCTTAAGTCTTTGCATTTTCTATACTCAAATTCATGTTGTATATTTTTTAAATTATATTTGCAGGAACATAAATAACATTTCTTTACTAAACATCTTCAATTTCTAGATAATCTGTATATGCTTCTCCTAATCTTTTTATTTTCAATGCTTCAAATTCCATTCTCGGAATATCTAACTTCAGTGTGGCTACTTGTGTGTAAAGTTATGCATGTATTTAAGTCTCTGCAGAATCTGGGCCTGCAGGAATTTAAAGTGCAAAGCTGTAGGATAAAAACAAATACCATTTTGTGATGTGTACATATTGGTAATTCCAGTAGACTGAGTATTTGTGGAATACTGTGTACAATTTTGTACACCTGATTATAAAACATAGAACAGTAAAATAAAGATAACACAAAGAATAACAGCAAAGACAAGAGCTGGAAGGTCAGACAGGAAAAAAGTTGAACAATGCATATATACTGTAGTTGAAAGAATTGAATAGAAAGGGGCTATGATACTTTGTATACAAATATTTGTGGAGAAATGATATGAGGCCAAAGAAATGTACTAGAATTGTGACCAAAAATTATAAAGTATTACAGGAAGTAGAGGGCTTTACACTAAGGTAGGGCAAATGTAGATTAAATATAAGCAACATATCCTGATAAGAGCTTAAACAATGGAACACCCTGCCATGAGAAATCATGATGCACCGTATATAGAAATATTAAAAACATTAGATAGAGTCAATGTACAGTATGTATGAGGTTTAGGCACCTCATTTCGCTTGTCCCATGAAAAGTCACTTTTTAGCCCTTGATTCTTTGATACCCAAGCAGTTTATGAAAAAAGCCAGAATAGCCCCCACCCTTGCCAATATTACCATTCGATACATTTCTGTTTTAAAGTAGATTTGTATTTACAATGCTATGTGAGCTCTTAAGTGCATGCAGACCCCTGTGAAATATTGAGAGTATGAAAGCAGCTAAATAAAAAATAAATTCTGTTCCTAATCCAGGAGATAAAATTTAGGGATTATCATTTACTGGGGTAATGCATCCTTTAGGAGGAGTGAGCTGCAACTTTGAGACTGACCAGAAGGTTAGCGTCAAGGATTAGTTAAACTGTTAGAGGGAAGAGAAGATGATAACAACACATGTAATATTTTCATTATGGGGAAGATCACCAGCAAAAAAACACCTATAGTACATGAGATCCATGTAATAATAGTTTGTAGTAAAGATATTTAAGATCTATTGATGAAAAGGACTACATGAGAGCTACGTAGTAGAAAACATATGAAGGTGTCTGTTTTAATCTTGATGTTAACTTGCTTTCATGGGTGTGTCACTTACCTTCATGTTACTGCAGAATCATTTTTGTGTTATTCTTTAACAGTTTAAAACACTTCACCTCTAGAAAGTTAGGAGGGTAGGTAGACTGTGGGCCAGATTCTCAAGTGAGTTATGGCCTCCAGCACCTGCTTTAAGTATCATTAGGATGGAGGCTGAGGTTGGGGTAGCATGGGCCAGCCTTGAGGAACAGACTCTCACCCCCACCCCCGGAAACTCTCTGCCTTCCTCCTGTGCCCAGTGGTGGTCTAATACAGGAGAGAATCTGTCTGTGTAGCTCTGACTATCATGTATGTATATATTTAAAACTTTTAACAAAAATATGCAGATTATGCCCTTGTGTCATTTAGGGACTTCTCAAAGTTCTGTTCTATGTATATTAGTCCTTTTTCTAAA